>NC_091257.1:25022500-27522500 GCF_042477335.2 Ovis canadensis | reverse complement strand
TTACCTGTCCCCAGGTTTATATACAGTAGCTCCTATTGATACATGGTACTTGGTACCAACAGAGGGTGGGGTAAAATATATTCTTCTTCTCCTTAATCTTTTCTTGGTCCATTTAGTCAAACAAGTGATGCATACATATCCTTTATATTTAAGGAAACGAACAGGCCATAGTCTGCTTTGTGTTACATTAAAAAAATTTGATTTTCAAAAGGCCAATATGCTTTTCCTTTAAAAAAAATTTTTTTTTTCTTGGCATGTAGGTTATTTCCCCAACTAGGGATTGAACTTGCACCCCTTTCATTGAAAGCACAGAATCTTAAGCCCTGGACTACCAGGGAAGTCCCAATGCCGATGTACTTTCAAGGAAGAACAGTTCCCATGACAAGTAGTGGGACTGGAGAGATTCAAGAAACTTTGATGGTGCTTCCCAAGACCTGTTCAGGGACTAGGGACCTTTGTACCCATCAACTACTGCCTCTCATCTCACGGTTACTGCAGATATACAAGTGGGGGTGGGGTGCATGAGAAAGGGACTGAACACTAACAGAGCTGAAACAATGACAATTTTTACTGGAATTCAACCATCTTCTTTTAGGCATCAGATATTGCTAGCTGAATGATTTCAAGTGAACAATGACCAAAAAAGGCACAGAAAACAAAGTCACCTTGAGTTGGACAGAAGTGTCCTGGTTTCCGTAAATCCGTTGTGCAATCCCACGGTTGTCATTGGAGAGTCTCTTCAAAAAGTCATAGTCCACATCAAATCCTATCCCCAAACTGAACAAGGAGATGTTGTCTCGTATGTTCTGCCTCACATTCTTCTGGATTTTTGACAATTTCAGTTCACCTAAAGTTGATGTCCAGGAAGGAAAGGAATGAGGAGGCAATGGCACAAAGTTTTGGGAACATCCGGAAGGTGTTTTGGCAAAATTCGTCCCAATTAAAAATGCACTTATGCTTCAACGTAGTTACATTGAGGAGATAAGACACTGCACTGGTATGTATCAGCAATCCTCATAGCATAGACTCAAATTCAAATGCAAGCTTCCGCAAATTGTGGAGGTGAAGCTGAGGCATTCAGCATCCCCCTCCCAAACATCTAGAGGCTGTTTTAAGTGCAGTGAGTGTTTCAGGGTCAAACTCTTCTTTTAGGAAGCATGGATTTAAACTGGTGTAGTGCTGTCTGTATGCTCAGTTGCTAAGTTGCGTCTGACTCCTTGCAAGCCCCCGGACTGTAGCCCGCCAGCCTCCTCTGCCCATGGGATTTCCCAGGCAAGAATAGCAGAGTGGGTTTGCCATTTCCTGGTCCAGGGGATCTTCCCTACCCAG
This sequence comes from Ovis canadensis, assembly GCF_042477335.2. Taxonomy (NCBI): domain Eukaryota; kingdom Metazoa; phylum Chordata; class Mammalia; order Artiodactyla; family Bovidae; genus Ovis; species Ovis canadensis. The sequence continues at coordinate 27,521,171 of NC_091257.1, read as the reverse complement.
GGATTGAACTTGTGTCTCTTGCATCTACTGAATTGACAGGCGGATTCTATACCACTGTGCCACTTGGGAAGTCCAAGCTGGCTTAGACACTCAAGCAAATGCCATTCAAATTCCCATTTTAAGCCAATCACGTTCCCAAGAAACAACAGGAAAAATATGTATCACTGAAAATGGAAGGGGTGCTTACCTACTGTTGGATCCCCATCAGATACCAAGATGATCAGCGAGACAGAGTTGGGGTCCAACATTCCCAAGTTATTGGCTTCATTCAAAATAAAGATGGCTCGCAGCAGGGCTTCGTTGATATTTGTGCCTGGGAAAGCCAGAGAACATGCTGTTCTGTTATATACTCCGATTTTCCATAGAAACAACCACGTCTTGAGCCCAGGTTCATCTGTCTGGTGATGACTGACATGTAGTTCATTCAGTATCCAAATTATTCGACTGTTTTGTAAATTTTACCCAGGCTGGTCCAGATCCCCCAGTGGAGTAAAATATTCACTTTGTATTAAGAGTGAATAGTTCCCTTAGAGATGAAGTAACCCTTTCAAAGCACTAGTCATTTTGTTAACCACCAACTTGAAGTTGCCTATTCAGCCTTGCTGATATACTTGGATACTGTTCTGCAGACAATTGTGTGTTATTCTATGTGTTTTTTCTCCTTTTTCAAATTGAAGTTTAGTTGACATAGAATGTTGTGTTAATTTCTGCTGTAGAGCAAAGTAATTCAGTTTTATATATATATATAAAATATACATTCTTTTTTGTGTTCTTTTCCATTACGGCTTATCACAGGATATTGAATATAGTCCCCTGTGCTATACAACAGGCCTTGTTGTTTATCCATTCTGTAGATAACAGTTTGCATCTGTTAATGCCAAACTCTCAATCCATCCCTGCCCCCCGCCCCTGCTTCCCCTTGGCAATCACAAGTCTCTTCTCTGTGTCTGAGTCCGTTTCGTAGATAAGTTCATTTACGTCGTATTTTAGTGACATCACAGGGTATTTGTCTTTCTCTTACTGTGTGAGTCATAAGAAAGCTAGTGTCACTTACTGACACCGTTTCCTGAGGACAGAATGGTTAAAAATGTGTGTGGGATGGGGTATGCATGATGCTTTCACCACGAACTTAGTATGCACTGTTTAATAATAAATGTATTATTAAGGCAAAGACCACTGGGGTAAGGAATCATATTTCTCAAGTGATTCTCATATTTCTCAGGACTCCGCTGAATCCTGTGGGAGTTTCTCACTGGGCTTTAGGCTAAACCCACTCACCTCCACTAGGCTGGATTTTCTCAATGTAATTCTTGGCATCCGCAACCTGTGTTTTAGTAGCTGAGACTAAATCGTTTCTCCAGGTTCGAACATTGTGGTTGAAATCAACCACGGAGAAATGATCTTCAGTTCTCAGGTCATCCAAAATGGTCTTCATTGCTTCCACCGTCTATTTCGAGAGAGAATGGACAAGGGTCTTACTACATACTCTCTAAACCTAAGAAGAAATGAGGAAGCTCAATCATTCATCACTTTAAGCACTGTCTCAAGCTATAGTTCTCCCACAAACCTCATAAATCCACCTCTGTCGACACGGATCTAACACTCTCCTATTCCGTCCGAATGGACAGAATTGTCTGCATTTTGATACTGAAAGTTTTACTGTCTTGTTTTGTCATGCATGACCAGTCTCACCAACCTGACTTTACACTGAGAATCCTGAGCCTCAGATGTCCCATTTGTGGTGCCTGAAAATCAAATGTATTTCTCAAGTCCCTCTACTCAGCCTTCTCATGCATTAATTCCTGCTTCTCATCCTCAAACCACCAACACCTCCCTCTTCCTGTCTCAGCTGATGACCTGGAATCCTACTTCACTGAGAAATGGAAGTCATCAGAAGAAGATTTCTACAACCCCTGCCACCATAAACCTCCCCCCTGCCAGGATTTGTGCCCATACACTTTTCCCTGATGCCTGGTAATGCAGAGCTAGGAGAAGCATTTCTGCCTAATGCAAATCCATCCACTGGTGACCTAGGTTGGGCTCTGTCTCGGCTACTGGTGTCTGCCCTCTGCCTCTCCTGCATCATACATTTCACTCTATTGGTACATCTCCATATAATAACACTGTCATTTCTCATGCCTTTAGAAACCTTGAACGTATCCGTTTCCCCCATTTCTCAGTTTCCCTTTGCATTAAAATTCCTCAAAAGAATTGTAAGCACACTGTCTCCAAATCTTCTTTTCCTGTTCTCTCTGAAGCCTGCTCTGTTCAGGTTTTCACCATCATCCCTCCACTGAAACTATGCTCATCAAGGCTGTTGCTAAATCCAATGGACTCTTCTCATCTCATCAGACCCAATCTGAGCAGCATTTGGACCAACCGGTCACATCGCTGTCCTCATAAAACTTCCTCATCTTCTTCCAGAGCCTCAGCTGCTCTTGGTTTTCTCCTCCTCTCATTGGCTGCTTTTTCTTTTCTTTTCTTTTTAACTGTATGTATTTGTTGCGGCTGCACTGAGTATTAGTTGCAGCGCATGGGACCTTAGGTCTTCACTGCGGCATGTGGGATCTTCAGTTGCAGCGTGCAGGATACAGTTCCCTAACCAGAGATTGAAGCCCAGCCACCTGCAGTGGGAGCACGGAATCTTAGCCCCTGGGCCACAAGGAGAGTTGCTGGCGTGGTCTTCTTGGCTGATTCCTCCTCGTCTCCCCAAAGTATTCTAGTTACTGGGTAGTGTAAGGTTCACTCTCTGTTTTCTTCTCTTATCTAGACTTCCTCCTTGGTGTTCTCACCTGGTCTCATTGTTACGAGTATCTTCTACACACTGGTGGCTCCTAAGTGCATATCTCACTCAACACCTCACTTCTGAACTCCAGACCTGGAGAGCCAATAGCCTGCCTGATGTTTCATGTCCACTGGGTGTGTAACAGTTATCTCAAACTTCAGTGCTGAGCTGAGTGCCTGACACAAGGCAGGTGCTTAATAAATACTTGTTAAATGAGGGAAGGAAGGAAGAAATAAACTGTTGTATTAGGGCAGTGGTTCTCAAATGATAATTTTCTCCCCAGGGGACATTTGACAATGTCTGAAGACACTTTTGTAAATGTGGAGGGGGAGAAGACCACCTTCTTTCTCATTCCTTTTTTTTCACTTTGAATTTTATTTATTTATTTTAGCCATGCTGTGCCTTTGTTGCTGTGCGCAGGCTTTCTCTAGTTGCAGTTCGCAGGCTTAGTTGCCTCGCAGCACGTGGGATCTTCCCAGATCAGGGATCGAACCCATGTCTCCTGCACTGCAAGGCCGATTCTTAGCCATTCTTAGCCACTGGACCACCAGGGAAGCCCTCTGTGGCCATCTTTGACTGTCATGACCAGGAGGGTGAGTCCCATGGCATCTAGTGAATAGATGTTGCTAAACATCCTAGAGCGTACAGTGTGGTCCCCACGACACGGGTTCATCAGCCCCAAATGTCCCAAGTGCACTGCTGAGAACCTGGTGATAGAGGTAGGCAGGGCCAAGTCTTTGCCGTCTTTTGGATCCTAGAACAGTAGTGAACACTCGGGTGGTCATAAGTGGTTGTTGAATGAACAGAGATTCACTGGTTGGTTCACACTAGATGAATGGGTGGACTAGGAATGTCCTTGTTCGCAACTGCACCTACACCATTAACACTGAAGGGGCCAGGTGGAACTCCAAACTGGGAAGACATGAGACGGAATGAGCACCCTCAAGGAATTACAACATAATTAGAAAAACTGTGCATTAAGCATTTTCAAAGTTATTCATGCACAATGGCAAGATATCCGTCTAAAATGTCATGCAGGAGAACAAAAGGGATATGAGGCAGAAGCCTGAGCAGAGTGAGAAGAGGTTAGATGGAGGCGAAATTTTTCAAAAAGGCGAGTTTTGAGATAAATTTCTCCTGTTCAGAAGTCACCCAGCCTCTGTTCCTTTGTGAGCAGCCTGAACTAAGACTAGCTCTAGGGGGAAGGGGTCTCAAACCCCTGCACCGTCACGAGGGGATCAGAGAAGGCATGGAGTCCTGGGTACCACTGCAACCCAGGGCTACTCACCTGTTTCATTTTAATTCCCCACATTGAGCCACTAACGTCGATGACAAACAGGATGTTTTTGGGAATTGGATCCATGTTCTCAGGAGCAAAGAAGTGGACAAAATATCCATTAAATACCTGAAAAACAGGACATATTTGTGAGCCAAACCATTACCAGTGTTTGGCATGGAGGAGGATAAGGGTCTGGGGACTGAGAGGGGAGAGGAGACCACGGGGGGCAGGAGGCATGATGGTCGTAAAGAAGAGAACAGAGGCTTGGCTACGTCCATCTCTCCCTTCTTCCTGCGCCCGCTCCGTCCTTTCCTGAAAGGGCCCAGCCTCTCTGCAGTTTACCTCCCAGGGAAGTTCCCTGGGGCTTTATTCAACAAGAAACAGATCTTTGGCTCAGGCAGTGCTGGCCTCTGAGAATTGTTTGTACCCACCTGAAGTTCCCCAACCTTCTCCTCTCTGTTCACATCATACATCACCACCAGCTCGCCGTCCACCATCGTCTCTGAGCAGTTGAGGCATTTTCTCTGTTGTGCCACCGTGGGCTTGAAGGCAACATGTGCCTGGAAAGAGCAATGGTGTCAGACCCCGGTCTCTTCCCCCTCCCTGTCCGGGGGGAATACCTTTTCATGCACACAGGGGAGGTCCAGGGCCACTCTGCACCCAGGCAGCGCCAGTGGTCCTACCAGAGGCGCATCTAGCAGCCTGCGGCGCTGCTGGCCAGGCTTCGGCCCTTTATAAGAGACTCGAAGAATCCCTCCCTCCCCCTTACCCCCACCCCACGGAAGAAATGGCCACCAGCTCTAGAAAGAGTTGGCAAAAAGCTCTTAGAGGACTTTGACCCCTCCAAAGGTGGTTACTATTGGCCATTGAGGCAGAGAGAATTAAGCTGAGTATCTCTCGCAGTGATTAAGGAAAATTCTCTATATATTATGTGAAGACTGTCTTTTAGCTACCAGTCCAGTGGGTGACTTGGGGGGATGGGCTTCAAAATGGACAGACACTGGTCACAATGCAATGAAACAATTGGTTTCATTCTGTATGTCCTGTGGGAGGCCCAAGACTTTGCTCAGGGATCACAGTTCCTAAGTTCCCTGAGCTCAGCACCTGACAACTCTTCCATCCCCTAGAGCAGAGAGGGAGAGGAAAACCTGCAAACCAGTGGCCACTCAGACTCTGTCACGTCACTGCTTGTGGTACCTTCTGGTGTCCTTTAGATATAACGGGAACGCCATCAAAATGCCCATCAAATGTGTCCAGAACATGAAGAGATCTTAGTCCTTGAGGTTCAATAATCCACACATCTACCTAGAAGTGGGAAAGTTACTTAAAACATTAAAACATCTTTCAAGACTTTTTGAGCAAGAAGTATGATTATCAATTCTAAGTCCTCTGCTGCTCCCTTCCTCTCCAGATCTCCCAAAGATGACCTAGCATGGCTCCACCATCCCTTCGGCAAGTTCTTTAGATCCTGTGTGATATGATGCATCTCACCAGGGAGGCTGAAAGACCCTCTGGGCAACTCGGTGCTCCCTTTCTATTGCTCCATTCCTCTGGAATTTAATTCTCCTTCTTCTCCATCCCATTCTTATTTATAAGAAAATTTTACGTGATCCATTCATCCCTTTGAATCTTCTCCATCTACGGACAATTTTCAATCTGTCTGCTTCACCATCATCTGTGTCAAACAGAGACCAGGTGCATTGTGTTCTTCCCTGGGTTTCTTCCAGCCAGCCCTCCTCTGCCTCTTACACAAACATTCACATGATGTTAACAAGTTTAGAGCCAAGAAAAGAGCAGCTCAGTTCTCAAGGCAAGAGGTGAAGACTACAGCAGAAGTGAGCTCAAGTGGCCCTGCACAGGCACTGCTCTCTAGGTGATGAGAGTTGGGGTGCAACGGGGGGAACGTGGAGCAAAGACAACAAACTCAACCTTCGCTGACCTCCTGGTATTAGCCACCTATTTCCAGAAGTTCATCGCACTTAGAACCAAGGAATCTAAGATGGTACTCTTCACAGATGAGAAAGTTGAGGATCAGCATTAGTTGGAAGGTCAGTGTAGAGGGTTGAATGGTCCCCCCACCCCCACCCCCCACCAAAGGCATGTCTACATTAAATCTTTGGAAGCTGAAACTGCTACCTGATTTGGAAAAAGGATCTTTGCGGATACAGTAAAGGATCTTGAGATGTGATCATCCTGAACTACCCGGTGGGCCAGAAATCCATGACAAATATTCTTACGAGAGCAGAGGGACATTTGAGACACTCAGAGGAGGAGGCGACATAAGTAGGGAGACATGGGTCAGAATGACGGGCCATGAGGCCACAAGTCAAGGAATGCCACCTGCTTCCAGACCACGGAAGCAGCAAGGGACAGACCCTCCCCAAGAGCCCTGCCAACACCTTGACTTCAGTCCGCACCCCCAGAACTGTGTAAGAAGACATCTCTGTTGTCATAAGCCCCCTGTGTGCAATCATTTGCTACAGCAGCCACAGGAAATTGACACAGCAAATAAGGAGATGAGCTAGCCTTGAGATGTGTTAGGAAGTGGCACTTCCTTCCTCCAAACCCAGAGTCAATTGCCATACACCACCCTGTCCTGCAGTGTCAAGTGGCATGGAACACCACGGAGAGAAGATGAATGGAAAGCACAGATGGGGACCCAGCTCGAGGAGGGAGGGCTCACCTCCAGGTGCTTGGCCAGTCGTCCTGGCTTCAGGTGGACTCTGTGCTCGTAGGACCCCAGCTTCCTCCACTTCACTTCCTGGTAATGAAGTTCAAACTGCACCTTTGCTCCAGGGGCAATGCTCACTTCGGTTTTGAAGTCCTCCATATCCAGAGCTCTGCTCCTAAAGATGTGAGCCCGCCCCCATAAGTCATCACATGTCGAATCTACACAGAGGGCGTCCAGGCTGCCCTGGGCTAGCCGCCTGCTCATTGCTTAGGAGAACGAACGGTAGGTCCAGTAGAGAGAACGGCAACTTCTAGATGGATTTCCTTCCACTAGCCTGGGATTCCCCTCCCTTCTCCTACCTGATCTTTTTCTTGCAGAGCTTCTTATAGATCTGAGTGTCAGCTGCAAAGAGCCACTGGTTATTGATCCCCTGTTACCTGCCAGGAACTTGACACATATCACTGCTATTATAGCCGCTCTAAAAGATGGACACCAAGACCTTCATTTAGCAAGTGATGACAAATGAGGTTCATAAAGGGTAAGTAACCCTCTTGAGATCACATGCGAGTCAGTTGTAGGGTCGGAACGCAGTCCCAGTTTAGATGATCCAAAGGACAGCACACCTTTCCCCTACTGCTGGTGAGACTCATTCTAGGGGGATTCTTTACATTTTTAAAAGCCTTCATAAAGAAGACATCTGTTATTTCAAATTGAATATGTATTTCCAGCACTAATGCCTTACTTACTCCCGTACGCACCAAGTCCAGTGTGATCACTCATCTTGAAGTGTTTATGGTTTTAAAGAGAAAACAGCAGAGTTGTCAAATGAGGCTGATTTGAGCCTTAGGAGAAACAGTCAGCAATTTCAAAAAAAAATTTAAATGGTAAACAAGCAAGGTGAGATTGTGGGTAATCAGATCGTGTGGGATCAAGGAAGTACCACAAAGAAGCGACCTAGCAGAGGACGAGCTTCTCTGCCTTCCTGGGGGCTGGCTTGCTGTGCAGGGAATGGGCTTGAGCACAGGCAGCAATGGATGGGGACCCTGCCCTTACCTCACCAGTCCTGCCGTCTTGCCTTTCGCTCTCGCCTGTGCGTAGAGGGCTCGGCCCACGGTTTTCTCCTTAATAGAACTAGTAAAAGTTGTGCCATCCACAGTCCTAAAAAATGACAGAAGGCCCACAGTTGGTCTGAACAGAAGCACAATGAACAAACAAGCCAACAACCCAACCGGGTGGACTTAATGAATTATTTATCATTTTGCACCTGGAAGGAAACTTCAAGTAGAGAGACATTTGCAGGTTTCATAAAAGGAGTTTCTTTATCTGGTAGTGTGATTTAAGATAGATGAGGTAGCCTCCTGTACTAGAAGCTTTCTCTCCCATGTTGTTACTTGTGTTTAAGATGCTTCTTCCCCAGCATTCAAAGCAGCACTATTTACAACAGCCAAGACATGGAAGCAACCTAAGTGTCCACCAGCAGAGGACTGGATAAAGATGCGGTACAGATACACACTGGAATAGTGCTCAGCCATAAAAAAGAATGAAATAATGCCATTTGCAGTAATATGGATGGACTCAGAAATCATCAGACTAAGTGAAGTTAGTCAGAGAAACACAAACATCACATAATATTACTTAGATGTGGAATGCCCCCCAAAATTGATACAAACGAACTTATTTACAAAACAGAAACAAACTTTGCAAACAAACATATGGTTACCAAAGGGGAAATGTGAAGGGGAAGTGATAAATTAGGAGTCTGGGGTTAACACACACACACCACTATGTGTACAATAAGTGACAGTGAGCTACTGCACAGCACAGGGAACTTGACTCAATATTCTGTAATAACCTACATGGGGAAAGGATCCGCAAAAGGATGGGCATGTACAGCTGGATAACTGGGTCACTTTGCTGTACACCTGAAACTAACACATCGTGGGTCAACTATACTCCAAGGCAAAATTTCAAAAAATGTTTCTTCATTTTCCAGGTTCACCCTTTGGATTAAGGGTGGTTCTCCTGTGCATCCCTTTGGAATGACAAATGTGCCTAGGGCTGTGACTGGTAAACTAGCTCTCTGACTGACATGTGGTTTATAGGATCATTCTTCCATGTATTAAGGATCCTTCAAGATCCTTCCACCCTTCAAGGGTGGAAAAGAGCAAAGAAAGATGGGGAAAAGAGCAAAGAAAGATGGAGAAAAGTGCTGCTCGATCCCTGCCAAGTTTGTGTTTCTCTTTCTAACATCTCCCGGGGAGAACTCTGTCCTCTCTTGTCATCTCTGTCTCTACCTACCTTCCTTTTCACTTGCTGTCACCTAATCTGTCCTAACAATGATTAGTCAGAACAGTCTGATTAGAGTTTTTGAAGCAAAATAGAACATATGGCCTCTCCCTAAGGAAGTGGGAGATTACTGCCATAGAGACAGGCTTAAGGATGTTTTCACTCATTAGAAAACAAAAACAAATCCTTTGCAAATTCTGTTACTCTGAACAGAAGCAAATTATTGGGTCCCACCCCAAGATGACTCAATGTCCAGTGGGTCCACAACTCTGAAAGCTAGAACTCCTGGAATTGCTGACCACCAGCGTCCACTCTGGGCTTCCCTGGTAAATTACGTGGTGAAGAATTCACCTGCCAATGCAGGAGACTTGAGTTCAGTCCTTAGTTCAGGAAGATCCCCTGGAGGAGGAGATGGCAGACCTGTTCCAGTATTCTTGCCTGGGAAATCCCATGGACAAAGAAGCCTGGTGGGCTACAGTCCATAGGGTAGCAGAGAGTCAGATAAAACTTAGCAATTAAACAACAACAACAAAGATGCTGGGTACAGAGCCATGAAGAGTTGAGGCACTAAAGGTCCACTCTGAGAGGGGTTTGATCCTGTGAGCAGAGCATATCCAGTTTCCGGTTCTGAGTGGGAGTTACTCACATGGAGAAGTTGGAGATGAAGGCTCCTTTGGGAATCTGCACATCAAACACAACATTTTGAGGCTGTGGAGAGTGGTTCACCACTTTGGTCTGGATAACAGTGTTGGCCACTCGAGAAGTAATAGTAGACTGGACTTTATAACTATAAAGAGTCACTTGATCAACATCTTCCTGAAATCGGCAAGAAAAGACAACTGTACTCGGACAAACATGAGAGAACTTCAGTGCATATTTGATGATAATAGTGCAAAAAATTCTAAGGCATCATTAAGTATATAACTCAGCTTTTACTAAGCGTTCTCCTAAATTCTTGGGATATCCTGCAGGCAGAAGCTCGCTCTTGTTTTAAGAAATCTTGAGATGCCTCTCCAGCGCTGTGAGTCTATTAACACTGATTCTGAAAGTTAGACTATGAGGAGGAAATGGTTGTGGGGAAGCAAGATTGGATTATGAAAGTGCAGGAAATAACTCTGAATACAGGGCCAGAGGGCAGGAAAGGATGTGGGTGTGCAGTGTAGAAAGGGGACCCAGGCTCTTCCTGGGGTACAGTGGGGTGGAACACACAGGCGGTCCCCAAAGCCCCACACTGCTACCTACCTTCTTGAACCTCATCTATTGCAATTTCACCTTTTCCCAGTCCTCCTGTTGTTTCCCCAATCAAAACAAACTATGAGATATAGTTTGACAGGAGAGCTAGGCTTCCCTGGTGGCTCAGACAGTAAAGAACCTGCCTGCAATGTGGGAGACTCGGGTTCAATCTGGATCGGGAAAATCTCCTGGAGAAGAGAATGGCTACCCACTCCAGTATTCTTGCCTGAGAATCCTGTGGACAGGGGAGCCTGACGGGCTACAGTCCATGGGGTCACAAAGAGTTGGACACAACTGAAGCAACTTAGCACGCACGCGTGAGAGTGCTGATGGGTATGAGTGAAGAACAGAACATCTTGCAAGGAGCATTTTGATGCGGTGACTCGTCCAGCACTCTGGACCTGGTTCCCAACCCTTCTCTATTGATTTAAGGCAGTTCCAGTATCCATATGCTCAAAGATAAAGCACTGAAAACATGCATCTCTTAAGAGGTGCCTCTAAACTGCCAGGATTGTGGCAGTGATGGGACCCACTGGTTTCTGCTTTGTTTTTCAAAGCATTTTACTTATTTCAATGAATTGAAGTCACTCAGTTGTGTCTGACTCTTTGCGACCTGTGGACTATAGCCCACCAAGCTCCTCTGTCCATGGGATTCTCCAGGCAAGAATACTGGAATGGGTTGCCATTTCCTTCTCCAGCGGATCTTCCCGACCCAGGGATCAAACCCAGGTCTCCCACATTGCAGGCAGATGCTTTAGCCTCTGCACCACCAGGGAAGCCCATACTAGGTGTCATTTTCCCCAAACATCGTCATCCAAGATTAAATCTTTCAACTTGTTAACATCCAGCTCACCTCAAGCAAAGATAAAACCCAGGCTAAGCTGTTTGTCCTTCCTCCCCCTTAACCCAGAGCTTCTCACAGCTGCTGTCCGTTCAGACCATGAAGCCAAGGAAACAACTTTCCTTTTGATGTCTTCCTGCCACAGGAGGAGCTACAGTAAGCCCCTACATACATACGGACCTTCAAGGTGCAGCTGCAAATTTTCAAAGATGCGAAAGAGCATCTGGTTCCAGCAAGGAACTGGAACGTGCACCATCAACATCAGACATGAGTGAAACCGCAGCTTGCCCTCTGTCTCTTACTGCTGACGGCCCTTCAGCCCCACCGTCTGCCACCCCCTCTCCCTCCTCCATCAGTAACTCCTCGGTCCTGTTCACTCCATGCCAGTCCCTGTATGCCAGCAGTTGCGCTGGACTACTGTACTTCTCAAGGTACTGTACTGTCCGATTAAAAATGGTCTTTATGTTTTTGTGTCAGTCTTTTTATGTATTCTTTGTATGAAAGGTATTCTAAACCTACGACAGTACAGCCACATATAGCCGATTGTGTTGGTTGTGTGCTTAGGTTAACTTTGTTGGACGTACTCACTCTTGGAATGGGACTTGTTTGTATGTAGGGGACTTAACAATACACCAGACGGCTCAGGGAATCGGGCCATTTCGTGTTTAAGAGTGCCTTTTCCACACTCACTAAAGCTGTTAGGTGTCCTATTTTAAATCAAAGCCATTATATTGGAATCAATATACAGTTTATATTCTTAAAAAAAAACAAAAACCTGTGCTGTGGGCAAAACTTGCCAAAGTAAAGAGAAGGGACGTTTTCAGCTCCTGGGGACATCTCTCCTGGTTGCTTACGCACTCCACCCTCTCATACTGAATTTTAGACACACTTCCAAACAGAATTGGGCAAACAGGTATTTCGAAAGTCAGGTAAACGCTCTTGGTGCAGAAGAAAAAAGGCAGCCGTATTGATTTCTCGATAATAGGTAACAGAAAAGTCATTCAGACATCAATTTTTAACAAAATCAAGGTACACTTACCATCCTTTCTCCAGATTCTCCAGAAATACTTCTCTGTGAAAGGAAGTTGGATAAAATCATTCTTCAGAAGCGTGTTGCTTACTACCTTGACGGCAAAAACTGTTTTCTCCCAGTCAAGAAATATTTTATCCTTCCATACTGAACTCTGATTGATTCACTGGAACCGAGACATAACTATCAAATATTCTTAAATGCTAGTTTCCCCCTGGGGTACTACCATAAGTGTCTCAGTGTCTCGGCTGTCTTTTGGTGGTATGCCCATCATTCTCTGATACAATGTTAAAACCAATGTTTTTAAATGAAAATATTCAACTGAGCTCATGTTGAGTAGCACAGAGCACCTTTATCCTGTAAAAACCACCTCATTAATTCAAATAAAAACACCTGTTTGTCTGAGTGTTTTCATAGCAGCAAAATTCCTTCCTTCAAACCCAGATGGGAAAGCATGTTTGTCTCTTCCATTAGACGCAGCAACACGGGAGCTGAAATGCATGCGTCTTCTCCTTGGTGTAGCCCCTGAGTTAAACATGGTAATTGGCAGATGGAAAATCCTGTATTCTAACTGCCGTGCTACAGATTTATCCACATGAATGACTGTCCTGTGGCATGGAAAGCGGGCTGGCTTTAGAGTGATGGGTGAGCATTTAATGTCAGATAGATTTAAAGTAATAATTCAGGTGTGGGTTAGTAGAGCTTAGCTTGCCTGCTTTGGGGTGAGCTGAAATTTTCAGGAGTGTAATATGACATAGTAAGGCCAATGGTTGCCTTCTTTCTAGACTTTATTTTTTTAACTGAAGCAAGGTTGATTTACAGCGTTGTGTTAGTTTCAGATGTACAGCAAAGTGATTCAGTCATTTCTACGTGTCTATTTTTTGTCAGATTATTTTCCCTTATAGGTTATTACAAAACACTGAGTATATTTCTCTGTGCTATATAAGTCTTTGCTGGTTATCTATTTTCTTTTTTGGCCATGCTGCTCGGCTTCCAGGATCTTAGTTCCCCAACAAGGGATTGAACCCGTGCCCTCTGCAGTGGAAGAACAGAGTGCTAACCAGCAGACAGCCAGGGAATTCCTGGCCATCTATTTTCTATACAGTAGTGTGTATCTGTCAATCCCAACCTCCTAACTTATCCCTCTCCCCCTTTTCTCTTTGGTAACTATGAGTTTGTTTTCTATGTCCATGGGTCTTTTTCAGATCTTTGAATGCAATTCTCAATAGCTCTTTAAGTTTTGTCTTTTAGATGAAGACCCTGACATGAGGATTTACCTATGGGGTTTCTTTTTTATTCTCTTAAATCTTTTTGATGTGGACCACTTTTAAAGTCTTTATTGAATTTGTTATAATATTCTTCTGTATTGTGTTTTGGTTTTTTGGCCACAAGCCATGTGTGGTCTTAGCTCCTGGGCCAGGGATTGAGCCCACGCTCCCTGCGCTGGAAGGTGCAATCTTAACAACTGGAGACGGCCTTCAGAGTGGACGGGTTCCCTGTGCTCTCTGAGCGGCTCCCCAAGACAGTAGTGACCGTGACCAGTGGGGTAGCATGTGTGGCCCCACGAGGAGGCCACAAAAAATGTCCTCCTAGGAGGAAATCCTTCCATATATGACAGTAAAACCATCCCATAATCTTAAGCTTTGAAGAAAACACGTAGCCACGTATAGTTTAAGTGAACAACATGACCACTGCATTCAGAGATGGACAGTCGTGTGGAGGTTTCCTTTCATTTCAGCTGAACTGTGTTTCTCCCGAGTATAATACTACTGGACTCTTTGCTGCTAAGAAAAACAAGCTCCTGAGAAAATGTAGCAAAAAGCGTCTCAGTCCTTTTCCTATTTTTTCATTCATGATCTCTTGCACTTATTTTCCCTTTCGGAACTGAGGTCTACTGTACCTGATACCTCCGATTCTCTGGCACAAACTGGAATTTGCCTGGAGCCGACTCCGCAAGGTCTCCATAGCCTGCAAACTTAAATCAGGATGTGTATTTCCATCAGTGAAAAAAGGCAGCTGGTGACAGGCAAAAAGTATTTAATATATTATTTTTTCTTGTTTTCTATATTTCTGCGCAATCTCATTTTTAATATGTCTTTTTTAAAAAAATTAATAGCTGATTTGCAATGTTTCCGGTGTGTAACAGTGATTCAGTTATATATCCACACATATACAGATTCTTTTCCATTATAAGTTTCTGCTGCTGCTAAGTTGGTTCAGTCATGTCCGACTCTGTGCAACCCCAGAGACGGCAGCCCACCAGACTCCCCCGTCCCTGAGATTCTCCAGGCAAGAACACTGGAGAGGGTTGCCATTTCCTTCTCCAATGCATCAAAGTGAAAAGTGAACGTGAAGTCGCTCAGTCGTGTCCGACTCTTCGCAATCCCATGGACTGCAGCCTACCAGGCTCCTCCATCCATGAGATCTTCTAGGCAAGAGTACTGGAGTGGGGTGCCATTGCCTTCTCCAATTATAGGTTGAATATTACAATGTATTGAATATAGTTCTTATGCTATACAGTACGTCCTTGTTGTGTATTTTATACATAGTGTGTATCTGTTAATCCCCAACCCCTAATTTATCCCTCTCCCCTTTTCCCTTTGGTAACCAAAAGTTGTTTTCTCTGTCTGGTACAATGATTTCTTTAATCTATTTGTTTGCTGGTTATATCTCGGAGGTGAGTAACTAGGAGTTAACATCTCCAAGCTTGGTGGATCCAGGAATTCATTTTCTGCTTTGCCTGAAGATGACAGGGAGATACCTGGGGGAAGAGTTGCATAGCCAGAAGTGTCTAATAAGATGTTAGAAACGTCGATATGAAAGGAATACCAGTAAGTGACTGAAAAAGCACAAGCACCTTTGGAAATCTTGCCTCCAATTCCTGGCTCCATCACTGAGGCTTCCAACACACTCTGGTGGTTTCTAAAGTGTTGGAAAATATGATAATTTCTAGGCAGACAGTGATTTTTTTTTTCTTGCACATATGCCATCTTGTTCTTTGGCATTTGTGTACATAATCCACCCTGTAAGTATCACAAGCCGCTGCATCTTCCAGGATATTCCCAGAATACATGTAGCTTTTCTAGTATCAGAATAGCTCTTCTGTGCCTTTCAGTCCAAGACTTTCATCATGCTGAGGATGATCAAGTGTCTGAAGGGAATACCTTAAGCTCCTTGGAAATAATTCCTATACTCTGCCTGCTGCGTCATCCATCTTCCCCTTTAACAGGAACATTAAATGCCCTTAACTTGGAAATCACTGTTCACTTAGGTATGACAAACAACAGTTGGCTGTTCTGGGTCTTAGTTGCAGCATGCAAGATCTAGTTCCCTGACCAGGGATTGAACCCAGGGCCCGTGCGTTGGGAGCTTGGAATCCCAGCCACTGGGTCATCAGCTGTTTGTTGTTCAGTCACTAAGTCATGTCCGACTCTGCAACTGCATGGACTGCAGCACACGAGGCTTCCCTGTCTTTTACTATCTCCTGGAGTTTGCTCAGATTTATGGCCATTGAGTCAGTCGTGCCATCCAACCATCTCAACCTCTGCTGCCCGTCTCTCCTTTTGCCTTCAATCTTTCCCAGAATCAGGCTCTTTTCCAGTGAGTCGGGGAAGTCCCTCAACCAGAGTGCTTTGAAAATGACTTTTCTTATACTCTTACATAAAAGAATAACAATGGTATTTTATAATAATAGTTATGAGAGCTAATAATTATCAAGTTCTTGCTCAGGTTTGCACTGTGCTGGGTAGTTTACAAATGTCACTTAAACCTTATAACCATCCTTTGGATCGGATCAATTAATATCCCCAGTTTCTAAGATAGGGAGGGGCAGCTGTACTCCATAAATGCTACACTATGGGGCCAGCCCATGAACTCAGTTCTCATGAAAAGCCCATTAATGCTTTAAAGGGTAAATACACATTTGAGTAATTTCAACAGCGAACACTTCTACTCAGATGAACTTTATCATAAATTTCTAACCCTCTCAGGAAACAGTCCTTGAACAGCAACAGGTAACAGGCTTCCCTGGTGGCTCAGATGGTAAAGAATTCACCTGCAATGCAGGAGACCCAGGTTCAATCCCTGGGTCGGGAAAATCCCCTGGAGAAGGGAATGGCTACCCACTCCAGGATTCTTGCCTGGAGAATCCCATGGACACAGGAGGCTGGTGGGCCACGGTCCATGGGGTCACAAAGAGTCAGACACGACTGAGCGACACTGTATTTACCAAACTAACACAGGGGGCCTACAGCAAGGAGTCTTCTGGAAGTACTTACTTCTGAAAGTCCATTGGTGGGGATTTCAAAGCCTCTCGATTCAGAAAGGAAGAAGCAGAGGAAAAAGCACGTGAGCCCCTTCATCGCGCCGGGTGCCTCTGCCCAGCTCTCAGGCGGGGGCTCTGGGGAGGAGCCCAGGGTCCCCTGAACCACGATCAGACAGGGACGGCAGAGCAGTACAGTTGGACTTTAAAAAGAAGAAAAGAGAAGAGAGCTCTCAAACTTTGCTCCAAACAGGACAAATATTTGTTCTGGAGTTCAAACTTAAGCTCTAGGGGTGGATCAGATACCCAGAGGTTATTCAAACAGCTAAGCCAGAGGCAGTCCCTGGGCTGTGAGAGTATGTCAGGGTCAGATGAATGTGTGGTATTTTTTTTTCCCTTTCTGCTGATTTCTGTTCATCTTAAAATCAAAGAGATCTAAAGGTCAGTGCCATCCTCTTTGAAAGACCAGGTGAGGAACTTTCCCGAGAAACTGAGTCAGATGGGAAAAACCTAAAGTTAAAAAGTTTCTGGAAACAAAATCCTTTGGTTTAAGTGAAAGCAGGAGGAATTTAGGGAAAGGAGAAGAAGAAACCCCAGAGTTTCTGAGCAAAGCATTCATGAGCAGTGCTTTTTTCCCTCTCCCTTTGATTACCGAGAACCTATTTCTTGAAAGAACTGGGCGAGAAGCAGTGTGGGAGGCACGCCCTGCTGCGAGGAAGCTTCCGGAACATCTTTGATGAAGAGAACAGGGTCTGTTCCCACTGCTTCCGGTCAGCCTCACTCAGGTCGGTGGAAAATCAGCTCCCCCTAGTCCCAGAACCAGGGACAGCCCAGCCTGGAATCCCTTCCTGCTCACAGTCAGGAATCCTAGTAACACTGATGACTAGGGTTCATGAAGTTCTCTGTGGTATCGGTCTCTTTTACTTGCATTAACTTTAGCCCTTTACTTTTCAGCTATGAAAGAGCCATATCAGGTGCGTACTACATTTATCTCCATTCACAATGGAGGCAAAGAAGATTCGGTAATTGATTCCCCATCTCACAGTCAGCAAGTGGGGACTTGATTCAAGGTTGAGAATCAAAGTTCAGCAGGTCCCAGGAGAGGCACCCTGGGTTCCCTCCCTCGGATCGGGGTTCCGGGTGTGAATTTAGACTAAAATTTACCTGTGGTCCCCAAGCTGGGTGACCAGTCTATTTGATGAAACTTTTTCTTGAGCCTCTACTCCAGACATCTGCTTTCACACAGCCAGGCTGTGGACGTCAGTCTGCCCAGCTCCCATGTCTTTTCTGGCAGTTTCCTTTACCAGGATGGAACTACCGCCTTTCTGTCCAAAGTTGTTTGATCCAGCACCTGGTCAGAGAGCTGCTACTGAAATAATTTCTCTAAAAGTTCACTAACACAAGGGAACTTGCACCCCATGAAAACAGGAAGCCTGTGATGACCCGTGTGACCTGCGATATAGGGCTGTTTCTACTAGATCGGTACCGACCAGACTCGGCTGCTTTCCATGGACCTGACACTCACCTTGTGGATTGCAGTGAACCCAGGACAAACAGATCACTTTTTTGAGATTGTCTTCTGGTTTATTTTAAAGGGACATGGCTTAAAGTTTATTTCAAAAACAAGGCAAGTGGAAAGAGAAAATAACCATACCAAAGAAGATAAATTGACATTCAAATAATGCAAGATGACCTTTAAAAAACTACAAATTTGTGAAATCCAAGCACGTGCCCAAAATAACTGGGAGTGTTGCTTCAAATGTACTATAAATGCAAATGGATTACATTTATCTGGAAGATTATGAAGGGTTACTGATTTTTTTTTTTTAATGTTCAACTGTATGCTGTCTCTAAGATTTACATTTTATTTCCAAGGGACAAATGCAGACTGAAAGTTGAGATTGCATTAAAATCTATCTTATTTTTTCTAAATACTTGAAAATGGGGGTTACAAAGATGGTATCGGGTTAAGACAGACATTATAGCAAATAATAATAAAAGAAAGAGGAGAATTAAATCTAAGATTAGTAACTGTACACATCGTTGTGAAGTGCCTCTCTAGAAATTGTTCATCTAGCAAAACTAAAACCCTGTCCCCAGTAAACAATAATTCTCCATTCCGCCTTCCCCCAGCTCCTGGAAACCACCATTCAACTTGTCTTTTCTGTGAGTACGATTACCTTACATACCTCGTGTAAGTGGAATCATCCAATATTTGTCCTTTCGTGACTGGCTTATTTAACTTAGCATAACGTCCTCAAGATGTATTCATATTGTCATTTACGTCAGGATTTCCTTCTTTATTTATCAGACATCCCTGGCAGTCCAAGTGGTTAAGACTTTGCCTTCCAAAGTTGGTTCGATCTCCGGTCAGGGAGCTAAGATCCAAAAAAAAGACAAAACATCAAACAGAAGCAATATTGTAACAAATTCAATAAAGACATTTAAAAAATGGTCCACATAAGAAAAGGCTGAATATAATCATCTACTGTATGAATATATCACATTTTCTTTATCCATTCATCCTGCCATGAACACTTGCTTGCTTCCATTAAACAAGTATGTTTTAAATTTTCCTCTGTAATATTTCACAATTAAACATTTAAAAAACAATTTAAAGAGCAAAGAAAACTGATTCCAAATCAGTTAAAAATATTTTCAGCAAGGATTATAGGTAACCTTGGCAGAACAAAGAAAATCACTTGTTTTACACACCGCCTAATTTTGTTTAAGTAAAATAGAGGTCTAAGCTAACCAGATAAATCTATTAGTTGAAGACAGAGCAGCATTTGCGATGAGTGAAGATGACGTGGGGTCAGACCCCGGATAGTACTGATTTGGTTTGGTTAAGCGTGTACTGCATGACTTCAGTAGTGAATTTACACACACACCCCGCTCCCCCACCCCCCCAAATGCTTGGTCTCAGCTAAGAGTGAATGCGGTAAGCATTTCTGGGAACATACCAGTTGGTCTGGGTTCCACTTCCTCTCCGTTTCCACTGTCATTATATTCATTAAGTTTCTGGAATGCTAGCAGTGTTTTCTAGAGGATGTCTTGGCTACAGTTTCTGAATCCATCACCCTCACACCATGGCTGAATGCAGCACCCAGGTGCCGCTCTGAGGCAGTTACTCCCTGCTCCAGAGTCTCCACTCTCTTCCTATAGAAGATCCAGCCAAGAGTGATTTCACAGTGGTCAACGCACTACCTTCAGCCTGATCTCCAGGTGACCTGCACACCACAAAGTGAAAGTCACTCAGTCGTGTTCGACGCTTGTCGACCCCATGGAATTCTCCGGGCCAGAATAGTGGAGTGGGTAGCTGTTCCCTTCTCC
Organism: Ovis canadensis; assembly: GCF_042477335.2. Classification (NCBI taxonomy): domain Eukaryota; kingdom Metazoa; phylum Chordata; class Mammalia; order Artiodactyla; family Bovidae; genus Ovis; species Ovis canadensis. The sequence goes on along the minus strand of NC_091257.1, from coordinate 27,501,452 downwards.
AGGGGATTTCCCCAACCCAGGGACTGAACCCAGATCTCCAGCAGTGCAGGCGGATTCTTTACCAGCTGAGCCACAACGGAAGCCCAGGAATACTGGCGTGGGTAGCCTATCCTTTCTCCAGCAGATCTTCCCGACCCAGGAATCAAACTGGGGTCTCCTGCACTGCAGGTGGATTCTTTACCAGCTGAGCTACCAGGGAAGCCCTACAGCCACCAAAGCCAGATGATTTGCTCAGCTCCAAACCGTTCATCCAAGGGCTTCCCCGACACAGCTCCCTTGCCTGCCATTCCCAGCTTCTCCTCCAGTGTCCATCTATCAGCATCACATCCCCTTTCAAAGGCCGTCTCCACTGCGGCTCTGTCTCCAACAGGATTCCTCTGGCTGACACCCAGCACTCGTGTCACTGGGGCATATCTGCGGCACACAGCTCCACGCCCTGCCACATGTCCTCAAGCGCAGAGCACACACCTTCATCCACTGCTCTTTACGGAGAAAGACAGATACCATGCGATATCCCTCACATGTGGAATCTAAACTGTGACGCAGATGAACTCGTCTACGAAACAGGAACTGACTCAGAGACATAGAAAACAGACCTGTGGTTGCCAAGGGGGAAAGGAGGGGGAGGGATGGGCTGGGAGCTTGGGATCAGCAGATGCAAACTATTGCCGATGGAATGGATAAACATCAAGGTCCCATGTAGAGCACAGGGAGCTATATCCAATACCCTGTGATAAGTCATAATGGAGAAGAATAGGAAAAATAATATATATATATGTATAACTGAATCACCCTGCTATACAGCAGAAACTAACCCAACACGGTAAATCAACTATATTTCAATAAACTAAACTAAAAAATCCAGTCTTTATAGATAGCCTACTATGTGCCTGGCACTGTATACAACAGTCACCACCGTGCCTTTGAACATAACTGACCCTAAAGTATCAACACTGACTTGAACCACTCTTGGAAGGTGATCTGCCCCAAAAGTAATAACTCTTTCCTTTCATACGTTGTCCTTTTCAAAATATTCTTGCATCAAGCTATTTAGTTTCCAATAATGGAACATGATGTGCTCAGTCGTGTCCGACTCTTGGTGACACCAAGGACTGTAGCCCACCAGGCTCCTCTGTCCATGAGATTTCCCAGGCAGGAATACTGGAGTGGGTTGCCATTTCCTCTTCGAGGGGATTTTTCCCGACTCAGGTCTCGAATCCAAGTGTCCTGCATCAGATTCTTAAGCTGAGCCACGTGGGAAGCCCCAGTGGGACATGACACCATCTTCAACATCCAGAGTCTATCTCTTACTAGATTAGTGACTCTTACTAGATTAGTGACTGTAGCAGGAGATTTCCTCTCTCTGTAAATCAGTTTCTTCACCGGTAAAATGGATCAGTTTCTTCGCAGGTAAAATGGGGCTATACCATCATGTCATAGTGCAGCAGGGAGGGAGAGTGCACCAAGCGGACGAGGTTAGCTGCTGGCACAGAGCGAGCGGCTGTCCTGTGCTTGCGTCACCACTGCTACTGTTCTAAACAGCAAAAGATAACCCGCCTGGAACATAGAATACAATCACAGAGCATGTTACTGAGAGTTGCCTGTGTTTTTCTACCCAGGTTTTCCCCTTGGCCTTAGAAATTGCACGGTGCTATACTTTCTGGGAAGATGTATCTTCTGGGCGCTGGAAGTGAGAAACCCACTCCTTCCCTCCCTTGTGTGCAGGCTGGGCTGGGGGAGCTCCCAGCCAAGTGGGTGCCTCAACCCGGCCCTCACGGAAAAGTGCCATGACAGCTTTGCATCCTTCGCTGAGATAATGACTGTTCAGGCCTTACTGCGTGTTTTGCAAACATAAGTATGAGTTCCAAAATTCTGGCCCCTTCCATGGATCAGTTCCTCTTGATGACTGTAATCTGGTATTTGGAACAACCTTAGGACAAGTCAAGCTAAGAGCAGCCTGAGCCAGGCTTCTCTTTTTATGCTGATGACCTATCTCCAGATTCCAAGGTCATTAAAAAAAACCCACCACGTCTGATCTCTCTTGCCATCCAGAAGTGCCAGGTTCCCTACCACGGCAGCTGTGTACGCAGGTCATGGGGTCCTGCACCTGGGCTCCTTCCACTAGCCTTGAGGCTGGGTGGCTGTCACTGGTGAATGGAAGGTATCCATCGGTACCTTCCGTTGGTATTTACACAGTCTGGATTTATAGCATGGAAATCGCTACCACAAACGCTGCAGGAATATTCACTTCCATAGATGTGAGAGTCGGTAGGAAATCTAAGAGGAAAAAATTTCAGTACATTTCATAATGTTTAAATAAAAGAATAACTCATTTATTGCCCAATGAGAATTCTCAGGAATATCAATACACTTGGGTTTGTGGCTCTGAGTGTAAGTTTTGGCGGCTTAGATAACGGTGTCATGATAATATCACACAGTTACAAAATCCAGTTTTAGTTTTACTGTTGTGAAAGAGAATACTTTTAAAAGTCTAAAGTCAAAAGGTGATATAACTTACAAATAGCTGTATCTGACCCTTACCTGCTGGTTCAGATGGGTGTGATATGGACCAGGCCTGCTTTCTACACGTATTTGAACTTAGATGCCTTCTTTATCATAGTCAGGTTAAGATATTTTGCATTAGGTTCTTCAAGGATTATTTTTTTTTAATTTCTCAAGATGCTACTCTATCATTCTGTCATGTCTTTTTTCTTCTCAAAATATACACCCATCTGAATGCAGAGTTCAAAGAACATCAAGGAGAGATAAGAAAGCCTTCCTAAGTGAATAATGCAAAGAAATAGAGGAAAACAATAGAATGGGAAAGCCTAGAGATCTCTTCAAGAAAATTAGAGATACCAAGGGAACATTTTATGCAAAGATGGGCACAATAAAGGACAGAAGCAGAAGATATTAAGAAGAGGTGGCAAGAATACACAGAAGAACTATACAAAAAAGATCTTAATGGCCCAGATAACCACTATGGTGTGAACACTCACCTAGAGCCAGACATCCTGGAGTGCGAAGTCAGGTTGGCCTTAAGAAGCATCACTAAGCATAACAAAGCTAAGTGGAGGTGATGGAATTCCAGTTGAGCTTTTTAAAATCCTAAAAGATGATGCTTGGAAAGTGCTGCACTCAATATGCCAGCAAATTTGGAAAACTCAGCAGTGGTCACAGGACTGGGAAAGGCCAGTTTCCATTCCAATCCCAAAGGAAAGGCAATGCCAAGGAATGTTCAAACTACCACACAATTGCACTCATCTCACACACTAGCAAAATAATGCTCAAAATTCTCCAAGCAAGGCTTCAACAGTACGTGAACTGAGAACTTTCGGATGTTCAACCTGGGTTTAGAAAAGGCAGAGAAACCAGAGATCAAATTGCCAACATCCACTGGATCATAGAAAAAAGCAAGAGAATTCCAGAACATCTATTGCTTCTTTATTGACTATGCTAAAGCCTTGGACTGTGTGGATCACAACAACTGTGAAAAATTCTTAAAGAGATGGGAATACCAGACCTCCTTACCTGCCTCCTGAGAAACCTGTATCCAGGTCAAGAAGCAACAGTTAGAACTGGGCTTGGAATAACAGACTGGTTCTAAATTGAGAAAGGAGTATGTCAAGGCTGAATACTGTCACCCTGCTTATTTAACTTATATGAAGAGTACATCGTGCGAAATGCCAGGCTGAATGAAGCACAAGCCGGAATCAAGATTGCTGCAGTCCCTGGGGTCGCAAATAGTCATACACGACTGAGCGACTGAACAACAACAAGCAAGAGTGTGGGCTACTGTAAATTACATAAATTTCAGAAGAAAAATGTTAGAAATTGGATAGAGCTTGCATGAGCCAAAAATACAAAGTTAGAGTGTGTGATGCATCATACTTTAAAAATTTTTTTTAATTTTATATTGGAGTATAGTTGATTTACTTTCATGCATTGGAGAAGGAAATGGCAACCCACTCCAGTGTTCTTGCCTGGAGAAGCCCAGGGACGGGGGAGCCCGGTGGGCTGCCGTCTATGGGGTCGCACAGAGTCAGACACGACTGAAGCGACGCAGCAGCAGCAGCAGCAGTTGATTTACAATGTTGTGTTGTTCAGTTGCTCAGTCATGTCCAGCTCTTTGCAACCCCAAGGACTGCAACACGCCTTGCTTCCCTATCCTTCACCATCTCCTGGAGTTTGCTTAAACTCACGTCCATTGAGTCAGTGATGCCATCCAACCATCTCATCCTCCATCATCCCCTTCTCCTCCTGCCTTCAATCTTTCTCAGCATCAGGGTCTTTACAATGAGCCAGTTTGGCATCCGGTGGCCAAAGTATTGGAGCTTCAGCTTCAGCATAAGTCCTTCCAATGAACATTCAGAGTTGATTTCCTTCAGGATGGTCTGGTTTGATCTCCTTGCAGGCCAAGGATTTCTCAAGAGTCTTCTCCAACACCACAGTTCAAAAGCATCAGTTCTTCGGTGCTCAACCTTCTTTATGGTCCAACTCCCACACAATGATGTTGTGTTAGTTGGGGGTACACAGCAGAATGATTCAGTTATCTGATTCTTTTTCAGATTCTTTTCCCATAAAGTTATTACAGAGTACTGAGTAGAGTTCCCTGTGCTATACAGTAGGAATAAATCAAGAGATCCCAACACCAAAATGCACCTTTAAAACTATGTCTGAGGGACTTTACTAGTGGTTCACTGGTTAAGACTCTGTGCTTCCGATGCAGGAGGCTTGGGTTCAATCCCTGGTTACTGAACTAAGATCCCACAGGCTGCACTCCCCCCACCACTCCCCTAAAAATCAGTCTTTGTTTAAAAAATAAAATGAAATAAAAATAAAACTATGTCTGAAGCACATGGGAAAAAATGAAGAATACTAGGCCTGCAGCCAGGGAAAGCAGGGAAGTGTCAACTAGGAGTTTATTTACTTTGGCTTTTCCTTAGAATGGAACCATCAACCAGAAGGAGGAGCATGAGCAATGGGTTAAGAGCGAAATAAACCCGGGAGGAATGTGGTGGTAATAAGCCTGCACTGCACTAATTTAAATTAACCATGTCTTGGCCCACACTAAGAGCCAAGGGAACCAAAAGAAGTTTCAGAGAAACAGCTTGTATATGATTCCCACTGGGTTCCCTCCATTTCCAATAAAGAAGACATTTAGATGTTATGCTTTATAGGTTTCGGAGTTGAGGTTGATTTTATTTTTAGTTATTTATTTTATTAAAGTTTTTTTCAATGTGGACCATTTTCAATATCTTTACTGAATTTGTTACAATACTCTTTGTGTTTTATGTTTTGGTCTTTTGAGGTATGTGGGATCTTAGTTCCCTGGCCAGGGATTGAACCTGCAGCCCCAGGATTGGAGGATGAAGTCTCAACCACTGGACCACCAGGGAAGCCCCTTGAGGTTGATTTTATTTTGAAAAAATTAAAAAAAAAAAAAAAGCCTGAGTGAATGAAACCATTCAAAAGAGGGTTTAATAACTAGAAAAGGGAGCAGTCTGACAAGGTTCTATGTGTGTGGAAAGGGTTTGATGACTAAGGCTCCCTAGATTCTGCAGGACAAGAATAGGGTGGGAGGCACATGGGGTGATGAATCAGAATGGGATTCAGGGGGTGAATGGACGAGAGAAGGCAAAGCAGGCCAGCCTGAGGTCCGAAGTCCTAGAAGGCGGGTGCACAGGAGGCAGAAGGGGGATCTGAAGACCACGGGAAGTTATGAGTGCTGTAAACACCAGTACTTTGGGCACCTCATGAGAAGAGTTGACTCATTGGAAAAGACTCTGATGCTGGGAGGGATTGGGGGCAGGAGGAGAAGGGGACGACTGAGGATGAGATGGCTGGATGGCATCATGGACTTGATAGACGTGAGTCTGAGTGAACTCCGGGAGATGGTGATGAACAGGGAGGCCTGGCGTGCTGCGATTCATGGGGTCGCAAAGAGTCGGACACGACTGAGGGACTGAACTGAATTGAACTGAAAGACCTTCTCAAGGGTCAGGAAGCAGGAGGGACCAAGCCACCTTCAGGGGAGTGCTGGCATTGGCTGAGGGCCAAACCAGAGGCAAGGGCCCAAGCCTGGCCAGGCACTGAAGGGCCATCTCACCTGTCACCAGAGCCAGAGGCTGGTAACACACACACAATCCATTAACACAATCGTGTATCACAGCCTAACTCTCTCCCTTGATTTGTGAGTTTGGGGAAGGCAAAAGGCCATTTCCTGCCCTGCCTAAAGGATCGCTGATTATACAATGCTTGATCAAACTAATTTCAGTTCTTTTTATCCCAATGTTTCTATACTGGAGACCCAGAGTTCTTATAAGCACAAATGGATTCTAACATGCTTATCATGGACAAGGTGGAAAATGAAAACGAATGAACTTTCCAAGTCTTCATTACGGAACCTGTTTGATCAAACCCAAGCAGAAAACCTCTGATGAGTAGATTCATGTTAACATGAAGGAATAGATTTTGTGGTGAGAAAAAGAATTGTAAAACTTCTGGAGCCTGTTCAAATAAAAGAAACTTGACGTAGAAGGGGATTAGCAGCAAAGGGGGTGCTAACTTTACGACCTAATGGAAATATCATGACTATATCATGACCGTGGCATGATCATACAACTCTATGTATTTGTCAAAATTTATCCAACTACACACTTAAAATTGGTGAATTGTATTGTATACACATTGTCTTTCTTTAGTCTCTCAGTCATTTCCGACTCTTTGCGACCCCATGGACTGTAGCCCAACAGGCCCCTTCATCCATGAGAGTTCCCAGGCAAGAACACTGGAGTGGGTTGCCATTTCCTTCTCCTGTATATACGCTATACCTCAGTAATAATGCTGATTGAAAAAAATGAAACAAACAGATATATGCTTGAAGTAGACTTGAATGAAATGCTGGACAAAATTTCAGACAACAAGTTGTTGGAAAGGGTGACTAATATTTGAAAGACAGGTTGAGAATTCAAAGACATCTTGATAGGCAAAAGTCAATTGCAGTATAGGGTCAGGGCATTCTCCCATGTGGACTCTACCTGGAAAATTGCCTTCAATTCTGAACAAAATAGCATGAGGGACTCTAAGAAATCAGAGATAAACCACTAGACGGTAGCCAGGATTGTTAAAGATTTGAAACTGGGTCATATGAGAGCATAGTGCTGTACATAATTTAGGAAAAGAGCTGCACAGAAATGAGAAGACGGAATGGGTATGGCAGCATCCAAGTCTGAAGCCCCCTGGCCAGGTTCATTATGGGGTTGTAGTTCTATGTAGATACCAAAGCAGAACAGAGGGAAAATTCAGAAGCCAGGCAAAGAATATGTAAGCTGGATGGAGTCGGGCAGGCAGCCAATCTCCGTGGCAGGAGAATGAACAAGACCAACCCTGCTGGGAGGCTGTGGTGGAGAGACTGGAAAAGTGAGGAAGAGTACATGGTTTAGATGTTTATGTCTGGAAATGACATATGTCATTTCCGTCCACAGTTCACTGGCCAGAGGAAGGCAACACAGCCCGGCTTCATTTCAGCGGGGCTGGGAAAGGCAGTCTTTCTCAGGGCGCAGATGGTGAAGAGTCTGCCTGCAGTGCAGGGGATCTGGGTTCAGTCCCTGGGTTGGGGAGATCCCCTGGAGAAGGGAATGGCTACCCGCTCCAGTATTCTTGCCTGGAAAATTCCACGGACAGAGGAGCTTGGTGGGCCCCAGTCCATAGAGTCACAGAGATCTGGGCACCACTGAGTGACTGATACTTTCACTTTCACTTTCTATGCCAGGAAGTAGGAGGAAGCTGTGTTTTGGTACCAAAAAACCAGCAGAGGAAAGGTAGAACCGAGACTGGGGGTTCAGCAAGATGAATAGTAGATGCTACCATAAGAATAAGACATAGAATTTGCAGAAATTTGGGGAGGCCCTTGTACCATGCATGGAACAGCACATTCAAACAGCATTTACGTCAACAGCAAAGGTGTGCAGCTGACAAGAGGTGAGCGGGCATCAGGAGTCTGCATTTTCCATCACGCCCTGCAGCTGCCCTTAGGCACCCAGCAGCACTGCTGACTTTGCCAGAAGCCGCTGCATCACATAGTGAAGGAAGGTGATCTCTGAGATCCTATAAGTAGGGTGGTCTCTTCCAGGACACGTGGTGGGGGCGCAGCATTTTCAATACAAAGCTGCTGTGCAGAATCAAGAAAGGGGGGCACAGGGCTGGGAGAGTCTGAAAGAATGACTTTAGAGCTGTTGCTTAGAGGGGGAAAGATTCTGGTTTTATTCAAAGTTTCTGCCTTTACTGTAACTCCTAACTCTATCCAAAGTGGCTTTTAGATGGTGTGGGTCTGCAATTCCAGGTCAGTAAATCACTGGAAAAGCCCCTGCTGCTGGGAAAGATTGAAGGCAAAAGGAGAAGGGAGTGGCAGAGGATTAGATGGTTAGAGAGCATCACCGACTCGATGGCCATGAATTTGATCAAACTCCAGGAGACAGTGGAAGACAGGGAAGGCTGGAATGCTGCAGCCCATGGAGTCCTAAGGAGTCAGACGCCGCTAAACGATTGAACAAATCATTGGAAATGTTTTTTGTGTAACTCCACTAGATGGCGCAAGGTGCTCACCTATTTTGAGCTGATACACCCATCCTTGGAGAAGACTCTTGAGAGTCCCTTGGACTGCAAGGAGATCAAACCAGTCAATCCTAAAGGAAATCGATCCTGAATATTCATCGGAAGGACTGATGCCGAAGCTGAAGCTCCAATACTTTGGCCACCTGACGTGAAGTGCTGACTTATAAGAAAAGACCCTGATGCTAGGAGTTTCAGCTTCAGCATCAGTCCTTCCAACGAATATTCAGGACTGATCTCCTTTAGAATGGACTGGATGGATCTCCTTGCAGTTCAAGGGACTCTCAAAAGTCTTCTTCAACACCACAGTTCAAAAGCATCAATTCTTCAACATTCAGCTTTCTTTATAGTCCAACTCTCACGTCCATACATGACTACTGGAAAAACCATAACTTCGACTAGACAGACCTTTGTTGGCAAAGTAATAATCTCTGCTTTTTAATATGCTGTATAGGTTAGTCATAGCTTTACTTCCAAGGAGCAAGTGTCTTTTAATTTCATGGCTGCAATTGCCATCTGCTGTGATTTTGGAGCCTCCCAAAATAAAGTCTCTCACTGTTTCCATTGTTTCCCATCTATTTGCCATGAAGTGATGGGACCGGTTGCCAAGATCTTAGTTTTCTGAATGTTGAGCTTTAAGCCAACTTTTTCACTTTCATCAAGAGGCTCTTTAGTTCTTCACTTTCTGCCATAAGGGTGGTGTCATCTGCATATCTGAGGTTATTGATATTTCTCCTGGCAATCTTGATTCCAGCTTGTGCTTCATCCAGCCCAGCATTTCACATGATATACTTTGCATATAAGTTAAATAAGCAGGGTGACAATATACAGCCTTGACGTTCTCCTTTCCCCATTTGGAATCAGTCTGTTGTTTCATGTCCAGTTCTAACTGTTGCTTCTTGACCTGCATACAGATTTCTCAGGAGGCAGGTAAGGTGGTCTGGTATTTCCATCTCTTTAAGAATTTTCCACAGTTTGTTGTGATCCACACAGTCAAAGGCTTTGGCATAGTCAATAAAGCAAAAGCAGATGTTTTTCTGGAACTCTCTTGCTTTTTTCATGATCCAGCGGATGTTGGCAATTTGATCTCTGGTTCCTCTGCCTTTTCTAAATCCAGCTTGAGCATCTGGAAGTTCATGGTTCACAGACTGTTGAAGCCTTGCTTGGAGAATTTTGAGCATCACTTTGCTAGTGTGTGAGATGTGTGCAATTGTGTGGTAATTTGAACATTCTTTGGCATTGGCTGAAACTCCAGTACTTTGGCTGAAACTCCAATAATTTGGCCACCTGATGCGAAGAACTGACTCATTGGAAAAGACCTTGATGCTGGGAAAGATTGAAGGCCAGAGGAGAAGGAGACGACAGAAGATGAGATGGCTGGATGGCATCACTGACTCAATGGACATGAGTTTGAACAAGCTTCAGGAGTTGGTGATGGACAGGGAAGCCTGGTGTGCTGCAGTCCATGGGATCACAAAGAATTGAAAGTGACTGAAACTGAACTGATGCTGGGGAAGATTGAAGGCAGGAAGAGAAGAGGATGACAGAGGACAGGATGGTTGGATGGCATCACCGACTCAGTGCACATGAGTTTGAACAAGCTCTGGGAGATGGTGAAGAGTTATGTGAGGTGAGTCAAACACGACTGAGTGACTGAACAACTGCAATGGTCCTTGTGGGTTTCCTTGCTGGCCCAGCGGTAAGGAATCTGCCTGCAACGCAAGAGACACAAGCTCGATCCCCAGGAAGATCCCCTGGAGAAGGAAATGGCAACCCTTCCCGTATTCTTGCCTGGGAAATCCCATGGACAGAAAAGCCTGGTGGGCCCCTGTCCATGGGTCAAAAAAGAGTCAGACGTGACCTAGCGACTAAAGGACAACGACAAAATGGTCCTTGTGCAAAATCGGGGACCAAGAAGTTTAAAGTAAAACCTTGACCAGGCGGTAGGTAGACAGGAACTCCAGTGTCCTTCTAGAATAATCACAGGAGCTCTACTTTAGTGGCATTGCGTAGGCACACACCTAATATCACCAGAGTCAACTATGCAGCGTTCCCTTCAAAAACACTGGCTTCACCACACATTAAAACTACGGATTCCGACATACAACGCATACAACTCATGAATACAGAAGACAGATTCATTTCTAAGTCTCACTCAGAAGCTGCACTTACGAAACGGAAGCAGTGGATAAGTACGTACTATAAATAATCAGCCAGTCTAGCAAGCGGCGTTCATGAAAATACCATCTATACACCAGTATCCTGACTGAGGCGGGGGTGGGGGGCGAACCCTGGGAGGGGCTGGTTTGGTTCCCCTTCCGAACAGGCTGCTGGCATGCTTTCCCGGGGCTTCCCAGGTGGCACTAATGGTAAAGAACTTGCCTGCCAATGCAGGAGATGTAAGAGACTGTGGTTTAATCCCCGGGTCGGGAAGATCCCCTGGAATGTAAATGGCTACCCACTCCAGCCTCCTCTTGCCTGGAGAAGCCCAAGGACAGGGGAGCCTGGCGGGCTACAGTCCATGAGGTTGCAAAGAGTCAAGAGTACTGAAGTGACTTAGCGTGCACTCTGCTGGGGTTACCTTGGCAGAGGCCTGTCTGTCTGAAGATGCTCAGTGACTGGCTCAACTGCTGGCCTCCTGCCTTGTGGTCCCTCCACTGGATCCTGTTGAGTGTCCCTCCGTGCATGGAAAGCAAGTGACCCCAGCCAGCTGCCTCCAAGGGACGCCCATCTCTCTTGAGAATGTGCCCACGTGCACGGACCACATATAGCTGACCCCTCAGTCTGCCCTCTCCCCTCGTAGATGGCTTCAGCCAGCCTCTTGGGGGTGGGGAGGTGCCAGGGCCCCCCCCAGCAACCTTCCCCAAAGAGGTCCCTGACCTCAGTCTTTCCAGCATCGGCCCTGGAGGAGGTGATGGCTGAGGGGGCACAGAAGTGGGGTGGGGACGCATCTCCCTAAGACCCGCCTGGGGGCAGCACACATTTTGCAGCGTGGTACTATGTGCTGTCTTATTCTTGACCTTGGGGTGTCTGCAGAAAGAGCCTTTCCTCTCTCCTTAGAGGTGAAAAGCACAGGCTTTGGGTGGTTGTTGCTGTTCAGTCACTCAGCTGTGTCTGGCTCTTTATGATCCCATGGACTGGAGCTCGCCAGTCCTCTGTCCATGAGATTCTCCAGGCAAGAATACTGGAGTGGTTGCCATTTCCTTCTCCAGGGGATCTTCTGACCCAGGGATCAAATCTCTGTTGCCTGCATTGGCAGATGGATTCTTTACTGCTGAGCCACCAGGGAGGGTGCCAAGGAAGCCTTCTGACAGTGTGGTAGGATAAATAAGAGCCCCAGAGATCTTCAGATCTGAATCCCCAGGACCTGCGAATGTATAACTTACCTGGCAAGAGGGATTTTGCAGATGAGATTAACTGATCTTGAGATGAGGACCTGGGTGGACCCAAGGTGATCCCTGGGATCCCTGTAAGACAAAGTGGAGGATGACAGGTCAGGGTCAGAGAGGAGGTGTGAGGCTGGGAGCAGAGGCTGGAGGGATGTGGGCCTGTGAGCCAAGGCAGCCCCATGCACCCTCGGAATCTGGAGAAGACAAGGAAACAATTCTCCCCCGCAGCCCCAGGAGAAACACAGCCCCGTCCACCCATTTTTAGACTGCAGACTCTCAGAGCTTTACGAGACTGCATTTGCATCGTTAAAGCCACTAAGTTTGTGGTCATCTGTCACAGCAGCCACAGGAAACCAGTCCAGATGTTCACGGAGCATCCGTCAGGAATAAACATCATCGATGCATAATATAAATGTCTGCATTAGTCACTCAGTCGTGTCCGACTTTTTGTGACCCCATGGACCCCTCTGTCCATAGGATTCTCAAGGAAAGAATACTGGAGTGGATTGCCATTTCCTTCTCCAGTAATACAAGTACGTCATAGCAAATGATACTTCCCTGTTGTGACGACATTATCTCAACAGGAGTCTTGGTACAAGGGGGATACAATGGTATTCCTATTGAAAAAATGGTAAAATCATGGCAGTATAAAAATAAAAAGGAGAGTCCATTCCAAGATCATACTACATAATTGGTGGCATTTTCAATGATGTATTTCATGACTGTAAAATTTTACAGTGTACCAAAAATGGCTTCCCTTGTGGCTCAGCTGGTTAAGAATATGCCTGCAATTTGGGAGACCTGGCTTCAATCCCTGGGTTGGGAAGATCCCCTGGAGAAGGGAATGGCTGCCCACATCAGTTTTCTGGCCTGGAGAATTCCACGGGCTGTGTAGTCCATGGGGTCGCAAAGAGTAGGACACAACCGACCAACTTTCACTTTCACTTCAAAGGTGGAATAGTCAACAAGAGCACAGAAGCCTTGTGAGGAAATACCAGCTATGGAGCTGTTCTGAGGGTCAGATAGTCATGGATTTATGACTTCTTAGCTCCACCATTTCCATCTCTGTCACCTGGCGAAGGACCTCTCCATCCTGAAGTCACCTTTTTATCGGTGTGTTAGAGACTGCCCTGAGGAAGAAGGAAGCCATGGCGCGTACAACACTCAGCGTCACCCGGCAATGGTTGCATTAAGTGAGGCAAGCTGGCTGTGCCTCTTGTATTCAGTTACGAAGTTATCTTAGCAAGACTCAGGATAGAATCATGAGTCTTAGCATGACACTGGCATTTCATTTAAATGATGGTGAAAGCGTGACTATATATATATATATATTTTAAGATACTCCACTAGAAAGATAAATGACATAATCAGTGGCAGAGCTGAGAAATGACCCTGTATAGTAGGATTCCATTGGCCAACAGTGTTCTCTATTAGATATGACGTCATGCCTTATTGATAAGAGTAAGCCAAGAAAGAATGATTTTGTTCATTTTTGATAAGGAAGATCAAAAATAAAGGTGGTGACTATGGTCAGAGGTGGGCGTCCCTGGTGGCTCAGAGGTAAAGAATCTGCCTGCAATGCAGCAGACCTTTCCTTTGGTCGGGAAGACGCCCTGGAGAAGGAAATGGGTTCCCACTCCAGTATTCTTACTTGGAGAATCCCGTGGACAGAGGAGCCTGGCGGGCTACAGTTCGTGGGGTTGTAAAGAGTCAGACATGACTGAGGGAGTTTCATTTTCAACAGTAAAAGGAGGTGCAAAATGACCACCCCCCCCCCCACACACACAGATGAACGGCAGGAAAAAAACCTTCCCTTCTCTCCCTACCTCTTCCTCCACCTAGAGTCCCAAAGACGTAGGGTACAAAAAACTTTCTTTTTTCAGCTTTTGTTTTGAGATGGTTATGGATTCACAGAAAGTTGTAAAAATAATGCATCAGGTCCATGTACCTTCCACTTGACTTCTCTGTTGGTAACATCTCACGTAATTATAGCATAAGGTCAAAATCAGGGAAACTGTCATTGGTCCAACCCATAGACTTATTCAGACTTCACCAGTTTTTTATGAATGTGTGTGTGCGTGTGTAGTTAATTCTATGCAATTTTGTCACGTGTGTAGACTTGTGTGACCACCACCACAGTCGGTACAGGACAGATTCATCACCACAAAGGTGTCCCTGGAATTGTTAGCCTGTATAGTTACCCCCTCCGTCCCTCCATCCCTCAGTCCTTCCCTGCATCCCTAAACCCTGGCAACCACATGGGATGATGCAAGTGCCAACATGAACAGATGCATCAGTCAGCTCAGGTTGCTGTAACGAAACTCCACAGATGGGAGGCTTAAACCACAGAAGTTAATTCTCAGATCCTAGAGCCTGGAAGTCCAAGATCAAGGTGCCAGCTGTTTCGGTTCCAGGTTACGGGTTCTCTTCCTGGAATGAAGACAGTCACTTCTCACTGTGTCCTCAAAAGGTGGAGAGACGGTTCTGGCGTCTCCTCCTCTTCTTATAAGGGCACTAATCCCATTATGGAAGCCCTGCCCTTGTGACCTCATCTCGCACTGATCACCTCCCAAAGGCTCCAGCTCCCAATACCATCTCACTGGGGGTTAGGACTCCAACATATGAATTTTAGGTGGATGCAAACATTCAGTCCACAACACAGGTGATGACTGAGGACCAGTGGCTCCTCCCTGTCTACTGCCTAATGACTTTATGTAACTTAGGACCCAGCCAACAGAGAGGAAGAAAGGCAAAAAAGCCTAAACTAAGAAAACAACGGTAATTTTAAAGATCCACACGCATGGTCTGGGGGGCCTCCCAGGTGGCTCTGTGGTAAAAAAAATCCACCTGCCAATGCGGGAGACATGGGTTTGATCTCTGGGCGGGGAAGATCCCCTGGAGAAGGAAATGGCAACCCACTCCAGTATTCATGCCTGGGAAATCCCATGGACAGAGGAACCTGGTGGGCTACCGTCCAAGGGGGTCACAAAAGAGTCAGACACAACTTAGTGTCTAAACAACAGCAATGCATGGTTTCTCGTGAACGGGCAAGAGTGAAGTCCATGCTACACAGGGGGGTGGGAACTCAGTATGGAGGTAACCCTGAGATACGGGGGACAGGATTGCATATCTGGATCAGCAAGTGTGCACCTGGGAGAGTCATACCTGTGGCACGTGTTACACGGACGAGAAAGTTTCTCCCTCGCCAGCCAGGCAGCGAGCCTGTGAGCCGCGGAGAAAGCGCGATGACAGCTCTGCTGTTAAGCCTTGATTTCGGGGAGCGTGATCTATCTCTCGGCATCAACCACAAAACCAACACTGTTTAGCTCGAGTCAAAACCCTTCCAAAGAGACACCGGCAGCTTTCAGTGAAGGTTGCTGGACACCTCCCAAGCTCTGTCTGGAAAGGATCTGGCAGGTCGTCAGGGAGAAAACACACGCTGTGGACGAACTCCAAGCTTTGTGGGCTTCTCCATCCTCCATGCCTCAAGACACAGGAAAAGTCAGGTGGGGCCCTCCCAGCTGGGCACCAAGGCAGGGTGAGCCTCATCCCCGCCACAGCGTCAGCAAAGCCTCTGTGCCGTTGCAAACCTTCTGCGCTTAGGCTGAGCCCCAGGACAGCAGGACACCTCTTGTGGTTCTAGGCGTCCTTCCAAAAGACAAGGTGTTGTTGTTCAGTCGCTCAGTCGTGTCTGACTCTTTGAGATCCCAAGGACTGCAGCAGGCCAGGCTTCCCTGTCCTTCACTATCTTCCAGAGTTTGCTCAAACTCATGTCCATTTGAGTCGGTGATGCCATCCAACCACCTCATCCTCTGTTGCCCCCTTCTCCTCCTGCCCTCAATCTTTCCTAGCATCCAGGTCTTTTCCAAAAGATAAGAGTATTTCCTAAGTTTTCACTGAGCTTGTTCAATGTTTAGTGAACACTTCTACAGGTACAGACCATTGCTCAACCGACAAATATTTCTGCAGAACCATTTGCATGTCTTTGATATACTCGTTAATGCAAACGCAGGAAAGGACAGACAGCATCTACAGCTAATGCTGAAGAGTGAGAAGCTGGCTTTGATTTGTGTGTGTGTGTGTGTGTGTGTGTGTGTGTGTGTGTGTGCATTTCAGGAAATAAGGCAAAACTCGTGCTCACTGTGCCTCTGAATGACTCAGGAATATTAAAAAAATGTATGACTACCTATAATCCTTAACATTTTCCAAAGGTTAAAAAATGATATAAATGAACTTATTTACAAAACAGAAAAAGATTCACAGATTTTGGGAAAACAAAGTTACAGTTATCAACAGGGATAAACTAGAAGTTTGGGATTAAGATACCCATACACTTCAGTTCAGTTCAGTTCAGTCGCTCAGTCGTGTCCGACTCTCTGCGACCCCATGAATCGCAGCCCGCCAGGCCTCCCTGTTCATCACCATCTCCCGGAGTTCACCCAAACTCATGTGCATCGAGTCGGTGATGCCATCCAGCCATCTCATCCTCTGTCATCCCCTTTTCCTCCTGCCTCAAATCCCTCCCAGCATCAGAGTCTTTTCCAATGAGTCAACTCTTCGCATGAGGTGGCCAAAGTACTGGAGTTTCAGCCCCAGCATCAGTCCTTCCAATGAACACCCAGGGCTGATCTCCTTTAGGATGGACTGGTTGGATCTCCTTGCAGTCCAAGGGACTCGAAAGAGTCTTCTCCAGCACCACAGTTCAAAAGCATCAATTCTTTGGCGCTCAGCTTTCTACACAGTCCAACTCTCACATCCATACATGGCCACTGGAAAAACCATAGCCTTGACTAGATGGACCTTGGTTGGCAAAGTAATATCTCTGCTTTTGAATATGCTATCTAGGTTGGTCATAACTTTCCTTCCAAGGAGTAAGCGTCTTTTAATTACATGGCTGCAATCACTATCTGCAGTGATTTTGGAGCCCCCCAAAATAAAGTCTGACACTGATTCCACTGTTTCTTCATCTATTTCCCATGAAGTGATGGGACCAGATGCCATGATCTTTGTTTTCTGAATGTTGAGCTTTAAGCTAACTTTTCACTCTCCTCTTTCACTTTCATCAAGAGGCTTTTTAGTTCCTCTTCACTTTCTGCCATAAGGGTGGTGTCATCTGCATATCTGAGGTGATTGATATTTCTCACAGCAGTCTTGATTCCAGCTTGTGCTTCTTCCAGCTCAGCGTCTGTCATGAGGTACTCTGCAAATAAGTTAAATAAGCAGGGTGACAATATACAGCCTTGAGGTACTCCTTTTCCTATTTGGAACCAGTCTGTTGTTCCATGTCCAGTTCTAACTGTTGCTTCCTGACCTGCATACAGATTTCTCAAGAAGCAAGTCAGGTGGTCTGGTATTCCCATCTCTTGAAGAATTTTCCACAGTTTATTGTGATCCACACAGTCAAAGGCTTTGGCATAGTCAATTAAGCAAAAGCAGATGTTTTTCTGGAACTCTCTTGCTTTTTCGATGATCCAGCAGATGTTGGCAATTTGATCTCTGGTTCCTCCACCTTTCCTAAAACCAACTTGAACACCCATACTCTACTATACATCAAATAGATAACCAACATGGACCTGCTGTATAGCACAGGGAACTCTACTCAATAGTCTGTAATGACCGATATGGGAAAATAATCTTAAAAAAGAATATACGTATAACTGAATCACTCAGCGGAAACTAACATAACATTGTAAATTAACTATATGCCAATAAAAGAAAAACTTTTTTTAAAGAGAACAAAACTCAGAAAGATGAAGGTGAGTAGATGAGATGAAACTCAGCCACTGCTGACCCCTAGTCTGAGTTTTAGAAGACACTGAGCTGGTAGTTTTCCTTCCCCATCACACACACCTTGAGAGCACTAAGTTAAAAATGAACTGATCTCACTCTACAGCTCCAGGAACTATGCTCAATATCCTGTAACAAACCAAAACGGAAAAGAACGTGAAAAAGAACACAACTGACTGACTCACTTTGCTCTATAGTAGGAACTAACACACTGTAAATCAACTAGACTTCAATAAAATGAAATTTTAAAAAGTATACATGTTCTTCTCAAATGCGTGCGTGCATCACGTGAAATGTTTATTGAGCCAAATTTACACTGAGAATTTCGTGGCTGTGTAAACATTTCCATCAGAATCCTAAACAAGGTAACCAACCGATCAAGACGGCATCTGGCAACAAGCCCCTTCATTTAACTCTAATGGTTTATTAAGGACAACTTACTTGATTTATCACTGCTTGCTCACTTTTACATGGCTGCATTGAAATTTCAAGTTTATTTGATTTGCAGCTGTACTTTTTGCTTATATTAGGTTAGATCACTTACATTTATCAAGGAAAAATTACTTTTTAAAGTTTTATTAACGGGAAAGACTTGTTCAAAAAAGCATATTTAACTACTCACTCTATAGTATTAATAACAGCAGTAAGTATGGGTCACTGAAATAGTAGTAATTTTTATACCACCTAGACATATGGTACCACGTTTGTGGGGGTATAGGCAGAATTTTGGAATCAACTGGGCACGTTTTCCTCTCCACACCTTCTTGAGGCTCTAGTTCACCACCTCCTCCACTCACCTCGTTCTCCCAATGTATATATGGCCCCCCGGGAACATACTCTTCTCACCCTTCCCCCCAAGGACCCAGAGAGACACCGTCATTGATGGGAGTGACAAAAACCTTGAAGGAAAGGACTTCTTTTAAAAAGTTAGCTCGACGGGAAAAGTTAGCAGATTTGCACTTAGAGACTACTCGCTCAAGAACATTCTACAGGTAACTCCCCAAACTTGGACCTTTCCCTCAGCATTTTGTGAATTTTTCAGGATGTCTAAAGCCTTTGCCCCACTTGCACCCTCTCCTTCTTCTGTCTCCTGAACACCCCGTCTTCTCCATCTGGCTTTCAAGTCTGATTCATGAAAAGAATAATTTTTTCTTCCTCCCCGAAGCCTTCTCTAACTATCCTAGACCACAGTCACAATCTCACCCTCCTCTCCACTTAGCATCTCACCCTTGAGCTCAAACTACACTGTTAGTTCCAGCTTCATATCTAAATGGTTAAATTCTTCCAGGATCATGTCTAAAACTCCTGTTATATCATGGCATACAGCTAGCACAGGGGTTCATGACACAGGTACACATTCTTCCAATCCATCGAACACACTGCATGTCGACTCTATTCCAGGCAGACTGCAATAGAGATTCCAGGGGATATTTTTATATTCCGGGGGATATAAAAATGAGCTTGAGACAATCTTTGCCCACGAGCAAATCAAGTCTAGGGTCTCAAATGTGTAAGCAGAAAATTCAAATAGAATATGCTGTGCTACACTTTGTGAGTGTTGACATATTTAGCAAATCATCAATCAAAAGAAATACTGTATTCTCTGCTTCCTCTCTCATAAGTCACTCTGGGTAAAAGTCACCATCTGTAAACTAGGTGAAAATTGGCTTTAACCAACTCTGGGAGATAGGGAAGGACAGAGAAGCCTGGCGGGCTGCAGCCCATGGGGTTGCAAAGAATCAGACATGACTTAACAACTGAAGAGCAACCACATGACTCCCAAGATACCAAGGGAGAAATCGTGGAGGCAAAGCCAAAAGGAATCCATTTTCTCCTCCTATCTTTTTGATTAAAAAGAAAAAAAAGTCACTAGAACAAAGAAACTGTCATGAGTACGCAAAGCTGTCAAGGGCTCAGGAGAAACACAAGGTCATATAAGGAGACAAAAAGGTGAGTCAGAGGAGGTGGGAAAGAGCTGGCCCGGAATAGAGCAACGGCCTTGCAGATGTTCAGAAGGAAGCTTGGGTAAGGGGGCCTCTGCGGGGAGGCGTGGAGGAGGAGCTTGAATATCAGAGCAGCTAGATAAAGGGACCAGAAGGCGACCAAGGGTAAATTCGAGGGAGAAGAAAAGAAACCAGCGGCAGAGCCTGCCTTCAGTCTCTCTGCCCTAGCTACGCTGGCCAGGCCTATCCACCGGTGGTCTCACATGGGGGACCAGGGGAAAGCCCCTAACTCCAATGAGCCTAATTCTAAAATCCTGGATCTCTTGCCCCATCCTTCAGTCACACACGGGAGCTACTTCCTGGCAAGAGCTGGCACAGGGGCCTCCCTGACCAGCAGAGCCTCTTCATTCTTGTACTAAGACACCCTTGTTACTGAGCCCTGCACACAGACCCTGTCTGTGAACACATGGGTCCTGACTGGAGCTCTGTGTCTAACTGGAGAATGGGCCCTACAAACCCCTTACAGGTCTCATCAGAAAAATCGGGACTGGGTTTTAGGTCTTTTCCAGCTTTGAGGTTCTCTGAGCTCAGTGGTTTCACACAGTAAAACCAGTAACGCCTGGCATCAAAGGACATATGTGTGGGGATACCTCGGCTCCTTTGAAGGGGGATCATTAATTTATTCATCCTGACTGATAAGGCTAATAGAAATAATCACCTATGCTTACAGAGATTTTTGGAAACCTTTCACTGGATTTTATTTGTATGACACCTGCCTAGGTTTAAAGACCATCTGGTCACACAAACTCTCTGATGTCACTCAGAAGCTTAGGAAGTTCAGTAAATACTGGGAAGTTCAGAAACTCTCAAGTTGCGTAGCTAGAAAGGGACCAAGTTCAGAATACAGCCCAGCAGTCTTCCTCCAGCACAGCTAGCTCCCTGCCCCACCAGGCCTCCTGTCCCCTAATTCCATTCATCAAATGCTCCTTAAAGGCTAGGCACGCATTGAGCACAATGTTACAATTTGTGGAAGAAAACTTGGGGTCCTCAAGGAAGTTCTTATCCCTTAGGTCAAAGGTGCCATAAAACAAATGTAACAATGAACCAGCACCACCACCTAGAGTAGAATTGGAGAGTCCTAGCAGATGGAGAAAAGAAAACTCATTTCCCAACAACTTGGCCTATGCAGAAACCAGTTGGGACACAATGGGACAAAGGGCAGATATAAGGTCAAAAAACAAAACAAAACAAGAGTTGAGTAGGAGAGGGGAGAAGAGAAAGACCAAGACAAGGTCCCCAGTGTTGCTGGAGAATTGACAGATTGAAATAACAGTAGCTGTTATTGTTTACTTTCAAATAAACCAGTTTTGTCCAAATTCAACTTTCAGTTTTTAAGCAGGCGTTTTCTTTTGGAGGCAAGGAGGTGGTGGGGCCAACATTCTAGAAGATTTGGGGCTCTCCTCCTTTTTATTTTATTCTAGTATTTTTCTCCCCCTTAGTTTTAAAATGAGGAGGGGACTGCACATACTTTGCATGCTGCTAAGTTTCTAAGTGTGCCCAGGATGCATCTGTAACTCACGGTTAGTAAAGAACCAAGAATAAAAACCCTCTGACTTACTTCAAAGCTCTCCTTTATCTGTGCTTTTGTTGCGGAAACCTTGTTGGACCAGCTACTGTCACTCCATGGTGGAGGCATGTTTTTTTAATTAGCCCGTGGAAAGGCTATTACACGTTTAATTGCTAATGACAATGATTTTCCTTCCATTTATTTCACCAAAACAACACTCCCCTCGCCCCTTAATGTCTTTAACAATCAACATTTCAACAAGAGGAAACAAAATATTTAAAAAGAGATACTGCCATAAGCTAACACACCCACTGTTCTCATTCTTCCCTAGTTCTGATGTCCACTCATATGTATTTTTACCCAATTAAACTCATACTTTTGATATGGTTATGTGATCTGATTTTTCCTTTAAATTATGCTGTAAACATTTTTTCTGTTTCCATGCACTTTATGGTTGTTTTTTAACAGCTGTGTAATATTCCACAGGACTGATGTTCTGTCTTTTGAGTTAACCATTTCCCTGTTTTTGGCCACTGAGATAGATGCCAACTTATTACTCAGTGTATTAATTTAGAGGGAATTTTTACAGAGACATAAAAAAATGTCTTAAGGTGAAAAATTGAGGAGATGCATGATGGTAAAAGTTGCATGATAATGTGAACGTACTTAGTGTCACCAAATTGTACAGGTAAATAGGGTTAAAATAGTACTTTTAATTTTATGTGATTTTTATCACGACAAGGAGAAGGCAATGGCAACCCACTCCAGTACTCTTGCCTGGAAAATCCCATAGACGAAGGAGTCTGGTAGGCTGCAGTCCATGGCGTCTGGAAGAGTCAGACATGACTGAGCGACTTCACTTTCACTTTTCACTTTCATGCATTGGAGAAGGAAATGGCAACCCACTCCAGTGTTCTTGCCTGGAGAATCCCAGCGATGGGGGAGCCTGGGGGGCTGCCGTCTATGGGGTCACACAGAGTAGGACACGACTGAAGCAACTTTGCAGCAGCAGTATCACGACAAAAAACATTTTAAGTGTCTTTGAGGTGATTGCCTTTTGGAAACAAGCAGCTCCAGATCACTGTGCGTCTGCCAGGTACAAAGATGGAGCCCAGACTCTAAAAGGTGGGTGAATGGTTGGCAGATTATTAATAGTTCTTCCTATGACAGGACAGAAATATGACCAATAGTCTGTAACTATAACAGTGACATTCATTTTTATGATTAATAACCAAAAAAATCGGAAGTACTACGGCGTGGTGCCAACTCTAGCTTCCTCCTTTCCGTTCCCTTATGCCAGAGCCATATAAAAGCGGACCACGTTGCTGGTACTTTCCGCGTTAGACCACTTAGCATTCCCTCAACTGGGCTTGTAGGCATCAGTGCTGGATGTCACGGGGAACGCACTATTTCCCCAGAAGAAGGTCTCCTGATGCCTTCAGGCGGCAGGTGTGGGAATGGTGGTGGTATATACCGGGTGGGAGGTGGTACGTATTGGAAGTGGGCTGGCGGTATACATGCAGCGCGGGAGCGAGGGCTGTATAGCAGGTGAAGGGGCGGACTGTATATGGAGGGTCAGGTTGGCCCTTACAGTGTCCTCCTGAGACAGGAATGGCGCGAGTTCACGAAGGAGCGGGAGAGGGGCATGCAGGTGGTAGCAGGTGCCCCCGGCGCAGGTTGGAGAAGGCGAGGGAGGGGCGGGGCAGGAGGGGGGTTGCTGAAGGTACTGGCGGGAAGGCGGCGAGCGATGGGGCGCGAACCGTGCGCTCTGGGCTGGGGGTACCCGTTGTGGATGCAGCGGACCGGGGGCGGGCCTCGCGGGAGTGAGGAGTCTGAACCCGCGAGGGGTGAGGAGCCGCGGCGGGGCGCCGCGGGCAGGGCCGGAGGGGCGCAGGGGCCGGAGGGGCGCGGGGGCGGGGCCGGAGGGGCGCGGGGCGGGGCCGGAAGGAGCGGGGGGCGGGACCGAGTAGGCGTGGGGATGGGGCAGAAGAGGCTAAGGGGCGGCCGGAGGGTTCAGGGGGCGGGGCGCGGCGCGGGGGCGGGGCCGGAAGGAGCGGGGGGCGGGACCCGAGTAGGCTTGGGGGCGGGACCGGAGGGGCTGAGGGGCGGGGCCGGAGGGCTCAGGGGGCGGGGCGGAGCGCGAGGCAGGGCCGCGCGAG
Source organism: Ovis canadensis (assembly GCF_042477335.2). Taxonomy (NCBI): domain Eukaryota; kingdom Metazoa; phylum Chordata; class Mammalia; order Artiodactyla; family Bovidae; genus Ovis; species Ovis canadensis. Next base: position 27,477,994 of record NC_091257.1, on the reverse strand, counting down.
TCTGCAGTCCGGAACGCTGCCCTGAGTCCTGCGCTGTATCCGCGCGTCCCGCAGCGTCTTGGTGCAGCCGCCCGGCCTCACCATGCTCCCGCTGCTCGGGCTGTACTTTGCGCTGCCGCTCTGCGCCGGGTTGCTGGAAGAGGCGAGGAGCTGGGGAGACACATCGGATCAAGTAAGTGGAGTTCTAGGGGGCCCCGGGCGGGCCCCGGGCGCCGGCTGCAGTCTCTTACCACCGCCGCCTTCGGGCGCGTGGCTGCGGGACAGGCTACTGGACGCGAGGGCGGGTGGGATCACCCCCATGTCCTGGCACATCGTCCCCCCTTCACTTCTCCGTCCCCAGTGTTCTGCTTGGGAGCTTCCCCATCTGCTGTTCCGTCGAGGAGAGAGTCTGGCTGACAAAGTTTCTTGCAGAATTGTGTCTGCACTTCAAAGTCCTGCGGAACCAAACCTCTTCGGCTCCTGTTACCTGCGCGGGTTTCTGCTGGTTTTGTTCATTTCTGAGCCAGAACCCTAAGCTAACTGCAAGGTTCTTTCAGATGCGCCTGTGGGGTAGTCTTGGCAGGTTGCTGTTGGCTTCCAGTTGTTCTAGAGAGAGCACGTCTAGGAAATGTTCTAAACTCGTGGAAGCCTCCGCTTTTCTCATCTGAAAACCGGGAGAACAGAGTTTTCATCTCTTATTGCTTTAGCAGCTTAAAGGTGGCCAAATGATGGGCGGAGGAGGAAGAACCAAAGGTCTCAGTTCCCCTGGTTAATACTCTGTGTATCTGTCAGGATTTTTTAAATGGCTTAACCTCACAAGTGAATGAAACCTGCAAATATGAACTCTCAATACAATGTCTTATGGATAGGAAGGCTCTTGAAAGAATATCAAACAGGTTCCCACAGATATCAATGCATAGACCTTATAGGGAGAAAGGGCTCTGTCCTGATTAACGAAGGCGGTGCATTTCTGCATCTCCTGGTGCTCTTTGCACACATGTATTTAAATTGTTTAGCCGAAAACATGCTTTTGCAGGATGAGAGGAAGAGATAAGCAGGTATACCTTCTGACCCCTTTCCCAGAGCCTTGGTTTGAAGGCAGATCTGGAAAACAGAATCTGCCTAAACATCCCATAGTTACTTTCACGTCAACTCTGCCTTAAGGATGTGCTTATCTACCAAATGGAACGATTCTTCTCTTGTAGGACTGCCATGAGGAATAACCCATAAAAATTCCAGGAGGCTGTGTGGTGGAGGAGGAATGTGCAAGCTTGGCATCCAGAGAGCGAGGCTGGTCTCCCCTTTGCTCTTTACTACTGTGTGGCCTGGACGAGCTCCCCTATGCCTCTCTGTGCCTCCCTTTCCTATCCCTCACAGCAGGGCACACACCTACTCTTGAGCATACTTGTAAGGATCCAGCTGCTAGTTTGTGTAAGGGGCCTCATATACTGTGGTATATGAAATGGCAGATGTTTTGGTTAAGGATAGGGGTATGATGCCTGCTACCGGGGCTCAATTCCAGATTCAGGCGCTTTTCAGCTCTGTGATGCTGAGCACAGTCCTGAGTGCTTCAATCTCCAATTTTGTACAAAGTGGGAAAGAACGGAGTAGTGAGGGTTGGGTAGGTAATACATCTAAAAGTGCTGGGGATGGTCAGCACTTGATGTTGGCGCCACTGAAGTGCTGAAGGAAGGAATTTAGGGTAAAGATCCAAAAACTTTTTAGAGGGCGGAGGGAGAAGATGTGGGAAGCACTGAAACAAAGATTCTGTTTATGAGCTAAGAGGAGGGATTAAAGCTCTGACATCTGCAAGTCCAAGTAGGCTTAACACTGAACTTCCCTGCTTGTAAGAACACGGGTTTGGCCCATGTTAGTGAGTTCTTGCTGTCGTCAGCCCATGGCACCGTTTATTCTTCTGGAAAATGACTAAATCAGGAAAAAACTCTGAATATAAAGTTTTGTGAAAATTTGTGATTTTACCTTTTTATCCCTACCCTCTTAAAATAAAATTTTGTGTGTATAAGATGTGGAATTGAGAGCACAGCCTCTAGAACCAGACTTCTGTGTTCGAATCCTGTCTCTGCACTTATTGGAGAGTTAGTTCACATCTGTGTGAGTGCTAAGTCGCTTCAGTCATGTCTGACTCTGCGACCCTATGCACCGTAGACCACCAGGCTTCTCAGTCCATGGGATTCTTCAGGTTTGCATAGTGGAGTGAGTTGCCATGCCCTCCGACCCAGGGATTGAACCTGTGTCTCCTGCATTGTCAGGCAGTTTCTTTATCACTGATGCCACCTGGGAAGCCCTAATTCACATCTACGAGCCTCTATTTACCCATCTCGAGGATGGGGGTGACTAGATTACTTAATTAAAGGATTCTGAAGATTAATTAATATACTTTGAACAATGCCTGGCAATGCAGTTAATGCTGTGGTCTCAATAATTATGGCCTTCAAAATTATATGTGTACCATTTTTTACAATTTGTTTTTATTGAATTTTAGTTGAATTACAATACAGTTGTATTAGTTTCTGCTGTATAGCAAAGTGATTCAGTTATTTATATGTACTTTCTTTTTTATTATATAATTTGATTGGGTCACTGTACTGTGACTTATTTGTGTTTTACTTTTTTTTTTTTTTTTAATCTTTTGGCCACACCGCAAGGATCTTAGCTCCCCAACCAGGGTTCGAACCCACACCCCCTGCATTGGCAACACAGTCTTAACCTCTGGACTCGCAAGGAAGTCCCGTATTCTTTTCCATTATGGTTTGTCACGGGGTGTTGAATATAGTTCCCTGTGCTATACAGTAAGACCCGTTGTGTATCCATTCTGTAGCTAATAGTTGGCATCTGCTAACCCCAAACTCCCAATCCAACCCTCTCCCACCCCTCTCCTCCTTGACAACCATCAGTCTATTCTCTATGTCCCTGACTCTGTTGGTGTTTCATATAGACAGGTTCATTTGTCATATTTTAATTCCACATGTGGTATTTGGTGAACAGCTTTCAGAGCTTTCCAGGTGGCTTGATGGTAAAGAATCTGCCTGCCAAAGTAGGAGATGCAGGAGACTCGGGTTCAATCCCTGAATTGGGAAGGTCCCCTGGAGTAGGAAATGGGGTAGGAATGGCAACCCATTCCAGTATTCTTGCCTGGAGAATCCCATGGACAGAGGAGCCTGTTGAGCTACAGTCCATGGGATTGCAGAGTCAGACATGACTGAGCAACTGAGCACAAACAATTTTTAGATGTCAGTGAACTTGTGAATTTTAATGTACCTGAATTTGCCTGTTAGCCTGCATTGTAATTCCTATTACTTGTCTTTAACTGAAAATATTACTAATATATGCTAGATTCAAGATGCTTCTTCCCCCACACCTCATCTATAAACAGTATTACCCATAGTGTAATAAACCCACTATCTGCAGTGGTTTTCAAACTTCATCTTGCAGAAGGACACTCAGGGGCTCTTTAAGAATTCAGATTCCTAAGCCTTACTCCCATCAATTTCCATCCACTAGGTTTGGGTGGGACCCCGATGGTCCTGATGTGGGCAATGCATGGACCACATTGAGACTGATACAGCTTTGAAAGCATCTTTCAGGAAATTAATATTAAAAAGCAAGTCTTGGTCTTCCCTGGTGACTCAGTGGTAAAGGATCCACCTGCCGATGCTGGAGATGAGGGTTCCACCCCTGATCCGGGAAGATCGCATGTGCTTTGGGCCACAGCTACTGAGCCTGTGCGCCACAGCCCGAAAGTTACAAATACTGAGCCCATGTTCTGAAACTAGTGAAGCCCACACTCGCTAGAGCCCGTGCTCTACCACAAGGGAAGCCGACACAATGAGAAGCCTGCGTACCGCAACTAGAGTCGCCCCACTTGCTGAAACTAGAGGAGGAAGCTTGTGCAGCAATGAAGACCCGGCGCAACCGTAAATAAATAATTTTTTAAAATAAAAGTAACTGCATTTTTTAAAAAAGCAAATGTCTTATATAAAATCAGTCTGCTTTCAAATTGATATGCTTTCTTTAAATAAGGATGGAACTGCATCCCCATTATTGCAAAACCAGTTTTTAATTTACAGAGTAATAGTAGCTACCAGGTATTGAGTTTCACGGAGAGTTCTCTAGGAGCTCTATATAAAAATTATAAGAAGTAATAAAGTATATGACAACATTCCAAGTGGAACCAGGCTGCCTGGGTTCAAATCTGGATCCCACTGCCTACCGGCTGTGTGTACTTGGGCAAGTAACTTAACATCTCTGGGTCTCTTTCATCATCTGGAAGCTAGCATTGTTAATGGTTCCTACCTCATAGGCAGGGATGGATCTAAATTTTTGAGAGGGGAATCAAGTTTACATAATTGGCAAAGCCTTCTTGACAAAATTCTGTGTTAAAATGAACAGTTATTTATTTTTTAAAATTAATTAATTTGTTTTAATTGGAGGCTAATTACCTTACAGTATTGCAGTGGTTTTTGCCATCCACTGACATGAAGCAGCCATGGGTGTACATGTGTCCCCCATCCTTAACCCCCTCCCACCTCCCTCCCCATCCCATCCGTCAGGGTTGTCACAGTACACTGGCTTGGAGTGCCCTTGAACAGTTATTTAGAATGATAAATCACAACAAACGACACATTTTGACAGACTGACAAGCAACATACTTTTAGAATAACTGTTTTTTCTCAGACTTTTTTTTTTGTAATTTATTTATTTATTTTCGGCTCCTCCAGGTCTTCACTGCTGCTCAGAATTTTCCCTGGCTTGGTGCAAGGGCTTCTCACTGTGGCGGCTTCTCTTGCAGAGCATGGGCCCCAAAGAACAGGCTCAGTAGCAGTGGCGAACCGGCTTAGTTGCCCTGTGGCATGTGGGATTTTCCTGGACCAGGGATCGATCCCGTGTCTCCTGCACTGGCAGGCGGATTCTTTACTACTGAGCCACTAAGGAAACCCAGTATCATCATTGTTAAGGGACTGTGCAAGTGAGGGATCCTGATGCTTACCTTTCATCAGCTTCTAAGTAATAATAAACTATTAAATAAAAAATAATCACCCCACTCTATCAGGTAAAGCACTTACATGTAGTAAGACTCAGGTCTCATGAGACATTTTTATTATTTATGAACAGCCTGGTTGAATCCCTACCACTGCAAGGAAAGCCTCAGCAAGCTTCCTCTCCAAGGAGAAGAACCTTGGAAATCCCCCCAGGGGCAGTGATGCGCCCAAGGGGATATTTCAGAGCCTGAATTAGAACCCAAGTGCCCTGACTGCCAAGCTGTGCTTTCAGTGACTCCTCCAAAGATGGCACCACTTTCATATTTACAACTTGATGTGGTCTGTTTAAGGATGACTTTTAACTTTTATCTCCTGGCACACAGATAGTGTTGAGCCTCTGCTTCCAGTAACACATTCATTGTGGTGATCGTTTGTAAGTCCCTGAACTGAGCATTTCTGCACTTTTAACTTTTGTAATCTACCACTTTGCATTTGGGAAAACAGAAAATCAAGACAATTTTTTTTTAAATTCTTCGAAAAATAAAGTCAAGGCAAGATCTTGTGAGCCCCAGACCACTCAATCATATCTCCTTTATGTGCACGGCTGTGATTGTTTCAGTGGAGTTGTAAGGCTGGATGGGGAAGAAGGATATTGTGGGAGAGATTCCAGAGATTGGCTCACTTCTGAACTAGCCGTGTCTGGTTTCTCTGGGGGTGGGATTGAGGAGAAGAGGGGGGAGTCCTAAGAGCTGAGTGATGAGTCCTGTGTGACCTTGTGTTTCTAACACACACTCCCCCAAAGTCCTGGATGCTCTAAGGTAAAGGAGCCCTGCCCACATGCTGTCAGAGGTCCAGCTGGGAGTCCTGCAAGCTTTCTCTTTTTAATTTTTTATTGACTTTATTACCATATTGCTTCTGTTTTATGTTTTGGTTTTTTGGCAACGAGGCACGTGGGATCTCAGCTCCCCAACCAGGGATTGAACCCACACTTCCTGCATTGGAGGTCTTAACTCCTGGACCACCAGGGAAGTCCCCTGCAAGCTTTCAGTATCTAAGGAACAGATGGTCGGTTTAGGAAGATGGAGCCATCGGATGGAGACCTGAGCTTTTTTTTGTTTCCTGCTGGGAGGGTCCCCGACCTCTTCATTATCTTCCCACAAGCCAGGTCCATGTCCCTTGTTTCTCACAGATTGAAAGCAACAGGGTGATTCACCTAAGGCTGGTTGGTTTGGGTTTTGTTACTGTTTTCCCGGCTGCCTGGAAATTGTTTGAAATTTCAACCCATCCAACCCCCCACCCAACCCCAGATAAAGTTTCTTCTCCCATTGCTGAGGTTATGGGTAGCCCACATGGCGCGTGGCACGTAGCTGAACAACGCGCAGCCCCATTTCTCCGAAAGAAGACTTTTGTGTCAGTGATAGAGAATTCCCAGAATGAGGCTCTTCGAAGACTGAGTGTCCTCAGCCCAGGTGATGGGTGGCATCTCCCGTGCTGTCCAGCATGTCACCCTGGGGTCGGTGTCAGGTCCTGGCCAGGTCTCTGAGGCAGCTGAGTTCCTGGTCTTGGCTTCAGAATGTCCTTGGGAGATGCAGGCCAGTGGGTAGATAAGGAGCTCATGTCTTCAGCCATTTGATGGTGTGTGGCTGAGACTGGCCTCAGTGCAGCCACTCCTGGCTCTGTGATGGAACCTAGGGCGACAGAGCTGGTGGCAGAGCTCGGAAGGAATGAGGGCTTGAATCCGGCCTTTCTGTCTCTCGTTCAGTGAACCCAGGTCATGAAAGCACCCATCCCTAAAGGGAATGTGTATACGGTGTGTATTTCGAATACCCCTCACTCCTCTCCTCCCTTCCCACGCTCTTCCCCATCTGTGGACTTTCTGGAATGCTTTCTCTTCCCTCCTGGTCCTGATCCAACCCCGTGATTGATCCTGGGGGGAAAATACCATCTCTTTTATCCAGATGATGAACATTAAGCTGTTTTTCACCTGCAGTTGGACCGTCTGATGGTGGGATAGATGGGGATTCCAGTCCCCCAGCTCTGATGGGGTTATTGCTACATTCTTGGTGTAGCAATGTATTGGTACATTCTTGGTCTTCAGCCACCCATGCTCGTTCTGGTGGTAAATGCTGCTTGGTCCATGTGAGTTGAAGAGGCAGATAATGAGTGATTTCTCGCATGGTTCTCATGTTGAACCTGATTCTCTTTAAATTTGTCTTCCCCCTTTATTCCACTCCAACCAACATCCTACACACCGACTTCAAGCCATCCCTCCATCGTAGAGCCTCTCGTGGTCATTTGAGAGTGTAGTGAACTCTTCTTTTTCCCCCATTTTCTTTGTAACTTATAAGAATTACCTCATCTGGTAAGTTTTACTGAGTGTATTTTCTTTGACGTTAGGTAGTATGGTCGGTCCTTCATGGCAAAGATTGTGACTGATACTTCTTATTAAATACTGTGGTCTGCACATCTGTTCTGGCGCTGGAGAAGTAAGCTCAGCTTGGAAGGAGTAGAAATTCCTATCTGAGCCATCTCATAAACCTGTGATTTGGGGCCCATGCTCTGAGGTTATTTATTATTCAGAACACTCCTTGCCTTTAAGCTGGATTCGGTTACCTGTCCTTAACCTCCACTTCCAGGTTCTTATAGGGGAACAGGAAAGCTCTCAAACAATAAAAGGGGTCAGGAATTCCTAACTAAAAACAATGAAGATGACATTAGTGTCATTTCCACTTCTAATCCTAGCTGGCACCAGGAATCTCTGTGTACCAGGAAGTTTTGATTCTGGTTTGGTCTGTGTCTAAATCTGGACTCAAGTGTTGCCATGGTGATCGCCTGAGATATCAGATAGCCACCTCAAAAATGAAAAACCAACTTCTCTTGTTCTCCTGAACACTTGTTTATTTTCTTGGAAAACCTATTCTTCAAAGGAGGAGACTTCAAAGAGAATAGTTTAGATCAACCAGAGAACATAATACCTGAGCAGGGCCAGGCTTCCCTTCTGACCATGATTAGTTATTTTAAGTGGCCCCCAGCCGATTCCACAATTTTAGGAAGGGAGGGGCCTGAGACGAACCTGCAGAACTGGCGGACACCTTGCCCAGGACACTGATTCTGGTTTCCTTCGGACCGTTCAAATCATTCCACCTCATTTTAGAAGTAGAAAGCAGCAGCCTCCTGGTGACTGGTTCTCATTTGGCGTCAGAGCACATGTCAACTGAAATCCTATACTGACTCTTCCTATTCCATGTTCTGTAGAATAGGAGACTCTACGATGGCTTACAATTGTAGTTTACAGTAGCACATATCTATTTTCAGAAGGGATCAGAGGAGGATCATGATTAAACCAGTTTTTTAGTTTACAGAATGGAAATCTCTTTATTGTTTTTTCTGTTTGCAAGTGATACAAAACTAAGGTACTACAGAAGAGTTTAAAGAAAAAAAATTCAGACATCCAGAGGGAATTGCCATTAAAATTTTGGGTGCATTCTGCACATACAGACACTTATACTTAAAAAATGAGATCAGTAAAGATAGCATTTTGTTACCTGATTCAGTCATTCAAAGTGTGTCTGACTGTATCAGTGAGGACAGGCCAGGCTGAAACTGGGGTAAGAACCCCCAAACTGCAATAATTTAAATGACAAACATTTCTTTTTTAAAAAACTTTTTGTTTTATATTGGGATATAGCCGATTACGGAGAAGGCAATGCCACCCCACTCCAGTACTCTTGCCTGGAAGATCCCATGGATGGAGGAGCCTGGTAGGCTGCAGTCCATGGGGTCGCGAAGAGTCAGACACGACTGAGCGACTTCCCTTTCACTTTTCACTTTCATGCATTGAAGAAGGAAATGGCAACCCACTCCAGTGTTCTCACCTGGAGAACCCCAGGGATGGGGGAGCCTGGTGGGCTACTGTCTATGGGGTCTCACAGAGTCGGACACAACTGAAACGACTTAGCAGCAGCAGCAGCATAGCCAATGAACAATGTTGTAATAGTTTCAGGTGGACAGCAAAGGGACTCAGCCATACATATACATGTATCTATCCTCCCCAAGAACCCCCTCCCATCCAGGCTGCCACATGACATTGAGCAGAGTCCCCTGTGCTATACAGTAGGTCCTTGCTGGTTCTCCATTTTAAATACAGCAGTGTGTATATGTCCATCCCAAAGGCCCTAACCATCCCTTCCTTGCATCCTTCTCCCCACTACCTGGAAACCATAAATTAGATGAACGTTTCTTTCTTGCTTGTATGACGTCCATCTTGGGGTGTCATTGGAGCAAGTGAGACCTTAGGCTTGATGGAGCAGCAACCTCTCAAATGTTACTACTTACCGTGCAGGTGAGAAAAGGCAGTTCTGGAGAATCTCATACCTTCCATCGAGTCCTTGGTGGAGAAGTGACAAGGCCGCTTACATTTGTAAGTTATTGGCCAGAACCAGTCATGTGGCTGTCTTTCCACCAAGGGCCAGGAAATGCAATCCTTCCAGCAGGCAGCTAGAGAAATATTTAGTGAACAGCTCAGAAGTCCAGTAAAACTAACATTTGTCGTAAGTAAATATAGGCCCATACCATTATTTTTAATAGCCGTATTCTGATGAATCACTATATCATAAAATATTTAACCAAACCACATTTAAATAATATGTTAAGCTATTTCCAGCAATCAAAAATTGTTTCAAAAGTTGCAAAGAAGTCTTTTCCTGCTTTCATTTTTTTTTTGTATTGACATTCCCCCCCCCCCAAATTGATACATTTCTGAAAGTATGATTTCTAAATTAAAAGACATGCATACTGGTGGGAATGTAAAATGTTACAGCTACTTTGAAAACTGGTGTATCTATTTCTCAAAAGTTAAATTTACCATATGACCCAGGAATTCCACTTATAAAGGTAATAAACACAGAGACATCTATGTGAATATCCATGCAAGTTCCACAGTATAAATAATAGCCAAAAGGTGGAAGTAACGTTAGAGTCCAACAACTGGGAAGTGGATAAACACAATGTGATGTATCCACACAATAGACTACTATTCAGACATAAAAAAGAATGAAGTACTAATAAATACACAAGATTATGCTAAGTGGAAAGGGCCGGTAAAAAATGACCACACTAGTACAATAGTATGATTCTATTTATTTGAAATCCCCAGGATGAGTAAATCCATAGAGACAAAGTAGATTAAAGGGTTCCTAGGGCCTTATTTAACTTATATGCAGAGTACATCATGAGAAACGCCGGACTGGAAGAAACACAAGCTGGAATCAAGATTGCCGGGAGAAATATCAATAACCTCAGATATGCAGATGACACCACCCTTATGGCAGAAAGTGAAGAGGAACTAAAAAGCCTCTTGATGAAAGTGAAAGAGGAGAGTGAAAAGGTTGGCTTAAAGCTCAACATTCAGAAAACAAAGATCATGGCATCTGGTCCCATTACTTCGTGGGAAATAGATGGGGAAACAGTGGAAACAGTATCAGACTTTATTTTTTTGGGCTCCAAAATCACTGCAGATGGTGACTGCAGCCATGAAATTAAAAGACGCTTACTCCTTGGAAGAAAAGTTATGACCAACCTAGATAGCATATTGAAAAGTAGAGACATTACATTGCCTACAAACATCTGTCTAGTCAAGGCTATGGTTTTTCCTGTGGTCATGTATGGATGTGAGAGTTGGGCTGTGAAGAAGGCTGAGCGCCGAAGAATTGATGCTTTTGAACTGTGGTGTTGGAGAAGACTCTTGAGAGTCCTGTGGACTGCAAGGAGATCCAACCAGTCCATTCTGAAGGAGATCAGCCCTGAGATTTCTTTGGAAGGAATGATGCTGAAGCTGAAACTTCAGTACTTTGGCCACCTCATTTGAAGAGTTGACTCATTGGAAAAGACTCTGATGCTGGGAGGGATTGGGGGCAGGAGGAGAAGGGGACGACTGAGGATGAGATGGCTGGATGGCATCACTGACTCGATGGACGTAAGTTTGAGTAAACTTAAAGAGAGATGGTGATGGACAGGGAGGCCTGGCGTGCTGCGATTGAAGAGTCGGATACGACTGAGCGACTGAACTGAACTGAACTGAACTGAGGGCCAGGGAAAAGCTGGAGTTTGGAAGTGACAGGTAAAGCAAGGTTTCTTTGGGGATAAAAATGTTCTGAATTGATTGTGGCGATGGTTTGCCCAGCTCTGTGAATATATTATAAAAAATTGAATTGTGCACGTTAAAAGAGCGAATTTTATTGTTTGTAAGTTATATCTTACAAAGCTGTTAAAAAAGGTTTATGCAAAGTCTAAGCATATTTTCCAAGGTTTTGATCGACATTGTCATACTGCCCTCCAGGAAGGCCAACTTATTACTCACAGCAGTGGAGTCCACACTTCTGTTCTTTAAACAGTGATTTATCTTGAGAAACGGTTGGCAACCAGCTAGGATTTCTGCATGAGTCCGGAGGGGCTGGTTAATTATTAGATGATTTTAAAAACTAAGGATGCTATCACTTCCCCGTGCCCCTCCTCTGCCGGTGGGAAAGTATAGCAAATCATCCAGAAAAAACACAGTAAGAAAGTTCAAGGCAAGTTCAGTTTTGCCTTCAGAACTTCCTGGGGTTTTGACCGGAATGAATGAACCCATCAGAGGCAAGTGGACATGTTTACTCATTGTAACAGACACAACAGCGAAGAGTTGATTTTCAAGCCAAAAATAAATGGAAACCAAATACAAGTACTTTTTTTTTTAAATAGATTTTTCTTTTGATGTGGACCATTTTTCAGGCCTTTGTTGAATTTGTTACAGTATTGTTTCTGATTTATGTTTTGCTTTTTTGGCTGCAAGGCATGTGGAACCCAGCTCCCCGACCCGGGATTGAACCCCAGCTCCCTGCATTGGAAGGTGAAGTCTTGCCCGCTGGATGGCCAGGGAAGTCCCTGAATTCTGGTCATTTCATCTGCTCCCTTAATAGATGTAAGACCCCTCAGATGAGGAGGTGGTGTGATATTGTGGGTTAAGCAGCCAGCCAGGTCTGAGAAGCATGAATTCTAATCTTGTTCTGGGTGCTTCCTGATTCAAAGTCAAAACTGCTTTTCAGGTGGTGGATAACCCTTCGTGTGTCTTCATGGGCCTTAACCCTCTTCGTGTAACTAACTCACATGAGAATGACCTCACAATCGTATTTCATGTCTCTTTCTTCCTTCTAGGTTGGACTCAGGATCCCAAGGCAAGTCAGGCTGTTGCAAAGGCTGGTAGGTATATTCACATAAATTCTCTTAAAAGTCTGTACCCTTCATGAGTCTGTGTATTTGGAACCAAGTAACAGCTATGCTCGCAGCTACTCCAAACCTTACAGTTGCATGTAGAAGAAATTGAACGTGAAACAGCATAGCTTTTTAAAAAATGTTTATTATGATGATATTGTCATGTTCTCTATTTTTTTTTTGGCTTCACAACATGGGGGATCTTAGTTCTACAACCAGGGATCAAACCCTCACCCCTTGCATTGCAAGCATGGAGTCTTATCCAGTCGACCACCACGAAGTCCCCAGCATAGGTTTTATAAACCTTTCTTTGATAAACTTTTTCTTTAAGTAGACGTTTTTCGGAAAAGAGACCTGATTATTCCAGTAAAAGTATAAGGACGAAGTGTGAAATTTTCAAAGACCTTCTTAGAAAAAAGCTAACACCTAAGTGAACCTTTCCTTTTTTTAATAATGTTCTTACACAAGAAATAAAGATGGTGTTAGGAAGCAAACAGTGAAAGCAAGCAGAGGATTCCCACTTGTAGATTGAAGCTTCGTGTGATAGAAGTTGGGCCAGGCTCTCGGTGTATGCTGCAAGCTCCCAGATGGAACTTGGGAAGACGTTCAGGATTCTGTTTATTTGAAATGACCTCAGTCCTTCCTTCCCACGATGTGTACAGTGATGTATCCAAGTGTGGGGACACGCCTTCAGGCTCTGAGGCTACGGAATCCTCTGCACACCCTCAGGGATAAGCCATAAGCCCAAGCCGTTTACCCCCTGCTCCTGGCTGGTATCTGAATTCCTGCTGAATTGCTCATGACCAAGGTCACAATCATTCCCACCTTTTTTTGGACCTGGACTTTGTATTCTCCTCATTTTCTGCATGGCTTCCTCCTCCCCGTCCACTCCCATCCTCCCAATCCTGTCGCCCCAAATGTATTACCCTCAGTCTTTTTCTGTTTTTCTGCATATTCACATAATCATAGACAGACATATGCTTAAGGTATAGTTCGGGCCGAGGCAGAAAAGAAGGAGAGACGACCTCAACGGAAGTAGGTTACCTTTATTCAGGCAAGGAGGGGCGACAGTCATCCTAACGACCAGGCTGAGTGCCAAGAGGGATCAGGGAGTCTCCATATTTATAAGGAGGTTTGTGGAAGCAATAATGGAAACGTTAATCAGGTGGGATGTTTTGGGTATTGGTGCTCAGATGGTAAAGCATCTGCCCGCAATGTGGGAGACCTGGGTTCGATCCCTGGGTTGGGAAGATCTCCTGGAGAAGGAAATAGCAACTCACTCCAGTACTCTTGCCTGGAGAATCCCATGGACAGAGGAGACTGGTAGGCTACAGTCCATGGGGTCGCAAAGAGTTGGACATGACTGAGCGACTTCGCTTTCACTTTCACTTAGTTGAGATGGCATTTGTAGTCGGGCAGGGGTGATAAGTCTTCTGAGCAGGTGCAGGGGGTGGGAGGTTTCTGGACAGGGGGTGATAAGTCCCAGATAGATGCAACTGGCCTGGAGCATCAGGGCAGGACCTAAAGTTCGGTTTTGTTTTCTCCAAAGTTAGATGATTCAAAGGCCTTTGAGACTGTTGTTTTCTTTTCTAGGCCCAAAGACTCCTTCAATATGTGAACATAAATGGCGGGGGCGGGGGGGGGGGGTGCGTGCCACAACGCCTACACACCTGATACCTGGTTGGTTTGACCACAAGAGGGGTACTGAATACTGAGGGGGTCGCCAACCTCTAGGATCTAATGTCTGATGATCTGAGGTGGAGCCGATATAATAATAATAGAAATAAACTGCACAATAAATATAACGCACTTGAGTCATCCTGAAACCATCCCTCAGCCTCCTGGTCCATGGAAGAACTGTCTGCCATGAAACAGGTTCCTGGTGCCTAAAAGGTTGGAGACTGCTGTGGTATAGCGCAGGGAACTCTACTCAGTACTCTGTAATGACCTGTATGGGAATAGAATCTGAAAAGGAGTATGTATGTGTATAACAGCAGAAACTAGCACATCATTGTGAACCAAGCATACTTCAGTTCCATTCAGTCGCTCAGTCATGTCTGACTCTGCGACCCCATGGACTGCAGCACCCCAGGCTTCCCTGTCCATCACCAACTCCTGGAACTTGCTCAAACTCATGTTCATCAAGTCGATGATGCCATCCAACCATCTTATCCTCTGTCGTCCCCTTCTCCTCCTGCCTTCAATCTTTCCCAGCATCAGGGTCTTTTCCAATGAGTCAGTTCTTCACATCAGGTGGCCAAAATATTGGAGCTTCAGCATCAGTTCTTCCAATGAATATTCAGGACTCATTTCCTTTAGAATTGACTGGTTGGATCTCCTTGCAGTCCAAGGGACTCTAAAGAGTCTTCTCTAATACCACAGTTCAAAGCATCAATTCTTCAGTAAAAATTCATAAAAAAGGGAGGAGCCCTTGCTCCCAGCAAGACATAGACGCACATATTCGTTCGTTCAAGGATTTTGTTGAGTCCTCACTGTCTGCCCAGCACTGTTCAAGACATTGGGAATCCAGCAATGAACAAACAGGCAAAGACACTGTCTTTCATAGGCTTGAATTCTAAAGAGGGGCAGAGATAGGCAAAGTCTATAAATAAATGGTTAAATGTGTTAGGAATGGAGAAGATAAGTACCACTGAGGGGGAAAAAAAAACAGCAGAGGAAGGTGGGGACCCTTGTATACATTTTGAGATTTTGAGATTTTTCATATTTGCTGTCAGACAGTGGGACTATGTAAATACAGCTGCTGTTCCCTGCATGCTGACCACAGGCCAGGTGTTGTCCTAAGTATCTCTTGTGTTCTAGCTCAGCCAAATACAGACACATTTTACAGACAAGAAAACGGTCACTTATCCAGGATTTCCATAAGAGGTGATAGAATAAGGGTTTTGAGTCCCAACAGCCTGGCTTCTGAGTTTGTGCTCATCACTAATACACCCAACTGCCTTCTCACCTGAATGTATTTCTTTCTTATTATTTTCTCTCAACAGTGCCTCAGCTGGCCTAAATCTGTCCCTTCTTCTAGGTGATTATAAATACACCATGTCGTTGGCACACCATAGTTTATCAAGCATTCTACTATTGAGCCTTCAGTATGGTTTCAATTTTTTGGCCTCTGTAAACGCTGCTGCAAAAACCTTTTTGCTTTTTCTAGTAAGTGGATGCTTTTACTTTCAGTAGGAGGGTTGCTGGATCAAAGTGCACATACATTTTTAAAAAATGTGATAGATGTAGTCAGACTAGTTTTTGAATACTCCTAGTCCTTTCTGTCTTAATTCCGTTCTATCTGCAATGATGACGATGCACATTTCCGCCAGCAACAGTGAAATAAGTCTCTTTGCTTTGTCAGTCTCTGAAATATACAGTGATATCAGTCCTTCAGTGTGTATTCCCCTGACTTCTGAGTTTGGACTTTTCTCCATGCAGAGGCGTTCCTCCATGAATTGTTTTTCAGGTCCTGCAGCCATTTTTCAATTGTGATTTCTTTTCAGATTTTTCTTGTTGCTTAGTCATGTCCAATTCTCTGCGACCGCATGCACTGTAGCCCACCAGGCTCCTCTGTCCATGGGATTTCCTAGATAAGAATACTGGAATGGGTTGCCATTTCCTTCTCCAGGGGATCTTCTCACCCAGGAATAGAACCCACGTCTCCTGCATTAGTAGGTGGATTCTTTATGGCTAACCCACCAGAGAAGCCCTCTTTTGTGATTTTTATCTCCTGATTGTCAATGTGGGCTTTCCAAGTGGTGTTAGTGGTAAAGAACCCATCTGCCAATGCAGGAGACAAAGAGAAATAGATTCGATCCTGGGTCGGGAAGATTCCCTGAAGGAGGACATGGCAACCCATTCCAATATTCTTGCCTGAGAAATCCTGTGGACAGAGGAAGGATCCTAGCAGGCTACAGTCCATAGAGTCGCAAAGAGTCGGACATGACTGAAATGACTTAGCATGCACGCATGCACTTATCAGTATGTGGGAAATCTCTGTGTGTTTTGGATACTCTGTATTCTGAATTGGAAGAGTTCTTCCCTAAATCTGTCATTTGTCTATTAACTTTGTTTATGAAATATTTGTCATTATAAAGGCTTTCAGTTCCTGAGTAATAAATTTATCTTTTCTTATTTTCATTCATAGTTACAAAGATTTTCTTGACCCTTTGACTGTTTCATATAATCTCAGATTTTTTTTCTAGAAATCTAGGAATGTTGAAAGCCTCTCTTTAATAAGTATCATATAAATTTGTTAATGTTGACTTCATTTACCCATCCAGACAGTACCAGAATGATCTTTCCAGCATGGGTCTGGCGCATCATTCTCTTTTACAAATGTCTTCAGAGGCCTTGTGGCTTCCCTGGTTTGGCTCAGTGGTAAAGAAGCTGCCTGCCAATGCAGGAGACTTGGGTTTGATCCCCTGGAGCAGGAACATCCCCTAGAAGAGGAAATGACAACCCACTCCAGTATTCCTGCCTGGAAAATTCCATGGACGGAGGAGCCTGGCGGGCTACAGGCCATAGGCTTGCAAAACAGTTGGACACAACTTAGTGTCCAACTAAAAGGAAAGAAAAACTCAGTGACTTTGTATCACCTGTCAGATTAACTCTGAGGATGTCTAAGCCCACCCCCCACCCGCTCCGTGATCTGGCTCCTGCCTGCCTCTGTAGCCTTAGTTTACCCAAAGTTTCCTTGTATTTCACGTTCTAGCTGTACCACACTAATCTGAACGTTCTCTACTCTGATTAATGAAGAGGATGTGGTGGCAACAGCTGAGATCTTCCTATCACTCCCAGCTCATGGACCACCCGGGACATGCTTTGATTTTATTCTGAATTAATTAGATACCCTTTTAAGGAAGCGCTCTGCTATCACAGATACCAACAGTGTTTACCTTTTGAAAAGCAGGAGTATTTTTTTTGTCGGAGTCTCCCTGGTGCTTGACAACTACTGGCCCGGTTTTCCTAGAATAATTTGCTGTCATACTTTAACCTCCCGATGGCGGAGCCTCGTCTTGGCATCCCCTTTGTAGCCGAGATTCTAAGATTTGCAGCCAAGACTTGTTTTGAGCGGATGTGGTGAGGCACGAAGACACAGAAATGACCATCACGAAGGAGGAGGTTCACACGCACAGGTCCCCAGGGACGAGTGGCATGCAGGGCCACGTGCAGAAGCACCAGGTCAGAGGGGCAGCAGGGTCAGAGGGGAGAGCATGGCCAGGAGCCTTTATGGGAGTTTTTGCAGGAAGGAATTGATGAGTCAGGTTAGGTGTGCTGAGTAACCATAGGACGGGGTGGTGGTTTAGTCACTCAGTTGTGTCCAACTCTTTGTGACCCCATGGGCTGTAGGACTGGATAGCTGAAATAGTCTTGGCAGGCTCTGGGCTACAGTGTCTGACCATGGAGTGATTTGGGGCAGGGGGAATATTGGCTGGTGTGCAAGGCCTTGGCAAAGTAGGCGGCTGGGATGGGGGTGGTGCTGTTACTGACTGGTTCTATCTTGAAGCTGTGCTCACAGGACAACGTTTGCTCTCTCCAGGAATCAGCTGACCCTGGAAGGGGCAGAGCAGCCTCTCCAAGGTCAAATCCCCAGATGCCGGAGCATCAAGAATATAGAAAATACTATGACAACGTAAAATTCATGTCCTGTGAATTAGGCACACAATCCCTACTCCTACCCCAGAAGACAAATGGAAAGGACATACAAAGGACCCACCCCACCCCTACTGCCACCGGCATAACTCAATAACATACTCAGCAGAAACCTACCTCTTCTACTGTATCACGTTATTTTTTAAAAAACATTTATTTATTTGGCTGCATTGGCACCTGGGATTTTTCATTGCAGTGCACCAGGTTCAGTTGCCCCTTGGCATGTGGGATCTTGGTTCCCTGACCAGGGACTGAACCCACATCCCCTGCGTTGGAAGGTGGATTCTTAACCACTGGACCACCGGGGAAGTCCCTGTCTTATTAATCTTTAAAATTACACTCAGCCTAAACATTCACTTTTTTTCTTTAGAAGGTAATGTCAATATAGGGCTTCCCTGATGGCTAAGTGGTAAGAATCTGCCTGCAGTACAGGCGATGTGAGTTTGATCCCTGGGCCAGCAAGATCCCCTGGAGAAGGAGATGGCAGCCCACTCCAGTATTCTTGCCTGGAGAATCCCATGGACAGAGGAGCCTAGTGGGCTATAGTCAATGGGGTCGCAAAGAGTCAGACACAACTTAGTGACTAAACAACAGCAACTTTGTCAGTATACTCTGTCAGCTAATAAAATGTAGTAACAAGCACTTTATAATCTATAAAAATGACCTATAGATTAATATTTGTATGCTGACTACAATCCCAGTTTTCAGTAATTTAATTTTTCTGTAGTATTTCTAAGTATTAAAACATGACTATTTTTCTTGGTGCTAAGGAAAAGGGATATAGAAAAGAAGAAAATACAGTCAATTCAGCAGGTAGCATGGGGCTGGCACTGTTACTTCACTGAGAGCTAGTAATGTATGTATCTCCCTACTCCCAACATCTTGGCTCATCTTTAAATTTTTATTTTATTTTTTGGCCACAAAAAAGTGAGTGAGTCCTCTATGTTTTTAAACGACTCACGTGGGCATGCAGGATCTTAGTCCTCCGATCAGGGACTGAACCCACATCCCCTGCACTGGAAGCTCAGAGTCTTAACCACCAGACCACCAGGAGAGTTCCATCATGGTTTATCTTAAGAGATAATAGGATTTTCTTTTTCTGAATATAGGTGATAATTGCCTGCTGTGTTTCCTCTCTAAACAAAATGAAATATCACCCCATAGAATGTATTACTGTAAATAGGCAACTCAGAGCTGATGACACCCTCTGTCTACAGAGGGGCAATTATTTCCCCAAGGTGGTAAATACAGTCCTCAGGGAGGTGCCGTGTCTGGAGGGCTTCTGCTTCATGTAATAGCAGCATGAACTTTTTCTAGATAAGAAGCATTAAAAAAAGAAGAAGCAGCACTGAGGTTTATTAATAGTTAAGGTCTCTGGACTTGGGGCTTCCCCGGTGGCTCAGATGGTAAAGCGTCTGCCTGCAGTGCTGGAGACCCAGATTCAATTCCTGGGCTGGGAAGATCCCCTGGAGAAGGAGATGGCAACCCACTCCAGTATTCTTGCCTGCAGAATTCCATGAACAGAGAAGCCTGATGGGCTATAGTCCATGGGGTCGAAAAGAGTCAAAAACAGCTGAGCAACCTCAGTTTCCTCTCTGGACTTGGAGCCAGCCAACTGCCAAGCTCCATCAAGTGGGGGAGCGGGTGAGGTGGTTTCTGAGGTTCTCTTCCACCTCTGAGATGATTTGTTCTAGTGGCTGAGGAACAATTGTTAGCAGAATAAAACAGCAGGAGGATAATCCTCTGGGAAGTGGCCTGGCTTCTGGCACTGCCCGTGGCAGACACTCCCAGTCACCTTTCCAGTTGGCATCGTGGGTGATTCGGGATGTCTTCTGTGTGGCTTGATCTTGAACGGCTCACATGAGTCACACGGAAACCTCTGATCGCTGACTAATTAAGACCCTCCCGGCCTCAAAACACTTTTCCATCTGTTTAGCTTTTGTAGGGAAAAATAATGAAGAAATAATTATGTCGCAGGAAGGCTTGGTTTCTCCCCACGTCCCTAAACAAAATACTGAGTCGAATACAAATATGGAAAGCATGTTGGATTTTTCAGCACTGTGCTCTGGCAGAGGTTGAGGCCACCGTTTTATATCCGTTCTTCTACGACACATTTTTGTCAACCTCTGCCATTCCAGGTTCTGAGCTTGTCCTTGGGGTGGTTCATCTCCTCAGGATTCTATGTACCCGGCCAATACTCTTCGCCCCACGCGCCCTGCTCTAACTAAACTGCTCTGTTCTCATGCCAGGAATGGGCTCTGGTTCAGTCTTGTTTCCATGTCTCTTATGTTTCTAGAATTTTGTTTTGTTCTCTTTCACTCCATACAAATTCTATCTCTTTAAAAAGCTTTTTCTTACTCCTACGGTCTTCGCTGTTTCTCTCTTCCTTCTGGACTGTGGAAAGTCTTCTAACCGGTAAATAAATACATGTGCCTCCTTGTATCTGCCTGTGTTTTCTCCCTCTTTTTTTGCACTTTCTTCCCGCCGCACCTTGAGAGAACAGATTGTATGTTAATGTTTCTTCCCAACCCATCCTAGAATGTAGAGTTGCACTTAACTAAATACTACTTATTACCATTTCCTGTTGGGGAGGATATATATTTTTCTTTAATTGGTCGAGATTCAGAAAACTCAGTTTTACAATTGGTTTTGATTTTGACTCCATGCTGAGAGCTGTGCATGAGAAAAAAAAAATAAGTCACGAGCCCTCTTTTCCACGTGTTTGCAGTCCAAGAGGGGCACGGGAAGGGAGGGAAAGCTTTCGGGGATGGGGATACAGGAGTGCATAATTGATGTTAATAGATTTTCAGCAGACAGTGCCATCACGGCCAGACAAGGGGTGTTCGTGTCAATAACACAGCCTCCTGTGGGAAACCAGTAACCAGGCAGGCGCAGTAACACTGAAATAGTTTCTTGAAACTTTTCTCAGCCCGTCTCTTGGGGCCATGAGCCATGAACTGTGCATTGTCACATTTTAGTCGCAGTGAAATTCTAACTGATCATTATCTCATAAATGAGACCAAATCAGAGTGACATCAAAGATAGTCTCAAGGGTACCGAGTGTAGCCGATCTTTCATTACATCAGAAACAGTACAGGGCAGAGACCCTCTACAAAAGAAGCTCAGCTTTGTTCGGAATGCTAGAACTGTCCTCTCTGTTTATCAAAGACGTAAACTTAACAAGATTTTTTTCTATGTTAGTACTCAGCTTTTGTGTAAAGAAGTGGTAAATTGATAAGAAAAAACTGGGGGGAAATGTCAGAAGATGACACCAGTGTAGAAAGCATTCACCTCCCTGCTTTGTCTGGAGTGTTCGTGATTTGATGGGGTGATAACTCTGAGGTTCACAGGTAACTTTTAAATCAGCGTTGTACTTAGGATGTTTTGGAAGCTTTGTATTTTACTGGCTGTCTAACAGTGACCGCTGTGAAAGCCTTGACCAGCCCGCTTCTGCAATCCTTTAGCAGAAGAGGCAGGATTGGAAGTTAGGGACTCCCGATTCTTACGCTGGGTATTGTTTAAAGTATCGTTAAGACTTTGACTTTATTTTTTAGAGCAGCTTCAGGTTTAAACCGAAGTTGAGAGAAAAGTGCAGATTTCCTATATATTACCCTGACACAGGCATCACCTCTGCTATTGGCAACATCATTCTCTAGAATGAGCCATTTTATCCAAAGATGAACCTGTATTGGCCCATCATAATCACTCAAAGTTTATAGTTTACCTTAGGGTTCACTCTTGGTGGTGTACATTCTATGGGATTGAACAAGTATTTAATGACATGTATCCATCATTATCGGAGCTTCCCAACTGGCACTAGTGGTAAAGAACCCACCTGCCCACGCAGGAGACGAGGGACATGTAGGTTCTATCCCCGGGTTGGGAGGATCCCCTGGAGGAGGGCATGGCAACCCACTCTGGTATTCTTGTCTGGAGTATCCCATGGACAGAGGAGCCTGGCGGTCTACAGTCAATAGGGTCAAACAGAGTCGGACACGACTGAAACGACTTGGCATGCATCCATCATTATCATATCAAAGGAGAAGGGGGCGGCAGAGGATGAGATGGTTAGATAGCATCGCTGACTCATGGACATGAATTTGATATTCCCTGGTGGCTCAGATGGTAAAGAATCCACCTGCAATGAAGGAGACCAGGGTTTGATCCCTGGCTTGGGAAGATTCCCTGGAGAAGGGAGTGGCTCCCCATTCCAGTATTCTTGCCTGGGGAGTTCCATGGACAGAGGAGACGGGTGGGCTATAATCCACGGGGTCACAAAGAGTTGGGACATGACTTAGCAACTAAACAACAACAACAAAACTGAGTATTTTCACTGCCCTAGAAATCCTGGGCTCAACGGTTCACAGACTGCCCCTCCCTGCAACAGCCATACTTTTGCCCTTTCCAGAACGTTGTAGGGGTGGAGTCAGACAGTATGTAGCCTTTTCATATGGACTTCTTTCATTAGGAATATGCATTGTATGGTTCTTCCGTGTCTTATTATGGCTTGATAGCTCATTTCTTTTTACTCTGGATTTCTTGGCTCCCGCTGTGTAACTGGAGGCAAGTACCTTATCCTGATCTTACGTTGGTTAAGCGACGGGATTGAACTTGAGTTTCTTTTTCTTCATGTTTGTCTTTGCAGCTTACACTAAAACTTCTTCATTTCAGGAGTGTTTCTAATATGCAGAAGTCTAGTTCCCGAAACAAAACCAGTAAAATGTGTCATGATCAGACAGAGCGTAGAGTTTGGAATAATTAACCCAATATCTAAATGCAGCTCAAGGGCAACTCCCAATGAAAGCAGGGTTGTAAACTCAAACATCTAAAGAGACGAAGAGGGTGTGCAGTTTTTACTGTTGTGTCAAATTCTCTCCAGACACTGTAGCGTCATGCAACAGGTTTTGCCCTAAAGAGACCAGATGTACATAAAGAATATTTTGTCGTCAGCTATTCCTGATTTCAGGAATAATTTCCTAAAACCCAAAGCTTTATTCCTTACTTTTGGCTTTGCTTTATATTCTTGGATCTCAAAAGAAGACATAACTTTGGTGATTTATTCAAGCCCTCTCTATTTATATTGTCATTTAGTTGCTAGGTCGTGTCCAACTCTTTGCAACCCCATGGACTATATATGGCCCACCAGGCTTCTCCGTCCATGGGATTTCCCAGGCAAGAATACTGGAGTGGGTCACCATTTCCTTTTCCAGGGGATCTTCCCGACCCAGTGGTCGAACCTGTGTCTCATTCTTGACAGGCAGTTTCTTTACTACGGAGCAACCTGGGAAGCCCTCTCAATTTAGAGATATTATAAAGTGAGTGAAGTCACTCAGTCGTGTCCGACCCTCAACGACCCCATGGACTGCAGCCTTCCAGGCTCCTTCATCCATGAGATTTTCCAGGCAAGAGTACTGGAGTGGGGTGCCATTGCCTTCTCTGGATATTATAGGGCTATAGCAGAAATACATGAAGTGTCATCTAGTGATATTAATTTTAAAAAGTGTTTCTCAAACATCAGAGTCCCTTAGAGGGCATGTTGAAACATAGATTGCTGGCCTGGCTCCCTGAGATTCTTGCTCTGTGAGTTTGGGATGGAGTCCGAGAAACTACATTTCTTCTTCTAAAATATTTTATATTTTAATCAGAGGATAATTGCTTTGCAGTGTTAGTTTCTGTTGTACAAGAATGTGAATCAGCTGTATGTATACATATATCCCCTCCCTCTTGAGACTCCCTCCCACCCTCCCCTCCCACCCCTCTAGTCATCACAGAGTACCAAACTAAGCATCCCGTGCTATTCAGCTGCTTCCCACTCGCTGTCTGTTTCATGCCTGGCAGTGTATATGTGCAGGCTAAGTCGCTTCAGTCGTGTCCGACTCTTTGGGACCCTGTGGACTGTAGCCCACCAGGCTCTTCTGTCCATGGGGATTTTCCAGGCAAGAATACTGGAGTCAACTGCCATTTCCTCCTCCAAGGGATCTTCCCAACCCAGGGATCAAACTTGCTTCTCCTGAGTCTCCTGCATTGGCAGGCGGATTCTTGACAGCTGAGCCACCAGGGAAGCCCAGTACGGTATATAGGTCAATGCTAATCTCTCAGTTCGTCCCACCTTCCTCTTTACCCACTGTGTCTACAAGTCCCTTCTCTGTGTCTGCGTCTCCATTCCTGCCCTGCAGATAGATCATCAGTACCGTTTTTATAGATTCCACGTATATGTGTTAAAGTTTCTGCATTAAAACTTTTGTTTTGTTAAAACAAAAGTTTCTGGGTGATACTGTTGTTGCTGATTTGTGGACCACATCTTGAGAACCATTGTTTTGAAATAATTCCTTCTCAGACCAAATGAGAGAACTTCTTTTCTTTTTAGGTGAAAATCTTCCAAATGCAGTTAGATTTTTTTTTTTTTCTACTTGAAGTTCAGCCACCGGATGGATAGTCTCCAAAACTCTGCCTTCAACCCCGCCACTACTCTGGCTTGGCTCAATGCTTGTGATGAAGACACTTTGCTGAAATTACAATACAATGAGACAGAAGCATATACACATATTATGGATGCACAGAGAACAGTGAATAGTTTTAACCAGCTTTTAAATTTGCCCTTTCTAGCTACTGCCCTTTATCAGAAGCTTTAGGGATAAATGTAGTTAGCATACACTTTCCTTTTTGGGGGTTCTAATTCCCCAAATACTTTCTTGAGCTCAGTGTTGATTCTCATTGGATAATAGTGGGATTGTCATCTGGATGGAAAAACCCCACAGTATAGTTTCTCTAAGTGGATATTGAAATTAATTTGGAAGTATGAGAATTTCTTTAGGCATACTCTGATCTTGTGATCAATTCAGTGATCCTAGAAATGTGATCTAAAAATTTATAAAAGTGTTATGTGCTTCACATACTTATAACATCCCAATAACTTATTAAATTCTTTAAGCAAAATTAACTCTGTTAAATTGGAAAACTTGCATGTGTCTGTTTTTTTTTTTTACAGTTAAAAAAATTTTTTTGAAGTAGATTTACAATGTTGTGTTAGTTACAGGTGTACAGTGAAGTGATTCAGTTATATCCATGCATATATCCATTCTTTCTCAGATTCTTTTCCCATATAGATTATTAGAGGGTATTGAGTAGAGTTCCCTGTACTCTACAGTAGGTCCTTGTTGATTATCTCTTTTATACGTGTGTGTGTGTGTGCTAAGTCGCTCAGTCATGTCCGACTCTTTGTGATCCCATGGACTGTACCCCTTCAGATTCCTCTGTCCATGGGATTCTCTAGGCAAAAATACTGGAGTGGGTTGCATGCCCTCCTCCAAGAGAATCTTCCCGACCCCGGAATCAAACCCAGGTCTCCTGCATTGGCAGGCAGGTTTTTACCACTAGTGCCACCTGGGAATCCCTATTTTATACATAATAGTGTGTATGTGTTGGGTTTCGCTCAGCTGGTGAAGAATCTGCCTACAAAGCAGGAGACCTGGATTCGATCCGTGGAGAAGGGAAAGGCTACCCACTTCAGTATTCTGCCCTGGAGAGTTTCATGGACTGTATCGTCCATGGGGTCACAAAGAGTCGGACACGGCTGAGCGCCTTTCACTTTCATTTTCATATATGTGTTAATCCCAGTCTCTAATTTATCCGTCCCTGCTGGGTTCATTTCTTAAAGCTGGGCTAAGCAGGTTGTTCTCTGTCATGTACTTGTTCAGCTGTGGTTTTCTTACAAGTGAAGGGGAAGATCACAGGAACTCAGAACAAGACAAAGAAAGAAAACAATCACAAGTTCAAGGACTCCCACATTGAAGATGATTTTCTCTTACAGAAAATAAAGACCACCCCTAACCCCAAATGGTTGAATCATGCTTTTGTGGGCTGTGTGTGTGGAAAATACTGTTTTTTAAAAATTGAAAGTACAGTTGATTTACAGTGTTGTGATAGTTTCCAGTGCCCAGCATACTGTGTGTTTTGATTCCAACAGAAAGCCAAACCCTTGATGACGGAGTTCTCGGTGAAATCTACCATCATCTCCCGTTACGCCTTCACCACAGTTGCGTGTAGGATGCTCAACAGAGGGTCTGGGGACCAGGAAGTCATGTTTCAGATGCAGATTCCAGCTGCAGCTTTCATCACCAACTTCACTGTGTAGGTGAACCCTGGAATGAAGATTTCTCTGTAGAGTGGTCAGGGGGAGCCTGAGATGCTGTGAGGACCACAGCCTTTGACCCTGAGAATATATACATTCTCAACCCACAGGACTGTCCCTGGGAAAGAAGGTGGATTCCCTCCCCTGTGCCTTCTTCTTTGCATCCCCATTTCCCCTTTCCTCCTTTTTATTGTCTCTTCTTTCGTCCCATTCCTCTCTTCTTTCCTTCCCTTCATTTCCTCTTTCTTTCCCTCCAACAGATGGCTCCCCACCCCGGGCCAGGCACACTTCAAGGTGACTGGTCTACTTCTTTGAAAAAGATGAGTGTTGCTCTGCTCTAGAAATTCCTCTGGGGAGAAACAAATAAGCAAACAGATGAATAATGAGATTGCCTTCAGACAGTAGTGAGTGCCATAGAGACGACAAGTAGGATTGAGGGGCTCTTTTAGGTCGGGGAGTTGGGGAGGTGGCTCAGGGGAGTCAGTGTTGAAGCTGACATCTGAAGGACCAGCCAGCATGATAAGCCTTTGATAACTAGATACCATATATTTCTTCTTTTCACCTGAACTAAGAGGTAAAGAGATGCAAAATAGGTGTGTGGGTTTAATGTTAGGTCTGGGCAGGATTCCAGTTGGTGCATCTTCTTGGAAGTTTGTTTGAGCAGGTCTTTTGTGTTCCTCCTGGAGAATCAGAGACACCATGGGTTGGCTCTTAACACGTGGACCTGTTGAAATTTGCCCCAGAACGAAATGAGTGATGCAAGGGTAGTGCCCTAGTCTGGAATGCATTCCCAGTGCATATCCAAGAGGCAAACAAAAATATTTTCTAGGGTTGTCATGGTTATGAGATCCGTGCTTGAGTTTGTCTTGGCGAGCTGGCAGCACAGCTGTCTCTCTTTTTTTTCTTTTCAATTAAAGATTTTATTTTGTATTGTGGTATAGCTGGTTAACAATGCTGTGATAGTTTCAGGAGAACAGTGAAGGGACTCAGCCATATATATGCATGTATCCATTTTCCCCCAAACTTTCCTCGCATCCAGGCTGCAAAATAACGTTGAACAGAGTCCCCGGTGCTATACACTAGGTCCTTGTTGGTTATCCAGTTTTAATACAGCAGCATGTACATGTCCCCTCCAAACTCCCTAACTTCCTCCTCCCATCTCTCCCCCCCGACGTCTGTAAGTTCATTCTCTTAAGTCAACACAGCTGTCTCTTGTGTTTCAGGCTTATTGGAGACACTGTGTATCAGGGAGAAATTACAGAGAGAGAAAAGAGAAATGGTGATAAGGTAAAAGAGAAGAGGAATAAAACCATAGAAGATAATGGGTAAGTACCATTGAATTCCCTTGTGGCTCAGACGGTAAAGCGTCTGCCTACACTGCAGGAGACCCGGGCTCCAGTCCCTGGGTGGGGAAGATCCCCTGGAGAAGGAAATGGCACCCCACTCCAGTACTCTTGCCTGGAAAACCCCATGGCCGGAGGAGCCTGGTGGGCTGCAGTCCAAGGGGTCGCACAGAGTCGGACACGACTGAGCGACGCATTTCACGTCACTTCACCACTGAATTCAGGAATTAAAGGCCACGACAGCCAAGCGTCAAGTTTTCTACCTCTTCGACTTCTCATCTTGTTTTCACCCTGTTTCAAGGATTTATCTTTTTATTTTTACCATATTAATAATCTATAATATAACTGGTTAACAATACAGTAGCTAAGGGTTTATGATCAAAAGTCCACTCACCCCCATTCCGCAGTTCTCACGTCCTAGAAAGATCCACTTCTGATATTTCTGTAGTTTTATGGTGGTTACCTCCCTTATTCTAAATATCATGGTTGTTGCTCTTGTTCAGTCACTTAAGTCATGTCCAACTCTTCGTGACCCCATGAACTTCAGCACACCAGGCTTCCCTGTCCTTCACTATCTCCCAGAGTTTGCTCAGACTCATGTTAATTGAGTCAGTAGTGCCGTTCAACTGTCTCACCCTCTGTTGCTCCCTTCTCCTCTTGCCCTCAATCTTTGCCAGCTTCAGGGTCTTTTCCAGTGAGTCAGCTCTTCTCATCAGGTGGCCAAAGTATTGGAGCTTTATCTTCAGCATCAGTCTTTCCAATGAATATTTCCTTTAGTATTGTCTGTTTTGATCTCCCTGCTCTCTGAGCGACTCTCAAAAGTCTTCCCCAGCACCACAATTTGAAAGCATCAATCCTTCAGCACTCAGCCTTCTTTATGGTCCAACTTTCACATCTGTACATGACTGTTGGAAAAACCATAACTTTGACTATAGTCTTGCTTTTTAAAAATTTTCTTGATAAAAATCAGATGTTTATTGTTGATTCTCTGCTGTGAAGACAGAGGATTCAGCAGATTTATAATCCTCCCACTTCCTCTCTGCATTCCAAATTTTTGTATTATTTCTTTTTCTTCTTCAGTATAAGCAGAATTATACCATCCTGGATGAGCTCTGTTATCTTCAATGGTAGTATTCTCTCTCCTGCATGTCACCCGAGCTTTTCTTTTCCTACTTAATCTTTTACTTTTGTGTTGTCAGAATTATCAACATTTAAATTCAGATCTGTCATGGTATTTGAATTCTTTGTCTATAAACTGAATCCAAACATTGAAGACCAATAAGTCAATTCACTTTGAATGACTGTAAATAACATTAACTGCAGAGCCACCTAGTATACTGAGATTTGTTTCCTTCTCTGCTAGACCAGTTGAAAAAATTATCTGTTCCTTTTGAAGAAAAATGATCACAGGATCTAGAGAAAATGGTGTGGGCTTTATGAGGATTATTATTATTGTTTTTTACACTTCACAAATTGTTCAGAATCATGCCATGTTATGTTTAGTTGGATCACAGATTTATTTTGGCCACGCCTCGTGTGGTATGTGGGATCTCAGTTCCTGGACCAGGGATCAGACCGGCAGCCCTGCATTGGCAGTGCGGAGTATTAACCACTGGGCCGCCAGGGAAGGCCCTGTGTGTTTTTCCTTGAGGTCACCTGTGTCAGTCCTCTTCCCCTTTGCCCCCTCAGGTCTGCGTCAGGGAGAAAGAAATAGAAGAGTTCCATGGTCTTTGAAGTCTCTGCTCTTCAGGATTCATAGGACCCATGTAGCCTTCCTCTAGTGCAGGCCTTTGCTTCTCCTCCCAAAGCTAAATTCTAGTTTTTCTTTCTAATGTCGACTGAAAAAGTCATGCACAACCTGGAAGCTGAGGATTATGTTTTCTTGGAGGCATTTTTGAGGACTATAGCCCTGGAGACCATCTCTCAGGCAGCTCTGAGGGACTGTTTCAGAGAGATAAGGGAGGACTAGGATACGGAGGAGGTTCTACCGAAAAAATAAATGTAGTCGAACATCAGAACATGACTGCTAATCAGAAAAAAATCCAGATGTCTCAGGTGAATGGTTTTAGTGCTTTTCTGCGTATGGGAAGGTATGAGAGTCTGGGCTCATTAAAACGAGTCCTTAGGTATGCACCTTAAGTACCTAGAACTATAACCTGTAACTAACTATATGTCAGGCTCCCATTTCCCTCCATCCTGAAGCCCCTCAGGGTGCATCGTGGGGACGGCTGCAGTGGCTGGTGGCTTGCTGGTAGGGAATGCTGAGGGTTCTCACTCAGAGCGCTTGGCTGGGACCGTCTTGGACTTGAGGGCACCTGGCTTTCTCCAATCCCCCGTCACCGTTTCTCTTCCTTCCAGGGAGAAGGGGACGGAGACATTCAGAGCTTCTGTGGTGCTTCCCAGCAAGGACAAGGCTGCCTTCCTCCTGAGTTACGAGGAGCTCCTGCAGAGACGGCTGGGGAAGTACGAGCACGTGGTCAGCGTGCGACCCCAGCAGCTGGTGGGGCGGCTGACGGTGGAGGTGACCGTGCTGGAGAGGTCAGGCATCGCGGAGCTGGAGGTGCTGGGGCTGCAGAACAGCCGGCAGAGGGGCAGTGGCCGGGGCCCAGGTGAGAGGTGCTGGCGGGTGCGCTCAGGTGTCCCGGCGTTAGAGCAGATGGTGCCCCCGCCGTCCAGGCCCAGGGTGAAGCAAGGGTCTGAAGGACAGCAGCCAAGCAGAGACAGTGCCCTGTGCATTTTCAAAGACAATTTATTCCTTTGGCTGCGTCGGGTCTTGATTGCAGTTCAGGGGATCTTTTGCGGTGGCACACAGACTCTCTAGTTGTCCTGAGGCATGTGGGATCTTAGTTTCCTGACCAGGGAGCAAACCCATGTCCTCTGCATTGCAAGGCAGATACTTTACCATTGGACCACCAGTAAAGTCCCAATAATGCCTTTTTTTAAGCCATGCTCTATCAGGAGATTTTACAATGTTCTAATCATCTCTCACGGTTGTGTCATTTCTGGGAATCTACCCTTGGTGAGACATCTAAAATGTTGGGATGGTTATATATACGAACGTGTTTGATAATGTTTGTAGTAGCAAAAGCATTCCTTCATCCTAAATATTCAAGTACATGGATGTGATTAGTAAATTGGGGTTGTAAAAACAATTCGTCATATAATAAGGAAAAAAGAGACACATTTGTGTGTACACTTTAATGTTAAATGGTAACTGTGAAGCTGGCCAAAGACCAGGAAGTCATATAAAATCATCATTTATGGGTGAGGGATGACGGGTCATTTCCTAATACTGTTTTATTTTACCTTATTTTTAAATACTGTATTATCAAATCAAACATTTAACATTAACATAAACATCTAAATAATGTGCTATATTCTTTCTAAAATTAGAGAAAAATATGTACTGGAAATTTGATTTAGACACAGACATTTGTGTTCATCAGCAGGATCTCTTAATTTGAGTTTTTCTTAGTTTTAATTTTTTAAAGTTAACTAATTAATTAATTTTGGA
This sequence comes from Ovis canadensis, assembly GCF_042477335.2. Lineage (NCBI taxonomy): Eukaryota > Metazoa > Chordata > Mammalia > Artiodactyla > Bovidae > Ovis > Ovis canadensis. The sequence continues at coordinate 27,447,121 of NC_091257.1, read as the reverse complement.
CTGTGCTAGGTCTTCATTGCTTCGTGTGGGCTTTATCTAGTTGTGGTACTTGGATTTCTCTTGTAGATGGTAAACTCTAGGGTGAGCGGACTTCAGTAGTTGCTCCTTGAGGGTTTAGTTGCCCCAGGGAATGTAGAATCTTCATTCCGGGTCCAGGTATTGAACCCATGTCCTCTGGATTGGCAGGCGGGTTCTTAACCACTGGACCACCAGGGAAGTCCCCTCATATTTTAATTTTTTAAGTAGCACTCTTTGCTGAGATGATCATGAAAAATTCGATCTAATTTAATTGCTATATTAACGTCAACTAATAGTTCACTTGCATTTGGCCTCATCCTAAATATATCTGTAAGGTCTAATGTCAAGTTGGATAACGAAAGAGATGTGCCCCCCAAATTGCACCAGGGTTAAAATGACAAGACTTTGGGTACCTGTGATGCTGAGGTCAGGGAAAGGCTGAGTGATAAGAGATCACAGAAAACGCAGAACCTGAGTTCAACCTCTGTGACTGCAAGGAGGGTGCCGAGTCGCCCAAGAAGCCTTCTTGAACGAGAATATTTACGGGTGAGTTTGCAAGGAAGCAAGAGAAATGAGTTGACACAAGGAACGAGAGAATGTCGTTTATCTTACTTGAGGCGAAAATAGTGAAGACCCCGAGCTGTTGGTGGGAAGAGTAAACGGTATGGAACCTAGTTGTGCCCCCGGCACGCAGTTCAGTGAACGATTCTGGATGAGAGAGGTAGTTTGCTCTCAAAGACTGGAACATGGATGCAGGTCTTTGTTAGTCTGTCCAGATCTCATCAAAAAGTTAAAGATATTGTCAAGAGACCTGACATTCAGAAATGATATGAGATAAAAGACATCATTCTTAGATCATTGAGGTCACCATGGGTAGGGTTAATGGATTTGTGATCAGTTAAGAGTTAATATCCTTGAAAAAGATGACTTGGGCCCTGTGAGACTCAGCTTACACATCTGTAAATAAGGATTATAACCGTCTCTCAGGGTCATTGAGAAGCTTTCGTGCCGAGTAAAATCTCAATCATCATCATTATTACAGTTCCCTTCTGTTTAGTTTTTCCTCTGCAAATCGTATCTCTCCTATTAGATCATAAATGATTTTGAAACAGGATTTTGTCAGATTAACCTTTGTCGCCTTGTAATAGTTTTTTAAAAAAATATTTATCATTTATTTATTTAGCTTCATCCAGTCTTAATTGTGGCATGTGGGATCTTAGTTCCCAGACCGGGGATGGAACCAAGGCCCCCTATATTGGAAGCATGGAGTCTTAGCCACTGGACCACCAGGAAAGTCCCTCTGTATGGTATTAAACACTATGCCTTTTAAAGAGTAGATAGCTGATTAGGTGTCTGCAAAGTAGAGAAGAAAGGGGAAAAAAGAAACGAAAAAAATATACACCTAAACTAATAACAAAGAATGTTTTAAAATTTCATTTTTTCCTAATCATAATTGATCAGGAAATTATCCCACATGGGAAGGATGGTCATCTTGCTGTAGAAATGAAGTGCCTTGTGTCCTGCTGGGTTCAGAACCACCATGCCTCTTCCGAGATGTGTCTGTGTGGTGGTGTGTGGGTCGTCCTGTAAGGGGTAGGTCTGAATCCTGATGGTTGTTTGTAAAGTTTCTCACTGCTTATCAGCAGGGCCTGTGGGAATCTCTGCGGAATGTTTCCAGACCATTGATCTCCTGGGAATTTGTTTATTTTTAAGAAAATTGTTTTCCTGGCTCTTTGCACCAGACCAGATATCTGGCCTTACAGAGCAAGAGATCTCACAGGCCGTTCCCTGGGCCAGGTGCGGTGGACTGGGGCCCTTTTTGCTCCTCAGTCAGTCCAGAGCTCAGCTGCCTCTGTTCCTGCAAAATAGCCGCTTCAGGAAGGAGCCAGAGGCACAGGATGCTGTGATTGTGCCTGGATGTTGTTGCGTGTGTTCTGAAAGCACCCGGGCAGAGACGCAGCTAGAATAGAACTGAGACCAGGACGTGGGCTGCAAGCGTGTGAACGTGGACTGGAGCCAGTGCGGGCCTCTGAGGTCAGACTTCTGGATGCTCTCTGAGCAAACCTCTATCCACTGGACCTGCTGATATCGTTAGGGAAGCAGTTCTAGATAAGAATGACCGTGTGCTAGCTACTAGACTCAGCTTGTGCACACCAGACTTCTAGGACAGCCCTCCCTGGGAGCTTTTGTAAAATACTTAGGGTGTGAATTCAGATTCCATGTCTCCCCCTAGGTCCATAAAAAGAAGAGAAAGCCTAAAAGCTGTGGAACCTACTTTTGCCTCAGTTTCCCTGTCTGATGTGTTGGGCCCATGGCTATTGAACCATAAATGAATGAACTTTGTCTCAGTGTGAAAGCCAATGCTGTGAGACGTAATTTGCAAGTCTACTTTCTGGATTCTACTTTCTGGATTATTAAAGCAGTTAACTTGTGTGTGTGGTTCAAACTCTAACAGGTTACAAATTGGTGTTCCGTGCAAGACCACACTCTCTCTCTCTTCCGTCACCCTGCTTCCTGCTCTCTCAGTAACTTCATGATTTGGAGGCTCAATGGAACAGGAGTATTTCAAATTAATTCTTTTCTGGAACATCCCTGGATGTCTGACGATCTTAAGTTATAACCTGGATAAATATTCCACCTATGTGATTGGTTTAAAGCTGTTTACTTCACTCTCTAGGTTAAAATCTCAAACTTCTTGTGGTCCTATGGCACCTGAATCACTGCCCTTTCCATGATTAAAAAAAAAAAAAAACACCAAAAAAACAAAGCAAAACAAAAAACTAGTTGGAGCCATAAAATTTTCTTTTATGATCAGATCCCTGATGGCTCAGAGTAAAATAAAATGAGATAAACAATATTAGAAATAAGGTACCTTGCCTTTTTCACCTCCTTTAGCTTTATATCAGTGATGCTCAAATCTGGCTATACCCTAGAGTCTCCTGGAGAGGTTAAAAAAAAAAAAAAAGATGACTGAATCCTCACTCAAACACTTGAATTAGAATTTACCCGGGTTGAGGCCTTGATAACTGTATTTTGAGGTGTGATATTCTGAGTCTATTCTACGAGAAACTGAAAATTTTATGAATGCTTTTAATTTATTTATTTGTAATGCTCGAGAATAATGCTCAGAATTTTTCCTACCACTAAACAGATGTGGCTCTGTGACTTGCATAGTCTATCCTTTATATTCTTTGCCTATTTCTTTTTAAAATTTTTACTTATTTACTTTCGGCTTTGCTAGACCTTCATGGCTGTGTCTGGCTTTCCCTGGCTGCGGTGAATGGGGTCTAGTGGTAGTGTCCGGGTTTCTCGTCGCTGTGGCTTCTCTTGTTGTGGAGCATGGGCTTAAGGCATGCGGTTTGCAATAGCTGCGGCTCACCGGCTTAGTCGTTCCGGGGCATGTGGGATCTTCCCAGACCAGAGATTGCACCCTTGTTCCCTGCATTGGCAGGCAAATTCTTAACCACTGGACCACCAGGGAAGTCCTGTTCTTTGCTCTTTTAAAAAAGCAGTTTTATTGAGGCTGAGCATAAGATTGACTCATTTTAAGTCTTGTAACTCAGTGGTTTTTGTACACTTGCAAAGTTGCGCAACCATCAGCCCAATCCAAGTTTAGAACATTCCTATCACCCCGAAAAGATGTTTGTGCCTCTTTGCAGTCACTCCCTGTTCCAACCTCAGCCCCAGGCAACCACTAATCCACTTTCTGTCTCTCTTCAGACAGCTGCATTTTTCAAAGCACCCCAGGTGGTTTTGACAGTTGGTAAATGTTAGGAGCCTTACTTTGGACCTCCCAGCAGAATGTATGGACATGAACTCTGTTAGGATCCTGACCTATAGAAGCAGCTTTTTTAGATGAATTACTGTTATTCATTAATTTTTAACCATTTAAAAAAGTTGGAGTATAGTTAATTTACCATGTTGTGTCACTCCGGTGCACAACAAAGTGACTCAGTTATACGCACACGTGTATCTATTTTTTCAGATCCTTTTCCCTTATGTACTGTGTGTGCTTAGCCGCTCAGTCGTGTCTGACTCTTTGCGACCCCACGGACTTTAGCCAGCCAGGCTCCTCTGTCCATTGAATTCTCCAGGAAATAACACTGGAATGGGTTGCCATTCCCTTCTCCAGGAGATCTTCCTGGCCCAGGGATCAAACTGGGGTCTCCTGTATTGCTGGCAAATTTTTTACTGTCTGAGCCACCAGGGAAGCCCGTATATAGTAGTATATGTTAATCCCAGACTTCTAATTTATTTCTTCCTTTATGTCTTCTTACCCCACCTTTCCCCCTTTGGTAACCCTGAATTTGTTTTCTATGTCTGTGGGTATATTTCTGGTTTGTATGTAAGTTCACTTGTATCTTTTCTGGGGAAAAAAAATGATGCTTTAGGTTTTTAGAACCCATACCCAAGCCCCCCCCACCCCCACTCCCAGCCCCCACCGAGTGCTCTGCAAGCAGTGTGTGCTCTTTATCCTTTACCTGCCCAGGAACTCAGCCTACAGCTTGCTTTTTAATTGTATCACTCCTAGGTCAGCTTCCCATAAAATAATTCTAAGAACCAAGAAAGCGTCATTAGAAAGAAAAGAACCACTCAAAATACAGTTTCATTACCTTTGATGTTGGAAGATGAGATTGTTGACTCTGGCGGGGTCTTTGAGGATAAATTAATGACCAGTCTTGAGTCCTGCAAGCTCAAGTCACCTTTGACTGTCAGCTAGACTTGTATGTGTCTACAGTGTCTTGTGTATCCGTAGACACCAGTGAGGAGTTGGTTGAATCTGTTTAAAAATCAAATTTTTCTTTCCCTTTGTTTGGTCTGTTAACCTCCTGACCCTGCCGTTTGCTGTGATGGCTCTCAGGATTGAAATGGAGGCACCTAGCATGGTGCCTGCCATAGAATGGGTGCTCAGTAAGTATTTGTTAAAAGAATTTAAGAATAAATAACTGTTAGCCATGAAGATGCCACTGAGTTTTCAACACCTTCCTGGTTTGTTGTTGCTCAGTTGCTAAGTTGTGTCCGACTCTTTGCAACCCCCTGGACTGACTGTATGTAGCATGCCAAGCTTCTCTGTCCTTCACCACCTCTTGGAGATTGCTCAAACTCATGTTCCTTGAGTCAGTGATGCCATCCAACCACCTCATCCTCTGTCGCCCCCTTCCTGGTTTAAGTTGGTTAAGTTCTCCAGATCTTGGGTGTGGCTCTTATTCTGTTGTGAAGGAGGGATTCGGAGGCAGAGTTTGGTTCCAGAAGACTCGTTACAAGAATGTAGATCCCTCCCTTTTCCAGAATTGTCAGATGAAAGAGGGGATGCTGGGTTTAAATTTGAAACTCTAGGTAAACAATGTGTCCCATACAGTATCTGAGATATGCTTATCCTAGAAAGTCACTGCTGGTGTATCTGAAATTCAGATGTGACAGGGCATCCTTTTTCTTCGCTGAATCTGGCCACCCTGCGCTATTAAAGGCTGCATTGTGACTAACGGTTCACCCCCAGCTCCGGTTCCCCGCTGGTGTGTGTCCCTCCCCGGGACCCAGTCTCCAGGCTGCAGCTGGAAGGGTATGGCCCCGCGTGGCCTCTGCACCTTGCCAGGAAGCAATCTGGCTGTTATGCGAGGGTTTCCAACATTGTTCAGTGCAGAAATCACTGACGTATGAATCATTTGGCTCCACAGAAGGATCTGTTTTGTTTTGTTTTTAATGCTAGTAGGAGGGGACCCATACTGTCTCGTCTGTTTGGTTGTCGGCTGTAGCTGGGTGGGGGTCGGCTGTGAACAGGATGGCTCGGAGCCACCCAGGAGGGTGACCTTCTCTCTTTCACATAATACTGGTGAGCATCCTCCTCTTCTTCAGGAAACCTCACTCTGCTTCTTCCTTTTCCCCGCTGTGTTAGTTTGCTAGACGAGGTGGGATGTTGTCCAGGCAAATGGCGCTGTCTGCCACAGGTGTGACTGAAACCAGAGGTGGAAGCATGTGCCCTGTTTCAGCTAGAGCACTGCCACACCCATCAAAACACTTCCAAGATGACCCTCTTGAAGGGTCCCTCCGTCCACCTGCCCGAGTATGTGCCGACCTGTTGAGCCATGTCCACGTTAAACGTTCCAAGAGCTCACAGGGAGTCCTCACCGTGTTCCTGCTCTGTGCTACAGATGTCCACCGCCATCGTCACTGCCCTGGAAGAACTTAGAGTGGGCAGTTTTTAACAATTGACAACAGTGTTTTTCTTTAATTGACATGTATTTGACTTGCACCTGTGTTAGTTTCAGGTGTACGACAGAGTGATTCAGTTTACATATACGCATATCTGTCCTTTCTCAGGGACTTGCCCCGTGGCTCAGTGGTAAAGAATCCACCTGTCATGCGGGAACCGTAGGAGATACGGGCTTGATCCCCGAGTCGGAAAGATCCCCTGGAGGAGGACATGGCAACCCACTCCGGTATTCCTGCCATGGACAGAGAAGCCTGGCGGGCTCCGGTCCACGGGGTCACAAAGAGTCGGACGTGACTGAAGTGACTTAGCACGCACACATGTTCTTTTCCAGATTTTTTTCCATATAGTTTATTATAGAATATTAAGTATAGAGATCCTTTTTGATGATTTATTATTTATATATTGTTTCTATTTAGTCATTAAGTTGCATTCAACTCTTTTGTAACCCTCTGGACTGCAGCCTGCCAGGCTCCTCTGTCTGTGGGATTTCCCAGGCAAGAATACTGGAGTGGGTTGCTATTTCCTCCTCCAGGGGAAGCTTCCTGAACCAGGGATCAAACTCACATCTCCTGCATTGCAAGCAAATTCTTTACTGTTGAGCCATCGGAGACACCCCATTTTATAGTATATGTGTTCATCTCAGACGCCTGATTTATCCCTCTCCCCTTTCCTTTTCGGTAACCATAAGTTTGTTTTCTGTGTCTGATTTGATATTTGTATATGACGCAAAATGATGATCGCAGTGAACCTAGGTGACATCCCTCACCATACACAGTTACAGAATGTGTGTGTGTGTGTGAGATGAGAACTTTTAAGATCGGCTCCCTTAGCAACTCTTAAATATGCACTACTGTATTATTAACCATAGTCGCCATGGTGTAATTATATCCCCATCACTTTTTCCGTTAACACTCTGTCGATTGGCCTGAATTTGTCTTTTTGTCGATGACAGGAGGGTAGTTGCCCAATTATTCATTCCCTCTGTTGAAGAAATCTCCCCACTGGAGCCCAGGTGAGCAGGTGACATAAACAAACACAGGCAGTTTAACCTCTTTTCCAAGGGGAAATGAGACAGTGCTTGGAAATGCTTTTGTAAAATCACCAGGTGTTGGCTGCTTTTCCCTGACAGTGGGCAAACCCAAGGCCCACAGGAAACAGAGGCCAGGAAATCCCCCATCAGTTGACCGAAAGGGGAGTAGCGTTCAGCTGATGACCTTGACTGTGGTTCTTTGCTCTTAAATTCTTTCACCTTTAGACACTGTACATAGCAACTGGCTTTCCTTTCCCCCCATGTGGTTGTCTAGGAGGGGAATGTTTGTCTGTAAATAACATCCTGTACTTTTCACCCTTTATGCAAAATAAACAATGTCTTATCATACAAGATAGAATCGATGGGGAAAATAGGAATTTTTTAAAATTATTTATTTGTTTATGTGGCTGTGCTAGGTTTTAGTTGTGGCACATGGAAGCTTTAGCTGCAGCTCTCAGACTATTAGCTGTGGCATGTGGGATCCAGTTCCCCAACCAGGACACGAACCCCAGGCCCCATGCATTGGGAGTCTTCGTCCCTGGACCGCCAGGGAAGTCCCAAGGATAGGAGTTCTTCATAGCACTTGTGTGTGTGGGTCTTAACCTTAAGAGGCTCCTTGGAGAATCTGGCGAAAGCTACAGACATCTGTCCAGAGAAAAGTATACATGTACGGTTTCATGCCAAATTCTGTATATAATTTCAGGGAACTCTTGAGGAAGAGTTGTTCCCTGTATGTGAAGCGAAAGTGAAGGTCGCTCAGTCGTGTCTGTGTCCATGGAGTTTTCCAGGCCAGAATACTGGAGTGGGCGGCTTTTCTCTTCTCCAGAGGATCTTTCCAACCCAGGGGTCAAACCCAGATCTCCCGCATTGCAGGCAGATTCTTTACCAGCTGAGCCACAAGGGAAGCCCAAGAATACTGGAGTGGGAAGCCTATCCCTTCTCCAGGGGATCTTCCTGACCCAGGAATCGAACCCAGGGTCTCCTGCATTGCAGGCAGATTCTTTACCAACTGAGCCAGACATTGTTGGATTCCCTGTTATGAATGTTTTACACGATGTGCCTTTTTTCCCTCCCAATAATGAATATTTGTTTTTACTAAGTTTTCAGTGGTACAGAGAAACCTGCTACTTACTGGAAAATGTAAACTATATGTTAACAAATTGTCTTTGTTTTCTCATGAGTTGCCTTTCATCCTAGACAGAATAACAAGGTGCTTCTTGAGGGAAAGAAGCTGGGGGCTAGTACGTATTGAGCATTTATTGTGTGTCTGGTGAGACTTCCTTGGTGGCTCAGACAGTAAAGAATTCACCTGCAATGCAGGAGCCACGGGCTCGATCTGTGAGTCAGGAAGATCCCCTGGAGAAGGGAATGGCAACTCACTCCAGTATTCTTGCCTGGGAAACCCCATGGACAGAGGAGCCTGGCAGGCTACAGTCCAGGGGGTCGCAAAGAGTCTGACACGACTTAGCAACAGCACCATCCTTAGTTCCTTTTATATGTGATGTCATTTAATTCTGACCATGATTCTATGATGTGGATTTAAAAGACATGGAACTAAGGCTCAGAGATGTTAAGTCAGTCTTTTGAGTCTTATCAAACCCTGGAGCCCACTTCCCTTGATATTGTATGGGTTCTAAAAAACACATATTTTCCAGTTAAAAAATATGGGACTTCAGACAGGAAGAAGGCCTTGTGGGGATGCTGATGATCTGAGAAGCAGGGCAGAGTGGGTGGAGACAGACCAGTCGGTGCATCTTCAGGGGTTGCCCTAGAGGCAGTCCTGTGCCCGTGAAGGTCATCTTGCAGGAGACCACTCTTGCTTGGGTGAAAACAGGGAGATGGCATGAAAAGACACAGCTTCCTCCAATTCAGAGGAATCATGAAGTTCACTGCTAGCCCTGACCAAGTGGGTGTGAGCAGGGCAAGCCAGGGTATGTGGGTTCTCCTTAGAAAAGTAGGTCAGATTCTCATTCTCTTGGTCTGCTCCCAACCTGTTCCCTGGCACTCTTCATTATGTTTAGGACACATCCCGTGACTGCTGAGGGCCCTGCTAATAAATTAGCTCATTGTGCTTCCGATTTTGCAGCAGGCAGCAGGACCCCTGTTCACACGCAAGAAAAGCTAAATAGTACTATTCTGCTTTTCGATCTTGGTCAGTCATTAGGGGCAGCCTCATTGATTTTTTTTCTTTCTCTAATAAAAAGAGGATTTTATGTTCTAGCAATACTTCTCTGGAATTTTTCCCAGTGGGCCTTTATTTATTTATTTTTTTGATAGGTAGTGGAAAATTCTTTGAGTCACATTGACTGTCTGATACTTAGTGGGTGGAGGTCAACCTCAGGAACTGGGCTTCTTGGTGAACAACCCGGTTGGGAATCAACCCACTCGTTGAGCACATAAAAGAAGCCCATTTAGAGGAATCTCATGAATTTTCATCACGCACAGCAAACATCAGAGGTCAGTAGGAAACTAAAATAATAATACACTATCCTTTCTCATGGCTTATATCAAAGAGGCTAGTCAAATTGATTATGAAGAGAGAAATTATACTTTTTAATCCTTGGTGCTTTCATTCAACTATGAATGGTATTAATTCAGGGTAATTGTAAAGACCATTTCAACAAGAAAGACTTGGAACATGAAATGGTAGGTACGTCCTGACAGCGTTGTTCAGTCGTGTCCGACTCTTTGCCACTCCATGGACTGTGCATGCCAGGCTTCCCTGTCCTTCACGTCTCCTGGAGCTTGCTCAAACTCATGTGCATCGAGTCAGTGATGCCATCTAACTATCTCATCCTCTGTCGCCCGCTTCTTCTGCCTTCAGTGTTTCCCAGCATCAGGGTCTTTTCTAATGAGTTGGCTCTTTGTATCAGGTGGCCAAAGTATTGGAGCTTCAGCTTCAACATTGGTCCTTCCAATGAGTGTTCAGGTTTGGCTTCCTTTAGGGTTGACTGGCTTGTTCCCCTTGACAGTGTAAAGAGAGTAAAATCTCTTTTGTGTCAGCTTGGAAGGTTAGAGAGAATCTAGTGCCGCCCACTCACATACGTCAAAGGCACACTGCCATTGTCTGTGCAGGAACCAGAATCACCTGGGAAGCCTTGTGAAAACACGGACCCCTGGGTCCCACCTGCAGCGTTTCTGACTCCAGGTTTCTGGGACGAGCCCAAGAACTTGTGTTTCTAGCAAGTTCCCAGGTGATGGCTGCTGGTCCAAAGCCACAGTAGAGCTGGTCTGTGTCACCTGGCGGATGATGAACTCATCTGGGGCTTGCTGGAGCACTGCTAGAGAGACGAGTGTGAAAGTACCTCTGCCAACAGGACACCTTTCTCAGAGCTGAGGGGCGCGGAGGGCTTCCCTGGTGGCTCAGTAGGTAAAGAATCTGCCTGCCAAGCCGCAGACTGCCTGCAGTGCAGGAGACCTGGTTTCAGATCCCTGGTCAGGAAGATTCCCTGGAGAAGGAAATGGCAGCTCACTCCAGTATTCTTGCCTGGAAAATTCCATGGACTGAGGAGTCTGGCGGCTACAGTCCATGGGCTTACAAAGTCGGATACAACTGAGCATGCATACTTAGGGACGCTGCACAAGAAATTGTTTCCCTGGACCTCTGTCCCTGGACCTGGTTCTGCCAGCTATTACACTGTGTAATGCCACCAACTATTACCGTGAATGTATAAATGCCCACAGAAAAAGATTTACCCTAAGACAGAGGTCCACTTGACAAATAATACTATGTTCCATCCTGGGAGTTACTTATTCAGGCTCTTGTGCTATGCAACTTTCAACAAGTTTAAATTTTTAAAAAAATAGGGGTATGCATACAATCAAGTATATAAACCTTATGTGTGTAGCTTAAGGAAGTTTTACATATATACATATATATATACACACACACCCAGCAGTTACTTTCAAGTCAAGCTGTAGAGTATTTTCAGCACCCCAAAATGTCCCTTTATCCTCTTTCCTGGTCAGTGTTTACCCTCCCCAAAGGAAACAGTATGCTTTCTTTTTTTTTCTCCAACAGATTTCTTTCTTTAAAGGAATGGATTTTGAAAAGAAAAAACATGGGGCAGACAGGTGTGAAATAGAAAATAAATACAGATGTAAGCTGTTTTGCTCATTGCTTTGTAATCACAGCAACCTAGTACAGAGAATGCCCTCTACAAAACACAATAAAGGTTCAAAGGTGGAGGGGTTCCCTTAGGCAAGGCTGAAGACTTCAGTCTCTGGAATTCGGAGTTGAGGCTGCAGTCCTGCTTTTTGGATGGATCGCTGGGTGTGTGGCATGGTCCATGCTTTTAACCAGATTTGGACAGAACGGGCACTTGGCCCGGGGAGAAGTGCATGGAGTGTTTGACGTCATGTGTCACTTAACTTGTTCCTCCCCACGATGCAGCGCCGGGTGGGGTTGTGCTTCTTGCCACACTCCTTCTTGACACGGGCTGCGATGCCCTTCTGCATATTATATTACCCAGTGCCTGAGTAGCACACCCCACTGAGTCCTGTCACATCTCCTCTGACATAGCAGCATTCTTGATCACGGCCTTTGGGTCACCAAGAAGCAGGGGCTGGCCGGCTGCGACAGTCTCCTGCGGGAGGGGTTGGCGAGGCTCACACCCGCGGAGAGGGGCCCCAGTACGCTCTTTCAATTGCTGTGAGTTTTGCCTGCTCCGGAGCTTCGTGTAAATGGAAATAGTGACTACTTTCTTCTGTATCTTATGTTTTCACTCAGAATGACTCTGATTCAACCATGTTGCCAGCAGCAGTTCTTTCCTCTTCCTCGCATAGAGTGTCCCAAGTTTGACACGATGTATTGTTTCACGTCTAATTCACCGGCACTTCTATTTTATACCTGTTTCTGGTTGATGATAACATTAGCAAGCATGATTGCTCCCCATGAATCAGAATGGTGCTAAGTACATCACATCACAACCATGTCAAGAGTGTGTCTGCTGCCTGCCAAGTTGCTCCAGTCATGTCCGACTCTGTGCGACCCCATAGACGGCAGCCCACCAGGCTCCGCCATCCCTGAGATTCTCCAGGCAAGAACACTGGAGTTGGCTGCCATTTCCTTCTCCAATGCATGAAAGTGAAAAGTGAAAAGTGAAAGTGACATCGCTCAGTCGTGTCCGACTCTTACCGACCCAGTGGACTGCAGCCCACTAGGCTCCTCCATCCGTGGAATTTTCCAGGCAAGAGTACTGGAGTGGGGTGCCATTGCCTTCTCCCAAGAGGGTGTTTGGTAGACCACTAATCCATTTTACAGATGAGATAACTAGGGCTCAGTAACCTGCCCCAAATCTCATAGATAACAGGTGGACCCAGTTTCAAGCGCAGGTCCTTGTGACTCACCTGTGATCTCAAGTCCTTAGCTAGGGTATTTTCATACCTCTCACTCTTAGTGCTTGAGCAGTAATCATCAGTGAGAGACGACTCTAGAGAACACAGGCTGGCACTCTTCATGGTCCCCTGGAGGTTTTCCCAGCACCTTTTTCACATGAGCAGGTCTGTTGAAGGTATTCTCTTACCTACAACTGACTTTCTGCAAGAACAGACTTCCCTGTTTGCTACCTCTCTAGTCAGTCCTGAAATTCCTGCCCTTGGTAAGTATAAATAATAGAAGAATCAGTTCTGCCTTGTGGTTCCTGTTAAGGTTACACCTAAATGGTCTCTTAAAATTAATTGTCTCTTTTGGTGAGGGAAATGTTTAAAGTTCCTTTGACTTTTGTCTAATAAGCCCTTAGCAGGAGGAAGTTTATTCTTAGACACAAATTACCATGGGCAAATGATGCCTCATTTCCTTTTTTGTTTTGCTAATTAAGGATGGAAAATTGTTGGTCAGCTTACTCCATGGTATCAACTTGAATAGATTTAAAAAGAGAATCTGATGCTTTGCAGCAATTTCAAGCCAGCTTTTGATTCAGTATCTGGATTAAAAGTCTCCACATACTGATGTTTAGGAATTCCTCATTTTCCTATTCTTCATAATGCATGCAAATCTCAAAAAGCTAGTTGCTCAACATATAGACACAGTATTGATTGGATTTACAGAGGTGGGTAGTCTGTGAAATAATTCTCCGTAGTGTGTCTTACTGAAGGACATGAAAGTCAGGAGTAAATGAGATTGTTCTTTGCTTAATATATATATCATCTCACTCATTTTACTTAAATCACAGAAAAAAAATCATTTATCTCTTCCTCTTTCTGGAATTTTAATTTACATCCTAAGTTTCGTGCTGGGGAAGGCTTTGGGTGATGTTTTTTTAGAGTCATAAACCTTCTGGACAAGCAGCACATTATGAGAACCAAATGACTGACGGAGGAGACGCGCTCCTTATGGAAGCACTGCGTGTGGAAGGAGTGAGAGCCTCAGAAACCGCCCTTCTGCGACTCTGATGAAACAGTGAACAAACATCATCAGTGACTGATAAATCTGCTACGGGAGAGACTGATGAGGAACTTCCTCCTGGGTGATCAGAACCGCCCAGCGCTCTTACTGAAACTGCTGCTGCTAAGTCGCTTCAGTCGTGTCCAACCCTGTGCGACCCTACAGACGGCAGCCCACCAAGCTCCCCCGTCCCTGGGATTCTCCAGGCAAGAACACTGCAGTGGGTTGCCATTTCCTTCTCCAATGTGTGAAAGTGAAAAGTGAAAGTGAAGTCGCTCACTCGTGTCCAACCCCTAGCGACCCCAGGGACTGCAGCCCACCAGGCTCCTCTGTCCATGGGATTTTCCAGGCAAGAGTACTGGAGTGGGGTGCCATTGCCTTCTTACTGAAACTAGAAGCAGACAACTAGATGTTGCGTACTACCTGGTGGGATAAGGAAGTAAGGACTCAGCATCACTAGGACGTACTCTTGTCCACAGCACTGAACCTGAATCTAACCCGCCTCTAGCTCTGCCCACCGAACACAAGGAGGTGCAGGGGACTGAGCTGGGAGCCTCAAGCTTGACTGAGCGTTAGATCACGGGGGGAATTGAAAAGACCCGACCCCCCGACTATGTCCCAGAACAGTTAAATGAGCGCTTGGCCTGGGCATTGGTACGTTTTCTCCTCCCTGTGACGCTACGTTCAAGCCATAGTTGGGGACCAGGAGAGCAGGAGACCAAAAGATAGGACAGGAAAACCATCATGACATACGGAATGTGAGAAACTCCATGGAAGAGAGAACCGGCGTTTCACAAGATGTATATGTAGCATTAGTAAAAGGGTAGAGAGAGGGGACATTTGTGGATTAAGAGAGAAATATCGTCAGATGTGATGTGGGGACTTTGTTATGATCCTGAGTCAAAAAAAGCTGCCATTCAGGGACATTTTCCAGAGAATCAGGAAACTTTAAATACAAGCTGAGTATTTGATGATATTAAAGCACAAAGCATTGATTTTGTTACTTGTCATGCCAGTTTTGTGGTTACGCTGAAAAAAGTTCTTGTAGAGATACATAAAGAAGTATTTTGGGCTTCCCAGGTGGCCCTCGTGGTAAAGAACCCATCTGCCAATGCAGGAGACTTAAGAGGTGCGGGTTCAGTCCCTGGGTCAGGAAGATCCCCTGGAGGAGGAAATGGCAACCCACTCCAGTATTCTTGCCTGGAGAATCCCATGGACAGAGGAGCCTGGTGGGCTACAGTCCATTGGGTCGCAAAGAGTCGGACACGGCTGAAGTATTTATGCACTTCACAAATGCACTCACGCACAAAGAAGCATTTATAGATGAAATATGATGCCTCAGATTTGTTTTAAAATTCTAGCAAAAACAAAAATGGTGAGAGGGAGATTTCCCTGGTAGTCCACTGACTTATGACTCTGTGTTGCCAATACAGGGGGTACAGGTTCCATCCCTGGTCAGGAAACCAAGATCCCACATGCCATGTGGCACATTCAAAGGATTAAAAACAAATGGTGAGAGGATCCATAAAAACAGATAAAATAAGACTGGTGAAATGTTGATAATTGTTGGGTCAGATGATGGTTCCATGAGAGTTCACTTTACTATTTTCTCTCCTTTTGTGTGTTTTTAAAATTATTGCAAGAAAGGATTTAGAAGAAGACATAGAGATGAAATGCAAGCTAACATATCTCATGCATTGAGATTTATTACCAGTACAAAGTTTTGGGAGTTCATCTGAAATGCAAACCTGAAATAAAATAAAGGCTAACTTTCTGTGTCCATGCAAAATAGATCTTGTTTCTTTTCAGAAAAATTTATGTGTTCAGTCATTTGTTACGTTTCTATCTTGCCTACAGATGATTCTGGGCCACCTCCTTCTACTGTTATCAACCAAAATGAAACTTTTGCCAAAGTTGTTTTTAAGCCTAGTGTGGTCCAGCAAGCCAAGATCGCCCAGAATGGCATTTTGGGAGATTTCATCGTTAGATATGATGTCAATAGGGAACAGAGCATTGGGGACATCCAGGTAACGGGTTTGTTGTTGCTGTCTCTCGTTAGTCGCGTGACACTTTTAGTTAGACCCAGAATCAGGGATTTCAGTACTCACCTGAGAGAGTGAGAACTCCCGATTCTTAGGAAATCTGTTTTAACCCCAATGTGTCTCTGAGACCACCAGTGATGTTCCCTTGCTAGAGGCTGGGGATATCTATTTCCTGCTTCAGTAATCTAGAGGCAAATGAAACCTATAACCTAATTTTCCCTGAGATGCTTTAGATGAAATTAGAACTTAGTTCATCTTTTTAATTTAGAGAAACTGGCCCGTGACTCAATTTCCTGTAGGTCATATTTCTCCAGAGACAGGGTAGGATTATCAAAATGTATTAATGTGCATCCAGCATTTAGGCAGTCTTTATGTCGGAACATGAAAGATGCTTAGGAAAAGAAACAGATGATGCAGGAAGCAGGATTCTCAAGGGACAAGGGTCTAGAGGAGATGAATGATTCAAGTGGAGTCAGTGTAATCGATGTATTTTTAAGGAATGCTTTTGCCCATATCCCAGTTAAGTTAGCAAGTAGCTGGAGGGTCAGGACCACGGACGCCTCTGCTCTGGATGCGGCATCTGGCCCGAGGCCCTGTTTCATGCTGTCTGTGACTTTTAGACGTTCCATGGAATCTCCATTTTGGTTTGTTTTGCTACCTAATCTGGGCACTATCAATTTTACTTTCTCTTCCCTCCACCAGGTTCTAGACGGCTATTTTGTGCATTATTTTGCCCCCAAAGACCTTCCGCCTTTACCCAAGAACGTGGTATTTGTGCTTGACAGCAGTGCTTCCATGGTGGGAACCAAACTCCGCCAGGTGAGTCTGGGCTACTTTTTCCTCTTTCACGTTTGTCGAGGATAGTGATATTCTCAGTGAACAGGATTCAACTGATGTGAAATGTCCGCTTTACCATTCATCTGTTCCTGCCTGCGGGGAACATTCCTGAACAGATTCAGGGAAGCCACTGACATGAACTGTCATTTCAGCATGGGGGTTTTAGGAGAGCAGAGGGCTGCAGAAACACCTTGAAATAAGGGGAACTGGGGGATAATGTGAGTGAGATAAGAATACAATGAGGAGGCCACTGAAGAGCACCATTGTGGACAGAATAATTCTGTTCAGTGATGGTATCCATTGAGAATAAGAGAATAAAGTCATTGGCAGCCCCTTGGCCTGTGGTTAGAACCAAAGACTTGTATCTCAATAATTCAGGACTCCCTGGTAGCTTAGCTGGTAAAGAATCCTCCTGCAATGCAGGAGACCCCGGTTCTATTCCTGGGTTGGGAAGATCCAGGAATAGGCTACCCATTCCAGTATTCTTGAGCTTTCCTGGTGGCTCAGACAGTAAAAGAATTCACCTGCAATGTGGAAGACCTGGGTTCGATCCCTGGGTTGGGAAGATCCCCTGGGGGAGGGCATGACAACCCACTCCAGTGTTCTTACCTGGAGATTCCCTATGGACAGAGGAGCCTGGTGGGCTACAGTCCATGGGTTCACAGCACAATTCAGGACTCATATTCTCACAGTACTTAGGAAGAACCTTAGCATTCTAGGGATGGGGGACATTACGGGGACACGTAATCTATGCTGAAAAGTTAAGTTATCACCCAAATGTAGCCATCTACATTTTTTTTCAAAAACCACAGGAAAAGGCTATTCCTTGTCTTACTCTGGTATCGGAAATGTCATAAATTTGCATTTCTATTTCCAACTTACAGAATGGAAAACAGAAAGAACTGCAGGTTGCCATACCAACAAATATCTCAACGTTCAACAAAAAATTAGGCCTCTTAGATTTTCTTTCTTAATTCATTATCCATTTTTATCAATTAACAATAAATATGTGGTCTAATGAGTAAAATAGCATCTCATACCTCCTAGAGACCCCGTGTCCCCTGTTCTCTCCTTGAAGTGCCCCTCCGCATAGACTTGAACTTGATCTTAGCTCGTAAATCATTGCAGATATTTTCTCTCAGTTATCGCGTTGTAGTTACTTTGGCCATTCATATGTAAATATTTAGTTCACACGTTTTTTTAACGTGTCATGTATGTATATATATGTACTTTGTTTCAGTGTGTTGCATAGTTGTTCAGACCTTAGTTCTCCAGCCGCAGATTGAACCTGGGCCCCCTGAATTGGAAGCCCAGAGTCTTAACCACTGGACCACCAAGGAATTCCCAGTATAACATACTGATCTTTTTTCCATGATGTCTGATTTTGCCCTACCCCAAAATAGTGAAAACTACATTCCAAAATCTGATGCAAGGATTTGCTTTAGCCTTTTTTTTTTTTTGAAGGATAGGTAAGTATAGTTTCTAACTGGTATTAGAGGAGGATACCCCGTAAGCCAGATTCTCGTTGTTCTTCAGCACTGTGTTCTTGTATCGGCCCGCCGACTCCTTCGTCTCCTGTTCTTCTTGCCTGTGCTGGGTCTTCGTTGCTGCGCTCAGGCTTTCTCCAGTTGCGGTGATGCAGGCTGCTTTTTGCTGTGGTGTGTGGGCTTCTCATTGCAGCGCTCCTCTTGTTGGAGAGCACAGGCTCAGCAGCTGTGGCCCGTGGGCTCCGTTGCTCTGCAGCATGGGTTGCCTTCCCGGAGCAGGGACCACAGCTGTGTCCCCTGCACTGGCAGGCAGATGCTCCTCCACTGAACCACCAGGGAGGTCCCTAGAGGATCTTCAGTATGCTGAGGCATTTCGCTAAGGGTATTACATGGATTGTTGAATTAAGGGATATTTAATCTTTATAATAATTTAGCTGTCATCCCCATTTTACTGATGGAGAGACTGGCGCTTTGCAGGAGCAGATAACAGCTAGTACATGGCAGGGCCAGGCTTTCAAGCCAGGTCTGACCCTGAAGGCCATGAATCAAACCAAGATACTATGGGGTCTCAGGGCGAGTAACGCAGTGATGAGGCAGCCTCCTCGTGTGCAGTGATAGGCGTGCAGGTGCCTTCAAGGTCAGTGCCTTGACGTTTCAAGACTCCATGGCAAAAGCTGCATCTCAGGAGGAGGGATTTCCTTGCCAAGAGCAGAGGAAGGATGGATGTCACCCTATTTGTTATCCTCCCCTCTCCCTTCGTTCTTGGATTCGGTGTTGTTTAGTCACTAAGTCGTGTCTGACTCTTTGCCACCCCGTGGACTGTAGCCTACCAGGCTCCTCTGTCCATGGCATTTTCCAGGCAAGAACATTGCAGTGGGGCTTCATTCCTGGGTAGGAAACTCCATTCCTTGCTAGGCGCTGAGCATCTGGCCTGCAGTCTTGCTGGCTTTTAAACCACAGCATGGCCTCTTTCCAAGGAGAACCACCTTAGACCAGCCAAACACGTCAGAAGCCTCCAGGAAATTTCTAAAGCCTGTGGCTACCTTAAGTGGTTTTGAAAACCACTGAGTCTTTAAGCAGCTCTCAGCTTCTCTAAGGCCACAGCCCTGAGTGAGCAGCTTAGCTGGCTCTCAGTGGAGTCTGTACACAGTATCACGTTCCCTGGTGAAGAGGAAAATTTGCCCCAAGCAAAAGGCTTTGGTGATGTGTCTCTGGGCTTGGCAACACCAGACATTTAGAATGGGTCCCTTGAATGCTGTGAAGACCACGAAGCGTCTTTCTTGCGTTCTTATCCAAATGTTCTTGGCTCCTTTCCGGATGGGCCTGAGATGTTTCACTGTAGTTATCAGAATCTCAGGCACATAGTTGCTACTAAGTACTTGAACAGTTGATCTATAAGGAATTGTAAGGATCATTTGAGTTGAAAATGTGTTGTTGTTTTTTTTTTTCAATTAAAAAAAAAATGTATTTGGTTGCATCAAATCTTAGTTGTGACACAGGGCCTTGCTTGCCCCATGGCATGTGGGATCTTAGTTCCCCGAGCAGGGGTTGAACCAGCATCCCCTACGTTGGAAGGCAGATTCTTTACCACTGGACTATCTGGGAAGTCCCCTGAAAATGTGTCCTTACCCAAGGGTCTGTCAGTACCCGGGAGCAACCGAAGCTGTGGGCTTTTGGCATCTTCTGGTTCTGTCCTGATCCTGGTAGGAATGTGAGCCTGGAAGCCAGGACTTCACCAGCCTGGGGGCAGCTTCAGCCTACTCTACAGCCGTCGATGCCGGGCTCGGCTCTGTGTTCTCTCCACTTGCTCTTCTGCTGAGTCAGGCAGGGTTTCTGCCTCCCAGCTTGAGTTTGTAAAACTTAGTGAGACAGGGGATCTGAAGAGAGACAAAAACATGGTGAGCAGGGGGCAAACATATGTGTCCTTTGGAGTGTGACGGCTTCTTGCTGTTCAGCCGCTCAGTCACTTCTGACTCTTTGTGACCCCATGGCACGCCAGGCCTCCCTGTCCATCACCAGCTCCCAGAGCTTGCTCAAACTCATATCCATTGACTCGGTAGTGCCATCCAACCATCTCATCCTCTGTTGTCCCCTTCTCTTCCCGCCTTCAATCTTTCCCAGCATCAGGGTCTTTTCCAACGACTCAGTTGTTTGCATCAGGTGGCCAAAGTATTGAAACTTCACCTTCAGCATCAGTCTTTCCAATGAATATTCAGGGTTGATTTCCTTTAGGATTGACTGGTTTGATCTCCTTGCCGTCCAAGGGACTCTCAAGAGTCTTCTCCAACACCACAATTTGAAAGCATCAATTCTTTGGCGCTCAGCCTTCTTTATGGTCCAACTCTCATATCCATACATGACTACTGGAAAACCATAGCTTTGACTAGATGGACCTTTAAGTGATGTCTCTGCTTTTTAGTACGCTGCCCAGGTTTGTCATAGGTTTTTTTCCAAGGAACAAGAGTCTTTTAATTTCATGGCTTCAGTCACCGTCAGCCCAAGAAAATAAAATCTGTCACTGTTTCCTTTTTTTCCCCATCTATTTGCCATGAAGTGATGGACTGGATGCCATGATCTTACTGTTTTGAATGTTGAGTTTTAAGCCAACTTTTTCACTCTCCTCTTTCACTTTTATCAAGAGGCACTTTATTTCCTCTTTGTTTTCTGCCATTGAGTGGGGGTGTCATCTGCATATCTGAGGTTATTGAAATTTCCCCCAGCTAACAGATGTCTGTTAAATACAGTTTCCATTGACAGGGTCTAGACATTCTTTTCTTTCTTTCCCCTAATGTCTATAATTTCCCGGATGGCTCAGCAGGTAAAGAATCCACCTGTAGTGCAGGAGACGCAAAAGATGCAGGTTCAATCATTGGATTGGGAAGATCCCCTGGGGTAGGAAATGGCAACCCACTCCAGTATTCTTGCCTGGGAAATCGCACGGACAGAGGAGCCTGGCGGGCTACAGTCCACAGGGTTTCAAAGAGTCGGACACGACTGAGTACTTGGGACATTCAGTATAATTTCTATCACTTTTGCCCTAGCATTTGCTGTTGGCTAAGGGACCCGCCTTGGTGGCCAAGCAGTGGCTGATATACCAGTTTCCAGATGTCTTCAGTGATGCAACTTTCTGCGGCCCTGTTCCCGGGTTTGTTCCCGTAACCGGTGCCATTCTGTGCCAATCCTCAACTCCAGTGTGGCTTTGGAAGCTTGGCATCCTTTTTCTGCTCAATTTAGTCAACAGTTTTAGAGGCTAACGAACAAGCATAGGGATTCCTTTTGTATTGAAGCATAGGTGATTTATAGTGTTGTGCCAGTCTCTGCTCTACGGCAAAGCAGCTCGGTTATACACATGCAGACCTTTCTTATATTCTTTTCATCATGGTTTATCACAGGATATTGACTATAGTTCCCTGTGCTATACAGTAGGACCTTGTTGCTTATCCATTCTAAATGTAATAGCTTGCATCTACCAACCCCAATCTCCCAGTTCAAGCACAGTGTTTCTTATCTGTAATTCTCAAACTGAAATGAGGGCAAATGTGAGCTAGTGGATTAGAGAACCAGCATCTGAATTTCATTTGCACTTCCTTCGTGGGCTTACTTCACCCTCCAAAACCTCACTTTCTACTTCTCTGTGCAAAATTGGGCTTCCAAGTGCTATTTGCGACTGAGCGACTGAACTGAACTGAACTGAATGTGTAACCTTACAGGCACGTAGTCCACGAGCTCCATGAATTTGGGAACCAACTTGGTTTTGATCATTAAAGTACACATTTCCAGCTCCTAGCACTGTACCTGGTAATGATTTTTGCCGAAAAACCCACGAGCCCATAAATTATGAAATGTAACTTTTAAAGGCATGTAGCTGTAGCCCCTGAGTGACCAGCGCATACCCAGCACTCTAAGCGTTTTGCAAACATCTGTTCATTTCAGCTGCCAGCCAGCGGAATAGTCATGGTTATCCCTGCTTCATAGATGAGATGGTGAGGGGCAGAAAGGTGATAATAGTGCACTGAAATACATCAAGTTTCAAGTAGAAAAGTCTGGAGTCGAGCTCAGTCCACCCCACTCTGAAGCTCTTCACTGCATTATCAGATATAACCTCAGACCAGCTCTCAAGCTTTTAAGCTTTACCTGTTCTCTTCCTTTCTTCTTTTTATAAATTATAGTTCATTTGCAACGTTGGGTTAGTTTCAGATGTACAGCAAAGTAGTTCAGTTATACGCACACCTCCACACGTACACTGGAGAAGGGCATGGCAACCCACTCCAGGAATCTTGCCTGGAGAATCCCATGGACAGAGAGCCTGGTGAACTACAACCCATGGGGTTGCAAAGAGCTGGACATGACTAGCTGATGAGCACATGTACGTGCACAAATGCACATATACACGTGTATATCTTTCCTCAGATTCTTTAGCCTTTAAGGGTGTTATGAACTATCCAGTGTAGTTCCCTGTCCTTACTGTTTATTTTCTTTATTGTACCTGTTCCTTTTATTTGTTGATTTGGCTGTGCTGAATCTTAGCTGCGGTGCATGGAATCTTTAGTTGCAGCGTGTGAACCTTAGTTGCGGCATGTGGGGTCTAGTTCCCTGACCAGGGATCAAACTGGAGCCCTCTGCATTGGGAGCACAGAGTCGTAGCCACTGGACCACCAGGGAAGTCGCTATAGTACCTGTTCTTAAGCCAAGTGAGGAGATCTCTTGAATGCTGCGCACCGCCGGTGACATGGTTGGGAGAGAGAACTCCCTGCACAAATGCAGGCAGGGCTGCAGAAAAGGAGGGAGGCAAGCACACGTGCCAGAGGAGATCTCGTCTAAGAACCTTGAAGAGCCTCAGGAGCAGGCACTGTGTGGCTGTCTTGCAGATGAAAAATGGACGATATAAGGTTTGGATCCTCCCGCCTCTGAAAGCATAGCTTCAGTTCATAACACAGTGTCCAGCTTCCCTCTTTGCAGTTTTCCAGGACAGGGGTCAGCAAACATTTTCTAAAAAATGACAGGTCAGTGAGTATGTTAAGCTTTGCAGCCTGGAAGGTCTCTGTCTTGATGACTCAACCCTGCTGTTGTAGCACAAAGGCGGCTGCTGCAACGTGCAAAGACATGGGTGTGTCCTGTTCCCATAAAACAACACTTATTAAAAGCAGAGAGCAGCCTGGATTTGGCTGCCAGGCCATGGCTGGTGGGCTCCTGGCCTATAGCGACGGCTAATTGGTGCTGGCTAGAAATACTGTTTCAGTTGATAAATACTATTTATTCTCATCCCCTGAGCTGCCCTTGTCCAAACAGTACCTCTAGCAAGCATGCATCTTAGAAATACATTGCAAAACAAAAGTCTGGGCCTTGGGGCCATGGACAGAAGGCAGCAGAGGAATCTGGTGTCTTTTGGCTCAAACTCAGAAAAATGAGAAAAGAAATGATGGACAAAGGGAAAAATATTTTTACCCTGGGCCACTCATGAAAACTTGGACATTTTGTTTCAAAAAATTTTTTTGCTCTTCAACAAAATCATAAAGAAAATTTTAAATACTTTGGAGGTACCCATTTTTAAAAAGGGCTTCCCTGGTAGCTGGTAAAGAATCCACCTGCAATGTAGGAGACCCTGGTTCGATTCCTGGGTTGGGAAGATCCCTTGGAGAAGGGATAGGCTACCCACTCCAGTATTCTTGGGCTTCCCTCGTGGCTCAGCTGGTAAAGAATCCGCCAGCAATGCAGGAGACCTGGGTTTGATCCCTGGGTTGGGAGGATCCCCTGGAGAGGGGAACAGCTATCCACTCCAGTATTCTGGCTTGGAGAATCCCCATGGATAGAGGAGCCTGGCGGGCTATAGTCCATGGGTCACAAAGAGTCGGACACAACTGAGCACATTTTTAAAAAATGTTGAAACGGTGAAGATTGAGCCAAATGAGGTCATGTTTAAAAACTTTTGAGGGGAATTTCCCTGGTGGCTCAGTGGTAAAGAATCTGCCTGCCAATGCAGGGGACACGGGTTCGATCCCTGGTCAGGGAGGAACCCACATGTTGTGGAGCAACTGAGCCCATGAGCCACAACTGTTGAGCCAAGCTCTAGAGCCTGTGCTCTGCAACAGGAGAAGCCACAGCAGCGAGCAGCCCGTGCACCTCAACCAGAGAGCAGCCCCCTCTGGCTGCAGCTGGAGAAAGCCCACGCACAGCAGTGAACCCAGCGCAGGTAAAAATAAAAGTGAGTTTTGCGGATCTCTAAATGAAGGCACTGTGTGGTGATCGTGGGAAGGGAAAATGAACAACACAGAGCTTTGAGTTCTCTTGCATTGTCTGTTCAGAGTGCAGGCCTGGCAGAAGGCGTCTGGAAGCATGGGCCTCCCATAACCAAGAACCTTACTTGCCCTTCCTGGTGTCCTGACCTTGCCCTTAAGTTTCTCCAGTGGGCATTGCCATCAGCCACCTTTCTCTGTAAAGGGCTAGAAGTTTAGGCTACAAGTCAAAATGAGATAACCTCTGTTGGTCAAAGAGGATTGACTGAGATGAGAAATGTGGAAGCGGTTATCAGAGTGCCTGCGAGTGTTATTGTTGGACTGCAGCTGTTTGGTGGCTGCTGGAAGCTGCAAAGGGGGTGCAGTTCCTAAGAGCTGCCTGGGCCTGACGTCACAGTCACCTCGCTCTCTTGCTTAGGACCCCACGCTCGCCCAGGCTGGCATCTGGGCTTTGACTCCGGACTTCCAATTCTCCAAAATTGAACGTCACGTTGATTATGCACTGTGGGAGAGGTACAAGCTGTGGGGATACAAAGATAAGCAAGACAGAACCTTTTTTCCCAAGCGGTCCAGAGAAAAAGAACAAGTCATGGAGGAAACTGTAAGCAAGGTGCTCCCTGTGATAGAAGTGAATGTAGGATCCGGTCACAGAGAAACAGGGGTGCTGGTCAGATTTTTCAGGGTGGAGCAGGGGCAACCAGGGCTTCCTAGGGGAGGGGAGAGTGATTGAGTCTTTCAGAAATTAATTCAGTGGATGGGGCAAGAAGGGAGACCGAGAACATTCTTGTTTTGGCCACCCTTCGGCATGTGGGATCTTAGTAGGGAACGAACCTATGTCTCCTGCAGTGAAAGCAGGAGAATATATTTTTAATATTTTTATAATAAGGAGGTTAGAGGTGGACCCCTAACCTCCAGACTGCCAAGGAAGCCCCTCTATTTTCCTGCATGATCCTCCCATGCTGAAGAGCTGTGTGTGTAAGAAGAGAAATAGATGTCCTTAATACATGATAAAGAATCAAAGAAACATTGTTGGCAAAGAACTTTTTACAAACATGTTCCATGACATTATTAGATAAATACTTGGTACATTTGTCAGAGCAAAGTCAAAACATTTGGTGATAGATTGTAACAATAACCAGAGCCTTCATATGAGAGAGACTTTGCTTCTCTAGTTAGAATAACATTAATCCAAACACAAAGACTAATAAAATATACTTATGTTTATATTGCAAAAGATGCTCTAATGTCTAACTATATTCAGACTTTTTTATTTAGCCAAAATTTAGTTAGAAATTATTCTCTTTTGGAACCAGTCCTAAAGTATTACTTGCATTTTTGTGTGTGTGCCACTGAAATCTACAGTATTTTATTTATTTGTTTTGGACTCTCCACGCAGCATGTGGGATCCTAGTTCCCCGACCAAGGATAGAACCTGAGTCCCTGGCAGTGGAAGTGCAGTGTTAACCACTGCACTGCCAGGAAAGTCCCAATGCTGGCATTTAGATCTGAATTTGTACTAGAGCAGTGCTTTTCTCTCGCTATGAAGCAGCACCCAGTTAATATTAGTTTTGCACAGATTGGGTGATCAGAACTAGAGTTATAATCTAGCACAGTACTGCATTGAAGGAGCATTTGAAATTAGAATTCAAACAATAAATAAAATTATAATAGCTTATAATAATGTGTTTTAAAATACAGGAGCCCTATGATTTTGTTTAATTTCAAAAATAATGCTCTTTGTGACAGTTTGAACAGTGTAGAGACCTAAGAAATACTATTACTTTCTATTTCCTTCTAGGTGAAATTTCAAGTTAATGTTTAGTTTTACTAAACTGTTTAAGGGGAGAAGGCAATGGCACCCCACTCCAGTACTCTTGCCTGGAAAATCCCATGGATGGAGGAGCCTGGTAGGCTGCAGTCCATGGAGTCGCTAGGAGTCAGACACGACTGAGCGACTTCACTTTCACTTTTCACCTTCATGCACTGGAGAAGGAAATGGCAACCCACTCCAGTGTTCTTGCCTGGAGAATCCCAGGGACGGGGGAGCCTGGTGGGCTGCCGTCTCTGGGGTTGCACAGTCGGACACGACTGAAGTGACTTAGCAGCAGCAGCAGCAGCAAACTGTTTTAGGGATTACCAGGTGGCAGTAGTGGTAAAGAACCCTCCTGCAAATGCAGAAGATGTAAGAAACACAGGTTCGATCCCTGGGTCAGGAAGATCCCCCAGAGAAGGGCATGGCAACCCACTCCAGTATTCTTGCCTGAAGAATCCCATGGACAGAGGAGCCTGGTAGGTTACAGTCCATGGGATCGCAAAGAGCTGGACACAATTGAAGCAGCTTAGCACACACACACGCACAGTTCAGTTCAGTTCAGTCGCTCAGTCGTGTCTGACTCTTTGCAACCCCATGGACTGCAGCAACAGGCCTCCCTGTCCATCACCAACTCCCGGAGCCTGCTCAAACTCATGTCCATAGAGTTGATGGACATCCAACAATCCAATCATCTCATCCTCTGTCCTCCCCTTCTCCTCCCGTCTTCAATCTTTCCCAGCATCAGGGTCTTTTCTAAGGAATCAGTTCATCGCATCAGGTGGCCAAAGTATTGAAGTTTCAGCTTCAGCATCAGTCCTTCCAATGAATATTCAGGACTGATTTCCTTTAGGATTGACTGGTTTGATCTTGCCATCCAAGGGACTCTCAAGAGTCTTCTCCAACACCACAGTTCAAAAGCATCAATTCTTTGGCGCTCAGCTTTCTTTATAGTCCAACTCTGACATCCATACATGACTACTGGAAAAACCATAGCTTTGACTAGATGGACCTTTGTTGGGAAAGTAATGTCTCTGCTTTTTAATATGCTGTCTAGGTTGGTCATAGCTTTTTTTTCATGAAGCAAGTGTCTTTTAATTTCATGGCTGCAGTCACAATCTACAGTGATTTTGGAGCCCCACACCCCCAAATCTGTTACTGTTTCCATTGTTTCCCCATCTAATTGCCACGAAGTGATGGGACGGGATGCCATGATGTTAATGTTTTGAATGCTGAGTTTTAAGTCAGTTTCTTCACTCTCCTCTTTCACTTTCATCAAGAGGCTCTTAAGTTCTTCTTCACTTTCTTCTATAAGGGTGCATGCAAACTGTTTTAAAATATTGGAAGATCTGATGACTTCTAGCCCCAATTTTCCAATGATGTAAAGAAAGCTTCTGAATTTCTACTGTTTCTCTAAAGCGAACCCTTTGGCCAATAGAAAAATAGGTTTTGTTTTTTTGCAACCAGCTCCTTGTATTGAACATAGACACCTTTTGATGTTTAATGTTTCTTGTATTACAGGTTTCATTTTTTATTTTCAAATAAATTATATAATGTGATTCACTTTGGGAGTCATTCATGACACAGGCGACAGTGGGCACCAGGCTTTGTGCAATCCATGTTTTCCTTTATGAGTCTGTATAACCTCTTGAACTGTGCTTACTTTGTCATCGGTAGGGTGATATTTTTTAATGTTTGAGGTTCTTTGAAACCAATCTGTTGCTAGATTTTTCTGGAAAACAATGATATAGACATGAATACATTATGGAGAAATGGGCTTTCTCACTCAATTTATTGCCTTGCTGGTAAAGATGGAATTTAAAAAAAAATTACTTGGCGGGTCAGTCTGGATATGATTTCAAAAAACTTCAAACCTGTAGCGTGTCCAAGTACAGTTGTGTTGCCTTTTATGGAATCCATGTTTGTGCCCTTGAAATGCCACGGTCTTGGAATACTCCCACTGAAGCATCATGGGCGCCCAGGGCCCGCTCAGAATGGCTGCTCTGGTTTTAGCCGCAATGGTGCCTGCAGGGTGACGTGGGTGAATGTCTGTGGAGGGCGCAGAGAGAGGCCGAGGTGCTGGACATCTCCATCCTTCTCAGTGACGGCTTAGATGGGTAGTTTGAGGTTGCAAGGAGGGCCTGACGTTGCAAACTTTGATGGGATCACAGACTCTTTTTGTCTGTCCTTCCAGTAGCGGGACTCCATTGCCAGTCCTGGGG
Source organism: Ovis canadensis (assembly GCF_042477335.2). Taxonomy (NCBI): domain Eukaryota; kingdom Metazoa; phylum Chordata; class Mammalia; order Artiodactyla; family Bovidae; genus Ovis; species Ovis canadensis. Next base: position 27,418,846 of record NC_091257.1, on the reverse strand, counting down.
GTAGAGCGCTCCCCCTGCTGGCCGCAAGAGGGACTGCACCGCACGGAGGCCAGTCACACACCTCTTTGTGGTCCCCGCCCGGGCCCCTTATCTCCACCCGCCCGAGAAGGGAGAAGACCCGCTTGTGTCCAGTTGCCGATGGGTGTATTCCACATCCCGGTATTACCTCTCAGAAACTGAGGGCGTTCTAGGGTACTTCTCTGTTGGGCACAATTCTGTCTTGGCTCGAGCTGGACTTTTAGAAGTTCTTAGCTTTCTTTTGCTTTTGATGAGAGGACTCACAGAGGATTTTCTCTTGGGTTCATCCAGAAGGAATGTGTGGAAAGGGAAAATGTCAGCTCCTCAGCAAACATTTTAGAATGGGGTGAGCGCGAGGACTGCTTCGGAGCACAGCAGGGCTGTTCTGCTCAAAGTTTGGCATGTCTGGTGTCTAAGACCCTTGACCTTGGACTTCCTCTATGATGTCATGGGCTCGTAACCACCCAGGGACTGGGGTACAAAAACCTTTTGTGTCAGACTTGGTTGCTGGTGCGGGTGGTTCGGCGGGGACACAGAAAGATTTGAGGAGAGGCAGCGGGGACCCCGATGGAGTGGGTGGGCAGCTGGGTTTTCCATGGGTTCCACTGATGGGTCGGTCACCCTAAGGGTCTTCTCTCCTTGGGGAACGTCTCAGAGTGAGTGGTTCAAAGCGTGTGTAGTTGGAACACTCACCGCCTCGAGGGCTGAGCCAAGAGCCTGCAGCTGCTCGGGCTCAGTTTTGTAGGGAAGGGAAAGGAAGGTCCATCTTGTCTGTAGGCTGGCTTAACACAGGGGCTCTAAGCCCGCCAGACAGAGCAGTTCTCAGAAACTCCCCGCCCCGGGAGCAGCCCTAACAAGGAGACAGTAAGCGTGTAAAAGGGGCTGCACCTCCCAGGGCCCAGCCCTGCCCCTTCCCTGACAGACACCGCCAGGAAAGGGTGCACAGTTCCCTTCCCTGAAGACCCGCTAGACCAAGAGGGACCATCACCAGCCAAGTTGGATGAACAGAGAATCTGAAACCGAGAGCTCCTCTTTGTTTATTTACGTTCTCCTTGCTTCTGAAAGAACTTAAGTGGACAGAGATGAAAAGGCTTACTTAATAATAAACCAGAGGCAGAGCTGGAATTAACCTCTAAGACATTGTTTTCAGAGGAAATACTTTTCCCCCCTCCTTTTAACCCAAGGGAGGTACCTACAAGCAGAAGGATTCCTCACTACGGAACTGTTTCAAGGAGCCAGTCATCCCTATTCTCTTTGTTTCTACAAGGCTCGGATTAAAGGGAATCTTGTCTGAATGCTTCCTGCAGGCCAGGGTGCTTCTTTACTATCTGAATAATGAGAAGTATTTCCTTTTCCTCTCTCCATTGTATTTGTGTACCTTTCGTACCTTCCTTCAGTTCAGACACAACTTGGAACATCGTAAGGAGCCCTTCTGGTGACTTGTAGAGGCTGGTGTTTGCCGAGTGCCCTTTGGGGTCACCAAGGAGTGGATATGACCAGTCAGTTGCCTCCAGGGTAGCTCAGGCCTTTGAACCAGCTTGCACCATCCATTCTGATCTTTCTGGGCTTCCTCTGATCTTTCTAGAATGTGCTTACCTTGGTCTCTAGGGTATACTCTTGGGAAAAGCCTGCCTAGGTTTCTGTCTGTCTGTAGCATATAAACACAGGGTGCAGAAACACCAGCTGAAGCCACCTCACATTCTCTCTTCTATCTGGGCAAACACCTTCCTCCTGCCTTTTCAGCCTTCTGCAGAACACAGAGCTCCCCAGATCGCGCTGGTCGGAGCTCAGGAAGGGTTAATGGGCGGCGGTGGCTCCAGGCAGTGTCCGCCCCCGCCCCTTGGAATAAGGACCTGGAGACCAGTGCAAAGGTCCCGAGGCAACTGGAAGTGGAACTCCCGGGAGCCCGTGGGCCTGCCTGCCCGCCCCAGTGCTCCTGAGGACAAGTCAGAGCTGTGGCCTTACACGGTCATCAGAAGCCCTTCATTGCTGAGCTCAGGGGAGGAGGGTGGAGAGACTTGAAGGACTGCTCCTAAAGCAGAGAATCCTTTACGAGGGGGGAAACAGCAGCCAAGAAGCCAGGCCAGCCCCTCTCGAGGGCTTGAGCTCGCTATTTAAGGATCCCTAGGGATGACAGCCGCTAAACAAACAGCAGCCTTCTGAGGAGATTCCTCAGGCCCCAGCCTGAACCCTGGGGGGCCCTGCCAGCTCTGAGCCCCAGCAGCGGAAACATGTCCAAGTGGCTGCCTTAGCAGCTGGCCCCCGACTGTACTGTCCCCGGGACTGCCTCGGCTTGCCGGTCCTGTCTGTCACCGCCCACCTGTGGACCTTCAGGCTTCCCAGAGGTCCAGCCTGTCGGATGGGGAGTGATGCTGAGCCTGTCTTTGCTCAACCTGGGGTCGTGCTGGCTCTGAGCGGGTGGAAGGGTGAGGGGTCAAGGTGGGGCCAGCTTCCCGGAGTTCCGTCAGCAGTGCGCTCAGGGCCCTCCCCCCACATCTGTTCGTTGTCGCGATCTGATCTGTTCACTCTTGCTTTAATGCTGTCCGTCATTCAGCCGTGTTTCGTGCACATCACCCTTCTCAGTGTTCTGTCTTAGCTTCTCAAGGGTGGGGGCTGTGTCTCTCCTCCCTTCGTATTCACTTAGTAGAATTCTCCCTCTCTCTCTCTCTCCCTCTTTTTCTCTCAATTGCTCATTCAGCAGCTATTTACTGACAGCCCACAATGTGCCAACTGTTGTGTTGGGAGGGCAGGGAGGAAACAAGGGGACAGCTGTTTTGAGGAGTCTGGTGTCACAGATGGACAGTCTTCCCAGCACTCACTTTTTTCTGCAAGCCTGTTTCAAGAATCTGCCATGCGGGCAGGCCCAGCTGGGTATGACCCAAGAGTGACGGAACAGAAAACGCTCCTGCACTCGGAGACGCGGGGCTGAGTTGGACCATCCAGTAAATGCACAAATATGTCATCGCATTCTCTCTATCAGCGCTGGGAAGGGGCCAGGGTGCTGGCTTGAAAGGGCAGAGGAGTGAGTGAACCCAGAACCGAAGGACAAGGAGGGGGCAGCGGGCACGCCGACTGTGGGACAGAGCATCCATCACAGGGAACGGCAGACGCAGAGGTCCTGGCAAGGGGAAGGGCTGGGAGAAATAACTGCCATGTCATGATTGCCAGAAAAGATGTGTGTGTCGCGTGAGAGAGCATCTCAGAGAAGGGGGCTGGGTTTTTTTGTCCCTTGATGTCCCCTGAGTTGTACTGAGGTACAGTTGATACACAGCGCTGTAAGTTTAAGGTGTACAGTGCTCAGTTCTGTTCAGTCACTCAGTCGTGTCCGACTCTCTGTGACCCCATGAATCGCAGCACGCCAGGCCTCCCTGTCCATCACCAACTCCCGGAGTTCACTCAGACTCATGTCCATCGAGTCGGTGATGCCATCCAGCCATCTCATCCTCTGTCGTCCCCTTCTCTTCCTGTCCCCAGTCCCTCCCAGCATCAGGGTCTTTTCCAGTGAGTCAACTCTTCGCATGAGGTGGCCAAAGTACTGGAGTTTCAGCTTCAGCATCAGTCCTTCCAAAGAACACCCAGGACTGATTTCCCTTAGGATGGACTGGTTGGATCTCCTTGCAGTCCAAGGGACTCTCAAGAGTCTTCTCCAGCACCACAGTTCAAAAGCATCAATTCTTTGGCGCTCAGCCTTCTTCACAGTCCAACTCTCACATCCATACATGACTACTGGAAAAACCATAGCCTTGACTAGACGGACCTTTGTTGACAAAGTAATGGTAATGGTTTTAAAATATTTATTTAAATTTTATTTTGGTTTTAATCGGACGGTGATTGCAATGTTGTGACGGTTTCTGCTGTGCATCCACATGGATCGGCCGGAAGCACGTCCCCTCCCTCTTGAGCCCACCTCCCACCCCGTCCCACCCTTCTCAATTGTCCCAGGGGACCAGCTTTGGGTTCCCTGTGTTGGATACAGCAAATTCCCACTAGCAATCTGTGTTACGTGTGGTAACATATGACCTTCTTGGCTTCTTTCCAGGATGTCCTCCCTTGTATTTCAAGTTACCCAGGTCCTTCGGGCCTCATCTTCAGATCCCCTCTGTTCTCTGAAATGCCTTCTCACGTCACTCCAGCCCACGCTGCTTCATTCTCTCTTAAAACCCAGTGGTAGTTCTGATTCGTACCCTTCCTCTGTAATTCATGAATCGTCCTCGTGTTCTTTCATCCTCTGAACTTCTCTCTAGTGCGTGTCAGGAGTGCTCTGCTCTGGGAGATAACAAAATAGACAGAGGGACGTCCCTGGTGGTCCAGTGGATAGGAGTCCACCTGCCAATGCAAGGGGCACATGTTCAGTCCCTGTTCAGGGAACTGGGATCCCACGTGCTTCAGGGCAACCAGGTCCTTGCTCCTCAACTAGAGAAAGCCCAAGTGCCACAACGAAGACCCAGTACAGCCAAAAAAAAAAAAAGATGGAACCTGCCTTCACTGGAGGAAGGGAAAGAGACAGAGCAGACTGTAGTCGTGACGAGTGATGCACGTTACTCTATAAGTACGTTGAGGGCAGTGCTAGCCTGGAGGAGAGAAGGTCCACTCTCTTTAGAGGAGCTAGAAAATGTTTCAAATACAGAATATAGCACATTGGCTGGGTTTTGAAGAATGACTAAGGACTTGTCAGATGAAACAGGGGCATAAGGCAGCTGGAAGGACACTCCAGGTCTCGAGAACAGCAGTCGTGAAGTTCCAGAGACTTGAGGCTTGATGTATGTGGATCAGAGCAGACAGAACATTTCGTATATGAAAAACATTCGTGTCTTATATGAAGTTGTAACATGTTGTTGTTTAGCTGCCCAGTCTTGTCCGACTCATTTGTGACCCAATGAATCATAGCCCGCCAGGCTCCTCTGTCCATGGGATTCTCGAGGCAAGAATACTGGAGTGGGTTGCCGTTTCTTCTTCCAGGGGATCTTCCTAATCCAGGGATCAAACTCAAGTCTCCTGCATTGCAGGCAAATTCTTTCCCACTGAGCCTTTTTTTTTTTTTTTTTCCTGGCTAGGTGATAAAGTTCCTTGACATTTATCCAAGTCCCTTTACAGAGCAGGCACTCTATTATAACCCTGGGATTGTCCCCAGCGTGCAGTTTCCAAGCCAGGGGATGTGTAGACTCATGCAGTGGGACATGACTGGCCTTGCTTTTGTGTTTGCCTAGACCAAGGATGCCCTTTTCACAATTCTACATGACCTGCGACCCCAGGACCATTTCAATATCGTTGGGTTTTCCAACCGGATCAAAGTGTGGAAGGACCATTTGGTGTCAGTTACTCCCAACAGCATCAGAGATGGCAAAGTCTACATCCACCACATGTCGCCGAGCGGAGGTAAGTACGTCCTGCTTTGCCTGTTTGCTGAGACCCGATACAGGGATTTGAAAGTTGACGCTGATCACAGGAAAGGAGATAACAGGTGAGCACTTTCCCCAGGAGCTTGCTTCTCCTTTTCTGGGCACTGAACTAAGATGGTCAAATAAGTTACAGGGGAAATACCTGATAGGTTTTGGAGCCTTTCCTGGTTTATCTCACAGATCCCAAACAATGCAGCTCTTTTTGTAAATCGGTTTTCGGGGCCAGGAGTGAAAGCCAAGTGGCTGATTCAGTGTTTTGTGTGTTTGAGTGTGAGAACCTTAAGGCAGCAGATGGAGCCGCCCCCCTGAGCTGTCGGTCCTCCTGGACTACAGGTGGCCTGGGAGATGCTCTAGGTGGAAAGGTGATGGAGCCTTTGCACCCTCGCCTGGGGGTAGTCTCTAGGTAAGGACGCAGATGAGGGGAAAGGCCAGAAAGAGCTCTGAGATGATCTGAGACTCAGGACAGTGTGCTAACAACTGTGCTGGCTATCAGCACCATCAACCCTGGACCCAGATCTTACTCCCGCTGTCAACTCGTCCTGAGGACAGTGGGCGCCTGGTGGAAGCTCAGTATTGGCATGTTTACTGGACCTTCACCATCCTTCCTAAAGGCCCGGAGAGACACTGTCTCCTGGGGGATTCAGGCGATTCTGCTTTCGCGATCTGGAGACGTAAAACACCCAGTTCTGTCCATCCTCTTCCATCTGAGTTTCTCATCACTCATATGTTGGTTATTTTCCGTCCAAGGCAAAGCTCTGGTTTCCCAAATGAACTTCGGAACTTGATCTTGTGTGAATGGAATTTTGATTTATGGATACAATGGGATTTCCTAACAGTTTCCACAACAGTGTGATCTAGGAATTGTTTTACTGGTTGAAGCGAGAAATGAAAGTTTAGAGTTAACACATTAGTGATGATCCTCGGAAGGAAGTTGGGAAGTCTCTGAGGAAAGAGACTTCCCTTCATCGTTGCTTAGCCTGTAGTTCCTGGAGCCAAATCAATGGAAAAGACCCTGATGCTGGGAAAGATTGAAGGTGGGAGGAGAAGGGGACGATAGGGTCATATGGTGGATGGCATCACTGACTCAAAGGACATGAGTTTGAGCAAACTTCAGGAGATGGTGAAGGACAGGGAAGCCTGGTGTGCTGCAGTCCATGGGATTGCAAAGAGTTGGACACGACTTAGTGACTGAGCAACAACTTGGCATAGCTCCTGACATACAGTATCTACTTAAAGAATATGCATTAAAATGAGTTTATTCAGATGCTTCTTACTATTAGAATGCTATGTGTGTGTAGAGGGGAGCAGGATAAAGCTTTAGAAAACAGATAATGTGTGTTATGCCCTTTTGGAATCTAAACCTTAGAAACCACACTGGTTTCCTTTTTTATTTTTATTTTTTTTGGTCTCAGCTGTTCATTGACCCAACCTCTGCAGAGGAACAGAAAGTTAATCTCTCCTCATCAGGAGATGAGCATGGGTTCTGAAGCCAGACTGCCTGGATTTGAATCCAGCCCCACCAGCTATGAGGCATTTAACTCTACCTCCTTCTCTCCATCTGTAGAATGAGGATATAATGGACTTTTTTTAGGATGAGTTAAGATATTTAAAGTGCTTAGAACAGTGGCCGCACACAGGAAGTCTTCTCCAGCTGTCAGACATGGCCACTTGGGGGCTTCCCTGGTAGCTCAGCTGGTCAAGGATCCGCCCTCAATGTGGGAGACCTGGGTTCGGTCCCTGGGTTGGGGAGACCTACCCCCCCACCCGAGGAGGGCATGGCAACCCACTCCAGCATTCTTGCCTGAGAATCCCCATGGACAGACTGGCAGGTTTTGCAAAGAGTTGGACATGACTGAGTGACTAAGCACACACAGACATGGCCATTTTTACCCAAATAGACCCTCTTGCTGGTGCACTGTGGTCCTTTAATATCCCTGGGGGAGCTCTCAGTGGAATGGTTGGGACTCTCTCAACTCTCCATGGGAACTCTCCCATTGTTTTTCCATTTTTTGTTTTTATTTGGCTGCACCAGGACTCACTTACATCACGAGGCATTGTTTAGTTGTGGTATGCCAACTCTTAGTGTTGGCATGTGGGATCTAAATCGCTGACCAGAGATTAAAGCGGGCCTCCTGCCTTGGGAGCCTGGAGACTTAGCCTCTGGACCACCAGGGAAGTCCCAGCCCCTGCTGCCCACCCCCGTTGTTAAGTGTGCAGGAGATGCCTCAACTTAACAGAGATTCAATGCCAAGCCCTGCTGTGCCTGGCATGAGAAAAGCTAAGCACATCCTTTGCCTGGGGCTGTCCCTGGCTTTAAAGTGCAATGAGAGATTTGGCATCATCGCTTAAGTTCTGGATCAAAGAGGAAATAAACACCTGCCTTCTGGTCCATGTCCACACCTTCAGAGGCAATGAAGCTAGGTGAGGCTTTCAGAGAGGCAAGCGGGCGAACCCAGGGAAGTGCTGCGTACTGTCTCAGCTGTAAGTTCCCCTTCCATGTGGACCATGTGTGCATCTTAGAACGAATTAGTGATGTGTTTGCACAGCCGCAGACATCTATATTTTCAGCCAGAAATTCTGCAGGACGTGAAGCAACGGGGGAAATTTTCTGATTCAATCAAATACGGTAGATTTTGCAGGGAGATGAAAAAGCACGCCAGTGAGGTGGCAGGATGGTGGTAATGGGAACACAGCTTTATACATTTACTAAAAATCATTAACTGTGTACTGAAAATGAGTGACATATTTGGTTTGTCAAGAAGGACACTTAAAAAAATAACCACTGGGGTCAGAAAAAGGAAATGGGTGTTCACGTCAGCTGTCAGAATGAAACTCTTAGAATCTAGAAGCCTCGTGTTGGCTGGTAGATTTAACTTCCACCCGCCACCCATCTCACCCTACCCCAAGCAAAATACCTGTCCAGCATCCACGGCAGACAGTGTCCCCTGACTTTAATCAGAGCTGCTAGTGACAAGCGTGTCTGAATTAGAAATGGCGGGGGTGGTGGGAGGTGTAAACTGGACAGCCTTCGCTTGGTGGGGTCCTTATGAACAGGGGAGACCCTGAAGAGGCAGGAAGCCAGAAAGGCGATACCAGCAATAAAAAAAAAAAAAAAAAAACAAACAAAAAAAAACGAGTGAGCTCTCTAATCCTCGTCCTCCAGCCCTAGGCCACACGGGGCATCCCCGCGAAGGTCTCCACATTCCCACCTCCACGCTCGGTGCTCCCTGCTTCCCTCCGGGGTGCTTCTTTCTCCAAGTCCCTGCACCCAACACCCTCCTGCCCTTTCAAAGCGATTCTCCAAAAGAGGTGCAGATCGGTCATGCTAAGGGAATGGAGACACCTAAGCTGAGGCCCCCATCAGAGGCCCTCGTGTGCACTCTGTGACCCCGTGGACTGTAGCCCACCAGGCTCCTCTGTCCATGGAATTCTCCAGGCAAGAATACTGGAGTGGGCTGCCATTTCCTCCTTCAGGGGATCTTCCTGACTCAGGGATCGAACCCATGTCTCCTGCATTCTTTTTTTTTTTCAATTAGAGGCTAATTACTCTACAATATTGTAGTGGTTTTGCCATACACCGACATGAATCAGCCATGGGTGTACATGAGTTCTCCATCCTGAACCCCCCTCCCACCTCCCTCCCTGTCCCACCCCTCAGGGTCATCTCAGTGCACGGGCGCTGAGCACCCCATCTCATGCCTCGAACCTGGACTGGTGATCTGTTTCACATATTATAATATACATGCTTCAGTGCCACTCTCTCAAATCATCCCACCCTCGCCTTCTCCCACAGAGTCCCAAAGTCTGTTCTTTACATCTGTGTCTCTTTTGCTGTTTCATGTATAGGGTCATCGTTACCGTCTTTCTAAATTCCATATATATGCGTTAATATACTGTATTGCTGTTTTTCTTTCTTACTTCACTCTGTATAATAGGCTCCAGTTTCATCCACCTCATTAGAACTGATTCAAATGCATTCTTTTTAATGGCCAAGTAATATTCCGTGGTGTATATGTACCACAGCTTTCTTATCCATTTGTCTGCTGATGGACATCTAGGTTGCTTCCATGTCCCGGTTATTGTAAAGAGTGTGCAGGCAGATTCTTTACCCACTGAGCCACCTGGGACGCCCATCAGACACCTTCAGGACGAGGTTATATAACTCTGCACCATTCCTATGCATCTGCAGAGTTTCTAGGCTGCCTGTGTGACCTGGAGAGAGTGCAGGGGGCTGCTCTCCCCACCTGTCACTCCTGCAGGTGCATGGGAGGGGTGTGAAGATGTGTCCAGGTGAGGGAGGCAGCGAGCCTCCAGCATCGTGTTCTGTGTCCCGCAGGCACGGACATCAACGGGGCCCTGCAGAGGGGCATCCAGCTGCTCAACGACTATGTGGCCCACAACAACATCGAGGACCATAGCGTGTCCCTTGTGGTCTTCCTGACGGACGGGAAGCCCACCGTCGGGGAGACCCACACCCTTAAGATCCTCAACAACACCCGGGAGGCCACCCGGGGCCGGATCTGCATCTTCACCGTGGGCATCGGGGCCGACGTGGACTTCAAGCTGCTAGAGAAGCTGTCCCTGGAGAACTGCGGGCTCACGCGGCGAGTCCACGAAGAACACGACGCCCGAGCCCAGCTCATCGGGTCTGTGGTCTGCCTGTGTCCTCAGGGCGAGGGGAGGGCAGGGGCGGGCTCAGCGGGAGGCCTGGACGTGAGGCTGGACCCCAAGTCTGCCTGTGTCCTTGGGGTGGGGAGGGCAGGCTCAGCAGGCCTGGACATGAGGCTGGACCCCGAATCTGATCTATGCATCTTAAAATCAGGCTGATCTGGGTTCACATTCTGGCCCTGCCTTATGACTTTAGGCCTTAAGACCCTCTATGCCTCAGCCTTCTCACCTGTGGATGATAGAATTTAACGAGAAAAACCACGTGAAGTATTGGCAGGACTGTTAGGGATTCTTGAAATTATATTCTGTGAAGACTTGTTAAGATTAATCAGGCTAGGTAAGAAGGAGTATGCATATTCACGGAATATGCAGCAGTGTCTATACCCGTCTGAAGGTCAGTGTCTTCCAGCATCTAAATACTGAAGGTGGATTACCCTCATTCACACTGTGTTACTCCAGAAGCAAAAGTGAGACCAGTGGGGGGAGCTTGCAGGAAGGAAAATGGTGATTTACTGCCAGGAGCTCCCTGGTTCTCCTCAGCTCAGTGGACAAGAGACGAGGGAGCTTGGGGGGCAGTGAGTTCCCCATCACCAGTGGTATTCAAGCCTCTGCTGCACGGCCTCCTGTCTGAGATGTTCTGGGTGGAATGTTGGACTTGGCTGCTGCTAAGATCAGAACTGCCTCCCCAGGGGCCCATGGTTTCCTCTAAGCCCTGTCCTGCTTGCTGCCCTGGCAGGCCCTGATTCTCCCCTCCATTCCTCCTCCCCAGGTTCTACGATGAGATCAGGACCCCGCTCCTCTCCGACATCCGCGTGGATTATCCTCCCGGCTTGGTGGAGCGTGCCACCAGGACCCTGTTCCCCAACTACTTCAACGGCTCGGAGATCGTAATCGCAGGGAAGCTGGTGGACAGGGCAATGGACCGGCTGCACGTGGAGGTCACGGCCAGCAACAGTAAGAAGTTTGTGGTGCTCAAGAAGGACGTGCCCGTGGAGCCCCGGAAGGTGGGGATCGACGTCCCGCAGAGCCCCAGGCCCAGGGGGCGTGGCCAGGAGGAGCCCAACCACCTGGAACGTCTCTGGAGCTACCTGACCCTGAAGGAGCTGCTGAGTGCCTGGCTGCAGAGCTTCGAGGAGCCGGAAAGGGAGCGGCTGAGGCAGGAGGCCCAGGCGCTGGCCGTGAACCACCGCTTCCTCATCCCTTTCACGTCCATGACGCTGAAGTCAGCACCGCGGACAGAGACCCCAGAGGCCGCCTACGGCATGTCCAGTGCATCCGTGGCCACTGGACCCGAAGCGGTGATGCAGAGCCTGCGAGGCACACACCTGCAACCAGGTGAGCGTATACGTGGTTCAGTGTGGGGACCCACACGGCCCTTTCTGGCTGCTTTTTCAGGCCAAGGTCCTCTCTTATTTTCTTGTATCATAATTTTTATAAACAACGTTCTATTCCTGCAGCTCCTAGCCAACAGTGGGTTCGCTTGTGTTTGTATTGTTATTATAAACCGTGGATCGCTATAGAGAAGTTCAAGAAGGTAAAGTCAGTCTATCGCTAAATCATCAATATTGAGTGCCTGCCACGAGCCACAGGAATGAACAGACAAGTAAACAAATGTTCGTTTATAAGTGCCTTTCTATATATTTTTTAAAGATTTATTTATTTTATTTTTCTGGCTGTGCTGGGTCTTCATTGCTGCACGTGGGTTTTCTCCAGCTGGGGAGGGGGGGCTCCTCTCTAGTCGCAGCGTGCAGGCTTGTTTGCAGTGGTTTCTCTTGTGGAGCGCAGGCTCTGGGGCACACAGGCTTCAGTACTTGCTGCACGTGGGCTCAGTAGTTGCGGCTCCCGGGCTCTGGAGCACAGGCTCAGTAGTTTGGCACACGAACTTAGTTGCTGCACGGCCTGTGGGATCCTTCCAAGTCAGGGCTCAAAGCGGTTTCCCCTGCATTTCAAGTCTAATTTTTATCCAGTGGACCACCAGGGAAGCCCACCTTTCTATATTTTTAAACACTTCATTTATGTCATTTGATGCTTATGCTTGATTTTATATAAATAAAAATAAAATTTATATGATAAAATTTAATAGGTAAAATAAAATGAAATTTTACTACATATTATATTTTATTGTTCAGTCACTCAGTTGTGCCCAGCTCTTTGTGAGCCCATAGACTGCAGCACGCCAGGCTTCCCTGTCCTTCACTATCTCCCAGAGTTTGCTCAAACTCATGTTCATTGAGCCGATGCTGCCATCCAACCATCTCATCCTCTGCTACCCCCTTCTCCTCCTGCCCTCAATCTTTCCCAGCATCAGGGTCTTTTCCAATGAGTCAGCTCTTCACATCAGGTGGCCAAAGTATTGGAGCTTCAGCATCAGTCCTTCCCATGAATGTTCAGGGTTGATTTCCTTTAGGATTGACTGGTTTGATCTCTTTGCTGTCCAGGGGACTCTCAAGAGTCTTCTCCAACACCACAATTTGAAAGCATCAATTCTTTGGCGTTCAGCCTTCTTTATGGTACAACTCTCTCATCTATACATGACTACTGGAAAAACCATAGCTTTGATTATACAGACCTTTTTCAACAAAGTGATGTCTGCTTTTTAATATGCTATCTAGGTTTATCATAGCCCATGTTTTGTATATTTTATGAATTTTACTGCTCATGTTTTTATTAAAATTGTATTTTTAATGATTTTGTTTACAATGAAATAAATGAAATTTTATTTTATTATAGATATTATTTAAATTATATAGAATAAATTAAGTTCTATATAAGAGGATTCAGAGTTGAAACAGAAATTTTTTATTATCTGTCCCCATGCTATTTTTCAGGGGAAATTAGTAGAAACAAGAATGAGAGGGACTTCCTTGGTGCTCCAGTGATTAAAAATCTGCTTTCCAATGCGAAGAGCACAGATTCAGTCCCTGGTCAGGAAACTAAGATTCCCACATGCCTCAAGGTGCAGCCAAAAAAAAAAAAAAAAAAAAAGAATGGGAAAAAGGCAGGAAAAGTAATTCAACCAAAGCAAAGGGTTATATTCTCAGTAATATCTGCTTGTGGAAAACAGCACTTTTTTCATATGTGATGTTTTTATTAGCTTCCTGCCAGGTTCACATGTCCTAAGGTGAGGGAACTGACATGAACCCAGGCCTCTCACGATCCTCAGATTCTAAACTCTGAGAATCACCTGGGCGTGGTGGAGAGAGCACAACCTTAGGATCCAGACTGTTTCAGCTCATGGCATCTCCTCGCCAGCTGTGGCCTGGGGCAGGCTTCTGAACCTCTCTGAGCTTCTGTTCTCTCACCTGTAAAATGCAGATGGTGGTGTCTTTCCTGAAGGGCTGTTGCAAGGATTAATGTGCAGCATCTTAGGTACAGAATGAGGGTTCTGCACGTGTTAGATACCCTCTCCCATGAGGAGTGCAGAACTAGAAATTTAGAGGAAAGTCCAGACCCTAATGTAGAGGCGAAAAATGCTACATCGCGTTTTTAGAAAGAGTGGAGCTTGTCTTGGCAAAACTAGGACAGTATTCATTCTGGTGAAAAGGATGAAGAATAAGTAAGTTTCGTGGTGCTATGAGTTCAGGCTGCAAGATCTGTGCCACATCCAGGGAAAATGGCTTTTTTGCGTAACATCTTGATTTGATGTTAGTAACTCAAATTTCTGCAGCTTCAGGAGATAGCAAACTCATAAACGACACAGGACTCAGAGGGTCAAGAACACAGATGAGGAATAACCAACTGATTGAGCAAAAGGCTCGTTAGATATAAAATTTTCCTGAAGCATCAGTTAGTACTCAGGACAATTTCCTCGTTTTGTTTAAAGCTCCGATGATTTTTTAATTTTAAGATTTTTTGAGGGTCTGTGACAGTTTAAGGCTCCCAAAGCAGGCATCCAGACTGAGCTACCACTTCTCCCCTGTGGTTGACCTGATTCTGTCCATGGCCTGCTTATGAGGGGTCAGATAGAGAAGGGGGCACTTAAAAACATTCAGATACTATGATCTTCATTTTCTGGGTGCAAAGATCAATGAAGCACAAGCATAAGAGGAGCATAAGCTTGTTAATACAGACAGCTTGAAACAATATATTAATTTTATTTTATTGACAGGAGGTAATTTACTTTTGGGTTATTTTTTAATATGTATTTTTGCCACTGCTTTGTGAATTGTGTTTACACTCACGGCTCTAGACCTGGATTGCCATGATATCTTTTTCTTTTACATTTTTGTATCCTTTTGGTTATTGTAAAGTGCTATTTTATAAAAAAAAGTTAAATAAAATTTACCATCGTAACCATTTTTCCATTCTTTTTTTAAAATTGAAGCATAGTTGATTTACAGTATGTTGTTGCTTTCTGCTGAACAGCAAAGTGATTCGGTCATACATATATCAGTTCAGTTCAGTTCAGTTGCACATATACGTTGTTTATTTTTAGTCTTTTCCGTTATGGTTTATCATAGGATATTGAATATAGTTCTCTGTGCTATACGTTAGGGCCTTGGTGTTTATCCATTTTATTTGTAAACGCTTATATCTGCTGACCCCAGTCTCCCACTCCATCCCTCCCCCGACCCGCTCCCTCTTGGTACCCACCGTTCTGTCCTCTGCATTGTAACCATTTTTAAGTGTACAGCTCCGTAGTGTCAAGTATATTCACATCATTGTGAAACAGATCTCCAGAACTTTTTCATCTTGCAAATATAAAACTCTGTTCCCATTAAACAATTCTGCTTTCCCTCTCCTCCACAACTATAGAATATTTTCTGTATTTTTTCCTATCATATACACAGAAATCACAGCCAAGAATATGATTTTAATTTATAAGGAATAAAATAATTACCCCTCCTATGTTACACCTTCATTTTGTGTTGGGAGGCCAAGCTCCTCCTGTAAAACAAATGTTTTTTAAATTGTCACAAATGTATCTGAAAGCTGTATTTGACTCATCTCAACTCTCTATACCTCTCACTTCCTCCTCTTTAATAAATAACAATGGTGGGTCTCTTCTTTCTCCTCTCTAGGACCTGCTGTCAAGAAACCATACAACCCACGGATTAAAATCTCCAAAACATCAGGTAAAGGAAAGAAATATGCTTGTGTGTGATTGAGAGTTGAGATATTTAGGACTAAGATGACCAGAAATTCCCTGAAGCCAGTTAGATCAGCTCATAGAACAAGATGTGAGGACCTACATTTATGTAGCTCCAGTCTGCAGCGTGGGGGCAGTTCTCGAAACCCCGACTGTCATTACGCCATCACCTGAACTCCGCAGGTAACACAGCCCTTAGGACCCTAGCAGGAGCCCTGGTAGAAGGATGGGTTGGACAGAGGCACGCGTTCACCATGATTGACTTGAAAAGACATTTGTCTTTAGAGATCTGAAGTATGCTCGCTTCCGGCTTCTGGTGTTGCAGTTACCTGCCACAGTGCACACTTTGTAAACATTATTATTCTATTATTTTCGTAATCCTTGGCTTTAGAAGGGAAGAACAGATAATGATACCATAAAATTTCTCTTGGCCAGCTTCCTGGGATTATAATAAAAATCTAGATGGAATAATGACCCAAGCCCTGCGTTTTATTCTTCAAATGTACACATCTGCCTTTGTAAGCCTTCCTTACTGCCTTGCTGATGATGTACTGGGCATGCGGGTTCACGTAGCCAGGGACATTCTGGAGATTAGCTCTGGGTAGAGGAAACACATCGTCCCCAGTGGGTAGGGTGTCATTCCTTTGAGCACACACGCATTATGGAATGCAAGAAAACTTTCCTCTTGGATACTGAGCGGAGTAATGACTTCCAGACCGCTGCTCTCTTTTTTTTGGAGCAAGCAGCATCTTCCCTTGTAAAGGAATTTGGTAGATTGAGTACAAATGATGTGGAGTGAGCACAAGACGCTCTCAGAGAACTGCCACGCAGTTATATGCGTGCCCACAGAGCGCCAAAAATATGCACTTTCATCTTCAGTCGTTGTCATTTTCTTATCTACAAAAGACCAGTACCTTGTGTGTCTTCATTACATTGTCCTTCACGGGATGCTTGAGGCAGTTTACAGTGAGATCAACCAGATTCTTCCAGAGGCCCCTCTGAGTCAGGCTGGGGACAGAAGGGGTTTCTCAGCAGTTCCTCCAAGACCCTTAACTGGCTCACAGCTTGAAAACGCTGAACTCCTGGTCCAGCACCCCTCACCGTATACAAATGGTGGAACGTGAACATAGACAGGAAGATCAGTCCTGTGCACGCATATGTGTGTCCACACGAAGCAGAGGGGAATTCGGGAACATGCTATGCTTGGTGTATAGAGAGAAACGAACCCTCCAGTCTTGTGGGAAAAGAGAGCTGGTGTAGACTCTCGGGAAATATTTTGTCTGTACGGTGAGAGGCAAGGCCATCCATCTTTAGCAGAGGTGAAAACGAGGGGAACAGGCGAGGAGTGGGGGTCAGCCAAGCTTTGGGGTCTTATCTGCGGACAGAATTTTGAGAGCAGGACAGTCAGTGGGACCCAGAGGATGAGCTGCCACGGTCGCTGCTGGCTGGCCTCCTGCTGACTCTGTGTCCTTCACTTGTCACCAGCTCTAAACCGGGCTCAGTCATTGCCACTCACGCGAGGGCTGTGTCCGACTGGCGCCGGGAATGTCTCTAGGGCCGGGGCTCTCCAGAGACAGGGCAGGAAGTTCTCATCCACATCACTTAACTAGGCTGGCCTAAGCGTGACAGAAGGGGTTAGGAGCAGCCACAGAGGGAACTGAAGAATGTGGGCCCAGTTGTCGTGGGGGTGTAGGGTGAGGCCCCGCTTACCTCTGCAGCTCAGCTGACTGCAGTGTTGTCACAGGAGCATTGGATTTGAATTTAGGGACCTGCATTCAAATATTTACTTTCCACAAGCACCTGTATAGCCACTGCATCGCTTCATCTCCCAGGCATCTTCCTCGTGTGGACACGGAGGACCTGCCGTTGACAGGATTAAGTCAACAACACAAGAGAAAATAGGAAAAGAAGTGCTTACACAGGAAGGTGCCCAATAAATGTCTCTTCTTTCTTTTTCTCTCCCGTTCTTGCCCTGGCCTGGCAGCGGATGGAGACCCCCACTTTGTTGTGGATTTCCCCTTGAGCAACCTCACTGTCTGTTTCAACATCGACGGAGAACCCGGGCACATCCTGAGGCTGGTCTCTGATCACGCAGGCTCTGGTGAGTTCTGCCTGGAAAGTAGAAGATCTTGCATTTGCGGACTAGAAATAAAGAAGTCCTAATCGTTGCATTTTACCCCACTCCTCATGGTGTCATGGCATCTGGTCCCATCGCTTTATGGCAAATAGATGGGGAAACAGTGGAAACAGTGACAAACTTTGTTTTGGGGGGCTTCCAAATCATTGCAGATGGTGACTGCAGCCATGAAATTAAAAGACACTTGCTCCTTGGAAGAAAAGCTACGACCAACCAAGACAATATATTAAAAAGCAGAGACATTATTTTGCCAACAAAGGTCCTTCTAGTCAAGGCTATGGTTTTTCCAGTAGTTATGTATGGATGCAAGAGTTGGACTATAAAGAAAGCTGAGCACCGAAGAATTGATGCTTTTGAACTGTGTTGTTGGAGAAGACTCTTGAGAGTCCCTTGGACGGCAAGGAGATCAAACCAGTCCATTCTAAAGGAAATGAGTCCTGAATATTCATTGGAAGGACTGATGCTGAAGCTGAATCTCCAATACTTTGGCCACCTGATGGGAAGAACTGAGTCATGTGAAAAGACCCTGATGCTGGGAAAGATTGAGGGCAGGAGGAGAGGGGGACAACAGAAGATGAGATGGTTGGAGGGAATCACTGACTCAATGAACATGAGTGTGAGTAAACTCTGGGAGTTGGTGATGGACAGGGAGGCCTGGCGTGCTGCAGTCCATGCTGTCGCAAAGAGTCGGACATGGCTGAGTGACTGAACTGAACCGAAGAATCTTTGCATTTTACCCCACTGCTCATGGTGTCCCGGGGTCTTCAAATCAGGAGTAGTGGAAACTAGTGGATCAGAAATACTGTGTCAGGGCCACATGAGAGTTTTTGGAACAAAAGCAGACAAACATGTCAACCCCCTTTTATTTTCTATTTTTTAACTTTTATTTTCACTTTTAAATTTTTATCAGAGTATAGTTGATTTACAATGCTGTTTTAGTTCAAGTGTACAGCAAAATGAATCAGTTCTATGTATACATATATCCACTCTTTTTTTTTTTTTTAGGATGCTTTTCCCATATGTTGTTGTTCAGCTGCTAAGTCTTGTCTGACTCCTTGCAACCCCATGGAGTGCAGCACGCCAGGCTTCCCTGTCCTTCATTATTCCTGGATCTTGCTCAAACTCATGTCCATTGAGTCGGTGATGCCATCCAACCATCTCGTGCTCTGTCATCCCCTTCTCCTCCTGCCCTCAATCTTTCCCAGCATCAGGGCCTTTTCCAGTGAGTCAGCTCTTCCTATCAGGTGGCCAAAGTATCGGAGCTTCAGCTTTAGCAGCAGTCCTTCCAATGAATATTCAGGGTTGATTTGCTTTCTGACTACTGGTTGGATCTCCTTGCAGTCCAAGGGACTCTCAAGAGTCTTCTCCAGCACCACAGTTCAAAAGCATCAATTCTTCGGTGCCCAGCCTACTTTGGGCTCCTTTTCCCATATGGGTCATTACCGATTATTGAGCAGAGTTCCCTGTGCTCTACAGTAGGTCCTGTTGATTACTGTTTTATATATAGTTGTGTGTATCTTTTCCGGAAACCTACATCAGCTGCTTCTACCCAGGACACTGGTCACACATCACGTACGCCTTCACACAGTCATTCGTTCACTGTGCAGAGTGGTCCCTGCGTGAGAGCAGAAGTTCTCGGTTCTAGAAACACAAGGGCAGACGGAAATTCTAATGAGATCCCTTCGTGTGGCAGTGGGGGCAGTTTGTCTAACCGCTGCTCTCCTCCCCTTCGCCTTTGAGGTGTGACGGTGAACGGAGAATTGATTGGGGCCCCTGCTCCTCCAAACGGCCACAAGAAACAGCGCACGTACTTCCGTACCATCACCATCCTCGTCAACAAGCCGGAGAGATCTTACCTGGAGATCACCCCCAGCAGGGTCATCGTGGATGGTGGGGACAGGCTGGTCCTCCCCTGCAACCAGAGTGTGGTCGTGGGGCGCCGGGGGCTGGAGGTGTCCGTGTCCGCCAATGCCAACGTCACTGTCAGCATCCAGGGCACCGTGGCCTTTGTCGTCCTCCTCCACGTGTACAAAAAGCCAGCCCCTTACCAGCGCAACCACCTGGGCTTCTACATCGCCGACGGCCAAGGCCTCTCCGGCAACTGCCACGGCCTGCTAGGTAGGTGGCTGATTCCCATGCCCGTCACAGCACAGAGTTCAGTTTCCCACGGTGAACCTGATGCTGCCCGTGCCTTGCATGGCTGAGAAATTCCCCAGAAGTGTGGTCTCCTTTCCACATTTTTGTTTTGGCTCTGCTGGGTCTGCGGGCTTTTCTCTAGTTGTGGCGACACTCAGGCTTCTCACTGTGTGGACTTCCCTCGTTGTGGAGCACAGGCCCTGGGCGCGTGGGCTTCAGTGGTTGTGGTGCATGGACTTGGTTGCACCGAGGCATGTGGGATCTTCCCAGACCACGGATCAAACCCGTGTTGCCTGCGTTGGCAGGAGGATGTTTAACTGCTGGAGCACTAGGGAAGTCCAGGAATGTGGTCTTTATGTAGCTTGCTGCTAAGTCTCTTCAGTCGTGTCCGACTCTGTGCGACCCCGTAGGCGGCAGCCCACCAGGCTCCCCCGTCCCTGGGATTCTCCAGGCAAGAACACTGGAGTGGGTTGCCATTTCCTTCTCCAGTGCATGAGAGTGAAAAGTGAAAGTGAAGTCGCTCAGTCGTGTCCGACTCTTAGTGACCCCATAGACTGCAGCCCACCAGATTCCTGCATCCATGGGATTTTCCAGGCAAGAGTACTGGAGTGCGGCGCCATTGCCTTCTCCATTATGTAGCTTATGAAAAGTCTATTTCTTTCTCTCTTTTTTTCTTTTTAACAATTTTTTTGTGACTTGCCTGGTGGCTCAGACGGTAAAGAATCTGCCTGCAATGCAGGAGACCCGGGTTCAGTCCCTGGATCGGGAAGATCCCCTGGAGAAGGCAGTGGCTTCCCACTCCAGTAGTCTCGCCTGGAGAATTCCATGGACAGAGTTGCTGCAAATGGCAAAATTTTGTTCTTTTTCACGGCTGAGTCGTATTCCATTGTATACACACCACATCTTCTTTATCCATTCATCAGGTGATGGATACTCAAGTCGCTTCTCTATCTTGGCAGTTGCAAATGGTACTGCTGTGAACTTTGGGGTGCATGTATCTTTTCAAATTAGTGTGAAAAGTGTATTTCTTGCTTCATGACTACTTTCTCGAGTAGGAATGAACTTTACTAATTTTCACTCACCTTCAGGGAGAGGGAGCAAAGAAGTGGGGCATCCTTCTCTTCATCCCTCTCTGGTTCTTTACTCTCAGGGAGACCATGCAAACACAGGGCAGCCCACAGCTCGGCACCCAGTGGGCCCCCTCTGCCTGGCTTCCCTCCGCGTGCCGTTGCATGTGGGCCCTTTGACCACAAGTAAGGAGGGAGCCACTGCCAGGGCTGGGTTTAGAAAGCAGGATTTCCTGGCCCTCGCACTGGAAGTCTCAGTGCAGCCTGCCTGACAAGTGCGAGCTCCTCTCGTGGACGCAGAGCTCGGGTCCTTCGGCCTTTGTGATGTCCTGGCTTGACCTGGAGAATTCTGACACTGCTTCCCACACCTGCTAAGTGCATGCACGGATGAGGTCCCTGGGCGGGAGGAGGGCGGGGAAGACTGGACCCTCCTCTATTTATCCACCCCCATCTCATCCTCCTGCCTCAGTAGGAGACTGGGTATCTGTGTTTTTATTTTGTAATTTTTTAATGTTCATTTTTGGCTGCATTGGGTCTTCGTTGCTGCTTGGGCTACTCTTTAGTTGCTCAGGCTTCTGATCGCAATGGTCTCCCTTGTGGCCGAGCGCAGGCGGCAGGGCGAGTGGGCTGCAGGAGATGCGGCTCCCGGGCTTTAGAGCACAGGCTCAGTAGTTGTGGAGCACGGGCTTACTTGGTCTGAGGTATGCGGGATCTTCCTGGATCCGGGATTAAACCAATGTCTCCTGCATTGGCAGGCAGATTCCTTACCACTGAGCCACCAGGGAAGCGCCTGGTTTAGTTTATTTAAATATTTACTTAGCTGCACCAGGTCTTAATGGCAGCATTTGGGATCTAGTTCCCTGACCAGGGATGGAACCCAGGCTCCCTGCATTGGGAGCTCGGAGTCTTAGCTGCTGGACCACCAGGGATACCCCCTGGGGAATCTCTGTTTGCAGGCAGGGCATCTTTCCTGTGTTGGCTTCCAGAAGTGGAGGCTGTAGGTCTCCCCTCCCTACACCCCTCCAGACACTGATACAGGTGCCTCTGGGGGGGTCCAGCCCAGGATCGCAGGCATCACCTTGACAATGATGTCATACTCCCCTTCCTGTGGGTCCCACCTGGGCATATGTTGGTCACCAGCACCCGAATCGAAGTTAGACGTTGTTCAACTGCATTGCTTGCGCTTGACCTAGACCTGATGTCTTTTGTGCCCTCTCAGGTCAATTCCTGAACCAGGAGGCCAGACTCATAGGGCTCAGCAAGCGCCCTACGCATCCTCCGGTTCCCGAGGCAGGAGAGAGGTCTGAGGCCGTCCTTGAGGTTAAAGGTCGCCAGGTCCCGGTGGTCTGGAAGCAGAGGAGGATCTACAACGGGGAGGAGCAGGTGGACTGCTGGTTTGCCCGGAACAACGCTGCCGGCCTGCTCGACGGGGAGTACCAGGGCTACCTGGCGGCCCATCCTTTTGACTCCGAGACCGCCTTCAGCCCGGGCCCCTCCCGGGGACTCTGACAGCAGCAGCCGCATGCAAGAGTGCGTGGCAGGGGACCGCGTGGTCTGGTTCTTGGCTGGTTCAGTCTGGTAGCCACCGCCCTGACCTCAGCCCTAGTGGTGGGGAGGTCTGCCATCTGCTTGAAAAGAGAGTGGGATCAGGACCTTGAAGGGAGGAGGGGATTTTTCCCCCTCTCCTCCCCCTCCCTCATCTCCAGCAGCAAAAGATGGTGGCACCAAGGGGCCAGTCACAGCTAAAAGCAAGTCTCTGTCTTGTCCCAGCTGGCCTGTCCATCTCACCGCCGACCCTAAGGTGACTGATGAAGGAAGGTCGGGTCTGTTTTCTTTGTGGAAATGGCCAAGTTCAGGCACTCTGCTCTGCGCCTCATACTAATGCTTAGGGATCTCTCTTCCTAGCCTGGCTGTGTCCTCCAGACATGCGGCCAACCTCTGCCTCAGGGGAGCCTTTCCCTGGCCTCAGCCCCCCACCCTCACCCCCTGGTATTGCACACAGCATGCAGACTGGATCATTGTAAACCACTTGGCCTGGCTTTAGCGGAGGATTTTCTTCTGCCGTGATGTCTCGCCCTTGAAAATTTGTTTTCACTTTAAAAAAAAAATCAATTCAAAATAGAAACGCTGCATTCCAGATACCAACATTCTTCTAACAGGCTCTGTAAACCCCTTGTCTTTTGCTGGTGAGATTCTATTTATTCCGGAAAGCTGATAATACACAGGGCGGCCCACGTGGGAGTATTTCACTGGCCTGTCTCAGAGCTGGAGTGCCGTCCAGCTGTACGATGAATCTTCCATTTGGCTCTTCCAGCCTGGTTCTGCTTCCAGCCTGGTTCACTCGAGGTCCCCAGGAGGTGCTGAGGCAGGCTCTTGCAGAACTGTGATGGGGAGGGATTGGATCAGCACAGAGCCGACCTACAGGGATCAAACTCTCAGCAGAAAGCATGGACAATGGGGCCCACATCCCAGACCCAGAGGCCGGAAGTCAGTATGAGCGAGAAGCTGGGGACAGATCTGATTCCGTCAGGACAGGTTACAGTCAGGGGTCGGGGGTGATATCAGAAGTCAGTGACGTCACCCTCCTTCTTGTGGGAGCTGTGAAGCCTGCTGCGTCATCAAGGCGATGGGGGGTGGGCAGTGGCCTCGGGACCTCTTTTCTTGCCCCCAGCTTGTGCTCCGCTTGGTCTTCTCTGGACCACAGAGGTCATCCTGTAAGTCTGACCCTCACAGCAGTCGGAGCGCACATGGACACAGAGGGCCCGAACAGCCAACAGTGGGGGAGGAAAGACTTGGGTCAGAGAAATGGAATATTTTAAGGGCAGACTGAATAGAATAAAGGCTTTTGTGCTGGTTTCATGGAGGTCCCGTCCAGGATGGAGTGACTCTAGAACTTCCATGCCATGTGGAAGCCGGAGCACTAGGAGAGAAATCAGAGTTAAGAAAATTGCTTATCATCTTGGCCCTCCTGTATGTGAGCAGCAAATTGACCTGCCGGTGTTTCTGTGGACCAGGCGACTGCAGGAGGTGAAGGTAGTGCCGGGACTGAGCCGGGGGCTGGGGGCTGGGGGCGGTGGTCGGTTCTGTCTCAGAGTCTCCGTGCCTCTCCACTCTGGGAACCCACCAGACCAGAGCTGGCAGCTATGTTATTTTTGACTCAACTCAGATGCCTATTGTGCCCGTGGTGTGAGCGCACCAGTCCAGGCCGCTGACAGCTGAGTCCATATTTCAGAGGGAGAGGAGGAGCGGTAGGCAGGCCAGCAGGGGCCTGGGCAGGCTCTGCAGGGTCCTTCCTGTTCCGTAGACCTCGGCCCCAGCTGGGCAGACGACCCTGTGGCCGTGGGGTTGTGTTCCAGGCTGTGTGTTCCAGGCGTGGCCCCAGCTGCAGACAAGACGAGAAGCTATTCCTACAGGACTAGCTACTTCCCTTACTCTCCTATTCAGGGGGGGAAGAAATCCATTTTGTAAAAGTATTAGGTTGAACTTTCATTTTAACGTTTTTACTTTAGACACATCCCACTTTTCTTTCTCCTTCTCTTCCATTGTATATCTTTTTTTTTTTTTTGCGAAAGTGTGTACCAGGACATTTTCTGTTTCAGCCAGAGACTATGAGATTTGTGGGCCCCAAACTTCACACCAAAGTCATACTTCAGGTTTTTTTTTTTTAACTTGATTGAAAAATTGTTATATTTTCTGTTGGTCACGTGTGTGGTGAAGAGCAAGATCTTTTCAAATAAACGTAAGTCCCCTGTATACAAACGAGTTCCATTCTGAGAGCGCATTTGTAAGTCCAGTTTGTTCAGCAGCCCAGGTGACTCCAACAAAGTTAGCCCAGGTACCCAACTAACACAGTCGGCTGTATGGGACTGTACTGTAATAGATTTATAATGCTTTTCATGCAAATAATGCATAAAAAAACAAACAAAAAATAAAGCAACTATACTCCAATAAAATTAATTTTAAAAATAATTTTTTAAGAAATGAGACATGTTTAATCTTGTAGTATAGTACCTTGAAAAGCACAGTAGTACAGCTGGCATACAGAAGCACATATAAATCTTTGAAAGCACACAAGCTCACAGCTTGAAGGTCTGTATGTAGAGGACTTACTGTAAATGCAGTGGCAAGGAGGGATTCTGTTCTGGGGGGTACATGGAGGCAGGGGCAGGTGGGCGATTTCCCCTACATCGTACGAGACCTAGAGCAGGGCCGGGCTGAGTCTCCAGAATCCATTCATTAGCTTTGACACAATGTCGTCATCTGGACAATCATTTATTTTCCTTGAGTATTTAAAAATAAGGTGGGGTCAGGGATACTCAGTGAGCAGTTCAATGAGCTTGAGAAGTCCGTTGTGATAATGAGGGTTTACACCTCAAGTTACGACATCACTAATGTCGACAAGTCCTAACTGTTGCTAGGCTGGGCTCTAGAAAGTCTCCACCCCTGGGTTCCTAATCCCCTCCCTCGTCTAAAACAGAGAGGCATCTCCATGTGTTCTCTTTAAGGGTCTCCAGATGTAGTTTCACATTCCCTGAATAAAATGGACTGAAGTTCTGTCCTCATACTAGATGCTTTATCTTCTGTTTGCCTTTTCGCTGGTTTACTAGTTTAGGATGCAGGGCATATGTGTTGGGAGGACAACCCTTCCTGAACCTCCATCACCCTGGGGAGCGTGGTGCTGGTCTCTGGAAAGGGAGAGATATCACCTCTGTTTCTATCAGATGAAACATTAGATCTTTAGTTGAATCATGTGTCCCCTCAGGTGGACTAGGGACAGGTTTCATTTTCTTTACATTTATATCTTGGCTGTGCTGAATGCTATGACCTCCAAATTCATGTGCTGAAGCCTAAATCAAACCCCTAAGGTGATGGCACTAGGAGGTGGGACCCTGGGGAAGGGATGAGAGTATGAGGATGGGGCCCTTGTGATGCAATTGGTGGTTGGTGGTTTAGTCACTCAGTCGAGCCCGACTCTTGTGATCCCATAGACTGTAGCCCACCAGGCTCCCCTGTCCATGGGATTCTGCAGCCAAGGATACTGGAGTGGGTTGCCATTTCCTTCTCCAGGGGATCTTCCTCACCCAGGGATCGAACCTGAGTCTCCTGCATTGCAGACAGATTTTTCACCAGAGCCACCAGGGAAGCCCTTTGTGATGGGATTAGTGCCCTTCTAAGAAGAGACATGAGATGATTTTTCTATTCTCCACCCTGTGAGCACTAGAAGGAACACCTTCTAAAATCGAGAATTGGGCTCTCATCAGACACCAAGTCAGTTGGCACCTTGATCTTGGATTTCCCAGCCTCCAAAATTGGGAGAAATAAACATCAGTTGTAGAAGCCACATTGTCTATGGCATTTTTTTTTTAAGATTTATTTGTTTGTTTTGGCTATGCATGTTCCTCATTGCTGCGAGCAGGCTTTCTCTAGTTGTGGCAAGCGGGTTCTCCCTTCGCAGTGGTGTGCAGGCTTCTCGCCGTGGTGGTTTCCCTTGTTGCGGAGCACAGGGTCTGGGGTGTGTGGGCTTCAGAAGCTGCAGCTTGAGAGCTCTAGAGCCCAGGCTCAGAAGTTGTGGTGCACAGGCTTAGTTGCTCCGAGGCATGTGGGATCTCCCCAGATCAGGGATCGGACCCGTGTCATCTGCATCGCAGGTGGATCTTCCACCACTAGGGAAGCCCCTATGGTATTCTTGATAGAGCAACCTGAGCTGACTGAGCCGCTGACTCTTTTAAGATGCGAATTCCTTTTCTTCCCTTCAAGCTACCCCGAATGTATACAAACAATGTTATTACTAAATCCACAGGACTCTTGGAACCATTCATGCATGATCCAACTAAAGTAAACAGCAAAAAAAAGAATAACACAGCTCAGCAAACACTTAGAATTGTGACTTTAAATATTTATTCTGTTCAGTTTAAAATAACAAGTAGGGCACAATCTAGTTCACCTTCAAGAAGCATTTTCCCACCACAAAAAATTTGTAAAAGCATAACATCTGAAAACAAACAACACCCTGGTGTATTTGTTTTGAGGGGAAATGACGAGAGAGAATAAAACGTGTTGATTCTAACTACACTGTTTGTAGCATTTCTGAATTCCATAGAAATATATGTACATCGAGCAAGTGACTTGACACTGGAAGAATCATGTGGAAACGGCAAATTGCTATATGGAACAGCCAATATACATCAGCCATCTCTGACCTTTTATAAAGCAGTCAGATTCATAGAGAAGTGCCTTAAGCACCAGTCCCTTACCTTCCAAGGGTGAGGGCATCCCAACCCTTCTATCGCCTTCTTCTTGGGTCATTCGCCTGCCCAAACTGCCCATCAGCAGTTTGCCCATCACCTTGCTCAGGACTTCTTCCACTGGCTCAGGGCATTTGTCGATGGTGGTTCTGGCATTTCTACCTCCAGTTTCTGCGATCCTGCCAGATCCTGCTTCGAGGTTGGATTCTGAACCAGAACCAGAGCAGACCTACAGAAGGAATGAGACATCGCTGGGAGGCTGTGCTAAACAGAAAACAGGCCAACTCCGTATCCCAAGGGGATGAAATCAGTCTCTCCCGGCTTTGGCTTCGGCTTTGCCTCTAATGAAGGGGCTGAACAAGGTAACGTGCTCAGATCCCATGATCTTTATTTTCTGATGGCATGGAAATCCTACCAGAGAACTCTGCAGAGGCCTAGCTGTGAAGGGAGGAAGGAGGTGGGGAAAACATTCCAAAGATGGAGTGTATTTAGCTGCAAGGAAGAAGTGTATATTCAGAGGCTCCCACAGGAAATATCTTTTCTGTAATGTTAAGCAGCTGGGGACAGCTTATGACTTGAAGTCATCTTCGTGCTCCGTTCAGTTTCAGTCAGTTTTGACCAGTGCCCTGTAGATTCGGGGGTCACTGAGACCCCATGGTGGTTGATGCTGGGCGGGCCTGCAGACTCCTCTCTCCCTGCGCCCTGGCTGGGTCTGTCTCCAGCCCCGCATCCTTCACTTGTGCCCCCAGGTATGGATGCACCGGGAAATCAGAGTTCTGCCGTAGGTCCCTTCAACCAGCCGGGTTCCTGCTGGCCTTTAGCAAAACTTAATCTGTTTTCCTTGAAGTGTATCGGCCTCCATGGCGCCTGTGTTCTGCTTCAACTTTCTGGACTACCTCACTCCACAGCTCTCCACAGAAATTCGCCTCCTTTTACACCGAGGACACTGGCGCGGGAGCTGCCTCCGTTATTACTATGTCTCATCATGTCTCCGTCTCCATCTCCTTCTTCTGGGCTCCATTCTTCTCGCTCTCCACGCACTTGTCTCAATGATTCCTTGTCTTTCTAGAATCTCTAGACTCTTACCCTCAGAGGTTCTTCCCTCTTGGATACCCTTCCAGAAGTCTCCTCCAGTGCTCATCGCTGGCCAGGCTCCACGGGGCTTCCTGCTGGTCTTTTATTTCACTGTCAAGCTTGTGCTAGTGGTCGGTGTTTGAACCCTCTTTTATTAAGATTTCTTTTTTTACAGGGATCATTTTTAAAGTCTTTATTTAATTTGTTACAATATTCTGTTTTGTGTTTTGGTTTTTTGGCCACGAGGCGTGTGGGATCTTAGCCCTCCGACCAGGGATCCGACCTGCACCCCCTTGTGCTGGAAGACGAGGTCTTAACCACTGGACCACCAGGAAGTCCTGAACCCCCGTTTTTTCACCTTCTAGCCTGTTGCTTAAGTCATCAAATTTAGCTTCTGTCTTCACCACATTCATTACACCTTGTCTTACATACATGTCACGCTACCGCTTCTGATGTCCAGTTCCTGTGATGGGTGTCTCCAGCCTCCACCACGTGACCATGCCGATCTCGTCCTTTTTTAAAAATGTTGGATCCCATTGTTTCTCTCAGCTGGTTAGAATTTCTTCCTAGTCTCCTTTGCTACTTGTCTTTCCTCCTACAACCTGTGGATGTCCCCCAAGGTTGTACTGGTCCTTTAAAATTTTTTTTTCTTCTTTTTTGGCCAAGCCATGTGGCTTTCCCTGACCGGTGGCCCTGCAGTAGACGTGCGGAGTCCTAACCCCAGGACCACCAGGCAAGTCCCCATACTGGTCCTTTATAGTCTCTGCTCCCACCTCCACAGTCTCACTTCTTGGTCTCAGCATCTGACTCGACGTGGACTTGAGAACACTTCCCTTCTGTTATTCTGGCATCAGCTCAAACTCAGGAGTAAAAACAAACTTTCCATGTTCAAAGTGGTTGGTCGTTGAGTCACTAAGTCGTATCTGACTGTTTTCAACCTGATGGACTGTAGCCCACCAGGCCCCTCTGTCCATGGGATTTCCCAGGCAAGAATACTGGAGTGGGTTGCCATTTCCTCCTCCAAGGGAGCTTCCCAACCCAGGGATCGAACCCACATCTCCTGCATTGCAGGCAGATTCTTTATCAAGTGGGCCATCAGGGAAGCCATATTCAAAGTGTCTGTATATATATTAGAGAGATTTGAGATTTGGGAGGAAAGGAAGAAGTTTTGGCACAATATTTTAAAATTTTGATTGTTGCAAATAAAGGTGGAAATGTCTATGTGTGTGCATGTGTGCGTGTGTGTGTGTGTGTGTGTGTTTGTGTGTTTGGTACATTCCTAGACCAATTCAACATTTATTTTTATTGACACAGAGTTCTTTCTGAAAATTCTCTGTTAATCATATTATTTTTTCAAAACAACAGCTGTGTTTGTGTAAGTGAAGACTCCATGTCCTGATTGCTCGCTGGGAATGTCTACTTATAAAAAAATGAAAATTGCAGGTCCTAAGTTTATCAATGCATCAATTAAGTCACTTCATTGTAGCGCAAGTACGAAATGCATCCTAAATGTGTGTGGTTTTTTGAAATGAATACACTTTGTTTGAAATGTATGGGGCGATGTAGAAAATACAGCATTGCAGATAACTTGACTGTGGATAAATGTATGGTAGACACACACTGCTCCATCTGGGACATTTCCTGCCCAAAGTCTTCTCAGGCGCTAGGATCCTTCCTCCTGAAGATAACACAACCCGTCTACCTGTTATGGAATGCTATAAAGAAACAAACTTTCCAGGGGAAAGCAGAAACAGTATGTCTGAAGGCTTAGCTCCAACCTGAAGTGTATTTGCTTTTGAAAAAGGCTGGATTCTAGGAATATCCTAGAAACTAAACGTTCTCCTAAGTTCTTCCTAAGTTGGAAGTAACTATTTATCCTTTTGATCTCGTCATTGGCCTGGCCTGGAAAACTGAATAAGACTTTAAGACCTTGTGATGAAAATATAGGATAAAATTGTGTATATTATTGAAAGACAATAACACTTTAAATTATTCCTGCAAATTTCCCAGAAGAGAAAATGCTTCAAAGCAAGTCCATTTACTTATTCATTCACTGGACTCATGGAAGTGGGCACTAACCATATGGAGGGGATAGAGGGCCTTCCCTAGCCTGCCCTAGAGATAACTTTGTATGTAATTAGTTACAAACACCTTAAAAGATTCAGGGAAAAAACGTGGGTGGGAAGGGGTTTTAAAAAGAAGATCCCTGGGTAGAAGAGGTGCTGGTATTTGATCTGGGTTGTACGGAACAGGTGAGGAAAGAAGGGGGAAACATCTAGGAGTATTATATACAATAACATTCATAATGAAAACATTATAAAGGCAAGGAAGTAAATTGTGTAAAGGAACTAAAATTTCAGGGAGATGGCCTGACCAGCCCTCATCACAGAGCTAATATCTGGGCTTAGCCTGGATGCAGGAACTCTGCTCTTCTCATGATCCTGAGATGCTCTGGACCAATCAGGAGCAGCTTCCACAGACAGCCAGGATGCTGGACCACAGGGGCAGGATCCCACCTGTGTGTATCAGCTGAGCATCACAGGGCAAGAAGTAAGGCTGGGGAAGGGGGGTTGTTTTACACGTCTCTGAATGCACTGGTTTCGAGATTGCTCTTTCTCTCTAAAAGCCGGTGTCCCTTTCATGGAATGTTGGACTGCTTTTTGCCCCCAGTCTGGGCTTGAAGTGGGCCAGGAATTCTATGGGCTGGAGATACAGGGTTGCTCCAAGTTCATCTTTCTCTCTGTTCTTTAGAAACGACATCTTAGAAAACATCTCACAGTCAAGTAGCTCCCTGAAACAAACTGCCCTCTGTGGGAAGGACATAGACACACCGCTGGGGAGTTGGAGCGGGGAGAGCCCTCTGGAGAAGGGGATCCCACCCCACCCCCCAGGCGCTTAAATTCACAGAAATGGAGACAGGACTCAAGTGTACATCCGGTGGCTGTTAAATGTCACTCGTCTTCCTTGGGAGAGGCGCAGACAATGCGGCCCTTGACTTGATTATCGAGCCTCTGGCCGCACCTGGCCAAGAGAGACGCAGGCTGAGGCGGTGGAAGCACGGGAGCCTCCCTTTTCTCTGTCAGACACTCAGCAGCGTGCCCACGGAGGCGCTAAGGGAGGCTGACAGGCAGAGGAAGAAACCAAAGAGCCGACACAGACTCAGATCAGGGTCTGTGGGCTGGAGAAGCGGACTGTGGGAGCTGCTCTGCTGGAGTATTCCCCTGGCCCGGAGGTCAAAGACCTGGGAAGGAAGTCTCCAGGGTCCCTGCCCAGCCTCACGTGCACATCCTTCATCGGGCGGATCACGTGGGCCATGCACAATTGGATGCGGCTCTCCCCAGGTCCTGCTGGCAAGCGCTGGCTTCTCTTTCCACCCCGCCCCCTCTTGCTTCCCTGCCCTTTGCCTGCCCCCACCCACCCCACCCCACGGCCTGAGACCCATGAGGGCGTTTAGGCTATCACCACTGCCTGATCCGCTTGCCCGCGCCCATCGCCACCCACAGCTGTTTCTGCTCCAGGCACCTCCGTCCTACAGTCCAGAGGACGAGTCAGTGGGGAAAGGCTGGAGAAGTGTGGCTGCCACTTGCCACTCATTAGAGAACCAAAGGCATCTTGACAGGTCACAACAGGTGGATTTTTCTTTCATTTTACTTTTATGAATTTATTTCATGTATTCACAGAAATTCGAAGTTGCATGTACAGGATGTTACGGCTTTCTAATAACAATAAACACATAGATACTAAGAAATGGCTATCTTTTCTTTAGATACTACTAGACGAAGAGTCGGACACGACTGAGCGACTTCACTTTCACTTTTCACTTTCATGCACTGGAGAAGGAAATGGCAAGCCACTCCAGTGTTCTTGCCTGGAGAATCCCAGGGATGGGGGAGCCTGCCGGGCTGCCGTCTCTGGGGTCACACAGAGTCAGACACGACTGAAGCGACGCAGCAGCAGCAGCAGCAGCAGCAGCAGACGACGACGACGACCATCAGAGGACTTCCAGTGGCTTGAGACTTTGCCTTTCAGTGCAGGGGGTAAGGGTTCATTCCCTGATCAGGAAGCTAAGATCCCACATGCCTCGAGGCCAAAAAACCAAAACATGAAACAAGCAATATTGTAAGAAATTCAATAAAGACTTTTAAAATGGTCCACATCAGGGTGGTGGTGGGGGAAAGACCTAAAAAAAGAAAACAGCCACCAAGGGCATATTAATTAATACCTCAGTTTATAGCTGTTTTAATAAAATGAGCAATGTATTGTGTCATGTATATTCACATAGAAAGCTATCTAACATACATGCAATTAAAAACCAGCATCTTCATGTTTAACATCTTTGGAGTCAAGGGCACTTCTGACCACGTGATCAAATAGGAAAGCTAAAATATGAAATCTGTTTCCCTCCCCCTCTCCAAAAAAAAAAAAGCGCACTTCTAGGTTAACGTTTTACTAAAGCTCTTCAAAGCAGAAGACCACTTGCAGTCATGTTCAAGTGTTAAACTCCAGTCAAGCCTGAGTGCCTGGTGCTCTGATTTCACCCTGATTCATCCAGGACAGGTCCTTAAATGACCCTCCCTACCCTACCCTGGTCTGCTCCCAACTGCCGGTCCCTTTGAGGGAGCAGTGCCTAATTCTAGAGAAAAAAAAAGTACCAAATATAACTACTGATGCTCAAAGGAAATAATACAAGTTTTGAATCACAAAATCCAGTTTTTATATTATGAAAACTCTTCCATTGTTCTGGTTAACAGCAGTTACTGTTTATTAGTCGGAGCTGATACTGAGCCAAGATGCGCCAGGATGACAAACCCCTGCTGCTGGGGGCACTGAAGCGACTGATAAGTAATGGATATCAAGGATTTTGAATGTCAGATTGTACTAGCAGACCCTTTTGTTGTATTTTCTTTCCCCTACAATGTTAAGTTGTTCAGCCGCTAAGTCATCCCCGACTCCTTGCCACCCCATGAACTGCAGCACGCCAAGCTTCCCTGTCCTTCACTACCTCCCAGAGTTTGCTCAGACTCATGTCCACTGAGTCACTGATGCCATCCAACCATCTCATCCTCTGTTGCCCCCTTCTCCTCTTGCCTTCAATCTTTCCCAGCATCAGGGCCTTTTCCAATGAGCTGGATCTTCGCATCAGGTGGCCCAACTATTGGAGCTTCAGCTTCAGCATCAGTCCTTCCAGTGAATATTCAGGGTTGATTTCCTTTAGGACGGACTGGTTTGATCCCCTTGCTGTCCAAGGGTCCATTACAATGTCATAACTGACTAAAAATAAATTGAATAAATAAACATATCAAAGGGAAAAAAACCAAAAACAAAGAAAAATACTTAGAATTGTTGTGTTTTCCCACCAGCTCTGCAACCCCTTTTCTCCGTGGGACTTTCACATTTAGACTAAAGGTTCCCAAGCCCTCTCTGCAAGGTCAAGAGAGGGGAGCCTGTTCTTTCTTGCTTCTGGGGTCACGGTGGAAGCTGAGACCCGCCGACGCGCCCTTGGCCACAGAGTCTGGGAGGCCCGGCCGCGTTCTCACCCCCGGCAGGAGCCAGGCTGGGCTCCCCTCGGCCCGACGGCTCAGGTTTCCGATGAACGGACTGCAGAAAGGCGAGAAGAGCCGCGAGCAGGTCCCGCAGAGCCGGGGTCCCCGCGCGGGAGGTCCCGGGGGCCGCTGCTGTGGAAAGAATGAGGCTTATTATGCGCGGAGGCGAGGGGGCGGCGAGGTGTCCAGTGGAGCAAACGGTTGAAACCCAAGTCGCGCGGATGCTGGCAGCGCGGCGCCTGCTGTGAGACAGTCAGATGAACCCTGATAAACCCCGGGCACTTTCCCCACCCCCGCCTGCTCCCCGCCTGGCCCGGAAACTTCAGCATCACACGGAGAGCAGAGGGCGGGGAGGGGTGGGCGAGGTGGGCTGCTGGGGGTCCAGGGAGGGGCCTTCTGGATTTCCAGAGGGGCAGCGAGAGGCTGACTGTGCTCAGGCCAGGCTGCTCAGCTTTGGCCTGATGACAAATGGGGTCTGCGGGGCGGATGGGGGTGGGGGGAGAGTGCATGGCCAAGAGGGACCCCGCTGGGCTC
The DNA here is from genome assembly GCF_042477335.2 of Ovis canadensis. NCBI lineage: Eukaryota > Metazoa > Chordata > Mammalia > Artiodactyla > Bovidae > Ovis > Ovis canadensis. Next base: position 27,384,936 of record NC_091257.1, on the reverse strand, counting down.
CCAGCAGGGGCTCAGTGAAGACGGAGGGAGAGCAGAGGGTCAGAGTCCAGAAGGGCTGCACTGGAACCACAGTGGGTGACCAGAGGCTGGAAGGGAGGCCAGTGAGAAGCCCGCCTAAGAAACACCCCAGGGTTCTCTTTCTAAGCCTGGAGATGGGGCGGCCTCCCTGATGGGTAAAACTGGTACTTGTGTGCTTGATCCCCAAATCTTCAGTATCTATGCGCAACAAGGTGACTGTACCTAATACCACTGAATTATACATTTAAAAATGGGCAAACGTAGAAGAACTACCAAGTTATCCAGAGATCCCACTTCTGGGTTTGTAGAGGTGAGTGGATAAAGAAAATATGGTACTTTCTCTCTCTGTCTCTCTCTCTCTCTCTCTCTCTCTCACACACACACACACACACACAGTATTATTCTTCTGTCCTGAACAAGAAGGAAATCTTGTATTTGCAACAACAACATGGTCAAACCTGGAGAGCTAAGTGAAATGAGCCAGGCAAAGAAAGACAAATACTGCATGGGATCATTTACATGTGGAATTGAAAAAAAAAAGCTTTCATAGAAACAGAAAGTAGAAAAGTGGTTGCCAGGGACAGGGGTGGCTGGGGGCCGGAGGCAGGGAATTGGGAAAGTTTGGTAAAGGTACAAATTTTCAGCTATAAGATGAATAAAGTCTGGGGATCCAATGTGTAAAATGGTGACTATAGTTGATAACATTGTATCATATTGAAATTTGCTGAAAAGTAAAATTTGTGCTAAAAAGTGATCAAAACAGAGACTTGAAGAGATATTAGTACTCTAAAGCATTATTTACAATTAGCCAGAGCTGGAAGCCACCCGAGTGTTCATTGATGGATAAATGGATGAGCAAAATGTGGCCCGCCCATTTCCTAGAATAAGATTCAGCCTTTGAAAAGGACATCCCAACACTGGCTGCAACTCGGATGAACCTTGAGGGCCTTAGTGAAAGTGAAAGTGAAGTGGCTCAGTCGTGTCCGACTCTTTGTGACCCCATGAACTGTAGCCCGCCAGGCTCCTCTGTCCATGGGATTCTCCAGGCAAGAATACTGGAGTGGGTTACCATTTCCTTCTCCAGGGGATCTTCCCAACCCAGGGATCGAACCCAGGTCTCCCGCATTGGAGGCAGATGCTTTAACCTCTGAGCCACCTAGGCCAAGTGAAATAAAACAGCCAGAAGACAAATACTATAGAGTCCACCTATATGAAAATAAAATCATATGAAGAGAAAGTAGCTTGGTGGTTACCAGGGTCTGGGAAAGGGGAAGAGGGGAAGGAGACTGCTGTTTAATCGTCCAGAGTGTCCTAATGCGTACAGAAAGCCCTGGAGATAGGCACCACAACAATGTACATGCATTCAACGCTGCAGAACTACGCACTTAAGTGTGATTAAGGTGGCCAGTTGCATGTCGTGTGTTTTTTAATAGGCTAGGCTTAGAGCAATTTTAGGTTCACAGCCAAGTGGAGAGAAGGTTCAGGGATTCCCCACAGACTTGCTACCGCCTGTACCATCGCCTCCCCCACAATCAGCGCCCCCACCAGCGTGGGACACTTGTTACAACCGCTGACCCCTCACCAATATATCGTCACCCAAAGTGCTGTGTGGTTTTTGCTGCAATTAAAAAAAAAAAAACATGAGCGCAACATTGATAGAAAAACCTGACAAATTGCCCAATGAGAGAACTATAGACAAAACATTTGTGGACACAGATGTAAAACTTTTCAGTAACGTTGGCTGAGAGACTTTAACTACTTTAAAAGGATAACATATAAATTAATGGTAAATGTTATGTTCTCTGTACTTTACCACAATTTAAAAAAAAAAAAAAAACAGCCTTGAGTGGGTTACTTTCCAACCTGAAGAACAAAACCCTGTGGGGAGGGGAGGCCTGTTGGGCATCAAGGCCAGGCCACGACTGTGGGAAGTCCCATGGGCGCCAGGACGCACTGGATCCCAATCAGCGGCACAGCCGGCTGGGGACGGGATGAGGCCCGGGGGCTCACAGGCTCCTAGATATCCGTGACTCGGGGTTTAGCTCGGCCAATCACTGGCGAATACCTGCAGGTGAAAGGGTAGCCCAGGTCCCTCAGGACAGGGGCCTTGGGTACCAACAAGAGAGTTGGGTACCAACGAAAAGATTCTTGAGAAGAAGGAAGCAAAGAGAAAAAGCACAAATGGAATACAGAGCCCAAAATATGTTAGTTTTAATTATCAAAATCAATGCCTTGCTTCTCTGTAGGGTGGGATAGGGTTAACTGATCCCTCTCTCTTCCCACCTTTCTTCCTTCCTTCTTCTGTCTCCTCTTCTCCTCCTGCTATTCACCACATGCATCCTTTATATCTGCTCCCATGTTTCTTCATGTCACAAAAGTGTTTATACATTAGCCATACAGCATATATATAAATTCAATATATACACACAGATATTTAATTTCTTATCTGAAGACATGCTCAGGTTGACACACTCCAGGGATCATGTGACTGATCACAGGATGGACTGTGTTGATGCAAGGCCGGCGCTGTGTCGATCACCTCCTTTTCCCATCTACACACCCAGGACACCTACTGGCCTCTCTCACGGCAAGAAGATAAATCCTAAAGACAGAAACCTTTTTAAAATGACCAGAATTTATTGTAATTCAAAGTAATCAAAATGGACCACTGTTCATACCATTGCTTCAACAATTTTACATCATTTTTTTTTTTCAGAGAAAGAGGAAGGTACTAGGTTGAGGTGGGTTTGTGAGATGAGTACTAGAACACTCCAAAATTACTTCTGAAATTATTGCAAGGGACATCCCTGGTGGTCCAGTGGTTAAGATCTGAGCTTCCAATGCAGAGGGCACAAGTTTGGTTCCTAGTCAAGGAACTAAGATCCTACATGCTGCATGATATGGCTTATAAACAAACTAAAATAAATGCAAATATATTCAGCTTTCTAGTCTTTTATTAAAGCTGCCAACTGTCGAGAAGGACTTTGCTTCGCTTGTGGGTAGCTGGCAATAGATAATGCGTGTAAAAGTGCTTTGTTCTTCGGGAGACATTGCATTAACCTCCTCACTGGAAGAGCGTTGAAAGGAACATTCCATAAAACAAGTTCTCCAAGAGGCGGAGTGGGATGGGAGAGAGATTTGAGAGGACATGGTGCAAAATGCCCCTCTGTGCTCCCGTTGGCCTTCGGGCTGGAAGTCCTCCATTTTCAATCACAAACAAGGCACAGCTATTATCTGATTGCAAAATAATACACATTCACTGTTGAAAAAAAAAAGAGAGAGAGAGAGAGAACACCTTGGAAAATAAGACCACAAAGGATCCATTTCTTTTTGATTCTAAAAATCTTTTGGGGGTCCTTTAAGGGGAAAATGCTTTCAAAAGAGATTTTTCCCCAGGAGTTTATCTAGAAGGAATGAAACACCTCTTCTGACAGTTTAGGTACTCCATGCCAGTAAAAAACAGAAAGTGTATTCTCTAAAGTAAGATTTGGGCTCTTTAGCCAAAATTGAGAAAAAGGATTGGGTCTCCATAGTCCTGTATTATTGGATTTTTTTGGTTGTGACAAAGTGTGGGAGGGATCCTGTCCCTCTCCTATGAATGTCTCTCTGACCCTCAAGAAAGACGAGGTGACAATTTGAGAAGAGCAATCAGCGAGCACCAAAAGACCTGATCCTTCAGGGCTGTAACTGACCACATGGCCTCAGGAAGATCCACAAAGATCCTCTAAAGTTTCCTCCTGTGTAAAATGGAGATCTTAGTGACTGCCTCCCAGTGGTTAGGAAGAGTCAAGGAGCTGATGCACAGAGAGAATCTGGGGCTGTAGGTGGCATATACTAAATATTCAAAAAGGATGGTTACATATCCAGTAAATAGCCAAGCACCTGGATTTTTCTACAAAGCAACCCCCTTGAAATTATGATGCTGAAGCTCCAATATTTTGGCCACCTGATGCAAAGCCCCAACTCATCGGAAAAGACCCTGATGCTGGGAAATATTGAGGGTGGGAGGACAAGGGGACGACAGAGGATGAGACGGTTAGAATATCATCACTGACTCAATAAACATGAATCTGAGCAAACTCTGGGAGACAGGGAAGGACATGGGAGCCTGGCATGCCGCAGTTCATGGGGTTGCAAAGAGTCAGACACGACTTAGCGACTGAATAATGACAACAAAGTTAGAATACCGGTTCTGAACTAGTTTTTCTAAATAAGGCAACAAAGACTTGGGTTTACCCAAGAAGTGGCCTTAGGATGGTTAGGACTTCTCTGTAGCTCAAATGGTAAAAAATCTGCCTGCAATTCAGGAGACCAGAGTTCAGTCTCTAGGTCGGGAAGATCCTCTGGTGAAGGGAATGGCAATCCACTCCAGTATTCTTGCCTGGAGAATCCCATGGACAGAGGAGCCTGGTGGGCTACAGTTCATGGGGTCGCAAAGAGTTGGGCACAACTGAGCGACTAACACACACGTAAGGAGTGGCCAGCTCTCTCCTAAGTGTTTACTTGGCTTCTGATGCCATGAGCCTGCCTGGTTGCCGTGAGACTCTCGGGTTTGGCAGGGTGTGCGGGAAATCTCATCATGTCTCTGTCTTTCTGCTCTGCTGGGAGTGAAAAGTGGGCAGTGTCCTGGACTTATGGCAGAGAGTTCGAAGGTACCTCTCTAAGGATGCGCATGAATAGTGCACTCCTGCCCTGAATTGTAGGGCAGACACTTTATCCCCACACATTGTTCAAGAGGCGGCTCCTGCCAGCGGGAGAACACAAGACTGCAGTAACAGGCCTGAGCTGACCCTTTGTCTCCTAATCGGCGGCTGAAACCAATCCCGTCTGACGCTGTAATTGACAAGAGTGGAATGGATAGGACCCCTGCCACCTGTGCTGAACTTGCCCCTGACCTCACCCTTTCTATCGTGTAAGCAACGACACTGAGCCCCTATCTCGGTTTTGTTCTTATGGTGGTGGTGATTTAGTCGCTGAGTCGTGTCTGATTCTTTTGAGACCCCCATGGACTGTAGCCTGCCAGGCTCCCCTGTCCATGAGATTTCCCAGGTAAGAATATTGGAGTGGGATTCTTTACCCCTGAGCCACCAGGGAAGCCTCTGTTCTTATAGTTGTAATGCCTCCATGAAACCCCTGCTTATTTCTCATATGCAGCCCTGAGACTTCCTGATTTTGTTGTATGGTGTCTTTGTCAGCTCTGGCCATCATTACAAACTACAGTAGACAAAGAGGCTTAACCAGCAGGCACTTATTTCTCTCAGTTCTGGAGGCTGGGACTCCCAGATGGAGATGCTGGCCGATTTGGACCCTAGTGAACACCCACTTCCTGGCTTGCAGACTGCCGCCTCCTTGCTATGTCTTCATATGAAGGAAAGAGAGCGAGAGAGAGCTCTCTAGGGCATTAATCCAATTAAATCAAGTCTCCAGCCTCATGACATTAAATCCTTCTTTACTTCAAAGGCTGGAGGCGAGGGCTTCAGCATTGGAAATCTGTGCAGACACAATTCAGTCCATTGCATTTCGTTATTACTTAGTCTCTACATTCCTAGATCCATGCCATTCATGGAAAAGGTAACCAGACAACATTCTAGGCAACTAACCATGGGAAGAAAGTCTTCAGGAAAGAATGAGGAAGCTTGGGTTCCTGTCTTGTGCACCAAAACTAGAAAACCTTTAGGCAGGTCTTAGACACAGGGTCCACTAGATTTCCTTAATCTTGGATGGAGACCACTAGTGCAGCAATTAATGTTTTAAGAGTTCTTCAAGCTGGCAACACTATTAAGGTTTGACCCTGTTTGTTAAGAGGGATGCGTACATGCTCAGTCATATCTGACTCTTTACAACCCCATGGACTGTAGCCCGCCAGTCTCCTTTGTCCATGGAACTTCCCAGGCAAGAATATTGGAGTGGGTTGCCATTTCCTACTCCAGGGATCTTCCCAACCCAGGGATCAAACCCACATCTTTTTCGTCTCTTGCATTGGACTGTAGCACTGAGTCACCTGGGGGTGGAATGTACCTTATGAAGTGGTCAGAACTCTAAGCAAACCTTGGTCAAGAGCCATCAAGCTGACCTGGCTTTTCCCGCAGAGCTGTGAACTTAGCTTGGGCAGCTGCTGAACACTGGGGACCCACTTGTGCTTCTCCTCACTATTAGGAAACATAAAGGAAAACCATTATTAGCATATGGTTGACAATTATACGGGCTTCCCTGGTAGCTCAGATGGTAAAGAGTCAGCCTGGTATGCAGGAGACCCTGGTTTGATTCCTGGGTTGGGAAGATCCCCTGGAGGAGGGCATAGCAACCCACTCCAGTGTTCTTGCCTGGAGAATCCCCATGGACAAGGGAGCCCGGCAGGCTACAGTTCATGGGGTCGCAAAGAGTTGAACATGAGTGAGCACATAAACACAATTATATAGGGCAAAGGGAGGAGGGATACTGTGGGGACAGTTGATTGAAATCAACTCTCAATTTTTCAAGGCAGTGGAGATCACAGAGCTAAGTCATGAATCTGTAAAATCCTCCCAGCCTCAAGGGGACTCTGCTGAGGTTTATTTTCTGCCCAATAAGTGTTTAGCCAAAGCTGCTTTAAGATGCAAGCAGAGGGCCAGGTTCTGTTCCCCTGGAGGACCAGAGAAATGGCTCAGGTGTGAGAGGCAGGTTGGATAACTGTTATCAGTGCTTGAAGAGCCTAGAGTCGGCCAGACCAAAACCTGACCCTGGCCCCTGACCTCGCCACTCCTGTGAACAGCACCCCACAGGACTGCCAGGAATGTCCCCCGAATTCTTACCTTGGTCCAGCCCAGGAAGAGTAGAACCAGGCTGGTGGCCACCTGCTCAAACACCACGGTCAGCAAGCCTGGCTCGGAGAGAGTCACCTGAAGGACAGGATGAGCCCAACGGGAGCCACTAATACCCACACAGGGGACATCCGTGGGAATCACACTGGGCAGGCTGTTCAGCGAAACTTTTGGTGAGTCCTAAGGCGATGGCACCCTACTCCAGTACTCTTGCCTGGAAAATCCCATGGATGGAGGAGCCTGGTGGGCTGCAGTCCATAGGGTCAAGAAGAGTCAGACATGACTGAGAGACTTCCCTTTCACTTTTCACTTTCATGCATTGGAGAAGGCAATGGCAACCCACTCCAGTGTTCTTGCCTGGAGAATCCCAGGGATGGGGGAGCCTGGTGGGCTGCAGTCCATGGGGTCTCGAAGAGTCGGACACGACTGAGCGACTTCACTTTCACTTTTCACTTTCATGCATTGGAGAAGGCAATGGCAACCCACTCCAGTGTTCTTGCCTGGGGAATCCCAGGGACAGGGGAGCCTGGTGGGCTGCTGTCTATGGGGTCGCACAGAGTCAGACACGACTGAAGCGACTTAGCAGCAGCAGCAGCAAGTTCGACTTTTTCTTTTTTAAATTGGAGTACAGTTGCTTTACAATGTTGTGTTAGTTTCTGCTGTTCAGTGAAGTGAATTAGCTACTGATATATGTGTACATATATTCCCTATATCTGCCCTCTCTTTTGGGTGTCCTTCCCATGGAGATCGCCACAAAGTGTTGAGGAGAGTTCCCTGTACTATACCGCATGTTCTCATTAGTTATCTGTTTTCTGCATAGTGTCTGTAGCGTCATATCCCTTTGCCTTTTCATAGTGTTTATGGCGTTCGCAAGGCAAGAATACTGAAATGGTTTGCCAATCCCTTCTCCAGTGGACCACATTTTGTCAAAAGACTGAAGGCTGAAGAATTGATGCTTTTGAACTGTGGTGCTGGAGAAGACTCTTGAGAGTCCCTTGGACTGCAAGGAGATCCAACCAGTCCATCCTAAAGGAGATCAGTCCTGGGTGTTCATTGGAAGGACTGATGCTGAAGCTGAAGCTCTAATACTTTGGTCACCTGATGCGAAGAGCTGACTCACTGGACAAGACCCTGATGCTGGGAAAGATTGAAGGCAGGAGGAGAAGGGGATGACAGAGGATGAGATGGCTGGATGGCATCACTGAGTCAATGGACACGAGTTTGGGTGGACTCCAGGAGTTGGTGATGGACAGGGAGGCCTGGCGTGCTGCGGTTCATGGGGTCGCGAAGAGTCGGACACGACTGAGCGACTGAACGACATCCAGTATGTGTCAGTCCCAGTCTCCCAGTTCGTCCCACCCTCCCCTGTTGCTGTCCATTTGTTTGCTCTCCGTGCCTCTATTTCTGCTTTGCAGATAGGTTCATCTATACCATTTTTTTAGTTTCCATATGTATGCGTTGATATACGAATTTGTTTCTGTCTTCCTGACTTCCTTCATTCTGCATGACAGTGTCTGAGTCCATCCACGTCTCTGCAGGTGCCCGAGCCACCACTGCTTCTGAGCTTTGGAAATGTAAGGGCCGCTGGCACCTGGTGTCCAGCACCGATGCTCCCCTTCTACAGTCAGCAGACCATAGCGCAGCAGGAGCAATACCTTCCCACTGACCCAGAGAGTCAGGAGGCCCAAACCGCCGTGACATCGCGTCTATTTTCCCAAATGCGCTGGGTTGCTGGGATTACTTTCTGTTCCCCTCGATGTTAGAATACTACAACAGGGCGATACACCGGGGACCTCCTTCTCACCATTGCTGTTGCAGGTCCCCAGAATCTGAGGCACGTGGCTTCCTAGTAGCTGCCACAGCTCTGCACACACCCGTCTGTTTCCTGCGGAACTGAGTCCCGCATGACATCGGGTTTTGTTCTCATGGAGTACACGGCACAGTGACTGGTACACGGGAGGTGATTAATACACATGGATTGCGTGAAAGAACACAGAGGGACTGTGGGTAAGACTGACTTTAAATCTCATCATTTTCCTTTCCATCACTGTGTTTCTCTACTAGTGGAAAGAAGCCAGAGCCTGCATGCTTTTGCTTTTTCTTGGCTCCTTTCTTTCCCCCTGCCTCCAGTTTCCCTCCGCATCATCTTCCAATCTGATCTGCACATAATCATGAATGCATTCTACCATCATTTCCCAGACGGACACATGCCACCATTCTTTTAGGTCTTATACACATAAAGCAATAATGCAGTGCTGAAGGGTGAGAAAGTTATTCCCCATCCAATTCTCTTCCAATCTTTTTGATTCTGACAATGAAAAAGAGAAGGAACTAGATCACATTACTCTGCCATTAACACCTCTGAGATATCCATGTTAACAAAGAAATCACAGGCAACCATCACAAGGAAAACCAACAGCAGGCAATAATATCCTTCTATAACTGAAAAAGTTCTGTTGACAAACGCAGAAGACTAATCTGTTTTCAATATTGATGTTTTTCGCAAAGTAAGTCCATAAAGTTTTCTGAGTCAACTTAAGGGAAAACATTAAGTAAATCATTGTAAAGACAGTACCAGTTTATGGCAAGGAAAACAGGACAGTGGTATATGGTATGAGCATGACTTAAGTTTGGAAACCAGATAACCAGGTATCTCATCCTTCCTCTTGCTGCCTTTCTGCACATCCGCTCCTGGTGTGCCTTTCAGGGATTGCTCAGCCATTTCAGAAAAGGTTAGGATACCAGTGGGAAGGTCTACGCAGAGGTAGGCCTCACTCAGATGAATGGTTTCCCCATCAATACATGATTTCTGCCCAGCATCTTGTATCCATGAGGCCAGCCCGTGGACCACAGTGAAAAATTCAACCCCTCTTTAGTTTTCCCTGGGGCTCGCTCATTTTGCAGCAAAACGTGTGAGCCAGGCTCAGCTTTGTAGAATCTCATTCATCAGAATCACTTTAAGGCTAACAAGCTGGCCCCTCTGCCCGGGCCCCATGTGGGCAGATCAGATGTCCAGGGGCTGGTGATGCCGGCGAGATCGACGGAGGAACATGTGGTGACTAAAGGTCTCAGGAAAGAACCAGGGGTTTCCATTATCCTTGGCTTTCGGGGTAATGCAATCTGAAAATCAATTCTCATTAAAAACAAGTGATACTAAGACCTCTGACAGGTTACATCTTAAGTGATAATTAAAAGCATATTTCCTGACGCTTAGCTGCGATGAAATGCATCCCTATTTATGTCACAGAGGGGGTCTCAGGCTAAGGCCCTGTGGACAGTCACTCACTGCCCCAGGAAGCCTCACAGTTCCTGGAGTGTCATTCATTATTTTAATCTGATTTTCTTTGCTTAAGTGAAATGGAATCTGGCACTGGAACTTTCTCTCCAGTTTCACCAACGATCCTTAAAAAGCAATTGAGATCGTGCTAAACCAAGGAAGGAAGACTTATTTTGCACAAATAAAGTCTTTAGTGCAATGAGTAGATGGACTTTATGAATTACCAACAGCACTCTGCTAAGCTTTATTCTTGTTGTTCAGTTGCTAAGTCAAGACTGACTCTTTGCAACCCCATGAACTGCAGCACACCAGGCTTTCCTGTCCTTCACCATCTCCCAGAGCTTGCTCAAACTCGTGTCCATTGAGTCGGTGATGCCATCCAACCATCTCATTTTCTCTCGCCCCCTTCTCCTCTTGCCTTCAGCTTTTCCCAGCATCAGGGTCTTTTCCAAAGGGCTGGCTCTTCTCATCAGATGGTCAAAGTATTGGAGCTTCAGCTTCAGCATCAGGCCTTCCAGTGAATATTCAGAGTTGATTTCCTTTAAGCTTTATAAACCTTCCTCAGTTAATAAAAGGCGACATGGCGACTGAAATGCAAAACTCTTTATTTGTGGGATCTCAGCATCGAAGACCCTGAAGTGAGCAGTGGTGTGACAGGGGGCTCAGACTTTCAGACAAGTAGGAGAATATTTACTGCTGATAATAGTTACTGACTTGGCCCTTTTGGTATCAAGATACTGAGTTTTATCTCAAAAACTTGTGAAAAATGGGAATGTTTACAATCTATTTCTTCTGAACTGGATTTGCAGGTTATCAAAACATATCGTGAAGCCACAGGAATAAGCCACCATGTCAAAAGAACAAAAATATGTCCATCATATGTGGCTGCAAAGCAAGGGACTTCCTGGCAGTCCCATGGTTAAGACTTTGCCTTCCGATGCAGGAGGTGCAGGTTTGTTCCCTGGTCAGGGATCTATAAGATCACATGTGCCTCACAGCCAAAAAACCGAAACATACAGCAAAAGCAGTATGGCAACAAATTCACTAAAGACTTTAGAAAAGGGTCCACATTAACAAAGTGTCTTAAACAGAACCACAGTGAGAGACTATCTCACACCTATTGGAATGGCTATTATCAAAACAACCACCACCACCACCACAAAAAGCAAGTGTTGGCAGGGGTGTGGGGATTTGGAACCTTCACACACAGTGGGAATGCAGGATGGTATAGCCTCTACGGAAAACAGTATGGAGGCTCCTCAAAAACAGCCTGAGAAGGGGGTGCCTGTCCCTGGTGGCTCAGATGGTAAAGAATCCACAGGCAATGCGGGAGACCTGGGTTTGATCCCTGGGTCGGGAAGATCCCCTGGAGGAGGGCATGGCAACCCACTCCAGTATTCTGGCCTGGAGAATCCCACGGACAGAGGAGCCTGGCACCCTGCAGTCCATGAGGTCACAAAGAGTAGGACAGGACTGAGCGACTAAGCGCAGCCAGTGACAGCCGCGGTGGAAGTGGCCGCAGGGTGACCTGTCTTCACAGACGCCCCTTGATCTGCTGAGTCACCAGCAGGAGGACCCCTCTCAGCCCAAGCCCATGTTGTTTCTGGTTTTGAGCAAACGCACTTAGTGAGTTTTGTTGCCTGGAGACTTGCTACTCCGATAAAACTGGTGATTTAAGTAAGATCTGAGCCCACATGCAGATTCCAAGCTGCCTCACCATGCTCCAGTTACTACAGGAGGAATCCTCTTTTCAGTGACATAGACAAGCCCCAGATGGCGGTGTTTTGCCATTGCCAAGAAATAGAAAGCTCTCCTTAAACTTGAGTTTGGATTACATTCCCTTATACCTCCCTGTGTAAAATAGATAGCTAGTGGGACAGCTGGGTGCCCTGTGATGACCCAGAGAGGTGGGATGGGGTGGGTGGGGGGGAGGCTCAAGCCGCAGGGGATATACGTGTACAGATAGCTGATTCCTGTTGCTGTACAGCAGACGTTAACACGACACTGTAAAGCAATTATCCTCCAATTAAGCAAATAGAAATGGTAATAAAATTAAAGAACAAACTATGTACCTGAAATCCTTTTTGTTCTTTTGTAGAAAAGCCTAAACCTTTGAGCTGCGGAAGTTAGCCGTTGCCTGCCCTCTAGCCATCAACTCCCTGCCTGCTTCTCATTTCTTCTTTTCTCACCCTGCTCTCTGCAGCTGCCTGGATCTCCTGGACACGCAAACCCTGCACCTGAGACACTCAGCCCTCCCCACAAAGAAAAGGAAAGAAGGGAGAGAGTCAATGCATTCAATACCTTCCGTTCAACCCCGTGTCTTTCTCCATGATCTTCCCCTTTCGATCCTGAGCCTGTGCTTCTGTACAAGCCTGGCTTGAGCAGGACTTAAACTTTCACACACAAAACTCAGCATAGCAATCCCCAAGGGCCCTTGAGCCCCTTCCAGCCTGACTAGCATCATGCAGGGAAAATCGTCCAAATCGGCTTGCCCAGAAAGCAGGAAGGCTGTGTTATGGAAACACTGCCTGGTGTCATGGCAACGGAATGGACAGCATCCTCCACGCCTGCCTCCGTGGCCGGCAGGATGTGTATCTAAGATAGGAGGGCAGAGGACCAGCCATATTCAGAATCAATCTTATTTTAGGGAGGAATTAAGTCTCCATATCCTTTGGATGATGAATGACTGCAACCTCAAGGGCCATATCTATAGAGATAATCATGGGCCATAAAGAAAAAATACTTGATTCAGTTCAGCCTGCATCTGAATATAATATACAGTTTTATCCTTACACAAGGAGAACTTATGTCAGACTTTCATCCTGTTCTTTCTATATGATCTTATTGAGTGCTCACCACCAGCTACCCACGCATAGACTATTTGCACAGGGTCATAGGACACGCCATGTGGGTCTCTCCCAAGAGAGCAACTGTCTCAGCACTCAGGTGTTATCCTCAAAAGTGAAGTTCAATCTTTGCTTTAAAAATATAGAAGGAGTGAAATGGTTGTCTAGCCTACTAGCATAAACAGTTTCTCACTGTTTAATCAATCACATAGCTGTTAATTGTCAACGAAAGGATGCAAAAAAAAAAATGTTATCCATGAATAGATAATTGGTATAAACTTGCATCATCTGTGAACCTAATGTGCTTCCAGGATGAATTTCCCAGCCACAAACTGGCATGTGCTTCAGGCAATACACAGACATTGTGGAATTAAACAAATGCTTGTCCCGATTAAACAAGCAACTGGGACAGTGAAATGGCACAAAAGCAACGCAGTATATTCCAAGCCAGAAAGAGCTGGATTGTGGACGATCCGCTGTTGGGTAAGTAGCGTGATCATTCCGTTGCTATACAACTCATCTGAGACCTTCCCCCGCTTCTTGCCTCCAGGGTGCCCATCACGGGAGACACAGACACATCTCACTTCTAACCAGGACAAACCCTCCGGGCCCCAAGGAGGGCGGTCCGGCTTGCCCCTCCGCCAAGAATGTTACTGAAGACAGCTGGGAGCAGGGTTATTAAGCAAAGAGATGGGAGGAGAACAAATATAAATTCTCTCCCCTCGGGCTTTCCGATTAAGAATGATGCATAGCCTCCCATTGGTAGAAAAAACTAAGCCTCAATAAATCCTTGGAAATTACTTGTGAAATTTCATAGGCTTGGCCTCAGGTGGAGCTGGACGATTTTGCTGGAAGAATTTTAAACTTCTAAGGAGAAGGCTCTTTAGAATGCCGAGGCTCACCACCACTGACTTCCCTAACTCCAACCAGCGCGCACTTGACCTGACAGTGACTCAAATCCCACCCACTCCTGGTTTTTGGAGCAACTTGAAGTAGTCATTTCTTCCACCCTCTCGCCATCTGGTCTCCTCCTGCACAAAGGGAGTCAGTGAGGAGTGCTGCCCCCCCACCCCCAGATTCCATTAATTCTGACCCCTCCCAGTTTCTTTCTACCACCCCCAGAATTACACGCCTAGTGCTTTTCATGCTTAATTCTAAGCAGTCGTGAAACATCAGCCTTCCCAGCCCCCAAAGTACAAAGCCAGGACTGCACGAAAATCAGAGAAGCTAGAAGACAAATTTGACATTTGTTTTCTTTCTTTGAAGGACAACCCAGCACTCAGACGAGATGTCACATTTTTCAATAGGTCATGGGGCTGCGGTTTTCTTCCATGTTGTGTGTAGCCCACGGAGACCAACTTTGGAGTGAGCTAACAAATGTGTAATTTAACCAAGGACCAACTGTTGCATGCCCGCTCTGTGTTCCTCAGTGTAAGAGGTGCCAGAGTGTGTGTATGTAGTTGAGAGGTACATGCACACACGGGGGCATCAGCTTATCACAAAGCAAGTCTATGCAGGGGTCTGTCGGTGATTGAGAGGGCACACAGTTGTTCAGAAAGGCAGGGGAGGTGGTGTGGCATTTTCCCACGTCTTTGTAGCTTTCTAGGAGCCCACTTTCACAGCCAGCTGAACCAGTGTGACAAAGACTGAGTGGGTATCCACTGAGCTCAGGGAGACGACCAGAAATTAGTTGAGCCCTGGTCAGGGATAAAGCTGGAAATGCTGTCTGAAAAGTGCTCCCTCCATAGGGAGTAAAATTAAAAATAGATTCGTCTCTCTCAGTGCAAATCTTATCACAAAGAAGGACCAGACTGACGTAGGGGGAGAGCAGGGTGCAACGCATGCCTCGTGCTGTGGTGGACAGAGCTGAACTCGCGGACTCCTCGCTGAGACGGCAGGTGGCTTTCTGATGATGACAGCCCTACAGAGCCTCGGTGGCCATTTCTGCACTGTGACTTTGGGAGAAGTTCCTGGAGTTTCTTCAATGTCAGCTCAGCCTAGAACTTCTTCAATGTCTTCAGTCCCACTGAGGATGCTGGGAGTCATGTAACCTAGGTGATAAACCCTCTGCTTAAACTCACCAGAGCAGACTTTGCTCTTTGCCAGGGAACCCTGTCCGATGTGGAAACTCCCCAAACTCCTGTTGTTAATGGGACACTGGAGTCTCAGGGATCCCACAGAGAACTTTCTGTGAAGGCCCACAGTAGGAGGGAAAAGAAGCTCAGAGCAAACAGCAAGCTGACCCCAGGGTCTCTCTCTCTGTTGCAGAGACTAAACCCCCCTGAGCTGGATTTCTTCTGCTTCTCACTGTGTTCTCCAAACACCAATAGGAATAATCCTGATATCCCACTGGCCAGAACACTAATCTCACTCTAGCCCCGATGAGTTGCATTCCCACAGTGGCCCCTAAGACAAAATTTACTGCGTAATTAAGCAAAGAGGAAAGGAAAGGAAAGGAAATAAGAGATGCTAAAGCCCACTCTGTAGGCGCTAACCATCACGAAAGGCCCATATGTGGGAAACACGGTTTTCCTTTCACTGACTTAAAAAAGAAAAAATCCAAGGCTTTATATCCATGGCCAGTTCTGCTATGACAATCCCATTTTATTGAAATGATCCTGCTTTTTCCCACAGTTCTTTGGCTTAAAAAAACACAAACACCACCCTTTCCAGGCGACAGAAGCTTGGTCTCTGCCCTTGTGGACGATTCTTTGCCGGACACTGGCCTTCCCTAATGAGGTGTGAGCTCCACCAACAGGAATCAGGGCGGGCATTGCAGCTTGCTCTATTCCCAGGACCCGGCGCAGTGCCTGCACGTGGTAGAGACGAGGCAGAGATGAGTCGAAAGGACGAATGAATGAAGGAAAGCACTTAGAGAGAGAGGAGGGCCAAGTCACTGATACACTAGGGACAGACAGAAAAGGAGGGGGCCCTGCGTCCAACACGGCCGGAGAACAAGCTGTCTGTGCTTCTCAGAAATCCATCAGCCAAGGGTAGAGACTAATGAACTTCTGTTTGGCTCCGGCCCCAGCACAGGGTCTCATGGGCAGTGATAGACACCAGGCAGTGATCAGTCCGATCAAGGGCTGCTGTGCTACCCTATCTCATTTCTAACAACCACCATCTCTCCAACAATTTTCAAAGAAACTGACCAACCCAGTGTCATAGATCAGAGGCAAAATGCGATGCAGCCGATCAGTAAAAATGAACTGAGCTGTTTTCCCAGAGATGTGTTCATGGAATATGAAATGTTATCAGTCGAAGAAACAGGATGGAAGACAAGGAGATGCTCATTACCATGACATCAGGTTTGCCTGCTGAAAAAGTGCCCTGATTGGCTCAGAAAGACTGAATGTCCATCCTAGAGTCACTCAGCATGGCTCATTGCCCACCAGAGCCCATTTTCAGGTATGCAGCAATGTGTGATGATTACATGTGTTATGCATATTTATTTGCAGACAAAATTCAATTAATTACTGTTGCAAAGACAATGGAACATTTTAGAGCACCCTGTATGTGCACAGAGATTAGGGTCTTGTTCTACAAGATGTTACAGGGAGATGTTGGTGAGGTACATGAAAAAGGCTCCTATTATTTGTTTTCATGTTTCACAGAACAGAGGAATAGGTTTCTTCATATACTACCATTTATTATATGATTATGGTCTATTCTGTACTGTTTCATATACTTTTGCAAATGTATTTGCTTCTATGCTATTCACGTGGGTGAATTTTAGAAATGAATAAGATGGACATGAAATACAAATATTTACAGTTCTTCATACATTATAATGTTTGCCTCAATTACTTCAATGAAAGAATTCAATGACAGCATTAATATTTTATTTATGTTCACAATAACTCTGACCATAAGTCATCTTGATTTTTGCATAATGAGGAAATTATGGAGACTTTAAGAAACATCCTCAGACTAATCAGCTGGATAAACAAGAAATCCAGAAAACATCCATGTACCCAGACCCATGGCGTTTTCGAAAAGAGCTGAAGTTAAAGTCAAATGTACTTCTGAAGTAATTTTATGCTTTTTGGGTAAATATTTAGGTTTATCTCATTTGACTGTCATGTGTGGTAGGTAAAAGGAATAGCAACATATTTTGTGCAGGAGGTTATTATATAAACTAAGAAAAAATACCCCCAAATGGGTCCTGTTTGGAATATCCAGGAGGAAAAAGCAGTATGATGACAAGTTAACGCTAGGGAAAACTCTCTGGGCACTGGGCGCTTCCACGTTCTTTAGAGAGACATTAAAAGTGGTCAGATCAGAGCAGAGTCTCCAAGAGTGTCTTTCATCCTTTGGTTCCTTAAAGTGTTCCACTAGAAGTGAAGGCAGAAGAAAAATCAGAATTCCACCACAATATTTTCAGACTCACCGAGACAGGAAAAGTTGTAAACAAGGATATAAAAAAGAGAGACCTAAGCCTACCCTGTAACTGTGTGAAGTCTTTTTTCTTATTGCTATCAATCACGAGACCTAAACCTTTGAAGCCATCTCCGCATCTCCCCTGAGGAGCATTTGCATAAACCTCCCCTGTCACTGAGGGTCCCCCTGGGGCCTGATCAGTTTCAGCAAAAATATTTGAAGCATGTGGCATTGTAATCAAGCGAGCCCATTGTATGTACAGCGGTCCATAAAACAACAAAGCTGTTATTTGGCGGAATCTTTTTAAAAAGCAGAAGCACTAGGTGGACCTGGTCTTAATTAATCATTCTCATTTTTAAAGTGGCTTCTTCAGGGTACTTAGGCAGACTTGAGGGTTGCATAAGTCATTGACTATACATCTAAGACCTCTAGAGAAGACAAGAGCATTTTCTACTGTGACCTCAAGCTGAATATTTTAATTTATGGATGGAAGGGCCAAAACACTATCAGTTATGCCCTCCCATCAAAGTAGCCTGTCTTCCTCCAAGAGTTCACCCTGCAGAGCACGCTTGGATCAGAGAACAGTGCTCACAGGACCACACCAGCTCCGCACCCCGAGAAAGTGCCCTTACAGTGGAGACACACCCCCCCCCCACCCCACCCCCCACCCCCCACCCCCGCCGAGGAAGTGCCCTAGGACCTTGGCCATTTCCAGGCAGGACAAGCGCTGTGTTTATTCTTTTGCTTCTGAATTCTTACTCGGCTTTGTTGCTGCAGAGAAAGGCCCTCCTGCTCCCCCACCGCTGCCCACCTTCTCTGTGGACAGAGCTTACAGCCATGCCAACTCTGACGTGTTCCTTCAGTATCCAGCCAGGGTATCCCAAACCAGAGGAGGATCCACAGCTCATTTTACCAAAAATACGCAAAAAGTATTTCTCTATGACGTCAATTAAAAAGTTACTTGTTCCTTTCCCTTGGATTACCTTTGTAATAAGGTAAAGTAAACTGAAGTATAAAATCTCTCTAACCGTCTTCCACTTACCCACCCACCAGTCATATCTATCATCTCTCTACTGATCTCTGTGTCCCTAGTCTGTCCATCCATCCATCCGTCCATCTATCAGATCTGCTGTGTGTGTGAGCTCACTTGTTTCCTACTCTTTTGCAACCCTGTGGATTGTAGCCTCTCAGGTTCTTCTGTCCGTAGGATTCTCCAGGCAAGAATACTGCATTGGGGTGCCATGCCCTCCTCCAGGGGATCCTCCCCAATCTATCAATATCAATCATCTCTTGCTCTCCCTGTCTCTTTTTTACCTCTTTGGTTAAATAAAATGGACACTGTCAACTCTTCCAATGATTCCACAGAGGGTAGAAATCTCACCCCCACCTCCCCACACCCTTCCTCCTCCTTCAACTTCAAAAATAAAATCAGTTTTGGAAAGCACCCTGGACGAGTGCTTTTAGACAGCTTGGACCAACTCTGCCCAACAAATAACAAATACGGTAAAGGCACCTTGGATGGAGGAAGGCGGGGAGCAGAGGAGGGGACCCCAGGCAGTGGACTAACATCGTGAGTCCGCACAGGATGGGGGCCACAGCCTGTTTGCCCGAATTCTTCCCCAAACGTGTCCCAGGTGCCTTCCTGAGAAGCTAAGAGGTGACAGGTCACAATGTTGATGTTAATGCAAGTGGACGCACCATGGGGTGGTCTGGGCAGAGCTGTCGCCCCGCATCTCATCAGCCTGGTGGTCCAGTAGCAGGGCGCACCCCCCTCCCCACCTCGGGGACCCCTGCCCCCACTTCCAGGTGGAGAGGTGGTCCTGAGCTTGGAGGTAATCACAGCCCGCCAAGGACAAGTCTGGTTCTTTGTGAATCTGAAATAATCAGATCATTATTTTTTAATAATAGTAATAAAAACTTTTTAGGCAGAAATCAAACCAACATTGTAAAGCAATTATCCTTTAATTAAAAATAAATTAAAAAAAAACTTTGAGATGAATCTTTGAAAAGAAAAAAAAAAGAAATAAGGTAGCAAACTGTTCTGGTGGGCAGTCACAGAAAAACCAGAGCCTAATTAGAGAAAGGGACAGAGGGAAGCAGAAGGGAGGTGAGACAAGAGCTGGGAAGCCAACGTCGAGGCAGGGACTGGACAGAAGGCCCAGCTCAGCCTGCGGTTGGAGCTGCCAAGACACCTCCACGTGGAAATGTCCGTTCCACATGCCAATGTGCCCTCGGAGCTCAAACCCAGGGAAAGACCTGGAAACGTGAGCGCCGTTCACAGGCGCGGCATAAAATGTTTCTCAAAGTGGCTTGATGACTTCCAGATGAGGATAGGCTCACGGGAGGAGTCGCTGCTCTCACCCAGCGTGGGAATCCAACCCTCCAGGCCCTGTGGGCAGTCAGGGAAGTAAACACTGGGCGGCCCTTTCCAGGCAACTGCAATATTTGTTGAAAATGAGAGAGGGTGTCCCATGCACTCTCCCATCCTTGGTGCCTTCTGTCCATTTGCATCGTCTGGGCTTTGTTACAAAATCCCCTCACATCAGTTGCTTAGCACACTGAGCCTTGCAGCTGGGAGACTGGGACCTTCATAGGCACTTTATATTCAAAGCGAGCTTCATTTAATTTACTTTTTAATGAATATGGTGTATCTAAGGAAATCTTGCCCTCTAGCTTTCTAGTCTCAAAACTGGATTCAACCCCTGGAAGGGCTGCAGGCTGGTGGATAAACAGACGGATGGGGCCATCTAGTGGATGATTGTCATGAGGCTCCCTGAGCCCAAGGAAAAATTGAGTATAAGAGGAGGAAGCAGTGACAGACTACTTTCTTGGGCTCCAAGACCACTGCTGATGGTGACCGCAGCCATGAAATTAAAAGACGCTTGCTCCTTAAAAGAAAAGCTATGACAAACCTAGACAGCATATTAAAAAGCAGAGATATCACTTTGCCAACAAAGGTCCGTCTAGTCAAGGCTATGGTTTTTCCAGTGGTCATGTATGGATGTGAGAGTTGGACTGTGAGGAAAGCTGAATGCCGAAGAACTGATACTTTTGAACTGTGGTGTTGGAGAAGATTCTTGAGAGTTCCTTGGACTGCAAGGAGATCAAACCAGTCAATCCAAAAATAAATCAACCCTGAATATTTATTGGAAGGAATGATGCTGAAGTTGAAGCTGTACTCCTTTAGCCACCTGATGCAAAGAGCCGACTCACTGGAAAAGACCCTGATGCTGGGAAAGATTGAAGGCAGGAGAAGAAGGGGGTGACAGAGGACGAGATGGTTGGATGGCATCACTGACTCAACGGATATGAATTTGAGCACGCTCTAGGAGATGGTGAAGGGCAGGGAAGCCTGGAGTGCTGCAGTCCATGGGTTCACAACAAGTTGGACACGGCTTAGCAACTGAACTACAACAGCAGCAAAGAGGAAGAAAGGATGATATATTTTCTCTCGTGGCAGAAGATGACGTTCACGGCTGTATTTTTTTCACTGTGAATAGACTTCCCATTTCATTTCTCTGAGGTACAGTTATATTCTTCAGATCATTTATAGGTACAACTTCTCTCCATGAAAGACGAGGACTCACAGGTCAGCCAGCCCATTGTCACAGTAAGGTGACGTGAATAGCTCCAGTGGACTTTAATCCACTTGTTACAAAACTAGGAAGCAGCCAATTCTAACCTTCTCCATCATTACCACGGGGGAACGTGGGAGGCTGGAGAACAGAGAAAGGGTCCACACTCCTGACACAGATCCTGTGGTCTCTCCTTTGGGCTAAGAAAGGATTTTTGAGGGTAACAGTGCAGTGGTCTTTCCAGACTTGGAAGCATAGAAGCAGAGTTTATCATGTTTTTATTAACATTATAAACTGATCAAATTCTTAAGACCGTAACTTGGAAAATACCTGTGACCAATGACTCGATTTCGTGTCTTCCCCCAAAATAAGAGAAATCCATGTGCCCGGATGAAAACCAACCTTTTATTCAAGGTGTGTGTCTGAGATTCATTTCCAAATCACAGAAATAGCCCTGACAAGATGGAAAGTCTTGCCTGAGATGTTGCCTCTGAAGTTCATTTATAGAAGCAGGCTCAGAATGAGCTCCAAAGAGAATAAATAAACAGAGCCCCAGAGCTCACTCTCTCACCCCCAAAATGGTTTGACAGTGAAAACAGTGGAACCTTGGTCTGGGGCTGAAAAACAACCGAAAGAAGTAGATTTTGATAGCACCTCGACTCCGTATGAATTTATGCCCTGACTCATTTCAAAAGCAGACTGAAGGGAGCTATCTTACTTTCTTCTTCCAGGCTGATGTGGCTTGGCAACATATGTACCAATTAACTCATGTAGTTTTGTAGACAACCCACAGCAGTATGTTATTCGGGATAAGGAATAAGAGAGGTGAAAGGGTTTGCCTGAAGCCACTCGGCACCAGCTCAGCAAGACTGACTCCACATCTTTTGACTAAACCCCATGCTCAGTGCAAAACTTCTCCCTGTTACTTTCAGGGGCTTTGCTTTTTTTTTGGCCACGCCTCAGAGCTAGTGGGATCTTAGTTCCTAGTCCAGGCACCGAGCTCCCCACCCTCCGCAGTGAAAGCAAAGAATCTTAACCACCGCACTGCCAGGGAATACCCTTCAGAGGCTTTTGAGATAAAACATTACACTTCCTGGGACCAGAGGATAATAAAGTTGAAAGTGTTAGTCACTCAGTCTTGTCTGACTCTTTTCGATCCAATGGACTATAGCACTCCAGGCTCCTCTGTCCATGGAACTTTCCAGGCAAGAATACTGGAGTGGGTAGCCATTCCCTTCTCCAGGGGATCTTCCCAACCTAGGGACTGAACCTGGGTCTCCTGCACTGCAGGCAGATTCTTTACTGTCTGAGCCGCCAGGGAAGCCCAGGACCTCCCCTAAAGATCTTATTGCCTGGTTAGTGGAAAAAGGATTTGTCTGAGAGGTTCCTGCAACCTGGTTTGTGGGTGGGATAAAATACAGGATTGTAAGTGGTCCTGGAAGGCTATTAAGCACCAGTGCTAAGTGACCTCACACTGTTCTGCCAATGGCAAATGGCCGGTTAGCACCTGACTGGTGAGGCAGTGATGGCGGGCACAATATGACCCAGAAGCTAACGATGCATCGTCTTGTGAAGCAGAGCTGGCCACACCTCATTAGAGTAAAAAGTGTTATCAAGACACAGTAATTATCAGAGACAGTAAAACTGCTGTATTAAGATGAAAAAGCCAGTATCAAAGGGAAATAATTAACTGCTTACCAGGGCATCTGATGAGCTACTTGGTCCAGGAATCAGACCCCGAGAAACTGCACAGGGGGGCCCTTCTGCTGGGTGGGGCTTCAGGCAACATTAGTCATTTTAGGCCGGACCTTTTTTTTTTTCTTTCAATTGTTTTTTATGGTGGTAAAATGCACATAACGGGAAATTTGCCATCTTAACCGTTTTTGAGTGTACACTTCAGGGGCAATAAGTACATTCATAATGTTGTACAGTCATCACCACCATCCTTCTCAAGAAGGCTGTCATCTTGCAAAACTGAAACTCTTCCCCGTTGAAACATAGCTCCTCGTCTTCCTCCCCAGCCCCTGGCCACCGCACGGTGCTTTCAGTCCCTGAAGCTGACTCTGCTGCTGTTGCTTTTCAATCACCAAGTCATGCCTGACTCTTTGTGACCCCATGGACTGCAGCAGATCAGGCTTCCCTGTCCTTCGCTATCTCCCTGAGTTTGCCACGTCCATGTCCTTTGAATTGGTGATGCGCTAGGAACTGCGTGTGAATGGAAGCATGCAGCGTTTGTTTTTGTCTTTTTGTCCCTGTCTTACTTCACTTATTTCAAGATTCATCTGTGTTGTAAGACTCATCAGATCTTCTTTCCTTTCTAAGACTGAATCATATTCCCTGGTATGGAAGGACCATGTTTTGTCCACCCTTTTATCTATTGATGGACATCTGGGTTGCTTCCATCTATTGCCTGGATAATGTGTACAAATATCTGTTTAAGACTGTGCTTTCATACTTAATATCCTGTGATAAGCCTCATCAAAAAGAATATAAAAAAGAATCTATATATATTCATAAATGAATCACTTTGCTGTACAGCAGAAATGAACACAATATTGTACATCAGCTCTACTTGAGTCAAAAAAAATTAGCAAGAGAATCAGGAAAAAGAAGACATCGCTTTCAATTCTTTTGGCTTCCTATCTGGAAATAGGTTTGCAGGGTCACTTGGTAGTTCTGTTTTTGATATTTTGAGGAACCACCAAACTATAGGATTGGCCAAAATGTTCCCCTGGTGTTGGTCATTCAGGAGGTGACCAGCAAATACATTAATTAAATGGGATTGAAGTTTCTGCCACTACAGGAAGACCTTGATTTTTTTTTATGTGAATTTGTTCCTTTAGATTGTTGGAGTGCAGTTGGAGTCCATTTAAATGGGTATGATTCAGTGACTACTGCAGCTATAGTAACGTGATTCATTTTGCAGATGGGGGAGACAAAAGGAAACGTTTCGGCATATACTATAATTTGCCTTATTTTCTACGGGTCAGATGTACTCAATCTCTGTATTTATTCAATTTCTGCCAGTATTTTTCCTGGAGACATTTTATACACTTAATCTCAGTCAAAATTCAAAACTGGTGAACAGAAAGGGGAAAAGGAGGAAAAGGGGAGGAAAAGGCGGTGTAAAGTTGCACTAGGGCCACCTGATTTGGTAGCTTAACTGTAGAGCAAAAAAGAGGGTTTATAACATCTTTTGTTTGCTTGGTAAAGAGAGAAAAGAGAGACCTATAATCACCTTCCCCAGAGAGAAGCAATTTTTAAAAGATTGCAGGCCCCAGGATATTCATGATCGTGTGTGAATTCATTTCACAAAAGGATTTTCTTAAGACCAGTAATTGTAGCATGTTAACTCTGTACCGAAGGAGTCACAAAGAGATGTTCAGGAGGAGAGCAGGTAGGTAGACGTCTCCATCTCCCCAGACAGGAAGAATTTTTTTTTACCTTTTTATTTTATACTGGGGTATAGCCAAATAACAAAAAATGTTGTGATCGTTTCAGGTGGACAGCAAAGGGACTCAGCCATACATATACACATATCCGTTCTCCCCCAAACTCCCCTCCCATCCAGGCTACCACATAATATTGAGCAGAGTCCCCTGTGCTATATAGTAGGTGACTGTCCATTTAAAATATAGCAGTGTATACATCAGACCGGTAGAGGTTTTGGTCTACAGAGGTGGCAGTTCAGAAATTTGAATATTTTTAAAACCTAGGTCCTCACTATTTCAAATGAAGGCCTTAGTTTAATTCAAGTCATCTAGCTACTATCAGCTAAGAAAGCGGAAAAACAAACAAATTCTTATATTGTCAACAAGTCAAATCTTTTAAATTAATATTTAGAGCAGTGACTCTTATCCTTTTGGAATTCTGGCTTCCTTTTAAGTATGAGAAGAAAACTTTGATATTTTCCCCCAGGTTAACAAAATTACAAGTATAGACAGACATCGCTCAGACAGTAAAGAATCTGCCTGCAGTGCAGGAGACCTGGATTCGATTCCTGGGTTGGGAAGATCCCCTGGAGAAGGGAAAGACTGCCCACTCCAGTATTCTCGCCTGGAGAATTCCATAGGTAGAAGAGCCTGGGGGATACAGTCCATGAGGTCACAAAGAGTGGCTAACACTTTCACTTTTTCACTTTCATAGGCAGACACATGGAGTCTTTTAAACACTATTCAGAGGATTCAGAACCATTTTATACCATTCTGAAGGGAAAGCTCCTTAAATGGGGTCCATTCTCTCCAGGTTACAAAATGATCATCTAGAAATATCCAGAAAGAAGACACCTAAGGAATTTATATTTCATTCTGTTGTTTGAAATATATCAGGAGTTGATTACAAATAAAGAGAGGTAAGGTTTCATGCAAAGCAAAATGCATTTAACGTAATATATTTATTCTAAGACTTGTGTGCAAAATTTTCATCTTTGGGTGAATAAAATAATTTGATGTTTGAAGCAGAACAAATGAATAGAGTATGTATCTCATAAACACTGAAGAGAAAACCAAGCAGCTTTGAATTTAACACTGTATGCTCAACGTTTTAGAAAAATCAGCTTGAAAATTTGGAACCACTGTTGCTAAAAAAAAAAAAAGGAACTTCAGAAAATGATCCTCTTCATCCCTTACATGAGACAAGTCAAGGGGTAACACTCCCCATGTAGGAAAGGCATGAAATATAAAGTTTGAAGAGCTATAGTTTGCTGGTGACTCCCATGCAGTTTTCCTTACAAATTTCCTCAGCCTATATATTTTCCCCTGTTACAAATTACAATGTAGCTTCAGCCATCTCTGACTCTTTGTGAACCTATGGGTGGTACAGAGGAATATTGCTCAGCTATAAAAAAGAACGAAATAATGCCATTCGCAGCAAGTCCACCTAGAGATGATCGTACTAAATAAGTCAGAAACAGGCAAACAACATAGGCTATAACGTACATGTGGAATCCAAAATATGACGCAAATGACTTACTACACAGAAATAGACTCACAGACATAGAAAACAAACTTACAGTTACCAAAGGGGAAAAGATGGGGGGAGGGAGAAATTAGGAGTTTGGGATGAATAGATGCCGGGGTCCAGCCCCGGTGGATCCAGGGTGATTCGAAGGTGGGGACGGAGTCGGCATCTTTGGAAAAATACATATTTAATCACAGATATAGAGAGATTAGAAATGGATAGTGTAGTAGGAAGATCAGTGGAGAAAAAGAGGCTGAATAACTTGGATTACGTGGAATAGCATCCATGCTCCAGATGGGAATTCAGCCAGAAAAACGGGAGCAAGAAAGAAGCGACATGGGGGAATCAGTCTTTCCGGAAACTGATCCGATTTCTTTATTTTTGGGTTTGCTTATATACCTTTTGTTACACATAGGGATGAATACAGAGTCACGTGGGGGTCAGCAGTCCTGACCTTTATCAAAATCAGGTGCTTCACATAAATGTAAAAAAAAAGGTCTTAGGGATATTACATCATCTTCTGGCCATGAGTGAGACCTGCTGACATTTTATGATCCTTTCTTTCTGATAACCAAAAAACTTATTTCTTCCAAGGGTGTTTTTTCTTAAACCAGGCACTACCCTCCAAATAAAGTTACATTCCTATAGGGTGAGGGTGTAGTGAGTTACAATCAAGAAAGGAATTTATTTAACCCAAGGTTAACATGATTAGTCTTAAAGGTTAATACTTATTTCTCCTATATGCTTAAAGGTTAATACTTATTTCTTCCTATATGCTAGTTATATTCATTATAAGGATAGGGAACATGGAGATTTAGCAGCAAACATCAGCCCAACAAATGAAAACCCTTTCACCGATGCTTCTCTTAAGATCTGTTTAGTCTTAAGATATGATAAAGTTACATTTTTACATAGCAAGGACACAGTGATTTATAACAAAGTACAGTGATCTATTACAAAAGAGAAAATCCATTAACTCAAAAAGTCTGGTATTGCTAACATCAAAAACTACTATATTTCCTTTGCTATATTCCAAGTACATTGATTAATATATTCCCAGGTGCCTAAGGATATAGAGGCCTGGCGGCAATCATTGACTCAACAAGAAGAAAAAGTCCTATGCTAATTAAGACTCTCAAAATACTCCAAAACTCTCTGTGCTGTTTACAGTTGAGAGGTAGTAAACAATCATGTGGCAGGAGTATGGATAATCCTGTCACACAAGCTAGTCTGTCAGCAGAGAGGTTTGACCTGAGACATCCTTGTCCCACCCAGAGCAGGGAATTAGCAGCAATTATTGACACAACAAATGAAAAACCCTTCACCAATATAATTCCTAACCAACCCACTATACTAATAATTTCCAACTCCCCAAAATAATTTGCCTTTAGTAAGTCTAAAACATCTCATGCCTCTCAGATTTGGAGGCTGTAAACAATCACATGTGGCCGGACAAACCTATACAGGTGGGCTAGATAACCTTCAGAGGAGTCCGTAAGCTGAAACACTCTTGTCACGCCCAAGAATTTTTATTGCCTTGGAGCTGCACGTTTACTCCTTCTCAGAGAGAAACGGTTATGGGGAGAGCCCCCCATAAAGTCAGAGGTGTAGGTGAGAGCATAAAACAGACTCTGGCTTTGGGGTTAGATGCTCGGGAACAGGGGGTTTCCTGAGGCTTGATCACGCCTTTGCGTTTGCCAAGCCTCCTTCCTCATGACCTTTGCCATGGGCGGAATTCCTCACGCTGGCCCCCGGCAAATAGATAC
Source organism: Ovis canadensis (assembly GCF_042477335.2). Lineage (NCBI taxonomy): Eukaryota > Metazoa > Chordata > Mammalia > Artiodactyla > Bovidae > Ovis > Ovis canadensis. The sequence goes on along the minus strand of NC_091257.1, from coordinate 27,357,315 downwards.
AGACTACTATATTTAAAATAGATAACCAACAAGGTTCTACTGTGTAGCACAGGGAACTATACTGAATAGCTTGTAATAACCTGTTATGTGATGGAAAAGAAACTATACTTCAATAAAAGTTGAAAAAAACCCTTCATTGCTTTGTGCCTCAGTTCAGTTCAGTCGCTCATTCGTGTCCGACTCTTTGCGACCCCATAGACTGCAGCACACCAGGCTTCCCTGCCCATCACCAACTCCCAGAGTTTACTTAACTTCATGTCCATAGAGTCAGTGATGCCATCCAACCATCTTATCTTCTGTCGTCCCCTTCTCCTCTTGCCTTCAATCTTTCCCAGCGTCAGGGTCTTTTCTAATGTGTCAGTTCTTCACATCAAGTGGCCAAAGTATTGGAGTTTCAGCTTCAGCATCAGTCCTTCCTATGAATATTCAGGACTGATTCCTTTAGGATTGACAGGTTGGATCTCCTTACAGTCCAAGGGACTCTCAAGAGTCTTCTCCAACACCACAGTTCAAAAGCATCAATTATTCGGCACTCAGCTTTCTTTATGGTCCAACTCTCACATCCATACATGACTACTGGAAAAACCATAGCTTTGACTAGACAGACCTTTGTTGGCAAAGTAATGTCTCTGCTTTTAAATATGCTTTCTAGGTTGGTCATAGCTTTTCTTCCTAGGAGCAAGCGTCTTTTAACTTCATGGCTGCAGTCACCATCTACAGGAATTTTGGAGCCCCCAAAGATAAAGTTTCTCACTGTTTCCATTGTTTCCCCCTCTATTTGCCATGAAATGATGGAACAAGATGCCATGATCTTACTTTTCTGAATGTTGAGTTTTAAACCAACTTTTTCACTCTCCTCTTTCACTTTCCTCAAGATGCTCTTTAGTTCCTCTTTAGTTTCTGCCATAAGGGTGGTGTCATCTGCATATCTGAGGTTATTGATATTTCTCCTGGCAATCTTGATTCCAGCTTGTGCTTCATCCAGCCAAGCATTTCTCATGATGTACTCTGCATATGAGTTAAATAAGCAGGGTGACAATATACAGCCTTGACATACTCCTTTCCCATTATGGAACCAGTCTGTTGTTCCATGTCGAGTTCTAACTGTTGCTTCTTGACCTGCATACAGATTTCTCAGGAGGCAAGTCAGGTCGTCTGGTATTCCCATCTCTAGAAGAATTTCCCAGTTTGTTGTGATGCGCATAGTCAAAGGCTTTGGCGTAGTCAATAAAGAAAAAGTAGATGTTTTCCAGGAACTCTCTTGCTTTTTCGAAGATCCAGTGGATGTTGGCAATTTGATCTCCGGTTCCGCTCCCTTTTCTAAATCCAGCTTGAACATAGTTTACCCATAGACAAAATGAGAGCCCAGACAAGTACCACAGTTACAGCATGAGGTGAATTTATACAAAAATACTCTGATGCTTCTTGGTGAGCAATTTTTCATGTTTTAGATGAGAAGTTATTGACTCTTGGGTACCATGGTCACAGTTGATGTGAAAGTTCAGTTTGGAAGGAGAAATGCCCCTACAAATGTGGCTCCTTAAGCTTAAAAGCCCGAGGCTCTGAAGATAATTATTCTGTGTAGAATCTCATTTTCTTAATCATTACAGGCAGCTCCAAAACTTGTCTTTGAGGGTCTTAATCATTTGAAAGGAGCCGTCAAAGCACTCAGGAGGGAGGAGAAGAAGGAGCAGTTTTAAGAAACGAGGAGGGAAGGACTTTCCTGGTGGCCCAGTGGCTAAGATTCCTCGCTGCCAATGCAGATGGCCTGGGTTCAGTCCCCGATCAGAGAACTAGATCTCACATGCCTCAACTAAGGCTCAGCACAGACAAATAAATAAACACTTTAAGAAAAGAAAGGAGGAGAGGCGGTGCCCCCACAGTGTTATAAACTCCCTACAGCCTGAGAAAACAGGACTGTGGGCAAGAGATGACTTTCTTCCCTCCTGTTGGGTAAGGCGGCACAGTCGTGCCTGAGCTCGGAAATGAGCTGCTGAGCGGTCAGTGATGTGCACAGCGCCTCTGCTGAGCCCTGTGGCCGCGCTGCCCTATTGCAAAAAAGTCCTGATCTTAAGGACTCAAGGTAAAAGGTGTGGCCACCACGTCTCAGTCTTAGCAAAGGAAACGAAAAGGATAGAAACTAGGCTGCGCTCTCATCTGCTTGAGAATCACTTTAAAAATTACCAGCACGGTTCAGTATCCATCGTCCTGTCTGGCTTTTTATTAGGATGGTGGAAAAATGGGTTGAGTGAACAGATAGCATCTCTGCCTCCCAGGAGACAACGATATTGACTAAGACTAAGAAAGCAAATAGTATCAGATAACCTACTAAAATAAAGCAGGGAAAGTCATTACGCTTTTACTTTATTGATCTGGGCCCTGGCTAGTGGGGGGAAGAAAACAACTTACATTGTTGAAGCTGAAGATCTCTAAGGGTCTAACAACATGATATTTTAAAAAGAGGTGTATTTATCAGCAGTAAGAAACAAGACATTGTATTGAACAGTCTGGGGACATGCTGAACACCCAGCCAACAATGGAGAAGAGGGAAAACCATTTGCTTTTAATTGTTGGACATGCTGTCTGAATAGATAACCATTTCAAATACGTTTTTATATTAGCAGCATCCTTTAAGCAGGTTTGGAGAATGGAGTCCAGGCCAGTCTTGTTCACTATTCTCTACCAAACTTATTAAAAATTCATAAATAAATGAATGGCATCTAATAAGAGAAAATTTAAATGTTAGCATACTATGATAATTGTGCTGATTTATGTCATTACTGTAGAATAGAAAAACATGAAGAATTGCAAGAGTTAATTTCCTGGTTTACACACACACACATATACACACATATACACACATATGTAAATATACACACATGGCTTCCCTGATGGCTCAGCGGGTAAAGAATCTGCCTGTGATGTAGGAGATGCTGGAGATACAGTTTGATTCCTGGGTCGGGAAGATTCTCTGGAGGAGGAAATGACCACCCACTCCAGTATTCTTGCCTTGAGAATCCCCATGGACAGAGGAGCCTGGTGGGCTACAGCCCAATGGGTCATAAAAAGTCGGACACAACTGAGTGACTTACCACAAAATTGCTTTAAATTCACTCAGTACAGGAAATTTCAGTGTATGTTTTTATTTTTGTTTCAAGATATTTTTGTACTTATATTTTCTATCTTGCAGCTCAAACTTCTCTCGTTGCCAGATTTTACTGGTTGACCTTCTCTGAGATCCTTACAACACCACGAAATCTGAGGCTATGACAAACAAACACGAAAGGAAGACACAGATCTTCAGCACCCAAAGGCTACCAACGGGAGGCCTGGGGGGTTGCTAGCAGGGCTTCAGATGCCCGCTTTAGATCGGAAGCAACACTCCAGTTGTTCAGTTGCTAAGTTGCGTCTGACTCTTTGCAACCCCACGGACTGCAGCACGCTAGGCTTCCCTATCCTTGATTATCTCCCAGAGTTTGCTCAGATTCATGTCCATTGAGTTGGTGATGCCATCCAACCATCTCATCCTCTGTTGCTCTCTTCTCCAGTGGCTGGTCCAAAGCTCATCTCTTCTAGGTAGGACTGAACCTCCAGGGAGGGGGCAAGTGGCCTGGAGAAGGAAGACGGGGGTCTCAGCACTCCTTGGGGTCCTTCTGCTTCACTCACTGCCTCACACCGGCCTTTGGCACCCTGTGGACTCCGAGGACCCTGACCTGCTCCACAGGCGCCTAGACCCTGCTCGGGAGATGCGGGCTTCTTATTTCCATACAGCACGGGACTCCTGAGTACCGGTGTTAGGGTGCCTCCGCCTGCACCGTACAGCGAGATGGACACTGGCCTCACAGTCTGACCCTCTGCGCCCTGGGCCTGGTATCCTGGGCAGGTACAGTTGGATCCAGCACTGCCCACTTTCCATCCTCTCTTCCCTGGTGGAGAGCAGAGAATGGCTCGTGCCCCACAGATGATCCGATTCCACATTTAGTGGGATGTGAGCACAGTGTGCCTTGCCAGCTGCCCTGGAGCCTTACAACCAGAGAAGACGTGACTTGTGCCATCAGAGAATGTGTAATCTAGTGAGACATTTACAAACAATGTGATTAGACGGTGAAGGAGCATCTTCTGCCCTGAGCCAGAAGCCTGATGCTCAGTGCACGGAAGAGGAGGTCCTTCCCTGAGACCTGACAATGTAATGAACCAAGGATAAATTACAGGGGACTTCCCTGGCAGTCCAGGGGTTAAAACATGGCCTTACAAAGCAGGGGAGGTGGGTTTGATCCCCGGTCAGAGAGCTAAGATCCCACATGCCTTGTGGCCAGAACACCAAAACATAAAACAGAAGAAGCATTGTAACAAATTCAATAAGACTTTAACAATGGTCCACATCAAAAAACTCTTAAAAAAGAAAAAATCATAGCACAACATTGTTATGGAAACTAACACAATATTGTTCATCAGCTATGCTTCAATATCAAATAAAAACAAAACAAAAAGGTCAATGGGTAACGTCTCAGTGAAAGGAAATACTGACTTGAGACAAACAGAAACCCAAGTCTTGGTCTAACATGAGCAAAACTGGTATCACACTTTGGAACTGAATTACTTCATTGAATAAAGGGCTCAGAACTGAAGGGCCATTCTCACCCACAGGGCAGGGCTGCTTAACGATACCCCGTGGATGGTCCCAAGATGACAATCAACAGGAACTTCCTATGGGCGCAAACCAGCTGTACACCGGGCCTCAGGCAGGTCTACAGCCCAACTGCTCTCTCGATTTTCTGCTTTGCAATCTAGTGCCACTGGGATGATGACCCGGGAGTGGGAGGGGAAGTTGGGGGTGGTGCTTTGACATCTTTCAAGATGAATAAAACAATTACTTATAATACAAATCAATCACTTAGGGGAGAGAGAATCTCATGCCTCAGGGAATCTTTCTTTTCTCCCCCCTTTTCTTTTCCAACTTTACTTTGCTGTCATAACTTTCCATCTATATTTCAAGACTTTAATAACGTCTTTAGAGTAACAAGCAGGTCAAAGACTTGAGGAAACATATGCCAGTCTTACTTAGCACATTACCCTCCCCACCATCCCCGTCCAACCCAACCATCTGCTGCTCTGTCAGCCCAAGTATTTATAGCCTCTTGCTTTTGCCTCATTACCAGGGCCCTGGAGTCTAGCTTTCTCTCCCCCACCCCGAAGAAATAACAGGACAGCGTTAACTTCTAATCATTGGACCATTTCCTTCCATTTCAGACCTTAAGACCAAGTTAATCTTGCAAAGTCGTGACTGAGATCTGGTCAATAATTTGCCATGTATTCAGCCTGCAAAGAACAAAAATCACTTCTGACTTTTCTCGTTCTCTCAGATGGAACTCAATAGCCATAATTCAGTAGAATAGGGTATATTAAGCCATAGGCATTCAATCCCATTTTTTAAAAGCTGGCTTTTATTCACAGTTTGGGAGGTCATGTTATTGACCTAGAAAATCACAGGACTAAGAACAAGAGATGTGAACACTTGCAACAACAAGAGTAATCAGATCTATTCATCCTGGTTGAACTGGAAAGCTCCCCTCTCGCAAGAGGAAATCATAGACTGACCCAGAGATTATGAGTCTGTGTTTTTTTGTAGTAAACTTTCCAAGCATCCATTTCTTCATTCACATCATAAACCAACTGATGGACTCAGAATGCTTGATGAAGGGAAGCTTTTGGTTTAACCCCTTCTTTTGAGGCAATCCTGCTAGTCCAAGCATTTTCTCACCATTCACAGGTTCTTTATCCTTTGAACCAAGGGAAACTTGCTAAGTAGCACCCCAACACTGCCCATCCTGATGTCACGCAACTGTCACCCTAATCCTAAAGCAAATCTGACCAAGAGCTTCTACCACTTGGGAACATGGTTGCCAACAGCCACGTCTGAGTGGGACTCAGAATAAACTCACAGACCGATTTTCTGAATTTGGGTTTAAAGTAGCAGGCCTCCCAAAGAAAATAAACCAGAACTCTGCATTTACATGTCAAGGTTGCTAGAGGTGCCTACAGACAGGAGGGCTTATGTAAGGGGACCCCAGATGGTCCCAAAGCACCTCACTGTTGCAGCTGCAGGGTGGGGTCATAGTGAAGGCTATGAGGAGAGGGGTGTAGCTGGGAGGAGGGTCCTCAGGGCTGGCTGTTTTGCAAAATGCCTCTTCTGCCATCCACCTGTGTGGGAGATGGGTGTGCAGGAGAGGGAGTCACTCAGACCCCAGGGCACAGGCATACCTTCCGGATGGGACAGTAAGGGTTACTGATCTAAGACTCCAGAAGGGAGTGTGTAATAACACTAACGCTGCAAGGAAGCCTTTTCTTGTGCCCACAGATCAAGGTCCTTACAGCCCAAATGCTACTTCAGAAAGGCCTTTCCTGGACTTCTTCGGCAGTCCAGTGGTTAAGACTTTGCCTTCCAGTGCAGGGAGTGCTGTTTCAATGGTTGGGGACTTTAGATCCCACATGCCTTGTGGCCCAAAAAACCAAAACATAAAACAGAAGCACTACTGTAACAAATAAAGACTTGTTTTTACAGCCTTTTCTATTTACCACCTTGTGCAAGATTGTGTGGAAGGTCATGGTCTTCAGAAAATGTTTCTGTGTTGGATGTCTCCCTGAGACTTGTCACCACCCCGTCCCTACCTCACCCACCTGATGAAACCTGGGAGGCATGGAGGGCTTGCCCTGAGCAGACACAGAGTCAGTTGTCCAGTCCTATGGATCCACAGGGAGTCCCTCTCTTACAAAGCCTCCCACAAAGAAAGAGAGAACCTGGCAAAGTAGATGGAACTCAGAACTAGAATTTCGGAATTTGAGTTCTAACACCAGAAAGTCACATGCATCTTTATGGCCAGGTCTCAATAAACTAGGAAATGGGGGCCAATCATCTTTTGGGTCCTTTCCGGCTCCAAGATCCTGGACATCTTTGCCTTCAGTTTCCCTCCCTTGTCTCCAGGTTAAAAGCACATGGCCGTGAGAGGGTGGCCTCATAATGTATTTTTCAGTAGCTTCATTTCACTGTGACTTATTTTTAGAATTGTGGTGAAATAAAGCTGTGAAATCTTCATTCCTGGCTTATCACTGATAATGCAGATAACTTGGCAAAGGATGGCTGATTTTTTTTCATCTTCTGCACAGTGAGGGCTCTCCTTCAAAGGCCTGCTCATGTGGTTTGCAGAAGACTGCAGCCTTTGCTGCAGAAACACCGAAGGATAGTAACCAGGTCTTCTGTGGGCTCTCCGATCTTGGTCTCCGTTCACATGAGACTGATTTCAAAGCAAACCTGTGAAGACAAGTCTCTTCCACTGAGCCTCAGTTAGGAAATGGCCAAAGAAATAGCTGTTTTGCTGAGTTTTTTTTTTTTAATGTCACAAGTTGCTACACACTACATTTTTAAAATAGGAAATCCCCGCATTTGGGCGCTTATGTTTTCTGTGGTATCTGGAAACTTCGCTTGAGAAAGAACCTTTTGACTCTTTCTGTAGTCTTCTCAAGTTCCAAAATAATGATACGTAGAAGGTATTCTGCAAGGCTTCCATCAGTCAAGGGCACAGAGTTCTGCAAATCTAGCTCCAGGAGGGCAGATAGAACCATTGGCTGCTTGCCAATAGATTTGTGCTATTTTCCTCTGTAACTCACAGGCCTGGAAATTCTGACAGTGTCAGCAGCTCAGTGGTTTTCTAAGTAGCTGCCCCTTTGCCTGTTTGAAATGCTTCTCGCTGGCTGGTGTAGCTTTAGAACCTGGCAATTTCTTGCTTCCCTGGTTTGTAATAATTAAGACATTCCTGCTTATTTTAAATCAGCTCGAGGAACAAAAACACATACTCCCAGAAGAGGAGGTCTGAACAGCGTGCCTCACGTCTCTTGCAGCATGATATAAGAAAATAAGTACTTGACTTGGGAAGCAAATTTAAATGTCTTTGGGAGAATCACCTCACCTCTTTGAGCCTCAGTTTTATCATTTCTAAGATGGTGATGCAAATATCAATCTTGCTGTTTTGTTGGGAAGTTTTAAGTTTAAGATCTAAAGTGTAAAAATATAACATCCTGTACGTTGTCCCTCCAGCATTGGATATTTGATTGTTTGGGGTGATTTCATTTTTCTAAGTAATATTTAGACCAAACCATCTCGTAGCTGATAGATTCTTCAGTCCAAAGATGGCAGGCTTCCCTTGCATCACCTCAAGGGGGAAAATGCAATTAAGTGCTTCACATTTTTCCACTTAAAATATAGAATGAAAGAGGTCTTTATTAATCCAATTTTCATTTACTAATCTTTGCATTAGTAAATACTTGTTTTGTAATTTTTTATGAGTTCTGTGTGGATCAGACTCTTTTTTCCTTCTTTCTGTCTTTAAAAATTTTTTCCTAGGCACTGTTTATCCATATTTTATTTTTGAATGTGAAAATAAAATAGAGGAAATAAAACCCAAAGATAACAGGGTCACCTTGGATCTTGTGGGCCTTTTGGACCTAGAACTTCACATTCTTGGTAACCAGCACGGTCTCTTCCCTTTGGTTATGGAGTGCCAGCATGTGGGAGCAAGAATGTTTACCTTATTAGGGGTCAAAGCCAATCGCATGGAAGGCTTAAGTCCACAGTCTTTATGTGTAACAAGGAATCATCCTACCGTGGTCTCTGTTCGATAGCTAGAGTCGATTATATAAAGACTTTCATCCCTGATGTCCTCCATCATGGAACTGGGACATTACATGACCAGCAATAATATTCTACCACTTGCTATCTCATATTTGTAAGTGTGGCTTTCTTTTTTTCTTTTTCAGCCATGCCTCACAGCATGTGGGATTTTAGTTCTCTGACCAGGGATCAAACCCGTACCTCCTGCATAGGAAGCACGGAATCTTAGCCACTGGACCACCAGGGAAGTCCCCTGTCTCTGCCTTTTCATTGATCTCCCTGTCCCGCTCTGTTGTATGTCTTGCTTGTCAACCTTTTCTCCTTCTATCTGTGTGTTTTTCCATATCTACTTTGTCTCCACGTGTACATGTGTCTAACTCCTTTTGTTCTATTACTGATCCAAAATGTACAATTAAAATCCTTTTTAAAAATTATTTTTTCTAGTTAAAGATGGCAGGTGAATCTCCTGCACGCATCTCTAGTCTCGCCTAAAACTTCAAGCAACTCAAAGAATGTTATGAAAAAGCAAACGATCATCATAAAATATAAATCCACACAGATAAGGAGAACAGGAGGAGAGGCAATGGAGGGGGGAATTTGCAAGCTGGAAGTAGAAGGTATCTCTTTGGTAGAAAGAAGTACAGATCTAAGAAATATTCTAAGCCAGCATTTAGAGAAGCCAAGAAGCAAAATGCTCACACTGCTGCTTCATGATTTTTCTGGAAATGCGAAATTAATTCTAAGAGAAACAGTTGAAAGTCATTGTTTCTGTGGAGCAGGAGCCTCTCCAAATTATTTACATGCATAACTTTAATAAAAATAAAAATGAAAGGGGAAAAGCACCAGGGGGGAAATATTAATTATAATACTTCTCAAGCAAAGATTATTTAAAAAAAAATGAAAACTCTTTCTTAAATTAAGTTGCACTTTCCTCATGCGACATGAATATCCTTCCCCTAGAAGAAAGAGTCTCAGTAGAAAAAGATATTCCTAGTGCCAAAAATAACACAACTAAATCTAAGCTTAATAACTATGCTAATAGCTATGGTGTTTTTGTTGAGGTAATATATACATACAATAAAATACACCCATTTAAACTTCATTTGATTTGTATCTGGGCAACTTCTAGTGCAAACAAAATAATGGGGCATTTCCATCACACCTAATGGGCTCCGTCTCAGACAACTCTTACCCAAAGCTCCAGGTAACCACTGCCCACTTTCTGTCACTTAGGTTTGTCTCTTCCAGAGTTTCATAGACACAAAGTGAAATACACATAGTACGTACTGTTGTGTCTGGCTTCCTTCTGAAGCATTTACTGTGTATTGATGTTTCGTGTATCAATAGCCTGTTCCTTTTATTACTGAAGAGTGTCCCACAGTAGGGGGGCTTCCCAGGTGGCGCCAGTGGTAAAGAACCCGCCTGCCAAGGCAGGAGATGTAAGAGGTGCAGGTTTGATCTCTGGGTCGGGAAGATCCCCTGGAGGAGGGCATGGTGACCCACTCCAGCATTCTTGCCTGGAGAATCCCGTGGACAGAGGAGCCTGGTGCGCTAAGGTCCATGGGGTCACAAAGAGTTAGACGCGACTAAAGCGCCTTAGCAAGTACATTCACATGCATCCCATGGTATGAAGACACTGCAATTTGTTTATCCAAGATTGCAGCTCTTTTTTGTAAAACTTGAGACAGTTAATTTTTTCAGTTTCTCAAGCCTCTAGATGACAAGCTCTTTCTTTCCACCAGCACACTCTCTCCTTGGTCAATTATCAAAAAGGGAAAACAGGTCTGACAGCGTGGAGTGAGGTTCTTCTAGGTAACCCAGCTCTGTTGCTTAGCAACAACAGAATAACTGTATTAGTTTAGTGGATTCTGAACAAAAAGATAATCATCTTTTATCCCAAGATAGATAAAAAATAATGTGATTTTAAGTAAAGTGGGGGAAAAAAATAAAAAACATGCGACTGGAAAGAAAATACATCTAGAAAATAAAGGCATCTTGCTGATGCCTAAACTCGCACCATTGAGCCCCAACAGCTGTACTATAGGAAACCAAGGGATCCTCCCTTATATTAAATATCATGGTATAGGCACTGATGTGGGCAAAATCTTCCAAAAGGTAGAAACAAATGATGCCAGAAATATTTATAATTGATAACCAAAACAAAGAGAAACACATTAATCTTAATTAGCATTAATCCAAAAAATCCACATGAAGTAAATGAGGAATTTTGTCCTGTATATCTGCCTCTTCCGAGAAGGAAACAATTCCATCTTTATTCTGCACCCCTTAGTGAGGAACTGAATTCCATAGGAAAGGTGCTGACTGATATTTGTTCACCTGGTTCCTTAACATCAAAAAGAATGGCATTCATTTTGCCGGTGATGTTACTGACAAAAGTTTTTTTTAAAACTTCCCCTGGAGTTTTGCCAACTCTACACCACTACTTGGTTCTCACTATCCGTCCCTCCCTCCCCACGGACCACCACCCCCAAAATGATAAAATCTGGCAGAAATAGCTCTGCTGAAAATCATGGATTTAATGAGCAGAATATCCCCCAGCTATTTAATGCAAAGTGTTTAATAATCAATTGGAGATCAGTTTCACTTAGTTTTACAGGGTTGAGAGGGAGACAGAAATGCTTCGCCACCATTCCTGAGCTGTCCCTGGAGCGGGTCCCCACTTGCCTCCTGACAGACAGATTTCTCGGTTTAACTCACGCCCCGAGGGGATGGCCACGAACCTCTGGTCGTGCAGTTCTCTGTCAGTGCCTGGGCTTCTGGTGAAGACAGCTTTGCGGTTTCACTTATTTGCGGGGTGGAGTTGACCACCAAATAGTTGAGTTCACATCCCCCCTTTTCTTGGGTGGTGAGGCTGAGTTTTCCCGTCAATGTGCTACATCAAAGCCTTCGAGGAAAGGGGCTAGGGAAATGTACCTTCCAGAGCTGCTATGCTCTTTATTTTCAACCTAATTAAAATATTCTGGTCCTGTCTGGTTTTGTGTTTGTTACTTTAGTTTTTAATCGGAAGATAATTGCTTTACAGTGTTGCATCAGTCCCTGCTGTACAATGAAGTGAATCAGCTACAAGTATAGACACATCCCCCGCGCCTTCCAGAGCCTTCATCCCTGCCCCCAGCCAGCCCACCCCTCTAGGTCATCACACAGCCCCGAGCCGAGTTCCCGTGCCTCATGGCAGCTCCCCACTGGCCATCTTTTCTGCACAGGGCAGCGTAAGTATGACAATGCTACTCTCTCAATTCGTCCTCCTCTTTCCTTCCCCCACTGTAACAGACGAGACGTCCAATTGTGGTTGGAATCTTATGTTCTGGGAGAGGCTACCAAGGCAGATAACAGGAAGGCAGGCCCCACCAAAGAGCTTGTAAAACACATCCTGGGGCCCCATACTATTCATGAAAATCTCACCGACCCGAAAAGCTAGCAGAGCCACTGCTGCCGTTGGGCTGAGACACCATCACTTCTGAGTCACAAAGAGCCTACAATGTCTTACTCCCTGTTGTGACGCTTTGTGGCTCTGGTTTCTGCTCAGGGGAGATTTATCAGTTCAAATAGACTGGATGGAAAAGTCCAGCTTTGCCCATTAACAGATTCTGGTCTACAACTGCCCCTGTTTACAGACACTTACTGAAATGGATTCTCCTTGCAGATAAAAGACTCTGAAAGAATGTGTCCGTATCTCTATATTTCAAAATATATAAAACAAGAGCCAGATATCAGACTGATCCTTTCTTAAAGTGAAGTATAGCTGATTTACAGTGTTGTCGTTAGTTTCTAATGTACAGCAAATTGACTCAGTTATGTATACACACACACACACACACACACACTTTTTAAAATGTTCCTTTCCATTATGGCTTATCCCAGGACATTGAATATAGTTCCCTGGCCTATACTGTAAGATCGCTTCATTTTTAACTTAGTGCTGTCAAGGGATATATAATGGTGAGGGGAAAATGTCAGAGCAGTGTCCTCTGAAATTCAGACTTGGGGTCAGCAGTGGCTGAGTTCCATCTCATCTACTCATCTTCATCTTTCTGAGTTTTTTTTTTTTTAATTGTGTTGGCAAACAGTTGATTTACAAGGTTGTGTTAGTTTTAGGTGTACAGCAAAGTGAATCAGTTATGCATATGCATACATCCACTCATTTTTAGATTCTTTTCCCATATAGGAAAAGGCAATGGCACGCCACTCCAGTACTCTTGCCTGGAGAATCCCATGGAGGTCATTACGGAGTATTGAATAGAGTTCCCTGTGCTATACAACAGGTCTTTATTAGTTATCTGTTTTATATATGAAAAAGTGCTAGTCGCTCAGTCGTGTCCAACTCTTTGCGATCCCATGTAGCCTGCCAGGGTCCTCTGTCCATGGAATTCTCCAGGCAAGAATACTGGAGTGGGTTGCCATGCCCTCCTCCAGGGGATCTTCCCAAGCCAGAGATCGAACCCGGGTCTCCTGCCTTGCAGGCAGATTCCTTACTCTCTGAGCCACCAGGGACGCCCTATGTTACATAGAGTAGTATGTATATACAAGTCAATCCATTTTCCAATTTATCCCTCCTTCCATTTTCCCCTTGGTAAGCATCTGCAAAACTAAGGACCTCGTTTCCCCTTTTCCAAGAAGAGGACGGCTAATGCTGCTTTGATCCAGTAAGCGGCTCCAGTGGCCCCAGTGGCCCCAGTGGCCGGAACTAACTGAGTTTGCAGAAGCGATTAGCTGTGAATTAAGGACGCATATGATCTTCCAGAAGGTGTACCTCATGGGTTCCTATCTGTGAACCTTGATCTGTTTTGCACACTTGCGGGTAATTTATAAATCAACCCTACCAGTCCTGCCAAGAGGAAGTCTATAACAAAAGAGATGTGCTCGGTCCACCTGGAAATGCTTTTATTTGGGAGAAAAGCAAAGCATACACTTCAAATAGAAATAAGCTGAGGCTGGAGGAAGCATCTTCCTGCAGCTTTATGACATCAGGAAGGATGCACAGCCTTCCTGAAAAGCACACATTATTGAGAAGCCACATCTCTCAGTTTTCAATAGGGGCCTGGGTCTCATGTGATAACCAGGGCATGGAACTGCAACACGTCTGTAGGAATTCTTACATAAAATCAATTAGCTAGCACTTCTGACTCTGAGCAAAAGTCCTGGTTACCCACCTAGTGAAAACAACTTTGTAAGGAGAATGTGACCATACCAACTGAAGGCACTCTTACTAAGATGCGTATTTTTATGCTTGAACAGAAAGCATTCAGAGCTCAGTTTTAAACTTGGCTGGGCTGGACGCTCCCCATGATGACTGATGTGAGATCCACAGGCCATCTGTCAATTTAAAAGTTGTACCTCATCACCCACCTGAGGCTAGATTTGACCCTTCTTGATATTTTCACTTATTCCTGTTATTTCCAACATCCTAGCTTCTTCACTCATTGGCTGTGTGACCACAGTAAGTCACTAGGCCTCTCTGAGCTTCTGCTTCCTCATCTATAAACTGGGGTTATAATCTCTATTTCCAAAGCAGAACGCCTCGCAAGAGCTAGTTTGCAACATACCGTTGACAGTGGGTTTCAACCTCCTCTTTTCCTCTCTTGCCCCTCTCCGCACTGTCTCTCCTGTATCTTGTTACTGAACAGCTCCTCTGACTTCCAATGCATTTTACTTCTCTCTCTAGCACAAAACCAAAAAAAAAAAAGAGAGAGATAAGAATAATCATGTGAATTACGGGCTGCAGACTTCTGTGGCTGACAGTTCGACTCTCCAGGGACATTTCCGAACAGAAGCCAGTCGATGATGAAGTCTGCAGTCCACTAGATGACAACATTTCACATTCAAATGAGAATTATTTTTACTACATGAAGGATGGGTGATAGAGTGAGTTTTCTCGTCATTGCCTCCGATAAGTTTTATCTATAGGTATTAGAGGAATAGATAAAAGTCTTTGCCACCTGAGTTACGCAATATTTTCTTGTCTTACTTTAGCCCTAGTAATTTTTAAAGGCTTAAAATAATACAGGTGAATGTAACCAGGAGGGAAATTTTTTAAAATAAATTTAATCTGAGATAAAACTCCTGCTTTGTTTTCCCATAGAAAGAATTTTTTATGATTGGTAATTTTTGGTCTGCCTAAACAATTGGAAAAGAGTTTAGTAATGGATTTTGTCTTTCATATGTATGTGTGTGTATATATATATATATATATGTATATATTGCTTTGTGTCTCTGTTTTATGTCATCTAGGTATTTGATTTCCAAATACTATGGTATTTCATAATTTTTTTCCAATGTGCCACTTAAAAATGAAAGTATATAAGTATATGAATCCTAAGTAGGTGAACTACTTTCTAGTTCTGACACTGAAAGAATAAACTATCAGGGGAAAATATTACTACACAAATATTGTATAGACCATATAAATTTGTATAGACCATATTAATATGTATTAATGTGTATCAACATATATATAAGATTAGGAGGAAAGTAATAAATGAAGAGAAGGTAATCTTAAAGTATATAAGAATCAGAAATTTAATATTCTTAATTTTATTTTATTTTATTTTTATTTTTTATTGCACATCACTCCTGTATTTTATACTGATCTGGAAAAAAGATATTTTTAGTACAGTTATGCTCAAATGAGTACTGGGCCCAAGTGCTAGGCCAAGCAACTGGAACATGGTTCAGAAGTCAGGCACAGTGAGAGACACACTTGGACATGATCAAGAGGCATTCCGCTGCCACAAAACAGTAAGGCCGGGGAGGGATTCTAAAACACTCAACAGGATGAACTCCTACACCTTAGAAGTCAAGGAGCTTATCCCATGATGGTGTAAGGAATGACTTATTTGCTGATGACCACATGTGGGGGTATTTCAACCGCCACTAAAAACCCCAGAAGGGTTTTTTTTGTTTTGTATTTATACATAATTTTTTTTTTTAAAGTAAATGCAACACAGAAACATTGAGCATTGATCCAGCCTTTTAGAGTCAGGGAGGAATATTTGATTGAGTCTCCATGCAGGTTACATTCATCTCCACTGGAATGACTAGAGCCCCGAGTCACCTAACAACAGTGCCCAGCTGGCCTCTGGGGATGCGAACAGGCTCTTACCATTGGTCACACCTCAGCATGGTTTTCTCCCTGACCCCTACGCAAGCAGCTCCTTAGTAATAAACCACTATCAACCCCCGCCAGTGATGACCTCTCAACACTTCTGGATAAGTCTTCCCTCGGCTTGGACCAAGGACCATGCCCCAGACGTGCCATTCTGACTAGACTGTATGAAGGGAGTGGGTGCAAGAGATAAAATGGCTAATGTGGAATTGGGAGCCGCTGGTCCCCACCTGCAGCTACAACTTACAATGCCTACAGATGCCATCAGTGGGACATGCGCCAGGAAGAGGTGCAGAGGAATAGGGTGGGCCAGGGCAGGGGAGGAGGGTAATCCTTGGGAAAGCAATCTGCTACTTGCCCTCACTTCTTGGCCTTGCCCTGGGCAGCCACAGCCTCCATGGCTTTACGCACGGTCTCCTCATCCCCCAGGAACTGCATGGGCTTGATGGGCTTCAAGTTCTTGTCCAATTCATAGACCATGGGAATGCCAGTCGGCAGGTTCAGCTCCATGATAGCCTCTTCAGAGAGACCCTCCAGATGCTTGACGACGCCCTGAAGGCTGTTGCCATGGGCCGCAATTAGTACCCACTTCCCCTCCTTGATCTGGGGGACAATTTCTTCATTCCAAAAGGGCAGGGCTCTGGCAGTTGTGTCCTTCAGACTCTCACAGGTGGGAGCTGGTCTTCAGTGAGGTCTGCATACCTGCGATCCTTACTGATGTTGCTGTAGAAGGGATGGTCAGGCTCCATGGGAGGTGGCGGGACATCACAGGAGCGCCTCCAGACCTTTACCTGGGCCTCACCATGCTTGGCCGCAGTTTCTGCCTTATTGAGGCCAGTCAGACCCCCATAGTGTCGCTCATTAAGGCGCCAAGTCCTCACCACTGGCAGCCACATTTGGTCAATGGCATCCAGCACTGTCCAGAGGGTCCGGATTGCTCTCTTCTGCACTGAGGTGAAGCAGATGTCAAACTCATAGCCAGCATCTCTCAGCGCCTGCCCGCCTCGCTTCGCCTCCTCGTGCCCTGCTGGGCTCAGGTCCGCGTTGTACCAGCCGCTGAAACGGTTCTCCAGGTTCCATGTGCTCTCGTCGTGCCGGATTAGCACCAGCTTGCAGGCGGCCATGGCTGCAGTTCGGGATGCGGCGCAGACTGGGGATCACCGAGATTCCGGAGTCCTATTCTTAATTTTAAACAGAGAGAACACTCACAAGTCAAGAAGACGTAAATAAATGGAATAAAGTGAGTGAAAGGCAAGGAAGAACGCTTCACAAAGGAAGGAGCGTGAGAGAGCAATAAGCACATGAAAGTATGCGCAACTACAACAGTCAAAGAAACAGAATGGTTTCTTTTTTTCAGTTGTCAACTTTATATTGGTAAAGTTGCAAAAAACAGCAATTTTCATACATATTGCTACTAGGGATGATATTCATATCCTTTAACCCATCATTCCTCATCTAATAATTTACCTAATGAATTATTTGCAAAGATCTGGCTGCAATGATATTTACTTTAGTGTTCTTTAGAATAGTTAAGGAAAGCAAGCTAAAAAATATATAACCAATAAGGATATAATTGAATTATGATATTTTAGATACAAGAGAAAATTATTCAGTTATTAGAAGGACACTCTTATATGCAGAGTACATCATGAGAAACGCTGGACTGGAAGAAACACAAGCTGGAATCAAGATTGCTGGGAGAAATATCAATAACCTCAGATATGCAGATGACACCACCCTTATGGCAGAAGGTGAAGAGGAACTAAAAAGCCTCTTGATGAAAGTGAAAGAGGAGAGTGAAAAAGTTGGCTTAAAGCTCAACATTCAGAAAATGAAGATCATGGCATCTGGTCCCATCACTTCATGGGAAATAGATGGGGAAAGGGTGGAAACAGTGTCAGACTTTATTTTGGGGGGCTCCAAAATCACTGTAGATGGTGACTGCAGCCATGAAATTAAAAGACGCTTGCTCCTTGGAAGAAAAGTTATGACCAACCTAGATCGCATATTCAAAAGCAGAGACATTACTTTGCCAACAAAGGTCCATCTAGTCAAGGCTATGGTTTTTCCAGTGGTCATGTATGGATGTGAGAGTTGGACTGTGAAGAAGGCTGAGCACCGAAGAATTGATGTTTTTGAACTGTGGTGTTGGAGAAGACTCTTGCGAGTCCCTTGGACTTCAAGGAGATCCAACCAGTCCATTCTAAAGGAGATCAGCCCCGGGATTTCTTGGAAGGAATGATGCTAAAGCTGAAACTCCAGTACTTTGGCCACCTCATGCGAAGAGTTGACTCATTGGAAAAGACTCTGATGCTGGGAGGGACTGGGGGCAGGAGGAGAAGGAGACGACAGAGGATGAGATGGCTGGATGGCATCACAGACTCGATGGACATGAGTCTGAATGAACTCCGGAAGTTGATGATAGACAGGGAGGCCTGGAGTGCTGCGATTCATGTGGTCGCAAAGAGTCAGACACGACTGAGCGACTGAACTGAACTGATAGATAACCAATGCGTTTCAGTTGAAATTCCCTTAAATAAGTAAAGTAAAAAGGTAAAATATTGAAAGGTCAAAATAAACCAATGAACACCTAAAGGAGAAATATCAATAACCGCAAATATGCAGATGACACCACCTTTGTGGCAGAAAGTGAAGAGGAACTGAAGAGACTCTTGATGAAAGCGAAAGAGGAGAGTGAAAAAGCTGGTTTAAAACTCAATATTCAAAAAACAAAGATCATCGCATCCGGTCCCATCACTTCATGGCAAATAGATGGGAAAACAATGAGAGATTTAATTTTCTTGGATTCCAAAATCACTGCAGGTAGTGACTGCTGCCATGAAATTAAAAGATGCTTGTTCCTTGGAAGAAAAGCTATGACCAACCTAGAGAGGATATTCAAAAGCAAAGACATTACTTTGCGAACAAAGGTCCATCTAGTCAAAGCTATGGTTTTTCCAGTAGTTGTGTATGGATGTGAGAGTTGGACCATAAAGAAGGCTGAGCGCTGAAGAATTGTTGCTTTTGAACTGTGGTGTTGGAGAAGACTCTTGAGAGTCCCTTTGACTGCAAGGAGATCCAACCTGACAATCCTAAAGGAAATCAGTCCTGAATATTCATAGGAAGGACTGATGCTGAAACTGAAACTCCAATACTTTGGCCACCTCATGCGAAGAGTTGACTCATTGGAAAAGACCGTGATGCTGGGAGGATTGAGGGCAGGAGGAGAAGGGGGTGACAGAGGATGAGATGATTGCATGGCATTACCAAGTCAATGGACACGAGTTTGAGCAAGCTCCAGGAGCTGGTGATGGACAGGGAAGCCTGGCATGCTGCAGTCCATGGGATTGCAAAGAGTTGGACACGACTGAGAGATTGAACTGAACTGAAGCGAAGGAAACAAACTTAACCAGGTCACATAGGAGCAGGAAGTGGAAATCAGGTGTCAAGGCTACAGTACCCGCCTCTTCACCCACAGACGCCTGCGATCTCCCGTTCTCGTCTCTCCACAAGTCACTCTGCTCCCCTGCTTCTACTTGTAGACCAGCTCCCTTGTGCTACTCAAGATCTCTCTGCATAACTTCTGTTTGCAGGTAGCTTTTCTCTTGATTTCACTAGTTTCAGCCAACGCATAAGACTGTTCAAAGACCTTCATTGTCATCTTAATGACCAGACTTTCACAGCCCAATTCCAAATTACTAGAAAAGAGAATCCAATTGGCCCCATCAGGGGAGTGTATGTGTGAATGTGTTTAATGTGGGGTAGGGGGACGCTGGCTATAGAATGAGTGAAGAGGTGTTATGAACTGTGATCATGTGATCCCTAAGGTCACCTTTTCCAGTCCTAAAATGGGGGGAGAGGTTAGGGTCTTTACAGATGAACTTGGCATGTCTATTACACAGAAGAATATTTAGTGATGTAAAAAGACGTTCAAACTCCACTAAGTGTAAAAAAGATTGCATTAAGTATAGTATAATCCTCATTTTTTTAAAAATAAATATGCATAGAAAAAATAGTAGAAGAGTCCCTGGTATTGGAATAATGGAAGACTTTTATTTCCTGTTTTAATATTTCTGTTTTCTGTATTTTCTGTAACAAAGTAGTATACGTTAAGAAAAAAATACATTTTTAATAAAGAAAATAAATATAGCAAGTGCCACAAATTTTAAATGTACAAAGAGATTAGGATCCTAAATTAACTCTTAAGAAAAGATAATTACCCTCATTAATGGGTGATTACTTATAATCCAGCAGATAACAATATTATAGGGGGAAATATTCTGAGTATCTCAAGGTAAGGAGCCCTTTTACCCTAAAACTCACTATGTTTCTACTTGGTGGATGTGGGCAGTGAACACTTAAGACTATGCTTAATCTATAGGATTTATAAACATCAATAGTAGGATTACAATATAATATGATTATAATATTATAGTATTGGGTTATGTCAACAATAGGACTATATTATTAATTTAATGGTAGATATTCATTGATTGGAATCAATACGGGGAAGTTTTTTTAAGACCTTGCTTCACTTTTTAAACTTTTTATTATAGAAATTTTCAAACAGAGGCAACAGTAGAAGGAATAGTACTGTGAACATTCACATTTCCACCACAGTTGTCTGTGGTTACTCAGTCCATTTACCTTTTCACTCATACACCTCCCCTGCCTCCTTACCCCCATCCTCAGATTACCCTGAAGGACATCTGGCTGAGAATTGATCCCCAGCTTCCTGAGGGACAGCCACGCCCAAGCAGCCTCAGATGGTCTCCAGCTTCACTGAAATCTGGCAGGCAGCTGCAGAGCGGGGCAGCCAGGGGCCCTTGGGCACCTCATTTGCCGACTGCCAAGCGACTGCTAAGTAACACTTACTACACACACTTCAGTGTGTGCAAGAACACCAAACACTGTTCTACTGCGCTCAGAGCGTCTAAGTCTGATCACCACCCTTGGTCCTGGCATTTCTCGTGGGTTTCGAAAGATTCATGCCTCGCTAAAGAATCACTCTTAAAAACAAAAGCTCAAGGATGTAGGCTTAAATACTCCTAATTAAAATTAATGCAGGGTGGGACAGAATAAGGTAAGCAATAACGTATCAGTGTTAGTTATAGGTAGCAGAACCATTTCAGAATAATTAAAACAGGCTAACCAATTAACCAGTCTTTGAACAATAACAGAAACTTGACCCTCACCTTTGGTTTATCATGCTAGAGTGACTGAGATAGTCCCTGTTATCTGGCTTGAGAGGGTATTTTTATGGTTGTAAATTTGGGAAGTTCGGATCCTCCCCCAGGGTACCAGGGGGCATCTATGAGGCACCTCCTCCAAGATGGGATGGCAAGAGTGGTGAGTGGAGTTATCCAATACCTGCCCATCTGACTTACTCTGCAAAATGGGAAGTCAGAAAGACTTCTTTTTTGAAAGGGCAGTTCTAGATTCACAGCAAAACTGAAAGGAAGATACAGAGATTTTCCATCTCCCCTCTGCATCCCCCCACCTGCTCTAGCCTCCTCATGATCAGCACCCCCACCAGATGGGACATTTGCTACAACTGATGAACCTACGTTGACATGTCCTCATCACCCAATGTCCATAAATTTGCATTGAATCCAAGGGTCCCCTTCGTGTTGTATCACATTGGGTAGTTTTACTGCCCTAAAATTCTCTGTGGCCCACTTACTTCTCCCTCCACCATCATGTCACCTGCAACCACTGATGTTTTTACTGTCCACCATTTCCCCTTTTCCAGAACATCAACATATGTTTGGAATCATATGGTGTATACACAACCTCTTCACATTGGCCTCCTCCACTTTATAATATGCATTTAAGTTTCCTCCAAGTGTTTTCCTGGCTTGATAATTCACTTTTTTTTTTTTTTTTGGCTCAGAACATTATCTCATTGTCTGATGCACCACAGTATCCCCTCACCTACTAAATGACATCTTCCAAGTTTTGGCAATTATGAATAAAACTGTTATAGACATCCCTGTGTAGGGTTTTGTGGACATCATGGTCACTTGGCTATATACCAGGGAGTGTAATTGCTGGATGGTGGCTCAGTGGTACAGAGTCTGACTGTCAATGCAGGAGCAGCAAGGGTTGCTGGTTTGATCCCTGGGTTGGGATGATCCCCTGGAGTAGGAAATGGCATCCTGGAGAATCCCATGGGCAGAGGAGCCTGGTGGGGTCACAAAAGTCAGACTCAACTGAGCAGGCACCTATGATAGGAATATGTTTGGCTTTATAAGAAGCTGCAACATCCAAAAGTGTGTGTACCATTTTGCATTTCCATCATGGTAAGTTTTCTAAACATTTATATATATCTGTTACAGTTAGTGATCTAAAAAGCACCGAGGAATGTATTACTTTAGAGAAGAACCTATTAAATGCTCTAGCAGTTAGGACAAGACCCTTTTTCTTACAAACTAACTATACTATTGTTTAAAAACACACTTTTCTCTCCAACTCCCTCACTTGTCTGTTGGCCCCCAAGCCTACAGTTGTTCATATACCCTGAAGATCAGCTTGATAACAGCCTCTATATTTCTCCCAACGTACTCACAGTTTGCCAGCAAAAGAGACCTGACTTTATAGGAATGTTTACCTCAGAGTGAATTCTTAAGAGATGCCAAAGCTCCCCACTTCCACTCCATTCTTCCTGGAAAATAAATATCCATTAAAGATTCACTTCTTTGGGTGAATGTAGAGCCAAGAAGCCAGGATTTAAGATTCAAAAGGCCCTTGGAAGGGAATGCATTTAACCATGAACACTTCAGCATGGATACTTTTATCAGGATATGCTGTCCCGTCCCCTTCCATGGACCCGAGAAAAAGAGGGAGACTGATAGCCTTTTAAAGAAAAGAATCCAAGATTTGAATGGTTGCCAGGCGGCCTCTAGGAAGAAACAGCTGGGATCAGCAGGCAGGCACTAGACACTTGGCAGGCGTCTACACTGGGCAGGAGACTGGGGAGTCGAGGTTCAAAGGCAAAATCGCAAAGTGTTGATTTAACTCTGGGTTTTTCCCAAGAGGTGCCCCTTGTCGTTACAGTTAATCTCCGGAGTTTTTGATCATTCCCTTTACACAAATCCAGATCCGTGGGTGACCCCGGAGCTTTGTCCTCACAGTAGGGTAGGTTGGGGAGCAGGGTCACCAATGGGTCCATTGGCTGTCACTACGGTGTCCCCGGGCACAGGGCCAGCTGTTCCTGCCAAGAGTCATAAATCACCCATCTTAACCTGTTGCTATGAAGGTATCGTCCACAGTTATTTTTCTTGTAGTGTTTTAGCACCCAGCTGAGCTCATGGCTAATTAGACTCAGAGGAGCCAGGGGACGGCTTGCTCATGACTGTTTTGGCTGAAATGCATCCTTAGGACACACTGCTCTGAACTGGCTGCAACAGAGTTTTGGATTTTCATATTTTGCTGCCTAGTTGAAGTCTACAGTATTTACAAGGTATTCTAGTTCACTTAACCTGTATTTGCAATGAGTACATTGCAGAGCGCGTTAGGGGTACAGAGCAGGCCAAGATGCTTGCTTTCAAGCACCTCCCTATCCATTGCTGTTGTTGTTTAGTCACTAAGTTGTGTCTGACTCTTTGCGACCTCATGGACTGTAGCCCACCAGGCTCCTCTGTCCATGGGATTCTTCAGGCAAGAATACTGGAACGAGTTGCCATTTCCTTCTCCAGGGGATCTTCCTGACCCAGGGCTTGAACCCACGTTTCCTGCATGGGCAGGCAGATTCTTTACCTGTGAGAAACCAGGGAGTGCTTAAACACATGCAGAATTAATTCATGAGTGTGAGATAGTGTATAATAAATAGTAAGAGGGTTACCGATTTCCATGGAAGTGGCAGAGAATGGGTGGAGGGTGTTTTAGGAAGACAAAGGATTACCTAGTGGACCCGATGCAATTCCTTTGATCCTTGTAAGGGGAAGGCAGGATGCACAAGGTGAAGTGAGATGTGACAACAAGAGCAAAAACTGAAGCGAGTGATACGTTTAAAAGAGGGAGGAAGGGGCCACAAGCCTGAGAATGCAGGCAGTCTTCAGAAGCTGTAAAATGTTAGGAAAGAAACTCTCCCTTGAGCCCCCAGAAGGGGTGCAGCGCTGCCATCAATGTGATCTGACCCAGAAGACCTATGTCTGACTTCTGACCTCCCAAACTGTAAGATAATAAATTGGTGGTGTTTTAAACCACAAAATATATGATCATTTGTGATAGCAACCTCAGAAAACAAATACCCCTGGGAATGGACAGTTTTATTTGGGCTGTTTGGCAAAAGAGAAGGATGGTTAAACACACAGACTTTGGGAGTCAGATGGCCAGAGCCCAAACCCTAGAAAGCAGCTCTATGAATTGGGTACATTAGGTAACTTCTATGGGTCTCAGTTTACAGTTTTAGTAAAATAGATCCATCTCATAAGGCGGCTGTAAGGATTACATGAGTTAATACAAGTAACTCTTGTATTAACTTGGAATCAACTCTTTTATTCCAAGACGATATTCTTGGAGAAACATCATCTAGTACACAGCAAACACTCAGCACATTTTAGTTGATTCATATAATATTTGGTAGCATATTTCAGCAAATACTGGAGCTAGGATTGTGTTGAGAGCTCTCTATTGCTGGTTTCGGACAGCTCCTGCTGCAACCACAGTAACTGTTTAAAAATCCAGAAAATGGGCTTTCTCAGCACTCACCCCCAACAGATGCCTGCTGCTGTGACGTGTTTGCCTTTTGGGAAATCCTCCCCCCACCCCTCCTCCCTCACCCCACCAGCACACATACTCCCTTGGGAAGGATTCTCTTTTTTTAATTCCTTTTTCAGAGTCTCTGAACTTTCATACCATCTGGTCTTGGTGGTTCTGTGGTTCTTGAAACACAGTTTCATTTCTGTTTGTGAAGGTAGAAAATCCTCCAGGCTATATTTAAAACAGTTTAAAGACCCTCCTGACTATACCGATCTGGGCTCACCCTGGGAAATGGCTCTTTCTGATGACAAGCTGCTTCCCCTCCCAAACTGAACCATGTACAGGATTTTGTTTTCTTCTAGGAGCCCAAACTTGGAATAGACTGATCCAGATTTTGTGAGTGGCAATGAACACTGTTTACGTGTGTGCACCATCCAAGCTTGTGTGCAAACATTCAGCTACCCCATTAGCTGCATTTGCAAGCTGGCGTCTGGAGCTCTAAACTGTAGCAAGAGTAAGGATGCACTGACTGCGATCTTCAGAGCCTGTGAAGCAAAAGCTTTTAAGGTCAACCACAGTGTTTCGGGAATGAGGTGGAAAGAAACCATTGCCTCATACCATCCTTCTAAGAACTTTTTAGTGTAAGCCCTTACACTTAGGTATTTGATCGCTTTTGAGTTAATGTTTACATGTGGTAGGAGGCCTGAGGCTCAAATTCATCCTCTTGCAGATGGATGGCCCGTTGTTATAGGACCATTTGCTGAAAAGGCTACTCTTTTCCCATTGAATCGTCTTGGCACACTTACTGAAAATCAATTGCCCCTTAATGCAAGGGTTTATTTTTGGACTCACTGCCATGGATGGCAGATGAGACCCTCTTGATCACTGTAGCTTTGTAGCAAGTTGTGAAATTGTGGCATATGAGGCTTCTCCCACTTCCTTCTTCTCTCAAGATTGTTTTGGTTATTGGGAGCCCTTTGTATTAGGATCAGTTTGTCGATTTCTGCAAAAGAAAGTTGGCTTAGATTTGGTAGGCATTGAGCTGAATCTGAAGATTGGCTTGGAGAATGCGTGCGTGCTCAGTTGCTTTGGTCGTGTCTGACTCTTTGCAACCCTATGGACTGTATCCCGCCAGGCTCTCTGTCCGTGGGCCTCTGCAGGCAAGAATACTGGAGTGGGTTGCCATGCCCTCCTCCAGGGCATCTTCCCAACCGTGGGGTCCCAACTGCGGGGTCAAACCTGAGTCTCCTGCACTGCAGGCAGATTCTTTACCCATTGAGCCACTGGGAAGCCCTACTGCCATCTAAACAGTCTTCTAGTTCACAGACACATCCTTGAATCCTTTGACAGCCTTGAATTCTGAAGACATGTCTCCAATATGGACCTGCCTACCTAGCAACGGTCAGGCAGGGTGACTGACATGTCTAGTCAAGAGTACTGGGCAGTGAATTAGTTGGGTGTGGCACCATTAGTGTACACACACTTTTCTGGGCTGCTTACATCTGTAGGATGGAGCATGGCCTCCAAAGTCCAGATAACTTCTCCAGTTCAATGACCACAGACTTTTTCTCCAGCCTCAGTCAAGTACCATTCAGACTCTTGAAGCTGGTATGAAGAAGTATTGGGAGATTATCATCTTTGCGGTAATGTGTCTCCCACATAGGAATGAAGTCATGTGCCATTCTTTTGGGGTTTAATCTACTCCACATGAGCCTAAGATGCTCCGGTGGTCTCTTGCATCCTATCTACTCATCCACCTAAGCGTTTATTCCAGTCTAGAGCTGGAGAGGGGTCTCCTTGGAGGAAGAGCCCTATGGTTCAGAGGAAGTTTCAGTACCGCACCTACCCTGAAAATCAAGGAATTAGAAGGGTGTGGCTGGCAGCTTTGGGGGTCATTTTAAGGGAGTCAGGAGCTGATAGACCCACACTTTCAAGCTGTAGGATTTGAACCATCCGTGGGGCTCTGAAATCAATGCAGTGGCTCACAACCAGAATTCTGGAAAAATGAAATACAAATAGAACAAGTTCATTGGGAAAGGTAACAGTAAGGTTGGTTTCTGGGAACTGTCAATGCAACGTAAAAATTTTTGAGGTTTCGGTGCTTTTGTAGCTACTCTGTGTTTGTTATTTCAGCTGCCTTTGTCTCTTTCTCTACAGCAATGAACAGAAGAGGCTTGAAACAATAAGGCTGGAGAGTTTAGCTTCAAGCTCTTTAAAAGGAGCAAAACACAAGGGGATTTAAGCTGGACAGTGACTCCATTAATGCTGGATATTCTGGGAAGAAAAATGCTGATCCTTTGGAAATAAAGAAATCTTGTTCATGGGAAACATGTCTAGGACTGAGAAATGGCCACAGGACTTAACCAGCAAGAAGCCCCAAATATTCTTATTCCTTTGGCCACAAGAAAACAGACCCAGACAGAACAGATTTAACTATTTCTGTTTAATTAACTAATTAATTAACTAAACTGAATTTAACTATCACATTTCATGAAATGTGAAATTGATAACATAGGCACTTGTACTAGACAGACATTTTTTTTTTTTGCCACGTGGAATCATGATAAGGACGATTCATATGTATGAAGTTCCTTTGCAGGAGATCAAGGATAAGAACTTGATTCTCAGGGAATAATGGGCTTTAAATCCCTACCATCTGCCTCTTCCTTAAATACCAAGTCAAGAGCTTCAGGCAAAGAAAGTCCTTCAGAATAAAAATCAGGAAATCATACAGGGCATCTGAGTGTGTACATTTATGAGTTTCAAGTGTTGTTTTTTTTTTTAAACTCACTTTCTGAGATTTAACACCTTGTCGGAACACATTTCCAGCAGGTCAAGGGTAAGTTAGGACAAGAAATGTTTAACTTCCGTTGAGAAGGAGGCGGGCTCTGATAAAACCTTCAGAATGTGGTCTGAGGAAGCAGGGGTAATCGCCCCCTCCCACTGGCCTCCTGAGACCTCAGGGGAAATAGAAACACACATCCATATACATGGGAACAAGTGAAGGATGGTGCGCCTTCCGTGGGGGAAGCCAAGAGAAACCGTAAGATTTTCAGTTGATAAATCCCAGTGATCAACATGTACACGTCCTATAAAAGCCCCCCAAGTCCAAGCATAAAAATGCCATCTGGTGCAACTCAGCACTCTGGAAGTACGGATTTCCCCTGCCCGGGGGGGAGAGTCCAGGAGACGTGTGTCCGCCACGTTCTTCCCTGGACTCCCTCCGTGGCACTCCTAGCCACATCCCGACTCTATTTCTTTCCTTTTTCAAAATAATAATAATAATAATAATAATTCCCCACATGTACCGTTCATCCTCTTGACTCGTTTATTTTGTAACTGGGATTTTTTGCCTCTTCATCTCCCTCGCCTGTTCCTTTCCTCCCGGAACCCGCTCCCTTCCAGTAACTACCTGTTTGTTCTCCGTGTCTGTAGCTCTGCTTCCGTTAGGTTGTGCGTGTTCATTTGTTTCATTTTTAGATTCCACATATAAGTGAAATCATATGGTATCTGCCTTTGTCTGACGTTTCTCTCAGCATAATACCCTTTGCTGTCATCCCATATGGCAAGATCTCACCGTTTTTAATGGCTGAGTAGTATTCCATTCCCTGCATACACCACATCGTCTTAATCCATTCTTCCGTGGATGACCGTGAACCCCATCCCAGGCACGCATATCCACACCTCTGTTCTATTTTTAGGCAAAAAACACCCCAAAACCCCTTATTTAAAAACCGCAAAGCCCACAGTATTTTAGCCTTTTTTCAGTATTAATATTTTGGTCTTCCAGCCACAGTCCTAATCTCCCTCCTTTCCCAAATTGCCCTTTTTAATCAATTCTCCTTTACACACTTCCATTTTTTGCCATCGGTCTTCTCTATTCCTGAGTTCTATGTGTCCGACTCTTTTTCTTGGGCTGCCCCTACTTCTGAAACCTGTGAAAAGTCTTGTGATGCGGAAGGGAGAAGAGAAATGTAAAAATGAAATGAGACACCGAGGAATAATTCCAAGACATGGCACAAATCCATTCCCCTCCCCCAACCTCAAGCCCCACAATAGTTTCAGCTTTGGTTGGTTTTCATCCTTTCACTGTCTCTTCGATACATTTTCCAGATTTTTCTTTCCAAGTCAAAGTTGTGTCTTCCAAAAATTGACCTACACAGTAACCACCCAAGACAACCCACCAGATAATATATTCTAATTTGTATCAGAATGTCCTGGAATTTGTATAAGGCTTTTCTCCCCCAGAATCACTTTACCAGCTTTTTTTTGGGTGATTATTTGGCAAGATGCCCCCATCCTAAAGCTAAACAGCGATTTAAAAATGTAATTTCCTTATATAAACAGCACGTTCTACACTCTGATAAAT
Source organism: Ovis canadensis (assembly GCF_042477335.2). NCBI lineage: Eukaryota > Metazoa > Chordata > Mammalia > Artiodactyla > Bovidae > Ovis > Ovis canadensis. The sequence goes on along the minus strand of NC_091257.1, from coordinate 27,328,455 downwards.
AACTTTAGATTTGTTTGTTGTTTTAGGTAGGTCCTAAATTCCCAGTCCCTCCCATGATGTCTTCCCTTAAAGCAATTCTAATTTTCATTTTTAAAGTAAACACTGCAAGCGATCAAATGTTGAACCAGAGAGAGCAAAACAATTCCCATGAATTATTCAAAGAAAGGACCTGAGAAATATCTGCTGGAATTTCCTATAAACTTGCACCTAAAACTGATCATTTGGGATCATTTCCTTGGCGGTCTAGTGGTTAAGACTGCCTTCCCCACTGCAGGGGCCTGGATTTGATCCCTGGTTGGGGAGGTAGGATCCCACATGCTGCATGCTCAAAAAAATAAATAAAAGTGATCCAAATAAATGAGAGTGATCCAAATAAATAAAAGTTGGATTTGTCCAACTCATTTTACAGACGAGAAAAGTGAGGCCTGGAGGTGAGGTAAAACAGTCCCGGACCTCGCCGGGGGTGGGGAGCAGGGGGGCAGTGGTAGTCCTGCCTGTCCCCTGACTTCTGCGTTTATAGTCCTCTCCACCTGGGAGCCAACACCAGCACTTGGACCCACCCTCCCCCCCACCCTCCTTTGCCCCTCTCAGCATGATGGTCACTTCCCATGGGATAATGCCTGTGACAATCCCCCGAACTCATAAGCTAGCGGAGCAGCCTGCACCTACTCTCTCCCACTTTGCACCACGTGGTGCCCCTTGGTTGCTACTTGTGGTCTCAGCCTCTGAACTGTGACCTTTTTTCTTTAGTTCTCTGAAACACGCAGCTTCCTATAGTCCCTGGTGTGTAACAGATGCTGAATAAATATTTGTTGGGGGATTTTTCCAGGTCGCTTGTTCTCCCAGAGCGTGCGCTTGCTTTTATACCAGGATCTGAAAACCTGATAGAGTGTCCTTTTCTTTGGGCACACCCTGCGGCCTGTGGGATCTGTGACAGCTACGGTGAAACACGCATGTGGGTGTGATGGGAATGATATTGCTGACAAGGCCATGGATGTATTTTCCTTCTAAATGACCCCCTTGCCATTCTCTGGCGATCACCCCCATCTTATGGCAGGAAGCTTTTTTTGTTTTTCCCCACGGAAGGAAATGGCAGATACCACCTAAAATGAGATAGCTGCTGCTGCTGCTAAGTCACTTCAGTCGTGTCCGACTCTGCGCAACCCCAGAGACGGCAGCCCACCAGGCTCTTCTGTCCCTGGGATTCTCCAGGCAAGAACACTGGAGTGGGTTGCCATTTCCTTCTCCAATGCATGAGCATGAAAAGTGAAAGTGAAGTTGCTCAGTCATGTCTGACTTCGCGATCCCATGGACTGCAGCCCACCAGGCTCCTCTGTCCATGGGATTTTCCAAGCAAGCACCTTGCAGTAATAAGAAGGCTTACCTGGGACCTAAGCCAGTCTGTGTCTCCTTCAGCTTGGAGGGGCACTGAGGGTTTGAAAGGCACTGCTGGTGTGGAATACAGCATCTGAGGGCCAGTGTGTAAATACGATGAAAGTACCATTCAGAGTAAGATTTTTCAGCCAGGTGGTGGCTCAGCCAGGTGACACCTGAAATCCCTAATAGCTGGAATGGTGTCAATTGCATGAAACTGGTCCTGGCGATGGTCTCCAAGGCTATGACATACTTCTCAAAAGTCTATAAGCTGAATGTTAAAAGTAATGTTAGTATAAATCGTGAAGATCTTATCTAGCTCAAGGGAGAAAACTAAGAGCCTGCCCAAGGTTCTGTTTTCAGGCCTCTGATGATTTCAGGATATTAAATGTCAGTGACACTACACACATACGCCACATCACTGATTGGCAACCAAGATAAAATCTAGGTTATGGATCATAAAATGCTCTCAAGCATCTTCTCAACAAATGCAGCCTGGTGTGAATGATTTGCTAGGATGTGATATTGTAGAAAAGGGATAACTTCTCGCAGTAGGAATGATGAGCCCCTCTCACCCGACGGTGGGAAACCTCACTCCTGCTCTGGGGTTTTAGGTTGTTCTAGAAAAGCAGGGGTTGATATGATTAGCGTCTGACACAGGAATAAAGGGATAAAGTAGATCAAATGCAATACACAGTTCTCCCAGAAACCAGCCGCTTAAGATAGTGGTTATTAAACGCAGAGTTTTGCTTCCTAGATGACTACACAGAGGGCCTAATCCAGTCTCTAAGGGGGTGTCAGATGCTTGGGTTACTCATTTATTTATTCAGCAGGTACTTTATTGAAACTGTATTGTGCCAAGCCTTGTTCTAGACCCCAGAGATAACAGCATGGAAACAATCAAATCTCTAACCTCATGGAGTGTGCTAAGCAAATTTGAATTCTTCCTGATCTTCGGACATTTTCACTTGAGCATATCAAGCGGGCCTGGGAGAGACTACAATGCAACGCTGGCACAGTTTGAATCTACAGACTGATGGAGATAATCCACTTCCTAAAATATGCCTGCAGTTCCGAGGAAGGTTGCATATCTGGTTGTCAGTACATGAGAAAATCACATTATGATGTTGTTTCTACAAGGGGATCCCATTTTGTTCCAACATATCTGCATAGAAAAAATTACCAAAAGGCTATACACTGAAATTTTGTTTTATTTTGTTTTTTTAAAATTAATCTTGATTGGAGTACAGTTGATCTACAATGTTGTGTCAGTTTCTGATGCATAGCAAAGTGAATTGGTTCTACATAAGTATATCCACTTGTTTATAGATTCTTTTCCCATAGGGTCATTAAAGTACTGAGTAGAGTTCCCGTGGTACACAGTAAGTAGGTCCTTATTAGTTATCAATTTTGTATACAGTGGTGTGTATACGACAATCCCAATCCCCCAATTTATCCCTCCCATCCTTACCCCCTAGTAACCGTAATTTTGTTTTCTACATCAGTGACTCCATTTCTGTTTTGTATAAAAGTTCATTTGTGCAATTTTTTTTTAAGATTCTACATATAAGTGGTATCATATGATATTTATCTTTGTACACCTAAATTTTAAAAGCAACCATGGAATGATGGAGGCATTTCATTTTTCTCACAAGGCTTAAACGACTTGAAAATCTCAGTGTTTCAACACCATATGCTTCTCCTTTTTGCTCACCAGCATCCCTTCCACGGTGCAGTTCCCTGCTCCTGAGAGCCCCCTGCTCCCCGGCAGGAGCAAGGTCGTGCATGGTAAGGCTATCTGGAGGCCCCACCTGGCAGGGAGGGAGCCACTTTTGTGTGTGATCCATTTCCCCAAACTCAGCTGTCTGGCCCCCTCCGAACTGCACAGGAGGTTCGGAAGCACCTGCTTCCCGCTGCCAGTGAGCATCCAGCAAGGCTTGGATGCCAGTCTCAGTTCCTTGCTGAACCCGTGAGAGCTCTCTGAATATCTGGTTCTTACTGGATGCTCTATGCTTTCTGAAAATGAGCCTGGGAACTTTATATATGTTATTTCAGATGCAAGCAATTCAATTTCATAGTTAGATTTGAGAGGCACAGAAGAGACACTATGGGTCTAGTGTGGCCAGTGCCTTAGACTGGAAGACAGAACAGGAGCTCACTGTGCACCTGCTTTGGACAAGGCATGTGATTTTGGACATATGAGCAACCTCTTGATAGGAAAAAGAATCACATCCCTTATATTTGTAATATTCTATGATTGCTTAAGCTAAGTAGCTGTTTATATGTATATATTTAAAGAATCTACAGTTTTACATTGATACACACACATATATATACACACATTAAAAAACCATGCATATTTGTGTGTGTGTAGTAGCTAAGTTGTGTCTGACTCTTTTGTGACCCCATGGGCGTTAGCCAGCAAGACTCCCCTGTCCCATGGGATTTCCCAGGCAAGAATACTGGTGTGGGTAACTATTCTGTCCTCCAAGGGATCTTCCCAACCCAGGGATTGAACCCACGTCTCCTGTGTTGCAGGCAGCTTCTTTACCACTGACCCATCTGAGCCACCAGGGAAGCATCGTGCATGTTTATGATGGTTGATTTTATATGTCAACTTGACTGGGCCAAGGTGGGCCCAGATTCAGTATGATTTCTGGGTGTGTCTAGGAGGATGTTTTGAGATGAGATTAGCATTTGAATCAATGGACTCAGTAAAGGGTAAAGAAGATCACCCTCCCCTACGGGAGGAAAGGTGGGGTAGGAACCTCATCCAATACCCCAAAGGCCTGAATACAGCAAAAATGTAGAGGAAATTGGCCCCTTTTGCTTCCTGCCTACCTGCTGGGCTGGGCCATAGGTCTTCTGCCCTCGGACAGGGATTTACCTTCCAAGCTGCCTGCATCTCAGGCCTTTGGACTCAAGACTAGAACCACACCACTGGCTTTCCTGGCCTGCAGTCTCCTGGTAAGATGTCTCAGCCTTCATCACTGTGTGGGTCAATTCTTCACAATAAATCTCTGCATAGACACTTGTTCTGTTTCCCTGGGGAACCCTGACTAATAAATATAGAATAGGGCCAGGCCGGGTTAGAACCGGGACCGAGTACAGCACTCTCGACTGCTCTGTACTTGCTGAGCGGGCCTGGATACACATACACGTGTGCATGCTGGCCATGACGCTTTCAGTTCAGTCGCTCAGTCGTGTCCGACTCTCTGCGACCCCATGAATCGCAGCACGCCAGGCCTCCCTGTCCATCACCAACACCCGGAGTTCACTCAGACTCACGTCCATCGAGTCAGTGATGCCATCCAGCCATCTCATCCTCTGTCGTCCCCTTCTCCTCCTGCCCCCAATACCTCCTAGCATCAGGGTCTTTTCCAATGAGTCAACTCTTTGCATGAGGTAGCCAAAGTATTGGAGTTTCAGCTTCAGCATCAGTCCTTCCAATGAACACTCAGGACTGATTTCCTTTAGGATGGACTGGTTGGATCTCCTTGCAGTCCAAGGGACTCTCAAGTCTTCTCCAACACTACAGTTCAAAAGCATCAATTCTTCGGAGCTCACCTTTCTCCCCAGTCCATACATGACCACTGGAAAAACCATAGCCTTGACTAGACGGACCTTGGTTGGCAAAGTAATGTCTCTGCTTTTGAATATGCTATCTAGGTGGGTCATAACTTTCCTTCCAAGGAGTAAGCATCTTTTAATTTCATGGCTGCAATCACCATCTGCAGTGATTTTGGAGCCCCCCAAAATAAAGCCTGACACTGTTTCCACTGTTTCCCCATCTATTTCCCATGAAGTGATGGGACCGGATGCCATGATCTTAGTTTTCTGACTGTTGAGCTTTAAGCCAACTGTTTCACTCTCCCCTTTCACTTTCATCAAGAGGCTTTTGAGTTCCTCTTCACTTTCTGCCATAAGGGTGGTGTCATCTGCATATCTGAGGTTATTGATATTTCTCCCAGCAATCTTGATTCCAGCTTGTGCTTCCTCCAGCCCAGCATTTCTCATGATGTACTCTGCATATGAGTTAAATAAGCAGGGTGACAATATACAGCCTTGATGTACTCCTTTTCCTATTTGCAACCAGTCTGTTGTTCCATGTCCAGTTCTAACTGTTGCTTCCTGACCTGCATACAGATTTCTCAAGACACTTTCTCATGACACTTTCGGTCTATGCCATCTCTTTATTATCTTCTTCTTCCCTCAGAGAGGAGCTTCCCAGTGGCTCAGGGGTAAAAAATCCACCTGCCAAGCAAGAGATTCTGGTTTGATCCCTGGGTCAGGAAGATCCCCTGGAAAAAGAAACAGCAATCCACTCTGTTATTCTTGCCTGGGGTATCCTATGGACATGTGAGCCTGGTGGGCTACAGTTCATGGTGTCACAAAAGAGCTGGACATGACTTAGCGGCTAAACAACAACAACAACTCCCCCCAGGGAAGAGGTGCATTCATCCCGTGGGGCCCTGGCCAGCCAGGCAGGTGTGTGTCGTCCGAGGGGAGGGTATACTGACAGCAGCTGGGGGTTCCGTCCCCAGCCCATGGGCTCTGCTGGTAGAAACAACACAGGAGCTATTGAGAAACCCAAGGAGAGCGCAGCCCTGCAGTCAGTCTGGCAAAGCCATGTGCCTTTCTCAGTGCTAAGGGTGAGGGGGCTCGGGCTATTTATTACACACCAGAGACCAATAAACCACATACCGATGAAAAGGCGACATTTTCTAGCTAACAAAACAGTTCGCAGTACCAAGGGACAGGGAAGTCTTTTTTTTCAGCAAGGTTGACGCAGTCAAAGCAGTCGGGGGAAGGACTGTAATTCCAGGAAACTCAGCTACAAGAATTTGACATTTTAACAGGAACCAGCTAGCATTGCAACCTTGAGAGGCGACAGCCTGCTACAGAGAAGAGGAAGAAGCACCAAGACAAATCCAAAGAAATGACGCTGCCACCACGCTGACTTTTGGTTAGGTGGGAAAACACACGTCCCTATCATTTAAACAGTTTGAGTCAGATTACTGTGTATGTGCATTTTTAAGTAGTTCAGATGTAAGGGTTTTTGTTTTTGGTTGCAGCAGGTCTTCCCAGGCTGTCTCTAGTTGCAGCGAGCGGAGCTCCTCTTGGTTGCAGTGTGCGGGTTTCTCACTGCCGCGGCTTCTTTTGCTGTGGAGCAAGGTTCTAGAGCGCACGGGTTTCCATAGCTCTGCTGCAGCTCCCGGGCTCCAGAGCTCAGGCGCGGTAGTAGCACAGGCTTAGTTTCTCCGCAGCATGTGGGATCTTCCCGGATCAGGGATCAAACCCTCATCCCTGCATCGGCAGCCAGATGCCTATCCACTGTACCACCAGGGAAGTCCCCAGATTACAATAGTTGTTGTAAAAAACCTTCCTGATACAAGGACGCACCTAGAGGGACTACATACTGATAACCAAACCCCCCTCAGGGAGCTGTGCTTTAACAAGCCCCCAGGGAGCAGCCAGGGTTTTTAAAATTCTGAACAATAATCTTTGATTAACTCTAGAAATTGCTGATGGGAGTTTGTGAATGTCAAATATCATTAATCCTCTTGCCTTCCTTAAGGAGACCTTTCAAGTATATGTAAATGGAGGTTTAAGAGTCAAAGGAAGGATGTCCAATTTTGGATCAGCTCCTGGCAGAGGATACGTGGAATCCAAACAACAATTTTAAAAACAACACTGCCCTAAAAATAACTGGTGACGTCCCACTGGAGTGGGGGAACTGTGGCTAATGTTTCCTGAAGGAAGTATTCCCAGTAGTAGCTAAACTATTATTTGTTGCATAGAAACTGTAGATAAAACACACTGCTAACTGGTAACTATGGCGGGGGGGGGGGGGGGACCATTTATTATAATTATGGTAATTTAGAAAAGACTCCCATAAACTCATTTTGACTTCGAATGCACAAATCAGTGAAAATATTCTTTACTGTTCCTCTCCTGATAGTTCTATGCAGACTTTCCCCCAGATACTTGTCTACAATCTTCATTAAAAATTTGGACAGACTCACCAAAGCCAACAATCTGTTCTCTTTGATTTTTTTTTTAAAACCAATGGGTGGTATTTCATTCTCTTTGCATTCTCCCTGAAGAGAGTTTTGTGAAAATGTGCATAATTTTAATTGAAAGATATTTAGTCCTTGTGTGTGACAAGGAAACGCTGGACTAGAAAGAGTCTGGGATCCCAGGAGGCAGTCTTGTGCATTTTCCTCTGTCTGGCTGGCTTCTTCCCTGTGAATTCATATAAAATGTTTGTGAAATGTACTGAAAATCTAGATGAGAAACCATTTTGTCTCAAGGAATTGTATTAATTTTCCTCTTTCAGTTTGCAAGGAGTAGAAACTGTCTCTTACTTCAGAGGACAGACTTCTTGTTAAATAGGAATGAAACAGAGGAATCAGGAAAATACATCCATGACTGGATAGCCACTATGCAAAGAGAACAAAGGCTTTTTATCCATTAGGACCCAGTAATAGCAACAGTGGGCAAGAACTCTGGGGACCAGAGAGCTTTTGTGTCCTCAGACCCGGACAGCTGTCACCCCCTACTTAGGATTGCTATTGGGACTTCGTATCTTCCGAATCTTGTTTGCCCATCTTTTGTCTTTAAAAGATGGTTTCACTCTATATAGAATTCCAGACTTTGATAGTATTGTTGTTTGTGTTTTTTTGGTTCGTTTTTCTTTTTTTTTAAGCACTTTAATGTTATCATTTCATTGCATTCTGACTTGTTTCTAATGAGAAGTTAGTCATCATTCTTATTATCGACACTGCATTAAAAAAAAAATCTTCAATTTCTGACTTAACTGGGTAATTTCTATCTAGTGTTCAAGTTCACTAATGTTTTCTCTTGAAGATTCAAACCGCTGTTAATGTCATCTAGTGAGTATCTAATTTCAGGCATGCATTTTAGAGTCTTTGAATTTCCATTTTGGTCGTTTGTCAGAACTCCCTTTGCTCTCATGAAATACTCCTTTCTCTTAACCATTATATTCATCTTTTTCTGTCGGTTCTCTCTTTTTTTAATTGTTTTGATTTAGAACGCTTTAAAAGTCTTTATTGAATTTGCTACAATATTGCTTCTGTTTTATGTTTTGGTTTTTTGGGAGATCTTAGCTCACTGACCAGGAACTGAGTCTGCACCCCCTGCATTGGAAGGCAATGTCTTAACAGCTGGGCTGCCAGGGAAGTCTCTCTATAAATTATAAAAAATGCTTAAAATAATATTTAAAATTTTTTATATTAATTCCAATAACTGGGTTAACTGTAGGTCTGCATTAAAAATGTAGGTCTTTAAAGATTAGGTCTTTAAAGAGTAGGTCTTTAAAGATGTAGGTCTTTGCAGACCTACTGTGAGCTGTAGGTCTACATCTATTAACTATGTTTTCTCTCAGTTACTGGTCAGTGTCTCCTGCTTATTTGCATGCCTCATAATTTTTTACTGGATCTAAGATACGTACATTCAAAGACAATGAAAACTGAAGTATCATAATATTTTGATTTTATTTCTCAGAGCATGCAGGCTCTTTTCTTCGGTTGACAGGGCAAAACACTGAGTATTTATTTTCCTTCTGGAGTCTAATTGGCTTGGGTCTGTGCTGAAGTTTTGATTATATTGAGATGACCTATGCTTAGACCAACCCCAAGCTCCCACACAGCTTCTGTCTTTTTGAAATCTTCAAATCTTTTTGAAATCTTTGAAATCTTGTATTTGGGCTGATGGGCTTCCCTTTAAAACAGTTTTTGTTTACTTTGGATTCAATTCAGAATCCCTGGAATCCAAGCACGGGGTGAATGCAGCGGTCTTTGTGATTTGCCCTTTCTTCACTGATTATTTTTGTCAAAGTGTGAGGGTGAGGGTGGGATGTGGGAGTCGTTGGGCCAATTTGGTTTTGCACTTGGGACTCCTCCGTATTCTGGTTCCCGTCTTGGGGCACCACGACCGTCTGAGTCTCAGCAAGACCTCTCTAGGCCAGCCCTGCCGTATCTACACTAGAAGTTCCTCCCTGTGAGTGTATGTTGTTCAAACTTCCCCTTTGCCAGTGAAGGGTTCATTTCTCTGAAATTCAGTTTATTAAGCTTTCCCCTGTCCCCAGTCTTTGTCTGCCCCTTGGGAAAGTATGGTTTTTATATGTCTTGGCCTTTTTTGGTGTTGCCATGAGAACAAAGGTCTTTCATGTCCTTCTAACCTGAAGTGAAAGTCAGGGTCAAACGTTTGAATTTTTAAAAGTGAAACCCTAAAATCACTAAAAGAAAATTTAGACTATTGTATTTTAAAATTTGGAGTGAGAAATTCCTTCCCAAGTAAGACCCAACCCTCAGGATCTCACAAGTCATAAGGAAAATGATTTACTTTCTCTCTCACACATATGAGATACATATATATCAATAGCTACATATAAACATGTTCCTATAACTCTCTTCAGCTTTAGTGTAGTATTAGTGAAATGTACCAAAGATTGAAATGACAAACTCAGAAAGAAATATTTGCATCACATAAGACAAAAATGACTTCAAAAACTATTATAAATAGAGTATCCGATGAAAAGATGCTCACACTCGCTGAAAATTAATAACTACAAATTGAACTGAGACATTATTTTTGCCCATCACCTTGACAAGATTAGGTGCTAGCAAGGGTCTGCGGAAACCAGCAATCACAGTGTGAATGGGGTGATTAACACACCATTCTTAAACAGGTTTGCTTCTTATTATCTTCAAGTGCTTTTTGGTGACATCTAACAAAATTAGAAAATTAATATAGCATTTGACCCAGCAATTTCAGTTCTGGGAGTTTATTCTGTGCTAAGTGTGTGCTCAGTTGCTCAACTGTGTCTGATTCTTTCTGACTCCATGGACTACAGGCCGCCAGGCTCCTCTGCCCATGGAATTTTCCAGGCAAGAGTACTGAAATGGGTAACCATTTCCTCTCCCAGGGGATCTTCACAACACAAAGATCTAACCCAGGTCTCCTGCATTGCAGGCAGATTCTTTACCACTAGCATCACCTGGAATGCCCAATTTATTCTACAGATACCCTGAAAAGGCACATGAGAGTGTATGCGAAAGCGGGACCATTGCTGTATTGTTTACACGAGGAAAACCTGAAAGTAACTTTACTATTCATACCAGAGGCCTGATTCATAATACATAGTACATCATCTTAATGGAATACTTCATAACTAGGAGGAAATTAACAGAGCTGTGTGTGCTAATATAGAAAGATGGCCAAGGTATACAGTCAAGGGTAAAAATCAAGTTATAGGATAATACGATTCCTATGTCCTCATTAGTGTGTATAAATAAGAAGATCTGTGGATATGTATGTACAGGACAATATATCCAGAAGGTACCAAGGAATCGTTGATGAGTGGGTCTAAGAGTCTGCAGGATTTATTTTTAATTTTAAACCATATTATTACTCGGATTTTTCCAAACTCAAGGAGCATGGTTATTTTTATAAAATAAAGGAAGGAAGCTATCACTATGCTATGAAATAGTGTATTTAGCAACTGACTTATATGGTTTATTGTGTTACAGACCACATCATACTAACGAATATTCTGAGTCCATTGCAGAGTCTTGTACACAAGAAAAACAACGTGTGAATGAATGAAAAATGAAGCTATGAATTTTTGGACAGTATGTGGGAAACAGGCAAGTCCGCAGAGTCTGCTGATAACATTAAAATGCTGATAGATTTAGCAAATCTCCTTCAGTTGACCAGGTAGTGGCTGATTTTGCTGACCTGAATTCAGAGTTGTTTGTCATAAAGGCTTTGGAAAAAGAAAAATAAACTTTTGCTTTTGGGTGGGACTGAGCTGTCGTTCCAGAAGAAACAAGGATCTGTTGTCTTGCTTGAATTGTAGCAGCATTTTGGGAATCAAGGGCCTCTGGTCCCAGAATCAGGAGTCTGGCATCTGTTGTCTTCACTTTGATGCTAACTGGCCTGTAACTGAAGGCAGTTTCTAAGGAGATGCTTCCAGTGCTCTCATGCAGCCCCATCCTGCCCTTCTCAGATTTGTCTCTGCCTAATTGAACTCCCTTTGGCTCTGATCCAGGACAGTCCTGTTTCACCTGCTGATAAATAGTCTCTCGCTTTCCAGCTTCAGAGCTAAACGAAGTCCTGGAAGGAATCACCGTTCATCTTAACTATGTACCCAGTGCAGAGACCAGCAGGCTGGGCGATCAATGTGGTTTCGCAGCAAATTGGCAGAGTTCAGCAGTTATTTGCTGGAACATTAAAAACCCAGGTACTGAAGGGCTTTTCCCCAGAGTCACTGGGGACCCTCATTTCAAGGTATGAAAAAAAGAACTTATGCTTTGTTTCAGCTTCTTGCTAAAGTTTGGAAGTTCTAAATAATGGCCTGGGTGAACTGATCAGGGAAATACTGAACTCTCCCTTGGGTTAAGCAGGGGGAAATGAAGGATGAACTATGAAGTCGTGAGACATGCCTAGCATGTGGATGGCACCCCCAGCAGGCATGGCTGTCTACACAGCCTGAGTTTAGCTGATTGGCAGAGCACAGTTGGCCCCAAGGACTTCTTCTTGTGTATCAAGGCACCAATTCCTCTCTACTCTGATGCTCTCCGTTTTGCCTTCCTGCATTTCCTGCAACAAGTGGTGACTCTCAGACTCCCCATCACTCAATTCTCACATCTGTTACCTCCTCACTCCCTATAGCCCTTCCGTGGTCACCTCCTCGGTCCAGGCGCAGCCCAGGTCTGCAAGCGGATTGAATCGTTTAAGGAAAGCTCCATTGGGAAGGACGTCCAACAGGGAGGCCGAACGCAACGTGTGCAAAACCAAAGCTTGGTTTCTTTCAGAGAAGCTGATAAATGGAGCTACTGTCAGCTCTGGGCATGGAGACCATGAGCGCAAAAGTCACTGGGGCCAGGTGCTGGTTCAAGCAGCAAGAACGTGGGGCGGCCCCTGGACACGTGGCACTGACCACACCTACCAGGTGCAATGAGGTGTTCCTGGGCTCTCTTTTTGACAGGTGGGGGCCAGGTCAGGTGTTTGGGTTTTATGCTACTGTTTCTTGTTCCCACTATAATTTTTTCTGGATCAAGTCCTTGCAGGCTTACAGTTTGGGTAAAGTGGACTATTTGATTTTCTCCATAGGTGGTCACATTGCCTGTCTAGTTTATGGCATATTCACATTTCACACATTAAGGGATTCCTAAACCAAGTGCCTTTTTCAGAACACCAGAAAGTCACATTCAGCCTGGAGGAAATAATTGAGTGTCTTCTGCATCCTTTGGGTTCTAACACACCCAAGTGCTCAGATGTCTAGATTTTTTGCCTGTTGAGTAGGATGCCAAGATTTGGAAAAGACCCTGATGCTGGGAAAGATTGAGGGCAGGAAGAGAAGGGGACGACAGAGGATTAGATGGTTGGATGGCATCACCCACTCGATGGACTTGAGTTTGAGCAACCTCTGGGAGATAGTGAAGGACAGGAGATCCTGGCATGCTGCAGTCCATGGGGTCAAAAAGAGTTGGATATGACTTAGCGACTGAACAACAACAACAAGGAACTTTTTAAAAATACCATTTTAAAGGCTATTTTCCATTTACAGTTATTATAAAACATTGGCCAGTGAGGATTTTTTTGGTCTTATTTTGATTTTTGCTTAGAAGTGAGAATCCATTTTTTAAAAACTACTCATTTTACCTAAGTATTACTTGCTTCTTCAGTCTCAGAAACCACACAAACCTTGAGCAGAATGGGTTTCCCAGGTAGCTCAGGCAGTAAAGAATCTGCCTGCAATGCAGGAGACCCTGGTTGGGTCCCTGTATCTGGAAGAGCCCCTGGAGAAGCGAATGCCAACCCATTCCGTATTCTTGCCTGGAGAATTCCATGGACAGACAATGGGGTCGCAAACAGTTGGACGCAACTGAGCGACTAACAGTTTCACTTTAAATAGATCACCCGAGAGCAATCTTGTGTCTCCTTGCAGTTGCTAAGTGTTCCCAGAAGCCCGAGTGACCCTAGGAGATGGTGTATATAATCGTAACGCGAGACCAGCACACAGGGCTGGGAAGAGCATCATTTTTCTTCCATGCCATCACCTCCATTTCCCTGCGACAAAGACCAATGGAGAGGAGCGGCTTGCCTCGCGGCCTGAAAGCTTTGTAAATTACACTGGTAAACCCCTGATGGATCGCTTCACGGCAAGGAGTCGAGGAGGAGGGGGCCCCTATGTTTTCCCTCTCCCAGTCTCTGTTCTAATTTCATCTTTGTCCCATCTCACACATCATTCCCCATCTTCCTCATCACACTTTTTCTATAATTTAGGAGGATACTTTCCAGGGCAAAAGCAAACCAGGGGGCTGGCTTACGAAGAGAGAGCCAAGAAGAGATTGAGAGCTGTGTGTGTGTGTGTGTGTGTGTGTGTGCATGCGTGCACATGCGCACTGTTGCTCGCACAGCTACACAACACACGCCTTGAGGTGTTCTCTACGATCATCGTGGTTTCTAGTTCCGTGGCTGCCCTGCGTTACCCTCCCTTGGGCGGCACCCAGTCTGAGAAGCAGTGCAGTGCAGTGCAGTAGAAAGAATGTTGGCCTCCGGAGTTCATCCAACTCAGCACTGAATTCCAGGCTCTGTTACTTATTATCAGACACACTCTCTGAGCCGTAATTTCTAATCCCTAAGAGAAGGATACAAATCCCCGCTCGCTGGGCTATTGCTCTGTGTGAGGGGTGTGAGGGGTATACATTCTCTGGAAATGAGAGATTTCATGTTTCAGACTCTTACACTGTGATGGGTAAGAAAATAAATCTTTTTTTTTTTTTTTAGGGAGAGTATGCATGAAAAGTGATCCACTTTTTTTTTTAATGATTTCAGGGTCTAGATAAGGCTATAGATTGAGTATTTGAATCACAGATCTCTGTGTTAGCAAGGTCCTTGGTACCTAACATGGCACATGTTTTATGAAGGTCATCTTTCCCGACGCTCCTGTGTTTGCCAATGAAGAAACAAAGGTCTACAACCTGACAAATTAACACATAAACTCTTTAGCTACTGCTATAGTCCTTGCCAATGTTGCAAGCCACAGAAAGGAAAAAACCCCACACATATACTTGCCAGGCCTTATAAAAACTGCACAGTCCTTGCAGAAAGTTTCCAAGCACGGAATTTCTCTGTAACCTAAGTTATTTGTGAGGTTTTTTTTTTTTAATATAGAAAATATGTTCCTTGCTTGAACCAATTCCCATGTTAAACGTCTGCCTTCATCACTCATTTTTATTACTAGTCTAAACACAGACTGTTTCAATGGAGCCCATTTACAGAGGATAATAAAAAGGATTCATTACTCATTTTCCTCTTATTATCTTTCAATTGCTCGAGCTCAAGATGGTACTTAAAGTGGACATTAGGCCTCCGTAGCCAGGACATTACAGGAATGCAATTTACAATACTACTTAACACCCTCCAACACTTAAAGAAGAGAAACGCTCTTTCTCTAAATCCTTAGCGCAGGCTGCCTTTCCTCATGTATACTCCACTTTTACCTCATTAAACTTCACATTTTTATAGGCAGTTTTCCCTCTTTTATTCATTAGGATGTTTCCCTCTTGGTCTGCAATTGTCGCAGGTCCCATTCAATGAGCTTGAACACCCTCTTCTTCAAAAAATACACATAAAACACCTGCCTTATCACTTTCATCATTAAGCATAATTTCTCTACAAACAAGCTGTCATCCACTACTAAAAATTTAGCTGGAATTGAATTCCAGTGCTGCATGCAAATAATAGCTGTTTTTGAATGATGGTCAATGGTTATCTCATAATGTGAATAGGTTATAGCCCCAAATTTTGTCTTCCCATGGACTAGTACCTTCTCTCCATTTCAACCTTCCCCTGGATTGATCCCACTATACTCAGCATTATTTTGATATTTAAATAGCATTTACTGAAATTGGAATTAACTTAGCACAGTAAAACAGGTGCTGAAAAATCCCATTGGCTTTTCTCCCTCACTTTTAAATTGGAGTATAGCTGATTTCCAATATTGAGCCAGTTTCGGGTATACAGTAAAGTGATTCAGCCATACACATATATGTATGTATATACATATATATTTCAATTCTTTTCCATATAGGCTATTAAAATATATTGAATATATTTTATTCAATATGTGAATATATTCATATATTGTGCTATGCTATACAGTAAATCCTTGTTGTTTATCTGTTTTATGTATAGTAGTATATATATTGTAATCCCATACTCTTAAATTATCCCTCCCCCTCTTTTCCCTTTGGTAGCTGTAAATTTGTTCCCTGTGTCTGTGAGTCTGCTTCTGTTTTGCGAATACATTTATACCCACTGACTTTTACAATTCAAGTTAATGTCACTTTGCTTCTTTATTTAAGCAATAATACTCTTTTATTAATAAGAATCATATAGCAACTTTCTCTAGGAAGCTCTAAATCATATACAAATCTCCTGGTTACCTGGGGGGTTAACTCCTGATGTATTTAATTAAAATGGAGCAGGCTTATACAAACAGGAAGTGGCCTTCTCCACCTGCCACTTACCTGGAAGTGGCACCCTGAATAAGTCAGGTAAATGCTCGATGCTTTCATCTCCTTGTCAGTAAAATGAGTATAATAACGAATGAATATAATACTTAGTTCTTAGGGCTGTTGAGAGGAACAAAAAGAATAATGCCTATAAAATACTTACTGCCTTGCCTGGAGTATTTAAAATGCTTCATAAATATTAGCTATTATGTCTACACTCACTACTTATTAGGTGACTACTGTGTGATGAAGGCTTTTATGTGTTGTCTTAATTAATCCCCCTGAAAATGAGAGGAACCATGGTGGCGTTGGTGCTGTCAGTAAATATTAGATAATAGTCTGAACAGAGACTGGAGGGGGTGGTTTGATGGAGGAGCAGAGCTCAACGGACTGATTGACTCCACCCACTGCGGGGGTCAGGGGACATCCAGCCTCCTCTCCTGCCTCCTTCTCCCCCAGGGATCTAGAAAGGAAGTGTTGGACACGACACTGCACGAGAAATGCCCTCGGCTTTGCCATCAAGGCCACTGCTTTTCGCTAGCTGGCGGCCTTGAGTGAACTACTAACCCTCACTCCGTCCTGGTTTCTTCCGCCGTAAGTGAGCAGATCATAACCCCCACACATGGTCTGGGGGAAAATTCAAGAAAAGAATGCTTGTAAAACTCTTAGCTTTCACAAAGAAAAAGAGAACATAGTAGATTGAAAAAAAAATTTTAATTGGATTATAATTGCTTTACAACCTTTACAATGTTGTGTTGGTTTCTGCTGTACAGCAACGTGAATCAGCTATAGGTATACATATATCTCCTCCCCTCAAAGCCTCCCCCCCTCAGTCCTCCTCATTCTAGTCCCAGCCCTCTGGGTCATCACAGAGCTCTGAGCTGAGCCCCCTGTCCTATAGGGCAGCTTCCCACTAGCTATCTGTTTTAAACGTGGTAGTGTATATATGGGAGAAGGTAGTGGCACCCCACTCCAGTACTCTTGCCTGGAAAACCCCATGGACGGAGGAGCCTGGTAATCTGCAAAGAGTCGGACATGACTGAGTGACTTCACTTTCCCTTTTCACTTTCATGCATTGGAGAAGGAAATGGCAACCCACTCCAGTGTTCTTGCCTGGAGAATCCCAGGGACGGGGGAGCCTGGTGGGCTGCTGTCTATGGGGTCACACAGAATTGGACACGACTGAAGCGACTTAGCAGCAGCAGCAGCAGCAGCAGTGTATATATGCCAATTACAACCTCCCAATTCATTCCCCACTCCCATGTCTGCACATCCATTCTCTATGTCTTCGTCTCTATTCTTGTCCTGGAGGTTCATCTGCACCATTTTTCTAGATTCCATATATATATGTATATATATATACACACACACACACATTAACACATGACATTGATACAGTAGATTTTTAACACTACCTTCTTTCTCTTAACATCCACTATAGCAGAAAAAACAAACATTTCCTAACCCCAAAATGAAAGCACACGTACAAAAAATTATAGAGTCATCTTAGATCATATACTTATAATCATGATACCATGTAGTGGCTAGCCTGTGTTTTCTAAAAATAAATTTGATGCCTAACTCAGCACAGGAGGCTTGGAGACTGGATCAATTTCTCTTTCTGACACCTCTACTCAAAGAGTCCATGGAAAAGAGGTTCACAGATTTAGCCAGAAAGTAGAAAACACAACTGGACTGTAACGAAGCAAGATGAAAACTGAAACCATAACCCTAACCAGCGAGGTTCCTGCTGAATTCAGGATTGTACACTTTATCAAGCAAACCACTTTCTTAACTGCACCCATCATCAGACACTGTTTGGCCTATTTTCCCTTTTTCAATATGGTGCCTGTGAGGTGGCAACACTGGACCCTGTGTGTGTGTTTTCACCCAGTCTGTTGGTGACGTCAGCAAGGAAAGCATTTGTTCTGTCTTCATGGTCTCTTTCCCTTTGCTTCCCTCCTGGAGTCCTAGGCGCCCCCCTTCCCGGTCTCCCTTTGTTTACGCTAATGTAATAAACTGTCCCCAGGGAGTTCTGGCTAAACATAGTATGAAATAGTCAGCAACATAATCAGTTATTTTACTAGCAAGGATGGCTTTGTTTATTTATTCTCTCTTTTAAAAAACAATCATTTCTAGAAAGGCATTTCATATTTCACTTACTCTGACAGCATCAGGAAACTCCATTGTTAATCATAAACATGTTATGTTACACAGACATGCATACAGGCAACAGTCAAGATCTGTCAGCTGGATTGACTTTTACAGCATAAAGCTGTAAAAACATTTTATAGGAGGAAAATCCTAGAGCAGCAGGGCACACACAGACTGAGGGACAAAGCTCAACCCAGATGAATCCACTACGGAATCGGGCATTAAATACCCAATTTCATTTTAATACACCATTTTTATAGGACGGGCGTACTTGGATATGAAACGCTAATGATAGGAAAGACTATTAAGGATTAATGAATATATAGGAAAGATAAAGAGTCATGGATTCTGAATCACTAAGTGTATTGGTTGATTTATTTTGACAGGTGCAGTTTAGTTTTAATGATTTCAAATAACACTTCTTAGTAGGGTACTAAAAATCCTGCTGGGTGTGTGTATGCTCATGGTAATAAAATCTTGGTAATATGAGTTCCACTGTAAGCCTTAGCAGTTAAATCTTCATTAAGAGTAAGTTCCTCTGCAGGTTTGTATGTCAGTGAAGTGAAATTATGCAGATCTCTTCTACTTTATGATGTGATTTTTTGGGACCATTGTTATTTATATTTAGTTTAGAATATGATTCCTTTTTGAAGTTAAGAGTGAGAATTTATCTCCTGGATAATCATTCAAGTCAAGTCTTTACATGATTTCAAGGCATCACTTCATTTTCTGCCTCAGTTTCCCAAGGATGCAAAATAGGTAACTTCCTGGTGAGAGAATTAATTACTATCTCGTAAAGAATTTTAAGGGTTTTGTATGAAAGAACTCTTCATGAGGAAAAATATGAAGCTGTATGACATAAACGAGCAAAGACCATAGATTTCAAACACTGTGGAAGTTGCTGAAGAGTAAAAGAAAATACCAGAGGGATATAATTATCTTCAGAAAGACATCTATCATCAGGCAGACTATAATACAATGATGAAAGATACATTAAGAAGGAGTTTGATGAAGCCTTTGGGGAATTAAGCACCATGTCATTGGCAAGACTGCTAAGACTCACATTGTACAAACCCTAAATCAAATATCATCCAGAAGGCTGAATGAAATGACAGTGGTCAAATTACAGCCTAAATGTAAGGCTTCTAGTAATCCCGACAAATCTATCAATGACTCAGTTTTTCCTTGTGTTGACATACCATGATTGATGCCTCATTATTGACTCAGAAAAGCCTTTCCATCCTTGCTTATAGACCTGAAGAGCAGGATAATCGAGGGCTGTAGGTTGAATTTCTCTTCTCATCACTCTTTCATCCCTGGTCTCCCTGCCTTGAGTTTCAAGGGATAAGAGAGGAATATTCCATGTATGGTTGTCTCTGTAAAGTGAAAGTATTCAGTCACTCAGTTATGTCTGACTCTTTGTGACCCCATGGATTGTAGCCCACCAGGTCCTATGTCCATGGAATTCTCCAGGCAAGAATACTGGAGTATCATTCTCTTCTCCAGGGCATTTTCCCAACCCAGCGATCGAACCCGAGTCTCCTGCACTGCAGGTGGATTCTTTACCATCTGAGCCACCAGGAAAGTCCTATGGTTGTCTCCATAACTTCAGTTCAAATAGAACTTCTGTCTCATCACGTTGTACTTGATAACTTTCCCTCAAAAAACTGCTTGACTTTTTTTTCAATATACAGTCCATTTTGTGCAGACAGCATCCAACATTTGCAAAGTATTGGGAAATACTATGCTTTATTTTGTCAGGGACAAATAACAGACGCCCAAAGAGTCTTTCTGAAGAAGAACTTGAGAGTTTGGCTCCAGGATGATTCCAGCTCTGAATTGCCTATAGGCAATTTCCTACACGACATCCACCATTCTCTGCAAAAAGACATGCATGGTAAAACAGCAGGAGATGGCAGACTGACGGGAACATGGGTTCCTGGAAGTGTCTCTGGTCTTGAATATTTTTCCAGTGGTGTTGATCCTTTTCTAAAATCCAGAGGCCATCAGGAATTTCCAAATAATAAGTCATTTGACGGAGGGAAAAAAGTTTCTTTGGAATAAATCCCAGAAGAGGATCATCATTTTCAGAAGCTTGAGACTCTGACTTCCCTGGTGGTCCAGTGGCTAAGAGTCTGCCTTCCAATGCAGGGAACAGAAAAGATCTGGACCCTCACTGGTCCAGAAAGATCCCACATGCCTCAGGTCAACTAAGCCCACGTGCCACAACAAAGACTCAGCAGAGCCAAAATAAAAATGATAATAATAATGAATAAAATAAATAAAAACAACTCATAGTTCTTTGCTTTTTTTTTTTTTTAAAGAAACTTGAAACTCACAGTTGATTTAAGAGGTAAACGTGGACCGAGCAGTCAGCATGGCCATGTACACAGAGCACTTACTACGTTGCTGGGTTCGCTGCTGCTGCTGCTGTTTAATTGCTAAGATGTGTCCAAGTCTTCGGGACCCCCATGGACTGTTGTCTGCCAGGCTCCTCTGTCCACGGGATTCTCCAGACAAGAATACTGGAGTGGGTTGCCATTTCCTTCTCCAGGGGATCTTCCTTTGCCAGGGATCACAGTAAAAGCCAAAAATATTCCACAGGAATCTTTCCTACAGAAGGAAATGTGCTGAGAAAAGAGATGGGTAACAACCTATTATGTGATATAATAATCCAACCAAACTCTTACACAGTCTGGATGTGAATTCAGGCGACTTAGCAGCAGCAGCAGCAGCAGCAGCAGCAGAGCTGGGTATTGTTACAAATGGAATGTTTGTGTCTCCCCCACATCCGCAGGTTGAAATTCACCCCAAAGGGGAGGGGGCCTTTGGGAAGTAAGTAGGTTGTGAGGGTGGAGTTTCATTGGGTTTAGTTTGTGCTCACTCTGGGCCGAGTGAGGACTTAGAGATGGTGGCTGTCATCGACAAGACACAAATTTGGCCCTCATCAGACCCTCATCTTGGACTTGGAGGCTCCAGAAATCATCGTCTAGAAATGCATGCTCAAGTCGCCCAGTTTGTGGTGTTTTTGTTTTAACAGCCTGAACAAAGACAGATGTGGACCATCGTTCTTCTGTTCGGCTTTGGGAAAAACTAACAGGTGCCACATTTTTCAGATGAACTGTTGTACCTAATTACTTATGTCTAAGCATTCAGGGAGCTACTTCAGTTTTCAATCTGCTTCTACATTCTAATTAATAATGAACCCTTCTCAAGAAGGTAGAACACCTCCCAAGAAGTTAGAATTTGGACCAATCATGTTTAAATAACCTATAATTGCTTTGTCTCTCCCGTGGATGAAAACGCAAATGGTTCCTTCTTCCAAAAGGAAAAGAGAACAAAATTCTAATAAATACCTAGCTGATTTGATACTTCTTGGGAAATCAATTGGGTAATGGAAATGATGGATAACCATAGAGTACAGCTAAGACATAGCCTTTCACATTTATATTTTTAGAAGGTGGTTACATTTGAAATATGACAGTAATTATCATATCATGGAAAAGACAGTCTAAAATTTTTTATTTTTTATGCTGCTAAGTCGCTTCAGTCGTGTCCGACTCTGTGCGACCCCATAGATGGCAGCCCACCAGGCTCCGCGGTCCCTGGGATTCTCCAGGCAAGAACACTGGAGTGGGTTGCGATTACCTTCTCCAATGCATGAAAATGAAAAGTGAAAGTGAAGTCACTCATAGTTGGTCCTAAAGACTGAGGGAAAAAAAAATTGATGTTGGGAAAACTGCCTTCACTAAGGAAATATATTTAACCCAAGACATTTTATCCCATTTGTACAGATGACGATGGCCAGCAGTATATTGATTATTGAGTTCAACTGGTTATGGAAGAGTTGAAGTTACTTCCTATTTCAACATTACCTCTAATTCCCACTTATAACAACAGAAATATTAGTATACAGAGTGGTCAGTTTAGAACTCAATGAGTAAAACATTTTTTTCTAAGTCCATTTATTTATTTTTTTAAAGCATTTATTTTTCTATTTAGCTGTGCCAGATGTTTGACCTTAGTTGCAGCATGTGGGATCGAACCCGGGCCTCCTGCACTGGGAGCAAGGAGTCTATGCCACTGGACCACCAGGGAAGTCCCCATAAGTGCCTTTATATTTTTCCACTTGCATTTTCATCTGGTTTATGTTAAACACGAGCCATGTGAGCTTGGCTCCTTCATTCAGTGTCTTCATCTGTCAAATAATGAAATTAAACTAAAGCTTTATTGGTGCATTTGAACCACCTTGGTAAAATGCAGATTTGAATTCAGGATGTTTCTGGGTGGGGATCTTGAGCATCTACAGCTACAAAGTAATGCCAGGGATGCTGGTCCAGGGACCGTGTTTTGAGTAAAGATGGTGCTTCACGCCTCTCCTTTCATCTTTGTTTTTCATGAGATAACCCAAGGATTCCTGTTTTCGTCATCAGGTTGCTTGAGTTGTCTACTGAGTTTAGGACGCTCAGTAACTTGATCACTCTCCGCATCCTGAAATAAAAGGTCCAGCTTAGGTTTTACTGTTGATTATGTACAGTGTTTTTTTTTTTTTCATTTTCCACCAAATACTGGATGTAATCAAGTTTTAAGAAAAATCACAAGTTTGCAAAAGACTGAATTCAGCTCCCCTGAGTGTAAGACCACAGAGCCTAGCACTGATACAAGGCCCTAATACGCCAATCACTTTCCCTTTGATTCCTTTCAATGTTCTCTGAAAACTCAGTGACCACCCTTTAAAAGGCACACATTCATCACCTTTCCTTTCAGTTTCTTGGACTGTGGTCTGTCGCCTGTAAAAGAGGCATCTCTTACTCTTGCAGGTGAGGGAGCGTGGTCTAGCTAGAGCAAGTGACAGAGATTCAGGGCTCCCAGCTCCATCCTGATGTGAAGATACTTATTTTAGGCATAACAACAAACCACAACCTTAAGTGCCTTATTGAATCACCAGTTTATTTCTATTTGTCTGCAATAAAATACTTTAAGAGGCTTAGGTGAAGAGTACTGGCTTACAAACATAAGCGACACCTCCCCAGAGCCTAGGGGACCACCTTGGGTGAGTTATTTATTCTTTCTATCCCTTGTTTTCCTTATCTGTAAAACAGGCTAAAGGTTTCCTAGGATTGTTAAGAAGATGAAGTGAGCTAATGCCTGTTAAGTGCTTAGAACAATACTTGGCACATTGTGAGTCCCATGGAAGCATTTGTCAGTGCTGCTGCTCAAATCTTGCTTCAGACCATATGCATTCGTTTATTTATTGAAGGTAGCCTGAAGCATGCTGCAGTACCTAGTGGCTGTGAGATTGCTATCTGTTCACTAAAACAAAACTCAAACCTACTAGATAAAATATGAACGTATCAGAAATGGAGACTCAGCTTTAGTTGTCACCGACTGTCACTGGCAGTTTACAAATATAATGATGGGTTTTTAAAAATCCATCTATCTTTCAGTTCAGTTCAGTTCAATTGTTCAGTTGTGTCTGACTCTTTGCAACCCCATGGACTGCAGCATGCCAAGCCTCCCTGTCCATCACCAACTCCCAGAGCCTGCTCAAATTCATGTCCATCATATCCGTGATGCCATCCAACCATCAAATCCTCTGTCATTCCCTTCTCTCCCCTCCTTCAGTCTTTCCCAGCATCAGGGTCTTTTCCAATGAGTCAGTTCTTCACATCATGTGGTCAAGGTATTGGAGTTTCCACTTCAACATCAGTCCTTCCAATGAACATTCAGGGCTGATTTCCTTTAGGATTGACAGCCTGGATCTCCTTGCAGTCCAAGGGGCTCTCAAGAGTCTTCTCCAACACCACAGTACAAAAGCATCAATTCTTCTGTGCTCAGCTTTCTTTACGGTCCAACTCTCACATCCATACATGACTACTGGAAAAACCATAGCCTTGACTAGATGGACCTTAGTCGGCAAAGTAATGTCTCTGCTTTTGAATAAGAACAATATTCACAATGGTTCAAATTTGCATTATCCTTTGAAGCTGGCAAAAATGCCACTGCAGGTGGATGATGAGAAAGATTTTGAGGTCTTTACACCTCTCAGGTTCTCCAGTTTGAGAGTAAGGAATCCTTAGCTTTTTAAGAGTAAACAGACCACATGGTAGGGCTCAGCATCCTCACATTCTTTTGTCACTAAAATTCAGTTTATAAAAATAATTTTCTTATTAAAAGCATCAGCGGTCTGTTGCTGGGGCCTCTCCGCAGCAGGATATCTCCTCTTGTTCCAGGACAACAAAACTGAAAGTAAATAAACCCAATGGTGCAAACAATGGACCTCTCCGAAGCCATGCAAACAATCTTCTTCGCTTGCAAAAGAGCAGAATTTTGATCATCCTTTTTCTTCCAAGAAGCTAAAAAAGTGACAAAACCACAATGACTTTCGTACAATCTTTCCCCAAACATGTGCATGATAACATCACACTTCTTTTTCAGAAGGGGAAAGGGAGGTGCCTCCCTCCATGGTTTACATTCAGGTCAAGGCCAAAGTCCTGACCAAATCCCACAAACACACACTGAGCCTTTTCTGTGGACAAATGACCATGGTAAACGTCAGATTCAGGTTGAGATCTTCAGACACGTATTTTTTCACTACTAAAATTTTGTCAAAAGCTTCCTTTGAATTGACAAGTGGAATGAAGAAGAAAAAAAAACCTGACTTTTTCTTTAAAAACTAGAAAATATTGGCTCTTACAACGTGATTTATACTACTTTGAGTCAAGAGAAGGAAGATGGAGGTATTTCTGTCTCAAAGAACTCCTGGTTTCACAGACTCTTTCTTTCTTTTGCTCTGAAAAGCAGCTGAAGGCACACCAACAAAAGACTCTTAAGAAATAAGAGCCATATGTTCCATTCTGTAGGTCTGTTCCTTCTAAGGGTCCAAAGTAGTTTGAAACTAGTACAAGTATGAAAGCAAATAGCGTGTAGCACAATGCCTGGAATATAACAGACAATAACTTACAATGACTTGAATTATAGCATTGCCTTACAACACAGCTTTTTCTGATTTCTTTGACTCATGATTTGAGCTAGACTTTAAAAAGTTGGTTTATTATCAAACAGAAAAGGAGGATGAAAGGAAGTGTGTTTTTATTTCTTTGCACCCAAGTCAAAGTTCTATATCACTGAGTATATTCAGTTCAGTTCAGTCGCTCAGTATTACATCACCTTAAATTCTCTCAATCCTGTGAGGTAAGCTGCTATTAAGAAGAGGTGGCAAGAATACACAGAAAACTACACAAAAAAGATCTTCATGACCCAGATAACAACAATGGTGTGATCACTCACCTAGAGCCAGATATCTTGGAATGCAAAGCCAAGTGCGCCTTAGGAAGCATCACCGCGAACAAAGCTAGTGGACAGAAAGAGAAAGAGAAATATTGTATTCTGACGCATATATATGGAACATAGAAAATGGTTCTGAAGAATTTATTTGCAGGGCAGCAGTGGAAAAAGAGACATAGAGAATAGACTTACAGACATGGAGATAGGGGAGGTGTGGGTGAGATGTATGGAAAGAGTAACATGGAAACTTACATTACCATATGTAAAATAGATAGCCGATGGGAATTTGCTGTATGGCTCAGGAAACTCAAACAGGGGCTCTGTATCAACCTAGAGAGGTGGGATGGGGAGGGAAACGGGAGGGAGATTCAAAAGGGAGGGGATATATGTATACCTATGGCTGATTCATGCTGAGGTTTGATGTTCAAGCTAGATTTAGAAGAGGCAGAGGAACCAGAGATCAAATTGCAAACATCCTCTAGATCATCGAAAAAGCAAGAGAGTTCCTGAGAAAATCTATTTCTGCTTTATTGTCTATGCCAAAGCCTTTGACTGTGTGGATCACAATAAACTGTGGAAAATTCTGAGAGAGATGGGAATACCAGACCACCTGACCTGCCTCCTGAGAAATCTGTATGCAGGTCAGGAAGCAACAGTTAGAACTAGACATGGAACAACAGACTGGTTGCAAATAGGAAAAGGAGTACGTCAAGGCTGTATATTGTCACCCTGCTTATTTAACTTATATGCAGTGTACATCTTGAGAAATGCTGGACTGGATGAAGCACAAGCTGGAATCAAGATTGCCAGGAGAAA
Organism: Ovis canadensis; assembly: GCF_042477335.2. Taxonomy (NCBI): domain Eukaryota; kingdom Metazoa; phylum Chordata; class Mammalia; order Artiodactyla; family Bovidae; genus Ovis; species Ovis canadensis. Next base: position 27,302,275 of record NC_091257.1, on the reverse strand, counting down.
TATCAATAGCCTTATATATGCAGAGGACATCACCCTTATGGCAGAAAGTGAAGAACTAAAGAGCCTCTTGATGAAAGTGAAAAAGCTGGCTTAAAACTCAACAATCAGAAAATTAAGATCATGGCATCTGGTCTTCATGGCAAATAGATGGCAAATAGATGGGGAAACAATAGAAACAGTGACAGACTTTATTTTGGGGGGCTCCAAAATCACTGCAGATGGTGACTGTAGCTATGAAATTAAAAGAAGCTTACTCCTTGGAAGAAAAGCTATGACCAACTTAAGACCACATATTAAAAAGCTGAGACATTACTTTGCCAACAAAGGTTCATGTAGTCAAGGCTATGGTTTTCCAGTAGTCATGTATGGATGTGAGAGTTGACTATAAAGAAAGCTGAGCACCGAAGAACTGATGCTTTTGAACTTCACTGTTGGCGAAGACTCTTGAGAGTCCTTTGGACTGCAAGGAGATCCAACCTATCAATCCTAAAGGAAATCAGCCCTGAATGTTCACTGGAAGGACTGATGCTGAAGCTGAAACTCCAATACTTTGGCTACCTGATGTGAAGAACTGACTCATTGGAAAAGACCCTGATGCTGAGAAAGACTGAAGGTGGGAGGAGAAGGGGACGACAGAGGATGAGATGGTTGGATGGCATCACCAATGTAATGGACATGAGTTTGAGTAGGCTCCAGGAGTTGGTGATGGACAGGGAAGCCTGGTGTGATGTAGTCCATGGGGTCGCAAAGAGCTGGACACGACTGAGCAACTGAACTGACTGAAGACATTATTATGCCCATTTCACAGTTGGTACATCCAGGGCTCAGAGAAATCCATTGACCTATGAAGAATCTACTAGGGAACACCACTGGGAGTTGAATGCAAGTCTCTTCATTCCTTATACTTTTTTTTCCCCCACTATTTTGGTCTGAAGTATTATTCTATGTACCATTGCACGTGAAATTTAAAACAATTTGTCTAGAAGCAGGATATTGGTGGTGGGGTCTGCTTTTCAAACTGGGCATTAAAATTTATTAAGTTCTTTAGACATGGACAAAGTTTCACAGGGTTGTGCAGCCTTGGTATCTATGAAGACTTTGCCTACAATAAGAATCTAACTTAAAGCCTCAACCCTGAATATTCATTGGAAGGACCAATGCTGAAGATGAAGCTCCATTCCTTTGGACACCTGATGTGAAGAGCCAACTCGGAAAAGACCTTGATGCTGGGAAAGATTGAAGGTGGGAGGAGAAGGGGACAACAGAGGATGAAATGGTTGGATGGCATCACTGAATCAATGGACATGAGTTTGAGCAAACTCCAGGAGACAGTGAAGGAAAAGGAAAGCCTGTTGTGCTGCAGTCCATGGGGTCGCAAAAGGTCAGACAACTTAGTGACTGAACAACAACAGTATCATATGAATCATTTGCTAGCCCCCTTCTTGTGATGGAATGTTTTATTTGTGTTTTCAGGAGAGGAAGCCACTGAATAGTGGGGTAAGGATAAAGATAATAGAAGACGGTCAGTGAAGAAGAGGCTGGAATGATGACATAGGATGTAAGAATGCGGTAAGCAGAAAACAGATTTGGGATATGATTTGACACAGTCATCCAACCTGCAGTTATTAAACACAAATTTTAAAATACTGCAAGACTGTACTAGAAGTTTATGAACAACGTGTACTTTGAGCAAGTGGAAGATGGGAGGAGATGGAGCAGGAGCAGGGAGTACCTCTTAAGCTTCTCTTATGTACCAGGCCATTCCCCTGAAAGAGAAATTTAATCCATTTTTAAATAGATACAGGTAGAGTGGGAGGAAGGAGAGACGCAGAGACCAAAAGGGAAACCTGTCTTGGCAGAGCTGGTATTTAACTACTAGTCCTTCTGGCTTCCAGTCCCAGTTCTTTCCAATCTAACATACTGCCTCTCTTTTTTCTTAATCAAGCATATTTTCTTTCTTTCTTTTTGTCCCCACTGCACAGCTTGCGGGATATTAATTCCATGACCAAGGGTATTGAACTCGTGTCCCCTGCAGTGAAAGTTCAGAGTCTTAACCACTGGACCGCAGGGCAAGTCCCACCAGGGAGTTTTCTGAAGGCCTCTGATGAGTTTGGCAACAAGATGCCCATTAGCTTAGAGTAATACCTAGTGCAGCCCCATTTTCAGCAAAAGCCATTTTGCCTCTTAACTCAAATATAAGCAATGATCAATAAATATTTGAGGTTAATTTTTGGTTTATAAGAACTATCTCCCATATCTAATTTTTAATACATTTACCTCCTTGAGCACCTGGCTTGGAAAACTCTGAAAAATCCTTGTGTTCCTCCCCTATAAGGTATAAAATTAAAATGAAAACCTCTAAGAAGCCATCAACTTTATTCCACTATTTTACTAGTGTAAAAATTAATCTTTACAGGGATAAGAAAGAAATCATAGCACTCTACTAAGAAGTTAGTTGTAATGACCCTTTTTTAAAAAAATGGAAGAGGTCTTACTTTCTAAAGAAACATGTTAAGGACTCTTTATGTTATTCAAAAACTGAATGGTTTCATACGAATATATCTCAGTTTACTTAAAAGTAGATTCGTTTGATTATAGATAACAACTTGTCCAAACTGTTATCTCTAATGAAATATGTGTGAGTGTTAGTTGTTCAGTCATATCCCACTCTTTGGGATCCTACGGACTGTTGCGACCTTGTGGACTGTAGCCCGACAGGCTCCTATGTCCATGGAATTCTCCAGGCAAGAATACTGGAGTGGGTTGCCAATCCCTTCTTCAGGGAATCTTCCTGACCCAGAGAGCGAACCCGTGTGTACTGTTTGGCAGGCATACTCTTTATCGCCTGAGCCACCAGGAAATCTTTCTTTACCCCAGATATCTTCCTTTATCCCAGAAATCACAATACTCCATTAAAAAGCAACAAAAAACTATATTAAAAAAAATCTGAAAGCAAGTCAATATTTGTTTCCAGTAGATGGCACTGCAAATCAAGTCTTTATGGGTCTATTACCTATTATTTCTTTGACCAGGATAATTATTTTCTATAACGAGGTCCACTAAAGCAACTTATACAATGAAATTTTCAATTTTACTAGTTGAGCAGATGAGGTTGAGGTTACAATAAAGCTGCATTGTCCAGCGTCCAAACACTGATATTTCTTCTCTATTTAGCAGAGTTGGGATTTATTAAAGTGGTAGATGCATAGAATAAAATCTGTCTACTTGCTTTTACAGGAAACTTACTTTTTGATGTGGGATTTTTGTTGCCCACTTTAATTTGTTTAGTCTATGTTATGTTATGAGTCCAAGGGGACATTTTATACTTCTGCACAGGGTCTGATTCAATCTCACTAAGGGTAGTTAACTTGCAGAGGCGAAACTGAGCAGGACCATAAACCACAACCCTGACTTGTGCTGGTGTTTGGTGTGTGTGTGTGTGTGTGTGTGTGTGTGTGTGTATGGGGCAATAAATACCTTCAGTTATAGAGAATGCAAATAATTCCAGACAACTCCAGCTCTGCCAGAAAAAATGACACATGGAAATGTTCTAGTGACCGTGGATCAGAGTCTAGTTTTGTATGGAAAAGAATACGTTTACAACATATTTAAAAGCCACTTATGAGACATTACACATAATAGAGACTAGAATGTACTGGTATGTACTAGAGACAGTACATACCATCACGTATGTAAACACTCCAGAAGAGGGACTGGTGTAAAATAGATGCTAAATAAGTCCTCCCTCGGCTTTCTCCTCCTTTAATGGAGCAGAAGAGGGGAAGGTCAGGTGCTGCTCTGCAGCTCTGGGTGAGATCTCTGTTATTTCACCTCCTTGGACTGTGACTTCCCCACTTCTGAAAGGACTAGGAGCCAGGCTGCAAGATCTAGAATATTCTGCCTCATATAAAAGAAGACTTTCAAGCGGAGAACATAATACTAGGCAGCCCGTACAGGTAGCCTCAGAAGTTGGATGTGACTTTCATCATGGTGTTTGTCTTCCTCAGTGAGAAAGAAGCCATCAGTCAAAATGGGCACTTTCACAGCGAAACCATCTTTGTTCTTTAAATCAATGTCCTAGGGGAGTTTAGACATCACTAATTTTTTTTTTTAATACACCCTCTGTGTTCACTGTTATTTTTTCTCTTGTCAAGGAAGCCTGACATGTCTTCAAATTATACAGGAAGCAACAGTGGGGTTCTGGAATTTTTAGAAATGGATGAGTAAGTGTTCTGATAGGTGATACCTTTGTGGAGATATCCTCTGATAGGTGCTATCTTTGTGGAATATCCTATTCATCACTATGCTCACTTCCCCACGTAAACAATGAACTCCATCACCCAGACTTTTCCCAGTGATTCTCAGCCCAGACACTTCTGTTGGGGGTGGGGAGGGGGGGTAGGGGAGTGGGGAGGGAAGGGGGAGGTGGGGAAACCCATACAGTAATTATAAAGACAAAATAATGATCTAAACAAGGCAGAAATATGACTCAAACAACACTTTACTGCTGGCTAGGAGGGCAAAAAAGGCCCTTCCCCTGCAGATCTGTTCATTACTTATTTCCTCTTTGTGACCTCAGAATTTACACCTTGGCTATTTCTAGTCTGCAGAGATGGTGTTAGGATATTACAGAAGGCAAACTGTGGCTTTGGGTGGGGTAGATGGATAAGCACTTTTTAAGAGTCTGAAAGGACCTTATAGAACGTCTAGTCCAATCCTCTCCCTTTCTTTACCCTAGAGAAAAGACGGCTCAGAGAGGTAATTTAAACTTACACAGGTCACAGAGAAAATTAGTGATGAAGCACTGATAAGGTCATTTGATTTGCATCCCAGGAGCTAGTTGCTGGAACAGGGATAGAGGTAAAGGGTGAAAAATAAGGGAGGAAGTGTCTTCAGATTTCATACTCAGTGACCTTAAGAGAGTGATGGAAAAACACAGTCTCACCCCAGCTAAGAGACGTGTTTAGATCTCGAGCCTCTGGTAAAAAGAAGATTGCATACATTCTTCAAATATTTGCTTATTTTATTTTTTAATCTTTTTTAAATTTTTTAACTGAAGGATAATTGTTTTTGTTGTTTTCTATCAAACCTCAACATGAATCACAAATATTTGTTTGAGAGGCTTTTGGGGGACACTTTTCCACCCTTCTACTTTTATGTTAAGCTAATTTGTCTAATATCTCAGAGATTCTCTTTGTTAAGGAAGCAAAATGATTCATTTTCTTTAGGGCATTTCCTTATACAATGATGTCAATATGGAGTAATTATGAGCCAATTGACCAATATTTTTCTTGGTGTGAAGATTAGTGCAACAAGGTTTAAGTAATCATATGCCTTTAGAATAAATAAGATAAATAATATGCATATAATTTTTGACTCATCTGCAATATTTTTTGTTAAGTCATACTTAGAAATGCCCATAATATGAAACTTTTCAACTGTTGTTTTTAATCCTATTTTCCAATTAGCAAATATAATTTTAATATTTTATATATTGTAGCCTCATTTGTAGGAAAGAATTCCAAAGTCCCTTAGAAGGCATAACTTAGACGTTTAAGTGCATTTTGAATGTGATATAATTCATGGTTTAACCATTGTTTAGACATGAAATAAGTTATAGTCAGTTGGTGTGAGCAAAAACTTATTTTTGCCAAGATTTTTAGAAAATGTTAACAATTTATAGAGACCTCATGGTGTTTATCATGAGATTTACTTGGTTGAATTTCCTGACTTGGAATGTATTAATATTATGTCTTCTTTACTTTGAAACAGTCCCAGGCTTTATCTTTGGCTAACTCTGCTGGTCCCACATCCACTTCATCTTTAACAGATTTAGGGTGGATTCTACCCCTGGATACTCACATCCCTAAAGTATCTGCTTCTGAAATAAAAATGAAGGTGGGAAGGTACTGGAATGGGATGAAGGGACCCTTTAATAACAGCAGGTAATCTTGGAACCAATTTCTTTTGTCTCATAGGTGTCCTTGGATAGAGGAGAATGGAGGCAGGATATAGAATAAAAAGCCAAGGAACGGTCAAGAAGTTACGTGGGAAAAGCAATATGAAAGCCAAAGTTGGAGAAATTTTACCCTGGACAACGTCGAGAAGATTCTTGGAGGTAACAATGTGACGACCATTGTGTATTGTGGCTTTATGATTTCATGTCTTAATCGCGGTGAGTACAAAAATTCAAACTCCTCCACACTGCTCTCCAGACCCACTGACAAAGTTATGCAAGCCTGTGAGTTCCAAAAATATAAAAAGGCTCCATTACTTTGGAGGAACTGTAGGATAAAGTAGAGACAGTTCATCGAGTTGGGGATTAAGTGTTTTGTTTTTTTTTTTTTTGCAATCGGTTTTTATTTTGATGAAATAACGTTCCGTGCATAATAATGACTTGAAACTGGTAAACAAACCCAGAGCCGGCGCAATGGATGCTGCAGCTCACGTCGCCTCTGCTTTTGGGAGACGAAAAGTGCATCCCCTTTGTAAACTGGAGTCGCCCGGAAGTGCTGGGGGGCCAGGCGAGAGCAGCGATCCTCCGCCCCCTCCCCGGCCCGGGCCCCACAGCTAGGTTTGAGATCCTCGAGGAAGGAGCGCTGCCGCGGGCGCCCATCAGGGCTGCGGTCACCGGAGGGCGCAGCACGGGGCGGGGGGAGCCGGACGGGCTGGAGGAGGGGAGCCGGCCTCAGACCTCTCTGCGGCGGATGTTCTGCGCATCCGTGGCGCGGGAGCAGGTGATCCCGGCGAGGGGAATGGTGGGTCTCCCCTCGCTGTAAGTCCACTTGGGACAGGACCTTCCCCCCACCCTGCCCCTTCTGGGCCAAACTGTGTGCTGAAGGCTCAAGCAGTCGAGAGACCCCGGGGTAAAGCCGAGGCCGTCTGGAGTCCTCCTTCAGGGTTCCTCGGAACCGCTGTGCATCCACGGTCTCACTTAGGAGACATCTCAGGGCACCGAGGGAGGCGGTTTTGGGGCTGCAGGCGGCCGGGTGTGGTTGGAGATGCTCCGCCTTCGGTGACCTTCAGGTGAAAGAGGTCGAATGTCCCAAAGAGGTGGGGACCGGGAAGCTGGTCTGGGAAGGAGACTCTGGATGGAGTATGACCTGTGAGTCGCTTGCCCTTCCTTTGTTGAGCCTCAGGGGCACTCAGAAAGCGTGACAAGACGAAGGCTCCCTCCAAGAGCTATCGTAGAGCGTTCACCAAGACGTGAGGAGACGCCGCTTGCCCAGGCTGCAAACGCGAGGGCTCTCACCGCCGCGGAAGTCCCCCAGGATCTCTGAGCTCCACCCACCATTTCGGTGCATGGGCACTCGCGACCGCAGGGCTTGGCCGGAGGAGTTTCCGGGCACATCCCTCCAGTGGCTCTTCTACACCAGCTCGGGTCCCGCCGTCGGGGAGAGGACCCAGCGGGCAAGACCCCTGCCGGTCCCGCGCGCGCTCAAACTCTTGACTTCCTCTCTGCATCCCTGGTCCCTGCCCTGTCCCTCGCCCTTGGGAGCATCCACTTATCCTTAGGGGACCCTACGGGCCTGAGCACAGGGGTCCTCGAGATTAGCCGGGGTGACCGGGCGTGGGAGGGCGGGCGGAGCTGGGAACGCGTAGCAGTGTCCGGGGTGAGAGAGCCTCCCGACCCCTGGGCCAGGGGAGAGACTCGGAGAGAAGGTCCGTAGGAAGGAGATGGACACAGAACTGGAAGACTCGAGGGGGCGGGGGCGGGGAGATTTACCCCTTGTGGTAAGAGAGCAAAAACTCTGCCCAAAGTGCTGGCTCTCCATTTCCCGTGGAAATAAATTCTAGCCTCCAGCAAGATCTCCTCGCTCCTCAGTACAGCAAAGCCCACCTTCGGAAGTTCTCGGTCTGACCCACTCGGGCGTCACCAGCACTTCCTCACTGGGACATTCCTTTCGGTCTCTGTCCTGCCACCGCTCCGGCCAGGGAGATCCTCTTTGTCGTCCCCCCACCCCCAACGCCCCAGGCAAAGTGCACGCCGACCCGCACACGCCGCACGGAAACCCTGCCCCGCGCAGGTGCTGTGTCTCTAGTTCACTCCCTCGGTCGCCGAGGGCCACGCTTTCCTCGGGCAGGATCCTTTTCCCGCCCTCCAAGAGCCAGCCTAGGTCAGGTGCCCTTCGCTGTCCCCCAGACCTGGACATCCGGAGACGCCGTGGAGACCCTCGTTACCTGCGTCCTGCCGATCTCAGCGGCAAGGCTAGTCCAAACAGCCCTGATTGAATTTCCGACTCCTCTGGGCACGTTTCCCAGGAAAAACCTTTCTCCGGCCCCCTCCCGCCACCCCTAAAGAAAATATTTGAATCTCCATAGAAAAGGCACAGTTTAAGAGCGGGGTGGGGCACAGTGGGCGGGTCCCGGGTCTCGGAGCGGATTGAATTTCTTTCCGCTGGCTACCAGCATTCCGCGGATAAAGCGCAAGTTTGTGCATTTAGTCCACGGAGGGCTTGTAAACCGACAGAACCGAAAGTGTCCCGTGAGTTGCGGAGTTTGTCTAGATTTCCCTGCAGATGGATTTGCGAAAGCGCCTGTGATGGGAACTTTCTGCAGATCGGGTATGGAGGGAGCTAAAGGGAAAAAGCGAGGGGAGTCGGACGGGGAGGGGGCAGTGGGAACGTGGGGTGTTTGTATGTGAGTGTGTGTGTGTGTGGGGGGGTGGCGATGAGCCCAGGCGCGGGGGCGTCCCAGCGGGGGTAGGGGAAGGGGTGCAACGTCCCTCCGGCTAATTGGCTTAAGACGTGCCGCAAGCACTTGGAAAAGGTCGTTGAAGGAGTTCGCTGCGCACACACACAAAATAATAATCTTAAAAAAGAGTGCCGGGCATGCGCACAGAGAGGATGCCATATTGGAATGAGGCTGTAGTGGGAGTCCGAGCCGCGGAGCGGGCGCGCAAGGGAGGCGGCGGGCGGGGAGCGAGCGAGGCGCAGCGAGCGGGTGAGGCCGGCGTCCCCCGCCTCGGCGGCGCCCCTGCCTCTGTCCACGCCGCGGGGAGGACGAACTTCACCAGGTAGGACCCCGCGCCGGCCGCTGTCCCCGCGCCCAGCCCGCCCCGCGAGGGGACCTCCGGCCCGCAGGTTGAGTGCGCCGGTCAGCTTCTCTTTTTCCAGCTCCGAGAAAAAGGGAAGCTGGATTGGGCTCGGGGTGGGGGTGGGGGGTGCGAAGGAGGGGGTGCAGTGGGAGAGAATCGAAAGGGCAGGACTGGAGGAGAAGGCGACAGCTCTGGAGCAGATCCCCAAACTCCGCGCTGTGCTCCGGGTTGTCATTTTTGCTCCCCCTCGTCCCCTTCCTCCAGGTCCCTCGGCTTCGCAAAGCCCGGCCTCACGGGAGTCTGCCCGTAGTTGGAAAGCGTACTCCTCTCCGGGTGCACAGTGTCCCCTCCCGCCGCCCACCTTCCTCATTTGTGCGCTCATTTTGGCGACGCAGCAGCCCTGGCTACCCCGCGTTGGGGTCTCTTTCTTCCTTTTTTTTTTTAGATGGTGTGTGTGTGTTCGGGGTGGCGGGGTGGTAGTGGTTGGGGGAGATGGTGGGGCGAGGACTGGAGACCAGCCATCAAAGGGATTAAAAATCGTGGACATATTTGGAATCGCCGCCCCCCTTAGAAACATTTGCCTGTGTAGCTGAAATGAATTTGTCAGTAGTAGTTTCGGAGCGTGCTCCGGCATGGATGATCTTTTTGTTCTTTTTTTCTTTCTTTTTTCTTCAGCGTTAAAGTCACATCCTGTCCCTTGGGGCTTTCCTGTTGTCTACTCTCATATAACCTCCTTTCACAATTACTAATCTGATCTGGCTTTGGAGTTTATTATTTTTTAAAAATGTGTGTATTAGCAAAATCCGCAAAAAAAAAACCCACCAAAAAACTGCTGTAGGAACTGTTAGATATATTTGTGGATTTTTGATCCGGAGAAGCAGGACACGATTAGCTGGAGAAAGGGAGCCTAGCCGAGGGAAGTGGTTGATTTGCGGTGGCCAGACGCGCGCCCAGAGCCGCTCCGTTCTGGTGTTTTCTTGGAAGCCGCGGCGGAGGAGTATTTAGAAGCCTTGCCAGTTTCAATATGGCGGGCTAAGGTGGCTTTTAAAAACTGAAAATAAAGATTTTGAGGTGGGAAAAAACCCAACCGGAGTTGCCATCTGTTAGTTCAAGCTCTCTTTGGCTACTCTAGTAGCTGCTTGAGCGAATTAAAGGGGAAAAAAGAGAAGGAATGAGCTGCCCTAGTTTTTTCCGTGGTTAGAATCTGCGTGTGTCCATTCCATTGCTAAAGGGGGAAGGGGTACAACTGGCCCGGACCGGGGCATCGGAGCAAGACTGCTCTGCGTGCCTTTGAATCAGTGGGCATACCTGTGTTTGCAGTTGGGTGGGAGTGTCCAAGAGATCCGCCCCAGATTCGTGTGTGCGTCTCCGAACCAGACCCTGCCCTGATTTGACGTGACAAACTGCTGACACGTGGTGCAAAATGCGTGAGGGCAGAGGGAGTGATTTATTTCAGCTTTCTAGGAGACCAGTTCTCTTTCTGTCTCTGTACGCAGGATCCTGTGTGGGTAAAGCCGGGTAGGTGCAGCGGTGTGCCGCTTACTTAAAGGACTCAGTATCCAGGGTTTGGGGGCAATCAGGCTGCAGACGCCAGTGTGTGTGTGTGTGTGTGTGTGTGTTGTGTGTGTGTGTGTGTGTGTGTGCAGGGGGCGCGCCGTACTTAGTGGAGGACACCGTGTAGTTTGCGCCGCGGTGGGGTAGAAAGTGGGAGTGGGGGGCGGCGGCGTCCGGGGCGTGGTGGGTGGGGTGGAGTTGGGGTGTGTGAAAGTACATTGGCGGAAGGGCGGGGGCGCACGGCCCTGGCTGCAGAGCGTGGGGTGGAGCGGCGGAGTTGGTTTTGGAGTTGCGCTCTAGGGAAGGTGGGGGATGGGGAGAGCGTTCGCGGAAGAAAGTGCCCCTCGTCCTTGTTGGATCGGCGAGCCTTCCAGGCGATCGAGCGGGGGTGTTGCCTTGGGGTTGAAGAGGGCGGCGAGGTGCTGGGGAGAGGCCGACTTCTGGGTCCTCAGAGGGCCTGAGAGTTTGAGGGCAGAGTCGGAGCTTGTAAGTGGAGCCCGAGGGTAAGCGAGCGAACGGAGTTTCCTTAGCTGGAAGGGGTCCCCGACAGGGGTCGCCAGTGGCCAGGATGCAGCCGCGGAGCGATGGTCGCGCAGCGCAGCCTGCAGGGTGGACCAGGGGGATGGGGGCCACACGGCAGCCGCGCGCCATCCCCGGGGCCAGGTTGGGGCAGGTTCGGGGGACTTTACCTGGGCCGGAGAACCTGATGGCGCGTCTGCCTAGTGCGCCAGGAAGATTTTAAGTCTCAGGATTAAAAAGCGCTGGCCAGGTCTGCAGTTACCACAGTGACGTGGGCTCTGGGCATTCGCAGGGACTTCGAGGAAGGATCGAGGGGGTCGACTGTCCTACTTGGACGGTCGCCGCGCCTTCGGACAGTCTGCCCCCTGCGGCGTCCCCAGGGTAGGGCTTGGGAGCAAGCATTCCCCAAATTGGGGACCCCGCGGCAGATTTCTCCTCCTACTGGGCAATGAAGCTGACCCTCAGGCCCAGAGGCGTTTTGCATCCGCGACCCCCAAGCTGGCGCGTCCCCGGCGCTCCGGTCCCGGGCGTCCCCTCGGCGACTGCTTCCTCGTGGGCTTCGTTCAAGGGGAAACCAGCCTAAAATGGCTCAGTGCTTGTAAACTGCAGTTTCAGCCGGGAACCCCTCCCCTCGTCCTCCTGACGTCGCTGCTGACAAGCGCACAATCCACTCCAACGCCCTGAAACCTGCGATTTTGCACGGAGCTGTGCGGTGGAAGTCAACATACAACCGATTACAAAGAACATTCCCCAGGATTCTCGCGGGGTCCAAGTTTCCCTTCTCGTGGGGAGGAGCGGGCGGAGGGCGGAATGGAGACGAAGTAGGAGCACCGCCGACCCCCCTCCTGGAACCTAGACTGGAGACTGTTGCGCGTGAAAAACCCGGGAGGTGCACGGGAGCAGCGGAGGGCGATCTTGCGGCGCGATGACCACTCACTGGGGCGCTCATCCTTGACTGCGTCCGTGGTGTCCGGACGCCTGGAGCCTGGGAAGCCGTTTCCAAACTTCTGGAGACCGGCTTGCAGTTTCGCTTTCGGAATTTTCGGGATCTTCGTGTTGACAGAGTTGGGTGGGATTCCGGGAAGGGCAGGGCGCCCGGGGCTGGCCGTGCGAGTCCTCGTTCCTTTCGGCGCAGGAGTGAGGTTGCTAACCCACCCTGGTGTCCCCTGTGTTGCCTCCCTGGACCCCGAGCTCCGGCTCCTCCAGGGTCCGGGACTTCAGGCCCTGCGCTCGCCCCTTGGCTCCACGTTTTGTCCGCTCTAGCGGTGCATTCGCGGCGGATCCGAGCCCACGGGTGGGAAACTGTCTCGGATGCCCGCAGACCGTGTCCGAATCCAGACCCATCGGCGCGGCCTGCTACCTTCCCTCATCCCTCCACGCTCGCACCCTTGCCGAGGGACCCGGGGGACCGATTGGTGTGTCTGCACCAAGCAAATGGACCCGGGTTTCACCAGATGAGAGAAAAAGGGAAAACCGGCACAAATTCGGCCCCATTTCCTGGGGAGGCGGTTGGGGGTGGGGAGGGAGCGGGTGAAGGAGGGGAGGGGCGAGGCCTCAGTAGGCGCGAGAAATTGCTGGCGAGGCGCTCCTTGGAGGTAGGAGGTTTGCTACTCGTTCCCTGCAAAGCGTTGCATTTGCACACACTCTGCTTCCTCCCTTCGATGGACAAGTGCTGTTTCAGATGTCTGTCGTAGCTCATTGCTGAGACCCAGCCGCTGCCTGGAAGGTGGGGGGCATGGACAATACACCCATAGGCACCAGAAACCCTCCAGTCCCCTGCTCAAGCGCAGGAGACAGTCCCCTGGCCAGTGGAAACCGCAGCCCACTGGCAGGGCTGTTCAGCAACCCTTACTCTAGACAACTGCGCCAGTCAGTCTGTTTTGATGTGTGGTGTTCTAGAAGTGCTGGCAGAGACCTGCAGGGGTGACAAGAGTATTTCCCCTTTCCCATTGGATTACCCACAGCCTAAACCTCAAACAGGCCATACTGACGGTACCCTGAATTTCTCTAATGATGGGAGTAATTGATCAGAGAGGGCATTTCCTCTTAATGTTTTCTTGCAGAGATTATGGACTGATTATGAAGTTATGTCAGCAAGGCTGACCACTCATCAGATTCCATTTTATGTTCTCTGACTGAGGTGGCAGTTTCCACCTTTCTCCCAGAGGACTTGCCAAATCGGAGCAGAAATGCTGGGTGATGGAAACATTGCTCAGAGCAGTAAGAGAATGCAGCCTTCCTGGAATTGATACAGGGTGCTTTGGGGATACAAGAAGCGCAGGCAGTGAAAATGAAGAGAACTTAAAAGTTAAAAGAGGGTTTTTTTTTTTTTTAAGTGATTTGAACAAAAATAGTCAATGTGGAATTTGAATCATCTCCAGTTCTAGTATTAGATGCCATTTCTCTTTTAGTATTTCACTTTCTGGGGACGTTTTGGAGTTCCTGTAACAGTGTGGAGGCCATAAAGAAGAGCTTGGTAGACTCCCCTGGTGATCCAGTGGTTCAGCCTCTGTGCTTCCAAATGCTGGGGGCATGGGTTCAATCCCTGATTGGTGAACTAAGATCCCACACACCATGGGGCACAGCCAAAAAGAAAATAAAAAATAATAAAGAGCTTGTAAAAAGTTCTTGCCCCCCAAAGAAATTAGGATCCACAGTTTAAGACATATTTAGTATTATTTTCTGACTGTTCTTAAATTGACATTTCCCTGGGGAAGCAAAACTAGTTAGGGAAATTACCTCTGTGATGGTAAACCAATCTGTGCTTTTGCAGTGGTGACTTGTGACCTGACAGCTCTGTTTTGTGAGGAGGATTCCTGACAGAGGAGGCCAGGACAGAATCCAGAGGAGACCTGGTTTCAGCGACGCTTCTGTCTCACTGTGTGACCGTGGACCAGTTACTGGTCGTCATCTTTCTGAGAATCAGCTTCCATATCTAAGATTAAGTACTTTAAAGTAGAAACTCACTCAAACATCTCCATGGTTCTATTTGGGGAAAAAAATGTGTGGTTCAGCACATCTGTGCAGACCTGCCCAGGTGATTCATCTTTAAGACTCTGGTCTGGGAGGTAGAGTGGACATGTGACTGGCCATCATCACAGAGGATGTCTGTGAATGCAAATCCCTGTCCAGAAGTAACGGTATTGTTGTTAAGTGATACAAGTGCACATGGGGTCATGATTTCACTTAGGGTCTGGAAAAGGAGAGATGTAGAGAAAAACTGAGGCATACCACTGTAGTTTTCCCATATAATCCAGTAATGGCAGGCCCCGGGCCAGGTCAGCCTGCCTTTGAATACAGGCCATAGAGAAAACTTTGATTTGAGTTTGCTCTAATAATTCCTAGACTATAAGGGACCATTCCAAATAGCCCCCTGTACCCCAGCCTCCCACACAAGGTGACTGCTTAGACTTTATCTGATGATATTCATGATATGTGTGTGTTTGTATGTGGCAAGGGGAAGGGGGGACAACTGCAGCCTCCACATAACTCAGCCAGTGAAGGAATCGGAAACCTGACCCTCTGTTTTCCACACCTACCCTTCAGGTTGGGCCACTAGGCAGGTCCTTCCTCTCTTTGTAAGACTGAGAATGTCCTGGGATAGTTCACAGGAAACGTGATCTTGTTGGCTAAGCCAAGCGTTCTCTGTTTGGAGGTCAGTGTAAACAAGATGTTTATAGACAGGACTGTGTATGGTAAGAGGAGATACTCAATTTGGAGCTTGCAGTCCAACAGGGAATGAACTGTGCCGTGCTTAGTCACTCAGTTGTGTCCGACTCTTTGCGACCCCATGGACTGTAGCCCGCCAAGCTCCCTTGTCCATAGGGATTCTCCAGTTGCATGCCCTCCTCCAGGGGATCTTCCCGACCCAGGGATTGAGCATAGGTCTCTCACATTGCAGGCAGATTCTTTACTGTCTGGACCACCAGGGAAGCATTACCAAATACAGTTCTTAAGGTTTGGTTTTTGTATGATCAGCCCAGTGGTGTTCTGATCGAAAGGTACCACCCTTTACTCCCTAGCTCGTTAGCCTGTAGAGAATTTTAGTTATAATTTTGGCTGTGCTGCGTGGCATTCAGGATGTTAGTGCCCCTCCCAGCACTTGAACCCACCCCCTGCAGTGGAAGCTCAGAGTCTGAACCACTGGATCATCAGGGAAGTCCCTCGTAGAGAATTTTAAAACATGCTAATACTTTGCTGTACATCAGAAGTTAGGGTCATTCCTGTTACCTATGATACTCACTATTCAAAAGTTTTACTCTCTCGTCCTGTAGGTTTCTATTCTTGTGATAAGATGGATGTCTTAGACATTGATTTAAAGAAAGAATCCATTGTGCTTTCAGGTTCAATTTTTTAAATTAAAAAAAAAAAAACAGTGACGCATTTTGGTTGATGCCTTATATTCAGTGAATTCTAGTGTTGGGCAAATCGGAGAAGGCAATGGGACCCCACTGGAGTACTCTTGCCTGGAAAATCCCATGGACGGAGCCTGGTGGGCTGCAGTCCATGGGGTCGCTAAGAGTCAGGCATGGACACGAATGAGTGACTTCACTTTCCCTTTTCATTTTCATGCATTGGAGAAGGAAATGGCAACCCGCTCTAGTGATCTTGCTTGGAGAATCCCAGGGATGGGGGAGCCTGGTGGGCTGTCATCTATGGGGTTGCACAGAGTTGGACACGACTGAAGCGACTTAGCAGCAGCAGCAGCATGAGTGTTTGAAATGCCAAGTACAAGTTCCTACAAAGCCTCGTGTGAAAGGTCATTTAAACAGATGCTTATTTACTTGGCTGTGCTAATTCTTAGTTGCGGCTTGCAGGCTCTAGTGCCCTGACCAGGGATTGAACCTGGACTCGATGCATTGAGAGCAAGGAGTCTCAGCCAGTGGACCACCAGGGAAGTCCCTGCCATCATTTTAATAAAGGCTGATGGTTCTGGAGCATCCCGTTTTTCTCTCCTCCCCTCTCCTTTGTCCCTAATAGCCCATAGTGCTGTTACTAAGAAACAGCCAACTCTGGGATGAAACCTACCCCTCTGGTTTTCTGTGTTCTTTGATGTTCTGCTTGGAGGCAGGAGAAAGGCTCTAAGTGGAGTAAGAGAGTGTTTGGAGCCTTGAGTCTTGGTCCTTACCATTTATTATCTTTACAACTTTAGCTTAAATATGCTTTCTTTTTCCCAGCCAGCTGCAGAACTCAGATGCCTTTTTCCCCCTTTCCTCCCTGTACTGTGAACTAGCGCGGCTCAGGGCAGTGTAGCAGATTGTCCACTCTGAGTAGCCAGCTGGGCACTTGGGACTAACCCCATCTCTTGAAAGCTTTTGAATGAAGGCTTTTGGGATCCAGCGTAGACCATGGTGACTACTTCCTGTTTTGAGTCTCTGTTCCGTTTGAGAGGATTGTATATTGTTCTTTCCTACCACATCCATTCTCAACTAGGAAGGTTCAGGAAAATCCAGATCTTCTGAAATGTTTGAGCGGGTTGAGAGAGAGACTTTTGGAGACCTCTAGAATAGTCCCTGTGTTTTACAGTTCGTGAAAACTGTTGCTTGTTGTGGTTTAAAAGGCCCAGAGTACCTTCTGCTAAGTGATGGTTACACTGCAGGGTTAAACCAGCTCTTCACAGGATTGGTTACATTTCCCAAGTTCCTTATAACTAAAGTAAATTAGGGTGTTTTTATTGACTTGGCAGTTGCATGGGGCCCAACTTACTACTGTCTTATTTATTCTCTTATTCCTCTAGAGCTTCCCTGGTGACTGAGATGGTAAAGAATCTGCATGCAGTGAAGGAGACCTGGGTTTGATCCCTAGGACGGGAAGACTTGTTTCTAGTAAATTTCCTTTCTGCATTTAGATCATACCTCTCATGCCATTTGATATCTGTGGCTTAAAGTCAAAACCTGAAATGCTCTTCAAGTGGATCCCCAGAGCTCAGCCTGGGGTCACATCCTTCAGGGATGGGCTTGCAGAGTCCAAATCAGTTGAAGTATCTGTGCGTCTGTCCTCCTTGAAGTCATCCATTCAGAAAACCCCCTCAGAAAATTAGGTACTGATGATTAGACGCTTACAGTGGGCCTTCCAGGTGGTGCTAGTGATAAAGAATCCTCTTGCCAATGCAGGAGACTTAAGAGGTGTGGCTGCAATCCCTGGGTCGGGAAGATCCCCTGGAAGAGGGCATGGCAACCTTGCCTGGAGGATCCCATGGACAGAGGAGCCTGGTGGGCTGTGGTCCATGGGGTCACAAAGAGTCAGGCACGACTGAAGTGACTGCACGCACGCGTGCTCACTGAAGGGGACCCTGTCGGGTGTACTTCCTGAGTTCTGATGACTGTACGTACAACGCACAGGCTCATTTCCCTAACTGACCCCTGTGCACAGGTGTGTGATGTGGGATGCACGTCTCCTGTAGAATGTGAGGTTACTTAGCTTTGTTACGGGGGCTTCCCAGGTGGCTCAGCAATAAAGAATCCACCTGCCAATGCAGGAGACTTCAGAGACATGGGTTTGATTTCTGGGTTGGGAAGATCCCCTGGAGGAGGAGATGGGAGGCCTCTCCGCAGGGATTTCTTGCCTGGGAAAACTCCCTGGACAGAGGAGCCTGGTGGGCTGTGGTCCATGGGGTTGCGCCGAGACTGAGCAGGAGCGTGATAACTTTGCTGCAGCCTCAGGATGGTGCTCTAACTCCTCGCTCTTAATATTTGCAGATGGCAGGGAAATCCTGTGTTTGCAGTTTGTCCAAGTTACTACTACGGAATGTCTGTTAATTCTGAACGTCATGCTTTGATAAGGCCTTACAGCCAAGCTCTTCTGTGTCAAGTATTTCTTGTCCATTGTATGCTGACGTAAGGATGGTGTTCACCTTTGTGGCTTGGAAGTCGGTTTCTGGTGTGACAAGCCCTAGAGAGCTACCTTGATGCAAAGACCAATGGTTAAGTCGATATTATTGCATCTTTCAAGACCTAGTCTATCTTGATAGGAAATAAGTAGAGAATTGTACATAAATAATTCGAAGGGAAATAGTTAACAAATAAATGAACTTCCCGGATGGTGGCACAGCTAGTCTGTGATTTGATTGGGTTTTCCTTTCTCTCGAGCAAGTAATGTGGAGGGCTGTTACCTTTCTCATTTTCCCCACGCTCTCGCTCTTGAGTGGCTGATTTAGCTCTGTCTGGAGTAACACACTTGCTGTTTGATTGGGATGGGAGATTAAGAGGTGACAGTTAAGACTTTGAATCAGAAGACACAATTGGCTACGCTCTGCGCGACAGACTCTAGGTGAGAGTGACGTAAGAGGAAAACAAATATTGTATATTAACACATGTATGAGGAATCAGGAAAAACGGTACTGAGGAAGCTATTTGTAAGGCAAGAATAGAAGTGCAGATGTCGAGAATGGACCTGGAAGGTTGGGGCGGGCAGGGAGGGGGCGGGGGAAAGAAGAAGGTGGGATGAATTGAGAGAATAGCTTTGACATATATATGCTCCTGTGTGTAGAACAGCCAGCTAGTGGGAAGCTGCTGTATAACGCAGGGAGCTCCGTTTGGTGCTCTGGGATGACCTAGAGGGGTGGGATGGCGGGGGATGGGACAGAGGCTCCAGAAGCAGGGGGCATAGCTGATTCACTTTGTTGTGCAGCAGGAACTAACGCTACTTGTAACACAGCTATCCCCCAGCTTAAAAATTTCTTTAAAAAAAAAGACGACCCAGCTTGCTGTCGTGGGGATCATTGGCTGCCACTGGCCTTGTGATGTACTCTTTGACCCTCTCTTACCCTCTGCAGATCTAATTTCTTGGGACAGAGGTATGAATCGGGATGCGAGAAGTTAGCATGTCTTATGCTGGGGGAGCTGTTTGTGTCAGATTTCAATCTATTTAGAGTGAACTGGATGCATACTGGTTGCAAAGTGGCCAGGAGGTTGAGGTCCTAATCAAGGTGTAAACCAAGCTCTGGAGCACATGGCAGATGGCAACGTTTCATGAAATCTTCTGTCCCGAGGAATCAGGTCATCTCCCTGGATGACGGACTCGGAAGGCCTGCCTCTTCTTGGAGAAACAGTGTTGGCTGGTGAGCATGGGGGAGAGGGACTTGGTCATGCCTGGTTAGTAGAGTGATCCTGGTGACACGGTGGGTGTAAACAGAAGGGAGCCTTCCTTGATGAGTGCCTGGATACTTAACACCTCTTTTCATCCTTAGAGCCATTTATAAATGTGGTTCTTGCAGATAACCCCCAGGATCCCAGGCTGGTATTTGCATGTTGCTTCATAGGAAGGTGGATGCAGTGATTGTTTCAGAGATGAGGTTTGGGTCGCAACTCTGTGCCTCCCTCAAAATGCTCTGAGATTTTCCATTTTGATGGAAATGTTTGGGAAGGTCTTGGCTCGGATGAGGTGTCCTGTGCTCATTAGGAAGTTCCTGGAGTGTGAAATGAGGCCATTTTCTCTAATTTAGACATGCTAGATTTCCACGGGCAGCCAGAGCCTGTCTGGAATTTCATAAGCTGTCCGTTTAGGCCTTTGCCTTTACTTTTCAACCTGGAGAAGAGTCTTTCTTTGGAGTCACATAAAAAACAGCTGCCAACCATTTCCCTGTTTCAGAATGACTAGCTTGAAATGGTAAGCATGTTAATAGGTAGTAAAATTGCCCGTTTCTTAAACTACTTTAAGTGGATCCCTTTGAAAGGGCTAGATAATTGGGTAACTTTAAAAGAGATGCAACATTTCTTTTATTGCTATTATAGTAACGCTCACTGGAGTAAGGCCTTCAGAGTGGTATGTGTTTTAACTTTGCCTTTTGATGAATGCAGGTAAGAATGATTTTTAATGCTAAGTCGCTCAGTCATGTCCGACAACTTGGGACTTCATGGACTGTAACCCATCAGGCTCCTTTGTCCATGGGATTTCCCAGGCAAGAATACTGGAGTGGATGGCCATTTTCTTCTCATCGTCTTGACCCAGAGATTGAACCTGTGTCTCCTGCATTGGCAGGTGGATTCTTTATCCACAATGGAAAGCTTCATTAATGGGCTTCCCTGATCCCTCAGTGGTAAAGAATCCGCCTGCCCGTGCAGGAGACAAAGATTTGATCCTTGGGTTGGGAAGATCCTCAGGAGTGGGAAATGGCAACCCACTCTAGTATTTTTGCCTGGGAAATTCCATGGACAGAGGAAGAAGCCTGGCGGGCTATAGTCCACGGGATTGGAGAGAGTCAGACACAACTTAGCAACTGAACAGTGACAATAAACCGAGCTGAGATTTTTTTTGGCTGTTGGGGGGTAAGGGTGGAGAAACCAGAGACAGCATTTGACATTATTATTATTTTTTTAATAAATTTATGTAGTTAGTTATTTTTGACTGTGCTGGGTCCTCACTGCTGCGCGCAGGCTTTTTCTCTGCGAGGGGGCTACTGTTCAGCCGAGCTGCTCGGGCTTCTCTCGTTGCAGAGCACAGACTTCGGTGTTTGTGGCACACGGGATCAGTAGCTGTGGCTCTTGGGCTCTAGAGCACAGACTCAATAGTTGTGGCGTACCGACTTAGTCGCTCCGAAGCATGTGGTATCTTCTCGGATCAGGGATCAAACCTGTGTCTCCTGCATTGGCAGGTAGATGTTTTACCAGAGTCACTAGGGAAGCACCGCCCCCCCCCCCCCCGCCCATTTTGGGCCTTATTGATAGGCTTTCAGATAAAAACAGCGCCCACCCTGAATTCTAGAGGACCACCCAGTCATCTTCATTACAACCATGTTACTAAGGAGCACGGTCCTTTTCGGGTGTATTTATTGGGGTTGGCTGTGTATCGGGACCCTCAGATGGAGGGGTGGAAACCACGCAGCTGGTTTCTCTCTGAAGTAGTCATCTGTAGCTGACAGCAGAACCAGGAGGTCACAGCCTTTGGTGGAGAAGGCGGGCTCGGCAAACTTCTCACGGGCCAGAACGCAGTGACATGACCACATCCAACTTTTAGGATGGTCCAGAAATGTTTGTTTTGGGTAACCAGTTCCTCCTCCCTGCAAACAAAGCAGAAAGTGGAGATTTGGTGGGGGAGGGGGTCTCTGGTGCCCGGTCATTTCTCCCTGGGTGCAGGTTCTGGCACTTTCTGTCCACAGTAGAGCCGCTTGTGATGATCAGGTCGTGTGTCTGGGTTCCCAGCCCGGCATTACCATTGTCACCCCTCTATAAATCTGCCTTAATGGCCCCAAGTTCAGTGATTGCTGAGCTAAGTGGGGGATGTGTGAGTAGTAGTCACAGTTCCTATTTTGCTGACTCATAAATAAAGGAAAGTTGGTGCATGGAACCGTAGCCTTGTATGTGTAAGCATTTAATAGATGGTAAAGACAGGCTGTTAAAAACCCAATGGGGTAGGAATGGATTATTAACTTCTTCACATTTGGGGAGGACATTTTATGAATATAAGTTTTAGAAGACATAAAGTGGATCGATGGATCAGACTAAGTTGAAAAAGACCGCATGTTCCATACATGTATCAGAAGGTATCACTAAGGGGAGAATTAAGGGAAAATGTCTGCAAGGGTTTTGTGGGATAAGATATGCAGGGCTCTTAAAGATCCATTAAAAATACCAACAAAGTTAAAATGTGGGAAAGAGCTGAGATGTCATGGGAGAATTGCAAATTATGATGTCCATAGTAATGAAAATTAAAATGTGGGAAAGAGCTGAGATGTCATGGGAGAATTGCAAATTATGATGTCCATAGTAATGAAAAATTAAAAAATCAAAATAATGGCCAGCAGTGGGAGAGGGATAGCAAATAAATAATGTATTCATATTGTAATGAAAATCATACAACCATTTTAAGTCATGTTTTCAGAGAAGTTTAATGATGTGGGAGACATGCTTTCTAGGTGATATTAACTATAAATGAATTAAAGTTCTAAATTCTGTATGAAAAAAAAACCCACAGAGAAGTCTCTGGAGGAGACACTATAAGTACAAAAGACATTGTCCCTGAGTGTTAGAATTACACGTGATTTTAGTTCGTCCGTTTTTAATTTTATTTTGCAAGACTTGTGCAGAAAGTGGAAAGGTTATCTTCTATGGAAAGGAAAAAAGTAAACATTGTGAAAAAGGAAATGGTGACATGTCATTTACCAAAATAAATAAATCTTGCGGCTGCCTGAGTGGACAAAGACGTGTTACTTGTCCTTACAGAACAGTGTGGGTTTTTGGTGTAAATGTTGTTGCTCTTGACTTCTATTCAAAATGATGGGTCTGGTTCATTAAATTGAACTTATTTTACAGTCGCTGATTACCTTTTTACAGCATGTAGTTAGACGCAGACAGAGTTGAATCAGTAGGAATCTTAAAAACTTGAGCAGACTTTTTCCTCCTTTAATAAGGGCATAGAAGCTACTGATATTTGACTGATTTACTAGTAGTTAGGTTCATAGACTTTTCCTTGCAGAAAAACTGTGCCTGATTACATTTCTGAGGTGGAATGATTTTCTTTAATTTGTAGATGAATGAAAGAAGCTGTAATTTTAGTGGCATAACTTAGCTGCTAAGATTGCTTCTCTTTTGAAATTGTTTTGGTATAAAAACAGCACATTCACTGAAAACCTACTACTTTAAGAAGATTGCAGTGAAAGATTTTGAAATATTATGGAGAAACTGTTCAGTCTGCTTTTGAAGTTCTTTAGGTTTTAAGATTCCTATGCTCTTTAAACTAGTTTGCTATATGTTAAAACTACCAAGACAAGCAAGAATTGGTGCTGATTTAGGGCATATTCCAAACTCAAATATCATAAACTTCTGCTTACTTAGGCAGTGGTCTGGGTGTTCAGTATGGCAGCTGCTAATCACATAAGGCTTTAAAATAGATACGCATGCATGCTCAGTTGCTAAGTCACGTTCGACTCTTTGTGACCCCAAGCCTGCCAGGCTCCTCTGTCCATGAGATTCTCCAGGCAAGAATACTGGAGTGGGTTGCCATTTTCTTCTCCAGATTGAAATAGGTATAAAAAGAAATATTACTCAGCCATGAAAAAGAATGAAAAATTTGCCATTTGAGCAACATGGATGCACCTGGAAGGTATTATGCTTAGGGAAATATGTCAGACAGAGGAAGACAAATACTATATGTTATCACATATATAGAATCTAAAAAATGTAACAAAGGGATATAATGAAACAGAAGCAGACTCACAGACATAGAGAACAAACTAGTGGTTATCAGTGGGGAGAGGATGGGGGAGGGGCAAGTTAGGAGTAGGGGCTTAAGATATACAAACTCAGTTCAGTTCAGTCACTCAGTTGTGTCCGACTCTTTGCGACCCCATGAATCGCAGCACACTAGGCCTCCCTGTCCATCACCATCTCCCAGAGTTCACTCAAACTCAGTGTCCATCGAGTCGGTGATGCCATCCAGCCATCTCATCCTGGGTCATCCCCTTCTCCTCCTGCCCCCAGTCCCTCCCAGCATCAGAGTCTTTTCCAATGAGTCAACTCTTTGCATGAGGTGGCCAAAGTACTGGAGCTTCAGCTTTAGCATCATTCCAAAGAACACCCAGGGCTGATCTCCTTTAGAATGGACTGGTTGGATCTCCTTGCAGTCCAAGGGACTCTCAAGAATCTTCTCCAACACCACAGTTCAAAAGCATCAATTCTTTGGCACTCAACTTTCTTCACAGTCCAACTCTCACATCCATACATAACCACTGGGAAAACCATAGCCTTGACTAGACGCACCTTTGTTTGCAAAGTAATGTCTCTGCTTTTCAATATGCTATCTAGGTTGGTCATAACTTTCCTTCTAAGGAGTAAGCGTCTTTTAATTTGATGGCTGCAGTCACCATCTGCAGTGATTTTAGAGCCCCCCAAAATAAAGTCTGACACTGTTTCCACTGTTTCTCCATGTATTTCCCATGAAGTGATGGGACCAGATGCCATGATCTTTGTTTTCTGAATGTTGAGCTTTAAGCCAACTGTTTCACTCTCCTCTTTCACTTTCATCAAGAGGCTTTTGAGTTCCTCTTCACTTTCTGCCATAAGGGTGGTGTCATCTGCATATCTGAGGTTATTGATATTTCTCCCGGCAATCTTGATTCCAGCTTGTGCTTCTTCCAGCTCAGCATTTCTCATGATGTACTCTGCATAGAAGTTAAATAAGCAGGGTGACAATATACAGCCTTGACGTACTGCTTTTCCTACTTGCAACCAGTCTGTTGTTCTATGTTCAGTTCTAACTGTTGCTTCCTGGCCTGCATACAGATTTCTCAAGAGGCAGGTCAGGTGGTCTGGTATTCCCATCTCTCTCAGAATTTTCCACAGTTTATTGTGATCCACACAGTCAAAGGCTTTGGCATAGTCAATAAAGCAGAAATAGATGTTTTTCTGGAACTCTCTCCTTTTTTCCATGATCTAGCGGATGTTGACAATTTGATCTCTGGTTTCTCTGCCTTTTCTAAACCCAGCTTGAACATCTGGAAGTTCACGGTTCACGTGTTGCTGAAGCCTGGCTTGGAGAATTTTGAGCATTACTTTGCTAGCATGTGAGATGAGTGCAATTTTGCTGTAGTTTGAGCATTCTTTGGCATTGCCTTTCTTTGGGATTGGAATGAAAACTGACCTTTTCCAGTCCTGTGGCCACTGCTGAGTTTTCCAAATTTGCTGGCATATTGAGTGCAGCACTTTCACAGCATCATCTTTCAGGATTTGAAATAGCTCCACTGGAATTCCATCACCTCCACTAGCTTTGTTTGTAGTGATGCTTTCTAAGGCCCACTTGACTTCACATTCCAGAATGTCTGGCTCTAGGTGAGTGATCATACCATCGTGATTATCTTGGTCATGAAGATCTTTTTTGTACAGTTCTTCTGTGTATTCTTGCCACCTCTTCTTAATATCTTCTGCTTCTGTTAGGTCCATACCATTTCTGTCCTTTTTGGAGCCCAAAAGATACTAGGTATCTTCTCTTAATGCATCCTGCAGGAAGAGTTACCTAAGGGAAACCAAGATACAAAATACGAGGTAGTAATTTCTCAGTTTTTTCTTTATCAGGTGATGCCCTATCACGCAACATGTTCTTATTCTCTGTTTCCATTCAGTCTCTCCCTGTCTGTCCATCTATCTGGCATGCAGCCGCCCTAATGATTTTTCTGAAACAAAACTGATCGTTTTGCTTCTTAGAAGGAAGCCCTGCAGTGCCCACTTCTGCCTGCAGAGTGAAGTGCAAGGATCGGGTCTCTATTTTGGCAAACCAGCCCTGACTGGCTGACTCTTAGTAATGATAGCACTTGGGTATTTCACTGGCTGTTAAGTACACAAACCAGATTGTAGGATTCTGTGAGAATCGGCTGTAATTTTGCCTGTTTTCCCACCAATTCTAGCAGAATGCAAGTGTGGAGTCACCCTCTTATTACAGGGAAAGTGCAGTTGGTCAGAAAGCACGTTATTGGCATGCAGTGATGCTTTGTCTGGTTTTAGTAACAAATCATTTGTGAAACACCAGTTACCTTCCCTGTGTGTGGGGATGCTGAGGCCCGGGCAGGGGATGGGGGGGTGGGTGCAGTTCCTGCTTCATAGCTTCCAGCGAGAGAGGAGGGAGAACGTAGATCTCGGAATGTCTTACTAATGCCGCCAAGGTAGATTTGGGGGTTGAAATGGCAGTTTTGTTGATTGAATGACACTTCTGATGATTGCTGAAAAATGTGTCCCTTACTGGTGATGATGACCTGGAGAAAATGGATGCTTTTGCTGTGCTGTGACCTTGTTGTTGACCTTGTGTGGGTATGTGCTCTTTAGTCTTCAGTCCTGGTATTTTCTGTTGCTAACGTGACGTCACTCCCTGCAAGTTGTAATGATCGGTAGCCGCTTTGATGGGCTGCCGTTCGTGTTGGAGCGTTCAGAAATTCGTGGCGTGACGATTGCCGTGCTCTGACTTCTGCTGTTGTTGGTTTCCCTTAGGTAACTCTTCCTGCAGGATGAATTGAGAGAAGACGATCTCAGCCGTTGAGAATGGAGGGCAGTGTGTCAGCTTCTAGTATGCGGGACCCTTCATCCTCACCCTTGGAAAAACATCAGAGCTCCGCTGATCGTAATGGAGATCTTGACTCAGGTGCGATTTTGTTTCCTAAACGAGTTTGGCCATTTGACGTCTTGATCGGTATTTTCCTGAGAATGTTTAGAAAACATTGGGGTGTATTCTGAGGCTTTACATACTGCTTGTTCTGAGATCTGCAGGGATATTTATAAGCATATAGCAGCTTGAAAGTTAACGGAAAATTGGGTTCAAAATACTAGACAGAGCAGGCTAGGTTATAATAAGGGGACATGTCACTTCAAAACGTCAGTGGCTCTGTGATCCAGCAGTCCCCATCCTGGGCGTGTATCTGGACAAAACTGTAGATAAATGCACCCCACTGTTGGTGCAGCACTGTTTACAGTAGGGAAGAGTTGGAAGTAGCCAAAGAGTCCGTCGACAGATGAATAGGTTAAGAAGATGTGGTACCCAGATGCAGATAGACTCTTAGCCACAAAAAGAATGAAATGGTGCCATTTGCAGCAGCGCGTATGAATCGAGAGGTTGGTTATCGTACTAAGTGAAGGCAGTCAGAGAAAGACAAATACATATGCTGTCACTCTATATATGGAATTAAAAAATAGTACAAATTGAACTTATTTACAGAACAAAGGCACTCACAGACAGAAAACAAGCTTAAGTTTATCCCTCTCTTGGATAAATTAGGAGGCTGGGATTAACATATACACACTGCTATGTATATAATAGATACAACCACATCCTGTTGTATATAGCACAGGGTACTCTACTCAATATTCTGTAATAAACCATAATGGAAAAGAATCTGATAAAGTATATATATGTGTGTGTGGGGTGTGTGTGTGTGTGTGTGTGTGTGTGTGTGTGTTATGTATGTGTGTGTAACTGGGTCACTTCGCTGTACACCTGAAGTGAACACAACATTGCAAATCAGCTGTGCTCCAATAGAAAATAAAACCTCGGTAGCTTAACACAGTAAGTGCTTATAAATTGGCCATATCGTTTGAGCAGGGCCAGTGGAGGCTCTGTCCGGTGAGTCCTCCCACACCCTCTTTAGGGCTGTCATCTCTCCACGATGCTCCGAGGTCTGTCCTCACAGGGGTGAGCCGGGCTGGAGGGGCTTGAATCAGCGCTTAAATACTCGAGCCCAGAGGAGGAGACCTTTGCTCCCAGTCTCTTGACTAGAACTAGTCGTGGGTTTCGCCCACTGCAAGGGAGGCGACCAAGTAAAATTGTCTCCCATGTGCCCAGAAAGAGAGGGCCAGGGTGATCTGCCCAGTTGTCGGATGCCCCTTCCTAAGACCCTTTCTATCCTTCTTTTCCTTTTTTTGGCTGTACCTCGAGGCTTGAGGGATCCTAGTTCCCCTATCAGGGACTGGACCTGGAGCACGGCAGGAAAAGCACCAAGTCCTAAAGAGCATAATGTGAAAGATATTTAGATTGTGTGAATTTGTGCTAAGATATTTCTCCTTTTTAAGAAATCCCAAACAAAGCAATGGATATCTCTGATTGAATTTTCTATTTAACCAGTGAATTTATACACGCATCTTTTTCTAACTACTGACGTAATAAAGAGTTTATTTTAAAAAGATAATTTTTTAAAAATAAAGGTTTGTGATATTTACATAACAGCAACTTTTATAAGGACAGCTTGGCTCTGAATCATAAACATTGCTCTGGAGAATTCATTAAAAAATGACCATTAGCTTCTGGGAGATTTGACCTCCATCTGGAAAGTTACAAGATGTGTCTTTGCATTTTAATGAGACCACGAGTCTTAATGTGGTTGCTCCTGGGTGTTTGTGTAGTTGGGTGTCCCCCACCCTCACTCCCAGCTGCTGCAGTCCTGCGTGATGATCCACTTTTTGTTATGAAAACTTCAGCTTCACACAGAGGACTCTCTGTCTCATAAACAGCTTTTTTATTTTTCGTTTTGCCTCATTTTAAGGAAGGCTCAAATAGTAGTTGGGGCCCATGACACTCGAGTCCCCTCAATGAAATTGTTGTTCAGTCGCTAAGTCACGTCTGAGTCTTTGTGGTCCCGTGGACTGCAGCACGCCAGGCTCCTCTGTCTTCACTATCTCCTGGAGTTTGCTCAAATTCATGTCCGTTGAGTCGGTGGAATCAGTGACGTTATCCAACCATCTCATCCTCGGCCGTCCCGTTCTTCTTTTGCCTTCTGTTTTTCCCAGCATCAGGGTCTTTTCTAATGAGTCAGCTCTTTGAATCAGGTGGCCGAAGTATTGGAGCTTCAGCTTCAGCAACGGTGCTTCCAAAGAATATTCAGGGTTACCATGTAAAATTTCTCCTCCTCCCAGGGGCCCTGAGGCCACCCCCAGGATAAGCCCCATGGATGCTCCGAGGCCTCCCCAGCAGACAGCCTGGGCGGCTCTGGTACGGGGCTCAGAGAAGGAAGTTGGGTCGGGATTGGATTCCTGCTCCATTTCTTCAGTTGCAGTGATGAAAGCAGGCAAAACAGTGTGCTGATGGAGATGCCTTGACATTCTTTTTTCAGACCAGCTCAATGTAATTTGCTGATGAAGCCTGCAGATAGAGTGGCATTGCACATTCAGACAGGGCAAGCCACTGAGGGAAAGAATTATGCTGGAAATGTGGGCTTGATGGATATGTTTTTTGTATTAGGGGTATACCAATGTGAGTAGTTGAACGTGACTTTGCGGCTAAACAACAACCAGAGTTCCATGGGCTCTACTATTTGGGAAGGAAAGGAATCAACATTCTTTGTAGAAAATTCCAGATCTCTTACTCTTCCTGCTGGGGACTGGTTCAGTGTGACTCAATAATATTCCCCCTTCTCCCCTTTTAGAGTCTCTTTGAACAGTTGTTGCCTCCCTAACTAGGAGAATGGGGTGTGTTTCTTTTTTTTTTCTGGAAAGTCCGTCTGGCCTTCTTGGGGTCTGGAAAACTGAGACAGCCTTGAGGGCCTTGTGTTGTCCGTCCCCCCTCCCAGGTGTAGTCCTGCAGCCGTGAACTCAGGCCTAGGATGGATGTTGGCTAGTCCTTGCCGTGTTCCATCCATGCCGTGTGTCTGTCCAGTGTGCTTATAGTGGCTGTTGTTCAGTGGCCAAGTCGCGTCTGACTCTCTGTGGCCCCAGGGACTGCAGCACGTCAGGCTTCCCTGTCCTTCACCATCTCCTGGAGTTTTGCTCAAACTCATGCCCATTGAGTCGGTGAGGCCATCCAGCCATCTCATCCTCTGTCACCCCTTTTTCCTTTTCCCTCAGTCTTTCCCAGCATCAGGGTCTTTTCCGATGAGTTGGCTCGTTGCAACGGTAGAACTGTTTTTTAAACCTTGTGATCCTAGGGACTATCAGTAGTTAGAATGATAAAGATTGAGTGTCTTCTTCATTTCTCTTTCCACTTAAATATCTAGCTCACAAGAAGGTGCCCTGTAAGATTTCATTTACTCTAAACCTGCTGGTTTTCTGTTCCTTGACTGGGTACTGGAAATAGGTTTAATATTTCGCTTGCAAAGGACTTCATTGGCAGCCCACTAATTAAGACTCTGTATAGGGGGCACAGGTTTGATTCCTGGTTGGGCAACTAAGATTCCACGTTTCATGGCCCCCCCCCCCAAAATTTTTTTTCCCTTGCAAAGTTAGTCTTATTTCAGATGGTAATATTCTACAACCCAAGATCTGATCCCTTAAAAAAAGATGAGCGAGTCCTGTGTTGATTCCATTTTTCACTGTAAAGTTGTCTGCGTGTCCACTTTTCAGTAAAGTGTTCAGTATTCTTTTTTTAGTTAATAGGAGTGATTCTGGTCACATACCCAGCGTTCTGTATTCTAGAAATGGATCAC
The DNA here is from genome assembly GCF_042477335.2 of Ovis canadensis. Classification (NCBI taxonomy): domain Eukaryota; kingdom Metazoa; phylum Chordata; class Mammalia; order Artiodactyla; family Bovidae; genus Ovis; species Ovis canadensis. The sequence continues at coordinate 27,272,336 of NC_091257.1, read as the reverse complement.
CACCAATAAACGCTCCCTTCTTTTAAATCGTGACATTTCTGTAGTAGCTCATCATAATCTGTTTGCATTACATCATGGGGAATGCCTCCCACCGGTTCTTGTGCAGAGAAGAGAGATTGTCTATAGAGTTTCCTTGATAAAACGTGGATGGGTTTAAGAGGTTTATGAATCAGCTGTAAATATTTGCTGTGGGTTTATGAGACCTCCGCTCATAAACATTGTGTGTTTATCTGTTGCTCTTTGAAATGTCTTTAGAGAATCAGCTGCTCAGGGCATAGGTGGCTGAGGAAGTGTCACTGCTACAGTTTCCGAGAGGCCGTCTTGTGGGTAATCTTCAACTTTGTGCATGATTTTATTGTTAAAACAGCATTGTTGTTCAGTCACTTAGTCGTGTCCAACTCTTTGTGACCCCATGAAGACCTATAAGACCTTCCAAAACAGCACTGAAGTCTGGCTCTTGGGTGCTTTTTAAAGTATTTATTTAAAAACTTTTTTTTTTGGATGTGGACCATTTTTAAACTCTTTATTGAATTTGTTACAATACTGCTTCTGTTTTATGCTTTGAATTTTTTTTGGCTCCGAGGCATGCGGAATCTTAGCTTCCCGGGACCGAACCCACACCCTCTGCATTGGAAGGGCAGATTCTTAACCGTTGGACCTCTAGGGGAGTCCCTCAGAAATCTGTTTAGATGATAGAGAGCGCCTGTGCTTTCCCGAGCACTGGTCTCACTGATCAGGAGGGGCCCAATTATACCTTGTCCTTTCTTGATTGACGGGTGTGAATGCCTGGGTGAGCGCCAGAGCTGCTGTGGCCTGTTTTAGTGGGAGAGGAGAGTGGAAGCGTAGCTTGTAATGAATTCACATTGGGCAGAAGCGGCCTTTTTGGTGACAATGTAGGTGAGAATCTTATGGAGGATCAGGAGTTTGGGGAGTGGGTTCAGAGTTGAACTTGAGATTAAGCCCTGGCTGTGGTCTTCCCACCACTTCCAGGGACCGGAGCCGTCAGGTCTCCTCCGGTTCTGACGCGGGTTCCTTAGGGTCAGGCCTGGACAGCACCAAAGGTGTCTGCACGGTAATCCCCACCTCCTAATCTGTGCCCCCTTCCTGTTCTGTGTCCACGTCCGTTTCCTGTCTGTCTCTGCCCTGCAGATAAGTTCATCCGTGCCATTTTTCTAGATTCCTCGTATGTGCCTTAATAGGCGATACTTGTTTTTCTCTTTCTGACTTATTTCACTCTGTGACAGATTCTAGGTCCATCTGCATCTCTACAAATAAGCCCGTTTCTCCCCTTGAATGGCTGAGTAATATTTGATTGTATCACATCTTCATCCATAGGTCTGTTGATGGACATTTGGGTGGCTCAGTGGGAAAGAGCCCGACTGCCAGTGCGGGGGCTGCAGGAGACCATTTGATCCCTGGGTAGGGAGGGTCCTCTGGAGGAGGAGATGGCAACCCTCTCCAGGATTCTTGCTGAGAAATCCCATGGACAAAGGGGCCTGGCGGGCTGCAGTCCACGGGGTCGCCAAGAGTCAGACGTGACTAAGCGCACATAGACACACTCCTAGGTTGCTTCTGTGTCTCCTTCCAGTCTTCTCTTTCTAAAACCAGCAAATGGGAACTTTGAAAAAGAATTCAGCACTGCCCGTCTACACATTGAATTTGTTCCTCTCTCACACCAAAGAGTTTCTGATTTTCATGGAAGGCCAGGGCCTTTCCATTCTTCTTGCTAGTACTGATTTTCTGTTTTTTTTTTTTGTTTGTTTGTTTGTTTGGTTTATGTTTTGAGTGTTTCTTTTAAACGTTAAAAAATTTTCATTTTGTTTGGTCTTTCTGCAGAAGAAGGCTCCAGTTTGGAGGAGACCGGCTTCAACTGGGGGGAGTACTTGGAAGAGACGGGAGCCAGTGCAGCTCCACATACATCCTTCAAACACGTAAGTGATGGTGGCGTCCCTTCTGGTTTGCGTTTGGGATGTGGGAGATGCCACACCTGTTTTGCGAAAGGGAATGAAAAGGAAAGATAAGTTTGGCCAAGATTTATCCCCTGGAGAAAGGAAAGGCTGCCCACTCCAGTATTCTTGCCTGGAGAATGCCATGGACAGAGGAGTCCATGGTTTCGCACAGAATAGGACACACCTGAGCGACTAACAGTTTCTTAGAAATATGTAGGAGATGAGGAAGTGAGTGGTGGGGGGTGAGCCTTGCTCTGATCCTGCCCAGGGCAGATGCTCACAGGTTTCAGCCTTGTTTTGAGCCTCAGAAAGCCAGAGCAGAAGGCTGTGTTCCCGTCCGTCTGGGGGACGGAGGCAGGTAAGGTTGATGTGAGCAAATAAAAGCAACTGGGCAAGTAGGTGTTATGAGTCGTGTCTTCTTAGGAGGCGTAAGGACTGGATATTTTAATTTTCCGTTGATATTTTTACTTTGAAAGGACACCTAAAAAGCCATCTAGCCATTTGTGGACAGATGAGTCTAATTATAGGAAATGCCAGAAGTATTCAGGAAATATTTGGATCAAACCAAAAAATCACCCTCATCAGTACTTTTTTTGAACAATGCAAATAGTGTGCCAAGCAGAGGGCAAGTCCCAGGAAGTAAAAAAAAAAAAGTTTTCATCCAGTGTTTGCTTAGACAGGAGATTTTGGTGCTGTATCATTAGCAAGAAAAAGAGTAACTTTCTAGGACGCAAGTTCCTGGGTTTTACTCTTTGCTTTACTGGAAATGAAAATTTGATAATGAGAGACATTCCACTCCCCGCCCCCATACCAGGCTTCCCAAGGCAGAGATTTAGCCATCATAAACAAATCCCGGGACTTTCTCTACCTGGTCTTCCCTCTGGCTCTTTTGCTAAATTAGGAAAACACTTTCTTTATTTTAATGCAACATTTTATTCTTTTTGGAGGTGAAGTGTTCTTTTGAAAAAGAGTTTAAGACCTTATTAAACTTGCATGACCTCGTTAAAGGTGGATTGCATTCCTGATTGCTTTTTAACACTGACACTTAGATTGTTATAATTACTGGCTTATTATGAATGGGATTGTGGCCATTTAGTGAAACCAGCAGGCAAATATTAAAACATAACAAAACTAATACTCGCCTATACCAAGTGGTTTCCGTTTTGCCAAAGCCGTTGTAACGTGAGCCCTGTCTGGTGCCAGAAGGACTTGGTAGATTTCTCCAGGCACTTTAGGAATGAGGTAGATCTTCCTTGGAAGCTCAGTGGTAAAGAAACTGCCTGCCAGTGTAGAAGATGCGGGTTCTATCTCTGGGTTGGGAAGATCCCCTGGAGAAGGAAATGGCAACCCACTTCAGGATTCTTGCTGAGGAATCCCATGGACAGAGGAGCCTGGCGAGCTCCAGTCCATGGGATCACCAAGAGTCGGACATGACTTAGCAACTAAATAACAATTGATCGACAGCTTTTTCCTTCCTTTCTGTACCGGAAAGTTACCAACATCTCTTATGAAGTCAGTGCTGTTCTCTTTCACCCAGTCTGTTCCCCTCCCTGCCTTTCAGTCATGGTATAGTGTCCTGTCCTGCAGAGGATCCATGGGTGAACAGTTTATAATCCCATCATCTGTCTGTGCAGCAGATACTCAGGGACATCTGATGTGCTTGCTCTAGAATATTGTAGCTTGCAAGGGTGGAAAGTTTTCTTCTGTGGGGAGGGCTAGCAAACAGTCATAGACACGTGTGTGTGTGCTAAGTTGCTTCAGTCGTGTCCAGCTTGGTGCAACCTAATGGACTGCAGCCTGCCAGGCCCTTCTGTCCATGGAATTCTCCAGGCAAAAATACTGGAGTGGGCTGCCATCTAGAGGATCTTCCTGACCCAGGGATCGAACCCTTGTCTCTTAAGTCTCCTGCCTTGGCAGGCGGGTTCCTTACCGCTAGCACCATCTGGGAGCGCCTTCATAGATGATAACCCTTAATTAAAAAAAAAAAAGAAAGAAAATCCATTTTCTGAGGCTGCACTGTTCACATGCCATCTAGCCATGAGCCATCTAGCACTTGGAAAGTGTGTTGTCCAAATTGAGAATGAAAGTGAGCAGGACCCTACAGGACCTTCCTGGGGACAAATACCCATGTTCCTAATTCCAAAGCTTTAGCTTCCTAAGGTCTTCTCTGAGTTTCAAAGAGCAGATTTAATCAGAGAAGTAAGAAAAATGAACAAGGGAAAGCTGTCAAGCAAGACAAAATAATAATTGTTTAGTTGCCAAGTCATGTCTGACTCTTGGGACCTCATGGACTCTAGCCTGCCAGACTCCTCTGTCCATGGGATTTCCCAGGCAGGAATCCTGGCGTGGGTAGCCATTTCCTCCTCCAGAGGATCTTCCCAGCCCAAGGATCCAACCTGTCGTCTGCATTTGCAGGTAGGTTCTTTACCACTGAGCCACCAGGGAAGCCCCAAATAATGATAGTTTAGCCATAAAACAAAGTCAAGGACCCTTAATTCCTCCTCATGGGCTGCAGATAATACCCTGAGCATGATCCTTGAGTAGTTTTGCAGATACCAAAACCCCCACCAGCTGGAAGAGGTTAACTGCATGGCAGCCAGCAGCATGTGGACCCCAGACACGTCAGAACCAGAAGGTTGATGACTGAGTTTCTGAACACATCACCCTGTCACCTTCGCACCAACCAGTCAGAGAATTGTGCATTAGCTGATTTCACAGCTTGTGGCCCACATCCCTGACTTTGCCTTAGAAACCCAGGGAGTTTGGGTCTTTTGAGCATGAGCTGCCCATTCTCCTTGCTTGGCCCTGCAGTAAACCCTGTACTTTGCTTCACCACAGCCCAGCCTGTTGATTGACTTTACTGGACGTCTGACTAACAGACCCAAGTTCTGTTTCGTAACAGGATGTGCTGTTAAGTGTAGAATGCACACCAGATTTCAGAGGCTTCCTTGGAAAATAAGAATGAAAACTTTCTTGTTACTATTTTTTTAATGTTGATTACATCTTGAAATGATGCTACTTGGGATTCTTTGGGTTAAATAAAACACATTACTGTGATTAATTTCGTCTGTTTTATCTGTTTTTAAAGTGGCTACTAGGAAATTTAATGACTCACCAGTGGCTCACATTATATTTCTCTTCGGCGGTGACGGTCTCAGGAAACAAATATTAAGCGTTAGGTTTTTAATCATTCTTGTTATTTTCTGGATGTTATGTGTCTAGTGTGTGATGGATTTTTTTGTGTTTTTGGTTCTTTAAGGTTGAGATCAGCATTCAGAGCAACTTCCAGCCGGGGATGAAGCTGGAGGTGGCCAACAAGAAGAACCCGGACACATACTGGGTGGCCACAGTCATTACCACCTGTGGGCAGCTGCTGCTGCTGCGTTACTGTGGTTACGGGGAGGACCGCCGGGCTGACTTCTGGTGTGATGTGGTGATCGCAGACCTGCACCCCGTGGGGTGGTGCACGCAGAACAACAAGACCCTCATGCCCCCGGACGGTGAGCATGGGCTGGCCCAGCTCTCAGGCATCACTTGTGATGCTCAGAGAGAAACCTTGTAGCAATTTGATAACTGTGATTTCCTTGGAAGATCCACCATTTTCACAATCTCTTCTTGAGTGGCTTCAGCCTGAGGGTGCTGGAGTAAGGGGGAGCTGGGTGTATTTTCAAGAGTTGGAGCTGAACCTAACTGAACCCACCGTGGCCCTTTATAACCTTTGAGCTTAATCAATCCTTGTGCGGGTGTTTGGAGATAGGAAAAGGAAGGCCGAAGTGATCCTGACGGTGGAGGTCTTATTCTCTATTTCCTGCTGATGGGTTATCTTGCCTGGTTTCTGGGAGAAATCTTGCCTTTCTGCTGTCCTTGCTTATCTCAAGACTTACTCTTAAAATTTGACACTTTTAAAACGTTCGGAGGAGAAGTAAGTGGGTTTCTTCACTTTATAATACATCCTCTAGTGGGTCGTTTTAGAGAGAAGTTCCAGGATACAGAATTTTAATACTCTTAAGAGCTGATGGGTTCATTTAGTTAAAAAAAAAAAAATCTACATTGTAGCTTTAGAAAAGGGGGCAGAGTTGATGAATCAATTCTCTTTCTTGCTTGGGTGAAAAATGTGGCAGCCGCCCTAGTTTCAGAAACACCATCAAATCTGTATCCTCTTGACTTGGTGCTCTTAGGCAAGACCCAGACACACTTAAAATGACAAATTGCAAGTGAAAAATGGGGAAACCCCGTGAGAAGGAGACACCATTAATGTGACTGAAAGATCTGAAGTCTGTTCCGACCATCCCAAGTGAGGCTAATTGGAGAATTTCTTTATTGCTCGTTTTAGAGGACTTTTAACAAAATTGAGTAGGTGATCGATACACGGCCTGGAAATCTTGCGTACGGAGAACAAAGTCAGGAAGTCGCAGGTTCACAGGGCAAGAGGTTTATTGATTGCTGTAGTGCAGGATAATCATTGCTTTGTAGCCAGAGATAGCAGCTCGTTCCAGAGGGAATCGTGGGCTGTGTTTTTGCCCAAGGATTCTTGGTGGTGTGGTTTTCTGTCTTGCAGAGCTCATCACACGGTATATCCCACAGCTGTACCTGGTTGATCTTTGTCATGGTTAAACTTGAAAGGCGTCCCAGACTATTTAACACGAGTGAAAGTGGTCCATGACACCTCATATATTTGTTTGAGATGCTGCGTGGTGAAAGATTTTGTTACTGATCCCAGGAATCACAGGGTGGGAAAAGCAGGAACATGGCAGGTGGAGCCAGAGGTGGGGGTTCTTGTCTTCCATTTCCTGTAGGGACCTGGGTGAGACCCCCTCCATCTTCTCCTCTTTGAAATGAGGGGTGATGGTGTATAATCTCTAAAGAGCTTTCCAGCATGACCTGCCTTGGTTTGTGATCCCTGGGAAGGAGAGGAGGGGGAGGGCACGGGTTTTGCTATTGGGTGTGCAAAGAGTGGAGTTTGCTTTGGGATTAGAATCGGTGGAATTCCAGCCTGGGAGTCTGTGCAGGGCACAGAAGTCAGGTTTCTTTGTGATTGTTGGGGCTGGTGATGTTTCGGTGGATCAGGGAGCAGACTCAGTGGGGAAATCATGATGAGCATTTGAGTCCTTTGTTGCGTGCCATGGATAGAATTTCACTTGATACAGAATTGTAGACTCTGCTTCCTCTTTGGAACCCTGAGATCTGGGAGTGGAGCGCTCAGTTTCTGAGAGACTGGTCAGAACGTGGATGACAGTTTCAACATGCCGTTGGATCAAGCGAGAGGGCAGGAGTTTTGGGTGATTTTATTAATGGGGAATGGAGAGGACTGCCTTTTCTGGTCACATGTAGGGTGCAGGGCCCCAGTCTTTCAGGTCATTTTGGGATTCAAGTAGCTTTCTGTCTTCTCAAGTCACTGCCCTGAAAACGGGTCATTTTAAAAATTTTAGATGATCCTTTACCAAGCATGTGGCATCTCTTGCAGTCCTGTATGTTCCTGCCTTGCTCTTTTCTTGTTTGTTTGTTTGCATTTATTTATGTAATTTGGCTGCCTTGCGTCTTAGCTGTGGCATGTGACATCTTTGTTGAGTCATATGGGAACTTCCTCAAGGTGCACGGACTCTCTAGTCGTGGCGTATGGGCTGAGTCGGTGGAAGTCTTGCGTACAGAGAACCAAGTACATCCCACAACCATGCCTGGTTGATCATTCAGGCTTAGTTGCTCCGTGGCATATGGGATCTTAGTTCCCTGACCAGGGATTGAGCCAGTGTCCCATGCATTGCAAGGCAGATTCTGAACCACTGTCCGCCAGGGAAGTCCCTGCCTTGCCCTTTTAAGTGAAATTAGTCTTTGAATCAGTGCAGGCCATCATCACACCGTTGATGTTAGGAGGAAGGAAACAGCGTGGCAACAACTCCGGGGTAGTTTGTTAAGAGAGTTCCTTTAATAAAGACAGGTTCGGAGAGACTTGGGTTTGGTGACCCACTGGCCATTCCAAGAGCAGTGTTCCTGCTCCAGAGCTGATTTCATATTAAAAGTATTAAGAAGCACAGTACATTAAAGCCTCACTAAGTGCAGTGGAGGATGATAGCTCTTAATATCGGAGCAAAATGTAAAGCATTTCAGCTTGCTGAATCAATACACCTCGATTTATTCATAAGCACGTTCACGCTTGCAAAGGGCAGCTGCCAAATAATTATTGTTTATGGTGATAATGTAAGGAAATCGCTTAACCCAATGACTGTTTCACTGTTATTTGTTCAGAAGTAACAACATTGCCTCTTAACGTCTGGGCTTGGGGAGCTTTGGCATCCTGGCAGGTACCCGCAGAATCCCGGAAAGGAATGCTCCTGTGAGATTGCAGGTAAACACATTCGAGGATGCCCATCCAAATAATGCCTACCTTCCCAGCCCCTGGCTTATATTATACATTGAGAGGTATTATATTTATGTGCGCTTGCTACTGTTGCAAGGAAAGTATTGGAATTCTGGTGCCTTAGGATTCATGCCACTAATTTTTATTTTCCCCATTATTAAAATTTCCATAAGTTGAATTGCAAACTCTGCAGTCTTGCCAGAATGACTCTATTTGCCGTTCGAGGTTGAATTAGAATGACTGGAGTTAGTTAATAGGTAACTTATTTGAATACAGGGATGTTTATTCATGAAGTGTTGGGAGAAAGTGTGACTGTGGCCTTCTGTTAGGTTGTGGGACTGGATCCTGCCTGGTTGTGAAGCTGGTGCTGGACTGTTTGGGGGAATTGTTGTTTTTGCTATAGTTGATTGTGAAATAAGAGATGTGGCCGTTGGTACACAAGACCCTAATGTGAGTGGGTGACAGAACTTACCAGTCTATAACCCTTATTTAACTGTGGACGCAAACTAGACTTTGTTTGTGTTACATGAGACAATCAGCATTTAAAATTCCTATTAAAAAAAATTTAATGACATTTTACTAATACTAGCAAAACCTAAACAATCACATTGTTTTCACTGGCTGTCTAATATGGTAACTGGAATTTGATTTGTACACTAATAAGAAAATTAAATATATATACTATAGGCTCAGAAATGGTAAATCTAAGTGGACTCTTGGAGTTGACTAAATGTTGGATGACTTAATGTGAAAAATTCAAGAAAATTAGTATTAAGAAAAGTGGTGGATTTGGCTTTTTGAGGTTTTTAAGGAGAGGATAGAAAACTTCCGTCCAGACTGTTTTCCATTTTGTCATTTTTTTGGAGGCAAATAAACGAAGAGGTCTGTTCGGGAGCTTCCTTGCCAAATGGTAATCGTGAGATTATGTAAAGTTATGTAAATTGTATCAGATGCTATTTGGGTTTTTCTGCACCATGGGAAAATCGTAAGCACAGAGCGGGACTATGAGATTTTCCTTTTTGGTGTTAGACATAAATGTGTTTATTTTCTTTTGCTTCCTAACCCTGCAGCATATGTACTTTAAATCAGGCTAGTGTTTAATTCCGTGTGGAAGTGAGGGTGAGTTGGTCCTGTGGGTTTCCTTGCCTTGTGTGTCTGGTCCCTATTCCACATGGTTGATGCTGTTGGAGTCCCAAGCCCACCCATCAGCTCTCTTCCTTGGTCCCCTACTGCCCACCTAGGGGTCTTGGCCTCCGGATGCTCCCGACTGGGCTTTGGTCTGGGTGGTCCCTTGTGGGGGCCTCTCAGCTCTCACTGGACCCTGTTCCTGCTGTGGGCAGACCCTTTACTACCATGACCCTAGTGTAGAGCCTGTAAGAGAAGCCACCACTCACCTTCAGACAGGCACCTTCATCCCCCTTGGCATGATGGGGCCTTGGGGACTGCCGTTTTCCCCAGCCCTGACGCTGACTACTGATCCTCCCTGCTCTCCGACTCTGAGCCGTCAGTGTCCAGGAGCCCTCAGTGTCGTCTCTCCAGGAGCCCTCAGTGTCGTCTCTCCAGGAGCCCTCAGTGTCCTCTGTCCAGGGGCCTCAGTGTCCTCTGTCCAGGGGCCTCAGTGTCCTCTGTCCAGGGCCCTCAGTGTCCTCTGTCCAGGAGCCCTCAGTGTCCTCTGTCCAGGGGCCTCAGTGTCCTCTGTCCAGGGGCCTCAGTGTCCTCTGTCCAGGAGCCCTCAGTGTCCTCTGTCCAGGGGCCCTCAGTGTCCTCTGTCCAGGGCCCTCAGTGCCCTCTGTCCAGGAGCCCTCAGTGTCCTCTGTCCAGGAGCCCTCAGTGTCCTCTGTCCAGGGCCCTCAGTGTCCTCTGTCCAGGGGCTTCAGTGTTCTCTGTCCAGGGCCCTCAGTGTCCTCTGTCCAGGGCCCTCAGTGCCCTCTGTCCAGGAACCCTCAGTGTCCTCTGTCCAGGAGCCCTCAGTGTCCTCTGTCCAGGGCCCTCAGTGTCCTCTGTCCAGGGCCCTCAGTGCCATCTGTCCAGGAGCCCTCAGTGTCCTCTGTCCAGGGCGTCTGCCCAGTGTCGTCTATCTAGGAAACCTCAGTGCTGTCTTTCTGGTCTCCATCACGCTTCTGCCTCCTTCTAGCCTGTTGGAGAGGTGTGCTTCAATTTCTCTTTTCCCTGAGTTCCTAAAGAAGCCTGCTGACCTCACACTGCTTCTTATGAAGTCTCTCATCACGGTTCCTGGGCCCTGCCGACCTTCCAGGGTTGTGCCCTCCTTCCGTGACCGTGCTTCTGTTCCAGGGTCATGCCTCCAGTTTGCATCCTTCTGTTTGGTCTCTGGGACAGTCTGCCTTGTTTGACTCCAGTTCTCAGCAAGTGACTGATGTGTGCATGGATTGTGTCCTGAGCCTAGAACCTTGTGAAAGCTGGGCAAATACAGCTTGTATGCAGAATCCTGGGGGCTTAGACAGTGGGATTTCAGAGTAGAGTTTGGTGTTGTATTGATCAGGGTTTTCCAGAGAATCAGAACGAATAGAAGCGTGCACACACACACCCCCCCACCCAACCCACCCAGATTTAAGCACATTGGCTCACCCTGTTGTGGAGGTTTGGCAAGTCCACAGTCTGATGGGGGAGGCCAGCAGGCTGCAGACCCAGGGCAGAGCTGCCATTCTAGTCCCGTGGCTGTTTCCTGGACAGACAGGAAGACTTGGGGTTGCTGAGGAAGTCCAGAGCTTCCTGCTGGATATTCCCTCTTTCTGGGAGAGGTCAACCCTTCACACAGATTCTTCTCTGAAGACACAGCAGCTTAAAACTTTTATTTTTGCACGTCAGTTTTTTTGATGAAAATACAATTGTATCAGTTCAGTTCAGTCTCTCAGTTGTGTCCGACTCTTCGAGACCCCATGAATCTCAGCACTCCAGGCCTCCCAGTCCATCACCAACTCCCAGAGTTCACTCAGACTCACGTCCATCGAGTTGGTGATGCCATCCAGCCATCTCATCCTCGGTCGTCCCCTTCTCCTCCTGCCCCCAATCCCTCCCAGCATCAGAGTCTTTTCCAATGAGTCAACTCTTCGCATGAGGTGGCCAGAGTACTGGAGTTTCAGCTTTAGCATCATTCCCTCCAGAGAACACCCAGGACTGATCTCCTTCAGAATGGACTGGTTGGATTTCTTTGCAGTCCAAGGGATTCTCAAGAGTCTTCTCCAACACTGCAGTTCAAAAGCATCAATTCCGGCGCTCAGTTTTCTTCACAGTCCAACTCTCACATCCATACATGACCACTGGAAAAACCATAGCCTTGACTAGACGGACGTTAGTTGGCAAAGTAATGTCTCTGCTTTTGAATATGCTATCTAGGTTGGTCATAACTTTTCTTTCAGGGAGTAAGCATCTTTTAATTTCACGGCTGCAATCACCATCTGCAGTGATTTTGGAGCCCCCCAAAATAAAGTCTGACACTGTTTCCACTGTTTTCCCATCTGTTTTCCATGGAATGATGGGACCAGATGCCATGATCTTCGTTTTCTCAATGTTAAGCTTTAAGCCAACTTTTTCACTCTCCTCTTTCACTTTCATCAAGAGGCTCTTCAGTTCTTCTTCAGTTTCTGCCATAAGGATGGTGTCATCTGCATATCTGAGGTTATTGATATTTCTCCCGGCAATCTTGATTCCAGCTTGTGCTTCTTCCAGCCCAGCGTTTCTCATGATGTACTCTGCATATAAGTTAAATAAGCAGGGTGACAATATACAGCCTTGACTTACTCCTTTTCCTACTTGCAACCAGTCTGTTGTTCCATGTCCAGTTCTAACTGTTGCTTCCTGGCCTGCATATAGGATTTTCAAGAGGCAGGTCAGATGGTCTGGTATTCCCATCTCTTTCAGAATTTTCCACAGTTTACTGTGAACTACACAGTCAAAGGCTTTGGCATAGTCAATAAAGCAGAAATAGATGTTTTCCTGGAACTCTCTTGCTTTTTCCATGATCCAGTGGATGTTGGCAATATAATCTCTGGTTCCTCTGCCTTTTCTAAATCCAGCTTGAACATCTGGAACTTCACAGTTCACGTGTTGCTGAATCCTGGCTTGGAGAATTTTGAGCCTGACTTTACTAGTGTGTGAGATGAGTGCATTTGTGTGGTAGTTTGAGCATTCTTTGGCGTTGCCTTTCTTTGGGATTGGAATGAAAACTGACCTTTTCCAGTCCTGTGGCCACTGCTGAGTTTTCCAAATTTGCTGGCATAGTGAATGCAGCACTTTCACAGCATCATCTTTCAGGATTTGAAACAGCTCAACTGGAATTCCATCACTTCCACTAGCTTTGTTCTTAGTGGTGCTTTCTAAGGCCCACTTGACTGCACATAAATGAAAGAAAGTGCAAGTCACTCAGTTGTGTCTGACTCTTTGCAACACCATGGACTCTACAGTCCATGGAATTCTCTAGGCCAGAATACTGGAGTGGGTAGCCTTTCCCTTCTCTAGGGGATCTTCCCAACCCAGGGATCAAACCCAGGTCTCCAGTATTACAGGCAGATTCTTTACCAGCTAAGCCACAGGGAAGCCCTCACGTAAGTATATTTGTATGATTTATTCTCAGATGATTTCTGTGAATAGTGGACAAATTATGTGTCTGGAGTTTTCTCTCATTTTTTTTAACTAAATATGATTTTGCTAAAGTGAAGGCAGAAACAAATTTTATGGACTCTCTCTCTGTCTCTCCACACACACACATGCACACATATATACACACATATAAAACAGTTTACTGATTTATTTTATTACTCATCCAAACACTGCTAGCCCATCAGCAGAACACCCAGACAAGTGATCATAATTAAATTTAGTAATCTTTGGCATTTTTCCAGCCTGCAGTCATATATAAACCACAGATTTTTACATCCCTTTTGATTCTGTCCACTGAAGATGTATTTGTCAGTATAGGCAGATAGAACATAATTCACAGTCAGTTTGCTTTGATTAATAAGTTAAAAATATTTCCACGTGGAAATGGTCCATGTCTGTGGACCTGAACGTGCGCTCTTGCCCTGGGCCCCAGACCTGTTACCAGCAGACCTGTCCTCTGGTTTCCAGTGGCATTTCCTAAGTCCTTTGTGCACCGGCATCTTTCCAAGGGTTGCTGTGCACGGGTCTACTGGGGGAATCAGCTTCCATCTGCCTGGAGGGTCCCCATCGCTGTGCCCGCGCCCCCCCCCCCCCGCCCCCCGCCCCTGCCTCAGCCATCCTTTGTCCACTTTGGAGAAGGATGCGTCCCTGGGGTGCATCGCTTTGTGACACTAAACACAGACTCTCTGTTTGCAGCGATTCCTCCTTTTCTCAAGGCCTCACCCTGACCCTCCATCCTTAACAGTAACATATGACAATTACCTTTTTATGCTTAATCATCAGACGTCTGTAATGTTACAGATTGTCGTTTGCTCACGACTGAAAACAATTGGCAGTGGCCTAAGCCCAAAGGAAATTCTTACTCTGTGATCAGAGAAATCTTGAAAAGTTGAATTATGTCTTACAGTTTTTGTCACGTATGAATTTCTGTGATTGTTGCAGAGAAGAGTCAGAGGAACTGTAAAGGACTTTGGGGAGGGGCTTCTTTGGTGGTCCAGGGGCTGAGACTCCGTGCTCCCGATGCAGGGGGCCCGGGTTCGACCCTTGGTCAGGAAACCAGATCTCACATGCCATAGCTAAGAGCTCCAGTGCCACAACTGAAATTCTTCGTGCTGCGGCTAAGGCCCAGGGCAGACTTTGGGGAGGTGGCTCAAATGGTAAACAATTTGCCTGCAATGCCAGAGACCTGGATTCAGTCCCTGGGTTGGGAAGATCCCCTGGAGCAGGGCATGGCAACCCACTCCAGTATTCTTGCCTGGAGAATCCTCATGGACAGAGGAGCCTAGCAGGCTGCAGTCTATGGCGTCGCAAAGAGTTGGACATGACTAAGCGCGTGTTAGGGTAAGAGTCTGAGGATCTGTGACTTCAAGGAGAAAAAGGAACGCTACACAAATTAACTGGTAAGGAGCTTATTTATGTCTGTTTGAAAATGCATGATAGGAGAGATCAGATCATTCCGTTGAATATATTTTATGGGAGTGATAGAGCAGTTTTATTCAAAATGTCATGTCAGCAGTATGTAGGAAATGACATCCTTTGCAACTGTTTAAACCAGTGACAAATTTTAGAATGCCAAATTGAGAACACTTGAAGCGGAGCCATCAGATCTTCAAAAGAAGAGCTTTGGAGGTTTCCGTTTGTCCTGAGTAGTTGTGCTCGGGGCCTTGTGGGTCTCTGAATGTTTTGAACTCCCCTCTCCCTCCCACTCCTGCCCCTTTGTATCCATCCCGGATACAGGATGGGGTGACATCTGATGGCCCTCAAACCACCTCGGACCCCTCTCTCTCCCTGACTCTCCCGTGCTCTCTCACATCTTGTCCACTCATTATGACAGTTTTTCTTACAATTTAGATAATTATAAGTCTTCAGGGCTTCAAAAATGCTTACCATCATAGGACTTTTATGGGTTTATATGTATGTCATTGAATTTCTTTGGTCCTGATAAAGGACAAATCTCGAAGCTCTTCCCTGATGGGGAAAGGACTTGGCAGAGGAAGGTCTTGGGTTGATGGGCAAGGACCCTGTCAGGGGTGCCAGCAGCCACTTTGGTCCACAGAGGATACTGCGGTCCTAGAATGGAATGATTTTTGTATCCATCTATGAAAGGGTATTTATTGAGGTTCTACTGTGTGCCTGATTTTTTGTTTGCTTGTTTGAATATACAGTACGGTTAGTATTAAGCATTTTGTATGAAGCATGTTTGTAATGCAGTCAGCTTTTTGGCGGACAGCATGGACTCATCATGATGAACTTATTTTTGGAAAGGATGTTTTGTGCAGAGCTGACGTAATGATTTATTTGTCGGTCCTTTCTGCTTGGCCTTTCGTTCCTCGGGCTCTCACTTGTCTGGCTCAGAGGTATGAGAAGTTGATTTGCAATTGAGGAAACATGGGTATTGTTTCTCTCCTTGTTTGGGTGGGAGATTTTCTGAGAGCCACTTCTCTTCCAGTTTTAAAATCTATCTTTTTTTTTTTTTGTGATAAGCATGTAACGGATTACTTACTATTTATGTCTGTTCGGTTGCTCTGATTCTTCCCTGCTCTCTGGTTCTTCCTTGCTGTGCAGGCTCCCTCTGGTTTTGGAGAGTAGGGGGCCGCTCCCCAGTTGCGGTGCGAGGGGTTCTCACTGAGGTGGCTTCTCTTGCTGTGGACCACACTCTCTAGGGCTCTAGAGCACAGGCTCAGTAGTTGTGGTGCTTGGGCTTGGTTGCCCCTCAGCACGTTGAATCTTCCAGATCAGGGATTGGACCTGTGTTCCCTGCATTGGCAGGCGGGTTCTTAGCCACGGGACCACCAAGGAAGTTCTTTGCTAGGCATTTTTAAAGGGTGGCTAGCCTGCAGTGGAAATTGACGAGAGCTGGACATCGACCTGCTTGGTAATGGGACTCTGACCCTTGACTTCTGGGGGTGATCAGCTAATAACTAAATGGAGGGGCTCCTCTGGACTGGATTCTGCTGATGTTTCAGTAAAGTAAGTTGGTGTTTCTGTGGCTGACTTCTGTGCAGTAAGAGTGCTCCTTAGGTCTGAATGGAGGCGTGGATTGGCCTGGTGAGTGGCTCAGCTGTGCCCCTTGCTAAAAGTAGGACCCTTGGAAAAAAGTCACGTAACCTCTTGGTGTCACAATCCCTGTATCTTTAAAATGGCTAATTAATACCTGACTTTGGTGATGGTGTCAGCAGCACCTTGCATGGCAGATGCAAAACCTCTCTGTAACTGTGAAGCTGGAAGGGCACTTAGGGCACATCACGTTTTTGTTTTTGTTTTTTTCTTCTATCTTAAAGGGAAGAAGCTCTGATCAGTTCAGTTCAGTCACTCAGTCATGTCCAACTCTTTGCAACCCCATGAATCGCAGCACACCAGGCCTCCCTGTCCATCACCAACTCCTGGAGTTCACTCAGACTCACATCCGTCGAGTCGGTGATCCAGTCATCTCATCCTCGGTCATCCCCTTCTCCTCCTGCCCCCAATCCCTCCCAGCATCAGTCTTTTCCAATGAGTCAACTCTTCGCATGTGGTGGCCGAAGTACTGGAGTTTCAGCTTTAGCATCATTCGTTCCAAAGAACACCCAGGGCTGATCTCTTTTAGAATGGACTGGTTGGATCTCCTTGCAGTCCAGGGGATTTTCAAGAGTCTTCTCCAACACCACAGTTCAAAAGCATCAATTCTTCAGTGCTCAGCCTTGTTCACAGTCCGACTCTCACATCCATACATGACCACAGGGAAAACCATAGCCTTGACTAGACGGACGTTAGTTGGCAAAGTAATGTCTCTTCTTTTCAATATGCTATCTAGGTTGGTCATAACTTTCCTTCCAAGGAGTAAGCATCTTTTAATTTCACGGCTGCAGTCACCATCTGCAGTGATTTTGGAGCCCCCCAAAATAAAGTCTGACACTGTTTCCACTGTTTCCCCATCTATTTCCCATGAAGTGATGGGACCAGATGCCATGATCTTTGTTTTCTGAATGTTGAGCTTTAAGCCAGCTTTTTCACTCTCCTCTTTCATTTTCATCAAGAGGCTTTTTAGTTCCTCTTCACTTTCTGCCATAAGGGTGGTGTCATCTGCATATCTGAGGTTATTGATACTTCTCCCGGCAATCTTGATTCCAGCTTGTGCTTCTTCCAGCCCAGTGTTTCTCATGATGTACTCTGCATAGAAGTTAAATAAGCAGGGTGACAATATACAGCCTTGACGTGCTCCTTTTCCTCTTTGGAACCAGTCTGTTGTTCCATGTCCAGTTCTAACTGTTGCTTCCTGACCTGCATATAGGTTTCTCTAAATAGCCCGGAGACAGAGGAAGCTATCAGAGGGAGGATGTGTCTGTATCAAGCATGAAGAATCTGGAAAAACAGCTCCAAAGGCGCAGACGCCCCTCACTTAGCTGGAAGCCCTCACCCACTTGTGCTCAGGCCCCAGGACACTGAGGAGGAATGGCATTTCCCTCCCCGTGATCTCGGAGAACTTTGGTCACATTTCTTTTCAAACCATTGTCTTTGCCTGTGTTGTAGTTGTTTATGGATCTGTGATGGCACCCATTTGATGACAAAAGTAAGACTTTGAACATTGTGTAACCTAGAAATGCATCTCTTGGACCCTGATATTACTGCCTAACTAAGTGTGTGAACTTGGGCTGGGTACAATCTTTCTAAACTTTGTCACCTTCAGTGTGCTCATTTGCAACTTGGGGATCATGATAGCTGTCTTATCATGGATTGTGTAATGTATCAAATGGGCTTTGTATAACCGCATCAGAGCCGTGCTGAGAATGTGGGAGGAGGTGGAGAAATGCTGGTTTTTCCTTCCTTCATCCTTCTAGTTAAGGGTGGTATCTTCTCTGTCTTTTACAAGTTATTTATTTATTGCTGTGGAGCAGTTTATTGTTTTTGAGCAGTTTTAGGTTCACAGCCAGAGGAAGAGAACGTCCTGTCTGACCACCTCCACCGTATCCCCACCATCAACATCCCCACCAGGTGGCACTTCTGGTACTATTGATGAGCCCACACCGACACGTCATCATCACCCAGAGCCCACAGTTGACATTAGGGATCACCGTTGCTATTGTAGGGCTTCCCTGGTGGCTGAGATGGTAAAGAATCCCCCTACAATGCAGGAGAACCAGGTTCAATCCCTGGGTCGGGAAGATACCTTGGAGAAGGGAATGGCAACCCTCTCCAGTATTCTTGCCTGGAGAATTCCATGGACGGAGGAACCTGGTGGGCTGTAGTCCATGGGGTCTCAGAGAGTCGGAAGTCTGAGTGACCAACACTTCTTCAGCACTTCTTGGTGCTGTGCGGTTTGCACAAAAGTGTAATGACGGTGCCGCACAGAGCAGTTCTCCGGCCCTGAAAATCTTGTGCTTCACCTTTGCATCCCTCCCCACCCCAGCCTTCGGCCGACAGTGATCTGTCTCCTGTCTCCATAGTTTTGCATTTTCCGTGTTGTCGTATAGCTGGAATCACACAGCCTCTTGTTTTTATACCTCGCACAGACCTAAAGCTCTGTCCTTGCTACATGGGTAAAGAGCAAAGCCTCTGAGCCACCACCACGACGACAGCAGGGGCTGATTGGTAGGAGCGCATGCATGTTGTTTTTTGAAGAGCCTTTAAATACAGTCACGCTCATGCACTCCAGTCACACTGCTTGATCTTGACGACTTTGCATGTCAGTTTTTTGGTGGTGAGAGGTGGGGAGGAAAGCTGTGAATCACACAACCTCACAGATAAGTGACCAACAGCCCATCTGCAAGGGAGGGGAGAGAAACCTGGGGAAAAGTGGATGCCAACCCAAGGGCAGTGTCATGCCAGGGACTGTTGAGCAAATAGCCCAGCCGTAGGTCTGGAGGCTCTGGGGTTATTACACAGCGCCTCATGTGCATGTTCAGGCATGGCTGACTCTTTGCGACCCCATGGACTGTAGCCTGCCAGGCTCCTCTGTCCATGGAATTTTGCAGGCAAGAATACTGGAATGGGTTCCCATTTCCTGCTGCTCGCACAGACTTAAATCAGATGCTGTTGACTTTTGTGTTTCGAGATATCGTGAGCTGTGTTGGTCAACCAGAGGGACAGGCATGGGACCTGGACTGGGGACACCTGCTGGGCTGAGCCTCAGGCTAACCTGGAGCATGGCTGGCTGGGTCCACAGTTAAGGCAAAGGATGTGACCGTTCAGCTGTCAGTTGAGATTGATTTTCTAAGGTGACACAGACAGGTCCTCTCTGGTGGATGGCGCATCCACATGAGAGGTCCAGATGACACACTCCAAGCCTGAGAACAAAGCAAGACCCTGATCCACGGGATGGGCTCCTTGGAAGAAAAGCTAGCACCTACAGCAGTGTTAGGCCCTGGACTGGGAAGCTTACCAAGCAGGGTCAGAGCATGACCTGACCTCATAAATGGGTTAGCAGAGGTGGGAAGAGGGAGCTAACATGGGGCCGTACACTACTTCCTGGGCCCCTGAACAGATTCCTAGGATAAAGCAGGCTTCGCAAGGCCACGTGTAGGCACCCTGGGAGTGAAAAATGGACAGGGAGATTCGTGAATACCATAGGTTTCTGAGACCTCAGAGTCAGAGGGAACACTCTGATCTGAGAGGTGGAGAATGGGGGAGTGAGCCCCCCAGACAAGGATCTTGAGTGTTTTGTCATTATCTCTTATCAACTGACAGAGCTATTAAGCATATTTGGTTAAAAAATACAAATAAAAAAAATAACATATTTGTACAGCGATGACAACCTCCAAAAGCCCGTCGTGGATTGTACAAACAAGTTATAGCCATTAAAAATTAAAATAATCTGTAATTATTTTTTCGACTAGACAGTATGTCAAATCATTAGCATCCATTCAGCTTGTTTCTCAGAAAATTACGTGCTGGGTATCTTTTGGGTCTGTCATAAAGCAAAATCACACCAACTTTCCTCGTCACCTTCAATCATAAGCAAAACAAAACTGTTTGAAAGTCTCCAAAGAAGATAACAGTTATTTAAAACTTACTTTTCTTGCCCTGTAAAGGTCATGGGATGATGTATATGTCTTGTGTGTTATGTGGAGCAACAGGTAATCACGGCTTTGTTTTGTGAAATCTGTAAAGCAGCCCTGTCTTCAGATTCTTCATTTGTGCATCCAAGGTGTGTAATTTTTTTTAGCATCAAAATTAATTTCCAGTCCCTAAGGTACATGGAGTTTTAGAGCTGTAAGTTCTGCTAATGGTTGTTTCAGTAAAGTGTATGTATTTATGTGTCGTTTCTTGGGTGGATTTCTTCGAAGCATTTTTTTGCAGGTGGGATGTTCACATAAATAACCAAGCAGCAAATAAATGTCAATTAAAAATTCTATTAACGTAACTGGCAGGAGTCCTTTAACAAATATTTAAGTATATTTAGATTAAATTTAATTCAGGGGGAGATGCTTGCCTGCTTAGCTTCCCAAAGTAGCTCATCTTTCTCCTATAGCAGAAGAATATTTTATTTTACATTTCAGTAGTAAAGGTGTAAACTGCATACATCTGAATTGTTTTTTGTTGTTGTTTAGTTGCTAAGTCGTGTCCGATTCTTTGCGACCCCATGGACTGTAGCCTGCCAAGCTCCTCTGTCCATGGGATTCTCCAGGCAAGAATACTGGAGTGGGTTGCCGTTTCCTTCTCCAGGGGATCTTCCCCACCCAGGGACCAAACTGCATTGGCAGGCGCATTCTTTACCACTGCAAAATGGGGGAAGCCCCCAGACATCTGAATATTGCATGTTAAAGTGTTACAAAGATTTTAAAGTGGTTTTTAGAAGCAAAGAAATTTGGTCATTTTCAAGTTTTCAACTCGCCTTCGTGGTTACCTTTCTTCTTTCTTCCTGTACCCTCTGTTTTTCGTTTTCACAATTTCTCTTTTCCTGAGGTGTTTTTTTTTTGTTTGTTCGTCTGCTTCCAGCTCATCTGAGGGCCTTGATCACATGGTTGATGTATTAGGGTACAGCCTCGGCAGCTGTGATGGAAAGACTGAAATACCAAGGCTCACATAGACTTACACGCTTACTGCTCTTTACTTCAGCAGGCCAGGGGGAGCAGTTTGAGATGGTGGTGCCTCTTTTCCATTGGCTCTGTCAGGCACTGGGTTCTCTCCAAGTTGTTATAGAGTTCCCTGTGCTACGCAGTAGGTCCCTGTTGGTTATTTATCAAGTTCCCACCACAGAGATTTGGAAAACGCCCACGGGTGCAGAGCAAACTGGAGAGAAGAGAATCTGAAAAGGAATGAATGTATACGTATGTATAGCTGATCACTTTGCTGTGCGCCTGAAACTGACCCAACTATACTCCAGTAAAATGTATTAAAAATTAGCCTCTGCAATCACAAAGAGGGAAGGGAGCATTCAGAGTCTTTGGCTCACCTCCCCATCAGCCAGAACTTGGCTGTCTGTCTGTCGTCGTAAGGGATGATGGGAAATGTCCCCAAGTAGCTGCAGTTTGGTTCAACTTTGTAGCCAGAACTCTCAGGTAGGAGGCTTCCTTTAAGAAAAAATTGTTGAAAAAAAGAATAGAAAAAATTGTTTATTTGGCTCTATGCAGGATCCAGCTGCCTGACAAGGGGTGGAACCTGAGCCCCTTGTGTTGGGAGCTCAGAGTGTTAGTCACTGGACCAGCAGGGAAGTCCCAAGGCTTCTTTACCTAGAAGAATCAAGGGGACAAAGAGGTCTGGGGACACAGCAGTGTCTACCATAATTCATGTAGCTCACAGAATCTTTTTTAGGATGGCTATTTTAGCCTTACCAAACATGTCAGGGGAATGTCCAAATGCTGCAAAGATAGAACCAGACAACTTTTTTCTTCCTTTGGGACTCAAAATGCATTTTCTGTAGTTGATACAGTACCTTTCAATTTCTAACTGGCAGTATCTGCTGTTCGTTTAATAGGACTTGTGCTTTCCCTGGTATTAACTTTTAAGGAGGTTAATGGCCCACGATATCATTGCCTTTCTAATAGTTGGGCTCGTCAGCCACGCTTTCCACTGTGCTTTTAAACTGCAGTCCATCTGGAACAGTCCTTAAAATCATTTGCCGCTTCGGCTGGGTTCCTGTTTATGTACTAAAACATAATATCTTGGGCCTAGATTAATTTTCTCATTTTTAGATTCTGTTTTTTAAGCTAGAGTTTATTAGTCAATATGAATGAATGAATGAATGTTAGTTGCTCAGTCATCTCCGACTCTTTGTGACCCCCATTGACTGTAGCCCTCCAAGCTCCTCTGTCCATGGGGTTTTGCAGGCAAGAATACTGGAGTGGGTTGCCATTCCCTTCTCCAGGGGATCTCCTTGACCCAGGAATCGAACCCAGGTCTCATGCATTGCAGGCAGATTCTTTACTTACTGAGCCACGGGGGAAGCCCTGTCAGTTCATATACCCACAATATTTTAGAGACAAATGGTTCTAAAACACTTCTGAAAAAAATTAGCAGCATCTTACATCCTGCAAAATGCTCTTTCTCAAGGTGCTTTCAGCTGTTAAGATAAGTACTCAGTATAAGACCCTGCACCATGATATAGCATCAACAAGTTGTTTATTTTTTAAGGAATTTTTTGTGATGTGAATCCTTTTTAAAGTCTTTGTTGAATTTATCACACACCGTCTCTGTTATACTTTTTGGCTTTTTGGCCGTGAGCCATGTGGGATCTTAGCTCCCGGTCCAGGGATTGAACTGGACTACTAGGGAATCCACAGCGTCATACAGTTTTAGAATGCAGAAGTCAGAAAGACCCTACAAGTGTCTAGAAGGGAAAAAAACCATTATATACAGACTGTTGATTAAAATATTTTGCATCAGTTACTTTGCACAAAGATAAAAAGGGGAGGTTGTCAGGTGTGTATGTTCTTTGCGGTAGGTAGCCAAATGTTAGACTCAAAGTTAAGCCCGCAGCTCCTGCCGTTTTGGAGTTTGGTCTTGAATTAAGTATCAGTGAGGAAATTTGGGAGGTAAAGACCACAGGGTTCCAGTGTTCAGGGCCTTACTTTTGCCTTAAACATGGTAGGAATTTATAGTGCTTTTATTATATTTTATTTATTTATTTTTCTTTTTATTTTTTTTATTGAAGGATAATTGCTTTACAGAATTTTGTTGTTTTCTCTCAAACCTCAACATGAATCAGCCATAGGTATACATGTATCCCCTCCCTTTTGAACCTCCCTCCCATCTCCCTCCCCATCTCACCCCTCTAGGTTGATACAGAGTCCCCGTTTGAGTTTCCTGAGCCATACAGCAAATTCCTGTTGGCTATCTATTTTACATATGGTAATGTAAGCTTCCATGTTGCTCTTTCCATACATCTCACCCTCTCCTCCCCTCTCCCTATGTCCATAAGTCTGTTCTCTGTGTCTGATTCTCTATTGCTGTCCTGTAGATAAATCCTTCAGCACCATTTTTCTCGATTCCGTATATGTGCATTAGAATACAATATTTCTCTTTCTCTTTCTGACTCACTTCACTCTGTATAATAGGTTCTAGGTTCATCCACCTCATCAGAACTGACTCAGATGCGCTGCTTTTTATGGCTGAGTAATAGTCCACTGTGTGTATGTACCCCAACTTCTTTATGCATTCATCTGTCGATGGGCGTCTAGATGGCTTCCATGTTCTAGCTATTGTAAATGGTGCTGCAGTGAACAGTGGGATACATGTATTTTTCAGTTTAGCTTTCCTCAGGGTATATGCCTAGGAGTGGGATTGCTGGGTCATATGGTGGTTTTATTCCTAGTTTTTTAAGGAATCTCTATACCGTCTTCCATAGTGGTTGTATCAATTTACATTCCCACTGACAATGATGAAAATTTGCATCTTTTCTTCCTTTGGTTGACCCAGAAGAAACACTGGGTTTAAATGAAGTAGGTTTGCATTGAACTGTCGGGGTGAACGTGGCTTTGTGCCACTGCTCAGCTGTGGAGTTTCCATGTTCTGCCTTTTCAAACTCCTCATCAGAAGAACACTAATCCATCGTGGATGTAATAAGAGCATCTTAGCTCTGATCCTGGAGTGAGCTGAGGTGGCGGTGAGCTCTGGGGGTGAACTTCCACACCCCAAAGTAAATTACTTAGGTGTTTGTATTGGCATTACTATTTGTAGACTAATTTTATTCTTGGCCGTGCTGGGCTTTGTAGCTGAGAAGGCTTTTCTCTGGCTGCGGCGAGCAGGGGCTGTTCTCCAGCGGAGCACGGGCTTTTCATGGCTGTGGCTCCAGTGGTGGAGCGCGGGCTGTAGGACTCAGCTTTAGTATTTGCGGCCCCTGGGCTCAGTAGTTGCAGCTCCCTGACCCTAGAGCACAGACTCAGTGGTTGAGGTGCCACAGGCCTAGTTGCTCTGAGTCATGTAGGATATTCTCCGACCAGGGATTGAACCCATGTCTCCTGCTTTGGTAGGCGGATTCGTTACCCCTGAGCCGTCCGGGAAGCCCTGGCATTACTGTTTCTAATGGATTTTCAAAGAGGAAATTTTGAGAGTGTAAAGCACGGAGCTGCCCTATGGTATTGAGAAGTTATCTCTGCAGAAAAGACGAGCTTATTCTGTTGTGGAGGTTTTGAAAGTGGCTTGTGGTCATGTGTGGGGTGCCCACTCAGCTGTACCGGTTTCCTCTTCTTATTTTAACCATTGTTAAAGAATCCTTGAGGTTCTGTCCAGTGACGTTGTTAGGAGGATTGTTGTTGTTAGTGGTCACTGATGGTTGGAAGTGGAGCTGCCAGGAACCCGCTGTGCCTTCACCTGTGACTGCCGAGGAAAGGTGGTCACCTGCAGGACCCGACAAGGCTCATTGTCTGTGTTCATCTGAGTGACAACAGCTCTGGCCACCAGCCCATCTGCGACCGGCCTTTCTGAGTCAGTGTTCAGCATCTGCACAAGGAGACCCCGCTGTGGGGAAAGGGGGCACGAACCCAGACCCTGCAAATGGGGGCAGCCTCTGAACACTGAGACTTCTCAAAGGTTTATTCTTGGCTGTCAACAGCCACGGAGCTTGTTGCCTTCGTAGGAGGTGGAGATTTATTTAGCGTTTTCCTGCTCATAGATTATGCAGGTCCCATGGTAGGCAATTCCTGAGCCTACTTCCCTTCCTAGAAAATCTGTTGTGTCATGACTTTAAAGGACTTAGGCTAATTTGTGGGACATGGGAGAGTGATAATAAACTTAGCAACTTGAAATTAAAATTGCTTTGTAAAAAATTAAAAATTTCAGTTTTTATTGGAGCATAGTTGATTTACAATGTTGTGGTAGTGTTAGGTGTACAGCACTGTGATTCAGTTATATACGTACATATGTGTATTATTTTTCAGGTTCTTTTCCCATATAGATTATTATAGAATATTGAATAAAGTTCCCTATGCTGTATAGGAGGTCCTTGTTGATTATCTGTTTTACATATAGTAATATATATATGCTTTTGAACTGTGGTGTTGGAGAAGACTCTTGAGAGTCCCTTGGACTGCCAGGAGATCCAACCAGTCCATTCTAGAGGAGATCAGTCCTGGGTGTTCTTTGGAAGGAATGATGCTAAAGCTGAAACTCCAGTACTTTGGCCACCTCATGCGAAGAGTTGACTCATTGGAAAAGACTCTGATGCTGGGAGGGATTGGGGGCAGGAGGAGAAGGGGACGACAGAGGATGAGATGGCTGGATGGCATCACGACTCGATGGACGTGAGTTTGAGTGAACTCTGGGACTTGGTGATAGACAGGGAGGCCTGGCTTACTGCAATTCATGGGATCGCAAAGAGTCGGACACGACTGAGCAACTGAACTGAATACATATATGTAAATCCCAAACTCTTTGTCTGGTGCTCCCCTCAACCTTTAGAGCTCTAGAGAGAATCCTATTCTTCCTGCCTATTAAATACAATTTTGGTTGGAAGAGATTTTGTCCCAAACTCCAATTGAGGTTGTCTTCAACTAGGAGAAACCAAAGGTCTGGCAACTGAAGAGCATCTCTATTTCTCAATTTCCCCCAAAGAGAACCAACAAAGGATGACACGCCTTGTCCTGAATTTAACTGGAGCATGAAGCAAAAAGTCAGTTTGGTCTTTACATAAAATTTAAAATTACGCAAATGTCCCTAAACGTGAACTGCGGCTGCTGCTGCTAAGTCACTTCAGTTTTGTCCAACTCTGCGACCCCATAGACGGCAGCTCACCAGGCTCCTCCGTCCCTGGGATTCTCCAGGCAAGAACACTGGAGTGGGCTGCCATATCCTCCTCCAATGCATGAAAGTGAAAAATGAAAGTGAAGTTGCTCAGTCGTGTTCAACTCTTAGCGACCTCATGGACTGCAGCCCACCAGGCTCCTCCATCCATGGGATTCTCTAGGCAAGAGTACTGGAGTGGGGTGCCATTCCCTTCTCCACCAAACCTGAACAGTCTGTGTCAAAGGTGAGTGTCCTCTTGAATTACTGTTGAGAGGCAAGATAACAAGTGAAGAATGTGGAACAGAGTGATGTGTGGAGAGTGGTTGGCTGGAGAATCAGGAATGGAGCAGAAACTTAGGTGTTAACATCTGAAAAATAAGCAGTTCTGGTGAAGAGCATGTGAACCTTGATTAGAAATAATTGTGAAGTTATTCTTAGGGGAGAAATGTCATCTTTGTGAGACGAATGCCTTCTCCCACCTGGTAGGTTTCTTCACTGGTTAGCCCTGGGCAGGATAAGCCAGGTTTTTAAAATGTTGATGAATTAATTATTATTATATTGATTGCTATTAGCTCTTGTCATTGCTGGACTGTGGGAGACAGTGGGAGAAATTAGGTTGATTTAGGACTACGTGTGTGTCCTGGATGTGGAAACCTGAGAGTATTGAAAAGTATTAGTGGAAAATCTTTGAGCCCAGTACAGTGAAATGGGGTTGACTGTGGTCTTAACACCTGTGAGATGAGGAATCCTTTTAATTGAGAGGTCCAGATGGACGAGGATTTGTATTCTATTTAAATTTTTTTCCCTGCGAGGCGTGTTGGATCTCAGTTCCCCAGGGATTGAATCCTCCAGCATTGAAAGGGTGAGTCTTAACTGCCGGACTGCCAGGGATGTTCAAGGATTTGTAGTCTAGAAAGCGTTTCAAGATGGACCCTGAAATGAGCTGGAGAACATGAGTGATTGTGACCCTCAGTGTCAAAGATTGAAAACTGCTGTCTTGGTCTTGGGTGTTCTCAGGATGGGTAGGTGCCTGGGACCCAAGATGAGGCCGTAAGGGGCAGGGGGGCCCTGACGGCCTTGCAGGTCCTTGAAGGACCTTCCAATCGAAGAAAACGACATCCTGGTGAAGGTGCCTTGTCTCGTGAAGGGCAGCAGCTCACTTTTCATACCTTTGGCCCAACAGCAGCAGTTTTGAATGACACCAGTACAGTATCGTTCAGGAAGTAGGATCGTCAGTAACGATACAGTAAGTAGGATCCTTGATTCACGTCCCTTGCATGTTTACAAGCTTTCCTGAAAACTGTCATTTCAAGGAGAAGTGGAGACACCCCATCTCTAAATCAAGGTGCATGCCCAGTCCACGGTCGTAAGTTATGGTACATGTGTCAGTGAAAAGAAATGAACTGTTTTATCTTTCACAGGGTTCAGTCCAATTGGATAGGGAAAGTACCGTGTACGTCGATACTGTAAACAGTTGCATTTAAGACCCTGTTGTCTGTGTCGGGTCCTTAAATTTTTCTCTTCTGACATCCTGTCTCCATTTCCTTTTTCTCCATCTGCTTTCTCCTTGATGCTCAATTTTCTGTCCATTCTTATGCTAAAAGTACACTTTCAGGGCACCAGCAGCTCTTAGTGGTCTTTTTCTGTGAAATTTGTCATAAGTGGATTGCATTAACATTGTTCTTCCCTCATTTTCCCAACTGTTTTTTAAAAAATGTTTTTTTGTTTCCCTGGTCATTTTCTCACGATAGTATTTTTGCATCCAGTTCCCAGGTTTTCTGTCTAATGGCACCACATTTAAATTTGCTGACATCACAGAGGATAAAATAAAACATCATCCAACTCTTTGTGACCCCGTGGACTGTAGCCCACCAGGCTCCTCTGTCCATGGTGATGCTCCAGGCAAGAATACTGTAGTGGGTTGCCATGCCCTCCTCCAGGGGATCTTCCCAACTGAGGATCGAACTCAGGTTCTCCCCCCCCCCCCATTATAGGCAGATTCTTTACCATCTGAGCCACCAGGGAAGCCCCCAAATAAAACATCACATTCCCCTAAAGTACTTTGGATGAGGCGGGGTTCCAGCTGTGCCATTATGACCCCCGAGTGTTTATCCTTCCTTCCTTGGCCAGGCTGCTCATGCCTTGTGTTCAGCTCCATTTTACAATCTGTAAAATTTGTCATGAGTCAAGAGTTGCTGTTGTATTCAGATAGAGTTCTAGCTAATTCTTGTGCCCCTGATCAGTCGCTCAGTTCTGGCTGACACTTTGCAGCCTGTGGACTGTACCCTGTCAGGCTTCTTTGTCCATGGGATTTCCCAGGCTAGAATGCTGGAGTGGGTTGCCACTTCCTACTCCAGGGGTCTTCCCAACCTAGGGATCCAACCCACGTCTCTTGCATTGGCAGGTGGGTTCTTTTCTACAGCGCCACCTGGGACTGCTAAGTCACTGCAGTCGTGTCCGACTCTGTGCGACCGTAGAGACGGCAGCCCACCAGGTTCCCTCGTCCCTGGGATTCTCCAGGCAAGAACACTGGAGTGGGTTGCCATTGCCTTCTCCAATGCATGAACGTGAAAAGTGAAAGAGAAGTCACTCAGTCATGTCCCACTCCTAGTGACCCCATGGACTGCTGCCCACCAGGCTCCTCCATCCATGGGATTTGCCAGGCAAGAGTACTGGAGTGGGGTGCCATTGCTACCTGGGAAGCCCCAGCTAATTCTGCTGTGAAGAAATTGGCAAGAAGAAAAGTGAACCATAATTCGGCAGGAAAACAGTCTTTTATGACTCCTTGAGCATATTTTACACTGTTTTATTTCAAGGCAGTTTTTCATTTACAAATGATTAAGGATTTTAGAAACTGTTGGAACAGAGTGAGTTCAGATGGGTTGAATTATTATGTCTTTGATTTTTATGTGTGTCTGTTTGATATTCTACACTAGCAGGTGAAATACTCATTAAAGAAGTGTTTGTCCTCTCATGGAGGGTTTTTATTTCCTTTTTAGTGACTGAGAATGTATTGCAGGAGCTTTGGTTATGCCTCGTTCCATAAGGCATTATAGTCCCAAATGTTTTAGGTAGAAATTTGTGTTGTTTAGTTGCAAAGTCGTGTCTGACTCTTTGCAACTCCATGGACTATACACAGTCCATGAAATTCTCCAGGCCAGAATACTGGAGTAGGTAGCATTTCTCTTCTCCAGAGGATCTTCCCAACCCAGGGATCGAACCCAAGTCTCCTGCATTGCAAGTGGATTCTTTACCAGCTGAGCCACAAGGGAAGCCCAGGAATACTGGAGTGGGTAGCCTATCCCTTCACCAGGGGGTCTTCCCAATCCGAGAATCGAACTGGGATCTCCTGCGTTGCAGGAGGATTCTTTACCAACTACCAGAGAAGCTCAGGGCGAAGGTGAAGACCATTCAATTGAGGAGCCTCGTGGATACGTACTTTTAAAGGTTGTTTATTGACATTATTGTAAGACAGTATTCACCCAGTTTTCCTTTCCACATGGATCATGGGAATTCTTTTCTTACTGAGAAATACCATGTTTACAGATGTGCAGTTAGACAGCATGTCAATACGTGCTGCAGAGTGACGGAAGGAAGAGGGTAGGCTTAGCACAGAGGCAGGGTGTTAGCCAGAGCTCACAGCATAATTTTTATTTCTGTATGGTAGCTTAGCTTGTAAAGAAGGCTGGATTGGCTGGAGTATTCCTGTCAGAATATGAGCACAAGTGAAGGCCCAGGGGAGTATCCACCGAGGTTTTCAAGGTAAAAACAAAACCCAAAAAACCCTCTACCCTGGACTGTGCCCAGATTTGGTGAGAGAGGGACTGAGGTTTTTTGCTCCATGCGAGGCTTGCTGTGCGGGATTGGGCTGGGACGATGTCATGAAAACGATGTCGGCGTTCTGACAGTCACCTGTCACCCTTTGTTGGAAGGAGGCAGGTAGCAAAAATGGCATCAGAAGTCAGTGTTCCCATGTTCTTGCAGCAAAAAGGGTGTTTCAGTTAGAAAGTGGTTTAGTGGCAGTGACACAGATTTAAAATGTGCATCTGACTAGGAAAGGGGCTGGGGAAGGAGAGAGGGATGGGGGAGGGGGGAGGGGGCTGGGGAAGGAGAGAGGGATGGGGGAGGGGGAGGGGAGGGGCTGGGGAAGGAGAGGGGTGGGGGAGGGGGGAGGGGAGGGGCTGGGGAAAGAGGGATGGGGGAGGGGGAGGGGAGGGGCTGGGGAAGGAGAGAGGGATGGGGGGAGGGGCTGGGGAAGGAAAGAAGGATGGAGAGGGGGGAGGGGAGGGGCTGGGGAAGGAAAGAAGGATGGGGAGGGGGGAGGGGAAGGGCTGGGGAAGGAAAGAAGGATGGGGAGGGGGGAGGGGAGGGGCTGGGGAAGGAAAGAAGGATGGGGAGGGGGGAGGGGAGGGGAGGGACTGAGCCAGTCCGGCTTGGCTTGGTGGAGTGTGTCTTGATTAGGTAATTACGGTGATTATCAGTTAACGGGTTGTGCTTACAGGGTGACACAGCTCCTGGGGTGACCCGTGCTCACTCACAGGACTAGATGGGGAGAAGGGCTCTGCCCATAAGGCTTCTGGGCACCAGGGTGCTCAGCTCATGTACCTGCGTCCTCCTGGCATTTGGGACCGGGGGTGGATGTTTGACCTTGAAAGTCGGGTGATGGAACTTGAGATTAGTCACGAGGTTTCCCTGAAAAGAGGGGGCCTCACAGAGGCATTTTTCTAGGGAGTCCCATGAAAAACCCTTGGAACTGGCTGGACCAGTTATTTTTTTAAAGATAATGAGAAGTGTTATAAAGTTAGCAGAAGAGACTGACTTATCTTTCAGGTTGTTGAGAAGCAGAGTCTTCAGGACTAGGTTTGCTCGGTGATCATAAGGGGAGTAACAGAGCTACCTCGTTAGAAAGCCTTCATGCACTGCTTTTTAGGGGGCAGGATAAGAGGATGCTGAGAGTGGTCCCTGGGGCTGCAGAGCTTGGTAAGGAATCTCCATCACCTCTGGAGACCTTTTAAAAATCAGACTCTAGATTTCTTTGTCCTCCTTTCTGTTGAGGGCGGGGTCTGTGTCCCCTCTCCTGGAACCTGGGCAGATGTGTAGCCGTTTGGACCTATAGAGTGCAGCCCAGATGACCACACGTGACTCCCAAGGCCGAGGATGAAAGGTGACGGTACTGGCTAGAGCACAAGCCCCTGGGACTCGGGGCCACCATGGAGCATGTGGGACTCCTTGGCTGAGAGGACACCAGGCCATACGGAAAGGTCCCCAAAGGTTATGTCCTGTTTGATTCCACGTGTGCTGTTGTTCATCGCTAGGTCGTGTCCGACTCTTTGTGACCCCATAGACTGTAGCCCGCCAGGCTCCTCTGTCCATGGGATTCTCCAGGCCAGAATATTGAAGTGCATTGCCATTTCCTTCTCCAGGGGATTTTCCTGACCTAGGGATTGAACCTGCGTCTCCTGCGTTGTCATTTGGGTCCTTCACTTCTGAGTCACCTAGGAAGCCTGTTGCTTATATGGAATCTTTAAAAGGCAGAACTGCAGTGATGGAGAGCATCATTCTGGGCGGGGCTGTGGGGTCAAGGGAGGATGTGATTACAAAGGGACCCAGAAAGGGATCTTTGTATGTACATATGTGTGTGTGTAGGGGGAATGGAACCTTGTCTCGTATCTTGATTGTGGATATGATAGTGTGAATCTATACCTGTGCTAAAATCCATACAAGTGTATACTCTGTCGCCTTGAAAAAAATGCACAAGGCGAGAGTTGTGGGTTAAGTTTTATTCGGGACAAAAGTTCTACCTGGTGCAGCCTGGGAGACCGCAGCTCAGATAGCTCTGAGAAGCTGCTCCATAGAGGCAGCGGGGAGATGAGTATATATGTGATTTTGGTGAAGGCACAGTGCGTGCAGTCAAGCACATACTTTTCCAGAAGGTTCAGAAGATTTCTGCTAGTCTGCTGAAG
This sequence comes from Ovis canadensis, assembly GCF_042477335.2. Classification (NCBI taxonomy): domain Eukaryota; kingdom Metazoa; phylum Chordata; class Mammalia; order Artiodactyla; family Bovidae; genus Ovis; species Ovis canadensis. The sequence goes on along the minus strand of NC_091257.1, from coordinate 27,240,315 downwards.
CTTTCCTCCAGTCACGAGGAATGGTCATCACCATGCAGGGTTTTAATGCTTTTCTAGATATGAGACTTAGACTCATAAGAAAAAGAGTGCTTTAGATCCTCTGAAAGTGTCTAACTATCTGAAGACCTGTCCTGCCAGTTTCCCCTGAGCACTGGGTGCCTCATTCCTGCTCTCCACCCTGAACTCCTTTCAGAGGGTGTTGAAAAGCACCAGGTGCAATAGTACATGATTTAATCCTTACAGAGGTAGATGGCAAGTGCCAATTTTTATCTGACAACCTCCACAGGTCAGTTTTATCTCACAAGGGAAAAAAATGACAGAAACGATCCTTGTAACTCCTTGGGTTGGTGAAGAGCGGTGTGAGGAGGGCTACTCCTTACAAGGGAGACCTGGTTTCTCGCTGGCAGCTGGTGGTCCACACCAAAGCCTTGAACAGGAGCACTGGTTGCTGGAGGGTCGCAGGAAGGTGATGCTTCCTTTCACTGTGATGTTCCCAAGGTTGTCTTAAGAGTTAACTTCCTTAACTATTAGGCTCAGAAATGCATGGAGAAGGTGACTCAGTTGGTAAAGAATGCCCCTGCCAATGCAGGAGACACAAGAGACTCGGATTCAGTCCCTGGGTTGGGAAGATCCCCTGAAGGAGGGCATGGCAACCCAGTCCAGTATTCTTGGCTGGAGAATCCCATGGACAGAGGAGCCTGGCAGTCCACATGGGGCTGCAGAGTCAGACACGACTGAGCGTGCGCGCGCACGCACACACACACTTGCATACACATACACAAGTGTTAACTTTGTAAACTATTACCCAGAGAAATACATGGAGACACGACTGAGCGTGCACACACACACACACCCACACACACTTGCATACACATACGCAAGTAAAATATTACCCAGAGAAACACAGGGAGAATCCAGAAATCTCCCTCTCCAAAAAAGGGGATATCTGCTTTTGTTTTAAGGATATATTTAAAAGAGAAAGAGAGATTCCTTTGGCACCAGGAAATGGCACTTGACTTGATGTTTATAAAGAGAGGGAAATTTAAAATTTTCCTCTTTAGTGCGCGTGGTAGAGCTATAACTTTGTGATTCAAAATCACAGCTAATCAGTGTCATACAATTAAATTACCATGCACTGCTCAGAAAATTAAAGGGTAAACTCAGTCTGTGAGACTGGAAGACAGATTTGTTTTGAGACAATGCAAATAGTGATCTTTGGTGTTCAGACTAATATCAATATTTACCTGGTATGTCACCTGGGTCTTCTCAGCTGTAGCTGCCTAAGCTGATTTCAGATAGGAGTTGAGAGCTGATGCCATTGAACAGGCGAGATCACTGATTTCTCGGGTGCCCTGTGGAGCCTGGGGGGATTTGAGGATTTGCGGGGGAGGGTTGATGGGGAAGGGCAGCCGGCATTTTGGGAGCAGGAGCCACAGATGCTGAATGTCCTGTGGCACATAGGACCTCCATATGCAGTGGAGAATTGTCCCATGATCTTGGAATGTCCAGGTGGACGTGAAGGTGAAACATGGGTGTAATGAATGGACCCTGGACCCTAGTCATTTTTTTAGAGTTTGTATGGTCTTAAAGCAGTGTCGGCTTTTCCGGAATGTGGTATTAAGGGAAGATTGTTGCTTATTTGGAATCTTAACAAGAGTTGTTCGTTCTCACATCATCTTTGCACTGGTGATATTCAGGTAAATGAAACACATAAGTATGCCTCTGCACCTGTGACAATTGTATATTTGTATTCATATATAAATATACTTTGTGTAATATACTTGTATATATATATCATATATAAATATACTTTCTTTCTAAAAAGAAATAAGGGCAGATATACGTGTGATAAGGGACTTCCCTGATAGGTCAGTTGGTAAAGAATCTGCCTGCAATGCAGGAGACCCCGGTTCGATTTCTGGGTTGGGAAGATCTCCTGGAGAAGGGAAAGGCTACCCACTCCTAATATTCTGGCCTGGAGAATTCCATGGACTATATATATAGTCCATGGGGTCACAAAGAGGCGGACACGACTGAGAGACTTTCACTTTCTTTCATATTTGTGATAGGGCTTCCGCGGGGTTTCAGATGGTAAGGAGTCTGCCTGCAATGCGGGAGACCTGGGTTAGATCCCTGGGTTGGGATGATCCTCTGGAGGAGGTCATGGCAACCCACTCCAGTATTCTTGCCTGGAGAATCCCATGGACAGAGGAACCTGGAGGGTTACAGTCCATGGGGTCTCAAACTGAGTGACTAAGTGCACAGCACATACATGTGACCACAAATGTGAATATACTTGTGCTTCTTTCAAAATGTCACGTAGAAAAGGGTGTCAGCAACGTGCAGTGTAATACTATCTGCTTTTAAATTCCAGCTGACTTGTGAATAGGTAGAAGTTTTGACTCCCACGATCTAACCTCTGGTAGAATTTTACCCGAGCATTGATTAATACGTTCTGAAACTCACCTTGATTTGGTAAAAATTGCTGTCCACTTGGTTTTCTTTTCTGTTATGATTAGGGCATTTTATTGATTTTTTTTTTTTTAAGAAAAAAGAAAAACTTACATGTAATGGTAGGCTTTGTTGGGCTCCCGTGATGGCTTAGTGGTAAAGAATCACCTGCCCGTGCAGGAGATGCGGGTTCTATCCTTGGGTCTGGAAGATTCCATGGAAGAGGAAATGGCAGCCCACTCGGTATTCTTGCCTGGGAAATCCAGTGGAGAGCGGAGCCTGGTGGGCTACAGTCCATGGGGGTCGCCAAAGAACCAGACATGCCTTGGTGACTAAACAACGACAGGGTTTGTCACCTCCGTTGTTTGGTTATATGAAGAGAGGTTACACATTACAGAGAACACCACTGTCATTCCAGACAGCTGCCCGTGAATGCACGGGCCACACACCCACACCCCAGTTTACACAGACTGGCAGTTTTACACTCGTGGGTGCTGCCGTAGCTGCTGTCTGGTCAGCTACCTTGTAATTGTTGTCCCTGCATGTTCTTAGCAGTAATAGGGATGCATGTATAACATTTAAAATACCATGTAGAATTCCATAGTATGGATTTACTATGGTGGATATAATTAGTCTCTACCCCATGGACTTTTAGAATATACATGCAAATATCTCCAAATATTTACATATCAATTTTTTTTTCTACAAAGAAATAACATTTCTATGCAAAGTTTTTGGAACATGTCTCTGAGTATCTCTGTTTCAAGGAACTGTTCGGTCAATCTATATTTTCTTTAAAAAAAAAAAAACGTTTTGGGGACTATAGCGCATGTTCAGAAAAAGTGCAGAGATTAAGGGATCAAGCCTTTCCCCCTGCGTTAGAGGCATGGAATCTTAACCACTGGACCCTCAGGAAAGTCCTCCACTTTCTTTTTTTAAGTAAGAGCTTTTCTTCTCTTCCCTCCCAGGAAGATTGTTAATCTGCTTTATATACGAGTGATCCTGTAATAAAACTTGTCATATTATTAATTAAAAAGAACCCACACTGGGTCCTGAGGGAAATCAGATGAAAGAAGAGTGTTCAGTGAGATTTTTGAAGAGTGTTTTTTAGGTAATTTATTTCATTCTCTTTGCTGTCAGAACCAGTAGAGGAACTGGTGCTAGGCAGGGCTGCTATGCTGGCAAATGGGGATTGCCGGCTCTAATAATAGGGCAGTTTGCATTGACAAAATCAGTGATGTTAATTTCCCAATGAAGTGTGGCATTTGGAATTAGCATGATGTAGTAAAAAAAAAAAAAAAAAAGTGGACTTCGGTGGCTTCCCTGGTGGCTTAGACGGTAAAGAAACCATCTACAATGTGGGAGACCCGGGCTTGATCCCTGGGTTGGGAGGATCCCCTGGAGAAGGGAATGGCAACCCACTGCAGTATCCTTGCCGGGAAAATCCCCATGGATAGACGAGCCTGGTGGGCTACAGTCCATGGGGTTGCAAAGAGTTTGACATGACTGAGCAATTGACACTTCAGGGTCAGAAAGACCCCAATGTGGAATCCCTGGTTCAACTCCCCCTCCCCAAACCAAGTGAACCCCAAATTAGACTCTCTAAGCTTCATTTTCTTTATCTGAAAAATGCAGATAATATTTTAGGGTGGTGTCATGGAGAAAAAGAAATTCCATATATTGTAATGGACTGGGCTCTCAGCAGATATGACTCCTGCCTCTCTTGCGATTGTTTATCTTTCTTCCTGTAGTGAAATAGTTTCTTAAGGATTCTCTGGGGGAAAAAAAATTCTAAGGAAAGAAGGTTTCCATCATTGAGAAGCAGCATTTCTGCCTTGGTTCTCTCTTGATTTGTTTTCTGAACGGAGACGAGTGGCTGCAGCTCTAGGGGATCCTCAATTTGTTTCATTTAAACCACAGGGCAGGATGTTTGAGAATACTACAAAAGTGATTTCAGATCCTTTGAGGAAGAACTGAAAAAAGGGCACCATTAATTAATTTTAAAGAGTCAGCAGCTGCACACTTAGCCATCTAGTTTGATAAGAAAGGAAAACAAGTTCAGTGAATTTAAATTGCCTCCCGTGTATGACAGCATATTAGAGTAATGAGGGCAATTCATCTTCCCAACATGGAGTTGTCAAGCTGTGCTTTGTCTTTCTCTCCTTCTCTCTGGGAACACCTAGTTTAATTCTTGCAGTTCATGTATTACAGAGAGATATAGCAACAATACACAAATAACCAAAACTAGATACTTGGGACTCTTGGGGTTTCTTAAGATACCTAGAAACAAATTTACCTTCCTGGAGAATGTTATATTTTTCCCAAGTTCAAGGTCAAATGAAGACCAGACTTATTTCCTATACAATTTGAGTTCTCTCTGGGACCCATGGGCAGCATTGTGACAGTGTTCAATTTTATACTTTGGATTTATCTCACCTGAATGAGCACAAAGAATGCTTTTGCAGATGCAGAGGAAGTAATTGCTGCTAGATTTTGAAAGACAGCTTGAACAGTTCCTAGCTCTGTAATCTTACGCTAGGATGACTGAGCTGAATGATTTTGGTGTAGTAAGTTCTTTAAAGGGCTTCCCTAGCAGCTCAGATGGTAAAGCATCTGCCTGCAATGCAGGAGACGTGGGTTCAGTCTTTCCTGGGTCAGGAAGATCCCCTGGAGAAAGAAATGACAACCCTCTCCAGTATTCTTGCTTGGAGAATTTAATGGACAGAGCCTGGTGGGCTATATTCCATGGGGTCGCAAAGAGTTGGACACGGCTGAGCGACTAATACACTCAAGTTCTTTAAAAGCAGACTTATTATGTATTTCATTTACATATTGATAACTTTGCCTCAAAACTGAGGCACATGGTTTTGAGGATGGTTCAACATATGGAAATAAGTGAGATATGCCAAATTGATAGAACGGATGATAATATGATCATCTCAGTAGATACAGAAAAGGCATTTGAGAAAATGCAACATCCTTTTATGATACTGCTCAACAAATTGGGTATCGAAAAATGTAACCTCCTGAAAGCCATATGTGACAAACCCACAGCCAACATCATACCCAGTGGTGATAGGCTGAAAGCTTTTCCTCGAAGATTAGGATGCCCACCCTCATTACCACCCCATTCAATATTGGACTGGAAATCCTGGCCAAAGCAATCAGACAGGAAAAAGAAAGAAAAGGCATCCAACTAGGAAGGGAAGAAGTAAAATTGTTTGCAGATGGAATGATCTTACATACAGAAAATCCTAAAACTCCGTCAAAACTCCGCTAAAACTAATCAACAAATACAGGAAAGTTGCAATATACAAAGTCCACATAGAGGAAGCAGTTGTGTTTCTGTACGCCAACGAGAAAACATCTGAAAAAGAAATAAAAGGAATAGTCCTGATTACAGGAGCATCCAAAACAGTGAAATTCTCAGAAATAAATCTAAGCAAGGAGATGGCAGATCTGAACGCTGAAAGCTCCAAGACCTGGATGAGAGGAACTGAGGAGGGTGGATCAGAGGGTCCTGTGCTCCTGGATTAGAAGAATTAACATTGTTAAAATTAGCGAGTACAGAGCATAGCCTTCTCTACCTCCCACCTCCGCTCTGATTTTGTCTCCTGCAGATCATTCTTTCTGATTCTGCTTTGCTTGGTTGGTTCCTTTGTTCCCATCATTCCACAGACATGCCAAGTTCATTGACACCTCAGGGCCTTTGCATTTACCTTCTGCCTGGAACCCCAGATAATCGCACGACTTACTCTCGCTTCTTTTAAGTCTCTGCTACAATGCCACTTTTTCAAAGGAGCCCTCCCTCCCCATGTAATAATCTGGCCGATGCTGGCAGATTTACTTCTTTTTCTTTTCTTTTTTTTAAGCGTTTATCCTTGTCTGACATGCTGCGTGTTTGCCAGCTGACTGTTTCCCCCAGCCCAGAATGTCAGGGTAAAGACCAGAACTTCTCAGTGTTGCTCCCTGCAGTTCCCCTAGCCTTGAGGCTCTGTGTTTATGGAACGAAAGGTTGATTAGATAGCCTTGGATTAATAAGTCATATTATGGCTCAAGATGTATTTAGCAGAGTCAGTGTTTAAACTTCTACTAATGAAAAGTAAACATTACTGAGCTCATTCAAGTCGTAAAATTCATGACGGAGCCAGTGGTCCTGCTTAGAGTCCGAGAACTTAGCCATGGGTGCCCTGGGGAGTCAGACATTTCTAAGGGGGTGAAAAAAAATCATATTTATAAAATGTGTAAAGAGTAGATACACAAATAATACATGAAGAGATATATACTTTACCTCTGTTTTTATTTTTATTTTTAAGATTTTTTTTGACGTGAACTATCTTTCACGTCTTTATTGAATTTGTAGTATTGCTTGCATTTCATGTTCTGGCATTTTGGCCACGAGGCGTCTGGGATCTCAGCTGTCTGACCAGGGATCGAACCCGCATCCCTACATTAAAATGCAGTCTTAAGGGCTGGACCTCCACGGCAGTCCCTCCTTGTGGTTTTAAAATGCCATGAGGATATGATTTGGGAAGAAGCGTCTGAAAGGGCTCCTTAGGGGGGGATATTGGGATATTGGGGGGAAAGAAGGGTGAAAACCCCTGGGGTTTCTAGGCTGAGAAGATCAGTAAAAACAGGCAGAAACTTCCCCATGGATGCCCCCTGCACCCTCATGAATGTGCTCATTGTGTGTCTCGCTGTGGGTGTGTCTTCCTGGTGTAAATCAGACCTACCTGTAACAGGACCCATTTTAAAATCCATTTTCTTAACTAAGTATAAGACAGCAGGCTCTCTTCCTTACAGGGCAGCGATGTGAATGGTTGGTTGATAAGGTGAGGGGAGTGGGTATGTCTTCCAGTCGTCCTGACCTCAGGTTGTGCTTGGGAACAGAAGTCATTGTTTTATTTAGGGAAGTTCTCCAAAGGCAGGCAGAGGGCTTTGCATGCTCCCATCAGCTCTTTGACGGGGCCAAGCTCAGGGATCCCCCGGATTCCAGGAGACTGTGCCCTTTGCACTCTGACCGTAATAATGCTGTCATCTTCTGAAGTTAGGTTCTGCAGTACGTTTACCTGACCAGTCATTAGAACCTCCGTTTCAGAGCTTTATAATTAACCCCAAGGAAGAAAAACAACCCCAGCCTAACTTTCTACTCTGTGGGGTTCGGGAAATATCATTTTGATATGCTCACGGCCCCTGACGGAGACAGACACAAGCTGTAACCTCAATAGGCCTCTCAGCTGAGAATAGAGGCACCAAAGTGGTTCTAGTCGGCTAATTTGCTGATTATTGGCAAGTGTTTTAAGTATTGTAACCGGAGCTCCTGAGACCTACAGCTGCTGTGCTGTGTGCAGGATGGAAGGACATACTGTCTGCGGTCCCATCTTCTTCTTTTCTCTCTTTCCTCCCTTTTACTTTGGGCCTCAGCACTGCCAGTCATCCTGAACACACCACTGCAGTGTCCTTCGTATCACAGGACGTGTGGATCCTGTCTCTCAGCTTTCGCAAGTCCTCCTGCTCTTGTCCATGAGAAGGCTGGCTGCTTTGAAAAGTGCCTGTGGCTCCTTCAGATCCCCAGAGACCCTTTAGTAGATAAATTTACTACTTCTGTGACCCAGACTAACTAGTGTGCTTGGCTTATGGCTGATGCCTTAAGGATAGTACTATTTTTGTGAGAGGTTTCAGTACACAAATTCTGGGCCAAGAAAATAAATGCCTAACAGTCCCACTCCTAGGCTTATTATATCCAGGGAAAACTATAATCTAAAAAGATACAAGTACCCGATGTTCATTGCAATACTGTTCATAATAGCCAAGACATGGAAGCAACCTAAATGTCCATTGAAAGAGGAATGGATGAAGAAGATGTGATATTTATATATATAGCAGTGTATTACGTAGCCATTGAAAAAGAATGAAATAGTGCCATTTGCAGCAACATGGAGATGCAGGAAAGGCCAGTTTGATCCTTGGGTCGGGAAGATCCCCTAGAGGAGGAAATAGTAACCCACTTTCTTGCCTGGAAATTTCCATAGACAGAGGAGCCTGGTGGACTGCAGTTCGTGGGGCTGCAGAGAGTCAGGCAGGGCTTATCATGCCTGCGTGCAGTGCCGCAACATGGATGGACCCTAAAGGTTATCATGCTGAGTGAAGTAAGTCAGAGAAAGAGAAGTATCACATGATACCCCTATATGTGAATTCCAATAAAGAAGGATACAAATGAACTTACTTACAGTGCAGAAACAGACTCACAAATCTTGAAATCAAACTTATGGTTACCAAAGGGGAGTTTTGGGGGAGGAATTGATGAATTAGGAGATTGAGATTGACATACACACACAACTGTATAAAACATAGATAACCACCAAGGACCTACTATATAGAACAGGGAACTCTACTCAATACTCTGTAATAACCTATGTGGGAAAAGAATCTGAAAGAGTGGAGATATGCTCACATGCATATATCTGATTCACTCTGCTGAATACCTGCAACTCACACAACATTGTAAATCAGCTCCAATAAAGTTTTAGAAAAAGAAAATGAAACGACTTCAGCTAATGATTTCTGCAGCGTAGAGAAATACGTTTTGAGTTACAGATGAGCTTTTCAAAAATGGTGGTACTAGCCTTTCTTCAGCTGTCCCCTGCCTCCAGCACTTAACATAAATCCTTTTTTAGAGGCATTAAAAAGGGCTGTGACAAGTGTCATTACAGCAGATAAATTTAGGTCATGTATTTTATCTACATAATCTGATTGTAATTTATATATCGCCAGGCTAGATAAAGCACAGCCATCTCTTCTTACTAAATTTTTCTTGTTGTCAACAAGATGTGATATGATGTGAGTTGGATATTGACTTTGCTTGAAGGGTGGTGATTCATCACAGCCGGGTTCAGGGAGGTGCGGGGGAGATGATTTTATTGCTGGCAGAACTGAGTGACCGCTGGTTAAAGCTGTGAGTCAATCAAGATTAAGCCCGGCGAGTTAGTGCCTCTTGGATGACAGTGGATGATGTGATGGATATATTAGTGAAATTCTCTTTTAAAAAGCACTTTATATTCTTAGCAGGTGGATTTGCAAATAGGAAAATGAAGAGTCTCCCTCAGTGGAGGAATCTGCCAGTTTGCAGAGTAGAGTGTGGCCAATTGAGTGTCACAATGAAAGATAAACCACTGAGGAATAGCCACGGGCAGCGTCTAGCTCGAGATACTTCTTGTTAAGTGCAAAGAAGGCAGCTGCATTCTTAGTGATTCAGTTGTTGGATAAGCTAGGAAGAAGACCTTCGTCTCGGGTACAATGGCGCAGATGGTGTCGTGGGATTTTATTTTTTATCAGAGGAAGCTTTGCAGCCGAGGCTGACATCCTTCTTTTGTCAAGTGTGTGTGTGATCTCTTGTTTTCCTCCCCAGAGTTAGTGTGAAGTTGGGAAATGCGACTTAGTATTGCTCTAAAATAAAAGAAAGTTTTCAGGAAGAAGCATTTAGGGAAAATCAGGCCAGTGCTGCTGAAGTTCAGTGTCAGCAGTTATTGGATTATCCACGATTTTATCATTTGTGCCAGTAGTTTTCTTCATTTGAACACTTTGAGAGAGGGCTACCTAACTAAAATGCTTTGCGTAGAAGGTAGTAGGTTAGTCAGTTTCCTTCTGATTTCTGGGTGATAGTTTATAAGATCGGGGGCTTCCCAGGGGGTGCTAGTGGTAAAGAACCCGCCTGCTAATGCAGGAGACATAGGAGATGCGGGTTCCATCCCTGGGTCAGGACCATCCCCTGGAGGAGGGCAAGGCAACCCACTCCAGTATTCTTGCCTGGAGAATCCCACGGACAGAGGATCCTGGGGAGCTTCAGTCCAAAGGGTCTCAAAGAGTCGGACACAACTGAAGTGACTGGTAGCACAGTTTATATGGTCAGTGTTCACTAAAATTTATTCATGGATTTACCACTTTATTTTCTTGTAATTCCTTGTTAGATCTTACATCCTCCTTCTGGGGTCACTTTCCTTTTGTGTATGAAGTATGGTGTTCTGGAATTTCCTCTGCAGTGTCTGGGGCCTATTGATAAATTCAATTTTTATTTTTATTTTTTTTGGTCTCAGAATGCTTTCCCTTCTCTCACACTGTTGAAAAGTGTTTGCTGTGTAAATACTGCTGGATAGACAGGTATTTTGTATTTTATTTTTTGCTCCACACTGTGTGGCATGTGGGATCTTAATTCTCCAACCAGAGATTGAACCCTCGCCCCCTGCATTGAAAGTGTACAGTCTTAACCACTGGACCACCAGGGAAGTTCTTGGAAATGAAGTGTTCTTAACGGTGGATGGCACCTACACGATATTCAGACATCGTTCAGATTCCATCAGTATATTTTGTGTGTGTAGACTCCTACTGGTTGGCCTGGCACGCCATTCTTCCTGGTAACTTCGCAATTGCTCAAAATGTATTAGGGAGTTCTAGAACAGATTATTAATGGGCCCTTGAAGCAAAGCCTGTTTGTAGGCTGGGGACTCCCTGTAACGGTCATAAGAAAAGTGATTCTTTAATGACTTGTTCCAGCGCCTTCTGCCCTTGCACTCCCTACAGTGGAAAAAGCATTTCTGTGGTCCCCACTCATTTATGAAAAGAAGCTGCCCGTAATTGTGACCCATCCTCATTTCTCCCAGCACTTCCTGTTGGACCAGGCAGGACCCTCATTCACAGGAAAGAGGACCTTCTGTCACAGGAAGTGAGAGAAGAATGTAGACATTGTGGTTTTCTGCATGCCGCATAATTGCTTTCCTCCTGTGGTCGGATGAGATAGGTTCCCATCCAGCTTCTCTGTGGGGCCATGCTAATATCAAGCCGTTACATTAAGCAGAGGGATGATGGCTCTGCAAGCGTTCCTTTTCCCTTCTTTTCTTGCTGAAAGAGTCTAAAAAATAAGAGTTGTAACCAGGAATGTTTACTGAAAGAGATACGTTTCCAGATCGGGGCTAGGTTTTAAAATCTCAGCAGTTTATTGTGTTGGGGTTATCAAAATTCTGGATAAAATGACAAAAACTACCAAGAACTTATAATTTTCTTTTTTTCCTTAAAATTTTTTTTATTGGAGTATAGTCGATTTACAATGTTATGTTAGTTTCGGGTGTACAACAACAAATCAGTTGATACATATAGCCAATCTTTTTTTTTTTTTTTTAATTTTTTTTTAGTTCTCTGAGTTTGTGATTTTTTGGCAAGTCAGTTCCAGGTTGAGGTGACAGTCACTGTCTATATAGAAAGCCTGTTTCACTATACTCTCCCTTCTTTTAAAATCTCAGGTTGCCTTCTCTTCCTTCTGTGGAAGGAATCATGGTTGCAAAATGAGCTGGAAATTTATTCCTCTCCACTCTGGCATGGATTGTCTGCCCCACAAAAGTTGATGAATTGCTACTTCCAGAGCTGACCCAAAGTTTTTGTTTTGTTAAATAGCTATAAATCTCATCTAAATACGGTTTTAGTGGTAACAGGAAGAAAACCGTAAATTTGTATCTGTTAGGTTTTATTGCTTACAAATAATTGTTACTTAGTAAAGCTTCATTTCTACAACATCATTTGACCTGTGTGATTGATAGAAGAAAAATCGGGAGAATTTGTCCAGGCTCTGTTGACAGCTGGCTGTTTCAAGAATTGCCACATGCAGTACTACAAATGAATTCTGTTTATGTAATAGAGCAGGTCAGATTTATGGTGAGCACACAGAATGAATTACTGCCCAGCTGCTGGGACAGACTCTTCCTTGATGAATTCTGACCCCTTTGCGAATTTTTATTGAAATATTTTGTGATATACTATGGGAGCATTTTTGGTTGGTTTTAAGAATCACAGAGGACAAAATCCTAAGGGATTAATTTTTTTGAAATTTCCTATTCAGTTATTGAGGATCATGAGAGAGAGTTACATACACTGAAATACACCCCCTTCTATACTGTCGGTGCCCACCCACCAAATTTATAGTTTTCGTTTGAGGCACTGTGACTGCCCCATTGTTCTTCACTGGGAGGAAACCGCATGTAGTAATTTGAGTTCTTTCTGAACAGTCTGTCTTTAATAACAAACTGGTTTATAGTTTTAAATCATGATTCCCACACTCTGGAAGGTTCTTTTTAATCAGTCACTTTTATTCTCCTTTCTTATAATAGGAATCGAGCTAATTGCCTAGGTATCTCTGATTTTGGAATAGGCATTGAATTCTGTTTATGCTGTTCAGAAACTTCGGGGGAACACTAAGGGTCAAGGTTCAATGTTATGGTCGGTTGGGGCTGATTTAACAAAGTACCATAAACTGGGTGGCTTATAAGCAGCATTTATTTCTCACGGTTCTGGAGACTTTGAGATGAGGGGGCCAGCGTGGTTGCGTTCTGGGCTGCAGACTACCCGCTTCTCACATGCAGGAAGGGGCTCAGGAGCTCTCTGGGGTCTCTTACAAGGGCACTGATCTCATTCGTGGAGGCGTCATCCTGTGGACCTCATCGCCTCCTAAAGGCCTCACCTCCTAACACCATCACCTTGGGGGTTTGGATTTCAGCATAAGTAATTTTGGGGAGGCTGGACCAAAGCATTCAGAATGTAACACTAAGTGAAGAATGTTTCAAAAGGGGAGTGTGATCTTACTTATCCAATGCTCTTGATTATGTCAAGTACATATATGATTGGGAATTGGCCATTGGGTTCAGCAGTATGGAAGATATTGGTTATGTATTTATTTATTTCTTTTGGGAGGATGCTTCACACAGCATGAAGGATCTTCTTTCCTGACCAGGGATTGAACCCACACCCCTGCATTGGAAGGGCATAGTACAACCACTGGACTACCAGAGGAGTCCCAATCTTAACCTCCACTCTATTAATCTTTTCCACTCTGCTTTGTACCCTGCAAGTCTGGCCCCATCTGCTTCCTGGCACTTGCTTAACCTATTTCCAAATTGTTCTGTTCTGCATGCCCGTGCTAGGTCAATTCAGTCATGTCTGACTCTTTGTGACCGTATAGACTGTAGCCTGCCAGGCTCCTCTGTCCCTGGGATTTCCGAGGCAAGAATACTGGAGTGGCGTGCCGTGCCCTCCTCCTGAGACTCTTCCCTACCCAGGGATCAAAGCTTCATCTCCTGTGTCTCCTGTATTGACACACCGGTTCTTTACCTCTAGCGCCACCTGGAAAGCCCAGTTGTATCCTGGCATCAGACAGTTGTCTTCTGTTGCACCCTTTGCCCTTGGCCTTCACAAAAAAAAGTTGATATTTGAACCTTGCTACGTAGAGTTTTTCAGAGCAGAAAGATTTTAAGGGAAAAAATGTGTGAAAGAGTGAGATTATATGTTGAGATTGTTCTCTAGTCTGCAGTCCCATAATTTAGATACCATTCCACCTCTGTAATTTTGAGTTGTTAGTGACTCTTCATTTCACACAAGATGTGTGTAAAAAAAAAAAGTTAAAATTCAGTAATAGATTTTGCTACATGATGAGAAAATTTACAGGTCAGTAATAATGTCAGATATGCAGATGACACCACCCTTATGGCAGAAAATGAAGAAGAGCTAACGAGCCTCTTGATGAAAGTGAAAGAGGAGAGTGAAAAAGTTGGCTTAAAGCTCAACATTCAGAGAACTAAGATCATGGCATCTGGTCCCATCACTTCATGGCAGACAGGTGGGGTAACAGTGGAAACAGTGGCTGACTTTATTTTTTGGACTCCAAAACCACTGCAGATGGTGATTACAGCCATGAAATTAAAAGACGCTTACTCCTTGGAAGAAAAGTTATGACCCACCTTGACAGCATATTAAAAAGCAGAGACATTGCTTTGTCAACAAAGGTCCATCTAGTCAAAGCTATGGTTTTTCCAGTAGTCATGTATGGATGTGAGAGTTGGACTATAAAAAAGCTGAGCGCCGAAGAGTTGATGCTTTTGAACTGTGATGTTGGAGAAGACTCTTGAGAGTCTCTTGGACTGCAAGGAGATCCAACCAGTCCATCCTAAAGGAGATCAGTCCTGGATGTTCATTGGAAGGACTGATGTTGAAGTTGAAACTCGAATACTTTGGCCCCCTGATGCGAAGAACTGACTCATTTGAAAAGACCCTGATGCTGGGAAAGATTGAAGGTGGTAGGAGAGGGGGACGACAGAGGATGAGGTGGTTGGATGGCATCACCGACTCAATGGACATGAGTCTGGGTAAACTCTGGGAGTTGGTGATGGACAGGGAGGCCCGGCATGCTGCAATTCATGAGGTCGCAAAGAGTCAGACACGACTGAGCAGCTGAGCTGAACTGAATAATCAACTGAATAATAATGATGATAATAATAATAATAATAATAATGAACTGAATAATAATAGCATCTGAACGAGAATAATGTTCTCGTAGAATGTGGGGATGGAAAGGACTTAAACTGCAATAGCTAGATAATAAATATATTTTCAGGAATGTGTTTTCCAGGGTCTCCATTTTGCCAGCAAGTTCCTTTTTCTTGGAGAAGGAAATAGCAACCCACTCCCGTACTCTTGCCTGGAAAAAAATCCCATGGACGGAGGAGCCTGGCGGGTTGCAGTCCATGGGGTTGCAGAGAGTCGGACGCTACTGAGAGACTAACACTTCAGTTTTCTAGTACTCGAGAGACAGAATCTCAGTGTTTTTATAGGACGCTTTGGTAGAAGAGAGTTTGTATTTTATTCGTCTTCTCACACATGGCAGGTTTAGAGAGTTTAAGCAGCCCCGGGGCCATGTTTTATATTCAGGCATGACTCAGGTCACTGAGTTTGTCCATTACTTGTAGAATGCCTGCAAGCCCTTGGCACTCACAGTTGGACCTGACTCATTATGTATGAATCACACTCTTCTCTTGAAGAACATGTTCTGAATCTTCTTGAACGTGACTTTAATAAGGGGAATTTCATTGCGTATCGTAAATGTGTCACATCTCACATTGAATACTTACATTGCATTCATCGCGTCTCTTTTCTTGGGTTTTGCTCATCCTAGGTGGAAACACACTTTCAGTGAGATGCATTTAAAGATGATACCTTTTTTAATGATTATAATTAGCATGTCATTGACTCTTAAAAATGCAGTACTCAGTTAAGACTTTTCACAAAGTATTACTCTTAAAAAATTTCATTCTGAGGGAAATAATATTTCATGAGGTGTCATTGCTGGCAGTTTTCCAATTATTTATTTAAAATTTGTTTACCTAGTGATACCAATCTTTTAAAGAATACAAAAAGTAATTTTGAGAAGTCTGATCAGGATCTAAAGGTTTTTTGAGTAGCTGTGTTTCACGTTCTTAATTTCTGAAATAATGTGTGTTTCACATTTGTTTTATTTCCTTAATTATATATGTGTTTGGAGAAGTTACTGTTCTAAACATAGAACTTTTATGTATATTATGTGAGTTAATGGAAATCTGTTATAAATGCACTCTTTGAATATTGTTGCCACCAACTGTGATACAGGTCTGCTTAGTCTATTTGAATCTTTTTTTTTTTTTTTGTGGAATGTGGATGAAAATAACTAGTTCATTGGCGTTTTGGAAGCACTGAGTTGCTATATGAGAAGGTACTTGGTACATAAGGAACACTCACTAGGTGTCTGTGATCAGAACAATAGTATCTTAAACCTGCTGAGCTGGAGAAAGGTGATATAAGCTGCTTCACTTTGGACAGCTGTGTGGGGTTCTTTGTGTTGGGCAGCAGGATCAACAAAGATGATAAGAAAGAGCCTCAGGGAACTCAGTCTAGTGATGTGCATCGTAGCCGCGTTTTAACATAGTATTGTCTCTGTTCTTTTTTTCAATTTACTGTTTACTTTATATTGGAGTAGAGTTGATTAACAGTGTTGTGTTAGTTTCGGGTGTTCAGCAGCTGATTCAGTTATTTTTAGATTCTTTCCCCACAGAAGTCATTACAGAATGTTGAGTAGAGTTCCCTGTGCTATTCAGTTCGTTGCTTATCATTTTTATATATGGTAAGTACCGTGTGTGTGTTAATCCCAAACTCCTAATTTATCCTCCCCCGTTTCCTCTTTGGTAACCATAAAGTTTGATTTTGAAGTCTGTAATTGTTCTTAGTCTTGCTGGGGTCATCGAGCCCTTTGAGAATCTGATGAACTCAACGAAAGTTCTTGGAGGAGGCCCAGTTGCACACTGTATATTAAGAATCTTTGCTTTGGAGATATAACAGTCAGTCAATCTGAGATTTGAGTGGTGACTGGGTCTGGGAGGAGAGACCTGACCTGGCTGCTGGGCTTTTGGTTGAGTGGCAGTCCCAGCAGTCCACACAAACATGGCAACCAAGAGATGGAAAAGCCAGCACTAGCTGGACCAGGGTCATACGTGGCGGGTGGGTTTGCATCTCTGGCAGGGCCTTCAGGGCTGCTCCAAAAAGCTGAATGCAGACAGAGTGGTCTGGCTTTGGAGCAAGGCTCTGAGGAGAGGCTCAAAGCACAGAGCATGTTAATCGTCTGGCTCCTATCAAAGCTCCTGAAGAGAATGGCTGGTGCGTGCCACTGAGAGGCTGGGTCTCTCCAGGTTGCCTGGAGTCCTAATTCTATTCTTTTCTTTTTAAAAATACTTCTTTGGCTGTGTCCCGGTGTGAGTTGCAGCACGTGGGATCGTTAGTCGCTGCACGTGAGCTCTCAGTTTCGACATGCGGAATCTAGTTTTCTGACCAGGGATCGAACCTGGGCCCCCTGCATTGCGAGCACAGAGTCTTAGCCACTGGACCGCCAGGGAAGGCCCATAATTATTTTATGAAGCAAAACTCATGTACTTCCTTGTGGTTGAAGACAAATCATGGATTATTGTGAGTGAGGCCTCTGGATGTAGGGTGTGTGACCAACCACAGACCTCCCTGTTAACCTCATTTAGGGTGGATTCAGCTGCCCGGCCAAAGGGAGCATGTTCTGTATTGGGAATATCAGTGTGTACAATCCAGAGAGTAGTTGACAGCTGTGTGTAGGGGGTGGGGTGCAGCATGTGGAGAAACTTGTTGCAAACACCACCCTCCTCTATCTGTCCCCCGGAGTCTCACGCTCTCCTTAGTTGATTCTTGTAGTCATCAAGCACTGTGCGTGCATGCTGAGTCGCTTCAGTTCAGTCGTGTCCGACTCTTTGTGACTAAATTGACCACAGCCCTCCATGAGGACAGGCTCCTCTGTCCTGGGGTTCTCCAGGCAAGAAGACTGGAGTGGGTTCCATGCACTCCTCCTGGGAATCTTCCCATCCCAGCGATCAGACCTGTATCTCTTAAATCTCATGCATTGGCTGGTAGGTTCTTTACCACTCAAGTCACCTGGGAAGCCCCATCAAGCACACAGGAAGACTCAAATAATTATAACTGATTTAAAACTTGATTCAGTTTTCTGTGTCTGCAGTAAGCGATTATGTGATCTTTGGTGATGGTTTAGTTTCAGTTTTGAAATCTAAAAAGGTAGCTTCCAAATGAAAATCTGATTCATCTTGAAAATCGGATTATTTCCTCATCACAGTGCATCAGATGGGGTGTGGTCATGTTACTACCATTCCTCTTGGTCCCTAGGACCCTGTCCCTTCCCCTCCTCCCATTTCAACTCCCCTGCCCCCCTTTCTACCCCCATTTCTGTCATTTAGTAACACTTAGCCTCTGCCAAGAACTTCCTGTGGGTGATCTCACTTAGCATTCACAAGACCCTCCCAGTTTGCTCTCCTTCAGTACTGTATTGGCTGTTTGGGATTTTGCCTCTCTTTGTGTAAACTTTAGAGTCCCTTTTTCAGTATCCATAAAATAATTTCCTGAGGTGTTGATGTGGATTGCATTGAATCTGTCAGATTGGGCAAACTGACATCTTGATAAAATTGAGTCTTCCTGTCCGTGAACAAGAATATTCATGTGTGTGTTTAGTTCTCCACTGATTTCTTCATAATTCTGCTTGCCCAGGGGAGCCTTCAAGTGATCAGATGAGGCCTACCACATTGAGGAGGGCAATCTGCTTTACTCAGAAAGCATCAAAAGTGAAAGTGTCAGTCGCTCAGTCGTGTCCAACTCCTTTGCAACCCTGTGGACTGTAGCCCACCGGGCTCCTCTGTCCATGGGATTTTCCAGGCAAGAATACTGGAGCAGGTTGCCATTCCCTTCTCCAGGAGATCTTCCTGACCCAGGGATTGAACTCAGGTATCCTGCATTGCAGGTGGATTCTTCACCATTTGAGCCACCAGGGAATCCATTTCACTAAAAAATCCACCAATTTAAATGTAAATCTTCTCCAGAGATATCCTCTTGAGACAGGATAGTGTTGGACCAAATAACTGGGCACCATGGCCCAGCCAGGTGGACACATAAAATTAACCATTACACACAGTAATGTGAAAGCTGTTGAAAGTTAGACTGACTCATGTGCTCAGATATATATGAAGGGCAGGTGAGTTTAAATTTTTTACAAGCTTATTTCTTTTTAAAATGTACTCTCATGGGAAGCCCTGAGAAAAATTTAGAAACTGTTTAGCTAAGAAAGTAACTATAGAAAGAAACAAGTGGTGTGAGGGAGAGAGAGAGAGAATATGAGAGTAAAATCTTTAATAAACAAAGTGTCTTATTCCATTGAACTTAGAGGCCTGGACCCTTGTGGATATATCAGTTCAGTCTTGACACTTTCTCTGCAGTGATAGCCAATAAAAGAGCTGCAGGAAATCTGTCCTATTGGAGAGAAATAAAATCGCTGTCTCTTTGGAAGGGTATTCGTTAAAAGCAAGAAAATGTTTAAAGCAAGAGCAGAAATGTCTATAAATGGGATATGACAGCTAGAGAAGAAGAAAATGTACAATACTGAGTGAAATTCCATATTTTGTTGGATAAAAATCTCTAACTAGTGAACCATGATGAGGTTTTAAATTTCTTCTAATAGTTTCAGAGGCTGTTTATCTTCTAGGCTCTTAAAGATATGATGCAGAGTAATATGAGTTATACCTTGAGAATGTTATAAATAGGTCTTATCTTTATGGCTTTTGTTGTGTAAATTATGGCTGTTTCTAGGGCTCAGAGGTCCTAGGGCACTTCAGAGAAAGCAACTGGTCCCTTGGGGATTAAGCTATGAATATACAATATCTTGAGTTTCTTTAATCTCTGGGTGATGCCCTTGTCTAAAATGAACAGTATCAGTGTTGCCTAATGGCATAATAGCGTGTATTCACCCAAAAGGAGAACTTGAGAAATATTAAATTTCTGTACTCTCTCATAAGGTGTTTAATGCCCACTCAATTAAATGAATGATCTCTGGCTTTCTGGTGGCTCAGATGGTAAAGAATCTGCCTGCTATGCAGGAGCCCTAGGTTGGGAAGACCCTCCCCTGGAGAAGTGAATGACAACTCACTCTAGTGTTCTTGCCTAGAGAATTCCATGGGCAGAGGAGCTTGGTGGCCTACCATCTGTGGGGTCAAAAAGAGTTGGACACGACTGAGCGGCTAACACTTCGCTGCTTTCTGGGTGATGTGTGCTGAAACTAAAATCTTAACTTGATAACTTACATCATGTGTAAGCAATTACAAGCCAGGCAAACACAAGAAGAAGCAAAATGCAGTGTCAGTCCTTTTGTGAATGTCGGACATGACTTCACGATTGAACGGCAACAACAATACTGTGTGCTGTGGGGCTAAATCCTATTTTTTATTGAAAGGTCTGTGTAACATCCGTGGTAACAGGGGTTCCTTATCTGAAGTCAGCAAATTCTTTTGCATCCCAGGATTAGTTAAAAACAAAACAATTTGGACTTACCTGGTAGTCCAGTGATTAAGACTCTGTGCTTCCAACATGGCGGGGGGCGTGGTGTTTGATCCCTGGTCAGGGAACTAAGATCTGATATGCTGTGCAGCGTGGCTCAAAGCAAAAAAGGAAGACTCAGTTTCTAAAACCATTAACCAGTCAGTCCTTCCCTCCGGTAACAACATTTTATTAAACACCTGCTATGTGGTTGTTACAGGGGATACAGTGATAATGCAGAGATGTTATGGTTCCCAGGCTCATGGAGTCATCAGATGGGGACTGTCATTGCACGCATGAGTACGAATATGTAATTATAAGTTATGCTAGGTCTAGGAGGGGAGAGGATGTGGGATCCCAGGAGAGGATAGCTGTTTATCATGGAAGTTAAGGAAGATGGGGGAGGATGCGAGATGAAGAGGGGTCGTGTGGGGACAGACGGGGAAAGTGTTTCTATGAAGAAGGAAGAGGAGGTGCAGAGCCATAACTCAGCCCTTTGGAAGAGACAGGGGAAGAGAAAACCAGCACAGAGAGAAATGGGGAGCAGGGTGGGGTGCCGCCAGGGATGTGGGAGGTTGGGCGTGACGTGGGGGAGCATCTCCATCTCTCAGAGCTGCCGCTGTGTGCAGTGTGCAGCCACTTCGGAAGACAGCTCAGTTTGGCAGTTTGTCTAGTGGAACCTGCACTCCCCTACCACCCACAGTTACCCTCTTGGGTGTTTTATTTGTAATTATTCAAGAATATTTATGCAGTGGAAAGAGTTCTGAAAGTTTGAATAGAAACTTTCCCCCCATTCTGTATATTTTAAGTTCTAAGGAATATGTATATGTGATTTTTATGACACTCTTTAGTATCGTCTTTTAAGCTGTTTTTAGACAGAAATACTGTTATCTGTACGTTTGAACCCTAGTAGTATGTGCTGTGGTCCACGGCACATAGAAGGAGCTTATTAACCCTCTTGAATCATTTTATGATCTGTTCTTTGGATTGTAGGAACAATTTAATTTGGACCCTCTGTGAAATATTAATACAGATTTCTTTCCTTTAAAAATCTCCAAGGGAGAGACCTCTATGGTCTTTTATTCTCAATAGCATGTGTAGGTGCTTCCATTTATAATTCAGGATTCTCCATTGCCTCATTTCTTTAATAAACTACACTTTGTGCTCAAGGAGCTTCTCAGGTGGCGCTAGCGGTAATGAACCGTGGCTGCTAATGTGGTAGACATGGATTCAATCCCAGGGTTGGGAAGATCGCCTTGAAAAGGAAATGCCGTTTCTAAATCAGCCCTTCCTATGCGCTGAATGTTTGTGTTGCCCCCAAAATCCATTTTTTAAGAAACACGTATTATTCTTTTTTGCAGTTTTTTTCTTTTTGCCCACATCCCATGGCACATGGGATCTTAGTTCCCTGACCAGGTATCAAACCCACATACCCCTGCATTGGAAGAGAAGGCTTAACCACTGGACCATCAGGGAAGTCCCCAAAATTCATTTGCTGAATCCTCATGTCCCATGTGATATTGCATTAGCAGGTGGGACCATGCCAAAGCACGTTGAAAGTTTTAGTCTGGAGTTTGTGGGACTCAGTAATAAACATTGGGTGAGAATGTGTAATAATTTAATATACACTTGTAACAGAACTAGAGAGGCTGTTAATTGCATCAGTGTGCCAGATACGGTTATATTTTACCAGTATCTTCTTTAATCCTTATGGCATCAGACAAGCAACAGGTAGCATCAGAGGGAAGAATACAAGAGAAGTTGGATGGGTTGAAGTCATGCAGCCCAGATGGCAGAGCCCAGCTCAGAGCCCAGGTCTTCCCCACACCATGAACTTTCCCACCACTCTTACGGCCTAGTTTCCTTTGGTAATAACTCTGTTCCTTCAGGTTTCAGCTAAATAGTTGCATCTTGCTTTGAAAGAACCTAGTGTGGAGTGGAAGCTGCTCAGCCATGTCCGACTCTTTGCAACCCCATGGACTGTAGCCCGCCAGGCTCCTCTGTCCATGGGATTCTCCAGGCAAGAATACTGGAGTGGGTTGCTGTGCTGTCCTCCGGGGCATCTTCCTGACCCAGGGATCAAACCTGGGTCTCCTGCACTGCAGGCAGATTCTTGACCGTCTGAGCCACCCTGGAAGCCCGTCTTTTTGGAAAGCTGTCTTAAATGCAGTGTTCTTTTGTGCTGTTTGGGGCCCTATCACATTTGCACTAAGAGAATAGCAGCCTCTACCTTGACTTCTCTGCCACTGGCTTTCTTTGTTTCCCTTCAAGCTTTATGCTGCTTCCAGATTGATGTTATGCAGAGGTTTCCTGATTTAAAAACTTGTTTATTGGCATGTAGTTGATGCTGAAGCTGAAGCTCCAGTATGTTGGTTACCTGATGTGAAGAACTGACTCAATGGAAAAGACCCTGATGTTGGGGAAGATTGAAGGCAGAAGGAGAAAGGGGCAGCAGAGGATGAGATGGTTGGATGGCATCACCGACTCAATGGACATGAATTTGAGACACTCTGGGAGATTGTGAAGGGCAGGGAAGAAGCCTGGCATGCTTCAGTCCACGAGGTCATAAAGAGTTGGACATGACTTAGCCACTGAACAACAAAATAGTTGATTTACAATGGCGTGTTAGTTTCAGAGGTACAGCAGAGTTACTCAGTTATATGTATAATATATCCATTCGTTTTCAGATTCTTTTCTCATATAGGTTATTACAGAATATTGAGTAGAGTTCCCTGTGCTATATAGTAGATCCTTGTTGGTTTATATGTATTAATAGTAGTGTGTATATGTTTCATCTCAAAGTCTTAATTTATACCCCCTGCCACGTTTCCCCTTCGGTAACTGAGTTTTGGAAATTGGTGAGCGTGTTCCCGTTTTGTAAATAAGTTCACTTCTATCATTTTTAAAATTTAGATTCCGCATAGAGATTTCCTGTTTATTAAACATGGGTGCTGCCTTTTTGGCCTGTCCGCAGTTTTGTTCCTGCCACTTAGCATTACGTTCTGTGCTCCAGCCAGACCGTGTGCCGCTGAGGGACATTCTTTCTCCATCTCCTCCCCCCCTTCATTGCTCTCATTAGGAGATGCTGTTCCTCTGAGCCTGAAAATCCTTCCTTTCTCTCCTCTGCCTCAGTAATAAGTCTTTATTATAATTTAGAGCCTGGCTTTGTTTTCTACCTGGAAAACTTTCTCCGATTCTTCTGTTCCCTCTTTCTTCTTGGAGCCTCCTAAATTCTGTGCTGTGAAACATCTCCTTGGTTGTTTACAGAAGTTTCTAAACAGATGATCAGACTTCAGGGTCTCACGTTCTTTCACCTTTCTGATGCCCAGCGAAACCTAGGCACGTGTTCGATGAGACGTTACCCATCGTCGGCAGGTCCATCGTTGGCATTTTAGTTCTTCCTCTAAGCACAGTATCTGAAATGAAGAAACATCATGAAAGAACTCATATGTACGGAAAGGTGCTGGGATGCTCCATTGCTTTCTTAAAGTGTGTGTGTGTTTTCTCCTTTGTCTCACCAGCTATCAAAGAGAAGTATACAGACTGGACAGAATTTCTCATTCGGGATTTGACTGGTTCCCGGACGGCCCCCGCCAGCCTTTTGGAAGGTGTATGTATTGTTATCCAGCTATTCTCTGTCATCTGAAGCTGCACAGTTAACACGAGCTCACAGCTAAGAGCACCTTTGCATATATCCTTCTATGGGTGCACGAGTCCACACGGACATTGGTGTACAAATAGCATAATGTCATGTCTTTTCCCGAATCACTTAGATGACTGATTCTAATGGGACCGAAGTGTCTTCACCTGTGGTCCAATCCAAAAGTGGAAAATTTGCTTTTATGGGAACATATTTTAAAATAATAACATGGTAGGACAGTTACCTACTATCTTGTACATTTAAGAGTCTATCTTATGTTCGTGAATGCATATAAAATCCTGTAGAAAAACTATTTTGTTGAAGTGACAACTAAGCATTCATGTGCTGGGGTGTAGCCTCAAAGTGTGTTGATAAATGATTTGCTGTTTTATTTATGCATAGCCCCAGTTTTTAAACACATGTTAAATCATATTTGAATTAGTCCCCCTTGTAAAACAAGAGGAGAAATGACTAACCATATTTAAATGTGGTTAAGGTTGTTTTAAGGTACTGAAGAAAAAATGGGTTATTTGAAAATAATTTTATTCTGATACATTTTAATATTTATATCCTGGAACAGTATATAAGAGGACTGCACTGTCATAAATAATTATTGAGTTACCAAATCTGTTTTTGAAGAATGCCCCTGAGAAAGGGGGAAACACGATGAATGACCAAGAATATGATACAGAGTTTGACAGTCTCATTATTCTCTTAACATTAACCATAAATTTCCTGCCTTTCATAAATGATACTGAAATTTGGGAACACCACAGACTCATACTGGGTTGTCTGGTTTTGTTTTGTGATGATTTTGCCTAATGTAGTTTTGTATCTTGGTGGCTACTAATTGAATTGTTTGGTTGACAACTCAAAGTAATGGTTGCTCACCCTTTCAAAAGGACAGATTGTCTTACTTTGTTAATTTTTTAAGCATATTTGCCTACAGGGCTGGCTGAACAAACACCCTTTTCGTATGCAAACATGTGCTAAGAAGGTTGCTTAGAAGGGGCAGACACTATATACATTGTCCAAACCAACTGTGGGGTGGTGTCCAAATTACCCAGTAGTCTAATTTAGCTGATTATTAGTGTGTATTAGGCATTCATCAAGAGTGTCCGCCACACGTGTACGGCGTATGCATGTGATATGCTTTATGCGTATCATCGGACAGGTATGAGAGGGTGCTGATTATGAGAGCAGGGCCATCGTGAGACAGACGTCTGCTGAGTCAAGGTTGAAATTGATGGCCCCATGTCAGATGGATCCATCTCTTGGAAAAGCAGACAGTTTGTTCCCACTTGTTTTCCAGTTTGAGGCAAATTTGGTGGAACATGTCTTCAAAGCACCCTCGTTCCTCCCAAGTGTAGTTGTATCTGGGAAGGGTGATTTGTTTGGTGAGAACTTAGCACAAACTGTTCTTTTCTGTTTGCTTGTGGTTTTGTTGTTGCATACGGAGTTGGGAAAGATGGATGTGGGGCGGGAGGGGCGGGGGGTGGGAGAGGAGGGTGGGGGTGGAGGGGAAACACCAGACTGTTTGCCAATAGCTTGGATGATGGTGTGGAAAAAAAAAAAAATTATCTTCTGCTGTCATCTGTTTCCATGAGCACCTGAAAATAAAGTTTAAAATAAGGAGTTTTGCTTCTGTTTAAACAGCCTCTGCGAGGGAAAGGCCCTATAGACCTCATTACAGTTGATTCCTTAATAGAGCTGCAGGACTCTCAGGACCCTTTTCAGTTCTGGATAGTTAGTGTGCTTGAGAATGCTGGAGGAAGATTACGCCTTCGCTATGTGGGATTGGAGGACACTGAATCCTATGACCAGTGGTTGTTTTACTTGGATTACAGACTTCGACCAGTGGGTTGGTGTCAAGAGAATGAATACAGGATGGACCCACCTTCAGGTAAGGGGCGGGAGCTTCCGCCGCTCTCAGGTGCTGTCGGAAGAGATGCGATTATTTGCCTGGATGTCTCTCTGGAAGATGTGTTAGCTCCGCGGTGTCTTTCCCGTTTGTACTTGTGCACAGGAAGTGTTTTAACCTCACACACTCTCTGGTGAATGGAACCCAAGACCTCAATGAATAGTGTTCTGAAACGAGAAGGCAGAGCGGGAAGCTGTGGGAAAGCTGGTCCGGTTCCTTTGGAGTCACTGGTTTGGAAATAAAAGATGCAGTGCATGGGGACGGGGCGATATTCCCTGAGTTTCTCTAGGAATCTGATAGTCTTGCAAGTAGGTTCTGAAATATTTGCCCTTCTACCCACGGCCATCCATCCATCCATCCGTCCATTCATCCCCCCATCCAGCCTTCTACCCGTAGATTCATCTACCCATCCATTCATCCATGTGTATGTTCAAGTACAATGCAGATTCAAATAAAATGCTTATTGTTGCATTATCTGTCCTGACCTGGAAATAGCAAAAAAGAAAACCACCATGCTTTTTTCCCCTGGTGCACCATAGATTTTTAAATAGCTTCAAGTACCTTGACAAATGCCTTTCTAGAGATTTAATTGGGTAGAAGACTACATCATGCTTCCTCACATACCCAACTGGGCAAAAACTCAAGAGTTTACAAAAATAACCATTCTTGAATGTTTTCTACCTGCCAGGTGATTTTACATCTGTTAGGTTGTTTATTTTGATTCCAAAAAAGTGCTACGTGGTTCGTGTGAATATTTCCTCTTACAGCAGAGAAAATTTGAGACTGAGTTTAAGCTCCATGTCTAAGATTGCATGGTTTTTCAGAGGACTGTGCTGAAATTCAGGTTCCCAGGTCCCCTTCTTCTTCCACACAATTTCCCCTGCTGCCTCTTACTGGGCTTATCAACCTTTTGATAGACAGCTGTAGAACAAAAATGTTGGATTCTCATGGAATTAAAGATGCCAAGGAAGGAATGCTGCTACTGCTGCTAAGTCGCTTCAGTCGTGTCCGACTCTGTGTGACCCCATAGACGGCAGCCTACCAGGCTCCGCTGTCCCTGGGATTCTCCAGGCAAGAACACTGGAGTGGGTTGCCATTTCCTTCTCCAATGCATAAAAGGGAAAAGTGAAAGTGAAGTCGCTCAGTCGTGTCAGACTCTGTGCAACCCCATGGACTGTAGCCTACCAGGCTCCACCGTCCATGGGATTTTCCAGGCAAGAGTACTGGAGTGGGGTGCCATTGCCTTCTCCAAAGGAAGGAATACATCTTCCCAAATTTGCTGATTTTCATTCTGGTCAATTTCACAGGTTTACTGGAAGCTAAGAGTTGGCTCTTTCCTTCTGTAAAATTGCCAGAGCCTTTCTGCTCCCATCTTAGTTGCCAGAGTTCGTCTTGAGGATGTGAAGCAGAGGAGTCATATTTCCCTTTTCCGTCAGTCAAGGGCTTTAATTGAAAAGTGTCCTGGTTCTCCATGTCACGTGTTTGCATTTGTGTTGCATTTGACAGGCGTATAAACCTGTAACGTGGTATTTCATTAGTATTGTTGTTGTCAATGTTATGAGAAGCAGGCAAGCAATCCACTTATACCCTGAGTAGTTTGGGGATATGATTACAAATGAAAGGCCTGTCGGTTTTGTGAGGAGAGGCCTTAGTTCCCAAGGTTTGCCTTGGAATTCATAACCTAACAGGAGAAATTTACTTCGTGCAGAAAGTTGGGTGTATCAATCTTAGTATCTAATTGCTGTAAAATTTTTAGAGCAATATATAATTGCCAGTGTAAATTTATAGCAAAGCAAAGGATGACTAATAGCTCTTAGACTCTGTGTAATGTCCCTCTCCTATGCTCATACTCAATGGCCAGAATGGAAACTGTCCCTCTAGAAGCTAGGGAAATGCTTGAATAAAGGAAGAGACCCCTCTCTCTCTTTAAGATAATTTGATGTCTTTGTAAGACAAGAATAGACTGTATTTACTCATAGTAATTTTCTGACCATGAATTGTTCATTGCACTGAAGAGTTAAAGCCTTTGGGAAAGGCATTCCTCATCAAGTACTTGTGTTTTCAACATGTAAACTGTCAACAGGAAAGACTGTGGATGGAAAGAAATTAAAAGATGAAAGGTCACCCCAAGTATGATTTTGAGTTCTTCAGATGAATAGTTACAAGATGAACTCTGACTTCTACCTGATTCAGCAGAACACCACCCGGGAACAGAATCCAGTCCTTTGGGTTTCTATAAATTAGTTTCGGGACCGGGTGTGACTTGTTAAGCTAAGATGGCAGTGCTCTTTCCTTGACTGAAGTCTAGGTGGGAGTGAGCTTTCAGACTGGCACAGAGAGCACTAGACCATTTTTCTTATTCCCAAACACACTTAAGTAAATGAATGTTCATCACAATGGGTGGTAAGAAGTTGAGATGGAAGGGTGGGCAAGGAGCGCAGATAAGGGGCACTTTGGGTAGAGAGGCATCCCTGGGTATCCACAGGGGATTGGTCCCAGGATCCCCACGGATGCCAGAGATGCACATGCGAGGGACCAGTGATGCTTGAGTCTCGGATATTAAACAGCACAGTACAGTTGACCTTCTGCACGCGCAGGTTTGATGTTCTGCATCCGCCACCTTCCCATCCGCAGGTTCCATATTCTCAGGCTTCTCCATCTGCAGTTTCTACCATCCTCGGGGGTCCTTCTGCCAAGGGTGGAATATTCAGGAACTGCAGGCCTGGAGGGCTGCCTGGACTTTGAGAGTGAGGTTGTGCCAGGTCACCCTGTCCTCTTTGCTGTGCTGGCAACGACTCCTTTCTTTCCCTGATACTTTCTGTTTCTTAAAGGACACAGTATTTCTCAACTGTTCAGTGCAGGTAGAGGTATAGAAATAGGTGGTAGATAGTACGTGGTGTGTAGGTCTTCACACACTGGAGGAGAAGGTGCTGGCTGTTAACGCTGTCTGCCAGTGAGAAGCCTGCATCCCATTCATTTCTGGATGGAATCAGAGGACACGGGATGGTGGATGGGAGATTAGAGAGGGTGCGGCCACCCCACTCCACCCACCCATCAGGGGTGCAGGTGCTGAGGGGCAGGAGCCCAGCTTTAGCAAAGACCAGACGAGGGAACGGAAGCTGGTGAAATGCCAGCAATCATCGGAGGGCAGTGGTTTCCTGCATCCGTAGTGATTCAGGTGTTATCAGGGCGGGACGGGGAATCCAGAGGTGCCCTTTCTTCAGCAGAAGAATGAATGGAAGGCAGAGCATGATTTGACAGACCTGGAGCTCTTTTTCCAGCCCTGCATCCCTGACGCCTCCCTCATATGCTTATTTTCTGGCGTGCGGCCTCCTCTGTGGTCCCCAACTTTTCTGTGTGTGTCTCCTCTTTTGGAACACTGCTTTCTCATGCCCTCACTTCATCCAGAACTCGGATGCTGAACTCAAAGTGCATGACCCATTCTCTGCTGTGCCCCCTCACACCCTGTCCAGCACGTAGTAGGTGCTCAGTAACTGTGTGCCAAGTGAGGTGACTGAATAAAAATTCAGATGTGTCTAGACAGAAGGAAGGAACTAGCCAAGTCCACCTCCCAGGAGCCAAATCATTGGTGGGAGTTTGGAAGCCAGTTCGGAGGGGAGAGCCTGGTGGAGATACTCCTAGACTGTGCTGCTCACCTTGCCCTGAAGTGTTAGTGGAGCTTCTGAGCAAGTAGAGATGCGATCTCTTTAACACCTGGGACAGCTCCAGGATATGAGGTCTGTGGTGTTCAGGATGGGAATTTCTTCCTCTAAAAAGGTCCCCATGTGACTAGAGTTTGAGAAACCGGACAGAGGGGAAGGAACCTGGGCTTGGAGTCAGGGTCCAAGTGGGCCTTTCCTTCCACTATGTCACTGGCCATAGAGCCTCTGGGTGAGTTCCTCTACTTCGAACTTCAGTTTTCACATCTGTAAAATGGGAGTCGCCCCATGTTTGCTTTTCTGCTGTTACTCAGGTGATTGGTATTTTCTAAATATTCAATCTGTGATTAGAGTATTAAGGTTATGTTTGATTTTCTAAGAAATGTAAGTAGGCTGTTGAGGTCTAGGAGTCATTTAGAGGCCCCACCTGCTTTTAATTTTTAAATTTATTTTAATTGGAATATAATTACTTTACAATAGTGTGATTGTTTATGCCATATATCAACATGCATAGGCCACAGGTATACCTGTGTCCCCCCATCCTGAACCCCCCTCTCACCTCCCTCCCCCGCCACCAGCTGCTTTTATGTTTTTGGAGGTTTAGAAAGCAGATAGAATCTGACATGTTTTTGCAGAAACTAAAGAGATGAAGCTTCTGAGGTTTAAGAAAAATCCTTAAATCCTTACCTCTATATTCTTGTGTATATCTTTTCCCTTCAAAATCTTTATGTCAACCATCCCCTGCCCCACCCTGCCTTCTTTTTATTTTAGATAGTGCCTGGAGCTAGACGTTTCTGAATCTAATTCAGATGCTTCCTACATGAACTGTTTCTTATTCCAAAAACAATCATTATTTTTTATCTTAGCTTGGGCCGCCTTAACAAAATACCATTGACTGAGGGGTTGAGCCTTGAAAAACACAAATCCACAGTTCTGGAGGATGGGAGTTCAAAGTTAGAGCATCAGCAGTGTTGAGTGCTGGGAGGATTCTCTTCCTGATTTGTAGATGGCCGCCTTCTTGCTGGGTCCTCACCTGGCCGCCTTTTCTACTTTTTTTAATCTTCCGGCTGTGCTGCATGACATGTGGGGTCTTATTTCTCCACCAAGGATCCAACCCACATTCCCTGCACTGGAAGCATGAAGCCTTAACCACTTGGTCACCAGAGAAGTCCCCTGGCCTCTCCTCCGCGTGTACATGGAGATGTGTATATATGCATATCTCTATCTGTATGTTGAGAGTGAGCATACACTTGAAAGAGAGCTCTTTGGTGTCTCCTTTTGCCAGGGCGCTAATCCCATCATGGGGCCCCCACCCTCCTGACCCCATCTAAACCTAATTACTTCCCAAAGCTCCATGACATCAAGGGGTTAGGGCTTCAACATACAAATTTTGGGAGGACACAAGCGTTTAGTCCACAGTACTTCCCAGTGTCTATGAAGGAGCATAGGCGAGCCTTTCCTCACTGGTCCAAGGCTGGTGGAGAGGGAAGGAGGGGGGCTGTGGGGTGCATAAATAAAGAGGATTGCCCCTCCAGGCCTGCACTCACCTCAGCCTGTGAGATGAGTATTTCGCTCGCCCCTCTTCCTCCTGCACTTTCCATGAGATGGATGGCCAGTCTGCAGAGGTGGACACCTCGTTTTCACTTAGGTTTCTAGTTCAAGATGAGTCAGGACAGGTTTTAATTGCCTCTTAACTTCTTGCCAACAGAAATGGACATGATACACTCTATTTAATTACCAGCAACACGATCACTTTAAGAACATGTTTTATGTTCTTTTAATGGTGCTATTTATTGTCCATAAACTTGCTGGTGTAACCAAGCACCTCTCGGTCTAATGAAACACACACATAGACTATTGTTCTTTGCTTGTTGAAACTAGGAGGTGTTTAGCTTCTGCAGGTGGCCGAGGGTACTGACAAAACTGCAGCTATTTTTTCACTTTTTAAGACAGAGTGTGCCCTGCCATAGGATTAACTTCTGTATTAGAATTTAATATCCTCAGCATGAAGACAAAGCATCTTGAGACTGTAGGACAGAGATGAAAGTCCGGCGAGATCTCCTAGGTATCTTCCTTCATTCCAGCTGCTGTAACAGATGGGAAAGAGGGGGGCTTGTAAACGAGAGACATTGATTTCTCCCAGCTCTGGAGGTTGGATGTCCAAGATCTGGGCACCAGCAGAGTCAGTGTCTGATGAGGACCTACTTCCTGGTTCATAGACCGTGTCTTCTCACTGTGTTCTCACCTGGAGGAAGGGGTAGGGATCTTTCTGGGGTCTCTCTTATAAAAGGACACTGATTCCATCCTGGGAGGCCCGTTCTTATGATCTCATCACCTCCCAGTGGCCCCGGCTCCTAAGGCCATCACCTTGAGTATTTCAGCATGAATTTTAGGGGGACCTGCATTCAGATCAAAGTGCTCGCTTTATGACACTTCTCTCTGGTTTGCTGGAACAGACATGGCATCAGGTGGATGCAGCCCCCTGGGGTGACACGACTGGTCCAGGTCTGCTCTGCCAGCTGTCAGGAGGGGCTGTGAGCGTTTCTCGGAGCCCCAGAGAAATCGCTGCCCATCTCCGTGCTCAGATCTCAGTTTGGATCTGCCCATGTTGGGTTTTCATTGCTCTGGTCCTGAGTAATTTTTTAAAAAATTTTTTGGTTAATTATGGTTTCTCTTTACCTTTCTTTGGTTAAATATGGTTTCTCTTACCTTTCTCTTTAGAGGTAAAAATTACATTAACTTATCTAATAATTTGTCAGACCATAATCCCACTCGTTCAGTTTCAGCATATTATTTGGTGATACTCAGCAGCCCTTTTATCTTAGTTTTTTTTTTTTTAAATTTTTTTATTGGAGTCTAGTTACTCAGCCTTGGGTAATTTTAAACACTCTTCTTTCACCCTCCTCTCTGTCTCGGGGGCTCCTCCTGACTCAAGAGTCCTCAGTTACAGACTGTGGGAGTTCGGGGAGCGGTGCTTTCTCTTCTCTTTTCTTTCCCTGTGTGTCTGCAGACCTTCCTTTAACCTTGTCTTTAGGAGTCACCCTCCTTTGGCATGACTTGGTTCTCCCTTTGTTATGATGTCGAGCTCCCCGTCACCCTGCTTCCAGAACCCTAGAAAGTGGGTTTGTTCCTATTTTACTTAGGAGGTCCAGGATCTTGTTTGTTGTTCCCTCATGCCCCCCTTCTTGGGGCTCCCCTGGTGCCTCAGCTGGTAAAAAATTCGTCTGCAATGTGGGAGCTGTGGGTTCCATCCCTGGGTTGGGAAGATCCCCTGGAGGAGGGCATGGTGACCCCCTCCCGTATTCTTGCCTGGAGAATCCCCATGGACAGAGGAGCCTGGTGGGCTACAAAGGGACGGACAGGACTGAGCACTGAGCATGTTTGGCGCACCTGACCCCCTCTTGAGCTGCTCGCTTGGGGTCCTCTGGGCTGTGCTTCCAGAAACCTGAACTGCCTTCCTCTTTCCCAAGGTTCTGATGCAGCGCCCTGAGTTGGAGCACCAGTGCATCCCAGGGAATCCCCGTCACCCACCCCGGGACACTTCATAAGGCTCCGTGAATTGGTCCCTCTTCCTTCTTTGTGGGACCTTGTGATAAGTAGTTTCTCCCTCTGGCCCCCCGCCTTCTCACCTGTGGAGGTTGGAGGGACCATTCTCTGCAAAGGTGTTTTCCTGAATGTGTCTACCAAAAAGAATCTCATTCTATTTTTGCTCTGATAACGAAATACCAAATTGGGGGAAAGAATTCCGCAGAGGTGTAAGAGCATAAATAAAAGGCTAGAGAGGGTTATAGACAGTTTATACAAGTAGAGTCTGTCTTGTCATTAAGTATCCTTTATGGGACTTGACATAGCTGACAAGA
This sequence comes from Ovis canadensis, assembly GCF_042477335.2. NCBI lineage: Eukaryota > Metazoa > Chordata > Mammalia > Artiodactyla > Bovidae > Ovis > Ovis canadensis. Next base: position 27,207,051 of record NC_091257.1, on the reverse strand, counting down.
GTGATGGTGGGCAGGGCATTGATAACCTGGCCCCTTCCGGCAGCACCGCTTGCCCACTATAATTGTGATAGTCTGCAAAGACCAAATAAACTGCTAAAACACAGGCGGTTCAAGCTCAAGGTGAGTTCAGACGCTATGAGCATCAAAATATATGGCTGCCTGCTAAAAAGCAGACATGCAAGAAATTAGAAATACAGCCCCAAAGGCTTAATGTTGCCTTTTAACTGTGCTTAAATTGATATTCATATCCTGGCTATCTGTCTGAAGTAGCCTGAGTTGATATAGCGAAGGCATAAACATATCTCCTGCAAGTGAGTGCTTCTGCAAATCCTATTTTGATAAGGTCTTAAATCTGTTGAGATCAGATCATAAAATTCCCCTGCAGTTTCAGCAACCGGTAAAAACACCTCTCAACAATTTTGTTCTTCTAATTTTGTATTCAGACAGTGTAACCTCCCTTCGTAAATCCCTTTTCCCCACCGTGGGTGGAAACCTGGGCAACATGTGATGTGGTAGCAATATTTCAAGTGCAAATATTAAACTTGGTTGGTAAATTTTAATCTACCTTTTCATAATTTCCTGGCTTATGTGGACTATTTTTAGCATATGAGAGCTTAGAGATTTAGTGAGAAATAGGCTGTAATAACTGAAAACGCCAGACAAGAGTCTTCTCATTTAGAAACTTACCAGGTAATAAGTTCTTCGTCATTGGATATGACTTTCCCGGTGATGTGTGGAATTTGGGGCTGAGGATGGATGAAGGTGTGATGAACGTGATGTAGTCCATCAAATTCCATACAGAATGCATGCAGGTAGTCCCTGAAGAAGAGCCCTATTAAGTCGATTCTTTATTTTGGATCGCAGAATCCCAAGTTGCTGTTTAACTTAAGGAAATCTCTTTAGCAGGTGGCTTTTTATGGCGGGCAGGGTGCGAATGCTTACAGCCGCTGAGCCTGCCAAGTTATTATGAAACCCTGAGAAGATAAAATTGAGCAAAGAACCACCCGGTAGAACGTTTCAGCCCTTAAACTCTTATGTGATTTGCTGTTGATACAGAAATCTATCCTTTGAAGACGGACTCAGAGTGGAAACGTGCTCTGGAGAAATCTCTTATTGACGCTGCTAAGTTTCCTCTTCCAATGGAAGTGTTTAAGGTAAGATGTTGATTCCTAGCAATTTATCTGCTCTTTTTGAGAATAAACCCTGTTAAGAAGTTGCCTGCTTCCCAGTACGTCCCGCTATTTAAAAAGCTACCTTCTTGGCTGGTGTCCATTTTAACTGTTTAAAACGCTGTCTGTTCCATTTTGCTCAGTTTTGTAATCTTCCCAAATACCCACGTTCCGAGATAATGCTTAAAACCTTTTTATTAAATAATTAATAAGGATATTATAAGATAATCCGAATCTGACTAAAATTTTTTTTTCAAGATTTACAGTTCTTTTCCATCATACGAGATTATAGAAATTGCATTTTCACCCTCTCACTCCTTCCCAAAGAAACCAAAGAAAATAGAGCAATCTAATTTTGTTATTTGCTTGATTAAAAAAATGATGTTTTCCCATGATGGCTCAGACAGCTCCTGCCTCTGGGTAACCAGATCCCTGACTTTGGTGTTAACCATGTCCTTGCCTGTCTGTGTCGTGTTACTACCTACGTATGTTTTCCTTAATGTTATACATCTTACTCTTGACGTGTACATGAGGAGCGAGACCAGCGCTGATTGTTGCAGGAGACGGCATTTTCTTGCTCTCTGGAGTGGAGGTAGCCGGACATGGCCTGGGTGCTAAACGGGCCTCACCTTCCACTGAGTTTTCAGGGAAGTTAGGTAGGCACAGTCCTGAGCTGACCTTGGGGAGTTGGTTGGGTCATCAGCCAGACTTCGTCCTGAACTCCGGGTGCTGGCCATCCCTTAGTAACGCAGACTGCGTCCTGAACTCCGGGTGCTGGCCATCCCTTAGTAACGCAGACTGCGTCCTCAACTCCGGGTGCTGGCCATCCCTTAGTAACGCAGACTGCGTCCTCAACTCCGGGTGCTGGCCATCCCTTAGTAACGCAGACTGCAGTCCATGGGTTTACCCTCTCTGCTTGTCCACCTCTGCTTCTCAGAACACACCCAGCACTGCATTTCTGTGCGGTGACTCCAAGCTTCCCATCTGCTCTGGGCGGCGGGGCCTCCAGGGGCCCCTGGGACCTTCTTCAGAGCATGGTCAGGGCGAGTCAGTGTCATTAACAATCTGGAGCTGGCTTACTCTGGCGTTTTGTCCTCAGGTTACGAGGATGATAAAACAGCGCAGCCTCTGGCCCTGGCAGCCTGCTCTGCCCTCACCCTGAGGGACTGAGAGAGTTGTGATTCTGCCTGCATTCGTCTCTGATAGCTTGGGTCTAGAATTCTAGGTCGGCTGTCCCTTTTGTCGAGAGTCCGGAGTTACTCACTCTTCCTTTCCTCCTCTGAAACCGTATATTCTCTTTTTCTCCACTGTTGTGAAATTTCACGATGGTTGACCTTTGCAGGTGTCTCTGTCCATCTAGAGGGCAGGGTACGTTGGGTGACCGCCACTCATGGTTTTTAATTTTGGAGATGTTTCTTCTCAAGTCCTGTCTTCCGTCTCTCTTATTCTCTTCACCTGTGACTGTGTGGCTGTGGGGCTCTCGGCCTGGCACTGCAGTGTTTTTCTCTCTATTTCAATGTTTCATCTTCTGCTCCGTCTGCTCTGCTGTCAGACGTTTTCTTCACTCAGTGTGCTGTTGGGCTTTGACGAGTACTCGTTCGGCACTTTTTTCTGAGTGCTCCTGTTCTTTCAGCCTGGAAGCACGAGTGTTTCTTGTTGGAAGTATTGATTTTTGTCAAGTTGTTTTTTTCTCCGGAATAGTTTGCTTTCTCCACGTTGCTTTTGGTTTCTGTCATTCTCGCTTGAGGCTGTCCTTGGGTGTCTGAGAATCCTTCCCCGTGCTCTGGGGTAAGAGGGAGATGTGAGCGCTGAGGGCGGGGCTGGGCCGTGCAGCGAGACCTCCGTAGTACGGGAGCCTCTTCTTTGTGTGATGATTTTTTTCTCTTTAGCTGATTTCCGAGGAGGAGAATTTCAGCTTCCCACCAGGGGTTCAGGTCCAGCTGCCCGCGTCACTAAAAGCTGAGTGGCAGGAACAGGGCTTGGGATTTCCACCTTGAGTTTGTTTGTACCTGCACCCACAGACTAGGGGCCACCTGCTTTATCCTCTTCACAGGAGACTTGGGGACCCCTGGTCTGTAGAGTTGGAGAGGGAAGGATGCCTGGGATCTGACTGCCTCTCAGACAGCCCCCCACGCTTCTTGCTGTATCACCTTCCATTCATCCGCAGTTTCAGACATACCTGCTGTTACTGGTTTCTGAGCCTTCTGAAGGTTCCGCCCTGTTCATAGGACTGCGTCTCAGCTCTTCTGCAGGAGGCTTGAGATTTGGCTCTGTTGAATAAGTTTAGTTATTTCTCATTCATGTGTGTTTTATCTTCTCTTGTTTATTTTTTTCTTTTGGCTGTGCCAGGCAGCATGTGGGATCTTAGTTCCTGGATCAGGGATTGAACCCACTTCCCCTGCAGTGGAGTCTTAACCACATTCTGTCTTACTGGCCTGCCAGGGAGGTCCTTAGTTTCGGTTCTTTAGTTGCCGATTGAGTGGCTTTGTGTCTTTAAAAAACTTTACTGTGATTTTGGTTAGCATCTAGGAAGAGGTGAAATTAATGTGGGTTTTTAATCTACCATCTTTTAATCTACCGTCCGAGACTCCCTTTTTTTTAAAAGTCTTGTAGCTTAGACTGTAGGGTAAAGTTCTCACATCATTCATTCAGTGAAACATAACTCCTTGGCTATAATCATACTCAGTAAATATTTCTCAAATATGGAATGAATTCTTGAATGGACAGATTCATTTTACTCATTGATTTGAAATATTTTGAGTTAATAATATATGAATAGTCAGAGTCATTGGATATGCAGATTTATTATTTAGAATTATGAATACCAAGATTCAAAATATATAAACATTAATAATTCTTATATATTTTTAGGGGATTCCCAGGTGGTGCTAGCAGTAAATAACCTGCCTGTCAGTGGAGGAGGTGTGAAAGACATGGGTTCTATCCCTGGGTCGGGAAGATCCTCTGCAGGAGGGTGTGGCAACCCACTCCAGTATTCTTGCCTGGGAAATCCCATGAATAGAGGAGCCTGGCGGGCTGCAGTCCTTGGGGTCGTAAAGAGTCAGGCATGACTGAAGCAACACAGCACACATGTATATTTCTAACTAATAATTAACTAACTTGTTAGCTGTTTATTGAGTAGCTACTCTGCATAGTGCTCTTGACCTGGTTCCAAGGTTTCATAATTGTTTATATTTTTCTCAAAAACAGCAGTTGCCTCCTTCTCTCCCTTTAATGTTTTCTATTAGAAACCATGTTATTTCCATGGAGTACCTGAGAATTGTCCTCCTCCTCAATATTTTGTTTATAATTAAGTTGCTTTTTAAAAATTATTCTATTCTGGTGTATAGTTGATTAACCATGTTATGTTAGTTTCAGGTGTACAGCAAAATGATTCAGTTACACATACGCATGTGTCTGTTCTTTTTACAATTCTTTTCCCACTTAAAGTATTACAGAATATTGAGCAGAGTCCCCTGTGCTGTACAGTCGCTGCTTTAAAGAGTAGATGCTGAGTATTTTCTGTTTTTCACAGGGTCTAAGGGTGTATGGAGTGGGCACTTAATAAATAAAAATTGGCAGAATTGAAAATTCTGTGTTCTTAAAGCTTATGAAACACTTTATAAATGTTACCTTTTATTTCAGTTTGGTGGAAAAGAAAGGGGAAATTTGCTGAAACAGATTTTGTATGCAGTGAATGTTTGTACAGTTAATTTTGAAATCCTGAGAACGACCACCGTGTTAGTTTCCTAACACCGTTGTAATAATGTGCCACAAACTGTGTAGCTGAAAACAACGGATATGCACTTTGCCCCGGTTGTGGAGGCTGCAGTGATATCCAGGGGTCAGCAGCACGCCCCCGGAAGGCTTTGAGGGAGAAACGGTCCCTGGAGTCTGTCCTCTCTTCTGGGGGTTGCCCACGGTCCTTGCTGTTGCTTGGATGTGACTGCATCAGCAGCCCAGTCTCTGCCTCTGTCTGTGTGGCCTTCTCCCTGCGTGTCTGTCCAGACTTCCCCTGTGGGGTCACCGATCTTTCAGTGTGGGCCTGTGCTGACGCCATGTGACCTCCGCTTCACTTGAGAGCAGGAGCAGGGACCCTTTTCCCAAACCAGGTCAGATTCACAGGTTCTTGGTGGAGGTGCCTTTGGACAACCATATTTCATGTATGTACATTAATCTCAGAAACCACCGAGTAGTATTTTCTACTGAGTAATTCCACATGCATGGAGGTAAATTATTCAGATATGTTACATGGGGGCATGGGATGAGATTCAAACTCTCTTAGCAGTTGAATTAAAACAAGAGACAATTTATTGCCCTTGATTTGAGAGAGCACATTAAATGATTTTCAGATGCCGTATTTTACTGAGAATTCTGACTTCCCTATTTGAAAAGTGCAGATAAATTTCAAAACCCAGAGAGATGTTATGGGGAGGGAGGTGGGAGGGGGGTTCATGTTTGGGAACGCATGTAAGAATTAAAGATTTTAAAATTTAAAAAATAAAAAAATATTAAAAAAAAACAACGTATCTTCAGAAGAAACATAAGTTAATGAAATGGATGCCAAAAATGGGGAAGGGATTAAAAAATATTTTTTGTTATTGGAAAATAAATAGTGAACTTTTGTTTCTTGAAAACCAGTCTCATCATTTAGAGACCCAGTAGATTTGATAAAGAATAATCTGTATAACAATACTAATTTATTTGAGAGAAAACATTAGGTATATATTCCTACACTACAAATCAGCAAGGCCTCTCACTGGCTATTTTTTTTTAACATTTTATGTTACTTTTGTAAGCCATCATATACTTAACATAGGATACATCCCACTGTCAAATAAAGTGAAATGCCCCAGTTTCAATGAAAACTTTTTACTTTTGTCTTCACAAAGGACTACCAGGGTAGGTTTCTCTTAAGAGTTTTTTTGTCATGAAAAATGAAGGACAGGGCTAAACCAGTTTTTGGCCAGTGATTTCTTACCTGCTTCAATTCTAATTCAGGAAGTATTTATTAAAATATAAAGAGTGGATTTGAGGGTATTTAGTTAAGGTTTTAAAATAGGGCCAAGGGAGACTAGACCGTAAGAATCTAATGATAATCAATGTATTGATTAATGTATAATCAATGTAATTATCAATGTGTTTCATATGTGAGACACTCGTAAGCCTTTTATAATTACTGCTGCTTTTAATTTTCTGCAGTTCTTATAAATAGGTCGTAGTCTGCCATGGTGACCCCTCTTGTTTGCAAATGTTACATTACAGAGGTTTCACGGACAACTCCCATGTACTTCAAAAAGACCTGCAAATGAGAAACAGCAGTTCCTAATTTGCCAGGTGATTGAAAAACAGGCCTTTTTCCTTAGAGGAATACAGATGCTCAGCCCAGGAAAAGCGGGGGCTCTTCAGAGCCCCTCATTCATGACCACACGTCATAATTGCAAGGGAAGAATGTTCTTTGGAGTGTCACTAAGGACCATTCTTCATTTTTACCTCTTAAAGAAGTGAAATTGTTTGAAGACTTTTTCCCATTCATTAACAGCAACAAAAAAAGCTTAAATCCTCAATGTGAAATGCTGAAGACGCTATTTAGAGACATGCGGGAGAGTCAAGGGAGCTCTAAGAACTGAGGTGGGGGCCAGAAACCCCAGTGTGCTTCCCAGGTCAGGGTCCTCGGATCTGCCCCCTACCCCCTCCTTGGTTTGGTAATTCACTAGGACTCAAGGTTGCTGAGATCACGGTTGCAGTTTATTACAGTGAGGGACCCAGCAGGCAAGGGGCTTCCCTGGCGGCTCGATGATAAAGAATCTGCCTGCCAGTCCTGGAGACATGGGTTCCGTCCCTGATCCACGAAGATCGTGCATGCCAGGAGTAACTAAGCCTGTGCACCACAACTGTTGAGCCTGGGCTCTAGACCCCAGGAGCTGCAGCTGAAGCCGGTGTGCCCTAGAGTCTGTGCTCTGCAAGAGAAGCCACTCCCGTGCGAAGCCCGTGCCCCTCAGCTAGAGGGCAGCCCCGACCCCCCATAGCTAGAGGAAGCCCACGCAACAACAGAGACCCAGCACAGCCAAAAACAGGTAAAATTACGGAAGAAAAAGTTTCCTTAAAAAGAAGAAAAGATAGCTGGCAAAATCAGCAAAGACAGGGAATGCAGTGAATGCTGGAAACCACACACACACGCTTCCTTACCTAGAGTCCTCTTCCAGAGAAAGTGCACAGGATGGTCTTAATTCCTCCCGCAGCATGTTGGCCCAGCACGTCCTAGGGATGCTCGGAAGAGACTCAGAGTGTCCGGGGCGGTCGTGGGGGCAGGCAGTTGTAGGTGCCCTTTGCCCAGCAGGCACCCATCTTCCAGTTGCCTGGAGGGAAACTAGGGGTGTTGGTATAAACTGTATGGTTGGTACAAACTGTGTGGGCACAGTGGGCCACTCTTACATTTAGGGAAGATTTCACGTCCTTGTTGGGTCCTGTTAACCTGCCTCCTGACCCTGGAGGCAGGCCTTTTTCAGGCCTGCTGCCTGTGCCAGTTCTTGTCTGCACACCTCCATCCCACTGGTCTATCAGCCTCTTGGCTCTGCCAGCAGAATCCAGAATCCCGAGTCCACCCACCCTTCACTGTGTCCGCCACCGCCACCCCAGTCCAAGCTACTATCCTCCCTGGACTCCTGCATCCATCTCAGAATTTGTTTCCGGGCTTGTTCACTCACAGTCCCTCTGCAGACTGTTCTGAGAGCCGCCAGACGGATTGTTCTGAAACAGGATTCAGATCATGTCACTCCTCTGCTCTGTGGTTCCTGATGGGACTCCCGTGTGATGCTGGGGTCCCCACGAGCTCTCTGAGCGCCTCTGTTGCTCACGGGCCCCATTGGCTCTGCTCTGCCACCAGCTTCTGCCATCCGTCCAGGGCACAGAGATGCCTGTTCACGGGCCTTTGCGGTGATGCTCTACCTGGAGCGTGATTTCCCCTACTCACGCCCCTCACTGTCTTCAAGTCTCTGCTTAAAGTCAGAGAAAGCATCCTCATGCCATCTCCCCGGCCTTGCAGCATGCTTGGCATTTATCCCCTGACATCGTCTGCATCAGGTTGCTTTCTCTGGGTCTGCTCCATTTCTTCTCCCTGGAATGTATGCTCCATGAGAGCAGATTGCTTCTATTTTCATGAGCTGGCACCTTGAACACTTCAGTCATAGAAGCACTCAGTACATCGTCTTGAGTAGGTTAGTGAAGAAATAAGTACAAGTCTCAGCTTGGATAAAAGTTCCCATCCATTGTGGCCGCCTTGACCAGTTTCCCATCAATACCTGTGGCCATGGTGGAGGTTAAAGGGGTTCAAGGTCATGAGAGCTGAGGCTTTGACTTTGTCAGGACTCACAGCAGGTAAAAGGTGTGCCTGGTGCAGTGCTTGGTAAGACTCCCAGTCTCCTGGTGTCCCCCTCACAGCTCAGCCTCTGTCGTCTCTGACTTGGGTAGCGGTTGAACAGATCCAAAATTAGGTATCTGTAACTGATACCGTGTTATAGACGTTCAGTGCCCTTGACATCTGTAAATAAGGGGCCTCTGCTAAGGACGAAGTGGTAAGTTAAGCCTAGTTTGGTTTCATCTCAGGTGACGCCTGTCTCATTTTCATTGCTCCTTGTTTTCCCGTAAGTTCATGTTTGATAAACAGAGAGGAGGGACCACTGAGAAAAGGCTAATTGAGAAAAAAAGATGCTCTGTGTGGCCATTGTGTTTTTTTTTTTCCCCACATACACATAAAGACAGACATTCCGTGCACGTATTTCTTCACCGCTCAGGGTGTACAGGCTGTGCTCGTAACACATGGGACAGTCCCCATCTGTTACTCTTTAGCTCTTTCCAACTTTGAATTATGTACCTGTTGGGGCGCTTGTCAACTTAACCCTTAGGAGAGAAACCCTCGTCTGTTTTCTCATCTGAGACCGAGATCAGAGGCCAGAGAGAGAAGGTCAAGTGTAGCCAAGAGAGCTTTCCTTTCTCATTCTGGCTGGTCCGGCCGAAGGGGTAAGAGACGGTGTGAACCGCTCTTTCCTCAGGTTGTCCGGTTATGGCTTCTATGGCGACCGACTTCTTCCCTTGGGCAGCTGAATTCAGCAACACTGTAGGACTCATAGCTGAATTTGGCCTTCAGGTCGGACCCTTGGATTCTTCCAGGATTTGCTCGAGGCCCCCTCTGTAGGGCCCGAACTTAATTTCTTGAGCATGACAGTCCCTGTTCCACCCAGCAGCATGTCTGATACCAAATAGTGAAGCAGTACTTTGGCCACCTGATGTGAAGAGCCGACTCATTGGAAAAGACCCTGATGCTGGGAAAGATTGAGGGCGAAAGGAGAAGGGGGCGGCAGAGGATGAGATGGTTAGATAGCATCACTGACTCAAGGGACGTGAATTTGAGCGAAGTCTGAGAGACGGTTAAGGAAAGAGGAGCAGTCCGTGGGTCACAAAGAGTCAGACATGACTTAGCAACTCAACAAAATGTTTGTGTGATGCATCGTGACTCTTTTTTTCTCGTCAACTAAAACCCAGTGGTTCTTTGAAAGAGAGCCTGTCTTACACAGCAGGTCATGTTCTCACTGGCCTGGGGGCTGGAGCCCTGTGATCCTGCTGGTATTGCTGACTTGACCTCAGAGTTTCTGCCCAATGGTGGGCCCCGGGCTGCCCTGACGTGGACTCTGGTCCTGCACACCCAGGCCTGGGAACTCAGTCTCTGCAATTTCCCTACCTTCTTGCTCTTTCTCATCTCTTTAAAGACTCAGGCAGGACAGCCTCTCTGGGATGGTGAATCACATCAGTTTATGTAATGCTTGTCCTTTGCCACTTAGAGAAACCAGAGGAGGGGCTTGTGTGTGTTTTTTTTCACATGTTCTGGGTTCTTGAACTGTAGCCCGTGCGTTACAGAACTCAAAACATAGTGGGGACAACCTGTTTTTACGTGTGTTGGAAAAAATCTTGTGAGACCTGCTAAAGAGGGCAGCTTGGTCCAACAGGAAAGGTAATGGTGAAAATCTCAAAGCCCAGTTGTGTCGAGAGTTCAGAACAAACATCGTATAGACACATATATAACAACTCTAAAAAAAACAGTAGTGATGAAGCTATTTGCAGGGAAGGAATAGAGACACAGAGTGGACGTGTGGACACCGTTGGGGAAGGAGAGGGTGGGGCGAGTTGGGAGAGTGGCATTGCCGTACGTACACTACCATGCGTAAGACAGCTCACGAGTGGGAGGCTGCTGTCTAGCACAGGGAACTCAGCTCGTTCTGTGATGACCCAGTGGGTGGAACGGGAGGTTCAAGAGGGAGGGGATCTATATACTTAGGGCTGACTCACTTCATTGTACAGCAGAAACCAACACAGCATTTTAAAGAAACTGTCAGTTCAGTTCAGTCGCTCAGTCGTGTCCGACTCTTTGTGACCCCATGGACTGCAGCACGCCAGGCCTCCCCGTCCATCACCAACTCCCAGAGCCTACTCAAACTCATGTCCATTGAGTCAGTGTTGCCATCCAACCATCTCATCCTCTGTCATCCCCTTCTGCTTTCAATCTTTCCCAGCATCAGGGTCTTTTCAACTGAGTCAGCTCTTCGCATCAGGTGGCCAAAGTATGGGAGTTTCTGCTTCAACATCAGTCCTTCCAATGAATATTGAGAACTGATCTCCTTTAAGATGGACTGCTTGGATCTCCTTGCAGTCCAAGGGACTCTCAAGAGTCTTCTCCAACACCACAGTTCGAAAGCATCAGTTCTTTGGCGGTCAGCTTCTTTATAGTCCAACTCTCATATCTATATGACTACTGGAAAAACCATAGCCTAGACTAGACGGACCTTTGCTGGCAAAGTAAAGAAACTATAATTTAAAAAAATTGTGATGTCTTGATTGTGGGGCCCTGCGCTGCTGCCTGCAGGCTGCTAGGTAGTGTCTTGCTTTCAATTCCAAACACTTAAGAATTACAGTGCATCGTGGTTATCTTTGCTGTGATTTGCCTGGTCAGGGAGCTAGGATCCCACTTGCCACACTTCGTTGTTGGTTAGTTGCTAAGTCGTCTCCAGCTCTCATGGCCCCATGGACTGTAGCCCGCCAGGCTCCTCTGTGTGGAATTCTCCTGGCAAGAATACTGGAGTGGGGTGCCACTACCTTCAGGGAATCTTCTTGACCCAGGGATCCAACCCATATCTCCTGCTGCTGCTGCTGCTAAGTCGCTTTAGTCGTGTCTGACTCTGTGTGACCCCATAGATGGCAGCCCACCAGGCTCCCCCGTCCCTGGGATTCTCCAGGCAAGAACGCTGGAGTGGGTTGCCATTTCCTTCTCCAATGCATGAAAGTGAAAAGTGAAAGTGAAGTCGCTCAGTCATGTCCGACTCTTTGCTACCCCATGGACTGCAGCCCACCAGGCTCCTCCGTCCATGGGATTTTCCAGGCAAGAGCACTGGAGTGGGGCGCCATCGCCTTCTCCTTATCTCCTGCATGACAGGCGAATTCGTTGCTACTGAACCTCTATGGAAGCCGGTAATCACTGTTTACCTGTGTGTGTGTGATCCTGTTTTTTTTTTTTTCTTATAGTGGTGCTGTAAGTAAGGTTGAATTTCTAGCCACTTAGTGTTTTTGTGGTGTTTTAAGTATTAATCAATGAAAGGCATTGTCCTTGCCCCTGTTGTTTTAAAACAACCAGTGTATCGGTTTGGGAACTTAACTTCGGAAATAGTCCTGCTACAATCACCTGTTAACAAATTTTTGTGGTTTGGGTTGAAGTATGTAATACTAGGTTTTCTCATGACTGCTTTTTAACTTGATTGAATGCAGGACTAGTTGATAAAAATTGGTATTTACAGCTGTAAGTAAAAAATGAAAACGCTTATTAGTGTTCAGCTTATAGATTTTTTATTACTTTTTTTTATAAAGACTTCGTGGGTAAGTTAAGTGCAATGGAATTGAAATATAATAATGCTATTGATTTAATTAATGCTGGCATCTTAATGTCCATTTTTAGATGAAACTAATGTAAAGAGGGTAATTATCTAATGACCATATGAGAACTAGGTCTTTGGTAAGACAAAAGAGGAACAGTGTGAAAGATTGCATTGGATTTTTTTTTAGCATAACAGAACATGCTGATGTGAATAAAGGAATTAAAGCCTAGGGCATTGTGTATTGATAATATATATGCAAGTGTAAGACTAATTAAAACCCCCCTTGGACTTTTCTGGAGCCTATTCTTAGAAATTATGCAAATTAAATGAAGCCTTTGAAAAAATGCTTATGCAATGTTTGAGGTCTCTGAAGACCAAAAAAAAAAAAAAAAAAGTGGCATGTTGCAACTGAAAAAATTATACTGGGAAGTGTTCTTTTTTATTAATTAATTTATTTTAATTGGAGGCTAATTACTTTACAATATTGTGGTGGTTTTTGCCACACGCTGACATGAATCCGCCACGGGTGTACACGTGTTCGGCATCGAGAGCCCGCCTCCCGCCTCCCTGCCCATCCATCCCTCTGGGCTGTCCCAGTGCACCAGCTCTAAATGCCCCGTTTCATGCGTCGATTTGGACTGGTGACGTATTTCACAGTTGGTAGTATACATGTTCAGTGCTATTCTCTCAAATCATCCCACCCTTGCCCTCTCCCACAGAGCCCAAAAGTCTGTTGTTGACATCTGTGTCTCTTTTGCTATCTCACATACAGGGTTATCATTACCATCTTTCTAAATTCCATATATATGCGTTAATATACTGTATTGCTGTTTTTCTTTCTGACTTACTTCACTCTGTATAAGAGGCTCCAGTTTCATCCACCTCATTAGAACTGATTCAAATGAGTTCTTTTTAATAGCTGAGTAATATTCCATGGTGTATATGTACCACAACTTCCTTATCCATTTTTCTGCCAATGGACATCTAGGTTGCTTCCGTGTCCTAACTATCATAAACAGTGCTGCGATGAACGCTGGGGTACACATGTCTCTTAATTCTGGTTTCCTGGTGTGTATGCCCAGCAGTGGGATCTAGGTTGCTTCCATGTCCTAACTATTGTAAACAGTGCTGTGATGAACACCAGGGTACACACGTCTCTTAATTCTGGTTGCCTGGGGTGTATTCCCAGCAGTGGGATTGCTGGGTCGTATGGCAGTGTTTTTGGGTATGATGTGCTAAAAGGTTTTGATACTTACATGCAAGGGGACTAAATTGCACATTGTTTTTTGTCCATTTTTTATATCCTCATGAGCAAAACTAGAACCAGAGGATTAAAGATTGAGGCTCAAATGGCCACTGCTGAAGGAAATTCCTGGAGTATTTAATTGTGGAACTGGGGCTGTAAAAGTTTGGTTTCTGTACAGGGAGTGAGGCACTGCTTTTCTTACATGAAAGTCTTCACCGAGTACATTTTCATTGTGTCATGTTAATTAGTTTAAACTCCCTCTCCCCCATGCCACATGCTTCCTGTTTTTGTACCATGTGGGGTGTATTTATCTAATGAAGCAGGGCTGGCAAGAAGCATTGGCTGTTTGGAGAGCCTGTGATACACGTGCTAAACTGTAAGTGCTCCCAGCTCCTCAAGTAAATGGAGAGCAATCAGTGGGTTAAGATCAAGGAGGCATTTGGGAAATGAGGTGACCCTAAAATGGTCTTTCTTTTTCCCTGTCTTCTGCTTCTCAGTCAGTACTCTTCACCTCCTTCTGTAGGCTAATCCTCTGGCACTTGTCTGTGTCTTGGAGATCCTCAGTATTCACCCTGAAGCTCTATTGCTCTGCCAGTGACCAGTATTCAGGCAGCTCTGCGCAGTGTGTGTGCTCAGTCATGTCTGACGTTTTGTAGCCCATGAGGCTCCTCTGTCCAAGGGATTCTCCAGGCAAGAATGCTGGAGTGGGTTGCCAATCCCTCCTCCAGGGGATCTTCCCGACCCAGGGATTGAAGCCGCATCTCTTATGTCTCCTGAATTGGCAGGCGGGTTCTTTATCACTGCACCACCTGGGAAGCCCGCTCTGTGCAGCAGTGTTTATTAAATGGTGATATTTGATTCTTTCAGGTCATGCTTTTTTCCCAGGCATGGGGCTCCCTTTAAAGGGATCTCGGGGACCAGCGTGTACCTGGGGTGCTCTGAGGTCATCTGATGTCCTCTGCCTCACAGGTGAAATAAAGGAAGGCATCGGGCAGAATGCCAAATATATTGTGTTTTATGCACACTTCTTTTTCCAGCCTTCTTTATCACACTTCAGTCGTTTTCTAACTAAATTCCAAGATTCTCAGTGTCGGGAACCACATGTTTTTCACTTCATTCTACACCCAGGTTAGCACTTAATACAGGGTATTGAAAATACCACCGGCAGGTTGGGGCTCCTGTGTACTTGGCAGCTGGGCACGTTTCCTGGATGAACTCCATTTATCAGAGGAACCCGTCTGGGTTAGCACTGATACCGTTATATGACAGATAGGTGTCGATGACTGATAACTTGTAGAGCATTGTAGGCATTCGCCGTACACATTTCTTCAATCTCCACGCCTTAAAGAACATGAAAGCAATTAGTAAAAAACAGTGGTTCATTGTTGATGAAGACTGATTGTATACAACCATTGGGAGGTAATTCTAGTGTCAGAATTTTATCTTGACAGTTTTTTCTTAAGCCATCGACAAGTGCTGTGAATTGACAGCAGTAATTGGAGGTTTGCAGTAAGTGGTCAGCATTAATAGCTATCACTTTTTAATTTGGCAATATCTTTATTTGAAATAGCATCATAGGAGTGTATAGGTTGTAAATAAGGGTTTTATTTGTTGTTATTATTTTTTTGCTTGCTTAGCTATTAGCAGTTGAAAAATGAAAAGAGCCATTTTGGTCTTTGCTTCTCAGTCTGTTCCATGGCTACTCACAGACGACTAGGTAATCTGATGGCTAGATCATGTGCTTAGCCTCAGACCACGTCGATTTGAATCCTGGCTTCCCAGGTGGTGCTAGAGGTGAAGACCCCGCCTGGCAGTGCAGGCGACATAGGAGATGCAGGTTCGGTCCCTGAGTCTGGAAGATCCTGTGCAGAAGGAAATGGCATCCCACTCCAGTATTCATGCATGGAGAATCCCATGGACAGAGGAGCCTGGCGGACTATAGACCATGGGGTTGCACAGTTAGCAGGCACACATGCATTCTCTTGTCAGCTGTGTGTCCTTGTTTAGGTAACTTAACCTCTATATGTCTTAGTTTCTTGTCTGTAAGATGGATCATACCCCATAGTCTGCTATGAGGGGAAAATGATAATACAAGGAAAGTGCTCACAAGTATTTACAGTATCTTCGTTGCTGTTACTGTTTCTCCCTGCTTGAATATTTTAGTCCAAACCCGGCTAGGGTCAGTGTCAGCTGACCCTTCAGTTCAGCTCTTGCCCAGTCGTGTCCCGCTCTTTGCGACCCCGTGGCCTGCAGCACGCCAGGCTTCCCTGTCCATCACCAACTCCCCGAGCTTGCTCAAACTCACGTGCATCCAGTCGGTGATGCCATCCAACCATCTCATCCTCTGTCATCCCCTTCTCCTCCCGTCTTCAATCTTGCCCAGCATCAGGGTCTTTCCCAATGCATCAGTTCTTCTCATCAGGTGGACAAAATATTGGGAGTTTCGGCTTCAGCATCAGTCCTCCCAATGAATATTCAGGACTGATTTCGTGAGAGAGAGTGAAAGCTCTGTGGGTTTAGGAAAAGTAAAGCTGATGAAGTTCGCGTGGGTTATGGAAGTTGATGTGTATAATAATCTCTTTTACATTGTCATTCAACTGAAAATAAGATTCCCTGAAGAGTGATTGTTAAGGTAGGCTGGTAAGACAGCCCTTCAGTAAAATGAATGGTGTTTTACTTCTCATCAATATAAAACTACTTCAGGGCAAAAATAAAATGTATAGCCATTAATGAAAATGGGAATGACATCTCCAGCCTGTCTTAAGAGAAAGGGGATTTTCCATAAGCAGTTGAACTGGACTCTGGTTCGTTTGAATAAACAGTGTTTCGTGAATGTGACAGGCACATCTGTAAATGTCCTGAGGATTTACCACTTCCTCCTCATTTCAGGAGCAGCATCATTCTTGGTTCAGTAATTGAGAGGTGTGAAGGATTCTTTGGAGCTTTGCAAAGGCTAGGATGTATCTTTCAACCCACAGTGAATTTCCCATTATCTCTCAGCAGATCATCGGTTTTCTGAATCATTTCGGGGGTCAGCAACACTTCCCCTTAGTCTCTCCTTAGAATAAAAAATGATTAGCTGGTGTCTGTAAATGAACGTGTGTTCTCTGACTGTGTTAATAGCCCTAGGTAAATGGGCTCGAACTAAATTTGTTTTCCATTGAGAATATCTTTGCCTTTTCTCATACATTCATATGTATCTACGTTTATTTGCAGACACACTGAGCTCAGAAGGTCTGTGTATTGGCTTATTTGGAAATCCACTGGCGTTGAATTTTTTTTACCATAAAAATCTCCGTATGTATTAGGAGTGCTGAATGACTCCTTTTGCTTCTTGGATCAGACCTAAAAACCTCTGCAGTATTTTAAGACCCAGCCTCTCTAACTGAATTTACTGTCCCACCTTCCCAGAATCATTTCACTGTCATCCAAAGTCTCATGATTTTTATATTCAAAATTAAGTTTCACACTTCTAAATCCCTGGGCTGCCAGTGTCTTGGTGGTTATGCTTTTTGATGCTACAAATAAAAACAGTGTTTGTTCTGAATTTTTTTTCTAAGCCTGCATCTTCCATCGTTGTTCTCTGTGAGTCTCTTCCTTCCGCCTTTTACAAAGGCAGTTTTCATTGTGTGTATTCTGTGTATCATCTGGTGGCCTGGTCTGGGGTGAAAGTGAAGTGAAAGTGCTCGTTGTTCAGTCATGTCTGACTCTTCCACCCCAAGGACTATAGATTGCCAGGCTCAGGCTCCTCTGTCCATGGAATTCTCTAGGCAAGCAAACTGGAGTGGGTAGCCGTTCCCTTCTCCAGGGGATCTTCCCTATGCAGGGATTGAATCCGGGTCTCCTGCATTACAGGCAGATTCTTTACCACTGAGTCACCAGAGAAACTCAGTGTGTGGTGCCCCAGTGGTTTTTAATGGATGCTGATCAAATGAAAGGATGAAGGGCAGAACACAGAATTGGAATGGATATTAGGAAATCATGTAGTTTTGATGGTTCTCCGATTGAATTCGCTTGCGTTGTTGGAAGAGGGTGTTTGGTATACCAGCGCATTCTCTTGGCAAAACTCTATTAGGCTTTGCCCGGCTTCATTCTGTACTCCAAGGCCAAATTTGCCTGTTACTCCAGGTATCTCTTGACTTCCTGCTTTTGCATTCCAGTCCCCTATAATGAAAACAACATCTTTTTTTGGGTGTTAGGTCATAGCAAACACCCTCTTCCAACAGTGCAAGAGAAGACTCTACACATGGACATCGCCAGATGGTCAGTACTGAAATCAGATTGATTATATTCTTTGCAGCCAAAGATGGAGAAGCTCTACAAAGTCAGTAAAAACAAGACCGGAAGCTTACTGTGGCTCAGATCATGAGCTCCTTATTGTAAAATTCAGACTTATATTGAACAAAGTAGGGAAAACCACTAGAATGTTCAGGTATGACCTAAATCAGATCCCTTACGATTTTACAGTAGAAGTGACAAATAGATTCAAGGGATTAGATCAGATAAGAGTTCCTGAAGAATTATGGATGGAGGTTCGTGACATTGTTTAGGAGGCGGTGATCAAGCCCATCCCCAAGAAAAAGAAATACAAAAAGGCAAAATGGTTGTCTGAGAAGGCCTTACCAATAGCTGTGGAAAGGAGAGAAGTGATGAAAGTGAAAGAGGAGAGCGAAAAAGTTGGCTTAAAGCTCAACATTCAGAAAACAAATATCATGGCATCTGGTCCCATCACTTCATGGGAAATAGATGGGCAAACAGTGGAAACAATGTCAGACTTTATTTTTTTTTGGCTTCAAAATCACTGCAGATGGTGACTGCGGCCATGAAATTAAAAGACGCTTACTCCTTGGAAGAAAAGTTATGACCAGCCTAGATAGCATATTCAAAAGCAGAGACATTACTTTGCCGACTAAGGTCTGTCTAGTCAAGGCTATGGTTTTTCCTGTGGTCATGTATGGATGTGAGAGTTGGACTGTGAAGAAGGCTGAGCGCCGAAGAATTGATGCTTTTGAACTGTGGTGTTGGAGAAGACTCTTGAGAGTCCCTTGGACTGCAAGGAGATCCAACCAGTCCATTCTGAAGGAGATCAGCCCTGGGATTTCTTGGGAAGGAATGATACTAAAGCTGAAACTCCAGTACTTTGGCCACCTCACGTGAAGAGTTGACTCATTGGAAAAGACTCTGATGCTGGGAGGGATTGGGGGCAGGAGGAGAAGGGGACAACAGAGGATGAGATGGCTGGATGGCATCACGGACTCGATGGACGTGAGTCTGAGTGAACTCCGGGAGATGGTGATGAACAGGGAGGTCTGGCATGCTGCGATTCATGGGATCGCAAAGAGTTGGACACGACTGAGCAACTGAACTGAACTGAACTGAAAAAGCAAAGGAGAAAAAAGATACACCCATTGAATGCAGAATTCCAAAGAAGAGCAAGGAGAGATAAGAAAGCCTTTCTCAGTGATCAGTGCAAAGAAATAGAGGAAACCAATAGGATGGGAAAGACTAGAGATCTCTTCAAGAAAATTAGAGATAACAAGTAAACATTTCATGCAAAGATGGGCACAATAAAGAGCAAAAATGGTATGGATGTAACAGAGGCAGAAGATATTAAGAAGTGGCAAGAATACATAGAAGAACTATACAGAAAAGAACATCATGACCCAGATAATCACAATGGTGTGATCACTCACCTAGAGCCAGACATCCTGGCATGCAAAGTCAAATGGGCCTTAGGATGCATCACTACGAACAAAGCTAGTGGAGGTGAAGGAACTCCAGTTGAGAACTTTAAAATCCTAACACATGATGCTGTGAAAATGCTGGAAAAGATCAGTTTTCATTCCAATCCCAAAGAAAGGTAATGCCAAAGAATGCTCAAACTACCGCACAATTGCACTCATCTAACATGCTAGCAAGTAATGTTCAAAATTCTCCAAGTCAGGCTTCAACAATACATGAACCGTGAACTTCCAGATGTTCAAGCTGGATTTAGAAAAGGTAGAGGAACTGGAGATCAAATTGCCAACATCCACTGGATCATCAAAAAAGCAAGAGAGTTCCAGAAAAACATCTGTTTATTGACAATGCCAAAGCCTTTGACTGTGTGGATCACAACAAACTGTGGAAAATTCTGAAAGAGATGGGAATACCAGACCACTTGACCTGCCTCCTGAGAAATCTGTAGGCAGGTCAAGAAGCAAAAGTTAGAACTGAACACAGAATAATAGACTGGTACCAAATACGGAAAGGAATATGTCAAGGCTGTATACTGTCACCCTGCTTATTTAACTTATATGCAGAGTACATCATGAGAAACGCTGGGGTGGATGAAGCACAGGCTGCAGGCAAGACTGCTGGGAGAAATATCAATAACCTCAGATATGCAGATGACACCACCCTTACGGCAGAAAGCAAAGAACTAAAGAGTCTCTTGATGAAAGTGAAAGAGGAGAGTGAAGAGTTGGCTTAAAACTCAACATTCAGAAAACTAAGATCATGGCATCTGGTGCCAGCACCTCATGGCACGTAGATAGGGAAACAGTGGTAGACTTTATTCTTTTGGGCTCCAAAATCACTGCAGAAGGTGACTGCAGCAATAAAATTAAAGACACTTGCTCCTTGGAAGAAAAGTTATGACCAACCTAGACAGCATATTAAAAAGCAGAGACATTACTTTGGCAGAGACGACCAACAAAGGTCCGTCTGGTCAAAGCTGTGGTGTTTCCAGGAGTCATGTGTGGATGTGAGAGTTGGACTGTGAAGAAGGCTGAGCGCTGAAGAATTGATGCTTTTGAACTGTGGTGTTGTCTCTGCTTGCTGCAACTAAACAAAAGCCCACACACAGCAATGAAGACCTGGCACAGCCAAAAAAATGAGTAAATAAAATTTTAAAAAGGAATTTGAAATTTGTAAAATTTCATCCCCCAAAATGACCTAAACAAAGTGAAAGTTACATCTGAGCAGAAAAGGATATGTTTTAAAATTTCCAAGTTCCTTTTGGAAATTTGGAGCTCATGTTTATTAATAAGATGTAATCAATAACTCAGTTCAGTTCAGTTCAGTTGCTCAGTCGTGTCTGACTCTTTGCAACTCCATTGACTGCAGCACGCCAGGCCTCCCTGTCCATCACCAACTCCTGGAGTTAACTCAAACTCTTGTCCATTAAGTACGCGATGCCATCCAACGATCTCATCCTCTGTTGTCCCCTTCTCTTCCTGCCTTTAGTCTTTCCCCACATCAGGGTCTTTTCCAATGAGTCAGTTCTTCCCATCAGGTGGCCAGAGTATTGGAGTTTCAGCTTTAGCATCAGTCCTTCCAATGAATATTCAGGCCTGACTTCCTTGAGGATGGACTGGTTGGATCTCCTTGCAGTCCAAGGGACTCTCAAGAGTCTTCTCCAACACCACAGTTCAAAAGCATCAATTCTTCGACTCTCAGGTTTCTTGATAGTCCAACTCTCACATCTATACATGACTCCTGGAAAAACCATAGCTTTTACTAGACGGACCTTGGTTGACAAGGTAATGTCTCTGCTTTTTAATATGCTGTCTAGGTTGGTCATAACTGTTCTTCCAAGGAGTAAGCGTCTTTTAATTTCATGGCTTTAACTTCAGTCACCATCTGCAGTGATTTTGGAGCCCAAGAAAATAAAGTCTGTCACTGTTTCTATTGTTTCCCCACCTGTTTGCCATGAAGTGATGGTACCGGAAGCGATGATCTTTGTTTTCTAAATGTTGAGTTTTAAGCCAACTTTTTCACTCACCTCTTCACTTTCATCAAGAGGCTCTTTAGTTCTTCTTTACTTTCTGCCATAAGGGTGGTGTTGTCTGCATATCTGAGGTTATTAGTGTTTCTCCCGGCAGTCTTGACTCTAACTTGTGCTTCTTCCAGCCCAGCGTTTCTCATGATGTACTCTGCATATAAGTTAAATAAGCAGGGTGACAATATACAGCCTTCCTGTACTCCTTTCCCTATTTGGAACCAGTCTGTTGTTCCATGTCCAGTTCTAACTGTTGCTTCTTGACCTTTATATAGGTTTCTCAAGAGGCAGGTCAGCTAGTTTGGTATTCCCATCTCTCTCAGAATTTTCCACAGTTTATTGTGATCCACACAGTCAAAGGCTTTGGCATAGTCAATAAAGCAGAAATAGATGTTTTTCTGCAACTCCTTGCTTTTTTGATGATCCAGTGGATGTTGGCAATTTGATCTAAGGTTCCTCTACCTTTTCTAAATCCAGCTTGAACATCTGGAAGTTCACGGTTCATGTATTGTTGAAGTCTGACTTGGAGAATTTTGAACATTACTTGCTAGTGTGTTAGATGAGTGCAGTTGTGTGGTAGTTTGAACATTCTTTGGCATTGCCTTTCTTTGGGATTGGAATGAAAACTGACCTTTTCCAGTCCTGTGGCCACTGCTGAGTTTTCCAAATTGGCGGGCATATTGAGTGCAGCACTTTAACAGCATTGTCTTAAGTTTTGAAATAGCTCAAGTGGAATTCTGTCATCTCCACTAGCTTTGTTCATAGTGATGAACAAAAGCGCAGTTAACTTCTCACATTCCAGGATGTCTGGCTCTACGTGAGTGATCACACCATCGTGATTATCTGGGTCGTGAAGATCTTTTTTGTATAATTCTTGCCACCTCTTCTTAATATCATCTGCATATGTATTCTTGCCACCTCTTCTTAATGTCATCTGCATCCGTTAGGTTCAAACCATTTCTGTCCTTTACTGTGCCCATCTTTGCATGAAGTGTTCCCTTGGTATCTCATTTTCTTGAAGAGATCTCTATTCCTTCCCGTTCTATTGTTTTCTTCTATTTCTCTGCACTGATTACTGAGGAAGGCTTTCTTATCGTTCCTTGCTGTTCTTTGGAACTCTGCATTCAAATGAGTTGATCTTTCCTGTTCTCCTTCACTTTTTGCTTCTCTTCTTTTCACAGCTATTTGTAAGGCCCCCTGAGACAGCCATTTTTTGCTTTTTCACATTTTTTGGTGGGGGGATGGTCTTCATCCTTTTTTCCTGTACAGTGTCCCGAACATCTGTCCATAGTTCTCCAGGCACTCAATCAGTTCTAATCCCTTGAATCTATTTCTCACTTCCACTGCATAATTGTAAGGAATTTGATTTAGGTCATGCCTGAAAGGTCTAGTGGTTTTCCTTATTTTCTTCGATTTAAGTCTGAATTTGGCAATAAGGAGCTCATGATCTGAGCCACAGTCTGCTCCCAGTCTTGTTTTTGCAGACTTTCTAGAGCTTCTCCACCTTTGGCTGCAAAGAATCTAATCAATCTGATTTTGATATTGACCATCTGGTGATGTCCATGTGTAGACTTTTCTCTTGTACTGTTGGAAGCGGGTATTTGCTGTGACCAATAGACATGGATATTTGAGACCAGAATATAAATGACCTGCTTATGGTTGCAAGTAGCCCCTCAAAATATTCAGTTTCTTTCTTTCTTTTTTTTTTGCAATATATTAAACAAGAAAGCTCAAGAGTTTTCACATAGGTTGGAACAAAACCAGATGGATTTCCATGAGTAAGAAATTTGTGTGCTTGCAACTGAATCCTAGTAGAAAAAATTTAAGTGTAGGAAACCTAAGTTGTGATTCACAAAGGAAAACTTGTTTCTCGACCTTTTTTCACTAAGCTTTATTTTAAAATATTTTTTGTCATCAAGACAACGTGTTGCTAACAGTATTTTAATTGTTTAAAAATGTTCATGTCATTAATAATTTATTTTCATTCCACATGTGACTACATATGGTTTTGATGTGGGTGATATTTCTTAAGTATGAACAGAGGGGAAGATGTTCAGAGGTTCACAGAGGCATACAGGGACTCTAGAAAGATGAGAGTGTGGTAGGTACACAGAGGGATCCCCTCTTAACCTAGATGCGCAGTTTAATTCAGGATGCTCTGAAATCATTGACAATAAGGATTTATTATAGAATCCACAGCCTTGGAGAGAGAAGATTGTCTGTGGACCACATTTCTGTCCAAGACTTAATGCTTTATTCCTAAGGAGCAGAAGGTACCTCTAGACACCTATGAGTAAAATGGGGCAGCAGGTTGTTGCGGTTGTTCCGATGCCAAGTCATGTCCAACTCTTTGCGATCTCATGGACTGTAGCATGCCAGCCTTCCTTGTTCTCAATCTCTCCCAGAGTTTGTTTAAACTCATGTCCATTGAGTCCGTAATGCTATCTAACCATCTCATCCTCTGCTACCCGCTTCTACTCCTGCCCTCAGTCTTTCCCAGCATCAGGGTCTTTTCCAAAGAGTCAGGTCTTCATATCAAGTGGCGCAAAGTATTGAAGCAGGTAAGGGGCAGTTATTAGTGTAGGGTTCCTGTGCATTAAAAGATTTCCACCCCAGCATTGGGAGTTGTGATTGAGCAACCTTCTGGTGGGGCTTGGAGCCGAGACAGGGATGGATGTGAAATTGGCTGAAGACTTCAGGTCAGTGGTCAAGGTCACACGGAGAGCTTGGGACAAATTAGACATTTGGGATTAAAATATACACATTACTGTATATAAACTAGATAGATAACAAGGACCTACTATATAGCACCAGGAACAATGTTCAATTTCTTGTAATAATCTGTAATGGAAAAGAATCTGAAAAAGAATTCGCATGTGTTTGTATGTGTAACTGAATCTCTTTACTGTACACCTGAGACTACCACAACATTGTAAATCAACTATACTTCAATAAAAAATTTTTTAAAATCCACTTTACATTGGCAGATCAAAGGAAGTCATAGATCCCCAGCTGCGTTTGTACTTCTCACACCCAATTGATGTATTTAGAAACAGCAGGATTTACTTGCAGCACTTATTTCCTCAGGGACAGCCTGCAAAGACATTTATTTATCCACTGCTGTTTATAAAGACCGTGAGTTACGAGGTGACCTCCATCTCGGCAAGATAAATCCTGGTGGCCAGAGTCCCACCAGCCTCATCTGTTGCTGGGTAGCTGAAGCAGTGACTGAAATGTGTTTTCTTGAGAAGGCAGGAAGGCTCTGCTCACACACACAAGGCTTTGGTGAATTGTCTATAAAACTGCCAGGCACCTATTAAGTGGGGGGGTGTAGCTCATCTTTATAAAGCAGGAGGCAGGGTCTGATTGGGTGCTGGGCTGTTTCAGGGTGTGTTGTCTCCACTTTTCCAAGAACCAGTATCAGTACCCATCACTGATACTGAATGCAGAGAAGACAAGCTGTATCCCCCCACCAGATCCTCCCCGAAGTCTGCGAAGTAACTCCAGTAGCAAGAGGCCACCTTTTCCAAGGATGCCCCTGCTGTGTTTTACATGACTGGTTGTTTCCATTACTGTGCTACATGTCTGTCCATGATAGGAAAATCAAAACCATGTGGTGTGTTTTTTTTTTTTTAATTGTGCAGTACAAAATTTCAGTATGGCCACCAAGGCTTGTTTCTCCCTTGGAAAAGCAATGAAGCCTGCAGAAAATAATTAAATACACGATGAAGTGAAGCAAAAGTCACTCAGTCGTGTCCGACTCTTTGCAGCCCAATGGACTGTAGCCTGCCAGGCTCCTCTGTCCATGGAATTCTCCAGGCAAGAATACTGGAGTGGGTTGCCACTCCCTTCTCCAGGGGATCTTCCCAACTCAGGGATCAAACCCAGGTCTCAGACGTTGCAGGCGGATTCTTTACTGTCTGAGCCATCAGGGAAGCCCCAAACACGTGATATCTTGCCATAATTAGAGGCTGGAGTGGGTTAATTATTTCAGTCTGTTGTAGGTGACCCACTAAAACATTCAAAGCAAGCATCTGGACAGTTACCGAGTTAATTTACAATCCAAGTCTTTTTAACAGTCTCAGTCTTTTCCCTGCAGGACCATGCAGATTTGAGAAGCCATTTCTTCACAGTTGGGATGAAGCTAGAGACTGTGAACATGAGTCACATTTGCCCTGCATCCGTGACCAAGGTGAGCATCCCTCCCCTGCTCCTGACCTCCACCTCTGGAGTGGATCACATCATAAGTCTTTCTATTCCCAAGCCAACCCGAGGGAATAGGCTCAGTGCCAGGTAAACCCAGGAAAGAGGGCTTCCTCTGCAGCCCAGCCCTGTCTTAAGCTCCCGTTTTGGTCACTTACATCATGGAGCGAGTTTGATCAGGTGCCTCCTCTTGGAATGGGTGGGTGAACATCAGTTGTCCTCTGATAGTACAGAATGCAGAGGCTTGTGTCCTAGAGGAAGCTGCCGACGAGAAACTGAGTTTATAGCAGTGAACTCAACCACTGAATATGTGCCACCTTCTCTTATTAACCGCATGATACTGAGCCTACCATTTGTCTGTGCTCATGAAAAGAACTGCTGATAAGTTTGCATACGTAGTATTTGTACTAATAATTGGGCTCCTCCTGCCACACTGATTATAGCCCATGTGATCTATTTTGAAAATACTTGCAAATGGTGATAAGCAAAGTCCTGTTTCCGGAGTGAGGGGGCAGAGAACACTTCACTTCCTTTCTTTCATCTGCTTTCACCGATTAAAGGAAAAGTCATACATCTACAGTTCGCAGATTTAAAATGAAAGTACCATTTCATGTAAAGACATTTTTATTAACGAGCTGATAGTCTTTTAAGATTATAATTTCCCTTCCCCATCAAAGACGTCTCAGTCAACTCACCTATCCTAACATCTTAAGTATGTGTTTCTACTTTAAATACACACACACACACACACACACACACAATTTATTGGAGGAAGAAATGTCAACGCACTCCAGTGTTCTTGCCCAGGAAGTTCCACGGACAGAGGAGCCTGGCAGGCTGTGGTCCATGATGTCACTGAAGAGTAAGACATGACTGAGGGACAGAGCATATCCACTATTTATATCATTTTATAAATGGTGGAAGAATCCAGCACATTTAGATTCTAGCCAACATGCGTTTTAGTTCCATTAGTATGACCGAAATGATCAACTTAAACTTTTTCATGACTGGACCACTTTAAGAATATGTATTGAAACAGCAGGTATTGCTGGGACCATTTGGGTGAAATATATGTACTTCATTTGAAAGCTGTGCCAGTCTTCCTCGGAGCATTATTTGTTCGTCTCAAGGAATTAACCCCGGGCGCTGTTGTCTTTTCTTTCAGGTTTTTAACAATCACTTTTTTCAAGTGACGATTGACGACCTCCGACCAGAGCCTAGTAAACTCTCGATGCTGTGCCATGCGGACTCTCTGGGGATCTTACCCGTTCAGTGGTGCCTTAAAAACGGAGTCAATCTCACCCCTCCCAAAGGTTTGTGTTTTGGGAAAACTGACAGCGTTTGGGTGGTTCAGGAGGACTTGTATTGTCAGCAAAGTGATGCCTTTGTTGATGTGGAGACGTTTATGCCATAAACATTTCAGACGCAGTGGGAAAACAGTGGGTTTCTTGGTTAGCTTGACATAGGGTCTGTTACGGCTCCTTCAGGCTTCCCAGGTGGTGCTAGTGGTAAAGAACCTGCCTGCCAGTGCGGGACACAGAAGAAATGCAGGTTTGATACCTGGGTCGGGAAGATGCCCTGGAGGAGTACGTGGCAACCCACTCCAGTACTCTTTCTTGGAGAATCCCATGGACAGAGGAGCCTGGCGGGCTCTATGCGGTCACACAGAGTTGGACACGGCTGAAGTGACTTAGCACACACGTGCACACACACACAGCTCCATCCCCTGAGGAGGCATGTGACCCTGGGCTCCTCTGTGAAACATTGCTACCCTTCTGTTATTGTACGATTGACAGCTGTGTTTCTGCTGTGTGGTGAGAGAGGGTACAGAATTGCCAAGTGATTGGGATTAAAAACTGGAACGTGTCTGAGCTGTGGCTTTAAAAAGGCAGCAACCTGCTAATGAAACATTTCTCTAAAATGGTATTTCCAATAAGTTGACTTTTCCCTAGAGCCCAGTTGCTCTCAGATTTTTAGCACTTTGTTTCCATAAGACATGACAGTAATTAAGTTGGGAACCAGGTTGCATTCAAGTCCTCTTGAATTGAGACCCGTAAACCATAGTATGACTGAGTACCGTGCTGTACTTTACAGATGTGATTTCTTGTCCTTGTAATTCTAAGGTTTTTCCAGGGAGGATGCAGAGAGATGAAAGGTGAGAAGATGGATAGGAAAAGAAGGGGAATGAAGGAAGAGAAAAGAAAACAAGAATAGAGAACTTAAGTTCCAGGGAGATTTTGACAGATAATCTCAAATGAAACAGGGCTTTTGTGCTCATCTCTTCAGATCTCCGGAGACTGGGTTATATGTACATCAGTCGTGTTGCTCCTCACTATTGTGGAATGACTGTACTTTGCTGGGCTTTTATCCTAATTCATCCTCCAGTGTCAGCCCCGTGGAAGAGATGCTTTTGAATTATTTCCATCTCGGCCCTTGCTTCTTCTCATTGACGTTCTGCAGTAATGGAATTCAGCCTGATTATAATGTTTCTCCAAAACACTGCTTCCAATGTTTCCAGTGCAAAATTCATCGAGTCCTCAAAAATGAGGATTTCCCTACAAGGAGACTTAGTTCCAGGGAGTTTATGTAACCTGCCCAGGACCCTACACTTAGTAACAGGACAGGTGGTCAGGCTTCTGATTCTTTGCTCAGTTATGGGTGGTGAAGATTAGGATCCCATGGCCTCTGTTTTTGTGTCCATTTGGGTGCCTGTGGATGACTCTGCAAATCAGTGTGCCTCAGTTTTCAAGACTGGTAAATGGGGGCACCCCTGGTACTCCACAGATATTCTATAGCAGGGATCCCTGACTGCTGGGATCTGATGCCTGATGCTCTGAGGTGGAGCTGATGCAATAATAATAGAAGTAAAGTACACAATAAATGTAATTCACTTGAGTCATCCAGAAACCATTCCCCCACCCCTGGTTCATGGAGAAACTGTCTTCCATGAAACCAGCCCCTGGTGCCAAAAAGGTTGGGGACCTCTGCTGTATAGAATCAAAGACGTGATACAAATCCCAGTGTTCTTATAATTCTTTACGTGACAGTACAAGCTCTGTGTTGTGTGTGTGCATGCTAAGTTGCTTCAGTCGTGTCTGACTGCTTGCTATGCTGTGGACTGTGGCCCACCAGGTTCCTCTCTCCATGGGGATTTTCTAGGCAAGGATGCTGGAGTGGGTTGCCATGTCTTCCTCCAGGGGATCTTCCTGACTCAGGGATCAAACCTGCATCTCTTACGTCTTCTGGATCGGCAGGCGGATTCTTTACCAGCAGTACTACCCCCCCCCAAGCTCTATGTTATGAACCATCTACTGGTTCAGGCAAGAGAAGTCTTTTCCTTCTGTGAAATGTCAGCAGCTGGCCAGTTGTAGAGTTGGAAAGCCCTCTGGCCATCTTTGTTTCTTCCCAACTTCTAGTCAAAATGTGTGTGTGCAGACGAGTCTCTTGTCATTGAAGAAAAATGTCACAGATATCTAAAATGTGGCTTGGTTGGACTTGAAAATTTTCGAGTTTGTTCCTAGAAAAATAGGATCTATTTAAGAATTTAAAAAAATGAGTTGGGTATTTCCTCACATAGTTTAAAAAAATAGGAAAAACATTTAAAATATCTGCATTTTGGATGTTTGATTGATGGATGGTAGAGGTATAACATTTACCAGGGTCTTGAGAATTTTTAAATATGTTTCCAAAAAGAGATTATTCACATAGCTTGGAGCTTTACTAGTAAAATGGATGTGCCTATTTTGATAATTGCATTTTATGATACTAAGAAAATTGTTTTATATTAATATGGTTGAACTCTTAGATGTGCAGTGAAATGACGGTACAAATTTTTTTATAATATTAAATATATTTTTTTTAATTTTAAAATCTTTAATTCTTACATGTGTTCCCAAACATGCACCCCCCTCCCACCTCCCTCCCCATAACATCTCTGTGGGTCATCCCCATGCACCAGCCCCAAGCATGCTGTATCCTGCGTCAGACATAGACTGGCGATTCAATTCTTACATGATAGTATACATGTTAGAATGCCATTCTCCCACATCATCCCACCCTCTCCCTCTCCCTCTGAGTCCAAAAGTCCATTATACATGTCTGTGTCTTTTTTCCTGTCTTGCATACAGGGTCGTCATTGCCATCTTCCTAAATTCCATATATATGTGTTAGTATACTGTATTGGTGTTTTTCTTTCTGGCTTACTTCACTCTGTATAATCGGCTCCAGTTTCATCCATCTCATCAGAACTGATTCAAATGAATTCTTTTTAATGGCTGAGTAATACTCCATTGTGTATATGTACCACAGCTTTCTTATCCATTCATCTGCTGATGGACATCTAGGTTGTTTCCATGTCCTGGCTATTATAAACAGTGCTGCGATGAACATTGGGGTACATGTGTCTCTTTCAATTCTGGTTTCCTCAGTGTGTATGCCCAGCGTGGGATTGCTGGGTCATAAGGTAGTTCTATTTGCAATTTTTTAAGGAATCTCCACACTGTTCTCCATAGTGGCTGTACTAGTTTGCATTCCCACCAACAGTGTAGGAGGGTTCCCTTTTCTCCACACCCTCTCCAGCATTTATTGCTTGCAGATTTTTGGATCGCAGCCATTCTGACTGGTGTGAAATGGTACCTCATTGTGGTTTTGATTTGCATTTCTCTGATAATGAGTGATGTTGAGCATCTTTTCATGTGTTTGTTAGCCATCCGTATGTCATCTTAAGCTTTTTATACCTACCCTTCAGCCATAATTATGACTTCTCTGTCACCTAAGTATTGGTGATTTTTGGTAAGATGAAATTGTCTTCATGTAGTCCTCCAGACCGTTCCTTCCACTTTTGAAACTGAAGCATATCTTTTCTAGGAGGAATGTTTCTCTATTGGTATTATGTATCATTTGTAAAATACTGAGTAATGGTGATTAGTATTTTCCAATAAGAAAATCTCAGTGATAATCATTTTTTAAACCCTTAAAACAAGAAGTGATCCATCAGTAATCTTTCAGTTCAGTTCAGTTCAGTTGGTCAGTCATGTCCAACTCTTTGCAACCCCATGAATCACAGCACACCAGGCCTCCCTGTCCATCACCAACTCCTGGAGTTTACCCAAACTCATGTCCATGAAGTCAGTGATGCCATCCAGCCATCTCATCCTCTGTCGTTCCCTTCTCCTCCTGCCCCCAATCCCTCCTAGCATCAGGGTCTTTTCCAATGAGTCAACTCTTCGCATGAGGTGGCCAAAGTACTGGAGTTTCAGCTTCAGCATCATTCCCTCCAAAGAAATCCTAGGACTGATTTCCTTTAGGATGGACTAGTTGGATTTCCTTGCTGTCCAAGGGACTCTCAAGAGTCTTCTCCAACACCACAGTTCAAAAGCATCAATTCTTTGGCACTCAGCTTTCTTCACAGTCCAACTCTCACATCCATACATGACCACTGGAAAAACCATAGCCTTGACTAGACAGACCTTAGTTGGCAAAGTAATGTCTCTGCTTTTCAATATGCTATCTAGATTGGTCATAACTTTCCTTCCAAGGAGTAAGCGTCTTTTAATTACATGGCTGCAGTCACCATCTGCAGTGATTTTGGAGCCCCCCCAAAATAAAGTCTGACACTGTTTCCACTGTTTCCCCATCTATATCCCATGAAGTGATGGGACCAGATGCCATGATCTTAGTTTTCTGAATGCTGAGCTTTAAGCCAACTTTTTCACTCTCCTCTTTCACTTTCATCAAGAGGCTTTTGAGTTCCTCTTCACTTTCTGCCATGAGGGTAGTGTCATCGGCATATCTGAGGTAGTCTTTAGGGGTTGTCTTTTGGCTGTAGGACTGTTGTCTTGAGATGGTAGAGCTTTTACATATAATCCAGTAAGAAGAAAAGCAAAAACTTATATAGGTTTATAAATACGAGTAGATACTTAATGATAATAGAATCATGCCTTTTATGTGAACTCATCATAAGAAGAGAAATGCCCAGTAAAGTCATACTGAGATGGCACGGATTTCTCAGATGAGGTGGATATCCAAAAGAGAAAGGAAGAAGCAGCTCTGTTTTGATGGAGTATGGAGGGACAGGTTCTCTCAGACTTGCTGGCAGGAATGCAGGTAGGTGCCAACTGTATGCAAGGCAGTTTGGGAAGTTTTACCAAAATTACAGATGCATTTAGCTGTTGACTTAGCATTTCCACTTCTGGGAATTTCTCCTAAACCTACAATGTACTGATAGTATGCATAGAAGTTTGGTTATTTTTGCAGCATGATGTGTAATAGCAAAAGACTTGGGAAAATCCACATGTCTCTCTGTATGGGGTTGGTTAACTCAATTTTAGGTGTTTATATAGTGAACACTGTGCAGCTGTTGAAAAGAATGAGGCAGATCTCTCCGTATTGACCTGAGATGCTCTACAGGGTGTGCTGTGAGTGGGCTGATCAGTGGGTTACAGTACCATGCCTTTATTGCTAGAAAAGAGGCTAGTAAGGGTGTATATTGTTTCTTTATGTATTGCTGCGTTGGGTCTTGGTTGCAGTGAGCAGGTTTTCCTCTGGTTGTGCAGCACGGGTCTAGTTGCTCTGTGGCATTCGAGATCCTAGTTGAGCCCACATTCGCCTGCATTTCTTAACCACTGGATCACCATGGAAGTTCCAGGATGTGTATTTATGTTTGCACATATTCTTGTAAAAAGAGTCTGGAAGATTATGTAACAAATTAATGAAAATGATGACTTGTATTTGGGAGCCTAGGGTATGGAGGTGGCAACCAGGGCAGCCAGGAACCCAGGGCAGCCAGGAACCAGACTTTTAACAGAATAGTTTTTAACTATTTTTATTTTTTATTTTCTCTTTGCTCTACATGAATGTTTTATTTATTCAAAAATGATTATATATTATTATAAAAGGGTTTTTATAACTGAAAGTGGTACTAGAGATTATATCATCACCTCCAATCATTATATATGTGGGGAAATTGAAGTTTACTTGTGTTAAATGGTTTTTTAAGTTTTTAATAAGTCTTGGGGCTGAACTTGGCATAAAACTACACTCTTAAGATCCCAAGTTGAATGTGTTTTCTGTGTAACCACCCTTTATTGCTGTTTTCTCTCCCTGATACTTTGTAAAATCTGCCCTTCTTAGTAATTTCAGGGCATTTTGGTGACCTTATGCAGGGCTGAGCGATGTCAGTGGACCATGACTTTCCCCTGACTGGAATGGTCTTTGGGTCAAAGCATTTGGAGAATTTCAGCTCTAGGGAAAGTTCCAAATGTTTGTAGTTATAACAAAGATACGGCTTTAATTATTGAACTCCCTCACCACCTGGGGCTTCCCTGGACAGAGGAGCCTGGCAGGCTACAGTCCATGGGGTCGCAAAGAGTTGGACACGACTGAGTGACTAACACTTAACACCAGTTGGGGACACCATATTGACTATGTATTTACATGTATCATATATGTAGTAAAGTGTTTTTATTTTTTTAATTAAAGTGAATTAAAATTGAGAGATGCTGGTGGTCTCGGTAGTGGTGATTTTATGGTTGCTTGAGATAACTTGTTACGTGCCTTATATATCAGCATCTAATCTGGCAATCACGCTGTTGGATGCTTTCCAGCACCCTTATTTGCTTCAATAACGTATGAAAGTTTGTTGTTTTTAACTTGAATTCTGAGAGTGTGTAGGATTTGTTATTTTTGTTGTGGTTGTTTAGTCGCTCTTTGCAACCCAATGGGCTGTAGCAGCCCACCAGGCTTCTCTGTCTGTGGGATTTCCCAGGCAAGAATAGTGGAGTGGGTTGCCGTTTCCTTCTCCAGGGGATCTTCCTGACCCAGGGATCGAACTCCCGCCTCCTGCATTGGCAGGCGGATTCTTTACTGCTGATTCTTTACCATGGAAGCCCAAGATTTATAATACATGTTGAAAACGAGTTCGTATGTGTTCTTGTCGGTATGTTTTCCATGAAAGCATTACATTGTTTAGATTTCTGTTAGAACCATAAACACTGCATTGAATTACAACAGGTCTGAATCCCAAAAGACAGTAATGCACTCATTGCCCAGTGTGAAACAGCTGATGAAACGAGACACCTGGTGATACAGGAGATGTGCAGACAACATATGTCCCTGCTCACATTATTTTGACTCCATTCCTATTTAAAAAAATCGGTCGCCAGTTTCCAGATATAAATAGTCTAGGCTAGAATGGGTCGAAATTTTTTTAGCGTTGTCTCCATTTGAGCAGGTGCTTTCTTCGTAAGCAAAGGACAGAATCGGGGCAATTTCACTGCATTCACTGCAGCCCAACAAACAGAGGTTCAGTGTTACAGCCACTTTGAAAGGGGATCAAACAAATAAATCAAGAAGAGAAAAATGCATATAGGTTATCAGCCGTGACTTGCTGTGTTTAAATCATTTCATTAACCTCCTTGGTGCATAACATCCAAGGTTAGGCACAGAATCACACCCCCCAGGGGATCTTTGCAGAGCATGTGAAGCCTGTATATTTCCGCTGTAAAATGTGCAAGCAAAAGCTGCTGCCTCTGCTAAGTCGCTTCAGTCGTGTCTGACTCTCTGCGACCCCACAGACAGCAACCCACCAGGCTCCCCCGTCCCTGGGATTCTCCAGGCAAGAACACTGGAGTGGGTGGCCATTTCCTTCTCCAGTGCATGAAAGTGAAAAGTGAAAGTGAAGTCGCTCAAGTAAATCAATTATCTTTGTACTTTGTCTCTCTTATTTGGCCATCTTAGTAGACACAGAACACAGTTTAAGAAGTAGAAGTGTTTTTCAATGATTATTAAGACACACGGTGATGAACCCTAATTGGTATTCTCTTTTCCTCAGACATTGACTGTCGTCTCCTATTTCAGACATTCCAATGGGGGCAGAAAATAATAAACGCACTCATGGACCTCCCACCTTGATTGAAAAGAGGGCTACCATTTTGCCATATTTGATTCCGCTTTTTAAACAATGAAATAGAGCACTGTAGGTATTATTGGGGACCCAGTCGACCTTGACTCTTCTGTTTCACACCCCCATGTGATCTGTCGTGAATCCAGCCCATATTCTCAAGTTCTGACTTGGTGCCATCATGACCGTGCTCATCCTGGTTGCCGTCAGGTCTCCCCACTCTTTGGGTGGATTTTTAACATCTGAAAACATTCCTGATTGTTGCAAGCTAAGCATCCCTCTTGCTCACTTATCCCTGAATTTACTCTGTTCTTTAAGATTCTTAAGCTAGTTTTGCCTTTGACAGTTGACGTTTATACGATATCAGATTCCATCCTGGGGACATATCTATATCTCCTAACATTGTTTACGAATCAGAATAACACTTTGAGCCTGACTCCCTACTTAGGGGTGTGTGTGTCACACTGTAACCTTCCATGCATTAAATACTTCTCAACATTTATTCTAAAAGATAAGGACTTTGGATAAGGCTGGTGTTTATACTAACTGGACTTGTTTCCCTTCCCCATCTTTCCTTGTTTTTCTTTTTTCTTTTTCTGTGCTATTCCATGAATGTAAAAACAGATTAATTCAATTGGAAATGAATGTGTAAATTTTCAAGATTGGCAGCTTGAAAGGTTGTGAAAATGAATGTCAACTGAAAATATGGAGGGAGGTGGTGGATTTCGAAGGCAGGGATTGCTCTTTTTTAAAAAAGAACACAGAATAGGAGCTTTTACTCCTGTGGTCCCTTTTTTGAAAAAATTTTTTTTCAGAGAGAGAGAAATCTTTTTTTTAAAGCCTTGCCCTTCCCCCCAATCTCAAGTCACTGGCAAGGGACAGAAGACTGCCATGATTGCCTCGGGGTTCACTTCCTGGCGGTGGTGAGAGACGTAACTTTCTCTTGTAATTGGATACAGTCCAGATTCTGTAAAGGAGAAGTGGAAGGCTGACCCATTGTATTACTGAATTGGTTGGTGCTCTATCTTTTAAAATAGAGCAAAGATGCTATGCCTTCAACATGTTTTTATTATTGAAATAATTCATGAACATGAGTGAAAATTTAGACAACGCAAAGAGGTAAAAGAAAAAGTATCCAGAAGTCCTACCACTCAGATAATTATTTTGCTATTTCCTAGTAAGTTTTTCTTACATTTCCTCTAGTCCTTTTCTTTGCATATTTTAATGTCAGTTTAATAATTCTGTATATGGCTATAGCAGTCTTTTCATCTAAACTCACAATAATCATTTTTTCATGATTTTTTTTTTAAGTAAACTAGGTGCAGTTTTCATGCCTGCATGAATTTCCACGGACTCAGCTAAGTTTCATATTATTTTCTGTTTTTGGATGTAAAAATGTTTTTTTATCCTCAGAATTATCACTAATAATGCCATTGTATCTTCATGTATCACATTTTATAAGTTTGAGGGGGTTTTTATGGGCTACATTCCCAGAAATGAAATCGTGGTGTCAACGTTCCTGGACGTTTTTACTGCTGGGTTCTGTTTCAGAAGAATTGTCCACTCGCACAGCCAGTAGTCAGTGTTTGCAAGCGGAGCTGTTCTGTGTCAATTAATTTGTATCATAAGGAAATGGGTCATCGACCCGTTTCCTTCTGGACCTGTAACAGTTGGAACTTCATACAGAATAAACACTAATTAAAGCTTAAATAACCCTAGTGGTGGAGGTTCAACAGTCTCTGATGGCAGCTCATTGCAGAATTTAATAGCCCAGGGGGTTTTGATTTCCTTTTATTTTCTTTTCCTCTCTGCTGTTTTCCTCCCTCCTGGGCTTAAAACACGCTTTCCTGGCTGGCTGCGGTTAAGCCTTAGTACTTCTTGTTCTGCCTTTGTTGATTAATGAGTATAATTGACCCCTGTTGTCTCTATTATATGAGCCACAGCAGTTTGTTTTTTAATGTAGCAGTTATTTTCTGAGCTGTCACAAAAATGCCTTACAAAGCGAGCTCATTATCAGTTCCAAGGAGAATTTCAAGTGAGACAGTGAATGAAGGTCTCTTAAGAGAAGGAGGAGGAGGAGAAGTTGAAGCTGTTCAAATGTTCAAGAAAAGTAGAGAGTTCTAGGGGCAGGGTAACAACAACGACTTATTGCTCGGGTACCCAGCAAAACTTGGATATATCCTGAAATTAGTAGAGTAAAAATCGCTCCCTGTAGAGCCTTGGCACCTGGGCAGAGAAGGACTGATCGCAGGTCCAAGAAACCTTGAGTCCAGCGTTTATGGAGAGGATCGAAGTCCATTAGAAGTTGGTGGTTATGAATGTGATAGAACACCCAGGTAAAAGTCTGTCTGTACGAGGAGTAGAGGAGATCTGTTAAATTGGAAAGTTTTATCTGAGCAAGATGCTAACCAAACAGAATACCTAAATTTAATGTTCTTTCAGAAAATGGTTTGCTATTCATTTATAAGTTTCCCTCCCCCCCCATTTCTCCCTTCTCCCTTTACCCCACGATCTTGATGAGATTTTCCTTTGCTCACAAACTGACCCAGAGTGCAGCAGAGATCCAGGGAAGAGAAACAGAACGAAAGGAGATCTTGGCTTTAACACAGCCAGTCTGCCCTGGCCCTGAGCAAGCAGGGCCCTTCTGTTGCGGGGCTCAGCTTGTCTCCAGCTGTTCGGGTGCGAGCTCTTCTGGGGAATGTCTTGCTATGGAACCTCTCTTCAACCCGTTGCACTTTTCTCTAGGAGAAGAGATGGAAATTCACCACAGAGGGAAGGGAGAGTGTCCTGAGTGGCAGTAATAAGTAGTGCTAGTGGCTCTGAGCCAGGGAATGCTGCAGCTAGAGGAGATGTGGGGCTTCTCTGGTGGCTCAGTCACTGAAGAAGCCACCTGCAGTGCAGAAAGGTGCGGGTTCAGGCCCTGGGTTCAGAAGATCCCCTGGAGAAAGAAATGGCAACCCACTCCAGCATTCTTGGGAAAATCCAGTGGGTGAGGGTGACTGGCGGGCTGCAGTCATGGGGTCGCAAGAGTTGGACTCGACCTGACGACTAAACCCCCACCCGAGCAGACTTTGACGATCATTTCTTCCTTTTGTGGATTAGCAGGTAGGGAAAGTCAGGTACGGAAGACTTAATGTACTCTGCCCTTGGTTCATTCCAGTCCCGTTAGAACTGGGTCTTAATCTAGTTCTCCTTTCTGGTTCAGTACTTTTTGTTCAGCGAGGGGATGTCTCACCAGCTTTTAGTGACTTCTCACCAGCTTTTAGGCATCTTTTGGTAAATTCTTCCATTCTTCTGTATTCATGCAAGGATTTGATCCAGAACAGTCCCAGAGAAAGTACTAGAAGTGGAAGATTACCTTGATGGTAAAGAAACTGGCAGTGCCTTACTTAAGATGCATTTTGTTTTGTTATGAATAGTCAGAAGAAAGTTGATTTGGTTGCTTCCAGAAACCTCTACTGCCAGAGCCCTCTGGCTGGAGGGGCAGCTCTGGGGGGGAGGGCATGTGGAAGGATGTGCAGAGCATCTTCAAAACTAGCTGCAGAGTACCAGCATGTTAGGACTCTGAGACGTCTCATCTTCTTGCTTGAGGAACTGTCACTTATTGTAGGGATGTCTCAGGAACAACGTGGGCAGGGGGAGGCTCTGCCACTGATGGTGGGGCGGGGAGGGTCAAGGGTCAGTCCCCAGACCAGGAAGATGGCTGCCTTCTTGGTTAACCCTCACCCTCAAATTTAAAACAATTGAGTAACTGGAGCTTACTTAATGAAAAGTATACTGTTTTGTACACATGTAAATTGGAAGCAAACAGTATCTTGAGTTTCTTCAATGTAGGAATTTCTGTAGTCTCTGCAGCTGTGGGATTTAGTAACAGAATTCCCCACGTTAAGTGAATTTGCAGGTGCAGAATTTATGATGATATGGGGCAAAGAAATCAGGGGGGCTTGGGTTAAGAATATACTTAAGAAATCCCTTTCAGATTTGTTTTATATATACTTGGACCAGTGAAGAGAGAATTGAAAATGATGGTTATAGGGACATTTGTACACTTTCAGTTAATCCTGATTGGTGCTGTATTTTTTTTTTTTTTCCAGTTGTCTTCCTGTGTTTATAGGAAATGCAGATGACACTCACATTAAGAGATATTTTCCTCTCTAGGTTCAGTCATACACTTAACATTTCTTGTTTTACGTTTTAAACTTCTCACATGTCTTGTCCTGGTGGTCATGATGGATCTATATGTAGCTCTCCCCACCCGCAGATGAAATGAATAAAGAAACACATTAAATTTAGTACATATGAATAGTTGGCTCTCAAACTCCCCAGCATCTCAAATGTGCCCGCAAAACTTCCCCCAGAGAGGCCCACCTTCTCAGGTCCTCGTTTTCCTTCCTTTTTCATCAGTTCGAAGGGAAGGTTTATTCCTCCCGCTTTCCATATCCGTGGAGGCTTTCTTGCTACAATCTCAACTTACTCTTTTGCTGTTTGTCTTACCTTCTGCTGCTCCTTAAAGATGCTTCCTCTCTAGCGGTGTTTTCTGATAGAGTCCCATGGTTTCCATGAAGACGTCGAGATGTGAGCTCATGGGAGCTCAGAGCTGCTGTGAAGGCATGTCCCTGTATTCTTGCATAGTGCCTCGCGCGCGTGTGTTTTGTGTGACACTCTCATCTGTTCTCCCCAAAGCAAATCTCCCTCTCTGCCTGTGATGATGTGGGCAGATACCCTCCTTCATCTGATTTCAGGCCCTGAATTACGGTGATGTGGGGCACCTTACCTGTATTTAGAACTTCACACTTTCTACAGTGTTTCATTCATTTCATGTTTCATCATAAAATACGATGTGTTGTCACACTTGAGAAAGGGCCTCACCTTTTGAGCGGAGCTAAAGTTGCCCCGCTTCGTACCTTAACCCTAACGCCCTGCAGCGCTCTTCTTTGGTCTGAGATGCGGCGCAGCTGACGGGTTGGATCTGTGTTTTGTCACACAGGTTACGCCGGCCAGGACTTCGACTGGGCAGACTATCACAAACAGCACGGGACCGAGGAGGCACCTCCCTTCTGCTTCAGAAACGTAAGACGCCTGCTGCGTGCTCCTCCTTTTCTCATGTATGTTACCCACCGTGAGTTGCACACTCTATGTACGTTACTTCCTGTTTATTGGCCGTGGTGGGCTTAGAGTGCCACCCTGCACCGCAGCATCCTCAACTTCGTGTTGGTTTTAAGTCCTTTCCACTGTTGTATCGGTTAGGGTGA
The DNA here is from genome assembly GCF_042477335.2 of Ovis canadensis. Classification (NCBI taxonomy): domain Eukaryota; kingdom Metazoa; phylum Chordata; class Mammalia; order Artiodactyla; family Bovidae; genus Ovis; species Ovis canadensis. The sequence continues at coordinate 27,167,601 of NC_091257.1, read as the reverse complement.
TGCTGGGCTGTCGTAGCAGGCTGGAGACGAAACGTGTCGTAAGTTTCTCTCTTGCCGGTGGATGGTCCAGGTTGTTATCGATCAGCAGGTGGTTCTCCTCCTTGTGCTGAGCCTTGGGCTCGGCTGGTACTTGGCCTGGCCATCTGAGTCTAGTGAGCAGACAGGGAAGGGAGAGCCAGGAGAGGAGAACCTTGGTTCTAGACGCTGAGTTTGATACTGACGCACATTACATATTATTTCTGTCACCTTCCATTGTGGAGAAGTAGTCACTCGTGGCATGATGTCGCAAAAATGGGAAGTGTGCCCTGGTCGGGCGACTGGTCCCCCACCTTGAGCCTGGATTCTGGTGGGAGAAGCACAGAGTTTGGTGGACAGTCAGCCACCAGGGCCACGTAGGGCTTCCCTGGTGGCTCAGTGGTAAAGCGTCTACTTGCCAATGCAGGAGATGCGGGTTCAGTCCCTATGTCGGGATGATCCCCTGGAGAAGAAACTGGCAACCCATTCTAGTATTCCTGCCTGGGAAACCCCATGGACAGGAGCCTGGCTGACTACAGTCCATGGGGTTGCAAAGGAGTCAGCCACAACTGAGCACCTAACCAGCAACAGCAGAGTGTGACCTGTGGGATCGTAGTTCCCAGCCCAGGAATCGAACCTGTGCCCCCTGCATTGGGAGTGTGGTATCTCAACCACTGGATTGCCAGGGAGTGTAATATTGATAAGTTCATGGAGTGGGAGATTCTCTGCTCCTGAGAAATAATGTTAAATTATGTTCCTAAATTTCTTTATTGGATTAAAGTAATAAGATGCTAAATCCAACACTTTTCTGCTGTGCTTTCTTTAAGCTACCTATTCAAACAGAGCTTTTTGGCACAGTGACACATGAAATAACTGTGTGTGTGTGTTCAAACGTGTGTAGTTGCTTAGTTATAGGAGTTTCTTGTACATAATAGTTTATAAACTATTCATTGAAACATAGGAACCGAAAAGGGATGTGAATCATCTCCATCTTGAGAATGAGACACAAAGGTATAGCCTCATAAGTTGAACATGCATTTAGTTAGGAAAGTTCATTTTTTATGCTAAGAGCAAAGACTTGGCCCTCCCGTTGGGGACTGTGCCTACTGCAGAGTGTCACGCTCCCACGCTGAAGCCGTGTTTTCCAGCACGTGCTCCTAGAGCTGCTGATTCATTGCTGCCTCAGGATAATTCATCCTCCAGGGACTCGGTTGGCAGCCCTTTCTGTTGGGAAGAGCTGGCTTAATAGAGAGAAGCTCAGTGCTAAGCATAAATCAGAATCAGATTTGGGGAAATTAAGTAGGTTGATGATGAGGTCAGCTTGTGTTCATAAATACAGAAACATATCTGTGGCAGGGCTGGAAATCAGGGCTCTGTACGTGATCCGGCGAACTCCTGCCGGGTGACGTCGCCTTTCACGGCATTGGCAGGGCTGTACGGTGGGTGGGGTGGGTGTGTGTGTGGTGGGGGGTATGGAGACAGCTGTGCGACCAGCCAGCAGAGGACAGCAGCTGGTCAGCCCTGAAGGTGTGTTAAGTCCGTTGGAGTCTTACTGGGCTCTGTGCTGTGTTGGTATCGCTAGTCATGGAATCTACTGGCCTCACTGCCTTTCGTTTAATTGTGAAAACTCTTCATCACATCCTTCCACCCCTCTGAGGCCGTGCTTTCTTCCAGACGGGAGATCATCCTTCCCCAACTTTTTAGCCGTGGAAAGAAAACCTTCACATCCCCGTCTTATTCTGGATTCGGCAAGTTATTTCTTCCAGGACAACGTGCTTCCCCCAAGGCATCTTTTTATCTGCCCTCTGCCAGCCGTTGTTCAAATGGATCTTTATGGGGAGTTAGGAGCCGTGTCCCCAGGCAGCCTCTGAGCTTTCAGGATTCAGCGTACCAGGATGAGATCTGTATTAATGAAAACACTGGCGTTTTAATTAGGAATGCACTTGCTATCAAGGTGCCCCCTCCCCAACTTTGTGTCTGGTTGTCTGTTTATTTAATCGACCGCGTGGGTATCTGCCTGGTGGCGTGTGCGTTGCATTATTGGGACCTTGCTGGATGATGTTAGCAGGCTACACATGGTCTTGAATGGCGTGCTTATTGTGAATTCATTTTTCAATCGCACATCTTGTGTGTACTAGAGGAGGGGTAATGAGGAAGTGGGTGCGTGGAAGATATTGCCCTGGGGATGTTTAAAAATCCGAGATGGTTCTGAGATGGATCGACACAGCTAAATACTTACTAGAATAAACTCACAGGTAACAGTTTTGCTATGGGTCCTTTATAAATTACCCTCCTGCAGTGAGCTAAAATGAAAGGAGGTTATACGGTTTTAGCTTTCCCTTATTAAGTAGGATAAAATGCATTTTGACTTACTTAGAGACTTTTCAGGGGCCTATCAGGTCGTGTCATCAAAAAGAAGCTCAATACCTAATAGTCATGAACCTGGCAGGATGACTTGCAGAAAAATAGCCAACCTGGAATTTCTTTATTTCCAGAGAAACATAAAGGAAAGGAGCAAATGGGTTTCTTAACACACACATTGGATAATTTAGTCCTGGTAACATAAAGATTTAATTGCATTTTCAACTTAACTTCCATTAAAAAAAAACCATGGAAATATGAATTACCTTGTTTTCCTTCTAGAAGTCACGTAAAGATGTAATCGCTCTTACTTACAGGAACCTGTTTATCTCAGTTTATGTATTTCAAATTAGATATATTTATAATATTGTGACCAGATAAAAAACCAGTAAGTAGTGGGTAATTTGGGGAAAATTTCATGTTTATTTTGAAATATTAGGAGGGAGTGTTGCTTCTAGTATTGGCTGAGTAAGCTCGTACTTGATCCTCCTGCAGATAGCAACTATAAATTCTGGATGGAATACCAAACCAGGCACCCGAGAGACATGGAGAATGAACATAAGCAGGCAGATTCTGAGGGGAGGCAGGTGCCTGGAAGAAAGGCGTGCAGGAGTGGTCATCCCATTTTTTTTTAAACAGACTTTTGCATTTATCTTATGGCCCCACAACCCTTCTTTCCCTAGAGAAATGAGAGCTTAGTGTTAGAGACTGAATTTTGTCCCCCCAGAATTCATGTGTTACAGTCCTGATTCTCAGCACCTCGAAATGTTGACTACTTGGAGGGAGAGTAGAGTGAGGTCATGTGGATGGGGCTTTATCCACCATGACGTGTGTCCTTATAAGAAGAGGAGATAAGGACACAGACCCCATCCATGGCAGGAAGACCTTGTGAAGACATGGAGGAGATAGCCGTCTTCAAGCCAAGGGAGAGGCCCCAGAAGAAATCCACCTTGCTGATGACTTAAAGTCGGATTTCTGGCTTCTAGAGCCATGAGTCAGTATTTCTGTTGTGTGAGTTTCCCAGCCTATGGTATTTGCTGTAGCAGCCTGAGCTTATTAGTGAACTTAGATTCACACAAAAACTTGTCCTTGAATGTTCATCGCGGCTTTGTTCACAGCTACCAAGGCCTGGAAACCGCTCAGCTGCCCTCCAGCTGGTAGATGGATAGACACACCGTGCTTCTTCTGCAGACACCAGTCAGCATGAAGTAGAATGAGGTGCCGGTCCTGTGGCAGCATGCCTGATTCTCAGATAACACTTTGCTTAGCGGAAAAGGCCAGACTCGCAAGGCTCCCTAGCACAGTAGTCTACTTAGATGGTGTTAGAGGAAAAGTGGAATTACAGTAACAGAGAATAGATCCAGTGGTCCAGGAGCTGGGGGTCCTGGAGGGACTGATCAGCAGAGTCCCAGTGCCAGGCCTCTGCAGGTGACGGCCCTGTTCTGTGTCTTGCCTGTGAGTATGGTTGCAGGATTGCATGCATTCATCTGACAGTCCTGCCTTCCTAGAACATCGCCCTGAAAAGAATGAATTTCCCTCTACGTGTATTTTTAAAAGTGAATTTCAAAAGTAAATGAAAATAAACAAAAGGATCAAAGGGAAAATAAGGACCGTTTCAGATAAAAGGAAACTGGGAAGTCAGCACCTGCAGACCTACAGTTAGAGGGATGGGATGGGGAGGGAGGTGGGAGGGGAGTTCAGGATGGGAACACATGTACACTCATGGAGGATTCAAGTCAGTGTATGGCAAAACCAATATAATATTGTAAAGTAAAATAATTAACAAATAAAAAAATAAAAGCAACAACAACAAAAAACAAACTGGAGGACAGACATCATGCTGAAGGAGGTGATGCCAGGTGGAGACTGCGGTGTCCTTTCCCCCTGAAGCGTACCCGGTGTGATATGAGTGAGGAGCGCAGGGAAGAGAGGTGATGGGCGTCACAGTGATTCTGGGGTCGGAAGGATGCACACAGAACTGGGAAATGAGAGTGGACTCATCCTCTCGCTCATTCGGGTATTATTAGGCTCCTGCTGTGTGCCAAGCAGACGTCTCTTTTCTGGGACACAAATGAAGAATGCGTGGTTCTTTCCTCATGGGTGATGGGGAAATAAGCGTGTGAACTCACTTATCTTAGTACGGTCTGTGCGCTTGCATGTGTGTGCACGTTTGCGTGTGCATGGGTGCGTGTGTGTTTATTTCTGCTGTGCCAGCTGGCTCCGCTCTTACTGAGCGTTTTCTCGTTGTGGCATCTGCTGGCTCAGTGTCCGTTCTCTTTCTCTTCCAGACATCGTTCAGTCGGGGGTTCACGAAGAACATGAAGCTTGAAGCCGTGAACCCCAGGAACCCGGGCGAGCTCTGTGTGGCCTCCGTCATAGCTGTGAAGGGGAGGCTGATGTGGCTCCGCCTGGAAGGTACTCGCAGTTCCTGATCATCTGAATTCGGGGTCCCCCGGGAAGGGGCAGGGGCTGACGGCCACAGCACTGCTCAGTGCGCCCGCTTCGCTTTCCTCGTGTTTCAGCTGTCTTAAATTATTCAGCATTCTTAAATAAGTGAAACGAATCAAATGTAAATTCATTCAGAGGCTCTCGTCTTGACTAATGGTTTCATGAAATGAGATGCTGGTGCGAAATTATGTTTGGAACACAGTGGTCTTTTTACATCTGATTATACAAGCTAATGTCACAATTAAATTAATATGAGTCACTAAAACTGGTATTTGAGGTCTTGGTTGTTAGCAGGACAGAATTATATATTTGCATTTTAATGTGAATCCTACCCTTTACTGCGGTTTCTTTCACAGATGTTTAGTTTTTCCTTAAAATAGTAACTGGACATGACTGTCTCCCCAAATATATAATAAACAGAACGTAGACCTGTTTGTTCAGTGATGTTTAAACCAGCAGTCCCCAGTCTTTTTGGCACAAGGGACTGGTTTCGTGGAAGGCAGCTTTTGCATGGACTGGGGGTGTGATGGTTTCAGGATGATTCGAGTGCATTACATTTGCTGGGCATTTTATTTTTGTTACTATACTGGCTTGACTGCATATCAGCCCAGAGGTTGGGGGCCCCTGGTTTAAACTGTTCTTCATAGCTTCATTTTGTTTATAATCATCCAGATAATTCACAGAACAGTACACTTCCTAAGCAGAAGTTTGATGAGCTTGTGGACTTTATTTTTCAGATGTTATATTTTCAGAGAGGAAGAACTAAAATGCATTTGATCGTTAAGGTTTTGCCATCTTCCTGTGACTTAAAATTCTTTGGGTCTTCTGTTTGTTTGTCAGTTTCATAGCATTTCAGATGTATATGGGAAAAGAATAAGGTGTTAGAGATGAGTCATACAATCATGTTAGCTTTCCTAGCTTAGATTTTAAATTTTATGACATGGTCAACCACCATAGGCCTAGAAAGTTTGGAAGGTTATGGAATTGGTGCCAGTATCTTTATCCTCTTCCTTATTAAACAAGTCTTAAAAAAAACACTGTGTTCTTTGATAGGCCTATTATCTAATAAATATTATAGTCCAAGAGATTGGAAGGGGCAGAGAACAGTGATTCTAGCTGAAAATCCTAATTCCCAGAAAATAGTTTAAAACATAACCATGGTTTGGGATTTCAAAATCAATCTAAAAGGAAATTCTGAAAAAAGTGGTTGCTTTTAGTAGATTTACACTGCTACCAGAATTCTGAGTAGAATGGCCTCTAGTTGGAATTAGCCAAAATGTGGACGCAGGTGTCATGGTGGTATTTCAGCAGTTACTGAAGTAGGATATAAACTTATTTTCATTACTGCCTGTAAAGTTGAATCAACAACTGTTGGAAAAACAAGATCCCTTCAGTGATTTTTGAATCCCTAGAGCTTGTTACCTAACACCATACTAAGCCTAATACTATTGAGAGATTAGAGTCTTGTTTGCGCAGTTAAATTTGACCAAAAAAAAAAAAAAAAAAAAAAGGTAAAGTTCAAAGTCCATGTTCCCTCATCATTAGTTAGCACATCATGGTTAGAATTCTTTGGCTGCTAAATAATTTATTTAGCAGCTTGTGCTTCCAGAGTGCTTTACAGCTAACAGACAGCAGTTAAGAGTGTCCTGATTTTTATAGATGGAGAAACTAGCTGAGGCATTAAGAGGTGCCTGTGGTTTGGTTTCATCCCTCTTAACATCTTTATTGCGTAATTCAACAGACCCTACAACTTCCCAATTCTTAAAAAGAATGATGAGCAGCATCTAGTGTGCATTTAACATTTTGACAGTCTTTCCTCATTATTGATCTTTTTCTTTGGGTGTCCACTTCTGGTTTTATAGCAAAGAAATGTAAATCAGCTCAAGGCAGCTCTTGTTCTTACTCTCCTGAGTGCTTTAATTGGGATTAATGAAAATTAGTTAGCTTTAGAAAGCAGGTCAGAAAACTGATTGTCCGTTTTTCCAGACCTTACATATTACAAAAAAAAATCTGTTGAATATTGTTTACCTGGTGTTGAGTATTGTTTACCTGGTGTTGAGTATTGTTTACTTGGTGTTATTGGTCAGAATTATGCCTTTGCCTCATCAAGTCAATTTAAAATTCATTCAGTTTCTTGATCTTTTGGGGTTTTTTTATTTTTTGGTTCTGTTTTGATTTTTTATCCCTTTCTGGATATTGACCTTTGAAAGTGACAACAATCTTAATGGCACTTTGCTGCTGCTGCTAAGTCGCTTCAGTCGTGTCCGACTCTGTGGGACCCCATAGACGGCAGCCCATCAGGCTCCCCTGTCCCTGGGATTCTCCAGGCAAGAACACTGGAGTGGGTTGCCATTTATTTCTCATTCTCTCAGATTTTTCTGTGTATATTGTTTTCTTTCCTCAGTCCTGGAGACAAAATATTAGAGATTCACTCTTCTTACTTTTGTGCAGTTAAATTATTGCTGTGATCATGGTGATTCTTATTATAGACAGTCTATGTGACGGTTTATTGTGTACTTCATACCAGTTTATCACTTACATGTATTAAATTGATTTGAAATATTTTCAACACATAGCTAATTCACGAAGTTTAGGTAATTAAAATGATCATTTTAATTTAGTGTTTGACTTCCCTTAAAGTCAGGTACTTCCTTAAGTGCCTCTACAGGAGCTAATGTTGGAGAGGAAAAGAAGAATCAAACCCATGAGATGAGTGTAATATTATTTGGGGTTCATATTTGGGAAGAATGTCAAGTTTTCAAAAACTGCTGACAGTGAACCAGGGTAGTTGCTGATGATGGGGTTTTGAGTTTGGGAGAGGATGTTGTGACGCTTTCTCTTGTGTTAATATCTGCTGTCAGTTAGCGTCTCTATGATTAGCAGCATTTATTCATGTTCTGGGCTTCCCTGGTGGCTCAGTAGTAAAGAATCCACCTACCAGTGCAGAAGACTCAGGTTCCATCCCTGGGTTGGGAAGGTCCCCTGGAGGAGAAAGTGGCAATCCACTCCAGTATTCTTGCCTGAAAAATTCCACGGGTGGGCTGCAGTCCATGGGGTCGCAAAAGAGTGGGACACAACTTAGTGACTAAACAATAGCGATTCATGTTCCATGCATTTACATTCAGTTATAATGTCTCTGTGTCATAGCCCCACACACTAGCTCACAAGTGGTTACACCCGCATCTCACAGTCCAAGTCACATTGTATTTATTGGCCATCATTTTCTCATGGGACATGTAGGGTGTGGGTGTTCTCAGAGTGTGTTAATTTTCTCGAAGAAGGTTGACACCTTTGGATTGCCTTTCTAGGTCTTTCTTATTCCCATTATTACACTGTTTTCCTCCTGTTTTGAAGAAGTTGTCTGGTGAATGTTAGGTGTTTCATTCAGCCTTTTAGCGTAGGTAGAAAATACCTTTTATGTTACAAAAGTACCATGACCTGCAGGCCTTATTTCCACTGGCTTATTTAGCTCTTTCATTGTTGCCACTATAGGAATTTTTGTGGCGAGCTTTAGAACATGAGTAACCAAACCTGGTTTTGAAATTGGAAGCCCTGTTAGAAGTGAAAGAAAGTTCTGGGTTAGCATTTTTGCACCTTGAACATGGGGAGGGAATGGTGGCCCACCCGGTGTTTGTCACCTGGGGGTTTCCCTTCAGGTTTGTCAAAAACAAGCATACAGAGAACAGAAAGACACAGAGATGACCCAGAAGTCATCACGTCTGTGGAGAAGTACCAGACTGCTTAATTCGAACCATCAACTTAGGTTGTTACTTGTAGTATCTCATAGTCTTTTCTCTTTGCTGCCCTCTGAAACAAAATCTGGAGAGAATGAAAGTTCTCCACAGTCAATACTAGAAAAACATATTGTAAACATTTCAGCCCCAGTCTGCTCTGTGTATCACTTTGGATGGGACCTTTTTGAAAAGCCGCATCCTTTACCATGAACCTCACATCCTCACTGACCAGCGCTGAACACGCGGGGCCTGGCCCGGACGTGGTCCCTGATTCCACAGGTGATGTCCAATGCAAGCAAAACCTGTCTTTGCCAATTTTCACAGAGCACAATACTTGTATGAGAGTTCACGTGCACTTTGCTTGCTAAAGTCTTGTCGAATGGATACGAGGAATAAATAAAAGCTGTGTCCCTGAGCGAGAAAGTGATTTAAGATATGAGCAACCCTTTAAGAACTGCTTTTTGCTAATCGAATGTTGAGATAGTGAGATATTTTCTACTCATCAGCTGAAATTCAAAATCTCCTTGGTTGGTTTTTGCTGTGTGCCTGGCGCAGTTCTGGTAAACCTCCTTCCACATCATAATCCGTGGGAGTCCTAGGCAAGTACCAGTTCCCAGGGGTGCCCCACTCCTACCCCTTCTGACCCTGGGAGCAGGGTCTGGGAATCTGCATTTCATATCACCTTCCCCAGATGATTCCTCTGCATGGGGAGTTTGTCAGGGCCTCTCGGACCTCAAATGTGCCAAGAAACTCAGGCAAGATTAACCTCTGAAGAGGTGGAAGAAAACTGCCCTTTTAGCCTTTCTGTATAATGATCAAGTCAGGTGGTTGATAAGCGTTTTGCAGAGACTTGCAAAAATGAGACAAGGGAAAGTGCAAATGTGAAAGTGATTATGTTTCCCACCAGTGTGGGTGGGTTTTAAATCTTTGAAAAGGGTTATGGGCTGCTGGAGCCATTTTGGGGAGAGGCTGCTTTAGCAGATGGTTGGGTGTGTGTATATGTGTGTGTGTATGTGTGTGTGTGTGTGTGTAGATATATGTATATATATATAGGTGTGTATATGTATGTATGTATATAAGGGTGTGTGTATATATATATATATGGGTGTGTATTTAAGTGTGTGTGTGTGTATATATATATATATATATATATATATATGGGTATGTATGTATAGGTATGTGTGTATATATATCAGTTCAGTTCAGTCCCTCAGTCATGTCTGACTTTTGTGACCCCATAGACTGGAGCACGCCAGCTTCTCTGTCCATCACCAACTCCTGGAGCTTGCGCAGACTCAAGACCATCATGTCAGTGATGCCATCCAACACCTCATCCTCTGTCATCCCCTTCTCATCCTGCCTTCACCTTCCCAGCATCAGGGTCTTTTCCAATGAGTTACTTCTTCACATCAGGTGGCCAAAGTATTGGTGTTTCAATTTCAGCATCAGGCCTTCCAATGAATATTTAGGATTGATTTCCTTTTGTAAATCAATTAAAAATCCATTAGTTAGATCTCTTTGCAGTCCAAGGGACTCTCAAAAGTCTTCTCCAACACCACAGTTCAAAGCATCAATTCTCTGGTGCTCAGCTTTCTTTATAGTCCAACTCTCACATCCATACATGACCACTGGAAAAATCATAGCTTTGACTGGATGGACCTTTGTTGGCAAAATAATGTCTCTGCTTTTTAATATGCTATCTAGGTTGGTCATAGCTTTTCTTCCAAGGAGCAAGCGTCCTTTTATTTTATGGTTGCAATCACCATCTGCAGTGATTTTGGAGCCCAAGAAAATAAAATCTGTCACTGTTTCCATTGTTTGCCCATCTGTTTCCCATGAAGTGATGGGACCGGATGCCATGATCTTTGTTTTCTGAATGTTGAGTTTTAAGCCAACTTTCTCACTCTCCACTTTCACTTTCATCAAGAGGCTCTTAAGTTCTTCACTTTCTGCCATAAGGGTGGTGTCATCTGCATATCTGAGGTTATTGATATTTCTCCTGACACACTTGATTCCAGCTTGTGCTTCATCGAGCTCAGGATTTTGCCTGATGTACTCTGCATATAAGTTAAATAAGCAGAGTGACAATATACAGCCTTGACAAACTCCTTTTCCGATTTGGAACCAGTCTGTTGTTCCATGTCCAGTTCTAACTGTTGCTTCTTGACCTGCGTACAGATTTGTCAGGTGGTGTGGTATTCCTATCTCTTGAGGAATTTTTCAGTTTGTTGTGATCCACACAGTCAAACGCTTCAGCATAATCAATAAAGCAGAAGTAGATGTTTTTCTGGAACTCCCTTGCTTATTCTATGATCCAGTGGATGTTGGCAATTTGATCTCTGGTTCCTTAGCATTTTCTAAATGCAGCTTGAACATCTGAAAGTTCACGGTTCATGTACTGTTGAAGCCTGACTTGGAGAATTTTGAGCATTACTTTGCTAGCGTGTGAGATGAATGCAAGTGTGTGGTAGTTTGAATATTCTTTGGCATTGCCCTTCTTTGGGATTGGAATGAAAACTGACCTTTTCCAGTCCTGTGGCCACTGCTGAGTTTTCCAAATTTGCTGGCATATTGAGTTCAACACTTTCAAAGCATCATCTTTCAGGATTTGAAATTTCTCAACTGGAATTCCCTCACCTCCACTAGCTTTGTTTGTAGCAATGCTTCCTAAGGCCCATGTGACTTCACATTTCAGGATGTCTGACTCTAGGTGAGTGAGTACACCATCGTGGTTATCTTGGTCATGAAGATCTTTTTTGTATAGTTCTTCTGTGTATTCTTGCCACCTCTTAATATCTTCTGCTTCTGTTAGGACCATTTCTGTCCTTTATTGTACACGTCTTTGCATGAAATGATCCCTTGGTATCTCTAATTTTCTTGAAGAGATCTCTAGTCTTTCCCATTCTATTGTTTTCCTCTATTTCTTTGCACTGATCACTGAGGAAGGCTTTCTTTCTCTCCTTGCTATTCTTTGGAACTCTGCATTCGGATGGGTATATCTTTCCTTTTCTCCTTTACCTTTAGCTTCTCCTCTTTCCTCAGCTATTTGCAAGGCCTCCGCAGACAACTGTTTTGCTTGTTTGCATTTCTTTTTCTTGGGAATGGTCTTGATCACGGCATTCTGTACAGTGTCACAAACGTTCATCCGTAGTTCTTCAGGCACTGTGTCTATCAGATCTAATTCCTTGAATCTATTTCTCACTTCCACTGTATAATCATGAGGGATTTGATTTAGGCCATACCTGCATGGTCTAGTGGTTTTCCCTACTTTCTTCAATTTAAGTCTGAATTTGGCAATAAGGAGTTCATGATCTGAGCCCCAGGCAGCTCCTGGTCTTCTTTTTGCTGACTGCATAGAGCTTCTCCATCTTTGGCTGCAAAGAATATAAGCAATCTGATTTCACTATTGACCATCTGGTGATGCCCATGGGTAGGAGTCTTCTCTTGTGTTGCTGGAAGAAAGTGTTTGGTATGACCAGTGCGTTCTCTTGGCCAAACTCTGTTAGCCTTTGCCCTGTTTCATTCTGTACTCCAAGGCCAAATTTGCCTGTTACTCCAGGTATCCCTTGACCTCCTACTTTTATATTCCAGTCCCCTATGATGGAAAGGACATCTTTTTTGGTTGTTAGTTCCAGAAAATCTTGTAGGTCTTCATATCTATATATATATAGATATAGATATAGATGTGTGTGTGCATATATATATATATGGTGTGTAAATATATGTATGTGTATGTATGAGTGTGTATATATATGCATGTATATTATGGCTTGGTATATATATGTGTATGTGTACATATGGGTCTGTATATATATATGTGTGTGTGTATATATGGCTGTGTTTATATATATGTATGTATATATATGGGTATTTATATGTATAAGACTTCCCCAGTGGCTCAGTGGTAAAGAATCCACCTGTAATGCAGGAGACATAGGAGTCACAGTTTCGATCCCTGGGTCGGGAAGATCCCCTGGAGGAGGAAGTGGCAACCCACTCCAGTATTTTTGCCTGGGAAATCCTATGGACGGAGGAGCCTGGTAGTCTACAGTCCCTCGGGTTACAGAAAGTTGGATGCGACTGAACATGCAGGTCCACACAATATATATGGGTGTGCGTGTGTGTGTTTATATAGGGTATGTATATTTATATAATGCGTTTGTATATATATGGGTGTGCGTGTGTGTGTATTTATATAGGGTATGTATATTTATATAATGCGTTTGTATATATATGGGTGTGCATGTGTGTGTATTTATATAGGGTATGTATATTTATATAATGCGCTTGTATATATATGGGTGTGCATGTGTGTGTATTTATATATGTGTATATGTGTATGTATGTATACATATATAGGTGTGTATATACATGTATGTATATATAGGTGTGTATATGTATATATATGGGGTGTATATATAGGTATGTGTATATATATGTATGTGTAGATGGGTGTGTATATATGTATATACATATACGTGTGTATATATGTATGTGTATAGATGGGTGTGTGTATATATGTACATATATATATGGGTGTGTTTATATATGTATATGTGTGTATATATATAGGTGTGTATATGTATGGGTGAGTATAAACATGTATGTATATATAGGTGTGCATATGTATATATATGGGGTGTATATATAGGTGTGTGTATATATATGTATGTGTAGATGGGTGTGTATATATGTACATATATATATGGGTGTGTTTATGTATGTGTGTGTGTATATATATAGGTGTGTATATATGGGTGGGTATATGTATGTATATATAGGTGTGTATATATATATATGGGTGTATATATATGTATATATGTGGGTATATATATGTATATATGGGTTATGTGTGTGTATATATATATATAGGTGTGTATATATATGGGTGAGTATATGTATGTATGTATATATAGGTGTGTGTGTATATATATATATGGGTATATATATGTATATATGGGTATATATATGTATGTATATATGGGTTATGTATGTGTGTATATATAGGTGTGTATATATATGGGTGAGTATATATATGTATGTATATATGGGTGTGTATATATATATATGTATATACATGAGGGTATATATATGGATATATATATGGGTGTATATATGTGTATACATGGGGTATATATCAACATATATATGTATATATGGGACTTGCACATCTGAAGAAGGAGGCGGGGGGCGCTGTCTGTGAACAGGCTTTGGAGACCGCCAGTCAGCTACAGAGGTTCCGGGTGGGCAGCAACAGCCCTGGCTCTGGTTTTCTTAAGCGAGATGGGGATACTGGGGGAAGAATTTGATGGGAGGCTGAGGAGGGAGATTACTCCCTAGAAGGCTTTGCAGTAGGAACCAAAGGCAAGTTTGGGTTTTCAAGCTGCTCTTGTGCTTGGTGTGACTTCTGACTGACCGTGTTCTCCGCACGAACCTGCCTTGAATGCTTTCCTAGGCTCCGGAGCGAGATTGCCTGGGTTTGAGCCCTAGATCCCCTCTTACCAGCCGTTTGATGTTTTCCTGACCCTCAGTTTGTCGTCGTCGTTCAGTCACTGAGCCTCGTCCAGCTCTTTGTGGCCCTGTGACTGCAGCTCGCCAGCCTCCCTGTCCCTCCCTGTCTGTCCGAGTTTGCCCGAGTTCACGTTCACTGAATCAGTGATGCCATCCAACCATCTCACCCTCTGCTGTCCTCCTCTCCCGCTCTCAGTCTGTCTCAGCATCAGGGTCTTTTCCAATAAGTTGGCTCTTTGCATCAGGTGTGAACGTTGGAGCTTCAGCTTAGTTTACTCATCTGTAAAATGAGAGTGAAACCATCTGATCTCCTAGGGTCGTAAGGATAAAACTCTTTGAAAAGTACGTGCGCGACAGTGAGTGTCCTAAGAGTTCACCATCCACGGCTCTCTCCCTCCACTTACACGTTTAATCCCGTTTCTGTCGTTTTCTTTCTGATGGTTTCCTAACCTGTGTCGCTCTTGTCAGCTAGTTTTGCTGTGTGTTGATTCCTTAGGAATTCAGCTCCAGGGCTGAGACGAGTGAGGGCTTCTCTGAGATCCCGCTCTGTGGGCAGCGTCTGCAGATGGGCGGTGCGGAGTGGATGCTGGGCGGGGCTTCCAGGACGCAGGTCCTGCTTTCTGTCTTTCAGTGCTCATCCTTCTCACTGCACACTTGAGCCCATCTGACTATTAGTGTCAGCGCTAGACGAGGTTAGGGGCTTCCCAGCTGGCACAGTGGTCAAGAATCCGCCGGCCAGTGTGCAGGGGGTCCTTCCCCTGCAGAAGGACATGGCAATCCACTCAGGTGTTTCTTGCCTGGGAAATCCCATGGACAGAGGAGCGGTGGCCCAGTGGTTAAGGATCCACCCTCCATTGCAGGTGATGTGGGTTGATCTCTGATCCGGGAAGACCCCACATGCCTTTTGTTGGGCAGTTAAGTTTGTGCCCTGCAACTGCAGAAGCCCAGGCACCAGAAGAAGAGAGGAGGCTCCCCTAGCTGCACCTGGAGAAAGCCCATATGCAGCAGTGAAGACCTAGCACAGCCAAAAATAAGATAAAAAGCAAAATGATTCTTAGGAAAAGAAATATATGAATGTTTATATTGCTACAGAAGTGTGTATGTTAAAGCACTAGCAGATGGGAAGAAGTAATCTATAAAGGTCACTTTCTACTCCCTCCTGAAGTATGGCTTTGACCTTGAAAATCTGATTTGTACCTAAACACATCTACTATTTGTATGTAGTAGATGAATTCAGCCTGTTAGCAAAATTGCTGAGTAGCTAAGAAATAGGCTCTATCTTTGTATTTTTGTGAGCATGGAGATGAGGGAGTGCCCTGTGTAACGGGAAACAGCTCGGTGACTCTTTTCATTGGCCCGTCTGCCGAATCCAGTGCCCTTCTCGACAAGAAAAGATCAGTTTTGTATTTGAAGCTAGTTGGGGAGTTTCTTTAGCTTTTGTCTGTTTTGGCAGTTTTGATGATTTCTTTAGCAGATTAGTTAAATGTTGGTTGAGTCATTTAATGCAGGGCGGAAATGCTTTCTAGTCATTCAGCTGTGTTGGAACCTAAGCCCTATAAACCTGCTTGCATTCTTGTAGGTTATGTATCTTTCAAATTATCGGAGAATTCAGTGAAAAGGAAGTCAGGATTGATAACCATAGTAATGACTTTCTCTGAGAACACATCAGAAGTTCAGTGTGATGACTGGAGGTGATAACGTGTGTGTAAGCATCTGCTGTCTGTGTTCCAGGCGCTTTGTGTACACCAAAGTTAGGTTTTAGCGCTAAATCTGGTACCTAGGTTTGTCAAATATTGTACTCTGGGAGCCAGTGTTGCTGAAATAGTGAGGAGATTTTATGTTTACTGGTATTGAGCTTCCAGAAGCTAAGTTTTGGAGTGCGATTCAGAATTCACCAGGTGATGTGTGATCGCTTGGTGTGTGATGGAGTTTCTAAGAGTGTTAACTTTTGTTTTGATTCCCAGTGAAGAAACCGAAAGCACAGCAAGATTAAGTGGTCAGGGCCAGGGGTCACTCCATTAATAGAGCTCTTTCTTATCTTTTGATTCTTGGTTCAAGAGTGTCTTTCCTCAAAGGGTGTTTTTAAAGAACTGTTGATTTGGTGTAGAATTTCCTTCTCTTTACCAGTTTCCAAATTTATTCTCTCAGTAACCAGAGTTCCTTGGAACCTCTGCTCATATTGTATCCAGATCTTTTCACTCAGAGTCTCTCAGCTGTTTTGCTGACTTAACACAAGGCATCATTTTGATTATGATATGAAGGCAGATCCCCACCAAAGAGACTCTCCTGCCTAAGTGACTTCGGTGTCACACGGCAAGAGTCTGAATTCAGAAGAAGTGATGTGGTCAAAGGATAAAGGAGTGTGTCCCCTAGGGAGCTGTGCTTTGATGCTCACTGCTTATAACCAGCGTCACTGAACCCTCCCAGTTCCTTTTAACCGGAACATCTAACTTCTGTTGGTTGAAGGTTGACCTCTGCTTGGTGTTGGGTGAAGAATGTCTTGGTGCCCCCACCCCACAGGCTGGACTACCTTCTTTAGCTTCAGAGCCATTCTTAGGAAAGAAAGATGCTACAGTTGTCCCCAATCATCCTTCCCCTTCCTCTTGTTTTCAGGGGAAAGTATGTCTTTTCCAAGCCCCCCTTCTTGTGAATCCTGTGAACTCCTGCTACCGACCTCTCTGGCGCTTGTATCTGTCGTAAAATACTGATGGCTTTGGGTTCAGCTTTCAGAACAATGTCTCCCCCTCCCCGCTCAGAGCCGCTCTGATTCCCCCTCCTCCTGTGTCTTTGTTGTTAACACCTGTTCGCACCTGTTGTCTCGACTCCCCCAGGCCTGCAGAGCCCGGCTCCAGAGTTCATCGTGGACGTTGAATCTATGGACATCTTCCCTGTGGGTTGGTGTGAGGCCAACTCCTACCCTCTGACTACACCGCACAATACAGCCTGTGAGTATTGCCCCACTCGGAGCCTTGCTGGGCATCTCTGGGACTTAGGTGAATAAATAGGCAATTTGGTAAAGAGAGTGGAGCCAAACTGTAAAAATCAAAGTGTTCTCAGTTTTGCACAGAACACCAGGACTTCTGTCTCATTCATCCTGTAAGTGTCTGCGTGAGATGAATGTCTGTAGGCACTTCCCAGCTTGAGAAACCAAGTCCCAGTGACAAGGTGGAGATGAGCGTGTGGGATCTTTACTCCCTGTTTGTGTTCATGAAAAAGTTTAAGCTAAGTACTATACATTTGTATGATTATATCTGAGAAAGAACTTATTCTCCTAAGGTTTACCCCAAAGGTTTATCCCAAAACCAGTTGTAATTGGTTCCAATAATTTACTGACATAAACACTTAACCATTCCTGGCAATGAAGAGATGAGGCCAAAGTGAAAACAGTGCCCAGTTGTGGATGTGACTGGTGATGGAAGTAAAGTCTGATGCTGTTGGAATGTTAGGTCCATGAATCGATGAATTAGAAGTGGTCAAACAGAAGATGGCAAGAGTGAACATCGCCATTTTAGGAATCAGTGAACTAAAATGGACTGGAATGGGTGAATTTAACTCAGATGAGCATTATATCTACTACTGAGGGCAAGAATCCCTTAGAAGAAATGGAGTAGCCCTCAGAGTCAACAGAAGAGTCTGATATGCAGTGCTTGGATGCAAGCTGAAAAACGGCAGAATGGTCTCTGTTCGTTTCCAAGGCAAACCATTCAATACCAAAGTAATCCAAGTCTGTACCCCAACCAGTTATGATGAAGCTGAACTTGAACGGTTATATGAAGATCTACAAGACCTTCTGGAACTGACACCCAAAAAAGATGTCCTTTCCATCATAGGGGACTGGAATGCAAAAGTAGGAGGTCAAGAGATACCTGGAGTAACAGGCAAGTTTGGCCTTGGAGTACAGAATGAAGTAGGGCAAAGGCTAACAGAGTTTGGCCAAGAGAATGCACTGGTCATAGCAAACACTTTCTTCCAGCAACACAAGAGAAGACTCTTACCCATGGGCATCACCAGATGGTCGACACCAAAATCAGATTGCTTATATTCTTTGTAGCCAAAGATGGAGAAGCTCTATACAGTCAGCAAAAACAAGATTGGGAGCTGACTGTGGCTCAGATCATGAACTCCTCATTGCCAAATTCAGACTTACATTGAAGAAAGTAGGGAAAACCACTAGACCATTCAGGTATGACCTAAATTAAACCCCTTACGATTATACAGTGGAAGTGAGAAATAGATTCAAGGGATTAGATCTAATAGAGTGCCTGAAGAACTATGGACAGACATTTGTGACATTGTTCAGGAGGCAGTGATCAACACCATCACCAAGAGAAAGAAATGCAAAAAGGCAAAATGGTTGTCTGAGGAGGGCTTACAAATAGCTGAGGAAAGAAGAGAAGCTAAAGGTAAAGGAGAAAAGGAAAGATATTCCCATTTGAATGCAGAATTCCAAAGACTAGCTAGGAAATATAAGAAAGCCTTCCTCAGTGATCAGTGCAAAGAAATAAGGAAATCAATAGAATGGGAAAGACTAGAGATCTCTTCAAGAAAGTTAGAGATACCAAGGGAACATTTCATGCAAAGACGTGCACGATAAAGGACAGAAATGGTATGGACCTAACAGAAGCAGAAGATGCTAGGAAGACGGGGCAAGAATACACAGGAGAACTGTACAGAAAAGATCTTCATGACCCATTTAACCATGATGGTGTACTCACTCACCTAGAGCCAGACATCCTGGAATGAGAAGCCAAGGTGGGCCTTAGGAAGCATCACTGCGAACAAAGCTAGAGGAGATGATGGAATTCCAGTAGAGAAATTTCAAATCCTAAAGGATGATGCTGTGGAAGTGCTGCACTCAATATGCCAGCAAATTTGGAAAACTCAACAGTGGCCACAGGACTGGAAAAGATCGGTTTTCATTCCAATCCCAAAGGAAGGCAATGCTAAAGAATGTTCAAACTACCACACAATTGTACTCATCTCACACGCTAGGGAAGTAATACTCACTGTTCTCCAAGCCAGGCTTCAAGAGTACATGAACTGTGAACTTCCAGATGTTTAAGCCGGTTTTAGAAAAGGCTGAGGAACCAGAGATCAAATTGCCAACATCTGTTGGATCATGGAAAAAGCAAGAGAGTTCCAGAAAAACATCTACTTCTGCTTTATTGACTATGCCAAAGCCATTGACTGTGTGGATCACAACAAACTATGGAAAATTCTTCAAGAGATGGGAATACCAGGCCACCTTACCTGCCTCCTGAGAAATCTGTATGAATGTCAAGAACCAACAGTTAGAACCAGACATGGAACAAAAGACTGGTTCCAAATTGGGAAGGGAGTATGTCAAGGCTGTATGTAGGTTGTCACCCTGCTTATTTAACTTATATGCAGAGTATATCATGCAGAATGCCAGGCTGGATGAAGCACAAGCTGGAATCAAGATAGCCAGGAGAAATATCCATAACCTCAGATATGCAGAGGACACCACCCTTATGGCAGAAAGCGAAGAAGAACTTAAGATCCTCTTGATGAAAGTGAAAGAGGAGAGTGAAAAAAGCTGGCTTAAAACTCAACATTTAGAAAACTGAGATCATGGCATTTGGTCCCATTACTTCATGGCAAATAGATGGGGAAACAATGGAAACAGTCAGACTTTATTTTCTTGGGCTCCAAAATCACTGCACATGGTGACTGCAGCCATAAAATTAAAGGATGCTTGCTCCTTGGAAGAAAAGCTATGACCAACCTAGATAGCATATTAAAAAGCAGAGACATTACTTTGACAACAAAGATCCATCTAGTCAAAGCTATGGTTTTTCTAGTGGTCATGTACGGATGTGAGAGTTGGACTATCAAGAAAGCTGAGCACCAAAGAATTGATGCTTTTGAACTGTGGTGTTGGAGAAGACTCTTGAGAGTCCCTTGGACTGTAAGGAGATCAAACCAGTTAGTCCTAAAGAAAATCAATCCTGAATATTCATTGGAGGGCCTGATGCTGAAGTTGAAACCTCAATATTTTAGACACCTGATGTGAAGAACTGACTTACTAGAAAAGACCGTGATGCTGGGGAAGATTGAAGGAGGGAGAAGGGGACAACAGAAGTTGAGGTGGTTGGATGGCATCACTGACTGGATGGACATGATTTTTAGCAAGCTCCGGGAGCTGGTGATGGATAGGGAAGCCTGGCGTGCTGCAGTCCATGGGCTCACAAAGCGTCAGACAGGACTGAGAGACTGACCTGAACTGATTCTTGGCATTAAATTACCAGTGAGATTTCAATTGGACTTTGAAGGGGGCATTACATTACATCCTTCTGATCACAAAAGTGCCAAATCAAACCAATATTAGTAGTCAAAATAACCCAGCATCCCATACACACACACACACTCACAAACACACCACTTAAATATATACAAGTGTGTGTTTTAATGTAAATTGTTGTAGGTCATTATCCTGAAATGGTAACCATTTAAAAAAATATTAATTTATAGTATATGATAATTCATTCAATAATAAATCTTAGCATTTATAATTCAACCCTAATGTGTCAACAGTATTATTTAAAATTGTTTGTCCTTAAATATAAGGCTTTTAATTTTTTGTGAAATAGGTTAGATATTTCTAATGTTTTCTTTATTAATTTGTATGCTGGCTAACTTTTTTTTAGCACCCTCCCGTGAGGTTCATTTACGTAGATGCTCAGAATATTGCTGTAAAGAGAGTTCCCTGCCATCGCCGGCCTCCTGTTTCCTGAGGTCGATAAATTTTGAAGGACACAAGGAACTTAACAATTCTCACCAAGCGTCAGATGAGATTATTCATGTGAATAAAGTAGGGGCCCAAGCTATAGAGAGAGGTGGATTCTAAGAGGTTCTTTTGCCCTGTACCCAGTACTGCATACTGAATCTCAGCCAATGACAGTAACGTCTTGCCGTCAGTTTAAAATACTTCTAAAATTATGAGCTTAGAATAATGATTTCAGCGTTGAGGGCCTTCTTTGCCTTTTATTCTCACTTAAAATGTCTTGGGTCCTTGGCTGTCAGCCCCCACAGCCCTGGGCAGGTCCTCCCCTGGCTCTACAGGTTTAGATCCAATCCTCCGTGCCTGCTTGTGCCTCAGACAGAAATTCGTGTCCTGACCCTCTCCCTTCCTCCTTCACTGGCTTTGGGAGGGGAGGAGCATTTTCAGTTTTTCTGGATGAAAGCCCACGTAGGTTAAGGTGAACGCAGTGACGTTTCGTCTCTGTTCCCCAGACTGTTGTGTTTGGCTTCTCATCAAGACATCACACAATTTGGGCATCTCACCCTAATTAACAAAGACCGACTTAGGCAACGTAGTCTGCACACTCATCTTCCCCTTTAGAGGTCACAGAGTTTGTACTTTCTCATAGTAATTATAGGCAGACTTTGTTGTCACAGGTCGTTTTTACACATTGAAAGTTTCAGGCATCCCTGCCTCAAGCACGCCTGTGATACCACTTTTCCGACAATGCTTTTTCGCTTCGTGTCTCTGTGTCACATTTTGGTAACTCTTGCCGTATTTCTAACTTTTTCATCATTATTGTATTTGTTGTCATTATCTGTGATCAGTGACCTTTAGATGTCACCACTATAACTCAGTGATGCTCAGATGATAGCATTTAACAATCAAGTATTTTTGATTAATGTATATACACTGTTCTTTAGACAAAATATTATTATGATACACACTTGATAGACTACAGATTTATAGTAGACTTATAAAACATAACTTTTATGTGCACTGGGAAACCAGAAAATTCCGGTGACTCCTTTATTGTGATAGTCACTCTATTGGGTGGTCTGGAACCAAACCCACAATATCTCTTGAGGTCTGCCTGTCCTGGAATTGGATACTAAATAAAATCAAGAATAGATGAAATTTTGAATCACTATTTCTCTTGTTTATTTGTGTTCTTGTGGTGTTTCTCATACACACATTTTGCTTTGCAGAGGCAAAGTCAAATTAAACCTGCCAAACTCCGAGAACTTTAGAAATTCTGTGAGCATTAATTTTTCCTAATGTTGGAAGATGCAGGAGTATCTATGTCTGAGTTAGCAGATGCCAAAAGCTCTGGTCTGTCTTTGTGAAGGTGATTCCAACCAGTTCTAAATGTAACCTGGAGATATTCTTAACCTCAGGTTATTGTTGGCTGGTTTCTGTCACTGTTTGACAGGCGTATGTATTTGCTAGGTACCAATCTGCTTTTTAATGATAAAATGTTGTAGTTTATGAACGTGCCTCTAATCCTAATTTGGGAGCATGCTGCAATGGTAAAATTATTTGCCTCATCACGCTCTCTGTGGGGAAAAGTCATCTGGATAGTCAGTGCTTGTACCAGTCCATTTCACCAGCTGTGTTCCTGGGAGGTCTGATACGTGTCTTCTTTTTATTAGAAGCACATTTTAGAATAAAGTAGCCCATGTAGTGATAAGGTAAAATGTACTAAATTCTCTTTAGATTTCATTTCTGAAAAGTCACAGTCTGTTTTGTGCTGGAAGAGATGAAGATAAAACTGTGGCCGGAATGAAGTAACTTTTCAGTTTTCAAATTGTTGCTTTAAAAACAGACACAGTTCTATACCTATGGAGCCATTAAAAAAAATGCTTATTCCCAACTCGCTGTTAAAGCCGATTTTCTTTTTTCCCCTCTTCTGCCTGTTTTACAGCACAAAAGAAGAGGAAGATCGCAGTTGTGCAGCCAGAAAACCAGTAAGTATTTTTTCACGAAAGCTCCATGATAAGCTGTGAAGTATCTTTAGAGGATGGAAATAGGGCTGCTTTTGTTAGAGAGCTGGTCCCGGCCTAGCACAGGTGTCAGGGCGACAGGAAAACATGTACTGAGCATCTGTTTTGTGCAGGACACGCGGGGCCTGCTTCTTAAGGAATTTCTTTTCCAGACTGTACCCTCTCACTTTGGTCCCAGCGTAGCTGACCTGAAGGATGCCCACGGTCCTGCGTTCTGGTCAGGGTGCTCTGCGACAGTTCTCCGGGTCTTTAATGCCCCAGGGCCCCACAGAGCTGCCTGTCCAGGCCTCTGCCCTCTTCCAGCCCGGTGAGCTGGAGCAGGTTGTTTTATTACTCCGTACCTCAATGCCCTCCTTTGTAAAATACCTGTTTCTTGGGGAGTTCTAGAAAAATTAAATGAGAGTCTACATGAAGATGTGTGGGCCCTCCATTGCCAAATAAATGTAGGTCACTCCACGTTTCAATTGTAAGTTTATGAGGAAGGGGATGTTCTGTAGTGTGTGGACCTACTGGCTATATATTTTTGGAAAATTGTCACTGTTAGTACCACGTTTATAAATGTCTGGAATACACCGTGATAAACATCCCTTACTGAGTGAATCTGTTTTCTTAATACACTGATGGAAAGGGAGTTGAAAGCAGCTTCTTTTTTCATGTGCTGAAGTTTAAACTTAAAATCAAATAATAGCTTCATTGTTATTTGATGTGAATAACAGTTTCACGGGTATTCTGAGTATGTTTCTAACAGTGTATCAGGCTAATCGTCTGACTCCAGTTTTATGTGGATAACACTGAAATAGAGAGGTAAAAGCTAAAATAACAGTCCCCCTCATTGAATCTCAGTTTGAATTCATGACTCCTAAATTTGTAGCCTGTGGATCAGCAGTTTTCACCTTTACTTGCATCTGTCACTAGACAGCTCATTAAAAAACACAGGTCTCCAGGCCCCATCTGCAGAATTTCTGATTCAGGATGTCTGTGATGGGGCCTGAGCTTCTCCACGTGTAACAGGCTCCCAGGTAGTGCTGATCTGACAGCTTGGGGCGCCCGCTTTGAGACCCAGCGCCATAGATGATCCCACTAAGAGCCCTTATTACTATTTACTTGGAGTTTACGTAACTGTTCATCTGTGCAATTTCTGTGAAATCAACCTGTACATCTCCTGGAAACCCAATTTGCCTTTTTCCCCTTGAGTGATAGTTTTTATATTTGTTCAGCAACTTTTTGCTGAACAGCAGCACAGACTTCTGTCCTAGACTAATAAGCCTACTTCACATTTTAAGAATTGTCAATTTTGAGATTTTTCTTTGAGAATCTACTTTTCAGCGTGGCCTCAACCCATACACGCACGGACCCCAGAAATCAAGTCAGCAGAAGAAAGTCATTAATGAGGGAAAGTCTGACTAGAGGAGCCTCAGAGATCAGTGATAACCCCCTCGAGGGGCGGGTGACCTACAGGCTTCTTGGAATTATTGTTAAGAATTGCCCCCCGATGATCTTACCTGTTCTTATCCATGCACGCATTGTGTCTTACATATTCATAGCTTAGATTCCTGTAAGTTATGAAAAGACTTTGGAAGGTACTGGTTTCTTCTATAGCTTGGGACCCACGGGCGTTTCTCCTTTATCCACAGATCACCATCCACAGTGCCTGTTGAGAAAATACCTCACGACCTTTGTTTGTTCCCTCACCTGGACGCCACAGGTAAATCAGCTGCTTAGAATGCCCTGGGAGAAGGAAATGGCAACCCACTCCAGTGTTCTTGCCTGGAGAATCCCAGGAACAGCGGAGCCTGGTGGGCTGCTGTCTATGGGGTCGCACAGAGTCGGATACGACTGATGCGGCTTAGCAGCACCAGCAGGATGCCCTGGCCCTTCTCAGTGTGTTGCTGTGAGTGGAGACATGGGTATATTTTTAGGTCAATATGACAATACTCAACTTTGATATATTTTTAGGTCAGTATGAAAATACTCAACTTTGAGCCAACTATCTTTTTTTACAGATACCTACTCCTTTAAAATTTTTTTCTAAGCTATTTCTCGGTGTCTTTCCCTTTTTGTTTCTTGGTCAGTAGCTAGAGACACTTCGCTTGGCATGAGAAGCTGGGTTCATGCATCACTTGGAAATTACATGTCCAGTTAGAACTGTGTATCAGGAATAATCATGTTGGAAAAGAGTTGGAAATATTATTAGGCATTTCTTTTTGGACATTTTATGTCATTTATGCCAGTGATCCTTGCATTTTTACACTAGTGGTTAATCTTTAAGTCCCCGTAGGCTTTTGAATTGTTCCCTAAAACCTTGTTTGAGTGGCTGGTTGGGAATAATATGTTTTTTTAATGTACAAAGTCCTGTGTCTTACAGTAACTTTTAAAAACATAAATGTGAATTACCTTTGGATTACAAATCTGATTATAGACATGTTTGTACATTAAGTAATATATTTGATTAAGTATTCTATTTTCTAGCCAAAAGGAAGTCTGCTCTGAACCCAAGATTAAAACTTGTGTACCAGGGAAGAATCCTATTAGTCAAAGCTTTCTTTGCAGTAAAGAGAGCAGTTTTATGAGTAGACTTACTAAGATTGTTTTTTCTAAAGAGCTGGGCAGAGTAATCCTACCCTCGAATTTCCATGTAAATGTAGCTGTGGACTTCCTTTTTTTTTTTTTTTGCCTTTTTTATAAAATTCAAACTTCAGAATGATTTTAAAAGAACCATGTCATCTTTCAGAGTCGGTAATTGTGATTTGACTCCTTCTGTCTTATACATGGAAAAATAACGTATCTCCCCCCTCACCTATTGGTTCTCAGTTAAAGTCCTATGAGAACAAAGCTTCCTGGACTATCAAATCACCATCCCAAATGAATAACAAGGTTTTTAAAACTTATTTTTTAATTAGGGTATAATTGCTTTCCAGTGTTACTAGTTTCTGCTGTACAATGAAATGAATCCGCTATATGGATACATTCATCTCCTGCCTCCCCCCAGTCCCACCTCTAGGTCATCACAGAGCGCTGAGCAGAGCTCCCTGAGCTATATAGCAGCCTTCCGCTAGCTCTCTGTTTTACGCATGGTTCTCCATGTATATATGTGTGTGTATGTTAATTTGTTGTTTTTCAATCGCTAAGTCACATCCAGCTTTTTGCAACCCCATGGACTGCAGCACATCAGGCTCGCCTGTCCTTCACTATCTCCCAGAGTTTGCACAAATTCATGTCCACTGAGTCAATGATGCTGTCTAACCATCTCGTCCTCTGCCACCCCCTTCTCCTTTTGCCATCAATCTTTCCAAGCATCAGAGTCTTTTCCAGTGGTTCAACTCTTTGCATCAGGTGGCCAAAGTATTGGAGCTTCAGCATCAGTCCTTCCAAAGAATATTCAGGGTTAATTTTCTGAGGACTGATTTGTTTAATCTCCTTGCTGTCCATGGAACTCTCAAGAGTCTTCTCCAGCACCGCATTTCGAAAGAATCAGTTCTTTGGCGCTCAGCCTTCTTTGTATATATATGTCAGTCTTACTCCCTCAATAACAAGTTTTTGCACAGAAAGACCACTGTTAGTGCAGCTTGGCTCGGAGCAGCTGTGGGAGAGGGTGGATTTCAGCTGGTCCTGTGACCACATCCCGTGTGTGTAGATGGCCGATGGGTTCCACTGACACCTTACCATTTAGTTCTGCTATTCCCTGTGGCACTTTGAGACACAACTAAATCAACACCTTGCCTGTTCACCTCCTAAGCTGAAAGACCAATGAGGGAAATGCATATTCAAGTCCCTGGGAGGCACAGCTCATGTCCCTGGGACTGGCAAAATGAGGAAGCCCTGCCGTATCTGGTGTTGGCCTGGGCGTGGGGCAATGGTGAACATATACACACTATCACATATAAAGTACATAACTGACAGACACCGTGGAGCACGAGGAGCTATATTCAGTTTTTGTAATAACTTTTAAGGAAAAGAATCTGAAAAAGAACATATATATATATGATTTCCCTGGTGGCTTAGTGGTAAAGAATCCTGCCAATGCAGGAACATGGCTTTGATCCCTAGGTCGGGAAAATCCCTTGTAGAAGAAAATGGCAACACACTCCAGTATTCTTGCTTGGAAAATCTCATGGACAGAGGAGTCTAGCAGGCTGTAGTCCACGGGGCTGCAAAGAGCTGGACACGACTTAGTGACCGAACAACAACATCAGCTATATGTATGTGGATAGCTGAGTCATTGTGCTGTACACTGGGAACTCACAGAGCATGGTGGATGTAAAGCATTCTGATGGGGGTCTCAAGGCCCCTCTGGGTAACTTGGTTGGTGTGGCGGGCTAAGCTGTAGGTCCTGGAGCCTCGACCATGTTTCTCTTCCATGCAGGAACGGTGAACGGGAAGTACTGCTGTCCTCAGCTTTTCATCAACCACCGGTGTTTCTCGGGCCCCTACCTCAACAAGGGCAGGATCGCCGAGCTGCCGCAGTCGGTGGGGCCAGGCAAATGCGTGCTGGTCCTTAAGGAGGTAAAGCTCGTCCACAGCCACAGACGGTGGGGCGGTGGGGGGTTGGGCACGGTCCCTGAGGGAGTCACAGGAGTTGGGGTCCATTCATGTGCCAAGCACCCCCTTCCCCTCCATCCTGCACACTGAAGGCAGTCATACACAGATGGGAACAGTGTTCCAGCCTGGGAAGACTCCCTTCTATTGAAGGGGATGCTTCTCCCTCCCCAAGTCAGCGGAAACGCTCACTACATTTGAGTAAAATCTTTGGTGAGTCATCACTTTTTTGTTTAAAAAGGTGACCTGTCTTGAACCTTCTTATAGTCCCATTCCTGTTTTTGTGACAAAAAAGCATGTCCAGAACATCACCTGCACCATGATGAGTGTGTTGTAATTCCTTGGGCACGAGGGGTCTGTTTATCCATCCATTAGCCACTGAACAAACTTGTGTGAGCTGGGCTTTGTATCAAGAACAGGGCCTGGGCTCAGGGAAGGGGGCCGCCCACTCTAGGGATCGGAAAAGCCGTCTGAGCAGCCTGGAGCATCAGCGGAATCATGGGAAGGAACATTTGAAGCGCCTTGAACGTGCGGACCACAGGGCCGGGCCTGGAAAGTGCAGAAATCTGAGTCCAGAAGTCCTGGGGCCTGGACCCTGTCCCTGGCACTTGGCCTGTGTTCTTATTTAGGCCTGCTTTTCTTTAGACCCATCACCTTCATGTTTTACATCCCCAAATTACTGGAGGCCTGGCCCAGCCTAAGTGGCGAGTGGACCCCACTGAAGAGAAATTGATAGTGAAAGGGAGATGGTGGCGGGGGGAGGGCAGCCCCTCTCAAGGGCCTTAGGGAGATCCGGGTGGGAGGTGAGCTCCAGCTGTGTTAAGCTGACACAGACTGTAGACCCTGCAGATGTTAGACTTGGTCAGGGAAGAAACCAAGCCCAACTTACACACGGGAATTCCTGTCACAGTGTAAAATAAGGCCCCTAGACCAGGAATGGGCTCCCAAGTCCCCCAGCAGTTTCAGGCCAAGCGGTCATCTTTGCCACAGCCTTGTCCCCTGCCTGTATTTGTGCCTGACTTTGTTGCCAGCGATCAGAATGGCACGGGGGACTGGCACAAACCTGGCACTTGTTTAAAGTCCCTGTGAGGCCGTGTCACACCCCTGTGATTGTGAGGTCCGTGGCCACCTGGGGCCCCTGTTAACAAACATGGTGACCTTAGAGCCAGTCTCTCTCTGAGACTTGACTAGTTTGCTTTGCTACATACTTGGTCAACAGTAGTTAGCCCTGATCGATTCTCTGAGAGGTGCCAGCAGCTAAGTTTAAAAGCCAGGCCAGAGCAGTTTTTTGATGACAAAACTAGTTTTTTGCTGATGTTCAGAAAATGCATGAGGCAGGAAAGAGCGAGAAAAAAGAAGCAAGCGCTTTAGTTCTGTGAGTGCAAGAAAAGGGTGAGTCTGCCAAGCCAGGCTTTATGCTAATAGTCCTGCCCTGGACCTGTGTTTGGCTTCAGGTTGCGTTTCACGTACGGAGAATGAGATCATTGGAGCAAAGACAGCATGTGCTTTATCGGGCCATCAGGGGTGTTCATAGTTACAGGTTTCTCAGACTTTGGAAAATGTAGGCTGATGGCTGTTTTCCCCCTGCTTCTTCTAGAGGTAGATGAGGTCTGTGCACGTGGTCACCACGCTGGCATTTGTTGAGGGGGGTGTGGTCTTGAGTGCTGAGAGGGCGGTGGACCAAAGACTGATCTCCCTCAGTCTGTGTCTGTGGGCTTAGTAGCGCTCTAGCCTCAGCAAGTGCAGAAGTCGGTGTGGGGACTGAATGGCCCATGTATATTTCTTTTTGCCCATCTACACCTTCCGAGGATTTTTCGATCAGCTGCACACTTAGCAGCTACTGTCATGTCAGATAGTCTCCTAGCTGTGGGAACCGAGGAGAGAATGAAACATCATACCTCGATCCATCTGTCCATTTAGACAGGTCCAAAGCAATTCAGGAGTCATAAGCATGTGCTGGTGGGTGCTGTGCTGGAAGCTAGGGGTGGGGGTCAAGGTGAGCAGGAGCTGTGCCCCCCGGGTGAGTTGATTCCCCCTTGCCCACGGCCTCAGAGCAAGGACTTAGGCATTTCAGGTTATACTGGAAGGAGGAGAAGTCCTGCCTATGTGGCACCTGGTTAAGTCAGTCAACAAAGTCGGAGATGCAGACATGCCTCTGGATGATATTTTCTGGATTTTATACTGAACATTGACCACTGAGAACTGTGTACCAAGCATGTGGGTGATGGAAACTATAGCACATATGTAATGTGTGACGCAGGAATTAAGTAGACAGTGTCCAGGAAGGTCGGGAAAAATGTAATTTTTTCTTGTTAAGGTTTTTTATAAAGAAGATAAGATACCTTTGTTGGATTTTCTCATTGTACCATAGGGTAGGATTTTGTAGGAAGGAAAATCAGTGGCAAGTGCTACCTCCTGAGCTTCCCTCTACTGACATAGATTTTATGGTACCAAACAAGTTTTTGGCATGAATCAATCATTAATTTTTAGGTGTGCAGAATAATTTGATTTCAGTGCCCATCTTGAAATTCATTGAAGAAATCCCCCAAATTATTTATCGAGCACAGGCATGGTTCTAGCTACGATGAATCAAGCAACGAACAAAATGAAGCCCCTGATTTCATTGAAAATCCCGATTTCTCGAGGATTAGGTTCTAGAGAGAGTGATGGTAAACGAATAAATCAACATGTTTTGGATACACGGAGGGTTTCCTAGTGACATAGATATGGACTGTGAGAGTAAGGCCTTAACAGCAAGGGGAGGGAGCTGTGGGACCGGGTAAATGATTCAGGCAAGTGAAGGTTTGCCTGTTGTACAGCCCGGTGGAGATGGGTGTGAGAGTCCAGCACACATTTGGTGACCATGGGTTTGCTAGTGTGTGTGGACAGTGTTTGCAGCCAGGTGCACTGTGGGGTGAATATAGGTGGAGGAGGACAGTCCAGCGTTTGCACCCTGAGGTCACTGTCATATGGGGGGGGCACAGAAGGATCAGGAGAGCCTCGGGTCCTGAGGGTAAGGGTAGGAAGTGTCTGCAGAGGAGGCAGTGCCCCCAGCTGCTGACGGGGTGAAATAGGACAAGGCCAAGAAGGACTCCTTCTTGGCAAAGCTGGCATCTCAGGCGATCTTGGTAAGACCTGTTTCCGGGAAGCCCCGTTGCACTGTGCCCCTGAGGAGCTGAAGGAGAGAGAGAGGAGTCCGTGGGTGTAGGCGGTTCTTGAGGGTTTTACCTTCAGTGGAGACAGGAGTGAGGCGAGGCGCTGAAGATGAGAGATGGAGAGAGTAGTTGTCCTCCTTTAAGACGGGAGGCTGAAGCCCAGTGCACACACAGAGGGTGACAGTCCAGGGGAGAGGAAGGGGAGGAGAAGGTGGGAGGGGATGGTGTCCAGTGGGCTCGGGCCGCTGTCACAGGGCACCATGGGCTGGACCAGGCAGCTCAGAACGCAGACATGGATGCTCACAGGTCTGAGGCTCCAGGTCCTCCATTGGGGGCCAGCCCGGCAGGTGGGTGAGGACTCGCTTCCTGGTTTGCACGCAGCCACCTTCTTGCTGTGTCCCCATATGCCTGAGAGGGAGGGAAAGCTTCCATCCAGCTGTATAAAGGCTATTGCTTCTCTGTGATGATAAATACACACCTCATGAACCCTAAGAAATCCAGTGAGACGTTGCTGTAGCGCCAGTTTCCTCCTTGAGCTACTCAGACCAGTCTCACGCCAGTTTATTGGGAATAGTGTTCATCGGCTTCATAGTGAACACCCTGTTGGTTATCTAGGGACAAGTTGTGTGCTCCCTTTTGTGGTCAAGAGCACAGTGGCATGAATTCTGATGCTTTGCAAGGTTCAGTAATTCAGGCTAACTTGGGTCGTTGTAACAGCTGTCAACTTCGCTATTTTCATGGAGAGAACTCTAATGCACCACTGTGTCAGGTACACACAAATTATTCCGCTCACAATTCCAAGGTTTTGTAGAGAGCTTGTTGAATTTTAGAGACATATGATGTGACACGGGGAGAAGCCATAGGAAAATTTATTCAATATCTCATGCTGTTTACGATTTAATTGCTGGTGGTTTCCACTCTGAATTGAAGTCTGGAAGGCATTTGCTTTTCACAGTCACAAAATGCATTTCGATGTACAAATAAGATGTAGCTCTGGGGTTTTTCTCAGTGAAGCACAGTGACAAGACTGGGGTGAAATTTTATTGTCTGTTGATAAACACTTGGTGTGTGATTTCAGCCAGTGCCAATTGGATTTATTTTTAAACTCAGTTTCTGTAAATTGTACTGACAATAAATAATAAAACCAGATGATTATTCTAATAGAGAAAGCATAAACACACCAGAACTGCTTGTATTGCTGTGTTCTGGCCGTTGAGTGCTTGGCAGAGCTGTGTTCTCTTGGTGAGGCTTTACAGGCACCTTGGAACACAGCAAAATGCTGCCCAGATGAGAAAAAGACACTCGCCGGGCTAACTGCTGAGAGTAAAGAATATTTTAAGATCAAATCCTCAGTGATGAGAAAGCTTTGTTTTTCAGAATTAAAGCAGAGTGCAGACCATGCCAGTTACATCCTGGAACACTCCAGGTACATGAAAACTGAGACGTGAACATTTCTGCAGCATACCTTTCAGCTGGGGGCTTCCCAGGTGACTCGGTGGTAAAGAATCCACCTGCATTGCAGGAACTGCAGGAGACTCGGGTTCAATTCCTGGGTTGGGAAGACCCCCTGGAGAGAGGCATGGCGACCCACTCCAGTATTCCTGCCTGGAGAATCCCATGAATGGAGGAGACTGGTCGGCTACAGTTCATAGGGTCAAAAAGAGTCAGACACGATTGAAGCGACGGAGCACGCACACACGCACGCGTCTTCTGCTCCCTTCCCATAGGTAGTGTGCCGATCTCCTCCGCAGAGTGGTAGGTGCTTCAGCAGTACGGCCAGTGTCCTCCCACCTCAGGGAGAGATTTTTCTCACTCTTGTAGCGGGTTTTTACTCGAAACACAGCGCGTGAACGCAGAGCCTGGCTCATTCCCTGGATGGGGAGGGACTTCGGGAGCAGGGGCTCCGTGTCCTGTCTCTGCGCTCTGGGACCCGGCACAGCGCAGGTCTTCAGTGAGTGGGCGTTTCATGGAACAAGCCCCCGAGATCTCAGGGTTCCTTTATGTGCTGTGTTGCCCCTTCACTTTCTTTTTGCGCTCTGTATCCCAATAGTGATGGCTCACATGCATGCCTGGAGAAGAAAATGGCAGCCCACTCCAGTGTTCTTGCCTGGAGAATCCCAGGGACGGCGGAGCCTGGTGAGCTGCCGTCTATGGGGTCGCACAGAGTCGGACACGACTGAAGCGACTTAGCAGCAGCTGGTCCTTGGGCGTATTGCAGTGGTTCTGGCCATATGCTTATTTTCTTGCACTTGGGACTTGGGAGCGAAGGGGTAGTTTGAGAAAGCTGTCAGATGACATTAGAGACTCAGACTTCCTTTAGAAACACTCTCATCTCTGAGAATTGTCCTAACGTTAAATATGCATAAGTGGGGTCAGCATTAGGTGAGTTTCAAATAATTTGTTAACCCTCTGTACAGATATTTGCTGCTGGTGCTGCTGAGTCACTTCAGTCATGTCCAACTGAATGCAACCCCATAGACGGCAGCCCATCAGGCTCCAAAAGTGTGGGCACAAATCTATCATCTCCGTTTTAGTGATTCCTTTTGAAATATATTTTAAAGAATAAGATGGAATTCTTAGTAACCACTCGTACTGAAGGGGAATCTAGTTGAAGGATGATCAGTGAACCTTTGGAGAAAACAGTATAGTTTTTCTGCAATCTGGAAGGTTAGCGAGAGCTGACCACCCCACCCCTCTTGCCCTCGAGTGACACACACTCTCCCAGGCAGAGGCCTTGGATTTCACTGCCTTCCTATCCCATTGATGGGAGACATCGTTGGTGCCAGTCTGCGAAATATCGTCTCCGACTCCATCCGGCCTATCACTGAATAGAGGTGCAGGGCACACACCCCAGAAGTGTCAGCAGGGTGCTTTCTCGTTTCAGCAGAAATGGATGCAGTTGAAGTTCATGGCCATTCCTTGTTTTTCCCAACAGATTCTTAGCATGCTCATCAACGCAGCTTACAAGCCTGGGAGGGTGTTACGGGAATTACAGCTGGTGGAAGACCCACACTGGAACTTTCAGGAGGAGACGCTGAAGGCCAAGTAAGTGTCTTCAATTCAGGAAGACGTGGGTTCTCAGCTTTCTTTATCTGCCTTTGAAACTGGTCCTTCCTGTTTTTGGCATGGCCCAGAGAAGTGGAATCAACAGAAGGACTGTTGTTCCGCAGTTCTGGGTACCCCGCACAGATGTGCTGGCTACACGCAGTTTATTGTGTTAAATATTCAGAATAAAAATGTGCTAATGAATTGTTCAATCCAAAGGGAAGCCTATTAAGAGAGGAGTTCTCCTAACATTATTATACATTTTTCATTAACAGACCTTAATATCTGATACTGTCAAATCCATGGCAGGCACAGATGTTCTTATCTTTAGAGTTGAGAATTTTAAAAAACAGTGAGAACCAGTACCTCTGTTTGATTTTGGTTAAAACACAGTGGGTGGACATATAGTTGGTTACTAACTTTATTTGGAAACAGGCTAATTAGAAAGGAGCTAATTTGCTTTGCTTTAAGTTTCTGGAACTCAGACTGAGCACACTCCCTGGCTTCCTATGTGAGAACTCAGTTCCTGAGGAGATGGATAGAAAAAGACCCATTTCTCAAAAATAGCTTGATGTTTAATAATTGCTTTGATGGTTTCAGAGGGCTTTTAATATTCACTTAATTCTTTTCCAATGGAATACATTTTCACCAGTCCCCTTCCTATATCACGGTATCCTAAGACTGCATTTTCTTGTAACATTTGGAAAATGATGCTGTTTTAAACAGTGAACTACTTTTCAATGGCTAGAGCATACCTAAGTCCTCTTTTAGAGAAAGTAGTGAAAATTGAAGAATTCTGAAGAATTTCTGTGGCCAACAGTGTTTTCTTCTGGAGTTAACGTACATGAGGACTGAGTGTAGGTGTGGTGAAATTTGCAGTTATATTGCATTCATTGTTAGTTATCCACTCAAAACTTTCCTTGTGTCTTTTTTGAGCATCTCTATAATTTTAGATACAATAAAAGTCATCTAAGGTCCAATGATACTCTGCAAAATCACAGAAGTTAAAGTGAATATATAATACGTGTAAATAAGGACAGTGTTGAGCTGTTGGAAGCATCATGTTGATAAAGGGTGACACCATATTTCAACCTTACCTTCTTTTCCAAGGAATGTTTAAATGAGCTTCACCTATAGCCCCCCCCCCAAAAACAAAACATGTTTTTTTCAAATCTGATAATCTTTATTTTTCTACTATATTTAAGTTGGTGGTCCTTAGCATTGGAGAAGGAAATGGCAACCCACTCCAGTGTTCTTGCCTGGAGAATCCCAGGGACGGGGGAGCCTGGTGGGCTGCCGTCTATGGGGTCGCACAGAGTCGGACACGACTGAAGCGACTTAGCAGCAGCAGCAGCCACAGTAAAATGTTTTCTTCCAAGGTCAGTTCCTACTGGTAGAGGTGGCAGGTAACCTGGGCAAGTATTTACACAGAAAACCCTTATTTCTAGTCTTAAATTTTTTCTGTAAAATTCAATACCTCTAAAATATACATAAGGATATTGAAATAGTAAAAGTACAGGAATCTTAAATTCCGTTAAGATCTCCCCGGCTCCATAAGCAAGCCAGAAACTCGCTCCAAATTCCCAAAATGACAGGGAGAGTTTATTTTGCGCTGTTTGCCCTCATTTTCATGTTCCCAAAGTCGATCAGAGCTTTTATGAAACCAGCCTGACACAATCAAAACAGACACAGCGTGACCCAGCCTTGCTGCCTTGTAAAGGCAGCGTATTACCGATTATATCAAACACGGCAGCGTGTGCCTTAGCAGAATCTTACATAGCAACTTGTAATGAGAAAATGTGCGTCTGAAGTGGGTTTCAAGCGTCTGAATCCGAGTAGCATCTCAAAGCAGCTGCTAATGATGACAGATTTATAGTCAGCAGGAACACCCCTTATAATACTGTGTTGCTTCACCCCTTTCCTTCTGATGTGAAATGACAACTTTTTTAGATCTGGATAACATTGATGTTTTCGTCGGTGCGAATGGGAGGAAAGATGACTTCTTCCCATTTTGCTGAAAGGCTGAAATGCTTTCTGTCATGAATAAATTAACTCAGCGAGGGGGAGAGCTGCTTTAATGCATTTACTTGTCTTGGCTGTGGTCCTCAAATTATAACATCACAGAGAGTGTTCTCAAGAAGAAATAATATGAGCTCTTCATCCATAGGATTTTGCAAATGCTGGCACTTAACATCTGGGGGTTCTGATTGGTTTTTTCCTCTTCTGGAAAGACCTATTAAGAAGGTGGGGGTGGCATTGACAAGGTGGTGGTTGTCAGTCCCTAAGTCATGTCCAACTCTATGTGACCCCGTGGACTGCAGCACGCTGGGCTCCCCTGTCCTTCACTATCTCCTGGAGTTTGCTCAGATTCATGTTTGTTGAAACGGTGATGGAATCTGTAACCTCTTCCACCGCCTTCTCCTTTTAGTGTGAGTCTTTCCTAGCATTATGGTCTTTTCCAGTGAGTCGTCAACATCAAGTGGCCAAAGTATTGGAGCTTCAGCTTCAGCATCAGTCCTTCCAGTGAATATTCAGGGTTGATTTCCTTTAGGATGGACTGATTGGATCTCCTTGCAGTCCAAGGGACTCTCAAGAGTCTTCTCCAGCACCGCAGTCCAAAAACATCAGTTCTTTAGCACTCAGCCTTCTTTATGGTCCAGCTCTCACATCTGTACGTGACTGCTGAGAACCGCATGGACAGTAGTGACAAGATTTGACCCATAAATAGAAGAAAAATAAGCCCTGTCATCTGTTGTTTTCCCCCAGCAATTTTTGCCTGTTTATCCAACAACTGGTGGGCTGCAGTCCATGGGGTCACAAAAGGTCCGACACAACTGAAGTGACTTAGCATGCCTGCATTTCTTTTATACCAGAACAGATTACTGAACTATTTGAAGACTGTATGAGTCTATGATACAATGAGTCTACAACATGGATTGAAA
This sequence comes from Ovis canadensis, assembly GCF_042477335.2. Taxonomy (NCBI): domain Eukaryota; kingdom Metazoa; phylum Chordata; class Mammalia; order Artiodactyla; family Bovidae; genus Ovis; species Ovis canadensis. The sequence continues at coordinate 27,131,088 of NC_091257.1, read as the reverse complement.
GGCAAAACCAGGAATAGCTCTGTGGAAAAGGGAAACAGGCATACTAGTTAGCTCACTTCAGCAGTTCTAGATGGGAAAGTTGCTTGTTTCTGATGTATGACATTACTAAATCAACCTACATTATTTTGAATATTAGGAGAAAGAATTTAGGCTATGCTTGGCTATACCTTAGGAGGAGTTAAAAGAATTCCTATCCTCTGCATTTAGAGACATTTACTTATGTTTTCCAAAATGTATATAGGATCTTCCTGAGGGGGAAAAAAGACAGTTAGCTCTTGTGTGAATGACTTTTGTGACAGTCTTTATAAAAGCTGGGTGGAGTTTTAATAGATTGTCCCAGTCTTTTGTTACAATTATGCAGAATACTTTAAGAGGAAATATCCTGATTTTTGAGTGAATTATATTTCTTAATCACTTAGGCAGAAACAAGGGGATAAAATCGGATAAAAGGCAAATCTTTACCCTTAGGTGAGTCATGTTCAGCTCTATGGCAATGATGTTTTGGTTCATTTTTCCACAAGCAATGACTAATTCTGCATGTGTTTTCATTTATTGGCATTTATTCATGCCCATACTTTGTGAATGGTAAGATGTAATACTTGGCTATCAAGGAGAATTATTTGAAAAAGGATTCCCTGAGAGATTTTTCACTGAAAAAGATTTTGTCTGTTCATGTTCGTTTTTACTTCGCTCAGACTTGAGAAATCTGCTCTCCTGAAAATGTATGCTGTAAACATTATGATAAGCAAGCAGGTGAGCCAGTTTCTAAAGAAAAGACAGAATTTTTGATGTGTAATAAATTCATCACGATTGGGCACAGCATTTCTGGGTCACATAGACCAGTTGAGGGTGTTCTGAATCAGAATTGTCTTTTGTAAAATAAATACACACCCCGTTTATCACTCAGAGTTCCCATAACTTGAAATACAGGAATCAAGAAAGGAGAGAAATTTTTGAGGAGCTGAGTATCTTAAGACTGAAAGCCAGTGTTGCACTTTCTAGACCTGAGTTCTCAAGTAAGAAGACATGACCTAGGAAGTACAAGCTTTGTTTTGAAAGAAGGTGGGGTCATCCCTTACTGTTTACTTCTAGTGAGAAGAGTGGTTTTTCTCATCACTTGCCAAGCATCCTTATTTTCTTCAGTCATCATCTTTTTTTCCCTTTTAATTCTTCCTTGAATATTTCAGAAGGTAAATTCAGCTTGACAGACTGGAACCTTATTCTCTGTTGTCATATTTCTGTCACAAGTAAATCTTGCATCGCAAACTTTTTTTTTAAAGGTCCCAATATGGGTCATTTTGTAGATGAATGCTAGAACTTAGACCACACTGAAGTCATTCTGCTTGAACTTGCTCTGGTGTTTCCCTTCTGTATTTCTTTTTGACTCAAGGCCCATTTGGATTTTCTCAACTCTTAACGGAAAGAGAAGAGACTGTTTTGCCCAAAACTCTTGTTCCTTTATCTCGTGTGTCTTTCTCCGACTCGTCGCATGCACTCACAGGTCAGTTCAGTCGCTCAGTCATGTCTGACCCTTTGCGACCCCACAGACTGCAGCACGCCAGGCTTGCCTGTCCATCACCAACTCCCAGAGCATACTCAAACTCATGTCCGTTGAGTTGGTGATGCCATCTGACCATCTCATCCTCTGTCATCCCCTTCTCCTCCCACCTTGAATTTTTCCCAGAATCAGGGTCTTTTCAAATGAGTCAGTTCTTCACATCAGGTGGCCAAAGTATTGGAGCTTCAGCTTCACCATCAGGACTGATTTCCTTTGGGATGGACTGGTTGGATCTCTTTGCAGTCCAAGAGACTCTCAAGAGTCTTCTCCAACTCCACAGTTCAAAAGCACCAATTCTTCAGTGCTCAGCTTTCTTTATAGTCCAACTCTCGCACCCATACGTGACTACTGGAAAAGCCATAGTTTTGACTAGACAGATCTTTGTCGGCAAAGTAATATGTCTGCTTTTTAATATGCTGTCTAGGTTGGTCATAGCTTTTCTTCCAAGGAGCAAGCATCTTTTAATTTCATGGCTGCAGTCACCATTTGCAGTGATTTTGGAGCCCCCAAAATAAAGTCTGTCACTGTTTCCACTGTTTCCCCATCTGTTTGCCATGAAATGATGGGGCTGGATGCCATGATCTTTATTTTTTGAATGTTGAGTTTTAAGCCTGCTTTTTCACTCTTCCTCTTTCACTTTCATTAAGAGGATCTTTAGTTATTCTTCACTTTCTGCCATAAGAGTGGTATCATCTGCATATCTGAGGTTATTGATATTTCTCCCGGCAATCTTGATTCCAGCTTGTGCTTCATTCAGCTCGACATTTTGCATGGTGTACTCTGCATATAAGTTAAATAAGCAGGGTGACAATATACAGTCTGGATGTACTCTTTTTCCAATTTGGAACCAGTTGTTCCATGTCCAGTTCTAACTTGCTACTTCACCTGCATACAGATTTCTCAGGAGGCAGCTCAGGTGGTCTGATATTCCCATTTCTTGAAGAATTTTTCACAGTTTGTTGTGATCCACACAGTCAAAGGCTTTGGTTTAGTCGATAAAGCAGAAATAGATGTTTTTTTTTGAATTCTCTTGCTTTTTCGATGATCCAGAGGATGTTGGCAATTTGATCTCTGGTTCCTCTGCCTTTTCTAAAACCAGCTTGAACATCTGGAAGTTCTTGGTTCATGTACCGTTGAAGCCTGGCTTGGAGAACTTTGAGCATTATTTTCCACTCACACATGGATGTAACTCTTTAGTTGGTGGGAAGTTATTGGAAGGCCACACACTTCCTTATTGATGTTGGGCGGGGAGAATCCTCTTCATTTGCCCTCTTAGGGTCAGCGCCTAGGAGCCTGTAAACTAAACTGACAAAAGATAGCAAAATACAAAAACCATTTCTATGCTGGCAGGATGCACGCACACGCGAGTGCGCTATGCTGACGTTGGAGCTTACACCTAAGTCAGGCATAACCTAGTAGGGGGAACGGAATGGGAAGAAGAGGCCTCTGCTGCTGCTGCTGCTAAGTCGCTTCAGTCGTGTCTGACTCTGTGCGACCCCTTAGACGGCAGCCCACTAGGCTTCCCCGTCCCCAGGATTCTCCAGGCAAGAACACTGGAGTGGGTTGCCATCTCCTCCTCCAATGCATGGAAGTGAAAAGTGAAAGTGAAGTCACTCAGTCGTGTCCGACTCTTCGTGACCCCATGGACTGCAGCCCACCAGGCTCCTCCATCCATGGGATTTTCCAGGCAAGAGTACTGGAGTGGGGTGCCATCGCCTTCTCCTAGGGGCAGACAAATAGGTTTCTTTGGGAAATACTAATGGGTTTTTTAAGAGAAAACCTGAGAGATAAGAAAGTTCAGGATAGTTTATGCAGGCAGGAGTGGTCTTTCTTCTTCAAGGCCATGGAACTTTTCCAGGAGATTTATAGTAGGTTTACCCCTGGGATTTATGCCCCAAAGAGGGGATTTATGATGATCCTTGTTTCTCAGAAGTTTCTGCTTCAAGTCCGATAATGGAATCTCCGAAAAAGCTTCTTTCTGCATCTGTTGAATGGTGAGCCATCTTCCTCTTCAGATAGCCTTTCTGTGCACTGTGGGGTCTGTGTGGGTCTCCACGTGGCTGTCAGGGAGCCGGTCCCTCTGAGGTCCTCTTCCTTCCTGTCATGTTTCACAGTGTGCGTCTGACTCCCATGTCAGCTCATCACCCGCTCCCCTCAGCAGATTCCTTTCTCACACTGGGATTTCTCTAGAACCTTGCTAATGCAGCCGCGCTGTGGGAGAAAGAGGAAGAGGTCTTGAGAAAGCAGAAATGTAGCCAGCGCTCCTCTCTGAGGACCATCTGACCCGAGGGTCTGCTCTCCCCCAAGTGTCCTCCTGTGGCTCTCTCCTCCCCCGTCTTTTTCATTATCCTTGGACCTCATCCTTACCCCCCGAGACCTTTTCCTCATTCCCTCCTTCCTTCCAGGAGTGTTATTTGTGTCTGCTGCGCCCTGCCTGATGGTCTCATTCAACATTTCCCCCTTTTTCTTCAGACAACTTGTCGTGTGTGCTTCAGAAACCTCATCTTCAGGTTTACGGCAGCCCTGCTGGGCACTGAATAAAGTCCCAAGGTGAAGCGTTGTCCCTCTGGACTCACCCTGGGATAAAGTGAGAGAGAGGCTCTGGCCCCTGCTTTGGAGCTGCAGCCACATGCCCTTCCTAAAGGAGAATGTCACTGGCATACAGTTGTTGAGCCTTCAGAAGAACAGGAAGGAAAAAACAAGTTGACATAAACTCAAAGGCAGCTTACCTATCCCATTGTTCTTAGTGAACCAGATCTAGGTTTTGAACATGAAATATCTAATTCACAAGTTGCAGCAGTGACGATCTCATGTTGTACTGTCCTTTGTACAAATCGCCCGTGGTCCCTGCCGTGTTTTGAGGCTGACTGTTGGAGATACCCCGCCAACTGAAGATGGTTCAACTTGATTTTTCACTTTACGATGTGAAAGTGACGCACGTTAGGCTGAAACTGTACTTGGACGTGAGACTGTTGATCTTCCCCTGGCTTCTGTGCTGCCCTGCCCTCTGGGGTGGTGGGCGGAGGCCACGGTCCCCCGTCAGCCACGAGACCACGAGGGTGAACCTGAACTCTTCCAACTGTCCCGGACACAGACAGCCCTTCTGGTTTTCACTTCTGTTGTCAGTTAATTACACATGATAGTCAACACTTTATCATGAAATAGGCTTTATATCAGATGGTCTTACCCAACCATAAGCTAATGTAAGTTTCCGGAGCACATTTATGATGGGCAGGTAAAGCTGTGAGGTTTGGTACATTAGATGTATTATTAATACATTGCATTTTCAATGTAGGATGTTTTCAACATAAAATGGGTTTATTGAGATATAACCTCTTATCCGAGGCTTCCCAGGTAGCCTGAGTGGTACAAAGAATCTACTTGCAGTGCAGGAGTTCTTGGTTCGATCCCTGGGTCGGAAAGATCCCTTGGAGAAGGGAATGGCTCCCCACTCCAGTATTCCTGCCTGGAGAAGTGCCATGGACAGAGGAGCCTGGCGGGCTACAGTCCATGAGGTTGCACAGAGTCAGACATGACTGCGCTGCTAATACTAGTGGTGAAGAACCCACCTGCCCGTGCAGGAGACTGAAGAGGCCCGGAATTGATCCGAGTCAGGAAGATCCCCTGGAGAAGGAAGTGGCAGCCCACTCCAGGACTTTTCCCTGGGGATCCCATGGACAGAGGAGCCTGGCGGGCTCCAGTCCATGGAATCACAGAGAGTCGGACACGACCGAGGGGCTGAACACAGTCCCCATCGGGAGTCAAGGAAGATCTGTACACAGGTGTATAAAAGAGCACTTGGGCCCTGCTGATGTGGAAGCTGACAAGGCCGGCCTTCCCTGGTGGTTCTTTCTCTCTCGGGCAGTTTTTCCTAAAAGTAACACAAGTGTTCTCAGCCAGTTACCACTCCGTGCATCTTTGCTGGAAAATCAATTATCGTTCAGGATTTCCTCTTAACAATTAGGGGGTCCCTCAAGGGCAGAGTTTAATAGGCCCAGTTGTTTTGATGGGTCCTCATTTCAGTGGACTCTTAAGTTTAGTGAGATGTGAATTAATTGAAGACCTGGGATCTGTTGCCAACTGAAAGATTTATAATCATTTTGTACCAATGATAGTTGTAAAAACTGTATTGAAAGGTGACTCAAACCTATTTCCAAGAACTTACCTTTTCAGCCAGGGTGATTTACAGCATTTTAATGAGGGCTGCAGGACCTACTTTTAAGACAAGAGGCCATCCAACCTGCTTTTCAGAAGATCTGGGTTCTAGTTTTGCATTGGTGATTTCATACGGTTTTTCTTGGGCAGGAGAAAGTTTTTTTCTCAAGAGTCTTGAGCCATGAATGACACTGTTTGGATTCCAGAAGCATTCTGAAGCAGTGTTCAGTCACATATACCCTGGTGAGAGTGGGCTTCCCACGTGGTTCAGACTGTAAAGAATCTGCCCGCAGTGCAGGAGACCTGGGTTCAATCCCTGGGTCAGGAAGATCTCCTGGAGAAGGGAATGGCTCCTCACTCCAGTATTCTTGCCTGGAGAATCCCATGGACAGAGGAGCCTGGTGGGCTGCAGAGTCAGACATGACTGAGTGACTTTGACTTCACTCAGTAGTGAGAATGCACCGAGTGGAAGCCTTTTTTCGGGATCCCAGGTTCTTTCTGGGTGTCAGTGACCATGCGTTCGGTCACCACGAACGTTGCCCACAGCACTGGGCATTTCTTAAAAACAGTTCTGTGAGCTCATAAGGAACAACGGAAGCAGATGGAAGAGAAACCACACACAACCCACCCCGCTGTTAGAGAGCGAATGCGCTGCTCAGGAGTCCACTGTGTGGAAGAGATCTGAGCGAGCCCGTGCTCTCTTCATCACCGTTCCTTCTGTTTCCAGGTACAGAGGCAAAACGTACCGGGCTGTGGCCAAGATCGTCCGCACCTCCGACCAAGTAGCGGACTTCTGCCGCCGGGTCTGTGCCAAGCTCGAGTGCTGTCCAAATTTGTTCAGTCCTGTGCTGGTTTCTGAAAACTGCCCGGAGAACTGCTCTATTCACACCAAAACCAAGTACAGTAAGTGGCAAGCGAAAGGAACAGCGACCTGTGGCTCTGCGCTACAGGGTGATGTAGTTGGTGGGCTGTGTTTCTTTTTTTCCCAGACCTTTCAAATAGCTTTTCATAGGAATAGCTGCAGGAGAATTCTTTAAGGTTTGCTTGGTAGATGCTCGTGCGTTTCTTTCCTGGTGTAAAGAATGGGAGGGGCTGTCTCTGGTTCTTTGGGGACCACAGCCCTGGATGAGCTGCACCATGGTTCTCTTTGGGTATCAGACACTAATGTATAAGTGTTTGTTCACTTACCCCAGGGGGTTTCTTGATGGTTTTTATAAACGCCATCTTCATGGACCTAGTGGGAGGTACTGGAAATAAACAGTTTTGGTTGGTCATTTTGCATCCAAGGAAATTGCAGTCTGGAGGCTGGTGACTTTCCTCTGCCACACAGTCACCGTGAAGATGTGTGGACCCCCGTCTGTCACCTGGGTGTTTTCTTTCTGATGCCTCCAGCCGTTAGATAAAGTTTCCATTGGTGCATTTGGTTCTTTTTTGAGAGCTCCATACGGAACAGTTGAAGCTTCAGTTAATTGGGGAAGTGTTCTGGATGGTGATCATCATTGGAAACTGGATCGCAGTTGGTTTTAATTAGTTGATTAGACATTCAACTTATATAATACATCAGTATTATTGAAATTTGGTGAGAAATTTTCTAAGTAGCGCTCTAAGGGGGTAACACAGACATACAGCTCTGCTGTTGAATTCAGAAGTAAGGTGAGTGTCCACTGAATGAGGAAAGAATAACAGGTAAGGAAATAGTACTTGAAAAGGAGAAAGATGCCCCATTAATTTGGCCTGTGTGTTCACCACCAGTTCTGAGAGGGACCACTTCTGCCCTTGATGCCTGTGACCACAAGGGCATTGAGACAGGGTTCTTCCCTGTGAGCTATTTTGTCAGAATTGTTCCCCGGGATGAGAACGGGATGTGAAGCTTCATCTCAAGTGTTTCTCTCTCTATCTCACTTCCTCCCTCCCTCTCCCTTCATTTTTCCATCTCTCCTCCCTCCCTCTTCCTCCACATATGCCCTGGATGTAACCTTTTAACAACGACTTTAACCATCTCTCTCCCTGTAGCTTATTACTATGGGAAGAGAAGGAAGATCAGCAAGCCCCCAATTGGGGAAAGCCGCGTTGAGAGTGGACACCCTAAACCGGCCAGACGCAGGAAGCGACGAAAATCCATGTTTGTGCAGAAGAAGCGGAGGTCGTCCGCTGTGGACTTGGCCGCAGGCTCCGGAGAGGTACGTCCGGCTTGGACGCTGCTGACCGTCGATCGATCGGGAAGCAGGGCCACAGCTTCACTGCTGCTGCCGAGGCCGTGGTTTGATGCTGAGTGGTGGGGATCATGAGCTGGTACCCTGTCTTACTTGTAGAACAGACTTAAAACTGCAGCGTCTCTGGCAGACAGAGGTGCCACTGGGGCCCTGGGTGGGACCCTGGGGTCCGTCTTCTGGGCCTCCTTGGACAGGCCTCACCAGCAGGGCAGCACAGGTGCCAGGTGGGAGAGGGTTTGGGGGGAATTGCAGGCCCCCTCCTGCCTTCTCTGCCGACTCAGCGCACCTCCCATCCCCCTAGGAGAGCGAAGAGGAGGATGCAGACGCCATGGACGATGACTCTGGGAGTGAGGAGACCGGCTCCGAGATCCGTGATGACCAGACAGACACGTCCTCAGCTGAGGTGCCCTCCACCCGGCCCCGGAGGGCCGTGACCCTGCGGAGCAGCGTGGAGGCCGAGCGCCGGGCCCCTGTGGAGAGGTCGCGCAGGGCCCGGAGGGCGCCGGCCGCCCCCCAGGCCGAGGGAGCCCCCCGGAGCCCAGCCACCAGCCAGGAGGCAGCAGAGGTGAAGCGTGGGTTGCGTGGACTGGCTTGTCTGGTGTCCGCAGTGGAGACAGCTCCGGGCGCACTTGGGCCCCTGGTTTAAGATAAATCTCTAGCAGCTGCTCCCGCTGAGTTCCTGAATCGGGCCCAGAAATCCTGGTACTCCTCATCCAATGAAGGGGGCAGTGAGCCTCAAGATGGGGTTCTGGGGAAGACTTTAAAGCCACAGGGACTCTTGTCAGGGGAACAGAGAGCAAGTCCTCATGGTTCTGTTAAACCCTGGGCTTTCCTTCCTTAGGAGACCTTATGGCGCTATAAAATGTGTAATCGGGGCGTCAGGTCTCCCCTGAACCCACGTGTTACACAGTCAGCTGGCAGGTTGCCGGCACCAGCATCACACATGTCCACGGGGAGCAGCCTCTCCGACCATCACTGTCTCCTGCCACTTCTTTTCCACCAGGGATGGAGCTAGTGACGGGCTGGCCCCAGACCTCCTGAGCGTGGGAGTCACTGTCACCACCGCCATGCCTTCTTTTCTTGTTTTTAATTATCTCTAAAGACGCACAAGTCTTAGGAGCGGAGTCACAGCCCGGACGAGTTGCTTAGCGCCTCCCTGGACACTGGCTGTATCTGTGTCTGCCCGGGTGCCCAGTGAGGAGGCCGCGTGCAGTCCAGGAAGTCCGGATGCAGCCCGCTGGGAGTGTCCCGCCATCTGGGAAGCAATGAAAAGACCTCTCGCTTTCCTTCTGTCTGCAGGATGTGAAGCAGGAGGAGGAGGAAAGGTTGGTTCTGGAGAGCAACCCGCTGGAGTGGTCGGTGACAGACGTGGTGAGGTTCATCAAGCTGACGGACTGCGCGCCCCTGGCCAAAATATTTCAGGAGCAGGTACGGGCTTCTGTCCTGGCTGTGTCAGCTGGCTTGGAGTCGGCCACGCCAGGGGGAAGGGGCTTGTCGCCACCGGGGGCAGGAGAGCAGGAAGCCAGGGCTCCACACATGGTCCCACCAGCACGCCTGTGGGGGCTCTGACATCTGATGGAGATGACATCTCGGGTTTCCCCTGGGCATTCTCGGATTCCCCTTGGTGGGGGAGAGGAGGCGCTGGGGGGTCTTAGGCGGCCTGGCCGGGCTGGTGGTCAGTGCTCCAGGCTTTGCCTTTGCTGGCGGGTGGGGGACGCTCTGTCCCCTAGTCGACCAGTTGTCATCTGAGAGGCTTCTGTCTTCCCAGCTCCACCTTCCAGGAGAGAGAGCAGAGGCTTTGGTTGGTTGCTTCATTGGTGCCCGTTGGCACTTCTGGGCTGCCCGCTTGTTGAGTAGTAAAGTCATAGGACATGAGTTTGAGCAAACTCCAGGAGATGGTAGAGGACAGGGAGGGCTGCCGTGCTGCAGTCCACAGGGTCGCAGAGAGTCGGACACGGCGGAGAGACTGAACAGCAAGGATGATACAGTCACAGGAGGGCAGCAGACAGACAGAAGCCTGAAGCTCTGGCCACCGAGTCACACCTGGGGCCCCACGGCCCTGGCCAGTCTTCCTCTCTCCACCCTCCTGAGTCTTCCTGTGATTGTCTTATTTGTAACCCCCAGGGCTTTCAGGGAAAATAGAGAAAAGTCGACTTGATCTTCCCAGAGGCAGAAGCCCTCAGGCCACTGCGTTTTACTGAACACTGCTTTCATCACCGTTCTTCAGCCCTGTTGATTCCTTTCCTAAATATCTGGTAATAAGCAAGGAAGCGAAAACAAAGCTGATTTGAGGGAAAGGCTAAATTACTGCTTATCCTGAGTCATCCTGCATTAGACTTTAACCCCTGTTTAAAGTAAAACGTCAGAAAGTTCCGTGCCTTCCGAAGTTAAGACGTCTGAAACATTCCTGACCTCTCTTAGGATCAACAAGGTACATCTTCGCATGTCGCTGAGAGACTCGGCCCTGTGTCCCTATTTATTTCTCTTATAGAGAGAAAAATAGGTAGAATTCAGTTGATTGCAGCCTTGCTTGTATTTAGCTTCTACATTAGGCCGTTTCGTCTGTCGCAGTAGAAGGCTGTCATGGGGCTACCTGAAGTCTGTGGGCACTTGTGGGTGTTTTGTTCACTCAGACCTTCAATTACTAATTTGTTCTTTCACCTTTGAGCCCAAATGCCACAGCTCTGATATGATGAGGCCTCCAGGGGGTCACTTCAGGTGTCGGATGAGTTTTTAGGTGAACAAGGAGGGGCTGGGGGTTTAGCCTGTGTGAGAGTTCACAGCACACGGAATCACAGCCACACGCCTTCCCTCCCCTGATTCTGAGTGGTAAATTCAGAGACTTGTCATAATCACCAGGAGCTTTTACAAAAATTACAAGTTTCCTGTTACCAGAATATATGCTTTTTAATTCTGAAATGTTACAGCAGCTGCTTAAAAAACCTATACTCTATAATTTCATGCTGCAAACACGTACATTATGTAGGAAACCACCACACATGTATAAAAACACAGAACTCATAAAATTTTGCCAGTCACTCACCTTTTGTGAATCAGAGCCATGCAGTAAGCAAACTGCCCAAACTCCTTCTCCTCCGTTTCTTCTCACCCTCCAGATTCTTCATCATTTCCTTTCCCCATCTTTGGACTTCCGTGTTCACCACGGCGAGTTCTTCCCGTTCATTCTCTTGGCACGTGTTCAGTAAGCCCCTGTTATGTGCCAGCGGGAACTGCTCTGGGTGCTGAGGGTGGAGCAGGGGCAGCAAAGACCCCACGCCCTGCTTGGCTCGCTGCTTTGACAGACAGTTCAGCACGAGGCTGTCCCTGGCCCCCCAGCATCTCCAGCTCTGGGGACCTTTCTCATCTGTGCCCTGGGTGGCTCCTTGCACAGGTGTGTCTGTTCCCAGGCTGCAGGAGAAAGCCTGTCTCACTCATTTTGTGTCTCCTGCAACTTCTCTGGGCGCTGACACTTCAACTAGTTCTATATATATTTTGTCCGAGTCTTAGCCACCTCATGGACTTCAGCCCACAAGGCTCCTCGGTCCATGGCGGTTCTCCAGGCAAGAATACTGGAGTGGGATGCCATGCCCTCCTCCAGGGGATCTTCCCGACCCAGGGATCGAACCCAGGTCTCCTGCATTGCAGGAGGATTCTTTTACCAGCTGAGCTACCAGGGAATCCAAGAGGCTTATAGCACCTCCCCCAAAATTAATTTATGAATTTAGGGTTTGTTTGGTTTTTTTGCTTTAGAGGTTTACAGAATAGCTAAATAAGCCATCAGTTTAAGAACAAACACTGCCTCTGTGAAACTCCCTGACCCCTGCTGAGGTGCCTGCCTGCGTCAGTGCTGGGGCTCCTGGGTGTCTGCTCCTGCCCACCACAACCTCTGTCGTTACCTTGGGCCTGCAGGCTCTCGGACCCTCACCCATTTCCTCCGAATGTGAAGGCTTGGTGCCCTGGAAGGGGTTGCAGTGATAGTCAGTAACCCAAACAGCATCCAGATGAATAGACCCAGTCCTTACAGGAAGCAGGCTGGTCAAGAGGCAGAGCTGCCTGATGGGGGTGGTCCTAAAGCCTCAGGCTGAGCCCTCTTGCTCTTCTTTCTACAGTGACTGCGGTTCACCCACCATTGAGTGAATCTCTCCATTGTGTATGGATGCAGAAAGCTAAATAAGACAGCCCAGAGGCTTACTCAGCAGAAAGCTAAATAAGACAGGCCTCAGGGCTCATTCTGGGTGGCGCAGGTTACAGATGTGAGGGTGTGTGTGCACACACGTGTCCACGTGCATGTGTTCTCCCGTGGAGGATCGTGTTGTGTGGTAAGGTCGTCTCTCCCTTCCTGATGGGAACTGTCAGGGCTGGTGTCCTGTTGGTGGAGAGCCCTTTCCAGGGCTCAGAGAGTCACAGCAGAGCAGCAGGGGGACGCCACAGCCCAGGAAGGGCTGGACCTGGGGTTCAGGGCAGCTTGCACACCACAGCCCCAAGGGCTGGACCCTGGGGACAGCCCAGTCCAGCCCTCCATCCCTCGTGGTCCAGGCTAGTGAATTTCACAGTAGCCAGTGTTCTCTTAGCAGAAAGGTTTTCTCAACAAGGGGTTAGGCAGCCATCAAGCCAAATTGCCATCTTGGCCGGCGCTCACCAGGCCCGGAGGGGACGAGAGCCACCCCTCCTGCCCTGGGCTGGGGATGAAGCCCGCCACGGCCCAGGCGCCCCATTGAGTCCTGTCCCATCTGTCTCGGCTCTAACCCGCTCTCTCTCCCAGCAGGACATCGACGGGCAGGCGCTGCTGCTGCTGACACTCCCCACGGTACAGGAGTGCATGGAGCTGAAGCTGGGCCCCGCCATCAAACTCTGCCACCAGATTGAGCGGGTCAAGGTGGCCTTCTACGCCCAGTATGCCAACTGACCCCTCCCAGTCCCAGGCTGCCCACCAGCCCAGCGAATGCCACGTCTTGGGTCTCAGGAGGTTTCCCGGGCTGGAACTTCCATTTTCCCCAGACGTGTGTGATGGTGCGTCCAACAGGTGTCCAAATGAGGGCCTCCTCCGCCCACCAGCCTGCTCGACATTTCCGTGTTTGCAGAGCACCCGAGGCCACAGCAGTGGTCCTGCAGGGTGTGAGTTACCGCTCACACCCCACGGGTGTGGACCTGCATCTCTGTAGACCACACCCCATCTTTCTCCTGCCCCAAACCAGGCAGCTTCCTAAGCCAAGGCCCATGCTTCAAAAACCCAGGCGCAGGTGATGACTTTTTCATCGTGACCCAAGAGGAGGTCTTCCGGTGACTTCACGGTCATTGTACCCCAAGTGCCTCCCTAGGTGCTTCTTTCAGGTCGAAATGCGTGGCTGTCGCTGCAGTTTGGTCTCACGCACGGCTCTGGGTGATGTTTTGGATGACAGCGGAAAAGGGACTCCGCCTGTTGGGCAGTGAAGGAAGGAACATGTCATGGTGGGGCGGTGGGCATCCAGGGAGCCTTCAGGGAGGAGGCATGCTTGCCATCCTGTATGGAACCTTCAAGGGCCCCGCATTCTGAATAACTGCGACCAGATGGGAGAGGGGCTTCTTGCATCCCTTAGGGCATCTTGCCTTGTGCATTGAAGGCAGAGAGCTTCGTTCCGGAGAGCAAGGCTGGGGGAGACTGGGGAAAGCTGCTGATGCACCGGCTCCTCCCCTGAGGGGTCACTGCTCCGGGTCTCCCGGGGAGGTCCCCTCCGAGCCCCAGCTCGGTCACCCCTGCAGAGCCACTCGCGCCCCTGGGTCGGCCAGTGACTGACCCCGTCATCTGGGCTGACGCTGAATCACCCTGGACCTCCTGGTGAAGCAACAGGTGTGAACTCTGACGATGTCAGATGTCCCCTCGTCCCCAGCGCACTCCTGCTGCCAGGGGAGAGTCTGGATTGGCCAGAAGGAGACAAAGAGATGGACGGTGTAATGCTGCAGCCCACCCTGCCCTGGTTTACTTAGGATGTCCCTTGGCAGTTTTCATTAAGTGGGGCTCGTCATTTATAGAAAGATCCATGACTCCAGGAGCCAGCTGGTCTCTGGAACCAGGCACTTGTCCACATGTACCCTGCAAGGAGCTGTTACATTTTTTTCAGTCCCAAACGGACCATTGTCTTCTGTGCTGGTTGTTGCTCAGATGTCTTTTTCAACTTGTGTGCGGAAGCTCAGCCTCCACATTGCCCAGGAGAAGCGTGGGTGCACAGCCTTCTCTTCCTTTATTACCTTGACCTTTTCTCTTTGATGAGAGTGTCAACAGTTCCAGGAATAACGTCCTGGGCGGGCTGATGAGCTGCTTGTATTTCTGCAACATACGGAGGCCCGGCGTCCTGTCAGATCTTGAGAGGCTCATTTCACGCAGGCTAACCTTCTCTTGTCATCTGTCACCAATACTGATGAAAAGGGGAAACACGCATTTAGTGGTTGAGGCTGTCATCTCCCCGTGACTGACCTAAGGCAGGTTTAAACATTTGGCAATGGACTTGCCTGGGCGCCTCGGCCGGGAGCCCTGTCTTCTCAGCCCATGAACACGGGCAGTTCCGTGGGGAGTCAGGCCTGGCCTGTGGTTTGATTTTTCTTCTCCGGGCTCAAGTTTCCACCCCTTCTCTGTTCTTCACCTCTTGTCTCCTGGGTCCTGGGGCTTTTGTCCAGCTCTGTCAGCCGCTTGAGAAGGGCTTCCTTGAAAGGCCTTGGGTGTTTTCCTGCCTCGGACACACTTGTGATCCTCACTGTGGCCTTTTCTAGCTGAGCTCGTCCCATTGCACATGTGGTGCAAATGAAGCGGGGGACACTCACTCTTTCACAATGCGTGTCACCTTCTCGTGCCCTCCCTGAATGGCACTGGGGTGGGTTGCTCTGGAGTCAGGTGCTCTCTGGTGCCCGTGGCAGGGATAAGCCCTGGAGCCCACCCCGAGGAGCTGGAGGCCTCCCACCTGGCAGCCGAGGAAGACATCCCTCCCGAGGGGCCAGGTGCGCAGAGGCCCCCTCGTCCTCTTTGAGGGCTCAGCGCTGTCAACCTGCGTGCCTGGTGAGGGGCCGGCCGTGCTGGGCCAGGGGAGGTCCAGCTGCAGCTTGGGGCTGTCAGGGTGTTGTCAGCCCGCCGTGCTAGGAGCCGGGAGACTCTTCAGGGTCAAGAAGATGGTTTTTTTTTTTTTTTTGGTTCTGAGTGCTGCCCATGCATCCTCCGGCTCTGATTCTCTGGGAATTCCCTGCTGGCTCTGTGCCCCTTTGAGTCAGCAGGATTGAGCTGCAGAGTGTCAGGTGGCATTCATGTCTTTGTAGGGTTCACCGCTCACCAGCTTCCGTCTCAGAGAAACGGCCAGTTTTCGAGGAACGTTTGCCTGTCGTGACTGTGTCGTTACTGTGTTTTTGTCCCTTGTGGCGGGAAGAGTTCATCTCACACCTGTAGCCGCCAGCGTACCACGGCCCCTGGGATAAACCCGTATTGGTTGAAATGCTCCACCCAGTGATGCCCCCTTCCCTCTTCATCTCCAAATGCTGCCATCTCCCCACAGTCTCCCAGAAGATGCTTTGGGACCAGAGTCCTCTCCTCTGTGTGCACCACACCACTTGGTCCCTTCAGGAACTGCCTGAGATGCAGATGCTTCAGTCTGTGCAGTGTACCACCTCATCTCGAAGGCTGAGACTCCATCTCTCAGTCCCACCCTAAAGCTGAGGACGCTTCCGTCGACCTCTGACCTCTTGACTGTTTGTGTCCTGTGTTAGGAAAATCTCTTTCCCACAAAAATGTAAACCTAGAAAGAGTAAGTAAGGTATGACCCCCATTACAGAAGAACTCATTTTTTGCTTATCAAAAAAAAAAAAAAGCAAAAACCCAGTTTCCTTCACCACAAAGTTGCATAGTATGGAGAAATCTGTCACTTCTAAAATTAGGTTCATTTGATCAAAGTTTGACTCACAGTTTGCGCTGTACAGCTGTTAGGTTGCTTTGCCTTATTTGATCATATTTGAACGATGATTTCCTGTGTTTGATCTGTGTCTCAATGAATTAGAGTGACTCAGACCTTTCCCACTGGCCCCTCTGGCCCACACGACAGTCTCTGGAAGGTTGGTTTTGATCAGCCTTTGAAGATTGGTCTCAGTTTCCTTAATTTGTGTCAGAGAATCTGGAGTGTTGTTATCAGGCGAGTTCTGAACCTTGCTTTTTATCCTAAACCAAATGTCCCTATCTAAGGGTGTCTCTCCCTTCGTTTTGGAAGCATTAGAGGTTTCATACTTCTTTTGTCAAACACCCATTTGTGTTTATTTCTGTAGATAGAACTGTAGACACAGTTACATTAAGTAGAGTCTCTGTGATTTGAGCAGTATTGTTGCTCTTTTGGTGAATCTAGGCTCCAAGTCCTGCTCTATCCTTTTGTCTTTAGAAAACTGAGATCAAAGGTACAGTTTTTTGAAGGTAAAAATAGTTAATTTTCAGGTATCTGTAGTTTTTAAGGAAAAAACAGTTGTTACGGAGACATGCACACGGTTTATGAAATAACTAAATAACGAGAGAAGGTCCGTTGGCAACAATGACAGTGTCATGATTCTCTTTCTTCCCTCACTTGTTCCCTTCTGTTCAAGAGTTCTCTGGAAATTGCTTTACTCCTTTCAGCTGGGTGGTTTTTACGTTGGGCAACTCACAGCTTTTATCACTAGGGTTGATTTGCACAGATCCTGACCCAAGGCAACAGTATCCATCTGTGCTATTTTTGACCCACTGAATTCACCTAAAAATTGTAAGTGCTGACACGGTGCTGCCTTGGGTTTTGGTTAAGAAAAGCGTCTCTGGTTTAGAGGATCAGTAATAACACAGTATCCTGAGCTGCAGACTTTCTGTCTTACTGGTTTTATTTTAAAAATGGCTAGATTGGGTACCACTTAGGACCAGTAGGTCAATAGCTGCATCGCCAGACAGATTGGGTGCTTCATGTGGACCAGAGGGATGTGTTGAAGAAAAAGTTCTAATCGACATTTGCTGAAAACCACTTTGCAGTGGGAGATGGAAAACAAAAAGTGTTTTAAATGACAGAAAAAAAAGATCATCTCATTTGTTGTTCAGAATGGGAGCCTGCATGAGGTCTAGAAGCATAAACCACCCCTAGTCGTGACCATCGAAAGCTGTTTTACTGCTCTGCATTCCGGTTTGAATAGTTTGTATTGGAACTTGATTCATATCTTGTGTCTGTTCTGGTGCGTAGAAGAGAAAAGTTGGTGTTTTTACTTTTGAAATTTGCAGGACAAGAGGGCATGTCATTGATTTGCTGTAAGATTATATTCTGTATATATGTTTTCATGTAAATAAATGAAAATCTATATCAGAGTTATATTTTAATTTTTATTCTAAGTGAAAAAAACCCCTTTTTACTTGAAAAAATTGTAAGCCACATTGTTAATAAAGTAAGAATAAATTCTATGGTTCTGTTTGTGTCTTTATGTGGAAAGTTATTAAATATTATTTTTAAGGTTTGAGTTAAGATTATCTCATGTTTTATTTCCCACCATGCACTGAAGCAAATGTTTATAGGGTTTTAGTAACCGTGGCTCTCAAAATCCTGTGTTACTTTTCAAGGTCACCTGCAGGTTCTGGATATTTTTACTCAGGAACTTGTGTTTATTCTTTTTATTAAAACATTATATCCTCACACAATCGCCTCCAGCCTTCCCATTTTCCATTCTTTCAGTTATTTTATGATCACCTTGTGCATTAGTAGGGACACTGCTTTATGGCCGTGAGAGTGATAAGTAAGCAACTATGTTTAAATTTTTCACTGCCCTTCAGTGACACAAATAGGTACAAGCATCCAGGTCGCAAGAAGAGATTTTTGCACAGATCCTGGGGTCTCTGTCTCCAGGTTAGAATGTCCCTTCTCCTCCCCTACCACTGCCTGGGGAGCATCACTGAGGGACATATAAGGTGAGGGGACGAGAGACCTTTAGGGAACGGAGGTGGGAGAGTGCTGAGCAATTTCTGCTTCCAACCGCAGCCTGTCTCCAGCATCTTGTTGTTGTTCAGTTCTTAGTCGTGTCCGACTCTTTGCAACCCCACGAACTGCAGCACACAAGGCTTCCCTGCCCTGTCCTTTGTTATCTCCCGGAGTTTCTTCAGACTCATGTCTTTGATGTATTCCTTTCCCAATTTTGAACCAGTCCATTGTTCCATGTCCAGTTCTAACTGTTCAGCATCTTACAGTTAGAACATCTTTAATACATACATACATCTTTAATACATCTTTCAATGTATTCTTTTACCCTGCTGGCAATCAAATTCTGCTTATAGAATTTTTTATTTTGCTTTTAGTTATGGGAGCTTTTGCTCTTAGTAAAGATTTAATAGCATATGGTTCATTTTCCCAAAATATTCTAGCGGCATCTAGGTCAGGAGTATATGGCTGCGTACATACAATTTATTTCTATTTGTGATAAAGATGTTTGATGACAAGCTTACAGATCAAATATATAATAAGGGAAGCCAAACACTTTCCCAGATGTCTAAACTGAATGAATTAATGCCAAAAAATGTGCATTTTTCTCCATTTTTGCCTCCAAAAGCTTATTTCTAATTCATCGCCATGTCACACTGCTGTTCACAGCTCCCAGTCTGCTAGAAGCTGTTTCCCCTTTGAACTGGTTTTTGGTGCTGCTACTATTTCATTCCAAGTTCTAATGGTAAAGAACTCACCTGCCAATGCAGGAGGTGTAAGAGACTAAGATCCCTGGGTTGAGAAGTTCCCCTGGAGTAGGAAATAGTAACTCACTCCGGTATTGTTGCCTGGAGAATCCCTTGGACAGTCCATAGGATCGCAGAGTCGGACATGACTCAAGCAACTCAGCGTGCACGCCTGTGGGACAGTATCCTGCCTTGGGTGACTGCAGGATGAAGACTGGCTGTTTAATGGTGGGTGGAAAAAATACTGCATCAAGATAATGCCCCTCTCCAGGTTCGGTTCCTCCACTTCTCCCGGGCTTGCTGTCCCGTATGGATAAATCCAGCCTCTGCTGCTGTTGCTGCACCAGTTGTGGCCGCCTCTGGAGTGAGGGCTGTCATGATGGCAAGCCCTCTGGCGCTTGGGGTCCGTTGCCCCAGACCCGTCAAAGCTTTCATTCCTGGACCCAGCTGAAGTGCGGGGACGGGGACTGTGGCTGCTTCAGACGATGGAACCTGGATGTACTCAGAGTTCAGGTTCACGGGCGAATGGTGGTCCATAGGAGACAGAATGTAGCCAGCAAGGAGACTCCCCTCCCGCCCTCCCCCAGGTGGACTTCACCGCATCTGGTGGTCTAGAGACATCCCTCATGTCTGAACAACTATCCCTGCTCTCATGAGACCGTGGCCAGCTCCGTAACGCAGGGATCTGCACCGAGTTTTCTTACTTCCCGCAGTTTGGGAATCCACCCATAAAGCCTCAGTTTGTAAGCTTATCTTCCGGATCTGTTTTCTAGGGAACAGGCCTGAGACAGGAGGCAGCTATTATTACACTTGCACAACCAATGTGCAAATAATAAAGACAAAATACGCTCCTATAATCCAGCCCAGGCAGCCTACCAGCCTGCTGTAATTGGGACCGTTCGTAACATGAACCCTCTTGGAATGACTTTACGACATGGGTTGAAAGTTTAAATTGAAAATGTTCTTTCTGGTTATTAAAGTAATATGTGTGCATTAAAGAAAATTTGGAAAGTAAAGGACAGTTATTAAATTGCCCTGTTATCTCACTCTGTCCAATTACCAGTTTATTGTGTTTCCATGTGTATTTATAACACAATGTTGAAACCCAGTTGTTCATACCATTTAAAAAACTCCCACTAGCGGTTATTTTGTAATCATGTTCTCTGGGGGTGGAGTTAAATCTCTAGCTAATATTTTTAACGTTTTGATAAATGTTTAAATAATTCAACATAGCAAATGTGTTTGCACCATCCACCCAGCTTCTAGAATTATTACCATTTTGCCATATTTGCTTCAGATTTATGTATCTTATAAAATCCTACAGATAGAGTTGAAAGCCCCTTTATCACCTCTGTTTCCCTCCCTCGTATACCAAAAGTAACCACAATTCCAATTTTTCCGTTCCTGGGCACAGTATTTTTATTATTACTGCATCTTAATGTGGCCATAGTAATGTAAAATGGCCACAGCACTCACCACTGCTTTGTGAGTTTTCAACACTTTAGTGTTACCATGCTTGCACCCTATTGCAAATTTTTGTCCACTGTTAAACATTTATGAAATTTATGTGTGTTAATATAAATATATCTCATTCATTCATTTCCAGGGTGTCATAAATCCCACTGGCTATATGGTAATTAGCTTATCCTTTCTCTTATGGGTGAACATTTGCATTCTCAGTTCTTTTGCTGTCTCCAAGAATTCTGCCATGAAGGTTTCATACAAGTCTTATGCACACATGTTGCAGAGTCTCTAAAGAAAGGCTCCAAAACTGAAGTGGATGAGAGCTTTCCTTGCTCCACGTCCTTGTCTGTACCTGGGAGGCTTTCATTCTTGCCCATCTGATGAGTGTGGAAATAGTTTTGATTGGCATAGCTCAGTTAATTACTAGTGGTTAACTAGTAAAGTTGGACATCTTTCCATATGCTTATTGGCCAGTTCAGTTCAGTCGCTCAGTCGTGTCCAGTTCTTTGCAACCCTGTGGACTTCAGCAGCTTCCCTGTCCATCACCAACTCTCGGAGCTTACTCAATCTCATATCCATTGAATTGGTGATACCATCCAACCATCTCATCCTCTGTCGTCCCCTCTCCTCCTGCCTTCAATCTTTTCCAGCATCAGAGTCTTTTCCAGTGGGTCGGTTCTTCGTATCAGGTGGCCGAAGTATTGGAGTTTCAGCTTCAGCATCAGTCCTTCCAGTGAATATTCAGGACTGATTTCCTTTAGGATTGCTTATTGGCCATCTATGTTTTCTTCTTTTGTGAACGCTTGCTTATCCCCTGTACCCGGCGGCTCTTACTCTTCCTCCTTCCCTCCTCGCTCTCTCTGATTTATTCTATAAAGGTTTTAGTGTTAACCATAGTGTTAACCCCGTATCAGTTCCCCGTGTTGCAAGTGCCTTCTTGCACTCCGTTTTTGTTCTTTTCCTTCCTTTTGTCCTTGGTGATCAGGAAGGTTTTAATCTAAATGTCCTTCACTATATCACGCCTTTCTTTTATGATCCTTACTTCTATTCCCTTGAAGACATTAAAATGGTTCCTTTTATTTCCTTTTAAAAGTGAGTATGTTTTCCTTTTTCCTATCTCATTTTGGGGTGAGGGTTGGTATTTCCAGTGTTATCCAAAGCGGTACTGCCAGTTTACACTCTTGCCCTACAACAGTTTTCTCTGCTGCACATCCTCACCTGTGCTTGGGAAGGTTTTTAATAATCGCCAGTGTGATGGGTGTGGAAAGGGAGTGGTGATGCGAAGAGTAAGGCAGATAAATTACCCTTCTCTATCTGCCCAGGAACTTTTCGCTTTCTCCACTCACCTGCCACACCCCCTGGGTCATAGTTCAAGTTTACAGATATGTGTCTTTACCTTTTCTGGTCGGTGGAGATCTTCATCTTATTTTAAGTTCAGCCACGATTTTCTGTAAAGAATCCGCCTGCACTGCAGGAGACGTGGGTTTGCTCCCCAGGTTGGGAAGATTCCCTGGAGGAGGGCATGGCAACCCACGCCAGTATTCTTGCCTGGAGAATCCCATGGACAGAGGAGCCTGGCGGGCTACAGTCCATGGGGTCACAAAGAGTCAGACGTGACTGAAGCGACAACTCAGGCGTGCTCAATTTCCTAGTTTATCCGTCTTTTGTTCTATATTTTGAACAGAGGGTGTGTGTCCAAGTTTTAACTTCCAGAGCCATCTTGACTAAAACTTTGTCTAATATCACCTTTCAAAAATATTCTTCCAAGCAGCAGGTGGTATTAGAGCATGTTCTGAGAAGGAAGCTAATTTTTGCATTATTCAGACTATTTAGAAATGAGATCTTTAGCCCATATGAAAATTCATATGGGGTTCATTTAAGTTACAATTCCCAAAACACTCAGCTAGTTGACATTTCTAAATGTCTCTTCTGCATAGTTTAGCTTCTAGTAAAACCCCAGTTTGCTACAAATCGTTTGAAAAAACTGCTTTACATTTTATCCCCTGTGACTTTTTTGATCATAAATCCCTGTGGCTGAAAGATGTGAAATTGAAGTGGTGTTAAATGCAAGAGTATTCTGTTCTGCTCTAGACCACACGCTAATAGTGCTTTTATCTACCACAGTTTTAGCAAAGCGATCTCTTCTCTCTCACTGTTGGCATGAAGGATTAAGTATGGACACGGTCAAACACAGCTGTTGGTGTTACCTGCCACCTATTAACTGATCAGCCTGAAACACAGCATCCTTAATATGTAAATAGCTGATTGATGCTATCCCAACAATTCATGTGAATGAGCAGAAATGGAAAAATTTTATGATGTGTTGAACCGTATATGAAGCTAATCACTCATGATAAATTTAAGAAAACATGAATTCATGTAACAGAAATATTTCATACCTACTAAGTGGATGTACTGAGCTTAGCCCATTAGGAAAAAGAACAGCCCTGTGTTAGTTGCTCTTTGAAGGGCAGAAGCCATCTAGAAGGTGGGTAGACCACATCCGGAAATCCCTGTCAAGGAAAACAGAGCTGATGTGTGTACAATGGGGGTTTAGGCTGAATCTAAGGAGAGAAGGGATATTTATGCACTCCCAGATTCCTGTACAAGGTCCTAGTGTTTCTTACTAGCTGTAAAGTGGGACTGAAACTCTAGTGCCCACAGGATCAGTGGAACAGATGACTGCAAGGAGCTGGTGGGCAGCTGGGAACCAGAGCTAATGCATCATAAATGCATCCTCTTAGCTGCAGAGACTGGAGACCAGCGGCTGCCTTGTCTTCTCTTTTTCCCAGGGGAACCGGAAATCCAGAGTTTTATGGGAAATCTTAAATTGTTCGAGGCTGGCATTCAGTTCAAATGCTTTCAGAATGATGATGCCCCATAAATCATAGACTTCTAGGTCTCCTGAAATTTGACCTCTGTATTGTCAACATTATGAGGTCGTGGTTTGTACTGGAGATCCTTCTTTGAGGCTAGGAGGGGACCAATCATTCCAGTTTTCCTGGGATGTCTAGGCAACTGTCCTGGGTAAACTGGGACAGCTGATTCCTGGTAGTCAGTCTGGACATGACTCCAAACAGGAAGTCCTTGTGACCACAGCGATCATGTCTTTCATCTCCTACCTCTGAAAATAACCATTTACCATATGTTACCTTCTAACTGCTTCCAGTGGGAGGCTGAGCCTATAGCTTCCTCCCCCACCCCATGTCTGGAAGTAGAAGTTAATATTCTTAATCATTATGAGTCTAATTTTTTCTTCTATAAGTAAAGATATGGAGCCAAATCTCAAAGTATTGTAAAGATTAACAGATTATCTGTACAAGTGTTTAAAAATAATAAAATGTTAGATAAATGTTACATTTTTATTTACCAAGATACTGCATACATTTTCCTACTTACAGCAGTTTTACGTATACATATATGTGTAGATGTTGTTGTTTAGTCACACAGTCATGTCTGACTCTTTTGCAGCCGCATGGACTATAGCCTGTGAGGTTCCTCTGTCCATGGTATTTCCCAGGCAAGAATATTGGAGCAGGTTGCCATCTCCTTCTCCAGAGGATCTTCTCGACCCAGGGATTAAACCCACTGTCTCCTGCATTTGCAGATGGATTCTTTACCACTGAGTCATCAGGAGAGTCCATGTATAGATATTAAACTGAAATAAATTCAAGACGAATTAAAGATTGGAATGCTAAAGTAATGAATGTGTACCAAAATAGGAGATTTTTGGCTCGACTGTCTCTGCAGACCTGTCACAGAGTGTGTGTATGTGTGCACATGTGTGTGTTTGTTAAGAATTAACACACTCCCTGTATATCATTTTAAAATAGAAATGTAATTGTCATCTTTCCAGACAACAAAAATTGAAACAATTTTGCAATCCCAAGAGTAAATTACATTAATTCCCTAACCCCTCCTCCTCAACCTCCCCCTGCTCCTGGCATCTCCCAATGTACTTTCTGACTCTATGAACTTGGCCTCGTATAAGTGGAATAAAACTATATTTGTCTGCACCTAATGTGTATTATAATGAATTTTGAGGTTATTTTAATATATCTCCTACCAACAGATTGTACCGTAAATAGTATGTTTTACATTATGTAACTTTTATCACAATAAAAAAAATACATTTAAAAAAGTATAAATCACATTGTGGCAGTTTGTTTCATGTTTGTCAGATTTTTAAAATGCAAATATCAATTAATATTCATTGACTGAATAAATGAGTCAAGATCTTTACATAAATTATCTTCTTTTCTAATAAAGATTTTTAAAGATTTTTTTTAAGGTGGATCATTTTTAAAGTCTTTATTGAATTTGTTACAATATCGCTTCTGTTTTATGTTTTGGTTTTTTGGCCACAAGCCATGTGGGATCTTATCTCCCCAACCAGAGGTCGAACCCACACCCTCTGCACTGGAAGGCAAACTCAAGATTCAAGAAGAAGTATCTTCTTGACTCATCAAGATTGTTTGAGCTGAATACTGTTTTTCAGCCACTTACACCCGAGGAATATGGGGTTTAGGAGATGCACTTGACCGTGATGAGGAAGAATAAGTGCCAAAGTATCAGGATGTAGAAATTGAGTCTCTGAAGTCCAGAATGCTCTTGCTCACTCTTCCAAGAGTCATGAGCTAGGGGAACACGAGCTGGTGTGAGAATCAATCAACAGACTCTTGCAGAGATATGTTATCACCCCATTTTCAGGATGATCAAACTGTGTTGGGAGGCATATAGTGAACTGAATACAGCCCAGCCTACATTTAGCCTGAAATACCAGTCACATCTACCAGTGATCTTAAAATCAGCATAAACACACTTAATTTAGTCTCGCCTTAGAGTCCTTAGGAGCAAGGATAGGTGAGAAGGAAGGAGAAGGTTCTGTGAATGAAGATTTGTGGAGCAGACACTTGTGCCCGGTGCGTGGTGTTTATGGCATCATCCAGTTCTGACAACACCCGTGTGAAACCTGCCGCCGGGGCTGAGCTTGCCTCCTCTGTGTTCGCCAGAACCCTGGGCTTAGCTTGACCCACAGCGTCTCAAATTCTGGCTCCTGCCTCATCTTCCGCACTGCACTAGGAACTTCTTAAAGGCGGATGCTGTATTTTTCCTTGTCTAAGAACTCTCCAGATCCAGCACATTGTCTGTCCCCCATAATGCTATAAAAATGTAAATTAATCACTTGTTGTGTACTGTCCTATTTGGAAAATGGAGTTCAGCTAACCTAGAGGGTTTTAAAAGTTAGAGAAATGAGACAATCATGTACATGAAAGAGCTGGAAAATAATCCAAGATAGTTTATAGTCCAATGCTTAATTTTGTGGTGTACAAGCTCTGAGAAGCCAAGACTTCAAAGGCTGGAAGGATTGTCATGGGCTGAGACTAAACTTGGAAAGACTTACTTCTTTATTCATTTATTCAGTATGTTACAAATGCTTGTGATATATGGTAAACTCATTTGGGTATAAAGAGTAACAATCCTCAACCCCAAGGCATGTACATTTTAATGGAAAAATTAGATATAAGATGATCTATAAGATAGTCTTCTAATGTCTAGTTCAGTATAATTGTAATAAAAACATGTTGTGGTTCAGCTGCCCAGTCACGTCCAACTCTGCAACCCCATGGACTGTGGCACGCTAGGTCTCCCTGTTCATTATTTATAAAAAATAAAAACATAGGGGGTCATTTTCACTTTACAAAGGCCAATTCTGATTGTTTGTTTTATTTAAAAAATATTTTTTAATACCACTCACATCAGCCTCTGGAGTAATTGAATATGTTTAAGTTTTTTCAGTCTGTTTGAAATTGCACATCTTATACAGACAGCAACTCAGTCCTCCTGGGTCCTAAGATATTAGGACCCAGAGTTTGAACAAGTATAATATCATCATCATCATCATCAAAGACATCATCATATCATCTTTAACAACATCGGTGACATCATAGGGACATCTGTCAAGCATTACCGTGTGCCAGATTCTGTGCTGATTTCTTGTTGGCTGAAGGATGATGCACACACAGTATCTGCCCATTAAGACGGAAATATAAAATATTTACAAGCAAAGAGGAATGAGAACACACCACCTCTTAAAGTCTTAATCTATGGTTTAGATCAAGCATCAATGGACTGTGTGCTCTGGTCACTGTTTAACAAGGGAAGGAAGGCCTGCCCTGAGTGTGGTCCACAAACTTACTGCTCTGGGCCCCTAAAAGCTATGTGACCATGTGATCGGGTGACAATGGAAGCTCTTCAGCCTGGGGGACCCTCTGGAGATGAGCAATTGAATCAGCTCTTCCTCTGCTGAGTTAACTCGACCACCCAGAGCCAGGGTTTCTGTCTAAGGACTCCAGTAAGCCTCCAGAGCATCCAGACTAGCTAATCTCACCCCAGGGCATTGTAGGGATTATCTCATCTCAGCCCCCAACAGCCTTCTGAGGCATTCTCTATTATTATGTCCATTTTACAGATGGTAAACTGAGACTTAGAGAAACTAAGTTGGTTTACAGTCATCAGCCAGTAACTGACAGGTCAGGACTTGAGTTCAGCTCTCCTGCTCTTTCACTTGACCTCAATGATATATTGGCATATAGATTCAGTCTAATAGATTGCTTCTCCATTTGTATACATTCACAATTTTATTATATCCTATATATTGTACAGTGCCTCGGCAAAGTGTTGAACTCAGGAAAATTACTCTGTAACAACTCTAGTAGGCATGAGAAATAAAGTTAACTAAAGCTCATTGTTAAGCACAGAAAATCTGTGTTCTTTGATTTGAAGAACGGAGAGCTTAAACATGCCTGAAAAAATCCTTAAAGGAGCCAAGCACACAAGATCACAGAAAAGAGTATTTTCATCACCCATCTTTGAGTAGACTTTCAACCCATACTTACTGATTGGATGGAATCAAATAAACAGACGTTCATGATTGACACAACATGGAACCTAATTGCAAAACCTATTTGAGGAACAACTTGATGAAAGAAAACAAAACTAAATGGGGTGATGTGAAGGCACTCTCACGGTATTTGAGCATCTTGGTTTCTGGACTGAAAGGCCACTGAAGGGAACCTTGTTAAGTGTGGACAACATGCAGGCAAGGGCCAAATAGAATTGCTTTAACTTAATCATTTTGGAAATGGTTTATACAGTTGGTATATGAAATGCTGTGGAAATTGTTTTCGTGTCTTGCAAGACAGTGACTGCCTTCCATCTCCCTATCAACCTCTGTGCATTTGTGATGCGATTGCAACAGAGAGCAAATGTGTAATAACTGCATCACCTTCATCTTTTATTTCAGCATTAAAGTAATATATAAGATGATATTCTTGGAAATGGTATTATTGCAAGATGAAATCCAAAAGTTAAGCTTCAGCAGAGGGGAGAGGAGTGAAGTCAAACAGTAATGCTGAGCTTGGGTTCCTAAAAAAGAAATTTTCCATGGAAATGCATTCCTTGGAGATTCTTCTGGTGTTCAGGAAGTCAAATTGTCTTATTAAACGGTGCAGAAATTGACAGATTCCAAACAGAGAGAGTAATCATTGGAGAGTGCACAATAATCTGGCAATATGGAAATTACAAATTATAATATTTTTCCCTTGAGTAAATGAAATATTCAAAGGAACAACTACATAATACAATAGAGTCTGTGTTATTCTTTGGCAGCTACAGTTAGCAAGCTATTTTATCACAATTGCATGCTTCTCAGTTGATAATGAATGCACAGATTTAAGTTTAAAATAAACTATGAATTTTTTTTGTAAAGTTACTGTATATAGATCAGGGAGATTAGCCTGGTGCTCCATGACTACCTAGAGGGGTGGGATGTGTGGGAGGTGGGAGGGAGGTTTAAGAAGGAGGGGACGTGTGTATGCTGCTGCTAAGTCGCTTCAGTCGTGTCCGACTCTGTGCGACCCCGTGGACTGCAGCCTACCAGGCTCCTCCGTCCATGAGATTTTCCAGGCAAGAGTACTGGAGTGAGTTGCCATTGCCTTCTCGTGGGTGTGTGTATACCTATAGCTAATTCATGTTGATGTATTGCAGAAACCAACACAACATTGTAAAGCAATTACCCTCCAATTAAAAATAAATATATTAAAAAATTTAAAGGTTAGTTTTTACATAAAGCACCATCAGGAAATACCAGAATGCTCTAGCAACCCGTCAAATAAATCTTGAAAAATATCTGTGCATTTTCCTTCTGAACACTGCTTTGTTATGGTCATACTGCATGCGTGCTATGTCACTTCAGTTGTATCCAACTCTGAGCAGCCCTATGGACTGTAGCCCCTCCAGGTTCCTCTGTCCATGGGGTTCTCCAGGCAAGAATACTGGAGTGGGTTGCCATGACCTCCTTCAGGGGATCTTCCCGACCCAGAGTTCCAATCCACTTCTCTTCAGTTCAGTTCAGTCACTCAATCATGTCCGACTCTTTGTGACCCCATGACTTGCAGCATACCAGGCCTCCCTGTCTATCATATACTCCCGGATTTCAAACTTACATCCATCGACTTGGTGATGCCATCCAGCCATCTCATCCTCTGTCGTCCCCTTCTCCTCCTGTCCTCAATCCCTCCCAGCATCAGAGTCTTTTCCAGTGAGTCAACTCTGCGCATGAGGTGGCCAAAGTACTGGAGTTTCAGCTTTAGCATCATTCCTTCCAAAGAAATCCCAGGGTTGATCTCCTTTAGGATGGACTGGTTGGATCTCCTTGCAGTCCAAGGGACTCGCAAGAGTCTTCAACACCACAGTTCAAAAGCATCAGTTCTTCGGCACTCAGCTTTCTTCACAGTCCAATTCTCACATCCATACATGACCACTGGAGAAACCATAGCCTTGACTAGACGCACCTTAGTTGGCAAAGTAATGCCTCTGTTTTTGAATATGTTATCTAGGTTGGTCATAACTTTTCTTCCAAGGAGTAAGTGTCTTTTAATTTCATGGCTGCAATAACCATCTGCAGTGATTTTGGAGCCCCAAAAAATAAAGTCTGACACTGTTTCCACTGTTTCCCCATCTATTTGCCATGAAGTGATGGGACCAGATGCCATGATCTTAGTTTTCTGAATGTTGAGCTTTAAGCCAACTTTTTCACTCTCCTCTTTCACTTTCATCAAGAGGCTTTTGAGTTCCTCTTCACTTTCTGCCAAAAGGGTGGTGTCATTTGCATATCTGAGGTTATTGATATTTCTCCCGACAGTCTTGATTCCAGCTTGTGTTTCTTCCAGCCCAGCGTTTCTCATGATGTACTCTGCATATAGGTTAATAAGCAGGGTGACAGTATACAGCCTTGACGTACTCCTTTTCCTCTTTGGAACCAGTCTGTTGTTCCATGTCCAGTTCTAAGTGTTGCTTCCTGACCTGCATACAGGTTTCTCAAGAGGCAGATCAGGTGGTCTGGTATTCCCATCTCTTTCAGAATTTTCCACAGTTTATTGTGATCCACACAGTCAAAGGCTTTGGCATAGTCAATAAAGCAGAAAGAGATGTTTTTCTGGAGTTCTCTTGCCACCTGTCTTATGTTTCCTGTAGTGGCAAGTGGGTTCTTTACCACCAGCGCTACCTGGGAAGCCCCAAGGTAATGCTAACTCTTCATTATATCAGGAAATTTTTCTAATCTGCTTTCAGCCTATTTTTTCTTTTTCTTTTAGTTTTTATTTTATATTGGAATAGAGTCAGTTTACAATGTTGGGTTAGTTTCAGGTGTACAGCAAAGTGATTCAGTTGAAAATATGCATGTGTCTATTTATTTTCAAATTCTTTTCCCATGTATGTTACTACAGAGTAAAGTTCCTTGTCTATACAGTAGGTACTTACTGATAATCTATTTTTCAATGTACTTGTATATATATGTTAATCCCAAACTCCTAATTTACCTTTCTCCTTTGGTAACCGTAGGACTTCCCTGGTGGCTCAGATGGCAAAGCCTCTGCCTACAATGTGGGAGACCTGGTTCAATCCCTGAGTCAGGAAGATCCTCTGGAGAAGGAAATGGCAACCCACTCCAGTATTCTTGCCTGGAGAATCCCAAGGACGGATGAGCCTGGTGGGCTACAGTCCATGGGGTCGCAAAGAGTTGGACACGACTGAGCGACTTCACTTTCACTTTTCTTTCACATTTGTGTCATAGTTTAGATCCCACATGTAAATGATATATGGTATTTTTCTTTTGCTGTCTGACTTACCTCACTTGGTATGAAAATCTCTAGGTCCATCCATGTTGCTGCAAATGCAATTATTTTATTCTTTTTTATGGCTGAATAATACTCCATTGTTTATATATACTATATCTTTATCCATTCATCTGTCAATGGGCATTTAGGTTTCATCCTGTCTTTTCAGCCTATTCTGATACATAGCACTCTTGGTCCTAAAGAAATAGGAAACTTTAATTCTGCCAGAAATAATTTTACAATCTTGATATGATTTTAATAAGATTATCTCCTCATGCTTTTCTGTGGAATATGATATGGAAATCTGATACTGGTGGGGACGATGGTATTAATTCATTTTATTCAACAAGGCTTTGAGGAGTGTTCTCTGCTTGAAGACCAGGAGCTCCTCTCATGAGGGATACAGTGAGCACAGAGATGTGCCTTGCAGCTGCTAATTTCACCTTCACTGTTACTGCTTCCTGCCATAAACCACATGTGTTCTTTTTTCTCCACATCTCCAGCAAGGTATCAAGACTATATTATCTTATTGGTGCTCCATCAGTCCTTGCCCACTTTGGGGGCTGATATAAGAGCCCCTAAATCCCTGTGTTATTTTTTAACCATCCACAGAAGGGATGACACATTTCCAGTCGTCTCTGACCTAAGGAGCAAACTCTTACCGGCTGTAGCCCAGAATTGCTCAGCAAGAACATGGCTCTGGCATCCTTAATTCCCCAGTTCGAAGTCTTTGAGGCAACCTAAATGGAGAGACCCAGTACAGCTCATTTACTACCCCTGCCATTTTAATTGGATGTTCTTTGACTTAATTTTATCTCAATGAGAATAAAGCATGGAGAAGCTCTCCCATAAACCTGGAGTTGCCTCTGACAGCTTCTGGGAAGGAGCCCCAGCGGGCAGCATGGTGATTTACTATACTAACAGCACTGCAGAACAGCTTTGGCACCAGACGTTTCGAGGGCTTAATTACTGCCTTTAAAATTTAAGCCAGAGTTAGGCACTGAGCAGTACCAAGCAGAGGAGGGGAAAAAGGCATAATTACAAAGCAAACAGAAGACTGGCAAGATAAAGTTGGTGTTATTCTTTGTCGTAGGTCCTGCGGCGACACCAACCTAAACATCTCATCTTTCTTTCTATGGTTAATTTTTCCATTCCTTGTATGCCTTTTATTTTCTATACAAAGAGAACTGGCCCCTTTGAATCCAACTGAAGTATTCTATCCACGGGTATTATCAGACTTTTACCCACTCCTTAAAAAAATCAGAATTTTTCTACTTCTTTCAGACAGTCTCTGGCCCAAGATACAAAAATTCCAGTAGTCTCAAAATGTTCATATACTTTATTTTTATGAACTACTTTAATCTCATTATGTGTCATAAATATATTTTAAAATAATCCTGTAATCAACTTATGGAAAATAAATTGATTATTTCAAGTTATTATTTCATTCAACTTACGGAAAATATTCATCACATAATTGGCAAAGCCATTCCGCCTTGTGAAATCAATCAGGCAGATCAAAGTATTTGAATTCTTTTCAAGTTATAAATGTGTTCTTGCATGTGCGTGCATACTAAGTTGCTTCAGTCATGTCCGACTCTTTGCAACCCTAAGGACTGTAACCTGCCTGTAATCTGTCCATGGGATCCTCCAGACAGGAGTGCTGGAGTGGATTGCCATGCCCTCCTTCAGGGGATCTTCTTGACCCAGGGATCGAACTCATGTCTCTTACATCTCCTGCCTTGGCAGGCTGGTTCTTTACCACTAGCACCGCCTGGGAAATCCATAAATATGTTCATATACTTTTAATTCTGTGAACCACCCATACCCCCTTTTCCCCCATTGAACTGTTGAAGATATGCTATGTTTTTAGGGCCATTCGGAGTTCCAAAGACAAAACACAGAAACAAACCCACCAATAATGCTGTCTTGCTAGCTATTGTAAGAAGCAACAGTTTAAGAGATAAAGATTTTCTGTAAGTGGAAGGACCTTCTTCAAAATGGGAAATCATTTTTGATTAAGGTGATGGTGCTTGCTTTGGCAGCACATATACTAAAATTGGAATGATACAGAGAAGATTAGCATGGCTCCTGTGCAAGGATGACATGCAAATTCATGAAGGGTTCCATATTTTTGGAATAAAATAGAAAGCCCAGAGACAAATCCATGCACCTATGGACAACTTATTTTTGACGAAGGAGGCAAGAATACACAATGGAGAAAAGACAATCTCTTTAACAAGTGGTGCTGCGAAAACTGGTCAACCACTTGTAAAAGAATGAAACTAGAACACTTTCTAACACCGCACATAAAAATAAACTCAAAATGGATTAAAGATCTAAATGTAAGACCAGAAACTATAAAACTCCTAGAAGAAAACATAGGCAAAACACTCTCTGACATAAATCACAGCAATATCCTCTATGACCCATCTCCCAGAGTAATGGAAATAAAACAAAAATAAACAAATGGAACCTAATTAAACTTAAAAGCTTTTGCACAATGAAGGAAATTATAAGCAAGGTGAAAAGACAGCCTTCAGAATGGGAGAAAATAATAGCAAACAAAGCAACTGACAAAGAATTAATCTCAAAAATATACAAGCAGCTCATGCACCTCAATTTCAGAAAAATAAACAACCCAATCAAAAAATGGGCCAAAGAACTAAACAGACATTTCTCCAAAGAAGACATACAGATGGCTAACAAACACATGAAAAGATGCTCAACATCACTCATTATCAAAGAAATGCAAATCAAAACCACCATGAGGTACCATCTCACGCTGGTCAGAATGGCTGCTGTCCAAAAGTCTACAAACAATAAATGCTGGAGAGGGTGCAGAGAAAAGGGAACCCTGTTAACACTGTTGGTGGGAATGCAAGCTGGTATAGCCACTATAGAGAAAAGTGTGGAGATTCCTTAAAAAACTGGAAATAGAACTGCTATACGACCCAGCAATCCCACTGCTGGACATACACACTGAGGAAACCAGAATTGAAAGAGACACGTGTACCCCAGTGTTCATCGCAGCACTGTTTATAATAGCCAGGACATGGAAACAACCTAGATGTCCATCAGCAGATGAATGGATAAGAAAGCTGTGGTGCATATACACAATGGAGTATTACTCAGCCATTAAAAAGAATACATTTGAATCAGTTCTAATGAGGTGGATGAAACTGGAGCCTATTATACAGAGTGAAGTAAGTTAGAAAAATACCAATATAGTATGTTAATGCATATATATGGAATTTAGAAAGATGGTAATGATGACCCTATACGCGAGATAGCAAAAGAGACACAGATGTAAAGCACAGATTTTTGGACTCTGTGGGAGAAGGCAAGGGTGGGATGATTTGAGAGAATAGCATTGAAACATGTATATTATCATCTGTGAAATAGATCGCCAGTCCAGGTTTGATGCATGAGACAGGGTGCTCAGGGCTGGTGCACTGGGATGGCCCTGAGTGGTGGGATGAGGAGGGAGGTGGGAGGGGGGTTCAGGATGGGGAACACATATAAACCCATGGCTGATTCATGTCAGTTCAGTTCAGTCACTCAGTCGTGTCCGGCTCTTTGCGACCCCATGAATCGCAGCATGCCAGGCCTCCCTGTTCATCACCAACTCCCGGAGTTCACTCAGACTCACGTCCATCGAGTCAGTGATGCCATCCAGCTATCTCATCCTCTGTCGCCCCCTTCTCCTCCTGCCCCCAATCCCTCCAAGCATCAGAGTCTTTTCCAGTGAGTCAACTCTGCGCATGAGGTGGCCAAAGTACTGGAGTTTCAGCTTTAGCATCATTCCTTCCAAAGAAATCCCAGGACTGATCTCCTTTAGAATGGACTGGTCGGATCTCCTTGCAGTCCAAGGGACTCTCGAGTCTTCTCCAACACCACAGTTCAAAAGCATCAGTTCTTCGGCACTCAGCTTTCTTCACAGTCCAATTCTCACATCCATACATGATCACTGGAGAAACCATAGCCTTGACCTTAGTTGGCAAAGAAATGTCTCTGCTTTTGAATATGCTATCTAGGTTGGTCATAATTTTTCTTCCAAGGAGTAAGCGTCTTTTAACAATATTGTAATTAGCCTCCAATTAAAATAAATAAATTAAAAAACAATAAAATCAATTTTTTTTAAAAGGCAATGGAAAAAAAAAAGGCGGTGGATAAGACCTCCTCAAGTTCTTCATTTCACTGGGAAAGGATGCCTCTCATGTTCCATGCTGTGCTCTGTTGATGGTGCTTTAGAGGTTTTGAGTCTGAGGGCGATATTCTAAACACTGGCCACAAACACTGTCCCAAAGACACAGGCACAGATGGGCTGTGTCTTTGGGAAAGAGGTGGAAAACCTAAGTGAATGGGAGCTGAATTTCAAAAATGTCTAGGAATTCTAAAATCCATTTTGGGCAAACAGACGAAGCATACCCAGTCATCTCCGGTGTTTGGGTGCTAAGAGCTCTGTGGAAGAGAAGCCACAGGAGGAAGCTTCGGCTTCCCCCGTCTGACCTGCCACACCCGGTCTGCCGGAACTCTTAGCTCCTGCGATCCCCTCTAGCGCTATTAAAGCTGCTCACTATTTGATGTCGCTGCCCCTGTCTTTTCTCTGCCTAGCTATCAGATAACAGCTCGAAGGTCATCTCTGCCCACCCGCTCCGGGTTAGATTCCACTGACGACTCCCAGCTGGCCCAGAGGCCCCTGACACTGTTTCTTTGCTACTAAGTCACGTCAGTCATGTCCGACTCTGTGCGACCCCATAGACGGAAGCCCACCAGGCTCCTCTGTCCCTGGATTCTCCTGGCAAGAACACTGGAGTGGGTTCTATTTCTTTGGTCCTTCATTAATCTCCCTTGTCACCCTGCAATCTCTCTTCAGCTTCCCTCCCAAGGAGAGTGGATTCTAGAGATCCTGAAAGCTGTCTGGATTTCTGCAGCCGCACAGCTTAGCACACAAAGGTGCTCAGCAAATATTTGCCGACAAACAGAACTCCCCATCACGGGAACTCGTTTACTGTTGACCTAATTTCACGGGTCATTCTTCCGCACGTGTAATATTAACTTTCTGGTGTTGCAGATATAAGCCTGTCAGAAAACGTGCAAGTTATTTTAAAGTCTGCGCCTGCAGGCAGAAAACAAACATATGGATACCTAGGGGAAAGCAGGGGTGGGGGGAATTGGGAGATTGGGAGTACCACATACACACTATCACTGCTATGTGTAAAATAGACGGTGGGAACTTACTGCCTAACACAGAGAACTCTACTCAGGGCTCTGCGGTGACCGGAATGGGAGGGAAATCCAAAAGAGAGGGGGTATATGTATACGTATGGTATACGTTGTATGTATAATGATTCATTTTATTATGCAGTAGAAGCTAACACAATACTGTAAAGCAACTATACGCCAATAAAAATTAATTAATAATAAGAAAATAAAAATAAACTTCAAAAAATAAATTGCTAATCCCAGTCAGCTAAATCATGAGTAAAGCATATTTTCTCCATAAAGAAAAAAAAAATAAAGTCTGTGTCTAGTGATAGAAGGAATAGTCTGTCTTCCCAGAAGATAGCTCAGTTGGTAAAGAATCCACCTGCAACGCAGGAAACCCCAGTTTGATTCCTGGGTTGGGAGGATCCTCTGGAGAAGGGATAGGCTACCCACTCCAGTATTCTTGGGCTTCCCTTAGGGCTCAGCTGGTAAAGAATCCACCTGCAATGTGGGTGACCTGGGATTGATCCCTGGGTTGGGAAGATCCCCTGGAGAAGGGAAAGGCTCCCCACTCCAGTATTCTGGCCTGGAGAAGTCCATGGACTGTATAGGCCATGGGGTTGCAAAGAGTCGGACAGGACTGAGTGACTTTCACTTCACCAGGAAGATAAAATAAGGAGAAATTGGGTGTGACTAGGAAAGACCATCTCCACCCCTAGTTGTCAGCATGACATGAAACAGATAATAGTGAAATAACAATGTGGTTCGAAACGTCACTGCTGAGGCAGGACC
Source organism: Ovis canadensis (assembly GCF_042477335.2). Classification (NCBI taxonomy): domain Eukaryota; kingdom Metazoa; phylum Chordata; class Mammalia; order Artiodactyla; family Bovidae; genus Ovis; species Ovis canadensis. Next base: position 27,094,848 of record NC_091257.1, on the reverse strand, counting down.
ATCACTGAGCAGGGCTTTGAAAAAAGAGAAAGAATGCACTTGGCAGAACGGATGGTGCTGTGCCACCAGCCTCCTCATCAGGCTGAATGTCTGGGTCGCATAGCTCTTCGTGGGTTGGGGTCCTTTCTTCCACCGAGCTCTCTGATCCCTGGAGCTCACCATGTCAGTCACGTGTTCCAGGATTTGTGTCAGACTTGCCAGGAGCCAGAAATAGTTCAGTGAGATTGTGAAATAGAAGAGTGGATTTCCAAACATAATCAGCAGCGGATGGTATTCACTTTCTATCCTGTGTGTGGTAAAGGAGAATGCGATGAACTTCTAAATTCTTGGTGTAATTTTTGTTGTTAGTTCACAGGTTCGGATCACATATGCCTATGTTTCTAGCCAATCAGAAAGCACCGCGGTGAAGGTAACAGGACACAGGTGAGGCCCCACTGGGCCAGTATCTTTGTACCATCACTACGGGCTGACCCTCAGAATGACACATGACCTCTCTGGACTTTCGTTCTCACACCTGTAGAACGAAGAGCTTCATCTGAGTGATATCTTACCAGCTCTAAAATCCTTAAAGACAAGGTTGCTCCTTAATAGTGTTTTTAGGGCATTTGTGCTCTACCCTCTAAGAATCATTTCTCATATTGTGGAAGTGTAGGTGGTTAATAAACAATGAGTTGTATTCATTCCCAGCCGCTCAGTTGTGTCTGACTCTTTTGCGACCCCATGGACTGTGTAGCCCACCAGGTTCCCCTGTCCCTGGAATGTCCCAGGCAAGAATACTGAAGTGGGTTGCCATTTCCTCCTCCAGGGGATCTTCCCAGCCCAGGGACTGAACCGCCTTCTGAGTCTCCTGCATTGGCAGGAGGGTTCTTTACCACTGCAACACCTGGGAAGCCCCAAATAGTAAGTTACTGAGTTCTTTTAAAATGATTTTTTTTTTTTTTTGATGCGGACCATTTTTGAAGTCTTTCTTGCTTCTGTCTTATGTTTCAGGTTTTTGACCGTGAGGCATGTGGAATCTTAGCTCCCTGACTAGGGATGGAACCCCACACCTGGTGCATTGGAAAGCAGCCTTAACCACTCGACTGCCAGGGAAGTCCCAAGTTACTGACTTTTAATTCTGAGTTTTAGGAAGTGAAGTTTCTGTCCTAGATATACTTGCATGTAATGTATGCCAAAGAAACAAAGGAAGGAGGTAAGCATTATATGAAGTACACCAGATGTTCAGTGTGCTATGTTCTTCGTGACTTTAAAGACATGAATAGTTCAGCTCACTGAATAAATCTCTACTCTGAGCCAACTCTTAAGTAGGGAATTTTCAGGAAGTGCAGACTCTAGGCCCCTGGAACCATTCCCTCCACTGCAAGCAAAATACTCTTGATTCACAAATGGTTCCCACTTCCCGGGGCTCTGTGTTTGTGGCAATCAGTTAAAAGGAATCGTGTAAATACTGTGGTTTTGCTGCATCTTTTATACATTTGAACATACATGTGACCACAGATTGGAAATCATTGATTGGGTGGGCGCCATCAGTAAGCAGCCTAGAGAATTATTTATCAATATCAGAGTGAATGAGCAGTAAAAAGCAGGGGCTTTTATAGATGAGCAAAGGGATTTTAAAAAGAGACTTGTATTTTATTATAAAGTGAATGGATAGTGTCAGGAAAGGGTTAGAATTTCTGACCATCTGATCAGAATTTCAGCCCTAAGCCTAACCCCCTCCCAACCCCGTCAGACCTAGACTGGGGTCTCTGAGTCCCTGTGCAGAACTGGAAAGCTCTCTGCCCACATCCTGGGCTGCACTGGAGGAATTCTAGTTTAGTGGAAAAAGCAAATGATTGGAAATAGGCTTCAACAAACTTTCACTGTTCTATGGGTAAACAGAGATAATCAGTCTTCAAAGGTGTTTTCTGCCAGCCAGGAGCTCAATTATAGTGTAGTTGTAATGCCAGAAGTCTGTGCCCTGCACCTACATATTACTCTCTGCACAGATTTTTAACTTTCACAGCTATTCATTAGTTCAAGAGACCTTTGCTTTATATGAATCACGGTTTAGTGGGTACAGAGAAAGGTATTCATTCTACACAGCTGCTACTTTATTGCAACCCTTCCATTCTTCTTTTAAATTACTCTCTGACCTTTGGAAAATGGGACAAAAATTTCAAAAGTTTATTGGAGATTCTCTGAAAAGCTATTACCCTGTTTTTTCTTCTTGATTTATAAGGTGTTCTTATTCTAAAATATAGATACTCACACTTTAAAAGGAGATTAGCTATAAATAAACAGCATGCATGATACCTTCCAGGGAAAGGATGATAAAAACATCTGTGCTGGATGAGGGAAGCTGACAAAAATCATGACAGAGTGTAGGGTACAAATGTGATGCCCAGAAAATGGGCAAGATTACTGTTCACTGGGGTTCTGGGGTGGGTGGTGCATGGGAGCTTTCAGAGGACAAGGGCAAATACTAAATGAAGGTTTAAGGAACTCATTAGCATGTGGGAAGAAAAATTTTAATGCTGTCTATACCAAAAAGAAATGAAGGAAATTTCCCTTTCCATAATGTTTAATGTACACAATCACATTTGAGCTGCAAGTCATGTGGTTTGATGGTTTCTGAGTTAAGACCAGGTGTTATGCTGGGTCTTATTCCTCCTGTGCTTTCTTTCTGCATGTTTGGGAATAATCAACTGATTCATGCCTGGGAAAGTGGTTTACTGCATTTCCACATTTTACCTATTTCAAACAATTTTTATTTATTTTGTTTTTAAATTTTTGACAGCACCCCCACAGCATGTGGGATCTCAGTTCCCCATATAGGGGTCAAACCCCCACCTCCTGCATTGGGAGGCAGAGTCTTAACCACTGGACCACAAGGGAAGTCTCCCATTTCCACATTTTCAATAGTAGACTATCTAACATACTTTGTAAAGATAAGGAGTGACCATGAATACTTTTTCTACCATCCAAAGGTTTGCTACTTACTTTGTGGCCAAGTGTTGAAACAGTTGGGAACAGAAAGATGAATTGCATATTTTTTTTTCTTTCGCAAAATAGACAAGAGCTCCAAGTTGTTGACTTTTCTTGTGATGAAAAGTGGCTTTTGGAGTATGTTGCTGAGCAATAATAGGTGCATTTAATTCATCCCTCTGTGGTAATAGACAAGAGCTCCAGGTTGTTGACTTTTCTTGTGATGAAAAGTGGCTTTTGGAGTATGCTACTGAGCAATAATAGGTGCATTTAATTCATCCCTCTGTGGTCAGTGTTGCTGTTGTTGTTCAGTGTTGCTGCTAGATTGTGTTTGACTCTGCAACCCCATGGACTGCAGCCAACCAGACTTCCTTGCCCTTCACTAGCTCCCAGAGTTTGCTCAAGCTCATGCCTATTGAGTCGGTGATGCCATCCAACATCTCATCCTCTGTGGTCAGTGCAACTTATTAATAACATGAGGGGAAAAAAACAAGAGCTTTCTGAAAGAAGCTCATGCTATAGAGAAAGAATTTTGAAAATGGGTCTTGGGAAATGTTACTATCATCGTGTGACTTTCCTTTTGAGGCAAATGGTTTAAATGAATCACTTGCAAAGATTTTCATATTTTTATGCTTAAAAAACTTGGAAACAATATTCTAGTCAGTTTGAAAATTTGAAGCAGAAGAGTTGCAGAGCATTTTGAACCAATTTGTTGAAAACAGAAGAATGCAGCACCTTCTGGTTAGTAAATGAAAACATCTGCAAAGAGGAAAGTGTATCATCTGAATTTCAACAAGTTTTTTTATGCTTGAAGGAAGGGACTGAAAACAGAAGATTTGGGGCATGAAAAAATTACTTCCTCCACCTGGGTTGCAACAGCCTATTAAGACCACATTTGGGAACAGGCTGAATTTAGTAAACTATTAATTTTGTAAATTGAACAACAGTGAATTCTAGATTGTTCAGTCATGAGTGTTCAATCAAATTTTTCAAAAATAATGACATTTAGTAATATTATACTCCCTAGAATTTTAGAAATAATTGCTTATAGTAAGAATATAATTTTTGTACCTTCAACAACTAGCCCATTATTAAATTTTCATCCACGTCTTTCAAATTTCTCTCTGTATCTATTTTGTAATATATATGATATTTACATGTCAATACGTGTATTACATGGGATAATATAATGTAACATGTATATGATATATGCGATGATAATACTGCTGCTGTGCTGTGCTCAGTTGTGTCCGACTCTTTGTGACATTATGGACTGTAGCTCACCAGGCTCCTCTGTCCATGGAATTTTCCAAGCAAGAATACTGGAGTGGGTTGCCATTTCCTACTCCAGGGGATCTTCCTGACCCAGGGATCCAACCTGCATCTCTTGTGTCTCCTGCATTGGCAGGTGGATTCTTTACCACTGCACCACCTGGAAAGCCCTAAGAGCATGTTAATTGACTTTCATTCAAATTTAGTCACTAATTTATAAGGAGGACAATTATGAGTAAATGGGAAAAAATTAGATATGTGCCATGCATAATGAAAGGTCATTAAGAATTTGTACATATGTCCTCCAATAAAGTTCCACCTAATCCTTTGAATATTAATAACTTCAGATATGTAGATGACATTATCCTTATGGCAGAAAGCAAAGAAGAACTAAAGAGCCTCTTGATGAAAGTGAAAGAGGAGAGTGAAAACGTTGGCTTAAAACTCAACATTCAGAAAACTAAGATCATGGCATCCGGCCCCATCACTTCATGGCAAATAGATGGGGAAACAGTGAAAACAGTGACAGACTTTATTTTGGGGGGCTCCAAAATCACTGCAGATAGTGACTGCAGCCATGAAATTGAAAGATGCTTGCTCCTTAGGGAACCCTTAGGAGATTCCCTGGTGGAGCAGATGGTAAAGTGTCTGCCTGCAATGAGGGAGACCTGGGTTCAATCCCTGGGTCGAGAAGATCCCCTGGAGAAGGAAATGGCAACCCACTCCAGTACTCTTGCCTGGAAAATTCCATGGATGGTCGCCTGGTGGGCTACAGTCCATGCGGTCACAAAGAGTTGGGCACAACTGAGCGACTTCACTCACTTCTTGCTCCTTAAAGAAAAGCTATGACCAACCTAGATAGCATATTAAAAAGCAGAGACATTACTTTGTCAACAAAGGTCCGTCTAGTCAAGGCTATGGTTTTTCCAGTAGTCATGTGTGGATGTGAGAGTTGGACTATAAAGAAAGCGGAGCACTGAAGAATTGATGCTTTTGAGCTGTGGTGTTGGAGAAGACTCTTGAGAGCCCCTTGGACTGCAAGGAGATCCAACCAGTCCATTCTAAAGGAGATCAATCCTGAATATTCATTGGAAGGACTGATGCTGAAGCTGAAACTCCAATATTTTGGCCACCTGATGCGAAGAGCTGACTCATTTGAAAAGACCCTGATGCCAGGAAAGATTGAAGGCGGGAGGAGAAGGGGACGACAGAGGATGAGATGGTTGGATGGCATCGCTGACTCAATGGACTTGAATTTGAGCAAGCTCTGGGAGTTGGTGATGGACAGGGAGGCCTGGTGTGCTGCAGTCCATGGGGTCACAAAGAGTAGAACACAGCTGAGCAACTGAGCTGACTGACCTGAATCCTTTAAATGAAGCCATGGGGGAGACTAATGTCTTCCTAATTTCTGAGGCCCCATCCTTCCAAGACTAGCAGAATCCGGCTGCTCCTTTCAGAATGGCTGATAGCCTGTCATGTCTCTAATACTACGTGTGTATATATATATATATTTTATAAGTAACTTGAATATGTATATATGTATGTAAATATGATTTATTTTTAAAGCATATGCATATGATTTAGAAATAAAATAGAAACATTCTTTGAGAGTGTGTGCTCAAAACCATTTTTTTTGGTTGTTCCAAGTGTAGATACCAAAGGTGAAGAGGAAAGAATATTTATGACGGACTCAGAAGACCCACATCCTATTTCAAGTTCCGCCACTGAGATGTAGTACCTCATACAAGTCAGAGCCAATGGGTGAGGAGCGGGGTTCTTCTCAGAGAGGACTGGTGGATATAAGCTTATGTATGCTGACTGCCTGGCGTAGGCCAGAGTAGAGCCTCCAAAACACCAGGCCCATCATCTAATTATCTAGTGAGGACTTGGTGGGAAGAGGGTACAGTGGATTCGCGGCATCTCCTATAGCAGGTGCTGGAAGGACCACCACTGAACTCCACCTGGGAGCTCTTTGGAGATTTCACATTAGTCCTGGTGACAATATCTAATGATGAGCTTCTTATAACAATGTTTCCTCCACAGGTCAGCTCTTAGGGTATCACAGAGTAGGACTCTGGAATCTATATGTAAACTTAGCAACTATATAAGCCACCCTAACCTCAGTGCTTTTCCCAGATGGACATTTATTGATTTTCATGTCTTTTTCCCACTGCCTTTAATTCCCCATGTCCAGAGCTCTCTGGAGAGACCAGAAGAACAAGGGGCAGAACCCCCAAAATTCTGTCAGGCTCCAGACTGTATCAGAAGCTAGGAAGAGAGTGAAGTGTGTGCTTGTAGGTTAGAAAGGGCCAGAAATAAAGAATAAGACTGGTCTGAATCAGTGACTTTGAACTTTTGGGGAGTCATCCGTTCCTCTGAGAATCTGATGAAATATATGCATATTGTCCCTAGAAAACACATACATTAAAGTGCATATGATATTTTATTTAAGATTACAGGAAATCACACAACTCTTGGAATCTACCCATTGACTAATTATTCTGCAAGTTCCAGCTCTAGGAATCTCTACATCTATAAATACAGAGAAGAAGAAATTCCTTTCATAAAATCCAACTATTCACATCCTCATCCTGGCATTGCCCTTTTGTTCATGTTCACCCTTTAATTCAGTTTGGCGGCACAGGTGGTAAAATAAAATGTGTTTTATATATGTTCTTAATTTCCACCTGGATCAGTTCATCCCACGAACACCTGGGTAAGGGTTTCTGAAACTATCATGATGCTCACATCAACCTTTCTACTTTATTTCTCCTTCCTGTGATCTTTTTTTAAAATTTATTTTATTGAGGTATACTTGATTTACAAAGTGATGTTTCCTTTCTGCAGTCTTGATCATGACTCTTTCAAAGTGTTTCCTTCTTGAAATCTGGCAACGTGACTTCTTTGTCAAAATTGGTGTACTTTTAAGTACACCTGTTCAGAAAGACATATGGTATTGAATTTTTAAAATAACTAATGGAAGAGATTTAACATTTATGCACTGCTTACCCTGAACCAGACACAATACTTGGGTAAGAGGTGTTTATTGAATCCCATCATTATGTCTTATAATGTGACTATTATGTTTGATGTTACTACTTTTATTTTTGGAGATTAAAAAATAAAAACTCAGAGAATTTGAGTAATTAAGGAGTGAATTAGATGCTCAGACTCCTAGATGATAACTCTAGAATTATCCCTCTCCATGGGGAACTTCAAACACATCACGAATCCTTTCTTCGTGTTTTTCCATCTGTAAATTGTGTCTGTCTGCTGCTGACTTTGTATATTCACACAGATGAGTGATTAGTGAGCGGAGGTTTTGACTGTGGCAATACTATCTGTTACCCTGACACAGATCTGAACTTTACTTATTAGTCAGCAAAACTTTTCTCCAGCCCCTCAGCCTCCAACTAAAGTTTTAGGTGTGATGCCCTTCACAGAAAGGAGCATTTAAAGCCACGAGGAAGTCTAATTGGAACTAGCTGCCAAAGTAAGTCATGGAAAAGCCATTCCTGCTCCAAATCTGAAGAAGGAAGTCAACATGAAAAACCCATTTAGAGACAGGTCTGCCAGTTTATTTGGAAACTGCAAAGGGTTGTGTGGTCTGTCTGGGATACGATCAGCTAACAGCACACAACCCTTAAAATTGCTGTCGTCGGCCAACAGAGCTAAGTGAAAACATGATGGTTTGAGCAATAAATTTGTCTTACCTTCAAACTTATGCTGGTGAGTTTCAGTCATTTCATTACTAAAGAAAGATTATAGGTGTTTATGCATATTTGTTTCTCTGCTTATGAACCTTAGGAGTAGAAGCTGTAAGTTAATGTAAATTCTCAAGTCTTTACATGATGAGCATAACGCATTGATGGAGATGGCCTTCACAATGATGACACAAATGCTTTTGAGAGGAATTTGTGGATAGCACTCGAGCATTACAAACCCATGGTAGTCGTAGGTGGAAATGATGATAGAACCCCTTGTCACAGAGCCTTTGCACCTGCTGGTCTCTCTTTTCTCAAGGTGCAAGTGCCTGGAGTGGAGTGGGAGACTGGTCATTCTTATTCTGGGTCATATTCTTAAAGATGCCTATTCTGAAATGCCAGCAACACTGCTGTGACACAGAAAGGTTCTGTGAAACCGTAGTGATATTGCTTACCTGGGACTCCTTAACCTCTTAAAAAGTGGAAACTTGAATTGCACAAATCTTGAAAAGTTTTCAAGTGGCTGTGCACGTGTCAAGGACTTTTCTCTCAGGAGCCGAAGTGATCAGAAAGAGAACCCTTCATTTGTTTGTTTCATGGTGTTCACCGGGGAAGCAGCCAAATGATGTCAGACGGCTCTGGGAGAGTTGTTTCTAGGGGCACCTTTTATTTAGGTGCCTATTGGCAAGGCATCGGGCCTCCCTGGTGGCTCAGTGCTAAAGAATCTGGCTGCCCGTGCAGAAGAGGCAGGTTCAGTCCCTGGGTCGGGAAGATCCCCTAGAGGAGGGCACGGCAACCCACTCTAGTATACTCGCCTGGGAAATCCAATGGACAGAGGAGCCTGGCGGGCTGCAGTCCACGGGGTTGCACAAGAGCTGGATAAGACTTAACAACTGAGCATGCACGTTGGCAAGGCATATAGCCCCCTCCTTGCGCTTGGGAACTTAATGGACACATGAAGTTCTTGTTCAATTACAAAGGCACATCGGCTATTGGGAAAGACCCTGGTCAACATAAACAAAAAAGCAGGTGTAGCCAGAGCAGAGTTCAGAAGCTATTCCAGCCCTTCAAGAAAGAGTTCCTCTAAGTTGGGTTGGAGGTGACTGAGGTGTCAGCGGAGCCTTTATGTGTGGCTGATTCCCTGCAACACAGTGTGTGATGAGGGTTTAGCATCTTCTTGGCCAGATCTCCCATCACTCCACTCTAGGGCTCTTGGTGATCCACACCACCCTTTCAGGCTGACCATTTCCTTGAAGGACACGAGATATACTGCTGACAACCTTGATAAGGGTCCAATCCAGAAATGTTTCAAACTCAATCAAAGTCGATGTAGGCTCATTTTCAGAAATGACAATGTTTCTGACCATCCAGGTGTTACGGATGATGGTGGAAAGCAGTGATTCCCATAGGAAAGAGCTGAGGGGTAAAGAACAGAGCATTCCAAAGCCATGTTGAAGAGTCCCCAACCTCCGGGTCTGTCTGATGATCTGAGGTAGAGCTGATGTGGTTGGTAACAAGAGAAATAAAGTAAACAATAGGTGTGATGCACTCGAATCATCCCCCAAACCATCCCCCTGCCCCGTCCCCGTTGTGTTGCGAAACTGTCCTCCGTGAACTCGGTCCCTGGTGCCGAAAAGGCTGGGGATTGCTGCTTGATGATTCAGCTCTCGTGAGGAATTACGATGCCACCTTATAATTAGCCCCTAATTCCTCAATGTGGTTTTTAATTTACTTAAAGGTGCTAGTACATTAACATCAAATCAGCCTTGAAGAAATAAAAGCGCCCCAGCTATTTTACAAGATGAAACTATGTTGTCTATGAGAGGCACCACTGAGGGAACAGTCACTAGGCGCTAAATGTGCATCTAAACATTTTATGTGCTTGGCAACAACAGAGACATTGTTATTATTCTCGATTTTCCATGTAAGGAAACTCACAAAGCCTAAATGACCTCTTTGAGGTAGAAGTGACAAACCCACCTGCCTTGCTGCAAAACCCTATGTCTTCCTCTCTGAACATGCACTGCCGTCTGCATTGAAGATAGTTTTACAGTTAACACAGAGAGACAGGGGCTTCTCTCGTGGCTCAGTGGTAAACAATCCATCTGCCATGCAGGAGACATGGGTTCGATTCCTGATCCAGGAAGATCCCACATGCTGTGGAGCAACTGAATCCGTGGGCCAAAACTACTGAGCCCGTGCTCTAGAGCCTGCGAGCCACAACAAGAGAAACCATTGCCCTGAGGCTAGGGAAAAGTCCATCAGCAACGAAGACCCAGCACAGCCAAGTAAATAAATAAATGAGTACAATTGTATATTAAAGAAAGAGAGAGAGAAAAATGCTGCTTCTAGCCCTCCTGCTGTCCCCTCTTTTGGTCTACTTCCTTCCATTCTTTTTGGATTTTTGTCCCAGGCATATTATCTCCTACTTTAGTCGTTATAGCTTTTTTGGGGGCATGGTTAATTTCTGGATCACACGTGCCTTAAATAGGGTGGAAGTCCTAGTAGTTACGTTGATGAAATGGCCCAAGAGTGCTCCTCTGAAGCCTGATAAAACTGTACTCACTTATGAAAAGCAACAACAAAACAATCTAAATGGGCAGTGAAAGGAAAAGCAAAAACTGGAGCCTGCTTAGATTACGTGCCCCTGGTTAACTCCCAGTTCTTACCTCTTCTCTCCTTTCTCAGTTACTTTGGGCTGATTTCCTTAATCTCATCAAACGGTTAAAAAAATTCTGTGTTTCATGACCCTGAGATTGCCTAGAATATAAAATGCCTTCATGATATAAAATGATTTTCAGGAAGAAATACAAATAGGCCCAATTGGGCTTCTCTGTGCCTATTTGAGGATCTACAACATTTTGCTTCATCTCAGAGCTCGTGGGTGGGATCTAGCCTACCACACAGTCATTCCTATCTGGGCTAGGAGTGTCTGGCAGCTTACAACAATTTTTCACTGGTCAATAGCAAAATGAGAAGAAAAAACATGAGTTTTTCATCAAGCTCAGTTTATTCAATTTAAGGAATTGTTCCTTCTTCCCAAATAATGTTCTTCTGTCCCATTCGATGATGAGGTTTGGTTTCTTATTTTAAATTTTATTTGATTTTAATTTTTATTGGAGTATAGTTGCTTTTGGAAAAAGAAATGGCAACCCACTCCAGTATTCTTGGGTTGTAGGATGAAGCACGGTGTAAACATTCTCTGCTTACCCTCTACGAAGTCTTCAACGGCCCAGCCATCAAACTGGCATGCCCTGCTTCTCCTGGATCAGCAGGCAGATTCTTTACCACTGTGCTGCCTGGGAAGTTCTTTCAGTGGCTAGTCCTTGCTATTACTTAGTAAGCATGCTTTTTATTCAGATTTGATTCCACTTGATTTAGGCTATCCTTGTTCTTCAGAAATAGCTCATTCTGTCATCTCTCTGCCAACAAACAAGCAACAGGGTCCACATGGAGACTGGCCTGGCAAGTTGGAGGATTTGTAGGCATTGTGCCGAGGTTGAGAAATGAGGGCTTTTCATTTTCTTTCCCGTCTGGTTACTTACGGCAAGTAGATTTTCCCATGTGGAAATGAGTTTTGATATTTATTCAGAAGTTGACATTCTATTATTGTGTTCAGAAAGTGTAATTTACCTCCTTTTCCCCCACATGTGGGCAGGGAGTTCAGCCTCCCACACATCAACACCAAGAAATTCTCCCGAACATACATTTCAAAAACTATTAAATAATTTTGGAATAATATGGAACATAAAAAAAAATGTGCCTATAAAGTTGCATGTAGTAATTCCCTGGTGGTCTAGCGTTAGGAATCTGCATGCCAAGGCAGGGAACATGAATGAGTTCGATCCCTGGTCCGGAAAGATCTCACATGCCCTTGTGCTGCTGGGCTAGAAAGCCCTCGAGCTGCAACTACTGAAGACCGTGCTTTAGAGCCTGTGCTTCAAAACAAGAAAAGCCACCACAATGCGAAGCCCTCAAACAGCGACTACAGAAAGCTATGTGGCCATAAAGACCCAGAGCAGCCAAAAATAAACTACCTAATTCAAAAAAAAAGCTGTACAGTATTTTTTTTCTCCCTCAACTGACTGCAACATACCTGGTGTATATGGGAATTGGGACTGATCATTATCAGAGTGAGTGGGCATGCCTTTCTCCCTTCAAGGTGCAGTAAAGGCTGTTCTCCAAACACTAGTGATGACCTAGAATTCTGGGGGTTGCACTGTGGGGGGCCACCCATTCTGGAGCCATCTTGGTAGCCGTTTTTGTTATTGTTTGGGCTCAAGTTACCCTTCTGGGTTCCTTGCCCTGTATTGAGCAGGTAACACAAATAAAACTCAAACCTGTCTCTTCAGAAGAGGCTGAGCACACAGGTTACAGTTAAGGCATTGATGATGTTCAGTGTAAGACAGCCTCTCAGTCTATATATTTTCATGCAATTGTGCATGATTCATTTATGGTTAAATCTTTAGTGCTCATTGTTCTTTACAGGGAGAGTTCAACAAGAGTGAACATTATGGCACTGTACCTTCTGAAGGGTTTTGGGGGTCATGATTTTTTGTTGTTGTTCTTTTTTTTAAAATTAGAGTTTAGTTGCTTCATGATGTTGTGTTGGGCTTCCCAGGTGGCACTAGTGGTAAAGAACCCACCTCCATATGCAGGAGACATAAGAGATGTGAGTTTGACCCCCGGGTTGGGAAGATCGCCTGGAGAAGGAAATGGCAACCCACTCTAGTATTCTTGCTTGGGGACTCCCATGGACAGAAGGGCCTGGCAGGCTACAGGCCATAGGGTCACACAGAGCTGGAGATGACTGAAGTGGCTTAGCATGGATATTGTGTTGGTTTCTGCTGTACAACAAAGTGAATCAGCTGTATGTATACATATAGCCCCTCTCGTTTGGATTTCCTTCCCATCTGGGTCACCACAGAGCACTGAGTAGAGTTCCCCGTGCTATACAGTAGATTCTCATTTGTTATCTATTTGGACTGACAGAAGATCAGACCAGTCGATCCTAAAGGAAATCAACCCATTGGAAGGACTGATGCTGAAGCTGAAGCTCCAGTACTTTGGCCACTTGATGAGAAGACCCAACTCATTAGAAAAGACACTGATGCTGGGAAAGACTGAGGGCAGGAGGAGAGGGGGTGGCAGAGCATGAGATGGTTAGATAGCATCACCAACTCAATGGACATGAATTTGAGCAAACTCCAGGAACCAGTGGATACAGAGGAGCCTGGCGTGCTACAGTCCATGCCCAGAGTCAGACATAACTTAGTGACTAAGCAACAACGACAGTCAATAGTGTATACATGTCAATCCCAACTCGCAATTCACCCCACCCCGTCCTTTCCTCCTTGCTGTCCGTAGTTCTCTTCCTCTGTGTCTCTATTTCTGTTTTGCAAATAAGATCATCTATGCCATTTCTCCGCCTGCAATGCAGGAGACCTGGGTTTGATCCCTGGTTGGGAAGATCCCCTGGAGAAGGGAATGGCAACCCACTCCAGTATTCTTGCCTGGAGAATTCCATGGCCAGTCCATGGGGTCACAAAGAGTTGGACATGACTGAATGACCGACACTTTCTTTCTTTATACCGTTTTTCTAGATTCCACACATATGCATTAATATATTTGTTTTTCTCGTTCTGACTTACTCCACTCTGTGTGACAGTCTCTAGGTCCATCCGTGTCTCTGCAAATGAGTGTGTGTAGTTCTTAATTTAGGAAAGTGGTGGTGAAAAGCATGGATTCCTGGCTTAAATCACCTCCACAGCTGGGTGGGACCTTTCTGAGGACCAAACAAGATGGGCATTGGGTCCACAGGCCAAGTCATATCTGTCCCATTTGCATTGAAAAGACAGTGAGAACCCCACTCCAAGGAGATGGATCCTTGAGATACCTTCAGCAAATTTCCACATTCCTTCATCTCATTTTTGGGAACATGAGAAGCCAACTGGATTTCAGCTTCTTTCTGCCTACAAAGAAGCACAATCTTTGTTTGAGCTCTGTTCATGTTTTCACTGGAAGCATCTAGCTCATCTTTTCTTTACTGTTTCTCTGCCCCATTGTTTTGAGGTTACTCTGCAGCCTGGCACTTCCATCCTATGAAATTGCTTTGGATTAATTGAGGAGAAATGAGTAGTTTTGGAAGAATCACATGCGACATTGCATAAACCAGCCAATGATCAAATGACTATGGCTTTGAACAAAGAACTGAAAGAGATGTCACAGACCACCCAGTGTAACTTCTTTATTTTATAAATGAGGAAGCCACGACAAGGCGGGGGGCCGGGGGTGGGGGGAGGCAGTTTACCTAAGGTCACAGAGAGGTAGAACTTGTACGATCTGATTCTTGCTCAGGGGTATTTCTGCAAGCAAGCACACGTCGAATCTGTGAAGGAGCCCACTCAGACCTATGGAAATGCACTAGGTCTGCATCTGACTGGTCAGTCAGCCATTCAACCAGTAAATGTTACTGAGCACCTTCCACCAACGCTGTTCCTGGGATGGAGCTGTGACTATGAATTCCGTGGCTTTTATAGTCCACTGGGGATTATGAGCCTTAAGTAGATATTTACCAGTGTAGTGAGTGAAAAGAGGAGAAAACACAGGGTCTTAAGGGTGTGTGTACATGGGAGCAAGGCTAAAGATCCCACAACTTTCTTTTCATATTTGACTCAAGCCTTCACATCAAGTCTGAACTAGTGCTGTTTCTTTCTGAGGATACAGACCTTTGCAGGCAGTGTGTTGGGAGAGCCTATACATTGATAATTTATCTTAACACATGGCCTTCTGAGACAGTATGGTGATGGCCCTTTGGTCAAAGAAGGAATTGAGGTTGAGAAACTTTTTTTATATAAATTTCTACAGAAGTTTGTTGCTTTCTGTCAAAGCTAAACATGAATCAGCCATCAGTTCGTTCAGTTCAGTCGCTCAGTCGTGTCCAACTCTTTGCGACCCCATGAACCGCAGCATGCCAGGCCTCCCTGTCCATCACCAACTCCCGGAGTTCACCCAAACCCATGTCCATCTAGTCGGTGATGCCATCCAACCATCTCATCCTCTGTCATCCCCTTCTCCTGCCCTCAATCTTTCCCAGCATCAGGGTCTTGCAAATGAGTCAGCTCTTCTCATCAGGTGGCCAAAGAATTGGAGTTTCAGCTTCAGCATCAGTCCTTCCAATGAACACCCAGGACTGATCTCCTTTAGGATGGGTTGGTTGGATCTCCTTGCAGTCCAAGGGACTCTCAATAGTCTTCTCCAACATCACAGTTCAAAAGCATCGATTTTTTGTTGCCCAGCTTTCTTTATAGTCCAACTCTCACATCCATACATGACCACTGGAAAAACCATAGCCTTGACTAGATGGACCTTTGTTGACAAAGTAATGTCTCTACTTTTTACTATGCTGTCTAGGTTGGTCATAACTTTCTTTCCAAGGAGTAAGTGTCTTTTAATTTCATGGCTAAAATCGCCATCTGCAGTGATTTTGGAGCCCAGAAAAATAAATTAAGCCACTGTTTCCACTGTTTCCCCATCTATGTGCCATGAAGTGATGGGACTGGATGCCATGATCTTCGTTTTCTGAATGTTGAGCTTTAAGGCAACTTTTCACTCACCTCTTTCACTTTCATCAAGAGGCTCTTTAGTTCTTCTTCACTTTCTGCCATAAGGGTGGTGTCATCTGCATATCTGAGGTGATTGATATTTCTCCCAGCAATCATGATCTCAGCTTGTGCTTCCTCCAGCCCAGCGTTTCTCATGATGTACTCTGCATAGAAGTTAAATAAGCAGGGTGACAATATACAGCCTTGATGTACTCCTTTTCCTATTTGGACCAGTCTTTTGTTCCATGTCCAGTTCTAACTGTTGCTTCCTGACCTGCATATAGGTTTCTCAGGAGGCAGGTCAGGTGGTCTGGTATTCCCATCTCTTTCAGAATTTTCCACATTTTATTGTGATCCACACAGTCAAAGGCTTTGGCATAGTCAATAAAGCAGAAATAGATGTGTTTCTGGAACTCTCTTGCTGTTTTGATGATTCAGTGGATGTTGGCATTTTGATCCCTGGTTCCTCTGCCTTTTCTAAAATCAGCTTGAACATCAGGAAGTTCATGGTTCACATATTGCTGAAGCCTGGCTTGGAGAATTTTGAGCATTACTTTACTAGCATGTGAGATGAGTACAATTGTGCAGTAGTTTGAGCATTCTTTGGCATTGCCTTTCATTGGGATTGGAATGAAAACTGACCTTTTCCAGTCCTGTGGCCACTGCTGAGTTTTCCAAATTTGCTGGCATATTGAGTGAAGCACTTTCACAGCATCATCTTCCAGGATTTGAAATAGCTCAACTGGAATTCCATCACCTCCACTAGCTTTGTTCGTAGTGATGCTTTCTAAGGCCCACTTGACTACACATTCCAGGATATCTGGCTCTAGGTGAGTGATCACACCATCATGATTATCAGGATTATGAAGATCTTTATTGTACAGTTCTTCTGTGTATGCTTGCCACCTCTTCTTAATATCTTCTGCTTCTGTAGGTCCAAACCATTTCTTCCTTTATCGAGCCCATCTTTGCATGAGATGTTCCCTTGGTATCTCTAATTTTCTTGAAGAGATCTCTAGTCTTTCCCATTCTGTTGTTTTCCTCTATTTCTTTGCATTGATTGCTGAGGAAGGCTTTCTTATCTCTCCTTGCTATTCTTTGGAACTCTGCATTCAAATGGGTATATTTTTCCTTTTGTCCTTTGCTTTTCTCTTCCCTTCTTTTCACAGCTATTTGTAAGGCCTCCCCAGACAGCCATTTTGCTTTTTTGCATTTCTTTTTCTTGGGGATGGTCTTGATTCCTATCTCCTGTACAATGTCACGAATCTCCATCCATAGTTCATCAGGCACTCTGTCTATCAGATCTAGTCCCTTAAATCTATTTCTCACTTTCACTATATAATCATAAGGGATTGGATTTAGGTCATACCTGAATGATCTAGTGGTTTTCTCCACTCTCTTCAATTTCAGTCTGAATTTGGCAATAAGGATTCATGATCTGAGCCACAGTCAGCTCCTGGTCTTGTTTTTTGCTGGCTGTATAGAGCTTCTCCATCTTTGGCTACAAAGAATATTATCAATCTGATTTTGGTCGACCATCTGGTGATGTCCATGTGTAGAGTCTTCTCTTGTGTTGTCGGAAGAGGGTATTTGCTATAACCAGTGCGTTCTCTTGGCAGAATTCTATTAGCCTTTGCCCTGCTTCATTCTGCCTTCCAAGGCCAAATTTGCCTGTTGCCCCAGGTGTTTCTTGACTTCCTACTTTTGCATTCCAGTCCCCTATAATGAAAAGGACATCTTTTTTGGGTGTTAGTTCTAAAAGGTCTTGTAGGTCTTCATAGAACTGTTCAACTTCAGCTTCTTCAGCGTTGCTTGTTGGGGCATAGACTTGGACTACTGTGATATTGAATGATTTTCCTTGGAAACAAACAGAGATCATTCTGTCATTTTTGAGACTGCATTCAAGTATTGCATTTCAGGCTCTTAGGTTGACTATGATGGCTACTCCATTTCTTCTAAGGGATTCCTGCCCACAGTAGTGGATATAATGGTCTTCTGAGTTAAATTCACCCATTCCAGCCCATCTTAGTTCACTGATTCCTAGAATGTCGATGTTCACTCTTGCCATCTCCTGTTTGACCACTTCCAATTTGCCTTGATTCATGGATCTGACATTCCAGGTTCCTGTGCGATATTGCTCTTTACAGCATTGAACCCTGCTTTCATCACCAGTCACATCCACATCTGGGTGTTGTTTTTGCTTTGGCTCCATCCCTTCATTCTTTCTGGAGTTATTTCTCCACTGATCTCCAGTAGCATGTTGGGCACCTACCCACCTGGGGTAGTGGGAGAGTTCCTCTTTCAGTGTCCTATCTTTTTGCCTTTTCATACTGTTCATGGGGTTCTCAAGGCAAGAATACTGAAGTAGTTTGCCATTCCCTTCTCCAGTGGACCACATTCTGTCAGACCTCTCCACCATGACCCGCCCATCTTGGGTGGCCCCACAAGGCATGGCTTGGTTTCATTGAGTTAGACAAGGCTGTGGTCCATGTGATCAGATTGGCTAGCTGTCCGTGATTGTGGTTTCAGGCTGTCTGCCCTCTGGTCCCCTCTCTCAGTGCCTACCGTCTTACTTGGGTTTCTCTTACCTTGGACGTGGGGTCTCTCTTCACGGTTGCTCCAGCAAAGTGCAGCCGCTGCTCCTTACCTCTGACGCAGGGTAGCTCCTCTCGGCCACCGCCCTTGCCCTTGGGCGCTGGGTAGCTCCTCTCGGCCTTGGCCTTGCTCGTGGGCCGTCACAGACACCGAAGGTATACATATATCCCCTCTCTTTTGACTCTCCCTCCAATCTGCCTCCCCAGCTCACCCCTCTAGGTTGATGGCGGAGTCCTTGTTTGAGTTTCCTGAGCCATACAGCAAATTCCCCATTGGCTATCTATTTCACATACAGTGATGTAAGTTTCCATGTTACTCTCATACACGAGGTTGAGAAACTTCAAATGTTTTGTTTCAAGTCAGGCACACACGATGGTGCAGGAAGAGTCAGTGTTGTGAAAGCGGGGAAACAGAGGCCGTTTCCCATGGCCAGGATGAGCGTCGGAAGCAGGGAGATGCAGGGATGCGCTGCTCAGGAGCTGGAGACTACAAGAAGGGCCAGCCTTAGGCAGGATCGTGGGAGGTGAGCTCTGCCTTCTGAGGGTCCCCACTCTGTGCAGCAGATCGAGTGCTTTGTCCCAAGGGCCCCCTTTGGAGCGAGGTCCTCTTCCCCGTCCCCCAACACCTCCGCCCTGCACCTCCTTCCTCCACTTTCACTCCCACGAGAACGGCCCCAACCAAAAAAAGGTTATCTAGGGTCAAGAATTAGGGAATGTGGGATGATGAGGCATTGACACTTTCCCAGAGTCAGCCTTGGTTTTAGGTAACTTTTTGAAAAATTATTCTTTGGAAAAAATTTTTTCCCCAAGTTTATTGAGATATAGTTGACAATTAAAAATTGTATATATTTGAGGTGTACAACTTGATGTTTTGACATATATATATTATATATATATATATAATATATATATATAATAAATACTTTGGCCACCTGATGTGAACAGCTGACTCATTGGAAAAGACCCTGGTGCTGGGAAGGATTGAGGGCAGAAGGAGAAGAGGGTGACAGAAGATGAGATGGTTGGATGCGTCACTGACTTAATGGACATGAACGTGGGCAGACTCTGGGAGATCGTGAGGGACAGGGAGGCCTGGCATGCTGCAGTCTCCATAGGGTTGCAAAGAGTCTGACATGACTTGAAGACTGGGCAACAACAACATATGTTAATAAAATATTCACCACAATCAAGCTAATGAACACATCCATCAGCTCACATAGTTACCATTTGTATGTGTGGTGAGAACACTTCAGAGCTGCTCCCTCACCAGATTTGAAGTATACTAGCACAGTACTCTTGCCTGGAAAATCCCATGGATGGAGGAGCCTGGTGGGCTGCAGTCCATGGGGTCGCTAAGAGTCGGACACGGCTGAGCAACTTCCCTTTCACTTTTCACTTTCATGCATTGGAGAAGGAAATGGCAACCCACTCCAGTGTTCTTGCCTGGAGGATCCCAGGGATGGGGGAGCCTGGTGGGCTGCCGTCTACGGGGCCGCACAGAGTCGGACATGACTGAAGCGACTTAGCAGCAGCAGCAGCATAGCATTTGGCTTCCATGGTGACTCAGATGGTAAAGCATCTGCCTGCAATGCAATGCATAAGACCTGGGTGCAATCCCTGGGTTGGAAGATCCCCAGGAGAAGGAAATGGAAACCCACTCTGTGATTCTTGCCTGGAGAATCCCATCAGAGGACCCTGGCAGGATACAGTCAATGGGGTCGCAAAGAGTCAGGCATGACTGAGTGACTAACACTTCCACTTTTCAGTATAGTAGTAACTGTTGCCATGTTGTACATTAGATCTGGGGAACTTAGTTATCTTCTGTAATTGGAATGCTGGATGGTAGTCTTTTCTCCCCCAATTTTTTCTAATGTGGCCAAGTGCACATAATGTGAAACTTACCATTGCTACCATTTTTGAATGCACTTTTTAGTTCAGTGATATTAAGTGCAGAAGCATGCTACCATCACCGCCATCCATTTCCCATCACTCTCTTCATCTTGTAAAACTGGAACTCTTTACCCCTGAATAACTCTTGAGGGCAGTTTTGAACAGGAAATACAGGACTTGTAACCAACCTGTGAAGGCTTGTCTGTGCTTTCAAAAGAAACTAACATTATACAAGAAGCAACAATCTTGCCTTTCCCCCTGTCTTTCCCAGAACCACTTCAAGGTTTCTGCTTCTTGTTTTTCCTGCACAGTTATTCTTGACAGTGACATTTATTCCCTACTGGTGACATTTGTTAAATACCCACAATGTACAGTCCTCAGTGCTTTTAATATCATAATTATCCCCAGGAAATATATGGGACAGAAGATGTTAGTGGCATTTTTATTTTCCAATAATACATGGTGCAGCCTTCTAGAAATGATAAAATAAATAAATGAGAAGGGTCGGGATCCCTGTTGGGTAATTCTTATTTTACAAAGAGAAGAGGCTAAAACACTGTGTATTTGAATAGCTATCTCCAGAAGGTTCATTCCCTCTGAGGTTTAGTTAAGATGATCCTGGACAGTATTTTGGAGTTAATGGAGCAGAACCTTCTTTTTTTTTTTTTTTTTTTCTGCCTTTCAAATCCTTTGCCCCCCCTTTTTTTTTTTTTGCCCTTTTTTTAATTGGGTTTTTGTCTTCTTGTGGTTACAACTGTAAGAGTTCTCGGTGTATTCTGGAGACCTGACCCTTCTCAGACTTGCAAACATTTTCTCAGTCCTTCTGTGGGTTGCTTTTTCACTTATTTATTCTGAGATGCTTGGGGCCCCTCCAGGATCACGGAAGTCACGATACTCTATTGTCACACTGTCAGGATTTGCCCCTGGAACAAACGACTGAAAGGCAGTGGATCTGAGGAAGCACATACAGTGTGTTGTGGGTGTCTGGCTGCGGCAGTACCTTCCTAGAATCATGGGGAATCATCATCGGATTTGGATTCCCACTTAGGTTTAAAACTGTCTCCTTATAATGTCAAATATAATTTTAAGAAGGGAGAAAATAGACCTTCTAGCCTCCAGAAAAAATACAGAAGAGTCACTTTGGGAAACAATTTGTATATTTGAAACTGTAGCAGTTGAGTTATTGGCACAGTATATAAATACATATGCTGCTGCTGCTGCTCCTAAGTCGCTTCAGTCGTGTCCGACTCTGTGTGACCCCATAGGCGGCAGCCCGCAAGGCTCCCCCGTCCCTGGGATTCTCCAGGCAAGAACGCTGGAGTGGGTTGCCATTTCCTTCTCCAGTGCGTGAAAGTGAAAAGTGAAAGGGAAGTCGCTCAGTCGTGTTTGACTCTGTGCGACCCCATAGACAGCAGCCTACCAGGCTCCTCCGTCCATGGGATTTTCCAGGTAAGAGTACTGGAGTGGGGTGCCACTGCCTTCTCCAATAAACACATATACTATGTGTTTAACTCTAGGGAATAGGGAGGAATAGAGAGGGACCTCACCTGAATCCAACAATTCCAGTGCTAATTTATCTGGAAAGCCCCTCACAGACACATACAGAAATAACGTTTGATCTGGGCGCCTTGTGGCCAGTCACGCTGACGTTAGCATTAATCACCACATGGACCTGGCATGGTTGCCGTGATTGCTCTCACCAGCGTCACCACCGTCATCTCTGTCGCTCTGCCTAACACCATCACCATCATCAGCACCATCATTTTCATTATCGACGCTTAACTTTCTGTCCTTTTTTCTAGACTTTAAAACTGCTGAAGAGGATATTATACTATTTTACAGATTTGAAGGAGAGAAGCAGATCTATGTGAGTGGGGACTAGAAAACGGCCTGCTATAAATTGTTACCTTTCTTGACAACCCTAATTGTTTGTTTAAACTAACATCTTCTTCATTCTTTTGGAGTCTTCGGTACTTCAGTGAATGATACTGTGCTTGAATTTCCATAAGCGCATTTAGACATTATACCTTTGAGGCTCAGACAATAATTTTATACGCTGATAGCTATAATCAAAGCATGGGGATTACTTAAGCTAACAAGTGATGATCCATCACAACAGAAATGCAAACAGAACTTTAATTCATCATTTTGCTAATGGTTCTTCCCTGGTACATTCATCAGCCTCCACTTCATCCTCTGCCCTAATAAATACGCTGTATTGTTTTATGACCTCTCTTCTGAGTGTTAATATAAGAAGAGAGTTATTACAGTCTCTATTACGCAGAGAGAGATGATGGAGGGAGGACTTACTGGAGATTACATTTTCCCATCAGTGTGTAAGTCTTCTAACTGGATTAATGCCAGTTCTTTCTCCCATTCTCAGACTAAATCTCTTCCTCTGGCACTCTCGATTTCCTTCTATGTTCAGAACGAATCCCATGTTCATATGTTTATGCCCAGAATTGGCAAACCAGCATTTTCTTCCTCAAGAGTACGCTTGATATAACACAAGGGAAATATAAAAGAAAATGACAAACAAGATCCCACTTAACCGCTTTGTAGCCGAGATAGAAACTAAAACTGTGACCTTAGTCTGCATAGTGATCACATAACGATAGATATTCATCTAACAGTGGCGTTTACCCTAAAGCACAGTGAATTTAGGCTAAGACACGATTTAGCGTGTTGATTTTTCTTTCTCTGACATTTGATATTGCTGTACATGCGATTGTATTAGTCAGCTCAGGCTGCCATGACAAAGTGCCCAGATCAGGTGGCTTAAACCACAGATATTTATTGTCTTACAGTTCTGGAGACCGGAAGTCTGAGAGTAAAGCATTGGCAGGGTTGGTTCTGCTTCCCTCTAGCAGTTTTAAAAGTCCAGAAAGAAGGACAGAAAATTAAGCATAGATGATGGTGGTGATGGTGATGATGGTGATGACGTTGGTGTTGATGGTGATAATGGTAATGGTGGTGGTGATGGTGATGATGGTGGTGTTGATGGGATGATGGTCGTGGTGGTGATGGTGGTGTTGATGGTGATGAAGGTAATGGTGGTGGTGATGGTGATGATGGTGGTGTTGATAGTGATGCTAGTGATGGTGGTGTTGATGGTGATGGTCTTGGCAGCGTTGGTTTTCCTTGGCCTGTATGTTGCCATCTTCACATGGTTTTTCCCTTACACTTATCTGTGTACTACTCTCCTTATATGAACGAAGGCCCATGTATTTTCCTCATTTTAAATTAATTCTTTAAAGAC
Source organism: Ovis canadensis (assembly GCF_042477335.2). NCBI lineage: Eukaryota > Metazoa > Chordata > Mammalia > Artiodactyla > Bovidae > Ovis > Ovis canadensis. The sequence continues at coordinate 27,071,558 of NC_091257.1, read as the reverse complement.
TTTTTTCCCTCAATGCAGCCACATTCTGAGATGCAAGGGATTAGGACTTCACAATATGAATTTTGACGGGGACACAACTCATCCCAGAAGATCACAAAGTTTGGGGAAATTTAAAACAAAATTATTTTATTACCCCTGGAGAAGGAAATGGCAACCCACTCCAGTATTCTTGCCTGGAGAATCCCAGGGACGGGGGAGCGTGGTGGGCTACAGTCCATGGGGTCGTAAAGAGTTGGACACGATTGAGTGACTTCACTTCACTTTATGTATGTTATTTGTGTATTAAAATATAATCATGCTGTGTTTTTTATAAAAAGAGATTGATCTTAGCCAGGTTGCTACTAGTCAACGAAGTAAAGACTCCTTGAGTGAAGGCACCACGACTCAGCTCCACATCTGGGGTGGTCTGAGGGGCAGGCAGGGAGAGCTGTTGTCACCTGACATCTCAGCACCTGTCTAGCACACAGTAGATGCTTACCCCACATCTGCTAAACTGACCTTATTGAGCTGTGCTTCTGTTTATCCAGTAATGATGGGTGAAGGGCTTCCCAGGTGAGGCTAGTTGTAAAGAGTCCACCTGCCAATGCAGGAGACGTAAGAGACGCAGGTTTGATCCCAGATCAGGAAGATCCCCTGGAGGAGGGCATGGCAACGCATTCCCAGCTCATTCCTCATTCCCCAGTCCTGGAGAATCCCATGGACTGAGAAGCCTGGCAGGCTACAGTCCATGCGGTCACACAGAATTGGGTATGACTGAAGTGACTTAGCAGGCACACATGATGGGTGCAAGGAGAACTGGCCCAGTTGGTGGTAGGAGTAGGTGCCGGAAAGAGTCTTAGACGAAATGCAGGGGCTGTCTTTTCTCTGTCCCTACCCCTTCTCCTTCGCACCACGAACTGTTTTTATGAGGATTAAGTAGGGTAACTGCAAGCAGAGGCAGTAACACAACCCGAATCACGCCGGAGCCTTACCACGTGACAACCTCGTTTGTCCCTTTGAGCTGTACTCTTGCAAATGTGACCTCCTACAAACACGGGGTGGAGATAGAGGGCTCAGCTCATGGAATCCTAGATTTCTGGTTCTCAAGATGTGGGGGGTGGGGACAGCTGGACACATTCCCAGACTGTGTGTTTGCATACCGAGTCCAACTGGTTGTTTCACAGCACAACCGCAGGAAAGCGACGGGAAGGAGGAAGGTCAGGGTTCAAACTGAGTCACTAGAGTTTTGCTTTGAGCCTGAACTTTAAATATTCTGATTCTTTTGTTGAATTTGAAATATTCTGATTCTTCCAGCTTGGGGCCAAGGTGGAGTGATTTTCAGCTGGAGGAGGTGAAAAAAAACTTCATAGAATGATTGAAAAACAATGCATCCATTTACCGCCAGGTTGCCCTCCCCTCCCTGAGGCAGACAGTCAAGCAGTAACTGGTGGTTCTGGAAAGATTTTTCCCCCCATCTTTTTAAGGACATGACAAATACTATTTACTAAAGAAAAAGAAAAAGGAACTGGTGTCCTTACTACAAAATACAACACTATAGATCACCTGAACCAAAGGCTCCACATCTTATAAACTCAGCACTCCACCTTACTCAGCACTGAGTTATTGTGTTTTCTTGCAGAGAGCATCAACTCTGAGCGTATTCATGATTCATGCCTGCCTTGGCAGAACATAATGTATACTAATCACACAGAACCAGGCTACAAGAGCACTTGAAATGCATTTGTCCAGTTAATAGTTCGACTTAATCTGATATTTCATCGGGTCACCGACCTTTTCATTGTAGGTAATGCACAGAGGAAAATGTATGGCTGACGCGCTGGTGAATCAACAGAGGGCTTCCTGGTTACTTAGCAACCTGCTCCGCAAGCTTTCCCTCCGCATCATTCTGCCAAGACTTCTGCCTCTCTCAGCTGATGAACTTAAGTGTGGCTCTGGGAGCCTGCGACTGTGTATGTTTGGGGGAGGGGAGACACCACAAGCACAGAGTAGCTCGTTTATGCCGCTTTTTATAGGCATTAGGCAATAAGCTCCCATCATAAACAACCACACCAGAGTTAATACTCAATAAACAGTATGGTTTATAAGCAATTAGGGACCCAAATCTCAAAATCAGACAGTTCAGCAGAATGAGAGCATCTACCCTAACAATGCTTAGTAAGATATGTGGCTTGTTAAATGTGCCATCATTCTCCTTTAAAAAGCAATTAACAGTTGGGTGTATTGGGGTCTGCCAAGCACAGTTTCTTAATCAAATGTGCACACCATCAAAGAGCCACTTCTCAGCTTTACGTAACCGACCGCCGTTTACCCAGAGAGCAAGGTCTAAGACGAGGAAGGATTGATGTCCTCTCCTGTTTGTTTATCTGCCTGAGAATCCACTCAAGGCATCAAAATGAGTCGGATCCATGTATTTTGTCAGCCAGCTACTTTATTTTGCCAGTCTCTCTGTATTTCTTAGTAACTGTAGGTTAAAAAAAAAAAAAACAGCCCTTGTTTTCCAGCTCCTTCTTTAAATTGCGGTAGGTGATTGGAGAGACAATGTGCATTTGCTTTGTTTTGCCTTTTATGACAAGAAACACAAGCGAGTGCTCCTCATTCTCTGCAGCTGCTGGGGTTGTTGCGAGGGGAGGGGAGGGTATTTTGAGATAGTTTACAGTAAGAGGCAAAACTCAGCTATAGATTTCCTTGACCCACCGTTGCTGAAGCTAATGAAGCATACTTTTAAATGCACTTTGAAACGATGTGAACTTTCAATACCAGGGAGAGATTCGAAGACACTGGGAGGAGATGGATATGCTTCCTTGCTGGGACCCCCCCTATCCAAGACGGATTTATAATCCTCTCCTTTTAAACCACCACAAAATGAGTGCATCATTGATCAGTACTACCGGCCTTCGAAAATCACTTTTCGACTTTTTCATCCAAAAGTTCAATAATTTTTGAAAAGTAAGGGGACTTCTGTGGCGGTCCAGTGGTTAGAACTCTGTGTTTCTATTGCAGGGGGCACAGGTTCAGTCCCTGCTTGGGGAACTAAGATCCCACATGCTGAGCAGCATGGCCACAAAAAAATAAAATAAAAAGAATAACAATGTCCCATAGCTTTAAAAAAGTTAAGGATGGAGGGAAATGTATGAGAGAGGAAGAAAAGTGTAGTGTGTACTTAGGTTGTTGGCCACATCAAATTATCACCAAATATGAGACTTGGTTCACCTTTCGCCTGCTCTCAGCAGCGTCAGCCACTTCTGAGTGTTGCTGTAAGAGAGTCTCTGCTGGAATTCCGGTTTTAGGACCTGACCCCTTTCTATCCAGCTGAAGATGAGGACAGTAAAACAGGAAACATGTTCAGACTTGTCAACTGCTCCGATGTCACCTATAAAACGACCACATCGAGTGGAGCATCATTGCTGTTTTCTCTCTGGCGATCTAGGATTTAAGCAAATCACTAAGCTCTGCAAAATTTTCATAAGGTATACAGAGGTTTAGGGAAGAGAAATAAGTATCAGGAAAAGCAATAAATAAGAGGATAAAAGAGATCTAGGGACTTGTTTGACAGAACAGTGTAAATATACAGACTGAAAAGCAAACTCAGAATGAAGCAAATTTCAGAAAAACTTCCAAGCAAAGCTTTAGAGACCCTAAATTAAATCTCATGGCCAGAATGAAGGATAAATAGATTCTCATTAACTATATACAGGCTGGGGGAATTCTGTGTACCTCCAGTTGGGGGTATTTAAGAGGCCACTATACCAACATGACATCAATCTCCACCTGGAAAAGTACAAATAGTCCTCAAGTCCAGGAGTGTGTGTGTGTGTGTGTGTGTGTGTGTGTGTGTGTTTTATTCATTTCACCCACATTTTCTGTTTTTTTTTTTTTTTTTAACTTGCATTAAAATTTTTTATTCATGTATTTATTTGTGGCTGTGCTGGGTCGTTGTGGATGCACGTGGGCTTTCTCTAGTTGCATCGAGCAGGGCTGCTCTTTGCTGTGGTGCGTGGGCTTACTGCAGTGGCCTCTCTCGCCACAGAGCACAGGCCCTAGAGTATAGGCTCAGTAGTGGCAGCGCACTGGCTTAGCTGCCCCACGGCATGTGGAATCTTCCCAGGCCAGGGATCCACCCCATGTCCCCTGCATTGGCAGGTGGATTCGTATTGGCTGGGTCACAGGGAAGTCCTCACCGGCATTTTGGCTGTTACAGGTTCCAGGTCCCAGACCTTGTTCTTTGGGGTGGTTCTAGTGGTCTTGCCTTCACTTCGCCCAACTCTTCTGCACCCGCTTCCTATTTCTGAACATGAAAGACGAGGACCAACCGTGAAGGAGTGTCCCCTTAGCATGTGGAGAGAAAATGCTTATAGAACCTTGAGGGTATATTCAGCAATTCAGCATTTCCTCTCCCTTCAGCAGAGTTTAGAGGAACAGCTAGAGCCTGAAGAAATCCCTGGCACTCTCTGGAACCCAGTGTGTAACATGGGCTGCCCCCTATCCATCCTTTTCACAGCTCCCTGTGAATGTGGCTGTTTATACAAAATCCCCCAGTTAAAAATGTGTTCCTCTGCCAGTGAGTTATGTCAGGGGAGCGGGGGAGTTCCATTAAGCCCCAGTTAGCCATTAGCTGTAACTAAGCAGCTTCTCCCAGTTCACAGAGCCGGCAGATTCTGAATGATTGTTATGAGGGGTGGAGAGAGATATCAGGAGCAGAGGTGGTTCTGCTTGATCAAGGAAGGACTGAGATTAAACGCACAACACGCAGAGGAAGCCAAGACTCGACACTGGAGAGAGGGCAGCACCAAGGCAATGTGCCCACTGAACACGTCTCTCTAGGCTCTGCGTGCTGGCCAGCTCTCTGCTTCCAGAAAAGGCAGAGTGAAGTCAGAACAGCCCTATGTGCTCCCCTCCCTAACTTTTCTATCCTTATAACTAGTTTAGTCATAGCAGGTGCTGATAGCCAGACTGATCAAAGGGAGGAGCCTGGTAAACACTGACCGCGGCAGTGAGGTCAGAATTTACCTCGAGTCAAGTCAAGTCAAGTGAAGTCGCTCAGTCGTGTCCGACTCTTTGTGACCCCATGGACTGTAGCCTACCAGGTTCCTCCGTCCATGGGATTTTCCAGGCAAGAATACTGGATTGGGTTGCCATTTCCTTCTCCAGGAGATCTTCCCAATCCAGGGATTGAACCTGGGTCTCCCGCATTATGGGCAGACGCCTTACCATCTGAGCCACCAGGGAAGCTCCTGATAGTCACTGAAACTTGAAGCTGATATTTTGAGGATGGTGTCAGGTGCATCTTAAGTACCCTCTGCAGAAGTAACTGAAAATATTTCTCTGATGGGTAGGTTTCCTCAGCTTTGTTGTTTCCCATTTATACTCAGGACCTCTCAGGTGGTGCTAGTGGTAAAGAACCCCCCAGCCAATGCAGGAGACAAAAGGGACGCTGGTTCTATCCCTGGGTTTAAAGAGGTAGAGGTAGGGAAGATGGCATTGTGACTTTTCATTTGGGGAAAGACAAAGAGACTCATTATTGCCTGTCAGAAACACATCAGTCTTTTCATTCTAATGTTTTGCATTAAGAAAGGAATCATGGACCAGGAGTTCCCTCTTTTACGTGATGAACAGAGCACCCAGGAGAGACTCGCTGGAGATGGATTCATGTCTGTGGCAAAGCTTTTCAGAGCCTGGGCTGCCCGAGCCTGTTTTATTCTCACCAGCAGTGATGTTCATTGATTCATTGATTTTCCATCCGCCTTCTCTAAGGGTGGGCTCCCCAGGTGGCGCTAGTGGTAAAGAATCTGCCTGCTAGTGCAGGAGCCGCAGGAGCCACATGTTCAGTCTCTGGGTCGGGAAGATCCCCTGGAGAAGGAAGTGGCTCCCGACTCTAGTATTCTTGCCTGGAGAATCCCATGGACAGAGGAGCCTGGCTTGCTACAGTCCATGGGGTCGCAGAGTCAGACTGAAGCGACTATGTGTACGTGCATCATTCATTAACGTATGATTTTAAATATTGTCTTTTTACTTCTTTGTAAACATGAGCATGGATTTGTTATTTTTTAAAACAATTTTTATTGGAGTATAGCTGCTTTACAATGTGTTAGTTTCTGCTCTTTTTTGGATTCCCTTCCCATTTAGATTACCACAGAGCTTAGAGTAGAGTTCCCTGAGATATGCAGTAGGCTCTCAGTAGATATCTATTTTATACAGAACGGTGTGTATGTGTTGATCCTAATCTCAATTCATCCCGCCCCCTTTCTCCCCTTGGTGTGCGCACGTTTGTTCTCTACATCTGTGTCTCTCTTCTGCTTTGCAAATAAAATAACACCTCTCTCAGACTAGCGCCAGCCCCACTTCCTTCATTTCCTCCCACCTCCTCAGGAGTGAAACATACATACATATACGTATGTCAAATTTGGGTTGTGTCAATCCATTAACTAAAGACATGGAAGGATTTTCACGAATGAGTCAAGCAGCATAATTTGATTACATTTCCTCTCTTACACCACTTTTTTGTTATTCTTGGAATTACTGCCTCATTTTTCCATTTGCTTAGTTTTTTTAACGTACTTATCACTAACTCTTTCCAGATGTTCTAACACATCTGGCAAATGCATACTAATCGTCTCGCTAAGGGCTCCAACACAGTTCCAAACAGTCCATCAGCTCCATTCTCCATCCACCTCCTCCGCCCACCCCGCTGGGAGTCTTCTCCAAGCTCCCCATCCTTCCGGTCCAGTCTGTTTCGAAGCCTGGCACAGAGCTGAATCCCTGGGACTTTCCCCTGCTGGTGTCCTGGGGTGCCGTTTCCTCCATCTTGCGCTTTCCTCTTTCTTTGCTCAGTCCCTCACTGAGGTGCACTACCTCCTTATTGAGAAATCACACAGGACAGGTGTGTTCCCTGTAGCCACTTGCTGTTGACCGTTCCTGCCTGGCTGCAGGTGTCTGGGAGCAAAATGAGCGGCCCAGGCTAGAGTCCTAAAGTTCAAGGTGAAAATATCACCAAATGCTTCCATTTTCAGCCTGTCTAGTACTGCTGTCTGCTCTACCTACGCTCCAAAGTCCAGGGCATCTTCAGTGGAATTTATTCAGACCTTGACCCTCTTGACCCCTACTGAGAGGGAGAGGAGAGGGGCATCACCTGGCTGCAGGGGTGGGGTCACCAATACAAACAGGTCCTACTCTTTTCAGTGTTTGCTTAAACCTAATCTTCCCTGTTAGAGTTCTCCCTCTCAACAGTCCTGTAAAGAGAGGCATGTCCCTTCTCATAAACATCTTTCATTTAGAGGCACTTAACTATCCCCTCTGCCAAGTCCTATACCACTCCTGTCTGCTCTGCACCTTGCAAAAAATGCATTGCTGGTGACACTTGTTTTTAACCTCCTTTTCCTACATATGAAAGCTGTTGTCATTGCTTTCCTGCCATTTGAGTAGGGGTAGTATGAGCAGAGGGAAACACATACAGTCAGTCCTGTATGTTCAACATACACGATCAGTCCTGTGTGTCCAGACTTACTCTTCCAATACCCCTTGGAGAGGTCTGCATCAGAGATCATTGAACTGGTTTTGCTTGGCTGCAACTGTGGATAGGTAAACGGAGCAGTGAGAGTTCTTGTGAGCTAATGGATCAAAAGGAAAGAAAGGTATCACATCCTTTTAGGATAGTTTAGTAAGAAGACAGAGTGTAGCTAGAGCCGCTGGGATGTGATGTCGGCTCTGCACCATCCACACTGTACTTGCCTGGAATTGCTGGAAAGTGGAGCTGCGTCTCTCTGCAGGGGGTTGGGAGATCCATTCAGGAGACCAGGCAGTAGGCCTGCGGAGTGTGTCTACAGAGGGCAGGGTGCCCATCTGCTCTGCTTTCTGCCCTCTTTTCCCAGGTACTTGGGATTTCTCCTGCAACACATCAGCCACTGGATGTGACTTGACCTGGATTTGCTCTTGTATCTTGGACCTAGTATCCTGCAAACGTTGTTTCATGTCGGCTTAGACCTGATTCAGTTTCCCCTTGATTTATGTAAAGCAGGATTTTCTGCCATGATCTGTATATAATGCTTATAATTGTTGCCCTGCACTGCCAATGGCACCCTTCTTCTTCCTTCTTAGATGGGACGCTCACAGTTCTTGGCAATGACTGAGGGCTGGATTAGATGAGCTAGCAGGAGCAGAGTTCTGAATCTGGGGCTTGATTATTGGCATCATTGCTACTAGGATCACAGCTTTGTCTGTTTCCCTCAGCCTCCTGTCCTCAGGTCAATACACTTGACCTTGAATGGATGTTCCAGCGCCTAAACTGGAATGAGACGTGTACAGTGAAATGTGCTGATCTTAAGTATACAACACAATGAGTTTTGACTGATGCTTATACTCATGTGGCTGATACTCTGTCCCAGAATATTTCTCCACCTTTTTGATATTTTTACTGAGAAATGGTCCTGCTCCCCTCAACCTTGAGACTTGAGTCTGGACACTGAAGTGTTTCATACAGTAGGAAAAGCTGAACATAGAAAGGTCAAAGAGTGCTTGAAGACTTGCATTTGTGAATCTGCAATTTCGAGTACTTTGGGGAAGATGGGAGCCTCAAATATGTCTAGTTCTCCTTTCTACCGACTTAACACCGAAAGCTTGTCCCCAAGTCTTGCTCATGTGAGGAAACCTCATCAGAGCAGTTAGGTGTGCATTTTGGAAACAGGATTCCTAGAATCGTGTATTAATGAGATTATAAAAGGTGCAGCTACCCCTGACAATATTCTGCATGTTGATGTGACCTACATTATATTATTCTCATCTCCAGTCTGGAGCCTCTGACATTTCACTGATTTGTGATTTTTGTTCTATCAGCAGGTGTTGTCACTTTACCTTAGAGACACCTCCCAGAATCCCTTGTTTATCCTCATCACCTTGTCCTTCATCACATCTCAGATGGGTGAGTGTAATAATCTCCCTGTCCAGGCTCCTGTTTAACTGTGTACTTCTGCAGATCTAATTTTTGAAATAACTGACATCCCACAAAAAATCCCCAGATTTTTCCCTCAGTTTTTCACACTTCAGTAATTGCAATGCCAAACTTTTAGTTGCTCAGGATAAAAACTTTGATGTCGTGTGAGAGTCCTCTATCTCTAGACATCCAACCTATCAAAAAATGCCGTCACCTCTCTTTTATCAATACAGTCAGAACCAGCAACTTCTCAGCTCCCTGCTAGCAGTCCTGTCATCCCAGTACTTGCATGGCACCGCATCTTGCCCAGAGGCTCTCATCCCGTATCTGCTCTCTTGCTGTCTCCGCTCTACTACAGCCTGAAGCAGCTGCAGGCCTTCGAAAATGTCATTGTGCTGCTTTCGACCCTCCAGGGACTCTGCGTCTCACACAAGAAGGAGCCAAGTCCTTGCGATGGTCTCTCAGTCCGCTGACCCTTCATGATTGTCTCCCACCCCGGCTCTGGCCACACTGTCCATCTCACTAACCCTCCTGTACAAAGGAGTCACCTCGCCAACAATTTTGCACCTTTTCAAAGTTCCTCAAAAATTAAAAATAGAATTACCACATGATCCAGCAATCCCACTCTGGGAAATAGACAAAAGAATGGAAACCAGGATCTCAAAGTGGTATTTGCACACCTGTTCATAGTAGCATTATTCACAAGAGCTGAGAGGTAGAAATCATGCATCGTCTGTCCACTGATGCAGGAATGGATAAAGAAAATGTGATCTATACAGAGGACTATTCTTTAGTCTGAAAAAGAGAAGGAAATCCTGTCACCTGCGGCAACGAGGATGAAACTCAAAGACATTATGTTAAATGAAATAAGCCACATTCCACTTACATGCAGTGTCTAAAGCAGTCAGATTCACAGAGATAGAAAGTATGATGGTGGTTCCCAGGGGCTGTGAGGCGGGGAGATGTAGAGTTCTGGTTTCGTGAGATGAAAAATTCTATATCTCTATTGCCCAAAAAGAGGCATATGGCTCACACAACTGCAGTAGACACCTAAAAATGGTCAAGATGAAAAATTGTGCATTCTATGCTTTGTAAAAACCCATGATCACAACAATTTTTGCTCTTTTTTCTTCCCCGGTATTTACCTAGCCTTCTAGCGTCCACTCCAGGGGCAGTTGTATTTCTAGATCACTCCCACCTGCAGTGTTCTTTCTCTTTGCTGAATTCTCATTATTTCCTGGGCATCCGATGCAGCACTTAATTTTACATCAACTGTTTCACATACACAGATGACTTTCCCTGGATCGACCTCAGCTCTACCAGAGCAGGCATCATGCCCTGTGCTTTTTGGAATCTGAGCAATGTATTTACTAACTGGACAATGCTGTGGTTACATAAAAACCTTTGATGGACTGACTCAGTCAGTGGTGATTATCCTCTAGGATCTTCAGAGAGAGTAAATTTGCAACCATCCTTGATGCTACCTTGTAGCATTCTAGCCTGTGGTTAGCTGTGTTTAATTTTTCATCAGTCCTTAATTTTAGTAGCAAGTTGTTATGGAAACAAACCTTTGCTTTCCTCTCCTGTGCATCTGAGTTCCCTTTGTACTCGCTATTATTATTATTAATTCTTACAAATACTGGGACATTTCTGCACAAACATCCATTTGGAAATAGATGACTTGAACTTTAGGTAACTTTTGATTTTAACAAAATTAACTGATGTTTTCCTTAACTCTCACTGTTCTTCCAGTTGACCATCCAATTTGGAACTGAAATAATGTCATTTCAGGAAAGTGGCACTGACATTTCCTGAACAAGGCCCCTTAATAATTCATTACCAAGCACCCTAATGTTGTTGAATTGAAAAATCAGAACACTTAGTGATATATTCACAGCTAGCTCCTAAGTGGAATGAATCATTTATTGTTTTGTGCCATTTCAAGAGAAAGAAGAAATGGCCCAAAGTCACAGTGTAGGTGGATGTATATTTAATATTTTTACTGCACATGCATTGAAAATCAATATTTATTCTAAAAAAAATTAGGATCATGTAACAGCTGATTGGTTGATACAAAGGAAAAGGGGTTGCTTTGGGGAGACAAAGCAACCACAAGAGGCAAACTCTGTGTGGCTTTGGAAGGCGGTTCATGACGGTTTCTTAAGCTTCATTATCCTCCTCACAGAGGTCCCTGCCTCCTTGCATGTTTTATTGGGCCCTAACATTACCCTAACATTACCTAATGGAGAAGGCAATGGCACCCCACTCCAGTACTCTTGCCTGGAAAATCCCATGGACGGAGGAGCCTGGTGGGCTGCAGTCCATAGGATCACGAAGAATAGGACATGACTGAGACTTCACTTTCACTTTTCACTTTCATGCATTGGAGAAGGAAATGGCAACCCACTCCAGTGTTCTTGCCTGAAGAATCCCAGGGGCGGGGAAGCCTGGTGGGCTGCCGACTATGGGGTCGCACAGAGTCGGACACGACTGAAGCGACTTAGCAGCAGCAGCAGCAGCAGCAACATTACCCAAAGGATAGAAACTTCACAACATAATCACCATCAGGTAAAGGTAGGAAACACTCCAGTGGCAATTCAGATGTCCCTTGAACACAAATGGAGAAAATGTTTCAGTATTTGGATCTCATTTTCAATTTATAAACTAATTTTTGAATTTTTATGTAGTGTGAATTGGGTTAGTATGCCTCATGTCAGGAGGAGTTTAGGGTTTTCATTGTGGTTTTGTTTGGCCCTAGGTTTTCAAACCTCTGGTTCTAACAGTGGGCTCTAGGCATCATCACCTTTATAGATTAGATCCTGATACATCCTGAAGAAGCCAGGATCCCAGATTCAGCAATAAAGAGGCCATAGAAGCAATGATGAACAATTAAAGTAATAACTGAGAGACAGAACTTTCTAGGTAACTATTGGACAAGACGGCACGCTTATTCAAGAGAAACTTCTATTCATTGTAGTTGGGATTTAAGCTAGCGAAAGCCTCTACTGGGGAGCTGTTCTCTGTGGCAGAAGCTGTGGCTGGACCACAGGAGGAGGATCCAGAGTTCCTCTGAGTGTGAGTGTCCCATGGGTATTTTCTGGGAGCACACTCATTGGCACCCTCTGCGTATCTATATTCCTTCTGTCAGCTCCATATTTCTTCTCGCTGAGACTTCAGCTTACCAGAAATGTCATGAGACCTACAAGATGAATGCTCAGAAAGGTTCCCAGAAGGAAAAGCAGAGAGCATCCATCTCCAGCATGCCCAGCGTTTACCAGTTACTGCGACTATGATGCATTGGAGGAAACCAGCCCAAGATGCCCTGTCCCCTGGGCATCCCCCAGCTCTCCCCACCCTCCTTCCAAGACTAAGCCTCCATCATGGAGCTATAGTTCTTTTCCTGCCAGAGTGGTGCTACACTGACAGTGCCAAGTAAGCTTGAGGAAAGAAAAAGAATCTAAATCTGTGACCCCATAGAGAGAAGAAAATTTTATATATATACATATATGTATGTATAGATATATAAGATATCTATCTATCTATCAGTTCAGTTCAGTTCAGTCACTCAGTTGTGTCCAACTTTGCAACCCCATGAATCACAGCACGCCAGGCCTCCCTGTCCATCACCAACTCCCAGAGTTCACTCAAACTATCTATACATATATCTTAAAACTCTGTGTTGTGGATTTAAATGCTGCCAATCAGAATTTGTTCAGTTGCTCAGTTGTATCCGACTCTCTGTGACCCCATGGACTGCATGGGGTCCCTGTCCTTCAGTTCCCAGAGTTTGCTCAAACTCACATCCACTGAGCCGGATATTCAGCCAGTCAGACTAGGGTACTCAAGAAAGCAAGTTGGGTGTGGCTGGCATTTGCTGATCATAGCTGGCTTGTGGAATTCCAGAGGAGGCTTGAGCAAGTGGAGAGAACCCTTTCCACCTGGCTGAGATCCTGACCCTCTGGCTGACGGCTGATGCTCCTCGGTCCAGTCATTTAGGTCCTAGAGCTAGGTCTCTGATTATAAGTGTGAATAATAATACCCAGCTCATGGTGGGTGTGTATGTGTGTTGTTTTTGAAATACCTTTTGAGTGGAAAGGGGAAGCTGGTAGAGACTGACAACTGAGGCTTCTGGTAGAAATCTTGTATAGAGATGGGTAACTTTCAGCAAAATTTACTTCAGCACCTAAGAAATTGTCAACATTTCAAAAAACGCCCACCCTGCTAGACAAGGAGCTGCTGATCATCTAACAATAAAATTACTTCTTTAATTTTTTTTAAATCTATGAGACATCTGTGAGCTTTGTATTATTTTGCCTCCACCAGATTTGTGTGTGTTCAGTCACTCAGTTGTGTCCAAGTCTTTGAGGCACCATGGACCATAGCCTGCCAGGCTCCTCTGTCCATGGGATTCCCCAGGCAAGAACACTGGAATGGGTTGTTTTTTCCTACTCCAGGGAATCTTCCTGATCCAGGAATGGAACCCGAGTCTCTTGCATCTCCTGCATTGGCAGGTGGTTTGTTTACCATTAGTTGCCACCTGGAAAGCCCTGACCAGCTTTCAGTTCAGTTCAGTTGCCCAGTCGTGTCTGACTCTTTGCAACTCCATGAACCGCAGCACGCCAGGTCTCCCTGTCCATCAACTCCCAGAGTCCACCCAAACCCATGTCCATTGAGTCAGTGATGCCATCCAACCATCTCATCCTGTCGTCCCCTTCTCCTGCCCTCAATCTTTTCCAGCATCATGGTCTTTTCCAGTGAGTCAGCTCTTTGCATCAAGTGGCCAAAGTATTGGAGTTTCAGCTTCAACATCAGTCCTTCCAATGAACACCCAGGTCTGATCTCCTTTAGGATGGACTGGTTGAATCTCCTTGCCAGTCTAAGGGACTCTCAAGAGTCTTCTCTAACACCACAGTTCAAAACCATCAATTCTGTGCTCAGCTTTCTTTATAGTCCAACTCTCACATCCATACATGACCACTGACTGGCTTTAATTATGGGAAAACATTTATTGTGATTTCATGTGTACCATAAAGAAGGCTGAACACCGAATAATTGATGCTTTTGAATTGTGGTGCTGGAGAAGACTCTTGAGTGTCCCTTGGACTGCAAGGAGATCCAACCAGTCCATCCTAAAGGATATCAACCCTGAATATTCATTGGAGGGACTGATGCTGAAGCTGAAACTCCAATACTTTGACCACCTGATGCAAAGAGCTGACTCATTGGGAAAGACCCTGATGCTGGGAAAGATTGAGGGCAAGAGGAAAAGGGGGCAACAGAGGATAAGATGGTTGGATTGCATGACTGACCTGATGGATATAAGTCTGAGCAAACTCTGGGTGATAGTGAAGGACAGGGAAGCCTGGGGTACTGTAGTCCATGGGGTCACAAAGAGTCGAACACGACTGAGTGACTCAACAACAGCAACAATAACATGTACACCAGGCTGTACTGGGTTCTTAGCCCACGTTGCCTAAGGAGATGGAGTTTTTGCTCTCAAGGTGGCAGGTAAAATAACAGACTTATAGTGTTCTAATATTTCATTCTCCCTACCAAAAAAAAATCACATGATAAAAAAACATTTGCCCGGGGTCTATTGTTTTATCTTTAATTTTATTTGTGATCCTTAACAGTGAAAAAATTTACTAACATCAAATTTCAAAAGTTTGTAATACAGCTGGTAAGAGCAAACATGTATAATAAGCTTCTTTTCTCACTTATTTGATTATGTTACTGATTATTTCTCTGGAATAGAGACATCTTTTCTATCCTTAAGGGCTTCTTTTTCTTAATTTGTTCTGAGAGATGTTTATTCTATGGTGTCTTTTAAATCTAAAAGAGACTGAAGTAGCACTCAAAATTCCAATACTGAGGATTTTCATTGCTTCCATTTTCTAGTCGACAATGGAATTTGTGTGTTTTTTTTTTGCAGTTACTACCTCTTCTCTTCTCTGTCATTCTTTTCTTTTAAATTTATTAATTTTTTAATTGAAGGATAATTGCTTTACAGTATTGTGTTGTTTTCTGTCAAGAATCAGCCATAGGTGTACATATATCCCCTCCCTTTTGAACCTCCCTCCCATCTCCCTCCCCATCCCACCCCTCTAGGTTGATGCAGAGCCCCTGTTTGCATTTTCTGAGCCATACAGCAAATTCCCGTTGGCTATCTATTTTACATATGGTAATGTAAGTTTCCATGTTGCTCTCAACATACCTCTCACCCTCTCCTCCCCTCTCCCCATGTCCGTAAGTCTATTCTCTATGTCTGTTTCTCCATTGCTGCCTGGCAAATAAACTTCAATACCGTTTTTCTAGATGCCATATATATGCATTAGTATACAATATTTAGCTTTCTCTTTCTGACTTACTTCACTCTGTCTAATAGGCTCCAGGTCCAGCCACCTCATTAGAACTGACTCAAATGAGTTCCTCTTTATGGTTGAGTGATATTCCATTGTGTGTATGCACCACAACCTCTTTATCCATTCATCTCTTCATGGACGTTTAGGTTGCTTCCATGTTCTCGCTACTGTAAATAGTGCTGCAATGAACAATGGGAGACATGTCTCTTTTTAAATCCTGGTTTCCTCAGGGTATATGCCTAGGTGTGGGATTGCTGGGTCTTATGGTGGTTTTATTCCTAGTTTTTTAAGGAAATTCCATACCATCTTCCATAGTGACTGTATCAATTTACATTCCCACCAACACTGCAAGAGCATTCCCTTTTCTCCACACCCTCTCCAGCATTTATCGTTTGTAGACTTTTTGATGATGGCCATTCTGACTAGTGTGAGGTGATATCTCATTGTAGTTTTGATTTGCATTTCTCTAATAATGAGCGATTTTGAGCATCTTTTCATGTGTTTGTTAGCCATCTGTATGTTTTCTTTGGAGAAATGTCTGTTTAGTCTTTTACCCATTTTTTGACTGGGTTGTTTGTTTTCTCTGGTATTGAGTTGTATGAGCTGCTTGTATATTTTGGAAATTAATCCTTTGTCAGTTGTTTCATTTGCTATTATTTTCTCCCACTCTAAAGGTTGGCTTTTCACCTTGCTTATAGTTTTCTTTTGGAGAAGGCAATGGCACCCCACTCCAGTACTCTTGCCTGGAAAATCCCATGGATGGAGGAGCCTGGTAGGCTGCAGTCCATGGGGTTGCTGAGGGTCAGACATGACTGAGCAACTTCACTTTGACTTTTCACTTTCGTGCATTGGAGAAGGAAATGGTAACCCACTCCAGTGTTCTTGCCTGGAGAATCCCAGGGACGGGGGAGCCTGGCAGGCTGCCGTCTATGGGGTTGCACAGAGTCGGACATGACTGAAGTGATTTAGCATAGTTTTCTTTGCTGTGAAAAAGCTTTTAAGTTTAATCAGGTCCCACTTGCTTACCTTTGTTTTTATTTCCATTACTCTAGGAAGAGGATCATAGAGGATCTTGCTTTAATTTATGTCTTCAAGTGTTCTGCCTATGTTTTCCTCTAAGAGTTTTATAGCTTCTGGTCTTACATTTAGGTCTTTAATCCATTTTGAGTTTATCTTTGTGTATGGTGTTAGGAAGTGTTCTAATTTTATTCTTTACATGTAGCTGTCCAGTTTTTCCAGCACCGTTTATTGAAAAGGCTGTCTTTGCCCCCACTGTATATTCTTGCCTCCTTTGTCAAAATGAAGGTACCCATAAGTGTATGGGTTTATTTCCAGGCTTTCTATCTTGTTCCATTGGTCTATATTTCTGTTTTAGTGCCAGTACCATACTGTCTTGATGACTGTAGCTTTGTAGTATAATCTGAAGTCAGGAGGGTTGTTTCCTCCAGCTCCATTCTTCTTTCTCAAGACTGCTTTGGCTATTTGGGGTCATTTGTGTTTCCATATGTACTGTGAAATTTTCTGTTCTAGTTCTATGAAAAATGCCATTGGTAATTTGATAGGGATTGCATTGAATCTGTAGATTGTATTTGGTAGTATAGTCAATACTGATATTGATTCTTCCTACCTAGGAATATCTCTCCATCTGTTTATGTTATCTTTGATTTCTTTCATCACTGTCTTATAATTTTCTGTGTTCAGTTCTTTTGTCTCCTTAGGTAAGTTTATTCCTAGATATTTTATTCTTTTTGTTGCAATGGTGAATGGGATTGATTCCTTAATTTCTCTCTCTTATTTTTCATTGCTAGTATATAGAAATGCAACTGATTTCTGTGTATTGGTTTTGTATCCTGCAACTTTGCTAAATTCACTGATTAGCTCTAGTAATTTTCTGATAGTATCTTTAGGGTTTTCTATGTACAGTATCATGTCACCTGCAAACAGTGAGAGCTTTACTTCTTCTCTGATCTGGATTCCTTTTATTTCTTTTTCTTCTGTGATTGCTATAGCTAGGACTTCCAAGACTAGGTTGAATAATCGTGGTGAAAGTGGACACCCTTGTCTTGTTCCTGATCTTAAGGGGAATGCTTTCAGTTTTTTTGCCATTGAGAATAATGTTTATTTTAGGCTTACCATACATGGTTTTTACTATGTTGAGGTAGGTTCCTTTGATGCCCATTTTTTGAAGTGTTTTCATTACAAATGGGTGCAGAATTTTGTCAAAGGCTTTTTCTGCATCTATTGAGATTATCATATGGTTTTTATCTTTCAATTTGTTAACATGGTGTATCACATTGATTGATTTGTGTATATTGAAGAATCCTTGAATTCTTGGAATAAACCCAACTTGCTCATGGTGTATGAGCTTTTTGATGTGTTGCTGAATTTTGTTTGCTAAAATTTTGTTGAGGATTTTTGCATCTATCTTCATCAGTGATATTGGCCTGTAGTTTTCCTTTTTTGTGTTGTTTTTGTCTGGTTTTGGTATCAGGGTGATGGTGGCCTCATAGAATGAGTTTGAAATTGTTCCTCCCTCTCCAATTTTTGAAAGAGTTTTAGAAGGATAGGCATTAGCTCTTCTCTAAAGGTTTGATAGAATTCTCCTGTGAAGCCATCTGGTCCTGGGCTTTGTTTTTTGGGAGATTTTTGATCACAGCTTCAATTTCAGTGCTTGAAACTAGGTTGCTCATACTTTCTATTTCTTCCTGATTCAGTCTTGGAAGATGGAACTTTTCTAAGAATCTGGCCGTTTCTTCCAGCTTATCCATTTTATTGCCATATAGTTGTTCAGAGTAGTCTCTTAGAATCCTTGTATTTGTGCATTTTCTGTGGTAACCTCTTTTTTTTTTTCATTTTTCATTTCTAATTTTGTTGATTTGATTCTTCTCTCTTTTTTTCTTGATGAGTCTGGCTAAAGGTTTGTCAATTTTGTTTATCTTCTCAAAGAACCAGCTTTTAGTTTTATTAATCTTTTACTATTGCTTCTATTATTTCTTTTTGGCTTATTTCTTCTCTGATCTTTATGATATTTTTCCTTCTCCTAATTTTGGTGGGTTTCTTTCCTTCTTTTTCCAGTTGTTTTAGACGTGAAGTTAGGTTGTCATTTTGATGTTTTTCTTATTTCTTGAGGTAAGATTGTATTGCTATAAACTTCCTTCTTAGAACTGCTTTTGCTGCATCCCAAAGGTTTTGAGTTGTCATGTTTTCATTGTCATTTGTTTCTAGAAATTTTTTGATTTCCCTTTCAATTTCTTCGGTAACCTATTGGTTATTTAGAAATGTATTATTAAATCTCCATGTGTTTGTGTTCTTTACTTTTTTTTCTTATGATTGATATCTAGTTTCATAGTGTTGTGGTTAGAGAAGATGCCTGATATGATTTCAATTTTATTAAATTTACTGAGGTTTGATTTGTGACACGAGATGCGGTCTATCCTGAAGAATGTTCCATGTACACTTGAGAAGAAGGTGCATTCTTCTACATTTGGATGGAATGTCCTGAAGATATCAATGAGATCCCTCTCATCTAATGTATCATTTAAGACTTGTGTTTTTATTAATTTTCTGTTTTGATGATCTGTCTGTTGGTGTGAGTGGGATGTTAAAGTCTCCTACTATTATTGCGTTACTGCCAATTTCTCCTTCTATGTCTGTTAGTGCTTTTCTTATGTACTGAGGTGCTCCTATGTTAGGTGTATAGATATTTACAATTGTTATGTCTTATTCTGGGACTGATCCCTTGATCACTATGTAATGTCTTTCCTTATCTCTTGTAATCTTCTTTATTTTAAGGTCTGTTTTGTCTGATATGTCTGTCTGTTTTGTCTCCAGCTTTCTTTTGTTTCCATTTGCATGGAATATATTTTTCCGTCCTCTCACTTTCAATCTACATGTGTCTTTAGGTCTGAAGTGGGATTCTTGTAGACAGCATATATATGGGTCTTGCTTTTGTATCCATTCAGCCAGTCTGTGTCTTTTGGTTGGAGTGTTTAATTCATTTACATTTAAAGTAGTTATTGATATATACGTTCCTATGGCCATTTTCTGAATTGTTTGGGGTTAGACTTTGTTGATCTTTTTCTTCTCTTATATTTCTTGACTATATAAGTCCCTTTAACAATTGTTATAAAGCTGGTTTCAGTCTGTTCAGTTCAGTTGCTCAGTCGTGTCCGAGTCTTTGCGACCCCATGGACTGCAGCATGCCAGGCATCCCTGTCCATCACCAACTCCCAGAGTTTACCCAAACTCGTGTCCATAGAGTCGGTGATGCCATCCAACCATCACATCCTCTGTCATCCCCTTCTCCTCCCGCCTTCAGTCTTTCCCAGCATCAGGGGCTTTTCCAATGAGTCAGCTCTTCGCATCAGGTGGCCAAAGTATTAGAGTTTCAGCTTCAAGATCAGTCCTTCCAATGAACACTCAGGACTGATCTCCTTGAGGATGGACTAGTTAGATTGCATTGCAGTCCAAGGGACTCTCAAGAGTCTTCTCCAACACCACAGTTCAAAAGAATCAATTCTTTGGTGCTCAGCTTTCCTTATGGTCCAGCTCTCGCATCCATACATGACTACTGGAAAAACCATAGCCTTGACTAGATGGACCTTTGTTGGCAAAGTTAATGTCTCTGCTTTTTAATATGGGGTCTAGTTTAGTCATAGCTTTTCTTCCAAGGGGCAAGCGTTCTTTACTTTCATGGCTGCGGTCACCATCTGCAGTGATTTTGGAGCCCCCAAAAATAAAGTCTGACACTGTTTCCCCATCTATTTGCCATGAAGTGATGGAGCCAGATGCCATGATCTTAGTTTTCTGAATGTTGAGCTTTAAACCAACTTTTCACTCTCCTCTTTCACTTTCATCAAGAGTCTCTTTAATTCTTCTTTACTTTCTGCCATAAGGGTGGTGTCATCTGCATATCTGAGGTTATTGATATTTCTCCCGGTAATCTTGATTCCAGTTCAGCGTTTCTCATGATGTACTCTGCATAGAAGTTAAATAAGCAGGGTGATAGTATACAGCCTTGATGTACTCTGTTTCCTATTTGGAACCAGTCTGCTTTTCCATGTCCAGTTCTAACTGTTGCTTCCTGACCTGCATATAGATTTCTCAAGAGGCAGGTCAGGTGTTCTGGTATTGCCATCTCTTTCTGAATTTTCCACAGTTAATTGTAGAACCACAATTGTGTCAAAGGCTTGGCATAGTCAATAAAGCAGAAATAGATGTTTTACTGGAACTCTCTTGCTTTATCCGTGATCCAGTGGATGTTGGCAATTTGATCTCTGGTTCCTCTGCCTTTTCTAAAACCAGCTTGAACATCTGGAAGTTCACAGTTCACGTATTGTTGAAGCCTGGCTTGGAGAATAATGAGCATTACTTTACTAGTGTGTGAGATGAGTGCAATCGTGCAGTAGTGTGAACACTCTTTGGCATTACCTGTCTTTTGGGTTGGAATGGAAACCGACCTTTTCCAGTCCTGTGGCCACTGCTGAGTTTTCCAAATTTGCTGGCATATTGATGGCTGGTTTGGTGGTACTGAATTCTCTTAACTTTTGCTTGTTTGAAAAGCTTTTGATTTTGCCATCAATTTTGAGTGAGATCTTTGCTGGGTCCAGTAATCTTGGTTATAGATTTTTCCCTTTCAATACTTTAAATATATCCTGATATTCCCTTCTGGCCTGCAGAGTTTCTGCTGAAAGATCAGCTGTTAAACATATGGGGTTTCCCTTGTATGTTACTTGTTGCTTTTCCCTTGCTGCTTTTAGTATTCTTTATTTGTGTTTAGTCTTTGTTAGTTTGATTAGTATGTGTCTTGGTGTGTTTCTCTTTGGGTTTATCCTGTATAGGACTCTTTGCACCTCTTGGACTTGATTGACTATTTCCTTTTCCATGTTGGGGAAATTTTCAACTATGATCTCTTCAAAAAATTTCTCATACCCTTTCTTTTTCTCTTCTTCTTCTGGAATACCTATAACTTGAATGTTCATGCTTTTGATATTGTCCCAGAGGTTTCTGAGACTGTCCTTACTTCTTTTCATTCTTTTTACTTTATTTTGCTCTTCAGAAGTTATTTCCACCATTTTATCTTCCAGCTCACCGATTCATTCTTCTGCTTCAGATATTCTGCTATTGATTCCTTCTAGAGTATTTTTAATTTCAGTAATTGCGTTGCTTGTCTCTGCATGTTTATTCTTTAATTCTTCTACATCTTTGTTAATTGATCCTTGCATTTTCTCCATTTTACTTTCAAGATTTTTGATCATCTTTACTATCACTATTCTGAAATCTTTTTCAGGTAGTTTGCCCATTTCCTCATTTATTTGGGTTTCTGTGTTTCTAGTTTGCTCCTTTATTTGTGCAGTATTTCCCTACCTTTTCATTTTTTTTTTTTTAATTTTATTGTGTTTGAGATTTTCTTTTCCCAGTCTTCAAGGTTGAATTCTTACTTCCTTTTGGTTTCTGCCCTCCTAAGTTTGGTCCCGTGGTTTGTATAAGCTTGGCATAGGGTGAGATCTGTGCTGAGTTTTTGTTTGTTTGTTTTTCCTCTGATGGGCAAGGCTGAGTGACGTGGTAATCCTGTATATTGGATTTGTATTTTTGTTTGTTTGTTGTTAAGAGGAGGCATCCTGAACAAGGTGCTACTGGTGGTTGGGTGATGCTGGGTCTTGTATTCAAGTGGTTTCCTTTGTGGGAGTTCTCACTATTTGATGCTCTGTGGCATCATGGACTCGATGGACGTGAGTCTGAGTGAACTCCGGGAGATGGTGATGGACAGGGAGGCCTGGCGTGCTGCGATTCATGGGGTCGCAAAGAGTTGGACACGACTGAGCGACTGAACTGCACTGAACTGACCTGGGTTAGTTCTCTGGTAGTCTAGGGTCTTGGAGTCAGTGTTCCCACTCCAATGGCTCAGGGCTTGGTCTCTTCATAAGTCTCCCTTTCTAGGCATGCACCACTTTTCTCCAGTTCCATAAAATCTTCAACAGTGATCAAAATATAGTCCAGGGACCTCACCCTCCTTAGGTGGCCTTGC
This sequence comes from Ovis canadensis, assembly GCF_042477335.2. NCBI lineage: Eukaryota > Metazoa > Chordata > Mammalia > Artiodactyla > Bovidae > Ovis > Ovis canadensis. The sequence goes on along the minus strand of NC_091257.1, from coordinate 27,049,246 downwards.
GGTGCCTAGAGCTCTGTTCAGAGGAATCGGGGAAGCCACACATCCCCTCCCAACTTCCCGTGGTCTCATCAGTGTCTTCTCAAACCACCTGTACTGATCGAACCCATTCTCAGATCACATAATTCTCTTGATAGGTGGACTCTCAACTGTGCTTTGATTCTGTGAGCCTGAATGTCTAGAATTTTCTTTTTTAAACCAGACACAGCAATACCAAACTGCCACTGAGGTCTTTTGTTTTTCTCTCCTCTCAAAGATGAAGCATGCAGTACTTCTCTCTCTCCCCGCTCAGGTCTCTCTTCCTCTTCCTTGCTCTCTCCCTTTCCCCTCCTGAGCTTATGCTCTCTCCCTCAGTTTCTTCCTCTGGTATTCTTTTAAAATTTAACTTAATTTTATATTGGAGTGTGGTTGATTGACAATGTTGTGTTAGAATCGTCTGGTATTCTTGATTTTTCTCCTGAATGTGATTTTCCTTTGTTTATCAGTCATCTTCCGTTTACCCAACTCTACTGCTTTTCACATAGAAGAGCTTGGTGGGCTAGAGTCTACGGGGATGAAAATGAGTCAGACAAGACTCACACAACAGCTGCTTTTCACGGGGACTCTTCTGTCTCTCTCTCTTCCGGCCACCTTCTCAGAAGTTCTCCTCAGGCATTTATTCACTGACCTCGGCCACATGCCGTGACCTTGGATTCCTCTTCACGTTCTTTTTATAACGATGTATTTATTTATTTTTGGCTGTGCTCAGCCTTTGCTGATGCATACGGGCTTTCTCTCATTGCAGTGAACAGGGGTTACTCTCTAGCTGAGGTGCACAGGCTTCTCACAGGGTGCATGGGCTTCGGTAGTCTTGGCACATGGGAGCTTTAGCTGTGTGTGGCTCCCACACCATGGAGTGGGCAGGCCTCAGTGGCTGTGCTCTAGAGCACACGCTCAGAAATTGTGGCACAAGGGTTTAGTCGCATCGCGGCAATTCAGATCTTCCAAGATCAGGGATCAAACCCATGTCTCCTGCACTGGCAGGCAGATTCTTAACTGCTGGAGCACCAGGGAAGTCCAAAATGTTCTTTTAAATATTGAATTTATAGATGATCTTGTTTAGGCAAATGTCACTAGGGTTATCATCACTCAGGGAATGTCTCGATTTTTGTGGAAGCCTTCAGTAAACTGGGCCTCATCCACTTTGATGCTGGCAGATCCAGATTAAAAGTTCAATAGACAGTCACCTTTTTCATCTCATTCAATGCCTTTTGGAGGGTTTGGTAATTGTAAATGGCTGGGTTTGGTCTCATGGATACCAGTGAAAGGAAAGGTCAGCTGCTACGCTTGTTTCAAGTACAGAAACTCAATCTGAGCCATGGGGCAAGTGCTCAGATAAAACCAGAGAGCATGTTTGTTCTGAGAGTGCCAGCTCATGTGGGCAGGTTCTCCTGGAATGTCTCTCTACTTGTGGATTATAAAGATTTTCAGTTATTGTAAAATTTCCCAGTACTGCAAGAGATGATATTGTTAAGGAACAAAGGGAAGTCTGTCTGCCTGCCTGAGGTAACATACAATGAGTCTGAAAAAGTCTAGGTCAGGATTCAACCACTGAAAGTTCAGTGGTCCTGTAAACTGGCTGCAGGGCTTCATCAAACCTGGAAAACACAGATGCATCTTTGTGTGATCTTTTCAAACAATCTGTTGTACATACACGACTTTTCCCATTTCCTTTCTTTGCCATTTGTGTTTGTCTTATGTTTAGATGGTAATGACATCATCTTCCACTGCTATTATCGCTGCTGCAAAAACTCATTCCTGGTCATGAAGAATAAAATGTTAAAGTCTTCCCTTATGGCACACGCCACTAGGGGTTGTTGCAGACACTCTGCCACGTGAAGGACCGTCCCCTTGCAGCCCGTCCCTGGCTGGCTCTGTCCCACTGCTGTCCTCAGAAAGCAGCGAGGTGCTACTTAACAGCTCTGTTCTTGAAAGCATCTGAAACGTCTCCAAACAGAAGATGCTAATTTTAATGTTGTACTCAGCTTTGCTCTTTCTGTGTCTCAGGGGTGAAATAAAGAGCCATTGTGTGGGTTAATCTTTCTCAGGATGGCTTTGCTGATTGGGTAATCTTGAACCAGAGGGGGGGGGGGGGCGGGCGGATATAGACACTTGTGTAGATAGTAATTAACATTCTCCCATCAGACATCACCAAACCCTGGAAAATGAAAGAAATTTCATTTGACCCAGTGTTCAGGTGTACCAACTGGGGATGACCATATGAACAAAGGGCTTCCCTGGTGGCTCAATGGTAAAGAATCTGCCTGCAATGCACAAACACACACACACACACACACACACACACAAATGGGCTACCCAGGTGGCACTAGTGGTAAAGAATCCACCTGCCAGTTCAGAAGAAGTAAGACACATGGGTTCGACCCCTGGGTCGGGAAGATTCCCTTGAGAAGGCAATGGCAACCCATTCCAGCATTCTTGCCTGGAGAATCCCATGGGCAGAGGAGCCTGGCAGGTTACAGCCCATAAGGTAGCAAAGAGTTGGACATGACTGAAATGACTTAGCACCCACACAGCACATATGAACAAGTGATTTGTTCAAGGTTGTATAATAGCTAAAATGTGGCTCCAAGAATAGTCATGGCTTTCTTCCAAGGAGCAGGCACCAAACATACTTGTCTTAAGATGTAATTTAGCTCCTAAAACAAATCTGAGGACTTGAATCTCTTCAGCCTCTATAACTAAGTTTGCAAAAAATACTTCACCTTAGAAACAGGATATCAAGAACAAAAACAAAGACTCGATTTAGAATTCAGGCTGTGAGCAAGAAAAACAACTTTCCTGTCATCTTTGCCATTTTAATTGGAATTGCTTGCTGCTGTATAAATTCAGCTCTTGGCTGAGGGTTTGGAGACATTGGTTCTTGCTTGCTCCTTTTCTTTAAACACTGAGGACAGTGCCGTACCTATATTTATATGGGATTTTAGACATGATGGCAATTTTGCTTAGGCAACCAGAGAAGAATTTTAAATTATTTAACTCCAGTGAGAAGAAGCGGAAGGAACTGTAGCACCCTTTGGTGAACTTGGTTTGGGGATTGTGCGTAAGCAAAACAGAGGTCCCGTGGATCTGAGCATCTCTGTGTAGTGACCCCTACCATGGCCCAGTGCTTCAGGATAAACAACACTGGAACCCAACTTGGAACAAATCCCTGGCATACACCCATATTTGTGAAATGAGTTAATTCACCAATGAATCCATAAATAAAGCCTTTTCTACACATAAGACTGTGGGATGAAATACACCATAGGGGGAGGAATTGCCAGGGACATGAATGATCCAGGGCATGAGACAGAACAGATCGTATGAAGGAGCAAAGGCACAGTGGAGGTGAGCCTCTGGAACTGAGTCGGGGTGAGTTTTCATTCTTTCTTTCTTTTGGCTCCACTGGGTCTTTGCTCCTGTGCGGGCTTTCCTCTAGCTGTGAACGGCAGGGGCTACTCTCCAGCTGCGGTGTGTGAGCTTCTCATCGCAGTGGCTTCTCTTGTTGAAGACCACAGCCTCGAGAGGCAAGGGCTTCAGTAGTTGCAGCACGTGGGCTCATTCGGCTTGGGGGCCCTAGAGCGCACAGGTTCCGGTAGTTGTGGTGTGAAAGCTCGGTTGTCCAACAGGATGTGGGATCTTCCCGGACCAGGGATGGAACCCATGTCTCCTGCACTGGCAGGTGGCTTCCTATCCACTGTGCCACCAGGAAAGCCCCAGGGTTAGTTTTCTAATATTCCCATCATGTGAGTCTTACTTATTTTATGAATGCACCAAACAGACAAGGAGGAATTCCTGGCGCTGGGGAATTCCTGTGTAAAGATGTCTTAGAGCGGGGATGACAACCCATGCATTGCCCATTACATACACCTGCGTGTCAACTGTTCACATCAAAACACAAAAGCACGTCGTAGACGGCAGAGTACCCCTTGACCACAGCTTGGCCCTGCCACCAAACCCAGAAATCCTTTTCTGTAGCTGCCGACCTGAACTTCAGGACTTGTGGGAGAAGCTCTTCAAATCAGTGCAGCCACCTGAGCTGTGACAAAGAAAACACGTTGTCTGGAAATGTAGAGTGTAGCGTGGCATTCTCAGGGAAGGACGTGAAGGAACAAATGAGTCATCCACAGATTTCAGACAATTTGATCTCCCTCAGAAAGCCTGAAAAGAAACCAGAGCAAGTCAAAGGGGACCACGAGAGCGAGGCTGTGCGCACGGAAAACCAGCCCTCTGCAACAAAAAGCAAAAGGTCTCAATAAGAAATGAGAAAAATGGATTGAAAATGGGGATGAATCATCTTAAATGGCATCCCAAGGAAATTGGTTTGCAGTTTCACAGAGGAATGGGTCTCCTGAAATGACTACAAGACAGGCTTTGACATAATAAATGTGTTTTCTCTGTGTGCGCATGTGGGTTTTCAGCTTCAGACGCTGCTGGAAAGTTGGCCATGATTGTATAACACCTAACACCCAATGTGATGTTTGGAACAGGAGGGTACTAGTCCTCTGGGGCTCATTCTACTCAGAAAATTCTTTAGGGATCCAAAATGACAAAGATTGTCTCTGAAGTGATTCTCTCGAAGGTTCTTTCCCTAATGGAGATGAACTGCTTATTCAGTGAAGCCCCAAATGATTTCTAGAGGAAAAGGTTGCAAACCACTCCAGGTCTAAGTCACGGTTAACCCATCCTATGATAGTTAGAAGACTGTCTTTTTCTGTGAAGCCCATGGCCTTTGAGTTGACTATCCCATCACCTCCAAGGTCAATGTGTGCCTAACACAAGGTTTCTGTAGGAGATGGACATTCAGCAAGTGAGACTGTTCTAGAGCCTCAAACTTGGCTAAGAAACCCATCCCCTGACTTGGCACCTAGCTCGACCGGGGCTGTAGGTAACCGAACAGCGTTCAGTCACACCTGATTCACCCTGAGGCTCACAGGTCAGCGCTTAAGGAGGATTCTAGAAGGAGGCAAAAGACTGTGCTAACTGGAGAGGTTGTGTGTGTGTGTGTGTGTGTGTGTGTGTGTGTATTTGAAAATATTGAAGACCTTATTCTTGGAGCTCCATGCTGTCAACCTTAAATATTAAATAAATTAACTTGATGTACCTCACTTACACTACATCATTTGAAACTGGAGAGACATGGGCTCAAATAGTCACTTAAAAATGAGTGACTGTGGGCAACTCAGCCTTTCTGGGCCTCAACTGTTCCTCTCTGCAAAGTGGGTTAGCAGTGTCTGCTGCAAAGGGTAGAGAGTCAGGTGAGAGACATAGGACGTCATCCAAGACTCTAATTGATAAGCAGTACCCATTTCCCCTTCCTTTATCCCTTCTGTCAAGTCCACGTCACCCCCTTAGACCTGGTAGAAGTCCTCTTAAAAAGAGTTTGAATCAAACACTTTACTTCCTTAGAAGGAAGAACAACCTTCTGGGATCCCTGTATTAATTTTCTAACAAGAGAATAGAAATACCTTTATGTTAAATTCCATAACTGAGTAGAACTGCCCTGACAAAAGGCATGGAATACAAAGAGTTATCCATTACATCCTTAGGGAAAAAAGATGTTCGGCTAAGATTTATAAGGTATAGAATCAGAGTAGCAGAGACTTTCAAGATTACAGTGTCTATGATATTGCTAAAGCTGAAGTTGACTTTTTTCTAAGGAAGGGAAAAAGAAAAACTGCAGTCCAAAATGTTGTTTTATTTTTATTTTTTAAATAAATATTACTTTTATTTTCATTGTGTTAAAACCTTGACTTTTAACTGCTATGTGTGGTATGATTTAATAATAATTAAATTTATTTATAATAAATAAATATATTTATAAATAATATTATTTATTAAATTAATTTTTTTTTTTTACTTTATTTTACTTTACAATACTGTATTGGTTTTGCCATACATTGACATGAATCCACCACGGGTGTATACAAGTTCCCAATCCTGAATCCCCCTCCTACCTATTTTTATTTTTTTTTAACAAAAGATTTTTTAAAGCTTTTGGCTGTACTGCATGGCATGTGGGATCTTAGTTCCCCAACCAGGGATCAAACCCACACCCTTTGCAGTGGAGGCATAGAGTCTTAACCACTGGACCAACAAAGAAGTCCCCAAAATAATGCCTTAAACTTAACCTCTGCTTCTCTTTTATTTGTGAATCCCTGGACCCATTTTTTCCCACATCCAGAGTGTAGGTTATATAAGATGATGAAGATTTTATTATAAAATATTAAAAATCCCTCACAGGCATATAAAAATTTACTGTGACGGTATCTGTCCTGACTTAAAGCTGATGAATTAGAGAGCACATGTATACTATCATGTGAATTGAATCGCCAGTCTATGTCTGACGCAGGATGCAGCATGCTTGGGGCTGGTGCATGGGGATGACCCAGAAAGATGTTATGGGGAGGGAGGTGGGAGGGGGGTTCATGTTTGGGAATGAATGTAAGAATTAAATATTTTAAAATTTAAAAAATAAAAAACTAAAAATTAAAAAAAAAAATTAAAAAAAAATAATAAAATAAAAACATTTTAAATACAAAAAAAAAAAAAAAAAATAGAGAGCACCCAGGCACTTTCTGCTGGATTAGTCAGAACTGCATTTTAATTCTATGTGTGCTAAGGAAAAGCCATCAAGGAAGAATAAAGTGGTTTTTTATCTATTCATATCATAATACACATCTGCAATAAAAAGCAATCCAGCTTTTGATCATGAAGGTGATTTCCTGGGTATTATTTTCAGCCCTTTGTTGAAACAAGCACCCCTTCTGTACATTAACCTCCTGGGAGAAGGTCCACTGCCCTGACAATTTCAGCCACATCTTAGAGTTGCCCGAGTAATTTACACATTTCAAGTTTGCTAATGGCTTCTTTATATCAAAACTGCCAGAGACAGAAAAACCTTTCTTTGAATCTTCATCTTGAAAGAGACATTGAAAGAAAGCCGTGGAATCGTCCCCAGGTCCTGTTCAAGGGAAGGTTACATTAAGCTGTGACTAAATTAAACAGGGTGCACTTCGGAAGAGTCAGATCTTTGCTAAGAAACTTAATGACAAAAGCAAAGAGGAGATCACATGAAAATTCAAATTTCCTCCAGCCTTTTCCGATTAATGCCAAGGAAATATATTGTCCTCGAAAGAGATACCCTTGAGTTTGAACAAGCAGTTCTAATATTACATAACAGGGAATGTAATTTCTCATTTCACCAGGTCTCAGTCCTGTTCTGTAACATGCTCAGAAGAACCCTGGGGAAAACTGAGCCGTGGGCTGGTGACACAAATCTTTCCCAGAGCAGCTGCTTTGCTTAATGTTGAAGTGCGACTCTTCCAAACAAAGAAACATCCTCAATGAAAGCAGCAGCGGCAACACCTAAGTGTTCATCCTTGCTTTCCCTCCATTGTGTGGAGTTCATTTTGGAAGTGGAATTGGTCCCTGAGGATGAACAAGGGCAAAAGCACAGAGGGGCTGGTCTGTGGTCTGCGCCAGGGTCCAGCAAACCACAGGGACCCAGAGCTGAATCTGATCTGCAGCCTGCATTTGTAAATAACGTGTTATGAGAACTCAGCCACTCCTATCTTTGACATGTTATTTTGTCATTTACACTCTAACAGCAGAGGTGGGTCATTACCAAAGAGACGATAGGGACCGGGAAGCCCCAAATATTTACCTGATGACCCTTTATAGAAAATGTTTGCAGAGATCAGCTTTATGCTATCAAAATTACCAAAATAAGAAGATACTTCCTTAATATCCACAAGGTGAGGAGCAAAGCAGTGAGCTGCTCTTAAGAGCATCTTCCTAGGGCTCTATTGCGCTTCACTAGTGCCAGAGAGAGGAGGTGTGAGATTTAGAACTGAGTGTATTGCTGAAGATTGCAGCTGCTTTATCATAGAACAGGCTCAGGCAGCCGCAGAAATGGGGATTTAGATTTGCCTGCAGGGTGGGGGTGGGGGAGATAAATGACATTTAGAGACCTTTTACAGAGCATGTAGATTCTGCTAAGAAAATAAAGATCATTTGAATGATTTGATCTCACTTGCTTTCCACATAGGTGACAATCTTTCATGATTTTATTTTCTTTCTTTTGTAAAGGGCAAGAGATATCTCCCTCTGTGCATGCGTGCGTGTTAATTCACTTCAGTTGTGTCTGACTCTTTGTGACCCCATGGACTGTAGCCCTCCAGGCCCCTCTGTCCATAGGATTCTCCAGGCAACAATACTAGAGTAGTTTGCCATTTCCTTCTCTAGGGGATCTGCTCAACCCACGGACTGAACCCAGGTCTCCCACATTGCAGGCAGACTCTGTACCATCTGAACCACCAGGGAAGCCCGATATTTCCCTCCAAGAGCTATTAAATGTGTACCATTGCCCTTGGGTCACTGCCTTTCAGAGAAAACCATGACAGTTCCTTTCTGCAATGAATTTCCCTTTCTTCATTTCATGATTAAATGTGATATTATCTATTCAACATATAATTGAACACTAATTTACTGCTGTTTAATTTATTGACTGCCCCATTGCACCTGATACTGTATATTCACTCATTCTATAAGGTATGTGATTATCATATGTATTTATTCCTCTCTCACTGGTTGTTTCTTTCTACTCCCTTTTGATGGTTACTCTTCATCTTCCAGTCTTGTTACTTTTTTGCATGAATCAACTTCTAACGTGCTCTATAATTAATTTCTGTGTTTATATTGTGCGACTGTACCTGGTATTATTTCATAATAATTTATAATAATTATAAATAAACAACAAAATACATTAAATAATAATGTGTTGTTTTACTATGTATTTTATCTATTTTTCCCACCCCTGTTTCATTCCTCCTGACCTCACTGGAACATGCACCTCATTAGGGCAGAGATTTGCTGTTTTGTTGTCTTACTACCAAGACTAGAATCTAGAAAAAACTAGCTATTTAATAAGTATTAATAATTGCTGAATAAATATCTTCAGTTGCCTACTGCATACTGGGGCATGGGGACTACACACCCCATACTAATATAAGGGCATTCATCATAAGAGAGAATTCCTATCCTCCAATCATTTCTAACTGGAGGGTGACTGGAGTGAAAGTAAGCAAGAGTTATTCAACTGAAATAACCGAATATCCATGGCTGGCGGTATTTGGTCACTTTGGGGAAATGCCAAAGGAGTGCAGAGAAAGGACTACAGTCATATAGAGAGATCCCAGGAAGGAGAACAAGAGCTGACCCAGGCTCTGAAGTACACACAGAGTCTCAATAACCCCAGAGAATGCTTTCAGGAAAAGGGGGAGGTCAGGGACTAGCTGTGGGTCTGGGTAAGGGCACCAGTGTCCCCTGCTGCCCTTGCCGCGAGCCACAGGGATGCCGTCTTCTTCCTTCTTTTTCCTAAGGATGCTGTCTACCACCAGCACTACCATTCCTTTCGCCTCCTTTGTCCATTGACAGATGAATGGATAAAGAAATTGTGGTACATATATACAACGGAGTACTACTCAGCCAGAAAAAAGGAATGAATTTGAGTCAGGTGTACTGAGTTGGATGAACCTAGAGCCTCTTATACAGAGTGAAGTAAGAAAGAAAATAACAAGTATCACATATTAACACATATATATATGGAATCCAGAAAAATGGCACTGATGAACCCAGTAGAGAACAGAGTTGTGGACACAGCAGGGGGAGGTGAAGGTATGACCAACTGAGAAAGTAGCAACACAAGGAGCCCAGCCTGGCACCCTGTGATGACTTTTGGAGGGGATGGTAGGGGAGAGGGAGGCTCAAGAGGGAGGGGATATATATATATATATACACATATATTTGACTGATTCAAGTTGTTGTATGGCAGAAACCAACATAAAGTTGTAAAGCAATTTTCCACCAATTAAAAAAGTACCCTTCATCCAGAGGTCTTTTCTCCATTAGACTTGCTATTTAGAGGGAGACACTGTTAGGATGTATTATTTGTCAAAAGGATGGTGTGGAGGGCTGAGGTAGCCATGGAATGGAAAGAGTGAATGCCTGGAGGGATGGGCAAGTGAAATTAAGAATGCGTTATGCATGGGGCTTCCCTGGTGGCTCAGAGGTTAAAGTGTCTGCCTGCAATGTGGGAGACCTGGGTTCGATCCCTGGGCCAGGAAGATCCGCTGGAGAAGGAAATGGCAATCTATTCCAGTATTCTTGCCTGGAGAATCCCATGGACAGAGGAGTCTGGTGGGCTACAGTCCACGGGGTCATAAAGACATGACTGAGAGAGTGACTTATGCATGGAAACTAGGAAAATGGTAGAGCAGATGAACTTGCTTGCAGGGCAGGAATAGAGATGCAGATGCAGAGAACAACACGCGGACACAGCGGGGGAAAGGGAGAGTAGAACAAATAGGGAGAGTGGCATTGACATGTATCCATTGCCAAGCGTAAAGCGGATAATGCTAGTCAACACTTCCCGCTAGGGAAGCTGCTGTATAGCACAGAGAGTTCAGCCTGATGCTCTGTGATGACCGAGAGGGGTGGGGTCGGGGAGGCGAGTAAGGGAGGAGATGTTGGTATACGTATGGCTGATTCACTGTTGTACAGCAGAAACTGACATAACATTATTCCTAAGCAATTATGCTCCAATAAAAATTAATTAATTAAGAATGCACAGAATTTGGTGATTTCTGGCTGCCTGTGATTAAAAGAGGAAGGGTGATGGAATTGGTGGGAAAGGGGTTAGAGAAGAAAAAAGGGTGACCATTCCCAGCCAGAGGGGGCATCTGTGGGTTATAGATAAAACATACTCTGTCTGGGGTGACCATGAAACCATCCATGAAAAGCCTCTAGAGCCAAGTGTGCATATGGGGATAACAAGAATGTGAAGGCTTTCTGATTAGAGGTGACAGAGCAACAGTAGGAGAATTTAAGGTCAGAATTTAGGGAAAAGAAGTGAGATGTTCAGGACAGAGCTTTGGGGGAATACCAAAGTCAGGAGGAGGAGAAGGAAACAGCAAAACAGAGATCTGGGTGATCAAGCAGGTGAAAAGTCAGGACAGGTGGTTAGAAGTCAAGGGAAGGGTGTCCTAGAGCAACAGGCAATGCTGAGTTTCTGGAGGAGGAGAAACAAGAAACAGAATGGTCCATGAGTCTTGTGAAGGTAAGTGAAGGTGCCTAGGGAAGGGGGAAAGCATAACCCTTAAGAAAGACGCCTTCCAAGAAGGAAGGGAGGGAGATTGTCTTTGGGGGGCTGGGGCTGGAGACAGTGACAGCAGGGAAGGAAGCGAGTGTGTCAAGGTCACTTAGTCACTCAAGGGCGGCAGCGGGGTTGCGGTCACTGACACCCTACTGTGGGGCTGTTCCAGGGCCAGGTGTGTGCTCCAAGACTCAGTGCCTGGAGGCGCAATCTGTATCCTCAGCTCTTAGGAAAGGAGAGCTGGATCACCAGACAGCCGAAGGAGGACACTGAGTTTTCTCTTGAAAGCAGGGCCCCTTCCTGCAGCTGGGAGAAGGTGAAAATATGAGGCCTCTCATCACACTGAGTCACCGAAAATCTCTGGTGGATTTTCCCTGCAGGTGGGGCGTTCGTGTACATAGTCTCACCAAAAGGCCAGCTAAGGTAATAAGTTTCACTGACAGATTCTCTATTCCCGCCTTCCCTTCCTCTCTCCAGCAGGCCTCTTTCCCCTCCTTCCTAAGCCATTTGCATGCTGCATTGGGAGCAATGGGCTTTGAATGCATTTCCCACGTAGGGTTGGGACATTTGAACTTTTGTTCAAAAGTATTTTATGGATTATCACAGTGGAAAAAAAAAAGAGATCCTATACACAGCCACTGTCTTGTTCCAACTTCTTCCCAAGCTCTAGATGGATTGGAATTCTGTCTTATTCCATTTTGTTTTTTAATTTTAGTTTTCTGTTTACCACCCCAAAGCCATCTTCTGCCAGTCCTACAGGTGAGGGAACACCCCTTTAACCCTGTGCTCACCTTGAGACTAGACTCATGGCTCCCCTATGCCAGCCAAGCTCCAAATCTGGTCCTACAAATACAAACAAGTAATGTTGATCTAACTGAAGCTTTCAAGAGTTTAGAATAAAAGGATGCATGGCCTAGGAAAACTTCATGAAATAAATTTCATCCCTGGGTCTCCATGTTTTCACACAAAGTATCTTGTTACCTTTAGTTCATCCCTACATGGTATGATTTTCTGATTCTGATCTGTCATCATCATTTTTCTCTGAATGCAATCCAGGTTGGTACAGTTCATCTTCAAGGCACCTCTTAAAATGATGTTTATAACACAATACAGTGTCACAGAGAGGATGCTACCAATGCAAAATGGCATCTGCTCATCGCTTCCGGGTTTTGGACTTGCATTCTAGGTCTGCAGCCTGAAAACATGCTAATTAAGCTTTGGAGCAACTCAGCTTGGACTCATATTGAAATTTATGGTTTAAACAATCAGATCTTTTTATTTTTCTTGAATCTGAAAAAAATAGCTTTTTCCCATCGTGTACTCAGTTCAGTTCAGTCACTCAGTCATGTCTGACTCTTTGTGACCCCATGGACTGCAGCTTGCCAGGCTTCCCTGTCCATCACCAACTCCTGGAGTTCACTCAAACTCATGGCCATTGAGTCGGTGATGCCATCCAACCATCTCATCCTCTGTCATCCCCTTCTCCTCCCACCTTCAATCTTTTCCAGCATCAGAGTCTTTTCCAATGAGTCAGTTCTTCCCATCAGATGGCCAAAGTATTGGAGTTTCAGCTTCAACATCAGCCCTTCCAATGAATATTCAGGACTGGTTTCCTTCAGGATGGACTGGCTGGATCTCCTTGCTGTCCAAGGAACTCTCAAGAGTCTTCTCCAACACCACAGTTCAAAAGCATCAGTTTGGTGCTTAGCTTTCTTTATAGTCCAACTCTCATATCCATACTTGACTACTGGCGTTGTGTTTATCTCTATTAAATTTCATTTCAGCCCAAAGTTCTAGCCTGTATCAATTCACCTACTCAACATACATAGATGGAGTGCCTATAATGGCCAGAGCCTTCAGAATGTTGATTCTTTCACTAAATAAATTAAATAACAGGCGGGTCCATCTTCAAGAAGAGGGAAGTTAGACTTCACCTCCAGTGGGAGGGGCATGAAATGGTTGTACAGATAATTTAAAATTCAACGCTCCTCTTGTGTAACTTCTGCTTCTCGTATACTCCCACATTTCGGCATCAATGTCTTCATTGACATGGTCTTCTAGCTCCCAGCTTCCCTGGTTTCTGGCTTTTCTTCCTCTCTGGAATGATAGTGTGCAGCCTGCCTCCATTGTTGCTTTATTTGTTCAGCTTTACCATCTCTCTCTCTCTATTATGAAAGGTAATTTTTGACTGAAGAACCTGTGAGCAGGTGAAGGGATACTTCTTGTGACATTCCCCTCCCCCACTCCACAGTCTCTCAGGAGTGAACAGTTGAGAGGGGGAGAATGTTTGTAGCAACCCTACGGGAGATTCTGAAATTATCCAGGGACTCCTAAACCCAGAGATTTGGGTCCAGGGCTTGGAGTATCTGAGCAGGAGAAGATTGCGGTGGAGACCTGGGAGGGTTTCTGACACCCTGAGTTTAGAGGCGGTGGGCTTCTACTGTAGAACTGGCTAATCCGTCTCTGCTTGAGGTGGTTGGGGAGACCCTGGTCCAGTTTATTTCACATCAACACAAGCTCTTATCACTTGCATTGATGCTCCAAGGGGACTGAGAAATGTCCCCATCGAGCACATTTAGTGCAAAGAAAGGACCTTTGAGTCCAGCTCTTCTGTGGCCAGCAGACATCACACCTAGGTTTGCCTCCTGGAGACAGAATATAAACAGCCCCTTCAAATCAAGAGCTTGTTAAGAGCCCACATCACTAACCAAGGTTAGTAGCAGCGGCTGCAGCAGCCTCAGAAAGGCCATGAAGATTTCATTATTTCCCTGGTGTTCCCAAAAGGATCACCATATAAGTGGGATCTCACCATGTGGAGAGAGTCGACTGCATTTTGAAATTTTAGCACAGACTTTTACAAACAGATATGAAAACGAATGCCTGTGTGCCTGATGGTTTGAAAGCAGAGCCTGTATGAAGGCAGAATTGACAGGATGCTCTTGGGGGAGCCTCCCCAGAGAGAAAATGGGTATTTAAATGTGAAAACAGAAAAGCATCTGTGTGAAATGCCCGGAGAGATCAAAATGGAGAAGGAAGTCCTGAAAGCAATCAGTTCTCTGTAGTGGACAGCCACAGAGGGGGGCTGGAGTGGGTGATCCAGGAGGCATGGTCAGGGGCCCACTGGGGCGAGGCGAGGCTGGGTGGGGTTGTGCAAATGGTGTGGGCCCTCCACCCTGGGTTGTTTTGGTTTCCTACACAGACTGTAGGCTGAAAAGTGGTTCATTCATTGATCAACAAAGCCAAGTTTGTGAGCAGGAGATGATTCTGAAAACGCTAGAGGTTAGAACTGACGTGAAACAACTCACTAGAGACACGTGTGGGGCTAGGGGTGGGGAGCGGGGGTGGAGGCGGGGGTGGTGGGGGGAGATTCGGCTCTCTCCCGGCCACCCGCCTCCCCAAGCTCGCCTCTTCCCCTGCAAATGCATGAACGTACGCGGCTCGTACAGGGCTGGCGGAGTATGAGAAAGAAAGTACAGGGGGACGGTCTGAAACTCAGCCACCATCCCTCACTGCACAGCCAAGAGCATCACACACGATTGCATTCAACATGGTTTCATTTTCAAGAAAAAAAACTAGGAACCGCTGCTTCCCCGCCACACCCCCTCACCCCGGCCCGCCCTGGCCCCAGAGATACTTAATTTCTCAACATTTGAGAATGAGTGTTCTCTCATCTGACATCAGAGAGGACTTTCAAGCTGCAGGTTAGTGTGATTTTTCTCACCCCCTGGGTCCAAAATGGGGGCTGGATTGGAACCCACAGCGGGACCGGGTCCCAGTTCGACTGGAAATCGCACGCAGCCCGTTCGTTCGGTCTGCGGCTTTCCTCTGAGGCCTTCGCACCGTGGATGCTACACTGTCCGTTCACGTCACAGGGTTTCTGCCTCGTCCCTTCCCTTCCCGGTGGTCATCCGGTTGGGATGGGTCATCTCAGCCTGTTTGAATGGACCTCTGAAACCCCCTTCATCCTTGTCAGGGGCTCTCCTGGGGAAGAGAGAGTCACTTTCTAGCCAGAGACTGGGGAGGGTTACATACATTTCCAAACCCCGCTTTGGTCTGGATTCTCTAGGTGCTGAGCTTAAAAGCATGGATCCAATCCCCTTAAAACATGAAAACCCGGACTCCTGTCCACCTCCACCCTTGCAGACCAGAGCAAGTGCTGGATTCTTCTAGCAAATATTGGTTTCTTCCCCTTTTCAGTGGACAAAGATAATAAAAGAAAGTTGAACATGGGAATTCTGGTCCTTTGGGGATCATTCTACCCATCAGAGAATGCCTCCTTTTCAGAGAGATTTCATTTAAAGGGAAAATTTTATTCTTGCTGCCTGTTTGCAGTAGAGAAGCTATCTGTTTGTAGTAGAGAAGCAATACCCTGAGACAGGCTGGGATGTTTGAGGCTCTGTGTTAAAGTTCTTGCGCTGTGCTTAATCACTCAGTTGTGTCTGACTCTTTGCAACCCTATGGACGCCAGGCTTCTCTGTCCATGGGGATTCTCCAGGCAAGAATACTGGAGTGGGTTGCCATGCCCTCCTCCAGGGGATCTTCCTAACTCAGGGATCAAACCCAGGTCTCCTGCATTGCAGGTGGATTCTTTACCACCTGGGCCCCCAGGGAAGCCCAAGAATTCTGGAGTGGATAGCTTATCCCTTCTCCAGGAGAATTTCCCAACCCAGGAATAGAACTGGGGTCGCCTGCATTGCAGACAGATTCTTTCCCAGCTGAGCTACCTGGGAAACCCATATTAAAATCTTATGCCCACCTAATACAAAACAGAAGCCACCGTGAAGAGCTTGCATTTTGAGTGCCCCATGGGTATAACACAACAGCTATGAGCATGGGTTCCTCTTTTAGGTCCTTCGGCACTTTCTTCTCTATCCCTGGTGAGGTCGGTGGGTCAGGGGTACTTGAAGGGGGTGGGGGTATCCTTACTACCAGACTCCCAAGGAACATATGGGGAAGATTTTCTTCCTTGCTGATCTTGTTCTCCCAGCTGGGAAGAAATTAATCAGGCTAGAATAGTATTGCTTTAATTTCTCAAAAATCTTTCTTTCAGAGAGCATCTATTCCACGTTGGTAAGAGAGAGGCTGCCAGTTAATCTCCATGAGTTGGAAGTGAAGGGTTCAGGTGTTCCCTAGACACTCCTCTCGTCATTTGATTTTATTTTTGTGGCATTATTCATTACCCACTCTGACTTACGCCAGTTTGGAAGCTTCTCTGTAGCTCTGTCAGAACCCATGGCTTTCTCGGCATCCTGCTCCCAAGGTGGAGGCTCATAGCTCCCAATGCTGGTTTTTTGCTTTCAGCATGCTTCTGTCCTCTCCCTGATTTTAAGCAAGAGAGTACTAGCTCTGACCTCTTTGCAAGTTTTTCTATTCTCTTCACTGCTGTGGGTAAGTCACTTGGTCCTTCCTCTGTTAATTTCAGGAGGGGTTTGGGGAGGAAGAGGAGGTGGAAGGCAAAGGCTTGTGCTCAGCTGTCATCTTGAATTGGAACTTGGAAAGTATTTCAAAAAGTAAACATTTCTGGGCTCCAATCCCACTCCTTCTGAATCTGAATCACCAGGTGTCCTGCCCAGAAAAAATAAGTTTGGTTTCTTTAAAAAAAAAAAAAAATCCCTGCCCTCCCCCGGTGGTTTTGAAACAAGCCCTCCTTGGAACAGTGACTGAAACTCAGTTGGAATAAGCTCCAACACCCAGCTAACTCCCAGCCTGCTCTTTTTCTGCCGTCCCAGCCACTCAAACAATTTATATTTCCTTCTTGCCCACCATGATATTTCATTCTTTTGCACCTTTGAACATGCTGACTGAATCGCCTGGGTTTCATATCTCACCCTTTTCACTTAATAAATTCTATTTATTCTGAATTCTGTCTTTGATGAACCACCTTTCTAGGTGCTCTGCTGTCTCCTACACTGCCTGCTGACAGGACCTGGCATGGAATAGATACTTGATAAAATGCTGTTGAAATAACATTGAATTACGACAGAATTCAACCAGGTTGAGTGAACAGAGGGGAAGGAGAATTTTAGGAAAAGACTAAAAATTATGAGGAAGCAGAGAACACCTCTATCCTTCTGGGCTAATAAAAGATGATAAATTAAATATCTCTTAAAATATTTAAGACTGCAAGATCTTAAACTTCTAACTATTTTATTTATTTTTTTTTTGCGTCTAACTATTTTAAAAGACTGTGAAATAGTTAAGACTGTGAGAACGTGTCCATTTGTTTTGTATGTTTGCCATTTCAACCCCGAAGCCTACTACAACATCTCTCATTTTCATCCCTCCCTTTAAATCTAGTGCAACTGCTGAGCTCAGCAAAGAGTAGCCATTCTGTTTCCTATGACATCAGCCCAGGTATGTCTTAAAAGACAGTTAACCTAAAGGGAAGGTTAAGTATGGGGGAAGTTACCACCATCATCATGGTAACTGGGCAGTGAGGTACCAGGATTAGAAGCATAAGTCTTTGGATGTCAAACATGATAACAGAGACAGAAGCAGATTCAGATGCCGGCAAAGACAAAGCCATGTTTGTTCAGACCAACAAACACGTCTCTTAAGAAAAGCTTACTTTGTTACAGCAAATTCAGAAAGGGTTTGGACTAGGGGACTTAGGAGAAAGAGCTTATGTGTTAATTTACTAATTAGCTTTAGGGACTCACATTTCTGTCACCCTGAAGGCAAAACTTGCCACGTCCCATTGTGCCAGATGCCTTCACAGCTCAAACCGCACAGACAGGAATAATTTTTTCTCTTTGGGGATAAATTTTATAAGCTGTTACATCACCTGCCACGTTTGCAAGGAACAGTCTTGGGGTTCTACAGACTGTGTAGCTCAGAACTCTTAGTGCCATGGGAGGACTAAGACAGCCAGTCAACCAGTTCAAATGTTTCCTGAATACAGGAATCGGAGGTCCTGGAGGCAGGAATTGTTTCATCCATTTTTGTAATTGCAGCATGACAGACAATGCTGGGTAGATAGCAGGCGACCAAGAAGTACTTGTTAGATAGTAGATAGATGGACAAATGAGGAAAGCTGGTTGGATAGTACACTGCCAGGGTTTCTGCCCACAAGGAACCCATGGTCTAGAACAGAGATTACACACTTAGGTATCTACAGGGCCTGGAAGGTAAAAATAAACCAGTGAGATGGACTGAGTATAAGAAAAATTAACGAGGACTTCCCTGCTTGTCCAGTGGCTAAGACTCTGAGTTCCTAATGCAGGGGTCCCAGGTTTGACCCCTGGTTGGGAAATTGGATCCCGCCTGCCGAAACTAGGAGCTCAAATGCTGCAGTTAAAGAACCTGCATGCTGCGGCTAAGACCCAGTGCAGCCAACTAAGTAAATAAGTAAATATATTTAAAACAAGAAAAATCAAGAGCCAGAAAAATATTCAATCTTTCTGTGTTTTTCCAGATGTGTCGTTGTAAGATTACAACAGAAACATGGGTAATAGTAGAATACTATCAATTTGAATTTGAAAATTAATAGAAGCATATGTTTGAATATGTAACCCATTATACATTCCTATTTGTATTTTATCTTATGAATCATTATGCTTTAGATTAGAACGTAGAAGCCTGACTACCATTTCTGTTGGTTTTGCTGTTGGTGATTTTTTTTTTTTAGGTATTAAGATGGCAGTGTCAAGTTTTGGGTTCTGTGTTCAATGTTAAATCCTTTACCGAGTTGTGACATTTAGTTTTATTCAGCTTTATTACAAAAACAGCTGTTCACAAATGTAGGAATCCTAAATGCAGAAAGATTCTGCATAGTGATTTTTTTTTTTAAAGCAGTGACTCAACAGACTTGCAATATTCTACTTTTCTAACATCACTGTATTTACTTTTTATTGGAGCATAGGACAATGATTTCCATTTGTAGCTTTTATTCAAATTAGGAATTTTACATCAGAGTGTGAATTGATCCACATTTGTTCATCTTCTAACGTTTAAAATCTGAGAGTTTTATTTTTTGCCGTTCAGTCCTCAAATCTATAATTTTGGAAACATTTCACTTTCATTTTAGGAAATGTATTTCAGGGAGGGAAACTCAGGTATTTGCTGATGAAAGGTTGTGAGCTTTTTCCTTGTATTAAACTAACATGCCTGTTTTTTTTTTTTTCCAAAAGTTAATAAAAATCTCTTTGTCACCATGGCAAAACCAAATCCATGGTCCTCATTGTTATGGCATCCTGCCAGCTCTGCGTCTAATAAAATGAATGGGTCTGTAGTTTTAGACTGGGGGCCTTATTAGATATAATAAGTTTTAGTACAAAATTATTCCTGGGTGAATGAGTTAAATAACTAAAAACATGTACTTCTGCTTCAGTGACTACACTAAAGCCTTTGACTGTGTGGATCACAACAAATTGTGGAAAATTCTTAAAGAGATGGGAATACCAGTCCACCTTACCTGTCTCTTGAGAAATCTGTATGCAGGACAAGAAGCAACCGTTAGAACCAGACATGGAACAATGAACTTGTTCAAAATTGGGAAAGGAGCACATCAAGGCTGTATATTGTCACATTGCTTATTTAACTTATATGTAGAATACATCATGCAAAATGCCAGGATGGATGAATTACAAGCTGGGATCAAGATTTCCAGGAGAAATATCAAGAACCTCAGATATGCAGATAATACCACACTAATGGCAGAAAGTGAAGAGGAACTAAAGAGTCTCTTGATGAGGGTGAACGAGGAGAGTGAAAAAGCTGGCTTAAAACTCAATGTTCAAAAAGCTAAAATCATGGCATCTCTTCCCTTCACTTCACGGCAAATATTGTTGTTCATTGTTCAGGCACTAAGTTGAGTTTAATTCATGGCAAATAGATGGGGGAAAAAGTAGAAACAGTGACAGACTTTATTTTCCTGGGCTCCAAAATCGCTGCATATGGTGACTGCAGCCAAGAAATTAAAATATGCTTGCCCATTGAAAGAAAAGCTATGACAAACCTAGACAGTGTATTAAAAAGCAGAGATATCATTTTGCCAACAAAGGTCCACCTGTGAATGAAAGCTGTGGTTTTTCCAGTAGTCATGTACAGATGTAAGAGTTGGACATAAAGAAGGCTGAGTGCCAAAGAATTAATCCTTTCGAACTATGGTGTTGGAGAAGACTCTTAAGAGCCCCTTGAACTGCAAGGAGATCCAACCAGTCAATCACCAGAAGGACTGATGCTGAAATTGAAGCTCCAATATTTTGGCCACCTGATGCGAAGAACTAACTCATTGGAAAAGACTGCTCTTGGGAAAGACTGAGGGTGGAAGGAGAAGAGGGCGGCAGAGGATGAGACAGTTGGATGACATCACTGGTTCAATGGGCATGAGTTTGAGCAAACTCAGGGAGATAGTGAAGGACAGAGGAGCCTGGTGTGCTGCAGCCTGCAGGGTCTCAAAGAGTCGGACGTGAATTAGAGACTGTACGATAGCAACAAAGCCTTTGCAAATGATTACTTTAGATTTTCGTTCTACAGCAAGCACCAAAATATTAACTGTGACCACTCCAGGAGCCATACCACAAGGCAGTTCACTAACATGAACGAGTCCACCTTAAAATGTTCAGGACTTTTCTCAGTATAAGACAAGTAGGTCATGCCCTGATACGTGTACCTATCATAGGCATCATGTCCAGAAATTTCTATCAATCTTTGGTACTATCAAACTTCCAACTGGAAGCATGAAGAAATACAGATTTTTAAAAATCTGTTTATTTATTTGGCTACACTGGGTCCTAATTGCAACATGTGGGTTCTAGTTCCTGACCAGGGATCAAACTTGGGCCCTCTGCACTGGGAGAATGGAGTGTTAGCCACTGAAATACCAGGGAGGTCCTGAAGAAATACAGATTAATTGGGAGATGTTATTAAAAATCCAAGGTAATTGTTTGCAAAGGCGTTGTTGCTGTTGTTCAGTCCCTAACTCATGTCTGACTCTTTGAGACCCCACAGACTGCAGCACACCAGGCCCCTCACAGCTATAATAGAAGACATCATTAACAATCCATTTTAAAGCAACTTCGCCTACAAGTTCTCAGGCTTTTGGTCAGTATTCTTGGCACAAGTATTTTTTGGTAGACTAATGCTAGTAAACACTGGTCTCTGTGCTGCTCTGCTGCTCTCTAGAGGCACTATTCAAAAGCCACCATCTGAAATGGTTTTGACCCCTGGGAAATTTCTTTTTTCGTTTAATGTATAAAAGTGTCTCACAGAATTCCTTATTTTACTCACATTGTAAATAAGCAAGCTGAAATTTAATTTTTTCATTTCACTTTTTAAAAGCCCTATTTTATTTAGGTAAACTTACCTTGTTCCAGGAAGTGATCATAAAAGCTGTTATTCATGCCCCCCACCTTCACATCCTGATGGACCCTGGTACCTCCCTCTGTGGCCCTGCCTGGCATGACGTGCCCCCCTCTCCTGGGATCTGTGAGTATAACAAATTCTCTTCGAATGGCAGTCATCTCCTGATCTATTGACCTCCCCATACCTTAGCAATAATAAATCCTGCATTTTAAAACACTGTGGGACTAAAAGTAACATGAAGTGAAACCTGTTCATACAACTGAATGTACATCCAATTCTTGCACCGCAATAGTTTTACTTTTATGTAAGTGTTGGCCCTTGAACAACATGGGTCTGAACTGTGTGGACTTTCCCTCTATGAATATATTCTTCAGTAGTATACCACTGATACTGGGTGAGCCCACAGATGCCAAACTGCACATATGGAGGGCCAACTGTAAACTTATTCATGGATTTTCAACTGTTCAAGAGGTCAGTGCCCCAACCTCACACTATTTAAGGGTCAGCACTGTGTTTAATAAGAACTATTTAAATTTAAGATGGAATTTAAAATTTGAATGAATATTTGATATTTATTAATTATAATATACGTTAGAAGAAAAGCCACCTTCAATTAAAAATAACTTTAATTAAAATGTTAACTTTAAAAATAGTTTACATCTATGTTTTAATGAAAATACATTTAAATTGTGTCTCTCTTAAAACTGCATTTTGCTTTAATCCTTTAGACCACGACTGTCAATAACAGATTATGTGACTATTGATTATAGCAACCTAGATAATGATTTCACTGAAATAGAGCCAACAAAATAAGTTTTATGGAATAAATAGAAGATAATTTATTAATTATCTATATCTTTATTTCATCACTCATTCAAGCATCCTTGGTCCATCTCTCAGTACACCCACGTGCAATAACAATCAGACATAGTTGTCATTGGTATTTTGATGACTTTCCATCAGATGAAGACCATAGCACTATCTGTTATTTAAATTTTTTCTTTCATATTTTTAATTTTGTTATTATGAAGGTGTATTTGTTAAAATAGTAATATAGAGCATGTATGCCTTAATAGTTTGCTTAACTTATGATTCTTCATATTTAGGTGTGTGGTACATGAGCCTGAAGGGCTTCCCAGGTGACACTAGTGGTTAAGAACCCACCTATCAGTGCAGGAGACGTGAGAGACACGGGTTTGATCCCTGGGTTGGGAAGATCCCCTGCAGAAGGATATCCCAGGAAGCCCACTCCAGTATTCTTGCCTGGAGAATCCCTGTGGACAGAGGAGCCTGGCGGGCTTATGGTCCACAAGGTCACAAAAAGTCAGACATTACTGAACGATTCAGCATGCACCCACGTGGGCCTGTGCTGGTAATCCTAAGCTGGCCCCACAGTTGGAAGAGTAGGCTAGCAGAAATACTGACTTTCTTTCTGCTTCTCAAAATGACAAGCTTCCTCCAGCCATGTCCTCTGGCAGGAACTCTCTTTGTCTGAAATCTCACCCACCCCAGATCACTCATCTGAGCTTCAGCATCACCACTGGAGGATGCTCTTCCCTGGACCCAGGCTCCAGTGGCTCGCCCTGTTTTCTTTCCCTCACCTCTTGTGTTGTTCTTGTTTAGTTGCTCAGTTGTGTCTGACTCTTTATAACCCTATGGACTATAGCCCGCCAGGTTCCTCTGTCCTTGGGATTTCCCGGGCAAGAATACTGGACTGGGTTGCCATTTCCTTCTCCAGGGGATCCTCCCAACCCAGGGATGGAACCCTCATCTCCTGTTTTGGCAGGTGAATTCTTTACCACTGAGCCACAAGGGAATCCTACCATTATAATGCCATTTTTATAATTAGGAAACGCACACTGTTTCAGAAATGAACGGTCAATCCAGCCTCACTAGGTTGGAGAGGAACAGGCGCGGATGGTCTCCTTCACATGGAGGGCCCCTTGGGCTGAGCCACTCCCCACCTCTCTATGAGCCTCAGTTTCTCATCTGAAAATTCAGACTTGGAGCACAGCCTTTCTAGCCTACTAGGTCTTCTGTTTCTGGATCTGCTCTTGACAATGATAGAGGAAGTGTAGCCCGGGGCTTAGACACCTACACTCAGCTCAGACCACCCGGGTCTGGATTCTGGCTTTGCCATCACCTTACTGCACCTCAGGTGCAGGTAAGTTACTGCACCTCATTCTCCCCATCTATAAATGGAGCCAATAGAAATGACCACCAGTTATCTCCTAACCTGGGCTCCCCTGGTGGCTCAGAGGGCAAACAATCTTCCCACAGGTTCCATCCCTGGGTCGGGAAGATCCACCGGAGGATGGAATGGCAACCCACTCCAGGATTCTTGCCTGGGAAATCCCATGGACAGAGGAGGCTGGTGAGCTACAGTCCATGGGGTCCCAAAAAGTCTGACACAACTGTGCGACCAACATTTCCTAATCTATAACTTTATTCATTTTCTGTCTTCTAACACTGGAATTTAGACCCTAGGCAAATTAAATCAGAATCTTTGATGTTGAGCTCAGACTGGGTATTTTTCTTAAACCGTTTTTACATACAGGCAGGGTTGAAAACCACTGCCTGTGGCTACCTTGGTTGTATGTTCAAGGAAACATAAACAGGAATGGCCAGGGAAGCCTTGTCTGCAATAGCAAAAAAAAAAAAAAGTAACTAAAATATACAGCACCAGGAAAATGGAGATGTAAGTTATGGGATATTCATAAGGTACAATAAACACTACACATCAGTTAAAATAAATTTCCTTGAGTTACATAAATCAACATGGATAAATTCCCCCAAACACAAGTATGAAAAGCAAGTTAGGGAAAATTATATATGGTACAGTAGTGCTTATTTTTAAAAGCTAAAAAAAAAGATATAAAACAATGCATAATTTATGGATACATATATCTGCAAGTAAATTTAATTTTTTAAAAAATTCCTAAGATGATTAACATCAATTTCAATGAAAGTGGTTATTTCTTGAAAGAGGTGCTTACAAGCACTAGGGAAGGAGAAGCAGGAGGTTCACCTCATTCTTTTTTTTAAAGATAGCTTCTTAAAATGTTGCTTACTTTTTATTCATTTGTGTGTGTGTTTCTATTTATTTATTTGGTTGTGTAGCTCGCGAGATCTTAGTTCCTCCACCCGGGACCGAACCTGCACTCCCTGCATCCCTGAATTGGAAGCACAGAAGCAAGTCCCTTCATCCCTTATTCTTAATGCTTTATTTAAAATGTTCCTTTAACAGAGTTCATTCTCTATACTTTTCTGTGTCCTTGAACTCTTTTGTAATAAAAAAGAGTAATTTTACAGTGTTTTTGGAGGGGCTATCAATAAGAACATCATGATTGTTTTGGTTCATTCTGTGGGCTTTCCAGTTTTGTGGCAAATATGGTCTAAACGTGGGCTTCCCTGATGGCTCAGAAGGTAAAGTACCTGCCTACTCTGTAGGAGACACAGGAGACGTGGGTTTGATCCCTGGGTCAGAAAAACCCACGGAGGGGGAAATGGTAACCCACCTGACTATTCTTGCCCGGGAAATCCCAGGGTCAGAGGAGCCTGGTGGGCTACAGTCTGTAGTGTCAGAAAGAGTTGGACATGACTGAGCACGCTGTCCAAACTTGCTTCTCATTCTTCCTCAGTAACCAATAAGCTCATCCATTTGTTCATTTGCTTATTTGTTCAGGGACTATCTGTTGAGCGTTGCTTCCAAAGTGAGGCCACGGGGAGAACTCTGTTCTGGGACGCACTTTTCTTATCCTGCCCTCAGCCTTTTCTTATCCTGCCCTCAGCCTTTTCTTCTGCCTTGGAGTCTACAATGAGGGCGAATGGGTGCGTGTAGGTGTGTGGTTGAGTCCCTTCACTGTTCGCTTGAAATCATCACAACATCATTCATTGGGTATACCCCACTACGACATAAAAAGTTTAAAAAAGATGACTTTTTAGTGTGTACGGCAGGTGCTTTGCAAAGACTGTCACGGTTAGACTAGCTCTCATTTTTATATTCTCACCCATTTCATGATATGTGATCTAAATTGCTCGAAGGTCCCCACAGAGCAAAATTCTCTAACAGAACCATCTAAAGAGAAAGACACAGGGCTTCGGCAGACTGACAAAGACGAGGCTGCGGGCAGTCACTCCTGCTCCAAATCCGAAGTCTGGCTATACTGAATCTCCAGAGACTTGAAGAGATTTGCTAGGATTTATAACAGTTCGAGTTTAAGGACTCAGATTACGTTTCCCACTTGTTCACACAATCATCATCAGTCCATACTGTTTTCCAGGCTTTTATTAAACAATAACCTCCCTTTTCTGGGTGCTAGGTACTTGGTATCTTCCCTTTGACTTACAACATTAACATTACTGAATGCGATTCTTCCCCCTTTTATTTTTTCATCTCCTTAGGTTTCAACTAGCTGCTAGTACGCAGTGTCTTTAGCTTTGAAAAAGAAGAAAGGGAAATCAAAGGAGCATTTATTTGGGGAAAGATTATCTAAGATTCTAGTTATTCACCAAGCTCTACAGTAAATTCTACCACCCTCCCTGCAAAAGAAACTGCCAAATAAGTGATCACAGCCTTTATCAAGGGAGTATATGTTGTCTCCCTTCTGCTTAGTAAGGTTTCTGAGTACAAATTAGATAGAGCCTGTGACATTACAGTTTTACAAGGAGTGGGGCTTCTTTTTCATTCACGTGTGAAAGAAAAAACTTTTCAGGATTCAATTGGCTGGAGGGAAATGTCATGCCAGCCTGTGCAAAGTGATGGGGGACAGCTGGCTGGAAAGGCCAACATCAGAAACCAGCCTCACCTCCTCGGTGTGGAAATTGACACCAGGATGCCTATAAATAGCGCTTTCTGTTCCCCAGTGCCGCAGAAAGAGCCGTGGGTATTTAAATGAAAGCCACCACTGTGCACAGCTCAGAGGCAGGCTCAGTGGTTTCCTTATAGAGGCCGAGGAGTGGACATCCATGGGCAGCAGGCACTGTGACAATGTCACGTTTGCTGGGGAAAGGGGGGCCCCTGGGGCTCGGGGGAAGAGGGCTCCAGGGGTTAATGTGTAAGACGTACAGACTCCAGTTACTCAGCAGCGGTGATTGCAGGTAACCCGCAGTTCAGCCAAGTGCTCAGACTGGCGTGAGAGGCCACCCCAGATGGGTGTTCAGAGCCTATTCTGAACTACACTTTAAACTGTGACCTCTGACTTCAGCTACATCCCATAACCACTCCTCGAAGCCAGAGGAAATCTCTGATTTTCAGTAAACAGCGTGGAGTCACCCCAAATTTCCAACCCTTGGGTTTGTTCTCTTTGATGAACAAGGCTGTCACTCACCCATCCTCCCCTACAAGCCTGTCCAAAGGCAATGGGAGTTAAGTGCTCACTTCATGCTTGTTCCATAAAAAAAGTCCTTTCACTTTTCTGACTGGGACCCGGAAGAGCAGTGAGGTCCTGGAAGAGGGTGACCCTGGAGAAGAGTTCTGAGGAGCCTCTGTCTTAGGTGCATTGATCGACTCAGTTTATAACCACCCTGGCTTCAGGGAAGGGGAAGAATTTCAGGGGGGAGGAGTGCAGAGCGTGTAATCACTTCATGCTCCTCATCAGTTCAAGACGCCGATGCGGGGAAAGACTGAAGGTGTAAGGAGAAGATGAAGGCTGAGGATGAGATGGCTAAATAGCATCACCGACTCAATGTGCATGAATCTGAGCAAAGTCTGGGAGATAGTGGAGGACAGAGGAGCCTGGCACGCTGCAGTCCACGGGGTCGAAGAGAGTCAGACATGACTTAGCAACTCAACAACCACATCGGTTCAAACACAACCCAAGCAGATCCAACACACGACATGGAATTGGGGACTGATAAAAGCTGGAGATGATCCCACGTCACAGTTACTAGCACACAGAAGGCTGTGCTCTTTTGTTTTCCAAGGACGATAGAACACAGCAGGGGACTGTCACTTCCACCAGGCTTCTGGGGGTTAGCAGGGATTTGGCTCTTCCCTAGAATCTGCAGCGATTCCATTTCAGGATGTTAGTCCCTCATCTGCGGCGTGAAAGGACGAAGACTTTGGAGGAAGTGAGGGCATATGGGTGATCCGCATCTGAAATCTGTGCTTCCCCAGATCGCTCATTCAAGACCAGAGGGGTGACCTGGGCCAGGTGCGTCCACCTCGGGCCTTTTTTTCCTGCCTGTAGCCACGCTCTCTCCCTTATACATCCCCGTAATTCTGGTTGTGGAGACTGCTGAACAAAAGCAGCTGTTTGCTCTGCTGACTTTTCCTCCTTCAGGCTGACGACAGAGGAACCGCTTGTGTGGCCCTGGGGCAAAACGTTTATGTTTAATTAACTCAGTGTTAAAACTCCTCGTCCTTGGAGGCACTGATTCTCCTGGATTTATCTGCCAGCAGCTTCTGACAAATAACACAGCTTCTGTCTAGTCCAGTGGGGCCTCCCCGGTGGCTCAGACAGAAAAGAATCTGCCTGCAATGCAGGGGACACGGGTTTGATCCCTGGGTCGGGAAGATCCCCTGCAGGAGGGAAGGGCTACCCACTCCAGTACTCTTGCCTGGGAAATCCCATGGACAGAGGAGCCTGGTGGGCCACAGTTCATGGGGTTGCAAAGAGTCAGACAGGACTGAACAATTAACACTTTTATCTAGTCCAGCAACGAGAAAGAAAGCAATTTTGGGTGAGATTTTTATTTGATGTGATCCAAACTCCAGGTTGTCTCTTTCAGGAGGGAGAATCATCCCGCAGGAG
Organism: Ovis canadensis; assembly: GCF_042477335.2. Taxonomy (NCBI): domain Eukaryota; kingdom Metazoa; phylum Chordata; class Mammalia; order Artiodactyla; family Bovidae; genus Ovis; species Ovis canadensis. The sequence continues at coordinate 27,020,995 of NC_091257.1, read as the reverse complement.
TGCTTTTAAGTGATGTTTTTCAAGGAAAAGCCCCCAAGGTACATCCCAGTTCCGACCAATTATGTCTTCACTGGGTTTATTTTCTTAGGTTTTAAATACTTTTCTATTAAACAAAACTTTAAAACTGTACTTTTATGATGATTCAAAGGACTGCCACTGCGCCTTCAGCTAGAAGAAAACACACAGAATGCATTTAAATGAATTACAAAGTGTATTATACTCTGCAAATCAGCATTAAAATGCACATTAATTTCTGCAGCTCTTAAATACTTCGGTTGCTGAGGAGCTGCCTCCATTCTATAATTGAAATAGCTCTACAGATGCAATTTAGTTGCTGATTGGTTTTTAAGTATTTTTAAATGCTAACAGCTCAGATGGAAAAAGGGGGTATACCCTTGAGTTATAAATAGGAGCACAGATGTCATCAGCCATGGACTCATCAGTCCATTGCCAAAAACAGTGATTTTCTCCGGAGAACGGATGCTCTGCCTGGAAGGCAGGCTGTTCAGGAGACCCTAGAGCTGGCTTGACGTCAGATCCAAGACCACAGTTGGGAGGGACTGACTGTAAATGAAGCAGGTCTCTTTTTCACTCTGCTCCTAATCCACACATTCCATGCCTACTCTTCTTGCCTTTTATTTCCTCCCACTTTTCATCAGTTTCAAGAAATGTCAAGTAGGAAAAGAAGAGGCAAAGCTTAAAAGCAAGTCCTTTGATCTTCTTCGGCAGGTGGAAATCTACATGTGTGACCAGGAAGAGGTTTCAGCTATTAATAAATGTCTCAATTTGGCACCCAGTGCTTTGTGGACTTTATGTTATATGTGCCATGCCAGGCAGCCAAAAGGTATTTGCGAGGTGGCTGTGTCCCCACGGCAATGCTCAGTAACTTCAAGGTTAAAGAACAATCTATGGATTCTTAGCTGTGTGTCTGCCTCCTTGATACTAATAAAGTCATTTTGGTGACTTCCCTGGTGGTCCAGTGGTAGCGAATCCACCTTCCAAGGCAGAGCATGTGGGTTCAATGCCTGACTGGGAAATTAAGATCCTACATGCCAGGGAGAAACCAAGCCTGCCTGCCACAGCCAGAGAAGCCTGTGCACCGCAATGAAGACCCAGCACAGCCCAAGAAGAAGTTGCTTGAACTCAGTCACGGGAGCAAAGTGGATGTTGGAGAAAAGATGGAAGGTCTGATTAGTTCCCTAAATTTCACACGAACCAAGGGTCCACAGTCAGGTCAACTAAATTCTTGGTTTCTTAACGTTCTTCCATGATGAATAGCATTAATGAAATGCTAATTAATTAATGATACATTAATGATATATTTTTAGAGTGTTCTAAAGTTGACATGTAAGGTCATAATGCTTGAAAACCACAAATTTCTATGTGAATGCAGAATTGTTAGGGAATTCTGAAGATGAAGATTTGGGTGAGGATTCTAGGGAACTTGCCAGAAGGCAAATCTCAAAAGTGTATAAATCCTTCAGTGTACTGTATCCAGTCAGACAATTTATAGGCAGGAAATGATCCAGCTTCAAAGACAGCCTAATTGTGGTCTATGAATGCCATCACTCTCTTTAGAATTCCATCCAAAGAATGAGCAGGTTTAAGTTATGGAAAAAAGATCTACTCTTTCTAAAATTAATTTTTATTTCTTTCATTGACATATAGTTGATTTACAATATTATATTAGTTGCAGGTATATAGCCTAGTGATTCAATATTTCTACAGATTCTATTCCATTAAAATTTATTGTAAGATAATGGCTATAGTTCCCTGTGCTGTGCCATAAATCCTTGTTGCCATCTATCTCATACATAATCATTGTACCTCATCATCCCTTCCCCCCGTGTTGCCTCTCTTCCTTCCCTTTCCCCACTGGTAACCACTGGTTTGTTCTATCTGTGAGTTGGTTTCTGTTTTGTTACACACATATATTTGTTTTATTTTTAGATTCCACATACAGGTGATATCATACAGTAATTATCTTTCTCTGTCTGATTTATTTCACTAAGCATAATACCCTCCAGGTCCATCCATGTTGCCACAAATGGCAAAATTTCATTCTGGCCTTTGTACTTTTTTTTTTTTTACCTACAGCATGTGAGGAGAAAAAAAAAAAAAAGTCAGAGAAACAGCTTGGCTGATACTAACAAAAGTAATAGTAACAGCATCTAACTACCATTTATTGTGTAGCTGACCAAAATGCCCAGCAACCAGCTTTATACTTTATATCCATTGCCGTCTTCACAAAACCCTATGAAGTAGCTACTATAAATATCCCTTTGTTATAAATGAACACTGTAGTCTCAAGAGGGTAACTATTGTGCTCAATCTCATGTAAGAAGTGAGAGCAACATATATATATTCTAACATGACTTTTTTTTAAAACTCAAAGTACATTATATGTAACTGTACAGATTGTTAAAAAGTCATTGTGAAATATATCGCACTGTGTGCCACTCACGTGAATGCTGGGCTCTCCTGAAAGCCAAGGGTTGTTAAGAAAATTCACCCAAGTGTGAAGAAGAGCAGGGAGAAGAGATTTCAGGTGAGGGAGTTTTCTTTTCTTCTGGCTACGACGTGTCCTACTGTGTCTAGTTTACTCATCACGAGAAACTTACACAGAGAGAAAGGTATCCTATATCACTGAGAGAGGAGGAAACTCACCACTGGCCAAAGACCTCAAGAGGAGGTGCAGAATGGGTCACCTTCAAGTGCTGCGATGACTTAATTCTTTCACTAGGTCATTATTGTTTTATTTTTTTTAATAAAAAATTTTGGGGGGGTGGTGGGGCTTTGCTATTTGGCTTGTGGGATCTTAGGTCCCCAACCAGGGACTGACCTGGGGCCTGGCAGTGAAAGCACTGGGCCCTAAGCACTGGAGCACCAGGGAAGTCCCTAGGTCATTATTTAAATTATACTGTTAAAATCGGAACAAAATATGCAAAAACTTCAAGAGTGCCTCCTCCACAACAATCTCAATGGAAGTTGAAAAAACAGAGCACACTGTAGTGTATTTTCTTTGAAAATATATTGAGACACTTGAAGGAAGAAGTTTAAGCAATGCCCCCAATGTCCAGAGCTCCCCCTTTAGCCAAAATCTCCACATCAGAGTGCTTTCTCTCTCCTAATTTTGCACGGTTTGCAAACTTAAAAAACAAAGCTACTGGGACTTCGTTGTCAGTCCAGTGGTTAAGATTTCGCCTTCCGGTAGGAGGGATGCAGCTTCAATCCCTGGTCAGAGAGCTAAGATCCCACCAGCCTCTGGGCCAAAAAAAAAAAAAAACCCATAAAAAACCGCACACAAAATAGAATCAATATTGTAACAAGTTTTCAACAGAGACTTCATAAATGGTTCACATAAAAAAAAAATCTTAAGAAAAACTACTGAAAAAAAAAAGCAGAGATAAAATGATAGTACTTAGAAAGAGTGGACATGAGGAGATTGTGGGATCTTTCTAAAAAGCAAACATTTCCTTTTGTGATGGAAAATCCAAAACCCTTGTTAAACAAAAGCCAGTACATACGTGATGTGGGTTAATGTATCCCAGGAAGCGACTGAGAAGAAACCTGAAGGGTTTGCTCTGCCCTGCTGTCCTAAGCGTTGAAGGTGGTGTCCTGCTCGGTATCTACCCCGTATGTTGTCTGCAGCTGAGCCCATGCTCAGTCGTGTCTGATTGTTTGTGATACTATGGACTGTAGCCCACCAGGCTCCTCTGTCCATGAGATTTCCCAGGCAAGAATACTGGAGCGAGTTGCCATTTCCTACTCCAGGGGATCTTCCCAACCCAGGGATTTAACCCTTGTCACCTGCATCTCCTTGCATTGTGAGGCAGATTCCTTGCAGTTGACAAGAGGTTCAACTAAGTGGGAGGCTGCCCTTCATGTCCTGTCCCTTCTTGGAGCCACCTGAGGGTGGAGGGGACATCATGGCTGGGGGCAGACAGAAGTCAAGGGCGACACTGACCAGCCCGGTGGAGCTTGGAGCCTGGGAGGACTCAGAAACTATATGCGAGCTCAGGGATGTGAGCTCAGAGAACCCCAGAAAGTCTCTTTTCTCTGCAGGATAGGGCGTCCGTAGTTGGGAATAACACAGTTTGAAAGGTTTCAGAGCTCAGCATGTCGCTGTGCTAAAATAGATCTGTGCTGCGAGATTGCCAAGCTGGCATTAAAAAGAGGGAGGGGGGAACAAAGAGGAAAAAAGAAAGGGATGGAAGGAAGCGCCCACACCATGTAGGCCCAAATGAAGTAAACCCAAGACTCACTGCCACTGCCTCCAAATATTTCCACAGAAGCTGGGTTGATCTTTTTAAAAATTTTGTTTATTTGGTTACACCAGGTCTTTGTTGCAGCATGCAGGATCTTCAGTTGCTACATTCAAAGTCTTGGTTGTGGCATGTGGGATCTAGTTCCCTGACCACGGATTGAACCTGGCACTCTGCATTGGGAGCTTGGAGCCTTCGCCACTGGACCCCTCAGGGGAAGGGGATCACTCTTAATTGCGCCTGGGACACATAGGAATTATGCTTTCTGGAAATCCACACTTCTTATCTTCCTATTGGTGGTTCCATAACTGGACCGCACACTAGTACCTCCTAGACATCCTTTCAAAATGGCCCGATGCCCCATCACACCTAGAGATTCTGAATTTTTTTAAATTATGAGGAAAAATATGGAATGATTCACAAATTTGCTTGCCATCCTTGGAAGGAACCATGCTCATTTTTGTCCTGTGTCAATTTTAGCATTGTCTGTCCTGTATCAATATGTGTGATGCTGAAGCTAGCACCAGACAATTTATTTCAGGCTAGCACTGTTTTTCTTCTTTTTCTTTTAAAATCCCTCTGTTGAGAGTACTTTCTTGGTGGTACAGGGTCTAAGACTCTGTTCTCCCAATGTACTCCTAATGCACGGGGCCTGGGTTCTGCTCAGAGAACCAGTTCCCGCATGCTACAACTAAAGATCCTGTACACTTCCCAGGTGGTGCTAGTGGTAAAGAACCTGCTACCAATACCAGAAACATAAGGGACACGGTTTGATCCCCAGGTCAGGAAGATCCCCTGGAGGAGGAAATGGCAATCCACTCCAGTGTTCTTGCCTGGAGAATCCCATGAACAGAGGAGTCTGGCAGGCTACAGCCTATGGGGTCACAAAGAGTTGGATGCGACTGAAGCAACTTAGTATGAACACATGCATGCTACAACTAAGACCCAGCACAGCCAGATAAGTAAATAGATAGTTTCTTAAAAAAATTTTCTTTAAGTAAAATTCCTGTCCAACCTAATGTGTAACCAATGTTGAGAACCGCCTTGATTCCCTTCTCTTTGGCAGATGTTTCCAGGCATTTTCTAATCATAACTAGAATGTCGGATCCCATCTTCATGAACTAGAGTTTCCCGTGGAGTTTTCTTGGTGAGTTTCCCATAAGAAACCTGTGACACAGCCTGAAACGTTTTCTGTGTTTTGTGATTTCTAAGGTGCGCGTTCCCTTCCCACCTCCCCACCCCAAACCCCATTTTAATGCAGCAGAAATCAGGCTGCCCCCACAATCACTGGGGTTGTTCAGTCGCTGCTGGACCAAGTGCTATCCCAATGGTGCTGTCGTTGCTTTCACACACACGCTTGGCCACGGCCCTTCACGTTTCCAGCGTTGCCATTGCCTGACATGCATTGCTGCAACCATATGTGTTTAACGGGTTCATGGGCGCTTACAATGTCTCTAAGAAGATGACGTGACGATTTGGCCTTAAACCCCAAAGTTACTGGATACAAAGAAAGGCAGAGTAGGGGGACAGAGCTTGGTATTAGGTAAACCATTATTCGTCATTTAAGGAATCACTTAAATTCCTCGTGTTCTCAAGAAGCAACAAGCCAATGCTTACTACTATATATAAAATAAACAACGAGGTCCTACTGTATAGCACAGGGAACTATATTCAGTGTCTTGTAAGAATCAATAATGGAAAAGGAATATATGTGTATAACAGAATCACTCTGTTGTATACCTGAAACTTCTACAATATTGTAAATCAACTACACAACAATTTTAAAAAGAGAGAGAGAAATATGTTATTTGGAAGAACCAGTCATGTTCCTCTCTTTCTTCCACCACCAGCCTCCGCTGCCTACCATCACACCCAGGGAACTATCATCCATTCATTCATTAATGGATTCATTCTCCACGTACCAGGCAGGGGATAAGAAATGCACCATGAGAAGGTCAAATCCACCCCCTGCCCTCTTAAATAAAACTGGGGCAGGTGGGCAGCCATAGATTTTACTAGGATTATTTATTTTTGTGAGGACATGCAGCAGATAGCTCTTTCAGAATCAAAAGCTTGCTTTTGATAGAAATTAGTTCTTTTTGTGGGCTTCCTGGTGGCTCTGATGGTAAAGAATCTGCATACAATGCAGGAGACTCGGGTCTGATCCCTGGGTCTGGAAGATCCCCTGGAGAAAGAAATGGCCACCCACTCCTGTATTCTTGCTTGGAAAATCCCATGGACAGAGGAGCCTGGTCGGCTACAGTTCATGGTGTCGCAGAGTGTTCTTGCATATGAAAACAAGTGAGAAAAACATTCTATGCTCCATGCATCGTTATCACCCGTCCTCCATCCCCAGGGTCACAAAGAGCCTCGATGAATCAGAGAAATCCTGGGTACTCAGAGATGTTTATTCTTGCCTGGTCCACAGAGGACAGAGTCCAAGGTTTTCCTAGAAATAGGTCTAAGGCCCAAGCCTGTGAGTTGATGTGAAGGTAGCCATGCTAAGAGAAGCTGGGATTCCAGGGTTTCGTGCTGGCAAAATCCCAGCCTTGACAAATCCAGTTCACTCCCACCAGCCACAATGAGGAGTCGCCACAGGAGGAGCTATTTTACTAGTAAATTGCTCCTGGTTTGCCTTGTGTTTGAACAAACAGCCGGACAATGAGAAGCCTTGCTTCAGAGAGAGGCTCCAGCTAAGCTGATGGCAAGTTTAGCTGTTAATTGAAACCTTTCGCTGATGACTAGTCAGGCAATCTGTACTTAATGGCCCTTAAAAGGGATGCCCCCCCCCCCCCCACCACCACCTTCAGAATGGTATTTTCATTTTTGATGATGTCAAAGTCCTCTGTGTTTCAAGGAATAGAAGGAACGCTTGTTTTTGTTGGACGTTGCTACAGGCGCTGAGGGCTGGCAGGGCACAGCTCTGCTTTGAGAAAGCTGATGGACCACAGGGGCTTCTGGCATGGCTGGCAGAGCAGGATCCAGGGCTCTGAGCATCAGGCTTTCTGGATTTCTCCTTGAGGACTAAGGCTCAGGAGAAGAAGGTTCTGGCTGAACGTGTAGCAAGTGTCAATATGACTTGAAAAAGAGTGTTAGTTGCGTCCGACTCTTTGTGACCCCTTAGACTGTACAGCCCACTTGGCTCCTCTGTCCATGGAATTCTCAAGGGAGTGAAACTGGAGCAGGTTGCCATTTCCTTCTCTAGGGGATCTTCCCAACCCAGGGATCAAACCTGAATCTCCTCGTTGGCAGGCAGATTCTTTACCACCTGGCCTACCAGGGAAGCCCAATATGACTTGAGCAATGACTCAAAACAAAACACATTGTCTAAGGGTTTTTAACACAAGCCCTTTCTGCTCCATCATCTTACCTCCTCTGGCCCCAGATTATTTGCCCTTGAATCAGGAATGATTATTTTTGTCTTCTCAGATAGCTTATATATTAGTGTCACTACTGGGAAAGAGAACAGTTGTGAGGAGACATTATACTAATATATACTGTTAAAAACATCTTGGCGCATAAAGGATGCCTGTAATAGCAGCCACGTCTGCACTCTGATATGTAGGCTATCATCCTTTAATTCTTCACTGTTCCCTCCTCTCCCTGATAAAGCAATTAAAGGAGCCAGTACAATATCTGCACAAGCTTTGTTAAAAATGATGTGTTATGTGTGGGTGTGTGTATTTTCTCTCACTAGTGTGTGTGTGTGTGCACCTTGAAAAGTTGCAAATAATATGTGCTTTGGACAGCAAAGACATCGAATCAGTCAATCCTAAATGAAACCCACCCAGAATATTCGTGGGAAGGACAGTTGCTGAAGTTGAAGCTCCACTACTTCGGCCACCTGATGTGAAGAGCCAGTTCATTGGAAAAAGATCCTGATGCTGGAAAGACTGGGGGCAGGAGGAGAAGGGGGCAGTCCAGGAGGAGATGGTTAGAAGGCATCAATGACTTAACGGACATGAGATTGAGCAAACTCTGGGAGACAGTGAAGAGCAAGGAAACCTGACATGCTGCAATCCACGGGATCGCAAACGTAGTACCCAAACAAGGCAATGGGGCCTGGAAGACAATTATCTGTCACTTCTGTCGTCACTGTGTGTCTGATGTTTCTACTACAAAAGTATGTTTTAATAACTGAAAAATTAAAATGAAAATGAAGGGGTAGAGCCCCAGACAAGTTTCAGAGAAAGCTTGCCTCCTTGATGGTGAAATAAGGACTCACCAGGGAGGGCCAGTGCTAGCTGGAAGCCCTGACCCTGGTAGGGCAGCCTGAGCAGCGAGGCTGATGGACAGCTGACTCAGGGCGCTCTCTGCTCTGCCATCACCTCTCCTAGAAGCCCTCTGAACCCGCGAGCTAGAGGGGCTCAGGGTCTGGAGGGGGATGTCAATGTTCAGAAGCACCATGCAAATTGCCTCCGGAGTAGCTGCTGGAAAGGGTGACCCTGAGTCCTGCCTGACCTAACATGACCTGACCTGCCTGACCTGACCTTAAGGTAGTCGAGTCAATAAGACCTAACATGCTTATCTTAGAGCTTAATCCAGAAGTAGAAAACGGGCTTGTCACATAACGTATATATGGCTGACAAAGGGCTGGAAAGGGCTTTGTCACTCCAGTATTCTTGCCTGGGAAATCTCACGGAGAGAGGAGCCTGGTGGGCTATAGTCCATGGGGTCGCAAAGAGTCGGACATGATTGAGTGACTAAAATAGCAACAATTAAGAAAGTCCTGTATAAGCTACAAGCACCTCCTTAGAGCACAGGGGACTATTAACATAATCAGTGTCTTGTAATAACCCATATGGGAAGGCAATCTGAAAAAGAATATATATATATATATATATCTGAATCATTTTCTTGTACACCTGAAACTAACTCAACATTGTAAATCGACTGTGCTTTAAAGAAAAGAACAGAAAAATGAAAACAAAAGAAACGTCCTGTAGACCACATATGCATTTAGGCATATCCACCCAGAGAAGGCGGCCAGGTGGTGAGAGAATCATGTTATAGGGATGGCATGGAGGCTCGCAGCGGGGAATGGGTACCCCAATTCCTTGTTTGCTTCCCCCAGAGAACTAGGTGACTGACTTTTATTAAGAGCCTGCTGTTTCACATGCTAATTCTATTGCCCCACAAGGATGGGGGAGCTATTTTGCAGGCTCAGGAGCACAACACCGGGCAAGGTCCCCATTCATCTCTGATGACCCTTTGTGTTTGGGGCAAAGGCTTTCAGATATATAGGTTTAAGCAGGGTAGGTCTTTCTGTTAAGAGAAAGAAGAGGATGATTCCTTTGTCAGCTCAAAGGCAGTTTATCCATTTGATCTCATCCGGGGTGGCATGAAGTCACTTTCACTCTCTGCTTGAAGATCTTTCTCTGAATTATTTTGTAAAGCTATATTCTGTGCAGGGCATGTGAAAAGATACAGATTCACTCTAAATTTGTATCAAACAAAAATGTAATCGGAGGTTGCAGCTAGGGGTTCTTAGGGCACTGGAGATAAGGACTCAAAAAGTGTAAGATATTTATCAGAAGAAAGGGTGGAAACGGATATCTTTGTTACAGGAAAATCCAAAAGAAATTTCTAAGCAGAAAAGCAGATCGATGACGGAGCACCTTCTCCCCAGACACAAGGATGGAGTACTTGGAGGGGTGGGGGGCATACCTTCCCTTGCCTCCCCACTCTTCCTGCTCCCACGGAAAGAAGGACTTAAGTAGCAGGATCCAGGAAGAGCAGAGGAAGCTGGTGGACTCTATTGAGTCAAGTGAAGTGCACACTTCAGAGGAAGCCAAGAATTTGGACTCCTGTAACCTTTGCTGACTTAGGGAACACACAGCCTCTAGTGATCTCTAAAGGCCAGAACAAACTCAGGAGATCTGAGCATTTCTCTTTGGGGCACTGTCAAGGGTTGAAAGACATAAAGAACCAGGAAGAGAGCCAACTGCCCAATGTGCAGGCCACAGTACAAAATAAAAATGCAGGGTCTTGTGTTCAAAAAGCAGAAAAGAATTTCATTAGTGGCACTGACCTGTAAAGCCTTTCCTCTGCAGTCTCTCTCCTGACTTCTCATGAAGTGTTTTGTTTTTTGTTTTTTAGTTTACCATTTAATGTTGATCTAAATTAAAAAATATTAAAAATTTAAATTGTTAGCACAGGTTTCGGTGTTCATTTAAAAAAATGTTTTTTGGGAGGATAATTGCTTTATAATGTCGTGTTGGTTTCTGCATGAATCAGCCATTTGTGTACACATGTCTCCTCCCTCTTGAGCCTTCCTCCCACCCGGTCCCACTCCCCACAGGTTGTCACAGAGCACTGGGTTGAGCTCCCGGGGTCACAAGGCAAGCTCCCACTCGCTGTTTTGCATATGGTAATGTTTATGTTTCCACGCACCTCTCCCAATTTGTCCCGCCCTCTCCTTCCCGCACCGTGTCCACACGTCTGTTATCTATGCCTGCGTCTCCGCTGCTGCCTGCTGCAGAGTCAGTTTTCAATGTAAATATCAGTGCATTGAATTCACAATGCCGAAACAGTAAGATTCACATTTTGGATATCATAGCTTACCCGTAAGTTCATGTGGGTCTTTTTTTTCTCAACAGAAGAGGATGAGAGAAGGGACAAAGCCCGGCTTGATGTCTGGCTCCTGCACAGAGAAACGGGGAAGCCAAGATTCTGGGATGGTATTAAGAAAGTCCACTTTCATACAGTTAGACCTGGAGCTCAATAGGCAACTCAGGTAAGATTCAAAAGTAAAATCTGATTGAGAAAGATGATGTGATTTAAGAACAGGATGCTAGCAGAAGGCAAATACCTCCATAATAGCTCAAGGCCAAGGTGAGGAAACAGGATAGGTTTGAACACAAGAGGAGGTGTGGTAAACCCAGGCAAGCAGACAGTTTTCGTCTCATTGACTTGGGAGTTGAATCAACCGTATTTTCTTTGGGGTAGATGACCCTTTTTCCTGTACTGTATTTTTATCACCTATTTGGCTTGACTTCACTAATATATTTGTCTGGCTCACCCACCTGGTCATCCTTGAGCTGGGGGTGGGGACCACCTGATAACCCCAAAGCTCTGCACCTCTTTTCTGACCCCAGCCCAAACCCCAGTGTTCCTGCCATAGAAATTCGACATTACAAGAAGACCCAGGCACAGAAAGGCGTTTATATAGCTTGGAGCTGAGGATTTGGAGCCTGCTAAGTCCCTGCTTCAAGCAGAGGGAAATTAAGCCCCATCATGCAATCGCATGTAATTTCCATCTGGAAATTACTCTGCAGGAAAATGGTCCTGGGCCTCTTTGCCAGCTTTCAGGCCCTGGTTTACAATGATGCCAGACAGCACTGGGTAAGGCAGAAAGAGACTCCAGATATGACCATGTCCTGTTTTACAATTCAGAGCTGAAACTGGGAGCTGAGATAGAAGAGCAGGGACAGGCTGGGGAACTGGATTGGACTGGATTATTGCATTAACCCAGAGAACATTTCAAATGAAAACTTGCATAGCGTAATCAATAATTCAGTCTTATCAGTGTGCTTGTCTGGGCAGATGACATTTATTTTAATAGAGACTCTCAGGAGGGGGATATGCAATTTTATGGTGTGCTTTTTTTTCTTTTTTTTTTTTTGAGCATACAAATGCCTTTACTTTTTTATCTATAGTTGTGTGGTGCTTCTGGAGTCTCTTTATTTCTTCTATGTTTTGTAAGTTTCAGAAATCTGAATTGAGAAGGACCTAGTCTCTTCTCTGTTCCTATTCACTCCCTACCAGGTCTCTCAAGTCCAGATTTGCACCTACTTTGTCTAAGACACTTTGGCTCATTTAATGGTGTCTGACTAGTATCATTTCATTGCCTGTTTGCTTGTCCTAGACATTATTCTTATAATTTGCATTGTATTTATTTTATAGTTCTCTCATTTTCTCTTTCAGAATCTCTAGCCTTTCATTTTTAAATGGGGTTGCATGACATTCCTTGCCAGATTTTTAAGCATCTAAAGTTAAAGATGGGATCTTTAATTTGTTACTGCAAAGTTCTTCCAACTCCTGCAACCATTTCCCCCATTCTTACAGACTAAGGGGACTAACCATGACCAAAGGCCAAGTCTGGCCCTCTGTGTGTGTTCTTATAAATAAAGCTTTATTGGAACAGATCTATGCTCATTCACTTCTCAGGCTGCTTTCCTGCTGCAGAATTTTGCAGTGAGACTACCTGGCCCACAGAGTCTAAAATTTTACTCTCTGGCCTTTTACAGAAGAGGTTTGCTGATCTCTGCTGCAGGCTCCTGCCTTTCCATCTTCCATGCCTACCTTGGACTAAGAATCGAGCCAAAGTGTTAGGGTGGAAAGGGAAGGAAGCACCCTTGTCCAGTTTCATGGTTTGACTCCTGCTGACCCGGTCAGTCCCTGGAGAATTCCCCTGAACCTCTTAGAATCTCCATCTCCTCGTTTATTGAATGAGAACAATAGTATTAGCCTCAGTTAGGATAAATACCTGAAACAAGCCCCTGAAGAGCACAGCGTAGGGCTGGAGGGAAAAAATAAAACTATCACGATAAAATAATTGTAGTTGCCAAAGGGAAAAGGAGGTGGGATAAATTGGGAGCTTGGGATGAACAGATACTTACCACTCTATATAAAATAAACAACAAAGACCTACTGTGTAGCACAGGGAACTATATTCAATATATTGCAATAACGTATAATAGCAAAGAACCTGAAAATCATGTGTGTATAGCTGAATCACTTTGTTGTACACCTGAATCATTGTAAATATGTTTCAATAAAAACTTTTTAAAATTTGTTATTTTTTTTACTGAAGTCTAGTTGATTTACAATGTTGTATTAATTTCTTCTATAAAGCAAGGTGATTCAGTTTTATATATACTGTTTTATATTTTTTATATTATACTCTTTTCCATTATGGTTTATCATAGGATATTGTACATAAACAACAAGGTTCTACAGTATAACACAGAGAACTATATTCAGTATACTCTATATTAAAATTTTTTAATAAAAGTTAAAAAGAAATAAATGGTATGATGATAAGGACAAAGATAATAATGACAAGGTACCATCCTGTGCCAAAGGCAACCCTCCAGACAGATTGTTTTCCAGAATTAGTGTCCAGGGAAGCCCAAAAGAGAAGGGAATCATTGCTATGTGGAATCCTGCATGAAAAACCATTCCCTCACATTAACCTCTTTCACGTCCCCTGGGGAGTCCTTGTATGTATCAAGTGCCAGGCCCCATCATCTACCATTTGAGGTGCACCCAGCACTTAAGGTATAAATATGCAGTATTTCTGTACAGGGCAGATCACTGAAGCTATCAGGGCTGAAATTATTGGATTGGATTATGTAGGCTTTAACGTCCTTGGAGTTTACTTGTTACACTTTTTTTTCCTGCAGGATGGTACTCTGGGACCTGGTCATTTCTACTTCATTTTCTCTGACCTCAACATGTAGAATTAAGCACACACAGTCCACATCCACTAGCTTTTGTTTGTGTGTTTGTTTTGTGTTTTATTTTAATTCCCTTCTGAATACCCACTGTATTAATCTGGGTTCTATAGAGAAACAAAATCAATGGGAGAGATGTGTCTGAAGATCTTTCTTTAGCTATCTATCCAACTAGCCATCCATCCGTCTATTCTTCCATCCATCCATCCAGTGTATGTATGTATTACTTATCCTCTCTATCATCTATCCATTCTGTTCCCTCAATCATCCATCCATCTAACCATCCATCCATCCATCCAGTGTGTGTATGTATTACTTATCCTCTCTATCATCTATCTTTCTATCATCTATCCATTCTGTTCATCCAACCATCTAACCATCTAATCAACAAACCATCCGTCCATTCACAGTATGTATGTATTACCTAATCATTCTATCTATTTAACATCTATCCATCTATCTATCAATTATCTAATAAGACATTGGCTCAGGCAGTTATGAAGGTTAGGATATCCAAAGCTCTGCAGTTGACAGGCTGGAGACCCAGGGAGTCAATGGAATAGTTCCCATCTGAGGCTGAGGACAGGAGACCCACGTCACAGCTCAAACACAGTGAGGCAGAGCAAACAAGTGCGCCCCACACAGACTTTGGCTCTAGTCAGACCTTCCATAGATTGGATGAGGCCTCCCACATTTGCGAGAGCAATCTGCTTTTACTGCATCCTCCAATTTAAATGTTAACCTCATCCAGAAACTTCCTCATAGACACACCGGGAATAGAGTTTAACCAAATATCTGGGCCCCTCCTGGAGGCCTCCGAGTGTTCACTGCAATCTGATTACTTAGCAACAGATGTGTGCCCCTGGGGCTGCAGAGAGCAAGGAATTGGTTATAAAAGTGACTGCATACTTTTATAGCCAAGGCGAGCTAAGTGCTTCAGACCAAATGTTATTACCTTATCCGAGAAGAAGCACTCACTATGAATACTGAAAAGGGTTCCCTAGTCCACGATTTAGATGATCCCATTTAACAATTTGCCTACAACCACAGTCCATGGGTGATCACCATGTCTTCAGCATCACAGTCTCTGGTCAGAGCTCTAAATGTCCTTTCCCTGAGGACACCATCCTTTTCTGCCTGGAGGAGGGCGGTTCCTTGAGTGGCTTCTTAATTCTGCTTTTGTCTCCCTGAAGTCCATTCTGAGCAGAAGCAGGCAGTGTGAGCTCTTAAATACAGAACTCTGATCGTGCGCCTCCCTTGAGCAGTTTTCCATTGCTCCAGGAATGGTATCCACTCTCCTTAACAGGCCTCCCAACTTGGAGTGGCCTGGCCCTGCCTCCCTCTCCAGGCTCATCTCATACTGACAGCTTTTCTGACATTCGAACACCATAAACTTTCCCTGTTCCTGGGCTTTCTGTTTCTCTCTTGCCTGAGTGTTCCTCCTGAGTCCCTCACTGCCCAAGTCCCTCACTCACATTCCACTTTCCATCATACCTCCTGGGGAGGGGGCAGCTTGCCTACCACGCCTCTCTGTTAAGAATTGCCTTCTTTATTTGTTTGTTTTCTAATTGATTGTCTGTCTTCCTCACCACACACACACACACACACACAACACACACACACACACATTACAACGTGTATTTTTTTTGGTTCTTATTTTGTAATTCAGTCAAATTATTTAATCTATGTTTGTTTTCTTATTTGCAAAATTGGAATCAGTTCAGTTCAGTCGCTCAGTCGTGTCCGACTCTTTGTGACCCCATGAATCGCAGCACACCAGGCCTCCCTGTCCATCACCAACTCCTGGAGTTCACTCAGACTCATGTCCATCGAGTCCGTGATGCCATCCAGTCATCTCATCCTCGGTTGTCCCCTTCTCCTCCTGCCCCCAATCCCTCCCAGCATCAGAGTCTTTTCCAATGAGTCAACTCTTCGCATGAGGTGGCCAAAGTACTGGAGCTTCAGCTTTAGCATCATTCCTTCCAAAGAAAACCGAGGGCTGATCTCCTTCAGAATGGACTGGTTGGATCTCCTTGCAGTCCAAGGGACTCAAGATCTCCAACACCACAGTTCAAAAGCATCAATTCTTTGGCACTCAGCTTTCTTCACAGTCCAACTCTCACATCCATACATGACCACTGGAAAAACCATAGCCTTGACTAGACGCACCTTTGTTGGCAAAGTAATGTCTCTGCTTTTCAATATGCTGTCTAGGTTGGTCATAACTTTTCTTCCCAGGAGTAAGCGTCTTTTAGTTTCATGGCTGCAGTCACCATCTGCAGTGATTTTGGAGCCCCCCAAAAATGAAGTCTGACACTGTTTCCACTGTTTCCCCATCTATTTCCCATGAAGTGATGGGACCAGATGCCATGATCTTCGTTTTCTGAAGGTTGAGCTTTAAGCCAACTTTTTCGCTCTCCTCTTTCACTTTCATCAAGAAGCTTTTTAGTTCCTCTTCACTTTCTGCCATAAGGATGGTGTCATCTGCATATCTGAGGTTATTGATATTTCTCCTGGCAATCTTGAGTCCAGCTTGTGCTTCTTCCAGTCCAGGGTTTCTCATGATGTACTCTGAATATAAGTTAAATAAGCAGGGTGACAATATACAGCCTTGACGTACTCCTTTTCCTATTTGGAACCAGCCTGTTGTTCCATGTCCAGTTCTAACTGTTGCTTCCTGACCTGCATATAGGTTTCTTAGGTCAGGTGGTCTGGTATTCCCATCTCTTTCAGAATTTTCCACAGTTTATTGTGATCCACACAGTCAAAGGCTTTGACATAGTCAATAAAGCAGAAATAGATGTTTTTTTGGAACTCTCTTGCTTTTTCCATGATCCAGCAGATGTTGGCCATTTGGTCTCTGGTTCCTCTGCCTTTTCTAAAACCAGCTTGAACATCTGGAAGTTCATGGTTCATGTATTGCTAAAGCCTGACTTGGAGAATTTTGAGCATTACTAGCTTGTGAGATGAGTGCAATTGTGTGGTAGTATGAGCATTCTTTGGCATTGCCTTTCTCTGGGATTGGAATGAAAACTGACCTTTTCCAGTCCTGTGGCCACTGCTGAGTTTTCCAAAATGGAATAGTAATTCATAAATCTTTGGGTTATTAGGATTAAATAAGCTGTTGCAACATGCTTGTAAATTTCCCAGCCACACATTAAGCCTTACAAAAGGATTACCTCTTCATTGTACATACATATATATATGCCAAAGATAGATGCTCATTATGACAATTTAAATTTGTGTAAATGACTATAAGCAGCACTTTATTGGCAATGATGAGATAGCAGTGCTTTAAATTTTAAAAAGACTAAATGAAAAATATCTTGGCAAAATCCATTTCCAAAAGGACATACCATCCAAAATGTACATTCACTAAGCAACTGACACACAGGGAACTCTACTCAATAATCTGTAATGACTTACATGGAAAAAGAATCTTTAAAAAATGGATTTATATATATGTATAACTGATTCACTTTGCTATACACCTGAAACTAAAACAACATTGTAAGTCAACTCTACTCCAATAAACATTTTTAAATTAAAAAACAAAAGTATAAAACATTAAAAAAAAATTTTTTTTTGCTCAATTTTTTTTTTTCACATTAACACTCTAAGCCTTCTAGAACTGTTAAGAAAGCTCTAGAACCCACAGCAGATTTTCCAACCTGGGGGGTCTGGCAAAGGTACTGAGAACCCCAGGGAATTTGACTTTGGAGGCCAGTGGGATTTTTTTTTTTGGTGTTTTTTTTTTTTTAATTTTTATTTTTACTTTATTTTACTTTACAATACTGTATTGGTTTCGCCATACATTGACATGAATCCACCACAGGTGTACATGCGATCCCAAACATGAACCCCCCCTCCCACCTCTCTCCCCACAACATCCCTCTGGGTCAGCCCCAAGCATGCTGTATCCTGCATTGGACATAGACTGGTGATTCGATCCTTACATGATAGTATACATGTTTCAATGCCATTCTCCCAAATCATCCCACCCTCTCCCTCTCTCTCTGAGTCCAAAAGTCCACTCTACACAGCTGTGTCTTTTTTCCTGTCTTGCATACAGGGTCATCATTGCCATTTTTCTAAATTGCATATATATGTGTTAGTATACTGTATTGGTGTTTTTCTTTCTGGCTTACTTCACTCTGTATAATCGGCTCCAGTTTCATCCATCTCAACAGAACTGATTCAAATGTATTCTTTTTAACAGCTGAGTAATACTCCACATATGTACCACAGCTTTCTTATCCATTCATCTGCTGATGGACATCTAGGTTGTTTTCATGTCCTGGCTATTATAAACAGTGCTGCGATGAACATTGGGGTACATGTGTCTCTTTCAATTCTGGTTTCCTTGGTGTGTATGCCCAGCAGTGGGATTGCTGGCTTATATGGCAGTTCTATTTGCAATTTTTTAAGGAATCTCCACACTGTTTTCCATAGTGGTTGCACTAGTTTGCATTCCCACAAACAGTGTAGGAGGGTTCCCTTTTCTCCACACCCTCTCCAGCATTTATTGCTTGCAGATTTTTGGATCACAGACATTCTGACTGGTGTGAAGTGGTACCTCATTGTGGTTTTGATTTGCATTTCTCTAATCATGAGTGATGTTGAGCATCTTTTCATGTGTTTGTTAGCCATCTGTATGTCTTCTTTGGAGAAATGTCTTTAGTTCTTTGGCCCATAGAAATAGAAAATCTTAACAGACCCATCACAAGCATGGAAATTGAAACTGTAATCAGAAATCTTCCAGCAAACAAAAGCCCAGGTCCAGACAGCTTCACAGCTGAATTCAACCAAAAATTTCGAGAAGAGCTAACACCTATCCTACTCAAAAAAATTGCAGAGGAAGGTAAGCTTCCAAACTCATTCTATGAGGCCACCATCACCCTAATACCAAAACCTGACAAAGATACTACAAAGAAAGAAAACTACAGGCCAATATCACTGATGAACATAGATGCAAAAATCCTCAACAAAACTCTAGCAATCAGAATCCAGCAACACATTAAAAAGGTCATACACCATGACGAAGTGGGCTTTATCCCAGGGATGCAAGGATTCTTCAATATCCACAAATCAATCAATGTAATTCACCACATTAACAAATTGAAAAATAAAAGCCATATGATTATCTCAATAGATGCAGAGAAGGCCGTTGACAAAAATCAACATCCATTTATGATAAAAACTCTCCAGAAAGCAGGAATAGAAGGAACATACCTCAACATTATAAAAGCTATATGTGACAAACCCACAGCAAACATTATCCGCAATGGTGAAAAATTGAAAGCATTTCCCCTAAAGTCAGGAACAAGACAAGGGTGCCCACTTTCACCGCTACTATTCAACATAGTTCTGGAAGTTTTGGCCATAGCAATCAGAGCAGAAAAAGAAATAAAAGGAATCCAAATTGGAAAAGAAGAAGTAAAACTCTCATTGTTCGCAGATGACATGATCCTTTACATAGAAAACCCTAAAGACTCCACCAGAAAATTACTAGAGCTAATCAACGAATATAGTAAAGTTTCAGGATATAAAATCAACACACAGAAATCCCTTGCATTCCTATACACTAATAATGAGAAAGTAGAAAAAGAAATTAAGGAAACAATTCCATTCACCATTGCAACGAAAAGAATAAAATACTTAGGAATATATCTACCTAAAGAAACTAATGACCTGTATATAGAAAACTATAAAACACTGATGAAAGAAATCAAAGAGGACACTAATAGATGGAGAAATATACCATGTTCATGGATCGGCAGAATCAATATAGTGAAAATGAGTATACTACCCAAAGCAATTTACAAATTCAATGCAATCCCTATCAAGCTACCAGCGATATTTTTCACAGAACTAGAACAAATCATTTCAAGATTTGTATGGAAATACAAAAAACCTCGAATAGCCAAAGCAATCGTGAGAAAGAAGAATGGAACTGGAGGAATCAACCTGCCTGACTTCAGGCTCTACTACAAAGCCACAGTCATCAAGACAGTATGGTACTGGCACAAAGACAGAAATATAGATCAATGGAACAAAATAGAAAGCCCAGAGATAAATCCACACACATATGGACACCTTATCTTTGACAAAGGAGGCAAGAATATACAATGGAGTAAAGACAATCTCTTTAACAAGTGGTGCTGGGAAAACTGGTCAACCACTTGTAAAAGAATGAAACTAGATCACTTTCTAACACCGCACACGAAAATAAACTCAAAATGGATTAAAGATCTAAATGTAAGACCAGAAACTATAAAACTCCTAGAGGAGAACATAGGCAAAACACTCTCCGACATAAATCACAGCAGGATCCTCTATGATCCACCTCCCAGAATTCTGGAAATATAAGCAAAAATGAACAAATGGGATCTAATTAAAATTAAAAGCTTCTGCACAACAAAGGAAACTATAAGCAAGGTGAAAAGATAGCCTTCTGAATGGGAGAAAATAATAGCAAATGAAACAACTGACAAACAACTAATCTCAAAAATATACAAGCAGCTTATGCAACTCAATTCCAGAAAAATAAATGACTCAATCAAAAAAATGGGCCAAAGAACTAAAACATTAAAATTTTTAAAGCAATTGAATAGCAAATGGCACACGTCAATTTTCATAACTGCTTTACTTTTTCCTGCACCCGCAGCGCCTAAACCAGAGCCCAGCACACAGCAGGTGCACCATAAATATTTGGGAAGTCAATGGACAAGCAGAAAGGATTGCAAGGAGGTTAACAATGGTTAACGTTTGCAGAGGGAACATCTATGGCTTTTTTACTTGGTCTGGCTCCTGTGTTTATTTTGCAACAAGAATTTGCTGCTTCTGTAAGCCAAAGAAAAAGCCTCTTGGGGTATAAAATGGTGTAGGATCTCAGGGAAGCAGGGTGTGTATGAGACATCCATGACAATCCAGACCTGCCAGTGTCATTCGTTCTGGGTTTCCCATCTGTCTCCCTTAGGTGAAGTGGGGCGTCCTTTGCAAAGTATGAAGCCTACACTTGCCATACGCACTTTAAAATTTTTTTTTAGTTGTATGCTTTGGTTATTTTGGGTTCAAGATAGCAACCCCAAATGAGTTCAAGATGCCATTTTTTGGGAAGAGAATGGAAAAGCAGGACATGACAACTGAAACAAAAGCAGAACGGCCAGAAAATGGTGATTCCAGGGAACCGATGGTGAGGAGAGGAACAGAGCAGGAGGGAAGTGGGTTGCCCTGGGTGCCTGAGTCCAGGGAGGTGGGGCCTGTGAGCGGACCCTGAGGAGGATGTCGTGTGGACTGGCCCAGGACTTGGCGCAGCACTGGAAGATGCCTACGGCTCCAGAACAGACCAAACAAGACGTAGAAACAATGAAGGAACAGTGGGGGGAAAACTCCTCTCGTTTGCAGCAGCTGCTCATGTTTTCTTTGGAGTAGTCAAAACAATAAGCTGATGTCTTAACCCCCTTGCCTGCAAATCAACTGGGGAGACTTTGACATCTATCGCTGTCTTGATGCAGTGAGACTGACTCGCTCTGGGAACCTGCTGTGTTGAATAACTAACTGAGCACCATGTCCACCAACTTGTTCAGATGATAGGTGTCAGGTCAGGGAAGCCCGACTATTATTTGTACAACTATGAATATTTGTTTCTTTTCTCCCATTGAAGAGATTTGATTTGTCTATTGTGTTTACTGTTGTGCAATCAACATGATACTATCAATTGTTATATTTGCAGATTCACTGCTTTCTCTGTAGAGTGATGATAGTAATATAAACATAATAAACATTCACTGACGGCTTCCCTCAGGCCCTCTGCTGCATGCTGAATGTATTACCTCATTAACTCTCACAATTGTTTGATGAATGAAGAAGTACTGTATACCTCCCCCCCCCACCACCCCATTTTTCAATAAGGAAACAGAGGCCAAAAATGATTTAGGAACTTACTTGACAGTTCAAGGTCTGTTGAGCTTCCCTGGTGACTCAGACCATAAAGAATCTGCCTGCAATGCAGGAGACCCAGGTTCAATCCCTGGGTCAGGAAGATCCCCTGGAGAAGAGAATGGCAAGCCACTCCAGTGCTCTTGCCTGGAGAATCCCATGGACAGAGGAGCCTGGTGGGCTACAGTCCACAGGGTCAGAAAGAGTCGGACACAAGTGAGCGACTATCACTTTCACTTCCTTTTCAATGGGGTGGGAGGTTTCAAACCTACAATATTAGACTCTGGTTCCTGAAAGCTTAATTTCTATGTTTTACTTCTTTGCAAAGCTAAACTTTTACACTGCGTTGGAGAGAGATCTATAGATACAGAATGAAGTCTTAATTAATGGTTGTGCTGACTTTTCCTGTTTCTGGATTTTTTTTTTTTTTTTGGTGAAATACAGATTTCTTTGAAATGCATTCATAACATACCAATGTTACTGGGAAATAATATAACTGATTTGGGGCTTTTGTCTTGGTTTGACTTGGGCCTAATTTTATTACTAATTATAAAAATAATAAACTTGATAAAATGCCTAACTAGAATAAATGTGAAAGACTTCTTTCTTTATTCCCATCCCAATTTCCAAAAGGTGACTACTGTTAGCAATTTTAAAGTAAGAAATATATTACTTCTGGAAATGTTACTCCTTTACAAACATAAATATCAATGAATACATACATATCTTTGGAAATAAAACACAAACAGAATTATGGCCAAGATAATTTTCAACGACTTTCTTTTTTCATTAAAAACATGCACATAGCTTTAGACTCATCAGTTACAAAATGTATACGCAGATATATATGCAAAACATTTATTGCAGTTCTTTGGCTATAAGAGGAAAAGACTAAAAACAAACCAAATGTTCATCCATTAAAGATTAAATTAATTATATTACATAAAACGGATGACTGTGCAGCATTAAATGATTTATATATGCACTGGCATGGAAGAATGTCTTCTGTTATTTTTTATCTTTACTTAAACTTTCTAAGTCAGGTACTGAGAAGCACACACATTTCCCCTTTTACTACCTTGCCAAAAAAGACAAGCTTAACACCTTTAGCTTTGAGGCCATGTACAGGGTTGATGCTGAGGCTGAAACTCCAATACGCTGGCCACTTCATGCGAAGAGTTGACTCATTGGAAAAGACCCTGATGCTGGGAGGGATTGGGGGCAGGAGGAGAAGGGGACAACAGAGGATGAGATGGCTGGATGGCATCACCAACTCGATGCACATGAGTTTGGGTGAACTCCAGGAGCTGGTGATGGACAGGGAGGCCTGGTATGCTGTGGTTCATGGGGTCGCAAAGAGTCGGACATGACTGAGCGACTGAACTGAACTGAACTGAACTGAACAGGGTTATTGAAATTAAAAGGCACCTTTGGAACGAAAGCTATTAATATGACAAACCTAGACAGCTTATTAAAAAACAGAGGCATCACTTTGCCAACAAAGGTCCGTATGGGTCTTCTCTGGTGGCTCAGACAGTAAAGAATCTATCTGCAATGCAGGAGACTCCAGTTTGTTCCCTAGGTCAGGAAGATCCCTTGGAGTAGGGAATGGCAACCCACTCCAGTCTTCTTGCCTGGGAATTCCCATGGACAGAGGAGTCTGGTGACCTATAGTCTATGTGGTTGCAAAGAGTCAGACACGACTGAGTAACTAACACACTTAACAGGATTATTGAAATTAAAAGGCATCCTTGGAAAGACAGTTAGTAATATGACAAACCTGGACAGCATCTTAAAAAGCAGAGACATCACTTTGCCAACAAAGATCTATATAGTCAAAGCTATGGTTTTTCCAGTAGTCATGTATGGATGTAACCATAAAGAAGGCTGAGCACCGAAGAATTGATACTTTCAATCTGTGGTGTTGGAGAAGACTCTTGAGAGTCCCTTGAACGGCAGGGAGGTCAAACCAGTCAATCCTAAAGAAAATCAGCCCTGAGTATTCATGGGAAGGACTGACACTGAAGGTCCAATACTTTGGCCACCTGATGCAAAGAGCCAACTCATTGCAGAAGACCTTGATGGTGGGAAAGATTGAAGGCAAAAGAAGAGAGTGCCAGAGGATGAAATGGTTAGATAGCATCACTGACTCAATGCGCATGAATTTGAGTAAACTCCAGAACATGGTGGAGGACACAAGAACCTGGTAGGTTACAGTCCATAGGGTCACAAATAGTTGGACACAGCTTAGTGACTAAACAGTAACAGGGTTACTGCTGGAAATTTTGTCTCTTATTCAATAATTCAGAACATTTCCTTTGCCAACTGCAAAACAAATGTCAGTCTCGGTGCCTGTAATGCACAAACCACTTGTTTTTCTATGTGTTTCCACGGAGAGGGAAAAAAGGAAGCAACTGATAGGAACGTATTTTCTTGTTCCAACTCTAGCTCTTCTTTGGGCACCTTTCATATGATAGTATAGCCATACATTAAAAGTAAAAATAAAACAGAACACAACAATAAAAACACCCAAGTCAACTCAGACCTGAAATAGACTTAGTAAATTATTCATCTAGTGGGTTTCTTCTAAAAATTTTGAAAAGGTTGTCAAATTTTATTTCTATAAGTGTAGCACTTTAGGGAGATGTTAAAAGTTTGACAAGTTTTTCCAGGTGTCCTTTGCAGAACAGAATGAATCTTGGCATGTAAATCTCCTTCGCCGGGTCCCAGAGTGGTGGGTTCTGTGTCTTCCTGTTTCCTGATTTCCTAAAGATTTGTCCTTAAGTACTACCTCTGTGGGGGCTTCCCTGGTGGTTCAGATGGTAGAGTCCACCTGCAATGCCGAAGACCTGGGTTCAGTCCCTGGGTCAGGAAGATGCCCTGGAGAAGAGAATGGCTACTCACTCCAGTATGCTTGCCTGGAGAATTTCATGGACAGAGGAGCCTGTGACTGAGAGACTAACACTTCCAATTTTTCTTTTTCACCACCTCTGGGAAAATGCCTGGTGGTCCAGTGGTTAAGATCCCACAGTTCCACTGCAGGGGGTATGGGTTCCTTTCCTGGTCTGAGAAATAAGATCGTGCATCCTGCACAGCACAGCCAAAAAAAAAAAAAAAAAAAGTATCACCTTTGGGCATAGCACAGTTCAGTTCAGTTGCTCAGTCATGTCCGACTTTTTTCAACCCCATGGACTGCAGCATACCAGGCTTCCCTGTCCATCACCAACTCCCGGAGCCTACTCAAATTCACGTCCATTGAGTCAGTGATGCCATCCAACTATCTCATTCTCTGTCATCCCCTTCTCCTCCTACCTTCAATCTTTCCCATCATCAGAGTCTTTCCAATGAGTCAGTTCTTTGCATCAGGTGTCCAAAGTATTGGAGTTTCAGCTTCAGGATCAGTCCTTCCAATGAATATTCAGGACTGATTTCCTTTAGGACTGACTGGTTTGATCTCCTTGCAGTCCAAGACACTCTCAAGAGTCTTCTCCAACACCACAGTTCAAAAGTATCAATTCTTCGGCATTCAGCTTTCTTTATAGTCCAACTCTCACATCCATACATGGCTACTGGAAAAACCATAGCTTTGACTAGATGGACCTTTGTTGGCAAAGTAACATCTTTGCTTTTTAATATGCTGTCTAGGTTTGCCATAGCTTTTCTTCCAAGGAGTGAGCATATTTTAATGTCACGACTGCAGTTGCCATCTGCAGTGATTTTCAAGCCCCACAAAATACAGTCTCTCACTGTTTCCATTGTTTCCCCATCTATTTGCCTTGAAGTGATGGGACTGGATGCCATGATCTTCACTTTTTGAATGTTGAGTTTTAAGCCAGCTTTTTCACTCTCCTCTTTCACCTTCATCAAAGGCCCTTTAGCTCCTCTTCGCTTTCTCCAGTAAGGGTAGTGTCATCTGCATATCTGAAGTTATTGATATTTCTCCCAGCAATCTTAATTCCAGCTTGTGCTTCATTCAGCCCAGCATGTCTCATGATGTACTCTGCATATAAGTTAAATAAGCAGGGTGACAATATACAACCTTGAGGTACCCCTTTCCCAATTTTGAACCAGTCTGTTATTCCATGTCTGGTTCTAAGTGTTGCTTTTTGACCTGCATACAGGTTTCACAGGAGACAGGTAAAACGGTCTTGGATTCCCATCTCTTTAAGAATTTTGTCACATGTATATGTTGGGGCTTCCCAGATGGTTCAGTTGTAAAAAAAAAATCCTAGTGCCAATGTAGGAGATACAGGCTCCAACCCTGGGTTGGAAAGATCTCCTGGAGAAGGAAATGGCAACCAACTCCAGTATTCTCTCCTGGGAAATCCCATGGACAGAGGAGGCTGGTGGGGATTGCAACAGGGTTGAACACAACAATGGAGCAACAACAGTAATAATGTGTATATGTTAATCCCAAACTTCTAATTTATCCCTCCTCCTACCTTTCCCTCTTTGGTAACCGTGTCTTTTCTGTGTCTGTGAGCCTGTTTCCGATTTGTAAATAAGTTCATTTATACCATATACATATATATATATATTTAGATCCCATACACGTGTGCTGTGCCAAGCTGCTTCATACATGCCCAACTCTTCAACACTATAGACTATAGCCCACTAGTCTCCTCTGCCCCTGGGATTTCCCAGGCAAGAATGCCGGAGTGGGTTGCCATTCCCTCCTCCAGGGGGATCTTCCCAACCCAGTGATCAAACAAGATCTGTTATGTTTGTTATTTTTGCTGCACTGGCAGGTGGGTTCTTGACCACTAGTGCCACCTGGAAAGCTGACATACACATGATACCATATGGTATTTGTCTTTCTCTGTCTGACTTACTTAGTAGCATCATCTCTCTCTCTCTTTTTTTTTAAATCAAAACCACAGGTAGAGCTAAACACGTCTTTCCTAAAAACAGGTTCTGTGACTAGAAATGAGGTTAATCACAAAATTGTCCCAAATTCTCAGCCCTGATGCATCAGTGGATGAAGACTTGGTCAACTGTGCCAGGCCTCGGCGTGGGACCTTCCTGGCCTTGTGCAATTTGCTTACTGAGTAGGGGTGCATATACTGACTGAGTCAACAGGCCGTACTGCAGAGAAAATATCAGACTATCTTCCTCCTTGTGGCCGTTCCCCTATGTGTCACTTTGTGAAAACTGCCTGTTTTGTGGAAACAAATACGTTTTGGCTTCTTTGGGGTTCTGTGCAGCCAGCAGAAAAGCCAAGTCGAATCCCATTCTCTCTTGTGAATCATCCTCCCATCTGCCAGCTAAATTCTGGCTGAGGACACAGGCTTTAGGCAGAGGAGATACAGAGCTAGAAAGAAGCATGTTGAAACCCAGATCTTAGGCCATTTGTAGTGTAATTAGAAACATAATGTTTTGACTTAAAAGCTGATCACATCTGATATGGTGTCAGTAAGACAAGATAAATATTTTTTTTAATGTAATTTAATAGATTCAGAGCTTTAATGAGGACACAACTTCAAATGCTATCAGTGTGAAATCACTCTCTCCTCATTGCTTTCTTGACAAACTGTTATGAAATCAGGCTAGAAATTTCTACAGTGTAATAATGAAGACGGGCTTCCTAGGTGGCCTAGTGGGTAAAGATTTGCAGTGCAGGAGAGGCAGGAGACTCGGGCTTGATCCCTGGATCAAAAAGATACCCTGGAGTCGAAAATGGCAACTCATTCCAGTATTCTTACCTGGGACATCCCATGGACAGAGGAGACTGGTGGGCTACAGTCCATAGGGTCGTGAAGAGTCTGACACGACTGAAGTGACTGAGCAAGCATAAAATATATACGTCACATGTGAATGACTTTAAACTCAATATAAAACACCATGGGTTATTTGGGTATCTCATAGACGGTGAGAAGAAAAGATAAAGCATATAGGTTGAGCAGAAAACTGTGAATACCAAGATACACTTTGAGAATTTGTTATAAGAATTCCCATAAGAAGCATATTTACACAAAATTATAATATGTGTGATCACTTAAAAGTTGGCTGTGGTGACATCGACCTCATAGAACATGGATTTTATTAGTGCAGCACTAAGTACTAGAATTTACTTCTCTGATGGACTGGAATGAATGTAATGACCTTCTTCAGTTCATTGGCTGGCCCATGTGATGGGCGGTGAGCACATAGGTGCCATAGGCTTATGCCCACCTTGCAGGTCGGGTGCAGAGCTTGGCCTGACCGATAGCAGGCTCTCAAGCAATTGTTGGATGAGTGAATGGATGCGTGAACGAACAAAGGAAACATGAACCTTGGCACTAAGAAAGAGGATCTAGGTCTTGCAGGTTTGCTCACTTTGTGTTGTTTCCCATGATCTCGAGAGGTTTAGCTCTTGGGGGCAAAGACATGTCATGTAAATGACACAGGAAGGAGGTTACGTGAGTCTAGCTGATTCACCATTACTGATAGAACCCTAGAGTGTGGGGTGTTCTGCGGGGACCTTGGACTTGATCTTTCTCTTTGAAAAGTACCTTCCGGTGACTGGATGGGAGACCCTTTCAGATTGTTTCTGCCTTCGAAGTAAATTGGTGTCTGTGTTATCTCCTTGGTCTGGCTGACCACTTCTCAGGTTCACCCTGAGCTTTAATTCCATAAACCTTCCAAGTTTACAGTTACCCCTGTGACTCAGTAATGGCTTCTATCCCTGTCTCTCTCTCTCTCTCTCTTTTTTTTTTTTTTGTCTTAAAGATTTTTTTTTTTAATATGGCCCATTTTAAAAAGTCTTTTATTGAATTTGTGACAATATTGCTTCTGTTTCTTGTTTTGGGTGTTTGGCTGCAAGGCATGTGGGATCTTATTTCCCTGACCAAGGATTGAACCCTCACTCCCTGCATTGGAAGGAGATGTCTTAACCACTGGACTGCCTGGGAAGAGCCCCTTTCCTCTCGACATTAACTTAAAACTTTCCCTCCTTTTTCATTTGTTTTTTTTTTTTTTTCCTATAACTCTCCTTCCCCCTTATCATTTTTTTTCTCCCTCTATATTTGACTTTCTTCACCAATCCCCTCATTTATAACATTAATTTTAAAGACACTTCCCTGGTAGCTCAGACAGTAAAGAATCCATCTGTAATTCAGGAGACCTAGGTTTGATCCCTGGGTTGGGAAGATCCCCTGAAGAAGGGAATGGCTACTCACTCCAGTATTCTGGCCTGGAGAATTCCATGGACCGTATAGTCCATGGGGTAACAAAGCGACTTTCACTTTTTAAAGTTTGGGGAGGATGGGCATGGGGAAGGAGGACAAGAAGGAGAGAAGATGCATATATATGTATATGAAAGTGGAAGTCGCTCAGTCCTGTTTGACTCCTTGTGACCCCATGGCCTGTAGCCTGCCAGGCTCCTCTGTCCATGGAATCCTCCACATGGAATCCTCTGTCCATGGATTTCTGCCACAACTATTGCGCCTGTGCTCTCGAGTCCACGTGCCACAACTGCAGAAGCTCGAGTGCTCTGGAGCGCATGCTTCACCACGAGAGAAACCACCACATTGAGAAGCCCGAGCACCGCAGCAAAGATCAGCCCCCATTTGCTGCAAGTAGAGAAAAGACCAAGCAGCAATGGAGACCTAACACAGCCGAAAATAAATAAATAAAATTCCAGCAAACAAATTAGTGCCTTACCTGAAGAGAAACTGTTCTTGTATAACATCCTTCAACATACAGACTTTCTATTTTTCTAACATTCAAAGTAAAGAAATCATCCAGGTTTTAGCGATGACGAGAGTCAGCTGTTTGCTTTTCTTTCCCATATTTGAATACTGTTTCATTTCTTTTTTTCTTCTCTAACAACTGGGCTGGCTTGCTGGTCGTTTACCAAAATCTAGCCCTAAACTGAAGTCTGGAGGTGTCTTTTCTTCAGACATCAGAGAAGGTGACAAGGGGCCTGTGATTTTCTTTCAATTAAGCCCTTCAGCAAGCCTCATGAGAATTCTCTAGATTTTAGTCAATATTAAAAAGGAAAAAAAGAAAATTACACTTTCTGGTCGTGTTTTTTTGCCTTTTCGGAAGACATATTGTGCCTGTGACATCACACAAAGAACCCGGAGATCTTTTGGATAATGTTAACCCACTCCAGTGTTCTTGCCTGGAGAATCCCAGGGATGGAGGAGCCTGGTGGGCTGCCGTCTACGGGGTTACACAGAGTCAGATACGAATTTAGCGACTTAGCAGCTTAGCAGCCCTGAATCAGTCCACTGCAAGTCCATGAGGCCACAGGTAAAATAATGCTGGGAGATGTTCTGCGGAGAAAGGCCCTGGGAAGAAGCGCAGCGGCTTTCTGTGAGTCAGGAGGGAAGCCTGGCTTGGTGATCAGGAGAACCACCACCAGTTCAACAGCACGGAGGACTGGATGTGAAAATGTGAGATAGGACATCGTGCCAGGTACATTTTCAGAGTGATCATGCCACCATTTGGAACCTAGGTCTGAGACACCGTGTCTGTTTCCAGAGAAGTCAGGGAGGGATCAGGAGTCCAGACTGGGCTTGGCTCTGGAGATTGGCAGAAAGAGGTGGCACAGAGAGGGAGGGGAGGAATACAGGGAGCTCGCTGGGTAGGGCACTGGGGCAGAGAAATTCAGCCACTCTGGATGCAGGGTGGTGGCTGTGTTGGAAGTCTTTTGAAGGCAGCTGTGCTCCAGGCCACACTTGAGTCCTGGAAAGGGTGGTTTGCAGGTACCCAGGGAAGAGAAGACCTCTGACCTTCAAGCTGATGAGTTGGACAAATGAACGTTCACCATGGGGCACCTTGGGGGTTGGGTTGGTGACGTCAGGAATTTGGTGTGGGTAAGCAGGAAAGAGTTTTGACTTCGAGCAGATGTGATATGAGGTCTCTGGAGGGGTCTCCTGCTCAGAGAACCTCGAGCAGGACCAAGCTGGCCCTTGGGGTGAAAGGGTATAAGGGGGAAGGGAAGGGGAAATGTTGTCTTATTCAATTTCAGGGCCTCAGGGGTGACAGAGACAGAGGAAAGTGGTTGAAACCAAAGATGAGGGTTTCAAGTCATCATCCCTGTTTTTATCACTGTCGTTGGAAGGGTCCTGCTTGATCCACTCTTCAAGGAAACCGTGACTTCGGAATCAGGCCAGCTGGTCTGTTCTGTGTTTGGTGTTGGCAGTTGTGATGCTTAGAGGTGCGTTGGCTCAGCCCAAAAGGCCCAGGGGTTTTTAGGATAGTTTAGAAGATAGAACAATGACATCTTTGGATAAACTGATTCAAGAGCAATACATCTGCCCTCCATGCATCTCTAATGTAAAGACCACTTGGACAGTATCCTGGTAATGACGTCCACTCCCTCTGGCCCTCTGTGGCTTCCTGAACTCTCATGCTTACCGAGGCTGCAGCCATGGTGTGTCCTGATGTTCCTGGACTGTAGGTGTTGGTATCCTGGCCAAGATTCCGTAAACCACACCAGGAATTCCCAGAATGCTAACCTCTGAGGCCAAGTTTACAAAATGCACGTCTTATTTTCCCTTCTTCATTGTTCACAGAAAATATCTGTCTGCACTTAGCCTGACTCCAGTCAGAAAAGGATGTTTATGGTCCTGTAGGCACATGTTAGTGACAACAGGTATTTCAGATTAAAACACACACACACACACAGAGTAAAGTAATATTTTATTATGTATCTACAAGTCAGATGTCCCCAGATTTCAACTCTCTGGAACAGAGTTCCCAACCTTAATTCAGGAACTAAAGCCCATGCACGGACATCATTATACTTTGCACCTATGTTTTTTGCACATGGCTATCAATTATTTGTTGTTGTTTTGTTGCTAAGTCGTGTCTGATTCTTTTGTGACCCCATGGACTACAGCCTGCCAGGCTCCTCTGTTCATGGGATTTCCCAGGCAAGAATACTGGAGTGGGTTGACTTGTCCTTCTCCAGGGGATCTTGCCAACCCAGGGATCGAACTTGGGTCTCCTGCACTGCAGGCACTCTCCTGCATCGGTGCATATTCTTTACCCCTAAACCACCAGGGAAGCCCTCTATCAACTAGGTCTCTTACCCACAAAAGAATAGAATATTCTCTTTAGTGTAGACCCAAACCGTGGGGAATGCGAGGAAATATTTGAATTAATGTGTTCTTACGTGTTATGGGAGATACATGTATGTAGTTAAGAAAACTTCAGAAATGTTTCAAGGTGCTTCATTTTTGTGGGTAGAGAGAAGAGTGTATATGACATTTGTTGTGTTTATCCTTTTATCACATATGGTTTAAGTTTAAAAGTTTGGGTGTGAAATGGATGAACTGCCTTTATCTGGAAAATTTCATTATATATAGCACTTCACTTCCCAAGACTCCAAATGAAGTGTCACTGGGTATATGTTCTGATTATTTATTTTTCCTTTGAACTGCTTCTTATGGTCCTGCCTGTTCTGAGTCACAGTTTTTCTCCATTTCCTCCTGTTTCTTGGTTAAAAGCAAAATCATCAGTAACTTTAGATGAAAACTGTTTGGAGGAGCATGCTGAGATAATCTGCTTGGAAGACGCTGATTGATTTAGGTCTAAAGAGAAATGCAAACCACACCAATTCGGCCTCCACTCTCTCCAGAGCAGCGTCCAAGTGCCTCATTTAGAGCCTCTGGCTTTTCTCCTGGCACCTGTTGTTTCACACAATTTCATAAGCTGTCTGCTTCTAACAAACAGATCTGCGCTGTTCCCACAAGCAATCGAAGACACATCTCCTCTCCATCTCAAAGCCCAGGCACCCTCAGAATTTTGTCCCAGCCTTGCCTTGCCTTGCGTGTGTGCTCCCAGTATCGAGGGTACAGGAGGGTTATCAGTTTTTCTCTTGTCTGACAGTCCTGGAGGATCTCCATGAAAGGCAAGTGCAGCTCCCGCACATCAGAACTCTAGAATGAGCCATATGTCATGCAGTTTTACTGCAGATAATGTGGCCCTTATTAAAACTTTGCTTTCTGAGAACACCTTGCCTTCCAGAAGCTTGGTCTCTAGCATAAAAGGGTGACTTGGTCTGTTGCCACAGTCAAGTTCTCACCATGCTCAGGCACGTTTTGTTTTAAGATTTGCCTGTCTTTGTGGAAACCTGCACCTCCTCAAGCCTGAAGGTTTCCACTTAATGCTTCTTTTATTATGGACCCAAATAACGTCTTATGATATCATGGAAATACGGAAAAGTCAGAAAGCAATGCTCTAACAGCAAGGTGACTCTGTGTGTGTGTGTTTGTGTGTGTAAAGGGCTGCTCTTGATGCTGCTGTTTAGTCACTAAGTTGTGTCCGATTCTTCGCAACCCCATGGACTGTAGCCTGCCAGGCTCCTCTGTCCGTGGGGTTTCCCAGGCAAGAATACTGGAGTGGGTTGTCATGCCCTCCTCCACGGGATCTTCTCAACCCAGGGATAGAGCTCATGTCTCCTGATTGGCAGGTGGATTATTTATCACTGAATCACCAGGGACGTCCGTGCAAAGGGCATTGAAAGGTAATTTAATGGCGTGGGAAGGGAGTTGACACTGACATTCTGGATACTTTGAACTAACTCTTACACACTTATTTTGAGCTTCAAGACTTAAAGAAATTCTTGAATACTTGTGAAATAAATTGATTCTGAGATCATCTTCTGGTTGGAAGATTCAAAATATGTTTATTTTCTGGCCAATCTGGCTTTCGTGTGTGAAGCTGGCCCTCAGTCTGTGGTGTCCCGGGTGAGCTTATCTGTATGGGTCTCCTCACTGCCCACAGGACTGCGTCTTCCCTCCCTGACCCCAGGCAGGAATGTTCTCCTCACATTTTCTTTTTCTTATTCTCTGCAAGAACCTCCCGGCAGCAGAAAGGAGAAAGAGTCAGATTACAAAGAATCATGTAAAGACCAATGATGTTTCTAATTGCTTAGGGTTCAAACCATTTACCCAGAATTCAAGCTTTCTTTGTGGGATTGTGGACACTAACCAGTGGTTAGCTGCTTGACTCTTGGGAACTTGTGTCTTCCTTTCCTGGTCTCCTCGCTCCCAAGAGGACGTGGAATGTTGGGGGAAGTGACCAAGGGCAGGATCTTCTTGAAGAAGAGTCATCCCAGTTCTTTGACCTCTTCGGTCTCAGCCTAGGAACTAAGACCTAGGCTGCTGTCTTTGAAAACACAGAGCACATATCCTATAGTCAGTGTGCATGTGTGTGTATATGTGTGTGTGAGCAAAACCAGTGGTGTTTACAAGTCATATCTTCCAGGTTGCAAAAGGCTACAGATGTGTAGGACTGGAAAGGTCATGGTCAGTCTTTGATGGTTCTTATCCCTGTGGCTTATAGAATTGCGTTTAATCAGTGGAATAGGAAAAACAAAATAGTTCAAAACAATTTAAAGAATAATTAGCAAGTCCCTGCAATGGACTCACATCGTTTTAGCTGCCAGGGCTGCAGGGCTACAGTTAGAAGTTTCCTGTTTAGTTTTTAAGTCTATCAGGGAAACAGACATCGAAAAAGTGATTTTTTGAGGGGATCTAGGGACAATTTGGGAAAAGAGGAAGATGATGAAAGTGAGTGATCTTTGACTTTTGTGAGCCCTAAATAGTAATCAGAAATACTTTAAAAAATCTATTGAGTATGAAAACATCAAAAGCTTTATACAATACAGATGACGAGGAACCCAGGTGGGAGCAAGGATTGATCATTGGTTATAATCTTCCTAAATTAAACACGATGTAAAAACACATGTTGGGATCAGGAGAAAAAGCACCATGGTGATGCATGATGCAAAATGATCTGCCTTAAAGGAACCATGCTGCTCTCTTGAAAGAGAAACCTTAATACCACAGGTGCTTTGAGAGTTCTGCCTGAAAAGCATGCACGCTTGGAAATTAAAAGTGCTTTAGGAATTCCAATTCTTCAAATGGGTGATTTTTTTTGATGTTGTTATTCTATCATAACCCCAACAATGGTGAGGTACAGTGATTTCATCCTTTAAAAAATCATACACTACAGAGCTTTACAATTAGAAAAGATCTCTTTTTAATTCTCTCTCAATATGTCTGACTCTGCTACTTCCCTCTCCCGTTTGTTTGGCAATAAGATGGCTAACGCAAATAGCCATTATAGCTGGTATATAAATAGCATTCTCTGCGCCATGTACCATGCTAAACAATTTGTATGCCTTATCTTAGCTAAGGCACAACAAACCTCTTTTCTAATTTCCGGTTTAGAAATACAGTATCAGATTTAATAATGTAATAAACCATCATGGAAAAGAATATGGCAGTCCAGTGGTTAAGACTTCCCCTTCCAGTGCAGGTCTGATCCCTGCTTGGGAAGCTAAGATCCTGCAAGCTTCTTGGCCAAAATACGAAAACATAAAGCAGAAGCAATATGGTAACAAATGCAATAAAGACTAAAAATGGTCCACGACCAAAAACCAAAAAACTTAAAGAAAAAAAAAGAATATATATATGTTTAACTTAATCACTTAGCTGTACACCAGAATCTAACACAATATTGTAAATCAACTGCACTTCGATTTTAAGAAGGTATCAGATTTAAAGGGTTTTGTAACTTGCATGAAAGTGATGGAGTGGGCATATATCTGAATCCATGTCCCTTTGTGTTTAATTAATTTAATTTTTGGAAATTAACCAACAAGTTATGAGATTTCTGAGATAATTAATCCATCAGTACAATTTCCACTTGGAACTCTCCCCTTGCCAACTGTCCGATCCTTCTGAAAATTTTCCCTAATTTGTCTAATACTTCTTCCTTATTGACCCATAATTCATTTAATAGTATGAACACACACCACACTGTCCAGGAAGCCACTGTTTGGGAATTCTCTCGCCTTTTTTGTATCCATTTTTCCACCATTAATTTAAAATGAAGATTCAGTTGTTCCTCTGCTATCAGACTTTCGGGTTTAATTCTTATGGGATAAGGCTCACATTTTTTTTTTTTTTGAAATAAATTGCAGGAATTGACACACCTAAAGAAATGAATCACAGTGAGAATTTAATTAGGTCATTGAAGGTAGAGATTAGGAACAAGAGCTAGAAAACACAGGGGCTTAGAAACTCAGTTCAAGGTAAAAGGTGAATTCATAGAGCGATGGCCCCCTTACACACACACACACACACACACACACACACACCACCTTTTCTTGCAATTATTAATGTTGGAGCAAGCTAAACCAGACCTTGTACACATCCTTCCGTGATGACAGAAATATTCTCAATATGCAACAGAGTCGACTTAATAAATAGGCACAATCTAAAAGTTGAGAGTTATTATTTTACTTGGTGGGAATTTTTAGGACTTCAAGCTGGGGAGATCATTTCAAGTAACCCTGAAAGAACTTCTCCAAGGAGACAAGGGGAGGAGTCAGGTTATGTAGAACTTTTCCAACAAAGGAAAGGTAGTCTTAACATCAAAAGATTGTTTTTAATTAGAGGAAACCAGATATCCCAGGTGAAGAGATTTAGTGCTTTTCTGTAAACGGGAAGATGCAAGAGTCTGGGCTCGCTGAAATCATTCCTTTCCTATGCATCTCAGCTATCTGGGGCCAGTTTCTCATATCTTGAGCTCCCTTGGGGCTCACCTTCAGGAGTGGGGAGTGGCTGCAGCCTGATAGCTGCTATGGTAGGTATTCTCCTTTTTGAGTGCCCTGAGGGCTCACAAGCTCCTCACTGGGGGGCTGCAATCGCTGATGACTGTGACTTCCTTGCTTATTGATACGGCAGGAAATACTCCATTTCTCAGAGCCTTTAGCAAGTATTTGAGATATGACTGGTGCAACTGTATTTTAATCTTATTAATTAATGTACACAGGCACATGTTGCTGATGGCAACCATATACCAAGGCTCTGGTACCAACTGGGGGCCCTGAAATTCAATTCAGTTCTGACACTAACAACCCACAGTTAGTGCAGATCCCCCTAGTGAAAGGAAAATTCCTTCACAAGACTGTCCCCACTTATGAAGCAAGCCACAAATTCCAGGTATTCCCAGGCCACCTGCAAGTCTGCACAGTTGACCACAAGTTTAGGAGTTTCCCACAATCCCCTCCGGTTCAGTGACTTGTTAGAATGCTTTAGGACAATTTAGGATTACCATCTTTTAATGAGTATAATGGATACAAATGAACAAGTACCTAGGGTAAGGTCTAATGGTCATCTCATTAGCATAAACTCAGGAATCCTGTAGTGGTTCAGTTCAGTTCAGTTCAGTTGCTCAGTCGTGTCCGACTCTTTGCGACCCCATGAATCGCAGCATGCCAGGCCTCCCTGTTCATCACCATCTCCCAGAGTTCACTCAGACTCACGTCCATCGAGTCTGTGATGCCATCCAGCCATCTCATCCTCGGTCATCCCCTTCTCCTCCTGCCCCCAATCCCTTCCAGCATCAGAGTCTTTTCCAATGAGTCAACTCTTTGCATGAGGTGGCCAAAGTACTGGAGCTTCAGCTTTAGCATCATTCCTTCCAAAGAAATCCCAGGATTGATCTCCTTCAGAATGGACTGGTTGGATCTCCTTGCAGTCCAAGGGACTCTCAAGAGTCTTCTCCAACACCACAGCTCAAAAGCATCAATTCTTCGGCGCTCAGCCTTCTTCACAGTCCAACTCTCACATCTATACATGACCACAGGAAAAACCATAGCCTTGACTAGACGGAACTTAGTTGGCAAAGTAATGTCTCTGCTTTTGAATATACTATCTAGGTTGGTCATAACTTTTCTTCCAAGGAGTGTCTTTTAGTTTCATGGCTGCAGTCACCATCTGCAGTGATTTTGGAGCCCCCCAAAATAAAGTCTGACACTGGTGGGGCTTGTGGTAAATAACACAGACACTCCTGTCACTTGGGAAATTCCAAGGCTTTTAAAGCTCTGTTCCAGGAACAGAGGACAAAGACCAGATCCATCCCTTCTATCACGGGCAGAGAGGCACATGATCTATCTCCCGAGCTGGAGTGAGTTGGTCCAGCTCCCCCTTTCCCCACTCCCCTCACCATCGTTTGGCTCTGGATCCTCCTGGTGAGGATTTAAAACCCTGATATGTGGGTCTCACCCCCAGGGGTTCTGCATTAATTAGTATGGGGAGTAACCAGGACACTGAAGTTTTCAGGGTATCCTCCTGTGTAGCAAAGTTTGATTCCTGTAAACAAACCTCCTCTTCCCTTAGAACCGAGGAGACAGGCCTCTCTCCACAGGCTGCAGGGTGCAAACCCAAAGGGTGAGGGAGTGGAATTAACCTTTTTTTGGTTTTCCAGGAGATATGGCAGTGTTATAAGGGATGCCACCAGCACTATTTAGGGCTGGCTATTCTATTCTATTCTCCTTACTCCTGCAAAGATACCAGGCTTGGGATCTTTCAAAACTGGAATTGCTTTATGCCCCCAAGCACCCTCCAGGGCACAGACACTTTGCTAGGAAGCCCTAAACTATCCTATGCATCATCATTGTTATCATCATCCTTGGGGTCATCATCACAGTAATAAGGCTGGTTGTGACCAAACCTGCTGGACAGAAGCCTGGACAGATCTCCAGGGAGAAATGGGGCCTCCATCCCAAGCCTTCATGGGGACCCTTCTTTGGCTAGGTTTCCAAGTGAGGCACTCTCCTCTGGGGGCACAGACTTAAATAGTGTTAGTCGCTCGTCATATCTGACTCTTTGCAACCCCATGGACTGTAGCCCTCTAAGCTCCTCTGTCCATGGAATTCTCCAGGCAAGAATGATGGAGTGGGTTGCCATGCCCTTCTCCAGGGGATCTTCCCAACCCAGGTCTCCTGCACTGCAGACAGAGTCTTTACCATCTGAGGCACCAGGGAAGCCCATTAACTTAAGACACTTTACATAATCCTTTCAGTTAGGTATTTCCATTGTTTCTTCTTCCAGTATTTGTCTACATGTCACCTAATCAGTACAGCCTCCCTGAACACCTTCATTTTTCTCAATCACCTTGGTTATCATCTGGAATATTTCACATACTCACACACACACACACACACACACACACACACGTGCTTTCTTGTTCATTGTCTGCCTCTCCATGCCAGGAGGTAAGCCGGTAATAACGGGGACTTTTGTTCAGAAATGTAAACAGAAAAGTGCCTGGAACCTAGTAGCCTTGCAAGTCTGTACAGAATGGTCGATAACCTGGAATCTACATTTGGAAATCTGGAAGCTTCTAATTCTGATTGTGTGTCATCCATCAGATGAGAAAAAAAAGAATACAAAACCTTTAGGAAGACCAATTCCAGTATGATCTTGTCCCTGCACTTCTATCTGGCCTTTCTTCTGTCAACAATTCTCCTTTTGCTCCCTGAACAGCTATTGTTGTTGTTTAGTTGCTAAGTTGTGTCCGACTCTTTGCAACCCCATGGACTGTAAGCCTGCCAGGCTCCCCTGTCCATGGGATTCTCCAGGCAAGAATACTGGAGTGGGTTGCCATTTCCTCCTCCAGGGGATCTTCCCGACCTGGGGATTGAACCCGTGTCTCCTGCATTCGCAGGCGGATTCGTTACCACCAAGCCACCTGGGAAGCCCGCCCTGACCAGTGGCCCTGTTATAATAAAGGAAGTTCTGTGCAGTGAACACGGCTGTCTGTGTCCTCGATGCCTTGTTGAAATGCGCTTCTCTCACTTACCCAGCTAACTCAATCTCATTTTTTCTTTTCCTTTCCAGTTTTATTGAGATATAATTGACATCCAACACTGTACAAATTTTAGGGTTTACAGACTAATGATTTGACTTACTCTTTGTAAAGAACAGCCCCCATTAGCTACAGCCAGAAACTCCACAGAGGTGAAGAAGAAGCAAAGAGAAGGGTATTCTGAGCACCGTCCATGTGTTTGTCATTATTGGGCAATTTCAACACACAATGTGATTTTATCCTCTCAGGTCTTTTTTTTTTTATTTAATTTTTTATTTTACTTTGGAGTATAATTGCTTTACAATGTTGTGTTAGTTTCAGGTATACAGCAAAGTGATTCAGTTATAAGTATAATGTATATCCATCCTTTTTCAGGTTCTTTTCCCACGTAGGTTATTGCAGAATATTGAGTAGAGATCCCTGGGCTCTACCATAGGTCCTTGTTGATTATCTATGTTATATACAGTAGTGTGTTTGTGTTAATCCCTGTCTCCCAATTTATCCCTTCCCTCAGTGTTCCCCCTTTGTTAACCATAAGTCTCAGACCCTCTTGAGGTAGAATTCTCTGAAATTTTTACATGTGAAGAAACTCAAATAAAAGGGATTTAAGAAATTAACTTCCCTAAAGTCATATGCCAAAGGCTTTGACTGTGTGGATCACAATAAACTGTGGAAAATTCTGAAAGAGATAGACCACCTGACCTGACTCTTGAGAAATCTATATGCAGGTCAGGAAGCAACAGTTAGAACTGGACATGGAACAACAGACTGGTTCCAAATAGGAAAAGGAGTATGTCAAGGCTGTATATTGTCATGCTGCTTATTTAAATTATATGCAGAGTACATCATGAGAAACACTGGGCTGGAAGAAGCACAAGATGGAATCAAGATTGCTGGGAGAAATATCAATAATCTCAGATATGCAGATGACACCACCCTTATGGCAGAAAGTGAAGAAGCAAAGAGCCTCTTGATGAAAGCAAAAGAAGAGAGTGAAAAAATTGGCTTAAAGCTCAACATTCAGAAAACGAAGATCATGGCATCTGGTCCTGTCAGTTCATGGGAAATAGATGAGGAAACAGTGGAAACAGTGTCAGAGTTTATTTTTTTGGGCTCCAAAATCACTGCAGATGGTGATTGCAGCCATGAAATTAAAAGACGCTTACTCCTTGGACCAACCTAGATAGCATATTAAAAAGCAGAGATATTACTTTGCCAACAAAGTTCTATCTAGTCAAGGCTATGGTTTTTCCAGTGGTCATGTGTGGATGTGAGAGTTGGACTGTGAAGAAAGCTGAGCACCGAAGAATTGATGCTTTTGAACTGTGGTGTTGGAGAAGACTCTTGAGAGCCCCTTGGACTGCAAGGAGATCCAACCAGTCCATTCTGAAGGAGATCAGTCCTGGGTATTCACTGGAAGGACTGAGGCTGAAGCTGAAACTCCAGTACTTTGGCCACCTTATGTGAAGAGTTGACTCATTGGAAAAGACCCTGATGCTGGGAGGTATTGGGGGCAGGAGGAGAAGGGGATGACAGAGAATGAGATGGCTGGATGGCATCACTGACTCGATGGACGTGAGTCTGAGTGAACTCCAGGAGTTTGTGATGGACAGGGAGGCCTGGCGTGCTGTGATTCATGGGGTCACAAAGAGTCGTGCTGCAATTCATGGGGTCACAAAGAGTCGGACATGACTCAGTGACTGAACTGAACTGAAAGTCAGATGACTAGCAAGTGTGAAGCTGGTTTTTTAAAGTAACACATAGCCCACA
Source organism: Ovis canadensis (assembly GCF_042477335.2). NCBI lineage: Eukaryota > Metazoa > Chordata > Mammalia > Artiodactyla > Bovidae > Ovis > Ovis canadensis. The sequence goes on along the minus strand of NC_091257.1, from coordinate 26,979,963 downwards.
TTGTAAAAGCAATCCAGTCCCCAAAATAGAAGATCCTAGGACCCAGTTCTGGCCCAGAAAATGATGAGTTATGGTTTATTGCAATATATACTTTAATTATGAAGTAAAAAAGAAAAAAATCTGGCACTCTGGCCCTGTTGTCACAGAGATGAACTATTTAGTACTACAAAGTGTCTCATGGGCAAACAGTGATCACTGAGATTTAACTTCCAAGAACTCTATTCAAGGAGGTTTCCACTTCCTAGACTTGCTCACAGTCTATTTCTGAAAACAAAATTGGGGGGTAGGTGGATATTTGGGGCTTCTCCAGTAGCTCAGAGGTAAAGAATCCACCTGCAATGCAGAAGATGCAGGTTCGATCCCTGGATGGGGAAGATCGGCTGGAGAAAGAAATGGCAACCTGCTCCAGTATTCTTGCCTGGGAAATCCCATGGACAGAGGAGCCCAGTGGGCTACAGTCCAAGGGGTCATGAAGAGTCAGACATGACTCAGCGACTACACAACAGCAACAGGTGTATACTGACACTTATTTCCTGTTGTAGAAAATATGAGTAGCAAGAGCATATTCCCTGACTTTAATCTCAGAGCTGTATTTTGGGACCCCCAGATAGAAACAAGTTTCTGTTTCCTGTGAGGTGTGTGCATAGTATGAGTGTGTGTGTGGGAGGTGGGGGTGGGTGGTGTGTGAGAGGCTGAGGGTGAGACAGCGTTCTCTAGAAGTCCTTTCAAGTACCAGTCGACAGAAGTAAACATAAAACAGAGGCAAAGGGCATAAAAAAAATTAGCTGTCTCTAAAAGAAAACAGTCCTTAGGAATGAATTTGCATCTGAAGGAAAGCAGGACCCTCATCCCTGGCAATGCCACCTGCACCACTTAGGAAGCATGGGATGCATGCTGAGGTGCAGTCCGTGAACATCAAGTAGATTTACAGACAATCACAGCACGACTATGTGAGCCGGGAAGAACCAAGGGCAGAGTGCTTACCTGGACTCCTGTTCTGGGAGCTGCGTCTCTATGTGAGGATGGGCTTAGGAGAGCTGCATTGGGCAGAGTCAATAAAATCCTGAAAACAGTGCCAGGAGTGAAGATACATTGAAAATGGATTGGTGGCCTTAATGTAGCATCAGTTCCAAGGATGGAGACAAGGAGATGGGCACAGGACGGGGGACCAAATGAGAGAGACCGGAACCCAGAGAAGGCACTGGGGAGAGTGGGTAGAAGATGGAGTTGCATTGGTCCCCCCACGTGCTGGAAATTAAGCCTGAAGTTTTCAATACAGTGCCTAAGCATTAACCCATGGGTGAGTGGTAGAGGGGAGAGAACACCAGGATAATCAGAGGACATCAAACATTTCCTTTTATAGCAGTGGGGGCAGAGAGTGCACACAGGAAACCAGAGCTCTAAAACCACAGCTCAAATCGCTTGCTATCTTCTTGGCTCTTTTGATAAAAATAGTACTCACTGGGGAATTGTTTGCAATTCAACTTCAAGACTGCCTCTTATTATCTCTCATTTCATTGTTTGAATTAAATTAACTGATGATAGAAAAAAAATCAGGTGATTTCAGCAGTTCATAAACTTCCTGGAAATCAAGGGACCACTATTTCTATAGTGAGCACTGTTGCATGGCTTTGTTGAAAATAATCAGTGAACCGACTGTCAGTATTAGGTGCTGATTATGTACAGTAAAAACAATAACTCAGTTAATGTACAGTCTATATGTTATGTATTTCCAAATTTTTTGATAAACTAAGGAAGGAAGTGGGAGAGAGAAATTTTCAAGTTTGAACATAAATTAATGTGCAAAAATGGCAGTGAGACACCCGGTTTTCAGGAGGAAAAGGTTAATGGGGAAAGAGCTTATCTACAACAGTCAAATGTCAGTAAAGAAATTGCATACTGATGAGTCGAAATAGTAAAATGGGGGATAGGAAAAGAAAGACGGTGAAATCAGAGATTCCATTAAAAACTTGAAGATTTTCTTATGAATATGATAATGTAATCTGTGTTTTCCTCCTCTTCTGAAAAAGCAAACAAAGGCAACTAGGAGTATTTTAAACTGTACAAATTCAGTTGTCCCTGGAATTTAGAAGTCAGGTAATCTGTGGACTTGAAAATACTTGGCTGTGCATGCATGCTAAGTCGCTTCAGTCATGTCTGATTCTTTGCAGCCCTATATACTGTAGCCCACCAGTACTTGCAGGGACTTTCAAAACCCCAAGATTAGACAGAAGCAGATGGGAAGAAATGAAAATAAGGAGCTCAGAGAGTGTTGATGGAATCGTAAAATGCAAGATCCACCAAAGAGCTGTGGCCAAGAAAGAGCCATTAAAAACGCCATGGCTGATAGTGCAAAAGCTGTATTTCTTGTTTATAACAGTGTATGTGCTGTTCCAGGATGAGGACAGCTGATGGCAGAGGGGATAATGCATCAGTCTGGTTCAGACTTGCAAAGGAGAATGGAAACACAGACCTACCCAGAAAAATAATCTTCACAGGGAAGGAGCAGCTAGTCTTCTTGGGAGTGAAGAAGAGGTAAGCCCACTGTCATGAAGCCTAAAAAACCATCCTGCTTCATCTCTACTTAGGAGTATTCTTGGAAATTCAACTTTCCAAAGATTAGTGGGTAAAAAAGAAGCAAAGAAAAGATACAAAAGAAAGTGTGGAGATCTGCAAACCTCTCCAACCCATGTAGCAAAGATAAGTTGAGACCGAATATTTTACCGTGATTTTAAAGAGCTTAGGGCTTCCCTGGTGGCTCAGCTGGTAAAGAATCTGCCTGCAATGTGGGAGACCTGGGTTTGATCCGTGGGTTGGAAAGATTCTCTGGAGAAGGGAATGGCTCCCCATTCCAGTATTCTGGCCTGGAGAATTCCATGGACTGTATGATCTGTGGGGCCACAAAGAGTTGGACACGACTGAGTGACTTTCACTTTCAAACATGTCAAACTTTTCTAAAGAGCTTAAGAAAGCAATTGTTTCTAAGAAGGAAGACCACAAAGTAGAAATTCAAGGGAGAATATCATGAAAAAAACTGTAGGTTATAATGGGAATTCGCTGGCAAGTTGTTAAGACTCCTTGCTTTCACTGCTAATGGTGTGAGTTTGATACCTGGTCAGGGAACTAAGATTTCTCAAGCCACATGGCACAGTCACAGATAAATTAAAGTCTAAGGCAAAACTTAAAAAAAAAAAAAATCAGTGGGCAGAACTCAGAAGAGAAATATAAGAAAAACAAACCCTTACAAAAATGAAAAGGAAATCTACAGATCCCAAGAGGAGAATCAACACTGTGAAAAAGACAGAAAGGTTTCTCAGGGATCTAAAGAAATTCCTAAAGAAATAAAAATGGAATAAAAGAAAATAGTGAATATTTTAAAAGCATTGGAGAGAAAATAGCAGATAAAAATGGTAAGGAAATTCAACATAGATGCAGTTAGAATCTTCAAAGAAGAAATGAGTAGAACAAATATACACTGATAGGTAAATTAAGTAAAATGAAAGATAGACGCCTCCATACTGCATGGAAACCTAAAAATAATATTTTAAACCCTTACCTCTTTACTACTTCAATAAACAATATAGTTTTGGGGTAAAAGATGAAATACAAATGAAAACTACAAAACAGATAGTCTCTGTCTAACATGGTTAACAACCAGCCATACATGGCTGCTTAAAACTAAATTAAATTAAACAATGAGTTTCTCTCTCACACATTCAAGCCACATTTTAACAGCTCAATAGCTACCAGAGGCTAGTAGCTATCACACTAGATGGTGTAGTTATAGAAAATCTCCATTGTCACAGATTGTTCTATTGGATAGTATACTGGCCTAAAATATAATTGTAACAAAACACTACATATGAGAATTATGGGGAGTAGCTAAATCAGTGCATAATTAAATGTTCATAACATTAAAAACATGTGTCAAAAATGATGAAAAACATTTAAAACATTAGAAAAAGACCTACAATACTGCCCTATAATAATGATAAAGGTTATTAAAGGCTCATAAAGAATTTCACGAGTTAGAAAAGAGAAAACCTGTAGCATCAATAAATAAATTTAAAAACGATTTTTAAGAAAAATATATGAATTACTGGAAAAACTACTCTTCATGGAGGGTAAAAAATTCAACATAAAAAAAAAGAAACAAAAAAGGGAGTGGACCAAAGGAATAGAGAAAATGAAAAGAATGAGATCACTTTGCTCAATTCTGAAAATGATTTCAATACCTGGAAAAAATGGATAATTTTTCAGGAAAATGTAACTGAAAGGTTGTTGCTGAACCATGCAAAGATGCCAGGATTCTTGGCCTCCGGAGGAGAAGAATTCAATCTGGGGCCCGAAACGAGGCTTGATAGTTCAGAGCTTTTTTGTAATAAAATTTTATTAAAGTTTAAAGGAGATAGAGAAAACTTCTGACATAGATATCAGAAGGGGGCAAAAAGAGTACCTACTTGCTTAGTGTTCAGTTCAGTTCAGTTCAGTCGCTCAGTCGTGTCCGACTCTTTGAGACCCCATGAATCGCAGCACGCCAGGCCTCCCTGTCCATCACCATCTCCCGGAGTTCACTCAGACTCATGTCCATCGAATCTGTGATGCCATCCAGCCATCTCATCCTCGGTCATCCCCTTCTCCTCCTGCCCCCAATCCCTCCCAACATCAGAGTCTTTTCCAATGAGTCAACTCTTCGCATGAGGTGGCCAAAGTACTGGAGCTTCAGCTTTAGCATCATTCCTTCCAAAGAACACCCAGGGCTGATCTCTTTTAGAATGGACTGGTTGGATCTCCTTGCAGTCCAAGGGACTCTCAAGAGTCTTCTCCAATACCACAGTTCAAATGCATCAATTCTTTGGTACTCCGCCTTCTTCACAGTCCAACTCTCACATCTATACATGACCACTGGAAAAACCATAGCCTTGACTAGATGGACCTTAGTCGGCAAAGTAATGTCTCTGCTTTTGAATATACTATCTAGGTTGGTCATAACTTTTCTTCCAAGGAGTAAGCGTCTTTTAATTTCATGGCTTCAGTCACCATCTGCAGTGATTTTGGAGCCCCCCAAAATAAAGTCTGACACTGTTTCTACTGTTTCCCCATCTATTTCCCATGAAGTGATGGATGGGACCAGATGCCATGATCTTAGTTTTCTGAATGTTGAGCTTTAAGCCAACTTTTTCGCTCTCCTCTTTCACTTTCATCAAGAGGCTCTTTAGTTCCTCTTCACTTTTTGCCATAAGGGTTGTGTCATCTGCATATCTGAGGTTATTGATATTTCTCCCGGCAATCTTGATTCCAGTCCAGCGTTTCTCATGATGTACTCTGCATAGAAGTTAAATAAGCAGGGTGACAATATACAGCCTTGACGTATTCCTTTTCCTATTTGGAACCAGTCTGTTGTTCCATGTTCAGTTCTAACTGTTGCTTCCTGACTTGCATAGAGATTTCTCAAGAGGCAGGTCAGGTGGTCTGGTATTCCCATCTCTTTCAGAATTGTCCATAGTTTATTGTGATCCACACAGTCAAAGGCTTTGGCATAATCAATAAAGCAGAAATAGATGTTTTCTGGAACTCTCTTGCTTTTTCCATGATCCAGCGGATATTGGCAATTTGATCTCTGGTTCCTCTGCCTTTTCTAAAACCAGCTTGAACATCAGGGAGTTCACGGTTCACGTATTGCTGAAGTCTGGTTTGGAGAATTTTGAGCATGACTTTACTAGCATGTGAGATGAGTGCAATTGTGTGGTAGTTTGAGCATTCTTTTGCATTGCCTTTCTTTGGAATTGGAATGAAAACTGACCTTTTCCAGTCTTGTGGCCACTGCTGAGTTTTCCAAATTTGCTGGCATATTGAGTGCAGCACTTTCAGCATCATCTTTCAGGATTTGAAACAGCTCAACTGGAATTCTATCACCTCCACTAGCTTTGTTCGTAGTGATGCTTTCTAAGGCCCACTTGACTTCACATTCCACGATGTCTGGCTCTAGATTAGTGACCACATCATCATGATTATCTGGGTCATGAAGATCTTTTTTGTACAGTTCTTCTGTGTATTCTTGCCACCTCTTCTTAATATCTTCTGCTTCTGTTAGGTCCAGACCATTTCTGTCTTTTATCGAGTCCATCTTTGCATGAAATGTTCCCTTGGTATCTCTAATTTTCTTGAAGAGATCTCTAGTCTTTCCCATTCTGTTCTTTTCTTCTATTTTTTTGCATTGATCCCTGAAGAAGGCTTTTTTTTTTTTATCTCTTCTTGCTATTTTTTGGAACTCTGCATTCAGATGCTTATATCTTTCCTTTTCTCCTTTGCTTTTCGCCTCTCTTCTTTTCACAGCTATTTGTAAGGCCTCCCCAGACAGCCATTTTGCTTTTTTGCATTTCTTTTCCATGGGGATGGTCTTGATCCCTGTCTCCTGTACAATGTCACGAACCTCATTCCATAGTTCATCAGGCACTCTATCAGATCGAGACCGTTAAATCTATTTCTCACTTCCAGTGTATGATCATAAGGGATTTGATTTAGGTCATACCTGAATAGTCTAGCAGTTTTCCCTACTTTCTTCAATTTAAGTCTGAATTTAACAATGGAGTTATATACTCTCCAATGAATCCAAAGAATGTCTGGATGTTGTAAAGGCCTCACCAGACCTACTCCCATAATTTACATTTTCAGATAACAGGACTAGCCAGAAGGTTTAATCCAGAGACTGTCCTCAGGCAGGATAGTGATAGTGATAGTGAAGTCGCTCAGTTGTGTCCCCGACTCTTCGCGACCCCGTGGACTGCAGCCCACCAGGCTCCTCCGCCCATGGGATTTTCCAGGCAAGAGTACTGGAGTGGGGTGCCATTTCCTTCTCCAGGGGTCCTTCCCAACCCCGGGATTGAACCCGGGTCTCCTGCATTGTAGGCAGACGCTTTACCATCTGAGCCACCAGGGAAGTCCAGGCAGGATACATTGTTGTTATATAATCCTAAGGAATGTAGAGGGGAAAAATGTTTGTCCTTTCTTCCTCCTTGAGAATTCCAGACCCCTCTCTCCTTGGGGATCCCTAGACTTATCAACCTGCCTAGGAAATGACTGTCTCATAATCTACCAAAGCTGACACTAGAGGAAATAGAGAAAAATATAAAATGCCTTATTTTCATAGAAAAATCAGAGTGATGACAAAGAGTCAGCTTCACAGGGAAATTCTATCAAAACTAAAGAGGAAAGAATTTCAAGGTTTTGGATACTATAGCAGAGCATTAAGAAAACACTCTCCAAATTATTTTTTAAAGTAAGTATAATATTAATACCAAATGTGATGAAAATTTTAAAAGTTCTGTCAACAGATCTTATTTATGAATAGTAATTCCAAAACTATAAATAAAATATTAACAAATGGAATTCAGCAGCACATTAATTATAATCACATTAGACCTATCCTAGAATTCAAGGATGATTCAATAGTAGGGAATGTAACATAACTTATCATGTTCGTAGAAAAATCTTATGCTTATCCACACAATCTCTCAAATGAAATTTTTAAAACTCAATAGCCATTTTCAATTAGATAATCAGTAAAGTTGGAATATAAGGACACAACTTTAACTTGATAAAATATGAATATCTCAGTTTAAAAGCCAGCACTAGACACATTCCCATTAAATAATCAGAATCAAATCCAGGATGCCCACCAATATGATTAATATTTCACTGTAAAATTAAATATGAAATTTGACAAAAGAAAAAAATGCATATTTAAAAATTGAACAGAAGATATAAAACCATCACTCTATTTGGAAGACAATAAAAATGAATACTTGGAACACTAACATGAACCAGTTAATCAGTTTTTGAAACTATAAGAGAATTACTAAAGGAATAAAGCACAAAATTATATAGAAATCAATAGCTTTCATATAGGTTAACAGTAGCCAGTTAGAAGACATAACAGAAGCAAAGATCTTTTTTATAATTGCAATTCAAAGGAAAAACAGGAATAAAACAACACAAAATGTGCAAATTCAGGTGGAGAAAACTTTAAAATATGAATAAGAGACTTCCTTACTCCATCTGGGCTGCTGCAACAGGACACCACAGAATGGGTGGCTTATGAACAGACATTTATTTCTCACAGTCTGGAAAGACTGGAAGTCCAAGATCAAGGCACCAAGATCAAGCAAACAGATGGTGTCTGGTGAGGATTCTCTTCCTGGTTCACAGATGGACTTCTTACTGTGTCCCCACATGAAGAGGCGAGGGAGCTCTCTGGGGTTTCCTTAACAAGTTGTTTGTTGTTGTCTAGTTGCTCAGTTGTGTCCGACTCTTTGCACGTAGCCTGCCATGGACTGTAGCCTGCCAGGCTCCTCTGTCCGTGGGATTTCCCAGCCAAGAATACTGGAGTGGGTTGTCATTTTCTTCTCCAGGGGATCTTCCTGACCCGGGGATCAAACCCACACCACCTGTTTGGCAGGCAGATTCTTTACCACTGAGCCACCAGGGAAGCCTCCTTTATAAGAGCACTAGTCCATTCTTGAGGGCTCTGCCCTGATAATCTGATCTCCCCCCAGAGTCCTCACTTCTAAATATCATTGCACTAAGGGTTAGGATTTCAAGGTTTGGGAGCAAAGACACAAAAGAAGACATCTACTCGGAGGCCCAGTAATCACACTTCTTGTCACTTATCTCACAGGTATTCTGGCAGATGTTGAAAAGATGTATTACAAGAATTACAGCACTCTCTGTAATTGCAGAAGACTGTAAATTAACACAATCTCTATCGATGGTGAAGTGGTTGATAAAATATGGTATCTACTTTGACATATGCAAGTAAAGAAAATTTCTATATATTGATGTGAAAAGATGTCCAAGCTATAGTATTAGCTGAAGGAGCAAGATGAAGAACAAAGTGATTAGAGTTTTCCTTTTGCTGTTAAAAGGGGAGAAAATACTTACCTTTATTTGTATGCATTTCTACTTCGGAAGGAGACATCAGAAACCCATGACGACGGTACCCTGTGGGTGGGTAACAGGAGCTTGAAGGAGTCTTTCCATTGCATTCCTTTTAATATATTTTAAATTGTTTAGAATTACCAATTCAAAAGTAAACATAAGATATTTAGAAGAAATACTACGTAAATTGTGTAGAGAGTGGTGCCTATCAGCCTAAGCTTCAGTCTCCATCACTGCCTTAACTCAGATTTTAGAGCCTGACTGTGAATGTTGCAGGGTGAAGGGACTTGGGGGGCTGCTGATATACCCCCTGGGGGGATATGAGGGTTTGTTTATTTTCTGCAATCTGACTTTAAGTGAAATACACTTGCTCTAATTTTCCAGCACACTCAAGTCAGTGAAATGCCTAAACCAATGTCCCAGACATCTCTGAGTGTCCCCCAAAGTGCACTGAGTTTTCCTGGAGGGCCCCTGGTTCCCACAGGCTGCAGAGTTCTTCAGAGCTGGCAACGTGGGATGTGGAAAGACAAGCACAGTAGCACTGGTATCACTGATTTCTCTTGGGATGGACCATATTTTGATGTGACATTATTGAAGCTCCATGTTAAATGACTTCTGTGACAAAGTTCTCTTAGGCAAAGCCAACTGTGCTGAGGGTAAATGTGATCATTGTTCTGTTTACTCAAAATAAATTACCTTTAAGGTGTAGAGGGAGATAGATGCATGTGGGCATCTGGATTTAACTGACTGCAGGCCATCGTGGACCGGCTAGTTCTGTCCTTCTTGCAGCTGCTGGGAAATGATAAGAGCTCAACATATGTTAGAAGCAACAATCACAAGCAAGGGGTATAACTTGTCGTTTTACTATGTGTGAACTAGAAGTTTCAAAGGATGAGTATTAGTTTAATGTAGAATAACAAATATTTTTTATCGGAGGATAATTGCTTTACAATGGTGTGTTAGTTTCTGCTGTACAACAATGTGAATCAGATATATTTATCAGGGGTTTCAAGACATACATATCAGGGGCTTCCCTGGTAGCTCAGATGGTAAAGAATCTGCCTGCAATGCAGGTGACCTGGGTTCAATCCCTGGGTTGGGAAGATTCCCCGGAGAAGAGAATGGCTACCCATTCCAGTATTCTTGCCTGGGAAATCCCATGGACAGAGGAGCCTGGTGGGTTGTAGTTCATGGGGTCACAAAGAGTTGGACAGAACGGAGCAACCAACACACACACACACACACGCACACACACACACACTATATATATATATATATATATATATATATATATATATATATATGCCTGCATACATCCCCTTCCTCTTGGACCTCCCTCCCACCTACTCCTCTAGGTCACCGCAGAGCACCGCGATGAGCACTCTGCACTGTACTGTAGCTCCCCGCTGGCTATCTATTTCACAAACGGCAATTTATAGCGTCACTGACTCAGAGGACATGAATTTGAGCAAACTCCGGGAGATAGTGAAGGACAGGGATGCCTGATGTGCTGCAGTCCCTGGGGTTGCAGAGAGTCAGACATAACTTAGCGACTGAGTAACAACAAAGGGTGTGTGTGTGTGTGTGTGTGTGTGTGTGTGTCTATGTGTGCGTCTCTATTTGTGCGTGTGTGCTACTTTCTCAATTTTCCCTTCCCCACCTGAGTCCACGTTCATTTCTGGTCTCTACATCTACATCTCTATTTCTGCCCTGCAAACAGGCTTATCTGTACCATTTTTCTAGATTCCATACATATGTGTTAATATATGATATTGGACAATAACAAACATTTAACACATGCCAGGACAGGGCCACTTCTTTGCTTTGGAAAGGACTATGCACAGTTTGTGTGACCGTTCATCCACCACCTGACCCACACCTACTCAGGGCTCCTAAGAAAGGGTGTGAAAGGCAGAAATCCATTTTCCTCTGCCAGTGAGAAGGCTGCTGCCACCTATAGGTGTCCGTGAGCAACTGCATATCAGAGATAAGGGTGGAGGGAGAGAAATCCAAGCAGAGGAAAATATATGGGAGTTAAGGCCCAAAAGGGCTTCCCCTGTGGCTCAGCCGGTAAAGAATCCTCCTGCAAGGTGGGAGACCTGGGATTGATCCCTGGGTTGGGAAGATCCTTTGGAGAAGGGAACGGCTACCCACTCCAGTATTCTGGCCTGGAGAATTCCATGGACTGTATAGTCCACGGGGTCACAAAGAGTCGGACATGATTGAGCAACTCACTCACTCAAGGGTCAAAAAGGAGCAGAGGAAGTCTTCCTCTCTGCCTGAAACACAGCTGTTTCCAACTTCACCTCCATCCTTTAGAATCCGCAGGGCATCCAAGAACATTTAGGTGACATTTTTTTTTTCAATTAATTACTTTAAAGTATTTGTTTCCTTTTCAAATATCCTATAAATCCTAGAGTCAAGAACTCTAGTAGGTGGAAGGAGCTTTTTAAAGCAATCCAATCTAGGTTTTAACCCCAAGAGTCTATCCCACGAAACCCTAGACAGAGTCATCAAGCCTGCATGCTGTGGCCAATTTTCTCTGTCAGTGGACGGAGTCATGAGGGTTTCCAGGCACTTGGTCTAATATTATTCTGGGTGTTCCTGTGGGGATGCTGGCCGCAGGACCATGCCCCCACCCATCATTCAAAATTCATCTTGAACCCATGCCACGTCTCTCATCACCCTCCAGCCACAGCGGCCCCTTAATCTTCTTCCAACCTGCCCACTGTGTCTGCCGTGGGGTCTTTACCCTTCGAATCCCTGTACCTAGAACCCTCTTGCCCCAGCTCTTCCCACGGCTGCGCCTTACACTTTAGTTTCACCATCATTCCTGTTCTAGAAAGAAGTTCTTATCTCCTTATCACTGTTAATCAAATCATCTGATTTCATATATATATATATATATATATATATATACACACACTATTGATGCTATGTATAAAATAGGTAATGAAAACCTGCTTTATAGCTCAGGGAATTCTACTCAATGCATTGTGTTCACCTAAACAGGAAAGAAATTTAAAAAAAGAGATGATGTATGTATACATATAGCTGATTCACTAACCCAAGGTTATAAAGCTACTACACTCCAATAAAAATTAGTTTAATGAATGTTTAAATAAAATCATCTTATTTATTCCCTTCCCCTTTTGCTTTTCAAAAGGGATTTTGTTTTTACTTATTTATTTGTGCTTGCCCCCTCCACTAGAATATAAGCTTGTTTTGTCCCCAGTTACATCATAAAACATGTATGGATGTGAGAGTTGGACTATAAAGAAAGCTGAGCGCCAAAGAATTGATGCTTTTGAACTGTGGTGTTGGAGAAGACTCTTGAGAGTCCCTTGGACTGCATGGAGATCCAATCAGTCCATCCTAAAGGAGATCAGTCCTGGGTGTTCATTGGATGGGCTGATGTTGAAGTTGAAACTCCAATACTTTGGCCACCTGATGTGAAGAGCTAACTCATTGGAAAAAGACCCTGATGCTGGGAAAGATTGAGGGCAGGAGGAGAAGGGGATGACAGAGGATGAGATGGTTGGATGGCATCACCAACTCGATGGACATGGGTTTGGGTGGACTCTGGGAATTGGTGATGGACAGGGAGGCCTGGCGTGCTGTGATCCATGGGGTTGCAAAGAGTTGGACATGACTGAGCAACTGAACTGAACTGAACTGACATCATAAAACAAAATAGATGCTCAATAAATATCCATTGACTGGATAACTAATGACTCCCTCTTAAAAGTTACTGAAAAACATTGTACCACTCCTTTTTAAAGTCCCCAGAAACTGATTACCAAAGGAGAACCTAGAAATGTGTTCCTGGTGAACTCTGCCTCTTGTCAAGCTCTTCTGATGCCCAGCATGCTTCTCTTTTTCTTATTTAACAATTTTTTAAAATGTGGACCATCTTTTTTCAAGTCTTTATTGAATTTCATACAATATTGCTTCTGTTTTATGTTTTTTGGTCCTCAAGGCATGTGGGATCTTACCTCCCTGAGCAGGGATTGAACCCATGTCCCCTGCATTGGAAGGCAAAGTCCCAACCACTGGACTACCAGGGAAGTCCCCAGCATCTGTCTAAGGTCACCTGTTCTGTGCCATGGATTGCCCCTTCATACAGTTAACTGTATGTCCCATGAAGAAAGAAAAAACTTGCCTTTGAATAGTACAAATTAGCTCTTCCAGTTAAATTAGGGTGAAATCATCTAACAAAGTCTAGTTGGTATTATTTCACTCTCAGGGATGATAAATACCAAATTAATCTGTGGGTAGAGTGGTTTGTTCTCAAGTTCTCTAAATGAACTTGCAGAACATCAGTGCCTCTAACTGAGGTCATCACCCACCTGCGGTTTCAGCTCCCTTCAGATCTGTTTCTCCAAAAAATCAAGAAAGTCTTGCTTGTTTTTTTCTGACCCAGGAATCTTGCTCAGTTGGCTTGTTTGGATGCCTGGCCATTCATGTGAGCTGAGAAGCAACTCTTCTACTCCTTTTGTGGAAATTGTAGAAATTTTCTGTACAGTGAAAGTTGCTTAGTCATGTCTGACTCTTTGTGACCCCATGGACAGTAGTAGCCCGCCAGGCTACTCTGTCTAGGGAATTCTCCAGGCCTGAATACAGGAGCAGGTAGCCATTCCCTTCTCCAGGGGATCTTCCCAACCCAGGGATTGAACCCATGTCTCCTGCATTGCAGGTGGGTTCTTTACCAGTTAAACTACCAAGGAAGCCCCTATCCAGTAGCAGCACTGGAAAAAGAGCTTTACGACAAATGACAAATGCAATTCGTCATTTTCTGATCATGCTATTTTGCATACCTTAACTTGAGCCTTCTCGCTGGTGATAAAGACTGGGTCATGACATCTCTTCTCCACACTGTAAAGGACCAGAGGAAAAAGCTGCAGGATGGATTCATCCTACTTTTCAAGGTCAGATGCTATGTCTCATCAAGGTCAGCCCCACACACAAGGTCTCCTGGTCTGGTGGGCCCTCAACCATACCACAGGGTCATTTTTCTAGGTGTCCTCTTGTAGGGAAAACAGCAAGAATGAGCCATTTATATCTGGTTTTTTCAGACTTCAAAAATGCATTTTATGAAAAAAAAAAAAAACAGATTCAAATGGCTGATTCTTATTCTGTTTTCCATATAGGAGGAGATCTAGAACAATGACCTTGTGGTGTGATTGAGGGCTCATTGGACCAGGAGACCTTGTGTGTGTGGCTGACTTTGATAAGACATAGCACTTTGACTTTGAAAAGTAGGATGGGTTCATCCTGCAGGTTTTCCCAGCTTTAATATGTGAAGCTTTGCTATTGCAAGTAAGACTTCAGATATTAAAATGCAGTGACAGTATCTTTCTTCTTCTCTCAAACCAATCTACATTTTATTTATAGGAGAGAAACCAGGTTCTGTGAAAGCCCATAGAATTGAAATGCTGAATAATTTTATATTTACTCTTAAATATTTATTGAGAATGTACCAGATGCAATGATTCAAACTTTTATGATTCAATATGGCTGGATAGTGCCAGCGACTCAATGGACAAGAATTTGAGCAAACTCTGGGTGATCGTGGAGGACAGAGGAACCGCCAGTCCTCTGTCAGGACTAAAGGGCTGCAGTCCATGGGGCTGCAGAGTCAGACACAACCAAGCGATTGAACAACAGCAGCAGGGCAAAGCACTTTCACTGTATCTGGTGTGAGACTCTCAAAGGCGCTGATAGGAGGCAGGACAGTGATGACCAGGTCTGTTTCACAGAGAGGGAAAAAGGCAGTGAGCGGAATTAACTGAGCTGCCTGGTTTGGGGCTTCCCTGGTTGCACAAAAGGTAAAGAATCCACTTGCAAGACTGGAGACCCAGGTTCGATCCCTGGGTCGGGAAGATCCTCTGGAGAAGGATACCCACTCCAGTATTCTTACCTGGAGAATCCCACCCACTCTAGTATTCTTACTTGGAGAATCCCATGGTCAGAGGAGTCTGGTGGGCTATAGTCCATGAGGTTGCAAAGAGCTGGATTCAACAATAATGACTGTTTATTGAGTACAAATCATGGTAGGTACTATGTGAAGTGTTTTACTTGTGCTATTTGTTAAATTTTTCTAACTCCCATCAAGACATAGAGAAGATAGATATAAACCTATCTGTATCTGTATATCTAAACCTACCTATTCATCCATCCATCATATCTATTCATTTTGTCTATTATGTATCATCTATATATTATCTACGTATCCATTTATCTATCCATCTAGTCATCCATCCATCATATCTGTCTATCCATCTATCTACTTTTAAATGTACCTCAATAGTTTTTAACTGGGAATAGTCTTGTCCCCCAGGGATATTTGACAATAACCAGTGGAGAGGTTTTTGGCATCTAGAGGGTAGAAGCCAGCAATGCTGCTAAATATCCTGCAATGCACAGAACCGTCATCCCAAGAAAGAATTATCTCATCCAGAATGTCAATAATGCCAGGCTTGAAAAACCTTGATCTCCTCCCTTGTAGAAGTATTGGTTTCATAAATGGGTAGGTTTCTAGCTGTAATAATCATAACAGTTAACTTTGAGAGGGGACTATTTCCACACACTCCTGTATTATTATTCCCATCTTAGAGTGGAGGCAACTGAAGCTTAGAGCATAATTTACTCAACTGACACATTTAGTAAATGACAGAGCTGAAATGTAGGCGATTCAACAGCTGGGTCTAGACTCCTAACCATCACGTTATATTGAACTTTAATATGTTAGTTTCATTGTATTTCATTGGTATGATAAGCCTAATCTTTTTTTTTTGACTTAGAAAGCATGGGTGGCTGAAGGGGGAGGCCCAGCTGTGCTGTGTGAAGCAGAACTTCTCGCAAAATGAATTTGCAACGACTGAGGGAAAAAAGATTATAAACAAATAAAAGTGTCTGGTTCACTCCAGTGCACTGATTTATGACCAGGAGTAAAGTCCTTTTGAGAAAGGATACTATAGGATGATTCATATTTGACATAAAACATTCTGCCTCCAGCTGAGGAAACTGGCAGGGCCTCACCTTCTCATATAAATATTTAAGAGCACCACACTATCATTTATTAAGTTTTCTGAAGACTCCGAGTGGAGTGCCTGGTCCCAAATGCTGACTTTCTAAGGATGTTTCATTTGCTTTCAGGCCACTGGAGGACTTTGGAATCACTTCTGGGAACCATTTCTCTTTGTAGGATTGAGAGCAGCTTTGGTGTTGCTGCTGGCTTGCTCTGGGTACCAGGGCATTTTTCCTTTATACATGTGGGGAAACCAAGGCCCTGGTATCCCCATTTGCTGTTAGCATGAGATCAAGTTGAACTCTTCTGGCTCAGGTGGTCCCCCACTAAAGACCGTAATCCCAGACCTGGGCATCCCATAATGGAGGAGGTGAAGTCTAGAGATGGGTAATGCCAGCCAGAAGGAAGACTTCTGTATTCACTGAAAAGTCTTCATTGACCTCAGTTTGTCTCCCTGGGGACCATCAGAAATTGTGCCATTGTGACTTTGTAGGACAGAGAATGATGCCAGGGACTGACCTCCTAGGGGATTCAGACATCCTTGCAAGTGCTGTAGACTGGGCCCCTGGGCGTAAATGGAACTGTGATCACAGGCGAAGAGGCTGGGGTATGTGTCAGGGAGGAGGGTGAACAGCTGGGCAAGTCAGATGGAATCTGGAATGAAGATCAAGATAAGGAATGGATAATAAATACTATAAAAGAGATAATTAGCAAGGACCTACTGTATAGCACAGGGAACTCCACTCAATACTCTAATAACCTATATGGGAAAAGAATCTAAAAAAAGAGTGGTTATATGTGCACATATAATTGATTCACTTTGCCATACACCTGAAACTAATACAATGTGGTAAATCAAACTATACTCCAAACCATACTTTTATTTTTTAAAAAGAAAAGAAATACTGAAGATTCTATCTCACTCTTTATTGAACTTTTCGAAGACTGCACAAATGACATTCATCAACTTCTCTTTTCCTTAAAACACAAACACACAAAACCTTTATCTCCCAAGCCTACTGGGATGGGAGGGATGCCCCTCTTCTCCAGGGGCAACCAGTGGGATTTATTGCTATTTCATGGAAGCAGCTTATCCACCAGGGATGAACCAAAGAGGGGCTTTTGCTCAAGATTAATGGCTGAGGTCACCTCTTAAAAGCCTGTCATTTAAATGAACAAAGGAGCAATTGCTTCCTGACAGCCATAGTGGCAAAATGGAAGCCTGGGCATTGATGTTTCACCCACAAAGCTCCACTCCTCTTTACTCCATTTTATCCCTTGACCTGTTTTTATAATCATTTCACCTCCTTTCTGCAAAGAATTACTGGCAGTCGCTAACACACGCGGTGACCTTCCTGCCTGGTAATTTCAAGTACCCCTTCAACAAGAGGTCACTAATGATTGCTCATCCATCCTTTCAGCAGCACATGATAAGGGTTCTTCCCTTTGGATGCGGACCAACAGGTGAATGGAAATTAGGGCCAAGGGTTGGACTGGTCACCCTCCGGAAGAGGGAAGCCTCTGGCTCGCCCTT
The DNA here is from genome assembly GCF_042477335.2 of Ovis canadensis. Taxonomy (NCBI): domain Eukaryota; kingdom Metazoa; phylum Chordata; class Mammalia; order Artiodactyla; family Bovidae; genus Ovis; species Ovis canadensis. The sequence goes on along the minus strand of NC_091257.1, from coordinate 26,962,462 downwards.
CACCACCTGGAGGTCAAGTCCAGCATCTCAACTCTCACAGTGCAAATAAAAGCAGAATCACCATATTCTGTTAGAAAGTGACTATTTCCCTGAAAATACTAAGGACCATCTTTGTAAGCAGATAGGCTAGGTGATCTGTGGAAGAAACAGACCAGCAGTGGCTTTCCTGACATAAGGGAAGCCATTCTGGTCTAAACCATTTTGTGATCTAAGCCTGGGTGCCATGCTTGCCCTGGAACAGGTCTCCATAATCAATGATCTTAAAGGAAGTAATGGAAACACAGGAGCAAAGGAAAAGCAGTCAGGAAACAATAGTTAAGCAATAAAACCAGGTCCCAGTTCCTCCTCCAGGGATGTGAATAATAATCTGATAGCTGCTTCCCTTGTGGCTCAGATGTTAAAGAATCCACCTGTCATGTAGAAGACCCAGATTTGATCCCTGGGAAGATCCCCTGAAGAAAGGAATGGCTACCCACTCCAGTATCCTTGCCTGAAGAATCCCATGGAGAGAGGAGGCTAGAGGTCTACCTACCGTCCATGGGATCGCAAAGAGTCAGACATGACTGAACAACTAACACTTCCACCTTCACAGTCTTTGAGTCCTGTAGGAACTAAGGCCCCCAGCAGGTGGAAGGCGGAAGGATGATGTTGATCCCCCTGAATTCAATCAACTAAGGCTTGGACTCTGTGGACCTTTGTCCCAATTTTATGTTGAATTCTCCTCTGCTCCAGCCCCTTTATGAATATGCATGTACCTTAGCGTAAAACTCCCCAAATTTTGCTGTTCAAGGAGACACTGCTCTGGTACTCTCATTACTTGCTACAAGTAATAATACGTCATTCTTTCTCTTGATCTTTGACTTGGTTGTGTCTACGGGTTTGACACTCACAAGAGGTAAACCCAGTTTAGGGGTCACATCTTGGTTAAAGAATACACATCCCTGCAGAGTATTCCTTTGTTTTATAGTATCTGAAGGAGGAAGAGGACTTAGTTTACCCTCTTGTCCCAACTTTGAAAGCAGCAAAAGAAAAGTGAGAAATCTACAGCTTCTGCTGGACTCTCTCAGAACCTCTTTAACCCAGAAGACAATCGTGTCTCCCCACAGATCCACAAATTCTCAACAGTGGTCAGTATAGTACTGGCCTAAAATTTCTAAACGCAGATTGTCTTTCCATTTCAAACTTCACTTTGATTTCCCCCAAGAAGTACAGGATGGTGTTTAGGAGGCAGTGCAGGGCAGGGGCTAAGAATGCAGACCCTGCTACCATATTAAAGAGATTTGAGTCATATTTTGGACACTTCATAGTAGCAGGACCTTGAGAAAGTTCAAGCTTTAGATCCCTTGTCTGCAAAATGGTGATGATAATTTTAACATAGTATTGATGGTATTTGCATAGGGCTAGAGTAGCCCACAGACCCAGTACTGTGCCTGGGGCATAATAAACATTTAATAAATATCAGTTTTATTAGAGTTATTGCTGCCTCTAACTACTACTATTAGCAGCGTGTACACCATGGGATTCAAGTTAGATGGGCCACTGATGCCAATGTACACTGCAAAATGCCTACCTATGGCCTTCCACAAGGAAAACACTTAATAAATAAAACACTTCAGACTTAATCAATAAAATACTCAAGTAAAACACTTAAGACTACTCTTGAGAACAATTTGGGAGAGACTAGAGTAAAAGATGGTGATTGATCCATTGGTAGACCACTGCAGCTGTCTAGGCAAGACATGGATTAGTTGGGGCCTAGGTTGGGATGGAAAAAGTAGAAAGTAGTTTGGAGTCAAAATCAAGAGAGCATGTATATGAATTAATGGAAGGCTGGTGGGCTCAGTTAAAGAAAGTTAGGATTATCTTAGGGGAAAATGGATGTTAGACAAATGACCCATGAACATTAGTCACCATCACTGGTTCCTATATTTGGGCAGCACACTTATTCAGAGCTTCCCAGTTGCCAAGACATATGATAATGATGATAACGGTCATTTTAGACTTATATGACAAAGGAAAGCATCAGATTCTCTCCACATAAGTTCTTCTGAAAAAGCAAGCTTTCCCCCAGAAGTTCCAATAGCATGTGTTAGAGATTCAGACTGAAAAGAGAAGGGGAGAGACAGTTCCCCTAATCCATCCTTGCGAGACCCGAGATGAGCGAGGTCAAAAGTGCACAGGACTCTACGGGGAGAGAGAGAAAGCAGGAGTCAGGGAAACAGATTTTCAGACATGAGATATTCAAAGGTGCTCAAAAGTGAAGGAGAAGAAGCAGAGAAAAGGAGACACTGATGACAAAGAAAGGAAAAGCAGATAAAAAATGTTACTAAGAAGCTTAACAGTAATCCATGTAGCAGGGAGGTGGGTTGCAAACATCAGTTAGAAAAGGAGAGGACAGAATCAGAAGCCAGGAGGGGAAACTGACATGCACCTGTGTTCCATTGTTCAAGTCACATCCCACCACGCTCTTAACTCATTCATTCGTTGAGAAGATTCTTCTTTTATAAGTTCTCCCAGCATTGCTTTGAAAATCCAAAAGTCACCTTCTCGAGCTTGGACTTGAGATAGCTCGGTTGGTAAAGAATCCGCCTGCAATGCAGGAGACCCTGGTTTGATTCCTGGGTCAGGAAGATCCGCTAGAGAAGGGAGAGGCTACCCACTCCAGTATTCTTGGGCTTCCCTTGTGGCTCAGCTGGTAAAGAATCTGCCTGCAATGTGGGAGACCTGGGATCGATCCCTGGGTTGGGAAGATCTCCTGGAGAAGGGAAAGGCTACCCACTCCAGTATTCTGGCCTGGAGAAGTCCATGGACTGTATAATCCATGGGGTTGCAAAGAGTTGGACATGACTGAATGACTTTCACTTTCAAGCTTGGACTGCTATATACTTCTACATAAACACGCTCTTCATCTCTATAAGGAGGGCATGTTTCTCCTGGTGGGCATGTTCGTGGGAAGGATTTCCACCCAGGGCCTTGGAAATGCTGTCCCCATCATACTTTCTTGTTAGCTTGGAACAACTTCAAAATTTTTCCTTTGAAAAAATATTTTCTTACTTGTTTCCTCATTTTAATTCAAGGCAAACAAGTCCCCACCCACCAGAGTCTAGTAGATATCTTAGTGACAGAAAGAGATTTAGAGAGACTTAATTCTGTGTGACTTGTGCAAAATTTAAAAAAAAATTTTTTTCATTGAAGTAAAGTTGATTTACAGGGTTGTGTTAGTTTCAGGTGTACAGCAAGGTGGTTCAGTTGTACATATATATATAATTTTTTTCAGATCTTTATCCCTTTTAGATTATTACGAAATATTGAGAATAGTTTCCTGTGCTATACAGTAGAGTGTTGTTAGTTATCTATTTTATATACGGTAGTGCGTATATATTAATCACAAACTCCTAATTTATCCTTCCCCATCAAAAATTTTTAATAAATTGGAATTTTCCCAATGAGTGGCTTGAAGGAGGGGTTTTAAGCTTATGGTCACTCCCTGGAGGGTACTTTGAGATACATTCGTAATCCCGAAAAAAAAAGAAAATGTTAGTTGCTCAGTCGTGACCAAGTGTATGTGACCCCTTGGTCTGTAGCCTGCCAGGCTCCTCTCCTTGGAATTCTCCAGGCAAGAGTACTGCAGTGGGTAGCCATTTCCTGTTCCAGGGGATCTTTGCGACCCAGGGACTGAACCTGGTTCTCCTGCATTGCAGGCAGGATTCCTAGCATCTGAGCCACTTTGCATTTCACATACCTTATGGAATTGAGTCCTTGTGATAACCTTGAAAATATAGCTTCTTAACCCATTTTATTGACAAGTAATGAGAGTACCAGGGATGAATTTCCCACCCTCAGAACTGGAGTTTGAATGTAGGTCTATTTACAGTACAGACTTTCCAGTGCCCACTTCCTGGCTTTCTGGCATAAGATGTGTGTTTTTGACAAGTTAATTGTGTATCAACATTTAAATACAGTATTACCAATGCCAAGAGGTATTTGTTATTCTGAGGATTTCTGGTAGAGTCTTTGAGTGTGTGTGTGTGGGAGAGAGAGAGAGAGAGAGAGAGACAGAGAGAGAGAAAAAAAGACACACCTAAATTTTTCCATGCTTGTTTTACAAATGTGCAGCCGGCCTGTTTGTGGCTTTCTGTTCTGATTTTCTTGTAGCTGAACACGTATTTCCTGACACCTTCTCTTTCCGCCAGTTAAACAAAAATATTGAGTCTGCCCTAGATCATCCCTAATTCGCTGAAAAAGCCACTGTTGAAACTGCTTACTGCTCACCTTTTACCTAGAACCATCTGGGGAAAAAAGGAAAGGTGGAAGTGTTCTTTCTCCTTTTGAAAAGGGCCCATTAATTGTGCAGAAATCTATTACAAAACTTCTTATGGGACAGTTTTGCAAATAACACTCAGCCCTCTGGAACTGCGGCTTCTTCTTTTGCAGACTCATGGTAGATCAAAAATACTGGGGGAGAAATTCCAAACAAACTTCCAAAAGAGCAAAGCTTAAATTTGCCACGTAACTATTTACCCAGAATTCACATTGCGCCGGGTATTATGAATAATATAGAGGTGATTTAAATATGTGCCTAGGTTACAGGCAACTACTGCACCATTTCATGTAAGAAGTTCAGCATCCTTTGGTTTGTATCTGTTGAGGTCCTGAGGATACTGAGGGATAACTATGATAACATTGCTTAAGAATCAGATTTTGGTAACAATGGTTTGTAAGCCTTGAAAATGCAGGGAGATGTTATGTCTGTATTATTAGAATAGCTAAGAGTGGGGGGTTCATTACGGCCAGTCTTTTTGCCAGCTTAATATGTAAAGCACTGCAGCTTAAGACATAGAATATTAAAATCTAGCACAGATACATTATTAATACATAAGAAAAAACTCTTTAAACAGTATATGTCATTTTATTGCTACAATAGCCTCATCAAGGTGACATTCATAAAACGGATGCCGTGATACAGTCCCTAAATTGGTTGTTACTGGTAATGAGGGAATAATTTGGAAGTAAATAGTCTCTGGCAAAACTGAAGATGGCTATTTATTTCAGAGTTGATTAATTAAGAATTGTTCATTAATGAATGCTAAACGCCTCATGTGTTGGGTTTGCCTCTTTGCCAAAAGATATTGGTGCTTTATTTTGGTGCCAATGCTAATTGCTAATTACTGTTCTGGGACCCTGGAATTTGAGAGGGGCACAAAAGTTGGCTAGCAGCTTGCTTTTGCTAAAGGCTTTGCAGGATGCCGGGAAAAAAAAAAAAAAACCAAACCTCTCCAGACCCTTGAGTCTCATTTCCAAGATCTTGTGCTTTCTGCAGAATGTTTGGGGCCCTGGGGCTAACGTTTGGAAAGCTGCAGCAAAATGCACAAGAAAACTATTCATAGCTAAAGCTTTGGGGAATGTTTTCATGGGCTGGGGCTTAAATAAACTGAAGTCGTTTTTAATTGAATGCAAGACCAATCTGTTTCAAAGAGGAATTTCACCAGGGTGTGGTTAATACCCCATTTGCTGGTTTTGTTGTTGTTGAATATTTTGACCACTGGGACTGAATTGCACCCTAAGTCTTAGAATAGCTCCAAACAAAGAGTGGCATTTTCAAACGGTTCAGGGAAATAAATGAATTTCCATAGCTCTTTTATTCTTTGTGGCCAGAACTGGAGATGGCATTTCTACTGAAGGGCACACCAACTCACCTGATTTATGGCTTGACAGATGACAAAAGTGTAGATATTTGCATTGTAGGTCATAGATGATATCATATTTCAAAACTTGTTTCCAGGGTGTGAAGTGTATATGTTAGTTTTCAATTTCTTTGCCATTGGAAGTGTTTTGATTGGCTGCAATTTCAAGACTAAAATCACACAACCTCTCCATTGCATAGAGCTCTAAATTTAATTATTATCATTCTTATATGTAATATTTAGAAAAATCAACACTAAACACCTTGTGGCTTTTCAGTGAGTTTCTTCCACACTCTTCTGATAGACTGACTTGCCTGTTAGAATAGAATTACAAACCCCTTGTGGAAGAAATACAAGGGTTATTTGTTTAATTCTTTGATCCAGGACTCAGTTCAGTTCAGTCACTCAGTTGTGTCTGACTCTTTGCGACCCCATGGACTGCAGCATGCCAGGCCTTCCTGTCCATCACCAGCTCCTGGAGTTCACTCAAACTCATGTCCATCGAGTCAGTGATGCCATCCAACCATCTCATCCTCTGTCATCCCCTTCTCCTCCTGCCTTTAATCTTTCCCAGCATCAGGGTCTTTTCTAATGAGTCAGCTCTTTGCATCAGGCGGCCAAAGTATTGGAGCTTCAGTTTCAGCATCAGCCCTTCCAGTGAATATTCAGGACTGATTTCCTTTAGGATTGACTGGTTTGATCCAGGACTAGAGCCAGGTAATTGAACAGGGGGTTGTTCTGAAAGGTTTCCAGGAACAGATATTTCATTCCCTGGTAGCCTGGTTCAGTGTCAAGTCAGGAAGTTCTTCAGTTCAGTTCAGTGCAGTCACTCAGTCATGTCCAACTCTTTGCGACCCCATGAATCTCAGGAAGCCAGGCCTCCCTGTCCATCACCAACTCCCGGAGTTCACTCAGACTCACATCCATCGAGTCAGTGATGCCATCCAGCCATCTCATCTTCTGTTGTCCCCTTCTCCTCCTGCCCCCAATCCCTCCCAGCATCAAAGTCTTTTCCAGTGAGTCAACTCTTCACATGAGGTGGCCAAAGTACTGGAGTTTCAGCTTTAGCATCATTCCTTCCAAAGAAATCCCAGGGCTGAGCTCCTTTAGAATGGAATGGTTGGATCTCCTTGCAGTCCAAGGGATTCTCAAGAGTCTTCTCCAACACCACAGTTCAAAAGCATCAATTCTTCGGCGCTCAGCCTTCTTCATAGTCCAACTCTCACATCCATACATGACCACAGGAAAAACCATAGCCTTGACTAGATGGACCTTTGTTGGCAAAGTAATGTCTCTGCTTTTCAATATGCTATCTAAGTTGCTCATAGCTTTTCTTCCAAGGAGTAAGCGTTTTTTAATTTCATGGCTGCAGTCACCATCTGCAGTGATTTTGGAGCCCCCCAAAAATAAAATAAAGTCTGATACTGTTTCCCCATCTATTTCCCATGGAGTGATGGGACCAGATGCCATGATCTTAACCAGATCTCATTCAAATCCTTCTTGCTTCATCAAAAGCTTTGTTCTCTGTGGATATCAAGAACAGCTGGGAAACAGCCTATTTATAATAATCTTTCAGATTCCTAAGGATAGTTATTAAATTTTCCTTCAACTCTCTTCTCACCAAGCTAATTAACCCAATTCTTTGAATCTTTCCCTGTAAGAGTTCACATAGCCAGCAAGACTCATTCACATAGAAATTTACTTCTAGAGCTCAAATCATTTCAAGGATACTTCCTATGCATTTGGCTGTAAGACCTTTGAAAGGGTCTCAGGGAATTCCAGCTAAGGGTATCCTACTGCGATGACTTAATAAACCCATGTTAGCAACCAGGTGCTGAGAGCTGCAGATTACCCTTATTCCAGGTGAGGTCGTCGGGAGCTTTTGCGGCAGACAAGAGCTTCTCTACATGGAGCCGACATGTTGTTAAGGAGTTTGTATTTTCCACAGATGAAGTCATTTCAGCCCACAGTCACTCTACTGCCATCATTAATGTTGGTTGCTCTTCCAAAAGTAGCTTTCCTTCAAAATTGATCGATCAAGAAGAGATCATTGGTTGAGGGAACTGACCAAGTAATTCACATCAGAAGAATCTGCATCAGGAAGATGTCAGATGGCAACAGCCTGGGTTTAGTATCTGTCCGTGAACACAGCCTGAAAGCAGGAGGCCTGTGTCACATCCACGGTGCGTGTTGTGATATGCTTCACACAGCACCTGGCCACACTCCGTGCCAATCTTTATTGGGCATTTTAAAGAGTAACATGGAAATTGCATATACCATAGGCACAACACCATCGACGGTTTACTGGATGGGGGACTCTTCTATGGGAAGGAAGGTCCTGGAGTGACACTGCACTGTGGGTGGGCCTCAGCAGTGGTCTTCGCTCTCAGGAGGGGGTGAAGTTATCAGTTATAGGGGGAATCCACATCTGGTTGGCTCCTCAGTTACCAAGGAAACCAGCAGAATGGCACACCCCCTCAGTGCCCCTTTGGCAAGAATAGTCACTAGCCTGGGCCTGGGGCAGGTATGCAGGAAGGCCAGTCATGTGAGTGAGATGCAGGTGGAGCAGGGGCAGGTGGAACAGGGGATGCAGAGAGAACAAGAGGATGGCCATCTTGGGCGACTTGACCATCGCTGCTGCTGTCCAGTTGCTCAGTCGTATCTGACTCTTTGAGAACCCATAAACAGCAGCACACCAGGCCTCCCTGTCCATCACCATCTCCCGGAGTTTGCTCAAACTCATGTCCATTGAGTTAGTGATGCCATTCAACCATCTCATCCTCTGTCGTCCCCTTCTCCTCCTGCCTTCAGTCTTTCCCAGCATCAGGGTCTTTTCCAGTGAGTCAGCTCTTCACATCAGGTGGCCAAAGTATTGGAGTTTGAATGAATATCCAGGACTGATCTCCTTTAGGATGGACTGGTTGGATCTCCTTGCAGTCCAAGGGACTCTCAAGAGTCTTCTCCATCACCACAGTTCAAAGCATCAATTCTTTGGCACTCAGCCTTCTTTATGGTCCAACTCTCATATCCATACATGACTACAGGAAAAACCATAGCTTTGACTAGACAGACCTTTGTCGGCAAAGTAATGTCTCTGATTTTTAATACGCTGTCTAGGTTTGTCATAGCTTTTCTTCCAAGGAGCAAACATCTTTTAATATTATGGCTGCAGTGATTTTGGAGCCCCCCAAAATAAAGTCTGTCACTGTTTTCATTGTTTCCCCATCCATTTGCCATGAAGCCATGATCTTCGTTTTTTGAATGTTGAGTTTTAAGCCAGCCTTTTCACTCTCCTCTTTCACCTTCATCAAGAGGCTCTTTAGCTCCTCCTCGCTTTCTGCTGTAAGGGTGGTGTAATGTGCATAGCTGAGGTTTTTGTTATTTCCCTTGGCAATCTTGATTCTAGCTTGTGCTTCATCCAGCTCGGCATTTTGCATGATGTACTCTGCATATAAGTTAAATAATCAGGGTGACAATATACAGCCTTGACGTACTCCTTTCCCAATTTGGAACCAGTCCATTGTTCCATGTATCTGTTTCTAATTGTTGCTTTTTGACATGCATACAGATTTCTCAGGAGGCAGGTAAGGAGGTCTGGTATTCCCATCTCTTTAAGAATTTTCCACAGTTAGTTTTGATCCATATAATCAAAGGCTTTAGCGTAGTCAATGAAGCAGAAGATGTTTTTCTGGAATTCTCTTGCTTTTTCTATGATCCAACGGATGTTAGCAATTTGATCTCTGGTTCCTATGCCTTTTCTGAATCCAGCTTGACCATCTGGAAGTTCTCAGTTCGCATACTGTTGAAGCCTGACAGGGAGAATTTTGAGCATTACTTTGCTAGCATGTGAGATGAGTGCGACTGTGTGGTAGTTTGAGCATTCTTTGGCATATATTTCTTTTGTATTAGAATGAAAACTGACCTTTTCTAGTCCTGTGGCCACTGCAGAATTTTCCAAATTTGCTGGCATATTGAGTGCAGCACTTTCACAACATCATCTTTTAGGATTTGAAATAGCTCAACTGGAATTCCATTACCTCTGATAGCTTTGTTCATAGTGATGCTTTCTAAGGCCCACTTGACTTCACATTCCAGGATGTCTGGCTCTAGGTGAGTGATCACACCATCATGGTTACCTGGCTCATGAAGATCTTTTTTGTATAGTTCTTCTGTGTATTCTTGCCACCTCTTTTTAATATTTTCTGCTTCTGTTAGATCTATACCATTTCTGTCTTTTATTGTGCTCATCTTTGCATGAAATGTTCCCTTGGTATCTCTAAGTTTTTTGAAGGCATCTCTCGTCTTTCCCTTTCTGTTGTTTTCCTCTATTTCTTTGCATTGATCACTGAGGAAGGCTTTTTTACCTCTCCTTGCTGGTCTTAGGAACTCTGCATTCAGATGGGTCTCTCTTTCTTTTTCTCCCTTGCCTTTCCCTTCCCTTCTTTTCTCAGCTATTTGAAAGGCTTCCTCAGACAACCATTTTGCTTTTTTGCATTTTTTTTTTCCTCTTGAGAATGGTCTTGATCACTGCCTCCTATACAATGTCACAAATCTCCGTCCATAGTTCTTCAGGCACTCTGTCTATCAGATCTAATCCTTTGAATCTATTTGTCACTTCCACTGTATAATCCTAAGGGATTTGATTTAGGTCATACCTGAATGGCCTAGTGGTTTTCCCTATTTCAATTTAAGTCTGAATTTTGCAATAAGGAGTTCACAATCTGAACTTCAGTCGGCTCACAGTCTTATTTTTGCTGACTGTATAGAGCTTCTCTATCTTTGGCTGCAAAGAATATAATCAATCTAATTTCAGTATTGGCCATCTGGTGATTTCTGTGTGTAAAGTCATCTCTTGTGTTGTTCGAAGAAGATGTTTGCTATGACCAGTGTGTTCTGTTGGCAAAACTCTGTTAGCCTTTGCCCTGCTTCATTTTGTACACCAAGGCTGAATTTGCCTATTACTCCAGATATCTCTAGACTTCCTACTTTTGCATTCCAGTCCCCTGTGATGAAAAGGACATCTTTTTTTTTGGTGTTAGTTCTAGAAGGTCTTGTAGGTCTTCATAAAACTGGTCAACTTCAGCTTCTTTGCCATTAGTGGTTGGGGCATAGACTTGGATTACTGTGATATTGAATGGTTTTCCTTGGAAACGAACATAGATCACTTTGTCATTTTTGAGATTGCATCCAAGTACTGCATTTCAGACTCTCTTGTTGACTATGAGGGCTACTCTGTTTCTTCTAAGGGATTCTTGCCACAGCAGTAGATAAAATGGTCATCTGAATTAAATTCACCCATTCTGGTCCATTTTAGTTCACTGGTTCCTAAAATGTCGACGCTCATTCTTGCCATCTCCTGTTTGACTACTTTCAATTTACCTTGATTCATGGACCTAACATTCCAGGTTCATCTGCAATATTGTTCTTTACTGCATCGGACTTTACCTCCATCACCAGTCACATCCACAACTGGGTGTTGTTTTTGCTTTAGCTCAGCCCCTCCATTCTTTCTGGAGCTATTTCTCTGTACTTCTCCAGTAGCATATTGGGCACCTACTGAACTAGGGAGTTCATCTTCCGGTGTCCTAACTGTTTGCCTTTTCATACTCTTCATGGAGTTCTCAAGGCAAGACTGTTGAAGTGGTCTTCCATTCCCTTCTCCAGCGGACCACGTTTGGTCGAGCAGAGGATGCAGAGAGAACAAGAGAACAGTCATTTTGGGTGACCTGACCATGAATTTGCACAAATGCTCAACATGTGTTGTTAGCGGCCCTTAGGGGAGCCTATGTGAATTCAAGGATCTTGTATGAACAATACAAGGATCTTGTACAAACTTTTGTGAACAAGTATGAACTATGTGAGGAAGGCTGAGATGGCCAGTGAAGCTGAAGCTTGATGGCAGAGAGAACCGTCTTGGGGAGATGGTTTTAAAATCTCTCGGAACATATTAGACAAGTTAGAATCTGTCCTGTAGGATGAATTTTTCATGTTGGACAGTTACAACGGGACCTGCATAATCAATTTTCCCTTTTAGAAAATAAGACCCTAGCAGCTGCCTGGGGGAGCATCAGGAAGAGACTAGAAGGAGAGTCCAAAGCCGGAGGCAGTGGGGTTTGTATGAGGCTGTGAGGGGGTTCCCAGGTGGCGCAGTATTAAAGAACTTGCCTGCCAGTGCAGGAAATGCAGGAAGAGACGCAGGTTCCATCCCCAGGTCGGGAAGATCCCCTAGAGGAGGTTATGGCAACCCGCTCCAGTATTCTTGCTGGGAAAATTCCACACACACCCCTGTGTGTATATTCCACACACACCCCTGCAGGGTATATTGGGCAACACCTGGAGAGCTACAGTCCATGGGGCAGCAAACAGTCAGACATGACAGTACACATACACACGGTGTGTGCCAAGGCAAGCGATGCTGAAGGTTCAGACCTGTGTAAGTAGTGCAAAAGGCCAAGTTTTGAGAGATTTCTGAAACTCAGTAAGCTGAACTTTAATCCCTACAAAGGTAAGGGCTGCAAAGAAGTCAAATATTTCCCCTTATTATTCACCCCATCTCAAAATTTCAAAAAGGGCCTCGTTTTAATTTGAGGTTATGTTTAGACTTTTTTGGGACCAAAGTGTCTGACCCTTCATATGCCTTATGACCACCCATCAGATATATAATAAGCACTAATCTCTCTGTTTTTATAAACATGACCAGACCTTTAGCACTTTACAATCAAGTGGAAGATTTTTTTCAAATGCTTACATTTTTATAGTAATGTTTTGTGCCCAAGGAAATCCTTGTCTTCCATAGTAACGATCTCCTTTAATGCACTGTTATCCCTTGGGTCTTAGAACCTCATGGGGTCACGACCTTGTCTCAATGTCATCTGAAAACATTTCTCTCCCAAGGCCTCCGTTCTTCCTCCGCACACCTCTCTTGCCTCATAATTGAGGACTTTAATTTATTCACCACACAATGTCTTTGCCCTCCTGCCATCTGTAATTTATGCCTTACACACTCTGCTGCCTGGTATTATTTAATTCTGCTTTAAAAAATGACGAGAGTTTTGTGAACCACTTGGTAGGAATCATCCCATTAAAAATATTGTTATGCATAACAGTGTTTAGAAAAAAGTCCCAGCAGTGAATTTCAGTTTTGTTATAATGCTCGTCTTAGCATGACACAGCTGGTGGTTATAGTTATCATTAATATTATAAAATAAAGATAACAGGAGCCCCAGGGAAAGAAGAATGACCTCCCAAGAGAATGCCAGGGTTTATAATCCAGGTCTGAATGAGCTGTTCAGCCAAGCAAAAGAAACAGCCACCTTGCCAGGATCATATGTGGGTTTTCATCCCAGCAGGATCTCCGAAGTGCTAAAGTGTGCAGGGTATATTGGGCAACCATTGACCTCTGTTTTTTTCAATATGATTTTTTGGGCAGAGCACAGATTGGTCATTAAAACATTGTGAGTGTCCTGAGAAGTGCAGAGAAATGGTAGCTTTTGTTTCCTTTTTGGAGATCTTTTAGCCAACACTCTAATTTTCATTTCATGATCATAAACATAGGGGTACCATACGATCCAGGCATCCTACTTCTGGGAATATACCCGGAGAAGACTAGTTAAAAAAAAATACATGCTCCCTTGTCTTCACAGCAGCACTATTCACAATAGCCAAGAAGTGGAAGCAAACTAGACAGATGAATGGATAAAGAAGGGTGGTACATATATACAGTGGAATACAACTCAGCCATGAGAGAATGAAATACTGCCATTTATAGCAACATGGATGGACCCAGAGGTTATTAGACTGAGTGAAGTTAGAAAGAGCAAGACAAATATATACGTGGAATCTAAAAAAATAATATAAATGAACTTATGAACAAAACCAGATTCAAAAACATAGAAAACAAAGTTATGGCTACCAAAGGGGAAGGAGAGGGGAGGGATAAATTAGGAGCTTGGGATTAACAGTAAACACTACTGTATATGAAACTGATAAACAGGACCTACTGTATAAACAGGGAACTATATTCAAAATCTTGCAATAATCTATAATGGAAAATAATCTGAAAAAAATATATATATATCAGATACATATATAGATATGTATACCTGAATCATATATACGCATGTCTGTAGGTATAACTGAATCAGGGGCTTCCCTGGTGGCTCAGTGGTAAAGAATCCACCTGCTAATGTAGGAGACACAAGAGATGCAGGTTTGATTCCTGAATCAAGAAGATGCCCTGGAGGAGGAAATGGCAACTCACTCTAGCATTCTTGCCTGGAAAATTCCCATGGACCAGAGGAGCCTGGTGGGCTGCAGTCCACGGAGTTGCAAAAGTTGGACACAATTGAGTGACTGAGCATGCACATAACTGAATCACTTTGCTGTACATCAGAAACTAACACAGCATTGTAAATATCCATACTTCTATGAAAAATAGGCCACTATGAGTTCATATTGAAACAGGTAAATGAATAAATCAGGAGTTTGATAACATAGTCTCAAAGTATCTCTCTCAGTTCAGTTCAGTCGCTGGGAGTTCAGTTCAGTTCAGAACTCTGGGAGTTGGTGATGGACAGGGAGGCCTGGCGTGCTGCGATTCATGGGGTCGCAAAGAGTCGGCTCAGTCGTGTCCGACTCTTTGCGACCCCATGAATCGCAGCATGCCAGGCCTCCCTGTCCATCACAAACTCCCAGAGTTCACTCAGACTCACGTCCATCGAGTCCATGATGCCATCCAGCCATCTCATCCTCTGTCGTCTCCTTCTCCTCCTGCCCCCAATCCCTCCCAGCATCAGAGTCTTTTCCAATGAGTCAACTCTTCGCATGAGGTGGCCAAAGTACTGGAGTTTCAGCTTTAGCATCATTCCTTCCAAAGAACACCCAGGGCTGATCTCCTTCAGAATGGACTGGTTGGATCTCCTTGCAGTCCAAGGAACTCTCAAGAGTCTTCTCCAACACCACAGTTCAAAAGCATCAATTCTTCGGCACTCAGCTTTCTTCACAGTCCAACTCTCATATCTATACATGACCACTGGAAAAACCATAGCCTTGTCTAGACAGACCTTAGTCGGCAAAGTAATGTCTCTGCTTTTGAATATACTATCTAGGTTGGTCATAACTTTTCTTCCAATGAGTAAGTGTCTTTTAATTTCATGGCTTCAGTCACCATCTGCAGTGATTTTGGAGCCCCCCCAAAATAAAGTCTGACACTGTTTCCACTGTTTCCCCATCTATTTCCCATGAAGTGATGGGACTGGATGCCATGATCTTCGTTTTCTGAATGTTGAGCTTTAAGCCAACTTTTTCACTCTCCTCTTTCACTTTCATCAATAGGCTTTTTAGTTCCTCTTCACTTTCTGCCGTAAGGGTGGTGTCATCTGCATATCTGAGGTGATTGATATTTCTCCCCACAGTCTTGATTCCAGCTTGTGCTTCTTCCAGCCCAGTGTTTCTCATGATGTACTCTGCATATAAGTTAAATAAGCAGAGTGAGAATATACCACCTTGACGTACTCTTTTTCCTATTTGGAACCAGTCTGTTGTTCCATGTCCAGTTCTAACTGTTGCTTCCTGACCTGCATATAGGTTTCTCAAGAGGCAGGTCAGGTGGTCTGGTATTCCCATCTCTTTCAGAATTTTCCAGTTTATTGTGATCCATGCACTCAAAGGCTTTGGCATAGTCAAGAAAGCAGAAATAGATGTTTTTCTGGAACTCTCTTGCTTTTTCCACGATCCAGCGGATATTGGCAATTTGATCTCTGGTTCCTCTGCCTTTTCTAAAACCAGCTTGAACATCTGGAATTTCATGGTTCACGTATTGCTGAAGCCTGGCTTGGAGAATTTTGAGCATGACTTTACTAGCTTGTGAGATGAGTGCAATTGTGCGGTAGTTTGAGCATTCTTTGGCATTGCCTTTCTCTGGGATTTGAATGAAAACTGACCTTTTCCAGTCCTGTGGCCACTGCTGAGTTTTCCAAATTTGCTGGCATATTGAGTGCAGCACTTTCACAGCATCATCTCTACAAGGTACCTAATAATTGTGAAAAGAGTGGAGAGTCTAGGGAGAAATCCCTGAGTCATGTAACTAGAGTTAACAGCATCAGCGATACCAGAACCACAGTGGCACACGGCGTGACAGGGCTCAGTCAGCACCGAGCACAGCTTCCCATGTGTGATGTGATGCTCGCATCACACAAGATCTGAATTGAGTCACTAGGAAACATCAGAAAAATCCAGACTTGGGGCTTCCTACAAAATAAGTGGCCTGTTAATATTCAAAGATGTCTAGGTAGTGAATAACCAAGGGAAGATCTAGAAACTGTTCCAGAGGGAAGGAAGTGAAAAGGCAGAAAGCAAGCATTGTATGGTTAGGAACTGACTCTCTGTGCTGAATAGATGTTATTGAAAGAACTGGTGAAATTTGAATGCATTTTGATATAGAGGGCTGTATGGTAGCTTTTCCCCTTGTTTGTAGGAAATACACACTGAAGTATTCAGGTTGACGAGCAACATATAGGCACCATGTTGACAGCTTTCTCTCAGAAGGTTCAGGAAAAGAAAGTTCTTTGCATATGGAGGTATAACTTTTCCCTTAAGTTTGAGATTGTTTCAAAATAAGAGGGTTTTTAAGTCATTAGACCCATTTTACAGATGAGTAAACAGAGTCCCGAGGTACATGAGGTTACTAGGCCAAGATCCTCTCTTCATGGACTTTTATTAGGCAATGTATTCACCATTCACCAGAGTTAGAGAGGTGTGAGATTAAAACAAAAAGATTTCACCAGGAGATAAATCCAGGTCTAAAACCTCGCTCTACATAGCTTTGGTGCCCGGGTCCCACTGCTAACTTAATCAGGCTTCCGTCCTTGTCTAAGGAAACATTCAGTACTAATGTTCTCTGCTTCTACATTGGGAAAAACCAAATGACACCAACTCATGCTTTGGGGATGGAAGGTTTGGGAACATTTTGGCTTTCATTCTGCTTTCTGCCATAAAAGTGAGAAACTGTTATGTTACAAAGCAGGGGATCTCCTTCTGTTGAAAGCCGTGAGTGGTCTGAGGGTGGCAGTTGGGAATGGTGGTTAAATTATTCATCATGACAGAAATAATTATCTTCATACAGAAGACAGAAGCCCAAGTACCTTTTAGGAAGTCAACTTGAGAAATTGCTCCCTGGTGATCTGGAAAGTAATAAGATGTGTCCCAGGCCCTATTCACAGGCTCTGATTTTTTCCCCAACATTTGCAAAGCATGTCCTATGCTGACAAAAGTCTGATTAAGAAAATTAAGAAGAGATTTGGCTGCAGCCTTAACCCTTCCCCTGGGCCTTCTAGTTTCTGGATTTCTAGGTTGATTATCTTTTCAGGTCAGATCTTCCTTCCTCCATCTATTCTTTTACATTTGGAGTTGAGCCAGTACGATGGTTTGCTGACATGACAGGGGTTGAATGCCCATCTCCTTTAGGAGAGGTACTGCCACACTAGCAAGTACTACCCAGCTATGTCTCCAACGCAA
Source organism: Ovis canadensis (assembly GCF_042477335.2). Classification (NCBI taxonomy): domain Eukaryota; kingdom Metazoa; phylum Chordata; class Mammalia; order Artiodactyla; family Bovidae; genus Ovis; species Ovis canadensis. The sequence continues at coordinate 26,945,264 of NC_091257.1, read as the reverse complement.
AACAAATACTACTGATGTATTGTCACCATTCCCTTCAAAGGCTCATCCTTTGCTTCAAAACAGAAATATAAGCAATGGTATGGAAAACATGGCAAAGGTGCTTCAATTCAAACCTTGCATAGATCCTGGGAGCTTTTGGTGTATTGAACTAATTGGTGCCTAATTTGGAAAAGGGATCACCAAGATAGACAGGGTACCCCAGGGAACACCCCTTCCTTATAGATAAAAAGAGGAGTGGTACTGGAGCCCTGGGAGAGAGGTGAGAGATTACTGTTGTGGTCGCTGTGCTTGGGATTGCTCCGTCCAGGAAACTGAGATTCAGTATTGCTACATGACTTTCCTTCAGTCAGGAAGCCAGAAAGGAGTGGAGCTAAGACCTACAGTTGGGTATTTGGATTCAAAAATGCCAGACACGGGGACTTCCCTAGCAGTCCCACGGTTAAGAATCTGCCGGCCAATGCAGGGGACGTGGGTTTGATCCCTGGTTGGGGAACTAAGATTCTACATGCTGCAGAGCAACGAGAGAAGCCTGCGTGCCATGACCGAGACCCAGTGCAGCCGAATCAACCAATAAGTCAAGATTATTTTTAAAATATACCAGTCATCAATTTGAGCATTTACTAAGAATTGAATTAATTCATTAAGTATAAATATTGCCCTATAAATGATGCAGCTATTAAGTATGACTCAGCTGATGAATCATACAAACCATGATTAAGGTTAAATTATATATGAGTGTATAAAATTAGCTTTTTTTACAGCTAATCCAGAGGCACAAAATATACTTACTTTCCTGATGAGGTGGGAAAATGTCTGGCAAAGCCCTAAATGATATTTTGGCTTTGAGAGGTTATCATAGGAGAGGGAAGAGAGCAAAACAATGAAAAATTATGTATATTATAAGAATTTGAATTTTAAATGTGTATGTCATGATGAAAAAAACCACATATGAAAAATTAAGTGTTAGAGATTGGTAGAAATTAAGTGGAGCTAATGCAAAGCAAAGCAAAAATTGGCCCAATTCTTATTTTTAGCTTAACATTTTATTTATTTACTTAATTTTTATGTATGTATTTATTTTATTTTGGCTGCACTGGGTCTTCCTTGCAGCATCCAGATTTTCTCTAGTTGTGGTGTGCAGGCTGAGTTGCTCCGGGGCACCCAAACAGGATCAACATGGGAAGGCAAATTCTTTACCATTGGGCTGCCAGGGAGATCCTTCAGTTTAACATTTAAACAGGCACTTGCCTTAATACTGTTGTCAAAAAGAGAATGATCAGAAAGGACACGAACCTGTCTACTAAACTTGAACATGAAAGGCTCACTCGAGAGAAAATGCAGACTTTGGCATTCACACATTTTAGGCCCAACTCTAAAAATTATATCAAGACGAAGACCGAACGTCTCTTGCTTTGCAACGTGACCTGGGCAAGTCCTCTTACCATCTAGGGCTGTGATTTTTCACAACAAAATGAGGAGTCAAAATAAAACCTCTCTGGAGTTTTCCAGAACTCCATGTTCTTGGGCTCTACAGCTTTGGAATTGAATGAGATACAATTTCATGAAAAAGTAGCAGAGACTGGCAAAGAAAAAGGATCTATTGCTTCCAAACTATGACTAGCAAGGAAGAATGAAAACCATCACTAATTACTGCCAGGCCCAGAGAACTGTAAACTATGAAACAATCCAGGCGAGAGATCTTCCAGGATAACCACTTAGATGTTGGAAACCTTTCTCGACTTTGGGCTCCATCCTTCTTCCCAGATTTTCTCATTTTCCTTCTTCAGGAGGCAAAGATGCTTAACAATGTCTGTGTTTTCATGAATATTACAGAAACATTCTTGGGCCTGTCATTTGAAAAGGAAGTATAAATATTTAGATGTTATACAGAAGTGCTGGAAACATGTTGAGACTTGTATTGCCATAGTTAACTCATAGGAATAAAAAAGAAAAAGATTCTCCCAGGGTAGGCAGTATTAAATGAAAAGGGACATTTAGGCAATATTCTTTAGTGGGTTTTTTTTTTACTGCCAGTTTTATCTTTTAGGGTTGTTGAGAAAATAGGCAAATAGAAAATCATAGAAGTATTCAACTGTGTGGGATAAAAAGAATACAGAGACCGAGTTGGAGCAGGACCCTGTGGTCCTTGTGCCCTGCCTCCCCCTGCAATGTTGCTGCCTACCTTTGGTCTGTGGAGAAACTTTAACTAAAGAATAAGTTTGCTCAGAGAACTGAGAAAACGTTGAAATAAACGAAAACAGCCAAAGAAGACCAAAGAATAACAATGTGGTCATTAAGCAAAGTCAAGGATCTTTAGCTCCTTCTCAAGGACTATAGGTAATATTCTGAGCCATATCCTGTGAGCTGTCTTTGTGGATACTGAATCCCCCACTCAGTGGAGAATTTAACTACATGACGACCAGACTATCAGTTCAGTTCAGTCGCTCAGTCGTGTCCGACTCTTCACGGCCCCATGAACCGCAGCACGCCAGGCCTCCCTGTCCATCACCAACTCCCAGAGTCTACCCAAACCCATGTCCATTGAGTCGGTGATGCTATCCAACCATCTCATCCTCTGTCGTCCCCTTCTCCTCCTGCCCTCAATCTTTCCCAGCATCAGGGTCTTTTCCAATGAGTCAGCTCTTCGCATCAGGTGGCCAAAGTATTGGAGTTTCAGCTTTAGCATCATTCCTCCCAATGAACAACCAGGCTATACCCATGACAAAGACTGCCGCAATCCCAAGAACTGGCCTCAAAGAAATGGAAACAAACCAACCATGGAACTGAAGACTAACTATACCTAAAATAACAAAGACGACCCTGGTCAACCACCACTGACCAATATCAAGATGACTGTCAGAGCTGATTGTGCTGTTTCTGCCTGGAGCCCTCTACCTCAGTCTATAAAATCTCTCTTCCTCTGATTGTCAGGGATGGAGGAGTTGGTCTTTGGACAGGTGTCCGGTGCCCCTCCCCACCCCTTGCCAGCATCCAAAATAAAGCAAACTTTCCTCTCCACCAACCTGGCCTCTTTCATGGCTTTTGAGAAGTGAGCAGCTGGACTTGGGTTGGGTGACAAGATGACTGTCCTCACAAGTCCAGCACTTTGTAGAGAGCTGGATTTCTGCTTTACTTTCTGGGGCCAGGGCCCATCAGCCCCTTCCAAAGCCGAGAGATCTTGAAAGGTGAAAAGTAAAAGTGTTAGTCATGTCCAGCTCTTTGTAACCCCATGGACTGTAGCCTACCAGGCTCCTCTGTCCATGGGATTCTCCAAGCCAGAGTACTAGTGAGGGTAGCCATTCTCTTCTCCAGGGAATCTTCCTGACCTGGGGATTGAACCTGGGTTTCCTGCATTGCAGGCAAATTCTTTACCACCTGGGCCAAGGTGACCATGTACTAATGAGGCCAGAATAAGAGGGGAGCAGGGATTTTATCTTTATCTCAATGATCTACAGATCATTGAATCCACAAGCCCTGCAATTTGGTCAAAGTTTCCATGGCATTGACCCAGATATTCTGGTTCATAAAAGTACTAAATCCTTTAATGAAACATAGAATTAAATTATTATGATTTATGTCACCCATCACCCAGTGGGCTGATGCTTTGTAGCGATCTTGATTAAAGGAAGATTGTAAAATAGCTACAACCCTCCCTCGCTCATTTGCATTTGGTTCAAAGAAAATGGCCCAAATGGAACTACATAGGCATTGAAGCACAAGAAAAAGATTTTTTTCCCTTTTCATGAAGGATGAACACGAAACAACTTGCCAACATTTTGCACAACATTAAGACTAGAAAGCGAATTTGGCATAAAAAAAAAAAATCCTAAACTGATCATGTTAATTATGTTTCTTCTGAACAAGGAAATTTAATAATCTCTGTCTCTGAATACATCAATCTCAAACTTGGTACTTTAGATTATTCCTGTCTGGTGGTGTTGAGTGGTGCATATTTTAAACACATTTGTTTGTTTACCTCGAAGGAAGAAAAAGGATAGAACTACCATTTGTGTGTTGTGTTAGGATGTTTGTTTTATTATCCTCATTTTACAAATAAAAAAGTGAAGCTGAATGTCTTATCTTAATATTAGGAAGAAGTAAAACAGAAATTCAAGCCCATACTTGTCTATCTGTAAAGCACACCCCTTCCCACTCCATCAGGCTGCCTTCTCTTCTCTTTATAACTTGTACAGAGAATATTTCAACTGACTCATAAGACAGAAAATGCTAATCTCGCTAATACATCAGTTCCTTGGACGTGATTATGGGTTTGCTAATACCTCTCCTTGTACAACAGTGATATGTTTCCCTCAGGTTGAGCAAGATACACTTTTCCTGTGATTATATAATTTCAGGTGTCCAGTGAGAGCAAGCAGGCAGAGGATATATGAAAATCATACCATATTACTTGCAAGTTGCTGTTATGAAAAGATGACTAGTTGATCAGAACTGATTACTTACTTACCTAAATTTTCAGATGTGTGAAAAAGAGCTGATGTGGGAACTCTGAGAAATTCTAGAAGCAATGCTAGTGAAAATTTAGAGCAAAGATCACACATGTTTCTAGACCAGTGTGTGACGCTATGGTGATAAAGAAGAGTGGAGAAAGTAGAAGAACAATGATTGGCCTGAGAAGAAATTGTATAAATGTTCCAGGTACAACCGGTCAACAAGCTATAATCAAAATGGAACAGCAACCCATAAAAAAACCTAAGTCAAAGCTGCGGCCTCCTATAAAGCTGGGTATTATTCTTGGACCATGCATACCTCTCATTCCACCTGATACAAATATTTTTTTTCCTCTTCCAAAGAAAACAGTTTGCTAAAGAGGAATCTAAGTCTTTTGAGTCATTATCATCAAATTTCAGAGACATTTGATGAAATCTTCTTGTATCTTCCAAAACCTCTATTGACTAACAGACATCTGTAGATATTCTTTTAACAGTTCAAGAATTGGACTTTTGAAGTATTTATCTAAGATGATTTTGCTAATTGTGCTTCAAATGAACTAACAGAACATGAATATATAAATGCTAATATTGTAATATTACGTGAATATTGACTGAGCTCTGTAATGTTGTATGTTATGATGAATTCTGCTGGCATTGTAATAAACTCCTTTCCAAAGCATGGTGTTCCTGAGGGCAATTCACAAATGAGATGTGGATTATACAATATGGTAACCCTGGAGCCAAGTTTAGTCTGACACCTACAAGATGCTCAAATATCATCTGCTGAATGAATAAGAAGAATAAGAGGAAAATACACAAAGCCTAATATTGTAGCTTATGATTTTAGAAGAAAAATGAGCAAGATATTCACAAGTCACAATAGCTGTACTTATTTATACTGCATGAGGTTTGGACAGTGAAACCACTGCCTGCATTAAGAAAAAGGTAAGTGCTATGGAAAGAGCTAGAGAAGGTCAATGGCCAGAGATGGATTCCACACTGGAACATGCCTTGTGGTAGCTGGTGGAACGCCTATCTTGTATGCAAAGATTTGTATCACAACAGCTTGCTTGCAATTCCTCCACTGTCTGTTAAAATTGCAAATGGCTTTGTAAAACTGGCAATTGTCCCTGGAAGAATAATTATGAGGTATAAATCACTAATATTTATGGTTTACAACTGTAACTAAATTAAAGGTCTTTTATATTCTATGAAATCTAGGTCCAATAATATAATAACAGATGTTCTAAATGAAAGGCTTTTAGAAAGAGAATAATTGCTTTAAATGACTTCCTATCAAACTCAAAAGACTCCTGAAATTTTGATATGACATTAACGTTAGCCTGTCATTTTAATTCACGTTGACAGACAAATGCTAATGGATACAGTGTTCTCTAAGCATGATGCATTCTATAAATATGATGCGTTCTCTAAAAGGCAATGGTACATCCCAGAATGTCTCAAGAAGTATGAAATGTGTGTTTAATTATTTGGTAATGACCATGAAGCCAAGGAAGTGGAGGGTCTTTCCTGGCCTCTTTATGTCTCTTCAACAGAGTCTTAGCTTCTTGGTGGTTTCAGCAAGACTGCCTGGGGGCTGGATTCTTCCTCTGGAGACAGTTCTGAGGCAAGCGAAATTCAAGCACTTTCCCATGGTTCCCAGAAGTAGGAGGAGAATATTTCTCTTGTCCTCCAAGCTTTTGAGCCCATCTGGGAAACATCATGTTTGTCATAGGAGGAGAATGGGGTTTCTCTGAGAATGCAGGAAAGGAATGATGGCTTAGAGACAGCAGGAGGGATGAGTGGATCAGAACAAGGAAAACTTTTTAAAGATTTTTTTTTTAATTTTTAGAAGTATTTAATTTATTTATCTGGGTGCGCCAGGTCTTAGTTGCAGCATGTGAGATCTTCCATCTTCACTGTGGCGTGTGGGGTTTGGTTCCCTGACCAGGGATGGAACCTGGCCCCTTGCATTGGGAACGCAGAGTCTTAGCCACTGGACACCAGAGAAGTTCCCAAGGGCAATTTCAAGTTTACTTTTTCCTGTTTCATTTCACTGTGAAAAAACACCTAACATGGTACTTACACTCTTTTTTTTAAAAATTTTTTATTTTTACTTTATTTTACTTTACAATACTGTATTGGTTTTGCCATACATTGACATGAATCCACCACAGGTGTACATGAGTTAACAAATATGAACACCCCTCCCCCCTCCTACCCCATATCATCTCTCTGGATCATCCCCATGCACCAGCCCCAAGCATCCTGTATCCTACATCAAACATAGACTGGCGATTCGTTTCTTACATGATAGTATACACGTTTCAATGCCATTATCCCAAATCATCCCACCCTCTCCCTCTCCCTCAGAGTCCAAAAGTCCGCTCTACACATCTGTGTCTCTTTTGCTGTCTTGCATACAGGGTCATCATTACCATCTTTCTAAATTCCATATATATGTGTTAGTATACTGTATTGGTGTTTTTCTTTCTGGCTTACTTCACTCTGTATAATCGGCTCCAGTTTCATCCATCTCAACAGAACTGATTCAAATGTATTCTTTTTAAAGGCTGAGTAATACTCCATTGTGTATATGTACCACAGCTTTCTTATCCATTCATCTGCTGATGGACATCTAGGTTATTTCCATGTCCTGGCTATTATAAACAGTGCTGCGATGAACATTGGGGTACATGTGTCTCTTTCTATTCTGGTTTCCTCGGTGTGTATGCCCAGCAGTGGGATTGCTGGGTCATAAGGCAGTTCTATTTGCAATTTTTAAGGGAATCTCCACACTGTTCTCCATAGTAGCTGTACTAGTTTGCATTCCCACCAACAGTGCAAGAGGGTTCCCTTTTCTCCACACCCTCTGCAGCATTTATTGCTTGTAGACTTTTGGATCGCAGCCATTCTGACTGGTGTGAAGTGGTACCTCATTGTGGTCTTGATTTGCATTTCTCTAATAATGAGTGATGTTGAGCATCTTTTCATGTGTTTGTTAGCCATCCATATGTCTTCTTTGGAGAAATGTCTATTTAGTTCTTTGGCCCATTTTTTGATTGGGTCGTGTATTTTTCTGGAATTGAGCTGCATAAGTTGCTTGTATATTTTTGAGATTAGTTGTTTGTCAGTTGCTTCATTTGCTATTATTTTCTCCCATTCAGAAGGCTGTCTTTTCACCTTGCTTATATTTTCCTTTGGGTACTTACACTCTTAATGAAGTTTTAATTGTCCAGTATATCATTGTTGACTAGGATACCAGGTGGCACAGAATCTCCAGAGCTTATTCATCTCACTTCATTGACACTTTATGAAGCAAGTCTCGGTTTCTCCCTCCATCCAGTCCCTGGCAATCACCATTCTACTTTTCCATTCTTTGAATTTTACTATTTAGATGCCCAAGTGGAATCATATAGTACATGCTCTGTGATTGGCTTATTTTACTCAGTATAATGTCCCCAAGGTCCATCCACGCTTTCACATATTGCACAATTCTCTCCTCTTTAAATGACGACTTCCCTGGTGGCTCAGAGGTTAAAGCGTCTGCCTACAATGCGGGAGACCCGGGTTCAATTCCTGGGTTGGGAAGATCCCCTGGAGAAGGAAATGGCAACCCACTCCAGTGCTCTTGCCTGGAGAATCCCTTGGATGAAGGAGACTGGTGGGCTACAGTCCATGGAATCGCAAAGAATCTGACACAACTGAGCGACTTCACTTTCACTTTTAAATAATGAATAATATTCCATTGTATGGATTGACCACATTTTCTTTGTCCACCTGTCTGTTGATGGACATTTAGGTTGTGTTTACATCTTTGCTTTAGTGACCAACATAGCATGGCGAAAGCGAAGTGCTTAGGGCCCCCATCTGTTGGCAGAGAAGGACCTGTAGGAGCCTGAAAACCTGTTGTACTTCCTGTTTCCACAGTCTCCTCCTGGCTACACTGAGCAAGAAGGATGCACAGAGAGCAGAGACTAGCATCAGCTTCCATTTTCACCAGCGTTCATTTTAGCAAGTGGTCCAGACTGGTAGCTCAGCTGGCAAAAAATCCACCTGCAATGCAGAAGACCCCGATCCAATTCCTGAGTCTAGAAGATCCCCTGGGGAAGGGATAGGCTACCCACTCCAGTATTCTTGGGCTTCCCTGGTGGCTCAGCTGGTAAAGAATCTTTTGGCAGTGCAGGAGACGTGGGTTCGATCCCTAGTTTGGGAAGATCCCCTGGAGAATGTAATGGCTACCCATTCCAGTATTCTGGCCTAGAGAATTCCATGGACTGTATATTCCATGGGTTTGCAAAGAGTTAGACAGGACTGACCTTCGCTTTCACTTTCCAGAGAGGATAGATGCAGACTGTCCAAGGAAAGTGACAAATGGGTCCATGGGGAAGACGGAATCTAAAGAAACAGTTTTTCTTCCTTTCCCTTGTACCTTGGGAGCGAGGGTTGAATTACTCTTCTGACTTGATTCACTGCCACTGAGAAGCTGGTTAAAGGGCTCTCTGTCTAAACATTTGTTTGATGTCCTTATAACAATAGGGGCTTCCCAGGTGGCACAAGAGGTAACGAATCTACCTGCAATGCAGAAGGGAGTTTGATCCCTAAGTTGGGAAGATCCCATAGAGAAGGAAGTGGCAACCCACTCCAGTATTCTTGCCTGGCAAACTCCTAGGGACAAAGGGGCCTGGTGGGCTACAGTCCATAGGCATACAGAAGGCCGGGCGAGAATGAGCACGCATGTGCACAGACAGACACCCACAGAACAATAGAAGGCTGGAAAGAAAGGACTAGAGTCACAGATGCATTCTCTTCTCATGGAAGTGCACGTACGTGGCAGGGTGCCCACTCACTCACTGGTGCAACTCCCGGTCTGTCTGTCAAAACCTACAGCATTCCCCGTGGCTGACCCATCAGTATTTCTACGTGATTATGATCACCTTTCTCGCGATGCTTTTCCAGGAGAAAACCCCCACATCCGATTCGAAGCACTGAGGGAATGTTCTCTTGCTCTGAAAAGCAGAGAGCTTGCTCCTGCCCCTGTTTTCTAGCAGATCACACTTCCCCTGCCTGGAAGATAAATTACTGTGCTTTTGTAAACAATCAACAGTCATTGTGCCCAGTGGTTATTAGAGAAAGCATCCAAGGCTCACACCAGACAGAGGTGGGCATGGCCAGAGTTGGGCACCAGGAGTCAAATGTCTGGTTTCAAATCCTAACAAGGATTTTTTTCAAAGCCCCCACAAGTAAATACAGTCACTTTCCCTCTTTCTGCCTGGGTGTCCATATCTACAAATGATGATGTTATTGTGGGCTTCCCAGGTGGTGCTAGTGGTAAAGAACTCTCCAGCTGATGCAGGAGATGTAAGAGACTTGGGTTCCCTCCCTGTGTGGGGAAGGTCCCCTGGAGGAGGGCATGGCAACCCACTCCAGTTTTCTTGCCTGGAGAACCCCCATGGACAGAGGAGCCTGGTGGGCTACAACCCATAGCGTCACAAAGAGTCAGACATAACTAAAGTGACTTAGCACACACATGCAATAGATTTTCTGGGAAGAAGATGACAACCTGAAAACTGTAAACTGAAAACATCTAGTCAAAAGCTTTTTATTACTATTTTATTCTAGTGACCGTTAGGACTCTGATGGCTAATGTAATACTGTATTGATTGTGTGTTTAATTTTTTCTCTATTTTATGAGGCTCTGGCATCTTGGGACCTTGTGAATGGGAGGAGGGACCGCCCCTCCCTTGTTCAGTTAATTCCTGGGTAGAGTAAGAGATTCGTTGCATGTGTCCCTTTGACTTCCAAACCAATGAGTCAGGGATCCGAATCCCCACTGGCCTCCATTCATCAGTCTCCTGCTCTTAGGACACCATTCCCCTGCCCTAAAACACCCCAGGGCCAGGCACTGGATGAGTAGGTAGGGGCCATCCATACACCCTAGAGCTTGTTGAAATTATCCAACCTAAGGCTATTCAGCTTGCTTACCTTTCCTGTGAGATGCAGGTTCTCAGCCCTATGTTCCCCTCCCTGCCTCCTGGCTGGTGCTGGTGCTTCCCCAGGTGGCCCTCCGCAGCACGCTGCGCATTCTGTTTCTAGGGAATCTGTGACTATAAACCTATTCCTTCATGGCCACCATTTCCACATCTGTAGGTCTTAACATATCAGATCAAAACAAGCCTCAGGTACACTTTAAAACTGCTGTCCACATGGATATGCTTTGACGTGAACAAACCCAGGAACAGAAAGCACCATGGCCATGAGTTTAGAGGCTGCTTCACCTTTCTGGGCAACTGGCTTGGAGCAGATGTAAGTCAGTGCTTGCTTTCTACTGCCCTTGGGAATCACCTGGGAGACTTTTAAAGCATTTCTGTAAACATTTTTTTCACTTATCTGGCTGCGCCAGGTCTTAGTTGCAGCATGCGGGGGCTAGTTCTCTGACCAGGGATGGAACCCATGCCCCTTGTATTGGCAGTGTGGACATTTAGCCGCTGGACCACCAGGCAAGTCCCAGGAATCACCTGAGATATTTGAGGAACTCAAATCTCAGAGCAGATGCATCCGTACTTCTTGGTGTTTTTTTTTGTTTGTTTGTTTGTTTTGTTTTTTAAATTAAAGCTCCCTCCCATGAGGGAGGCTCAGGCAGGATCCAGACCTCCTGGCGTGGGTCTTCTGTGAATTTTTCTAAAGTTTTAAAGTATCTTATTAAGTAAACCCTGATGTGGAGAAAAATATCTGAGAAAGATAAATTAGACATAGAAAGCTCCAAATATTAGGTCATCCAGACTAGTTCCTATGGGTGTAGAAAGAATACGTTTACCATACTTTTGAAATGAAGTAGGAGGGGGGCAAGGGTTTTTCCCCGTGCCTGAACCAGTTAGAAAACTGCCATGTCCATTAAGTTAGGACGGTGGCAGGATGTAATATGGCCTTTTGGGGCTTCATTTTGGCCTCAAGCAGTTTGATGGAGAGATCAGCTTCAGCGATATATAATTCAGTGCCTTGTATCTGGCCCCAGAGGCTGCTGCGATCGCTTATACAATGATTTTACTCACGAGGGGAAAATTAATTGCATCTTCCTCAGTCAGTTGCTCAGTGTTACAACTTCATTGGCAAAAGCCAGAATTCCCCTTAGGAGACCCAATTTCAAGTTAATATATAGTAATGGTGTACACGGCTTCATTAATCCAGAGGCAGGTGCGTCTGCAAGCGGAAATCAGTGGGCCGAGGGCTGGAGAGGTTCACTCTGGTCTGGCTGGTCCAGGGGCCAGCTGTGTGATCTTGGTCAGGCTTCACCTCGGGTTCTGTCCCGAAGTGTGGAACAGGGATAATCACATATGCCTCTTGGGCACACATAATGAAAGCGTATGAGATAACGTCTTAGGAAAAATTGGAGAGCATGACCACAAAACAGACACACACACACACTCTCATGCATGTTGTCTCTCCATGTACATTATCAGTCTAAGGAACAGGAAATTATAATGCCCCCCCCATTATAACTCTGCTCCAGCCATTATCTTTAAGGGAAAAACCCTTTCTCTTCCACGGAGCTGCTGGGAGAATCACTCTCTTTGTCCCCACAGTCTGTGATGGAGGAAAAGAATGTTTTGCTCCTTTGGCAAGTGTAGCTAAAACTCCCTGTGTTTTATGCGAGTGACCCCATCTGGGGCTCAGGGAAGGCCTCAGACATGTTTCCAATGTTTGGACTCCATTAAGTCCCCATTGTGTATTCATTTCCCTACTAATCGCAGTGGTGTTTAATTGTTGAAGCCGCGTGGGTTCCAAGGGAAATTGAATCCATATGTTTCCGATTCATTTGCACTGAACTCATCAAATGGTTGTTTTGTAAGAGCCGGTTTGCTGTCCAGGAAGAATCCCCAAGGGCCTCTTCATACACCATTCTGTGCTTTTCAACATCTTGGAAACAGGAAGCAAACTCCACCATCGACATGACTCTGATTGCCTCTGCTTCCCAAGCCTTGTAATGATCAAAGTTTCTCGCCTTTTCATGGGAGCCAGACAAGAAGGACTCTTCCAGAAGGGCTTCCCAAAGTAGTTTCCACAGAAGCAACGGAGTAAAAAGTGAATTTTAAAAAATGAAGCAAACATTCCTCATCGAGTTTTCAAGGCCTTAAATGGGAAAATATGTGAAGGTGAAGAGTTTTCCTAGATTCGTACGTTCAACAAATATTTAGCAAGAATCTCTAATACTATGTGCCAAGGCATAATTTTAGATACTAAGCTTGTTGCTATGAAAAGGTAACCTGTCCATGTGAGGCGTCTATTATACAGAGGATTTCCCAAACTTATTTAGATCATGGAAATCGGTATTCTGAAAGAAACTTCCTAGGAAATACTAATTCACAGGGGATACAACATGGAAGTCCAGCTACTGGGTAAGTCCAAGTACTCCAGAGTATGTGCTCAGATTGGAAAATATGATGCCAATTCACTGTCTTAGGATACATTCTGTCACAGAGAGAATGAAAAAAGGTAAAACAGTATTTCTGATCATGCGTCTGTAACAGGCTCCCCAGATGGCACTAGTGGTAAAGAATCTGCTTGCCAATGCAGAAGACTCAAGAGACACGGGTTCGATCCCTGGGTGGGGAAGATCTCCTGGAGGAGGGCGGCATGGCAACCCACTCCAGTATTCTTGCCTGGAAAATTCCTTGGACAGAGGAGCCTCGTGGGCTACAGTCCGTGGGTTCGCAAAGAGTTGGACACTATTGAGTGACTGAGCATGCACATGTCTATAAAGGTGTTTCTGAAAGAGACAAGCCTTTGGATTCAGCAGACCAAGTAAAGAAGATGGTCCTCCCCAGTAGTGGGTGTGTGCCGCCCCAAGCCACTGGGGGCTGGAAGTGGGTAAAAACATGAGGGAAAGGCAAATTCACTGTCTTTCCTTGAACTGAGACGTCTATATTTTCCTGCCTTGGACACTTGCAATCCTGGTTCTCAGACCTCTGGATTTAATGGATCACTCCACTGGCTTTCCTGGATCTTTGTATACGCTCGTTAGTCAATTTCTAAAACAAAACTGTGTTAAGCCTGGGAAAGAGAAGAGTTCAAAGATCTTCACACTGATTATGAGTTCTAACCTCAGCTCTGCCATGAGCTCTATATATTTTGTCGAATCACTTAAAAAACTCTCTTGAGACTTCCTTGGTGGTCCAGCGGTTGAGAATCCACCTTCCAAGGCAGGGGACGTGGGTTCCCTCCCTGTTCGCGGAACTAAGATCACGCATGCTGTGGGGCAACTAAGCCCACGTGCCACGGCAAGAGAAGGCCACGTGCTGCGACTGGAGAAAGCCCTTCCCCGTGATGAAGACCCAGTGTGCCCCCCAGATTTTTTTCTCATTTGATTCCCACCTTATCCCTTTTTGCACAAAGACTTGTTTTTGTTTAACTTTAAAAATGATGGTAACTTTGCCAAAAGATCACAGGGTGTTGCATGGAAGAATCAATAAAAATGACCAGAATGCATTTTGAAACTGTAAAAGCATCCTGGGATGGTTTGGCAGGCATTCTGGAGGGCTGTGTCTGGTCACCATGTTGCTGCAGGTGGACAGCTGTCATTCAGCCCAGCCCAGCCCAACTTTCAAGGCTCCAGTGCCAACATGCCTTGTGACCTCCGGTGAGACAAGCATTCTGAGCTTCAATTAATTCTAAATCCCATCCATTTAACTTTGTTCAAAGTCATTGAACAAGTAGAAATTTGCAATTAAATTAACATCTTGTAATTTGAGAGAACAGCACTGAAACATGTATATTACTGTATGTGAAGTATATCACCAGCCCAGGTTCGATGCATGAGACAGCGCACTCAGGGCTGGTGCACTGGGATGACCCTGAGGGATGGGATGGGGAGGGGGGTGGAGGGGGGTTCAGGATGGGGAACACATGTACACCCATGGCTGATTCATGTCAATGTATGGCAAAAACTACTACAATATTATAAAGTAATTAGCCTCTAATTAAAATAAATAAATAAATTTTAAAAAATTAGCACCTTGTAAATAGATGTGACATGGACGCAAATGTTTAACTTTGAGGGAAAGGACTGTTTGGAGTCACCATTTTATACCCTGTCGTGGCAGATAGCAGGTTCACAGTAAATCCTGGTTGATCAATAAATAATGAATAAATGTACGGATAAGCAATCACCTATTTTAAGTACCCATTGACTCAATTTCCCAAGTCCTAGCAGTAAGACTGAGAGTAAGGATCTCTGTTGTGTGCTAAGTTCCTTTAGTCCTATCTGACTCTCTGCGACCCTATGGACTGTAGCCCATGGACTGTAGCCTATGGACTGTAGCCTATGGACTGACCCTATGGACTGTAGCCCATGGACTGTAGCCCATAGACTGTAGCCTATGGACCGTAGCCTATGGAGTGACCCTATGGACTGTAGCCTATGGACTGACACTATGGACTGTAGCCTATGGACTATAGCCTATGGACTGTAGCCCATGGGCTGTAGCCCATAGACTGTAGCCTATGGACTATAGCCTATGGACTGTAGCCCATGGGCTGTAGCCCATAGACTGTAGCCTATGGACTATAGCATATAGACTGTAGCCTATGGACTGACCCTATGGACTGTAGCCCATAGACTGTAGCCCATGGACTGTAGCCTATGGACTGACCCTATGGACTGTAGCCCATAGACTCTAGCCTATGGACTGACCCTATGGACTGTAGCCCATAGACTCTAGCCTATGGACTGTAGCCTATGGACTGTAGCCTATGGAGTGACCCTATGGACTGTAGCCTATGGACTGACACTATGGACTATAGCCTATGGACTGTAGCCCATGGACTGTAGCCCATAGACTGTAGCCTATGGACCGTAGCCTATGGAGTGACCCTATGGACTGTAGCCTATGGACTGACACTATGGACTGTAGCCTATGGACTATAGCCTATGGACTGTAGCCCATGGGCTGTAGCCCATAGACTGTAGCCTATGGACTATAGCATATAGACTGTAGCCTATGGACTGACCCTATGGGCTGTAGCCCATAGACTGTAGCCCATGGACTGTAGCCTATGGACTGACCCTATGGACTGTAGCCCATAGACTCTAGCCTATGGACTGACCCTATGGACTGTAGCCCATAGACTCTAGCCTATAGACTGTAGCCTATGGACTGTAGCCTATGGAGTGACCCTATGGACTGTAGCCTATGGACTGACACTATGGACTGTAGCCTATGGACTGTAGCCTATGGACTGTAGCCCATGGACTGTAGCCCATAGACTGTAGCCTATGGACTATAGCGTATGGACTGTAGCCTATGGACTGACCCTATGGACTGTAGCCCATAGACTGTAGTGTATGGACTGTAGCATATGGACTGTAGCCTATGGACTGTAGCCTATGGAGTGACCCTATGGACTGTAGCCTATGGGCTGTAGCCTATGGACTGACCCTATGGACTGTAGCCCATAGACTGTAGCCTATGGACTGTAGCCTATGGACTGTAGCCTATGGACTGCAGCTTATGGACTGTAGCCCATAGACTGTAGCCTATGGACTGTAGCCTATAGACTGACCCTATGGACTGTAGCCCATAGACTGTAGCCTATGGACTGTAGCCTACGGACTGTAGCCTATGGAGTGACCCTATGGACTGTAGCCCATAGACTGTTGCCTATGGACTGTAGCCTATGGAGTGACCCTATGGACTGTAGCCCATAGACTCTAACCTATGGACTGTAGCCCATAGACTGTAGCCTATGGACTGTAGCATATGGACTGTAGCCTATGGACTGACCCTATGGACTGTAGCCCATAGACTCTAGCCTATGGACTGACCCTATGGACTGACCCCATGGACTGTAGCCTATGGACTGTAGCCCATGGACCGTAGCCCATAGACTGTAACCTATGGACTTACCCTATGGACTGTAGCCTACAGGCTCCTCTGTCTCTGGGAGTCTCCAGGCAAGAATACCGGAGTGGGTTGCCATGCCTTCTTCCAGAAGATCTTCCCCACCCAGGGATCAAACCGAGGTCTCTTATGTCTCCTCCATTGGCAGGTGGGTTCTTTACCACCAGTGTCACCTGGGAAGTCCAAAGATCTCTGTTAAAGACTGGCTATTTCCAAGAAAACTCAATTTTTTTTTTTCCTGTCAGGGAGAAAGATAATCAACTTTGCTACATCTGCCTATCCTTGATGATTAATTGTCTGTGTCAACTTGTCTGGGCCATGATGGACCCAAATGTGTGGTCAGACATACTGGGTGTGTCTGTGAGGGTGTTTTGGATGAGTCTGGCATTTGAATCATGGGCTTGGTCAAGTAGCCAGCCCTCCCTTAAGTGGGTGGCTGGGCATCACCAAATCAGTTGAAGATCCAAATGGAATAAAGACGCTGAATAAGAGGGAACTTCATCTGCAGTAAACTCAGCTCTGTTTGATCCTCTGGGCAAGTACCCTAGGGGAGAGAGAGAGGTGTGATGATTAGAAGAGGGCTGAGCGCTTTATTGAGGCAGAAAGCCAATTGCAGCCCACCTTTGATCCTTTCTCTGCTATTAGAGGAGGGATCTGTAGCTCACTGCTTCATCCTCCCAAGTTTACATCATTAGAAGCCCAGGATGACCCTTAATTGTGTAATTTACTCCTAATGTTCAACTCTTAATTGCTCCAACTCCTTCAGCTTAAGAAAGCACGAATCTGCAAGAGTCTTCCAACTAACACGCTGAGAGGTGCGAATACCTCCAGTGCAATCACTGAAAACCACACCAATAAACATTTTAAGCTTAACTCTCATTGTGTCAAGGCAAGACGCTCATGACAGCTTTCTTTAGATAAATCCTTGCCACAGATATTTGTTCCTTTCATCCGACCGAGTATATTCAGTCTTGTATTATTTGTGGGTTCATCACATTTTCTAATTCTGACTTTCCTAAACATTGTCTATTCTATCTGCAACCCCGCCCTGTTTCTGGCCTGTGATGATATTGGTTAACATTTAAGGAAACTATGTGGTGTGTTAGATCTTGTTCTGGGCCCCTACATATATTAACACACTTAATCCTCACTAAAACCCTTAAAGAGGCACAATGACCACACCCAGTTTACAGAAGGGAAAACTGAAGAACAGAGAGGTTTCCATACCTTGCCGACTCAAATGAAAAAAAATGGAAAGTAGTTTTGACTCAGTTTGATATCACAACTTATTTTCCAAGATAAGATGCAATAAAGTCTCCTGCTTAGTTCTCCTTTAGAGAAATTTTGTTGAATAAACGTTATTGAATGGACTAAATTAAATTACTGGAGGAAAGCGTCTTAAATAGATACAAATAATTTTCCCTCGGAGGAGTTTCTCCCAGAATAAGAGAGAACAAATCAGCATTATTTTGAACATGAGCATCATTCATTATTTGGAAAGTTAGGCCGCTGGATCTCTTTCCTAAGGCTTGCATATTTACGCTATTTACTTTAAGACAAATCACCAAATGCTTTCACTCATTTCTTTTTGCCTACTTTATTCTATTTTGCTTCACTGGTATTTTTAGTCTCTCTTAAGGGAGCTGGAAAGGCTTAATCAGTAAAGAGTTAAAGCCTCCGCTGACGGTTGCCAGATGACAAAAGAACGATTCCACCCCTAGAAACCCACTCAAAACTGAGCGCTGGTAATTGATTCAATAATGGCTGATAGGGACGTGGATACAAAGAGGGTGCATATGCTTTTGTTGCTTTTCCCACTATCTGTGATGCTCTGTTTGATAGCCAGCGTGACAAATTATAGAGAGACCGTAGTAACGGTAAAAGGAAAAGAAATACCGTTTTGATAATACTGACGATTACCCAATCGCATCCTGCAGGCCTGTCACGAGTCACAGAATCCCGTGATAACACACGTTTTATCTGCACACCCTTTGAACTCTGGGATTTCACCCCATCGTTAAACACCCTCAATGGTGCCAATGGAGCCATTTGCAATTCTGATAAGAATCGGAGCAGAAGAATATCTGGACCAAAGGGACCACCCTCCTCCTTTTCCTTGGAGCGTGGGGGCCTGTGTGGGGGTCTGCTCTGTTATTTCTAGAAGACCTGGGCAGGATAGTCTCATTCCCAGTGTGTCTGACCCCAGCATCCATCAAAAGGTAATCAGTAGACCAACAATCTAAGACCTCTCTGCCTCTCTGGGAGGACCAGAGATGAGGCTGTGCGTTTACTCACCTGGGGATGGGAAGTGATGCAGGTCAGAGACACGCCCTATTCTTACAGAAATGTGGCTTCTGTCGTAATTGGGTTTAAAATCTCCTATGATGTCTGCAGTCATTTAAGAGTATAGGGCCTTAAAAACACTCCAGATTCTTAAGACATGTCTTTTTATAAATGCACATCCTTGTTTCAAAAGGCTTTCCTTATAAAAACACTCAACTTCCCTGGTCGCTCAGATGGTAAAGAATCTGCCTGCAACATGGGAGACTCAGGTTTGATCCCTGGGTTGGGAAGATCCCCTGGAGAAGTCAATGGTTACCCACTCCAGTATTCTTGCCTGGAGAATTCCATGGACAGAGGAGCCTGGCAGGCTACAGTCCATGGGGGCGCAAAGACTCAGACACAACTGAGCGACTTTCACCTTTATAATTTCCCCAAACTGGCGCTTTCATTATAGCATTTGATTTACAAATCCTAACTCACTACCCACATTTCAAAATTCCACAGAATGCATACAGGGAAAAAGAAATAAATACTATACTTTAGTTCATTTTGTGAGTAAGACTGAATTTCCCATACCCGAAGAAGTGTATGACCTCCATTTCCAGACTTGCTGGGGGAACTTTCCCATAATGAACTTGAGTAGCTATCAGAGACCAGTGACAATTCAGAAAGCAGAACATCTTTCCTGTAATTTAAGAGATCCATTTTTAATTTCAACATAATACACATGGCACTAAAATCTGCACTGTATTAGATTTATCTGAATAATAAAATAATGAGTGACTCTAATGAATAATTGTTACCATTAATAATTACCATTATTACTAAATTGGTTTTATCACTGCCCACTTCACATTTACACCTAATATAAAATATGATAAGATTAGATTTCAAGAGGCAAGTAATAATGATAATAATATAATAATGTCCTTGAAGGATGTCGTTATACCATAGAGCAGATATCCTGTTGCTCAGATAATAGCTACCTTACACATATTAGCATAGAGTGCACCATTTTTTCCATACTAGACAGAGTTGAATATGAAGAGTCTGGCTCTATTCTCGCCTACCAAAATTCTAAGGGTACTTTCCTGTTTTCAAAACAATAATTAAAATCTCATTTTGGGGACCTAGCTCATATACAAGAGAATTTATTGCTACAAAACTGTTTTAATAGCCCTCCCCATCAAGCAAAGAAGAAAGAAAGAGGAAGAAGATAAGGAAAGAAAAGGAAAGAAAGCAAACAGATTTCACGAATAGATTACAGGTTGAATAAATGACAAGATGCTTTAGGATTTAGTGCACTTATTTTTAAGAAGTGATTTAAAAAAGAATAAGAGGGACTTCTTAGGTGGTTTAGTGGTTAAGAATCTACCTTCCAGTGCAAGGGATACAATTCCATCCCTGGTCAGGGAACTAGGATCTCACATGCCACAAGGCAACTAAGACGACACAGCCAAAAATAAATAAATAAATGTCTTTAAAATAAAAAAGAAAGTTATTTAAAACATATAGTATAACCTCATTTTAAAATTTTAAAAATAAAGAAGAATAAGAGCTCTATGTGTTGACTGTAAAAGTTGCATAGTATATTTGTAAGTAACAATATAAGCAAGTTTCACAGCAAGTGTATATGAATATCTCATTTTTGTTGAAAGTGAAAAAAGAAAGACAGAAATTTAAAAAAATGGAGAGAGGGAGGGAACAGGAAGGATGGAGGAAGGAAAGAGTAGAGGAGAGAAAAGGGTAACCTATACATTCACAGGGGCACAGATATGTGAATAGATGAATAAATACATTGTGGGGTAAGGAAGCACTGAGTAAATGCTTAATATTATTCTGGGTGTGGAATCTGAGGAGGGTTAGGGCTAACCAACCATTTCTTTGTAAACTTCTGTTTTGGTTTACTCATTTCAGCAAGTTTTTATTATTTTATGATTTTTAAGAATTTTCAAGATGAAAACCATAAAACCAAAATTAACAGACAACAGTAAAGATTTCCATCTACATGTCCTTGACTCTATAGCACATCATTTCCTGAGAACGAGAAAGATTGCAATGTTACTGTTTTATTTCTATGTGTATCCTTCTCAGATGCACGTTAAAAACAAAAGGAAACAACCAAATTGACCAAGGACTTGGAACATCAGACAAGAAAAACCATTCCTTTGTAGGCAATAAGCTTCTATCCATTGACTCTCCAGTTTGAAATGAGGGATACTTACACTACCTAGTTGATATCATCCTTCACAATTTACAAAATACACTCAAGTGAACATTTAATTTAATCCTCAGAGCAAAACCCTCAGGATTATTTTGCTTCAGAAGAAGGAGTAAGTGGCTGCGATCATCCCCCAGTTCTATCATGAATAAAAATTCAACTCTGATTTGAATCTATCAGATTTAGAATAATGTAGTGCTGTATCTACTGAGAAGACAGATTTCTCATAGGGGTTCTGTATGAAAAATACATTTATGAGATGTGCAAAACCACCCTAAGTATTAAATTCCATAAATAACAAAAGTAAGAATAGCACATGATTCCTCCTGGGTATAAGGAACCTACTAAAAGCAAAGTGTTTTCGGTTGTTCTGCGGGCTTTATAAATGATGATAATTAAGTCTCAGGCTCATGAGGCAAATGTCATCAGTTGCCTGGGTTATAAAAACCACTCACTGTCCTTAATATAGTTTGGTACAAGTGACATTTCTGAATGCAGGGCTTCGATGAAAATAGACGGCTCTAGGCTGTTGTAGCTATTTCACTTTTCCAGCTACAGTGGACCCTTTCAGGAAAAACAACGTTTTAGCCAGGAAAATGGCAATACACTGGCTGATTCTGTTAGAATGTAAAGTACATCGTTACAATTCTTTTATTTTGGGGAAAGACGTATCATAGCGATTTCTTCCGTTCTTGGCCTGTGGTCTCGCCTTATGTTTGCAATGACTGACGTAGGTGATTTGTAGGTTAGAAGCTTGTTATAACACTGTTTTGTTGCTGGTGAAAGGGAAGCAAAAAGGAATCTTGGATGGTAGTTATCTAGTGGTGATGGTAGGAGTGAAATCCCATCTTCCTGACTCAACTCACACCACTTTGTGTCTCCCTTTGTGACCCTAATTAAGACCCTCGTATCGGTCATATGCACGGCTTTATTAACAGTGCCCAGTATGGAACCTGTCTCAAAAAAGACATTAAAAGCATCTGTTGAATAAATGAATGAATGGACACTAAAACACTCTGGCTAGCATACCCATTCCATTCACCTAGTCTGAACTTAAGATGTTACACATAGTCTAACTGTGGTCTGAAGAGGTGGCTTCCAGGGTTGCATAGATAAATAGTAACTCAAGGTCTTGCCAAGGGTTATAATGGGCTTATATGAAACCAGGTGTGTGAAACCTTCACAAATTGTAAAACACTCTAGAGTTTTAAGAATCTTTCATTCAATAAGAAAATTTTAAAAAAAAAGATTTATTGACATTTCAAGCCATGATATCTTGTTTGTTGTCTTCATAATATGTACATGTCAAATCTTTAAGCAGAAATAACCTAACTTTGGAGCTGGGAAGTTAGAAAAATTCCCTTGGCATCCCCTACACTCACTTTAGATAATTCCCAAATGACCTCCACCTCAATTTAGTAGTAGGTGAAATTTAGTTTGATTGTGAGAAGGAAAGTTGATGATGAATCTGTCTGGTCAGGATTCTAAATAATTTCTGTAGATAGTCCTCCCTTGATATGATGTGATGAGAATGGTCCTTCACCTCTGTGGATTTCCTCCCCAAAACCCATAACCCCAGTCTACTCGTAAGAAAAATATAAGACAAATCCAAACAGAAGGATATTTTACAAAACATGTGATCAGTACTGCCCAAAGTTGTCAAGATCATTGGAAACGAGGACCGCCTGAGAACTTGTCACTGACCAGAGGTGTCTAAGTAGGCACGTGGACTAAATGCAGTGTAGTTGCCTGGATAGATCTTGAACAGAAAAGTAACATTGGGAAAAACTGGTGAAATCCTAAAAAAAAAAAAAAAAAACTGGGAAGTTTAATTAATACCAATGTATCCATTCTGGCTTCTTAGTTATGACCAACGCTCCATATAAGATGTTAAGAGTAGAGGAGGGCTTCCCTGGCTACTCAATGGTTAAGAATTCACCTGCCAGTGCAGGAGACATGGGTTTTATCCCTGATCTGGGAAAACCCCACGTGCCACGTGGCGTCTAAGCCCAGGCACCACAACTACTGAGCCTGCGCTCTGGAGCCCGGCAGCTGCAAATGCTGGGCCCACACGCTGCAGCTACTGAAGCCTGCGCCTCCTAAAGCCTGCGCTCTGCAACAAAGGAGAAGCCACGGCAAATGAGAAGCCCTCACACCGCAATTAGAGAGTAGCCCCCACTCTCCCAAACTAGAGAAAATGAGGACCCCGCACAGCCAAAAAAAATAATAAATTAAAAAAAATGAGTAGAGGAGAACGGGTGAGGAGTATACAGGTACTTTTTGTACCATTTTACACATTTTTGTAAATCTAGAAGCATTCTAAAATTGAAAACTATTTTATTAAAAGATGAAGGATGTTAGTGTTAAATGTCTAATCCAACCCAGCTTTCCCATTTGTAATGATGAGAAACATGGGACCCACAGACACTGGCTAAGTGTAAACCATTTTTGTGATTTCCAAATTGTTCACACACTTCAGTTCTACCCAGGTGACTTACTTTCCCAAGGTGTCTGCTTCAGAGAAAAAATAAGGTAAAACAGATTAGTTTTTAGATTTTAAGAATATAGCTCATTTATTATTCTTAGTTTTTTATACTTTGAGAAAAATTGGTGTGCAAAATTATAATACATATAGGTCAAGGAATGTTAATCTACTTGCTAAGTGCTTTTTTGCTTGTTTTATAAAAGAATTCACTGGAGTTTTTTAAATAGCAAGCTTCTAGATGCAACTAGCAAATTGTTTACCCATTTCTCTATGCACACTTTTTACATGTAATTTATGCCCAGACTATTATTCTAATATCAAGCTGTTTTTAGATTTAGATTTTCAACCCTATTTTCCTTTTTAAATGTTTGTTATTTAAAGTAAGCAAGTTATTTGAAATATTTTAAGATGACATTGAAAATTCAAATAGATATACAGGAAAGGACTTTTCTTAATGACTAATCTTTTTTTTTTTAGGCATAAATTAAAATCCCCAATGCTAGTCCAAGATTTCTAGTTTTTAATGAAATGTCATGTCTACCCTTAATCTGTTGCTTCAGCTACAGAAACTTAGAAATCAAAGAATTACTGTGGAAACATTATTAATTGAGGCCTTTAATTATATATGTTGGTAAAATCCATGATCTGGAATCCTTTGAGAACTATCAAATTTAAATGGATTCCCTGGTGAAAAAATAATAAAATATGGTGCTCATAGGGTCATTTTATATAAGACAATCAACATATTTAAGTTACACTCAATTTTTAATCATTTCACCTCCCTCTGGGGATTGGAAAGTATATTTTATCACTGCAGACAATAAAAACAATTATTTCAGTCTGTATGTGTCTTGAGGTCTAAAGTGGGTTTCCTATGGACAGCATGTATATGGGTCTTGTTTTTGTATTCATTCAGCCAGTCTGTGTCTTTAATCCATTTACATTTAAAGTAAATATTGATATATATGTTCCTATTGCCATTTTCTTAATTGTTTGGGGTTGGTTTTGTAGATCTTTTTTCTTCTTTTGTATTTCTTGACCATTTAACATTTAACATTTTTTGTAAAGCTGGTTTGGTGGTTCTGAATTCTCTTAACTTTTGCTTGTCTCAAAAGCTTTTGATTTCTCCATCATTTTTGAATGAGATCCTAGCTGGGTACAGTAATTTTGGTTGTAGATTTTTCCCTTCCAGTACTTTAAATATACCCTGCCATTCCCTTCTGGCCTGCAGAGTTTCTGCTGAAAGATCAGCTGTTAAACATATGGGGTTTCCCTTGTATGTTACTTGTTGCTTCTCTCTTGCTGCTTTTAATATTCTTTCTTTGTGTTTAGTCTTTGTTAGTTTGATTAATATGTGTCTTGGCGTGTTTCTCCTTGGCTTTATCCTTCATGGGACTCTTTGTGCCTCTTGGACTTGATTGACTATTTCCTTTTCCATGTTGGGGAAATTTTCAACTATAATCTCTTCAAAAAATTTCTCATACCCTTTCTTTTTCTCTTCTTCTTCTGGAATCCCTATAATTTGAATGTTCATGCTTTTGATATTGTCCCAGAGGTTTCTGAGACTGTCCTTACTTCTTTTCATTCTTTTTACTTTATTTTGCTCTTCAGAAGTTATTTCCACCATTTTATCTTCCAGCTCACTGATTCGTTCTTCTGCTTCAGATATTCTGCTATTGATTCCTTCTAGAGTATTTTTAATTTCAGTAATTGTGTTGCTTGTCTCTGCATGTTTATTCTTTAATTCTTCTACATCTTTGTTAATTGATTCTT
The DNA here is from genome assembly GCF_042477335.2 of Ovis canadensis. NCBI lineage: Eukaryota > Metazoa > Chordata > Mammalia > Artiodactyla > Bovidae > Ovis > Ovis canadensis. The sequence goes on along the minus strand of NC_091257.1, from coordinate 26,920,154 downwards.
GCATTTTCTCCATTTTACTTTCAAGGTTTTTGATCATCTTTACCATAATTATTCTGAATTCCTTTTCAGGTAGTTTGCCTATTTCCTCTTCTTTTATTTGGACTTCTTTGTTTCTAGTTTGTGCCTTCATTTGTATGGTATTTCCCTGCCTTTTCATTATTTTTTTTAACTTATTATGTTTGATATCTCCTTTTCCCAGTCTTTAAGGTTGAATTCTTTCTTCCTTTTGGTTTCTCCCCTCTCAGTTTCGTCCAGTGGTTTGTATAAGCTTCTTATAGGGTGAGATTTGTGCTGAGTTTTCGTATCTTTGTTTTTCCTCTGATGGGCAAGGGTGAGTAAGGTGGTAATCCTGTCTGCTGACTGTTGCATTTGTATTTTTGTTTTGTTTGTTGTTTAGATGAGGTGTCCTGCACAGGGTGCTATTGGTGGTTGGTTGATGCTGAGTCTTGTATTACAGTGATTTCCTTTGTGGCGGTTCTTACTATTTGATACAGAAAGTGCAGTCGCTCAGTCGTGTCCGACTCTTTGCGGCCCCATGGACACCAGGCTCCTCCGTCCATGGGATTTTCTAGGCAAGAATACTGGAGTGGGCTGCCATTTCCTTCTCCAGGAGTTAGTTCTCTGGTAGTTTAGGGTCTTGGAGTCAGTGTTCCCACTCCAAAGGCTCAGGGCTTGGTCTCTGATCAGGAATGAAGATACCACAAGTGGTTTGTTATGGCATTAAGTGAGATTAAAACAAATATCCATAAATAAGAAGCCAAAGGTGAACCCCAGACAAATGGTAGTTACAAAATCAGGCAAATAATAGTTAAAATAATAGAATATACACATATACATTTACACCCATGAGCAAAGTCAAAACAGTCCAACAAAAATAAAGTACAATAGATCGACCCAGCAAACTAAGGCAACCAAAGATTATATTTACCAATTAAGAACAAAACTAACTAAAGCACCCACTGGAAAACAAAACTAAAGCAAAGTGCCAAGTGGGGAATAAAGCAATGAAAACAGAACTAACAAATATGATGAGAGGAAAGGAAAGAGAGAAAGAATAGCTATGCAAAGTTAAACAGCAGTAGATGAAGAAGATTTATGTATATTAAAGATAAAAGCAAGGGGGAAGGAACAGTAGGAAAGGCAAACAAAGGAATAAATGTAGAAAAAATATAATAGGTTTAAAATAAATTGAAAGTTAAAATTATAAAAATGAGAAAAGATTTTTTAAAAAGGAAGAAGAAAAAAAAGTAGAAAAAAGGAAAACTCCACAGAACTACAAAAGCCCAACATAGATGCAGAGGCTTATAACAACAATAAAAGGTGTGACTGGATATACACACATATATGCATACATCCATAAGCAAAATCAAAACAGTCCAACAAAAATAAAGTACAATAGCTTGACCCAGCAAACAAAGGAAACTTAAAATTTTACCTACCAGAATGAAAGTGAGAGGATGGGAAGCAAAAGAAAGCTGGAGTACCATTCCTCCTATCGGACAAAATAGACCTTAAAATAAAGACGATTGTAAGAGATAAGGAAGAACACTACATAATGTTCAAGGGATCAATCCAAGAGGAAGACATAACAGCTGTGAATATCTTTGCACCCAACCTAGGAGCACCTCAATACATAAGATAAACAGTAACAGACAGAAAAGGAGATATCGGCAGTAACACAATAATAGTAGGAGACTTTAACACCCCACTCACACCAACGGACAGATCATCAAAACAGAATTAATAAGGAAACATAAGTCTTAAATGATGCATTAGATGAGATGGATCTCACTGATATCTTCAGGACATTCTATCCAAATGCAGAAGCATACAGCTTCTTCTCAACTGCACATGGAACATTCTCTAGGACAGACCACATCTTGAGTCACAAATCAAACCTCAGTAAATTTAATAAAATTGAAATGGTATCAAGTATCTTCTCTGACCACAATGCTAAGAGACTAGATACCAATCACAAGAAAAAAAAATATAAGAAACACAAACACATGGAGATTAAACAACACATTTCTAAATAACCAGCAGGTTACTAAAGAAATCAAAAGAGAAATCAAAAAATTTCTAGAAATAAATGACAATGAAAACACAACTCAAAACTTTTGGGATGCAGCAAAAGCAGTTCTAAGAGGAAGTTTATAGCAATACAATCCTACCTCAAGAAACAAGGAAAACATCGAATAGAGAGCCTAACTTTACATCTAAAACAACTGGAAAAAGAAGCACAAAAACCCCCAAAATTAGTAGAAGGAATAATATCCAAGCAGAAACAAATGACAAAGAAACGAAAGAAAGAATAATAGAGATTAATAAAACTAAAAGCTGGTTCGTTGAGAAGATAAACAAAATTGACAGGCCTTTAGCCAGACTCATCAAAAAAAAAGAGAAGAATCAAATCAACAAAATTAGAAATGAAAAAGGAGAGGTTACAACAGACAATGAACAAATACAAAGGATTATAAAAGACTATTCGGAACAACTATATGGCAATAAAATAGATAACCTGGAAGAAATGGCCGGATTCTTAGAAAAGTTCAATCTTCCAAGACTGAATCAGGAAGAAATAGCAATTATGAACAACCCAATTTCAAGCACTGAAATTGAAGCTGTGATAAAAATATCACAAAAAACAAAAGCCCAGGACAAGATGGCTTCAGAGGAAAATTCTATCAAACATTTAGAGAAGAGCTAATGCCTATCCTTCTAAAACTATTTCAAAAAATTGCAGAGGAAGGAACACTTTCAAACTCATTCTACAAGGCCACCATCACCCTAAAACCAAAACCGGACAAAGACAACACAGAAAAAGGAGACTACAGGCCAATATCACTGATTAAGATAGATGCAAAAATCCTCAACAAAATTTTAGCAAACAGAATTCAGCAACACATCAAAAAGCTCATATACCATGAGCAAATTGAGTTTATTCCAGGGATGCAAGGATTCTTCAATATTTGCAAATCAATCAATGTGATATACTATATTAACAAATTGAAAGATTAAAAACCATATGATAATCTCAATAGATGCAGAAAAAGCCTTTGACAAAATTCAGCACTCATTTATGATTTTTTAAAAAATTAATATTATTTTATTAATGTCATCACTTGTTAATATCACATTTCCCCATATTGTCTCATGAAAAATTATTTTTTCAACAGCTTGTTCTTTGATTCAGAATCTCAATAAGTTTCATCCATTCACTGCAGTTGGTTAAGTTTTATTTTTTTAATTTATTGGTTTTCTACTCCACTTCTCTCCTTTCTTTCTTCTCTTTTCTTCTTTGTCCTGAGTGATATTACTGTAGAAACTGAGTGAATTTGCTTCCAGAGGCTGGATTTTGCTGGTTACATCCCCATAGGGACATTTAATATGCTTCTCTATCCTTAAAGGGGCGAGGGTGCAATGAGATGCCCTGTAGAGCTACATCTCAGTAGGTGACAGCTAACAGGATTATGCTGGGGTTCTGTGATTCTAGGATGGGGACCCGCTGATACATCAGGGGACACAGAGCATCGAGCAGGAGAAATCAACGAGACTGCTTCCCTTTTCCGAGGCCCACTCCTGCTGAACGCGGCATGTCCACCCCCGGGCCTTCTGTGCTGCCTTGGCCTCCATCTGCCCACCTTGAACCCTGGCTGCATGCTCCCCATTTATGATTAAAACTCTTCAAAAAATGGGCACAGAAGGAACCTCCCTCAACATAGTAAAGACCATATATGATAAGCCTAGAGCAAACATTATTCTCAGTGGTGAGAAACTGAAAGCATTCCCCCTAAGATCAGGAACAAGACAAGGATGTCCTCTCTCACCACTATTATTCAACATAGTTCTGGAAGTCCTAGCTACACCAATCAGAGAAGAAAAAGAAATAAAAGGAATCCAGATCAGAAAAGGAGTAAAGCTCTCACTGTTTGCAGATGACATGATACTATACATAGAAAACCCTAAAGATACTATCAGAAAATTACTAAAGTTAATCAACGAATTTAGCAAAGTTGCAGTATACAAAATCAACACACAGAAATCAGTTGCATTTCTACATACTAGCAATGAAAAATCAGAAAGAGAAATTAAGAAATCAATCTCATTCACCATTGCAACAAAAAGAATTAAATATCCAGGAGTAAACTTACCTAAGGAGACAAAAGAACTGTACACAGAAAATTATAAGACACTGATGAAAGAAATCAAAGACAACATAAACAGATGGAGAGATATTCCATGTTCCTGGGTACAAAAAATCAATATTGTGAAAATGACTATACTACCAAATGCAATCTTCAGATTCAATGTGATCCCTATCAAATTATGATTGCAGCCATGAAATTAAAAGATGCTTACTCCTTGGAAGGAAAGTTATGACCAACTAGATAGCATGTTCAAAAGCAGAAACATTACTTTGCCAACAAAGGTCCATCTAGTCAAGGCTATGGTTTTTCCAGTAGTCATATATGGATGTGAGAGTTGGACTGTGAAGAAAGCTGAGCGCTGAAGAAATGATGCTTTTGAAATGTGGTGTTGGAGAAGACTCTTGACAGTCCCTTGGACTGCAAGGAGATCCAACTGATCCATCCTAAAGGAGATCAGCCCTGGGATTTCTTTGGAAGGAATGATGCTAAAGCTGAAATTCAGTACTTTGGCCACCTCATGAGAAGAGCTGACTCATTGGAAAAGACCCTGATGCTGGGAGGGATTGGGGGCAGGAGGAGAAGGGGATGACAGAGGATGAGATGGCTGGATGGCATCACAGACTCGATGGACGTGAGTTTGAGTGAACTCCGGGAGTTGGTGATGGACAGGGAGGTCTGGCGTGCTGCAGTTCACGGGGTCGCAAAGAGTCGGATATGACCTAGCGATTGAACTGAACTGAGTGACTGAACTGATCAAATTACCAACAGCATTTTTCACAGAACTAGAACAAAAAATTTCACAATTCATATAGAAACACAAAAGATCCCAAATAGCCAAAGTAGTCTTGAGAAAGAAGAATGGAGCTGGAGGAATCAACCCTCCTGACTTCATGTTATACTACAAAGCTACAGTCATCAAGATAGTATGGTACTGGCACCAAAACAGAAATATAGACCAATGGAACAAGATAGAAAGCCCAGAAATAAACCCATGCACCTATGGGTAACTTATTTTTGACAAAGGAGGCAAGAATATACAATGGGGCAAAGACAACCTCTTCAATAAATGGTGCTGGGAAAACTGGACAGCTACATGTAAAGAATAAAATTAGAACACTTCCTAACACCATACACAAAGATAAACTCAAAATGGATTAAAGACCTAAATGTAAGACCAGAAACTATAAAACTCCTAGAGGAAAACATAGGCAGAACACTCGATGACATAAATCAAAGCAAGATCCTCTCTGACCCACCTCCTAGAGTAACATAAATAAAAACAAAAGTAAACAAGTGGGACCTGATTAAACTTAAAAGCTTTTTCACAGCAAAGGAAACTATAAGCAACTAAAAGACAACTCTCAGAGTGGGAGAAAATAATAGCAAATGAAACAATGGACAAAGGATTAATTTCCAAAATATACAAGCAGCTCATACAACTCAATACCAGGAAAACAAAAACCCAATCAAAAAGTGGGAAAAAGACATAGCAGACATCTCTCCAAAGAAGACATACAGATGGCTAACAAACACATGAAAAGATGCTCAACATCACTCATTACTAGGGAAATGCAAATCAAAACTACAATGAGATATCACCTCTCACTAGTCAGAATGGCCATCATCAAAAAGTCTACAAACAAAAAATGCTGGAGAGGGTGTGGAGAAAAGGGAATGTTCTTGCACTGTTGGTGGGAATGTAAATTGATACAACCACTATGAAAGACAGTATGGAGATTCCTTAAAAAACTAGGAATAAAACCACCATAAGACCCAGCAATCCCACTCCTAGGCATGTACCCTGAGGAAACCAGGGTTTAAAAAGAGACATGTCTCCCATTGTTCACTGCAGCACTATTTACAGTAGTGAGAACATGGAAGCCACCTAGATGCCCATGAAGAGATGAATGGATAAAGAGGTTGTGGTACATACACACAATGGAATATTACTCAGCAATAAAGAGGAACACATTTGAGTCAGTTCTAATGAGGTGGCTGAACCTACAGCCTATTAGACAGGGTGAAGTAAGTCAGAAAGAGAAAGCTAAATATTGTATACTAATGCATATATATGGAATCTCGAAAAATGGAACTGAAGAATTTATTTGCAGGGCAGCAATGGAGAAACAGACATAGAGAATAGACTAATGGGCATGGGGAGAGGGGAGGAGAGGGTGAGATGTATGGAAAGAGTAACATGGAAACTTACATTACCACATGTAAAACAGATAGCCAATGGGAATTTGCTGTATGCCTCAGGAAACTCAAACAGGGGCTCTGCATCAACCTAGAGGGGTGGGATGGGGAGGGAGATAGGAGGGAGGTTCAAAAGGGAGGGGATATATGTATACCAATGGGTGAGTTTAACTCAGATAACCATTATATCTACTACTGTGGGCAGGAATACCTTAGAAGAAATGGAGTAGCCATCATAGTCAACAAAACAGTCTGAAATGCACTTCAGTTCAATTCAGTTCAGTCGCTCAGTCGTGTACGACTCTTTGTGACCCCATGAACCACAGCACACCAAGCCTCCCTGTCCATCACCAACTCCCAGAGTTCACCCAAACCCATGTACATCGAGTCAGTGATGCCATCCAGCCATCTCATCCTCTGTTGTCCCCATCTCCTTCTGCCCCCAATCCCTCCCAGCATCAGGGTCTTTTCCAATGAGTCAACTCTTTGCATGAGGTGGCCAAAGGGAGTTTCAGCTTCAGCATCAGTCCTTCCAATGAACACTCAGGACTGATCTCCTTTAGAATGGACTGGCTGGATCTCCTTGCAGTCCAAGGGACTCTCAAGAGTCTTCTCCAACATCACAGTTCAAAAGCATCAATTCTTTGGCATTCAGCTTTCTTCACCGTCCAACTCTCACATCCATACATGACCACTGGAAAAACCATAGCCTTGACTAGACGGACCTTTGTTGGCAAAGTAATGTCTCTGTTTTTTAATATGCTATCTAGGTTGGTCATAACTTTCCTTCCAAGCAGTAAGCGGCTTTTAACTTCATGGCTGCAATCACCATCTGCAGTGATTTTGGAGCTCAGAAAAATAAACTCTGCCACTGAAATGCAGTACTTGGATGCAATCTCAAAAACGACAGGATGATCTCTGTTCATTTCCAAGGCAAACCATTCAACATCACAGTAATCCAAGTCTATGCTCCGACCAGTAATGCTGAAGAAGCTGAAGTTGAACAGTTCTATGAAGACCTACAAGAAATTCTAGAACTAACACCCAAACAAGATGTCCTTTTCATTGTAGGGGACTGGAATGCAAATGTAGGAAGTCAAGAATCACCTGGAGTAACAGGCAAATTTGGCCTTGGAGTATGGAATTAAGCAGGGAAAAGGCTAATAGAGATTTGCCAAGAGAATGCACTGGTCATAGCAAACACCCTCTTCCAACAACACAAGAGAAGACTCTACACATGGACATCACCAGATAGTTGACACTGAAATCAGATTGATTATATTCTTTGCAGCCAAAGATGGAGAAGCTCTATACAGTCAGAAAAAACAAGACCAGGAGCTGACTGTGGCTTGGATCATGAACTCCTATTGCCAAATTCAGAAAGAAATTGAAGAAAGTAGAGAAAACCACTGGACCATTCAGGTGTGACCTAAATAAAATCCCTTATGATTATACAGTGGAAGTGAGAAATAGATTTAAGGGACTAGATCTGATAGACAGAGTGCCTGATGAACTACGGATGGAGGTTAGTGAAACTGTACAGGAGACAGGGATCAAGATCATCCCCAAGAAAAAGAAATGCAAAAAAGCAAAATGGCTGTCTGGGGAGGCCTTGCAAATAGCTGTGAAAAGAAGGGAAACTAAAAGCAAAGGAGAAAAGGAAAGATATACCCATTTGAATGCAGAGTTCCAAAGAATAACAAGAAGAGCTAAGAAAGACTTCCTCAGCAATCAATGCAAAGAAATAGAGGAAAACAATAGAATGGGAAAGATTAGAGATCTCTTCAAGAAAATTAGAGATACCAAGGGAACATTTCATGCAAAGATGGGCACAATAAAGGACAGAAATGGTAGGGACCTAACAGAAGCAGAAGATATTAAGAAGAGGTGGCAAGAATACACAGAAGAACTGTACAAAAAAGATCTTCATGACCCAGATAATCACAATGGTGTGATCACTCACCTAGAGCCAGGTATCCTGGAATGTGAAGTCAAATGGGCCTTAGAAAGCATCACTACGAACAAAGCTAGTGGAGGTGATGGAATTCCAGTTGAGCTGTTTCAAATCCTGGAAGATGATGCTGTGAAAGTGCTGCACTCAATATGCCAGCAACTTTGGAAAACTCAGCAGTGGCCACAGGACTGGAAAAAGTCAGTTTTCATTCCAATCCCAGAGAAAGGCAATGCCAAAGAATGCTCAAACTACCACTCAATTGCACTCATCTCACAAGCTAGTAAACTAATGCTCAAAATTCTCCAAGCCAGGCTTCAGCAATACGTGAACCGTGAACTTCCAGATGTTCAAGCTGGTTTTAGAAAAGGCAGAGGAACCAGAGATCAAATTGCCAACATCCACTGGATCATCCAAAAAGCAAGAGAGTTCCAGAAAAACATCTATTTCTGCTTTCTTGACTATGCCAAAGCCTTTGACTGCGTGGATCACAATAAACTGTGGAAAATTCTGAAAGAGATGGGAATACCAGACCACCTGACCTGCCTCTTGAGAAACCTGTATGCAGGTCAGGAAGCAACAGTTAGAACTGGACATGGAACAACAGACTGGTTCCAAAGAGGGAAAGGAGTTCGGGAAGGCTGTATATTGTCACCCTGCTTATTTAACTTCTATGCAGAGTACATCATGAGAAACGCTGGGCTGGAAGAAGCACAAGCTGGAATCAAGATTGCCAGGAGAAATATCAATCGCCTCAGATATGCAATTGACACCACCCTTATGGCAGAAAGTGAAGGAGAACTAAAGAGCCTCTTGATGAAAGTGAAAGAGGAGAGTGAAAAAGTTGGCTTAAAGCTCAACATTCAGAAAACGAAGATCATGGCATCTGGTCCCATCACTTCATGGGAAATAGATGGGGAAACAGTGGAAACAGTGGCAGACTTTATTTTTCTGGGCTCCAAAATCACTGCAGATGGTGATTGCAGCCATGAAATTAAAAGACACTTACTCCTTGGAAGGAAAGTTATGACCAACCTAGATAGCATATTGAAAAGCAGAGACATTACTTTGCCAACAAAGTCTGTCTAGTCAAGGCTATGGTTTTTCCAGTGGTCATGTATGGATGTGAGAGTTGGACTATAAAGAAAGCTGAGTGCCAAAGAATTGATGCTTTTGAACTGTGATGTTGGAGAAGACTTTTGAGAGTCCCTTGGACTGCAAGGAAATCCAACCAGTCCATCCTAAAGGAGATCAGTCCTGAGTGTTCATTGGAAGGACTGATGCTGAAGCTGAAACTCCAATACTTTGGCCACCTCATGCAAAGAGTTGACTCATTGGAAAAGACTCTGATGTTGAGAGGGATTGGGGGCAGGAGGAGAAGGGGACGACAGAGGATGAGATGGCTGGATGGCATCACTGACTCAATGTACATGGGTTTGGGTGAACTCTGGGAGTTGGTGATGGACAGGGAGGCTTGGTGTGCTGTGGTTCATGGGGTCGCAAAGAGTCAGACACAACTGAGCGACTGAACTGAACTCCACTGAATGGTCAATTCATGTTGAGGTTTGACAGAAAACAACACAATTCTGTAAAGCAATTATACCTCAATAATAAAAGAAAGAAAGAAAGAAAAAAATCAAGAAAAAAATTCTTGTCTTTGGTGTTTGTAGCAAACTGTGACCCAAGATGGGTCTAACAGTATGTTTTCTAGTCAGCTGTTTGCTTGTTTTTAATATTCTACTTCTTCCTGGGGTTGCTCTTGTAAAAAGCACAATCCATCCATTGCTCACACCAACACCGCATGTGCACATAGCTTTTAGAAATGCATGTAATCTTTTCTTAGTCTCTTGGAATTAGGTCAGCGAAAAGGCATACATTGCAGAGCAGACATCTGCCCTGTCTGCTATTATGTTCAGATAAGAGTGGTTCACATTCAGCCTCAACACACCAATGATGAGCCCAGTTTCATGGTGCAGCCCAGCCTAGTTTAATCAGAATGTTATCTGCTTATATTTATGTGACTTTTAGTTTAAATGCTTAATATTTAATTTTAAAATTTTGAGATACATGCAGGTTGGCATTAGTTGCAAGAATTGGAACAGAGAAATCCCTTAAGTCTTATTCTCCATTCCTTCAGTTGGTAGCATCTTGCTAAACTATAATATCATAGTATAATCCAGATATTAGCGTGAATACAGTCATTATGTGAAACATGTTGTGTGAACATTTTGTGCACATTATGTGGACCATTATGTGGCTTTTCAAAAGAAAAAATTCCTTACATTGAAATAAAATCTATTTTTTAGAGCTTTTACCCTGGCGGTCTAGCTCTTTTTTTCTGAAACAAGAAAAGAAAGATATTAATAGATAACATGATGACATCAATTTTTTTAGAAGAGAGAATGTCTCAGGGAGCCCACGAAGCTGACAGCAGGTCAATGTGGAATTAACCCTAGCCTGACAGACTCCAGAGGTCTTGCTCACAGATGCCATACCGGTCTAGGTTAGTGTTACAGCATCTCGAATCTAAACAAGGGTATCTGCCCAAGGCAGTCAGCGGGAGCTGACATCCAGCAGGTGCACTGATGGAGAATTCATTCCTCCCCCCAGGTATTTAATATTTTATTTATTTTTTAAGTTGAGTTTTACTGGAGCATAGATGCTTGACAATGTTGTGTTAGTTTCTGCTGCACAGAAAAATGAACCAGCTATACGTGTACATATATCCCCTCTTTTTTGGATTTCCTTCCCATTCAGGTCACCATAGACCACTGAGTAGAGATCCCTGTAATATACATAGGTTCTCATTTAATTATCTATTTCAAACATAGTATCAATAGTGTACTTAGCTTCCCTGGTGGCTCAGTGGTAAAGACTCCACCTGCAATGTGGGAGACCAGGGTTCAATCCCTGGGTAAGGAAGATCCCCCAGAGAAGAGAATGGCAACCCACTCTAGTTTTCTTGCCTGCAAAATTCCACGGACAGAGGAGCCTGGTGGGCTATATAGTCCATGGGATTGCAGAGTCAGACATGACTGAGCAACTAATACCCAGGACTGAAAGGAAGGGGAACAATTTCATGATTTCCACTGTTCACGCCTGTTCATGCAGGCATGGACCCTTAGGACCATGTTAGCTGTGTGTATCTGATGCACACAGAGGTGCCACGTCAGGAGGCAGGAGTCCCGCTAGCCCACCCATTTCTATGACCTAAGCAATCACTTCCTTTGCCTAAGAGTGCTCCAGTGTCCCTGTTTGACGATCTGCTTGCAGATGATTGAGTCAATGGACATCACTCTGACAAACTCCAGGAGATAGGGAAGGACAGGGAAGCCTGGTGTGTTGCAGTCGTGGGGTCGCCGAGAGTCATGACTGAGTGACTGAACAACAATGAAAAGATGGGGTTACGTGTCTACAGTATAATGATTTCCACCCCCTCCCCACATACCTTTAAAATAATATTTACTCAAGGGAATTCCCTAGCGACACAGTAGACGAGAGTCTGCCTGCCAATGCAGAGGGACAGATTTGATCCCTGGTTTGGGAAGATGCCACGTGTCCTGGAGCAAGTATGCCCATGCACCACAACTATTGAAACTGCTCCACAATGAAGAGCAAGCCCTGTTCACTCACTGCAGAGAGAGAAATCGTGGGCAGCAACAGCGAAGACGCAGGACAACCAAAAAACAGAAACAAAAACTCAAAATATGTCCTTATCAGGACTTCCAGTGCTTCTCCTGCCAGCATTATTTCTCAAAAGACTGCCAACGGTACCTATTCACACCCACGAAGTTTTCCTCTTACCCTGGGGAAAATATTGCTATTGTTTATTTGCTCCAGTCATGTCCAACTTTTTGCGACCCAATGGACTGAAGCCCACTAGGCTCCTCTGTCCATGGAATTTTCCAGGCAAGAATACTGGAGTGGGTTGACATTTCCTTCTCCAGGGGATCTTCCTGACAACCCAGGGATCAAACACACATCTCCTGCATTGGCAGGGAGGTTCTTTACCACTGAGCTACCAGGGAAGCCTGGGAAAGAATCAATTCAATTCAATTCAGTCACTAAGGCACTCAGTCCTATTCGACTCTGTGACCCCATGAATCGCAGCATGCCAGGCCACCCTGTCCATCACCAACTCCCGGAGTTTACCCAAACTCATGTTCATTGAGCTGGTGATGCCATCCAGCCATTTCATCCTCTGTCATCCCTTTCTCCTCCTGTCTCCAATTCCTCCCAGTATCAGGGTCTTTTCCAGTGAGTCAACTCTTTGCATGAGGTGGCCAAAGTACTGGAGCTTCAGCTTTAGCATCATTCCTTCCAAAAAAAATCCCAGGGCTGATCTCCTTTAGGATGGACTGGTTGGATCTCCTTGTAGTCCAAGGGACTCTCAAGAGTCTTCTCCAACACCACAGTTCAAAAGCATCGATTCTTCGGTGCTCAGCTTTCTTCACAGTCCAACTCTCACATCCATACATGACCACTGGAAAAACCATAGCCTTGACTAGATGGACTTTGGTGGCAAAGTAATGTCTCTGCTTTTCAATATGCTATCTAGGTTGGTCATAACTTTCCTTCCAAGGAGTATGCATCTTTTAATTTCATGGCTGCAGTCACCATCTGCAGTGAGTTTGGAGCCCCCCAAAAATAAAGTCTGCCACTGTTTCCACTGTTTCCCCATCTATTTCCTATGAAGTGATGGGACCAGATGCCATGATCTTCGTTTTCTGAATGTTGAGCTTTAAGCCAACTTTTTCACTCTCCTCTTTCACTTTCATCAAGAGGCTTTTTAGTTCCTCTTCACTTTCTGCCATAAGGATGGTGTCATCTGCATATCTGAGGTTATTGATATTTCTCCCGGCAATCTTGATTTCAGCTTGTGCTTCTCCCAGCCCAGCGTTTCTCATGATGTACTCTGCATAGAAGTTAAATAAGCAGGGTGACAATATACAGCCTTGAGGTACTTCTTTTCCTATTTGGAACCAGTCTGTTGTTCCATGTCCAGTTCTAACTGTTGCTTCCTGACCTGCATACAGGTTTCTCAAGAGGCAGGTTAGGTGGCCTGGTATTCCCATCTCTTTCAGAATTTTCCACAGTTTATTGTGATCCACACAGTCAAAGGCTTTGGCATAGTCAATCAAGCAGAAATAGATGTTTTTCTGGAACTCTCTTGCTTTTTGGGTGATCCAGTGGATGTTGGCAATTTGATCTCTGGTTGCTCTGCCTTTTCTAAAACCAGCTTGAACATCCGGAAATTCACGGTTCACGTATTGCTGAAGCCTGGCTTGGAGAATTTTGAGCATGACTTTACTAGCGTGTGAGATGAGCGCAATTGTGCAGTAGTTTGAGCATTCTTTGGCATTGCCTTTCTTTGGGATTGGAATGAAAACTGACCTTTTCCAGTCCTGTGGCCACTGCTGAGTTTTCCAAAGTTGCTGGCATATTGAGAGCAGCACTTTCACAGCATCATCCTTCAAGATTTGAAACAGCTCAACTGGAATTCCCTTCCTGGGGAAGAATAGGGGAGCTTAAAAGGTAAAATTTATCTAATATAGCTAGATGTCCACTCGCAAGATCCCTACCTTTTTACCAGTTATAGACCAACTGTCATAACTGGAAAGAGAAAAAGGGAATAAAAGATAAAGAGAAAAGAAACCATACTAACTTGTAAGAAGAGATCATTCCCTCGCAATCTTACATTCTGTGAGGAAACTGTGTAGACTCTGATATAAAGGGAAGAACATAACATGAACAGTGCCCTCAGCACAAATTTTCTAGAAAAAAGAAATGTACTTTGCAAATTATGTTTATTATCTTGTCATGCTGTTCTAAAAATAATTTCATGGAATGAAGAAAGAGTAGGAATCAACCATCCTGGCTGGGAAATGCAATGATCCAGGGTGGTTTTCTTTTTTTTTCTCCCTTTTCTGCAGCCTCCAAAATGTCTACAGCGAGTATGAATTACTTACATGAGGAAAAGATAAACTTTACAGAACTGTAATAAATAAAAGAACTTTGTGAAAGTGTCTTTTAATACCAACTGTTGGTGCAAGTGAGAACATGGCGTTTGTAAAGTGGCTAAGTTCGTATAAACCAGGCAGCATCAGTTTTAATGTTCTGCTTGGCCCCTGTAACCAATAAGGATGCTAACCTTGTTCTTCAAATTGTCTCTCAAATACTATTTATCTCAATTACACTTTTGACATGCGTTGAGTATCAGTCAATCTGAGCTTTAACTCTAGGGTTATTATTGAAAAGCAGAGGTTCTCTCTTAGTAGAAAAGGTGACCAGTGTAAACTTAGACCTTAGAAGTCATGTCCAGAAGATACCATGAAGTCTAAGCTGCTGATTAGTGTGATTTTTCAAACTGGGCTTCTTTGTCTTCATCAAGCAATGGGCTATGCGGAAGGAAGCTTGCTTCACAGCCTAATTCCTTTTTTTTGTTGGGGGGTAGGGGGGAACTGTACCACATGGCATGTGGGATCTCAACTGCCCAACCAGGGATTGAGCCCTTGTTCCCTGCAGTGAAATCACAGTCTTAACGGCTGGACCACCAGGGAAGTCCCTGGTTCTTAGAACCTGATGGATGGCTGGAGTTGAACTGATGTGAATGAACTCAAGTCAAAGACTATTAATCTCATTTTTTCCCCACCATTGAATCTTTCCTCGAATTATACCAGTTATTTCCTAATCGAGCTGGACTTTGAGTACCAAGCAACTGAAATGCACCAAGTCAAGTGTGTTATCAGATATTGCAATCAGCACAGAGGAAGGGGTTTCCATTTAATCTCAACTTAACCTCGCTTCCCACTCATGAACTTCAGAAGAGGATTCTAATAAGATGGTCAAATGTGTGCTCTAGTTCATTGTGACAAGCATTGCCTTCCCAGATGTGGGGCCTTATTTCCAGCAGCGGAAGGCAAGTCTATTGGATTAACTCCAGCCTGGTGATGGATTTGCTCTGGTTTCTGTCAGCCTTCAAGGCAGATGTAATGGGAGGAAATATAGAGTGTGTGTCTTGGCAGAGGATGCAATGGTGCTCTCCTGGAGACCAAGATACTGTCAAGACTCGAGGTAACAGCTCATCATTGCAGGAACTTTACGCTCCCTCCACATTGTGAAATATACTTTGCTCTCCTTTCAGTTTTGAAGGGATTTGTTATCATTCCATAATGCCAATAATCAATTATTCACCTGTGGACTTTTCTCACTGAAGGCTCAGTGTTTTCCGTGGCCAAGCGTAACTTCTGGCTTTACCACTATGTCATCAGTGAGTGTCTGTTACAACATATTAACTAACAGAGAGCAGAGTTATGGTTGCCAAGGTGTAGGAGCAGATGAGGCGGATGGATTGGGAGTTTGGGATTAGCAGATGCAAACTATTATCTATAGAGTGGATGAACAAGGTCCTACTTTATAGCACAGGGAAATCATTCAATATCCTGTGATAAACCCTAATGGAAAAAATATGAAAAAGAATATGTATGTATGTATAACTGAATTACTCTGCTGTACAGTGGAAATTCACATTATATTGTAAATCAACTATTACTTCCATAAAATTAAAACATGTTAACTAATTTTACAATAACCCCAATAAATCATCATTAGGAAGGTAAATTTGATTTGGGGGAAAAATAACGTACTAATACATCCCCCAGGAAATCAGAATTGACTTTTTGATCCTTTATTTCCTAACATAATAAAGTTTTGGTGAAAGTTGATTGAAGCCCTGGGTGTGTATGCTCAGTCATGTCAGACACTTTGCTATCTATGGACTGAAGCCAGCCAGGCTCCTCTGCCCATGGAATTTTCCAGGCAAGAACAGTGGAGCGGGTTGCTATTTCCTACTCTGATCCAGGGATCAAACCTGAGTCTCCTGCATCTCCTCGATGGCAGGCAGATTCTTTACCACTGTGCCACCTGGGAAGTCTGTTATCAAAGCTAGTAAGTTCTAAAGAACTCCACAAATTTAGATTTCCCGAGCATGTGTTATAGATTATCATGTAGGTCCAGGTCATCAGTTGAGCTAAATGAGAGCCAAAGTGGGTTGTGTAACGACCTCCCAAGGGTCAGACAGGGATGATTTGAGGCTCGAAATGAGCTCATCTAATTTCCATCATTTTCACGAAGCTGCCTTCCTCCATGTTATTTTTAATAGTCTCTTTAGTAAGCAACACAGATGAATAATTTGGGGGACTGACGTCTTTAGACTTAACTCATTGGTTCAATGTTAATCTCATAAATTTGTTTAAATCAGTGGTTAGTCCTTTATTAAACTCTTTAATTGGACTTGATCCAGCACTACCCATGAGGAAAATACTAATGAAGTGATTCTCAAGTAGGCAGTTAGCCACATGTCCTGGGGGCATGCCAGGCAGTTAGACGGAAAGTCACGATTGTGCATCTCTAGGAAGTCTTCAAGTTCTGATGAAGGTGTTATCAGCAAAACATATTTGAAGTCAATGGAAGATGGACACTAACATGGTAGGACCAGCCTGGAACATACATGAGAAATGTGCCCATAGGTCCCAGGCTGGCAGGATTTCAGAAAGAGAGACAGGGTAAGCTTTGGAAAGACTGGACAGGGTCGCTTAAGATGAAAAGGAAACAATTAGAAAGGTATTGAGAAAACCTGGGCAAGAAATAGGGAACCGTGCGGCAGCATTGTGGATGGGAAAGTGGTATGTATTTGAGAAAAACCTGAGAGAGGCTGGCTAAGAAACAGGATGACAGCAGCTTTTGGATGGCTTCGAGTTTTCTGGGCCTGAAGACGAGTCGAGGAGGAGACTTCCCATTAGGAGCGACACTAACGGGAAACAGGGAGGTGAGCGGAGGAGATCTGGGTCTTGGCCTCAGTGTCTAGACTGACTTGTATATACAGGTTATTAAGACTCCTTTCAGGGAACTTAAGTACTTAAGACTTTGCAGGGGGCATCAGTTTGATCCCTGGTCGGACAGCTAAGATCCCACATGCCTTGTGGCCATAAAATCAAAACATAAAACAGAAGCAAGATTGTAACAAATTCAAAAAGGCTTTAAGAAATTAAAACCTTTCAGGTTTCTACATGCAAAGATCCAATAAGCTGTCATAGCCACGTGTCTGGGAATCGGAAAAGAGATATACCCCCGGGAAACATATTTGGGAGTCACCAGTATCTAGGTGCAAAGTCGGCAAAGTGCTTGGGGGAATAAAACAAAGAGGAGAAG
This sequence comes from Ovis canadensis, assembly GCF_042477335.2. Lineage (NCBI taxonomy): Eukaryota > Metazoa > Chordata > Mammalia > Artiodactyla > Bovidae > Ovis > Ovis canadensis. The sequence goes on along the minus strand of NC_091257.1, from coordinate 26,902,649 downwards.
AGTAGAGAATGAATTTCTCCCTGGAAAGCAGCACTGCAGGCCTGAGGAGGAGGAGAATGGCCTTTCAAGGGCCTGAAAGGATGTGTGGGGAGGCAGGTGGTCACTCAGCAGGGGTGACCTTGGGGGGCAAACCCAGGGGAGGAATGTGAGGTGGGAGTGAACCCAAGCAGAAGGGAGGCTGATGAGCATGCCTGGTAACCTCGCGTTCTCAGCCTGCTGATGACAGGGGGGTAACAAGGTGGATATGAACCAAACAACAAGTGAAAAAATGAGTCTCTCAAACTGAGGTCTGTAGGCTTTTGGAAGTCCAAGGTTATTTCATTCAATCAATTGAACTAATATAGCAACTGAGCAGAACCCCATGGAGGGGACAGGCCTTTTCCCGCATCCTCTGCTTTAGCACCCCTCCGAGGCACCTAGATAATAACATTTGATGCACTGTCCCTGAGTTGTTTTGCAGATGTACAAACCCTCCCCCTCTCCAACAATGAAAGATGTTAACTACTCGAAGACCATGAACACATGGCCCCAGGCCTCCTGGAGCCTAAAGGCTAATGATGTTAACCCGTGTGACACCACCCTGCTGACTCGCCAATCAGCCCATCAGAGAATTGTGCACAAGCTGATCACAGACCCTGAGACCCCCTCCCTCACTTTGCTTTTGAAAGGGTTTTTGCTTTGCCATAAACCCTTTGGGGAGCTCAAGGCTTTTAGGGAGTGAGCCAGTGTCTCCTTGCGGGGCCCTGCAATGAGCCTTCCTCTGCCAGTGCAGGGAACACGGGTTCAATCCTCGGTCCAGGAAGATCCCACACGGCACGTGGCAAGCCGGCCATGGGCCACACTGATGGAGCCCATACGCTGTCACTACTGAAGCCTGCACGCCTAAAGTCTGTGCTCTGCAGCGAGAGAAGCCATGGTAATGAGCAACCCTGTCTTGCTAGAACTGGGGCAGCAGCAGCAAAGACCGAATACAAACAAACGAAATTAAATATTAAAAAAAGTTTGGCTCGTGGAATACAATGCTTTGCATACATAATATTGCAATTTATTTGAATAAATATTTGTAAATGTTTTTGAATAACATGACTTTTTAATTAGTAACAAATACATTACTCTCATTAACAATTCATATTACCAATTGACTAATTACTTATAATTAATATAATTAATACTACAATAGATATTAATAAGTAATTGAGATCAATTACTACTGACAATTAATAACCTATTCTGCATATATAGAAGGTCACAGAAAATCTTAGAAACAGAGAGAACCAATTTCCTGAAATTAACTCAAGTGTTTTTGTTAGGGGAAGCACGCTGATTGAAACCGCCCACCCTGGCCAGGCACCGCAGTAACCATTTGCATGAGTTGTTTTATGACAAAAGGTCCTGGTGAGGAACAGGGAACTAATAACCTCCACCAACCAGAAGAGTTCGGGAAAGGTCAAGAGGAGACACCACTTGTCTGACCACCTCCCAGAATCCTTCTCTCTGGCATCCATCTTGGCTGAACAAGGGGTGCACCACCAGGAAGGCCTCTGAGTCAAAATGATTGGCTAAGGACAACCTGGAAACTAATCCCATCACCATAAAACCCAAGACTGCAAGCCACGTGACAGAGCAATTCTGCTGGGTTCCCTTACCCTCCTGTTCTCCACCTGGGCACCCTTTCCCAATAAAATCTCTTGCTTTGTCAGCACATGTGTCTCTTTGGACAATTCATTTCTAAGTGTTAGATAAGAGCCCAATTTCGGGCCCTGGAAGGGGTCCCCCTTCCTGCAACATTTTCATCTATGCTCAACTCAGTCAAATAGAAAGTAAACTCTCAGAAATACCTTTGATTAGGGACTCTTTCTAGACCTGATTAAAAAGAACCTTCAAGAAAGAAACAATATTATTTTCATTTATGGCATATTCAAAAAATTATGTCTATTTTCTCTCACACAGATACAGCTTTTACAAATTTGATTTTTATTTTACACTTAGGTTTGACAGCTTTTAACCACTTACAAATGAGAGACCCCAGTACAACGTGGCCTCCACTTCTTGTGAATATAATTTGATATAAACATGGGGAATTAGAAAAGATCCTACCAATTCCTAAAGCTCCATGATTGAAATCAAGCACTTAAAATCATGTCTAACTATTTTTTAACAATCACAATGGTAACTTTTTAAAAGACAGTTCTCATTTTTCTCATTAATTTATTCAATTAATATTTGAGTGCCTGATGGGTGATTTCTTCGCAGGTTTCTGAGGACACGGAGATGAGCGACACACCATCCTTGTTGCCAAGAAGGAGTTCATTGTCTGAGGTGTTATTTTTGTTTAGTTGCTAAGTTGTATCTCTTTGTGGCCACACATACTATAGCCTTTGCCAGCACAGGTACTAGAGCCTGCCAGGCTCCTCTGTCCATGGGATTTCCCAGGTTAAGATTACTGGAAAGGGTTGCCATTTCCTTCTCTAGGGGATCATCCTGATCGAGATCAAATCAGTCTCCTGCTTTGGAAGATGGTGTCTTTACCACTGAGCCACCAGGGAAGCCTGTCTGGGGTGTAGACGGATACATTTGAGCAGGCAATTTAGTGTACTGGCAGCAGCCAGGGAAAACAGCTCTGAGGTCTTCGGGCTCTGACTCCCCCAGAGATATTTTTCCACTGGGGAGGTGCGGGGGAAATCAACACTTCTAAAGACTGGGTAGAAAAAATGCCACAGCTGTATAAAAAGCACAGTAGTTTTACCCAGGGAAGTAATCTCTCCTGAAAAACAATGTTAAATTAACATATGCTAGTAAAATAAAGTACTTGTTGAGTCTTTGAGATTGACTTCCTAGCGAATCTTGAGTTGGACTTAGTGAATCTTGAATCTTGCTTAGCTAAACTAATCATCACAGTTCAGCTTATTTGCAGTCAAAGTCTGTTGTGTTGTCTTTTACTACTGAATGAGCACTCACTGTCATTTTTCCAGGCATCTGTTCCCCTCGTATTTAGTTTGTGTCTTTTGGTCGTTTGCTTTCCAGATGGGCAGGACAAACAGCCCCTGCTGCGTAGTTGCGTGGATGAATACACAGCTCAGTGATGTCAAATGCATTTCACCATCTCTTGAGTAATTTTAAATTGAACTAGGTATAAAGCTGGGGAAAAACCATGGTAGCAAATAATGCTGCGTGATCCACAAAGAGCTGACCTAGTTACCCTGGAATTTCTACACTTCATAAATCTTGTTTCGAATAATCATAGCTTTCTGGGAAGAGAGTCCACTCAGAAATGAACATCCATGATCTCTGAAAACAGTCCTGTCGGGAGGTCCAGCAGGCAGGCCACGGCTTTGATTGGATTATCTCTCAGCCCTCCAACTAACTCCATATTTAGTTCCAGATAAGCAGCAAAGGATCACATGCCTCCAGGAATTAAGGCCACTGAGTCTATCACAGTGGGCTAAGCAAACCAAGATGGTCTGCATGAGCCCATGAAGTAGTGGTGGTCTACCAGGGCACTTCCTTCCAGGCTAGTGTGCTGTGGGTAGGAGGGTTGTGTCTGCTTAGAGCAGTGGGAGTCGGGGGTAGGGAGTGGGGTGGATGCTGGGGCAGTCCGAGCCCCTAGACAGTTGTGTCCAGAGTGAGAAGTCCCTTATTTATGCCAACCTGCTTGACAAATATTCCCATTTTCAATGGGTACCGTAATGAGAAAAAGGGTGGGAAGCATAGGTTATGAGATATGATTTTGAAGAAGTGGCAAGGTCCCCCTTATACCGTCCGCTGTGTGTGCCTGCTAAGTTGCTTACTCATGTCTCACTCTAGCCACCCAGGCTGCTGTGTCCCAGGGATTCACCAGGCAAGATTACTGGAGTGGGTTGCCATGCTTTCCTCCAGGAGATCTTCCCAGCCCAGGGATCGAACCCATGTCTCTTATGCCTCCTGCATTGGCAGGAGGGTTCTTTACCACTAAGGCCACCTGGGAAGCCCATACCCTACCCTCCACCAAGTACCATCCAATACTATCTCTTTTGGCCTGTCAACACTGCCTGCAAAAGTGCATGATAGCTTTTTTTTTTTTTTTTTTTTTTGCATATATCTGGGGTCTTAGTTCCCAGACCAGGGATTGAAACTGTACCATCTGCATTGGCAGCGAGGAGACTTAACCACTAGGCTGCCAGGGAAGTCCCAAGAGCTTCATTTGTTTCAAATGAAAAATATCCTGTTTTAAATTATCAATATGAGATTATGATTTAGTGGCTCAGAATACTTTGAATGTGAAAAATTACGGAGTGCAGGTCTTAATAAGCAGGAGGAGGAAGACACTGGAAGGGCGCTGGGACCCTGGAGAAATGAAGGACAAGGTGTTAATGCTATTAGGCCTCGGTTTTCCCGGTCATTAAATGAGGGTGTCAACCAGATAGTGTCAATGGCCCTTTTCAGGTTTTTTCAAGCCTATAGTACCAAAAATGAATTGTATCTATATTCAAGTTTACCAGTTTTCCCTTGACTTTGCCCTAAAAAGATAAGGAGTCACCAAAAGCCATAGGCTGCTTGGAAAGGGTTCTAGTCCTACGCCAAAGCCCCAAATGTGTGTGTGTGTGCTCAATTGTGTCCCCTCATGGAGATCCGATGGACTGTGCCCCTCCAGGCTCCTCTGTCCATGGGATTTCCCAGGCAAGAACACTGGAGTGGGTTGCCATTTCTTTCTCCAGAGGATCTTCCAGACCCAGGGATTGAACCAGCATCTCCTGTGTCTCCTGCATTGCAGGCAGATTCTTTACCCCTGAGCCCCTGGGAAGCCCACACAGCCCCAGACTGAGCCTGATTTGAGGAACTTAAGGATTATCTCTCAGAAATATCACTTCCACTGCTTAAATGCCTGAAATTGCAAAATAACGTTCAGCATCCATTAGCCTGAGTCCCTGCATATACAACAGAACCCAGGCCCACCCTCCTGTCCTGAGTGACCTAGAACCGCCGTAGACAAAGGAAGAGAGAAACTCTGCTTGCTGGACTCTCTTGTGCTGGGATCTCTTTTTTGGCTCAGTGGAGCCCACTCTAATGATAGCCTCCTGGACAGCCTGCTATAGCATTATATTAACTGATCTAGAGTGGCTGCCACAGGCTTATCTGTCAGCTGAAGGGCAGCATCCCTCAGTGGCTTATCTATGTTGTTACTGCTGGAATGGGCTTCCCTGATATCTCAGTTGGTAAAGAATCCGCCTGCAATGCAGGAGACCCCGGTTTGATTCCTAGATTGGGGCGATCTGCTGGAGAAGGGATAGGCTTCCCACTCCAGGATTCTTGGGCTCCCCTTGTGGCTCAGCTGGTAATGAATTCGCCTGCAAATATTTTGTGTTAACTGAAGAAAGTAAAACCAAGCTGAATTTCTCTAAGTGAAGTTCAACACGTTTTTAAAGACGTGGTTTCCAGGGATGATTCTGTTTCCTGTAGAAATCAATCTGCCACTTCTCTGGGCATATGAACATTGGGTATAGGGTCAACTCACTAATAAAAAGAGGGAAACAAGTACTATTTACATCTATGGAACACTGTTTCCTGTGGCAGACCCGATGCTTTGTGCTAGGAGCTTTGATCTCTCTTAAGACGTGCTCACTAACTCAGTGAAGGCAGCATTATTAACACAATTTTATAAATACTCATGATTATTGCCCAAACAGGTCAAATAATAACTTATGTCATGTCACACGATCCTGGGATCCAGGCAGAACTTAAAACCAGTGCAGTGTGGGTCCACGGATTAAAGTCAACATCACTCATTATCAGAGAAATGCAAATCAAGACCACAATGAGGTACCATTTCACACCAGTCAGAATGGCTGCTATCCAAAAGTCTACAAGCAATAAATGCTGGAGAGGGTGTGGAGAAAAGGGAACCCTCTTACCCTGTTGGTGGGAATGCAAACTAGTACAGCCACTATGGAGAACAGTGTGGAGATTCCTTAATAACAGGAAATAGAACTGCCATACAACCCAGCAATCCCACTGCTGGGCATACACATGGAGAAAACCAGAACTGAAAGAGACATGTGTACCCCAATGTTCATCGCAACACTGTTTATAATAGCCAGGACATGGAAGCAACCTAGATGTCCATCAGCAGATGAATGGATAAGAAAGCAGTGGTACATATACACAATGGAGTATTACTCAGCCGTAAAAAAGAATACATTTGAATCAGTTCTAATGAGGTGGGTGAAATTGGAGCCGATTATACAGAGTGAAGTAAGCCAGAAAGAAAAACACCAATACAGTATACTAACGAGTATATATGGAATTTAGAAAGATGGCAATGATAACCCTGTATGTGAGACAGCAAAAGAGACACAGATGTATAGAACAGTCTTTTGGACTCTGTGGGAGAGGGCGAGGGTGGGATGATTTGGGAGAATGGTCTTGAAACATGTATAATATCATATGTGAAACGAATCACCAGTCCAGGTTCGATGCAAGGATACAGGATGCTCAGGGCTGGGATGATCCAGAGGGATGGGATGGGGAGGGAGGTGGGAGGGGGGGTTCAAGATGGGGAACACAAGTACACCCATGGCAGATTCATGTCAGTGCATGGCAAAACCACTATAATAGTGTGAAGTAATTAGCCTCCAATTAAAATAAATAAATTTATTTAAAAAAATAAAGTCTTTTTGTACTTCTAACCTGATCATCCTGTCAGTGTAACAGCCTCACCCTTAAGGAGCTGAGTGAACATTCACAAGACATTACCTTAGCAGGAACACCAATCATTTAACAAATTAGCACCCTATTTCCTCCCCCCAAATTTCAGGAAATTGAGTTTAAAGGCTTCATTACAAATTGAGCTTATTTCAAGAAATACTATGATTAGAAGAGATCATTCTGATCAAGATCTTTAAATATGTTTATATTCTAGGGGTCTTCCCTGATGAAAGAATTTAAAAGTTTAAATATGAATTCTTTCACCAAAGGATTATTTCTAATTATGACAACAAAAAAAGATTCAATTTTAAACAAGGGATTAGTATCTTCAAAAGGTAGGATGCAGACAAATGTCAACAAGACTTTGTTAGAAGTTAGAAAATATTTATAACATTAAATGGAAAAAAAAGGTAAAAGTGTATTATAGGCTGAGTTTAAAATGTAAAATATATATATATGTAAATAATGTATATATGTATATATATATTATATATATATATGCATAACAGCCTGGAAGCGGAATCACCAAAATTTTAACAGGTGTTCTCGCCAAGTGATAAGATTACAGGTGGTTTTTTCCTGCATGTATTATTGGGCACATGTTCTTTTTTCTTTACTGAGCATATGTTGCATTTAAAAACAGGAAAAAATTAAAATTTCAATTTGCAACCACAAGCTGGTCACTTATGCCAGTCTTTCGCAAATTGATGTTTGACATAATACAACAAAATTCTATAAGGCAATTATCCTTCAATTAAAAAATAAATAAATTAAAAACAACAACAACAAACAAACAAAAAGAAAATGTTTGCCTGGAAAACTCATTTAAAATGTGGGTTCGGATTCAGCCTGAGATGCTGAATTTCTAACAAGCTCCCAGGTTATGCTCATGCACACTTGGAGTTGGATTTCATGTCGAATAAACAAGAAAGAATCACTGTAGACCCACTTAAATCTGAGAGTTAGAGTTTAGGAAGCTTGCTTTGCAAAGTCTTTCCTTGAAAATCTGAGTCAGGAACTTTTGCTTAATGGCTACCTAAATCTCTCCTGTTGCACTATAATCCCATTTCTTTTCCAACTTTACTTCTCGCTGAACCAATTTTCAAATCCACAGTCCAGCTCATGAGGTTTTCTTCTCCAGGGTAACCTTCCTTTGCCCCTTGAAATTAAATTCCATTTGTTCTGCTCATGTTGGCACAAAAATTGTCTCTAGTTAGTTTAATAAAACCATCACTAAAACAATTTTCTTGAGTAGTGTAATTATAGAGCTAGTAATTAGACTCATCACTAAATGAATAGCCTAGTTAGATTACATTTAGACAAGCACCACACACCCCATTCCGTTTTAATCACCCCTTAAATGCAATTCCATTTGTTTGCATGGAAGGGCTTTTTAAATGATAATGGTAAGAACATCACAGACACTCTTAGAAGATAATGCTACCTCTAAAATTAGGGAAATTTGGCATTCACCACATTACCTCTGCCAGGGGTAGGGGAAGGGAGGTGCTTTCCCGGCATTTTGTCAATACAGTAGAGAATCCTATCTTTCAACAAGTGAAAGTGGTGTGAATGGAACAGGAGGAAAGGGAGCGGGCATAACCTTGGAAAGAATGACACAGACCTAGGTCATGACAAAACTGAGTAGCACCAACTAGGTCCAAGAGGGCAGAGGATTCAACTTCCAGTAGACCTTGAACCTTATCATACACTCCTTGTAATACATTAGCATAAATGAAGCGACACGCCCACAGGTGCCCTGACATTTCTGAGGCTATAACCATAAAAGTCCAAAAAGTGGGCGGTGGCCCAACTCCTGGAAATCCCTGCCCTTCCCCCCAGTAACTGGAATAATCCTCCCAGTCAGTAGCCTGTGAGATTACCCAGCCCGTGAAAACTAACCGCATCGTATTTCAAAGCCTTCTTTCACCTTCTGAGATGCCCCACAGTCTGTCTGTGGAGTGCTTCTCTCTAAATAAATCCACTTCTTACCAATCACTTTGTCTCTGTCTCTGAATTCTTTCTCAACGAAAGAAGCAAGACCCTCCAGTTCACCAGGAACACGTGCATTTCCTGAAGGCCCAGTGGAGATTCTCTCATGATACCTGCCAGATGACATGGTCACACCCTGAAGATGCACTTTTGAAGCTCCGGTCAGCTCCTTTAGGGAGTCTTTTTGATCCAGCACTTCCAGGTGGATCTTTGACTCTTTTGTCTGTTTCAGTGCTGGGTTTTCTATTTCATTCTGCAACCTATTTGCCCTCCTCCAAGGCACCTGCAGTTTTCTCAAAGCACAAACGATGCAAACCGCAGGCACCCAGCTGTCCTTGGAGCCTCTTGATCTAACAGAGCTCCTGTAGGCGTCTACATGTGCGGTCAGCCCACTGTGCTCATAGGAGTCTACATGAGCTGCCAGCCCATGGCACTCTTCGCGTCCACCAATTCACATTGTAGAAAGTTTCATTTTCTGGCTAAGAACCACCCAATTTCCCATCAGAGATAATATGACTTTGACCTGACTCATCATTTCTCAGAGATGGAGCATTTGCCGTAGCTAATAGTCATTGAACACCATGCTGCGTGCTTTCAATGTATCCTTCCATTGGATTGGTCCAGGATTCTGTTTCCCAGGGGGAAAACCTGGGCAGTCCAGAGAGGTTATATAACTCACCCAAGTTCAACCAGCTTAGAAATAGCAGAAAACAGAGTGAAAACTATGTTTTCCTATTGAGAAGAGTGTGGGGCTAAGAGCGTCCCTGAGTTCTCCAGGAACTCTCACCTTTGTTTCTTTATCTTTTGTTGTTCTTTAGTTGTTAAGTCATGTCTGGCTCTTTGCAACCCCATAGAAAGTACACTGCCAGGCTCCTCTGTCCATGGGATTTTCCAAGCAAGAATACTGGAGTGGGTTGCCATTTCCTTCTCCAAGGCATCTTATTGACCCAGGGATCAAAACTGTGTTCCCTGCTTTGGCAGGTGGATTGTTTACTGCTGAGCCACCAGGGAAGTCCTTATCTGTGCAATGAGAATAACGGTATCCACGACACTTACATCTTAAGGGTGTGTGTGTGTGTGTGTGTGTGTGTAACATGAGATAAGGTTTATAAAAGCAATTTGTAAAATGGAAAATGTTATAACATGTAAATTATTATTGTTATGACTTAACCAGATCCAGGATATGCATTGCTTAATAAACCGAGCTCATCTCTGAAGTTGTTGAAATGTCTTACGTCCTATCACAGAAATAGTCTTACATTACATAGTAATATTATTCATGTGCTATAGTTAACTTGTCTGAATGTCACAGTGGTATCAGGAAGAGGCTTCTGTAGATGTTGTAAGCCATCTTTTACATTTCACTTTTTATCCTGGTTTTAATTTGCATGCTTTCAGTTCCCTTTTCAGTAATAGAATTACTCTGTTCTCAGCTGATTGATTCTAGGAATTTGCTGAATGCAGCCAAACGATGACATGTTTGCATTTTGAAGTCTTGAAATGTTCTTTCAGTTTTGAAAATGAGCTTATTTGGAGGAAATGTAGGACTTCTTGAACTAATGGCAAATTATGTTAATAAAATTCATACGTGCTGTGGGCAGTGATGATTCTCTATCAAACGGAAAGTAAATCAAAAGCTGATTTCCACACTTTCTAATTGGTCACATCTCCTGTTTACTTTAGGAGGAATATTTTCTGTTTGAGATTTTAATACCGGGGTGCAGAACCAATGATTCTCCCCGTTAAGCTTCTCTTCTCTCTCCAAACTCATCTCTTCCGGAAGCTCCTGCTGTTGACTTTGGCTCCCTCCTTCCACCATCCACACAGCCATCAGTTTTATCACCACAGCTGTTCACCACGCAACACACACTCACACTATTGCAATTTTCATCTTTCTTAGAAATAGGTTTAATTTGTTTGAAACTGTGTTGGCTGGTGGCTTGTTCAACACCAATCTCAGTTTTTAAGAAGAATTTTTCAAAGGCTGGTGTGAAATGAGACATAAAGTTGAAAGTCAGAGGTCTTTTTCACAAGGGCCCTTCTATCTACCGAGCCTGGTACCATCTGGCCAGCTGACCGTAGTGAACACACTCAAATCTTGTCTTGAAAGTAGACGCTGCTACACTTTGAGTCTGGTCTGAATTTTACAAGTCGCTGGTATGGAAGGGTGGTATAATCAAGTGTGGTATGCACACTCTTTGAGGGAGAAAAAGAGTAAAATAGAGTTTCTGTGGTTTGCAATGTTCAGAAGCAGGCAGTGGGCTAACGTAAGCTAACACCCCTGGGGGCTTCCTGTGTGCTGGCCAGATGCGTGGACCTACCTGGCACTTGATGGCAAGATCTGAGTCAGCGTAAAGCAAACCAGTGCTGCAAATTCTTCTGTCTTTTTTCCCCTGAATATAGTAATTTGTGGTAACTGTTGTTGATTCATTTCTATAATCATAGCTGCCTGTTAGCATTGGACGCATTGAAAGGTCAAATCACTTTGGAAGTGATTAGCTTTGGAAGCACTGAAAGGTTAAAACCACTCAAACTTCCAATAAATTTTCTTCATTTAAAAATATGTTTTTAATCTGAAAAAGAACATCTATATTTGGTATTTTGCTGCAGCTTGTCCTAATGAATTAAAAGCACTCTTAAATACTATTAAAGATTATTTGAAAATGTAATTTTCATAGACCGCTTTTCTGATTGTCATATCATTTTTATGCTTTTAAAAGACATTTTATCTTATTTTTTAATTAATTAATTTTTATTGAAGTATAGTTGATTTACAATATTGTGTTAGTTTCTGGTTTACAGTAAAATGATGCAGTTATATATATGCATATATGCGTATATGTGTCTATATATATAAACTGCATCACTTTGCTTTTAAAATTATGTTTTCAAAGAATTTTAATAGCACTTAAGAGAGCCCTTAATACATTAGGATAAACCATAGCAAAATAGAAAAACATGTAACAGAAGATGCTGAATGGTTTCTTTTATTATTGTTTGAAAACTAAAATCCATATTCTTATCTCAGGGGAAAAAAAATTGTAAATATGTGCATTCACAGGTGGTATCCAGTCTCACTGTGGTGATATTTTTCCAGTGGATACAAATACAGAATCCTTATGTTGTACATTTGAAACTAATAGGATGTTGTATGTCAATTACACTTCTATAAAAAATAAAATATAAAAAATATATACATATATAGAAAAAGACTGAAATAAATACTTCAAAATACTAAAAAACAGAAAATTTCCTTTTGAAGAAAAACATATTCATTTGGAAAATTCAAAAAGCATAAAGAAGGAAAATCTTCATGTTTCTATCATTCAGAGAAAATCCCTGTGAACACTGGGTGCAGTTTTCTTTAGCATTTTCTTATTTGTTCTCTCTCTCTATCTTACTACATTTTTCATTGTACACTCTATTTTTCTCCATTTAACTTTATGTCATCCATATTTTCTTATACAATAAAAAATTCATGGCATCACTTTACATAGCTTTAAACAATAGTCTACTGTATGGTATACCCTAATTTTTTAAAAAACAAATCCCTATTTTGTGGGTTTTTTTTTCTAATTTCTTACTAATTTAAAATAATAATGCAATGCATTTTCTTGTACAGAAGTTTTCCTGTGCACTGTTACTTTCTTATAATATGAGGTAAAATATTAATAAAGGGCTTTCCAGGTGGCTCAGTGGTAAAGAATCTGCCTGCTAATGCAGGAGATACAGGTTCTATCCGTGGGTTGGGAAGATCTCCCAGAGAAGGAAATGGCAAGCCACTCCAGTATTCTTGCCTGGGAAATGCCATGGACAGAGGAGCCTAGCAGGCTAAGTCCATGGGGCTGCAAAGACTTGGACACGACTTAGCGACTGAACAACAAAAATATTAACGAGGTTTTTTTTTCCTTCAAGGTATCCAATGTTCCTTTTTTTTTTTTTTTTAGCAACATCATGTGCTTTCATTGAGGGAAACCAAAACCATAAAGAGAGAAGATGGGTCAAAGTCTTACTCTTTAAGTCCTAAAGCTCATGGCACAGTCTCTAGTTCTGAACAGCTGTATCTTAGTTTGCAGGAGCTCCTTTTTGTTGAGACTGTAGAATTTTGGTTTTGGTTTTGAATTCAAAGAGTCAAACCTCAAAGGAATCAAGGCATAGACTTCATACTGTAAATAAAATATTGAGATAGGGACTCTCGGACTCGTGCTTGTGAATAGGACAGAGTTTTAGTATAATTGATTTCCCACTGTAACCCTACCTATCTCATTTTGTACCTCTAAAACATTTTTCCGAGAAAGAACAGACAGGATTCATCAGACCACAGAAAGGGGTCTATGCACAGAAGAGGTTAAGAACTCCTGGTGTTGTAAAGCACGTTATTCCCCTTGCAAACTGGGGAGACTGCTTGACCTGAGGGAGGCGTAGGACCCAGAAGCAACACAGGCAGGTCCGGTGATGAGACCGTGAACAAGAGGGCCATCCTCCACAGGCCGTGTGTGTGTGTGTGTGTGTGTGTGTGTGTGTGTGTGTGCGTGCCATCCTCCACAGGCCGTGTGTGTGTGTGTGTGTGTGTGAAGAAAATACTATCCACGCTGCCTTGCCCTATCCCCTCCAGTTACATTCGAAGAATGCTAAAAATAGAGAAAATGCGTGCTTCCCTTTCCAGGGTTTTGCCCCAGAAGGAGCGAGTCCTGAAGAAAAGCCACGTCCTGTACTGTGCCTGAGCTGTAGGCTAGCACGGCCGCCATGGATGGGTCCCTGGAGCCCTGGCATTCCAGAAGGATGGGAGTATAGGTACACCCTGCACTCTGCCACCCCTGCCTCAAGGAAACACAGAGTAGCTGAGGAGACTCGAGCCAGCAGGCCGGCGATTAGGCCTATTCCACGTGGAGCGGAGAATGGGAGAGCGCAAGGAAGCATGTAGACTGTTCTTCTAGGGACCAGGAGAGGGCGCTGTACTAGCTCAGCTGATGACGCTGTGAAGGGAAGGGGGTTGCGGGAAGATTCCCCGGGTCCCAGCATTTCTGCAGGAGTCAACAGGGAAGATGCTAACAGAGACGGAGGCGGAGAAGGACAAGGCAGGAGCTTGGCTGGAGCACCCCGTCCCCTCCCTCAAAGTCGCGCTGCTTCTCACCTCCCCCCACTCCCGCTCCCCAGATCCGAAATGCGATGCCAGGGGTAATGGGGCTAGGGGAGACTTTAGGATTAATGAGTTTAAGATCAAAACGCCTGAAAAAAAAAAAAAAAGAAGTGACAGGGTTTCAGCAGAAATTGACTGGATCGTATTTTCCGATTTCAGGAGGTATATAGGAACTTGAGATAGATATTGAGTCATAGAAAAATAAAAGAGGTGTTGGGGTTTTGTGGTTATTGGGGTTTTGCACCCTTCAATTTTATGATCTGTGAAAATATTATATACTTAGTGAAGTTCTTTAAATGTCACGTTTCTGAGTCAAGTGGTAAAAATGTTATGCAGGCTTTGTATATATGCTTTTAATTTCTTTCCAGAAAAGCTCTGCTAATTTCTCTTCCAAGCCACAAGCTCAAAAGTACTGAGTATGGAGTTTTTAAACTATTTTTCAGTTCAATTTTAAAAAAGGCAAAATTAATTGGAATACTATATTATCATAATTTTTAGTCATTTGTATTTCTTCTGTGAACTGTATGTTCATGTACTTTGCTCATTTTAAATTAGGAGTATTAGTTCTTTTCTTGTTGGTTTTAGTATACTAAGGATACCAATTTTCCCTATCATATTTGTCCTGAGTATTTCTCCCAGTTTGCTCTTGGCATATGAATTACTGTTACAAAGTCATTTCACGTTCCCAAGCGTAATCCTTTTTTCACTAGTCTTGCCCCGTTTTGTTATTTTCCACGGTTTCATGTAAAAATATTTATTTTGTAATTTCTAGTGCATATTTAACACATCTACAATTTATTTTGGTGTGTCTTGTGGGATGGAAAGTGAGAAATCTTTTTTCAAACACACAATTTTGTTGTTAAGTACTTCATTAACTCAGTTATTTTACAAGAGTTTGTTGAGTACCTATTAGGTATGAAGTACTGTGCTATGTTCCAATCACACAGTAACCAAAATGTAAAAGTTTTTTTTATAAACCAGACACTCTTTCTTTTGAGGGCTCACAACATGATTGGGGAGACAGGTATTAAGCAAGTAAATGTATATTTGTGAATTGTAACTTGGGCAATGAAAACAGAATAAGGCAAGAGGAGGAGAATGTGAGAATCTTAATTTGACTGAGGGTAACAGGCAGCTTCCCAAAGAGACTGACACTTGATTTTTACTTTTTATGGGTTTATTTCCCTGCATACTCTAAATTCTGTTTTGTTGCTGTCTTTTCTGGGCCATTGATCCATTTGTTTAAACCATTCTTGCACTGCTCCAAGTAGTCAAGCTTTAAATATTTGAGCAAATTCTTTCTCGATACAATTTTCAGTTTATTTTTTGTTTGTCAGCCTGGAAACCCATATGTCCACTGCAGAACCAAAATAAAGCGAGTTCTGTGAACACAGAAAGTTGTTTCCTATTGGAGCAGAGCAAGGGTTTTCATCATTTGGTTCAAATCTCACTTGTGGCTGCTTTGCTCTGAGCAGCCGTGAACAGACCACCTCTCCCTTCCCAGGGCCCCTTCCACATGGCTCTGTATCCACCAGGATGGCTGGGATCTCCCTGACTTCCTCCCCAGTCCCACTTGGATTTTTTTTCTCTTTATTCTTCTGCAGAATAATTATTTTGTTCTGCCCAGACTTATATGCCACCTTTTCACCCAGCTCAGGAAACAACAGTATTTCAGTTACCTGGACAACCCTTCTTAGGAGAGAAAGGGGATTACAAAGCCACAACAACAAACGTTGTCAGAAAAGAAACTCTCCAAGCTCTGACTTTGGGAAGATTGCTCTTTCTTATCCAAGCTCCCACTTTGGGAAGATTGCTTTCTTAGAATGGAAGAATGGATTACGTAGCGATGATGCTGGTTACCTGTTCACCAACATTCTTCCTCATTCGAAAAGCCCTATTTTTACTTGGAGTATCAACATACCTGGTTTCCCAGATTCCATGACAAGTAGGCAGCCTTGTTCTGGCCATGAGATGTGAGTAGAACTTCTGGAAGGAGACAGTGGAAGTGCCAAGACCATCATGGACCGCGTAAGGTCAGACTTTTCTGATATGTGGGTAGACTTTTGTGTATTTAAGCACTGTTATCTGAGTTTGTGTACAGACAGTTCAGGCCCACCCTAACAGGCGTAGACCAGCAGAGTCCACTGACTTCTGTTCCTAACCAAGAAAAAAGTCACCAGGGTCAAATGTAAGGATCTTCAGAGAAGTCGTGGGTGTTATCATAATGGTTTTTGAAAAGATGAAGCTGAAATGAAATCCTATTACATTCTGGATAGCACGGTGCTTTGCTTTTGGTATACTCAAGGCTCTGATGGAAAGTACTTAGATTTTTTAATTGAGTCCCTATCAATTTAAGCATTTAGGAATGTCCTACATGAAATATATGAATAATGACCTTAGCAGATAATTTCAATTTTATTACCAGTGCTCGACGTTAAAAGCAAAGAGGATGTACTTAAAGTGACTGGGCAGGCTTCACGTGCTGCCTCCTCACTAGTCCAATGTATCTTCCAAACTTTCAACCATTTTACATTCTTCTAAAATGTTTGCTGCCCAAAGAATAGAGTCCAGATCCAGCAAGCGTAGCATCCAGACACAGTATGATTCTCTCTTACCTCTCAGCCTCCTTTCCAGATAGCCCACACACGAGATTAAGACATACTTGATGGCTCCGTATAATGCAGCTGCGTGTTTCTTTACCTGTGCACTATGGGCAAGCTGTTCGACTTGGAAATAAACACCCACAGCGTGTTTATCCGCAACGAATATGAGGGTCATTCATCACTACAATATTGTGGGAGTAATTTTCTTGATCTGATAGGCAGGCAATAGTCCCCTCTAAGAATTCCACGTGCATCTTTTCTAGTGTTAAATACTCTTCTAACTTGAGGGAGATGGTTTCTTGCTGAAGCAGATGCAAGTGACTGGAACGGATGTATTCAAAGCAGGCAGGTTACCTGGCTTTGTCTGCCATGGCCTATTCGGGCCACCTCCCAGCAGCCATGTGTCACTCCTCGCAGCATCATGACGAGCTGCTTTGATTTGTCAAGACTTTGAAATCATACCCTGAGTCCCCACACGGGTAGTCAGGTTGTTCTTGGTAGGATGTGTTCATGTACTGTGAACAAGGATCCAAACTGGTTTCTAGACCATGCAAAGCAACCGCCCCTTCACTTACTAACCTCTTGGAGTCCCAGCTTCAGCAAACTTCTCTGCATCACTGCAAACACCACTGTGGACCAGCTGGAGATTTGGGAGTGATCACTCATCTGGGACTTAATCTGGAGGGACTGTCAAAGGAAGTTTGTGGACTGGGCATTTTTGTTTTTTAAACAATGTTTAATTAAATTCTTTAAAAGTTTTTAAAATTTGTTATTATTGTTATTATTCTGGCTGCGCTGGGCCATCATTGCAGCGCACAGGCTTTCTCTGATTGCGACGCGCAGGCCTCTGCTTGCGGTGGCTTCTCTTGTGGCAGCACACAGCTTATTGCCCCAGGGCCTTGTGGCATCTTGGGCTTCCCACGTGGCGCTAGTAGTAAAGAACCTGCCTGCCAACGCAGGAGGACGTGAGAGACGAGGGCTCCACCGCTGGAGAAGGAAATGGCAAGCTACTCCAGTACTCTGTGGAGAACCCCACGGACAGAGGAGCCTGGCAGGCGGCAGACCGTAGGGTCGCACAGAGTTGGACACAACTGAAACGACTTAGCACGCATGCGTGGGGAATCTTAGTTCCCAGACTCGGGGTTGGATCCGTGTCCCCTGCATTGGCCGATTCTTAAGCACTGGACCACCGGGGAAGCCCCTGGGCATTTTTCTAGTGAGCCTGGCGAGGAAAGAATAGAAACGCGAAGCTGTTAATTGCCTGTTGATATTTTGGAGGGCAAGGTGGAGATATTGGTTCACCTTCGTCCCCATGCCCTTTCACGTTTCCCTAAATTCTTCTACTTGTTCCCATGTCAAATCTTGTATAAGATTTCCTTCTCAGTAAAAACAGGCCGACACGAAAAATAATTCATATTCATAAAGTCGGCTCTGATTAAAATAATCCCTGGGGCTTCAGCACACTGCATCCTGAATTAAAATGCTTTAGACGTTCAGGGCTTGGCTGGTCTGTCTCCTGGGATGCCATTAATGGCTTATGCACATCATGCTATTTTCCAAATTCTGCTCCTTTGCTCTGGTAAATAAATGAAGGAATCCAGTTGAGAAACATCTGGAAGGCTTTAAAAACTGGGAAAAATTCTCCCCTGGATGGGGTGTTCCAAGTGTGATGCTGCTTAAATTTGGGGCCAACAGCCACAGGAGGAACTCCTGAGGCCATTTACAATACTTGAATTTTATAATACTATGAATATCTAACCAACAGTCCCCTCGGGGATAGATTTCAAAATTGGACATGATGTGAAAAAAATTCAATTAATTTTTTTTTTTTTGATAGAGTGGAAAAGCCCTGAGCTGGGATTTTTAGAAATGTGGCTTCTTATCCCAGCTCTGCCCCTAATTAGATGTGCAGCTTCAGGAAGTCACATGGCTTTTCTAGGCCTGTTTCATTACCCATAAAAGAGGGTTCACTTGATAATACCCAATTTCCCTTCAAATAACCTCCCCCGTCTTTAATCCTTTCCTTTTCCATCTGTCTGCTTCCCTCCAAACGCCCTTCTCATCGCCTGGTCCTCATTCCAATTAATCCTTGATCCGGCTTCTCCTCTGACTTAGCTGTGTGACCTTAGGCCGGCTGTTTAACCTTTCTGTGCTCCGGAAAAAAAGGGGAGTAGTAATAGTGCCTGTCTCATGGAGTTGTGGTGAAGGACTAAATGATTAATACGCAGCAAGCCCTTGGCTCAGAGTATTAAGGAAATAAACTGTGAGCCAACAGTCATTATTTTCCAGATACTAATGTTACTAATAAAGTATAATCAATACATTATATTCCTGGATCAAAAGGGATAGTCAAAAAGTTGGAGCCATTTCTTATTAAGAGTGGCCACTACTTATTAAGAAAATAATAATCCTATGGGATCATTGACTTCATTTCTCTAGCCTCATCTCACACTTTATTCAGGGGCTCTGTACAGTTGGGCAAACAGGAGCATTTCTCTCCATCAACAATTCTGCCACCATCCTTGTGTGAAAACACGGAGTGAATCATGAGAAGTTCGTCTCGATTCAGAGACTGTGACGATGAGATCTTATCTTTGGCTCTCTGAGGTCCACATCACAGTGGAACTAATATAATATTCAACTATAGTCAGGAATAAACGCATGTATACTCCATGTGGAATGCTCAAATGACTGGCAACACACTTTTTGGAAAGTGAATTTTAAGGTTTTTTTTTTTTTTTGCAGTATGGATATATATGGTAAAAACCCCAGCTCCTAACTGTATGAGTTTTGACCCTGATAGCTCAGTTGGTAAAGACTCCTTCTGCAATGCAGGAGACCTCAGTTCGTTTCCTGGGTTGGGAAGATCTGCTGGAGAAGGGATAGGCCACCCACTCCTGTATTCTTGGGCTTCCCTTGTGGTTTAGCTGGTAAAGAATCCGCCTGCAATGCAGGAGCCCTGGGATCAATCCCTGGGTTGGGAAGATCCCCTGAAGAAGGGAGAGGCTCCCCACTCCAGGATCCTGGCCTGGAGAAGTCCATGGACTGTATAATCCATGGGGTTCCAAAGAGTGGGACACGACTGCGTGACTTTCACTCTCACTGCACAGTTATGTACCCAGTGGCCAAGATACAGAACATCAACCCGAGAAAATTTCTCTGTACTCATTTCTAACTGTTGGCCTTCTTGGTCAGAAGCAACAGTTGTTTTGATGGCTCATTGCTTAGTTTGGGCCTGTTCTTTATCAAATTTTTTTTTTTTTTGTCTGTGCCCTGAAGCTTGTGGGATCCTAGTTTCCTGACCAGATATGGGACCTGAGCCCTTGGCAGTGAGAGCTCTGAGTCCTAACCACTGGATCGCTAGGAATTCTCAGTTTTGCCTGGTCTTGAACTTCCCAGCTATTATATATAAAACAGATAAGCAACAAGGTCCTACTGTATAGTACAGTGAACTATATTCAGTACCTTATAATAAACCATAATGAAATGAACATGAAAAATAGCATATATGTATAATTGAATCACTTTGCTGTACACTTGAAATTAAACATTAACTACACTTCAATTAAAAAGATGCATTAAATACCCCAGCACAAAACTAGGTATTTGCTCTATGTATCTGGCTTTGTCTCTCTGTCCCCACCTAGCATGCACCTTTCCGTGCAGCCTGCTGTCTACCCATCCATCTGGCTCTTTCTTTCTGCCTCCCCTTCTATCTACCAGCTTGCATCTCTGCCTGTCACAGAGTTTCTGAGCAATGAGGGAGAGTATCACGTCTGTAAAGGTTCTACTTTCTGTCAGGGTTCTGTCAGGGTCTGAGATGGAAAACCTACTTCTCCATCATTGTCTACAACACTTCAGCTTATCCATTCAGTGGCTTAGTGGTGGGGTTGGCAGCGGTGCAGAAATGAGTGTGAAAATCCTCACGTGCTCTTCACTTTTAGAGCTCCGTAGCTGGGAAGGTCTCCTCCACTTCCTCTCCGTTATACAGCATCAGCGTTGAAGCTCATCTTCCTGCCACCTGGGCAGGGTGGGGCGGCGGGGGGGCGGGGGGGGGTTTCCAGCCATCACACTTTTGTGGGAATTACTTAATCAGATAATTCTTAGGCTTCCTCCCACTTTCTTTGAAGGGAGTGGACTTCTGTGTGGTCATGTGACCCTAGGAGGACTTTGGGGGACCAGAGGTTATCTTCGGGAAAGGGTTACAAAAATGTGGGGAGTAACCTACAATGACTCTGTGTCCTGAAGTCTTCCCAGGGCCCTGGTGATGGGCTTTAGCTCAATGTCCTCTTTAGGGAGGACCTGACCATGGGCATTGGGTCCCCCAGAGCTGCAAGCTTCCCTTTAAATGACTTCGGATCTGGGCAGGCTTTTGTGATCTCTGTAGGGACGATGTGTGATTGATGGAGAAGGAAAACACGTGGCACCCCCTCAACACCCAAAGCCTGAAACGGCACAGCGGGCAGTGCAAGAACGCGGGGCTCTGATAAATGACGTGGACAAAGCGGCCAGAGTCAGTGCGGTTGTTCCTGGCGAGGAATCGTGGTCATCAGGGTTCCCATCAGCACCAGGATGATCTGAAAATTATCCTGGACTTTTGAAAAAGTTCAGTAGAGGCTGAAGTTCATATGCATAGAAATTGAGGCAAGGGAACTATCTGAATGACTATAGAGTTTGTCCAGACAGATCATGAATCCACTACCATCATCTATACTCCTGTAAAGTAACAAGTTATATATATATATATATATATATATATATATATATATATATATATAAATGGCATTAAAAACTGTCATGTTAAATA
Organism: Ovis canadensis; assembly: GCF_042477335.2. Taxonomy (NCBI): domain Eukaryota; kingdom Metazoa; phylum Chordata; class Mammalia; order Artiodactyla; family Bovidae; genus Ovis; species Ovis canadensis. The sequence goes on along the minus strand of NC_091257.1, from coordinate 26,881,426 downwards.
AAAATTCAGCTAATTAGGGGTGTATTCACTTCTTAGGGCTGTCATAAGCAAATACACACATGAGTGGCTTAAACAACAGACATTATTGTGTCATAGTTCTGGGTGCCAGAAGTACAAAAGGGGTCAGAGTGGTGGGTTCCTGAGGGCTGCCATGCCTCTTTTCCTTGTGGTGGTTTGTTGGAAATCTTTGCCATCCCTTGGCTCGCAGTGGCATCACTCTGATCGCCACCTTCATCCTCAACGGTGTTCTCCTTGTATTCACATCTGTATCCAAATTCCCCCCTTTTTTTAAAGGAGACCTCATATTGAATTAGGGACCCACCCTGCTCCAGTATGACCTCATTTTAACCAATTACATTTGCCACCGCTGTTTCTAAATAAGGTCTCATTCTGTGATAGTGGGAACAAGGTCCTCAATATATGAATTTTTAAGGAGACAATTTAATCCATAACGGTGGGAAAGCAAATGCTTTAGAAATCATGTTGTGTGATGAATGCTGACTCCCATTTTCCCAACTTGAGCTTTTTCTGCCAGAACTTCTATTCTGACTCCCAGACTCACATTTTCACGTTCAAAGGGTAGACCTGGCGCTATAATTTGCCTCTAACAGAGTCTCATGTGTGTATGTGAAATACTTCATCATTTATATTTGCCATCATAATCACCAGGTAATCACAGTGCAGGATGAATATGCATTTTCTAAGGATTCTAAAAATTATAAAGCTTTTATCTCTGTAAAACTGATATATAAATGCTAGATACTGATGATTCAAAAAAAACTTTGCCCAGAAGCAGATAGCTTGATGATTTGTGTTTTACATTTATAAAGATAACTAGAAATCTTTTTGAATTTTGAAATAGTAAATGAATACAAGAGCCAAACAAGGGGGGCCTTGAGTGTCCTTATAAACGTAGTGACATTTTCTTTCCAGAGATAATTGGGTGAAAAATAGATAGGTCATCTTATCAAGTTGAACACTTAGAGCAGTAAGAGAGAATTACCAGGATTAAAACTACTTGAGCCTAATCCTCCCCAGCTCCTGCCCCCATCCCCAGGCACATTTGTTTCTATTTTGCAGATTTAAAAAATTAGACTTATTTGTATCGAAATTTGTAACAAAAGCATGTTATGAAACAGAACCCACAAGCTCTGAATGGTGAGCCTGTCTGTAGCCCAGCAAGATCCTGGCAGAGCTAAACAGTCCTCCAGACTGCCCAGAGGCTGTGTCTGTTTGATGACATGATCAGCACATGTGGCTGTCCTGGGCCGGAGCACACAGATGATATTTACTGGTAAACTGACACCAGAAATGACCAAAACCGGGCCGGAGCCCAACGGAAAACAAAATGTCATTTCCTTACAGGCATGTCTGTGGAAGCAATTATGTTGTCCAGTTCGAAGTGTTCCAAGTAAAGACTTGGAATAAATGGTACCCCACAATTTTGTTATACCGAAAGCTAAAGGCACTTCATACCTTTATGTTTTATCAAAACACCAAGTATATATAATCTAAGGGCTTCCACCTTAGAGATAAAATGGAGTTTCAGAGTTACATATGTACAACCTATCTCCTCAAATATTTTGATTATTTTTACATGGTTTTATGAACTGCTTTTCTTTCACTCTGCTCATGGTGAATATTCCCTCATTACATAATAATCCTTCTTTAACATTACTTTTAGCAGCTGTGCCATTAGGTGGAAGTAGCCTGATTTATTTTATTGATGCCCCATTGCCAGTCATTTAGGGTAGCTCTTAATTTTTTAGCTGTGTCCTGCAAAGCCGCGGTAACCTTACCTAGGGCTATATGCTGTCATACAACAATGATTTAATCACTAAGCTTCCTCAGTTACACTAAGTATGAAGAGTCAGAAAACACATTAAAGAATTGCTTTTTGAGAAATGTTTCTTTTATAACAGGGACCAGATCCCCCAAAAAGGATGGGAGGATTTTAATCATTAGTCTTGGAGTCAGTAGTATTCATTGGTTTTTCTGGTTTGTTTTATTGGCTCTACAGATATGCAAGCATTGCGTCCTGAAACCAATCTGTTCTGGCTACTCATAAGGTCAGCCTTGGCAGGAAAAATACATCTTTGGAGGAAAGTGCACTTGAGAAATGCAATGATCAGGCAGAGGAAATGCAGAAGTTAAGCTTTCTTCCTTTCTTTGGCAATAAAGTTAAATTCTAGCTGCTCTGCCATCACTTGAATCACACCTGATATTTCTTCTATACTCAGTCCATTCTGAATGTCTGTCAGGATGTTCCTTCTTACACACTTGAGGACGTTATGGCATACCTGAATATGATTCCCATATGTTTCAGATTTAAAATGAAAATTCCATAATTAGGTAAAAAATTCTCAAATCCTTCTGAACCAGACAAAACACATTTATCTGATTACCATAATGACAAAATGATGTTCGGTTTGCAGAAGTGTTCATGGATACAGTCAAACGAGTTTGGATTTTTCGTTTCTGCTGATGATATCTTCCGATGAAGACTGTTCGTCGAGCAGAAGGCAGATTTGGCAAACACGCACCAATCCTACCTTAAGAAACTGAATGTATTTTAGGGGTTCTCCAAGATTTGTGGGTTTTCAGAAATCGGCACCCCCAGTCCATCGCTCTCTGGGTGACTGTCTGATTCCTGTTTCTGTTGATTCAATAGTGGTGGTGTCATCTTACGTTTGGCTATATTTCACAACTGGCAAAACCCTACACTCTGTGGGATTCCCCGGTGGCTCAAAGAATCTGCCTGCAATGTGGGAGACCTGGGTTTGATCCTTGGTTTGGGAAGGTCCCCTGGAGAAGGGAATGGCTACGCACTCCAGTATTCTGGTCTGCAGAATTCCATGGACTGTGTAGTCCATGGGGTCACAACTGAGTTGGACACAACTGAGCGACTGTCACATATCACACACATATCCTACACTCTGTAAGGGCCTCCAAAACCCCATTCACTGGGAAACCCACAAACCCAAACTTTATCAACATTGAATTCACCTAGGAATTTTACTGTCAGTGAAACAGCGGAGTCACTTGGACAATATACTTAATTTTGCATTCAGATCTTTAAAAAAGCAATGTTTCCTTGTTTCTGGCTTCTCTTTTTTTTATGGTCCATGAAAAATACTGAATAGCATGATCATTTATAAAAATAGCTACATAAAATGTTCTTAGGGAAATCTCCTGAAAATTCCCTTAAAATGCGAAGAAGGTGTTCTCACTAATTTAAAGAACAATTTTTTTTTTTCTTTTGGCCACACTGCAGGACTTACAGAATCTTATTTCCTCACTCAGGGATTTCAACCCAGGCCCCGATGGGGAAGGGCTCCCATGGTAGCTCCGTGGTAAAGAATCCACTCGCCAATGCCCGAGACGTAACAGACACGTGTTCAATCCCTGGGTTGGGAAGATCCCCTGGAGGAGGGCATGGCAATCCACTCCAGTGTTCTTGCCTGGAGAATCCCATGGACAGAGGAGCCTGGTGGGCTACAGTCCATGGGTCTCAAAGAGTCAGACACGACTGAAGTGACTTAGCACGCACACACCCAGCAGTGAAAGTGCCAAGTCCAAATTACTGGACCATCAGGGATTTCCCAGGAACTGTTCTTTACTGAAAAACAGGTAGTATGCATTGTTGAGTGCTTTGAAAATGTATTATTGCATTTTCTGCTGCTGCTGCTGCTAAGTCGCCTCAGTCGTGTCCGACTCTGTGCTACCCCATAGACGGCAGCCCACCAGGCTCTCCCGTCCCTGGGATTCTCCAGGCAAGAACACTGGAGTGGGCTGCCATTCCCCTCTCCAATGTACGAAAGTGAAAAGTGAAAGTGAGGTCGCTCAGTCGTGTCTGACTTAAAAGCAAATAATAGGGACTTCCCTGGTAGTCCAGTGGTTAAGACTTTGCCTTCCAATACAGGGGGCCTGGGTTTGATCCTTGGTTGGGGAGCAGAGATCCCACAAGCCTCACAGCCAAAAAACAAAAACATAAAACAGAAACAATATTGTATCCAATTCAATAAAACTTTAAAAATGGTCCACATAAAAAAATCTTTAAAAGCAAAGAAAATATATTTAAAAATGAAGTGCTCACCTACATTTAAAATGTATCAGTACATGCACCTCTACCGATATCTGTATCAAAATTAATAGTAATATAAATCAACTTAGGTCTCCACCAGGGTATTGAAGAGTAGTTTTTCAATTTGGAGATTTCCCTTTTCCTTCCAACCTACTGCATTCCACTGTCTTCTTTACCCCAGACACACACGTGCACACACACACACACACACACACACACACACACACACATGAGCACTGTTCAAAAGGAACCGTGAAAACTGCTGGATGTAAAGTAAGTTAAAATTTAATTGCTAGCACTGAAGCACCAGAACTAGGGTATACTTCATTATTCCTTTTCCCTAAATCAGACAAACTTTATTGAAAAAAGAATGTGTTGTCTCACATTCATCCCAAGGTAACACATTTTCTGGAATCAAATCACATTCCCCATCCTTGGGTTTTTGTGTGATTTCATATAAATTTTTAAGATGTAAATATTTCATTACGCATTCATCGGATACAATTTTCAAACACTAAAATCTTAACTATGATTTCATTCAAAAAGCATTTTGGTCTTCATGTCTGTTGGCTTTTGCTTGTAAAAACCAATGCCTCAGTGATGTGTTTATTTCCTTCTCATGTGTCATTCTGTCGACTGGAGCCCAGATAATTTAGGATAGACTCAGCTGAGCTTGGATTTAGGCCATGAGCTGGGCCCAAGTGGGCCCCACGTGTTTGTCATTATCCCAGTATCAGCAGCTTCCTGCGTTGCGGCAGGAAGGCAAGGATGGTTTGGAGTTTCCACCTGTTCATGTTCTCTAAAACTGCATCAGCCAAAGCAAGTATTATGGTCAACACCCAACTCAAGGGGAAGGAAAAATATTTCTCATACACCATGAGGTCAAAATGAATGGCATAGCCAAGCCACCATCAGTACATCAGAGTCATTTTCTAAAGGCAAGAGAGGGAATGAATATTTGCTGAACCATTAATGCTATAGTCTCTCTCAGCCCTACCCATACACTTTACTTTCAGCTAGGAATACAGTGGTGAACAAAGCTAACTGTGCCATCATGGGGCTTCCGTTTTAGAGGGCAGAAAAGACGGTCAATAAATACATACAGTACTCACTCTCACAGAAATGGGGAATCCTCCCTTCATAGGTGGTCAGGATGGTTTTCTTAGGATAAGACCAAAATGAGTTGTGGGTATTCACCATCTGTCAAAAGAGTTTTCCAGCCTGAAGAAGTAGCCAGGAAAAAGGTCCTGGGGAGGTAACCAGCTTGCAACTTTAAGGAACAGCAGGGCAGCCAAATATGTCCAGAGCAGACTGAGTTCGTATAGAGTGCTACAGGACGCAAGAGAGAGCTTCAATCTGATTCTAGGTGAGATGGGAAAATAATGGAGGGTTGAGAACAGGGGAATTATGAGTGGAAGAAGAGCGGGACTTTGGGATCTAGATGAGAATCTCTAGCTCAGTTTAGCTGGCTCTTTGGAGTGTAGAGGCACTATGCTAACACAAGTTGTTTTTATAAATTCACTCAGTAATCTCTAGGACCCAAGCAAAACATTATTTTGCTGCAGAATAGTTCTCACTGACTGCTGGATTTCCATCTTCACAACACAATCAGGTTCATTCTGTTTGTAGGTTTTCTACAATCTACAATCTGAGAAATGGATCCAAATGCTAAACCGGCTTCATTTTTAGGAATCTCAGGGAATCTTCAGCATCAACTGACCTTGAAGTCTGCTCATTTCTTGTTGTCTGATCTTTGCAGAAGTTATGAGATCAGCTAAATATCCCTCCTAGGGGAAAGGGAAGCATGGTAGAACAAACTTCAGGACAAAAATGAGCTTCCCTAGGCCCTACATTTTAAACAATGTGGAGTGGGGGCATTGCTTAACAGCTAAACCCATGATTCTGGTTCCAAGCCTGTTACACCACACCTTTGCTTTACGTCTTTATCATTTGAAAAGGAATTTTAATTATCTTTTACCAAATTTGTCTTCCATAGCCAGAGGATTTCATGGATAGGAAACAATAACTTCCTAGAAACACAGAGACCTAACAGATGGTAGTAAATAGGTTGGAAATATTTCAAAACCTCCCTTGATTTCCATTCCCCAAACGCCTCTCCCTCTCAGTTTGTTTTTTAAATAATAGCAGTTTCCTTCATATTCTTCAGTGGTCGTATTTTGGTTACAATTTGTGCTCCGTTATGCTCTAAGACTAACCAAATTATCCTCTAAACATGGACAGCTCCCCAAAAAAGAAAACTTTCCGCATTTCAAAACATTCCCATTCATCTAATTGGTAGATTATTCAATAAGAAGTAAGTTAGAAAGAGAGAGACAAATATTATATATTAATGTATCTATGTAGAATTGAGAAAATTAGTACAGATTAACCCATTTGCAGGGCAGGATTAGAGATCCTGTGGACACGGGGGCGGGGAGAAGGGGAGGGTGGGACGAATTGAAAGAGTGACATCGACATATATACACTGCCATGTGCGAAATAAACAGCTAGAGGGAAGCTGCTGCGAGGCACAGGGAGCTCTGAGATGACCCAGATGGGTGGGATCAGGGGGAGGGAAGGGAGGCTCAAGAGGGAGGTGATATATAACTGGTTCACACTGCACAGCAAAAAATTACACAACATCGTAAAGCAATTATACACCAATAAAAAAGTCAGAATAAAAAAGAATACTCCACTGAAGGCAAAGAAAATTGACATTCTTTTCTAATGCACATTTTTCATTAGAAGAGGAAATGCCTGCCTCAGTTTTGTGATTAAAAGAGAGAAAGCCCATCTCATTCAAAGAGAGGGGATTCTGTTTTTGTCTGGAAATATGAAACAAATTTATAGCTTATCACTGAGATAAGTGAAAAGAAAATATTAAAATATTCTGTACCATTACTGGGATTCTCACAGGATAATGCCATCATGTAGGAGAAATAGTCTTGGTTCATTAATCTTAATTCTACCATTGTGGCACTTCAGTGCTCTCTCTCATAATAAACACACTATACACATATACTTCGTATGTGCCTTGACTTTCCTCTTGAGCCTAACAACAATCCTATATTGCTGGATGGACCCATATTTTGTTCCCATTTTACAGATGAGGTAACTGAGGCAGGACTGAGGTGGTTTGCCCATAGTCACACATCTGGAGTTGACAGAACAGAAGCCCAGGAGTCTATAAACTTTCTCTTTATTTTCTTGATAATGACATTTGTTTCCTTTTGGATTGCTTGTTAATGCATATTTGTGGTAAAAATATTTCAGCAATATAGAAAAGTACATGGAAGAAATTAAAAGCTTTACATAGTTCCACCACCCAGGGGGAAGCATTAATATTTTGCCTGTTTAAGCATCTATCTATCTTATTACAAGCCTGGAAATCACTCTTTACTGGTTTGTAACTTGTCTTTTTATGTCAGGGCTACTTAGCAATCCATCAGTTGCACCACAGTTAATTTATCCAATCCTTTTTAGTGGGTTGTCTGATTTTTTTTTTCCCCACTGTGAGGAACATCCTTGCTGTAAATTAGGTCAAGGATGCCCAGGGAGTATAGATCCCTGAATATTTTCATAAGACACATTCTTAGAAGTGACTTTGTTAGGTGGAAGTGTACCACCCATTTTAAGACTCTGAACGTCCGTATTGGCCAAGTGACCCACTGCAAATGCTGTTTCTGTGCCCACCGTGACTGTCAGGGTGGGAGATCCATTTCCTGGAACCTGTGGCAACACAGAAGCTCTTTCTCTTGGGCTTGGCAATAACGTTTTCCTCTTTTAAATGGAAGATGTAATGGGATGGTAGACTTGGGGCTCTGAGAATAATGCTGCTCACAATGGTGGTCAAGGCTAAAATAAATCAGTTGCTCTGGTGGCTGGAAGGGCTCAGGCAGGAAGTGATGGATGAGGTGTTCTGAGAGTCACGTGCACACCTGTTATCTGGCTGCACGCAGCAAGAAGCCCAAGCTACCTATGAGCTAAAAATTGCTCATCGTGAGCACTCACGTCTTTAAAAAAAATGGGTTCCAGGATTCCTGGCTGGTCCATTGGTCTTAGAAGACTGGGGAAATGGTCACTCTGCTGGTTTTCACTGGAGGGAGAGAGAGGAGTTGCACGAAGGGAAAGGATGGTGGGCACTGTCCCTTCTCCCCTGAATGGAGGCTGACTGGGACATTTCACACCCGCTAGGAAGGGAGCCCCACAGAGAATGCCAACCAAACATGGAACCCTGTATACTGTCAACCCAGCCAAGGCTGAGTTCCACCCCTGAGAGTAAGCCGACAAGCTATTGTCTATGCGCAGTTCTCTCATATAACATTCAACATTGCTAGACTGGGATGATCAATATCATGATAATAACAAATGTCATTTGACCCAGGATTGTTCTCCGTAAGAGCCCCACCCCACTTAATCCTCATGACACTGTGACTTGAGGTTGACCACCCACAGTACTTGATACCTAGGTTAGCCTTCCTATGTACCCCAGACACCACTGTGTCCGTTTAATGATGAAGGAGACATACACGCATACGTTCAGTGTGTAACACTGAATGGCCGTTGAGATCATGAGCCTCAGAGTTGAAAAGATCAGAATATAAGTTCTAGCTCTATCCCCCTCAAGCTGTCTGACTTCGGGTAAGTTCTGGCCAATGTGCTGTGCCTTCATTTCTTGTCTAGCCAATGGAGATCATAATGTCTGCTTAGAGGTTTGTTATGAGAAGTAAACATAAAATAATGTAAAGCACTCCATCAGTGGGAGCTTTCATTATAATTTAATGAGGCAATTGGGTAGAGAACGCTCCTGTGACATTTTCAAAGTCATATAATCAGAGAATGGCAAGAACTTGGCTTAAAACCACTCCTTCAATCCTGGAACAATACATGTTCCCCCCGCCCCACCTCCACCCAGTACAGCCTCTAGCCAAGTTTAGATGTCCTTATTAAATAGAATGAATTATTCCTTAAGAAAGCTTGATCGTTCTTCCAAGCCTAGATCAAATCACTGTTCTGAAGCCATATGTTCTTGGTGGCGCAAGAACTGCATGTTTTCATCCTCCACTGAAGGCCTTGGGGATTCCTGCTAAGTCATATATCTTATCTCAGGGAGAAAGTTCATCATGGTCCAGTTGCCCAAAGCTGCACTTGTCTCTTTGGCAAGTCTCTAACACTTTGACCCAGGAAATAAAAGGCATTGTGCCCTATTGAAAGAAGTGGCTTATTTTGGTCTTTGTCCCTTCTCAGCATCTGAAATGTGCATTGCTTTTCTTGCCTGGTTTCCAGGGCTGTGAGCAGAAGGCTGAGGTTTCTCCATCATACTTTTCCAACCCTGACACCATGGGTCTCTATGAAGACTGGGCAGCTCTTGCCTGAGCATCTACATCCTCAGTTATGGGTTTTCTTTGTCCCAGCTTCACCCCAATGCATTCTGACTATGCCAGACTTTCCCATCCGATCAGTTCTGTTTAGTTCAGTTGCTCAGTCATGCCTGACTCTTTGTGACCCCATGGACTGCAGCACGGCAGGCCTCCCTGTCCATCACCAACTCTTGGAGCTTGCTCAAACTCATGTCCATCAAGTCAGTGATGACATCCAACCATCTCATCCTCTGTCATCCCCTTCTCCTCCTACCCTCAGTCTTTCCCAGCATCAGAGTCTCTTCTAAGGAGTTAGTTCTTGGCATCAGGTGGCCAAAGTATTGGAGTTTCAGCTTCAGCATCAGTCCTTCCAATGAATATTCAGGACTGATTTCCTTTAGCATCGACTAGTTGGATCTCCTGGCTGTCCAAGTGACTCTCAAGAGTTTTCTCCAACACCACAGTACAAAAGCATCAATTCTTTGGCACTCAGCTTTCTTTATAGTCCAACTCTCACATCCATACATCCCATCTGATAATCCCAAGTTTTCTACAAAGGTTCTTGGTCCCCACTCTGCGTCATTGAGGGTCATGCATCCAGGTGGCTTTGGGAGTCAAAACTACCAGGAGTCAAGTGTCAGTATCATCTGTTCATGGGTCAGGCGAGACTAAATCTTGGCTAATTTAGTGCCAGAGGAGACCAGAGACTCACACTTTTCATTGTGGGAGGACAGGGAAGTAAATGAGGAGGTAGGGCAGCTTACCTGAGTTCACACACGTTCATGATGAAATGGGACAAGAATTTGTGTCTCCTCTCTGAATCAGATACTTACTAAATATTTTAAAAATCCATGTGGATCACAACAAACTATGGAAAATTCTTAGAGGTGGGGATACCAGACCACTTTACCTCCCTCCCGAAAAATGTGTATGTAGATCAAGAAGCAACAGTTAGAACCGGACATGGAAGATGGACTGGTTCAAAATTGGGAAAGGAATATGTCAAGGCTGTATATTGTCACCCTGCTGATTTAACTCATATGCAGAGTGCTCTGCTGTGCTTAGTCACTCAGTCATGTCAGACGCTTTTCAATCCCTTGGACTGTAGCCCACCAGGTTCCTCTGTCCATGGGGATTCTCCAGGCAAGAATACTAGAGTGGGTTGCTGTGCCCTCCTCCAGAGGATCTTCCCAACCCAGGGATCAAACCCAGATCCCCCACAATGCAGGCAGATTCTTTAGCATATGAGTCACCAGGGAAGCCCAAGATTATTGGAATGGGTACACTATCCCTTCTCCAGGGGGATCTTCCTGACCCAGGAATCTAATCGGGGTCTCCTGCGTTGCAGGCAGATTCTTTACCAGCTGAGCTAGCCGGGAAGCCCTATATGCAGAGTACATGATGCAAAATGCCAGGCTGGATGAAGCTCAAGCTGGAATCAAGATTGCCCAAAAAGCTGGCTTAAAACCCAACATTCAAAAAAGTAAGATCATGTCATCCAGTCCTATCACTTCATGGCAAATAGATGGGGAAAAATGCAAACAGTGACAGACTTGCTCCAAAATCACTGTGGATGGAGATTGAAGCTATGAAATTAAAAGACGCTTGCTCCTTGGAAGAAAAGCTATGACAAACCTATACAGTGTAATAAAAATCAGAGACAACACTTGGCAAATAAAAGTCCATATAGGCAAAGCTATGATTTTTCCAGTAGTCATGAATGGATGTGAGAGGTGGACCATAAAGGAGGCTGAGCACCGAAGAATTGATGCTTTCGAACTTTGGTGCTGGAGAAGACTCTTGAGGGTCACTTCGACTGTAAGGAGATCCAACCAGTCAACCCTAAAGGAAATCAACCCTGAATATTCATTGGAAGGACTGATGCTGAAGCTCAATTACTTTGGCCACCTGATGTGAAGAGGTGACTCATTGGAAAAGATTCTGATGCTAGGAAAGATTGAAGGCAGGAGAAGAAGGCAACGACAGAGGATGAGATGGTTGGATGGCATCACCGACTCAATGAACATGAGTTTGAGCAAGCTCCAGGAGTTGGTGATGGACAAGGAGGCCTGGTATGCTGCAGTCTATGGGGTTGCAAAGAGTCAGAAATGACTGAGCTAGTAAACAAGAAGACGTGCCCTGGGGTATCACCATGTGTGGAACAATTTCTCTCGTAGGCCCTTCTTCATCCGTTTAAAATGAGAGGCTGTAATGGAAGCACAGACATAGAGAAGAGACTTGTGAATGCAGTGGGGGAAGGAGAGGGTGAGAAGACTTGAGCGAGTGGCACTGAAACATATGTGTCACCATTTGCAAAATTAGATAGCTGATGGAAATTTGCTGTATGGTGCCGGGAGTTCAAATGTGATGTTCTGTGAAAACCTAGAGAGATGGGAAGCGGTGGGAGGTGGGAGGGAGATTTAAGAGGGAGGGGACATGCCCATACCTATAGCTGACTCCTGTTGATATATATCAGAAACCAACACAGTACTGTAAAGCAATTATCCTCCAATTAAAAACATGAGAGGCTGTGAGGTTAGACCTGCTGGAAGGGACTTACATCCAGCCCCACCTTCTTTGGGGGAAACATTCAAAATTCACAGAGCAAGTGTGTTTCAGGCGTGTCCATGGCCGGGAGGCCACCTGATGGCTCTGCCACCTGTGTCAACTGCAGACTCTCCCAGGTGGCTTCCACGAGCCTCCCAGAATCTTCTCAACACTCTGCTGCTGCTGCTGCTGCTGCTGCGTCGCTTCAGTCATGTCCGACTCTGTGTGCCCCATAGATGGCAGCCCACCAGGCTCCTCTGTCCCTGGGATTCTCCAGTCAAGAACACTGAAGTGGGGTTGCCATTTCCTTCTCCAATGCATGAAAATGAAAAGTGAAAGTGAAGTCGCTCAGTCATGTCCGACTCTTCATGACCCCATGGACTGCAGCCTACCAGGCTCCTCTGTCCATGGGATTTTCCAGGCAAGAGTACTGGAGTGGGTTGCCTTCTCCAACACTCACTCTACTGGCAGGTGAAGGATTTTCATTTGACATCAGATTTCAGAAAGGATGGGAACCCTAGAGGCTTTGCCGTGCATCCCATGTGTTTCTGTTTTTGTAACTTTTTACTTTACACTGGAGTATAGCCTACTAACAATGTGGTGAGTTTCAGGTGAACAGCGAAGGGACTCAATCATCCATACACATGTATCTATTTTCCCCCAGGCTCCTCTCCCATCCAGACTGCAACATAGCACTGAGCAGAGTCTCATGTGCTGTGCAAGTAAGTCCTTGTTGGTTATCCACTTCACATAGAGCAGTGTGTACATGTCCATCCCAACTCCCTACCATCCCTTCCCCCCATCTTCCTCCCCACCCTCACAGCCATCAATTCGCTCTCTAAGTCTATGAGTCTGTTTTCCAAGTCAGTTCATCTGTAGTATTTCTTTTCAGATTCCATATATAAGGGCATCCCACGCATCTCTGATAGATGGATTTACACTTAACTGCCCAGAAGAGGATTCGGAGAAGGCAGTGGCACCCCACTCCAGTACTCTTGCCTGGAAAATCCCATGGATGGAGGAGCCTGGTAGGCTGCAGTCCATGGGGTCGCGAAGAGTCGGACACAACTGAGTGACTTCACTTTCACTTTTCATTTTCATGCATTGGAGAAGGAAATGGCAACCCACTCCAGTGTTCTTGCCTAGAGAATCCCAGGGACCGAGGAGCCTGGTGGGCTGCCGTCTATGGGGTCGCACAGAGTCGGACACGACTAAAGTGACTTAGCAGCAGCAGCAGCCCAGAAGAGGATTATGTGAGTCCCAGGGAAGCCCAAGCAGGCTTATGAGCCAGTCCCCACCTCCAGGCTTTCCAGCTCAACACAAAGGCGAAGCAAGGCCCTAGAGGATCATCTGGGCTGGTCAGCAGGCTTGCACCGTCTCCATCTCACAGGACTCTCTGCAGCGCCTCAGGATGGGAAACACTCGTGGCCCACGGCAGCCTTGCATCTGCTTGTTCGCGTGGCCCCATGGGGCTCCGTTAATCCAGGAGGGCCCGGAGGAGTCCGGGCTCCCCTGCCTGTTCTCTGCCTCACCCCCCCTCCGCCGGTGCTGTACAGCTGTGTTTCTGTGCAAACAAGGGCGCCAGAAAAGGAGAAAAACACTGTTTACGAGGCTGCCTAGATTGGTGAGTCACATCGTTTCAATAGCCCTGAGATATACACAGCTGACTACTTATGCAAATTCCAGACTTCATGTTTGAACAAAAGGTTACCGGGCACCATAACCTGGAGCTTTTATTACTAATGAGGCACTTATTTCCATTTGAATACAGAAGTGTGTATTCTTTCCCCCTCTTTATGGCTTCTCATAATGCTGTCTAATAATATAAAAATAACATTCGGGGTTGTTCACGCCACGTGGCTCAGACATCAGAGGCAGACTCCTGTCCTTCCTACCCTAGGAAAGCTTGACATTGGGCCCACCCCGCCCCCCCATCCCTGCTGAGCACAGTTTAAGATGCTCAGCCCAGGTGCCTCTTTGGAACCATGAGAAATTCCATTACCTGTTCAATTCTGAGTGCTTGCCATGCTTTAGATGTGTTTCCAAAATTAATAGTAACAGTAATCATAATAGTAATAATAATAATAGAACATGATTTAAAAATCACCATGCTTTGTTCTTTTTTCTGATCATCAGTGAGGTAAAGCCAGTTTGGCACAGGTTAATAATGGCAGCTTTTCTACTTGCCAGGTGATTTGTATGTTGGTGTGATATAGAAAGTTAAAACTGATGAAAGGGGGAGATTTTTAATCATGATATGTATTCCCAAATGTGGGCCATAGTGCCACAGTAAACTTAATTTTAATGAATAAAACAAATAAGGGTGACAACTGAATTTGTAGATAAAAGTGAGAAATGAAGAAACCATAAGAATCAATTAAAACTTCAGATATTTTACCAGTATATATTCATTTACGTGCACCCCAGCGCGCGTGCACACACACGCACGCACACACACGCACACACACACACACACACATGCACTTATTGTGTTCAAATCAGCCACTGCCAAAGGTTTTGGTGAGCACAGAATTTGAAATAGAAAATGTAGTGCTATACTTGGCATCCAACCCTTGGATTAGAATTTACTGAATAGTCTTTCCATCTTAGGTAGTCTCTCCTTTGAAATGCAAGACTTTGGGCATTCAAGGGTCAATCCTTTAGGGTGGGAGAAATGGGAAGGTTTTGGTCAAATGATACAATATTTCAATGTTACAGGATGAGTAGATTCTAGGGATCTCATATACAGCATCGTGTCTACTTGAACTCTGCAAAGAGGGTAGATCTTAAAATTGGCCACTACACAACAGAGAACATTAACACTATGACATAATGGGCATCTCTATGAGCTTGCTTGGAGAAGGCAATGGCACCCCACTCCAGTACTCTTGCCTGGAAAATCCCATGGACGGAGGAGCCTGGTAGGCTCCTGTCCATGGGGTCGTCAAGAGTCGGGCATGACTGAGCAACTTCACTTTCACTTTCATTTTTCACTTTCATGCATTGGAGGAGGAAATGGCACCCCACTCCAGTATTCTTGCCTGGAGAATCCCAGGGACAGAGGAGCCTGGTGGGCTGCCATCTATGGGGTCGCACAGAGTCGGACACGACTAAAGCGACTTAGCAGCAGCAGCAGCAGCACGAGCTTGCTTGTGATGCTCACTTCACAATGTACACCTATGTCAAATCATCACATTGTAGCCCTTAAACATACACAATTTTTATCTGTCTATTTTATGCCAATAAAGCTGGAAAAACATCTTTTAAAAAATGAAGGGCTTCCCTGGTGTCTCAGTGGTAAAGAATCAGCTGCCAATGCAGGGGAAACAGGCTTGATCCCTGATTTGGGAATATCCCACATGCTGCAGAGCAACTAACCCCGTGCACCACAACTAGTGAGCCTGTGAACTGCATAAGAGAAGCCAGTGCAACCCAAAGCCGGTGCACCATGACTGGAGAACAGCCACCCTTTCACCACGACTGGAGAAAGCCCACACAGCAACTAAGGCCCAGCATAGCCAAAAGTTAAAAAAAAAATTAATGGATCAGTCTTGGAGATACAATACTTCTGGGGCAGTCCAGGGTATTTATAGTCTAATGAAAGAGTGACTGGCTGATCCCTAGGGGACTGAAGGCAACCACTGGTCAAGGGAGTAGAGGAGGGATGTAGGTTGGCCCAGGGTAGGTTTGGACACAGTGAAAAACAGCAGATGGACTGAAGAATCTTTAGAGGGCTTTGCCCAGGGTCTCCTCCTGCATCTCCCACCCTAATAATCCCAGTAACCTGGACATCTTCTCGCCAGCTCCCACAGTTCTGCGCAAGGCAGTGACTCAGAGTATGCATGTTTCAATACCCCTTATCCACCCTGGGGCTTCCCAGATGGCTCAGCCGGTAAAGAATCTGCCTGCAATGCAGAAGATGAAGGAGATATGGGTTCAGTCTCTGGGTCAGGAAGATTCCCTGGAGGAGGGCATGGCAACCCACTCCAGTATTCTTGCCTGAAGAATTCCATAGACAGGAGCCTGTTGGGCTACGGTCCGTAGGGTCGCAAAGAGTCGGACACGACTGAGTGACTAATCACACATGGCTGTATCCAACCCCAGGCCCCAACACAGCCAAGATCATTCACTAAAATGATGAGAAAAAGAAGATGTGTTCTCAGCCTCTGTTCGTTGACTGACAGGTGGATGCTGTGATGATAAATCGCATGTGCAACTTGGCTGGCCAACAGGGGCCCAGATATCCAGTCAATCGTTGTCCTGAGAGTGTCTGGGAAAGAGTTTCGAGACGACATGAACATCTGAGAAATGACATGAACAGCAATAGACAAAGTGAAGCAGATTGCCTCCCCAGTGTGGGTGGGCCTCAGCCAATCAGATGAAGACCTGACCTGGAGAAAGGGCTGGCAGGAAAGAATGCTCTCTCTGCCTGAGAGTCTTTTCACTGGAGCGTCAGCATTTACCTGGGTTCAGACTCAAGCTGAAATCCTGGCCCTTCTTGAGGCTCCTGCTTGTTAGTCTCTTGACTGAGCTGTGCCGTCTGGTCTCAGATTGCTGACTGAGAGCTTGGGGCTTGTCGCTGTCCATATTTGGGCTTCCCTGGTGCCTCAGATGGTAAAGAATCTGCCTGCAAAGCCGGAGACCTGGGTTGATCCCTGGGTGGGTAAGATTCCCTGGAGAGGCGAATGACTACCCACTCCAGTATTCTTGCCTGGAAAATTCCATGGACCGAGGAGCCTGGTGGGCTACAGTCTATGGGGTGGCAAAGAGTCAGGCACGACTGAGCGGCTAACACTACCACTACTATTCCTTATAATAAATCATCCATGTGTGTATATATGATTTATTATAAGGAATATACACCAGGATATCTCTCTCCTACTGCTTCTGGTTCTCTGGAGATCCCTGATGAACACAGCTGTTCAAAACACAGAAAGGAAGAGTGTGTGATCCTTTTCATTCAAAAATTAGCAACTCGGCCGTGTTACAGAAAACTCTCCTTCTCCCCAGCCTTCAGGATTAGACAGTCAGCTCCGTGAAAAGAAAGAAGCAGAGCTATAGAAAGCTGACACACCGGGAAGAGATGCAGAGAATGACATCGCATCTTCCCTCTCGGATGACCCTGCAGAGAGGTCCTTTCTGCCTCACCTTCCTCATGGTGACACTTTAGTGTTACTGAGTGTGCAGAGGAGTGAGAGTCGCAGTAGGCGGCCCATATCTGCTGAGTAGAGATGCTTTGTGAACAGCCCGGCAGGTGGTGGCTGGAAGCTGACCCTGGGGTTGGCAGACGCGTCACGTCCACAGGGCAGCCTGGTGCTCGGTCAGGGCCTCATGGGGCTGGGACTCCCTCCTTCCGTTGATTCCATACGCCTGGAGAGGCGATTTCCGAAAGGCTGCTGACAGAGACATCAATTGGCTTTTGTGCAATGATTTGATTTTCAGTAGAAAGAAGGAGAGCAGAGGGAAGAAGGAAGAGAGGAAGCAAGGAAGGAGGACGAGAGGGAGGGAGGGAGGGAGGGAAAGAAGACTGTGTTTATAAGCACAAATGCACAAACACCTAACCATCTTTCACATACACATAAAATGCACTTCTCAAAGCTTAATTAAAACAAGAAACTCTGACCTGTTATCTGCAGTCTCACATCACGTACATTTATTGACTCAAGCGCAGGAACACAAATTACTGAGGAAGTACTTGTTAGCTCATTTCTTAATTACCCATTTACTCTGATTTTAAAAATCCAGCAGAGTAACACCTGTTTGGGAGACAGAGCTCACGATGCTGCATTTGGGAGAGGCGAATGGACAAGGGTCTTCATCCCTGCCCAGTCCATTGCAAGGTAGGATGAGGATTTCAGCGTTATTTTTCATTTGTTTTCATTCTTCAGCCACCCCACTCTGGACCTTCAGCCTAAGGGAGACACCACTGCTTTGGTGATATGAGCCTGTTCAGCGGCGGCTGTGTCTGCTGCTGTCACAGGACGCTTTGTGGCCACCGGCCTTGAGGCCCCAGCTGTGACAAAGTGCCCTGTCTCCAGGGATCTTAAGCCATCTGTGTTTCCCACGACTTTCCCAACACCTGGTTGGGCTCCAGAAGGAAAGGAAAATGGAGCGTTAGAGCTGAAAATGACCTTCTACGACATTCTCTCTAAATCCTTTATTTTTGAGGTGGAAAGACTGAGTCTCAAAAAGGCCATACGATTTTCTCACACTGGCACAGCTGGCGGGTGGCAACGTCAGGCCCAGAAACCCAGGCTGCCGGCTCAGCCCTAGGCTTTCTGGACAACATCAGATGTATGTGTGCCTGGGGTTCAACCAGCCAGACGGACCAGGTCTGGGAGGGGTGGCTAAATGCGCAAAGGATTCGTGTGAGGTTGGGGGCTTTTAAAACTCTGGGTAAGAGATTTAAAAGGACTGCTAGAGGCCTCTTTACAAGCAATTGCAATGGATCTCCGTTTTCAGGGTGAGAATGAAGTGCCGGGGATGGGGGACCCGCACGCCACAAGAACTCGGCTGCAGGGACCTGGGCCCCAGTGTCCCACCTGCAGAATCTAGAGCCCAAGGCAGGGGCCAGCCACTCCTGGACACCCTCCTGCCCCTGCCCCTGTGTTCAGCTCACTGCAACTTTTCCAAGAAGTGAAACAGGCTTAAAAGAAATGAGTGTGTGAGTTGAAGGGAGATTTTATCACTGCCTCTCCATTCCTCTTTTATGGGGCTTGCACAGAGATTTGTGCTGGCGAGGAAACCAAGCTGGTCCCACCCCCGTCCCAAGAGCGGGCAGAGAAAGCAGCGCCAGTCGAGGTAGGGCAAATAGGACCAATTAGGGGGCTGCTGGGAGTTCAGAGACAGTCAGTAATCTGCTTGCCCTGCTCCTCTGAGCCCCAGGGATTTGCATCAACACTTCTCTCTCTGTTAACATACCTTCGATTTATTGAGACAAGTCCACAAACTGAGCACTACACACATTTAACTAAGCCCCCTCTCCTGCCTGAACACCACAAACACTCATTTGCATGTGAGTGCGTGAACACACACATACATCCCATGTCTGAAGTCATGGGAGAAGTGAGGGGCAAGCTACTTCCTTCTGGACCAGTGAATCTGGGAGCCATGTTAGCAACTACCCAAAGCATCATTTTCCCCATCCTGCTTTCCCTGGCAAATCTGCACTAATTCGAGGGTAACTCTGATCATCAGTTTGGTGTCATGGGGCAACTCAAGCCTTGGGTTTTTCTTTTTGTGTTGTTCTGTTTGTTTGGATCTTTTTGTCCTGTTTTTAAATCAGAGAAGCTGCAAAATAATGTGGGGGCTTGGGATGAAGTCACGCACCATGGATGGTGTGTAGCCTGAGTCAAGAGCTAGCCCCACCGCTCAGATCCTCCACCTCTGAGATGTCTCTGAGCTCGGAAGCAGCCTCCAGCCTACACAGGTGAGATAAAGAGCCAAAACTCAGTCTCTGTCTTCCTGTCTGCCTCTGTCTGCCTGTTTCCCTGTCTCTACCAGCCTCTTTCTGCTGCTCTCTCTTCCAGCTGTTAGAGCTGGAGATTGAAGTCCAGGACCCAGGGACCCTTGCTCTGGGTCAGACGTCTCAAAAACAGCCCGCCAGACAGTGGGCTAGTTAGCAGCTACTGTCTGTCACATACCCCAGCGATGCTGCTAACTCACCTGATTCAGCAGGATCCCTGCAGGAGGGTCGGTGACGGAAGCCAGGGAAGGGTGTCTATGAGAAGGACAAGAACAGCCTTTCCCACATTCAGGACGAGAACACACAGACTTTCATGGACAAGCTGCACATGGCCATTATCAAGGAATTCCATTTCTGTACATTTTATAGCCATATTGACCATTGTAAATATACATCACCTGTCTGTGACCTGCCCGGTTAACCCTGCCCAAACACGAGAGAAATCTCCAGCAAGAAGAAAATGCTATCGTAAAACCATTTCAGTTCAGTTCAGTCGCTCAGTCGCTCATTCGTGTCCGACTCTTTGCGACCCCATGAATCGCAGCACGCCAGGTCTCCCTGTCCATCCCATCTCCCGGAGTTCACTCAGACTCACATCCATCGAGTCAGTGATGCTATCCAGCCATCTCATCCTGGGTCGTCCCCTTCTCCTCCTGCCCCCAATCTCTCCCAATAACAGAGTCTTTTCCAATGAGCCAACTCTTTGCATGAGGTGGCCAAAGTACTGGAGCTTCAGCTTTAGCATCATTCCTTCCAAAGAAATGCCAGGGTTGATTTCCTTCAGAATGGACTGGTTGGATCTCCTTGCAGTCCAAGGGACTCTCAAGAGTCTTCTCCAACACCACAGTTCAAAAGCATCAATTCTTCGGCGCTCAGCCTTCTTCACAGTCCAACTCTCACATCCATACATGACCGCTGGAAAAACCATAGCCTTGACTAGACGGACCTTAGTCAGCAAAGTAATGTCTCTGCTTTTGAATATACTACCTAGGTTGGTCATAACTTTTCTTCCAAGGAGTAAGTGTCTCTTAATTTCATGGCTGCAGTCACCATCTGCAGTGATTTTGGAGCCCCCAAAAATAAAGTCTGACACTGTTTCCACTGTTTCCCCATCTATTTGCCATGAAGTGATGGGGCCAGATGCCATGATCTTCGTTTTCTGAATGTTGAGCTTTAAGCCAACTTTTTCACTCTCCTCTTTCACTTTCATCAAGAGGCTTTTTGGCTCCTCTTCACTTTCTGCCATAAGGGTGGTGTCATCTGCATATCTGAAGTTATTGATATTTCTCCCGGCAATCTTGATTCCAGCTTGTGTTTCTTACAGTCCAGTGTTTCTCCTGATGTACTCTGCATAGAAGTTAAATAAGCAGGGTGACAATATACAGCCTTGACGTACTCCTTTTCCTATTTGGTACCAGTCTATTGTTCCATGTCCAGTTCTAACTGTTGCTTCCTGACCTGCATACAGATTTCTCAAGAGGCAGGTTAGGTGGTCTGGTATTCCCATCTCTTTCAGAATTTTCCACAGTTTATTGTGATCCACACACTCAAAGGCTTTGGCATAGTCAATAAAGCAGAAATAGATGTTTTTCTGGAACTCTTTTGCTTTTTCCATGATCCAGTGGATGTTGGCAATTTGATCTCTGGTTCCTCTGCCTTTATAAAACCAGCTTGAACATCAGGGAGTTCACGCTTCATGTATTGCTGAAGTCTGGCTTGGAGAATTTTGAGCATTAGTTTACTAGCATGTGAGATGAGTGCAATTGTGTGGTAGTTTGAGCATTCTTTGGTGTTGCCTTTCTTTGGAATTGGAATGAAAACTGACCTTTTCCATGAGTTTTCCAAACTTGCTGGCATATTGAGTGCAGCACTTTCACAGCATCATCTTTCAGGATTTGAAACAGCTCAACTGGAATTCCATCACCTCCACTAGCTTTGTTTGTAGTGATGCTTTCTAAGGCCCACTTGACTTCACATTCCAAGATGTCTGGCTCTAGATTAGTGATCACATCATCATGATTATCTGGGTTGTGAAGATCTTTTTGTACAGTTCTTCTGTGTATTCTTGCCACCTCTTCTCAATATCTTCTGCTTCTGTTACGTCCATACCATTTCTGTCCTTGATCAAGCCCATCTTTGCATGAAATGTTCCCTTAGTATCTCTAATTTTCTTGAAGAGATGTCTGGTCTTTCCCATTCTGTTGTTTTCCTCTATTTCTTTACATTGATCACTGAAGAAGACTTCCTTATCTCTTCTTGCTATTCTTTGGAACTCTGCATTCAGATGCTTATATTTTTCCTTTTCTCCTTTGCTTTTCACCTCTCTTCTTTTCACAGCTATTTGTAAGGCCTCCCCAGACAGCCATTTTGCTTTTTTGCATTTCTTTTCCATAGGGATGGTCTTGATCCCTGTCTCCTGTACAGTGTCACGAACCTCATTCCATAGTTCATCAGGCACTCTATCTATCAGATCTAGACCCTTAAATCTATTTCTCACTTCCACTGTATAATCTAAGGGATTTGATTGAGGTCATACCTGAATGGTCTAGTGGTTTTTCCTACTTTCTTCAATTGGAGTCTGAATTTGGCAATAAGGAGTTCATGATCTGAGCCACAGTCAGCTCCCGGTCTTGTTTTTGTTGACTGTATAGAGCTTCTCCATCTTTGGCTGCAAAGAATATAATCAGTCTGATTTTGGTGTTGACCATCTGGTGATGTCCATGTGTAGAGTCTTCTCTTGTGTTGTTGGAAGAGGGTGTTTGCTATGACTAGTGCATTCTCTTGGCAAAACTCTATTAATTTTTGCCCTGCTTCATTCTGCTTTCCAAGGCCAAATTTGCCTGTTACTCCAGGTGTTTCTTGACTTCCTACTTTTGCATTCCCGTCCCCTATAATAAAATTATTTGGCTTCCCTGAAATTAAAATTATGTAACTAATGTAATCTCTGAGTGCCTAAGAATTGATGCTTTTGAACTGTGGTGTTGGAGAAGACTCTTGAGAATCCCTTGGAATGCAGGGAGTCAACCAGTCCATCCTAAAGGAGATCAGTCCTGGGTGTTCATTGGAAGGTCTGATGCTGAGGCTGAAACTCCAATACTTTGGCCACCTCATGCAAAGAGTTGACTCATTGGAAAAGACCCTGATGTTGAGAGGGAATTGGGGGCAGGAGGAGAAGGGGATGACAGAGGATGAGATGGCTGGATAGCATCATCAACTTGATGGACATGAGTTTGGGTAAACTCCGGGAGTTGGTGATGGACAGGGAGGCCTGGCGTGCTGCGATTCATGGGGTCACAAAGAGTCGGACACGAGTGAGTGACTGAATTGAACTGAACTGAACTGAATGTAATCTCAGGATGTAAGCAGGTTAGACGAAGTGTATTTACAGCCACATCGTTATAAGTGGCCAGGAACTGAAGAAAGCTGAAAGTGCATAGCTTCACTTTAATCCAGAGCTCTTTTTATTCCCATCAGAACACAGAAGCAAATTTCTCATGACCTCATCTAACCCAGATTACCTCTCCAAACCCCATTGCATCGAGGTTTGAGTTTCAATATGAAGTTTGGTGGGATACAATTCCATCCAAAGCAGAAACCAAAGCAAGAGGAACCAAAAGGAACTATGCTGCTAAGATGCTTCAGTCGTGGCCAACTCTGTGCAACCCCATAGACGGCAGCCCACAAGGCTCCCCCGTCCCTGGGATTCTCCAGGCAAGAACACTGGAGTGGGTTGCCATTGCCTTCTCCAATGCATGAAAGTGAAAAGTGAAAGTGTCCGACTCTTAGCAACCCCATGGACTGGAGCCTACCAGGCTCCTCCTTCCATGGGATTTGCCAAGCAAGAGTATTGGAGTGGGGTGCCATTGCCTTCTCCAAAAGGAACTATGGCAAGACCCAATTCCAACAAATGGGTTGCAGAGCATTGGTTTGAATTAATTCTGGGGTCAAAATGTTGATGTTCCTGTAGAAGCTTCCTATACACTCCTGTTGCATAGGCAAGGCTGTGCTGTTCAAGGGCACTGGGTTGGCTAGTGTGCAGCCCCATATCTGATTTAGGATCCTCCACACAGACCTGTTCACATGCTCCCGTAGGAGGACAGTGCACTGCTCTCGGAGCACTGACCAACTCCTCCCTGAGTTCTCTTTGTGGTTTTCTTCCTGCACCTTGAAACAGCTGAACTTAGCGCCATCATGATGGAATGCATACCGGCCGCTCCTTCTTAGGACTGACCAAAAATAAAAAGAGATTATTCAATTTCAAAGTTAAATGTCTGATCTGGTTAGAAGAATTGGGAAAAAATCGAGAGAGAGAGAGAGAAGAAATTAAAATGAGAAATGGCAACTTTCAGAGGGAAGGAGGGAGAGAGAAAGGGGAAGTGTGTCACAGTCAATCAGATTTCTGTTCATAAATACCTTAGTCATTTGGCTAACAATTGCTAAGGGTCAATTATATATATGATATAATTAATGCTAGAGTTAGAAATCATGTAGAAAAATTAAAATAGAAACCCTCCCTGTGCAGATGTGGAAGCTTGAGCTGGTCTGTCCCTCCACCCCAGGGTTTATACCCTGGTCCTGATAGCTTTTCTGGGCCCCTACCTCGCTCCTCCCAAGCCTTTGCAGGTCTGAGGAGTTATTTATGCAGCTGAATCAAGATGCTGACTTCAGCACCGTCAAACAGCAGCCAGGAGTTGGAGCGCCCATACTGGGTGTGCTGACAGTTTTATAAGCCTCAGTAAATGCCAGTGGCTCCTCCCTCTGCCTCAGTGGGGCTTGCAGGTTGGCAGGCATCGATGCAGCTCACTGAGGGAAGGGCCCACACAAACGAGGATGTGGCTCAGCCCCAGAAACGCTGCTGTCACTTATTTGTTCACAGAGAGGCTGCCTGATTCCTCATGGAGGGGACAGGGGTGACAAGGTCCTGGAGCCTCCGCCAGTCTCCTTGGACTGGGAAGACTGTAACCATGATTCTCTAAGCAGAGGGACTCAGAAAAGGTGTGTTAATCAACTGAATAAAGCCTGGAGGATGTGCCAGTACCTTCTCCTCTTTTAAGCATCAGGAGCTCTAAGAAATGTGGTGTCCGAATTCCAGCAAGAATGGGAACTTGATAAAGACATCATGCCGAATCTCAGAGAAGCAGAAATATTCGCATCTGTGCTCACATTCCAGCCAGAATGAGCACACGCGGAATGAGCATATCTGTGTGCATATGTGTGTGCACACAGACACACATGCTCACACACGCACTCTCTGGCTAAGATGTTTTGCACGTGGAAGTCGGTCCTCCTGAGCAAGCACATCCGTGTCGCTCTCCCCCAGGATAACTTGTAAGACTGAGCATCACAGAAGCAGTCATCAGACACACACCTGCCACTCAGTGTGTCAGCATCCGACACAGAGACCCTGCCCTAGGTGTGCGCTGCCGTGACAATAACACAATGCTTCTCGAGCCAGGGGATAGAGTGAGCATTTTAGCAGCATTATCTCCTTTATTCAGTTCACAGAAACACAGCAACTGTTATGGGTTTGAACCTCTATTTTTTTTAATCTTTTGTGTCAGACACTGTGGCTTAGAAAGCTTCAACAGTGGCCAAAGCTAGCAAGTGGCAGGAGTTGCTTGGAGCCCATATCCCGTAATTCAAACACGTTTGCATCAGCTAGTGATTGCCATGAAGATGCAGCATAAAAAAGCATCCCCAAACTCAGTGGCTTCAAACACCAGTAATTTATTCTCAGGTGTGTGTGGGCGGGCAGGGGTCTTCTAAATCTGCATGAGTGCTGCTGGAGGTGACTCTGCCCCAGGTGACTCCCACCCTTTTCCCAGGACCAGTGACCTAAGGACCAATCCATCGCTCGTTAAGGACTTTGAAATTGTTTCAGACTTTAAACTTTTATTTTGGGATATAGTCAATTATCAATGTTGTGGTGGTTTCAGGTGAACAGAGAAGCGACTCAGGCATACATATACAAGGGACTTTGCATTTTAATGAAGGATGGCAAGAACAAACAGATGTCTATGTGGGGTACGTCATGGTGGTAAAATTTCAGGTGCACAGGAAGCAAGCTTGGATGAGGAAGGGCTCCTTCTGAGCATCTTTCAAAGTCTTCCAAAGATCTCAGTGATACCCAAACCAAAAAAAAAAAAACGTCAGAATCACAGAGGGAGCTTTTAGAATGCAGCTTCCCAGGGCCAGGGCCTTCCTCACTGACTCAGGATTTCTGGGGCTCAGGTGATGGCTGCTGTTATTTCAGGGACCACTGTTGGGAAACCACGGATGCACAGCCCCTGCCTCCTTTGACCAAGTATCTCAGGACAAGTTCCACTGCCTGGACCATTGCTCACTCTCTTGACTACTTCCCTCTGTCTCAGGCACCCTTGACTTCTTTTTGTCCTGTCTTCAAATCATTAGCATTGATACGAAATTGCAGAATGGAGATGGAGGGTTTCTGAGTTGTCTCTGAGCATCTAGTCTACCTGTAATCAGTTCAGTTCCCAGAAACCCGACTCTAACGTTGGCAGAGCTGAAGTTACTGTAAGCAACCCACACCGTCCTCACAGAGCTGAGTGGGAGAACTTCTGCCAGCTTCCTGTATTTGATAGAAACGAGAGACGCATTCTTCTGGGTTGCCCCTGGTCATCCATGTGGGTGTTTTACTCAGTATTATTTTTTTCATTAGAAATCTCTCTGAAGTAAAACTACTCCCATATAGTAATTAGCTGGGACTCAGAACAAGTGGCCTTCAGGGAGCTATGTTTGAATATCCTTTGAGATGGTTGGCTTTGCTGAAATTTCTTCCCCTTATCACGTTTTCTGAGCGACTGGACAGAAGCAGTCTTGTCTTTTGCAGTTTTCTCTTGTAATCACTGCCTCCCTGGGGTTACCTCCACCTTGACAAATGGAGCTCGATAAACATCTGCCTGCAAAGGGCATCTTCTGGGGACTGGCTCCTCGAAGGGACCCTGGTGAACAGTGGCAATTATAAAGGCAAAATTAGGAAAAGGGGAAGAGGGCGGTGGACAGAAGGGACCTAAGACACGATAGGAGGGGGTTCTTCAGTAGTCACGTGTGTGTCTAAGTGTGTGTGCAAGCACACACATGCTGTTTCTGTCTCCCTTCCTCTCCCAGCCCAGTAACTCAACAAACTGCTCTATTCGAAAAAAACATAACAAATCCCGAATCCTAAGGCCTTTGGTTATCATATCCAGATCCCTAATATTCTTCCTGAATAGTTCAGCATGAACCATTATGGTTATACGTCTTCAACTTACCGGCTTAGTATATAAGGACGCGGGTGATAGAAACAGTGCTCCTGGGAAATCCGTAATTCTGATCAACAGAGAGACCCTGCAAACTTGTCAGAGCCAGTAACAGGACATCTGTGCAATGGAATCAGAGCCACCATGAACCGCCTGTGCCTGGTTACTCTTGGAAGGAGAGGTGTACTCTCTCTTTCCTTCTTTCTGTCTTCATTTCCAGATTGTTCAAAAAGAACTTCCTCTTGAAGAGGGCTTTCTTTCTACCCCACCTTGTCACACACCAACATCTATTGCGGGGGGTGGGGTGGCAGGGGAGTTGTGTCCTCCTTGTTCCCATAATGCCATATGACAACATTTGCCACGGCGCCCACCAAAGACATTGTAATTCCCTACGTATTCAACTCGTCTTGCCCATGGAGCTATGAGATTCTTGAGGCCAGAGATTGTTTTATTTGTCTGTGTGTTTCCAGCAAGCTGGAATCAAGATTGCTGGGAGAAATATCAATCGCCTCAGATATGCAGATGATACCACCCTTATGGCAGAAAGCAAAGAGGAACTCAAAAGCCTCTTGATGAAAGTGAAAGAGGAGAGTGAAAAAGTTGGCTTAAAGCTCAACATTCAGAAAATGAAGATCATGGCATCTGGTCCCGTCACTGCATGGGAAATAGATGGGGAAACAGTGGAAACAGTGTCAGACTTCATTTTTGGAGGCTCCAAAATCACTGCAGATGGTGATTGCAGCCATGAAATTAAAGGACACTTACTCCTTGGAAGGAAAGTTATGACCAACCTAGATAGCATATTCAAAAGCAGAGATATCACTTTGCCAAGATATCACAAAGGCTATGGTTTTTCCATTGGTCATGTATGGATGTGAGAGTTGGACTGTGAAGAAAGCTGAGTGCCGAAGAATTGATGCTTTTGAACTGTGGTGTTGGAGAAGACTCTTGGGAGTCCCTTGGAATGCAAGGAGATCCAACCAGTCCATCCTAAAGGAGATCAGTCCTGGGAGATCAGTTCTTTGGAAGGAATGATGCTAAAGCTGAAACTCCAATACTTTGGCCACCGCATGCAAAGAGTTGACTCATTGGAAAAGACCCTGATGCTGGGAGGGATTGGAGGCAGGAGGAGAAGGGGACGACAGAGGATGAGATGGCTGGATGGCATCACCAACTCGATGGACATGAGTTTGAGTGAACTCCGGGAGTTGGTGATGGACAGGGAGGCTTGGAGTGCTGCAATTCATGGGGTTGCAAAGAGTCGGACACGACTGAGCGACTGAGCTGAACTGAACTTCCAGCCACTAGTCCTGTATCTACTACATGGTATTGCTAAGTATTTGCTGAATGAATGAAAGACCCAGATCATGAACAGTGGTTGTCTCCAGGTGGTGATTTTTATTTATTTCTCTTTTTGTTTTTCTTATTCCAAACATTTTTACAGTGGGAATGGCTTACTTCTACAATCAGATAGAAAGGGTTTTCAAATAATTGAGTCTGTCCTTCCTCGTAATTGATCTAAGAGGAGAAAGCATGTCGACTAACTGAAGCAACGAGCACATTTTTTTTGCTCTGTGCCTGTTACATGCTCTACATTGACAGATGTTTGCTGTATTTAAACAGTCTAATATTTTAAATACTTGAACACTTTTCACCAAATATATTCCCATTCGGAATTTCTTTACATGTCACTCAACATTAGAGTTGAAAAGTAGCTGTCGAGTGAAATGCTATATGACCCCGTTTGGCATCCAGTAATTTAAGATACATAGATGTGTGGCTGTAAGGAAGACAGACTTTTTGTCTCTGTGAACTGGCATAAGTGTGATTCACTTTTAAAATATGTACACCTACTTGCCTGCATCTTAAAGTCCTCTCATTACCAGCTCATGTAAACCCATTTAGAGAAGTGACCTTTTTCTCTCCTAACAAAGGACAGTCCTAGGAGATGAGTGTTTCAGCGTGCTGAGGAACAGTCTTGACCTGAGGGGCCATCCATCTTACAGATGGAAGGGAGGAGGGGACTCAGAGTTTGCGGCTGTCTGGTTTAAGTCACTTCCTCAGCCCGAGTAGGAAAATGGGGAGCCAGGGGTCTCCAGCTCCTTTCTTGACTTCTTTGATGACATCTGAGAAAGCAAGCAACCCCCACCCCCACTGCGACCGGGAACTAGTGATGATCTTACATCTTGGCCTCAGGCTTCATCATGAGCTGACCTGATGCTTCCAGCCCAGCCATGCGTCCTCCCCCACTGGTCATAAATCATCTCTGAATGTCCACCCACATTAGGTCACACAGGACAAACCAACCCCACAATCCTTCCAAATAAGTCACTGGTACATCATGAGCAGTTCCAGCTTTTCCTGGCTTTTTAAGCTGCTCTCCCTGGAGGTAACAGGTATTGAGATTCCCGCTCCTAGAAGTGCCGCTGCTTCACATCAAAACCCAGGCTACAGCAAACCTGGTGCTGGGAAAGAGCAAGGGCAGGAGGAGGGGACTGCAGAGGATGCGATGGCTGGACAGCATCATCAGCTCAATGGACATGGGTTTGAGCAAACTCAAACAGTGAACAACAGGGAAGCCTGGTGTGCTAAAGTCTATGGGGTTGCAAAGGGTCAGACACAACTGAGCACCTGAACAACACCAGCAACAACAAGAGCGAAACTGGTTCCTATAGACCCTCCCCTAGATCACCTAACAGGAGCCCAAATCCTAGAGCAGGCTCTTTCTAACACCCTCTTATACTGGGATACCCAGCTCCCCACGGTGTGGTCTCTCTCCCTGAAGCTGGTAAGCTCGTCTAAGCACAGGTGTGTTCCTGGTGGCCTTCACCTGGGTGGCTTGAGATGTCTTCAGCATCCAGTGGATGCCTGTGAAGAGGAGCTAAGCACTGTTTTGAGGACGTGGCTGCCTATCTTTTGTTTACTGACAACTGAATGCCTCATCCGCAACCCCTGGGTATCTTGGGCCACACGTGCGATCAGTGTCACCAAGAAGCTCCTCCTCTTGGGCTGTTTGTTGTGGTCTCCCGGTTACTTGTGTCGAATGGGATCTCCCATATCACCAGCCCCAAATCCTGAGTTGCTCAGCAAGGATTTATTGGCCATCTACAGATCAAGCTCTGGGCTAAAGTTTATGGGGGAAAGCTTTGCTTCTGTAAATTTTTTTAAATCCACCAAATGCTTTGTTTTAATTTTATTTATTTTTGGCCATTCTGGGTCTTTGTTCTCTGCAGGCTTTTCTCTAGTTGTGCAGAGCAGGGGCTCTCAATCTCTCCAGGTGAGGTGCTCAGGCTGCTCATTGAGATGGCTGCTCTTGTTGTAAAGCACAGGCTCTAGGGCAAGCTGGCTTTAGTAGCTTCAGTACAAGGGCTCAGCAGTTGTGGCTCCTGGGTTCTGAGCACGGGCTCAGCAGTTTTGGTACAGACTTAACTGCTCAGCAGCATGTGGGACCCCATGTCAGAGATCAAACATGTGTCTCCTGCATCCTTGACCACTGAGCAAGCAGGGAAGCCTCACCAGGTTCTTTATATAATGTGGATATGGCACACTTCTTGTGTGCCCTCTGGAAGCTTACAGCTGTAGGGAATACAAGACAAGCAAACGCTAATGAACATGTCCATAGCCGAGCTGTGGCATCCATCAACCCTGTCTTATTGTGGAATCAGCAGGATACATTAACAAAGGGGTAATTACTTATAAATGGTTACTTGAAACCTGGGGTTTTCCCACATACTTCAAAACACAAGGGGCCATTTATTTTAAGTGGTTTTTAGACGTTGATAGATTGGATAGTCTTTTACGCTGGCAAAGGCATCAATGCAGGAATGTTAGAGTAACTCCAGAAAGTATATTATCCTGGTACACCCTTAGAACATCTCCAAACCATCACCACACGAAGGAAACATCAAGGGGGATAGAAGACCATGTGGGCTCTATGGCTGGAACACTTGAATAGCTTATAGAGGAAAAAAAAATCACAACAAAAATCTAGTGAATGATAAACACAAGATTTTTACACTCACCAGGCAGTTGCTATGGATCAAGATCAATATATCAAAAAAAGGCCCTGTCAGACTCCAGCACCTCTGGCTTGAATGAAAGATGAGCAGAAGAAAATCGAAACTGAAGCTGATGATCGTTATACTGCCCCAAACACACTACTCACAAGGAAGCTGTTCGTTTTCTTTACAGATGACGGGAAATCCAAACAGAATAAAACTACACAGACCTATCGCAAGACAAAGCCTTTCTGTGGGCATTTCCAGCTCATTTTGGAAACAAAATGTAATGATGGTCCTGTGAGCAAAGTCTGTTTTCCTATGATGTCTGAGGCCATTTTGCAGATTTGAAGATAACAACCAATTGGAAGATGATTGCAACCCAACCCTTCGGTGGAATAAGCGAAACTTCCAAGTAACCCTCAGCTCATCAGCACAGAGAAGTCTTTCCTAGATATTTCTACTTGCTTTGTTTCTCTTGATTCACCTCTCAAGCAGCCCCGGGCGGCTTTTAGTGTATAGTTTGACTACAACACACTCAACACCATCTTGAGCCAAACTGGGCTCAAGACACCCTGCGATGAAGCAGCTTTACTTGGGTGTGTCAGACAGATGTGCACCAAGGTCATGGAGCTTCTCAGAAAATAGAACTGAAACTGAGCCCGGCTTGGACCAGCTTCAGCTCAACCACTTCAACACCGCCAGGCCACGTCGTTTTTCATCTGATTTCCATCTCTCTGGACAGCAACGATCTGAAGAGCTGGCAACAGAAGATCAAAATATGAAGAGCTGGCAACGGAAGATCATAATAACTCTTCACTGGATAGGGCATCTTAAGTTTTCAAAGTCCTTCTATTTAATAAAGTCATTCAATGTATACTTGTGTGTGTGTAACTCCCTCCCAAATGCAGCATCAGCATCCAATATATGAAGTGACTTTCTCCTACACCCTTGTCCCCTGATTCCAACACAGAGGTAACCACTATTAATAGATTTGTATGACTCTTTCTATGCTCAACACTTATCTATTTAAAACAAAATCTGTATCACTTTTGTCATCATTTTCTGCAACTTGCTCACTTACAACTCTTGTGGATGTCCTTGTGACTCGTTAATTGCAGGTATGCCATCTTCTTAAAGGGGCTTTCCTGGTGGCTCAGTGGTAAAAAATCTACCTGCAATGCAGGAGACCTGGGTTCGAGCCCTGGGTTGGGAAAATCCCCTGGAGAAGGAAATGGCAACCCACTCCAGTGTTCTTGCCTGGAAAATCCCATGGACAGAGGAGACCAGCAGGCTGCAGCCCATGGGGTTGCAAAGAGTCAGACACAACTTAGCGACTGAAAAACAACATCATCTTAAAGGCTGTAGAGTGTTCCGCTGGATGAAAGTATCCTCATTTATGAGGAGGAATTCCCCTTATTCCTTCCATTGACAGACAATGTGGCAAGGAAAAAAACTACAACGTCCTGGCAAGCTTGTTAACTTTTTTTTTTAAATCCTTAAGTCATTAAGATAATGTGAGTGGTTACATGTCTCTAAGGCTCTTGCCTTCTCCCGAATATAGCCCCATGAAACCCCCTTGTTAATAAGCGTCCCATCTTCTTTCTTCCTTTTTCCTCCAATACGCACATCTAAGCTCCCCGCTGACCCCTCTGCACCAGGACTTGCTCTTCGCTGCCTTCTCTAACACTCGCCAACCTAGTATTCCTGGCAGAATTCACGTGTATCCTGTTCACGGATTCTTCCAACTCATTGATAAAGATTTTTAATAAACTCAGTGCTCACAGTAACCCTTGGGGCATCCGCTAAACACTCTCCAGCAACTAGATCTGCTGCCGCTTATTTATCAGTTCCATTACCTACGGTTTCTGGCTTTGGAGCAGGGTTCAATCTGTACCGGAATCCTCCTATTCCAGCCAATTTGAACTTGTTTTGCAAGTCAAATTTCATGAGACATTTTTACCAAGTGCTTTAGTAAGGTCCAAATAAGTAACAGCTGCTGTGTTCTATTTAACCATTCATTCAGGTGGTGTGTGTGTGTGAGTTCACATACACATTTCTTTTCAAGAAACGAACTATTAAGTGTGTCTGGCAGTATTGGTTCCTAAGAAAACCACACAGCTATTGGCCCTGGGTTTCATTATTATTCCCTGGCTTGATGCTAACTAGTTTCCATCAGTTAGGATTTTCTCCCTCCTCCGAATAGATGTCTTCTGCTATAAACAATTATTTTAGCCGAACAATGAGCTTGAGCTTGCAGGACTCTGTTTCACAAGACTGCCTCTTCCTTCCGCTGAGGACCCTAGGGCTTTGCTCTGCTCCCAGCTGCTTCTAATCACAGCTGATTCCTTCACCCGGGCTCTAAGGGCTGGCCCCACTACTCCCATTGAACAAGATGACTCAGGGTGCTAGAGATTCAAAGCCTCTCCACTTTCCAACAGCTCGCGCTGGATTCCCCAGGGTAAAGTTACCTGCTTTACATGCAACTCACAGTCTCCTCTGCCCATCTCTCTTGATATCCCGTGGGTCAGCATTTTCCGGAGGAGGACTGGTTCCCTACGTGATAAAGTCTTCCTCCTTAACCGGATGTCAGTCAGGCTCCTCACGGGCTTTTCCCAAATACGCCTCATCCCTATTAGACCTGTGTGGCCCACCTTGAGCAGGAATCTGGACAAATCAGTTCACGGAGAATCCTCCACCCTCCATGTCTGACCACATTGATCAGACGTCTCATCACCCTGGGCTGCCCTCAGCAAGAATCCTGTTGTCTGTTTAGCCAGCATAACCCCGCCACCTACCCCTGATGTCTCTTCTTAATAATTTTCCATCCTGACCCCTACACTGCTACTTGGCTATAAATCCCCAACTGTCCTTGTTGAACTTGGACTTGAGCCCGTGTTCTGTACTGAGGTCTGTTTCCTCTATGGTCATAGTTCCTGGGTTAAATCTGTTTCTACTGTTTTAACTACCATCCAGCTCTGTTCCTTTGTCATGCCTTCTTATCAACCTCAGAAGGAGGCCTGGAGGTGGAGGTAATTCATGTAAAATCCTCAGGATCTTGAGATGCTGCCAGGACAGGTTCATGCCAACCCGGAGGCTATATGGAGAAGTGGTGCTGAGGGGGGACAAGAGGAAGGGAACAGAGGCTGGAAAGAATATTCCAGACTGAAGGTAACTCATACTAGTAGTGACTTGTGGCAGCTAGAGGGAGAAAAATTGGAAAAATAGAGAGATTGCACACATCTGTGGAAAACAGTATGGAGATTCCTCAAAAAACTAAAAATAGAGTTGCCATATGATCCAGCAATCTCACTTTTGAGCATATATCTGGACAAAACTCAACAATTTGAAAAGATACATGCACCTCAATACTCATAGCAGCACTATTTACAATAGCCAAGATATAGAAGCGACCTAAGTGTCCCTCAGCAATGAATGGATAAAGTAGATGTGAAAGAAAGTAAAAGTCATTCAGTCATGTCTATCTCTTTGCTCCCCACGTACTATACAATCCATGGAATTCTCCAGGCCAGAATACTGGAGTGGATAGCCTTTCCCTTCTCCAGGGGATCTTCGCAACCCAGGGATCAAACCCAGGTCTCCCACATTGCAGCCTGATTCTTTACCAGCTGAGCCACAAGGGAAGCTCAAGTAGATGTGGTGTATATATTTATGTGCTGTCCTGTGCTTAGTTGCTCAGTCGTGTCTGACTCTTTGCAACCCCACCGACTGCAGCTCACTAGTCTCCTCTGTCCATGGGGATTCTCCAGGCAAGGATACTGGAGTGGGTTGCCATGCCCTCCTCCAGAGGATCTTCCCAACCCAGGGATCAAACCCAGGTCTCCCGCATTGCAGGCAGATTCTTTACCATCTGAGCCACCAGGGAAGGCCAAGAATACTGGAGTGGGTAGCCTAAACCTTCTCTAGGTGATCTGCCCAACTCAGGAATTAAGTGGAGTCTCCTGCATTGCAGGCAGATTCTTTACCAGCTGAATTCTTTATCCTTTACCTTTCTTTACCAGGGAAGCCTGTATACATATGTATATGTATATGTATATGTATATGTATATGGATATGGATATGTGTGCTACAGTCCATGGGGTCACAAAGAATTAGACATGACTGAGAGACTAAGCACAGCATACACACACACACACACACACACACACACACACACACACACAGAATAGACTACTACTCAGCCAGAAAAAGAATAAAATAATGTCACTTTCAGTAACATGGATCCACCCAGCAACGATCATACTAAGTGAAGTAAGCCAGAGAAAGAGAGACAAATGCTATATGATATCACTTGTATGCGAAATCTAAAATATAACGCGAATGAACTTATTCATGAAGCAGAAATAGACTCACAGACATAGAGACAGGCTTGTGGTTGCCACAAGGGGAGGGGGATGGGGAGGGATAATTTGGGAGTTTGGGATTAGCAGATGCAAACTATTATATTTTTCTCTCTCTTCCTAGTTGCTAAGTGGTGTCCGACTCTTGCGACCCCATGGACGGGAACCTGCCAGGCTCCTCTGTCCATGGGCTTCTCCAGGCAAGAATACTGGAGTGGGTTGCCATTTCCTTCTCCAAACTCCAAAAATAACTATCATATTTAGGATTGATAAGTAACAAGGTCCTATTGTATATCACTGGGAGCTATATTCAATATCCTGTGATGGACTATAAAGGAAAAATATGAAAATGAATGCATATATGTATAATTGAGCCACTTTGCTATACAGGAGAAATTAATACAACATTATATATCAACTATACGTCAGTAAAATAAATTAAAAAAATAAGGATTGCCTGAAGGTAAACACACGAATGTCAAGAGCTTCAGAGAAACGAAGATCTGCCAAGAACAGACTGGCTACAAGGAGCCTCTGATCTGAAAGGCAGAGGTGTTCTGAGCAGGGGAAGTTGGTAAGCTTCTTTCTCTCCATCCATCCTACCCACCGAGCTTACAGGAGACGGGAGACACCCAACTACTACCTACGGAGGACGAAGAGCCTGGGAGCTTAGAGAAGATGGGCTGCCTCCCCCAGTTTCACTTCCTGCCTTTCCACAAGGGTGACTTGGAGGAAACAGAGGCCCCAGGGGTCAACCTGTCTGTGTTCTGCTATGCTTTCAGTTCCCAGAGTCACAAGGTTAGTTTCCTGACTCATTTCTGACACAGCACTGAGGACATCGTGTCCTTCACAAACACATTCAAAAATAGACCCTGATCGATACTCAGGAGTCGGGTCCTTCTCAGGTTCTAAAGTCCGTTCTCCAAAACCACGGAGACACTGTCATTACTCAAACCGGTAGCTTCTGATAGACAGTTGTTCCTATGCAGAAGTGACATTGACATTAATGACATTATGACCCTGACATTAATCTGTGACTGTCTAAGGGAAGAATTCATAATATATTTGATGGTTGGCAGTCAGCACTTCCATTCCACTTTTCTGGTTCAATGTAAAATGAGGATCATGAAATTCTATGTGATAGTGTAACTAATATTATTAGAGTCATTAGAAAGATTGCCGGGAGAAATCTCAGTTACCTCAGATATGCAGATGACACCACCCTTATGGCAGAAAGTGAAGAGGAGCTAAAAAGCCTCTTGATGAAAGTGAAAAAGGAGAGTGAAAAAGTTGGCTTAAAGCTCAACATTCAGAAAACTAAGATCATGGCATCTGGTCCCATCATTTCATGGTGAATAGATGGGGAAACAGTGGAAAGAATGGCTGACTTTATTTTTCTGGGCTCCAAAATCACTGCAGATGGTGACTGCAGCCATGAAATTAAAAGATGCTTACTGCTTGGAAGGAAAGTTATGACCAACCTAGATAGCATATTGAAAAGCAGAGACATTGCTTTGCCAACAAAGGTCTGCCTAGTCAAGGATATGGTTTTTCCAGTGGTCATGTATGGATGTGAGAGTTGGACTATAAAGAAAACAGAGTGCTGAAAAATTGATGCTTTTGAACTGTGGTGTTGGAGAAGACTCTTGAGAGTCCCTTGGACTTCAAGGAGATCCAACCAGTCCATACTAAAGGAGACCAGTCCTGAGTGTTCACTGGAAGGACTGATGTTGAAGCTGAAACTCCAATACTTGGCCACCTGATGTGAAGAGCTGACTTATTGGAAAAGACCCTGATGCTGGGAAATATTAAGGGCAGGAGGAGAAGGGGACAACAGAGGATGAGATGGTTGGACGGCATCAGCGACTCAATGGACATGAGTTTGGGTAGACTCCGGGAGTTGGTGATAGACAGGGTGGTCTGGCATGCTGCAGTTCATGGGGTCACAAACAGTACGACATGACTGAGCGACTAAACTGAACTGACATCTTGATGCTGAAGATGCTTCACTCAAACACTGTCCTCTCAGGTATCAGCTTCCTCTCAGGTATCAGCTTCTAATTTTTAAGTCAGGAGCAGCACGTCAGGCTCTGTGATAGGCTGTAGGAACGCTCCCTTTGGGGTGCCATCTGCCTTGAATCGACCTCTCCTCTGGCTTTGACTCACCTTATCTCCTTCTTACTTTCCTTTCTGCACTCCCCTCACCTTTCACATCTACTAGCATCACCTCCCTGATGGAAAAATAAGAGAGTTCACAGACTGAGGAAGGAAAAACCTGGCTGGCCATTCATCAGGCTGTTATAACAGACACAACCAGCTGCAAAGTTGACAGGAAACAGAATTTTTCCCAAGGACATACAGCATCTTGAATGAGTCATTACAACCCCTTCTTGGAGTGACTCACTAAGACACTTTGTGCTCTAAGATCATGAACAGACAGAGCCTCCCTCTGTTGCAAATCATATCAGGAAGAGTAAAGCCTCCCACTGTTGCCTGGAAAACCTGGTTACTCTTGGATTCAGAGAAGCAGTGGCTATTTACCAGCCAGGTGCGGGACTTCAGATAAAAGGTTTACAGGTGCCAAACTCTGTATCTACCTTAACTTCGTTGTTTTCAAAGAAACACTTTTCAGTCTAGACCTGCATAGGTCTATGCACAACACTATCTTGACATCAAAACACTGTTTCATTCAAATTGCATCGAGACTCCTCCATTCCCCAGAGTCCTAAATACCTCTACTTTTTTTTTTTTCCATTTGGCAAAACGCCCTCTAAGGCAACCTGCTGGCTCATTGCCTCAGATCAATAAACCTGGATGTATCAGGCTATCAACTTCTTTCTGGTGATCTTAAGCTCACTCTGCTAGGATGATGAATGCCTCATGTTCATTCTGCCACAAAAAGAACGAGTTTTCCCAACGGTTGGCAGAACAACAAAAAGGTCCATCACCTATACTTATGTACGGTTCTATTTTTTTTCCAAAATATTTAGAAGCTAGAACTTCTAGCTTCATGAGGGATACAATACACGAAATGGGATATTTGAATTATATAAATCTCATATTCAGGGATTCAACAGAAGTCAATACTTTCATGTAAATTTGGAAATAATTACCTTATACCAAGGATCACAAGAATTTTCTGCAAAGGGGCAAGTATAAATACCCAAAGCTTGATCACAATTATTTCACTCTGACGTACAGCACATAGAGCCTGTAGACAAAAGTATAAAATGAATGAGCATGGATGTGTTTCAATAAAACAAGCCATGGTCCTATCTGGGCTCAAGAGCTATAGCCCTCTGACCTGTGTGCCCCACACCATGATGATAACATAGAATCCGTATTGGTGAATTTGCTAATTGTATTCTCCATTGAGATGTAAGTCAAGTATTACTTGGCAGCCTGGAGGGGGAACACTGAGATCTGAGGGACTTTGGGAATCCCCTGAAAAAGGTGTATTCCTGATCAATGGTAATGATGAAGGACTGTAAGAATTAATGAGTATTTGGTACAGATATCATGCGTAAATGGCAAATCCTCATAGTACAACCTGGTAGGTGTTTCAACCCTCATTTTATATGTAGGGAAATCTGAAGTCTAGAATAACTATGCACTTTTCCTAGAGTCATTAAACTATTAAATGGAGGCATCACGTGCCCTATAAGTACAACTGGTTGGTTGGTGTTTAGTTGCTAAATCATGTCTGACTCTTTTGCGACCCCATGGACTGTAACCCGCCACACTACTCTGTCTAAATGATTTTCCAGGGAAGAATAACGGAGTTTGTTGCTATTTCCTTCTCCAAGGGTCTTCCTGATCCAGGGGTCAAATCTTGGTTTCCTGCCTTGGCAAGCAGGCTTTTCACCACCAAGCCCCCAGGGAAGACCCGTGAGCACACCTTCAGCTCAGTTCAGCTCAGCTCAGTCACTCAGTCATGTCCAGCTCTTTGCGACCCCATGAATCGCAGCATGCCAGGCCTCCCTGTCCATCACCAATTCCTGGAGTTCACCCAAACTCATGTGCATCGAGTCGATGATGTCATCTAGCCATCTCATCCTCTGTCGTCCCCTTTTCCTCCTGCCCCCAATCCCTCCAGCATCAGGGTCTTTTCCAGTGAGTCAACTCTTCGCATGAGGTGGCCAAAGTACTGGAGTTCCAGCTTCAGCATCAGTCCTTCCAATGAACACCCAGGACTGGTCTCCTTTAGGATGGGTTGGTTGGATCTCCTTGCAGTCCAAGGGGACTCTCAACAGTCTTCTCCAGCACCACCTTAGGAAGATACTAATCTTCTTGGGGGTGGGATAGCAAAGAATCACTAAAGAGGAATTAAAAAGTTAAGGTCCATAGTAAATGAACATCTTCAGATTGGAAGAAACCTCTAAATCTCTTTTAATTAAAAAATCCAGCCTTTGGGGGAACAACCACACTTGAGCCATTTGGAGCCCATTGGAGCTTGAAGAGGGCAGGTAAGTGAGACAAATATGGAATTCAGCCCTTCTGGCTCCCAGCCCTTCCTTCTGACCATCAAAATGGATTTCCCCTTCGACCCCAGGATAAAAAATAATTGGATTTCTCTACGTTTTATGAATGCGTAACTTGCAATTCAAAAGAATCTGTGTGTTTAACTTCATCCTCATCTGACCCAGGGGGATTAAAATGAAATAACTAAAATCAGGACAATGCCAGGGCTGGGCTCTGATGGTCCCCCGTGCACCTGCTTCCTCCGTTCGCGGTAATCACACCGCTGCAGCAGATAAAGGGGCCGGAGCGCTGCTGCGGAGCCCCGCTGAATATAAAATGCACCCTGCTCTCCGCCTCCCTCCCACAATTAATCTTCCCTGCTTTCTGCAGGAACCATCCTCTGCAGTGCTCATCATTTGGCTGGGACTTTCCCTTTTGTTATCTCCATCGCTGTCTTTGTTTTTGGAAAAGAGAAAGACATCCATGGCACGTGGACCCTACATGTGAGGGCAGCTAAGCTTGGAATACAGCAGGTTCCATGTAAAATTCATATCTCTCTTCCTTTACCAACTGGAACATCGTTTCTATCCCTAAGGAACCTAGGGAAAGCGAAGCCAACATGTCCTCTTTCTAAGATTGTGGTTCCACTACTTTTAGTTATTAATACCTAAGATCACTTTCTAATGAGCGGAAGACTGCCAAAAAACACCAAAAACGTCACTTGAATGTAGATTTTCCCTTTAACACGCTGAAAGAAACCAATATTTCTGAACCCCTTTAGCCTTCACAGATGTAGTTGCCATGGAAACCATAACATTAAGCCAGGCAGTTACTTCCACATTACATAATATTATCTAATGCTTAGTTACTCTTGAACAAATGTGTTTATTCAGTAGCTTTTTGTCCATGTAATCAACCATATCTGCTTTGATTTGATTAAACAAGGAGCCGGGGCATAAAATCATCTATTGCAATGCACTCTGTGCCTGTTACTCATCCAGAAAATGACACGCTCTGCATTTGCCAAAGAGACTGCATGTGAAGTCGTTGGAAGAGGTTCTGGCTCCTGACACAGTATGTAGTTATGGGTTAAAGTAATTAGATGAAAAGGATATGAAGTTAGAATCTAGAGCAGATACACTGAAGATGAAATTCCAATAGCTTTGAACAATTTTTTTTCTCCAAAGAAGGGAGGAGATAGCTCAGATGCTTTAGGAAGTCTGTGTGTATTGTGAAGGTCATTTTTTCTGGTGGGGAGCGGGGAAATGTTTGCTAGTAAAACTCTCATTCCAGCGAGGAACATTATTCACCGTGTTAGCAGTGAGCTGATGCATGCTTGTTATTGATTTACATATTATTTGTGAGACCCTAACTGACAACCGATTCTCAAAGACCCTGTTAGTTACACCATCAGACAGTCTTTCTCTTCTGACTCTAAACACATACTTTCAGTTATTTCTCAATGAGTGACAAGGCTGTACCCAGATATAAGTAATATTTGTTGAGATAGAATTCTTTATGAAGTATTGAAACTTGCTTCTGCCCATAGGTGGGGGGTCTATTGTCTCTGCATACAGCAAGATCTAGAGAATTTATTCTCCCCTTCCCTCCTTCCCTTTCTTCTTATCTCTCTTTCCATCTATCTGTCTTTCTAAATACTTAACACTTTAGACAGATGTTAAAAAGATTTATTGAGAAATGAATTGAATCCCTACACCAGCTTTTCAAAAATGTGTCACTAAATCCTTGTAAAACTATATATCTTATTTAGTGAGCTACTGACGTCCTCTTTAAGTACATTTTTATTAAAGATACAACAACATCGTGCATAATTATTTTAGAAAAAAAAGGTAAGTTAAAGTCCATTAAAACCACTCAAAGCTCTCACCACCCAAAAATAACATGTGCTGTTTTTATGCAAATAGAAATAGCATTCAATTAGAGTTTCTAAAAGAATGCCTCTGGTTCGGATTTGCTCTTTAATACCTTTCTTCCCATATTTTCTTCTGTTCCTTGGTTGTCTTCTGCTCCCCATTGACATGCCACTTTATTTGTGCACCCAGATTTTTGGAAGCATGTAATCTTTAGTCTTTGCATCTGCAGAAACTCCGAGTTAACTTTTTGTCCTACTATCCTAGAGGCTTCTTTTCCCTCGGATTTTCTGTCTCTCACTTTTCTCTTTCCCACCTTCTCCGAGCTGGCCAGCCCATGCTGCTTCGCGCTGCTCCTTTGTTTGTTACCTTCTTCGCTCCTCACCCTCTGGGTATCACGTGCTCCTGTCCCACTCACTTTTCAGTGTAAGACATCAATGCTAGTTTTCTAGATTCCGTGTGTGCGTGTGTTAGTTGCTCAGCCATGTCCGATTCTTTTCGACCCCATGGACTGTAACCCTCCAGACTCCTCTGTCCATGGGATTTCCCAGGCAAGGATACTGGAGTGGGTTGCCTTTCCCCTCTCCATTATAGATTCCATATATATATGCTTTAATATACGATATTTGTTTTTCTCCTTCTGACTTACTTCACTCTGTATCACAGGCTCTAGGTTCATCCACCTCACTAGAAGTGACTCAAATTTGTTCTTTTTTTATGGCTGGGTAATATTCCATTGTGTATTGTACCATAAATTAACCTATTTTCAGGGAAGGAATGGAGACGCAGGTGTAGGGAACAGATTTGTGAACAAACAGGGGGAAGGACAGAGTGGGACAAATGAAGAAAGTAGCATTGACATATATCAGTATCTTGTGTAAAATACCTAGCTGGTGAGAAGCTGCTATATGCCTGGAGCTCTGTAACGACTTAGAGGGATGGGATGGGGGAGGTGGGTGGGAGGGAGGCTCTAGAGGGAGGGGATATACATATAGTTATGGTTGGTTTGCATTGTTGTATGGCAGAAACCAACAAAACATTGTAAAGCAATTTCCCTCCAATTAAAAAATAAAAATTCTAAATCTAGTTATCTATATATATATATATTTTTTTTAAATACTCAGTTCAGAAAGGAGAGGGTGAGATGAATAAAGAGAGTAGCGTGGAAGCTTATACACTAACTAATAGATAGGCAGTGGGAATTTGCTGTATGACTCAGGGAACTCAAACTGGGGCTCTGTAATAACCTAGATGGACGGGAGTGGGTGGGAGGTGGGAGGGAGATTCGAGAGGGAGGGGCCGTATGTACCCCCATGGTTAAGTCATGCTGATGTAAGACAGAAATCAAACCAATATTGTAAAGCAATTACCAATCAATGAAAAATAAGTAAATACAGTGATTTTTATTTTTATTTATTTATTTATTTAATACAGTGATTTTTAAAAAAAACTCAGTACCGGGATGAAGTCCTGAGTAAAGTCCCTCTCACCTGCCCACCAGCTGGATTTCCCACTCTTCACTCCAGCCACACACTCTGACCTGCATGTATTTCTATCACAGCACCTAGAAAGTACAAAGTTCTCAGTTGCTGATAGTCTCTCTCCACCCACGTGCAGAACAAGTACTGACGGGGCCCTGGTGACCATCAGCCCAGGCCAGCGAGTCAAGAGAGATGAAGAAGACCAGCGGGTCTAGCACCTGCAGGAGTTTACACCCCGTGGCTTGGATCTCTTTGTCTTCTCAGTGCCCAGTGAAACGTAGGAGCCGTGGTAGACCCTGAATATCTGTTTGTTGAATTTTTTTTAACTTCCAGTGTTATAACATGGTTAGTCAAGTATGAGCCACTCAGTCGTGTCTGACTTTCTGACTCCATGGATTGTTGCCCGCCAGGTTCCTCTGTGCGTGGAATTCTCCAGGCAGGAATACTGGAGTGGGTAGCCATTTCTTTTTCCAGGGAATCTTCCCAACCCAGGGATCCAACCCAGTCTCCTGCATCACAGGCAGATTCTTTACTGTCTGAACCACCAAGAAAGCACTACCCAAATTTTAGAAAAATAGAAAATACAGCTCTATCAGTGACCATTTAGCAAAGATCTTACTTCAGAAATTGGACCTTTATCTGGAACACTTCACTAACTGTCAGCTATTAAGATTCTGATCTCCAAACTGATAGAGCTAAAAACAAGATGGGGACTGAACAGAGTCTTTAACAAATGCACATTTCAGATCTTTCAGTTCGACCCTGCCAGGCATCACAGGGAAAGACAGTGATAAGAAGAGTGCCCAATCTTCAAGTATTGTCAAAGGGGATAGTCTCAGAATGGTCATAATTGTGCTTGTCTTAATTTGTTGATCACTTCATGTGGAATTGGACAACATGTTTATCTGAAATAAAAATTTGAAATTGGGAAAAAAAGAAAAACCAGAAAATATAAATTAATAGAAAAAAATCCCTTAGGTGGCTCAAGTGGTAAAGAACGCACCTGCCAATGCAGGAGATATAAGAGACACAGGTTTGATCCCTGGGTGGGGAAGATTCCCTGGAGGAGGGCATGGCAACCCATTCCAGTACTCTTGCCTGGAGAATCCCATGGACATAGGAGCCTGGCAGGCTATGGTCCAAAGGGTTACAAAGAGTCAGACAGGAATGAAGTAACTTAGCATGACCCATGTTCTTACTATCCAGAAATGAACACATTTTTATCTATGTGTTTCACAAACAAAAATTTCCTTGATATTGATGAAAATCTTCTTTAAAAAAAAAAAAAGGTTATAGGACACAAGCTTTTTGTTCTCAAACCATCCATAAGCCTGGCCATCAGTATTTGAGGTGGCTTCACGCAGGAACAAATGTTTCTGAATACTCCGGCAGGTCAGGTGGTTGTTTAGGGTCCAGCTCTGTGTTTCCTGTAACTATGCTACAGTGAACTCTTGGCTGACTTTGCCCACTCATCCAGAAATAAGAGCAAGAAAGGACATAGGTACTGGATTCCGTAAAGACAGAGAGCTCAGTTTCAAGGAAATAGGCCAAGATTAGTTTTGCTTTGTCTATGGTTTCTAATCTAAAGTTTCCATTTGCAGCAAGTCAGGCATCTGGACGGTCTAATACATAAATCCTTTATTTGGGTACCTGAGTTTGTACTAGAGTATCTGTGTTCAGAAAAAGTCTCAGAATGTAGAATCTGGACTCAATTGACCTTGGCTTCTAAATGCTAGTCTGCTAGTTTGCTCTTAGGCAAACTTTAGGCAATTTATAAAATCTCTCTCTTAAGTATCAGTTTCTTTTTCTGTAAAATGAAAGCAATAATAGAAGAT
Source organism: Ovis canadensis (assembly GCF_042477335.2). Classification (NCBI taxonomy): domain Eukaryota; kingdom Metazoa; phylum Chordata; class Mammalia; order Artiodactyla; family Bovidae; genus Ovis; species Ovis canadensis. The sequence goes on along the minus strand of NC_091257.1, from coordinate 26,836,704 downwards.
TAACTAACACACATATCTATATAAAATTCTTAGCCTAATACTTAGCCTAATGCTAGTTTGGTCCCATTGCTTCATGGCAAATAGTTGGAGAAACAATGGAAGCAGACTTTATTTTCTTGGGCTCCAAAATCACTGCAGATGGTGACTGCAGCCATGAAATTAAAAGACGCTTACTCCTTGGAAGGAAAGTTATGACAAACCTAGACAGCATATTAAAAGGCAGAGGCGTTACTTTGACAACAATGGTCTGTCTAGTCAAAGGTATGGTTTTTCCAGTAGTCATGTATGGATGTGACAGTTGGACCATAAAGAAGGCTGAGTGCTGAAGAATTGATGCTTTTGAACTGTGGTGTTGGAGAAGACTCTTGAGAGTCCCTTGGACTGCAAGGAGATCAAACCTGTCAACCCTAAAGGAAATCTGTCCTGAATACTCATTGGAAGGACTGGATGCAAAGGCTAATACTTTGGCCACCTGATGCGAACAGCCAACTCATTAGAAAAGACCCTGATGCTGGAAAAGATAGAAGGCAGGAGGAGAAGGGGATGATAGAGGACAGGCTGGTTGGATGGCATCACTGACTCAATGGACATGAGTTTGAGCAAGCTCTGGGAGATGGTAAAGGACAGGGAAGCTTGGCGTGCTGTACTCCATGGAGTCGCAAAGAGTTGGACACGACTGAGGGACTGGAAACAACAAATGCTAGCAAATTACACACACCCAACTCAAATATACAAAGGTCCACTTAATTTTTGGAAATATATAGGTCCTTTCCCCCCAGAGAAATGCAGCATTAATTATGTTTCAACTTTGTGTGCCGCCCCCACAATAAAATGGGGGGTGGGGATTAAACATTCTAATAAAATGTTTTCCATTGGCTTGAATCTAATCAGCTTTTTTTATGGACCCTACAATTTACTTGTGAAATAGTCACTGTGCTTATAATTTACATAGTATTCATTTGCCTTTGTTCAGTCATATAATTAAATAAGAGAAATGACTCCACTTTGACACATGTATGATAAATTTTATTTGGGGAGTGGAATGGAAACTATTTTATAAAATGGAATTTTGTGTGAAGAATTGCAAAGTAAGAATGCAAAAGTAGTAGGTATTATTATTTATTTAATTTTTTGGTCATGCCGCAGGGTCCATGGGATCCTAGTTTTCCAATCAACGATCCAATCTGGGCCCTTGGCAATGAAAGCATAGAGTCCCAGCCACTGGACCACCTGGGAATTCTCAAGTAGTGGGTATATTAATAATTACCACCATGCTAGTTCTCTCTGAGTATTCAGGATTATATAATTGAATTCATTTGGGAAACTCATTATATGCAATGAAAGACCACATGGGGACTGCTCTATCTGATATTCCCAAATCACAAAGTGGAATGATCTAGTGCTTATACAATTCAACAGGAATCTAAAAAATCTGACAAGAGAGAAAAATAACTGACCCTTCAAGGGTGGAGGTTCTGAGTTAAAAGAGCCTGAAGCAACCACTTCACCTGGAACAAACAGAAAAGAAGTGAGAGAGCATGAAGGAGACAGAGAAAAGGAGACTATCAGCTACACCCCCTAAACTGAACTTATCTCCTGCTGACCCTGCTTACAGCAAGGTCAGCATCCTCTGCCCCCTGTTCCATTAAATAAGGATGCCTGTTTATTCTGCTCTCTAACAGATCAGGAGACCTTCCTGGAAAGCTGTATTTGCTTTCGGTACATTTCATAAGGTCAGTCCAGCCTAGTTCACTTTTTTAAAAACATATATTTTCTTGCCCACGCCAAGCAGCATGTGGGATCTTAGTTCCCTGAACAGAGATTGAAACTGCACCCCTTGCGTTGCAAGCAGGAGTGTTAATCACTCTACCACTGGGGAAGCCACCCAGTTCACTTTCTATTATGGTGGTATTAATGGGGTTGGGTGTGTGTGTGTATGTGTGTGTGTGTATAGATATATATAAATTTTATGAAAGAACTCTACTTTTCCACAGTTGAGATGCTTCAATTTCTCTAAATATTTGTTAAACATTTTATAAACTTGCTTTGAGGGTAAATGGTCCATAAGATTTTATTGCACACTGAAATTACTTATTCTCAAAACATATCCCTCAGTAGATAGATATTTACATTTGACTTTTTATAATTTGAGCTCATATCTAGTCTTTGAAGTCATTAGGGCTATGATTCTCCCTTTATAGACAAGGCAGCTGAAAGTTCATAAGATTAGAGTTACAATCCTGAAGTCCAACAAAGTAAATCAGAGACATCTCACTCTTTAATGATATTCCAATCCCAGAAAAATTCGGAGACACATAACCTTCCATGTTATTTCTGGAACTGCAGTCCCCTCTGAGGTCCATTTATGGAACTCCCGTTTAAGAATCCCTAGAAGTGAAAGGTCTAGGATTTGAAACCAGTTGTTTGTTCTTTGCTTTTTCTTTTTAATGTATTTGGCTGCTCCAGGCCCTACCTCGGACACATGAGATCTTTGGTTGCAGCATGTGGGGTCTAGTTCCCTGACCAGGATTTGAACCCGGGCCTCCTGCATTGGGAGCACAGAGTCCTAACCACTGGACAGAGAAGTCCCTGAACCCAGTTGTAAATTCAAGTCCAGCCCACCTGCCCCCGCCCTACAAAGCTCCAATACCTAAGTCCACGTTCACTTGGTCCGTGTCTATTCTTAGATTTTTAAAAATAACCTCCTCATTCATCTTTTTAATTTCCAGGCTGAACTCTAACTTTTTGTCTCCCTTTAGGAGAGCTCCTTTACCCCAGAATCATCTTTAGACCGTCTCTGGACTGGAAGTCAAAAGCTGACTTGCAGTAACCTACACAGGAAATTTTGTGAGGATTTATTTCAAAAGGGGAACCACACTTCTGCCAAGAATGCTTGGAGACACCCTGGCAATTCTAGACAACAGTAAATCAAGTCTGCATCTTCTGAGGGTGACAAATTGATTTAACTTTTGAGTATTTTTTATATCTTTTTATAGGGCAACTACTAATTATTGCCACCTATGTGTGCTAGCTGACTTGTCTTTGGTGTACTTAATGGGCCTCTCTCTATCTGGACATGGATGCTAAAATCGTAAACAAACTATGAACTGATTAAATCTAATGGTTTATTAAAAGAATGACCAAGTCATTCCTCTTTGTGTCCAAGTTGGGTTTATCCTAGGCTTGCAAGGAATGTACATTAATAATATAATTGATGCAAGATAACAAACTAAAGGAGAAAATTCCCATGATCCTTTCCATTGATACCGAAAAAGCATTTGATAAGATTCAGTACCCATCCATGACGAATATGTTCAGCAAGCTAGGAATGAAAGGAAATCATCTTTCTGTAGTACTGAAAAGTGAAATACATCTTCTTGTTAAACTTTTAAATGGTAAGATTTTTGCTTGCCATCACTACAGTTTTTAGACATAGCCTCATGCATCTTAGCCAAAGCAGTGGGATAAAAATAAATCGAAAGCCTAATACTATAAAGGAAGAGACCAAGCAGATTTCTTTTTTCTCATAATTAAATTGTCTACACTAAAAAATGCGCTGACCTTTCCAACTTTCTCTCCTCATCCAGTCTTGTGGGATGAGAGCTGACATGGGCCTGGCTGGCCCAAGGTCAAGGAGCTGATAAGATCTGAGGCTGTGATTGGACCTTAGTCAGTCTGACTCCCAAGTCAGAGGCTCCACCCCCATCTTGGTTCCTCCTTGCACTGTTTGAAATTGGAAAATTAAAATAAAGGACAGCTATCCAAAAAATGAACAGCTTATCAGAAGCAGGCACCAACGTTTCCTAGTCATTTCTCCTGTATCTCTCTTTTAAAAAAATTAATTAAAAAAGTCTGGGTGTTTTGTTTAAATATCAGAACTCTTGCACGCCTTCATTAAAAATCCTTCATTAAAATAAAGTTCTAAAGCAACAGTAGAATGCTAATGAGAAGCACGCCCTCGCTGGACTTCTAATTCATGAAATGCAAACCAAGATTGTGCCTTCATTTTTCAGTGAAATTTTCATTTTTCTTGTATAAAAGAAACAGCAGATTTAGATGTCCTCTCTCACAGGGTGGTAGCGAGCCTAAGAAGGATGCTTTTTTGCAGCACTTCTCAGAATCCAGCACCTGCCAAACTGAAGAAGCACGAGGAGCACCTGAGCCCTGCCATCTTGGCTTCAAGACCAGTTTCTATCCAGCTCATCAACATTCATTCTCACACTCAGGATACAACCCAAATATCCATCTACTGGTGAATGGATAAACAGATTGTGGTATATCCAACTAATAAGATAGTATGCAGCTATGTAAAAAGAATGGATCTTGAAAACATGAAACAGCATGGATGAGTCTCAAAAGCATATGTTAAGCGGAAGAAGAGAAAACATAAATATCATATGATTCTGTTTATCTAACACTCTGGAAAAGATAAAAATGTAGGGATAGGAAACAGAGCACTGTTTGTCAAGAGTTTAGGATAGAAAAATAGAGGATTGACACAAAGAGACATAAGGGGATTTGAGGGTGAGTGATAAGTGCATGTATTTATGAAAACACATCGAACCATGGATGTGAAATGCCAGTCTTATTGTATCTCTATAAGAAGACGTCAGTTCAGTTCAGTTCAGTCGTTCAGTCATGTCCCACTCTTGGCGACCCCATGAACAGCAGGACACCAGGCCTCCCTGTCCATCACCAACTCCCGGAGTCTACCCAAACCATTGTCCATCGAGTCAGCATACAACCATCTCCTCCTCTGTCGTCCTCTTCTCCTCCTGCCCTCAATCTTTCCCAGCATCAGGGTCTTTTTGAACAAGTCAGCCCTTCACATCAGGTGGCCAAAGTATTGGAGTTTCAGCTTTAGCATCATTCCTTCCAAAGAACACCCAGGACTGATCTCCTTTAGGATGGACTGATCGGATCTCCTTGCAGTCCAAAGGACTCTCAAGAGTCTTCAACACCACAGTTCAAAAGCATCAATTCTTCGGTGCTCAGCTTTCTTCACAGTCCAACTCTCACATCCATACATGACCACTGGAAAAACCATAGCCTTGACTAGACAGACCTTTGTTGACAAAGTAATGTCTCTGCTTTTTAATATGCTATCTAGGTTGGTCATAACTTTCCTTCCAAGGAGTAAGCGTCTTTTAATTTCATGGCTGCAATCACCATCTGCAGTGGTTTTGGAGCCCAGAAAATTAAAGTCAGCCACTGTTTCCCCATTTATTTGCCATGAAATGAGGGGACCAGAAACCATGATCTTAGTTTTCTGAAGGTTGAGCTTTAAGCCAACTTTTTCACTCTCCTCTTTCACTTTCATCAAGAGGCTCTTTAGTTCTTCTTCACTTTCTGCCATAAGGGTGGTGTCGTCTGCATACCTAAGACATAAACATCCTAAATTTAAAAAAAGAAACTACATCATAGGAAGAGAAGGAAAAACAGGAACATTTTGCCTGCTAAACCTTCATTTTTCAGAACAGAGTTGTCTTCACTGTCCCAAGTTAATTTAGCTACACTCGGCTTAAAAGGCTGTTGAATTTCCCCTTGAGTGTGGCTAATTGTACTTCCATCCTTCCTACAAGTAAAAATCAGCCTGTAGTTAGAGCCTCTTGCTGGGTCCTTAAAAAAGAAACAGTATCACCTAAACCTGGTATTTGTATAATAGGCTTTACAGTCAGAGAACCGCAGAGCTATATTTCTGAAACAAAAAAAAAAATGTTTTCTGTAATATACCTGAATGTTTTGTGTGAATGATTTATGGCCAGTGTGAATGTTGTGTGGTATAGACCTCTGGCTTCTGCATGGTTCTTTTCACCATTATAGCCACTCTAACATCCTGTCAACTTGTGGATTGTTCTATTCACTTAAAAATACATGGGTTTAGGGACTTCCCTGGCAGGTCAGTAGTTTAGACTTTGCATTCCAAGGGGCAAGGGGTACTGGTTTGATCCCTGGTCAAGGAGCCAAGATCCCACATGCTTTGTGGCCAAAAAACTAAAACATGAAAGAGAAGCATTACTGTAAAAAGCTCAATAAAGACTTTTTAAAAAATGGTCCACACTGGAAAAAAAAATCTTAAATACTCAGGGAGTTTGGGATCGACATGCACACACTACTGTATTTAAAATGGATAACCAACAAGGACCCACTGTATAGCCCATGAACTCTGCTCAATATTATATGGCAGCCTGGATGGGAGGGGAGCTTGGGGGAGAATGCGTGTATATTGTGGCTGAATCCCTTTGCTGTCCACCTGAAACTATTACAGTGTTAATGGGCTAAGATGCTGCTAAATTGCTTCAGTCATGTCCGACTCTGTGCGACCCCAGAGACAGCAGCCCACCAGGCTCCCTCGTCCCTGGGATTCTCCAGTGTTAACTGGCTATACTCCAGTACAAAATCAAAAAGTTTAAAATAAAATAAAATACATGGGTTTAATTTCACACTAGATTATCATGTTGAGGTGAACGATGTTGAAACACCTTCTGAAGTTAAATAAGAGGTTTCAAATTGTTTCTGGAATATCTTCTTTCTGCAGGACATGCTGGCTACACAGGATGTAACTTTTCACACCCGCCGCCCTGAGTCTGGGGGTATCCTTGGCGTTCTACCAAGAAAGACAGACTGTCTTCTTTTTAAGTGAGAGAACCTTATAAAATTTTTAATTTAATTTTTTATTTTATCTTGAAATTTAGTTGATTTACAATGTTGTGTTAGTTTCAGGTGCATAGCAAAGTGATTCAGATATACATGTGTGAGCGCTAAGGCCGCTTCAGTCATGCCTGACTCTTTGCAACCCCATGGATAGTAGCCATCTGTCCATGGGATTCTCCAGGCAGTAGTAAAAGTGGGTTGCCATGCCCTCCTCCGGGGGATCTTCCCAATCCAGGGACGGAACCCATGTCTCTTATGTCTCCTGAATTAGTAGGCAGGTTCATTACCACTAGCGCCACCTGGGAAGTCCCATGTGCTGTGCTGGGCTTAGTCACTCAGTGTCTGATTCTTTGCAGCCCTGTGGATTGAAGCCTTCTAGGCTCCTCTTTCCATGGGGATTCTCCAGGCAAGAATACTGGAGTGGGTTGCCACGCCTTCCTCCAGGAGACCTTACCAACCCAGGGATTGAACCCAGGTCTCCTACATTGCGGGCAGATTCTTTACCGTTGGGTAGCCTATGCCTTCTCCAGGTGATCTTTCCAACCCAGGAATCAAACTGGGGTCTCCTGTATTGTAGGTGGATTCTTTACCAACTGAGCTACCAGGGAGGCCAGGGAAGCCCCGTACATATACACATGTCCATTCAAAGAGAGACCACCTTGTCCAGTGGCTGTTGTTGCTACACCTATAGTTTTTGATACTGACAATTTCTAAACCTACTCTCCTTTTAATAAATTAAGTGCAACTAATGCAAGGGGCCCAGACTAAAAAGAGAGTCAGTTACAAAATGACAAAAACCCTTCTCTGGCATCATGATTTTATCATACAACGTGGGCGCAGATTTCTCCGATTACAATTGATTTCTTAAAACTTCAGGTTCAATTAGGTTTTTCTAGAAAGTTTAAAAATATATATGGTACCCACTGTGTCTTAGTTTGGTTTGTTCGTCCGGAGCTGAGCTCACCCAGGGAAAGGCATCACCTTCTTTGAGTATGTTCAGAAACACGATGGCTGCTTTGCCAGGAAAATGCACCTACATCTCCCCCAGGAATACAAGTTCTCCTTACAAAATATCTGTTGCCTGATCTAGCTGCTGGCTGCTGCCCTCTGACATGCGTAGGAACAGGAGCTTCAGAAGCATTTGTGTTATGCATCAACCTTGATATTTACAAGTTCACATGAACAGATGTCTCATTATCCTCTGGCTGAGTGGGACTGTAGAGGATGCGGGCAGCTGGGGCACTTAGGAGCTGTATGAGCCACGTAACATTTGACATGTTGTCCCAGCACACACCTCAGATGACAGTCTGATCTCTCAGAGGCTAATGGAAATGACTGCAGCACCATTATCAGGCCATCGCCATCGCCATCATCATCATTTCTACTGTTAGTAATCGGACACCTGAAATGAATCAAAAACCCTAGAAAAATAAAATAACATGCAAGGCAGATTCTTAACCCCTGGACCACCAGGGAAGTCCCCAAGTCCTGGTTTTGAAAACCAAGCAGAAAGTATCACAAATGAGCAAATGGAGTTAAACCACCGAACAGATACCAAGTTCTGATATGTGGTGGTTACCTTCCCCCTCTTCTCTCTTCCCTTTACTCTAAAATAGCACCTCTGCCCAGGAGAGAGAGTGGTGTCTAGTTAGCCCCAAGTAAGGCCTCCACTTGAAAACAAAGACAATTATTTATTTTCAAATTTTTTATTTCATAGAGTGGCCTTTTAAGTTGGGTTTGTGAGATGTGACCGTACTTTCAGAATAAATAAGCATACCTAAAAATATAACAAGATTATATTTTATCCTTCCGACGTGAGTTGTCTATGAGTATTTCCACGAGGAGCCTAAACAGCTTTAAAAAAAAAAAAACTGATTGCACTACTGAAAATACATTTCTGAATAGATACCCCTTAGGAAATGTACCAGAAAGATTATCTTTATACTTAAAGAATGATGTATGAATATAACTAACCCCAAATTGAGTAAGTTGTATGGCAGGAGTGTGGCTTATAAAGCAAGGAGTTGTGAATTCAGCTCTAAACACAATTTCCTGAGCTGTGGAGAACTAGGCAACTGTGCCCTAGAGGCCTGCCTCAGACACACAGTAATGATTCTTGCATACACAAATTCATTAGTTGTTTAATTAAGTTAAATCATGAATTGAATTTGTTTAATCATTAATTAAGGAACAAGGCACTGTGTGCTAAAATTTGGCACCTCAGGAAAAGGAAGCAGAAGAAAATATCAGTTCCAGATTCTTTGTGCTCACACCTACCAGAGAATTCCAGTTTTGTCTTTCTCTGTCTATACACATATGTGTGCATGCGCGGACATGCACACACCGAAATAATTTTCAGAGATATTTTAACCTTTCCATTTAAAATTGAATATTGTTTCCAAAGTAAAAGTGAAAGTCATTTCTTTGCAGATTGTGTACGTGACTTCTGTTCCTCCTCCAATTGGCGTTTTCCTTAAGAGGGAAAAGGATCTGCCCAACTTCATAAAATTAAAATGGTGGCACTTTTTTAGCCCATGAAGGGCCAAGACACAGTGAAGGAATTACATTTCAGCCCCAAATGGATTCTCAGGAGAACTCTGTCAACAAGCTGAAATCCTTCAGTCATCATTTTAAGAATTCAGACCACAGTGCAGTTAGAATCACAAGCAGCAGTATTCCCAGGCTTCAAGCTTATCCTAACACTGAGGATAAAATGCAGAACCACATGAATTCAGCACCTAAAGGTAAACTCTCTCTCGCTGCAACCATGGCCGAATGTTGGAGGCAGTCCATGAGGTCGCTGAGCGTTGGACACGACTGAGTGACTTCACTTTGACTTTTCACTTTCATGCATTGGAGAAGGAAATGGCAACCCACTCCAGTATTCTTGCCTGGAGAATCCCAGGGACGGGGGAGCTTGGTGGGCTGCCATCTATGGGGTCTCACAGGGTCGGACACAACTGAAGTGACTTAGCAGCAGCAGCAGCAGCAGCAGCAGCAGCAGCAGCAGCAGCAGCAGCAGCAGCAGCAGCAGCAGCAAAGCTCTTAAATCCCAAGAAAGTGATCATTTATTTTTCTGTGAAAGTCAGCAGCTCCCCAAGTGCGATCTTGGGCCTGACTGAGTCGTATGGCCCCTCCAGATGGCTCCTGCCATAATAATGCATCAAGGCAATTTATTCTGATTCTGAGCATTAATCTGTGAGTCACTTACGGCTTCTCTTGCAGGTGCTTCCAAAGAACAGGATGGGAATTCTGGTGAACTTGATTTGGTTTTTCCTGTTGCTGAGGCGGGATGTGGAGGGTTTACTTGGCAGCATGGCTCGGGGACTCCAGGTTGAGAATCCCTGCTTTGGCATAATCATCCTCGTCCTCACAGAAGTGGCTGGGTTAGTTGTCATAGCAACAGACATGGAAATTATCCACCTGACTTTCCCTTCTGGCTTTTCAGGGTACAGCACAGTGAAGTGTGGGAAACCCTTGTTCCAATGTGCTTCAATCAAGAGCAGGTGAGTTTTTGCACTTATTACCCCTGAGGGTTGATTTTCAAAAATCCCATCTTTCAAGTTGTAGCTGGCGGATCACTCAGCAAACAGACATATTTGAATGATGATGCTCTAGACAGAGCAGCATATACCATGTCAGATAAATGGGGCCACATCTTTGTGGAGTGGAGTGAGAGCAAGGACTTTCCAAAAAAGGAAGTTACAGGTTCCTCCTGGCTTACTGAGTGGCATTTCAGAGAGTGCTGGTTCTGCAAATTGCCTCTCTGCAGAATTATGGTGTTGCTTTGAATGATCCAGAAAAGCATGATCATTTTTGGTCCCTTAGAATCTGCAAATACAAGATGTGTGTAAATATAAATATTTATATACTTCAAGATATGTGTAAATATAAATATTTATATATTTATGTATATATACATAAACCTCTAAACTCATATCTATTTCAAAGAGTGAAGTATTAGTTGAGTTTATAACTAATATGTCACATTCAACATAGTTCTTTAAATACGTATTTAGCACTTGTAAGGAGAAGGCAATTGCACCCCACTCCAGTACTCTTGCCTGGAAAATCCCATGGACGCAGGAGCCTAGTAGGTTGCAGTCCATGGGTCGCTAAGATTCGGACACGACTGAGCGACTTCACTTTGATTTTCATTTTCATGCATTGGAGAAGGAAATGGCAACCCACGACAGTATTCTTGCCTGGAGAATCCCAGGGTAGGGAGAGCACGGTGGGCTGCCGTCTATGGGGTCGCACAGAGTCGGACACGACTGAAGCGACTTAGCAGCAGCGGCAGCAGCACTTGTAAGGTAGAGAGCATACATATGTCGTTAAATAAAACAACCAAAAGACCATTTGTACTCTGCAAGAGGTGACAGACAGGCATGCAATGATCATACTATGAAGCCTAAAAACAAATACTTGGCAGAGAAGTTCAAAATCAGAGGAATGCCGTGGAAGAGCTCGGTTTCATAGCAAAGGAAATCAAGAAGAAACTCTAACAGAGCAAGCAGAGATGTGCAATCCTTCTGAATGCCCAGTAGGGGAAATGGAACGTTTGTAAACAGCCCTGGTATGGACTAAACTGGGTCCTCGTCAGATTCATACGTTGAAGCCTCCTGTGTCTGCATCTGGAGATGGGGCCTTCAGGGAGGTAATAAAGGTTACATGAGGCCATAACAGTGGGGCCCCAGTCTGACAGGACAGGTGTCCTTGTATGAGGAGGAAGAGACATCAAGGATTCTCACTCACACAGTGCAAAAGCCATGTGAGCAGGCAGTGAGACACAGCCGTCTACAAGCCTGGCAAGGGAACCTCACTGGAAACCAGTCCTGCCAGCACTTCCATCTTGTTCTTCCAACCTCCAGAACTGTGAGAAAAGAGTTGTCTTTTTTTTTTTTTAATGTCTTTTATTAAAGTGCAGTTGATTTATAATGTTGTGTTAATTTCTCCTGTACGGCACAGAAATAGGAAAAGTACATTCTTTACATATTCTTTTCCCTTATGGTTTATCACAGGATACTGACTAGCTCCCTGTGCTCCACTAGGACTGTAAAACCTTGTTGTTTATCCGTCCTATACACGATAGCTCGCATCTGCTAATCCCAATTCCCAGTCCTTCCCTCCCCTCCCTCCTCTCGCCCTCAGCAGCCGCAAGTCTGTCCTTTATTCTGTGAGTCTGTTTCTGCTTCATAGACAAGTGCATTTGCGTCATATTTTAAATTCCACATAAAAGTGTGAGATGATTTTTACTTCTCTTTCTGTCTAACTTCACTTAGTATGATCATCTCTAGGTCCATCCGTGTTGCTGCGAATGACATTATTTCAGTCTTTATGGCTAAGTAATTTTCCGTTGAGTGTATGCACCGCATTTTATCCAGCCCGCTGTCAGTGGACATTTAGGTTGTTTCTGTTATCTTGGCCGTTGTGAACAGTGCTACTAGAAACACAAGGGTGCATGTATCTTTTTGAGTTATAGTTTTGTCCAGATATATGCCCAGGAGTGGGATTGCTGGATCGTATGACAACTCTACGAAAATAGATGTCTTTGCTACCTTGCAATGGCAACGTGGACTGACTAAGGCAAGTTTGCTGAAAACCATAAGCACAGAGTCTGCATCTTAGTTTAAACAGCTCACCCAGGCTTACATAGCTTTATGAGATTTTGTAGGATTTCAGTGGTGCTTCTCTGAGGCTCAGAGGCTTTCTCTAATTAAATGAACCCAGTTTAAAAAAAAAAAAAAAACAGAGAAATCAGACACAAGCAAACACCTCATTAAGGACTCTCCATCCACACCAAAAAATGTACTTTCTAAGTGTTATTTTCATTTATTTCTGATCAGGATAAATATTCTAGACTCCAGCTTTCCTCCCAACTTGTTTAAAAAAACAAATGTTGCCAAGTACACGATATTGAACAGAAATGTTTTGATACAGAGACAGAATCATACCTGCTGGCTGGTCGCCGTGGCAATGGACAACACTCCAAGGCATTTATCTTACTTCCATCCAAGCAGCTCACTGTGCTTAGCAAACATTACCTGATCATCAGAAAAGTTACAACATGAAGAACTAACCCTATTATATAATCAGGCCAGAGACCACACCTCAAGTGAGAAAGTATAGATTTGTGTCATCTTCCCTCAACTGAACTAGGCATTTCTTTTCTCACCCTCTGCTGCTGCTACTGCTGCTAAGTCGCATCAGTCGTGTCCGACTCTGTGTGACCCCATAGAGTGCACAGCCCAACAGGCTCCTCTGTCCCTGGGATTCTCCAGGCAAGAATACTGGAGTGGGTTGCCATTTCCTTCTCCAGTGCATGAAAGTGAAAAGTCAAAGTGAAATCGCTCAGTCGTGTCTGACTCTTAGTGACCCCATGGACTGTAGCCTACCAGGCTCCTCCATCCACGGGATTCTCCAGGCAAGAGTACTGGAGTGGGGTGCCATTGCCTTCCTCTAACTCCATAGAAATGCTCAGTTTTAGGGAGATGTTCTGCTCAATCTCCCCAAGTGTTTGTTCGTCCCACTGGCTACCAGCAACTTGTCTCTGCTTCTGTTTTCCTGTAAATTAATCCACACCTAGCAAACCCATGTTTCTGTAAAAACAAGTGAAATTAATTTTAAGAATACATTTTGTAATCCAACATTGTAATCAAAGTATTGTCAACATGCAACAAATATTTTTAAATGTTGAGATATTTTCTTTCCTTTTTTTTTCATACTGAGCCTTCAAAATTTCTTATTTTTTGCTTACAGCACATATCACTTCTGGATAGCTGCATTTCAAATGCCCACTAGCCACATGTGACTGGTTGTTTCGTAGTAAGTATAATACTTTAGGTTTATGCAATTAGCTGAGTTCTTTCTGACCCTGGTGAAAGTGAAAGTTGCTCAGTCCTGTCCTTTGTGACCCCATGGACTGTAGCCCACCAGCTTCCTCTGTCCATGGGATTCTCCAGACAAGACTACTGGAGTGGTAGCCATTCCCTTCTCCAGGGCATCTTTCCCACCTGGGGATCGAACCCAGGTCTTTCTCATTGCAGGCAGGTTCTTTGCCATCTGTGCCACCAGGGAAGCCCCTCCTGACCCTAAGGCAACCCCATCTGAAAACTAGAGGTTGTAAACTCACTGTAGTTACCGAACCCTCCATACTCTACATGACAACAGCTAAGAATATTTACATATAAGTCACCAGTAGCCTACATGGGGTAGAATTTGCAACTCATACTATTTTTCACAGATAGGAAGAGAGGATTGTGTTGATCCCATCTGGTTTTGAACAGAAAGTGTGTTGGGTTTAAGAGCTTTAACCTCTCTAATTTCTCAACTCCCCTGCATCAGGACAAGTGTTTTTGCAAAATTTTTGCAAATTCAACTTCTCAGGGCCAGAATCTTTTTTATGGGAAAAAAAGCTTTCTTGATCTGTGGGGAACTGGCTCATGCCTGCTCAACCACATCTGATTCTTCGACTTCATGGACTGTAGCCTGCCAGGCTCCTCTGTCCATGGTAAGAATACCGGAGTGTGTTGCCATTTCCTCCTCTAGGAGATCTTCCTGACCCAGGGGTCTTGGATTGCAGGTGGATTCTTTACCTCTGAGCCCCTGGGAAAACCCATAGGGAACTGGTAAGCCAATATTTTGGTCACTTCCTTCGACAGCAGCAATGAAACTTGGCTTTCTGTACAAAGTGAATTGTCATTCTACTGAAGTACAGTGTTAGGCGTCTTTTTATGAGAGACATTTTACTGACGTTTCGCACTTTCTTGTTATTGCACTCAGCAGTTTTTATTATTTTCATTAGATTTCATTTCAGATCTCCATGAAGACTTCGTTATTACCTAAAAAGGCGTTTGTCAATCTTTCCTTTAAGCCAGGTTACTCCGTATGAGTGACTAATTCCTCTTGGCAACCATAAGATGATCGTGAAATTTACCCTTTCCATTCACATTCACATGAAAGTCTTATTTCCCCGTGTGTCAGCGAATCTCCCAGCAGTTATTTTTGTGGAGGCTCAAAACATTGAGCCATGAAGATGCCCAGACACTCAGCTGTCTTCCATGGCCTGCTGTCTTCTCCAACTTTCTCTAGAAACGTTCTGTGTGGGTGATCCTTGATTAGACTACTGATGGTGGCAAATTAGAACCATTTTATCAACTAAATATAAGAGGTCCTTTGAAAGAGCTTTTATTCAAGTTCCACAATGATCGTTCCCCACTGCACGCAGGTACCACAGTCAACCTCTGTTCTTTCACATAACAGAGAGCAGCCAATAAGCAAACCGAAAACAGAGGATGGTCTCGGAACCACTCACATTTCATGCTTGACCAATTTATGTATTTCCGTTGGCTGTTTGCCATGTTGCCTGGGACTGACTATGCTCCTTATATTTCTGACCATATAATTTTTCAAAAATATTTTTATTGAATTTTTTTCCTTATTTTTGACCACACTATATCAGTTCAGTTCAGTTCAGTCGCTCAGTCGTGTCCGACTCTTTGCGACCCCATGAATCGCAGCATGCCAGGCCTCCCTGTTCATCACCATCTCCCGGAGTTCACTCAGACTCACGTCCATCGAGTCCGTGATGCCATCCAGCCATCTCACCCTCAGTCGTCCCCTTCTCCTCCTGCCCCCAATCCCTCCCAGCATCAGAGTCTTTTCCAGTGAGTCAGCTCTTCTATATAGCATGTGGAATCTTAGTTCCCCAACCAGGGACTGAATCTGGGACCCCTGCAAGGGAGGCACAAAGTCTTAACTGGACCCCCAGAAAAGTCCCTGATCATATTCTTATTAATTTTAAATTACGGTCCTTGAATATCATTGTTGTTCAGTTACTAAGTCATGTCCTGCTCTTTGCAACCCCATGGACTGCAGCTCGTGAGGCTGCCCGGTCCTTCACTGTCTCCTCGAGTTTGCTCTGATTCATGTCCACTGAGTCCGTGATGCATCTAACCGTGTCATCTTGCATCTCCCTGCATATACACCAACTGAAAAAAAGTGAATAAGAGTGTTTCCAAACAGAATCGACAGAGGGTCTAATCTTTCCAAGAACCGTCAAGAACTCACGGTGTCCTCTCCTACCTTCCCATTTTTTCTTTTTAAGATTTTTTCATGTGGACCGTTTTTTAAGTCTTTATTGAATTTGTGACGACATTGCTTCTGTTTTCTGTCTTTATATTTTGGCCCTGAGGCATGTGGGATCTTAGCTCTCTGATCAGAGATCAAACTCCCACCCCCTGCATCGGAAGGCGTGGTCTTAACCACTGCACCTCTAAAGAAGACCCTAATTTATTCTTGAGATATTTCCTGGGGACTGCTCTGGGCAAGGCTCTACGTCGTCTCTGAGACTCGGCCTTCAGGAGCTTACACTCCAGTGGAAAATAGAAGGCATACAAACAAATAAATGATGCATGTGCATGGCAGAGAGTGACATGTCGTGGGAGAGACAGAAAAGTTATCTGCCGTGGCAGTTCAGGGAAGGGAGAGAAGCATCAAACCAGTCTACGTGCAATGGACCATGTGCAGTAGGTCTGAAGCAGTGGGTTGATTTTGGACATTTGGAGATGAGAAGTAAAGAAATGCAAAGTATCAGAAGTAGGTTCATTTGAAGGAAGCTACCTGCTCTTGGAAAAATCATATAACAGAGGTGTTAATTCAGAACATTCCTGTGTGCCTTTGACTCTGGGAACATGAAGGGAAAAAAAAAAAGATGCACTGTTTACAAAAATGCAAACTGTTACTTTTTAAAATAATGAGTTAATTATTTTTTCCAAGAAAAAAAATCTGTTTATAGAAGTCATATAATAAAACCAGCAAAGTTATTGTCTATCCCTCCCATAGACCAAGAATAAGGCTTTCATGTTTCTAGAGGATGCTTTTGAAGAATAAAACACATAATACTATCCTTTATAAGGAAAGCATAATTTCCATCCCAAATATGTGTTTTGTGTTCATATACTTGGTGGCAGATACACACACATGCACACATACTCACTCATGATGATAATTATTTCTGGCACAATCAGTAATTCTACTGAATGCATTTCTGAAGGCAAAAATTCCTAATAAATACATGCTTGAGCTGGTATAATCTCTGAAACAGTGGTATCCTTCTTTGATGGTTTAAATGAAAAGAATCAGGTTTTGTCATTAATGACTTCAATTAATAAGTCACCCCATTAGCCTGTACAAAGAAGGGCCAGAAAAAATCCAGCACTACACTAATGAAGGGAATCAGATAGCACCTCAAAATATACCACTTTGGCGTACAGATTATTTTGAATTGAAGGTAATTGAGAAGCAGCAGATGCAGGAAGAATACCCTGCCGTCTTCCTTTCTGCCTAAAATTAGGACATACATTTTCATTTGTAAATGTATCTCCGTCTCTGTACCAGGTAAAGGGGAATGACTCTTGGGCCTTCCCTGGTGGCTCAGGTGGTTAAGAATCTACCTGCAATGCTGGAGTTCCTGGCTCTTAGGCACCAGCAATTGCTCTTATCACTGGAGACACACACACTTGAGTCTGCTTAGCAAATCTTACAGAGTAACCCTTATCTTCCACTACTTTCCCCCATATATTTACCTTCTCACAATGTTTTATTCCCAGAAGCCCAAATTCCTTTTCCTTTGTCTAGTCACTTCTCTACCATTTATCACCCTTTGTAAAAATGGTATGTAACCTTTCAAGCCTAACTGCTTCTTTTGGTTTTTACTTCTTTCCTATGCAGCTCCCATGTGCAAACAAAATAAATCTTTTCTCCCAGTAGGCTGGTGTTTGTGAGTTTAATTCACAGTCCTCAGGGACAGAACCTAAAAGGGTAATAGAAGTTTGTTTTCAACTCTACACTAGTGACTTGAATCCTCAATAAATGTTTGTTGAAAGATACTGAAAAGGGCTTTCCTGGTGGCACAGTGGCTGAGACTCTGCGCTCCCAATGCAGGGGCCTGGGTTTGATCCCTAGTTGGGGAACTAGATCCAATATGTTGAAACTAAGAGCCTGCATGCCACAGCTAAAGATCCTGCATGCCGCAACTAAGACTTGGTCAAAAAAAAAGAGAAAAGACACTGATCAACAGTCATAATTACCTTACAGGAGGGGTAAGGAAAGGTGGTAACTTGAAGGCCAGACCATCCCTCCCTTGTACAGTTGAAGAAGCTTTGCCTGGGAGGCAGGTATGCTTGTGACACACAGTCCAAACTCGCACGCTAAGATACGATATAAACTACCAGTTAGAGGTAAGTTCCCAAAACAGGGCTTCTGACTGCATTGCAGCATCCGTTCTGTGGCTCTGTGATGCCTTTCAACTCACATGGCCGGAGAAGAGCATCTTAACCTTCTCATCTCCATTTTTAACCTAAGTGTGTTCTATCTGATTAGCAGTGTGACAGTATCCATGCTGTGCTGAGGTGGCTTGGACGGATCATAAACCCGGTCTTCAGGAGCCTTTCGATTTAGAGGATTTCCTTTCAACACACACGCACATCCTGTCATTTGAAGATTTGAAGCTGCATGCAAAAGTGAGATTTTTTTTTTTGAGGTTTTGTTTCCCAGGCAACTGCTCTCAATTCAAGATTAACCGAGAACACAAGCATCTCCCAGAGGCACTACCCCCCACCTCCCCTTCCCCTTTCCTGTGATAAAGCTGTATGCTCTGAGGACCCAGGAGGATCCTTCCTCCATTGGAGAATGAAACAAGATGCAGGGATGGTTCAGAAACAATGCTAAATTCACAAGGATAGGATACCTGCTGGCAGGCAATGCACTCAGTCAACATTCTGTGTAATTTTGAGAGGGAGGAGGGCTCAGGTTGAGTGACGTGTTAGTAAGGCCAGAAATGATGGAAAAAGAAGCCATTTTGTCATTTGCCATAACCTTTAAACAGCAGTTGGTGTCAGCTGATAATGGGACGGGGCAAGGTGGCCTTTCTAGACCCACGAAATCGAGCTTTAGTATCTGAATGACAACAAAGTGCTGCCAAGGAGGTTTCAGACAACACAAACCACAGGTGTCCACTGTTAAAACAGCTCCTGCAATTTGCACTCTGAGGAGACCGGAATCACCAGTGTGTGCGAGCATGTGTGCCAAGTTCCTTCAGTCGTGACCAACTGTCTGCCACTCCACGGACTGTAGCCCTCCAGGCTCCTCTGTCCATGGGGTTCTCCAGGCAAGAAGACCGGAGTGGGTTACCGTGCCCTCCTCCAGGGGATCTTGCCAACCCAAGGACTGAACCCTGGTTTCTGAAGTCTCCTGCTTTGGCAGGCAGGTTCCTCACCACTAGTGCCTCCTGGGAAGCCTGGAATCACCAGGGATTTTGAAATCAACTTGGCAGTCGATACTGACTTTGAGTCTCCAATAGTTATAGGACCTATTACATTTATGCCATACGTACAAGTCAACCGTGAAAAAGTGCTCTGTACTGGTGAGATGGAAGTGGTACCCTCTGGAGAAGAGTATGCCTCTTGTATCAGAATTCCTTACAACTTTCTGAGTTTCATAGTTTGGTGAAGGTGGGGAGGGGTAGCATCTTAAACCTGTTATTTCCTTTTTAAAAAAATTTTAGGTGTTTATTGAATTTGTTACAATATTGCTTCAGTTTTATGTTTTGGTTTTGGGCCTTGAGGCATGTGGGATCTTAGCTCCCTGACCGGGGGTCAAACCCACACCCTCTACATTGAAAGGTGAAGTCTTAACCACTGGCCCGCCAGGGAAGTCCCTTATACTTGTAATCTCAGAGAGATTATTGTCTTTCTCAATGTGATCAAGGCACTAGTCTACCAACATACATCACAAGGCTGGAAAACAAAAGTAATTGTTTAGTTGCTAGGCATCGGAACATTTTCTTAATAAGCATAAGGTAAAAACGTGTTTTTTTTGAAAGGAAGTTCCCAATGAATATATTTTTATTAAACTTCCACTACTATCCCCCTCTACATCTATCCATCACTACTACCAAGTGTCTTACTGAGAAATTTTCTAAGAAGGTCCAGTTTAAAATTCCTTTCAGTGATGCAGCTGATATAAGAAGAGAATATGTAGACATCAATTTTAGTTTATTCTGAAAAACGATTCATGATTTTTTTTTTCTGAATGTCAAAATTTCTTGCGGTCTTTTCCTAATACAATTAATCTAGGTATTGCTACCCTGTGTTCATACTGTTGAACTACAAAAATCAGATCATCTAATTAGCCAGGGATTTCCCCAGTGGCTCAGCAGTAAAGAATCTGACCACAATGCGGGAGACGCAGGTTGGATCCCTGGGTCAGGAGGAGCCCCTGGGGGAGGGCACAGCAACCCGCTCCAGTATTCTTGCCTGGAAGATCCCATGGACAGAGGAGCCTGGCAGGCTACAGCCGACGGGGTCACAAAGAGTAGGACACAACCAGGCAACTGAGCATGCAAGCACAAATTCATCATTTTCCCGTTATCTTTCTATTTTTGTTGGCTTGTGATGGCCTGTTCCATTAAAATGACAGAAATAGCTGTTAGACCCAGAGAGCACCATTAAAAAAAAAAAAAAAAAGGAATCTCAAGCTGCTTTCCCCAGAGTCACCCAAGAGACATATTATCCCTCCCCCTTGGCCATGCCCACATTTCCTGACACGAACCTTGTGGATATTCATGAAATGCAAACCCATTCAATGGCCCAACAACCCTCTAGCGTTGCGGGGTGAGAGAAAGGTGAAAGGTGAAATGTTTCCCAAATCCAGACTATGTATCCTTGGATCATCCAGATTTGACAATATAAATAAACTCATTTACAAACCCAAGAAGCTTTTCTCCAAGCACCATTTTGTTCCTGTAAATATCAGGCCTCAAGCAGAATGAAATCCTCACGAAATGTCAAACCTATTTGCAAGAGGAGGTTGTAAGGGGAAATGACAGGAAAATAAACACTCAGATGAGTAGCAAGAAAAAAATGCATGGTAACCCAGCACAATTAAGGTGGCATTTTAATTAAACAAGCAGGAGATGGCACAGATTCACCAACCATTTCAGTGGCTGTAATTTAGCACTGTGAAAAATAGTGTTCTTCTGTAAACCGCAACATGCCAGAGCTCTCACAGTATTTTCGAACTCTCACAGTATTTTCTATTCTATCCAAGGGACAACTGATACTGAAAGCTTAGCTTCTTTGTACACAGGTGCTGAATCAAATCTCAGAGGCAGAGTTTTGGGTGAAGAAGAAAAGAGTAGTGTTATTGCTTTGCCAGGCAAAGGGGGTAAATGCCTTCAAAACCATGTGTCCCAACTTGGGTAAGAGTGGAAAGCTTTATAGTTTTTGTTCAGAGAGTGTCATCAGATGGTGGACAGTCTTCTGATGGGTGGGTGGTGAGGTAAGTAGGAATCAGCATCATCAGCCTCAGGTCCACGTGCTCTGGAGTCTACACGCTTGTGGGCAGCACCTCATCATTAATCATTAAATTCTCCTACCTGTGGCAGGGAGTGGGTTCAGTATCTGCAGAATATATTGTGTGTATCCTTTGACAGGAAAACAGAACCTTGCCCCAAGGCTGCTCTTGACTGTGTCTTCTGGTCTCCCAGCCCCTTCCTTCCCTAATTACCAACTGCTTGAATCTGACTCTTGGATTCAGGGAAGGTTGAATTCACAAAGGCTGAATAAAGGCTGTGTCCTATAATCAAGGAAATGGGGGACACAGAAAGTCCTTCTGCCAGGAGCCCCACAGAGCCCTGCAAGATATCACAACCAATTTCACAAACTCTCAAGTAGGAACCAAGGAAAGAGAAAACATCCCAGTAAACAAAGAGAGCAAATAAGAAAATAAAGAAAAGGAAAAGAAATAGGATAAAGAGTAAGAACCATGAAAAAAAGAAGGAGAAATAAACATACAGGTAAAAAAGGACAGTTGTAAGAGGCCTCAGAAATCTGCGAGAGAATGATCTCCTATTTGTATAAGACAAAGTTAGAGAAACAGAGTAACTATCATTATTGCTGCTGTTGTTGTTATTCACATTAACAACACCAAAGATAGAAGCTACATCATTTAATATACACAATTTAGTATACCCAAGGGCTTTCCAGGTGGCTCAGTGGGTAAAAGAATCTGCCTGCAATGCAGGAGACCCAGGAGACACGGGTTCGATCCCCGGGTGAGGAAGATCCACTGGAGAAGGGTATGGCAACCTATTCCAGTATTCTCGCTTGGAGAGTCCCATGGACAGAGGAGCCTGGCAGGCTACAGTCCATAGGGTCGCAAAGAGTCAGACAAGACTGAGGCAACTGAGCAACCACACTCACAATATATCCAAACTGTTGGGTGTAAGATAGGCTCAAGGATGTATTTTACAACAAGGGGAATAATTTGTAATAACTGTAAGTGGAATGTGGGTGTTCCGTCACTCAGTTGTGTTCAACCCTTTGCAACCTCATGGACTGTAGCCCACCAGGCTTCTCTGTCTATGGAATTTTCCAGGCAAGAATACTGGAGTAGGTTGCCATTTCCTTCTACAAGGGATCTTCCTGACCCAGTGTTTGAATCTGGGTCTCCTGCTTTAGCAACAGAATTATTTACCATTGAGCTACTTGTTGTTGCTGCTGTTCAGTTGATAAGTTGTGTTTGACTCTTTGTGATCCCATCAACTGCAGCACACCAGGCTTCCCTGTCCTTCTCCATCTCCCAGAGTTAGCTCAAACTCATGTCCATTGAGTTGGTGATGCCATCCAACCATCTCATCCTCTGTTGCCCCCCTTCTCCTCCTGTCCTCAGTCTTTCCCTACATCAGGGTCGTTTCCAATGAGTTTTCTGTTCACATCAGGTGGCCAAAGTATTGGAGCTTCCACAAGGACTGTAGCTTACTAGACTCCTCTGTCCATGGGATTCTCCAGGCAAGAATACTGGAGTGGGTTGCCATTTCCTCTTCCAGGGATCTTCCCGATCCAGAGATTGGACCTGCATCTCTTGCCTCTCCTGCGTTGACAGGTGGATTCTTTACCACTGCACCACCTGGGAAGACCCTGCAAGCAGAGTGTGACTTTAAAAAACATATAATTAAATTTTTTTTCAAATATATAGTTTAAAACACTAAACAAAATATGTATAATAATATAGAAAATTTAATAAAATTATTTTCAGTGAGTTATGGAAGATCAGGGCTTCCCAGGTGGCTCAGCTGGTAAAGAATTCACCTGCAATGCAGGAGACCCTGGTTCGATTCCTGGGTTGGGAAGATCCCCTGGAGGAGGGCATGGAAACCCACTCCAGTATTCTTGCCTGGAGAGTCCCCGTGGACAGAGGAGCCTGGCGGGCTGCAGCCCATGGGGGTCCCAAAGAGTCGGACACATCTGAGCCACTAAGTACAGCGCAGCACAGCAGGGAAGATGAATAATTTCTAGTCCACAGTATCGTGCTTCTAGCGAGAGTAACAGAATGATAAGTAAAGACGGACTATGAAGACCAAAATATTTTTAATTTATATACATTTTATATAAAAATATATATACATGCCATTTTGTTGTTTTTTTACAGTTGGCTAAGTCATGTCTGACTCTTTGCAATCCCACAGACTGCATTACGCGAGGCTCTCCATCCTTCACTATACCATCATGGGGTCGCAAAGAGTCGGACATGACTGAGCAACTGAACTGAACTGAACTGATATGTAATACATTTTTATTTTTATATATATTCATTTTATACACACACACATATTCTGACTTTCTGTGTCAAGGTTTTGCTGAACATTCCAAAGCATGTGTATCTTTGAGTGATTCCTAAATTATATGTTGCGACATAAGAACATCAGAATTTTATATCTGGTAAGGGTCTTGGAAAGAATTTAGCTCAAACCCTTTATTATGCAGATAAAGAAACAAGAAATACTTTCCCAGGGCCAGGAATCTGTTTTCCTTTTATTACAGTTCAACAGGAGCAAATGAGAGTCGGATCACGAAATGAGACACCCCGTGGGATTGGGGGTGATGCCTGTGGCAGAGGCCATGGCTGGCTCTGTAAACTGGGTGCTATTTTTGCTGACCTGGATATCAGGTGGTCCATACACTGTATTGCTCTATATAACATTAGCCTCACACTGAAAAATCATACATATTTTATGGTTGGCACCTTACTTTCAGAAATTCGTAGTTGGATAGCACAATTGCATGAGTTTTGAGGGCAAGCTTTCTTCTAAACGCTTAAGCATCCCCTGTACCGAGCAAAATGATAATTGCTTTTGAAATTATTTGAATCTGGATTTAAAGAACATTTCACTCTTTTCATTTATAAAGAAATTATTATAGGGTAGGAACCAAATATTTTTTCTATAAATCTGTCTGAAACTGTTTTGAGACCATTAACCAGTTTTCAAAGAATTTTTTGTTTAGCAAAGAGGAGTTTCGAAATGTTTTCAAAACTGCAGAGCTAAAATTTTTCAGAAAATGTGTTTTCTCTGAAAGCTTTTTGTTGTTGTTGTTAATGGCCATAGCTTTTCTGTATACTTGCCTATGCTGTGTCAGACTTTTATCGCAGAGAACAGACTAGAGAAGTGGATACAAAGGTCATTATGATTTCCAAATTAAAAGATTTTTCCATTACAAAAATAACACATTCAAAAAAGAAAGCTTAAAAATGCACCAGTCCATGAGCAGAATGCCCACAAGAACCCGCTACTAAAAAAATACAAAGCATATTGCTGCCGTTTCCTGCTAATAAGCATTGCAAAGCAGTGAGAGTTTCTAATTTTCTAGTTCTTGTTTTCCACGACAACATCTGTTGACCTGAAACCGGCACTGAGCAGAACACACATGTGCCAGAAACTGCCAAGGTAGACGGGCCCCCAAACGAGGTGGGTGCCAGGCAGGAACAAGAGGGAGGAAAAAGAAGCGCGGGATTTGTTGCAATTGTTGTTGTTTGTGCTTTTAAAAATAAGTTTTAAAACCCGGAAGCAGAATACAAAATAGCCACGGTAAGATCAAATTGACACTGAGCAGATACGGGCAGATGGAGGCTCTCTGTACAAATTTACCAAGTAGTCGCTTAGTAGATGGAGCTGAGTTTGCAAGGTCATGACCATCCCCAAGCTAATGACCCCTTAGAGATTTTATCATCTTTCGCTCCCAAAACTGGCAACATGTGCCGTTAAATATTTACAGTTTTTGCTTGCTTTGTTTCGTAAATCTGCTTCAAAGGTCAGGAACACCCAATTCTATAGTGCTATGCTGTTATTTCTTCTGCCACAAAACAGATCCTGACTGTTCCCAGGCGTCTAAGCCAAGATAATAATGAGTTCCGTAGAGAATGAACTTACGGTTGCCAGTGGGAAGGATAGGAAGCAGGGATAGTTAGGGAGTTTGGGATCAACGTGTATGCTCTGCCATATTTAAAATGGATAACCGACAAAAGACCTGTACAGCACGTGGAACTCTGCTCAGTGTCATGCGGCAGCCTGGGTGAGAGCGGAGTTTAGGGGAGAATGGATACATGTATATGCATGGCTGAGTCTCTTTGCTGTTCACCTAGAATATCACAACGCTGTTAACTGGCTATAGCCCAATACAAAACAGTTTTGAATATAATATGGATGAAACTGGAGCCGATTATACAGAGTGAAGTAAGCCAGAAAGAAAAACACCAATACAGTATACTAACACATATATATGGAATTTAGGAAGATGGCAATGACGACCCTGTATGCAAGACAGGGAAAGAGACACAGATGTGTATAACGGACTTTTGGACTCAGAGGGAGAGGGAGAGGGTGGGATGATTTGGGAGAATGACATTCTAACATGTATACTATCATGTGAATTGAATCGCCAGTCTATGTCTGACGCAGGATGCAGCATGCTTGGGGCTGGTGCATGGGGATGACCCAGAAAGATGTTATGGGGAGGGAGGTGGGAGGGGGGTTCATGTTTGGGAATGCATGTAAGAATTAAAGATTTTAAAATTTAAAAAATAAAAAACTAAAATAAAAAAAAATAAAAAATAAAAAGTCAAAGAATGACAGATAAGAAGAGGAGGGAGTTTTACGTGCATAGTGATAAAGAACCTGCCTGCCAATGCAGGATATATAAGAGACATGGGTTCAGTCCCTGGGTCAGGAAGATCCCCTGGAGGAGGGCATGGCAGCCCACTCCAGTATTCTTGCCTGGAGAATCCCATGGACAGAGGAGCCTGGCAGGCTGCAGTCCATAGGGTCGCACAGAGTTGGACATATATGAAACAACTTAGCCCACGTGCCTTCTGTCAAAGTGTCTGATATTTTTGGAACTAACCTTTAAACAGTACTTGGTGGAGGCATAAGATCATTGGAGATTTGACTCTAGACTATTTGTTCTGGCTTTTGGCTCAATAGGGTGTGTGTCAACTAAGTAATGTGAGAGTGAATACAAAAATCTCAGGGCAAAAAGCTTGCTATACCCACCATTTCTTTTGTTGTTTCAGGAAAGTGTTTTTATTTCTAGTGACATGATATTTTGGAAGAGAACGTGGATTGAATAAAAAAAATAATTGTGTTCCCTGCAAGAAAGGCCTTCTTGTTGCATTGCGACAGATAGTTTTTATTGAACCATAAGTCTCTGAAACTAATGACTACCTCTGGCCTGGGTTGGAAAGAACCTACCATCCAATTAGAGTTTCCAGAATCATTTCTTTCTCCTCTTTAGAGCAGGGGGCAGGCAGTAGAAGGAAGAAATAATTAGCAAAAACAGCAGGGCCAGCATATTTATTTTACACTAGATGATGACGCTGAGTTCCACTGCGTGAAAGAAAAAAGGGAATTTGATGGGAATTCTGACTGCTGATGTTTCTGTCTATCTGAAGCATTTTGATATTGTTGAAAAAACCCTCTCACAAGGGAGGGAAACTGAAAAATAGCTAAGAACCTAGATAACTGATGGTAAGCAAAGCCCGTAAGGTTTTGTTTCTCAGACCCTGACAGTGTTGATTGCATGTGCTCTGCCACTAAACGAGAACATGGACTGGAAATAGAAATGGAACCCCTAGGACTGGTCTTCTGCCTCAGTTTCCCCAGGGAGCACTCGGGAGCAGCGCTCCAGATGAGCAGGGCTTGCGCTCCAAATGCCAGTCCAGAAGCATCCAGACTCCTGCCTCCCCGGGGGTTATACCCCATCACGACAAGCCTTTTGGGGGATGCTATGTCACTGTCCCCAGCCTCTTCAACCTTGCAGCCGGGCCTCTGTGCTGCAGACGCCTACATGAAGTGGACCCGACCATGGGGTCTTGTCATGGGCCACAGCCAGGCCAGTCCTGTCTGCTCTGCCTCCCTTTCTCCTTCCAGGTGTGTTTACCTGGAAAGCAATGTAATTCCCAATCAAAGCCCGCAAACCCCATTAGGCTCCACTTTCCATCTCCGGGATAAAGTGCCGAGAAGGGCTAGGGAACACCCTTGGGAAGATACCCCTGGAGCTTCATTCATTCCACCTCATTTGCCCTCCAGATCCAGACTGACTGACCAGCGATTTGGAGTGACCGTTCTCACTGCTCTACCAACCCGACATTGACAGATGACACAACTCTGCTTTCTAAGTGATGGCGGTCCCCATCCCTCTGACCGGGACCTTTTTATTTAAACTATATGAGCACAAGGGTCCACTTGAATGTCCCGAAGATAAGCCCAGTTCTGCTCTAGACGCAAGGAGCCTCAGACAAAGGGTGAGGCTCAGTGGACGCTGCACTGGATGGGTCTCTGCATCCCCCCAGCTCACATGCCCCTTCCACCGGTGCTCCAAATGTGCTTTATCAGATGAAAGGCAGATGGACACCAGCAACTCGCTTCATTTTGATCTTGTCTGAGCTCCCCTCCAAAACACTTTTGGGTTGAATGCTGTGAGCTGGGAAGCAAGGGATAAGGGCCTAGAGAAAGCAGCTCTTGAGGTCATTGGTTAGACCCTGTAATACAGCCAGGTGGCATCCATGACCACTGACACCCAGGAAATACTGGAATCCATTCCTTTTTACAACACCCCACGCAGGGTGAGGCAGGCTTTGTGGCAGCTGATGCCCTATTCCGTTCTGTCAGCTCGTGGCAAGTCTCATCTGAGATGTAGCCCCTGGAAAAGTTCTACCCAGAGACTGGAATGGCACGGTAAGCTCCTGCTGAAGCTCCTGGCTCCATTCTTTGGGGCCTCCCTCCCCGTCTTCCCAAATACAAATATTTGTACCATTAAAAAATAACTTTATAGAGGTTTCCATGTGTGGTCCAGGGCAAAGATTCCATGCTCCCAGTGAAGGGGGCCCAGATTCAATCCCTGGTAGGGAAAACTAGATCCCACGTGCCTCAACTAAAGACCCCACACAGTCAAATAAAGGCATAAATATATACTTTTAAAAGCTTAATACAGAAGAGCATACACTATAAGTACCTACTGCCTGATTCTTAAACAATAACTAATCTATTAAAATTTTTTTAATTTTTAAAATTTTGAGATAATTGAACATTCCTAGAAAGTTGCAAAGAGTATATATCGAGGTTATCTATATTGTTTATCCAGTTGCTTCCAATAGTGACGTCATACATTACCTTAGAACAACTTCCAAAGAAGGAAGTTAACACTGGAACAATGTGGGTGTGTAATTCTGAGCTGTTGTATCTGGTGTATAAATTCACATCACCATCACAATCAAGATTCTGAGTAATCAGATCACCCCGAAGACCTCCCTCCTGCTTGGACGGTCAGACACACGCCCCTGACCCACATCATCCCTAATCCCTAGGGACCATTAATTTGGCCTTTATCCCTACATTTTTGTCATTTTGAGTGTTATATAAATGAGTGTGACCTTCAGTCTTCTATTTTCCATTTGGCATAAATACCCTTGAGATCCATCCATGATGCTGTGTGTATCAGTAGCTAATCCCCTTTTACTGTTTGGCAGTATTCTTGGGGTGGGTGGTGGTGGTGTTCAGTCGCTGAGTCTTGTCCAACTCTTCGAGATCCCATGGACTACAGCACACCAGCCTTTCCTGTCCTTCACTATCTCCTGGAGTTTGTTCAATCTCACGTTCATTGAGTCAGTGATGCCATCCAACCATCTCATTCTCTGTTGCCCCCTTCTCCTCCCGCCCTCAGTCTTTCCCAGCATCAGTCTTTTCCAATGAGTCAGCTCTTCACATCAGTGGCCAAAGTATTGGAACTTCAGCTTCAGCATCAGTCCTTTCAATGAGTATTCAGGGTTGATTTCCAGTAGGATTGACTGGTTTGATCTCAAGACTTCAAGAATCTTCTCTAGCACCACAATTCGAAAGCATCAATTCTTTTGGTGCTCAGCCTTCTTTATGGTCCAACTACCAACATTCCTACATGATTACGGGAAAAAACAATGGCTTTGACTAGACGGATCTTTGTCAGCAAAGTGATGTCTCTGCTTCTTAATACACTAAGTTTGTCATAGCTTTTCTTCCAAAGAGCAAGTGCCTTTTAATTTCATTGCTGCAGTCACTGTCTGCAGTGATTTTGGAGCCCAAGAAAATAAACTCTGCCACTGTTTTCACTTTCTCCCCATCTATTTGCCATGAAGTGATGGGACTAGATGCCATGGTCTTAGTATTTTGAATGTTGAGTTTGAAGCCAGCTTTTTTGCTTTCCTCTTTCACCCTCACCTGTGGGTGAAACTGTTCATTTAGCTTTTTACCTATGGAAAGACAAAAGGTTGTTTCTAGTTGTTGGCTGTTAAAGATAAAACTGCTGTGAATACTTGCACACAAGTTTTTGTATAGATGTACGTCTTCTCTGAGATCAATGTCCAGGAGCATAACTATGGTGTTGATGCCAAGCGTATGCTTATCTTAAAAAGAATCTGCCAAAGAATTTCCCAGGTGGCTGTACCATTTACATTTTCACCAGCAATGAACGTATGAGAGATCTTGTTTATCTGAATCTTCACCAGCATTCAGTGTTGTCACTATTTTTTTAAGCTCTTTTAGTGGGTTTCTAATGATATCCCGTCATGGTCTAAATTTGCATTCCCTAGTGGGTAATCATCCTGAAACCCTTTTCATATTCGTATTTACCACCCTTATATCCTCTTCAATGAAATGTCACTTTGTGTCTTTTGCTTATTGTCTATCTGGGTTGTTTGTACTGTTATTTTGAGACATCTAGATATGAAACTGCTGTTAGCCATGAGATTTGAAAAAATTTTCTCTCAATCTGTGGCTTGTTTTTTCTACCGGTTGACAGGGTAATTTGCAGAGCAGATGACTTAATTTTGATAAAGCCCAACTTGCCCTTTTTTTTTTTTCCTTTTATGGCTTGTGCTTTTGGTGTGTTGTATCTGAGAAGTCTTCACTTAGCCCTAGGTCCCAAAGTTTTTTTTTTCACATAGTTTTTCCTAAATGTCTCTAGTGTTACATTTTCCTCTATATTTATGATACATTTTGTCTTAATTCTTGTACAAGATGTGAGCTTTATGTCAGGGCTCTCTTTTCCACCCCTGCGTGGGTGCATGCTCAGATCTTCCCACCCAGGGACTGAATCCCAAACCCGCATTGTATATTTACCTTGTACCCCCACATTTACTGAATGCTCTTACTACTCATACACTCTTACTTCTGGCAAAATGATGGGAAATTCACTGCTGTCAGAATTATTTCTTCCTATTAGTAAGTGCTCTTTCTCCCTCCTTGCTTTCATTTCCACTTTATTTCTAGTTTCGAGAAATTCGGTTACGTCTTGGCAAGAATTCCTTTGCGTTTAATCAGTTTGGAAGTCACACAGCTGGTTTAATCTGTAGGTTTATGTCTCTTTCCAAAATGGGAACATTTAAGCCATTATTTCTTCAAATGCTTTTTCAGCAGCACTCTTTCTCCACCGCTCTTTCCAGGACTTTGATGACGTGAATGTCAGATCTGTGGTCACACAGGTTCTTCTGTTTTTTTGTGTGTTTTTTTTAGTTGATTTTCTCTGTCTCTCAAGTTGAGTAATTACAATTATTCTATTTTACCTTCCAGTTCATTGATTGGAAGTTTGAATTCTCCTTCCATCAGTTGCTGCTGCTGCTAAGTCACGTCAGTCGTGTCCGACTCTGTGCGACCCCATAGACGGCAGCCCACCAGGCTCCCTCGTCCCTGGGATTTAGCAAGTTTTCATTATAGTTATTGTATTTTTTCAATGCTAAAACTTCAGTTGATTTTTTGTCTTATTTCTTTGCTGAAATTTCCTATCTTTTCATGTGTGAATATATGAAGCAAAGGAAGTCATAGGACAAATGAATATGAGTAAAATCTCACTAATTCTTGGTGAATATAGGAAGCTTCCTGGTAGAATTTTAAGCAAATTCAATATGATTCGTTGCAATTACATGAAGTAACCAGTGTTTCTTTGAGGGCATATAGGGTCAACTCTTGCCAAATATGGGCTCTCTCTAGAGTCTCTTCTGATGACTAGAGAAAATAATTATTCAGTTGTCTTTTGTTTGAATAAGGCTTTAATGTACTTTAAAACAATCACTGTTTCTCATATTTTAAGCATTGCCTCTGGAGATTTTTTTGCAATTTTGTTTGATGGCGGTTTAGTTGTTAAGTCATGTCTGACTCTTTGTTACCCCATGGACTGTAGCCCACCAGGCTCCTCACTTAGTCCATAGGATTCTCCAAGTAAGAATACTGGAGTGGGTTGCCATTTCCTTCTCCAGAGGATCTTCCCGACTCAGGGATTGAGTCCAAGTCTCCTGTACTGCAGGACGATTCTTTACTGACTGAGCTACCAGGGAAGCCCAAATTTGATTTATGCTCTATTGTAAACAGAGAACTTTCTCAAATGGGGAGGATAATCATAAATAATATTGATATAATACTGAACAAATTTCATTTTAGCATGAAGATTTTCACATTTAAAACTGTATGGTTTGGTCATTTTGTTTAACTGTGAAATGTATTTTCAACTTGGTTAAACTCCGAATGCTTCAGATCTCTTTCTTTTTATTCTATGTTTCCAAATTTTTCCACCTTCCTCCTTGAGATGCAAATCGTAGCTTATATTTTTAAGAGACTTATGCCCCCCGATTCCCTAGCCCTCAGGTTACATATAAACACTCATATCTGAAATTGAAAGGTTTCTTCTCATTTACCAGAAGCTGAGGAGAGAAGAAAAGAGTGAAGATGGCAATGGTGTCGGAAAGTGAGAGAGCTGAAAGTTAATTTCCCCAGAAACAGGAAGTACACCCCCAACACGCACGCACACGCGCACACACACACACACACATTCCACATGACAGAAGACAGCAACCAGTTTCTGTACACAATACAAAAAAAAAAAAAAACCTTTCTAGAGAAATGCTTTTGTTTAATTCTCACAAGAATGGACAATATGAACTTTGTAAAAAAAAGAAATACAGAAACTACCATTTATGGGAACTTTATGTGCCCCCCCCACCCACAGAATATTGTGGAATTCTTGCAACAATTCTAGGTTGTGGGAAGCATGAGTATATCCCAGTTTTACAGGTGAAGAAACTAGATTTCAGAACAGCTGGAATTTGCCCGAGGTCACCCAGTTACCATGACCTTAAGCCATGATGAGTCCACATTTGTTTGACTTCTAATCTCATAAGTATGTGTGCATTGCCTTCTAGAATCTCCCCCTGGCAGCAAAAACAGGTATTGTAGATTCTCTTTCTGATGTTGAAACAATAACCAATTCTTTCATCATGGGAGCATTGAGCCATCTTACTTAAATTTGTCCATTTTACTATATGAAGAATGCTTGCTGCTGCTAAGTCGCTTCAGTCATGTCTGGCTCTGTGTGACCCCATAGACAGCAGCTCACCAGGCTCCCCCGTCCCTGGGATTCTCCAGGCAAGAACACTGGAGTGGTTGCCATTTCCTTCTCCAATGCATGAAAGTGAAAAGTGAAAGTGAAGTCACTCAGTTGTGTCCAACTCTTAGCGACCCCATAGACTGCAGCCTACCAGGCTCCTCCGTCCATGGGATTTTCCAGGCAAGAGTACTGGAGTGGGGTGCCATTGCCTTCTCTGTGAAGAATGCTTATGTGTGGATAATTTGGATAACAAATACAGAAGAATCTTGAGTTAATTTCTGCTTCCCTCTTGTGTCAGAGACTAGTCATGACAATCTCCAGAACCTTATACTGGTTTTGGGGTTTTTTTTTGCCTCCTTTTATCCATCCTGTAAATGATCCCATTTATTATCCATCTGAGTAAAGGAAAACTTTGAATTTGAAATTTCTAACTGTTCATAAAGTACCTCTCAGCTCCCCTGAAACTCTCAGTACAATGTACCTGTTTCGTCAAATGCACAGTTTCAGTGTGTGCTAGAATAAGACTGGATCAATACCATGCAATGCAATAAACCTTCTTTGCACCGTGTCTTCCATTCGAACTGTTTCAGAACAATTTTCAATATTAAGTAATGATGTTACTGCGTTATAAGCACCTGGGAAGGAAGTCTTTGCCATCATGGGCTTTGGGTCTATTTTAGAACATCAGTCACTGCTTCATAAAAATGCAGGTACATCATTGCTTCTTACATTGTTATGTCTCTGGAAAGTCGTGTTATCTGTTGCATCTTTCTGCTTTAGAAGGACTTTCTATTTAGAGAAAAACTAGTGAACCATTTTCATGCAAATCAGGCTCACTTGAGAAAGCTCCAGAATTTTCACATAAAGGGATCTTACGGTTAACAGTCTAGTTGGGAGGAGAGGCTGAAGGTGTGGCCACTGGGTTTCCTTAGAGTATATGGTTCTCCCGGTTGGTTCAGGGGAGCAACTAGAGATGCTATTGACAGGGATGCTGAAGGAACTCCCCTGTCGGTACCCCTGCTAAAATCATCATGACATCTCTCCCATCTCCGCTACCAACCTTGAGAAGACTACAGTGAAGTCGAGATGCCCACCGCCGCATATTCTACTTGTTTTCTCTGATCCGACTGTGCTTGAACCATGTCTCCCAAACCAGGGCAGTAGTTTCCTACAGGTGACAACACCTGAGGAGTTCAGACCTGGCCTCGTTATCTGAACGATGCCAGGGAAAATCCACTCCATGAAGCAGAAAATAAGTCTAAGCTGTAGGTGCCACCCAGCCGTGGCTTGAGCTCTAAGGAGGCATGTGCAGAGAAGTGATCCAGTAGAAAGAATAAAGGGTAATTCTGCAGAGCATGGTGCAAGCTTCCTGCCGCCACCAGTCAGGTGAATTGCTAAGTGTGGTTACAATGTCAACGCTCTAGGTGATAGGAAGCAAATACTGGAGAGAAGTTATTAGGGTCCAAATGGTACTATCTAATCTGGTGGTCACTAACCACATCTAGATAATTAAAGTGAAATTAACCCCATGGAGGAGGGCATAGCAGCCCACTCCAGTATTCTTGCCTGGAGAATCCCTTGGAGACTGGTGGGTTACAGTCCATGGGGTCGCAAAGAGCTGACACGACTGAGTGATTAAGCACAGCACAATTATAATAAAATACAACTAAAAGCTCAGTTCCTTAGTTGTATCAGTTCATTTGGCTCAGTTGATTAGCATTAATTGTGCACTTGTTCCCAGTGGCCGCTGGTTATTACATCAGAGAGCACAGATACAAAACACCTCTGTCATCACAGAGATCAGACATCTGGGAGACCACATGCCCCGTGAAATTTCTTGGCTCTGATGAGTTCATCAGCAATGGCCTAAATGATGAAGACTGAGAATCCCGGGAGGGTTTTCCCTCGTGATTACAGGGGTTGAGTCTAACTCTGTGAGGGGAAATTGGCTTCCCTGGTGTCTCAGTGGTAAAGAATTCACCTGCCAGTGCAGGAGACGCGAATTTGATCCCTGGGTCCAGAAGATCCCCTGGAGGAGGAAGTGGCAACCCATTCCAGTATTCTTGCCTGGAGAATTCCAAGGACAGAGGAGCCTGGCAGGTCCAAGGGGTCGCAAGAGTCAGACACACTTAGATACAGAGCATCAGCTGCAAGGGAAAGTACAGAAAACAAAGCAGGACTTTAAAACCTCATACTTCCAGGAGGGGGAGCTATGATCCTCTAAGATTAAATGTGACTTTTCCCTTCCTGGAAACTGGATCTCACACAGCTGTGGAAGGATTAAGGCACCAAAATAGAAATCTAGCTTTGCTCTAACACAGTACCTCACAACAAACTCTTTGCAACACTTTTGACCTTAGAACTTTTAGAAAGAAATGAAATAAAATGGAATATTTGTACAAAATAGATACAAAATCATACCATATAATTTTCAAGGTTCTGGATGTAGCTAAATACATCAATGGGATCCTTTGGAAAGTCATATATCCAATACACAGAAAGGACTTAAGACTATAATTATCAAAGTAAACTCCAGGATTTCCCAGTGGCTAAGACTCCACATTCCCAATGCAAGGGGCCTAGGTTCAATCCCTGGTCAGGGAACTTGATCCCACATACTGCAGCTGAAAGATCTCACATGCTACAACTAAGACCCAGCACAGCCAAATAAATAAACAATTTTTTAAAGTGAACTCCAGAAAACAGTTTCTCCATTTCTGATTTCCAGAATGCAAAGGTAGAAGGGGTATCTGGTTACCTGTTGATAAATAAAAATACCCAAGGAGGTATATAAGCGGAAAGCCCACAAGGACGTAGATACATAGCAGCACAATTGAGCCCTTCAGCATACTTCATTGCAGTTTTCTAAGTGGTTCTTGGTTACCAGTCCATGAACCACACCCTCCTCCGATGTACCAAGTGCAGTGCTCTGGGACAGACTCCTGTCGAGCGCATCTGACCTGTGGGTCAGCCTCAGGTCTGGGAATGCCCCCACCTAGAGTGAGGCAGTGCACGGCACCAAGCGGGCCAGTCCCCACGCTTAGAACATGTAGAGTCTTCCTAAATGCTAAAATCATGGGGCAGATTGAACATTCATGCTTCAGTTCTTTGTGAACCATACACGAAGGAAATTTTAAATGTCTTAAGGCAGGCCCTTGATTTGAGACAGGAGACCCTCAGGTCTCCAGGAGTCCCCACCACCCTCGGGCGTGTTTGCACCCCATTCCCTGCACAGTCTCATTCTGTCCCAACAGTAAATCCAGGAACGGATACCATCAATTCCATTTCATTGACAAAGAAGCTGGAAAGAGTATGTTTTAGAGCAGAGTTCTAGGAGTGGAGTATTTGAAGAATTTCTAGATACATCTCCTGTGAATTTTCCTCCCAAATGTCAGGCATCCACTTTATTATTTGAAAATGCCACAGGGAAGAAAATCCCTCCACTCTGTGACAGCTATTTTAACTGCCTTTGTGCTTTTTCTGTCTTCTTTTCCAACCACGCTCTGACAAGGGCCTCTAAAGCACTTTCCTGTTTATTGGGCTTATTTAAAAAATTAGGATAACTTCATGCTGCTGCTATTGCTGCTAAGTCACTTCAGTCACGTTCGACTCTGTGCGACCCCATAGACGGCAGCCCACCAGGCTCCCTCGTCCCTGGGATTCTCCAGGCAAGAATACTGGAGTGGGTTGCCATTTCCTTCTCCAATGTGTGAAAGTGAAGTCGCTCAGTGTCTGACTCTTAGCTACCCCATGGACTGCAGCCTACCAGGCTCCTCCATCCATCATCACATTCTAAATACATCGCCTGCTGAATAAACTGAAATTTCATCTGCTTTTAGACAAGTCTTCAAGTCTTTCCAGTTGGAGCACACATTTCGGATATACTAAAATACATCTAAATACATACTAACATTTTCCCCAAAAGTTTGTCTTACAAAAATAAACCCTCAAAATGGTTTAAGGGAAAAAAATATTATGAGAATGTCAATATGCATTTCAGAACCTGAGAATGGGAATGCAGCTGGACCTCAGGAAACACTGGAAGCATGACTCTGGATGAGGTGAGACCCCTTTCTCTGTCCACTCTGCTCCCCTCTGGGTATCCAGTTTGTTTCTCTCCTTCCTTCTGCAGAATCACATGGCAGGAAACACAGTGAACCCCTCTGGAGCCTCAGCCACAAGACAGATACCACAGTGACTCTCTCTGCTTCAAAGCAAATATGCCGAGGAAGAGACGCATCAGCCCGGCTTGGGGCATAGTCCATCTTCACACGAGTCTGGACGTGACTCAGAATCATGTTATTTAAAACGATGAATGATAATTGTGGGGAGTGTGCGTGTGTTGTAGGTAAGCTCCTTTGCAAGGAATTACCACTGCTGCCTGTCTCAGTCTTTTTATTTTTTTTTATAAATAGAGATCTCAAAATGTCGTGAATGGATATTTCTATGTACCTGGCAGATGAGGAATAAAGTAAACTTCATGATTTAAGCATGCCTTTAAATTATAACAACACCGTTTGTTTCTTTTTAACAAAATATTTACAAGTCGCCAGCATATAAGGTTGATTAGGTACCCAGATAATATCATCTGGGTACAATATATTTTCAGTTGTCAGAAATATGTGAATTAAATTGATCTCCCTTCTCAAAGAATGTTTTATTATAAAAACAGCTCAGAATACTAAATACTAAATAACACACTCTGGGTTCATAATATTTATATCACCTACAAAACTACTGATTAGGATATATGCCTCAAGTAAAACGGAAAGGAAACTCTTTGCTGTATTGTTACTTGCTCATATGCCCCACATGTTCTTTAACTGTCTCTTCACAGACGCTGGGGCGCTGTTTACATTTTTACTCTAAATGATGATCCCTTGTTACCTTAAGGAGGATCTGTCACCAAGACAGTAATGAATGTTCGGTTGATCCTCTAGAGCAGTAGGCAACACTGAAAGGTAAACATGAATGTGTAGGTACCTTATTATTAAAATGAGCACAAAAAAGATAATAATAAAAATAAGAAACTAATTCTAAGCAAATAAATATTAAGAATTGACATGAGACAAAAAAACGAGCGCTAATAAATTGATTTGCTCTCTTTTTCTTCAGGGTTGTTAACAGTAATGTTTACCAATCTTCAGTTTAACATATTGACAATTATTTTGACTTCTGCCTTTTAAAATTGCCAATATTCTTCTTAGTCATCAGCCAGCAAGGGAATCACTTCAAATGATAATGAGAGAGAATTTATTTGGTAGATACTTGTACAGAACTCCAATTTCATGGAAAATACGTTCAGAAGTATAATTTGGGAACTAGACCTATGACATAGGAGTCTAAAAGCTCTGTTTTTATTCTGTATCCAACACAGAGTTACTGTGTGGCCTTAAAGAAGGCATTTCAGCAGAGTTTTTAAAAATACTCACAATTTCAAAGAGGTACAGTGAAAGATATATATATATATATTTTTTTTTTAATTATTGAGGCAACATGTATATACAATGAAATCTGTTGACCTTAAAGGTACAATCCGATCAGTGCAGTTCAGTCGCTCAGTCGTGTCCAACTCTTTTCAACCCCATGGACTGCAGCACACCAGGCCTCCCTGTCCATCACCAACTCCTGGAGTTTATTCAGATTCATGTCCACTGAGTCGGTGATGCCCATCCAACCATCTCATCCTCTGTCATTCCCTTCTACCGCCTTCAATCTTTCCCAGCATCAGGGTCTTTTCCAAAGAGTCAGTTCTTTGCATCAGGTGGCCAAAGTATTGGAATTTCAGCTACAGCATTAGTCCTTCCAATGAATATTCAGGACTGATTTGCTTGAGGATGGACTCGTTGGATTTCTTTGCAGTCCACGGGATTGGCAAGAGTCTTCTCCAACACCACAGTTCAAAAGCATCAATTCTTCGGCACTCAGCTTTCTTTACAGTCCAGTTCTCACATCCATACATGACCACTGGAAAACCATAGCCTTGACTAGATGGACCTTTGTGGGCAAAGTAACATCTCTGTTTTTTAATATGCTGTGTAGGTTGGTCATAACTTTCCTCCAAGGAGCAAGCATCTTTTAATTTCACGGCTGCAGTCCCCATTTGCAGTGATTTTGGAGCCCAAGAAAATAAAGTCTGTCACTGTTTCCACTGTTTCCCCATCTATTTGCCATGAAATGATGGGACCAGAAGCCATGATCTTAGTTTTCTGAATGTTGAGCTTTAAGCCAACGTTTTTACTCTCCTCTTTCACTTTCATTAAAGGACCTTTAGTTCTTCACTTTCTGCCATAACGGTGGCATCATCTGCATTTGTGAGGTTATTGATATTTCTCCCAGCAATCTTGATTCCAGCTTGTGCTTCATCCAGCCCAATGTTTCTCATGATGTACTCTGCATAGAAGTTAAATAAGCAGGGTGACAATATACAGCCTTGACGCACTCCTTTCCTGATTTGGAACCAGTCTGTTGTTCCATGTCCAGTTCTTATTGTTGCTTCCTGACCTGCATACAGATTTCTCAAGACCATACAGATGGTCTGGTATTCCCATCTCTTTCAGAATTTTCCAGTTTGTTGTGATCCACACAGTCAAAGGCTTTGGCATAGTCAATAAAGCAGAAATAGATATTTTTCTGGAACTCTCTTGCTTTGTCGATGATCCAGTAGATGTTGGCAATTTGAACTCTGGTTCCTCTGCCTTTTCTAAAACCAGCTTGAACATCCAGAAGTTCATGGTTCACGTATTGTTGAAGCCTGTCTTGGAGAATTTTGAGCATTACTTTGCTAGCTTGTGAGATGAGTGCAATTGGGCAGTAGTTTGAGCATTCTTTGGCATTGCGTTTCTTTGAGGTTGGAATAAAAACTGACCTTTTCCAGTCCTGTGGCCACTGCTGAGTTTTCAAAATTTGCTGGCATATTGAATGCAGCGCATCACAGCATCATCTTTTAGGATTTGAAATAGCTCAACTGGTATTCCATCACCTCCACTAACTTTGTTCATAGTGATGCTTCCTAAGGCCCACTTGACTTCACATTCCAGGATGTCTGGCTATAGGTGAGTGATCACACCACTGTGATTATCTGGGTCATGAAGATCTTTTTTGTACAGTTCTTCCATGTATTCTTGCCACCTCTTCTTAATATCTTCTGCTTCTGTTAGGTCCATACCATTTCTGCCCTTTATTGTGCCCATTTTTGCATGAAATGTTCCTTTGGTATCTCTAATTTCCTTGAAGATATCTCTAGTTTTTCCCATTCTATTGTTTTCCTCTATTTCTTTGCACTGATCACTGAGGAAGACTTTCTTATCTTTCCTTGCTATTCTTTGAAACTCTGCATTCCAATGGGTATATATTTCCTTTTCTCCTTTGCTTTTCACTTCTCTTTTTTTCACAGCTAATTGTAAGGCCTCCTCAGACAGTCATTTTGCTTTTCTGCATTTCTTTTTCTTGGGGATGGTTTTGATCCCTGTCTCCTGTACTTGCCACCAACCTCCGTCCATAGTTCATCAGGCTCTTTGTCTATCACAGCTAGTCCCTTGATAAGTT
This sequence comes from Ovis canadensis, assembly GCF_042477335.2. Taxonomy (NCBI): domain Eukaryota; kingdom Metazoa; phylum Chordata; class Mammalia; order Artiodactyla; family Bovidae; genus Ovis; species Ovis canadensis. The sequence goes on along the minus strand of NC_091257.1, from coordinate 26,796,760 downwards.
TTGACAATTGTAAACACCCACAGAACCAACACCCAAATCAAGATATGGAACATTTTCATCACTCTATAAAGTGCTCTCATACGTGGGAGGCAATCTTCAAATTAGAAAAACAGCAGAGATTGGTGACCTTGGATTGAACACAAACTCTCAATTTCTTTGTAATTTTTAATCTTTATTATCTTACCAACACTTTCTCCTTTCTCCCTTTAATTCTGAAATATAGGGCATTAAGTTATGCACAGATTATTGAAAGTCATGAAGAGCAAGAACCAGATTTGCCAGCCAGGTTGGAATCCTCGAATCTTTGTAGAAAGTGGGAACATCTTCTCAGTGGGCAGTGTGAGAAGAAGATGTAAATGTTTGGAGTTCTGATTATCCTCTACCTACTGAAAGCCCAGGGCTGTTACTGATTTCTTTGAAATGCAAGGGGCTTGTTACTGATTGTTTTCTATAAACACAAGTTGGGGCGGGCAGACACTTCTCTATTTCCAGCCCAGCAGACATTTCCAAGTGCCCAGATGAACTCGGGATAAATTTACTAAATATAGTAAATTATATACTGTGTGTCGAGGACTCTTGTGAGTAGTTTATATTTATTAACTTATGCAATCTTTATCAAAAGCATATGAAGGATGTTGGCAGGAAGAGTGGAATAAAAACCTCTTGAAAATTCTATTCTTCCATAAAAGCAAGAAAAACACAGGGAAAAATTGTTAAGTCATCATTTTCAGAATGCTGGAAATTAGCCAGAGGTTTGCAACAATCCGAGGAGCTTTTATTCAAGAAAAACAGCTGAATCTTGGTAAGAACAGTGCGCTGTGTGTCATCTTAATGGCCCCCTTTTCCATGCCATTCTCCCTGGTTCCAAGAGCAATTCTGCAAGCGAGAAGTCTGTGGTAATGCACCATATTAATAGACTAAAGGATGAAAAGTACATGACCATCACCATATATGCAAAAATTCTAACACTCCTTCAGGGTCAAAACACTAAACAAAGTAGGAATAGAAAGGAACTCCCTCAGTCTGATAAAAGGGTGACCACAACATGGATGAATCTTGAAAACAAAATGCTAAGTGAAAATAAAGCCAGATGTGGAAGATGACATATTGTAGGGACTTCCCTGGTGGTCCAGTGGCCAAGACTCTGCACTCCCAATTCAGGGGGCCCAAGTTCAATCCCTGGTCTGGGAACTAGATAACCACATGCTGCAACTAAGACTTTGTATGTAGCAACCAAAGATCCCACAGGTTGCAACGAAGATCGAAGATCCTGCATGCCTCAACCAAGACCTAGCAGAGCCAATGAATGAATAAATAATAAAAAGATTACATATTGCATAATTCCAACTATATGAAATGTCCAGAACAGTTAAATCCAGAGATGATTGCATCAGTGTTGCCAGGGACTGGGTGGAGGGAGGAATATGGAATGACTGCCAATGGATCTGGGGTTTCTTTTAGGGGGATGATAAGACTGTCCTGGAATTACAGAAGGGTGATATTTCACACCCATGTAAATATACTAAAAACTACTCAGTGATGCACCTTAAAGTTCCAGGAATGGCTACCCACTCCAGTATTCTTGCTTGGGAAATCCCACGGACAGAGGAGCCTGGGAGGCTGTAGTCCATGGCATCACAAAGAGTCAGATACAACTGAGCAACTAACCCAAGGGTAGGAGAAATATACTGTATAAAGCAAATTGTGCTATCATCCCTATTTTACAGACAAAATTGAATTCTTAAAGATGAAGCACAATTTACCCTAAATTACACAATTAGTTGGTGATTCAGTTCTATATACTCTGGCTGCAGAGTCCAAACTTCAACCACTATGTCACATGGAACTCTTGCAAAGATCTCCTTTCTAAAGAAAGTTCAATTAACAAGCCAAACAGATGGCATTGTTTCCTTCTTAACCAACACAATGATACAAAATAGAGGTATCTGTGCCATTTTTGCAGATTAGGCGAGCTACCCAGATATTCTGTAGGATCTCAATGACATGTAATAAAACCCACAGGTACCATTACAGAAATTGCCGCTTGTTGAGTCATTTGTAAACCTTTGCTGTGTATAGAAGCTTCTCCTGTAATGGAACAGGAAGCAGATTTTTACTTGCAGAATCATTACTGGTGTGGACCTGTCTTTTCTGTCTCACAATATTACTTCTCAGCGTTTAGTTTCATTGTCCATAATATAGGGATGAAAGTACTATCCCCTTAAAGGGTTAACATGAGAATTAATCACTTAATACCCTTAATATGCTTAGGTTAGTGCCATGAACATAGGGATTATTCATAAATGTTAGCTATTGTAGTAATAATGAAACGCTCACATGGATACTATGAACAAGTTATCACTTGTCCCCATAATTGTTCATAGAGTCTCTAACAGAAAAGAATTCTCTTTTAATCTGAAGGAGAATATGGTCAGTATTCACACTCTACTACATTTGATGCAAGAGTAGGTAAAAACTGAGGGACCTATGGGATGATGAATAGTAAACTAATGAGCTTATGATACAGGGAGATTTGAGGGGACGTGCAATCTACTGAGTTAGTAGCCATTTTCCTCAAGTAAAATGTTTGGAAATGCACTGACCCTATAGTCAGTCGAATTTCCAAAGTGGAATCGCCAGGCTGAGCAACGGATCACGGCAGGGTCCACTAAGGCACAAGACACAGACTCAACCAGAAATACATGGCGTTCACCATCAGACGTGGAATCACCCCCACTTTCCTCCTTTTCTCAGCCCACAATCCAGTCAAAGGTCTTTGAGCTCGTTGTCTTGGCTCCTTTTGGAAAGCTGACTGCCAGAGCCTCTGGGGCTGCCTGGGAGTAACCGGCAGACAGCAGTGCCCCACGAGAGCCTGGAGGTCGGTGGACACTGCTGGTCTCCACTTCTGCTAACATTTCGTGACAGTCTTGTAATGAACACACCTCCCCTCATGCAACTGCCAACTGGTTGGTGTTGTGCTCCCTCCCCGGCGTTTTTAGTAAATGCATAAAAAAAAGATGGAAAGAAGTAGGTCAAAATCTAAGATCCAAAAAATCCTTAGGTTAGAGAAAAGGTCATGTGCTTTATAGAGACGCAGGGAACTGTGAATCAGTACACAATCCCTTTGCATTTCCTTTGAAGTATGTTTAACCACCGCAGGAATGCAGGCTTCCTTTGGTTTAAAGCACTGCGAGCTGGACTCCTGGGTTATACAGCAGCTTCCCACTAGCCATCTCTTTTATGCATGGCAGTGTGTATGTTTCAATGCCACTCTCAGTTCGTCCCACTCTCTCCTCCCCCTGCCACAGTGTCCACAAATCCGTTCTCTATGTCTGCGTCTCTATTCGTGCCCTGCAAGCAAGTTTATCAATATCATTTTTCTAGATTTCATATGTGTGTATTAATATATATGATATGTGTTTTTCTCTTTCTGGCTTATTTCACTTTGTACCAAGGGTCTAGGTTCATCCACCTCAGTTCAGTTCAATTCAGTCACTCAGTCATGTCTGATTCTTTGTGACCCCACGGACTGCAGCATGCCAGGCCTCCCTGTCCGTCATCAACTCCCAGAGTTTACTCAGACTCATGTCCGTTGAGTTGGTGATGCCATCCATGATGATATGAAAAGGCATCACCTTAGTTCAACTGATTCAGACCTGTTCCTTTTTATGGCTGAGTAATATTCCATTGAATACATGTACCACAACTTCTTTATCCATTCCTCACTGGACCTCTGGGCTGCTTCCATGTCCTGGACCACCAGGAGGTCTGGGATGGAGGTGGGGAGGGAGGCAGGTTCAAGAGGGAGGGGATATGTATGCACTTCTGGGTGTTTCACATGTATGCAGAAAGCAACACAACATTGTAAAGCAACTTTTCTCCAGTTAAATATAAAATTTTGGAAAATACTTGAGAAAAACTCACAAAACTCCCAAAACCAAAAGTTCAGTGCCACAATCCTCATACCTAAAGTGTCTGTTGCTCAGCTGTGTCTGATTCTTGGCAATCCCACGGACTGTAACCCACTAGGCTCTTCTGTCCATGGGATTCTCCAGGCAAGAATACTGGGGTTGGTTGCCATTCCCTTCTCCAGGGATCTTCCCAATACAGGGATCAAACCTAGATCTCCCCCACTGCAGGAAGATTCTTTACCATCTGAGCCACCAGAAGCTCAAACTTAGAGCTTAAAACTTATGGTTTAAAAGCTATGCCTAATATATAACTTAATTCCTCTTTCTGAAATCTAAACTTTTCAAAAAAATCTTAAAGGAAGAGATTTTTTTTTTTTACTTTATTTTACTTTACGATACTGTATTGGTTTTGCCATACATCAACATGAATCCACCACGGGTGTACATTTTAAAAATCACTAAGCCCAGGTTCTAAATTTGTTAGAGGAAAACCCAAGAAACATAAAAAGTTATAGGTTAATTTTTTATGGCTGATCCACATTGATATATGGCAGAAACCAACACAATATTGTAATTATCCTTCAATTAAAAATAAATGTTTGAAAAGTTATAGGTTAGTTTTTTAAAGTTATAAAGTGAGTTAGAAGGTGGGTGGTTCTCTGTTACATTCTCCTAGGAGATACCGAAGAAATGGCTAGCCCTACAATGCCTTTGGTAGTTTTATGTGAAGTGCTTTCGTTATTTTTTTTAACTTACACCTCTGCTCTCTCACTCCACTGGCCTGAGAGGCAAAGCAGAGTGGCCAACACCACGCAGTGCTGAAAACGGCCTTCTTCAGAAGCCTGAGATTTGGTTACTGGGTCGAGTTCATCATACCTCCCTCCCCTTTGTTATAGGGTCTCCCAGAAGGCTTCAAAACCCCATGAGCAAATCCATGCTGGCTTGGTTCAAAGCTCTACTCATGGACGTGATCAAACACGTCTGAATACCAGGGACAGGCCTGGTTTAAGCTCAAGCTGGAACCTCCCTCCACGCTACTACTGATGCCCCGGGAGTCATGGATCACTTTGTAGGAGGAGGTGGAAAGGAAAGACAGCTGAAAAATGGACGGCATCCCGGTGGTGTCTTTACCCAGCTGGGTGACAGGGCCCTTCAGTTTTGTCCATACAATGAAGATACTGAACAAGATATTCCTTTGGGGAGGGGGGTGTCCCACAGCATCTAATTTCCCCAACCAGAGATCAAACCTACACCCTTCGCACTGGCAGTGTGAAGTCTTGCCACAGGACCACCGGAGAAGTCCCTGAACAGTGACGTGCCTTTTCAACACTAACATTTCCTGATTCTGAAGAGTAGCCCCGAGAGGGGACAGCTCATATATCCTTGAGAAAAGTATATATTCTGTATTGACAGGATACATTTTTGAGGACCATAATTGTGCTTTTCCATTGTTGAAGATATTCTGCATTCCTTCCTGCATCTACCAGTGTTGAGAAATCTCAAGACATTCTGATTCTTGATGCTTTGCATGGAAATGTTCTTCCTTGAGAAACTTTTCTTTGCAACTTACGAGAAGTGCGTGTCTCTTTTTGCTTTGCTTCATTTTCAGTCTGCGTGCTTGGCATTCTGTGGACAGTTTCAACCTAAAATCTCATATCACAGAATTCTAGAAGATTTTCTCATATTAGTTGTTGGAAAATCTCTTCTTCTTCAATTTTTTGTCTCTTTTTATGAAACTACTGTTATTTGGATGTTGCTTTTCCTAGACCTGTCCTCAAATTATCTTCTTTTGTTTCCATCCTACTTTCTGTATCTCTAAGTCTTTATCATCATCCTTCAAGTGTTCCAGAAGCTGATTGTAAAGATTAGATAGAAAATAGAAGATAAAAATGAAAAACCCAACAACATTGTAAAGCAATTATTCTCCAATTAGAAATCTTAAAAGAGGCGAATGAACCTAGATCCTATTATACAGAGTGAAGTAAGTCAGGAAGAGAAAAGCAAATATAATATATTAATGCATACATATGGAATCTAGAAAGATGGTACTGTTAAACCTATTTGCAGGGCAGCAATGGAGATGCAGGCACAGAGAACAGGCTTATGGACACAGTGAGGGAAGGAGAGGGTGGGATGAACTGAGATAATAATATGGAAATATATACAGTGCCATATGTAAAATAGATAGCCAGTGGGAATTTGCTGTATGACGACAGGGAACTCAAACCAGGGCTCTGTGACCTCCAAGAGGGGTGGGATGGGGTGGGATGGGGTGGGATCGGGTGGGAGGTGGGAGGGAGGGGACACATGAATACCTATGGCTGATTCATGTTGATGTATGGCAGAAACCAACACAATATCGTACATCATTTATCCTCCGATTTAAAACAAACTAGTTAAAAAATTAAGAGAAAACCCATATATTCATATTGAAGTCCTTGTTTTTGTAAATGTGTTTTGGAGAAGGATGCATATCATGCATTGGCATATTGTATTTAAAATCTAAAAACGCTTCTTCCTTCTGCCCATCTTCTCCCCCAGAACCTTCTCCAATTCTGCTGTGGGCATGCCGCCACTAAGCAGTAACACTAGGTGGCAGTGATTTCATGACTTACAAGGTTTCAAATTGGACTGAGTGACAGCTTCATCCTTCAGGGAGATCCAAGGCGAAAGTAAAAAACCTGTGAGTCCCAGAGACACTTCCCCATTCCTGTATCCAGCACCACTGTGCCTCTGAGTGCTGTGTTCACGTCCCTCTACTTGAGGACCGATAAGCCAGTTCCAGATTTCCGCCATCGGAACTGTAAGGAAATGCAGTAGAGGAGATCACTGATCGGGCACCCTGTGTCCCTACCCTGATTTATGCATGATTCTCAGAGTGATACTTAAAATATATACTCTGTAAAAAAAAAACAACAACAACACACACACACACCCTAATTACTCCTGTTTGAGAACCAGTCATAATGCCAGAGGGTCATGTTATGATAAGAACAACCACAAGGTGCTACTGTCTAGTACAAGGAACTATATTCAATATCTTGTAAAAATCTATAATGGAAAATAATCTGAAAATGAAGATAGATAGATAGATGATAGAACTGAACCACTTTGTTGCTCACCTAAAACCAACACAGCATAAATCAGCTCTGCTTCCAAAGAGTAACCACAGATTCACTTTAATTTTGTAAATAAAAATCACTCCATTCCCCAGCACTAAGAATTTGATGATCAGTTACCAATGACTTGCAACACACCATGCACAGGTGATCTTGAAATGCAAGGAGGAGCCTGGACTCCATCTCACCCACCTGCAGGGGTGAAGGCAAGCATTCAGGATGCTCTGAGCGTGGTACAACAGGAGAGGTCTGCAGAGATGAGCCGCTGGAAGAACTGGCTAATAAGAGCAGAGCCTCGGTATCGAACATGAGGTACCAAGTAAAGTCATATCTGGGGAGCATGAATGAGACCCAGACACTGAAAAACATGCCATATGGGACTTGCTCACATGGCCAGGCCTGATTTCTAAAGCTAGAGGATAAGATGAAGCTGAGCTGTTCTGCAGCTGAATCCCCAGTCTAAGCGTTCATCAAATTCCCTTCCAGTTTAGCCAGACTAACCCCAAAGTCTGGAGCGAAGAGGACCACATGGATGACGATTAGGTTACCCTGGGCCGTAAGATGGGTGGAGGAGGAGGCTGCCCAGGTAGGACAATACAGTGACACAGGCTAGACATTTACCAGAAGCTCTGCCTCGGTCAAATGGATGGGTCAATTCACATAGCTCAAATTCCCCCAGGTCCTGGTAGTCCCAGTGGTTAGGAATCTGCCTGCCAACACTGAGGACATGGATTCGAGCCCTGGTCTGAGAACTAAGACTCCACATCCACGAGGCAACTAATCCCATGTGCCACAACTACTGAAGCCTGGGTGCCCTAAAGCTCATTTTCTGCAACAACAGAAGCCATCTCAGTGAGAAGCCTGAGAGCCACAACTAGAAAGCGGTGCCTACTCAATGCAACTAGAGAAAGCCCACCCATAGCAATTAAGATCCAGTACAACAACAGCAAAAAAAAATACTTGGTCCTCTCTGATAATAAAGTACAATAGAAGCGAAACAATAAATGTTTGCAAACTTTGATATATTCTGCAAAAATGAAACGCTATTTATTAAAGTATTACCCTAAATATTATTATTTAGGATATAAACACAAAGATATAGCTATGATCATGCCTTGCTTGAAAGAATTAATAGGAGAAATAAATTTGGTAGCTATAAAACAGTCTTAAGTATATGCTATGTGCTTCCACATTGCTCATTAAATGTCACGGAAGTCATATAATAAATCAGTTATTTCATTAACATCCCAGATTCTTAGATGATTTATATAGACACGACTGCAATCTGTCACTCATGCATTAAATAAACCTCCACCATTCTCTCTCTGAAGCTGTAAAAAGGCCCTCTCAGTTGGGTTCCTTGGCGAGGAGAAGGAAGGCGTTTTCATTCTACTGTACAGCAGTCCACACAGCTCCGATGCACTGAGGAAAGAACGCCAGGTGTACGGGCTTCGGATCTTATAACTGTGGGATTTCTTCTCCTCTGCTGCCCAGATAGTCATCGAGAAGAACTCCCCTCCGCCACACTTCTCTTCCCCGATTGCCTCCAAAAAAATCTGAGAGCAACGATTCCTCTGGTCATCGTGGTGGACCCAAAGCACAGTGTAGTTTGTTTCAAAGACTTAAGGGAGGAAAGAAAAAGATCCTAAAACCTCAAACAAGCAGAATCTGGAAGTTGATTTCCTTCCTACACAGACAAGCCAAGAAAAAATGGGAAGTACTTTAAGGATAAAAAAGACATTCTGGAGAAGACAGCAATCTTGGGCACATAAGGAGGAGTTTCGGGGAGAACACATTTGCAAAAAGCATCCATTCATACATATCCTCTCCCAGTTTATATTTCCAATGTCTCTAGAAGGAAAACTGATTGGAGGTGGTTTCAGAAGGGCTTGTTAAGCTTACTCACCAGTGCCGCTGAGACAGGCTGGGACCTGGGACCCTCAGCTGCAGTGCTGCAAAGTTTGCACCTGACACATCTCTCCTCCAGCAACAAAAGACAAAGAGACTACATGGGACTAAAAATAGCCCTGTGCATGCGCAGTTGGGGCAAATTCTCGACCAAAAGGTACAAAGACAAAAAAACATCCAACTGCCATTTCTGAAGAGCGGGGAGCAAAAACCCGGGTGTCGGGAGCGAAAGTCCCCCTCTACTGAACCCCACAAAGGCTGGGCAAAGCACCCGAGCCACCCCTCCAGCAGGACCCCGACACACCTGTCCCCTCATCCCTGTAAGCAGTGAGGGCTTCCCCACCTTGGGCAGTGAGCAAGGCCACCCGTTGCTTGTTTTGCTCCCTCCTGAAGCCAACAGAGGAGCCCCAGTAACGCTTTGCCTGAATTCCTTGCCTTGTGTGCAGTCAATTTCTATCGATTGGGAAAGGCCGAAAACCCTGGTTGGTATCACTCTATGCTGAGGGTGATCAGCATCTCAGATTGTCCTGTCTAGGATGGCTGCTCTGAACAGGATTCTATCCCCCAGAGTTGAAGCCCTTCATGCCCGGTGCATCTGTGTTTGGAGTAAGCTGCCCTGGAGTCTCTGTCATCCAGAAACAGCTGGAGCAGACGGTCAGTGATGACTGAGGTGCTATCTTCACAAGTGAGAGGGTGAGTGTGGGATGTGCAACAGCGACCCAGTAACACTGGCTCACATAGAACAGACGTTTCTTTGTTTTTCCTTCAAAATCCTGGCTGACGCCACAGGCTGCTCTGAGAAGGGCTCCAAAGCCCCTGATGCCTCCCCCCTTCAATTGCTCATTCATCTGTGACTTCACCACCCATGCGGCCACACCCCCACCTCAGCCCCTATGGAGAAGAAAAAGATAAAGTGGGCAAGGGATAAACTAGGAGCTTGGAATTACTCATACACACAAAACAGATCATCAACAAGGACCTGCTGTCTAGCCCAGGGAACTCTATTCAATATTCTGTGATCAGCTATAATGGAAAGAATCTGAAAAAGAATGGACACACACATGTATATAACGGATTCACTATTCAACTATCAGTTCAGTTCAGTTCAGTCACTCAGTCGTGTTCGACTCTTTGCGACCCCATGAATCGCAGCACACCAGGCCTCTCTGTCCATCACCAACTCCCAGAGGTCACTCAGACTAATGTCCATCGAGTCGGTAATGCCATCCAGCCATCTCATCCTCTGTCTCCCCTTCTCCTCCTCCCAACCCATCCCAGCATCAGGGTCTTTTCAAACTCTTCACATGAGGTGGCCAAAGTACTGGAGTTTCAGCTTCAGCATCAGTTCTTCCAATGAACACCCAGGACTGAACTCCTTTGGGATGGACTGGTTGGATCTCCTTGCAGTCCAAGGGACTCGCAAGAGTCTTCTCCAACACCACAGATCAAAAGCATCAATTCTTCGGCGCTCAGCTTTCTTCACAGTCCAACTCTCACATCCATACATGGCCACTGGAAAAACCACAGCCTTGATTAGACGGACCTTTGTTGGCAAAGTAATGTCTCTGCTTTTCAATTTGCTATCTAGGTTGGTCAAAACTTTCCTTCCAAGCAGTAAGCATCTTTTAATTTCATGGCTGCAGTCACCATCTGCAGTGATTTTGGAGCCCAGAAAAATAAAGTTAGCCATTCTTTCCACTGTTTCCCCATCTATTTGCCATGAAGTGATGGGACCAGATGCCATAATCTTTGTTTTCTGAATGTTGAGCTTTAAGCCAACTTTTCCACTCTCCTCTTTCACTTTCATCAAGAGGCTTTTTAGTTCCTCTTCACTTTCTGCCATAAGAGTGGTGTCATCTACGTATCTGAGGTGATTGATATTTCTCCTGGCAATCTTGATTCCAGCTTGTGCTTCTTCCAGCCCAGCATTTCTCATGATGTACTCTGCATATAAGTTAAATAAGCAGGGTGACAATATACAGCCTTCCCGAACTCCTTTCCCTCTTTGGAACCAGTCTGTTGTTCCATGTCCAGTTCTAACTGTTGCTTCCCGACCTGCATACAGGTTTCTCAAGAGGCAGGTCAGGTGGTCTGGTATTCCCATCTCTTTCAGAATTTTCCACAGTTTATTGTGATCCACACAGTCAAAGGCTTTGGCATAGTCAAGAAAGCAGAAATAGATGTTTTTCTGGAACTCTCTTGCTTTTTCCATGACCCAGCAGATGTTGGCAATTTGATCTCTGGTTCCTCTGCCTTTTCTAAAACCAGCTTGAACATCTGGAAGTTCACGGTTCACGTACTGTTGAAGCCTGGCTTGGAGAATTTTGAGCATTACTTTGCTAGCTTGTGAGATGAGTGCAATTGTGCAGTAGTTTGAGCATTCTTTGGCATTGCCTTTCTTTGGAATTGGAATGAAAACTGTCCTTTTCCAGTCCTGTGGCCACTGCTGAGTTTCCAAATTTGCTGGCATATTGAGTGCAGCACTTTCACAACATCATCTTCCAGGATTTGAAATAGCTCAACTGGTATTCCATCACCTCCACTAACTTTGTTCATAGTGATGCTTCCTGAGGCCCACTTGACTTCACATTCCAGGATGTCTGGCTCTAGGTGAGTGATTATACCATCGTGATTATCTGGGTTGTGAAGATCTTTTTTGTAGTTCTTCTGTGTATTCTTGCCACCTCTTCTTAATATCTTCTGCTTCTGTTAGGTCCATACCATTTCTGTCCTTTATTGAGCCCGTCTTTGCATGAAATGTTCCCTTGGTATCTCTAATTTTCTTGAAGAGATCTCTTGTCTTTCCCATTTTGTTGTTTTCCTCTATTTCTTTGCATTGATCGCCAAGGAAGGCTTTCTTATCTCTCCTTGCTATTCTTCGGAACTCTGCATTGAGATGCTTATATCTTTTTATATCTTTCCTTTTCTCCTTTGCTTTTTGCTTCTCTTCTTTTCACAGCTATTTGTAAGGCCTCCTCAGACAGCCAATTTGCTTTTTTGCATTTTTTTCCCATGGGAATGGTCTTAATCCCTGTCTCCTCACAATGTCACAAACCTCCATCCATAGTTCATCAGGCACTCTGTGTATCAGATATAGTCCCTTAAATCTATTTCTCACTTCCACTGTATAATCATAAGTTATGTATAAAATATATACATGATTATATATATATAGTATATATATATATATATATATACATATATATAGTATAAACTAGACTCCAGTATAAAATCAAAGTTTTTTAAAAAGAAAGTGAGTGGAATTTTTAAATTTTATTACTAGAGTATAACTGCCTTACATTGTTGTGTTAGGTTCTGCAGTACAATGAATTGAATCAGCTGTATGTGTACATATATCCCCTCCCTCTCAAACCTCCCTCCCCCATCTCACCCCTCTGGGTCATCACAGAGCACCAAGCTGTGCAAATATATATATATATATAAACACAAAAACACATCATTAAAGAACATATGTTGATATATATGTAAAATGTTTAACTTCTATATGGCAAAAAACTTGATAAGTAAATAATAAAAATCTAAGTGACTGACCCAAAAAAAAGGAAAGAAAGTGGGTGGTGAAGCATGGATCTTCCCCTTAAGAACCAGACATTATATCTGTCACGTTCATGCATAACCTCCCAACCAGAGTTAAATCACAGGGCTGCATGCAGCTGAGAGGAAGCTGAGAAATGTCTGTTCTGGATGCCTTGTGCCCCCTAAAATAATCCCAAGGAAGATGGGGGAAATGCCCCCTGCAGGGCACCTAGCCTCACCCCGACCCCCCTCTTAGTGAGCATACAAGAAAAACCCAAGGACTCCCAGAGAAAGCTTACAGGAACTTTGAAAATGGATTCATATTCAGAAAATACTGTTCTGTGACCTTGTTTCTCACCCAGACGACCTCTGACCTGCAAGCAGTTCAAAGCCAGCACAAAGAGGGTTGGTAGCGTCACCAGGTTGATTTACTTTCTGGAAACATAAGATTTTCCAGAACTTCTTTATTAATTGACATGAGTAAATTTTTCCCCCTTTCCTGTCCGTCAGACAGACACACTCACACCTCAGGATGACTAAGTGTTTTTGTAAGCAGCCTCAAAGATTATAGCTTCGAGGAGATAACCGGGGCCCCTCTCTGTGCACCACGAATGTCTGATGTGGATTTGGGTGCTTTCAATACCAAGTCCAGTGTTTGATCTCCAGTTCCCGGACATTTCTCAGAGGTAAAAGCAGTAATCAAATAGTCCATCAATTCAGGCTTTGGAAAATAGTATTAATGTTCAAAGTTCTTGCCACACTGGTCTTTCCAAACACCCATAATGAAAATGAGAAGTTAACTGACAGTCATCTGGGAAAGTTGTTAAAAGCACAGATTCCTGGTCCCACTTCTCCAGTGAGTCATTAGGGAGTCTGGATTAGATTCCAGGGACCTGTATTTTTAAAAAACTTATAAAAAATTTTTTTAAATGAAACATGTAAGACATGGTCAGATTTGAAGTTCACAAGCTAGTCAGGAGACATTATCCCTTGCTGCAAATAATTGTACTTTGATTTGTTGTTGTTTAGGCTCCCCCAGGGGCTCCGATGATAAAGAATCCACCTGCAATGTAGGAAACACAGGAGACTCGGGATCCATTCCTGGGTCAGATCCCTTGGAGGAGGAAATGGCAACTCACTGCAGTATTCTTGCCTAGAGAATCCCATGGATGGAGGAGCCTGGCGGGCTACAGTCCATGGGGTTGAAGAGAGTCAGATACGACTGAAGTGACTTAGCATGTATGCAATGGAAAGTCTGTTGACATGGGCCTGAGAAACCCATCCTGCCGAGGTCAAATACTGACAGGGTGAGGAATGGGTCTTCAGGTAACACATAGAGAGCTATCACAGACTTGGAGATGCTGTGAGGATAAAGACACTGGTGATGAGGGGTGTGACGGGAGAAGAAACGTGGTCCAAAACAAAGAAGCTCCCCAAGATCAATCATGCGGTTTAGTAGCTACGTTGTGTCCAACTCTTTGTGACCCCATGGACTATAGCCCACCAGGCTCTTCTGTCCTTGGGATTTTCCAGGCAAGAGTACCAGAGTGGGTTGCCATTTCCTTCTCCAGGGGATCTTCCCTACCCAGGGATTATTCCTGGGTCTTTTGCATTGCAGGTGAATTCTTTACCAACTGACCCTCCAGGGAAGCCCCAGATTAATCACAGAAAAGACAGTGCTTGATTATGAAGTTCAAAATAGAACCACAGGTAGAGATTGGGCTTTCTGCTTCTTGTATGAATTAGACTCCCAAGTCTAAAAAAGTATTTGGGAAATGCAATACATTACATAAGAATATAGCATGTGTCAAAAGTCATACTGATGTCATCTTTATTAAAAAACTGATCTTTATTCTTTGAGAACATCTCATAACTATCTTCTTTCAGGAAGTCCTGGGTCACCTAGATAACTGATCACCTGAGTGACCCTACTTCTCCCTTCTCAAACCCTAATTCTCACTCTTACACTCTAAAATAGCCAATAAAGAATGAACTCCCACATCCTGAACACTCCATTTATGACCCTAATAAAGGCAGAGCCCCAGACACACACAGTCTCTGCCTGTGACTTCAGTGTATGGTCTCTCCAGCAAGTATACCCTCCAGGACTTGTGAGTGGTAAAATCTTATTGCTCAAAGTCCCCTATGGTTTCTTGCTGAAGTTCATCCTTTGCTCACAAGACCCAAAGGGTTGCTCAGCCATATTTAGTGGCCCCAGTGGGTGAAATGTCTGTGCAGCTCCCTGTGAGTGATGTGTGCTGGCTGGGCACCATAGACCCTCCTAATCAAGGGCACTACCATCAGTAGGCTCAGGACAGATGGAAGAGCAGGTCTTTTCACAAATGGTGATGGGGCAATTGGGTATCCTTATGGAATACAATGTGTCTTGATGCCTACCTCACTCAGGATGCAAAAATTCATCCAAGGTAGATTAGAGAACTAACTGTAAAAATTACAACTATAAAACTTCTAGAAGAGTCATCAGAGACTATCTCATAACCTGAGGATAAACTAATATTTATTAGACAGTATACAGAAATTACTAAATATCAAATAAAAGGCTGATTAATTATATTTCATCAAAATTAAAAACTCACTAGAAACACAGCTAAGAATATAAAGGGACAAACCACAGGCTGGGATAAACTATTTGTAATACTTATATCTGAAAAAAGAGCCTGGAGATTTTATATATATGTATATGTGTATCCGGAATATATAAAGAATATATCCAATTCAATTATTAAAAGACAATCAAATAAAAACATGGGCAAAGCAATATGAAGGGACAGTTCACAAAGGAATTTGTATGAATAGCCAGTAAACATATGAAAAATACTATATCGTCATTTGCACATGCATGCTAAGCTGCTTCAGCAGTGTCCAACTCTTTTGCAACGCTATGGACTGTAGCCCTCTGTCCATGGGATTCTCCAGGCAAGAACACTGGAGTGGGTTGCCATTCCCTTCTCCAGGGGTTCTTCCTGACCCAGGGATTGAACTCGCATCTCTTACATCTCCTGCATTGGCAGGCTGATTCTTTACCACTGAGCCACCAGGAAAGCCCCATGTTGTCATTGGGGAAATTCAAATTAAATCACAAAGAGATATTACTACCCACCCATTTAATGGCTAAAATTAAAAACATCGGGCACTCGGAAACTGAATGTATTGCTGGTAGGTATATAAATTAATACAACGTTTTGGGAAAAAGTTTAGCAGTTTCTTATAATGTTTCTACCCATAACCCAGCAATTCTTCTAAGTATTTACTTGAGAGAAATGAAAGCATATGCCCACACAAAGACTTGTAAATAAGTGTTTATAGAAGCTTTGTTAATAATAACCTCCGAACTGTAAACAACCCAAATGTCCATCAGCTGATGAGGGAATAAACGTCAGAATGACAAAAAGGTTAGACTGTTCAATCATACAAAGGGTCCTTTCAAGAGACCAGTGTGCTTCCATCAAACCAGAGGGTCTCTAGTGTGTTCTAAGGAGATGTCCTTCTGCCATCTCACCAGCCTCCTGAGACGGAAATGATGATCCTGGCAACATCAGTAGGCATAGCTTTATCAAACAGAATGAAATCCAGTAAAGTTCAATGAAGATTCACAGAACTTCTTAAGAAAATTGTTTCGTCAGAAGCGTTGCCAGCTTGGGTTAAGAGGGATGAAGACAAGAAGGAATAAAAAGAGACTGCTGGCTTCCCCAGATTTTCTGGCAGGAAGCAGGCTATTAAAGCTACTCAACTGCAGATGGGAGACACTTTTCATGAAAAAGGAAAGAGGATTCAGGGGGTGGAACCAAGAGCCCAGAAGTTGGATCTATGAGCCAGGAATAATTATCCCCAGTCCTTGAAATCTAATCAGGAAATGCCCATTTGCTCAGCTGGATTTCAGAACTGCCTTTAACAGAAAGGTAGGTTCTCAACTTCCATTTTCCCATCTTTTGAACCATGCTGTCTGCATCTGTTATTCCGTGCCTGGCCCACCATCGTACGTTGGGAGCCAATGATTTGTGCACTCGTGTCTCAGATCCACAGATGGCAAGAAATTGGGGCCCAGCAGTTATGCTCAATGGATTACATCTAGTGACCTTATTTCCACCTGGCACTGATTTAGATTCTGGATTTGAGCTGATGATGTTTAGATAAGATTCTGGACTTTGAACTGATGCCGTGGTGAGATAAGACTCTTGGGAACTTATGGATTATTTTACATTTGGGAGGGATATAAGTGGTGGAGAGACAGAGGGTGGACTGTGATGGGCAGAAATGTCACATGGTCCCCAAGATTCCATCCTGTGTTGTACACGCCTTGTGTGATGCCCTCTCCTTGATGATGGGCTTGAACTTTGAATATGGAATATGAGCAGACATGCTCCCATGACTGGGTTACAGGTCAGCTCACTTTCGAGGCAACAAAAGGGAAATCATCTTAGGTGGGTTTAATCTAATCAGGGAAGCCCTTACAGAGAAAGGAAGCAATAGTAGCCAGCCTCCTGCTGGCCTGGAGGAAGCAAACCAATGTCTATGTTGTAAGCTAGAATAATCTTTGGTGGCAACATGACCAGGAACTGTGGGTGACCTCTGAGAGCTGAGAGGAGTCCCTGGAAACAGCTATCAGGGAAAGGGGACCTCAGTCATACAATCACGAGGAAAGGACTTTTTCCAACAAGCAGTGAGCCAATCAGAGCACTTTGAACCTCAGATGAGAGTAGACGCCCCAGTCAACAGCTTCATTTCAGCCTGGTGGGACCCTAAGCAAAGAGCCCAGTTAAGCTGTACCCATTCTCATGATCCAGGAACACTGTGAGACAATATCTTTGTGTTGTTTTAAGCTACTAAGTTGTATAGCAATTTGTTACACAACATAGAAAACTAATATATTTTCTTTAAAAGATGATCTTTAAAAAAATAAACATGGAACTACTTCCTGCTTCTTCCCTGAAATCACACCAAACATGCAACTGAGACTCAGACTGAGACAGAGATGAATGAGGTTCTTTACCAGCATCAGTCCATTATTGAGAATGGTGAACACGCAGAGATGCCTTTTACCAAATTTGGAAATTCTAATATTTTAAGATAAATGGATGAAGGAATGGACAGGTAAGGGAGGTACAAAGGTCTTCCAAGAGCTCTCCCCCAGATTGAAGTGATGTGCTGCTACCACAGGATTTTCACGGTGGGTCTCTGCTTCAGACCTCTCAGATTCTCTACTTCAATCTCTTTGAATTTTCCCTTGGAAGTGAACAGAACTGCTTCCCACGTAGCTCAGTTGGTAAAGAATCTACCTGCAATGCTGGAAGCCTGGGTTCAATTTCTGGGTTGGGAAGATCCCCTGGAGAAGGAAATGGCAACCCACTCTAGTATTCTTGCTTGGAAAATCCCAAGGACAGAAGAGCCTGGTGGGCTATAGCCCATAGGGTGGCAAGAGTTGGACCTGACTTAGCGCTGTCTTTCTTTTCTTTCTTTCTTTGGAAGTAATGCATTCTTTGACAACATTCACGGAATGGGAACGGTGAAGTAATAGCATTTCAAAAAGTGTCACCGCTGGGGCAATCCCATTTCCTATGATATATTTGGGTTCTGAATATTCTTTGGACCAAAATATCATTTTAGTGCCTGGCTTCATCTACAGGGACCATTATCATGGGTTTATGGTACCTTGATAAGACATGATTCCAGACACCAATATTTTAATTGACCATTTGATTGAAGGCATAAAAGTTTTTGGATCCCAGGGGAACACATCACATTAAGATCCCAGGTGGGTGAGAGATCAGTCTTTGATAAAGTCAGAAAAGGAGAATTGTGAAGGTGAGAAGGCCAAGGAGAAGAGTTTGACAAGCACATTGTCATACAGATCATTTTTAGGAAAACGGATACCTGGAAGTCAAGTATTTGGAAACTGATTTTTTTAAAACTACCTGGTCTGTGCATCACCTGAAAAGTTTTCATGGAACCTTATTACTTGGTTTGGAAATTGCAGATTTAAATATTCCTGAATAAAAAGTTTAGGAGTGTTAATTTCTAAAAATATGGACCAGGACAAAATGTGTCTTCTCCCATTTTCTTGACTTAAAAGAGACATTTTTTTAAAATTACTGGAAATTACTACAAGAAAACTTGATTCAAAACAACCAGGGACTTTTGGTTTCATTTTAGCTACACACCAGAAAGCCAGGTAGGGTATGTATGTGTGTGCTTTATTCAGTATGTCTCTATAAGACATATTCTGAAAAATTAGCAACTTAAACTGAACTGATAATACAACTTTGAATATTTCTGCATTAGTCAAGTCTTATCTAATATGGTGGCTACACTGACTTATCCAGGCACTAACACCAAGCTCAGGGATGGTGTTCAGTCAAAATATCCCATTGCCCCATAGTAAAAGTCTGAGCATAAGGTTAAATATTACTTTATGGCTCAAAATATCATCATCCAAAAAGACATCCAAAGAGATGACCTCTAGTTTGATGGATGAGAT
Source organism: Ovis canadensis (assembly GCF_042477335.2). Classification (NCBI taxonomy): domain Eukaryota; kingdom Metazoa; phylum Chordata; class Mammalia; order Artiodactyla; family Bovidae; genus Ovis; species Ovis canadensis. The sequence continues at coordinate 26,777,789 of NC_091257.1, read as the reverse complement.
CTTTAAAAGTAACAGTTAACATCTTTGTCCTTTTCATTTTGCTCTTTGACCTGTAGCGTGATCAAAGTCAGGTTTTGGTGAATGTCAGTAGAAAGGTAACATATTTTCAGGACCCACAGTGAAGTTATAAATCTACTCTTTGAGGTGGTACAGATGGAAAGAAGTGTTCACTGCACCAAAACTCTGTGAGCAATTCAGTAACCTTCAGGGAACTGCCATTTATTTTATCCAAAGCCGAGAAAATCAAAACTTAATCCATCTCAAGGGAAGCCAAGGTAATGAAGATGAGCCAATAATATTTTCTTGATTCTGACATAGACATAACGTTTTAGCTCTTTGATACAATAACATGGCTGACTGAGTGAAATGAAGCAAGGAGTATCCTCCATATATATTACTGTGACTTTCCCTTCGTTTTACTTGCTTAAGTGACCCTTTCAGTAAGCAACTGGCAAGTCAGTTTAATTTAGAAAGAGTCATGACCAGGAATTTTTAGAGCAAATTTCAAAAGCCGTTTTGTGGAATAGAAATAAGCCCTAAGTTTGGAAGATGTTTACAAGTCAGGGTTTTATTATATCCCATTCAAATCTGTAAGCAGTTATTACACATAAAATTACGCTTAACACCAGTGATAACAATTTTAATAATAATACCCGCCATTTTTGACTGTTCTGCACCAAGAACTGTTAACAGATATGATTTTGTGCAATTCTTACAGTAATTCTGTGAAGTCCATTTTTTGTATCTCTATTTTATATAAGAGATATATAAGAATTGGGTTATCATAAGACATCAAGGTATATATATGCACACATTGAAATCATAGCATTATCGTCTTCAACTTGGTTTCAATAAAGTACAACTTTAATTTGTCATGCTATGTTAATGTTGCTAATTTTATCAACTTTACACATTTGCTTAATTGAGGGAGGGGGTGAGTGGGGGCTGGAGTGGCATCAGAGAAGTGGAAATTTACAAAAAGAGGGAAAACAATTGATCAATTGAGACAAGGATTCCATCTTCAGATGTAGATTGGAGCAGATAGGAAATTATTTTTGCAGTCTTGAGCTTTCCCAGACACTCTGAGTTTTTGCTTTCCTATTGCTTTCAATTAAAAGCATCCAAACTGTAATGTAAATTTGAATATGATCTTTTGGGGGGAAAAAGTACAAACACCATCAGAGTATAAGCTCTTCATTTGTGTTCAAAGGAACTGTTACTAGATATAATAACAGCGTATGTGCTCAGTCGTGCCTGACTCTTTACAACTCCATGGACTTTAGCCCTCCAGGCTCCTCTGACCATGGGATTCTCCAGGTGAGAATCCTGGAGTGGGTTGCCAGGCCCTCTTCCAGGGGATCTTCCCAACCCAGAGGTTGAGCCTGGGTCTCCTGCATTGGCAGGCAGATTCTTTACCAATTTGCCACCTGGGAAGCCCAGATATAATAAATACAGAATTGTTTTTGCCGTTTAATGGTTTGGTGTTTCACATGTATGAAGAGTGACATTCTTAATCCTATTACTCCGTGGGGAAAGATGGTGGGTAAGTTGAGAGTGGTCACAGACCTCATCCTTCGTCCTCAGTGCTTTTGCTCCCTGGACACCTTTCTTTATGCCTTGGCATCAATAACTGGTTACTTCTAAGTATATGTTAGGCTTCTCAGGTGGTGTTAGTGGTAAAGAACCCACCTGCCAATGCAGGAGACATAGGAGACTCGGGTTCAGTCTCTGGGTCGGGAAGACCCCCTGGAGGAGAGCCTGGCAACCCACTCCAGTATTCTTGCCTGGAGAATCCCATGGACAGAGGAGCCTGGTGGGCTACAGTCCATGGGGTCACAGAGTCGGACGAGACTGAGCAACTTAGCATGAGCACGCATGAAATCACATGTTAAAATACAGTTAGTGAGTGATGACCCCTTTTAAGTTCATGTTCCATAATGACATCAATTTATTTGAATAGTTAGCTTAAAAAGCCATCATACTGAACTAGGCATAAGCACATTGACATATAGGTGCCTTTTATAGCCCTGTTCCCTCTACACTGTCATCTATCACCTCCTTCTTAAACAGCAAAGGTTCCCTGTAAATGCCCCAGTTAGACATAATTACTAAGCATTTTGCCATCATTTTCTAGATTAACTCACTAATTATACAACCTGCAGCAATGAGTCAAGATCTTGGTGAAACACCTGCAATGAGGTGTACAAATCCTTTTGTAAATGGCTTGAAATCAAAGCAAGCTCATCCCTATTGACAGACGAGACTGCAGTTAAGTCAGTCTCTCTCTTTTTGCCCCAGTTTTTGCAAGTTCTAAAATGCGAGTGGGTGACTCTTGGGAATTAACTCTCTGAGACAGCGCTGGGTCCGTTTTCAGCTTTACAGCAGTGGGCATTTGGTCTGGTTTGGGACAATGGATATTATGTCTTCTCCTGGCATAGATTAGAAGAAGAAACATGAGCAAAATGTACCCCTATGGTTGATAGCCATCCATGTGTAAAAGGATTAGAAAGAAGATTTAGTAGTTTAAAAGGTAGGCTCCAAGGATAAATCACCAGCTTTTAGATCCTGGTTCTTCTCCTTCTCAGTTGCATAACCTTAGGAAAATTATTTGACCCTTTAAAAAATGTTTTCTTTTTTGATATCGAGGTGTAGTAGATTTACAATATGTTAATATTTTCAGATGTGCACCATAGTAATTCACTATTTTTGTAAATTATATTCCACTTAAAGTTACTACCAAATGATGGCTGTTTCCCACTGTGCTGTGCAATATTATCTGAGTTGCTTATTTATTTTATAAATAGTAGTTTGTACCTGTTAATCCTCTACCCCTATCTCCCCTCTCCTCCTTACTTCTCCCCACTGGTAACCACTAGTTTCTTCTCTATATCGGTGAGTCTGTTTCTGTTTTGTTATAACATATGCACTTGTTTGTCCTATTTTTTGGCTTAAGATATAAATGATAACAGAGATTTGTCTTTCTCTTTTTGACTCATTTTCCTAAGCATGATACTCTAGGTCTATTCACATTGTTGCAGAATTTCATTCTGTGCAATGACTGAGTCATATTCCATTGTGCCACGCTTTCTTTATTCATTTATCTGCAATAAAGGAAGCTATCGAAGGAATAAAAAGACAACCTACTGGATGGGAGAAAATATTTGCAGATGATATGACTTTGTTGTTGTTCAGTTGCTCAGCCGTGTCCTGCTATTTGCAGCCCCATGGACTGCAGCACTCCAGGCTTCCCTGTCCTTCACCATCTCCCGGAGCTTGCTCAAACTCATGTCCATTGAATTGGTGATGCCATCCAACCATCTCATCCTTGGTCGTCCCCTTCTCCTGCCTTCAGTCTTTCCCAGCATCAAGGTCTTTTCCAATAAGTCAGCTCTTTGCACCAGGGGGCCCAAAAAATGATATGACTGATAAGGGGTTAATATCTAAAATTTATAAATAGCTCATAATAAAACAATATCAAGAAAATAAAGAAACCAATCTAAACACAGAAGACATGAATAGACATTTTTCCAAAGAGATGACCCACAGGCATATGAAAAAGTGTTCAACATTGCTATCATCAGAAAAATGAAAATCAAAACTACCAAGAGATATTGCATCACATCTGCCAGAATGACTATCATCAAAAAGTCTACAAACAGCAAATATCAGCAAGGATGTGGGAAAAGGGAACGCTCCTACCCTGTTGGTGGGAATGTAAATTGGTATAGCCACTATGGAAAACAGTATGGAGGTTCCTCAAAAAACTAAAGATAGAGCTTCCATATGACCCAGCAGTTCCAATCCTGGGTATATATTGGGGAAAAAAATGAAAACACTAATTCAAAAAGATACATGTATCCCAATGTTCATAGCAGCACTATTTACAATAGCCTAGATATGGAAGCAAACTAAGTGTCCATCCCCGGATGAATGAAAACTTGATCCTTTTAAGTTTTGTCTTCCCATTCTGCAAAATGGGTGTAGTAATAGTACCTATCACAGAATGTTGTTTTGAGAACTCAGTGCTTATAAAGTGCTCAGCCACAATGTTTATTAATGGTCAAGAAAATTTAGCTTAAAGGGACTTCCCTGGTGATCCAGTGGTTGAGACTCTGTGCTTCCATTGCTGGGGACATGGGTTTGATCCCTGGTTGGGGAACTAAGATCCCACATGCCCCATAGTGTGGCCAATTCTTAATTAACATTAATTAATTGCATTTTTTTTTAAAAAAAGAGGCAGGTAACTCATCTACTCAGCAGAGGGAAGGGAAAGTTTGCAAGCTGAAAGTAGAGAAGAGGAATGAGGGGATGGGGTATTCCAAATTAACATACAGCTTACCTCTTTTCTTCTTGGTTTTCACCAGCCCATTCCTAACTACTTCCAAGCAAATCATTTTCATTACAAAATTAATCTCTACTAACACATTTCACCAGATTACACGGGAAATTCAACATTCATGGGCCCCAGGCTCAGAAGGACAACACAAGTGACAGAATGTTCTCCTATCTCTATCCTGAAATTCAAATAATTTTTGTACAAAGGATCCTGCTTTTTTATTCTGCCCTAGACTCTGCAAATTATGAAGACAGTCTTGCTCCCAGTATAAGGTCTGGGTCACGTTATGCTAAAATGATATCCATTCCTTTCCAATCCTGTGTTTCATTGGAAAATCTTATTTTATTAATATAAATTTAGAAAGTGTGGAGTCCAACCATCCTTCTCAAATCCTGAAATTTCCACCCCTGCCCTTTGCTACAGGTGATGTCAGGACCAGTACACAAGAAGCAAGGATGGGAGGTCACACCAGCTTGAATTCCCCAAGATGAAGCTCACAAACTAGTAAGTCCACTAACAGTGATTCCCCAGCTTCTTTGGCACCAGAAATGGGTTTCATAGAAGATGATTTTTCTACAGACTGGGCTTTGAAGGGAAGGCTGGGGGATGATTCAAGTGCATTATATATATTGTGCACTTTATTTCTATTATTATTACATCACCTCAGATCACCAGGCGTTAGATCCTAGAGGCTGGAGACCCCTGCTCTAAAGCTGATTTTGCACATAAGTGGAGGAGAGCAGGGGTACCCTCTGTTTTCATGGGAGTTGCCTCCTTCCTTTCTCTATTATCTCATAGCAGCTGGAAACACAGCTTCAATTATCGGTGCAGGGCTTCCCTGGTGGCCCAGTGGTAAAGAATTCATCTCCCTATGCTGGAAACAAGGGCTCAATCCCTGACCCAGGAAGATCCTCTATGCTGAGGGCAAATAAGCACAAATAAGCACCAGGGGCAAATGTGCAACTACTGAGCCTGCGCTCTGGAGCCCAGGAGTCCAGGAGCCCTAGAGTCCGTGCTCCACCACGAGAGAACCCACCGCAATGAGAAGCGAGTGTGCAGCTAGAGAGCAGCCCCCACTCACTGCAACTAGAGGAAAGCCCATGCAGCAACGAAGACCCAGCACAGCCAAACACAAATAACAGGTATTCTAAAGAAACGGTCAATGCATTGTCACGAACTGTAGTTTTCTTCTTAGAGGTTTGTAGACTCCTAGTTCTCCAAATGTTTTCGCCCACACTGTATCATTGGATCATCATGATATCCATGCAGCAGGCAGGTTGGATCTTATAATGCTGGGTAGCAATAATCTAAAGAACGCATATGAGAAGCCAGGCAAATCAGAGTCTGATCTTGTCTCAACTGCTTCCTTGTCTACAAAATAGAGTTCTGTAGAGACTGAAGGTGGATATGTGTAAACTATGAGTACAATGCCCGGTGTGCAACAGGTACTTGGTAGGCAGGAGCTTTTGCTGTGTGCATGCTTCCCTAGGGAGAATTGAGGACAATCTTGGTCCTGATGAGGACTCATCTTGCATCATCTGGACCGAGATCTGTCTCTGGCATTTCCCAGAATGCGCCATGCTCTCTCACAGCCCCTTGGCTTCTCACCTGTTGCTCTGCCCAAAATTGCGGCTGCCATGTTCCACCCGGCCACCTTCCATTGAACTTTCAGGCTCATTCCATGTGGCCTTTTTTCTGAACCTTTCCCAGAATAGCCCTCCTGCGCTAGGTGATCCTTCTTGGGCTCCCATCTTCCTCTCTTCTTATCTCCATGGTTACACTGTGTCGGGTTATAGCCGTCTGTTCCCACTTTATCACCTCTGTTGTCTCTGAACCGACCTGTGGGGCTGGAGCTGTGTCTTCAATCTCTGTTTCTGTAGCCTCTGAGTAAATACTCAGTAAATATTTGCTCCTACATGAATAAATGCATAAGTGGGTTTTAAAAGGTAACGAGGAATTAATTAATTTGCTTTGCACGTGTGTCCCCTGGTAACAGATGTGAGGTGCAAACCAGCCTTTCTAACATCCTGGAGATAAGCCAGCATTCCTTTTTAAAGCTGCAAGCAGCAGGACACAATTTCTCTAAAGAAAAATGTTGCTTGAATCTGGTGGAATCTGGCCTGTGGCCCCGGTATAGAAATGGTAGAGGGATGAATCTGGGTTCGGGGAAGGAGCCTCCCTTGATTGCAAAGATCATTTTCCCTGGCACTAGTCAAAGCAGAAGACAGAGACAGCTGTGCCTCCCAATGACATCACTTGGCCCTGCCTTGCACAACAGAGGGAAAAACTGGCAGGGCAAGCTTCCAGTTTATATACACACGACTGGGTCACAGTCAAGATTTCCCATCCCTCTCTCCACCCCTACTGATCCCAGCACTGAAAATGCTCTTGGAACCCTGGATAAAACTGTCTGGAGGGACTTCTCTGGTGGGTCCAGTGGTTAAGACTTCGCCTTCCCAGATAGGGAATACCGGTTTGACCCCTGATCAGGGAGCTGGTCGAAATTCAAAGCATAAAACAGAAGCAATATTGCAAAAGATTCAGTAAAGACCTTATAAATGATTCACATTAACAAAAATCTTAAAAAAAACAAGCCAAACTCTACATCAGATTTGCAGCCGTGAATTCAAGGCACTGTTTCATTTCCATCTCGTCCCTTTATGCATTCATTCCTCCCACCCAGCCTTCACCCAAGACACCCACACTCTTCAATTTGAGGATTATCATCTCTAGGCATTTCTTTATACTTAAACTAGAGAGGTTCTTAAAGCTCTAGAGTATTGCTTTACATTTTTCGACTTTATATGTTATATCATGCTGTACAGATTCATCTTTAACTCTGTTCTGTTTTTCCAATATGATATTGTCAGACTTATGCACCCACGTGCATTAGTGGGTGCTGCTGAATGAGCAGCAAATCCCTTGGGTTAGCATCACACAGCACAGATGCTGGCTTGCGACATGCTACGGAGGCCTGGTGGACTGGGAAGCAGGGGCATGTCACATCGCTCACAGGGTCTTGCTGCTTCTCATCTCCAGGTAAACACATATCCAGGTGTCACTGGGCTGGGGGTAGCTGTGGTCTGTTTTACTACACATACGAGGCTGATCTCATTTCCTAAACTTAGTTCATATGTGAATATATAATCCAATAGTCTATTGTGGCCAGAATAACAGGAGGCTGGAAGTCAGAAACCTTGACTCTCATCCCACTCCTGTCATAAGAACCAGGGGATCTCTGGCAAGTTGTTTCACCTTTCCAAGCCTCATTTCTCATGTTGAGCATTACTTGATTTCCAGAAGCTGTACAGGACTGTGGGAAACATTTATAGGGTAGGATGTGGTACGGTGGTTGAACTTTGTACAGAGGATGAAGTGATACTCACTTTCCAGGTGGGAGTGACCAGACAAAGCACCTGATTTTCTGAGCCTCACTTATCTCCTCCCCACCAACTGAGGAAATGGTGACTCAATTAAGGAGCTTAGTCTAGGCTGACACGTGAAAAGTGATCAGTGTCACGTGCTGGTCGTTATATTTCTCTGGGGATCGTCTCGTCTCATTCCTTAGTGTAATCTCGGTCCTTCTGAAAGTCTGCCCTGTACCAGTTTCCATGAGTCTACAGAGCCGGTCTTCCATCTCCTGCTATGGAGCAAAGTATCAATATGATGGTGCTGAGACCTGCGCCGCCCGCTGCTGGCACTCTGCTGATTCTGACACCATGGATGGGTATGCACTACTTTTCTCATCACATTTCCCTGAATTAAAAACAACAACAACAACAAGAAAAAGAGAGGGCTTCCCTGGCAGTCCGGTGATTATGACTTCACACTTCCACTGCATGCCACATAGCACAGCCAAAAACAAACAAAACAACAACAAAAACAAACCCTTTCCCAGTTTTTTTTGTTTTTTTGTTTTTTCAACTGATTGTTCATGATTGTTAATTGTTATTTTCAATCCTTTTTCTTCTGAGCACTCAATAAAGTCAGACTGGGAAATGACAACCTTGCCCCTCCATCTCCAGCAAAGACTATTTTTGTTTCTAGATCTTCTATTCCTTACTTTCATCTCTTACGATGAGCACTTTTCCAGGGAAGAGAAGCTGGTTTTGTTCCTCAACATCAGATAGCCCTGCCCGCCTTGGCTCTGGCCAATGAGCAGCTGCCTCTAAACTCCACCTGCCCTGCAGATGCCTGGAAGTGCTTTTCAGAAGTGCCTGCCTGTCTCCAGCCTCCAGAGGCCTGACCTTCAGTGCTTTTAAAAGAGACTTCTCAGTGCTTTGGGGAAGGACAAAACTTCTGGCCCCCTTTCTATGCCCTTGGACATAGTTGGTGGAATGGTAGAATCTTTGCCAACAGAAATGTCCGCATCCTAATCCCTAGACCATGAACATGCTAACTTACCAAAGGGGACTTTGCAGGTGTGATCAATTTAAGGATTTTGAGATGGGGAGAAGGTTCTGGATGGTCAGGTGGGTCCAATGTAATCACAAGCATCTTTGTGGAGAGAGACTAGTCAGGGTTGCTGCTGCTGCTAAGTCACTTCAGTTGTGTTCGACTCTGTGTGACCCCATAGATGGCAGCCCGCCAGGCTCCCCCGTCCCTGGGATTCTCCAGGCAACAACACTGGAGTAGGTTGCCAGTTCCTTCTCCAATGCATGAAAGTGAAAAGTGAAAGTGAAGTCGCTCAGTCATGTCCGACTCTTAGTGACCCCATGGATTGCAGCCTACCAGGCTCCTCCGTCCACGGGATTTCCCAGGCAAGAGGACTGGAGTGGGGTGCCATTGTCTTCTCCGAGTCAGGGTTAGGGAAGGAGTTGTGATGATGAGAGCAGAGACATGGGTGGGTGTGAGGTGGATTTGAAGACATAACGCTGCAGGAGAAATGAACCAAGGGATACGGCGGCCTCTAGAAGATGGAAAAGGTAAGGACACATTCTCTCCCTGAGCCTCTGGAAGGAGCATAGCACAGCCCTGCCATCATCTTGATTTTAGGACCTCTGACTTCCAGAACCATGGTGTGATACATTTGTATTGTTTCAACCGCTAAGTTTGTGGCAGTTTGGTGCAACAGGAATGAGTCACTAGAACAGAGGGTGAGTGAGCACATTTTATGTCGTAAACCCACTGCGTATCTGTCTCCTTAAATCCATTGACTCCTTCATCTGCCGTAAGCCAAGGCGTTCTGGTGTCCAAAGTCCTTTCGTTCTGTGTCTGTTTCAGCCAGCCCTCCACGCAAACCATTTGCAGCTTTTGAACTCACACACTGAATCTAGAACCTTTAGCAAGCGCCCCTGTTTGATAAACGCCGCCTAATCTAAAATGGTTTTCTTTCCTTCCTGCATTATGCTCTTCAAAATCCACTCCCACCCTCTCTTCCCTGGTTTCTGCTGATATTAATGAGCACATTTTGCAGTTCCTTAAGTGGGTGAGACTTCTCCCAAGTCAGGCTTGAAATTCCCTCCCTGAGTCTTCATAGGGAGCCTGACTGCAGCCTTGTCAGAGGAGAGAAACTGGGACCCTGGAGGCAATTAGAGAACAGTCATCCCCCTCTTAGGTCGTCACCCCAAGTGAGCGCATTCCATGGAGCAACAGGGCAGGAAGGTCTTCTGCAGGTGAGGCCACTTCATTAAGGCTGTGCACGCATGCTCAGTCGTGTCCAACTCTTTGTGGGCACATGGACTTTGGCCCACCAGGCTCCTGTGTCCGTAGGATTTCCCAGGCAAGAATACTGGAGTGGGTTGCCATTTCCTACTCCAGGGGATCTTCCTGACCAGGCATGGAACCCATGTCTCCTGCACTGGGAAGCGGATTCTTTACCACTAGTGCCACCTAGGAAGCCCTCGTTATAGTTGGAATCTGCCTAAATATCCTCCTTCCACTCCTCTCTCTCAGCATTGTCCTATTTCCACACACACACAAAAAGATGCTGTGGGGCTGGAAGTGGAAAATCCCTGATATAATTCAGCGACCCATGAAGGCAGGCCACGTCTGATCTTTAGATGCATCAGCCTGTGACTATAAAACTTGAGATGTTTTCAGAGCATCCATACAAGTTCCTTGGCTCTCTTTTCCTTAAAAATAGATTTTGAACCCTGAACTTACTACACATTTATTTTTTTTTCCACTAAGCTTTCTGGCAGAATAAAAAAAAACAAAAACAAAAAACAAAAACCAGCTTATATTCCGTAGGTAGGACATCCTTGTTGCTTTCAAATTCAATCAGATAAGATCACATCTCCACATTTCCTGACTCTTCTGGGAGTACCAAGTACTATTGGGGTAAAAGTTCAGGTGCAGAGAATAGACTTCAAGCTGGCTGGTTTAAGTAAGACCTTTATCACAGGCTATTGAACACATTCCAAAATCAAAGGGAAACTGCAGAAACAAACTCCAGATTGTACTTTCTTCTAGGAACAACTTTTAAATTATACGGCAGGATCTGGCAGCCTTGAGAATTGTTGCTTCTGCCATGATCCAGCATCAGGAGGCCGCCAGCCCAGGGATAAAAGCGGCCTGCACGCTCTCTGGACCCAGAATCACGCTAGCTCTGCTATTACCCAGACAGAAAGGAGGCTCCTTGCTCATCTCACATTCAAATCCCAAGCACATGTTTCTGCTCAGCAGATCTACATCATATCCAGAAAACCTGAGGGCAAGGGAGTTCTAGGAGATGCGAGCTTTAGCATCCCAATCTCTGCTCTAGGAAGGCAGGTGAAGAAACCCATCCACAGTGTTGGCTCACTTCCCTTGAGGGTTCCTAGGTGAATTACTGTCAAGGAAAATGGTTCAGTGCTGGTAATCTGAGCCAAGGGGCCGCACTGGTGAGTTTGAGACATGTCAAGAATCTCTTCTTGGCAAATGAGCTGGAAGTCAGAGCAAACTCTGAGAGGAAGGAGGACCAGTGGTCTTGCAAGTGAGGAAGGAAATTCAACCTCAGTTCACCTAGGAGTCAGTTCAGAAATTTGAACTCTGAATTGCGTTCCATTGTTATCTTTTTGTGTTTTGGGTTTCTCTTCACAATTTCTTTTATCATCATCTTCTTTCTTTTTTTTTTTAAGTTCTCAAACTGCACTTCAGAAAGAAAGAGAAAAAAAGATTACTCTATTCAAGATAGCTGAAGCAATAGTGAGAAAGGAATGGGTCCTATCAGAGGGGAATTCCCTCCCATAAGCTTCTCACTTCAAGAATTCTCAGCTTCTGTTGAATTTGGAAAGGGGAGCATTGTTTTTATTTTGAAATTTGGATCTATATGATTAGCTATGTGAAAGCCTGTGTGTTGCATGAATGCTAATTAATTACTCCTTATTTAAATAACAACAATCAAGCCATTGTTCAAGCTGCACTAATTTGCATATGCAAATGATGTTTTTCTCCGCTACTCGAAACTCACTGATCACAGCTGCATGAAAAATGTCTACTTTATGAAGTTTCCATCGATCTTCACATGATAATGCTTAGTTATGCAGAACTGACTAGCATTTGCAAATGAAGGGATTCTGACTTTCATTTATGTCTACCTTTAGCTCCCAGAATTGCACAATTAATCCCTGAGGACTTATGAAGAGTAATCATTTAATAGGGAATCAAATAATAAAACATTTAAACTGGGGTGCACATATGTGAACGAGCTTGAGAATGCATGTGCTTCAGATGAATTTGATTTCTGTAAGAGCAATAATCCCTAAGAGCCTGGAGCAGCTCATATGGGCAAGAGTCTTCCCACGACTAAGACTGTTCTCGTCTCTGCATCTTTTTCCACTTAACCAGAAGCATTTTTAAACTACTGTTTTGGGGACTTCCTTGGTGGTTCATTAGTTAAGACTCCATTCTTTCACTGCAGGGGATACAGGTTCCATCCCTGGTCAAGGAACTAAGATCCCACATGCAAGGTGGTCTAGCCAAATAAAATATACTGTTTTTCTACATTTAAACCATCAACTTACCCCAGAATTTTGCAACAAAGTCAGAGAAAGGCCATTATTTAATCATAGTTGAAGTGGCTACATAAGCAGTTTCAATATCTCCCACCAGAAACCATTGGCTCAAAGTTTCCTCGACACACACCAAGACTGATTTGCTATCATTATTTCAATGTATATTGGAGGTCTGCATATGTTTAAAGAGAAACGGCCTCTAGGCCTCCAAACCGAAATCCTTGGTCATAAGAAACACTTTTTCCCCCTAATTAGTCTAGAAGCCAAATAGACTCTTAAAGTAAACTTGGGCGTTTGTTAAAATCCAACATGAATAATTCTTTTTTTAAAAAAAAATCCAAGTTTTCTCTTCATTGTGCAGGTCCAATCCTGAACCACATGGATCCTCTGGATCTTAAACACTGTGTGATTGACCTCAGACTTTCTGAGAATTTCAAGATTAGCGTGTGTGGTTGAATATGTAACTATCTCCAATTAAAACATCCTTCTTTAGTATGGGCTATTGATTAATTTGTTATTTGTTAGCACATTTTCCTGTGTTTACTATCTAAGACACAGTCCCAGAGAGGAATTCTCCATGAAATACCTTGTTAATGATAATTTACAGTATAACAGTGGATTTTAACTATTTCTTGGAGAACAGATGTGATTCTGAATAATCAGTTTTATTATTTATCTGCTTCTCTCTTCTGTCTTGTGCAGACAATATTTATCAACTGGATAACTTTTCTTGTATGATCAAGGGAGTAGTCACATGCTTGTAGTGTGTAACTGGGAGAAAAAATTTCCTAAGACTAAGGGGAGTTGGGAAAAGGAGTACATCAAGGCTGTGTATTGTCACCCTGATTATTTAACTTATATGCAGAGTACATCATGAGAAACGTTGGGCTGGAAGAAGCACAAGCTGGAATCAAGATTGCCAGGAGAAATATCAATAACCTCAGATATGCAGATGACACCACCCTTATGGCAGAAAGCGAAGAAGAACTAAAAAGCCTCTTGATGAAAGTGAAAGAGGAGAGTGAAAAAGTTGACTTAAAGCTCAACCTTCAGAAAACGAAGATCATGGCATCTGGTCCCATCACATCATGGGAAATAGATGGGGAAACAGTGTCAGACTTTATTTTGGGGGGCTCCAAAATCACTGCAGATGGTGATTGCAGCCATGAAATTAAAAGACGCTTACTCCTTGGAAGGAAAGTTATGACCAACCTAGATAGCATATTAAAAAGCAGAGCTATTACTTTGCCAACAAAGGTCCGTCTAGTCAAGGCTATGGTTTTTCCAGTGGTCATGTATGGATGTGAGAGTTGGACTGTGAGGAAAGCTGAGCGCCGAAGAATTGATGCTTTTGAACTGTGGTGTTGGAGAAGACTCTTGCGAGTCCCTTGGACTACAAGGAGATCAAACCAATCCATTCTGAAGGAGATCAGCCCTGGGTGTTCATTGGAAGGACTGATGATAAAGCTGAAACTCCAATACTTTGGCTAACTGATGCGAGGAACTGACTCATTGGAAAAGACCCTGATGCTGGGAGGGATTGGGGGCAGGAGGAGAAGGGGGCAACAGAGGATGAGATGGCTGGATGGCATCACCGACTTGATGCACATGAGTTTGGGTGAACTCCGGGAGATGGTGATGGACAGGGAGGCCTGGTGTGGGGTGATTCGTGGGGTTGCAAAGAGTTGGACACGACTGAGCAACTGAACTGAACTGAAGGGGAGTTGATATATATTGTGACTGGCTATATAGGCCAATTATTTTATTGATTCTCATAAACTGTTAAAACTCATTCAGAGGTTTCATGTTCTTAGATGGTTATCATTCAGAGACTGTCTGAAAATATATCAAAGGGCTCCTGGGAGCATCAACAACTTTAGTTGGAAATAACATCTATCTTCATAACAAGAACACCCTCCTTGGCCTGGCTTCCTTACCTGGTCCTGTAAGGAGGGCAATGTTTCTCTATCTTCCCAGAATAAGAACTGACGCCAGTGAGAACCCAAATAGGAAAGCTACATATTTTTAGATTTTTACCAGATTAATCAACTGTGTTTGGTAACTTTCATATACGTGTGCTAAGTCACTTCAGTTGTGTCCAACTCTGTGCAACCCTTTGGACTATAGTCTGCCAGGCTTCTCTGTCCATGGGATGTTCCAGGCAAGAATACTGGAGTGGGTTGCCATGCCCTCCTCTCAGGGATCTTCCGACACAGGAATCGAACCTGTGTCTTATGTCTCCTGCGTTGGCAGGTGGGTTCTTTACCACTAGCACCAGCTTTCATATAAGCACATGTGAAAACTTGCTCCCACGGAGTTTTGGTTTATAAAAATTTTATTATTTTATTTTTGGCCGTGCTGGATCTTTGTTGCTGTGCGAGGGCTTTTAGTTGTGGCAAGCGGGGGTCAGGGGCGCCTACTCTCTAGCTGTGATGCGTGGCCTTCTCATTGCAGTGGCTTCTCTTGTTGTAGAGCATGGGTTCTAGGGCACACAGGCTCAGTAATTACGGTGCATGGACTTAGTTGCTCCTTGGCATGTAGGATCTTCCCAGACCAGGGGCCGAACCTGTGTCCCCCACATTGGCAGGCAGACTCTTCACTCCTGGACCACCAGAGAAGTCCCCACATTGTGACTCTTTCGTCTTTTGTCCAGGGGTGGCTTTGCCCATTTGATAGGGGAAGTCTGCGGGGCACCAGCCCTCTTGCCAGTGGGTGAATTGCTGGGACAATCCTTGACTTTGTGCTGGGAGCCAGTGACTAAGAACTCCATTTCTGTCTTGGACAGGCAACTCCAACGAACATCGTGCACCATTCCTCAGGCGGTCCTCAGGGTTGAGCCTGAGCTGCCCACACAGTAGCCGACTCTGTGAGGCACCCTTTGGTTGCCTTTCCCACCCTCTCTCTCACTTTCTCCTCTGCTCCCCATTCCCAGACTCTGAAAGCACTTCTCAAAGTAAATTATTTCCATAAGGATTCTTGTTTATAGTTCTGCTTTTGGGCGGAAAGCCAAGCATGGAAAAAATGCCATGCTAAATTATTGGGTTAGCCATGAGTAAAGGATTCACGTAAAGTCAGGTCAAACTCTAAGGCACGCACTAGCCACACCTGCTCTCCTCCACCCTGTGTAATGATTTAACCTCTAATCAGTAACAGAGCAGCTCCACTGAGATGACGGCTCAGTCAAAAGTTGTTGTCATTATGTACGGTTCGAAACCAACAATGTGCTTTACCTTGCAGTTCAGTCTATGGCTTATTATCTCTAAAACTCAAGACAAATGCTCATTCTCATCATTTTCCATCATATCAACAAACTTATCTGAGTGTTTCTTCTGCATGTATGCATTTTCCAAATATGATCTAAGTCTTGGGATCAAGCTTACAAAACTAAAATGTAAATGATAAAAAAAAAGACCTAAGGGCAAAAGTTAATAATATGAAGTAGCATATTTCTACAAACTAAATAAATGGCACAAAAGATCATTAGCTTTAGAGTGGCTGCTCAGGGAAGAGGTGTAACTTGATTGAGTTGGATGTCCAAAGGACTGAACAGGCAGAGGACTGGACAGACAATTCCAGGCTGAGGATTTGTTTAAGCAAGAATGCAGCATGGGATGCACATGGTGTGGTCAAGAAAGAATTAGTCAGCGGGTTTAGGGGAGAGAACTTTTATGGAAGTTAATGAAGAAATTTGGAGATGTAGGTTGGTTCTATACCATGGGAAAACATAAAGATTAGAATGAGAAATCCGGATGCTTATTCCACAAACAGTAGAGTCTTTTTGACTCCTTGGTTGCAGTGCTTGAAACTTTTAGACCAGGAGCCATAAGAAAATATCTGAGGTCTTAAAAGGTAGAACACACACAAGAAAGAGACCACAGCCTGTTCTAGAGCCACACAACTCCTCCCCTCAAATCTTGGGAAGAGTAAGAAATGAACGTGGGGACTTAGAATAATGCTTGAACAAAGCAGAAGTGAGAGGGAAGACTTTATCATTTGAGCCTGAATCTTCCAGGTATCTTAGGTATCTCAATGATACCGCTGGGTTTTTCTGAGCAAATCCACCTCTTTTTACAGAAATCATTACCCCTAGATTCTAAGACTGAAAAGATGCTTCTAAAAAAATTTAACCACATAATATATTCAAGATTTTATTCTTTTTTACTTAAAAACAGTAGCTTTTTATTTACTTAAATTTATTTTTAAATGGGGGGAAATTGCTTTGCAACATTGTGTTGGTTTCTGCTGCATGACAACTCAAATCAGCCATAATCATAATATATTGCCTCCCCTCAACCCCGCCCCGCTAGGTCATCACAGAGCGCCAGGCTTCCCCGCCCCTCTAGGTCATCACAGAGCGCCAGGCTTCCCCGCCCCTCTAGGTCATCACAGAGCGCCAGGCTTCCCCGCCCCTCTAGGTCATCACAGAGCGCCAGGCTTCCCCGCCCCTCTAGGTCATCACAGAGCGCCAGGCTTCCCCGCCCCTCTAGGTCATCACAGAGCGCCAGGCTTCCCCGCCCCTCTAGGTCATCACAGAGCGCCAGGCTTCCCTGCCCCTCTAGGTCGTCGCAGAGCGCCAGGCTGGGCTCCCTCTGTCATATAGCAACTTCTTACCAGCTATCTATTTTACACAGGGCGGTGTATATATGTCGATGGTACTTTCTCCATTCCTCCCATCTGTCCTTCTGCCATTGTGCCCACGAGTCCATTCTCTATATCTTAGTCTCCATTCCTTCCCTGCAAACTCGTTCATCAATGCCTTTTTTCTAGATTCCAAATATATGCATTAATATACAATATCTGTCTTTCTGACTTACTTCACTCTGCATAACAAGCTCTAGGTTCATCTACCTCACTAGAACTGACTCAAATCCATTCTTTTTATGGCTGAGTAATATTCCATTGTATATATGTATATTCAAGACTTCAAATGATAAAATAATTAGGCAGGATGGAGCAGAAAAAGGGCTTTAAAATTCACAATAAGAGGATGGACTAAGATGCCTCTTTCAAAATTTATTTTATTATTACTTCCTTTTATTTTACATTCTAATAATTCAAAAAACTAAGATCGTGGCATCTTGTCCCATCTAACTTCATGGCAAATAGATGGGGAAACAATGGAAACAGTGACAGACTTTATTTATTTTCTTGGGCTTCAAAATCACTGCACATGGTGACTACAGGCACAGAATTGAAAGATGTTTGCTCCTTGGAAGAAGAGCTATGACAAGCTATGACAGCATATTAAAAAGCAGAGACATTACTTTGTCAACAAAAGTCTGTCTAATCAAAGCTCTGGTTTTTCCAGTTGTTATCTATGGATATTAGAGTTGGACCATGAAAAAGGCTGAACACCAAAGAACTGATGCTTTTGAACTGTGGTGTTGGAGAAGACTGTTGAGAATCCCTTGGACTGCAAGGAGATCTAACCAGTCAATCCCAAAGGAAATCAATCCTGAGTATTCATTAGAGAGTCTGATGCTAAAACTGAAGTTCCAATACTTTGGCCACCTGATGTGAAGAGCTGACTCATTAGAAAAGACCCTGATGCTGGGAAAGATTGAGGGCAGGAGGAGAAAACGATGACAAAGGACAAGATGGTTGGATGGCATCACCGACTTGATGGACATGAGTCTGAGCAAGCTCCAGGAGCTGGTGAAGGACTGGGAAACCTGGTGTCCTGCAGTCCATGGGGTCGCAAAGAGTCACATGACTGAGTGACTAAACAGCAGCTAAATTCTACTAAAAAATTAATTAACTCAACAAGTATTCTTTGTACCCTGGAAGGTTTTCAGAACACAAGCTTGATTTCAAAGCTGGATCCAAAGTCATTAGCTAACCTTGGGATTTTGGCAAATTGAACACATTTTCTGGCTCTTAATTTTTCTTTATGTAATGATAAAAAGGGAGAAATAATATCCAGCTCATAGTTTATTGTAAGAATTATGATTATAAAATGACTGTAGTAAGTGACCAATTAAAGCTTTTAAAAGTTTCAAAGTTTCATTTTCCATATTATCCAAAATATATTGAAAGTTTCATACTGTGTGATAGGGCCTTAGGTAATATTCTAGCTATAATTCAGCAATAGTGGTAGGCTCTGCCTATAAAAGGAACCTTGGCTAGAATTTCAATAGCTCTATTAAATGTCTAAATATTTCTCTAGGATACATAAATTCTAACCTACTGTACATTTAGGGGTGGCCAAGTCAGTCTCCTGGAGAAGGCAATGGCACCCCACACCAGTACTCTTGCCTGGAAAATCCCATGGGTGGAGGAGCCTGGTAGGCTGCAGTCCATGGGGTCGCAAAGAGTTGGACACGACTGAGCAACTTCACTTTCACTTTTCACTTTCATGCATTGGAGAAGGAAATGGCAACCCATTCCAGTGTTCTTGCCTGGAGAATCCCAGGGACGGGGAAGCCTGGTGGGCTGCCATCTATAGGGTCGCACAGAGTCAGACACGACTGAAGCGACTTAGCAGCAGCAGCAGCAGCAGCAGCAGCAAATCAGTCTCCATGGATTTGGTTCCATTCCTCCCCTCTTATTTGCAAAGAAGATAAACAGAAAGCTATTTGTTTCTTGTGATTCCACTCAAATCACTTGGAATATCTGCTTTCTAGTTTTCCACTGATTTAAAATTTCTTTCAAGCATTTTGAAACAAACAACAACCTTTATCTCTTCCCATTCTTCAAGATTCAGTTATTTAAGCTTTGAGTAAATGATTATTATGATTTTATTACACCAGTAACTCAGCCTAACATTTTCTGCAACCAATCTTTGAGGAAAGCTTTTCAATATTTAGGTTTCATTGGTGTTGTTTAGTCCCAAAGGTCTGTCCAACTCCTTTGCAACCCCACGGACCATCGCCCCCGAGTCTCCTCTGTTCGTGGGATTTCCCAGGTAAGAATACTGGAGTGAGCTGCCACTTTCTCCTTCAGGGGAGCTGCACAACCCAGGGATTGCACCTGTGTCTCCTGTATTGGCAGGTGGACTCTTTACCCCTGACCCGCCTGGAAAGTTCCTTAGGCAGAGATAATACAATTGATGAAGATTCCAAAAATTAGCAAAAACCGTAATACTGATTAATATGCCTGTTTATTTTGACAGTATTATGATTATATTTCTATGGGGTAAAAAGCTTTGTGCAATTGGAAAAATACTTCAGAGTGACATTATCAGGTGTGACTTTTTTTTTAGATTAAAAAAAACAAGAAAGCACATCAGAAAAATGATAGCCTTAGGTTCAAGAGCTGTTTTAGCCTGGAAATGGATGAAATTCTACCATATTTACTGAGAGTTGACATGTCTCCATCAGTTAGAAAGGAGGGCAAAGGTACATAGCAAAATGTGATTTCAATCAGTGGCTCGAGGCATCCAACCAAAAGATTTGACCTTACACTGTCTCCTCCCAAGGATGCTGTGCAAGCAGGTATTTTCTTCACAAAAAGGAAAAGCAGTCACTGTTCAAAACCAACATGGCTAGGTTGAAAAATATCAGCAACATCTGTGAATTTCTCTGCAAACTCATCAGCAGGAGCCAAGAAGTAATTTAACAACCAAGTGAGCAAAGTAAATGACTCTACAGAGAGCTCCTTTATGCAGAAAGGACTTTGGGTGCTGATGCAATCAATCTCTCAGATGTCCCACTGAGTTTGCAGTTTCTTCCCCAAATGTCAGGCCAAGTATTGCGACTGCTGCTGTTACCACCTGGGTCTGAATGTCCCCTTCTTTCTACCACCCATCCGCTACTCTATTCAAAGAGAATGTCTCCACGTTTCCCAAGCACATTGTCAACTTGCCCAGTTTCTTGTCTTTGTGCTATTGCCTCTTTCTAGAATGACTTGTGTTTATTTCTCCCCTTGGAGGAAGCCTGCTTCTTCTCCCAGATCTTGTTCACAGCATCATCTCCCCTTGGAAGGACTTCTACTCACTCTGCCTGCCAGAGGCACATTAGAGTGGGATAATTAGGCCGTTAGTCACTCAGTCGTGTCTGGCTCTTTGCAACCCCATGGGCTGCAGCCCGCCAGGCTCCTCTGTCCATGGGATTTCCCAGGCAAGAATACTGTGATGGTGTGCCATTTCCTTCTCCATGGGCTCTTCCTGACGCAGGGATCGGCCAGGTCTCCTGCATTGCAGGCAGATTCTTTACCAGGTGAGCTACTGTGGAGCACATTATAGAACAGTAATGTATCTTGTGTTATAGACTTCATCGTGTCTCCCCTCCCGATAATTCATATGCTGAACTCCTAGCTCTCCAGGGTCTCAGAATGTATTTGCACTTGGAGACAGAGATGATTAAGTCAAATGATGTCAGCAAGGTGGGCTCTAATCCCATAGGACTAGAGTCCTTATGAGAAGAGATTAGCATAGCTCTGCACAGACCATGTGAAGTCACAGGGATAAAGCAGCCACCTACAAGCCAAGGAGAGAAACCAGCCCTGTTGACTCCAAGAGCTTGGACTTTGTCGCCACGACTGTGACAGACACATTTCTGTTGTTTAAGGTGCCATATATATGGGTACATTGATACCCCTAGTGAGAAATGGAATATTTCCGGTCATATCAGTAAACAAACGCATCACAGTCGTCAGCACTTGCAGCCCCCACAGACGGTGAGCTGGTGAGTCCTGAGGGGACTCAGGAAGAATAGGATACCTGCCTCCTAGCAGCCATCAGGCTCTAGGCACTCCCTGAGGTGAGTCCCGAGGAAGCTCAGGATATGAAAACACAGCCCCAGATAGCTGAGGTGCATAGCAAATGAATGATTTCTGGAAGCCCGGCCTCTTGCATCTTCCTGTACTTAGAAAAGCACTAAATTCCTTAACTTGGGATATCTGGTATTAATTAACAATAATCTTTTGATGTTCAGACTACCTGCCCTTTGTTGCAAAACTTCTATATAACTGGGCTCCCCCCTCGCCTCCTTGGAGGAGTTCTTTCAGAGTTACTTGAGAGACTGTCTCCTGGACTTGAAGTTTCCATCGAATAAAACATAATGCTCAACTTTTAGGTTGTAATTATTTTTAAAGTCTACACTAGCAACCTACTTTCTAGCTCCTCCCACTAGAATTTAAGTCTCAAAGGTCAGGGACTATGCTCATCCCCACAATATATACTCTGTAAGTATTGGTGATTTTAGTTAAAGTTCATTATAGAGAAAAATAACACGTGGTATGGTTGGAAGGGAAGTGAGAGTTGGATTGTAAAGGCTGCTAACTGCTGAAGGAATTCCCGGAGGCTTTATCTGAGATATGGTCACATGTATTTTTAGACCAAAAAGTCAAATGTCAAAGAGTTGGGTTGTTGTTCACTCAGTCCTGTTTGACTCTTTGGGACCCCATGGCCTGCAGCATGCCAGGCTTGCCTGTCCTTCACTATCTCTCCGAGTTTGCTAAACTCATGTCCATTGATTCAGTGATGTCATCCAACTATCTCATCCTCTATTGCCCCCTTCTCCTCCTGCCCTCAATCTTTCACAGCATCAGGGTTGTTTCCAATGAGTCAGCTCTTCGCATCAGGTGGCCAAAGTTTGGAGCTTCAGCATCAGTCCTTCCAATGAATATTCAAGGTTGATTTCCTTTAGGACTGACTGGTTAGATCTCCTTGCTGTCCAAGGGACTCTCAAGAGCTTTTTTCCCAACAGCACAGCTCAAAATAATCAATTCTTCAGCACTCAGTCTTCTTTATGGTCCAACTCTCACATCCATACATGAGTACTGGAAAACCCATAGATTTGACTATATGAAGCTTGTTGGCAAAGATATGTCTGCTTTTCTTAAAAGCAGGGAAGTTTTTGCTATTGTCTGGTCTAAGGATGTAGAGACTGAGCCAGGACAGCACAGAGGAAGGGGAAAGTAGGCGTGTGTGTGAAAGATGACCAACGCAGAACCCACAGAACTCGATCTCCGGAAAAGAAGAAGCAAAGCAGAGAAGAGAAACAGGGGAACTGAAAAGCACTCTGGAATTTCCAACTTGGAGGCCTGGATGGGTAATGAACCAACTAATCAAGACAGATGTACTGGAGGAAAGTCAGACTTGGAGGCGAGACTAGGAGGGTACTGAGGTCTAGGTAGGTGTTAGTTTTGAGATGCCTACGGGTGTTCAGATGGGCCATTCCAGTAAAGAGCTAGATACCTAGAAACCAATAATGAGCTTTTCCAAATTCTACAGCATCTAGAGGATAAGAATCTGAAACTATCTGGGTATCATTTGGGGAGAGCTCTGAAGAGCTCTGGTACTACAGTTCTTTGTGTCTCAATGCAGAAAAGAATTCAGTGAGAGGTGAAGTGATGTATTAGAATAGGACACTTGTGAAGTTTGCAAGGGGAAGGTGAGAAATGCTGTGCCTGGAAACTTAGTGGGCTACAGGTTTATAATCAAAGGAAAAGTGGGGAGGGAGAGAAGAACTTCTTTTCCTTGAGTAGACATCATGCTTCCAACATCAGTTCCTCCTCCAAGTTGAGTAGGTGAAATTTCTTGTTCACGCATGGTAAAGCTAGGTCCACAAATCATTGTTTTCTAATGTGTGCGGAGAGCATGCCTGAGAAATCATTAACTGATCTCCCCGGGCAGGATGTGGGTCTCATGCCACTATTGTTTAATTGTTCTGGGGGCCTGTCTCTTGTTTCCGTTGCATGGTTTTGTTGCTAAGCAAGCCTGCTTTCTTGAGTAATCATTAACTTACAGGGGTCTCCCATATTTTTCTACTTACAAGCCCCTAGAGGGATTAACTATTTAATCATCTCCTTGGTCCCTTTACTCTGTCCCTATCAAAGCTATGCATCAGTCACTCTTGCAGGACTCTTAGATCTGCAAGAAAGAGACGAAAGAAATCACCTTGCAGAATCTGTTCTCGTGAGACTGGTGGCACCGGTGCCCTGTGCATAGGCTTGGTGGGAGGGGACGCAATTTCCACTCCTCGTGTTTCCCTCCAAGTGCGGTTAATATTCATCCTTCCAGGTTCTCTGCCCCTTCTTGTGACTTTAAAAATAGTCACAACCTAAAAGTTGAGAGTTATGTTTTATTCGGCGGGAATTTTTAGGCCTTCAAGCAGGAGAGAGAGCATCTCAAGTAACCCTTGGGAGAACTGCTCTGAGGAGGTGAGGGTTCAGAGAGGAGGAGTGAGGTGATACAGAAGTTTGCAACAAAGGGCAGGTAGTGTGAACATCCCAAGTATTTTGTGAGTTAAAATCAGATATCCCAAGTGAAGGAATTTAGCACTTTTTTATGTATGGGAAGATGCAAAAGTCTGGGCTCGCTGAAATCATTGCTTTGATATACTCCTCAGCTATTTGAGGCTGGTATCCTCCTGGTGGCTCAGACGGTAAAGCGTCTGCCTGCAGTGTGGGAGACCCAGGTGGGTTGGGAAGATGCCCCCTGGAGAAGGAAATGGCAACCCACTCCAGTACTATTGCCTGGAAAATTCCATGGACTAAGGAGCCTGGTAGGCTACAGTCCATGGGGTTGCAAAGAGTCGGGCACAAATGAGCGACTTCACAGTCACACACGTCCTGGGTTTTCACCTTCTGAGTTTCCTCAGGGCTCATCTTAGGGCATGGCTGCAGTCTGATGCCTGCTTTGTTGTTTAGTCACTGAGTCACGTCTGACTCTTTGCAACCCCGTGGACTGCAGCACGCCAGGCTTTCCTGTCCTTCACCATCTCCCAGAGCTTGCTCAAACTCATGCTCATTGAGTCGGTGATGGCCATCCAACTGTCTCATCCTCTGTCGTCCCCTTCTCCTCCTGCCTTTGATCTTTCCCAGAATCAGTGTCTTTTCTAATGGGTCAGCTCTTCGCATCAGGTGGCCAAAGTATTGGAGCTTCAGCCTCAGCACCAGCCCCTGCAATGAATATTCAGGATTGATTTCCTTTAGGATTGACTGGTTAGATCTCCTTGCAGTCCAAGGGACTCTCAAGAGTCTTCTCCAACACCACAGTTCAAAAGCATCAATTCTTTGACCCTCAGCCTTTTTTATGGTCCATGTCTCCCATCCATGTGTGACTACTAGGAAAACCATAGCTTTGATTAGACAGACTTTTGTAGGCAAAGTAATGTCTCTGCTTTTTAATACACTGTCTAGATTTGTGATAGCTTTTCTTCCAAGCAGCAAGTGTCTTTTAATTTCATGGCTGCCGTCCCCATCTGCAGTGATTTTGGAGCCCAAGAAAATAAAGTCTGTCACTGTTTCCTTTGTTTCCCCATCTATTTGCCATGAAGTGATGGGACCAGAGGCCATGATCTTAGTGTTTTGAATGTTGAGTTTTAGGCCAGTTTCTTCACTCTTCTCTTTTCACCTTCATCAAGAGCCTCTTTAGTTCCTCTTTGCTTCCTGCCATAAAGGCGGTGTCCTCTGTGTATCTGGGGTTACTGATATTTCTCCTGGCAATCTTGATGGCTGCTAGATGACACGTATTCTTTATTTCCTCCCTGAGTTTCCTCAGGGCTCACCTTTGGTTGTGGCTGCAATTGCCAATGAGTGTGACATCCTTTGTTTACTGATATGGGAGGCAGTATTCCATTTCTCATCACTTATTTGTCTTATTTGTTCAGAGCTCAGATGAGAGAAGGCAGTCATATTTATCAGGCCACCTTAAGATTCCCTCAGCAGGTGCAGGGTAAGCTGTGGGTTTGTGTACCAGGGTCTCCAGTCCTAAAGGATAATGTGTACGTTTTTCCTGGCTACATGGTCTCCATGCTTGATTCCACAGCCTTCCTAGAACATACATGAGCTAAAAAGAAAAAAAAAATTTCAATAAATGTCATTTCTACTTAAATTAGCTCTAACTAGTTTTTTTTTTTTTCTTTAGCCCTGTGCCAAATGATATGGTAATTTGGAGTTCCAGAAATATGGTCACCCTGGCTAGAACAGATAAGTGGTGAGTTGTGCTGATTCTTGAAAAAAATCATGGAGGATTTTAAGGGGTAAAGACAGAGCCAATGAGTAGCCAACATCCTGTCTTAGGGCGAGAGTGCATACAGCAACAATAGAAGCTTTTTAGTTCTCTAGAGAGGCATGTGCTTATATAAACAATGGATATAGCATTGACCGTGATTGTGGTACAGTGTTTTGTCGTTGTTTTGTTTCATAAGTGGACCATTTTTAAAGTCTTTTGTCAAATTTGTTACAATATCGCTTCCATTTTATGTTTTGGTTTTTTGACCATGAGGCATGTGGGATCTCAGTTCCTTGACCAGGAATTGAACCTGCCCCCTCTGCATTGGAAGGCAAATCTTAACCAGTGGACCACCAGGGAGATCCCTGTGGTACAGTTTTATGAATTCTTTCCCAAAACTTTTTAGACAGATACTTCAGAATCCAGATTTTCTTTTTTAATTTTAGGAAAGCTACTATGGTACATATGCCATATATTATACTGTGCCCCCTCCCCTGTGAGGTCTGGGGCAAAATTCTATAACTGAATATTCACACTAAGTGGAATTGAGGCTACAAATAGACTCATGTCAGTTTACTAAATGAGTAGAAACTCGTTGGTTTGGCATCAAACTTATGAAAACTACTGGCAGCTCTCTGAGGTTTGGGAATTTCTTAAATTGTGGTTACTTACCTATCCCTGTACTAAATTGACTCTCACCTCCACTCACTCATAGCTGACCTGGACTGCGTTTCCCAAGAACTTTTCCTACTGGTAAGAGGATGAGATAACCAGCTGATGACACTAATCCCAACAGCCTTGGCAATAATATTTCCCAGAGTAAGTTTATATTCTTAAACCTTGCCTTGACATTAAAGAATAAATCTATCCAACTGCCCACTTGACCATTACAAGTGTATCTCTAAGGCTTCTCCAGTGTAATGTGACCAAAACAGAGCTCTGAATTTCATTCCCATCACAGTCAAGGGGTACCGTCATTCATCCGGTTGAGGAAGCAAAATCTACAAGACTCACCTTCGTCCTCTCATTCTTTCATTGCCTACATTAAAGGCATAAGCCCCACGTGTGGGCTTGAGTTATACATTGGCATGTATTTCTCTTCCCAAGATTATTATTATTTTTAATGGGAGTCTAGTTACCTTACAGTGTTAATTTCTGCAATACGGCAAAGTGAATCAGCCACACAGTATACACATATCCTCTCTCCCTTGGATTCATCTCCCATTTAGGTCACTCAGAGCACTGAGTAGAGTTCCCTGGGCTATACAGTCTGTGCTCGTTAGTTATCTATTTCATACATAGTATCAGTAGTGTATATACGTCAATTCCTATCTCCCAGTCCATGCCACCTGCTCTTTCCCTTTGGGTGCTCTTAGGTTTGTTCGCTACATCTGTGTTTCTGTTTCTACTTTGCAAATAAGTTCATCTATACCATCCAAGATTATGTTTAAACCTCTCCCACTCCAAAGCTTCCCTAACTGGGTCCACTGGCACTCCAGTCAATCACGAGAAAGTTCCCTTCACTCCTTGACCACTTCTGTGCATGTGTTTTTCACTTCCTCGGATGTCTTCGGAGGACCCGCCTTACTGGAGGTCGTTGCGTTTTCCTCTTTGATACCCTTCATGCCATGGGGTCTTGAGGCTGGTAGAGACTCTACTTATTCCGCACGTTGTTTTCCAAACAACCCTCTCTTCTGCCTCCCCCAGACTCCCTCTGTTTGAATTTTATGCCAGCAGATATTACCCTGACCCAATTTCCCCTCCTTCTCGGCTTTATCCATCATTGACTCCGGGACACTCTCCCAAAACCCCTTGGATTTTTTAGCTCCTCTCTTGCTGTCATTTCTCTAACAATATTTCTGTCTTTGTTCTGCATCCTTGTAAGTGATCCTTCTACTGTGCTCTCAGTTCCTTGGCCTTCTCCTCCTATTTTCTCATCCTTTAAACTAATGCATCCCGTGGCCTTCCTCTTGACCTTGTCATTACAAATAACTTCAAGCCTTCCGGTTCTTGACCATCAATGTCTGACTTTCTAGATCACTCCTTCTAGTATTCTTGCTCCAGCTAACCTTGTAGACCTTGCCAATGGAGGACCTTCAATCCACCTATCATTCCACCATCTTTTACCAGCCTTCTTCCCCTCCCATCCCAACATTGACTTATTACTGGTTTTTAATGGAGGTGATTGGATTCCCATTTTCTGAGGGAAAGCATTTCATTTAAAATATATACTCTTTGTTTTTATCTGTAAACATATTAAATACTTCTTAGGATGAGAAAGGACTAATTCAATGTAGTGTTTTCAGATCTAGTGCACAACAATGTGACGATCATTAACAACATGATATTGTAGGGACCTCCCTCGTGGTCCAGTGGTTAAGAATCTGCCTCCCAATGCAGGGAACACAGATTCCATCCCTGGTCTGGGAACTAAGATCCCATATGCTATGGGGTAATTAAGCCCAGGCACCACAGCTAGAGAAGCCCTTGTGCCTCATCGAAGACCCAGCACAGCCAGAAAAATAAAAAACCAATAGGATATTGTGTGTGCATATATATATATACATATATATATCAAGCCATCATATAGTATACCTTTCAGTTCAGCTCAGTCATTCAGTCATGTCCAACTCTTCACCACCCCATGGACTGCAACACACCAGGCTTCCCTGTCTATCACCATTGCCTGGAGCTTGCTCAAACTGATGTTCATTGAGTCAGTGATATCATCCAACCATCTCATGGTTAATGTATATACCTTAAATATATACAATTTTTAATTGTCAACTCCACCTCAATAAAGTGGTGGGGTTAGGAAATACATACATAAAAAATAAAGCATTTGTTCTTTGTTCTTATTTGTAAATGGATTACCTGCTTCTTATGATAGGAAAGGACTTGTTGAATCTACAGCCATTCCATTCTTTCACATAAACATGTGTGAAAATATTTCATATTTCACAGTGTATTGTGATTAGCTACCTTTAGTAAATTCATCTATATAACAAACCTTGTTTGAATGGCTTCCATGTGCCACGTTGTTGGAGATCCGATAGAACACAAAACAGAAAAACTAATCCTTGCCAGCTTAGGGTTTATGTTCCAGAAAGATGAAACCGAGAAGGGGACTAGGGAGAGGTGAAGGCCAGAGGGACACGCAGCAATAGTGTGGGTGGACGGATGGGGAGGGGGCTCTTACGGCTGTGATTTTAAACAGGGCCATCAGGGACATGCTCGTTGAGAAAGTGACGATGGGACCAAAACCCAAAGGAAGTTTGTGCAGACGTCCAGAGCTGAGGGTTGTCTGGTATGGGAGGGAACGTGCTGAGGCCAGTGCGGCCAGGCTGAGTGGTGAGGATGACTCACAGAGGGGCCTGGAGAGCAGGGCTGGGGCAGATGTCAGAAGAAGGCGCCTCGGGAAGGCTGGGCTGAAGAAGCAGCATATGTGATGTGGGTGGCGAGGGGGTCCTTCCAGCCATCACGCGAGGACAGGCTGCAGGGGCCCCTGGCGGCCCTGCATTGACACAGATGCAGGTCTCATCACACACGTCTGTGCTCCTGTCTAAACACATACTTGCTGATACCATCTTGCTCTGTGGCAGATAAGAGCCTGGCAGAGGTGGAACAGCCCACTCTGCTTTCTTCTCCTGTGTCTCTGTTCCCTCTAAGGCTGAATGAGCATGTGAAAATCACTTCTGTCTGTTCCCCTTGACGCACTACAGAGCTGCACGTACCATATTCTTTGATTGTGATGGGTAAGGCAACCAGAAGAAGAACATTTCAATTATCATGTACTTCTTCCTCTATTTAGGCATCTTTCTCTGGCAGCTTTCAGTTCACTTCAGTCCAGTTGCTCAGTCATGTCCGACTCTTTGTGACCCCATGGAAGCTTTAGCAGATGGCTTCTTGAAACAAGGCATGAGACTTAGTCAAGAGTGGTTTCCCTTCACTGCTAAGTCATCCAAACATCTGAAAAGCGGATTTCCAAGGTCAAAATGACAGTGTCTTATGAAAGTGTCCTATGAAAACAGAATCTGCACAAGGCTTACTTGCATCTCTAATAGTTTTTGATGGTTCCATTTCAGAAAATCCAGAAGGTGTTTTTGTCTGCTTGTTTGTGGGTTTTTTGTTTTGTTTTGTTTTGTTTTTGGTTATTTATGCTTGCATTTCCTTCTGATACACTGAAATTCAGACATGGGCTCACATCCTAAACTTAGCTGATGTTCTTTACACGTTTACTGAAGAGTTCATTCATTTCAGATGAGACTCAGCTGATCACAGTGGAAGGTGGAACCCTTGTTGAAAACAACCATGAAGATAAAACGGTAGATCGAGGAAGAGCTATTGTGAGCAGACCAACTTGCTTCAGGATGGGCTCTGATAAGAAACACTCAAGAGCTCCTTGGGAAATGGGAAGGGCCACCTAGAAAGACGTTTTCTCCCAATTTCCCAGAATTTGAATTTAAAAAGTGGCTGCTTGAAAACATCCTGGAGGATAGAAAATGCCCAGGACACTGACACCTCTGCCTTTCTGTGTCTACACCTCTATTTTCATGACAACAGATGTCATTGGGCCCCATTTTCCAATAGCTTCTAAATGTGCAATGACTAACCGTGCTCTTCTCAAGAAAAAAACTCTTCTAACACAAGTTTTCACTGTTAAAGGAACTCCTCGCAAACACTCTGAGCTATACTTTTTCTATTTTCTAGTGGAAATGATAACCACAGGTTACCATGTTTTCTTTCCTGTGTTTGAAAACCACATGTGTTTGAGTGAAAACATGAAGGTGAATAACGAAATGGAAGACTTAAGTATACCAGATACCTGTCACTGGAGACAAAAACATCTTTTTTTCTGAGGGCTTCATCTGATGCAAGAAATCGTAGTATGTTGAAAAGGGAACTTTGAGCCTGTCAATCTCAGCTGAATACAAATCACAGTTAATCATCCAGAGCAAAAAAAATAAAAAACAGTGACAGACTTTATTTTCTTGGGCTCCAAAATCACTGTAGATGGTGACTGCAGCCAGGAAATAAAAAGATACTTGCTCCTTGGAGGAAAAGCTATGGCAAATCTAGACAGTGTATTAAAAACCAGAGACATCAGTTTGCCAACAAAGGTCCGTCTAGTCAAGGCTATGGTTTTTCCAGTGGTCATGTATGGATGTGAGAGTTGGACCATAAAGAATGCTGAGCATTCTTCGCCGAAGAATTGATGCTTTTGAACTGTGGTGTTGGAGAAGACTCTTGAGAGTCTCTTGAACAGCCTGGAGATCAAGCCAGTCAACTCTAAAGAAAATCGATCCTGAATATTCATTGGAAGGACTGATATGAAGCTCCAATACTTTGGCCACCTGATGTGAAGAGCTGAAACTCGTTGGAAAAGACCCTGATGCTGGGGAAGATTGAGGGCAGGAGGCGAAGGGGGTGGCAGAGGATGAGATGATTGGGTGGCATCATCGCCTCAATGGATATGAGTTTGAGCAAGCTCCTGGAGATGGTGAAGGACAGAGACTTAACACTGACCACCAACAATGAAAAAGTATAGCTATTTGTCAGAATTAGGTTATTTTCTAGCTTACAGATGTTTTTTAACTGAAAGGCACATTACCTAGTCCATCACTGCATTTTAGAGCTGGGGAAATTGAGCTCCAGAGAGGTGCTGGGGCTCCCCCTTATCCACTGGCTTGCCAATGGTGAAGCCTAGGCATGCATCTGGAGTTTTATTTCTCTGAAATCCATAAGCTTTTCACACACCACCCTGTCTCTCTTCCTAATATAGGAGATGCTATTAGAAAGGTTTGGGAATGTATTGAGTGCTTACTGGGAAACTTTCACATGCTTTATTGAAATGAATTCATCCCTATAAGGTAGGCAAATGAAACAGAGAAGTGTTGCTAAATGTACTGAGTCCTATGTAAGCGGGAATTTTCAACGTCCTGGGAAGACTTGGATATCAGGATTTAGCTGCTATTAAAGGTAAACAAGGGGCTTCCCTTGTGGCTCAGACAGTAAAGAATCTACCTGCAATGCAGAGACCTGGTCTCTGGGTCAGGAAGATCCCCTGGAGAAGGGAATGGCTACCCACTCCAATATTCAAAGGTGATGATGTTTCTTGGAGGCTGAGAGTCAGAAACCAAATATGTTGACATTTACACTTTTCTAAATGCATGGCTTGAAAATTCTATTTATCTGGCTTCCTCAGCAACACCAGGAATACTCCCCAGGACCTCACTGACCCACTGTCACAGGAGGCATCCTGATGGAGGTTTGCATGAGGGATGAAGGCTGGAGGTAGGCTGGCCAGCCGGGAGCCTGCAGTTCATTTGAACCTGAGCTGCGGTGACCTTCCTTTTGCCCTGTGCACTTTCTCAAACCACACCCCTCTCTGCTCTCAGCCCGCCTGGTGTCTCAGGGTGGCTGCTCCTTGGAAGATTCCGTTCCTGCCCTGATCCTGGATCTGGCTGTTGAGGAAACGCAACGGACTGTCTGAGTAGTTATGTACCTGATGAAAAACACGGAGGGTCCAGTCCATGAGATAACTAGCACCCAAATAATAAACCACAGATGAAACTGGTTCTTCATGAGCAAAGAAATAGGTGAAAAAAATGATAATATAAGAAAGTGGGTGTTTTCCAAAGGATATAAAAGCCTATCCATCTTCAGTCTAGCAACACATCTTTCAAAATAAACATTTCCTGCTCCTTAAATTAAAAAGCATGATTAAGTACAGTTGAACAGTTCAGAAGCCAAGCAGACAAATTTTTAGTATCCAATCCTCCTATGTCATTTTCTTTATTAACTCTCAGGATCTCTATCATTAAAAACCTTCTCTTTACTTCAAGTAGAGGTTATCCAAATGATTCTTTATTGCCTTTTTAAATATGTCAGTTATTTCATGATGCTTTAATTTCATAGACATGCTACCTCCAAAAAGCAATGTTCCGTAGGACTAGAATTTCTGAAACACATGCACACACAGAGAGAGAAAGACAGACAGACTTCTGTAAAATCAAGTCAGAGAAACCTCACAGAGGAAGAGAAGCCTAGAATCAGAGCAGTGAGAGTCCAAAAGCTTCCATCTTGCCTAACTCCCTCCATCATCAAACAAGAAAAAAGGACTCGGAAAATAATCAGTGACTTGTTTGAGGTCACAGTGTCCTTGAGCGTAACTTGTTGGCATGTTGGACAGTTCAGAGAGAGAGACAGAGAGACAATGAACAACAGAGAAAGAACTGAGACGTCTACCATATGGTTTGCATGCCCAGGGCTGGTGAATTCTCCATCACCTGGGACACCAAACCCATCTCTGGCTGCAAAGGACTGTGTGACTATGATCATAATATGTTCTGCTTTTATTTTTATTTTTTGGGTCTGCCAAAGGCTTTATTTATTTTTTCCTTTTTAAACTTTTTTTTATTATTTATTTATTTTTACTTTACAATACGGTATTGGTTTTATTTTATTTTATTTTTTTTTTAATTTTAGTTTTTTATTTTTTAAATTTTAAAATCTTTAATTCTTACATGCATTCCCAAACATGAACCCCCCTCCCACCTCCCTCCCCATAACAACTTTCTGGGTCATCCCCATGCACCAGCCCCAAGCATGCTGCATCCTGCGTCAGACATAGACTGGCGATTCAATTCACATGATAGTATACATGTTAGAATGTCATTCTCCCAAATCATCCCACCCTCTCCCTCTCCCTCTGAGTCCAAAAGTCCGTTATACACATCTGTGTCTCTTTCCCTGTCTTGCATACAGGGTCGTCATTGCCATCTTCCTAAATTCCATATATATGTGTTAGTATACTGTATTGGTGTTTTTCTTTCTGGCTTACTTCACTCTGTATAATCGGCTCCAGTTTCATCCATCTCATCAGAACTGATTCAAATGAATTCTTTTTAACGGCTGAGTAATACTCCATTGTGTATATGTACCACAGCTTTCTTATCCATTCATCTGCTGATGGACATCTAGGTTGTTTCCATGTCCTGGCTATTATAAACAGTGCTGCAATGAACATTGGGGTACATGTGTCTCTTTCAATTCTGGTTTCCTCGGTGTGTATGCCCAGCAGTGGGATTGCTGGGTCATAAGGTAGTTCTATTTGCAATTTTTTAAGGAATCTCCACACCGTTCTCCATAGTGGCTGTACTAGTTTGCATTCCCACCAACAGTGTAGGAGGGTTCCCTTTTCTCCACACCCTCTCCAGCATTTATTGCTTGCAGATTTTTGGATCGCAGCCATTCTGACTGGTGTGAAGTGGTACCTCATTGTGGTTTTGATTTGCATTTCTCTAATAATGAGTGATGTTGAGCATCTTTTCATGTGTTTGTTAGCCATCCGTATGTCTTCTTTGGAGAAATGTCTATTTAGTTCTTTGGCCCATTTTTTGATTGGGTCGTTTATTTTTCTGGAATTGAGCTGCAGAAGTTGCTTGTATATTTTTGAGATTAGTTGTTTGTCAGTTGCTTCATTTGCTATTATTTTCTCCCATTCAGAAGGCTGTCTTTTCACCTTGCTTATAGTTTCCTTTGTTGTGCAGAAGCTTTTAATTTTAATTAGATCCCATTTGTTTATTTTTGCTTTTATTTCCAGAATTCTGGGAGGTGGATCATAGAGGATCCTGCTGTGATTTATGTCTGAGAGTGTTTTGCCTATGTTCTCCTCTAGGAGTTTTATAGTTTCTGATCTTACATTTAGATCTTTAATCCATTTTGAGTTTATTTTTGTGTGCAGTGTTAGAAAGTGATCTAGTTTCATTCTTTTACAAGTGGTTGACCAGTTTTCCCAGCACCACTTGTTAAAGAGATTGTCTTTACTCCATTGTATATTCTTGCCTCCTTTGTCAAAGATAAGGTGTCCATATGTGTGTGGATTTATCTCTGGGCTTTCTATTTTGTTCCATTGATCTATATGTCTGTCTTTGTGCCAGTACCATACTGTCTTGATGACTGTGGCTTTGTAGTAGAGCCTGAAGTCAGGCAAGTTGATTCCTCCAGTTCCATTCTTCTTTCTCAAGATTGCTTTGGCTATTCGAGGTTTTTTGTATTTCCATACAAATCTTGAAATTATTTGTTCTAGTTCTGTGAAAAATGTGGCTGGTAGCTTGATAGGGATTGCATTGAATTTGTAAATTGCTTTGGGTAGTATACTCATTTTCACTATATTGATTCTTCCAATCCATGAACATGGTATATTTCTCCATCTATTAGTGTCCTCTTTGATTTCTTTCATCAGTGTTTTATAGTTTTCTATATACAGGTCTTTAGTTTCTTTAGGTAGATATATTCCTAAGTATTTTATTCTTTTCGTTGCAATGGTGAATGGAATTGTTTCCTTAATTTCTTTTTCTACTTTCTCATTATTCGTGTATAGGAATGCAAGGGATTTCTGTGTGTTGATTTTATATCCTGCAACTTTACTATATTCATTGATGAGCTCTAGTAATTTTCTGGTGGAGTCTTTAGGGTTTTCCATGTAGAGGATCATGTCATCTGCAAACAGTGAGAGTTTTACTTCTTCTTTTCCAATTTGGATTCCTTTTATTTCTTTTTCTGCTCTGATTGCTGTGGCCAAAACTTCCAGAACTATGTTGAATAGTAGCGGTGAAAGTGGACACCCTTGTCTTGTTCCTGACTTTAGGGGAAATGCTTTCAATTTTTCACCATTGAGGATAATGTTTGCTGTGGGTTTGTCATAGATAGCTTTTATTATGTTGAGGTATGTTCCTTCTATTCCTGCTTTCTGGAGAGCTTTTATCATAAATGGATGTTGAATTTTGTCAAAGGCCTTCTCTGCATCTATTGAGATAATCATATGGTTTTTATTTTTCAATTTGTTAATGTGGTGAATTACATTGATTGATTTGCGGATATTGAAGAATCCTTGCATCCCTGGGATAAAGCCCACTTGGTCATGGTGTATGATCTTTTTAATGTGTTGTTGGATTCTGATTGCTAGAATTTTGTTGAGGATTTTTGCATCTATGTTCATCAGAGATATTGGCCTGTAGTTTTCCTTTTTTGTGACATCTTTGTCAGGTTTTGGTATTAGGGTGATGGTGGCCTCATAGAATGAGTTTGGAAGTTTACCTTCCTCTGCAATTTTCTGGAAGAGTTTGAGGAGGATAGGTGTTAGCTCTTCTCTAAATTTTTGGTAGAATTCAGCTGTGAAGCCATCTGGACCTGGGCTTTTGTTTGCTGGAAGATTTCTGATTACTGTATCAATTTCCGTGCTTGTGATGGGTCTGTTAAGATTTTCTATTTCTTCCTGGTTCAGTTTTGGAAAATTGTACTTTTCTAAGAATGTGTCCATTTCTTCCACGTTGTCCATTTTATTGGCATACAACTGCTGATAGTAGTCTCTTATGATCCTTTGTATTTCTGTGTTGTCTGTTGTGATCTCTCCATTTTCATTTCTAATTTTATTGATTTGATTTTTCTCTCTTTGCTTCTTGATGAGTCTGGCTAATGGTTTGTCAATTTTATTTATCCTTTCAAAGAACCAGCTTTTGGCTTTGTTGATTTTTGCTATGGTCTCTTTTGTTTCTTTTGCATTTATTTCTGCCCTAATTTTTAAGATTTCTTTCCTTCTACTAACTCTGGGGTTCTCCAACTCTTCCTTTTCTAGTTGCTTTAGTTGTAGAGTTAGGTTATTTATTTGACTTTTTTCTTGTTTCTTGAGGTATGCCTGTATTGCTATGAACTTTCCTCTTAGCACTGCTTTTATAGTGTCCCACAGGTTTTGGGTTGTTGTGTTTTCATTTTCATTAGTTTCTATGCATATTTTGATTTCTTTTTTGATTTCTTCTGTGATTTGTTGGTTATTCAGAAGTGTGTTGTTCAACCTCCATATGTTGGAATTTTTAATAGTTTTCCTCCTGTAATTGAGATCTAATCTTAATGCATTATGGTCAGAAAAGATGCTTGGAATGATTTCGACTTTCTTGAATTTATCAAGTTTAGATTTATGGCCCAGGATGTGATCTATCCTGGAGAAGGTTCCATGAGCACTTGAAAAAAAGGTGAAATTCGTTGTTTTGGGGTGAAATGTCCTATAGATATCAATTAGGTCTAACTGATCTAATGTATCATTTAAAGTTTGCATTTCTTTGTTAATTTTCTGTTTAGTTGATCTGTCCATAGGTGTGAGTGGGGTATTAAAGTCTCCCACTATTATTGTGTTATTGTTGATTTCCCCTTTCATACTTGTTAGCATTTGTCTTACATATTGTGGTGCTCCTATATTGGGTGCATATATATTTATAATTGTTATATCTTCTTCTTGGATTGTTCCTTTGATCATTATGTAGTGGCCTTCTTTGTCTCTTTTCACAGCCTTTGTTTTAAAGTCTATTTTATCGGATATGAGTATTGCCACTCCTGCTTTCTTTTGGTCTCTATTCGCGTGGTATATCTTTTTCCAGCCCTTCACTTTCAGTCTGTATGTGTCCCTTGTTTTGAGGTGGGTCTCTTGTAAGCAGCATATAGAGGGGTCTTGTTTTTGTATCCATTCGGCCAGTCTTTGTCTTTTGGTTGGGGCGTTCAACCCATTTACGTTTAAGGTAATTATTGATAAGTATGATCCCGTTGCCATTTACTTTATTGTTTTGGGTTCGGGTTTATACACCCTTTTCGTGTTTCCTGTCTAGAGGATATCCTTTAGAATTTGTTGGAGAGCTGGTTTGGTGGTGCTGAATTCTCTCAGCTTTTGCTTGTCTGTAAATCCTTTGATTTCTCCTTCGTATTTGAATGAGATCCTTGCTGGGTACAGTAATCTGGGCTGTAGGTTATTGTCTTTCATCACTTTAAGTATGTCTTGCCATTCCCTCCTGGCCTGAAGAGTTTCTATTGACAGATCAGCTGTTATCCTTATGGGAATCCCCTTGTGTGTTATTTGTTGTTTTTCCCTTGCTGCTTTTAATATTTGTTCTTTGTGTTTGATCTTTGTTAATTTGATTAATATGTGTCTTGGGGTGTTTCGCCTTGGGTTTATCCTATTTGGGACTCTCTGTGTTTCTTGGACTTGGGTGATTATTTCCTTCCCCATTTTAGGGAAGTTTTCAACTATTATCTCCTCAAGGATTTTCTCATGGTCTTTCTTTCTGTCTTCTTCTTCTGGGACTCCTATAATTCGAATGTTGGAGCGTTTCATATTGTCCTGGAGGTCTCTGAGATTGTCCTCATTTCTTTTAATTCGTTTTTCTTGTTTCCTCTCTGATTCATTTATTTCTACCATTCTATCTTCTATTTCACTAATCCTATCTTCTGCCTCCGTTATTCTACTATTTGTTGCCTCCAGAGAGTTTCTGATCTCATTTATTGTGTTATTCATTATATTTTGACTCTTTTTTATTTCTTCTAGGTCCTTGTTAAACCTTTCTTGCATCTTCTCAATCCTTGTCTCTAGGCTATTTATCTGTGTTTCCATTTTGATTTCAAGATTTTGAATCATTTTCACTATCAATATTCGGAATTCCTTCTCCGGTAGATTCCCTACTTCTTCCTCTTTTGTTTGGTTTGGTGGGCAACTTTCCTGTTCCTTTACCTGCTGAGTATTCCTCTGTCTCTTCATCTTGGTTATATTGCTGTGTTTGGGGTGGCCTTTTTATATTCTGATAATTTGTGGAGTTCTCTTTATTATGGAGCTTCCTCACTTTGGGTGGGGTTCTATCAGTGGCTTGTCAAGGTTTCCTGGTTAGGGAGGCTTGTGTTGGAGTTTTGGTGGGTGGAGCTGGGTTTCTTCTCTCTGGAGTGCAGTGGAGTGACCCGTAATGGGTTATGAGACATCAAAGGTTTTGGGATAATTTTGAGCTGCCTGTATATTGAGGCTCAGGGGAGTGTTCCTGTGTTGCTGGAGAATTTGGGTGGTATGTCTTGTTTTGGAACTTGTTGGCCCTTGGGTGGAGCTTGGTTTCAGTGTAGGTATGAAGGCATTTGATGAGCTCCTATTGCTTAATGTTCCCTGAATTCAAGAGTTCTCTAATGTTTTCAGGCTTTGGGTTTAAGCTTCCTGCTTCTGGTTTTCAGTTTTATTTTTACAGTAGCCTCTAGACTTCTCCATCTATACAGCACCGATGATAAAACATCTAGGTTAAAGATGAAAAGTTTCTCCACATTGAAGGACACTCAGAGAGGTTCACTGAGTTACAAGGAGAAGAGAAGATGGAGGGGGTAGTTAGAGGTAACTGGAATGAGATGCGGTGAGATCAAGAGAGGAGAGAGCAAGCTAGCCAGTAGTCACTTCCTTATGTGCGCTCTATAGTCTGGACCGCTCAGAGGTATTTACAGAGTTATACGGGGAAGAGGAGAGGGAGGAAGTAGACAGAGGTGACCAGGAGGATAAGAGAGAGGAATGAGTAGGAGAGAGACAAATCCTGCCAGTAACCAGTTCCTTAGGTGTTCTCTACCGTCTGGAACACACAGAGATTCACAGAGTTGGATAGAGAAGAGATGGGGGAGAAAAGAGACAGAGGCCACCTGGTGGAGAAAAAGGAGAGTCCAGAGGAGGAGAGAGTGGTCAAGCCAGTAATCTCGCTCTCAGGTAAACTTGGGTAGTGAAGTTTGGGTTTTTAAATGTACAAAATTGACAATAAAAACCTAAGAGCAAAGATTAAAAATCTGGAGTAGAGGTTGGATTTTCAAAGATACAATATTAAAGAAAAGCAGAAGGAAAAAGGAAGAAAGAAAAAAAAAGAATTATTAAAAAACAAACAAACAAAAAAAAAAACAAAACAAAACACCAACAACCATCCAAAGAGTATATATGG
This sequence comes from Ovis canadensis, assembly GCF_042477335.2. NCBI lineage: Eukaryota > Metazoa > Chordata > Mammalia > Artiodactyla > Bovidae > Ovis > Ovis canadensis. The sequence goes on along the minus strand of NC_091257.1, from coordinate 26,738,840 downwards.
TGTTTGCCTTAAAAAAAAAAAAAAAAAGTCTTTTTTTTTAAAAAAAAATAGTAATGCTAGGTTATAGAAATAAAAATTAGAGGAGAAATAGAAGACTTAACAATTAAAAAAAAGCTCGGAAAAAAAAGGGAAAAAAAAAGCAAAAAGCAAAAAAAAAGAATGATTTTAAAAATATTAAAAAATTAAAAATATATCTGGCTCTTCTCTGATGTTATGGGCCGTGTGGGCTCACTTCCAAGGTGGTTCCCTCTGTTTAACTTCTTCTGTTTGCTGGTTTTTAGGCTCACTAGTTCAGTCGCGCTGTGGGGAGGGGGGATGCTGCAAACAAATAGCACTGTCGTGTGTACACAGTATCTCTGCCCCGCTTGACCTGTCCTTTCTCGCGGCGCACAAACCGCTCCAGCTCTACGATGCTCAGCCGGGAACCGTCTGGGGCCGGCCCTAGGCTGCGCGCACTTCCCCCGTCCAAGCCGCTCAGGTTCGGTGCTCAGGCAGCCCTCAGAGGCACAAATGCGGCTGGGACTGCGCTTTGTGCCCTTCCCAGGTCCGAGTAGCTCAGGAGTTTGGCGAGCGCAATCGCCGCGGCTTGTCAACTTTTCCGCCGCTGCCGCTCAGCTCTCTGGGTGGACCGCTGGCGCACCCCGTGAGGCAGACTGTGACTGTCCAGCACCCCCAGAAGTCTTAGCATAAGTAAAGTCTCTCCGGGTCTGCAATTGCCCCTTTCCAGTCCTTACGGCTCTGGCTGCCTGTCCCCGGCGGGGAATGGTCTGCAGCCGGCTTTTTCCGCTCCGTCCTTTGTTCTGTGCTCAGTCCTGGCGGTGTCTTATGTTCGAGCTTTTCGCGTGGTAGCTATCCCACAGTCTGGTTTGCTAGCCCAAGTTAGATCGTTCTGGTTGCGGGTGGGGCGTTCCTGCCCGATTCTTGCAAAGCTCTGCAGCCCGCTCCTCCCGCGCGTCCCTGCCCTGCCCCCACTTCCCAATGGCGGATGCAGGCGTCTGTGCTGCTTTTCCGCTGGGGGAGTTACTGGTGGGCTTGTAATCTGTTGGTTTTAATTATTTATCTATTTTTCCTTCCTATTATGTTGCCCTCTGTGTTTCCAAGGCTCGCCACAGACTCGGCAGGGAGAGTGTTTCCTGGTGTTTGGAAACCTCTCTTCTTAAAATTCCCTTCCCGGGACGGGCTTCCCTTCTCGGGACGGAGCTCCCTCCCCACCTCCTTTGTCTCCTTTTTCGTCTTTTATATTTTTTCCTACCTGTTTTTGAAGACAATGGTCTGCTTTTCTGGTTGCCTGATGTCCTCTGCCAGCCTACAGAAGTTGTTTTGTGGAGTTTGCTCGGCGTTGAAATGTTCTTTTGAGGAATTTGTGAGGGAGAACGTGATCTTCCCGTCCTATTCCTCCGCCATCTTTCCCTTTGTTCGCTATTGGTTTTAAAAAACCCTATTTACATTCAAGTTTTCTAAACTGAAAACAAAACAAAACAGTTTACCACTTCTTCCTCCACGCCCCCTACTGTCAGTCTATACCTCTGGGTTTAGTATTTTTCGTTTTTCAGGTTCCGCATAGGAGAGAGATCACATGGTAATTGTCTTTCTTTGACTTAGGTCACTTAGCATATGCCTTTGAAGTTGTCCAGCCATGTTGCCACAAATAGCAAGGTTTCATTCTTTCTTATGGTTGAATGGTAGTCCATATATATTCCATTATATATATGTATGCATGCATGCTTAGGCTTCCCAGGTGGTGCTAGTGGTAAAGAACCTACCTGCCAATGCAGGATTCATAAGAGAACTGGTTTCATCCCTGGGTTTTGAAGATCGCTGAAGGAGGGCATGGAAACCGTATTCTTGTCTCCAGTACTCTTGTCTGGAGAATCCCATGGACAGAGGAGCCTGGTGGGCCACAGTCCATAGGGTTGCAGAGTCACACACACACACACACACACACACACACACACACACACACACACACACACACACACACACATAAATCACCCATCTCCCCAAATGTAATAACTATGTAATAACTATTGTCCTGACTTGTAATGGCATGAATTTCTTTTACCCATTTTTGAGCTGCTCGTAAATGAAGTCGCATGGTATGTATTTGTTTAGACCTGGCTTCTTTCATTCAACATGACAATTATAAGATTTGTTCATGCTACAGCTTGTTTGTTACAGTTTGTTAAACTTCACTGTGGCATTGTGAAATGTGATACGTTGTGATTGATGTACAATTTAATTACACATTCTATAGCTGATGGACACTTGGGCTGTTTCCAACAAGAGGTGATAAACGTGCTATACACATCTTTTAGTGCGTGTGCGTATACATGTCTAAGGGGCTTCCCTAGTGGCTCAGACAGTAAAGAATCTGCCTGCAATGCAGGAGACCAGGTTCAGTCCTTGAGTTGGGAAGATCCCCTGGAAAACGGAATGGCCACCCACTCCAGTACCTTTGTCTGGAGAATTCCATGGAGCCTAGCAGGCTACAGTCCATGGAGTCACAAAAAGTCAGACACCAGTGAGTGACTAACACTCCATTATATCTATGGGTTGTATGCTATATGCTCCTAGAACGCCTGGGTCATGGAGTCTGTGAATGTTCAGCTTTAATTTAGTTAATACTGCCAAACAGTCTCCCAAAGTTGTACTAATCTGGGGGAGAATTCCACTTTCTCCACATCCTCTCCGTGATGTACATAATGAAGTCATTATATTCAGAGTTACAAAGTAGACATGGCATTTTTGAAATTTTCTTTCTTAGCTGAGAAATAAAAGGAAGAATTGAAGTTTGGAGCCGTGCAAGAGGTCTCGATTCTATCTGAATGAAATCACAAGGGGAAAAAAAGTGTCACTCTGCAAACGGTAAGTAAATAGAGTTTTGGGAAAACAAAAACATGTACGATAATTATTTAATTTTTTTTCATGCTTTGATACTTTATGGAACATGGAAAGGGTTAGAAAAACCTTCAGAACCTATGTTTAAAGACTTTCAGTTGATTATTTGGTTTCCTTGCCTCTGGTCTTTGCTAAGCTCCAGAGCGGTGGAGACTTGGTGATAACATTGTAGCAGCTGGAATGTGGGGGCACCCCTTGCTGTTTCACTCAGAACCCTCTTTAAGTTCTTAAGTCTTTTTAAGTTCCCTTGGCAGGTCAGGTCACATGACATGTTCTCAAGCAACGGTTTTCTTGTTTTTTTGCTTGGAGAGAAACTTTTTTTTAGTGTAATTACAAATTTAATCCGATTTTCTGCAGCCCTTCGTTACTTAATCTAGCAATTCAGTCTCAGTTGCCTTCTCCTGACTAGAAGTTTTTCCTTATGGTTGGAAGTGCATGATCCAATTATTAAACCAGGTGTTGGTGGTTTTCTTTTCTGCCAGTGAAAACTACTTAAAACAAGTTACATTTGAAAAAAATAAAATAAAATAAGCCATTCTGTGGAGTTACAAGGGCAGATTGGAACAATATCATTTTTCTTTTTTCAAGGCAGGGGTCCCCAGTGTCTGGGATCTAATGCCTGATGATCTGAGGTGGAGCTGACATCATAATGATAGAAATAAAGTACATAATAAATGTCATGCACCTGAGTCATCCCCCCCAGCCCTGTCTGTTGAAAAATTGTCTTCCACAAAACCAGTCCCTGGTAACAAAAGGGTTGGGGACTTCTGCATTAAGGTACTTGGGGCAGGGGGATGGGTGTAATTTTTGTCATTTAGGAGAAACCCAAGTAGCTAGTCCTTTTTAGAGCAACAAGAGCCTTCCAGTCATCTGCCTAAAAGTCCTATTTGCAATTCTTTGACAAAACATCAGCAAATCAAGTAAAAATCAAACCAGCAACTTTAAAAAAAGATCCTGTGGACTGTGAATAGTGTGATACACAGAGTTTTAGCTTCAGTCTCAAAATTTCTGCTCTCAGCCTTGACTAGGATAAGATACCAAAGGGTTAACAGTCATCTTTATATTCTGAGATTACGAGGACTTTAAAATTTCTTTTATATGCATTTTAATATTTTTAAAATTTTCCATAATGATTATTCACTATTCCTAATTACTTTGTAATTGGGCAACATGTAAAAGTTATTCTTAAAATAATCCCCTAAATTATAGATAAAAGCATATAAGGAAATATACCAAAATCTTTATTGTGTTTGGATTGTGGAATTATGGGTAATCTTTTTTTCTCTCTTTTCTTTTCTCTAATGTCTTAATGTGTGTGTGCATGCAAATATATGCATAACTTTATCACAGGAAAACTAATAAACATTTTTCAAAATGGCATGCAGAATATGACCCCTATTTCTAGACTTTTTAGTTGGTGGCTGGAATTCTCTAGATACCAGAATTCTCTAGGTTTGGCATAAGTCGAAATGAGCGCTGCCTGTGTCCTGATTCTGGCTCTTCCACTCACTTGCTGTGTGAGCTTGGATAACTTCCTTACCCTCTCTGAGGCTCAATGGTCTCATCTGTAAATTGTAAATAACACTACCCATTTTATAGGATTGTTACAAGGGTTAAACAAGATGATATATGTAAAATGCTACAGTGTGTTTTAGTCATTCGGTTGTGTCCAACTTTTTGTGACCCCATGGACTGTAGCCCACCAGGCTCCTCTGTCAACTCCAGGCAAGAATACTGGACTAGGTAGCTATTCCCTTTCCCAGGGGATCTTCTCGATCCAGGGATCAAACCCAGGTCTCCTGCACTGCAGGCAGATTCTTTACCATCTGAGCCACCAGGAAGCCCAAGTACTTTAGAGGTTTGACCTATTCAATCTTCCTTGTGAAACTGGCAAGATGTAATATCAATACTTCTCCTTTATTTAATTTTAAAGCAAGGAGAAGACTCTGCAAAATAATGCATGACATTTGTAGTCTATTTAGAAAGAAAAGCTTATCTTCCAATTTAAAATACCACATTTATTTGATTTTTGAGCAAATCTTCATCAAGTTCTAATATGACTAGTAGAAAGATTAATTTATTTGTCATTATTTTTAATGTTGCATAAGCGTACAAATATAACCTATTGATATGATTATTTAAATATTACAGATTTTCTTTTTATCATCAGAGTACATTTTATTTGTGTCCTGGGCAATTCAGGTGTAAGGTGCGCACTTGTGTGCGTGTGTGTGTTTTATGTGTAAAGTGAAGATAAAGCATCTGCTCTCTGAATGAATGTTGAATCCTAAATGTAGGGCTTTAGTTCTTTTGTTTGCTGACTCTGCCTAGTAACATGCCTGAAAAGAAAGGTAAAAAGAAAGGGAGGGAGGGAGGGAGAGAGAAGGAAGGAGGGAAGAAAGAAGGGGAGGAAGAGAGAAAGGAAATATCCGTTTGGATCTACTTAGAACATACAAGCAAATACAACTTTAAAGAAATAACCAGTCTCGAGCATCACTATTTGGGGCTAAAAACAAACACTGCAGAGTTGAAATGCCTGAGTTGAGGGGTAAAATAGAAGCACACAGCACACACGTCTGACTCAGAGCACAGCCAAATATGGTCAATTTCGCCTCATTAGACCACTGTTCTAACCACTGAGAAAAAAAATTAGATTTTCATTTCATGAAATATTTACCTTAAATTGAATTGTTGAAACTATAGTACAGTCAGGAGAGAAGAAATTCTTGATTGCCAATATTTTCCTGTGCCATCAGGGTATGCTTTCCTTGAGAATATTTGAAATATTTGTGCCAGTGACTATATTAAATCAGCAAGAAGTACTAGAAGCAAATTACATTACATTTCCCCCTCACTAATAATTAGAACTTTCTTTTAAATGGCATTTATTCTCAGCCTTTTATAGCTCAAAGAAATCTGACAGTATACTCCATGTAGTCTAAAATAAATCCCTCGCTTCATTTGTGTGTGTGTGTGTGTGTGTGTGTGTGTGTTAATGTTGAAATAAAACCATAAATAATGTGTTTGAGAAGGGTGGATTGAAGGAGAAGAGAGTAATGAGGGGCAGGTGCATAATTTGCTTTGCTCAAACTGGGAGACTGAGAGACAAGGCAGTTTACTCTAAAGCAATGTGCCTTTGTTGCTGGATTTTCAGATCCGAAGGCTCCTGTGGTATGTCCAGTTGTAGAACTGTAGTAATCAAATTTATAAATATGACCAAAGTTTCATCTCCGTGTCTCCCTCCTGGATTCACAGATTAATTCTCAGGTTTATTACTCTTTCCTGGGGAGGATTTCTCATCAAAGCGTATGGTCTGTTGGGCTTTCAGTTTGCCATTGTTTTTCCACTGGTGGAAGAGAATCATTAAAACAGTGCTCTGTGTAGATGACTCCGTCTAATCAATATCCCTTTAATTTCAGGCAAAGTTTTACATCCATTTGGGCTATACTCATTTTGCTAATACAGCTGAACTCACCAAATCCAAAATGTATCTGTGGAAGTGATCTTTCCTTTCACCCTAATTCTATCCTCAGATCTTACAAACACACCGTAAGTTCCACACCTGTACCCATGTGAAAACAACACTGAAAATGCTACCCTTCATTATCTGATCTGATAACTATGCTACTGAGTCTCGCTATGGCCAGGGCTGCCTTTGTTGCTGCTGCTGTTGCGCTGGGTCTTCAGTTGCTTTCTCTAGTTGGCGGGGGCGGGGGGGGGGGGGGGTCACCAGCTAGCGGTGGTGCACAGGCTCCTCACTCCACCGGCTTCTCTCATTGCAGAGCGCAGGCTCCAGGTGCTCGAGTTTCAGTGACTGGAGCACACAGGCTCTCGGGCTGCAGAGCACAGACTCAAAAGCTGTGGTGCAGGGGTTAGTTGCTCCATTGCAGGTAGGATCTTCCTAAGGGACTGAACCCGTGTCCCCTGCATTGGCAGGCAGATTCTTATCCACTCTGCCACTAGAGAAGTCCCAGAGATGGCTTTTTAAAAATATGATGCCTAAGGATTTCAGAGGGCTTCCCTCGTCGTCCTGTGGCAAAAAAAATCCACCTCCCAATGCAGAAGGCAGGGGTTTGATCCCTGGGTCAGGAAGATCCTGTGGAAAAGGAAATGGCAACCCACTCCAGTATCCTTGCCTGGGAAATCCCATGGACAGAGGAGCCTGGTGGGCTATAGTCAACGGAGTCGCAAATAGTCAGACACAACTTAATGATTAAACAACAACAAACAACAAGGATTTTAGACGCCAAAACCAAAACATGTTAGCAATATTGTATCTTTATAATTCTTTAAAAAAGAAACACTTTCATGCTCAGTTCATTTTTTATGATATAATAATAATTGATGCTCAAGAGAAATGATTTGCTCTAGATATTTACTACTTTATTACAGACTAAAATTTTTATTTGTTTTACTTTATATGGCTGTATTACTAAATGGGCACTTTGATACATTCTAATTCACAAACTGGCCATCCACACACGTGTTAACTATTCTTAGAATGCTGTATTCATCAGGACATCCATAAACATACACAATTCTTTTACTGTTCAGAATTGGGCTATAATTTTACCTCTTGTCTCTGTGTATGATGACAAAAATTAAGGCTCTTGGGGGTCAGGAGACTGTAAGTCAAACCATACCCCACACAATGAGTCTGGTAAATCATGTATTTGCCCTCTGAGGTTCATCTGTCATTTCTGTGAAACGAAGAGGATATTACTCATCTCAAGGGATTTGTTGTAAGAATCAAATTAAATAATTGAAACAAAGTGCTGGGCACCAAGCCCGAACACATGCCATAAATGCATAGTGAGTGTTAGTTTGTGTTAGGTTCATGCATAGTCTCTTTCTTTAAAAAAAAAAAAAATTATTTGGCTGTTCCAGGTCTTAGCTGTGGCACACGGGATCTAGTTGTCTGCCCAGGGTTTGAACCCAGGCCCCCTGCAATGGGAGTGCAGAGTCCGAACCACTGGACAACCAGGGAAGTCCCCATCTCTTTCTTTAAATAGAGACATCACACCTACCTCCCTTACCTTGCCAAAGATTTTAAAATGAGCTTAACGTGACTAAGCACGTGTGAACATTGTTCCTTTTCTAATATAGGGTAAATTTTGCATTCTCCTTTCACCACTCCCCTCATGGTTTGGAAGAGTAGCTATCAATCTTATTACCAACAGTAATCAAGGTTTACTTACTCCCCAAGGGCAGGACCAATTTTTGCTTCAGGGTTTAAAGTTCTCATGTGGCAATAAAAATTTTCTAATGTTTGATTATCCCTTTTCTTCCCCAATTGCATGGCTAAATTTGGGCTGAAAGGGGAAAAAAAAAATCTCCCTTTCCCTTGTCCAAGCTGTGGATTTAAAATACCTGTTTAGGGGACTTCTCTGGTGGTCCAGAGGTTAAGACTTACCCTTCCAGTGTAGGGGACACAAGTTCAATCCTGGGTCAGAGAACTAAGATCCCATGTGCCACATGGCATGGCAAAAAAAAAAAAAAAACTTAAAAAACTACTACTACTACACTTTTTATTATTAGTAGTGTTATTTTTATTGAGGTATAGTTGATTTATAATATTATTTTCAAGGGTTATTGTTCAGTTGCTAAGTCATGTCTGACTCTTTGTGACCCTGTGCACTGCAGCACGCCAGGCTTCCTTGTCCTTCACTACCTCCCAGAGTTTGCTCAAACTCATGTCCATGGAGTCGGTGATACCATCCAATGATCTCATCCTCTGTTGACCCCGTCTCCTCCTGCCCTCAGTCTTACCCAACATCAAGGTCTTTTCCAATGAGTTGGCTCTTTTTCAGGTGTCCAACACAGTGACTCAAAATTTTTATAGATTATACTTCATTCAGAATTACTATAAAATAATGGTTCTATTCCCTGTGCTGGACAATGAAATAGGTGTTTCTGCATAGACCTCTTTTACCCATGGGGCTTCCCAGGGAGCGCCAGTGGTAAAGAATCCAATTGCCAATGCTGGGGACATAAGAGACGTGAGTTCGAACCCAGGATCAGGAAGATCCCCTGGAGGAGGGCATGGCAGCCCACTCCAGTATTCTTGCCTGGAGAATCCCCATGGACAGAGGAGCCTGGCAGGCTACAGTCCACAGGGTCACAAAGGGCTGGATACAACTGAAATGACTTCATTATCATAGCACACTTTGACCGATAGCTCCTAGAATAACTTTGACATTTTCTGAACAAATTTACCCTAGACTCAATATGTTTATCAAATCTTCCATTAAGGTAGATCATTGTCTTACAGCTCCATGCTAATTCTTCTAGGGATTCAGGTGGATCACTTTACAAACTCCTCAAGAAACTGTCCAAACTGGCTTCCTCCAAGTGGTGACTTCCTGTAAGAGGCAGAAGGGTCCTTGTGAAATTATCCTTTGTTCAAATTTTGGGGTCATATCCTTCTTTTCCCTAATACTATCTTTCTCCAAATTAAGGTTCATAATAACAATGCTTTCTCTTTTCCAAATTTACTCATCTATGCATTATTCTCGGCTATGCTGGGTCTTTGTTGCTGTGCGGGCTTTCCTCTAGCTGTGGCAATCGGGGCTGCTCTCCAGCTGTGGTGTGCAGGCTTTTCATTGTGGTGGCTTCCCTCGTTGTGGAGCACAGGCTCAGAACTTGTGATGCATAGGCTTAGTTGCTCCATGGCATGCTGGGATATTCCCAGACCAGGGATCAAACCTGTATCTCCTGCACTGGCAGGCTGATTCTTCACCAGGGAAGCCCCAGAACATTTTCTTTTTATGGATGGTCAACTTCACAGAAGAATGCCAGAGCTGGTCTCTTCTGGAGATAATCACCCACCAGGTCCAAACTAAAAACGAAGAGATGTCTCAGGCACCCTTTCACAAATCCCAAGTTGAAGGAAGACGGAATGTGGTGTCTCCAGAGATAAGACTCAAGAGCTAAGTCATTCATTCCTTAGCTCTGAATCCAGAGCAGGAGTCCCCCTCTTTCCCAGCTAAAAGGAATGGAAGCAGCTGCCGCTCAATTTATTTTCAGTATGATTCCAGGAAAGTTGAGAGCGGAAGCTGAAGTGGGGAAAGAAGCACAGAACCAACCGAAAGCTTGAGTGTGTTTAATGTAACCAGTGGAACCTCACCACCCACGTGTAAGCCCCTCCAGGAAACGCAATTTCCTCTTCCAGGAAACGCAATTTCCTCTTCCAGGAAACGCAATTTCCTCTTCCAGGAAATGCAATTTCCTCTTCCAGGAAATAAAGGTGTGGAGAACTTCTGAGCAGCAGCCACCTATAAAACAATGAGACAGAGTCTGATACAAAACAGAAATGCCTTGCAGCCTAGGGAAGGAGAGGCCAGCTCTAGGCTGCTGGGATCAGAAAGGTCTACAGGTATCTCTAGCACCTACATGGAATGAGAACAAAGAAGGAATATTTTCCCTTAGTTGCTATTCAAGACAAAACAAAACAAAAAAACTCTAGACACATGATGGATATTGTTTTAAAAGATACAGTGTTCAGATGAATGGGTTTCTAATTGTAGGACTATATGCTTATATGGTAGAGTAGCACACGTCTCCAGGGACCAATTGTCCCAGAGAGAAGGGGAAAGTGGAGGGTATGGTCAAGGAATACAGGCAGTATTCAACAGTGCCTAAGGGGCTGCTTCCAACTGGCCTGAATTGCAATCCTGGTTATGGTATTTTATTAACCGTGTGATCACAGGCAAGCTGCCTAATCCTTCTAAGCTGCATTATTCTCATCCCTAACATAGAGATAACGATGATGACAGTGAGGATTTAATAGCTACATCTTAAGATTTTTTACGAGGATTATGTGAATAGTGCATCAAAAGTGCTCATCACAAAAATAATGAAAAAAAGAAGAGCTCATCACAGTGACTAACACATAGATAGCATATGGTGACGATTATCATCATTATTGTTTGAAACATTGTTTATTTTGGCTCGAGTTGCCACAAGGGGGTGGGGGCTTCTCCCTGAAGTGGCTTTTCATCGCTGGCCTCAGTAGCTGCAGTGCATGGGCTAGGAGTTGCAGTGAGTGGGCTCTCGAGCACAGGCTCAGCAGCTGCGGTGCTGGGGCTTAGCTGCCCTACGGCATGTGGCGTCTTCCTGGACCAAGGATCAAACCTGTGTCCCCTGCATGGGCCGGCAGATTCTTAACCACTGGACCACTACGGAAGTCCTATGTGAAACTTCTTAAAAGTCACTGACTACTGACTAAATTAAGAGGACATAAGACTTTCCCTCGAGTGCCTATTTGTATTGGGTTGACCAGGAAGCTCGTTGGGGTTTTTCTATACCATATTATGGAAATTTCTGGCCAACCTAATACTTAACCCCTTTCTCAAATGGTCAATGAAAACTCCAGCCATGAAGAATGGGTGGGTTTGCTGTCTCCTAGGCCCCGAAGCCTCTGGTGGCCTGCCATCTCACTTCTGTGTAACAAACTGTGTTGAAGAATGGCTAGGAGAGAACCAGGGGGCAGGTGTCTTGAACCAGGAGGTTTCTCTTCAGCATTCTGCAGAGAGAAGCCGGGCTGCTTTCTGGTTCTGTCACCTCGTTCTCAGCCATAGATACATTTTCCTACTAAATCTCAATAGCAAATATACAATGAGCACCTACTGTGTGCCAGGCTCTGGTGACGTCAACACAGCTGAGGTTCTCCCACCATCACACCTCTTGACTATGACCTTCCAGGGGTGGCAGCCTCTCTGTTGGATGATCCTGGCCTGAAGGTCTATTCAATGCTGTTCAGTTCAGTTCAGTTCAGTCACTCAGTCATGTCTGACTCTTTGCAACCCCATGAATCGCAGCATGCCAGGCCTCCCTGTCCATCACCAACTCCTGGAGTTCACTCAGACTCACGTCCATCGAGTCCGTGATGCCATCCAGCCATCTCATCCTCGGTCGTCCCCTTCTCCTCCTGCCCCCAATCCCTCCCAGCATCAGAGTCTTTTCCAATGAATCAACTCTTTGCATGAGGTGGCCAAAGTACTGGAGTTTCAGCTTTAGCATCATTCCTTCCAAAGAAATCCCAGGGTTGATCTCCTTCAGAATGGACTGGTTGGATCTCCTTGCAGTCCAAGGGACTCTCAAGAGTCTTCTCCAACACCACAGTTCAAACGCATCAATTCTTCAGCGCTCAGCCTTCTTCACAGTCCAACTCTCACATCCATACATGACCACTGGAAAAACCATAGCCTTGACTAGACGGACCTTAGTCAGCAAAGTAATGTCTCTGCTTTTGAATATGCTATCTAGGTTGGTCATAACCTTTCTTCCAAGGAGTAAGTGTCTTTTAATTTCATGGCTGCAGTCACCATCTGTAGTGATTTTGGAGCCCCCCCCAAAATAAAGTCTGACACTGTTTCCCCATCTATTTCCCATGGAGTGATGGGACCGGATGCCATGATCTTCGTTTTCTGAATGTTGAGCTTTAAGCCAACTTTTTCACTCTCCTCTTTCACTTTCACCAAGAGGCTTCAATGCTGTTAGATACTGATAAATGCAGGAGAGGGCCTACTTCTCAGGGAATGTATTCTTATCTTTAAAAGGTGTGTGTGTTTGCTCTGCAGGGTTCATACAGATTAGGAGAACAAGCCAGCATATCTGACTTCCCAGCCCCGGCCTGCCACAAGGCAGCAATGGGAACTAAGTTACCAGATCCTTCTGGGCCTCAGGTTTTCTTCATCTTTAAAAGTCTGGAACTAGCTGTAGTCTGAGGTCTTTTTCATCTGACAGTCTATACTTCCGTGATCAGAAGCCAGCTGATCCAAGCTGAGGCTCTTCCATACCTTTTTAATTTCCCTCCCTCCCCCCAAAAAAAGAAGAAAAGGACTATTGTTCTATTTCTTAAGCTAATCTGGGTTTAGTATATCAGAGCAACAAGCACTTTAACCAAGTACATTTTAATCATTTTGCGTAATAATTCAGAGGGAACAGGCCTGCAGTGCTGGTAACCAGTAGTCTATCGTGAATGAAAAATTTATTCTCTAGAGCACAGAACAAAAGCACCCCACTTATCCTCAGCCGGACCATCAGGACCACCAGCCAGGCGTGAAAGTCCTCCAATGACGACGACACCGGTAAAACATTACACTGCAGCTTCAAGGGCTGTCAAATTTAAAGCAAGGCAACTTAGGAAATGGTACAAAACAAAAAACAAAAACCAGAAAACGGTGCAGAAACAAAGTCAGAGGTCGGGTTATCCAGCACCAAATCTTTCTCCCATGGGGCATTTTAAAAGAACAGGGTTCACCAGCCCTTTCTAGTGGAAAGGCTGGCAAACAGCTGAAAAAAAATTTTTTTTTTTTTAATCTGATGACCTTGATCCTTCCCGTGGGAAGGCTCCTTTCGCTTTTCGGTTGGGTTAGATGGAGAGTCACGTGGTCTCGGGCGCCTCTGCCCGCGCGCAGCTCAGCATCCCCGGCGCGGGGATGGGACCAGGTCTCGGGGCCGGAGCCGCTGCGAGCGGAAGCGCGGGGCGCAGCGCGGGGCGGGCCCCGGAGGAGAGCGGCGCGCGGCGGGCGGTGCGCGGGCCGCGGCTCCGGGGCGGGCGTCGGGGCAGCCGGCTCGGCGGCGGGGCCTCGGGGTGACGAGCGCCCCCTGGCCCGCGCCGCCCGCGCCCGCGCCGCCGCCCAGCTGAGCGCTGCGACCGGCGCCACCGGCAGGTAGGTCCCCGCGCGGGTCGCCGACCGATCGGGAGGGCAGGGCGCCCTGCGAGGGGCGCGGGGAGTGGGGCGGCCACCCAGCTCGGGCTCCGAGCCGATCCGGGACGGGGCGGGCAGCGGGACCGTGGACTCGGAAAGGGCGACAAGCGCCGCAAACTTTGGGTCTCCTTTCCGCGGTTTGTGGCGCGCGGGACGCCGGGGATGCGCGGACCTTGGCCCGGAGGAGGCCGTCGGGGCCAGGGGCTGGGCGCCTCCGCTTCCTTCTGGGCTCCTCTCTCACCTAAACTGGGGGGTGGGAGGGAGCAAAGGAAGACGGTGGCGGAGAGTTTACTGTTTCCCGCACGCCCTGGGAAGGAGAGGTGTGTGACGCGGTGGCAGCCTGTCCACGGAGGAAAATAAGTTTTCTTGGCGTTTGCTCGAGAAGCAGACGGGGCTGCCAACACTCGCTTCTAAACTAAGCCAAGTTTCTTTCCAGGGGCCTGGGGCAGGAGGAGGCCGGTTTTAATAGATGTCAGAAAACAAAAATCTGGTGCTCAATCCTGTAATCTTGGGGTGAGAATGTTTTTCAGCTTTGGGGGCCACACGTCAAGAAACTAGAGCTACTGCCTTTATATTTTATTCGGTTCTAAAGTGCTCGGGTTATCAGTGTGAAATGGACCTTTCACGCTAAGGACGGTGTTCCCTGCGGGCGGGCTCACCTGGGAGATGCTGGGGTTTCTGCAAGGAGAAAGCTTTGTCTCTGGGCTTGTCCTGCTCAGAGCGGTGCTGATAAAAGATGATTCAGTGGTGGACCGAGCTGACCAGGAGGGGACTGGTGACACGGGCGGGGGAGAATGAGAAGGCGCCTCTCTCCTCGTCCGTGGAATGGTCCACCCCCAGGTAGGGAGAGCGTGCAGGTCCCTTTCTGAACACAGGTCTGGTTGTTGTTGTTCTCTAGAAGCTGTGACCACCACCGTCCTTTCCTGGTGGGGAAATTTGATAAACAAGCCCTGTTACTAAAATGGTGATGCTCCACTCCCGCCCCACACCCCAATCCTGTGAATTACCATCTTCATTTCCCCCCGAACTTATCTTTTAACTCTTGTAAAATGGCAGTCTCACGGCCAGTGCTTTAATCTTTTTTAAAAAAATACTGTGTCCCCTGGGAAGGAGGGTGACATTTACTAATTTGGTTGCAAATTACTTCTGAAGTTGGTGCGAGGCTGTTTAGAATCCCTCGGAGATCAGCACTATTGTTTGAAGCAGGTGTCTGCGGCAGACTCTTCTTAGTCTTTCTCATGTCGATTGAACGTACATATATTTAAACATGCGGCATAGGAAGAGCTTCTAAAACCTTCAAAGCCTCAGCTGTGGAACTCCTCCAAGTTAGCAATTAAGTCTAAATTAAGTTGTTTTGTTTGGGGTTTTTTTTCCCCCACTCTCTCATAAACTTTTCTCTGATTTCACGAGCAACCTGTCCCCATCGCCAGCCTTTGTTTCGGCCCTCTGTGATTTTTCTTGTAAGCTTTTAAAATGTAAGCTTCCAGGGAGGACTCTCGTCACCACCCTCTGCCGTGTCGTGTTCACTTCCGCCACCGTCTTGTGCAGCGGTTGCTTGGGATGGCAGATGGCTCATGGGCAAGCTTCTTTGTCCTACCAGATCCTTCTCCCTTCTGCAGAAATTCCCTATTGTCTGTTTGAAAGATACATAGGCCAGTGCCTAGAACTTTCTTTTGTTGCGGTGCCCCTGGCCTTTCATTTACGCAGAGATACTGTTCAGTTAGTCACACCTTGGTTCTTCTTCAGATCTCAAAGGTGCCTTTCAACACTGAAATGAGCTTTCTCTTGTTTGTAGCAGGTCCTGCAGGGGGTTTGGAGGGGGTGCTCCCTGGAATAGCCTGTTCCTCTCTGACTATTTCTATAAAGGTCCCTCTTGCAGTTGTAATATATTCCCTCTATTCTATGGAAAAGAGGCAATTCTTCTGTGTAGTGAGTCTGGTGTGTTACCTGAAATTCCATGTGGACTAGGTCCAGGATTTTTTCCAAGAGTGTGGCCTTATAGTACAAATCTGTAACTGGCATTCAGGAGTAAAGCTCCACAAAATCTCCTTACAATGTGGAATTTGATGACAGGACATTTGCCTTCTTTTTAAAATAGGAATTGGAATTAGTACTACCTGTTCTGAATGCATTTGCTTTGGAGTTACTGATTGTGTTGTTTGCC
Organism: Ovis canadensis; assembly: GCF_042477335.2. Lineage (NCBI taxonomy): Eukaryota > Metazoa > Chordata > Mammalia > Artiodactyla > Bovidae > Ovis > Ovis canadensis. The sequence continues at coordinate 26,723,063 of NC_091257.1, read as the reverse complement.
TCTAAAAGTATGGTTGATGTAGTCATCTAATATAACTGTTAATAAGGATATTTTTGATTTCAGATGACATCCTTTTTATAGGGTTCAATCTTCTATCATTTTCCCCAAGTAATTTTTACAAATCGTTTCATTAAAATGAAAAAAAATGGTTATATGATAAAAAGGCCGAGAGAACACAGATGTACCATGTGAGTTCATATTTATATAAGTCTGTTGCCCAAAATCAGATTGTAATTATAAGCAAGGGAATTAGTCTTGTAACAACATACATAATGTTAAACTCATTCTTTCTGTTTCTGTCCATTAGTTTGGAAGTTTAAGCTTCTCATTTTCAAGCAGTCATGCATCCAGCTTTGCTTTTTAATACCTATTCTAGCTGTCAAGGCAGAAATCGGGAGCAAGTCATAGAAAAACATGATGTTGAGGCAAAAAGATTAATTATGAGGTGTTTCCTTGCAATAATGGAAACCTCTTTCATTATTTTAACCTGTCAACCATTTGTACACGATTATTCACATTGCTCTGTCATCTGAGGCTATCCTTGAGACAAAATGAGAACCAGAAGTTTCTGAAATTAGGACTAGCAGAGCCAACGCCTGGAATCATAGATTTCTGCTCTGAGATTAAATTAGCAGATATTCAAAGCCACTCACTCTGGCAGTAGATACTCTATAGGCTGATGTTACCTTTTGATTTTTTTCCTTGTTTGGTTCAAATTTTTTTTCTTGGTGTGTTGTTGAATGACAGTGTTGTGCTCGTTTCAGGGGTAAAGCAAAGTGGTTCAGTTATACATGTACCTGTGTCTATCCTTTTCCAGATTCTTTTCCCATATAGGTAATAAGGGTATTGAGTCTAGTACCCTGTGGTATACAGTACATCCTTGTTGATTATTTTTTATATATCAGTATGTGTATGTTAATCCCAAACTCCTAATGTATCCCTCCACCCCACCCCCAGCATTTCCCCTTTGGTAACCATAAGTTTGTTTTTGAAATCTGTGAGTCTGTTTCTGTTTTGTAAATAAGCTCATTTATATAGCTTTTGTAAAAAATTATAACTTTGAATTAAGCTAATCCTATTCATGGTAATCAGAGCCAACAAAAGCAGTAAGACGTGATTTATTGATGTATTAGTACTTATAATTTATGGGCCAGATATTATATGGCACATAATTTTACTTGTATTTGGTAAATATTAGTCTCATTCAATCTTTGCAAAGTTTTTATGAATTTGATATCACCATCATTATCACCATTGTTGTCCTTATCCTTGTTAGCATTCGCATTTTGCAGTTGGGGAAATGGAGGCTGAGGGAGGCTGAGTTATTTGCACAGTTCTTAACAGCTGATAACTGTTAGAATCAGGCCTGTGTGATTGCCAAGCCTTGCCAAAAACCACAGAGCTGGATAACCTACCAATTAAATTTTGTAAATTGCGATGAAAATACACCTGACAAAATCTGCCATCTTAATCATCTTTACATTTTAAACAGGTCAGTGGCACTGAGCACATTCACACCGTCACGCAGCCATCACCACCATCCATCTGCAGAGCTCTCTTCAAAACGGAAACTATCACCCCATTAACCAACTCACTCCCCATCCCCCTCCTTCAGCCCTTGGTTCCACCTTCTCTCTCTGAACTTGGCCCCTCCAGCTGCTTTGTATAAATGGGATCGCACAGGATTTGTCTTTTTGTGAGTTGCTTGTTTTACTAAACTATGTCCTTCAGGTTCATCTGTGTTCTAGCCTATGTCAGAATTTCCTTTCTTCTCAAAGGCTGAATAACATTCCATTTTATCTACCATGGGTTCAATGGACACGAGTTTGAGCAAACTCCAGGAGATGGTGAAGGACAGGGAAGCCTGGGGCACCAGAGTTGGACACGATTGAGCAACTGAGCAACAACAGTATCTCCCACAATGTGTCTACCACATTTTGTCTATCCATTCATCTGTTCCTAGTTGTTTGGGTTGCTTCCACATTTTGGCTTACGAATAAGGCGGCTATGAATATGAGTGTAAGAATATCACTTCAGATCTCTGCTCTAAATACTTGTGGCTGTATACCCAGAAGTGGAATTGCTGGATTAGATGATAATTCTGTGTTTAGTTTTTTGAGGAGCTGCAACACTGTTTTCCATGGCGACTGCACCAGGTTGCATTTCCACCAACAGTGCAGGAGGGTTTCACTGTCTCCCATCCGCGCCCAAGCTCCTTACTTTCTGTTTGTTGATTGTTGCCATCCTAATGGGTGTGAGATGGTAACCAATTAACATTTTACCAAACCATTTGGTGCCCGACCTCAGGGGTTCATGGGTTGATGCTGCTTCTGAATTCATTAATTTTTTTTTCCTATCTCATCCTGTACTTATGTCCCTTTTTATTTTTTTCCTCTCTCTTTATTTCTTTTAACCTTGAAACATCCCAGACTTACAGAAAAGCTGTAATTGCAGTACAAAGGGGAAAATCCTTTTACCCTTTCAACCCTACTGATGATGTCTAAATAAGTTGCTGACCGGATGCCCTCTCACCTTATCGGTTCTTTCATGCGTGTTTCTTACAAATAGGAACATTCTCCCCCAGAAGCAGAGAATAGTCACAAAATTAGGAAATGAAGTTAATATGTCCCCTTTTTTCGTGCAGAATAATTGGAGGACTTAACGAGTCCAGCATCTCCTGCAGGACTAGGGAACCCACAGGCAGAAGGGCTTCTGCCCTCTAGAGAGGGCTGCTGCTACTTACATGAAGTTCCTTGTGGTTTAGCAAGGAGCAGTTGTCGAGAATCAGGTAAGCGTGGCATTCATTGTAATGATGCTAAATGTGCAGAACAGACCCTTTGCAGACAATTAAAGGTTGTCGTCTTGTATGTGACCAAAACAAGACAAATTACCAGGACAGTGGGGAAAACCAGAAAGTTGGTGGTTGTGCTTTCATCCACCAAGTTTTTGTTGGGAGCCTCAGAGCCACACACTGTGCTGTGTAACCATGGGTGAGATGCCACCAGGTAAAGGGGAAATTCTGAGTGTGATGATTTCGTCCTGTGTCATATCAGTTTATAGTATTATTGTGCATAACTGTGTTGCAGATTCGTTTCCTCTTTGCTACTATAAACTCCGAAAAGGCTGGCATTTGCCTGGAGCCCTTTTCCCAGCACCTACAGCAGGACTGGTGCCCGAGGAGCCCCCAGTGAACCCGCAGTGCAGAATGAGCGTGTGCATGCTGTACTGGGCACATGTGTGCCAAGGGGACACTAGATCTGGGGTGTCTGGGAAGGCATCCGGAGAAAGTGGCAGCGCAGCTGAGACCTGCTGTGCAGGTGAGGATGTTTTGAAGGTGGGATTGCATTTTAGGATGGCCTGTGAGCATGACATCCTAGTAAGGCAAAGGACAAACCCTGTCTGGTTTGAGCAGAGCAGTGAGGGAGGAGAATGGGGTGAGCCCAGACGCTTCCCTCTCAAAGTGTGTTGATCACTACCACATCAACTACCGCTCTTTAGTTGAAAGTACGAACAGCGGCCCCTTAATCACCCTTGGCTAGCCTGCCCTGTTACCGTCCCCAGCCCTCTGCATTGTTCACACTGGGCATATGCTAAAATAAGCACCTAGCCGGTAGAGTCCCGTTGCCAAGATATGGGTGAGTTTCCAAAGCAAGCCAGGCGCTGAGAATTCATGGTCAGATGACTCTTCACAGCCCAGGTGAGCAAGCGGCCGAGTCTTTCATGAAAGTCAGCTGACATGCCCTTCTTGCAGTTTGGGGAGAAATTCATGTCAGCTGTGTGGTAGCGTTTTTAGAGCGATAGTTTTCAACTTTTTCCATCCTGTGGTCTGCTAATGTACTGTTTGCAGTGATACAGAGTTGGGCCTCTCATCTAGTGTTTTTTAAACTGCAAAGCACAATCATTATTGGATGGTGAGATTCGCATTGTGTTGCAACCAGCAAATCTTTCGACATGAAACGGAACAGAAAGACCAGCATGCATTTCACATAGCAAGAGTAAATAATTCATGAGATTTGGGATTGTGGAGTTTGGGACATGTGTCTTCTGATCATCCTAGACCTATGACCTTTAGTTTTCTGTAGCGTTCCTTTAAGTTGTAGAATCATACACTCTCTGGCCTGGAGGGAGGCAGAGGAAAGTGCTGTTGGTTGAGTGGGCATCACGCCACATGTCTGGGGTATGTGAGACATTTTCTCCTCAAGTCCTGCCTGTTGAGTGGCTCATCCACAGTTTATAGAGATGCTGAGGCGGGTCGAGGTCAAGAATCTTCATCAAGGGTCCCACAATAAATGACTAGCTGTGAACTCTGATCTCTTGGCTCCCAATTTAAGCTCCTTTTTCTGCCTCTGTGGGTTATATTCCCAAAGTTTGTTCATCAGTTGGCTGATGGGGGAAGATGTCATCTCAGGGGGAGAGTCTTATAATCAGATTACACGTTTGTTAAGAGGAATACGGACTTTGGGATGTGCCCTGTCAGCTTCTTAAGGAAAAAAAAAATATCGCCTAGAAAAAAATAGTATTGATACAACAGACCAGAGATTGTGGGGCCTGAAGTCAACAAAGATGAAAACAGCCCCTCTGCCTTCCCCTTGAAGCGCCTCCCCACCCCGACTCAGGCTGGAAGCAGCAGCTTGGGTGGAGCCACATGAGCTGATGTGCTTTTCTTTCCAAAACTGGGGTCCCCAGGTCCACAGCGGAGTCCCATCTCCTCCCAGTGCGGAGCCAGAGGCTGCTGCGCTTCTAGTGGACAGAATCATGCAACTCTGCAAATTCGTGGCGTCGGGCCTCTGTGGTTTCCAGCGTCAGCCAGGCCCTCCCTCAGACTTTGCCCAGTCAACTCCCTGCCCCTGTAGAAAACAGCAGCCATTTCAGACCGTCTCCTGCCGCCACCATCCCCTCAGCCTGCTTCGCTGAGAAAACGGGAGTTTCCCTGATGGAAACAACCTCACCCTGTGATGACAGGGCTCCATGCCCAGCTCTGGATCACCCTCCCTTCCTTCCCCTTTTTATGATAAAAAAACAGAAGCCTCACCATCTAAGGTTCATTTCTCCACTGATGCTCTGGATTCCATTTCTTCTTCCTCTGTGGAAGGAGGAGGAATCTCATTCTCTTGATTTATCTCATTCTGCATCTGTATTTTCCTTACCCTGCCTGGTCCCACCTCACTGCACAAGCATGCTGAAGCCCCTTCCTTCTCGGAAGAAGAAGGCCATCCAGCCATGGCCTTCTCCTTCATCCTCTTCACAGCCAGCCTGCTTAAATTGTCCCCCGCCCCTGCTGCTCTGTCCTCACTCCCTGCCACGGCCAGACATCTGGCTCTGTTGCCTCTGGGATGTAACACATTCGTGCTCCCTTTTGCTTTATTGTTGTTCAGCCGCTAAGTCGTGTCTGACTCTTTGCAGTCCCACGGACTGTAGCCCATCAGGCTCCCCTGCCCATGGGTTTTTCTAGGCAAGAATACTGGAGTGAGTTGCCATTTCCTCCTCCAGGGGATCTTCCTGGACCAGAGATTAACAGGCAGATTCTTTACCACTGAGCCATCAGGGAAGCCCTCCCTTTTGCTGACTCTTGCTCAATTCCACTCCTTTCTTCCTTGACTTCTCTGCAGCAGATGGTGTACTGACCACCTCTGCGTTCTCGGAGCAACACCCTCATCCCACCCCTGCTTCCCGTTCTCCTTCCTTCTCCTCTTCTGCTTTGCAAGCTCCTGCTCTCCCTCCTTTCCCACGGAAGGTTGATGTTCCTCTGGATTCTCACTCCGTTACTCTGGTAACCTCGTGCTCACTGACCTGAATAGCCATCCCCTTGCTGACCACTCCCTAACAGTGACCTCTCCAGAGTCCTTTTGCGGCTGGCTGCTGAATGGGTGCATCTAGTACCGTGTGCCTCAGACTGCTTGCACGGTCTTCCCCTTTCTCTTCCCACAAGACAACCTCCTTCCTTTCCTGTCTGTGGCGCTGTCTCACCTGTTCTTGCACGAGCAGAAATCTGGATGTTTTCCGTGACTCCTCGCCTCCTCATTTCACCTCAAGCCAAGTTCTGGTAGACGCACACCCCTACGTATCTTTTATTCCACCCACCTTTCCCGCCCCGAATCAGGTCACCACCATTTCCCTTCTGGATCACCGCCAGAACCTCCTCCCTGGTCTCTGTTACTGTGGGTTGTTCTCCACTATGCAGCTTGGAGGATCCTTATAGAACCCAGATCTGAGCTTGTCACTCCTTGCGTTAAACTCTGCAGTGGCTACCCAGTGTTATTTGAAATGAAACCTGGACTCTAACATGGATGTAGTTCAGTTGCTAAGTGGTGTCTGACTCTTTGCAACCCCATGGACTGCAGCACACCAGGTTTCCCTGTCCTTCACCATCTCCTGGAGTTTGCTCAGACTCATGTCCATGGAGTCAGTGATGCTGTCTAACCATCTCATTTTCTGCTGCCCTCATCTCCGATGAATATTCAGGGTTGATTTCTTTTAGGATTTGCTGGTTTGATCTCTTGCCGTCTAAGGGACTCTCAAGAGTCTTCTCCAAAACCACAGTTTGAAAGCATCAGTTCTTTGGCACTCAGCCTTCCTTATGGTCCAACTCTCATGTCCATACATGACTATTGGAAAAACCATAGCTTTGACTATTCGGACCTTGTCACCAGTGATGTCTCTGCTTTTTAATATGCTGTCTAGGTTTGTCTAGCTTTCCTTCCAAGGAGCAAGCATCTTTTAATTTCATGGCTGCAGTCACCATCTGCAATGATTTTGGTGCAGAAAATAAAAAAAGTCTGCACAAGCGGGATCATCAATTCAGCAGGTTTTGCCTGTGGGTTTCTAGAATTACCTAGATACATTCTACTAGAAGTTCAGAGTTGAAGGTGACAGAAAACATTTTACATGCTTAAAGACAACTTCTTACAGGGAGAAACTCTGTCTCCCCATCCCTGTGGTGGACTTTTCTCCCCCATCACCCTCCCAGTTTCTCACCTTGCTGAGAAATGCCAGTAATGAAAGGAAAAGAGACCGAGTTAAGAATGATAAGGAAACAAAAAGTAATACTGAGATATTCCAAAATTTCCCCCTACAAGCAAATGGATGAGGCAGGGGGTAAACATGGAATGCAGATACACAGAGAGCTCAAAATTATTTTAGTAAAAAGAAAATATCAAAGGATAAAAGAGATTAAAATGTAATAAAATGATGTTTTTAGGGTCTTTCAGAAGAAAACCATCATGATCTTAAACTTCATTAAGAAAGGTAAAAAGATAAAAAAGATCAAAAGTGAAGGATGAAATTCAAGAATTAGGATGATAAAGGCCTGCCAAAGATTAAATAATTGAGAGCATTCAAAGAAAAATGTCTTAAAAGTAAAGAGTAATAAATTTGTTTTAAAAATATTTTTATCAGAGTATAGATGCTATATAATGCTGTGTTTCTGCTGTACAGCAAAGTGATTCAGCTACACATACACATATATCCCCTCTTTTGGGGTTTCTTTCCCATTCAGGCCACCAAGTTGAGTGGAGTTCCCTGCGCTGCCCAGCAGATTCTCAGTAGTTATCTGTTCCATACACAGTAGTGTATATGAATGTCAGACAGTCTGACACAACTCAGCAACTGAGCAACAACCACGCATGTCAGTCCCAGTCTCTCAGTTCATCCCACCCCTACGCCTGCCTTGGCATCCTTACGCTTCTTCCCTTCATCTCTGGTTCTGCTTCTGCTTTGCAACTATGATCATCTAAGAGTCCTAAAGGAGATCACTTCTGGGTGTTCATTGGAAGGACTGCTGCTGAAGCTGAAACTCCAGTATTTTGGCCGCCTGATGTGAAGAACTGACTCATTTGAAAAGACCCTGATGCTGGGAAAGATTGAAGGCAGGAGGAGAAGGGGATGACAGAGGAGGAAATGGTTGGATGGCATCGCCGACTCAATGGCCATGAGTCTGGGTAAACTCCGGGAGTTGGTGATGGACAGGGAGGCCTGCTGTGCTGTGGTTCATGGGATCACAAAGAGTCAGACACGACTGAACGACTGAACTGAAATAGAGAGTCATAAATTCTGTAGGGCAACGGTCCCCAACCATTTTGGCACCCGTGATCGGTTTTGTGGAAGACAGTTTTTCCATGGATCAGGAAGTCAGGTGGATGGTTTCAGGATGATTCGAGAGCATTACATTTTTTGTGTCCTTTATTTCTAATCTAACGGCACTGATCTGACAGAGGTCTGCGGCCCAGAGGTCGGGGGCCCTTGCTTTAGGGGACTTACTGAAAGGTAGAATAACCAAAAATATGAAACCAGAGGAGAAAAACACATACTCTTTTAAAGAAGATTAAAAATAAATCCCAGCAGTAATAAAATGAGCACTCGCATGGGTTCCCAACAGCTAGTAAGCCATGGCTAAAACAATGTTAAGACAGGAGCTTAGGGTTTGGGCTTATACCTCAAAAGCCCATGTCACCTCAGTGGGATTTTGGAGGCAATTTTTACAGTACACTTCTGCATGGATGCCATCATGTTTTGGGGGAAATGCTGTGTGTGTTCCACTGGGACGGTTCCAACCTCGGGGCGGAGGGGGTGGGGTGGGTGGCAGTCACACCAGGGCAACTGAGGAGTTATGCTCATCTTTGTCTGCCAAACAAGGGAGATGCTTTTAATTGTGTGAGGCTCAGCATCCCTGCCCTCCAGAGCTCAACGGAGTCTCCACCCCAAGCACTCTGCTTTCCTCTGGGAAGCAAGAAGACCAGGTGGTACCCGGGTGCATTCCTCACCTTGTTCATGGAGCCTCTTCTCCGTCAGGGTCCATTTGGCAATTATCCAGGAGAGAGTCCTTTCCTGTTACATCTTTTCTATGTAGCTTGTGATGTGTTTCCTCTCCTTCTTCTGCTTTCTCGTGTCTCTGGGGATTTGTGATTCTATCTGACTCATAAACAGAGCTCAATAAAAATATTTTTTTCTAATTTTGATATATTTGGCTATGCTGGGTTGGAGAAGACAATGGCAACCCACTCAGTACTTTTGCCTGGAAAATCCCATGGACGGAGGAGCCTGGTAGGCTGCCAGGGGGTCGCTAAGAGTAGGACACGACTAAGCGACTTCATTTTCACTTCTCACTTTCGTGCATTGGAGAAGGAACTGGCAACCCACTCCAGTGTTCTTGCCTGGAGAATCCCAAGGATGGGGGAGCCTGGTGAGCTGCCGTCCATGGGGTTGCACAGAGTTGGACATGATTGAAGCTACTTAACAGCAGCAGCAGCATGCTGGGTATTAGTTGTGGCATGCGGAATCTTTAGTTGCAGCATTTAAACTCATAGTTGAGGTAGGTGGGATTTAGTTCCCTGACCAGGGATCGAACTGAATTCGATTCAGGGATCCTCTGAATCGGGAGCAGGGAGTCTTAGCCACTGGACTGTGAGGGAAGTCCCAGTAATGATACTGTAATTCAGTTATTATCTCCTGCGAAAGCTTGGTCAGTGACCTTGTTGTTGTTCAGTTGCTAAGTTGTATCTGACTTTTTGCAACCCCATAGACTGTACCACACCAGGCTTCCCTGTCCTTCACTATCTCCCAGAGTTTGCTCAAACTCACGTCCATCGAGTTGGTGATGCCATCCAACCATCTCATCCTCTGTTGTCCCTTTCTCTTCCTGCCCTCAATCTTTCTCAGCATCAGGGCCTTTTCCAGTGAATCAGCTCTTTGTATCAGGTGGCCAAAGTATTGGAGCTTCAGTTTCAGCATCAGTCCTTCCAATGAATATTAAGGGTTGATTTCCTTTAGGATTGACATATACCAAGGACATACACCAGGTCTTCTATTTCCTTCTCTTCTTAAACTCTCAGCACAGAGCTCAGACTTCATCTTCATCTGCGGAAGAGAGGACATCTCCTCATCAGAGAATAGATTTTATTTTTCTCTCATTGCCAGCATGAAGGATGCTAATTACAAATGTCATGTTTTTCAGGACCTGCTCATTAGTACTAAGAGCTCTGAGCACTGTAACATTTGCCCATGTGCTTGAGGTGGATGTTAGGGGTATGACTGAGAAGTGACGCCTGGGGCCGAGTACATTATTAGACTTCAGTGCCTTGACTTCTGTTTGGCCAGACTCTATACCAGGGCACCTGCTGCCTCCCTCCCCTCCCCAGCCATCCACCTTGCTTCCCAGGTCCCTTGCAATGAATGAAGACACATGGGAGTTGGCATGCAAGGGTATTAAGAATCCAGATTAGATCGTCCTTTTCCATAGCAGAGACTGGAGAGAGGCTATAGGATCTTGGAGCAACTTTCCCTCTGCCTTGGTCCAGCTTTTCCACCGTCAGGCAGTCTTCCTGAGCTGTCTGACAATGAAGGCAGATGGAAAGATCACAGAATTGGGGGTAGGAGACCAGTCTTCTCTGACCTGTTTGGCCATGTTGACCATAAGATGAGTGAGTTGGATGAGGGGGTCTCTAGAATCCCTCCTAATCCTAATATTTTGTAGCTGTTTGGGGAGGGTGTCTTTTGAGATCTACACATTCCACTCACACCAGGATTTCCCCCAGGCCCCTGGGTGGTGCAGTATCAAATACATGTCATGGCTCCCAGCCTATAGTTAACCCAGTCATTAGCCTGGGTGTAGAATACAGGGTATATTATGTCCCCTACATATGAGTGAGTTCTGTTCTGAGTGTGTATTCATAAATCTAATTTGTTCATAAGTCCAACAAAGTTAGCCTAGGCTCCCAAATAACACAATTGGCTGTATGTTGTTGTTGTTCAGTAGTTACATCCTGTCCTACTCTTTGTGACCCCATGGACTGCAGTGCACCAGTCTCCTCTCTCCTTCACCATCTCCCAGACCTTGCTCAAGCTCATGTCTGTTGAGTCAGTGATGCTATCCAACCATCTCATCCTCTGTCACCTCCTTCCTTTCCTGCCTTCAGTCTTTCCCAGCATCAGGGTCTTTTCTAATGAGTTGGTTTTTTGCATCAGGTGGCCAAAATATTGGAGCTTCAGCATTAGTCCTTCCAATGAATATTCAGGGTTGATTTCCCTTAGGATTGACTGATTTGATCTCCTTGCAGTCCAAGGGACTCTCAAGAGTCTTCTCCAACAACTCGAAAGTGTCAGTTCTTTGGTGCCCAACCTTCTTTATCAGCTCTATAGTAACTGTACTGTAATAGGTTTATAATACTTTTTACACAAATAATACATAGATAACAAATACAAAAAATAAAACATTTTAAATCGTACAGTACAGTACCTTGAAAAGTATGCCAGACATGTGAACTAACTTACATGACTGGACGTGTGAATGCATGTTGGCATCTTTGAAAGTTCGCAACTTGAAGGTTTGTATGTAGGGAACTTACTGTATTATCAATGGTTGGAACATGTACCTCTTCACCAGTAAACAGGAGAGCAGTCACCCAAACACTGAAATCATTCTGCTCTCATTTTAAATTTTGCAAATTAAAGCTACCTGTGGAAAAAAAAAAAGGGCAACAGCACATCTTTCCTTCTCCTGTGTTAGTGGTGATGGTAGCGCAAGAAGTCTGCTAACAGCCAGGTCTTCTCAAAATGCTGATTCTTCAAAAAGAACACCTTGATTTGCTCAGTGGACTTTGTTTCTGGAAGATAAGCTCATGAGGAATAGCAGCCAGATAGCATCTTCTCCACTCTAAGAGTGGAAACTCTGTTCTTCTGCATCAGTCATTGGAGAAGAAAAATAAATCATCATGTATTTTTAAATGATTGAATTGCATTGCTTCTTTTTTTGAAATATTTATTTACTTATTTATCTTTGGCTACACTGGGTCTTCGTTGCTGTGTGCAGGCTTTCTCTAGTTGGTGGCGAGTGGGGGCTACTCTTTGTCGCAGAACTTATTGCATTGATTTCTCTTGCGGCACAGCACAGGTTCACCTAATGGGCTTCAGTGGTACGATGCCTGGGCTAGGGTACCACAGCAATCCTGGAGAGTTAAAGTCCTTACGATTTTGAAATAATTCAGGGAGCGATCACTTGCAGAATTCCAAGTTCTGACGCAGAAGCAGCTTAAATATTTGCCAAAAGTGCGGCACAAAGTACTCTCACCTTCCTCTGTCCCAGTAAAAAGAAGGAGTTGACTGCTGGGCTTCTTTTTAAGTTCCTGGGCCCTGAGATCTGTTATTATTTATAATACACTTGGGGTATTTGATGAAAGCACTTTTGGAAAGAAAGCCATGTGAGCAGTAGGAAAGGCTTTGTGTTACTTATTAAAATAAAGTAAATGCAACATTGTTGTTGTTGTTGTTCAGTCACCCAGTTGTGTCCCACTCTTTGCGACCCCGTGGCCTGCAGCACGCCAGGGGTCCTTGTCCCTCACCATCTCCCAGAGTTTGCCCAAGGTCATGTTCATTGTGTCGGTGATGCCATCCAGCCATCTCATCCTCTGACGCCCTCTTCTTCTGCCCTCAGTCTTTCCCAGCATCAGGGACTTTGCCAGTGAGTCATCTGTTCACATCAGATCACCAAAATCCTGGAGCTTCAGCAACTTGCTTGACCCCAAATTGCCAGTATTGTTAAGCATAAGCTAGCAGATAATTTTAGAAATTTTAATGAAGGCAAACTTAATCCATTAATAGTGTCCCATAGGTGAAACTGGTAGAGAGAAATGCCGATTCAATATTTGAATTTTATTATTTCAATTGAAAGGAAGGAGGGCAAGCCCTTCTCTTTTGAGAGCAGGTTAGAGGTACTCAGAACAGAGAGAATATATTTTCATTAAATATACAAAATCAGGGGACTTCCTAGGCCATCCCATGGTTAAGACTTCACTTTCCAATGCAGGAGGTACAGATCCCATCCCTGGTCGGAGACTGAAGATCCCACATGCCTCATGGCCAAAAAAACCAAACAAACAAAATGGAAGCAATAATGTAGCAAATTCAGTAAAGACTTAAAAAATGATCCACATTAAAAAAATCTTTTAAAACATAGTAATGTGAAAAAATAAATATACAAAGTCACTTTCTCCTGGAAAAATATGGTAGATATTTTCTGGTGGAAAAAATAGTATAGACCTCTGGGTCTAAATATCTAGACCCAGAGAGAGAGATCACACCATTTATTCAAGTACTGGTTTGTCTCAAGACACTTAGCAGTACAGCTAAGAAAGCAAAATATAAAGAACCGTCAAACATTCTGCAAGTCCAAAAGTGAGACACATGTTTGGATGTTTGTCTGAAAACTATCAATAGGAAAGTTCAGGCTGAATTCCAGGGAATTTTAATCCACACACTGCATTCTCTTAGTTTTTTGTGAGATGGAAACAGGATTACATTTTCTAAGAACCACTTTTTTAAAAGCTTGAGCACTAATCAGTTAAGTGTGATGTAGGTTTGAAATTAGAGTTGGTGGTAAGTAATTAAGTGAAGTACAGCTTAACCCATGCTGGTGGTGAGTGGATCAGTGCTGCTGTGCTGAACTTGTTAAGACCCCAGTGTACTGTTAATATTTATTTGACCTATAATATTGCTTTGGATAGAAGTCGCTGGGTAGCAAACATCCGCAGTACTTTGTGGCTTAAAACAACACGATTTGATCTGCCCGTGATTCTGTGGCTCAGGAATTTGGGGCTGGCTCTGCTGATCATGGATTCACATGGGGTCTCTTCTGAAGCTGTGCACAGATCTGAGATGGAATTGCTCATATTGGGTTGGCCAAAAAGTTTGTTGAGGTTTCTCTATATCATAACTCCAGTACTTTGGCCACCTCATGCGAAGAGTTGACTCATTGGAAAAGACTCTGATGCTGGGAGGGATTGGGGGCAGGAGGAGAAGGGGACGACCGAGGATGGGATGGCTGGATGGCATCACTGACTCGATGGACGCGAGTCTGAGTGAACTCTGGGAGTTGGTGATGGACAGGGAGGCCTGGCGGGCTGCGATTCATGGGGTCACGAAGAGTCGGACACGACTGAGCGACTGAACCGAACCGAACTGATACCATCTTAAAGAAAAGCCCAAATGAACTTTTTGGCCAACCCAGTGTATTAAATGGACTTCCCTGGTGGCTCAGTGGTAAAGAATCTGCCTGCTAATACGGGAGACGTGGGTTTGATCCCTGGCTCAGGAAGATCCACTGGAGAAAGAAATAGCAACTCACGCTCATATTCTTGAGTGACATGGGGCAAGGTGGAGAATGGCAATTCTTGAGAATACTCACTGTAATATTCTTGCCTGGGAAATCCCATGGACAGAGGAGCCTGGTGGGCTACAGTCCATAGAGTCACAAAGAGTTGGATGTGACTGAGCAATTAAGCAAGCAACAGATGACACTTGGCGGGTTTGGCTAGAAGGCTGGAACCCTCGGCTCCTTCTCTTTCTCTCTATGCAGCCACGTTGGACTTCTTTTCATGGTGCTTAGATCCTCACGGTAAATATCTACCATGGACAAAGGCTCAAATCTCTTAAGGGCCAAACTAAGAAGCTACGGAGCGCCACTTCTGCCGAGATCTCCTGGTCAAAGCCAGTCCCAAGTCAGCCGTGATGACAGGGAGGGGGCTGGGCCAAGGAGCATCGCAGGAGAGCTTTGGAATGGGAGGTGCTCTGGCAGCTACCCTTGGAAACACACGTATTTAGGCTGTGATAGGATAATATTTCACCACCTCACATTTCTTTTCTGAGATGGAACCTCTAGTCTCACTGGTGGCAGAAGAGTGATGCAGACAAAAATGGGATTGCCATTCTCTCCCTTGCCCCACGTCACCTGTAGAATAAGATCCAGGCCCTTGACACTGCTCGCCGGTCCCCTGCTTGCCTCTCCAATCTCCCTCTCCCAAGGGCCTGAGCACCACCTTTTCCTTCCATGCCTCTTGGTTAGCGTAGCTCCGTGGGGGACCACATGCTAGAGATGCCCTTCTCCCCCTTGCATCCTCACTCGGCCGACCCCTCAGACATCACCACCTCTGCGAAGGCGCCCCCACCCCCTGATCTAATTAAAACATCCTTTCCCCCCTGAGTGAGCGCCCCAGCTTCCTGTACCGGAAGCCACCTCGGCAGTTACAACACCCCCTCCACCCCGACCACACTGTGAGCTCCTTGAGGGCAGGGATCCGGGTCTCTCTCTCCAGTCTAGCCCTGGGCTCGTCCCCCACTCAGCAGGTGCTCAGTACATAGCTAGGACATCGGTGTGATCTCCACACTGGGTAGAGCAGGGGGGTGCCTGGAGGGAAGACCAGAAAACCCCAAACAGGAAGAAGGCGGGTGTGATGAGGAGGAGGTCAGAGCTGTGTAAGTAAGCCATGTGACGGAGCCAAAGGGGTGGACGCAGAACTGCCACCGTGCAGGGAGAGAGGGAGGACAGGCCAGACACACAGAGCTTGAGACACAAGCTTAGCAGCTGAAACAGAAGGGTCAGCTAGAGCTCAGTGTCACGATTAAGAAGGAAGCGGCAGGGAGGAAGCTGGCTTCAGACCTGGCCGTGTGCATTCACGGAGAGACGGGAGCAGCACCCCATAAGGGCATCCCAGACCTGCCATGAAAAGGCGGGGCGCCCGGATGCCAAACAGTACAGAACCTCAGCCCTCCTCCGCGCACCTTCTGCACAGGTGACTGCTTGGCCAAGAAGGCAGGGGAGAAGTTGGGCAAAGCAGTGACGAGCCGGTGCTTACTTCACTTGGGTGCCTGTTAAGTGACTAGCTCGCCTCCCCAGCCACACTGACTGCTTAACCTGAAAGTGAAACTGAGGACTGTTGCACTTGAGGCTGGTGACGAGCTTCAGGGGAAGTGGTGTGACTCGGGGGAGGGAGCGGGAAGGCCCACCTTGAACGAGCAGAGCTGCTTTTTGACAAAACAACTCTAAAGGAAGTAATCATTGTGAGAAAATGTTTTCTGCTAAGTGGTGGAAGCAGCAGACATGATCATCATTCCTTTGACTGTTGAATGGATAAACTCAAGACTAATAGTTACAACTAACTTGGATCGAGCTTGTTCTGCATCCAGGTACTGCTCTGATCAGCTTACATCTGTTAACCTACTTGAGTGGGTCGTCTTATTGTCCCCATTTTGCAGATGAGGAAAGAGTTAAACAGCTTGTTCAAAGTCACAGCTGCTAAACGGCAGAGCTCAGATTTGAACCTGGGCAGCTCGATGCTGTAATCTGTGTCCCTGATGCTCCACTTGGCTTAGCCTGAATTAGGCAATATACTGTATCTACTGACTCATTGTTTTAAAAAAATATTACCGGACAGTAGTGTTAATTCTAAGAAATGAGTTACGAGACTTCCTTCCCTCCTTATATCAGTTATGGTTTGGGGCACATTTTAAAATGGCAAAGTATATCATCTGTGGGCACACATACACACACTTGTATATGCTGACTACTGTAACTTGCAAAGAGCCGTTCAGAAGAAACTGTGTTTAATTAAAAATGAGTGAGAAATGCAGCCAGATAAATCTCCTTTGGTAATAACTTTGAAGTTTGAAATTTGACTTTGTAAGGCAATTCTGGAAATGAGAGGGATGATATATTTTTATGCTGTGAGACATATTTATATTGTTTCTCAATATATGCCTGAGGTAACTGTAATCTGCTTTTAAGTCAGTATGTTTGTGTATCTATGAAATCACTGGTAAGATTCAAATTGTTTCTGATCCCTTTTATGTCTGTTATTTATTGATTGTTGTTATTTGACAAGTTCTGAAGCCCAAGATTCCAGAAAGTTCAAAGCGATATCCTTATTCAAGAAAACACTTGTTTTGCCAATATTTTCCAAAGAATAATTATTTTTAAATCTCAAAGCTCTGTACTTTATTATTTCTCTGCTTGGCTTGCAAAATAACAACTAGAAATATCATAGGTGTTTCATATTAGAGCAAATGGGCAGTTTTCAGAGGTGGAATATAAATGTTAGTCCTGAAAACAAATAAACAGAAAAAAATTGTAATAACCACTGAGATGTAGAATGCCCATGATGCATTGTCTTCGGGGCAGAAACAGAGCGTACCTCTGCTTTCTGGGGCTTCTGTTTTAGCCTTATCTTTCTGACCCTTATGGACCCTTACACTTCTGACCCTGTGCAACCCTCCTGGGCCAGCACTTGGAGATTTATGGGTTTGCCCATAGAGGGAAGGAGGAGTCTGTGAACAGTACAGAGGGATTTGTTTTTCCTTGGAGTAGACATTCTAGCAAATCAAAGGGTGGCTGTCTTCGGACTGCTCCTTCCCACCTGATCTCAAAATACCCTCCAGTAACCACCTGAAAGTCCTCATTTCTTCCCGGTACCAGAATTCTGCCAGCTAGAAATTTAAGACAAACAGATCCTCTGAAAAATGCAAGTAGCACTCAGATCACCTTCACACGTTAAAGTGGCTTAATCAGTAACTTAGAGAAAATGGGAACTTTTATGACTTGGAACAAGCAGGGAATTATTCAGTCCACAGATAGTAATTGATCCAGCCCTTCGTCGATCATTGTCAGTGATGGATGTGGTGTTGGGAAGACAGGGCAGAAAAGAGAGCCGAAGTCCTGACCCTCATGAAGGAGAAAGGCATTAAAAATCAAACAAAAAACAGCATGTAAGTAAGATCATCTAGCTCACGACAGTGCTGTGAAGTTACAGTAAAAAGAATGAAGAATTAGAAATTTCTGGAACCTGGCCTGTTCTTAGATTACTAAGCGCTTGCTTTCTATGGAGTGGGAGGGAGAGGGAAAATATCTGCTGTGTGCTCACTGCCATAAAATCATGGGTAAGCATATGACACAGTAATCCCACTACTGGGCATGTGCCCTGAGAAAACCACAGCGGAAAGAGGCACATGTACCCCAGTGTCCACTGCAGCTCTGTTTACAGTAGCTGGGACACGGAAACAGCCTAGATGTCCATCGACGGATGAATGGATACAGGAATTGTGGTGCACGTATACAGTGGGCTGTTACTCAGCCAGACGAATGGATACAGAAATTGTGGTGCATATATACAATGGACTGTTACTCAGCTTTAAGAAAGAACATATTTGAGTCAGTCCTAATGAGGCAAATAAACCTAGAGCCTATGGTCCAAAGTGAAGTGAGTCAGAAAGAGAAGGACAAATATTGTGTATTAGCGCATGTGTGTGCAGGGCAGCAGTGGAGATGCAGACATAGAGAACAGACTCTCGGAGACAGTGTAGGAGGGAGAGGGTGGGACGATTTGAGAGAGTAGCGTGGAAACAGAGCTAGCCGGTGGGAATTGGCTGTGCGACCCAGGGAGCTCAGCCCAGCGCCGTGTGACAACCTAGAGGGCTGGGAGATGGGAGGGAGGTTCAGGAGGGGGGGACATAGGTATTTCTGTGGCTGCTTCACGTGGAGGTATGGCAGAAACCAGCACAATATTGCAAAGCAATTATCTTCCAATAAAAAATTACCAAAAAAAAAAAAAACCCATGGGTGTAAAGAAAAAGAAGGTGCAGATAGGTCACCAGTGATGCAGAAAAGTCCTGTTCTGTCCTCCCCTGGTTCCAAGTGATGCATAACCCTTATTTTCTCTGTTCGTCCATGAGGCCTGCCCTGACTCCTTTGTCACCGCTGGGTTTTTTGTTTTTTTTCTTAAGCTGGTACATGCCTGGGACTTAGGTTGTCATTACTTATTTGTTATCTAAATAGATATATGGATTCTGACTATCATGATTCCGATTAGTGAAGAGGGCCTCTACCTTTCCAAAACATCCAGAACTTTTTAATGCCTCTTGCTGCTGTTTTAGCACACAGGCAAATGAGTAGAAGGAAACTAAAGGGCTGTCTAATTACTTCCCACCCCTGCAGCCCAAGCCCCCAATCTGTCACTTCCTTTCCTTATTTTAACATCCCATATTGGAGGGAGCATGCTTCACTGTGCCTGAGAAAGCGTGCGCGTGCGTGTGTGTGTGCATATGTGTATGTGTGTGTTAGGTGCTCAGTAGTGTCTGTTTGTGACCCCATGGACTGTAGCCTGCCAGGTTCCTCTGTCCATGGAATTTTTCAGGTGAGAATACTGGAGTGGGTACATGCCTTTCTCCAGGAGATCTTCCTGACCCAAGGATCGAATCCAGGTCTCCTGCATTGCAGGCAGATTCTTTACCATCTGAGCCACCAGGGATGCCCTGATAATGCACTTGGTACTGTCTAATTTGCTGGAAAAGGAATACCACTAGTCACTTTGAAAATAGTCTGTTTCCTCTTGTTCCCCCTAAGGATAAATACACTTAGCATTTTCTGATCTTAATAATATTGAGATAAAAATAGTGAAGTACAGAATTTTAGCAAGGACAGATGTTTTTCTCTTTAGATTCTTCATTTTTTTAATTTATTTTTAATTTTAATTGGAGGATAAGTGCCTTACAATGTTATGTTAGCTTCTGCTGTGCAACAGTTTGAATCCGCTGTAAGTATACATAGATCCCCTCCCGACCCTCCTCCGACCTACCTCCGACCCTCACCCCCCATTCTACCCCGTTAGGTCATCACAGAGCATCGAGCTGAGTGACCTGTGTTATACAGCAGTTTCCCACTAGCTATCTATTTTACACATGGTAGGGTATACATGTTAATGGTACTCTCTCAATCCGTCCCTCCTTCTCCTTCCGCTGCTATGTCTACAAATCTGTTCTGTATATCTAGACCCTTCCTTTTAAAGGCCAGGAAACTGGGGCTTAGATGAGATATTCAGGGTATCACAGCTGGTTGGTGGTGGGAGTCGAGAAAGTAGAAGTTTTCGTGACTTCTGCTGCTTAATTCTGGCTGCAGAGGAGCCTTAATAAATACCAGTGGTCTCCCACTCCAACCTCAAAAATTGAACATCAACCTATAAAATCTTATTTTTCTCCTGAAACTAAATGACCATACAAATGAAATGGACATGGTCCAAGAAATGATCCTCTTCCAGCAAGCAGGGGTTCCCCTAAGAACTTCTGCTCCCAGGGGCTCTCTGGAGTCAACCCATCAGCTTTCTTTGTCCAAAGTGCTTTCTCAGACTTTCATGCCATACACCCGTGACACTTGCTTGCTAAATCATCAAGTTAATTTATTTACCCCATTTCTTTTATCTCAGTTTTCTGGTTGTATTTTATCTAAGTTATCTTTACTTTAGTTGAGTTAAAGCTGTGGTTTTGCAAATTAAATCAGTTGTGGGTTTCTGCATATATCTCCTCTCAGTGTTTACTAAGCTTTTTTTTTTTTTCTTAACTAACATTATAGGTTCTGTTTTCATCTTACTAGTTGTGTGAGGGAAGATTTGTTTTGCTTAAGTTTCTCTGAGACAAAACTATTTAGAGGAACACATTTTAAGAAACCAAAATATTTTTAAATGCCTGGTTTAATCGATATCTTTAGCCAAAGTTCAGTTTCCTTAAAGTTTGGAAGTTCGTCCATAATGAAGAAATTGTGTGGTTTTTGAGTCTGGGCTTCATACCGTAGGCAGAGAGAAGTTTTATGTTTTTCAACATTGAAGAGATTTTGGAAAGGCAGCTTTTATGGCTAAGGTGAAGGATGAATGAACTGCATGCAAAGACAAGGAGGTTGGTACTAATTAGGAACCTACTGTAATGATCTAGGGAAAAGGTCTAAAGTTGTCAAGCTAAAGGATTGGAGGGAGAAAGAAAGAAAGAAAGAAAGAAAGAAAGAAAGAAAGAAAGAAAGAAAGAAAGAAAGAAAGAAAGAAAGAAAGAAAGAAAGAAAGAAAGAAAGAAAGAAAGAAAGAAAGAAAGAAAGAAAGAAAGAAAGAAAGAAAGAAAGAAAGAAAGAAAGAAAGAAAGAAAGAAAGAAAGAAAGAAAGAAAGAAAGAAAGAAAGAAAGAAAGAAAGAAAGAGAAAGAAAGAAAGAAAGAAAGAAAGAAAGAAAGAAAGAAAGAAAGGAAGAAAGAAAGAAAAGAGAGAAAGAGAAGTCCCTCAGTTGTGTCTGACTCTTTGTGGCCCCATGGACTATAGCCTACCATGCTCCTCCCTCCGTGGGATTTTCCAGGCTAGAGTACTGGAGTGGGTTGTCATTTCCTTCTCCAGAGGATCTTCCTGACCCAGGGATCGAACCTAGGTCTCCCACATTGTAGGCAGACGCTTTATGGTCTGAGCCACCAGGGAAGTCAAAAGGATTGGAGAATAGGATCAAATACAATGGGATAAAACTGGTAGGTCTTGTTGCACAGTTGGATGTAAGAGGCAAAAAGCAAGGAGTACTCACAGCTGATTCCAATATTTCTAGCTTGGAAGAGTCAGTGGATGGTAATTCCATTGAGCAGGACAGGAGAGAGCAGAGAGGCATGAGCATTGAAGAAACCCGTATTTGTTCTGGCTGTGCTTGAGCAAGACGCGTGGAGCGATCCAGCATGTAGCTGAAACTATAGGACTAAAGGCGTGCAAGTGTAGTTCAAGAAGAATGTCTTTTTGAAGTTACCATTAAGTAGAGGATCACTGAAGCCACCAATGTGGGTGTGATTAGCCAGAAAGGACTCAAGTTGAAACCTGGATGTGTTTCAGAAGTTTAGGTAAAGAAAGCTGAACTAAGAGTAGCTGAAAGAGTGACCAAAGAGATGAAAGGGCAGGCAGAGGGGGAAGCACTGTCAGCAGCGCTGTGTAGTGTGGAGGAAGAAGATTAAGAATGAGCCGCTGGATCTGGAAATTGGCGTCATCGGTGCCCTTGGGGAGAGCCGGGTCAGCAGAGCGGTGGGCACAGAAGACAGAGGGAAAGGGTAGAGAAGCTGCCCGGTGGTGGGAAGGGACGCTTGCTGCTGGGGGAGGGCAGACGCAGCCACATCTGCAGAAGCCAAGTCACAGGCTGTCAGGGATGGGGAATACGAGCACATTTGTGAGTCAGTTGTGGTTGTTCAGTCACTCAGCCTTGTCCGAATCTTTGCCACCCTGTGGACTGCAGCATGCCAAGCTTCCCTCCACTGTCTTTGAGGAGTTTGCTCAAACTCATGTCCATTGAGTCGATGATGCCATCCAACCATCTCCTCCTCTGTCGCTCCTGGGTTGGAGAGGGGGTGAGATCACAAGGATGGTGGGAGTTGGGGGGGGTCAAGGAGAAGAAGAGTTTCCAGGGATGATGTGGCCCTGGAATGTGATCATACATAGGGCACAGCTGGGGGAGAACAGGTGGAGAAGAGGTAAGTTGGACCAGAGGGAAGGAAGTTGAACAAGTTTATGCCTTGAGGCTTCCGTCTTCTCGTGAAATAGTTTCATCTGCTGAAGGTGGAGAAGACAGAGTTATGGTTTTAGAGATTAAGGAAAAAAGGTGTGTGACAGCCTACTTAGCAAACGAAAGGAAATGGACCAGGAATGAAATTTTGTGAAAATATTGTTAGTGAATTCAGTAATAAATGCTTAGATTACTTGTTGCTTTTTATTATGCTAAAAGCGCACACAGCTTAATTTTCACCATTTCAGCCATTTTTAGGTGTAGAATTAGTGGCATCCATTAGCTGTATCATGTTATACAGCCATCACGCCAGTTATCCACTTCCAGAACTTTCTCATCACCCCAAGCAGAGATTCTGGACAAAATTTCTCCCCTTAGCCACTGGTAATCACCACCCTATCTTCTGTCTCTGCATTTGCTTGTTTTATCTATTTCATATTATTTGTTGTTTTAAAGCATAATCCATAAAATAAGAAGGAATAACAGGAAGGTAATAATTCTAACTATAATGTTCCATTGATGGAGGTCCATCTTAAACCATTCTCTGTTTTTAAAATCCACTTATAAAGCATTAATGTTATGAAGTTGGTATACTGCATTATCCTTAAAGTAACTCACATTTACTTGGGAACCCCATAAATTCTACTTTGATGATTTTTTTGACATGTACAAACCTGGACGCTGCAGTTTTGTGCATGTCAAAACCAATATATTTTTCTCCCATCTAAATGATAGCATAGAATTGCTGTTTGGTAAATATTTTTCTGTTTAGCAATCTGTTGCAGAGGATTGCTTTATTCATCTGAATTGATGTTTTCTGCACTAGGAGTTCCTTAAAATAGCTAATATATGCATCACTTAGACAAATGAGAGGTTTTTCTACTAAGATATGCAAATAAATAACCACCCTGCTTTATATGTCAGTTAAAGGTGACAGGAACTGATTTTCACTTCTCAAGAAGCGGCTCAAATAAACCATGATAGCTTTGGAGTAAGTTATTTTTAATGGAAATAACCTTTCTTCCCAGTAAATTTGAATGTGATGCGTTAGAAGAAATGCCTTATACAGCAGTCATCTTCCAGCAAGTTGACAAAATCCCAGGTGTTCCTCTCCCCATAGCAGCACACAGTGGATGTGGCCATAGCAGGTTCCTTCTAAATTTAGGGCTCTCAAGGGAAGTGGCATCAGCCACAGCATTTCCCCAGGCCCTGAAGCTAGCCACTGCCTCTAAATATTGCTGACCAGGCTATCAAAAGGGGAACTATTTTCATATCATTTGCCTACCCCCATCTCACCTCCTCTCATCCAATCCCAACATCCTTTCATTCCTGGCTCAGAGCCTCACTTCTCTCCTAAAGCTGCTGGTGTGGACTTTTTCCTCTTCAGAAATTGTGGTGGTGGTGTTTTGCAGTGGCAAAGTCATGTCTGACTCTTTGCAACCCCATGGACTGCAGCACACCAGGTTTCCCTGTCCTTCACAATCTCCTGGAATTTGCTCAAACTCATGTCCGTTGTGGAAAAGGCAATGGCACCCCACTCCAGTACTCTTGCCTGGAAAATCCCATGGACAGAGGAGCCTGGTAGGCTGCAGTCCATGGGGTCTCTAAGAGTCGGACATGACTGAGCGACTTACTTTCACTTTTCACTTTCATGCATTGGAGAAGGAAATGGCAACCCACTCCAGTGTTCTTGCCTGGAGAATCCCAGGGACAGGGGAGCCTGGTGGGCTTCCGTCCATGGGGTTGCACAAAGTCGGACACGACTGAAGCGACTTAGCAGCAGCAGCAGCATGTCTGTTGAGTTGGTGATGCCGTTAACCATCTCATCCTCTGTCACCCTCTTCTCCTCCTGCCCCCAGTCTTTCCCAGCATCAGGATCTTTCCTAATGGATTAGCTCTTCACATCAGGTTTACTGGCTTTTGTTGCTTTATGTGTAAATCACATATCCCAGGCGCACTGTCATCCTTTTGAAGTTAATGTGTTTTAATCCATAGAATCATGAATGATCACCATTTTACAGATGAGGACTTTGGCTGCAAGGAGATAAAGCAACTTGGCCTGAAGTCACACAGCTGAATTCAACAACAGATGGTTGAATTGGGTGTTGAAGAGAGGAGAGTGAAATAGGTGTGTTTCTTCCCTAGAATTACTTGAAGGAGCTCTGCCAGAGTTTGTCTTTGAGGCTGTGGTTTTTGCTAATTCTATCTCTAACAGACATCTGTTTGTTCTGGAGGGCTTTCTCCAGATAGAGGATACAGTTCCATACTATTAGTTATCTCTCAGATTTAAAAAAAATTATCATCACATTTCCTGCCTCCCAGACATAATCTTGGTTAAAGTTTTAGGTGCTGGAAACTAGTGACGCATTTATAGATTGTACATTTGAGAGAGCGGTTTGACAACAACTATACTATAGTCGAAGATGCTGCTGCTGCTGCTAAGTCACTTCAGTTGTGTCTGACTCTTTGCCCGTCAGGCTCCCCCATCCTTGGGATTCTCCAGGCAAGAACACTGGAGTGGGTTGCCATTCCCTTCTCCAATGCATGAAAGTGAAAAGTGAAAGTGAAGTCGCCCAGTCATGTCCAACTCTTAGTGACCCCATGGACTGTAGCCCACCAGGCTCCTCCATCCATGGGGTTTTCCAGGCAAGAGTAGATGTGTATACCCCAAAATGCGGTGGTTCTGCTACTTTGTGCATATTTTGTAGAAACCTGTGGCAAAGCAGATATCTGCAAGAATGTTCACAACAATATGATTAAGAAAAGCAAAACAAAATTGAACATTGGCAGAAGAATAGATTAAAAAGATTGCAGTATATTTATTTCAGTGAAATTCTGAGGAGCGGTGATTTTCAAGTGTGGTCCAGAGATCCTTGGAGATCCTGCTGACTTCTTTCAGGGTATTTCCAGATCAAAACTCATTTCACAGCACGACTAAGACCTTTTTCACCTTTTCTCTCTCATTCTGTATGGTGGAGTTTTCCAGAGGCCATGTGTTATGATAGCAACAGACTGAATGCAGAAATAAGAATAAGAAGCCAGCTGTCTTCTATTAAGCCAGACATGAAGGAGATTTACAAAAGTGTAAAACAGAACCACTTTTCTCATTGCCTTTTGTGTTGAAAAAGTAAGATTATTTAATCATAAAATATGTTCTGATGTTAACTTTATATAATGGGTTTTATTGTTTTCAATTGTTGTTCTTCATTGTTCAGTTGTCAAGTCATGTCTGACTCTTTGCAACCCCCCACCCCCACCCCGGACTGCAGCACACCATGCTTCCCCATCCTTCACTATCTCCCTGAGTTTGCCCAAACTCATGTCCGTTGAGTCAGTGATGCCATCCAACCATCTTATCCTCTGTCGTCCCCTTCTCCTGCCTTCAATCTTTCCCAGCATCAGGGTCTTTTCCAACGAGTGGGCTCTTTGCATCAGATGGCCAGAGTATCAGAGCTTCAGCTTCAGCATCAGTCCTTCCACTGAATATTCAAGGTTGATCTCCTTGCTGGCCAAGGGACTCTCAAGAGTCATCTCCAGCACCACAGTTGGAAAGCATCAATTCTTTGGTGCTCAGCTTTCTTTATGGTCCAACTCTCACATTCATACATGACTACTGGAAAAACCATAGCTTTGACTAGACAGACCTTTGTCAGCAAAGTGATTTCTCTGCTTTTAAATACACTATCTAGGTTTGTCATAGCTTTTCTTCCCAGGAGCAAGTGTCTTTTAATTTCACGGCTACAGTTACTGTCCAAAGTGATTTTGGAAGCCAAGAAAATAAAATCTGTCACTGTTCCCATTGTTTCCCCATCTATTTGCCGTGTAGTGATGGGACTAGATGCCATGATCTTCATTTTTTGAATGTTGAGTTTTAAGCCAGCTTTTTCATTTTCCTCTTTCACTTTCATCAAGAGGCTCTTTAGTTCCTCTTCACTTTCTGCCATTAAAGTGGTATCATCTGCATATCTGAGGTTGTTGATTTTTCTCCCAGCAGTCTGGATTCCAGCTTGTGTTTCACCCACCCTGGCATTTCACATGATGTACCCTGCATATAAGTTAAATAAGCAGGGTGACAATATACAGCCTTGATGTACTCCCTTTCAATTTTGAACCTGTTGTTCCATGTCCAGTTCTAATTGCTGCTTCTTGTCCTGCATACAGATTTCTCAGGAGGCAGGTAAGGTGATCTGGTACTCCCATCTCTTGAAGAATTTTCCCCAGTTTGTTGTGATCCACACAGTCAAATGCTTTAGCATAGGCAATGAAGCAGAAGTAGATTTTTTTTTTTAATTCCCTTGCTTTTTCTGTGATCCAACAGATGTTGGCAATTTGATCTCTGGTTCCTCTGCCTTTTCTAAATCCAGCTTGTACATCTGAAAATTCTTGGTTCATGTATTGCTGAAGCCTAACTTGAAGGATTTTGAGCCTAATTTTACTAGTGTGTGAAATGAGTTCAATTGTATGGTAATTTAAACATTGATAGACATTGCCTTTCTTTAGGATTAGAATGAAAATTGACCTTTTCCAGTCTTGTGGCCACTGCTGATTTTTTTCAGCATTGTTTTCTGATATGGCAAATACTGATTAACTGAATCCACTTAAACCAAATCTCTTCAGTAGCCTCAGTAATTTTTTTAAAAGGTAAAGGAATCCTAAGACCAAAAAGTTTGAGAACCACAGCTATAGAGTGAATAAAATGAATATTTGAGATTACATGTACCAAGAAAAATGAACCTCACAAATATAAATCGAGTTGCAGAAGAATATAAATAACAGTTTATATATTGAGTTTTAAAGTCAGTTAAATAGTCATGAAACTAAAAGACGCTCACTCCTTGAAAGGAAAGTTATGACCAACCTAGACAGCATATTCAAAAGCAGAGACATTACTTTGCCAACTAAGGTCCGTCTAGTCAAGGGTATGGTTTTTCCAGTAGTCATGTATGGATGTGAGAGTTGGACTGTGAAGAAAGCTGAGCGCCGAAGAATTGATGCTTTTGAACTGTGGTGTTGGAGAAGACTCTTGAGAGTCCCTTGGACTGCCAGGAGAGCCAACCAGTCCATTCTGAAGGAGATCAACCCTGGGTGTTCTTTGGAAGGACTGATGCTAAAGCTGAAACTCCAGTACTTTGGCCACCTCATGCGAAGAGTTGACTCATTGGAAAAGACTCTGATGCTGGGAGGGATTGGGGGCAGGAGGAGAAGGGGACGACAGAGGAGGAAATGGTTGGATGGCATCACCTACTTGATGGCCATGAGTTTGAGTGAACTCCGGGAGTTGGTGATGGACAGGGGGGCCTGGCGTGCTGCAGTTCATGGGGTCGCGCAGAGTTGGACACGACTGAGCGACTGGACTGAACTGAACTGAAATAGGCAATAGTAGAATAGAGATGGATAGATAAATATTTATTACATGTATAAAAATGGAGGGAATAATAAACTCTGGCATCTGGATAGTAGTTCTCTTGGTGAGAGTGTGAAAGGGAATTCAGTCAGGAGAAGGATATTGGAAGCTTCAAATATATTGGTCAGGTTTTCTGTTTTAGGTTGGATTGTAGGTATTGGGTATTCATCAAGTTATTTTTTATATTTTGTACACCTGAAATGTTTTATAGGACAATTTTAAAACTAATAGCTATATACAACACAACAACAACAAAAAACAGAGTCCAACTTAAAAAATCAACAAAGGACATGAGTAGCCATTTTTCCAAAGATGATATACAAATGACCAAGATGTGCGTGGAAAGATACTCAATATCATTGCAAATTAATACCACAATGAGATATCACCTCACACCCATTAGGATGGCTAGTTCGAAAAATCCAACAAGTTTTGGTGAGGATGTGGAGAAATTAGAACCCTTGTACTCTGTTGTTGAGACTGTAGAATGGCACAGCCACTACGGAAAAAAATATGACAGGTCCTCAAAACAATTAAGACTAGAATTACGGTGTAATCTAATAGTCACCCTTGTGGGTATTCATTCAAAAGAATTGAAAGCAGCATCTTAAGAAGATATTTGCTCACCGAAGTTCATAGCAGCATTATTTGCAATATCCAACAGGTGGAAACAACTGTTTCCATGCATCATGCAACTGACAGGTGAAAGGATGAACATGCTGTGACATGTACAATGAGTATTATTGGGCCTTAAAAAGAAAGGAAATACTTCAATAAAAAAGGAAGGGTATTCTGACATGGGGTTGAATAATACTCTAACTTTTTTAGGCTTCAACTTTCTCTTCTGTAAAATGGGATCAGTAGCCCATTCTTCAAAGGTTGATGTGCAGATTTAATGAGAACAGGAAAAATGATGGCCAGTGCCTAGCACAGAGCTTTGGCCCATACATAATCATTTCCTTCTCTTCCCTTTCTAAATTATAAATGTCATGAGGATCAGGTAGAAGGAATACAGTTCTCTCATTTCCCTAGTTCCTTGTGTCACGCATTAGTAACAGCATAGTCATTATCATTGTGTTGAATTGAATTGGAGAAGCTCCTGCTTCAGTAATTTAGAGGTCTGTTCCCAGTGTGGTAACAGCGATTGTCTGTTTCACTCTCTCCTGCTCCTTTCCCCAACAACCCCTACCACCTGGGCATCAATAACGTGAGTGAAAAAGTAGCAGACGTGTCACTCAGGAAAACAAAGCTGATTTGATACATTAGTTGGATTGGATCTCTTTTAGGTAAGAGAGAATGTTGAATAGTTATCTGATCAATGCAGGTATTGAAGACGAGCAGGAAGAATCAAATTGCAAGTCAAGACCCAGTTTCCAGTTATCTTGATTTGTAATCCTCCTTTGGCCTGAGTCAATAAGAATTAATCACTAGGGAGTTAATTATAGTGTCACTGGTTGCTGTTACCAGTGTGTTATGGTCCTTGATTAGATGGGCAAGTTGGTACTTAAGCTGACGATGTGTCATTAGAGAGGCAAGTCTGTGGGAGAATGTTGAGTGGGGTTGATTTCGGAGGAGACATCCGGCCATCCACAATCTTTCTGGAATAGATGTCAAATAAGTGCGGGAGTGAAGCTTAAAACTGGGACTGTGACAATCAGTTTAACGTCTTTTACATTGATTTACCCCCATTATTTGCTCCAAACCTCTCTCTCTCAAGCTCTCCCCAAATAGTAGCTTAACACATAAATTGTTTGTCCTGAGAATGTTTTTCTATGAGTTAATGACTCTACCCTCAATTTATAATAGAAGTATGCTCAGGGGGAAAAGTCAAATTTTTGGAAATCTGTCCTTAAAAGAATCTTGCCTTGTCTCGACTGAGAAAGCAGTGTAGAAAATGTCTATTGTATTGTCTCTTAAGAAAAATTAGGTAACTGGTAAAAGTTTGTGAGTATTTTACAAGTCACCTGAAATAACAGAGCTTTCTCAGCCTTCTGAAAGTAAAGGTGTCATCTGTGTCACAGACTAGGCTTCTGCATGTTTGATGGATAGAATTGAACACAACGGAGCTCAGGGAGACCAACCCCATAATTGACTGGAAAAGAAAGAAATGCTTTGTTTATGCTAAACTAAACCCAGAGAGCAGAGTAATTTGTAGGACTTACAGACTTAGGGGTCTGTCTGAAAATAAAGAAAAGGTGAAACATAGTGTTACACAAACAAACATGTTCTTCCTGGGAGCTCATCCTCAGCAGTTACTCAGGGCCTTCCCAGAGGATAGAGCAGGTTAGCAATTAATTAGGCGGCTTTGGAGACAGAGGAGTGCCAGGTGCCCTGGTCGTGGGTGGGGCAGGTGGGGGCCCAGAAGTGCCTCACATCTTTAGATCTGTCCTGCACATGTTGATAAAGATAGATATTAACTTGATACTGACATTTTTGCTGTTACCCTTTCTTCCAAAACATACATTGTGACTCCTTTGTACTTCTGACTGGAAGGAAAGTAATTGTAAATTAGTGAAATGTTAGTCGCTCAGTCATGTCCGACTCTTTGTGACTCCATGGACTGTAGCCCGCCAAGTTCCTCTGTCCATGCAAGAATACCTCCAGGCAAGAATACTGGAGTGGGTTGCCATTCCCTTCTCCAGGGCATCTTCCTGCTCCAGGGATCGAATCCGGATCTCCCAAACTACTGGCAGATTCTTTGCCATCTGAACCACGAGGGAAACCAAAGTAGTGAAATGTCAGAATAAATAATCTGTTTTAAGCACATTTGATTAATTGGAGGGTACGTAAAATAATT
This sequence comes from Ovis canadensis, assembly GCF_042477335.2. NCBI lineage: Eukaryota > Metazoa > Chordata > Mammalia > Artiodactyla > Bovidae > Ovis > Ovis canadensis. The sequence goes on along the minus strand of NC_091257.1, from coordinate 26,692,766 downwards.
TAAATAGTTAAAAACAGGTTGTCTGGGGGCACACACCTTTAAGAATAGACCCTCTGGTTGCCTGGGGCACGCAGATGCTGAATCCTGGCTCCTTTTCTTTTTCAGCTGCAAATCCTCATGTGAGATGTTTAACTAGTTTCTTCATCTGTAATGTAGAGATGATGATTTCTATCTTGCAGAGCTTCTGTGGGCATTTTTTTTTTTTTTTGCATTTCACATATTACTTGTATTTACTTATTTTTATTGGAATATAGTTGTTTTACTATGTTGTGTTAGTTTCTGCTGTCTAGAATAGTAAATCAGCTATATATGTACATAGATACCTTCTTTTTTGGATTTCCTTCCCATTTAGGTCAGCACAGAGCACTGAGTAGAGTTCCCTGGACAATACATAGGTTCTCATTATCTGTTATAATAGACATAATAAATAGTTATTTATACATAAGATCAGTAGTGTTCACATGTCAATCCCAATCTCCCGGTTCATCCCACCCCTCCTCCCACCCCTGGGCAACCATAAGTTTGTTCTCGGCACCTGTGACTTTGTTTCTACTTTGCAAATGAGATCATCTGAACCATTTTTCTGGATCCCACATATATGTGTTGACAGACAATATTTGTTTTTCTGTTTCTGACTTCACTCTGTGTGACGGTCTCTAGGTTCATCCACGTCTCTGCAAATGGCACCATTTTTTCCCTTTTTATGCTATGGGCGTTCTTTTAGGTGGGTATAAAGCACTGAGTAGCACACAATCAATAGTAACCAGTCCTAATGTGTCTAACGCACATTTCCATTGTAAAAATCTGTCACACACTTATCACGCCCATTGAAGACTTAAAATAGTCTCAATATATAGCAAACATTTCACCAAAATATACTTTCCCAAGCTACATTTCTATCTCTTACTTCCTTACAGAATTTTAAATACATCTCAGGTCAATCAGGGATGAAGGGTAGACTGTATTAATGGGGTGTTTGATTTACTGTAGGAAGGTAAAGTAATAAATGGTACAATCAGTTTTACTCCCCTGAGGGAAAAATGGAAACTTGCTTTGAAACAACCCTGCAAACCGTGTGAAAAACGGTAGCCTTCAGGGCTAGAGATGACTCCCCTTCCCATAATGAGGAGGACTGGCATGCTGGTTTCCAGTCTTGACAGCCGCCTACACGAAGACAAACAAGATCTCTCTCCTCTATCAGGAAGGGTGCACTTGAAGCTAACTAATAAGGCCCTACTGCATAGCACAGGGGACTGTACTCAGAATCTGCAATGGCCCATATCGGGAAAGAATCTAAGATAGAGTGGGTGTGTGTGTGTGGATAACTGATGCACTTTGTTGTACTGCTGAAACTAACGCAATATTGTAAATCAACTACCCTCCAATAAAAGTTTCTTTAAAAAAAAAAAGAGTCAGGAGGGCCACGAGTGGAAAGACCCTGGCCAAGCTGGTCTTCATTCCAGCACTGGTGTGTGTTTGTCTGGAGAACAGCCGTGCCGGGCACACGATGGAAACCTGCTCCGTTAGGAGTGAGTTTATTTCATCATCAATGACAGTGTTTTAAGTTTCTGGAGGTGTGTGTTTGCTTTTCTTATGTAACCACAAAACAGCGGTTAGTTTCTCTCTAATAGATAAGAGTGGCAGAAGCTGCTGTTGCCCTTAACATGATGTGTGCAGTCTTATTCTGAGAATGAACTTGGTGAGTTTAGTCATGGCAGACCCAGTTCTGACTTTTTCCTCTCTCCCCTTTTCCCAGCACTGGGCTGCCCCATGTCATTTTCCTCCTCCGTTTGGGGAGAGAAAGACAGGATGGAGGGCTCAGCAGAAAGTGGCAGGAAGCACGTGCCAGGCTGACAAGCCTTTAAGATGCCTGGGCTCCTCCTGTGTGACTTTTTCTTCTTTTCTTTTTAAAACCAAACACAGCAGGATGTGTGCACACCAATTACTGAGCACACAGAAACGTGGGCACTGCTATATGGGAGGAACAACTTTCAAAGGACAGAGCCAGAAACTGGCTGCCTCCCTGCCGGGTGTGTAAAGGGCTGTGCTCTCCTGGGGAGAAGAACTGACTTCTGAACCCAAGACTTTCTCAGCACACCACAGATGGAACTCTGCATACGGAAAGGACATGTTGGCAGTGGGTTTCCTACTAACTTTGGGATCTTCTGCACTGAGGCTGAAAAAAAAAAAACCTTAAAAAATTTTTATTTTATTGTTTTTGGCAGTAACAATGAAAAAAATGTGAATTTGACTTTGAATACCTTACATCTTATGGGTTATGTATTTTTCCAGCGGGATCTTAGGAATCCCTCAGTAAGCTATGCCTTCATCACCTCCATTATTTTTAGATGAGGAATTTGAAGCACAAAGCAGACAAGTGATCTTGTAACATCAAATTCTTCGACGTTAAGCTAATCTCCTGATGTTTTCTTTTATAAAAAATTTTGACGTGGAGTTGATTTACAATGTTGTGTTAACTTCCTCTGCAAAGCAATTCAGTTATACATATATATTAATATGTACATGTATGTATATTCTTTTAAAATTAATTTATTTTAATTGGAGGATAATTACAATATTGTAATGGTTTTTGCCATATATCAACATGAATCAGTCACAGGTATGTTCTGCATATTCTTTTGCATTATGCTTTGTCAAAGGATATTGAATATAGTTCCCTGTGCTCCACAGTAGGACCTTGTGGTTTATCCATCCTGTATATAAAGGGTTGCCTCTGCTAATTCCAAACTCCCAATCTGCCCCTCCTCTCCCCTCCCTTGGCAACCACAAGTCTGTTCTCTGTACCTGTGAGCCTGTTTTTGTTTCATTGATACGTTGATCTGTATCATATTTTAGATTCCACATACAAGTGATACCATTTGGTATTTGTCTTTCTCTTTCTGACTCACTTCGCTTAGGGTGGTAATCTCTCGGTCCATCTGTGTTGCTGCAGATGTTATTTCACTGTTTTTGATGGCTGAGTGATATTACATTGTGCATTTAGGCCTTCTGTGGTGGCTCAGTGGTAAAGAGCTTGCCAATACAGGAGACCCAGGTTCGATCCCTGGGTCAGGAAGATTCCTTGGAGAAGGAAATGGCAACCCGCTCCAGTGTTCTTCCCTAGGGAACCCCATGGACAGAGGAGCCTGGTGGGCTACGGTCCATGGGGTTGCCAGAGAGTTGGACATGACTTAGTGTCTAAACAACAACGTGTGTGTGTGTACCTTTATCCATTCATCTTTTTCATCCATTCATCTGCTGGTGGGCACTTCAGCTGTTTCCTTATCTTGGCTATTGTGAATAGTACTGCTTTGAACATAGGGAGCATGTCTATTTTGAATTGTAGTTTCCGCTGGGTGTATGCTCAGGGGTGGGATAGCTGGATTGTATGGCAACTTTCTCGCATGTGTCTCTACATGCTACAATTGAACATCTAAAAACGGGTGGGAAGCATAACAGACAACCCTCTTGCCAACTTACACTCAGACACTGCTCTTGTCTTAAAATGAGAGCTATTAACCCTGAAGTTAGAGATGCCAGGTTATTGATCCCGTGGTTTCTATCAGGGGTCAGTATTCTATATTGGCTTGATATTCGATATCTCTATTTTCACGTTTTATTGCTTCCACTAAAATGCAAGTATTTTGAGGATGAAGTACTATGATCCATGCTCCATGAGTATTGATTGTGTGAATGTAATGATTGGCCGGATCATACAGATTATAGGCTATTCCCATGATATCAGACAGCAGTGGGTATTTCTCCAGGATGGCAGGTGCCTGTCTGTGAATGCACTGGCTTCAGCAGGGTGGCAGGTGCAGCTAGCAAGCTGGGAAGTCATCACACACTCTAGGGTGCTGGGCTCGCAAACAGCCCAGAGAGCCGAATCTCTGCTCCCTCATTTTGTAGGCAGAGAAGCTGAGGCCCACAGAAAGGAAGAGATTTCCTCTGAGTTTATCCCCTTGAACTTTGCACTGGCCTCTTCATTCTTAGTGAGAACCCAAGAGCTGGCCACAGTTAGAACCGTGGTCCCCTTGCCCGGTCCAATCTCCTGGCTCTGACTGAGAGTCAAGAATACGAACATGTTGAAAAGATGTAGTGTCTTTGCTGGACCTTAAACTTAATCATTCAGAAATGCCCTTGAGTTCAACATTTTTATAAGTTCATATAGAAATCAAATATTCTTTAAAGAGTAGGGGGAAATCATTTGAATATGACTATTTGGGGGGAAAGAATGAAGAGAAGCTGTTATTTCACATGGAAAAGAGAAAGCTTGGAGGTTATTTTAACATGTAGATCAGTGTAAGTAGTATCATTGAAAAGAGTCCTAACTAGCAATTTTCTAATCTTCATTTAAAAGAGAGAAAGAGGCTTGTAATAAAGCAGGACATTTTCTGTTTAGTTGTTTATAAAAAGTGGTAATCAGAAGGACTTAGCATAAACTTCATGCCAAATTCACCTAATTCCATGTTTAGAGAGTTAGCAGGCAGGTGAAATACTCAGAAAGTGAGAGAACATTTTTATGTTAATAAAATATTAACAGGATGTCTCATAACACTCCTGTTAAAGATATGAAAAACAATTAACAGCAGTTCCTTTCAAATTCAAGAAAGAGGCACCTTAAGTGGCAGGTCATACAAGTCTTGTGTCCTAGTCAACAGTATTTGTAGAAATAAATGACCTTAGTGAAGACTTAGAAGAGCCAATATATATAAATTCAGAAAACTCAACATCCTCCAAGTTTTAATGTATGTTACTGTCATTCACTGATGAGTCCTGAAGTTATAGTAAAACAAAATAATTTGGATCAACAGAAAGGAAACTGGGGCTCTAATGATTAAATTCACTAATATTTCTTCCCCAGTACCAGAGGACCATAGCTTGATACTTAGCCATGTCACTTTACTAATTGAAATTATTAAAAATAACCCAAAAGTAGTTCCCTTGAAGGCAGAGGAGAAGAAGGCAACAGAGGATGAGATGGTTGGATGGCATCACTGATTAAATGGACATGAACTTGGGCAAACTCTGGGAGATGGTGAGGGACAGGGAAGCCTGGTGTGCTGCAGTCCATGGGGTCACGAAGAGTTGGACATGACTTGGCGACTGAATCAACAACAACTTACCTTTCAAGTCGTTTGGAAATAGTTAAAAGTCGGCAACTTACAACTTGAACTAGGAGAATCTGAACCTGACTCCAACTCAGATTTTGCATAGTGGTGGGGAGAGAACTGTATTTTTGGACCATGTCAACTCAGCAACATCACCATGACATCACTGCTAACTAAGCAAGGACATTCCTAGCTGTTTCAGTGCCACCCAGGTTTTTCAGAAAGCAGAAGGAACCATTTCCTGTGCTTTTCAAACCCAGTCATGTGAACTGTAGACAGTGTTGATTTTTGAAAAATTGCATGGCATGAGAGTTGCGAGTCAATTTTTATTTGGAACAAAATAAGGACTATAGTGTGGGAGACAGCATTTCATATAGCTCTGTGAACCTGCTCTAGAAAAGCAGGAGGAAGGTCAGTATAAATGTGATTTTGGTGAAAGAGAAATACATGCAATCAAGCATATATTTTTTTGCAGGTTTCTGCTGGTCACAAGGAGCAGTTATCACCATGACGGATTTTAGTGCTTTTCTAGATCTGAGGAGATACAAGATAGGCTTAAAAACTCAGCTCCTGAAAATGTCTAGCTATCTGAAGACATCTCCTGCTAGTTTTCCGCTGAGCACAGTATCTCATTTTTGCTCTCCATCCTACTCTTTTCAGGGAGTGTTGAAAACCAGCAGCTGCAACAGCACATGATTTAATCCTTGTAGAGGTGGATGTTGTTGTGTTTAGCTCCTCAGTCATGCCCAACTCTTTGCAGTCCCATGGACTGTAGCCCGCCAAGCTCCTCTTGCCTGAAAAATCCATTTCAGATAAGAATACTGGACTGGATTACTTGCCATGTCTTCCTCCAGTGGATCATCCCAACCCGGGGATTGGAACCTGTATTTCCTGTGTTGGCAGGTGGATTCTTTTACCACTGGGCCAGCAGGGAAGCCAATGGGCCAATTTGTAATTGGTAACAGGAAGCTCAAAACTTGGTTTAATATTTGCTAATGGAGCAGCTCTTATAAGATGTTTCTTCTCTCTCTGCTAAGAGGTAATTCCTGTTAGACTGCTTCTATCTCCAGTCAGATCCCAGCTTGGCTTCCTTGATTTACCGAAAGCCCAGCAAGGAATTAGTGGAGACAGGTTGGGCTAGGCTTCCTGCAGCCCCAAAGTCATCCATCCCAGGGCCTCAGTCGTGGCAGCCCGAGTTTGGATGCTGGCGTGTAGCACGGTGGACCATCACTCTAGAGAAGCATCTCTCGCTTCAGAGAGTTAGCACTAGGGTGAGACAAGGGGCGATTCAGGCAGAAACTGAAGGCAGAGCCCAGGGGAGGCTGGTGGAGCTGTGGTCCATCCTCTCTGCTCCTGGAGGCAATGTGTACATTCCTCCCCTAGAGAGATGTGGCAGGGAAACCAAACCCCCTGCTTCCTCTCTTCCTTCCTCTTTGCCCTGAGGCCAGATGTCCTGTTCTGTCACTTGGCTTTTATTCCTATTCCATCACCAGCGAGAAAGTCCTGAATGGCAGAGGGCCCAGAGGAGGAAGTGCAAGGAGGGGTGGCACCGTGGACGAGGAACCAGAAAAAGGCAGTGTTCCTTCAGCCTTCCCTGACCCGAGTCTGCAAAAGCAAGAAGGGTAGCTTCATTGTGCGGAGCAACTGAGGTGCAAGTATCTTTTGAGAGCCCCAGAGAAGAATGGGATGAATAGTACCTTTTAATAATTGTGGGTCTTCAGTAAAGACCAGCTGCACAGAACCCAGTGGAAACCCAATTTGTTATTTTTTTAAAGCCAGCACTGGATTAAAAAAAATATTTTTAATATTTATTTCTTTGGCTGCACTTGGTCTAAGTTGTGGCATTCGGGATCTTTAATTGTGGCACATAAATTTAGTTGCAGCAGGTGGCATCTAGTTCCCTGATCAGAGATTGAACCTGGGCCCCCTGCAGTAGGAAGGAAGGAGTCTAAGCTGCTGGGCTACCAGAGAAGTCCCCGCAAAGGGTTCTTGACAAAGGTGTCAACATAAGTCACCCAATTTAATTTCGGTTCAGTTGCTCAGTTGTGTCTGACTCTTTGCGACCCCATGGACTGCAGCATGCCAGGCTTCCCTGTCCTTCACCAACTCCCAGAGTTTGCTGAAACTCCTGTCCATCGAGTCAGTGATGCCATCCAACCATCTCATCCTCTGTCGTCCCCTTCTCCTCCTGCCTTCAGTCTTTCCCAGCATCAGGGTCTTTTCCGATGAGTCAGTTCTTCGTGTTAGGCAGCCAAAGTGTTGGAGTTTCAGTTTTAGCATCAGTCCTTCCAATGAATATTCAGGACTGATTTCCTTTAGAATGGACTGGTTGGATCTCCTTGCAGTCCAAGGGACTCAAGAGTCTTCTCCAACAAAAGCATCAGTTCAAAAGCATCAATTCTTTGGTGCTCAGCTTTCTTAACTCTCACATCCATACATGACTACTGGAAAAACCATAGCTTTGATTAGATGGACCTTTGTTGGCAAAGTAATGTCTCTGCTTTTTAATATGCTGTCTAGGTTGGTCATAACTTTTCTTCCAAGGATCAAGCTTCTTTTAATTTCATGGCTGCAGTCACCATCTTCAGTGATTTTGGAGCCCCCAAAAATAAAGTCTGTCACTGTTTCCATTGTTTCCCCATCTATTTGACATGAAATGATGGGACCAGATGCCATGATCTTTGGGTTTTGAATGTTGAGTCTTAAGCCAACTTTTTCACTTTGATCAAGAGGCTTTTTAGTTCCTCTCCACTTTCTGCCATAAGGGTGGTGTCAGCTGCATATCTGAGGTTACTGATATTTCTCCTAGCAATCTTGATTCCAGCATGTGCTTCATCCAGCCCACCTTTAGCATGATGTACTCTGCATATAAGTTAAGTAAGCAGGGTGACAATATACAGCCTTGACAGGTTCCTTTCCTGATTTGGAATCAGTCTATTGTTCCATGTCCAGTTCTAACTGTTTCTTCTTGACCTGCATACAGATTTCTCAAGAGGCAGGTCAGGTGGTCTGGTATTCCCATCTCTTTCAGAATTTTCCATAGTTTGTGGTGATCCACACAGTCAACGGCTTTGGCATAGTCAAGAAAGCAGAAATAGATGTTTTTCTGGAACTCTCTTTTTTAATTATCCAACGGATATTGGCAATTTGATCTCTGGTTCCTCTGCCTTTTCTAAATCCACCTTGAACATGTGGAAGTTCATGGTTCATGTACTGTTGAAGGCTGGCTTAGAGAATTTTGACCGTTACTTTGCTATTGTGTGAGCTGAGTGCAATTGTGCAGTACCTTGAACATTCTTTGGCATTGCCTTTCTTTGGGATTGGAATGAAAACTGACCTTTTCCAGTCCTGTGGCCACTGCTGAGTTTTCCAAATTTGCTGGCATATTGAGTGCAGCACTTTCACAGCATCATCATTTAGGATTTGAAATAGCTCAAATGGAATTCCATCACCTCCACTAGCTTTGTTCATAGTTATGTTTCCTAAGACCCACTTGACTTCATATTCCAAGATGTCTGGCTCTAGTGAGTGATCACACCATCATGATTATCTGGGTCATAAAGATCTTTTTTGTACAGTTCTTCTCTGTATTCTTGCCACCTCTTCTTCATATCTTCTGCTTCTGTTAGGTCCATACCATTTCTGTCCTTGATGGAGCCCATCTTTGCATGCAAAGTTCCCTTAGTATCTATCTCTAATTTTCTTGAAGAGATCTCTTATCTTTCCCATTCTATTGTTTTCCTCTATTTCTTTGCGTTGGTCACTGAGGAAGGCTTTCTTATCTCTCCTTGCTATTCTTTGGAACTCTGCATTCAAATGGATATATCTTTCCTTTTCTCCTTTGCCTTTAGCTTCTCTTCTTCCCTCAGCTATTTGTAAGGCCTCCTCAGACAACCATTTGGCCCTTTGTATTTCTTTTTCTTTGGGATGGTCTTGATCCCTGCCTCCTATACAATGTTATGAACCTCTGTCCATAGTTCTTCAGGCACTCTATCAGATCTAATCCCTTCAATGTGTCACTTCCACTGTATAATCATAAGGGATTTGATTTAGGTCATACCTGAATGGTCTAGTGGTTTTCTCTTTCTTCAGTGTAAGTCTGAATTTGGCAGTAAGGAGTTCATGATCTGAGCCACAGTCAGCTCCCAGTCTTGTTTTTACTGGCTGTATAGAGCTTCTCCATCTTTGGCTGCAAAGAATATAATCAGTCTGGTTTCAGTATTGACCATTTGGTGATGTCCATGTAGAGTCTTCTCTTGTGTTGTTGGAAGAAGGTGTTTGCTATGACCAGTGTGTTCTCTTGGCAAACCTCTGTTAGCCTTTGCCCTGCTTCATTTTGTATTGCAAGGCCAAATTTGCCTGTTACTCCAGGTATCTCTTGACTTCCTACTTTTGCATTCCAGTCCCCTGTAATGAAAAGGACATCTTTTTCGGGTGTTAGTTCTAGAAGGTCTTGTAGGTTTTCATAGAACCGTTCAGCTGCAGCTTCTTCAGCATTACTGGTTGGGGCATAGACTTGGATTACCATGATATTGAATGGTTTGCCTTGGAAACAAACAGAGATCATTCTGTCATTTTTGAGATTGCACCCAAGAACTGCATTTGACATTCAGTTCAGTTCAGTTGCTCAGTTATGTCAGACTCTTTGTGACCCCATGGATTGCAGCATGCCAGGCTTCCCTGTCCTTCACCAACTCCCGGAGTTTGCTGAAACTCCTGTCCATTGAGTCAGTGATGCCATCCAATCATCTCATCCTCTGTTATCCCCTTCTCCTCCGCCTTCAATCTTTCCCAGCATCAGGGTCTTTTCCAATGAGTCAGCTCTTCGCATCAGATGGCCAAAGTATTGGAGTTTCAGCTTCAATATCAGTCGTCCCAATGAACATTCAGGTCTGATCTCCTTTAGGATGGACTGGTTGGATCTCCTTGCAGTCCAAGGGACTCTCAAGAGTCTTCTCCAATTCCACATTTCAAAAGCATCAATTCTTCAGCACTCAGCTTTCTTTACAACTCTTACATCCATACATGACCACTCATAAAACCATAGCCTTGACTAGATGGACCTTTGTTGACAAAGTAATGTCTCTACTTTTTAATATGCTATCTAAGTTGGTCATAACTTTTCTTCCAAGGAGAAGCATCTTTTTTATTTCATGGCTGTAGTCACCATCTGCAGTGATTTTGGAGCCCCCAAAATAAAGTCTGCCACTATTTCTACTGTTTCCCCATCTATTTGCCATGAAATGATGGGACCGGATGCCATGATCTTTGTTTTCTGAATGTTGAGCTTTAAGCCAACTTTTTCACTCTCCTCTTTTACTTTCATCAAGAGACTCTTCAGTTCCTCTTCACTTTCTGCCATAAGGGTGGTGTCATCTGCATATCTGAGGTTATTGTTATTTCTCCTGGTAATCTTGATTCCAGTTTGTGCTTCATCCAGCTTTTATGAAAAGGCATTTGGCATAATTAAAAAATAATTACTTAAAGGACAGAGCTTGGCATACAGGAGATCAAAAAGAGCTCCATGTGCTTTCAGGACAGACCCCAGAAAGGAAGAGAACACCTCAATAGTGAGTTCTCAGGGTAGCACTATGGCGCTGGAGTCTGGTTCCTGCTTCTCCACCATCAGCTATGCAACCTTGAGTGCATATTCTTGCCTCTCTGAGCCTGTTTCACTACCTATAAAATATGGATGAGGGTACCACCTTGGATGTGTTACAAGACCATGGCATGAAGCATATGTGAAAAGGACATCTAATTATGGTCAGATTTTGCTGTTCCTTCTTCTCATTGATTTCCCTAAGAGGAAAACTGAGGCACCAGCTAACAAAATAGCTTATTGTTCTGTGTTCTGTTTAGAACAAAATGAAATGTTAGTTTTAAACAGGAACAAAAGAAAAGAATCTCCCACTTTCTCCAGCCAATCACGTGTTCACAGTGAAGACCAGGGGGAGCACTAGGTCATCTTCTGGTACTTCCGCTGGTCCACGCCTGGGAACCCACGCACATCAGCCCTTGTCTTGCTCTGTCCCTTAGGCCTCACTGACTTGTTCCCATCGCAACCTGAGCAGGACTCACTTCACTCTGAGAGATCAGGTTGGGAGATGCTGAGAATTAGGGGCCGTGTGTTTTTCCAAGATAGTGTAGGTTTTGTCCCGAAGAGGGAAAGTTGGTGCCTTGAGTTCGGCGTTTTCCCTCATGTGGCCCAAGGGCAGGACAGAGGGACAGGGTACCTGACACCTTTGCTTCCACTTTCTCTCCCAGACTTTGTTGACTTGTTACCCAGGCAGACACATCTGATTTTCAGATTTTTAAACCTCAGGAAAATCTGTGTCCAGAGGATGGTTCTAGCGCATTTTGCATTGTCACGTGTGGGATGAGCGCAGGACATTGAGGCCAGAGGCACAATTTGGTTACCATTGTCAACATCCTCTCTTTTGCCCCTTGTTAGCAGGACAGGGAGACTTGACTGGTCCATGTGGGGAGCAGGGGCAGGAAGGAGGAACGGGGAGGAGAAGTTTTTAGATAGACTAAGGCAATTCTCTTTCGTTATTAGGACAGTCCTCCTGTCATTCAGGAAGCTCTCATCAGTTCTTTATTCATTTCTTCCTCATCTTGTGAAGTGTGGTGTCTGGTCGTCTGTGTGTCTGCCTGCTGTCACAGGCCTCTGGTCCTCTCCCACCAGGGCCTCCAGGCTCAGGTGATCAAAGGCATCGTCAAGGTGGTTCTAGCCAGGGCCAGAAGGCAGGTGGGCCCAACCTGGAAGCCGTTCATCAGTTAAGCTCACTGGCTCTTGACCACATCCAACTGCAAGAAAGTGTGCATGTGGTGAGGTGGTGCCCCAGGCTGCCCCCAGCTTCAGATGCCCTCTGTGGGAGCGCACCGGTTGCATGCTCCTTCTTCTCCTGGTTCATCTGCCCTGGCATCACTCTCCAGCTGCACCTGCGTCTCCGTCCCCCAGTGCCTTCTGTTGCCATCTGTCACGTTTTCCTGCTTCACCCCTGCTCTCCATGCTCAGCATCACCTGTGGGCGCAGCTACCCCACTCCTGCCCACCTCCCCAGAGCCCTTCCCCCCAGGTCTGTCTTCTCACTGCCTTGGCCCTGGGAGCCCTCCAAGTGACCTGGAGCTGGGAGAGGAATTGATCCGATCCCACTACTCCCAACAATTTTGTGTTCTCTGAGTCCTCTGTCCTGGGGTGTGTTCCTGAAACCCCACATGGGACTTTAGGGGGAAGTTCCTAGGAAACTTGTTACAAACCCATTGCAGGTGGTTTCATGGTGCCATTCGGTACTTTCAGACGTGCATCCGTCCATTCAACATCGTGAGTAACATTGCTATGGAAAAATAATATATGCTGACCTAAACTACCTGTGCCATGGCACCCCACTCCAGCACTCTCACCTGGAGAATCCCATGGGCGGAGGAGCCTGGTGGGCTGCAGTCCATGGGGTCACGAAGAGTTGGACATGACTGAGTGACTTCACTTCGACTTTTCACTTTCATGCATTGGAAAAGGAAATGGCAACCCACTCCAGTGTTCTTGCCTGGAGAAGCCCAGGGACGGGGGAGCCTGGTGGGCTGCCGTCTATGGGGTCTCACAGAGTCGGACACGACTGAAGCGCCTTTGCAGCAGCAGCAGTAAACTACCTGTGAGGAGAAGAGGGTGACAGAGGATGAGATGACTGGATGGCATCATTGACTCAGTGACCTGAGTTTGAGCAAACTCTGAGAGATACTGAAGGACAGGGAAGCGTGGTGTGCTGCAGTCCATGGGGTCGCAATGAGTCAGATACGACTGAGCGACTGAACAACAAAGCTACCTATTAATGAAGTCATGGGCCACTGCTGTTTCCTAAATTGGGAATCCCTCTGATAAGGATTGGAGGATTCTTGAAATCAAAAGGCTTCGGTGTCTAAGAACTGCCTCCCAGCACTTTCCACGTGCAGACCTCCCAGTGAATTGATATTAACAAGAGTGACTTGTTAAAATCCCAAATGTTATTGAAGCTCAGGATCTGAATGTGTGCCAGGTGGTACCCTGGGGCCGGGCATCCAGTGGTCTTGCAGTGCTGGAATCAGAGGGCTTAGGCCCTGTCACTCACAAGTTCTACAGCCTCAATAGAAGTCTCCACCTCTCTGGTTCTCCCTTGCCTATAATGGGAACTTCTCTGTAATGCCCATCCTGTGGCGCAAAATGGTTAGGTGTGAAAAATGAGTTGATGTATGAAAAGCATTTTCCCCTCTTTGTTATACAGGATCATTTTTTTAAATTAGTACTGTAAACCTCTCAAAAATAACCATTTAGAATCACCTAAAATTCAGTCCACCCAGAGAGTGTGTTTTGGCCCAGAGTTTTTCCCATTAAAATTTATACAGGTAAATTTATTTTTTTAATGAGAGTCTAATTATACACTAAGGTTAGCACATCTCTATTTCAATTATAGCCTGTAAATTAAGTGAATAACAGTCTACTGGTTGTAAAATATTCCACTGTATTTATTTGTCATAATATATTTAAATAATAGCTTATTTTTTGACAGTGAGGCTATTCCCAGTTTTAGTAGGCCATGCTGCAATTGGCATTCTTATTTATATACCTTCATATACTTGCCTTGTCATTTCAGTCATTTAATACATATTTTCTTCCATAAAGATTGTACAGGTCCGCTATCCAAACTATTATAGCTAAATCTGTTTTACAATTTGTATTTTATAAAGGTAATAAATTATAACTATTTAGTACAAAATATTCCCAGTAGGCTTTATGTGTGTGTATGTGGGGGATAAGGTATTAACAGTTATGTTCAGTGGGATTAAATAGACCATGAGTAGTCCACATCAGATTTTGCTACAAAATTAGTTTGCACTAGGTTCGCAAATTGATGATTTCATATTTTCTTTTCTTCTTGTATATTCAATGATTACAATTTTACTGTATGGAAGAAAAAAATTAGTTTCCACTGTCGAAGCATTTTTTCCTATTTCCAGAGCTTTTTGTATTTTGGAATTGCAGAGAAAGGATTATTATGGACCTGACTGATTTACATTTTTTTACTTTCTAGTGAAACTGAACTTTTTTCATGGTTTTCTTTGGCCTTTATAATCATTTTGTAAAATGTATGCTCTTAGCCTTTGTCTATTTTTTAATTGGGCAAATAGTATTTAATTATTAGGCTTGACCTTTTATTGATATTTAAGAGCTTTCACGTATTTGTTTGTCAAATATTTCACTACCTATTTTATAATCATGTCTCCCGCATTGTGATTTGTCTTTAATGGTTAACACTTGTACCTTTTTAGCTAAAACAGGATAGAAGTGTGTTTCTGTATGAAACTTGTCTGTGATATCATATTTCTAGTTCTAAAAGGATATAATCATTATTCTACATACCTGGTACCTTTAGTAGTTTTAGAGGTCTTTCTTTCTACATTAATGTCATCAGTGTATCTAAATTTTATTTTGATGTCAGCTTTCATTAGCTGAGGGGCACAGCCCATGTGTTAAACAATCTTTCCTTTTTCCCAGATTTTTCTGCCGTCATTGTACACGTGCTTCCATAAGTGTGTAGACCTGGTTCAAGCCACTCTGTCTCCTCTGGTGATCTGCCCAGCTCTTCTGCTCACAGCATCGTGCTGTTCCTGTTACTGCGTCTTTATTGTCGTATCTGTCAGGACTGGAGGAGGAGGACGGACGGGTGGAGCACAGGGTCTTTAGAGCAGGGAAACCGTTTAGTCTGATACAAGAAGGACAGACTTGTACCTGTCATGCCTATCTGACATGTACCCATGTCATTACGTATTTGTTCAAATGCACAGCCTGATACCACCGAGAGTGAACCCTCATGTAAACTCAGCACTCTGGGTGATGGTGGCATACCCAGGTAATTAACAAATGTACCGTCTAGGTGGGGGAATGCTGGTCATGCGGGAGGCTGTGCACAGGGCAGGCAGCGGGTACTTGGGAAATCTCTGTCCTCTCTGCTGAATTTTGCTATGAATATAAGGCTGCTTAAAAAAAAACAAAAAAAAACAAAAAAAACTGAAGGCTATTAAAAACAAAAACTAGACATTACTCCTAAAATCATAGAGCTTATATTCAAAGGGGGAATATAAAAAAGATAAATAGAATACTAAAGGAGATTGCATTTTCCCAAGTTTTGTGTAACAAATAGGTACCAGAGAGCAATGCTTCTCAAAGTGAGATGAAGGACCAATTGAAAAAAAAAAAAATGAAAACAGTTTCCAGTATCTTTCAAGACCAGCAACCTCTCTCTCAACCTCATCTTTAAAAAGCTCTGTATAAGCTATCAGTGCTCTATGCATATTATTTGCCACTAATTTGTAGTGGATTCTTTGTCAAAATGAAGACACTTATTCACTCCATGCCTTCTGCTCTGAAGAACAATAATAGTCATGAACTGCCGTGCTGTTCTCTTACGATTGTTGTCTGTAAGAATAGGCTGAAATGCATTTCTCACAATAGCTCTGATCGCAAAATAATCTTGATAGCTCACTGAAGACTCACCAAGGAAAGTCAGAGCTTGGCATTTGAAAGAACTCTGTCTCATAATCAAGTGCTGCTTTTACTTCTTACCATTTTTTTTTCTTCAAAGAAACAAAGCTTTTAATCTCTTCCTATTTTCTTTGTGTATGATGAATACAGGAAAGCACCCCCCCCAACTTCTTTGGAATGTGAATAATCAGCGGTTAGCTAGCTTCACTCACTCATTGAATGCTTGGCTACTGCACGTGAAGCTGCTGTACTGTCCCAAATCAGCAAAATTAGGATACATTCCAGATATTAAGGCTGAAGGACTGGCATTTGGTGGTGTGAACAGTCTTTCTGTGTAAGCAGTATAATGTTTTGTGCAGGAGAAATCCAAACACTTGTTCAAATCCATTTTTCTTGGAGTGATATCTACAATAAAAGCACAATGATCTAGGAGACCTAGACCCTAGTAACACTTCTTCCACTAATCAGGTAGATTTGATCACTTGCCTTAATTTTTCTGAGACTGAATTTCCTCATCTTTTATAGGAGTGGGTGGACTACTTGTTCACTAAGAGCCCTTTCAGCTCTCAAAAAGAAAAAAAAAATGGACAGATCCACTGATTTGTTTACAGATTGATACATTTTCACTCATAACCAATGTATCCATTTATGTAGTTGAAACACTTGTAGTGAGTTGTATTACGTGTCAGTTACTGTGTTACTGCTGCTGCTAAGTCGCTTCAGTCATGTCCGACTCCGTGCGACCACATAGACGGCAGCCCACCAGGCTCCGCCGTCCCTGGGATTCTCCAGGCAAGAACACTGGAGTGGGTTGCCATTTCCTTCTCCAATGCATGAAAGTGAAAAGTGAAAGTGAAGTCACTGAGTCATGTCCAACTCTCAGCGACCCCATGGACTGCACCCACCAGGCTCCTCCGTCCATGGGATTTTCCAGGAAAGAGCACTGGAATGGGGTGCCGCTGCCTTCTCCGACTGTGTTACTAGTGCTACAAATGAGGTGGTGTGGGAAAGAGAGAGACCCATTCTCCCAAGCCATCATAGTCTCTTCTCGTTGTGGGGCTAGAATTCACTCAAGAAGAGGAAGGGATAAGAGACAGGAATGAAGAGAGAGGATTCTCTTGGCATCTCCATGTTTAGTATACATTTATTTAATATGCAGAACAGAGCTTTTCAGCCTCAGCAACATTGATGTGTTTGTTGTGGGCAGCTGTCCTATGTGTTGTAGGTCTGTTTGCAGTATCTCTGGCCTCAGCCTACCAGTTGCCAGCCCCACCCTCTCCAGCCATATGTGACAACCAGCAATGTCCCCAGACATTGCCAAATGTCCCCTAGAGGCAAGGCTGCCCTGATTGAGAATCATTGATTTCGAATCGCTGTGCTGGACACCAAGCAAATAGAGATGAGAGAGACACAGCCTGGCCTGGAGGCATTTGCTCTAGCCTGATGCTTCCAGAGGCTAAATATGCAGCGGGTCAGTGGAGGGTTTCATGGAGGAACCCACTCCCCAAATTTCTAATTCGGTGAGTCCAGGTGGGGATGGAGGGTTTGCATTTCTAAAGCCTGCCCTGCCACCTTGCTGGTTTGGATGCTGAGGGTCTTCCAGGATCCCACTTTGAGAACTGCTGGGCTTGGGGGTTCCCATCTCCCAGGTGGTGGGTGTCCACTGCAGTTGCAGCCAAGAATACAGATGGTCTCACCCAGTCAACTAGTGTGTTCTGAGAATCAAAGTATTCTGTGGTTTTAAAATTGAGAATATAGACCTCATATGGGGCTATTTAACCCACAGTAAATCTGAGAGGTCACAGGAGGGAAAACCAGGGGCAGACCTCCTAAGCCAGGACAGTGACAGAAGGGTGCTTAGTGTCAGAATCTTGACTTCATTCTGAATGAACAGATGAATGGGCGGATCAAGGCTTGTCTCAGCACCTAAAGAGTATTTAATTTCAGTTTCCATGGAGTCTAAGCTCCGATCACAAACATGCTTTTACAACCCGGTCATTTCTAAGGTGGGGACATTTGTGGGCCACAAGAAGGGGTGGGTGGCTCACACATCCACCCTCCATCATCAGAGCCCCACCCTGCCTCCTCCTCCTGGCCCCGCCCTTGGCCATCCTGTCTCCTGGTCTGCGGCGGTTACTCCCCCAGCACTGCCGGTCTGCCCGCGCACACAGGGCTCTGGGTAGGTTATTCTTTACAGAACTGCTAGTTCATCTTTGGACTGAACATCGCTGTTTCCGCCTGCTGTGGTGATACTAACAAGTACTGTATTTTCTTTGAAAATTGTCACACACCTGGGGAAGGAAGTGGGGTGTGGCGTTTGAGGCACTGGGCAGGCAGGGGTGTTTTGCTCTTGCCGTGCGCAGGAGCAACAGCCCCCTTTGCCATCTCTTGTTTTGTCTCTTGATGCTGAGTCTGCATTAACTGGCCACGTCATTTTACTCGCAGGATGAAAGGTGAGAAAGTGGAGTCCAGTCCGTTCTCTAATCCCTTCTAGGCAGAAGTGGGCTACTCCATGCTGAGGTCCCAGGACTCGTTTAGACCCTGTTATGTGTTTCTGTCCAGCACAGGGCGTTATACCTAGTAGGCAGGTTTGCAAATATTGATGGCAAAAAAAAGCGGCCAGTAGTTTAGATGAGTTCTAGGACAGGTCAGATAATCTACTGAGTGAGTTATCATCAGCCACTGCTTTCATCAGGGAGAATTTCCAAGGATGCTTCGGGAAAGTTCTATGTGATATAATAGCTACCTTTCCCACCACTGTTGTAAGCATTTCATTTAATGGTTGATTCATTTAATCTTTATGACAACTCTATGAAGCAAGTCTGCTATTTTCTCCATGTTGCAGAAATGGAAAGGTTGTCACACAGAGATGAGGTCCCTTGTGTAAGACTGTGTGGTTGAGGAAAGCTGGATTTTATACCATGTCTGTCTTGTTGACACTCCTGTGGGCTCTTACTGTGTCCCCTCCTCCCTCATGGCACACAGTCATGTCAAGGAAGAGGGACGCTGCGGCCAGGGGCTTCACCTTGCCCATCTCAGTCGAGATGTTCTTTGACCGAGCCCTGAGCCCTGGCTCTGATTGGATGTCTTGCGTTCAGGTGGGATGTTTTTCCTGCCTGAGCATCCAGCAGGTGGAAGAACTCTTCCTCTGGTACACTAGGAAGATCCCACAGCATTCTGTGTGTGTCATTAGAGCTACTGGGTTGATACAATGGTAGAATCACTGAGAAACTCACCTCTCTTCCACCAGCTTTATTGAGGTATAATTGACAATTCAAAATTGGATATATATTTAAGATGTATGACTTGATTAAACTTGATACAGTGAAATAATCACCGCAGTCAATTTAATTCACATATCCATCACCTCACATCATTACCTTTTTCTGTGTGGTGAAGTTTCTCTGTTCTTTTTTTTAATTTTGGGCTGCACCACGTAGTATGCAGGATCTTAGTTCCCTGACCAGTAATTGAACCCGCACCCCCTGCAGCAGAAGCAGTCTTAATCGTTGGACCACTTGGGAAGTCCCAAGAGTGTCTTTTAAGAGGAAAATTTGACCTAAATAAACAGACCCATCCTTAAATCCACTTTCCATATGAGGCAGCATCTGTGGGCTCAGTGAGTGGTCACCCTGCAATGGACAGGAAGGAATGCCAAGGAGACCGAGCTTATACAAAGCAGTGCGTCTTGCTCTGGACTCTGGCTCCAGGAATTGTTTGTGTGCGCGCTAAGTTGCTCCAGACGTGTTTGACTTTTTGCGATCCTACAGAGTAGACCACCAGGCTCCTCTGTCCATGGGATTCTCTAGGCAAGAATCCTGGCATGGGTTGCCATGCCCTCCTTCAGGGGATCTTCCTGACCCAGGGATCAAGCCCACATCTCTTGCATCTCCTGCATCGGCAGGCAGGTTCTTTACTGCTAGCGCCCCGTTACCCACCCTTTAACTCTTCAAGTTGTAGCCAAGGAGTAGAAGGACAGGTCATTAGACCACAGGCTCCAGCAAAAAGAAATGTCAAGTTAGTAGCCGAGGTGACTGAGCAAGCAGGCATCCAGGAGGCTGCTGGGAAAGCTTGTCTGACAGCTGTTGTGGGCCCTTTCTAATTAGGGGCTGGTTGAGCAGATGGGAACAATCTATGGGGAACTCTGCAGGCTTTCACTTCCTCCCTGACCTAACCTTGAAGTGATTTTCTAACAAGGAATCATTGACTAATTTGGGTGGAGGCACTGAGCAAGCAAAGCTGGAATCCAGGTTCTGTTGCCCATGAACTATCTGACCTTCAGCTTACCCACTCAGGCCTCAGCTTTCTAATCTGTAGAATGGAGCTAATTATACCTACCTCGTGGGCTTGATGAGAAGGCTGAATAATACAAGCTGTGGAAAGCTTTTCGCAAAATTTTGTGAATTGTAGAAGACCCAGTAAATAACCCTCGAGGCATGTGCTTGTACCAAATAGACAATGGCACCCCACTCCAGTACTCTTGCCTGGAAAATCCCATGGACGGAGGAGCCTGGTAGGCTGCAGTCCATGGGGTCACTGAGTAGGACACGATGGAGAGACTTCACTTTCACTTTTCACCTTCATGCATTGGAGAAAGAAATGGCAACCCACTCCAGCGTTCTTGCCTGGAGAATCCCAGGGACGGGGGAGCCTGGTGGGCTGCCGCCTCTGGGGTCGCACAGAGTCGGACACGGCTAAAGCAACTTAGCAGCATGAGAGATGGAGAAGAAGAAAAAAAAATCAACTTGATGAGTGATAAAAGGCTGGATTGGTAGATATGGCCAAAGCATCCAAGCAAATAGGTTGGTGGTTGTTCACAGGGTCATAGGCAGTGCTGGATGATGGCTGGCCTCCCAGGACTGGCAGGATAGCCCTGCCCTGCTTATGGCACAGCAGAGGAGAGTAGAGAAACACAGTCTCTGAAAATTGGCAGATCCCCGAAAAGAGAGGAGGGAGCTGGACTAGGCAAACATTGGTTATTCCTGTAGTTTATCCTTTGGGTAAATCACTCCTCTTCTTGATCCCTTCCTCTGCCCACCTCTGGAAGGGCAGAGGTGAGGTCCTTAAAAGAGGAGAAAGGTTGAAGGATGTGCCTGAGTGCAGGCGATGGAGCACACACCTGGAAGGAAGGCATAAACAGAGCCAGTGAGATGGATTGTTGGGGTGTGTTCAGAAAACGGGCTGAGTCAGTTGGACAGAGACAATTGAATATTCGTGCAATTTGGTCAGAGCTGGGCTTTCATGGAGCTGTCTGTCCATATCACACCTCAAACTAGTGTCAGAATAGTAATAATGCCACACAGGTGCTTTTCCCTAAATTTCAGTGTTTGTTTTATTTCTTCATTTTTTGGCAGGCGAAGGGATGTGTTCTGTTTGCTCAGGCTGCCTCTGTGTCTCATAAAGAAATGTGAGAGCGGTAGGTGTATCTTCATTTGCCAGAATTTGCCCGACATTTACCAAATTTCAGCTGAGCTGATGGATTGGGAACCTACTGAATTTTTTTCTCATTCTCAAGCTTGCTATTGATTCGCTTGTACTTTCTCTTCTGTTGATACATGTTAAGGTTTTGGTGTTTCTGTGAGACTCTCCGTCTGTCCTTAAGGCTCCTCCAGCTAACCTTTAGCAATACAACTGCTGTCCAGATTTTTGTAAAATCAAGAAGTATGTTCATTCTTACTTGACTTGCTGCAGAGGAAGTGAAGTCTCGACACGTTTTTGCTGACAAGCATTTAGAGAGCTTCTCCCGCTTCCTATTCCATGGACTTTCCCCCCAGCCGCTTTCGTTATGTGGTGGCAATCCTTCAGGTCACCATGAAAGTATTTGGTGGGTTTGAATTGTGGCGGGTGAGTCAGTCTAGGTAAGTAGGTCAGGCAGCACCAGGCAGTCAAGAGACCAGAATTCTCCATTTGATACTTGACGGATATAACCTCAAGCACACCTCTGAGACTTGCCCATCTACCTGCCCAAGAGGAATGAGATCGTAGTTAAAGGGGAAGACATTGAGCTGTAAGAGTAAAGATCCTCCACAGGTTTAAAGTACACTTTATGACGATATTTCACAGCTGGGCTAGCTAAAGCGCAGAAGGCTGGATGGACACACAGCTAGTTCATCGTGACGAGTGCTGGCATCATGATTACTCCATTAGGGGAAAATAAGTGCTTTAGAAGAGATACCCAAAGGGCTTTATGAGAGCTCAGTGGCAGGGTGCAGAAGAAGGTCACATAATTCAGCCCAGATAACGCTCCTAAAAGACCATTTCCATTTACTTTCTGCCCTTTTCTGGTACACACTAATAATGCTCATAAAGTACACTAGGAAGTATTTCAGAGCTGCAATAATAACTTTTTCTGAGAGTTAACTGTGTGCCAGCCCTGCTCTCAATACCTCCCTGTGTTTTCCCATTTCATCCTCTTCACTCTTTGAAACAAGTAACAACATTATCACCATTTTCCCAACGAGAAGACAGACTTAGAGAAGTTAAGTAACTGCTGCCGTTGAGCTCATAATGGCATCGATTCTCTGCCTGTAACGACTCCTGGCACGTTTGCTTTGAATTGATTTCCTCTGTAACTGGCTGCCACCTAATCAGACCATAGAATACCCCTGCAGGTAAAATAAATGCATGAAGATTAAGAGGGGATGCAAAATGTTGGCTTTGGAAAATTAAGTTCCTTAGCAAGAAGGCAGTGAGCATCTGCTCAGTATCAGAGAGAGGGATTAATCCTCAGAGGTATGTAGATGATTAATTGAGACCTGGTCTCCGCCCTCAGAGCCCAAAGTCTTGTTTGAGAAGACAAACGTGAACGAATCAATCAAATGAAGCAGTATGGGGCAATATGACCGTGTGAGCCCTGGTCTCCTCCCCAACCCGCATTCCCCAAGGGAATGTGGTAATAGAGGAAACCATTTATCACGGCTAGGGTCTATTGAGGAAGGCACCCACATGCACTCTCTCTGGAAGGCTTTTGCTAGATACACTGATTTAACCAGAGGGACTTCCACAGGTTGAGTCCCACCCCTCTTCTGAGGATATAAGTATACCCCACCCTCTCTAAGGATTATGTTGGAGAAATCCTGGTGGGGCCCTTCTGTGTCCCCCAGATTTGGAGGCTGAGAGCTGAAGACAAAGAGAATGGGAGTTACGGGATCGGCACCACTCAGACTTTTGAAATGGCAGAGGAGAGGTGAACTGCTATGACAGGTGTGTCTCGCAGGATACCCAGGGACCATGGGAGGCTGAGTAAATCCCACCAAGATGTGAGGTGCCAGGGGGGATGGAGGTGAGGGAAGAAGGGGTTTGCAAGGAGGTAGAGACTGAGCAGGAACTTGGAAGATGAGGAAGTGGGGGAGGGGCAGGTGGAGGACAGAGGGGACTAGGAAAGCGGTCCAGGGAGAGGGGCGGGGTTGTGAAGCGCCTAGAGCCACGAAGCAGGATGACACGCGGGAGAAGCAGCGGGAGCTCTGCATGATCTTAAGGAAGGTCCTCGCGGCTGCAGTGTGGAGATCCGGCTGGAAGTGAGAGGTGACAAGGCTGGAGAGAGACAGTAAGCTGCTACATTGGGTCTAACGAGGGATGATGCAGAATGGAGGTCCCAGGGAAGGAGGGAGAGGAGGAGGGCAAGGAGAAGAGAAGGTTGGTTGTGGTGGATGAGAGAAAGGGGGATGTCTAGGCAGGGTGCTAGGCCAGGAGTCCTGGCACCAATAACTGGGCAGATTCCAAAGGCAAGATAGTGAGTTCCCTGCGGACCTGGCAGGTCAAGGGTCTCCGGGAGCTGTCCAGGGGAGTCCTCAGACGAATGGTCTGCAGAGTGTCTTGCCCTGGGCTACCAGGACAGCCTGGGCTGGCCAGTCACTTTTTTAAAAATGTAATTTTATCATTTATTTTTGGCTGCTCTGGGTCTCCATTGCTGTGCGTGGGCTTTCTCTAGTTGTGGCGCACAGGCTTCTCGTTGAGGTGGCCTCTCCTGTTGCAGAGCATGGGCGCCAGGTCATGCAGGCTCGGTGGTGCGCAGGCTTAGTTGCCCTGTGGCATGTGGAATCTTCCCAGACCAGGGATTGAACCCATTTCCCCTGCACTGGCGGGCAGATTCTTAACCACTGGACCCCCAGGGAAGTCACGGCCAGGCACTCTCATGCACACACTCTTTGTTGGAAAAGGCAAGGTCACTGTGCCTGTCAGTAAAGAGATTATGGAAGGCACACTCCGTAGAGAGACTGGGAGAGGCCAGTCCTGATGGCTGAGATTCCAGTGCCTGTGTTTCTGTACAAGAGTCATTCTCCTTGGAACACCCTTCTCCCTTACCATCCGCTCTGAGCACAAGTCACCCCACAAAAATCTTTCGTGTTAATTTCATCTTCATGTGCTTATTACATATCTTCTTGGCTCTTGAGATTTGCATATAGACATATACATACATGCCTGTGTGTGTGTGTGTTCAACAGGACTGTGGAAATTTATGCTCACAACAGATAAGAGAGCATTTGATGCATGTTGTCCTTGCCAGTGTTAGGTAAGAGCACTTCAAAAAATATTTGCTAATTGCCCAGGTAAAGTAATGTTATTGTTTTATTTTATATTTTAAGTATTTTAGTTATTTTATTATTATAGTTTGAATTGAATATTAATATACCTCAAAGAAAATGCATTGTTAAATGCTAATGTTACTTTTTTTCAGCTATTTGCACCAAAATGCAAAATTTCAGGAGCGTTTAAATGTTACAGAGTGAAAGATGTTCTGTTTTTTTTTTTTAAGACTCTGACCACCTTTAGTAAATTGAGGCTATTCTTGGTTACTTCAGATTTTAATTCAGTATTTTATTATATGGATTCTCCATTTCCTAATATATATTCTTTATATAACCCCTGAATTTATAATCTATGCCTTGAAATGCTAGTCACATATATCTTTATTTTGCTTCTTAAGTTACCATGTGGAAAAATTGACATTTATTTTGGGTGAATCATTCTGTGTATTTATGTCTAGATGTCTGTGACTGCCACCACAACTAGGCTATAAAACAGTTAGACCGCCCCCCCCCAACCCGCTCATGCCATTCCTTTATAATCACATCCTGTCTGCAAACTGCTGATGTTTTTTTCCCATGTAGCTTATCTTTTCAAGAATGTCACATAAATGCAATTATATAGTATCTTGCTTTGTTTTTGCATTTCTTGAATTGCTCACAAGGCTGGAAATTTTCCTACAAACTAGTTACAACTATGTTTTTTGTATTTTATATATTTGTGACATTGTCACTTATTTAGTTGGGTCATGGGTAGTGGTTTGGGGTATTTTTTCCTACACATTTGTGTATACTTACTATATAAGAATGATGATCACTTATTTTCTGTTACATTTACTATAGATATTTTCCCCTTTTGTTATTTTCTTTAAATAGTAATCTCTTACAAATAGTAATATCATTTGATCTAGTAATATTGGAGTTCTCTAGTGACCTAGTCTGATGCAGTCTTCCTAAATTAAAAAAAAAAATTGTAAAAGGTGCTTATCAGCTAATTTCTATTATGGAATAACTGGACACAATCTCTGTATGTAACTATAAGACTTTAATAAAGCAGATAATGGAGCTGTCCCTCAATGGGATATCATGCAAGAATTAAAAGGATGCTTAGGAAGATGGCATAGTAACTTGGACAATCTTCATGATAAAATGTTAAATTAAAAGTCAGATATAATCTCATACAAACAGTAGGAGCACGGAATATAAAACAAAAACACAAAACCAATTAATTAAAATAGACTGGAGAAAATCCATCAAAATATTGAATGCAATTTGCCTCAGGTAAGGAGAGTTTTACTAACTTTACGCATTTTCTTCATTTCATGATAATCGCCTATTACTGTTTTTTAATCAATTTTTATTGGGGTATAATTGCTTTATAGTGTTGTGTTAGTTTCTATTGTACAGCAAAATGAAGCAGCTATGTGTATACATGTATCCCCTCCCTTTTGGATTTCCTTTCCATTCAGAGCACCACAGAGGACTGAGCAGAGTTCCCGGTGCTGCACAGTAGCTTCTCATCAGTTATCTATTTTATACAGAGTATCAGCAGTCTATGTTAATCACAGTCTCCCAGTTCCTCCCACCCTCTCTTTCCCCTTAGTATCCATATATTAGTTCTCCACGTTCGTGTCTCTATTTCTGCTTTGCAAGTAAGATCATCTATACCATTTTTCTGGAGCTTCCCGATAGATAACTCAGTAGGTAAGGAATCCACCTGCAATGCAGGAGACCCCAGTTTGATTCCTGGGTTGGGAAAATCCGCTGGAGAGGGGATAGGCTGCCCACTTCAGTATTCTTGGGCTTCCCTTGTGACTCAGCTGGCAAAGAATCTGCCTGCAGTGTGGGAGACCTGGGTTTGATGCCTGGGTTGGGAAGATCCCCTGGAGAAGGGAACGGCTACCCACTCCAGCATTCTGGCCTGGAGAATTCCGTGGGGTCACAGAGTCAGACACGGCTGAGCACCTTTCACTTTCACATGCCAGTTTTCTAGATTGCATGTATCTGTGCATTATGTTTGTTTCTGTGACTTCACTCTGGGTGACACCCTCGGTCCCCGTTGATCGTAGCAGCACCATTTACAATAGCCAGGATACGATACAGAAGGAGAGAAGATTCTGAGTAGCTCAGGAATAAAATGCTACCTTTTGCCTTAAAAAGGCACCCCTGAGCTTGAGGCTCTACTGAACGTGTGAGGTAAAGCACACACATGCCAGTTCTGCTTTCTAAATGCCAGATGCCGTCCCTGGGACCAGGCCTTTAGAACGAGAGGCATTGGCTTTGCTCCCAGATAGATGGATGCGTTGGGCAGATGGGCAGAATGTCCACGTGTGAGGGGATAGGGCAGGCAGACTGGCGAGGGAGCCTGGATCGCTTGTGGATAGGACATCGGGTGATGTCTACACCAGCCCTGCGGGAGGAGGGGGTTTCACTGCGACTCACTTCCTTGCTGTGATAGAGCCCCTGCAGACCCTACAGCCTTCTGTCTGTTCCCCAGACAGATTTTCCCAGGTGCTCGTTGAGCGCTGTTGCCTAATTCTGAGCCCAGCCTGGAAATAGCAAAGTGACGCATCGTCAGGAAAGGTCAGAGTGCTTGTAACTCAGACATTACGAGTCAGTGATCCCTCGGGGCTCCAGTCTGAATGAATTGCTTACCTTTAGCTTGTTTTGAGGAAATCTCCAAAAAGTCCACATGTGGTAAATAGTCCCATAAATGATGCCAGTTCTTGGCTCGATCCGTGGAAGAATATAAATTTGTCTGAAAGATCTACATGACCCAGGAACCCCGGGGGGAGAGGCGGGTGGGGGGGTCTCAAGTCTTCTCTGGAGAATTCTCATCTCTTAGACAGGCTTCTACCCAGGAGTTCTAAGCTCAGAAGGTAAGGGGGCTCCCTAAAGACAAACCTGGAAGTCATCTCACTGCTGATTCATGGGAATGTGTTTCAGAGGAACATGAGACAAATCGGGATGATTCTGTGACCATCTCTTTTATTTAAACCTGCTGAACTGTAGGAAATTGGGGCTCTCTTAATCTCCATGAAATTAACAGCAGCTGTCAAGGGCCCCTGACATGTCTCCCTGTTGGTTAAAAACAAACAAACAAACAAGAAACCTAAAGGCCAGCAGCATTCCAGAGGCCCAGAGGACTGGTGATCTTCCGTGGCTCTGCTGGCTTCAGATGACGGCTTCGAGATTCCCAGCTGGGTCATCGATCATGGCATCTGGGAGCCTGTTACTTTGAGTAGTTTTGTTCTTTTCCACAAAGATAAGAAAGATGGCCAATGCTTTCTTCTTGATACTGGGTTGATCAAAAAGTTCCTATAACCTCTTACAGAAAAACCCAAATGAACATTTTGGCCAATGCACGTTCCCTTTGGCTTCCTTAAGAATGTTCTGGAAAATTCATGAGGTGAAATCTGTTCAAGAGACAGGAAGCAAGAATGTAATTTTATCACTAATTATTGATACCGGGTAATAGTTTCAGATTCATGGAGCGTCATGAAAAAGTAGGTAAAAAAGGGAGCTTTAGTAGAAGTAAATGGTCAAACAAAGGAAAGAACCGTAGATGAAAAATCAGACTAGAATCCCTGATTCTGTAGCCAACACTAAGATGATTTTCACTAACATCTCCCGGAAAGTGTAATTATTAGATCTGTGACTTTTACAAAGTCCTTTGTTTCTCTTTCCACAATGAAGTTGCTATTTCACGGTGGTCAGTGATTTAGGGTTTTTAAGTGGTTCAAACTGTTCAAAAGCTCTTTAAATACATACACACACGCACGCAGACACAGATATATATATATATCTGTGTGTGTGTCTAAAGTAAACAGATCAGCTGCTAAATAAACGCCCAGAACCCATTCCATCACACACACAAATAGCCCATGTAAGAATTTCACAGTGTCATATTTAACTGCTGAGACTAAAATAGACTTACTGTTTATAAACTCATTTTCTTATTACTGTGTTGTTTCCTGGGTACCTACTTGGCTAGTAGAAGAAATGAAGTGTTGGAATGCTTTTGTGTCTCTCTGCAACTATTAAATATAACTCCATTCAATTGGGAGTGGGACTCAGGTCTAACTGACAAGGTTAAATAACCTTAGTCCAGGACACCGCTTTCTCTGGCACATCAGCCTGCGGTTTGGGGTGAGCCCAATAATGCACCGTGCAGAGGGGGAAGTAAAACATTTGTTTGAACGGATAGTCAAGCCACTTGAGGCTCTGGCTTTCAGAGATAAAGCACTGGTTAAGAGGGATGCAACACCCAAAATAATATATTTTACAGTCTTCAAACAGCTGTTGTCTTCTGTTGCTTTGCAGGGAGTGAGCATCATGTCACCGTTTCTCCGAATTGGTTTGTCCAACTTCGACTGTGGGTCCTGCCAGTCCTGCCAGGGTGAGGCGGTTAACCCATACTGTGCCGTGCTTGTCAAAGAGTATGTTGAATCAGGTAAGCTTGAGTGCGTGCTGGGCGTGAGGGGCGGGGGAAGAGGAAGCCCCCGCAGTGAACTGGGAAGCAAGGCCTTCCAGGGTCTTCAAGGTCGCCTGACTCAACCTGACTTTCCAGCTCAGGAAACGATGCCCAGAGAAGCCAAGTGCTTCCTGAGAGGTTCACGGGCTTAGTAACGGCCTCTGAACTAGACCTGGTCGCCTGCCTTATGTTCTAGGTCATAGTCCCATTTTCCACATAAACGAAGGAAAGGAGCAAAGAGTTGAGGACGTTATGTGCGGAGTTAACGAAGGAAAAAAACCAAAAACCTACTTTAATGAGCTAGAGTAGAACATGGTCCAGTATTTTCTGATTGTTTTCTATGATTATAGATAAAGGCTGTCTTGCATTTTGAAAAGTTTTAGTTGGAGGATACTTACTTTAGAATATTGTGTTGGCGGCTGCTATACAACAACGCAAATCAGTCTTAAGTATACATATGTCCCCTCCCTCTGGACCGCCCTCCCACCCCTCCAGGCTGTCTCAGAGCACCAAGCTGCGCTCCCTGCGTTACACAGCAGCTTCCCACTAGCTAGCTGTTCCACATATGGTAACGTGTATGTTTCAGTGCCATGCTCTCAATTTGTGACACCCTCTCCTTCCCCTACTATGTCCAAAGTCTGTTTTCTGTATCTGCAGGTTTATTCCTGCCCTGAATATAAGTTCATCAGTACCTTTTTTCTAGATTCCATATATATATGCGTTAATGTATTGGTGTTCTTCTTTCTGACTGACTTCACTCTGTATAACAGGATCGAGGTTCTAGGTTCATCCACCTCACGAAAACCGACTCAAATGCATTCCTTTTTATGGCTGAGTAATACTCCATAGTCTTAGACTTAACGCCGAAGATATTTTACTGCTTTTTTGACCAAGTTCAGATAAATAGTACAAAACGTATAGGATTAGCAATTAGGGTTCAAATTTCAGAAGCCTTCCTTTACTAAGACCCCAGGTGAGTTAAAGAATTTTGTCAGATTTAAATATTCATGAAAATTTCATGGAAAGGGGGAAAGCATGACAGTCTTCCAAGGTTCCTTCATGGGTTTAGATCTTTCCATTAAAATCATCCTCCTCTGACTTGTCTAAATTACTGGTACAGCAATGTAACTAGTGTGCACATTTGAGCATGGTAGTACCATGGAGTCAAGGAATTTTTCTAAATGAAATAGTAATTAACATCACTGTACATTGTAATAAGTGAACAGACAAAAAATGAGTATTGAATGGACATTTGGAATACTTCTTCCATTTGGAAGAATGAATGAACATAAAGCTAAATTGTCTAATGAAGTGACTGCTAAAATGTCTTAAAGAAAATTTGATAATATTTTAACCAATTTATTTCCTGAAGCACATTAGAAATGATAATGTGAATAAACAGTGTCACTCAGGAAAAATAAGATAATCCTATTCTGTCTAGAATATCTTCATGATCACCTAAACTGCTCCTACCCTGTCTGGTCCCTGCCTCTGTGTTTTAAAGTTATCATGGACTTTCTAAAAACAGAAAGAAAAGTAAAAAGTAAAAAGCAGGATGAAGTTTATATCCCATGGTTTTCCCAGCCTCCCTGCCTTTCCCTACCTCTCTACACACAGTTTCTGGTTTTAGCAGATGACACTTTGTGGGGAAATCTGATTGCCACTGATGCAGTCACAGGAAAGATTAGGAGCCACTACAGTGCATTTATAGAGAAAGTATTTATGGAGCACCTACTGTATACTGGGCCAGAAGACCTTCGTTTCCTTCAGAGTTCCTCTCCTAGCAGAAGATAAGCAAAAAACAGAAAGATCACATAGTAAGTCATGTGAAATGAAGACATCAAAGCAGGGTCATGCGGGGAGAGAATTGAGGCTGGAGAGAAAGATGGAGAGAGAAGGAACACATGTAAGAATTAAAGATTTTAAAATTTAAAAAATTTAAAAAAATTAAAAAAAAAGAAAAAGAAAAATTAAGTGACATTCCTGGGTGCAAGAGGAACCTGATTCTGCAGGTGATGACCTCCAGCTGGATGTGTCCAGCACAGAACCCTGGGGTTTCCAATCCTGGATGCTGGCTTTTCTTTCCCTTAAAAGACTTCTCTGTGCTCAACTGGCTTCTGCCTTCCAGCCCCAGGAGCACATCAAAGCGGAGGAGACTGACTGATCATCTTGAGTTCCCTTCTGCCCAGATCTCTCTCCTGTTTAGTTAACAGTGAGAATGGCACTTGCTCCCAATCTAAAACCTTTCAAATGTCACTGAAATCTTTGAAGTGTGCAATGTCTGAGTTTTTCAAAGCTGCTTTTTGACTTAATGGGTCCCTTGGATCTGGTTCCCTTTACATCCACAGGTCTCACTGACATTTGCCTCCTGGGAGCCTTTTTTTAAGTATCTATTTCTTGTTTTGGCCTTGCCTTTGAACTTGGTCTAATCAGCCACATGAATCAAGAGGACATGTTGGAAAAGAAGTTTGTGTTTCTGAAAGGTTAAGCCTGTGGAGTGCGGAAGTTTTTGTTTTTTTCATTTTGTTTTAGTTTTGTCCTGAAAAGAAATCTCTCTGAACATGGTATTTAAAACATTACTTCTGTAGCGTTTTAGCAGGTTTCCGTGTTTGGGATGTTAAGGCTGCATTTTACATAAAGCAAAGAACAGGAGCAAAGGGACACAGTGCTGTCAGTCTAGGAGCCTTTGAAAATAGTAAACCCCACTGTAAATAGACAGGATCTTGAGTTCTTGTTCTCTTTATAAATGATGACAGTCTACTGAATGAAAGTGTGAAAAATCCCTTGCTATGGGAATTTCTGTCCATTTCCTGGGTGTGCTGAATGATAATGGTTGGAAGAAGGTAAAGGAATTTTGAGAGGCAGCTTGAAGCCTGTGGAAGTAAAACATTACTCTGATCACTAATATTGCCATGGCTTTTTTTTTTTTTAAGTCTAATCCTGAGTTAAATTTCTATTAAACAAACCATAAAAATATTCCCCTTCCAATTCCATGCTCAACATTGCTCGAGTTTATACCTCTCACAGCCAGGTTTACCTACAGTGTGAGGTTTCAGCTTATTCAAATCCTTGTATACCTCCCAAGGAATAATTTAGCAAATGCCTGATGCCTGTTCTCTTTCAGTATCATGCCTCAAGAGTTAGAACTGCTTTGTTTCCCTGCTTTCAGTGGCGTTTTCTTTTTGCTTTATCAACTTCTCTGATAAATCTCTGCTCGGACTGCTGCTTCACGTGCTTAGGGTCACAAGAAAGAAACCCTGAAATACAGCTGCAGTTTTCTGCTCCTGCAACGACTAGGGCATAAATGCTACAGAGAATCCAGTGTGGATGGAGGAGAGAGCAACACTGCTGAATCCCACTAGTAATCACTTTCCCTGGTGGTTCTGGGATGGTTCCCTTAAACTTCATCATCCTGCCCTTGGTTCCTGTCACTAACCACCTGCAGGCCTTCTGCAGCCTGCTCCACTGACTCCGGGGATGAAGACCTCCACCTCTCTGAGATACTTGTTAGTTTTCGATTAGGGAGCATGGTTTATGTTAAAATGTATCCTCCTTTTGAGAAGAAAATAATGGTTCATGGTATTTTAAAGGTTTTGCCTATTAAAGGTATTTATGTTGAGTGGAAAATTTTAAAATATCTTTCTAAAAGAACACTCAGTATAAGCCTGAAATTAAGTCACTGTCTTTTTCAAATCAACACACAGTAGTTTTATATTATCTTGTTTTTTTTCACTAGATACCAGTGAAATTGAACAGTCATGTGTCCACCGTTAATACATTAACACAGAAGGATCCCCAAAGGCATAAAAGTATATAACCTGTTAAAAAAAGAAGGGGGGGGGTCTAGGTCACTGTCCTCTACCAAACATACCAGGCTTAGCTGCTGGGTTCTTCATATTTGCTCAGATGTTCAGACTTCAAAAGAAGCAACTGATGAATAGGAAAAGAGCATTGCCAGTGAAGATGCCAGATTTATTTGCATAAATTATCCAGGTTGACTTCCAAGTTTTAGTATATTACCTTGCATGTAGACCTTGGAACCATCTCATCTTGTCCTATTTTATCTCTAATTCTTCTCTTTTTTTTTTTTTACTATTTTTTTTATTGGAGTATAGTCAGTTAACAATGTTGTGATAATTTCAGGTGCACACCAGAGTGATTCAACCACGCACGTATACATGTGTCCATTCTCCCCCAAATCCCTCTTCCATCCACGCAGCTGCCGAATTCTGAGCAGAGTTTCCTGTGCTATACAGTAGGACCTTGTTGGTTATGCATTTTAGATATAGCAGTGTGTGCATGTCCATCCCCAACTCCCTAACTATCCCTTCCCCCCCATCCTTCCTCCCTGGTAACCATGAGTTCATTCTCTGCGTGTCTCTAATTCTAATTGTATGTGCTATTGTCGTCCTCCCAAAAGACTAATATAGTCCTCGAGAGCAGAGGGAATGGGTGAATTATTTCCCAGAGCAGGCTGAAAGCGTAATGAGCATGTATCTTTCCATTCCTAGAGAATGGGCAGATGTACATCCAGAAAAAGCCAACCATGTACCCGCCCTGGGACAGCACTTTCGACGCCCACATCAACAAGGGGCGAGTGATGCAGATCATCGTGAAGGGCAAAAACGTGGACCTGATATCCGAGACCACCGTGGAGCTCTACTCCCTGGCCGAGAGATGCAGGAAAAACAACGGGAAGACAGAAATATGGGTAAGTAGCCAGGGCATGGGCTTCATTTATGTGTATATTCCATGAAGTGATAGACACCATCGCAGCTGACGACTGGTACAAAATTTCAATGTCATCCTGAAGGTTGACATCCTGAAGGCCTCGGGGAAACCAACTCCCTACCACTGACTCATTGGTGACTTGACTGTGGCGATGAGTATTCATTGTGGACTATAGAACATACTAGCTAGCATACTCACATTTCTTTGATTCTTAGGTAAAGGAAATAAGGTCTCTCAGGGTGTGAAGAACTGTTACTGATCTATAACTGTTAAAGTCAGCTTGGAAATACCACAAAATTTTCATAGCGTGGGAACCTACCTGTGATCTGTGTATCAAGATATCACGTGAATATCAAGATATCTAGATACGTACATGATACCTTGATAAACTGTCTTAGACAGGATGGTGGATAGATAAGTAAGAAGAGAGCAAAGATCCATTTAATATCTCAATCCCTATAATTTTTTTTAGTCATAATGTGTTTGCTTAGCTTGTTGTTTAGTGTTCAGCCATATTTGACTCTTTGTGATCCCATGGACTGCAGCAGGCCAGGCTCCCCTGTCCTCCACTATCTCCCAGAGTTTGCTCAAACTCATGTCCCTTGAATCAGTGATGTTATCCAACCATCTTATCCTCTGCCACCCCCTTCTCCTTTTGCCTTCAATCTTTCCCAGCATCAGGGTCTTTCCCAGTGAGTGGGCTCTTCGCATCAGGTGACCAAAGTATTGGAGCTTCAGCTTCAGTCCTTCCAATGAATATTCAGGGTTAGCTTACTTTGCTCTAAAAAGTACATTATACACAACTCATGTTACCATGCAGATTTTTGAAAACTGCGATTCTAAACATTTGTTACCAAAATAATTATAAGTTAAAGGGAGAAGTAAACTATGAAAGCATAAAAATTCCTGTGAAAATGTCTGGGGTATAACAATTAAAGAAAACATATGAGTAAAACCTGCTTTTGTAAGAGCTGAAACCCAAAAAGTGTTTTCAAATGTCTGCATCCTTTATGCAAAGGAGGAGACTCTTACCTCTCAGCTTCATGCTTCTTATAACTCAGATTCTTAACTCCAGCCAAAAGATTTTCAAATGCCAGGTTTCAAAATGGGAATAATACAAGCCTAAAACAGATTTTCGTGTCAATGGTATATTTTTTACCTTAAAAAAAGAGAGCGAGAGAGAGAGAGGTACTTTTTAGGAAAGTATATCTATCTTTGCTTGCATCACTGAAGTAATCTTTAAAGATAACTATATGTCAAGACTTTTTTCTTAAAGTCCCCCATGCTTAGATGTATTTAGATAATTTAGTTCAGGGTGTCTGTGAACTCATTCAGCCTGGTGAGAGATCACAGAAACAGAATTCCTCTTAGGTAGCTGGTTGTGCAAAAAATAGGAAGTGGATAAATAAGTGGGTAATGTCACAGGCATGTGACTTAGTGGTAAAAGTTTACACAGACCTGTTGGGGGAGAGGGTGAGGCTGCAGATACCTCTGAGTCATAGAGCATTTGACCAGGCTCAGAGAAAGAAGAGAGAAACTAGAGAAAATCTTCCTCTGTTTTTCTCCCATTCCCATTTATTTTCCACTTTCTGCCTCATTTTTTTAAAAGGGAAGAGTCACCAAATCTCTAATTTTTAAAGTAGCATACTATAGATTTCCTTTTCAGTGAATAAAGGAATAACTATTTTTTAAATTATTTTATTATGCATCCTTGACAAACAAGTTGTTTTTCTATTTATACCTCTTAAAAGTTGCATTTGCTTTCTCGCCAAGACATTTTTTAAAGTTTATCCTTGTCAGAGTTTCCATATTTTTTGCATATTGGGATTACTGAGACATACGCCCTTGGATCCTTGGAAGGATAGGATATCCTTCCAACCTAGACAGCATATTAAAAAGCAGAGATATTACTTTGTCAATAAGATCCGTCTGGTCAAGGCTACGGTTTTTCCAGTGGTCATGTATGGATGTGAGATTTGGACTATAAAGAAAGCTGAGCGCCGAAGAATTGTTGCTTTTGAACTGTGGTGTTGGAGAAGACTCTTGAGAGTCCCTTGGACTGCAAGGAGATCCAACCAGTCCATCGTAAAGGAGATAAGCCCTGGGTGTTCTTTGGAAGGATTGATGTTGAAGCTGAAACTCCAGTACTTTGGCCACCTGGTGCGAAGAGCTGACTCATTGGAAAAGACCCTGATGCTGGGAAAAATTGAGGGCAGGAGGAGAAGGGGACGACAGAGGATAGGATGGTTGGATGGCATCACCAACTCGATGGACATGGGTTTGGGTAAACTCTGGGAATTGGTGATGGACAGACAGGCCTGGCATGCTGCAGTTCATGCGGTCACAGAGAGTCGGACACGACTGAGCGACTGAACTGAAGCCCTCGGATCCACATTTAACTACTGGCAACCTTCTTATATTTTTTGCCTTTATTATGTTCAAGGTTATTTCCTAGTTCACTTTTATTTATCATGTTTAAGCATCAACAAATTGCTTTGGACTTAGTTTCCCTTGCTTCTGTTAAAATCTGCTTTCTTAAAATTAGTTTCTCTGTTAAAAAAAAAAAAAAAGATTTTCTCAGAATTGCCTCTTAGCTCCACAGTCACCATGTAGTTTCCAAATATTGATATTTTGTTTCTGCTTTCCCAGGGTTTTCCCTGTTGGTGTGGTTATCCCCCACTCACTCATAAATGTGATGGAATCTGACTTTCTGCGGAGGCTGTTTTTTCAGCAGCTCACTGATTTAATTTCTTCTATCACCACTAATTCCTGAATATTGATAGCATTGCAGTCACCTGGTACCAGTTTTTCCCACTTCCTCTGGGAATGAGCCCCTATCCCTCATTCTTCGGGTTTTATTTTTTGCCTCCACTATTTATTATTCCATAAATCAGAGAATAATGGTATATGTACTTGATGTCAAAGGCCCTTCTCTTTTCACTAATCTATTTAAGCCGTTTAAGAGTCAGACACAACTTAGCAACTGAACAAGAACAAATTTAAGCTTTCATGGGACTGTGTAGTTAAGCAAGTGGTAGAAGCTTGTCACATCATAAAAGTCTAACAGTAGTGATGCTGTACCATGGGCATTGCTGTTATGTCAGTTTCTCCAATATCTTTAAAGGTCTGGTGGAAGGTGCAAGATCACCATGACTTTGAATTATTTAACCATGATTCATATTCAGTCCTGAGTTCAACCAGACCCTTCTTGCTATGTTTCAGTTATTCTAGTTACCCATAGATGTAATGATCAGCAGTGGGCTTCAGTTCACCTTTTTTCTTGTTTCTTTTTAGCATGTGAACAGTGCTGTGTTATAGTTTAGTTATATTATTAGTGGTTAGTCAGGTCTTCTCAGATTTGCCATGTGTCCCTCACGTCACATCACGTAATCTGCATCGTCCCTTAACAGGTCACTCTGTCTGGTCCCTTCTACATAATCATACTGAAATATATATACGTTCTTAATCCCTTCCTTGACCAATCTAATTAAAAGTTCCCTTAGCAGATGGTCCGGCACTTTCCAAAGGAAGCAGGTTCCCCATGTGAAAGTAAAAGACCACTCCCATTTAATACCCCTATTAACCTAGAGGCCCTGTTGGCTCAGCAGTAAAGAATCGCCTGCAACTCAGGACATGCTGGGTCAGGAAGAGGTCCTGGAGGAGGAAATGGCAACCCACTCCGGTATTCTTGCTTGGGAGATTCCATGGACAGAGGAGCCTGGCAGGCAGCAGTCCATCAGGCCGCAGAAAGTCGGACATGGCCTTCAGGAAGTTTTGATCTCCAAATCGAATTCATGAGCTGCTGAGGTGTTTTGATAAAAGAAAGGTTATATTTGTGGATGCTGTGCTATTTTGATGATAGCATGAGTGAGCAAGACGAAAAGGAGCAGAGCTGGGCTGGAAATCTCCTGCCTCACCCAGCTCCTCAGCTGGGGTGTCGTTCAGCTCAGCGCTTGCCTCTCGCTCTGACCCGTGTTTCTTTTCTCCCTTCCACCAGTTAGAGCTGAAACCTCAAGGCCGAATGCTGATGAACGCGAGATACTTTCTGGAAATGAGTGGCAAGTGACGTTTCTTATTCCTATTTGGGGATGAGGTGGGCATGTCTCTTCTCCTTTGCAACTTAGTTCACTTTTTCGAAAGCAAAGAAAATGGCATCACAAGGAATTTCCTTAAAATTTCCAATGATGCTTGAGCGTGAGTTGAATATACACTCTGTGGGACCAGATATACACAGAAATATAAAACATGTATAGTATTTGCTTTTGAAAGATCTCATTTTTGGCTGCACTGGGTCTTCACGGCTGTGCTCAGGCTTTCTCTTGTGGAGGTGGGCAGGCTTCTCGTTGAGGTGGCTCCCCTGCTGCAGAGCTCCGGCTCTAGGGTGCGTGCGCTCAGCAGCCGTGGCTCACAGGCTCAGCAGTCGTGGTGCACAGGCTTAGTTGCCCCGCCGCGTATGCAATATTCCCAGACCAGGGATCAAGCCTGTTTTCCCTGCTGCTGCTAAGTCGCTTCAGTTGTGTCCAACTCTGTGTGACCCCACAGACGGCAGCCCACCAGGCTCCGCTGTCCCTGGGATTCTCCAGGCAAGAACACTGGAGTGGGTTGCCATTTCCTTCTCCGATGCAGGAAAGTGAAAAGGGAAAGTGAAGTCACTCAGTCGTATCCGACTCTTCGCGACCCCATGGACTGTAGCCTACCAGGCTCCTCCATCCATGGGATTTTCCAGGCAAGAGTACTGGAGTGGGGTGCCATTGCCTTCTCCTGCATTGGCAGGCAAATTCTTAACCACTGGATCACCAAGGAAGTCCAGCATTTATTTTTCACATGGTGTGAAGGCATATGCCCAGGGCTTTTCTAGTCTGTCTATATTTTCATTTGGGAATTTACTATAAACACCAAAGGTTCTGCTAATGTGTTGCCCTGTGTGTACACACTGTGTATAAATGGTGTGATATGACGTGTGGTCACACCATCAGAATACAAAATGAATAAGAACCTGATAAATACTTCCCTTAGCCCTAGAAGAACAGAGCAGTAATGCTTCACGTTAGTCATCTCAAATGCTTTTGGGAACAAGCAAGGAAAAAAATGTGTCACTGAAGACTTTCCCTTGCATCTCACACACAGACACTGTTCATAGAAGTTAATTTATGAGCCATGTGCGTGGTGTCTCAGACAGCCTGTTAGTTCTTCCTGTTGCATTTATATCCTGTTGTCAAAATGCTGTGTAAATGAATCAAATGCTACCACTCTTCAATCTTTTTTTCAAAGTATAGCTAGCATCAGGTGTAGAGCAAAGTGATTCAGATATGTCTGAATATATATATATGCACCCCACACACACACACATATGTATATATACTTTCACATCCTTTTCTCTTATAGGTTATTATAAAATACTGGGTATAGTTTCCTGAGCTGTACAGTAGGTCCTTGTTGAGTATCTGTCTGTGCGTGTATGTTAAGCCCATTCCTGTTTCATGCCTCCATGCCGTTCTCCTTTGGTAACTACAAGTTTGTTCTCTAAGTCTGTGAGTCTATTTCTGTTCCTTAAATAAGTTCCTTTGTATCATTTTTTTAGTGTCCCCATATAAGTGATATCATGTAATATTTGTCATTCTCTGTCTGACTTCACTTAGTATGATCGTCACTGGGTCCATCCATGTTGCTGCAGATGGCCTCGTTTCATTCATTTTCCTGCTTCACTGAGTACCTAGGAGGGGCTTAGGGCATGTGTGTTGAACTGTTCAGTGGGCTCACTCTGGCATTTGGAAACACCTTTTCTTTTCCTGTGGTCCCCACTCAGTGACTGTCTCAAATATTCCCATAGCCCTTCTGAGTTGCTGAGGAAGCTACTAACGTGGTGCAGCTGGGAGAGCCCGTGCCTTCCGCCGGTGTCTGCGCTTCAGGGCACAGCTGCTGCTCCCTGAGCCTCTTCCCGCTCTCAGCCTCTGAGGGAGCCCCCTTCCTGGTGTCCTGGCTGTCTACCCTGGTGGCTCTGTAACACCAGCCCTGCCTCCTCTCTGGCATCTTCAGTTTTTTCTTCTCTCTCTGGTTTCCACCTCATTGACAAGACTTACATAATTATGCTATCTTCTCCAACTTGAAATAGATATTTTTTAAAAACCTTTTTACTGTGCTAAAAGTCACATAATATATACTATTTCAGCCATACTTAACGGTACAGTTCAACGACACCAAGCCCATTCACATTGTTGAGCAGCTCTCACCGTCACCCACCCTCCTGAGTTTTTCACCTTCCTAAACTGAAGCTCTGTCCCCATTAAACATGAACTCCCATCCCCATCTCCCCACCCATCCACCCCACAGCCCCAGGCATCTACCAGTGTGCTTGCTGACTCTGTGAATTAGACTATTCTAAGTACCTTGTATGCTGCTGCTGCTGTTGCTAAGTCGCTTCAGTTGTGTCCAACTCTGTGTGACCCCATAGACGGCAGCCCACCAGGCTCCCCTGTCCCTGGGGTTCTCCAGGCAAGAACACTGGAGTGGGTTGCCATTTCCTTCTCCAATGCATGAATAAGTACAATCAAAAACTATTTGTTTGCACCTAATGTAAATTGGAATGCACACTAAATTTTATTTATTTTTAATTGAAGGATGATTGCTTTACAGTATTGTATTGTTTTCTACAAGCATGAACTTGAATCAACCGTAGGTACATATATTCCCTCCCTCTTGAACCTCCCTCCCCATCCCACCCTTCTAGGTTGTTACAGAGCCCCGGTTTTAGTTCCCTGAGTCACACAGCAGAAGGTTAATTTAACATATGTCCTAGGGCTAACAATTTAACATATGTCCTAACATACGTCCTGGTGGCTCAAATGGTAAAGAATCTGCATGTGATGCAGAGGACCTGCGTTCAATCCCTGGATCAGGAAGATCCCCTGGAGAATAGAATGTCAACCCACTTCAGTATTCTTGCCTGGAGAATTTGACAGAGGAGCCTTGCAGGCTA
Source organism: Ovis canadensis (assembly GCF_042477335.2). Classification (NCBI taxonomy): domain Eukaryota; kingdom Metazoa; phylum Chordata; class Mammalia; order Artiodactyla; family Bovidae; genus Ovis; species Ovis canadensis. The sequence goes on along the minus strand of NC_091257.1, from coordinate 26,652,434 downwards.
CAGTCCAAATGGATTACTTCTTTTCTTTTCCCCTCTGTGCTATATAGTAGGTTCTCATTAGTTACCTGTTTTATACCTAGTACTGTGTATATAGTTTGAGCATTCTTTGGCATTGCCTTTCTTTGGAATTGGAATGAAAACTGACCTTCTCCAGCCCTGTGGCCACTGCTGAGTTTTCCAAATTTGCTGGAATATTGGGTGCAGCACTTTCACAGCGTCATCATTCAGGATTTGGAATAACTCAACTGGAATTCCATCACCTCCACTAGCTTTGTTCGTAGTGATGTTTTCTAAGGCCCACTTGTCTTCACATTCCAGGATGTCTGGCTCTAGGTGAGTGATCACACCATCGTGATTATCTTGGTCGTGAAGATCTTTTTTTACAGTTCTTCTGTGTATTCTTGCCACCTCTTCTTAATATCTTCTGCGTCTGTTAGGTCCAGACCATTTCTGTCTTTTATCAAGCCCATCTTTGCATGAAATGTTCCCTTGGTATCTCTAATTTTCTTGAAGAGATCTCTTATCTTTCCCATTCTGTTGTTTTCCTCTATTTCTTTGCATTGATCACTGAGGAAGGCTTTCTTATCTCTCCTTGCTATTCTTTGGAACTCTGCATTCAGATGCTTATATCTTTCCTTTTCACCTTTGTTTTTCGCTTCTCTTCTTTTCACAGCTATTTGTAAGGCCTCCTCAGACAGCCATTTTGCTTTTTTACATTTCTCTTCCGTGGGGATGGTCTTGATCCCTGTCTCCTGTACAATGTCACAAATCTCTGTCCATAGTTCATCAAGCACTCTGTCTATCAGATCTAGTCCCTTAAATCTATTTCTCACTTCCACTGTATAATCTCACATGCTAGTAAAGTAATGCTCAAAATTCTCCAAGCCAGGCCTCAGCAGTCCGTGAACCATGAACTTCCAGATGTTCAAGCTGGTTTTAGAAAAGGCAGAGGAACCAGAGATCAAATTGCCAAGATCTACTGGATCATCAAAAAAGCAAGAGAGTTCCAGAAAAACATCTATTTCTGCTTTATTGACTATGCTAAAGCCTTTGACTTTGTGGATCACAATAAACTGTGGAAAATTCTGAAAGAGATGGGAATACCAGACCACCTGACCTGCCTCTTGAGAAACCTATATGCAGGTCAGGAAGTAACAGTCAAAACTGGACATGGAACAACAGACTGGTTTCATATAGGAAAAGGAGTACGTCAAGGCTGTATATTGTCACCCTGCTTATTTAACTTATATACAGAGTACATCATGAGAAATGCTGGGCTGGAAGAAGCACAAGCTGGAATCAAGATTGCTGGGAGAAATATCAATAACCTCAGATATGCAGATGACACCACCCTTATGGCAGAAAGTGAAGAGGAACTAAAAAGCCTTTTGGTGAAAGTAAAAGAGGAGAGTGAAAAAGTTGGCTTAAAGTTCAACATTCAGAAAACGAAGATCATGGCATCTGGTCCCATCACTTCATGGGAAATAGATGGGGAAAGAGTGGAAACAGTGTCAGACTTTATTTTTTTGAGCTCCAACATCACTGCAGATGGTAATTGCAGCCAGGTGGGAGGGAGGTTCGGGATTGGGAACACGTGTATACCCATGGTGGATTCATGTTGATGTATGGCAAAACCAATACAATATTGTAAAATAATAATAACAATAAAGAAAAAAAAAAGACGCTTACTCCTTGGAAGGAAAGTTATGACCAACCTAGATAGCATATTCAAAAGCAGAGACATTACTTTGCCAACAAAGGTCCGTCTAGTCAAGGCTATGGTTTTTCCTGTGGTCATGTATGGATGTGAGAGTTGGACTGTGAAGAAGGCTGAGCGCCTAAAAATTGATGCTTTTGAACTGTGGTGTTGGAGAAGACTCTTGAGAGTCCCTTGAACTGTAAGGAGATCCAACCAGTCCATTCTGAAGGAAATCAGTCATGGGATTTCTTTGGAAGGACTGATGCTAAAACTGAAACTCCAATACTTTGGCCCCTCATGCGAAGCGTTGACTCATTGGAAAAGACTCTGATTCTGGCAGGGATTGGGGGCAGGAGGAGAAGGAGACGACAGAGGATGAGATGGCTGGATGGCATCACTGACTCGATGGACATGAGTTTGGGTGAACTCTGGGAGCTGGTAAGAACAGGGAGGCCTGGTGTGCTGCTATTCATGGGGTCGCAGAGTCGCACACGACTGAGCGACTGCACTGAACTGTGTATATATGTCACTCCCAATCTGTCAGTTTAAAGGTATTTTTTTAAACCTTTTTTCTCTACAAGGCCTTCTTTCCTTTCATTCCCTGATACGTTTCTTGAGAAACAGTTTAATATGTTACTCCTTTTTCCTTCACTACTCTATCAACCCTTAAACCCAAAGAATCTGGCTCATTTTTCAATCCATCTGCTAAATGGCGTTCTCCAAAAGAATGAATCCTCAAAACAAATGTTTGTTTCTTAAGCTTCAATTCCCTTGACATCTCTCGCTCCGTCAATGCTGAGAAACCTTTTCTTTCTTGTATTGCTTCATGTAATATTATTCAAGTTTTCCTCTTAATTTTTCAGCTGCCTCTTTATGGCCTCTTTTGTAATTTCATTTCCTCCCTCCCAAAAATATGGGAGTTTTTATCTCCTAGTCTGTTCTTCATGTGAGTGCCATTTCTCCCTGACTTACCCATTCAAAATTAGGGGTGACATCTCATAATTCTTTATACTGTCCTGCATAGCAGTTCACGCATAGCTCTCCAGGAAATGTGTGCCTTAATTGACTACAAACAAGTGATTGGTTAAACAAATAGATTAGGCACCATTGCTATAAAATAAATAACCAACTATATAAAGATCAGTGAGCTTATTCAAGCCAGTGAACAAGCAGAAGGCCAAATTACTTCAGAAATAAACAGTAATTACAAGGAGAATTTTTAAAATTCTGAGCTTTTATACATTTACTTTCTTATAAGGATTGAAATGATCAGAGGATAAAGGAATTATAGCAAGGAGCAAGGGAATGAATTACTTACCTGCAGTCTCTGACATATTTTTAAATGTACAGTGTTCTAATACACAGACTATTTTATATTTATAAACGTATAGTTGTATATAGTCCAGACTATTATAATAGCTTTACTGACTATTCAGTCAGTAAAGAATCTGCTTGGGTTCAATTCCTGGATCGGGAAGATCTCCTAGAGAAGGAAATGGCAACCCATGCCAGTATTCCTGCCTGGAGAATCCCACAAACAGAGGAGCCTGGTGGTCTGCAGTCCTTGGGGTCACAAGAGTCAGACACAACGTAGCAACTAAACCACCACCATGTAATTGTTACATGGTTATATTCGTATATTTTTCACAGTAATATGGATAGAGTTCCCAGAATAATTCACCTCCCTCCCTGAGTTCAAAAGTAATTTTATGCTTTATTTCCTTTTATTTCATCAGCACCAAAATAGAAATGAATCAGAGCTTCCCGACAAATGGCCTCCTGTGCCGGTCCCGAGTTGTAAATAGATCTCTACACTTAAACCAGAGCCTATAGGAGAAGGCAGTTGCCTCGGTGACCCTAAATCTAACCCCGAATTCACCAAGCCTTTTTATTTCCAGCACAGTTCCTTTAAAAAAAAAAAAAAGACCTAAATCGCCTATCCTTTAAGTATCAGGCAAAGTCCTCAGCCGTGTAAGGAAGTCTTTCTTAGGGATGCTTGATTATTATCTTCTTTGGAGTAGAGTTGAGTTACAATCCTGTGTTAGTTTCAGGTGTACAGCAGAGTGACGTTTTATCTGAGAGTTTGGGGTTTCCATAAAACAGACCCATGGACTCTTGGAGAGAAGACTTCAGTCTTGAAATGAGTGCTGGCACTAGGCTGGATGGTGGAGGAGGGTCTCCACCTCCGTGGCCCTCCCCCGGCCCTGTCTACCCAGTGTGCTTCCAGCTTGGCCCTGAAAAGGGGTGGGGAAATTAAGATACTCCGGCAGGATCACTTGCCTCGAGTGTGTTGTCCAGCCACTGCCATGGCTTACCCGGAAGGGAAACAATTGGGTTTAAATATTGTTAACTCTCTTCATTTGTGAAACAGGAGCCCCTTATCCTTGCCAAACCTTCATTTTTTGTAATTTAAAAAATAAGTAGACTAAGTAATCCAAGAATCTACTTGGAATCGCAGTTGCAGGAACTGAATCATCAATTCGTTATCCGTATTTTAGTGATGACGGCAGCTGTGTTCCGCCTCCTTTACCATGCACTCTCCCATGCACGCTGGAGGGCCCATCGTACTGGTCAATCATAACTACCTTGCTATTGTGTGTTTTGGCTGGGGGACCTGGGCTTCGGCCAGGGCGAATATTCTCACCGGTATTTCTCAGACTTCTTCCAGCCTTTTGGAAGCTGTGGGTACTGTGGACAGTTACTACTCAGAGTACCTTCACCAGCACCCAGAGCCCATGGTAAACTGAAGAAATGTGAACGTGATTTGATGTAGATGACTAGGTACCAGCCAGGATTATCTAGATACTTTTTAATTACAGTCATCTGTTCCTTTCCGGCCCTTTCCACATTGACCTGTATAGTTTTATGGCTGGTGCATCTGATTCCCATTGGCTTCAGGAACCAAAGCATACACAACTTCCCAAAGCTTTTTTGCCTTCAGAAATCTGGCCAGCTCCTGCCTGTCTACATTTTTTGTCTATAAACAACCAGATATAAGATTTTCTGGGACCTAAAAAATATAGATATAGTTTCCAACTTACTGTTCAGTACCACATTATTCTTTAGAATTACAGGCAAAGTATTTGCCACTTCCTGCCTTTTCTGGCTGACTCATCACTGACAGTGACAAGGAAAGGTCAATAAATACCTTAAATGTTCCAATTTCTGGTTTTAAAAATTGAGAGAGGATATAGCTCAGTGTCGTGAAAGAGGATGGAAGGATTGAGCCAAGATTCCAGCCTTGTTGTTCCAATCCTGGAACAGGACACCATCTGATAATTCTGTTATGGGACTAAGGAAAGACACTTCGTACTGTACCAAACTTCAGAAATACTGGGTTGGCCAAAATGTCCATAACATCTTTTAGAAAAAACCCAAATAGGCGTTTAGCCCAACCCAGTACTTGGGATGCTAATGGTCTCAAAGCTTGTCTAGGTCCTCATCCATCTCTGCCCCTTCCCCGTTTCCCACCCCTGCGCTGCTCACCCCCAGCTGTGACAGCCATTTCACAGAAGGTCACTGTCCCTGCCCTCTTCCTGCAGACACAAAGGACATGAACGAATTCGAGGCCGACGGCTTCTTTGCTCTACATCACCGCCGAGGAGCCATCAAGCAGGCCAAAGTCCACCACGTCAAGTGCCACGAGTTCACGGCCACCTTCTTCCCACAGCCCACGTTTTGCTCCGTCTGCCATGAATTTGTCTGGTATGGTAACTCGCGTGTGACGCCAAGCTTCAGGTTATGCCTTGTGTCACTTCTTTTGTTTGTTTATTTATTTGGCTGTGTTGGGTCTTAGTTATGGCACACAGGTTTCAGAGCACAGGCTTAGTTGTTCTGAGGCCTGTGGGATCTTAGACCTCTGAGCAAGGACTGAACGCCTGTCCCCTGCATTGCATGGCAGATTCTTAAACCCTGAACCACCGGGGAAGTCCCATGATGCATCTTCTTAATCCACCAGGCCTGGCATGTTCCACCTTGCGGGAGTGTACGGGAATAGGTACTACCTGAGAGTTTCCAGTGGCCTCACCTGGATTGAGAAGGCTCAAATGGTGTGATTCTAGAGAATATTTTCATAATAGAGCTCCTATAGCATGAGGAATCCAGCTCCCTTAAGAAAGATTTCAAGGAAACTCTGGTTTCCAATTACATGGGAAGCTTCTGGGGGTGAGTGGGGAGGGACAGAAGAGGGAGAGATCTTTATTGTAAGCAGAGTTTCATAGTCAAAACTGCCACCAGCTCGACAACCCAACTGTGCTAACTAAATGTCTGCAGAAGGCAACACTTGCCCATTGGAGCTGATGGGTTTCTGTGTTTACAAGGCTCTTGGGTGTCTTAAACAGCCCCCGAACAGAGATTGGTTCAAGCCTCAGTAACCACAGCAGCGAAGGCTACGGTAGACTGGAGACTCAGAATGACTCCTATCTCTTGTTTCAGCCTCCTCCACTCTTTTGGGGTCTTCAGTCCTTTGGGTTCTTGCAGGATTTGTTAATGCACAACCTCTGGCTTAACCAGGGTATCCAGAGGTCGGGTAGACTTTTGGTGGATTTCCATCGACTGTCTTCCTCTAATGACTTGAGCTCCTTCCTATCTAATAGTGAATGTGAACAGAATCAGTCTTAAGGTTGAGAATTTATTAGCTGCAAATGTTCTCAGATACTCAGAAAGAGGAAATAAAGTGTTATATGGATCTCTTTGCTTATCTGTACTGAACTTAGTAAGACAGTGAAAAATTTTAAGTGTCGACATGGAAATTTGCCACCAGGAGCCTGTGATCCATTTCTGGTTGGACATTTTTTTTTGTCTGCATGTTTGTTTGGGAAATATGCAAATGAAAAGGAAATGAACAACTCATTTACTGAATGTTCAGGCTTTTCACAAAGCAGGTCAAAATAAGAGCACACATTAACACTCTTGGCTAATAACAGACGAGGGCTGCTGATCAGAAAACGCTATGTGAGAGCAGGAAGCTATGAGAGCTTGTTCATCTTTTAAATGTTTTTGTGTTTGGTACTACAGTTGCCTCTAACGTCCATATGCATATTTAAACATATGCTTTATTGCAGGGGTCTGAACAAACAAGGCTACCAGTGTCGACGTAAGTGAGAAGGATTTCTGTTGTACTAGCATCGTTCCTTTTGTTTAGCTGTCCCTTAACTTCTGAAAATCTCAAGCTGTAGTTATTTCTTTTCAGAATGTAATGCAGCAATTCACAAGAAGTGTATCGATAAAGTAATAGCAAAGTGCACAGGATCAGCTATCAACAGCCGAGAAACTATGGTACGGACCGAGATTCGCCTTTGTCTGAAATACGATGATTTCATCCTGACATTGCCTGTAACAGCCCGCAAATTCCTTTTTAAAGGACTTTTTAAAAAATTCTTTTCTTTTTTGGTGGCGCTGGGTCTTTGTTGCTGCGTGTGGGCTTTCTCTCGTTTCCAAGAGCAGGGGCCACTCTCTAGCCGCGGCGCTCAGGGCTTCTCATTGTGGTGGCTTTTCTTTGTGCAGAGCATGGTCTCTAGGTTTGCAGGCTTCAGTAGTTGGGGTGCATGGGCTTTGTTGCTCCACGGCATGTGGAATCTTCCCAGACTGGGGATCAAACCCATGTTCCCTGCACTGGCAGGTGGATTTTTATCCACTGTACCACCAGGGAAGTCCAACAACTCCTTACTCCTTGTTCGTAATGCGCAATTCTTAAATTTTTCCAGGCGCGTCAATATCCCTAAAACACTTTCCTCTTAAGTAACAGTTGTTACTGAGACCCAGAACTAGTGTCTTGCCCTCTCCGTGTTTAATCTCCCCATAGATCAAATCAAAATCCTAACAGAGGCTGCTTCAAATGAGCTGTTTTGAGGATTGTGTGAGATATTGCACGTGTAAAAGGCAGCACGGGTAACATGTTCGTCACAGCACCTGGCAGAACTGTTATCTGTGCCTTGTCTCTTCTGTTCATATCTAACCAGCGTGAAAAGTCTCCCCACTCCTCACACTGATAAACCGATGCCTCTAGAGGAGGCATTATATAATAGCTTCCAAAGGTGAAAGCACCAGTTCTAGGTTGAAAGAGAAAAAGGAAAAATTTACATTAAATTAGGAAGGGAAGTCCGTTGATATAACTCCCATTTAAACAAATAACTCTGGTCTCCTTCCTGAAATATTAACCCATCTGCCCAGAGGCGGCAGACTTCAGCTATCTCCAGGTTACCTGAAACGAGCATCTCATGCCCTTGACCCAGAACAGCTAATGGCTTCCTGTCTTCACTGGACATGACTATAAGGCTTGACAAGTAAAAATCGTGACTTCCAATACACATCACTGCAATGTTTTTATTATTCTGTTCATTCTGCAAAAGTCTCTGCTAGAGAAATGACAAGTGGGGAGCCCAGGGACACACAAACCATCACACTCTCTTGTTCCCTTTCAGTTCCACAAGGAGAGGTTCAAAATCGACATGCCGCACAGATTTAAGGTCTACAATTATAAGAGCCCAACCTTCTGTGAGCACTGTGGGACCCTGCTGTGGGGCCTGGCCAGGCAAGGACTCAAGTGTGACGGTGAGTCCCACGCGAAAGGTGCTTGGGGTCCCCACCTACTGAACCTCCAGGGGGGTGGATTTTCAGCTTTGATGAGAGGATGAGGGAGGGAGGGAAGATGAAGATGACTGGCTTGTTCAGCCAGCCTGGAAGAGCCCCGTGGTCCTGAAAGAGAAGTTCTCAGATAACAAGCCACTGCTGTTCTTTCCCTTCCACCTGCCACCACCCCGTGTCTTATTTCCCAGAGAAGTGCATATTCAGGTCCCTTGTCCAGGCTCCTGGCCTGGTGCTGTCTGAGGCACCCAGTCCTTCGGAGCAAGGAGGCGGCAGGCTCCTGACTGGTCCCCTGCCCTGGCCTGTCCCTTCCTGACTCTGGCAGCTCCGGCCATGCCCCTGCCACTCTCCCTGGAACCAGCAAGGACCATTCTGTCTGTGGCCCCATCGAGGATGAGCCTGGTACATCTGCTGGGCTGCTGAAAAGTCCTGTATGGAAAAATTCTCTGGCTTACTGAAGCTGGCACACCTGTCCCCAGAGTGTGCTGTGAACTCCAGCTGCACAGTTTAAATGTTGGAAGTGTCAATCACTGAGTCACGTCCAGCTCTTTGTGACCCCATGGACTGTAGCCCACCAGGCTCCTCTGTCCATGGAATTCTCCAAGGCAAGAAGAGTGGAGCGGGTTGCCATTCCCTTCTCCGGGGCATCTTCCTGACCCAGCAGTTGAACCCAGGTCTCCTGTACTCAGGCAGATTGTTTGCCATCTGAGCCGCCGGGGAAGCCCGCGCAGGGAGCAGCCCAGCTCTGACAGCATGGCCTCCTCCAGGTGACCTGACCATAGAGCCCGAGCTCACTCCCCTTTACCCATCCAGTTATTCAGCCTAACCAGAGAAAAAGCCAGACGGCTTTCTTGCTCTAAAAGCCCAGGTTGCTAAGGCAATAACCTTTAGAAACTGAGATGCCATTTCACCAGGCTTAGGGGGTAGGGAGGAAAAATTCCAACACAAACTATCAGAGCCCTTCTGCCTTTGGAGTGGGGCTGAGAGGGGACAGAGCCTAGATAACGTGTTCAAAGCAAAGGTGCCCCACTCAGCAGGGAGCATTTTATTCTCAATTTAAAAAATTTTTATTGGAGTATAGTTGACGTACACTGTTTTGTTAATTACTTCTATACAGCAAAATGATTCAGTTATACACACACACACACATTATATAATGTGCATACTTTATATGCATTTTTTACACACTCTTTTCCATTATGGTTTATCCTGGGATATTGATTAAACATGCGTGTTTGCTAAGTCACTTTAGTTATGTCTGACTCTTTGCAACCCCATGGACAGGTGCGTGCCAGGCTCCTTTGTCCAAGGGAATCTCTAGGCAAGACTACTACAGTAGGTTCCTCAGCCCTCCTCCAGGAGATCTTCCCAACCCAGGGATAGACCCGTGTCTCTTAAATCTCCTGCATTGGCAGGCAGGTTCTTTACCATTAGCGCCTCCTGGGAAGCCCACTGATTAAACATAGAAGCCACTTTATTTTTTGTGGGTGACCCCATTTTAACTTATGCCACTGGCTAATGTGTGTTGGGTCTTTTAAGTGATAAAGGGGGCTGACCTAAGCAGGAAGATCACCCTTAGATGCCTCCTTATCCACATCCCAGGTGTATCTGCAGGTCTGGTGGAGCCTGGAGTGACATCTTAAGGAAGGCAGGAGATGTTAGGTTTTTCAACTCATTGCTGAAGGCAAACCCACAGGTAGTCAAAATTCATCTGAACCAGAGAAACCTCTGCTGCCCAAGGGACCACCACATACTATCCTGTCTACCCCTGCTCAACAGTCCGTGGGTGGGTGGCCTGGCATTGTGTAGAGTGTCTTTAGGAGTTCACAGGCAACAGGTAGCTGGAGGGTTTCAGGAATGATCAAATCCACACCTCATGGCACCTTGAGTCTGATGGTCTTGGACATCGGGGTTTTCTTCCCTGGAGCCCATCACCCCGCCTGCAGAGGCCACGCTCATCCCAGCAGTGGCTGCTGCCTCCGAGCTCAGAACTCCCGCTAGGATTCCTTGGCATTATTCCACGGCTCCCACGCCCTGCTCTGTCCCCTCATTTCTCAACATTCTTTCTTCTCTGTTCCATTCTCTTCTTTCATTTCCTGGCCTCTGGCCTTCCTTACTTTCCCTCCTTCTCTTTTCCCCTCTTCTCCCCCCAACTTCCTTCCCCCCAAGTCATTTTCTGTTCTTGCTGGAACCCTGCGAGGCGGGGTGCTGTCTACTCCCTCCTCATGCCCCTGTCTGCGTCTCCACCTCCCACTCTCTCCCCTGGGTCTCCCCCTGTCTCTGCCTCCCTCTCTCTTCTTCTTGCTCTCCTGTAAGCCTCCTGCCTAAGTACGTACGGTCACCTCTTATCCTGATCCTGTCTCCTTCCTCTGGCTGCTGAAATTCGCAAGAAATTAGTCATCAGAGGAACTGTTTGCACTCACAGAGATTCAGTTATCACCTACTAGGTTCGTAACAGGCATCTGACATTTTGATCCTGGTGGGCAGGGAGCCTTTCTGCACGGCACATCAGAGAGGAGCTTAGATCTGGTACACTTTTTAACAGTAAGATAGTTGCTCAGTCCCTGCTAACTGCCTCCCTCTCTCTCCCTTCCAGTGATGGGTAGGAAATGGGAGCTGGGGCTGCCCAACATAAAGCCTGCATCTGGGAGCCAGGAAGAGTCAAGTAAATCAGACAGGGTTCAGAGGACAGAGGCCATTATAAGTAGCATCTTCACTGTACTGAAGATTTCACTTCTGATGGGTTTTTTTTTACAACTATCTATGGTTTATACTTACTTACATAGAAAATGCTATTTTGTTTTATTGTGAACGGCCTGTTTAGTGAAAACTAAAGGTAAAGACAGCTAAAGTATCATCTAAATATTTCAATAACATTTTGAAAGATAAAAGAAAAGTTGTATTTGGTGAACACCTTTTGGAGGCCAATCACTGTGCTCAGTTTGTGCACACAAATGGGCGGCAGCCTTCCTTGCCATCAACAAGGCTCTGGCTCAGCCTCGAGCAGCAGTCGTGTCCCAGCATCATGCCAAAAGGCACCTGCCAGGTGCATGAGTATCTCAGTGAAGCAGAGGTGGATGCTTGGTGGCATAATAAGAGCACCGCCCTAATATCTGTCTTCAGCGTCTCCCTCTGTGGGGAAGATGGTGCTGGAGGTTTGCCAATTGTCTGTAGGACGTACCTGCACCCAAAACAGATCGTGTTCAGAGTGTCTGGAAGTTGGTTCTGTCGCCCTTGCTCACGGCGTTGCTTCTCTTTCAGCATGTGGCATGAATGTGCATCACAGATGCCAGACAAAGGTGGCCAACCTTTGTGGTATAAACCAGAAGCTGATGGCTGAAGCGCTGGCAATGATCGAGAGCACTCAGCAGGTAGGAATGGCTTTTAGGGGACAAGTGCCCGCAGTTTCAACAAGGACTATTTCAGTCCCTTCACTCTTGGACTTGTAACAACTGTATGGGGAAATCTGGAATCTGTTTCCAAGCTCTTGCCTTGACCCTGGCTTTCATCTGCAAGTCCACACCCCCACTTTGAGATGTTTGTTTAATGCATTTCGCTTGTGGGGATCTTTGTAAGAGCTTAAATTCTTCATGGAATGAGCAGGGACACAAACAAATGTATTCATTAAAATTATTGAGGATTCACTGCTGGCTTTATACCTGTATAAGATGACTATGTAATAGCTGGTGGGAAAAACATTTGCTGAAATCATCTCCAAAATGCCCCCAAAACACTGAATCCGAGGCAGCTTTGCCTTTCCGCTCAGTAGCGTGCTGAATCCTCACATCTGTGAACAAACCCTCTTTGAGACTTGGCTTTGGGACTTCCCTGGTGGTCCAGAGGTTAAGACTTCACCTTCCAGTGCAGGAAGTGTGAGTTTGATCCCTGGTCAGGGAGCTAGGATCCCACATGCCTTGCCCCAAAAAACCAAAACATAAAACAGAAGTAATATTGTAACAGCTTCAAGGAAGACTTTAAAAATGGTCCGCTCTTAAAAAAAAAAGAAAAGAAAGAAAGAAATCTTAAAGACTTGGCTTTGCCTACTTGAGCTATTTTTCCATCCATTGGTCTTTGATTCCTATTTGTGACTGAGCGCAGTGGGGAGTGTGGGAAAAACCAGTGGGCCCCCAGAAAATATGAAGGAAGTGAGCACGCTCTGCTGGTGCATAAAATATAATAGACGTTCACAGGGTACGGGATCCTAAGAGAGTGCCGAGGAGGAGAGGTTCGGTTATCCTACGTATTCAGGGATCTGAAATGGCTTCGGGACCATGGACAGCGGCATGCATGGTCCCGTCTGTGGTTGAGTGGGTAGGTGGGTAGTCTGACTCCTTGTTTGTAACCCAGGCTCGCTGCTTAAGAGATTCTGAGCACATCTTCAGAGAAGGTCCAGTTGAAATTGGTCTCCCGTGCTCCATAAAAGGTGAAGCAAAGCCGCCGTGCATACCAGGACCAGGGAAAAAAGGTAGCTATCCCTATTCACAGTGGAATTGTCATCAGTAATTCATCTTCATTAACCTGAGTCCAGGACTTCCCTGGTGGCTCAAAAGGTAAAGAATCTGCCTGGAATGCAGAAGACCCGGGCTTGATCCCTGTGTGGGGAAGGTTTCCCTGGAGAAGGGAATGGCCACCCACTCCAAGTATTCTTGCCTGGAGAAGCTCATGGACAGAGGAGCCTGGCGGGCTACAGTCCAGGGGGTCACAAAGAGTCGGACCCAACAGAGGAACTGACACTTTCTCTAAGACTTTCTGGGTTAAAGCCTCCTTTTACCTGGCCTGATGAATGATTCTTTTCTAGTTAGAAATTACCGACCTAGCCCCCCACAAAGAGGCTTCTACTTCTAGAAGTAAAACCAAAATACAGCCCACTAGAAAAGCTTTGGAAGTGGATGGGGTTATGGGACGTTGGGGTGGGGGTAAGAAGATGGGGTTCCTCTGAAATAATGGCAATATTCTCAGAAATAATGGCAAACTTTTCCTTAGAATTTTAGAATGTTATTGCCTGCCATGGTCCAACTGTTTTACAAAACTGAATCCTCCATAGAGCACTAAGGTAGAAATACCACAGACCATCTTATTCTGTACTTTGAGACTTTACTGGAAAGTTTAAGATTAGAATGGGGAAGAATAGCCAACATCCTTAACATTTTATGGTATTATGGAAGCCCATCCAGCCTCCTGTTGGAAGGTGCTTTTTGAGAGGTTGTGACTGTGTGGTTCTCAATTTTTATTTTTTTAACACCAAAACCATTTTGTATTGAGGTATAGCCAATTAATTAATGTTGTGATAGTTTCAGGTGAACAGCAGAGGGACTCAGCTATATGTATACATGTGATTCTGAATAGTTTCAACATATATTATAAAATACTTATTTTCCTTGGACGTAGAATATGCAAGACAAACCTAGAGTGGTAAAGACAAACCTGGAGTGGTAAAGAATCCTCCTGCCAAGGCAGGAGACACAGGAGATGCAGCTTCAGTCCCTGGATGGGAAAGATCCCCTGGAACAGGAAATGGTAACCTGCTCCAGTATTCTTGCTTGGAAAATTCCATGGACAGAGAGGCCTGGCAGGCTACAGTCCATGGAGTCTCAAAGAGTTGGACATGACTGAGCACACACATAATTCCAACCACAAAAAGGATAGGATAATTATGTGCTATGAGGTGCCATCAAGTGATATCACAGTAAATAAGTGTGTCAATCAATATGTTATGCATGTTAACTTAGCACAATGTGATATGTCAAGTATATTTCAATTTTAAGAAAAGAAATGTTCTAAGAGGGTGGGAGGAAGGTTCCAGGAAAGTTGGTCTACAACTTCTCTGGCATGGGGTGAGGAATAAATTGTCTGTAAATTTTTTTAAAGAAGTGTTTGGATTAGACTTGGGAAAGGTCTCTGGGTAAACCATGTCTCAGAGACAATCAAAATAGGCAGCATCTTGACCTGAAGACTGTGGCAAATGATTCCATTCGGGCCTTCAGTGATCTGCTATCCAGTTCTTCTTCCCTATATGGTAGGTCACAGAAATTGATGCCGTTATGCCTGCAAACCATGCAAGCAATGGGGAGTCATTTTCCCTCCAGTTCAGCTAAAATCCCTATATGTCCATGATCTGGCATTATCTAAAGTGCTTGTTTCTGCTGCAGAGATGGTCTTTTGCTGGTTGGAATGTTTCTTAACCTGACATTTTCCCCAGTCTGTCCCATAAAGAGACACGGTCCACCCCCCAGATTTCAGGCTTCCAGGCAGGAGGTGCTCCTTTTGCCCTGCAGGAACCCCTTTCTGAGCTGTTGCGGATGAAACTTCAAAACAGGATATGAAAAAGAAAGCAGGTTCTCAGAATAGCTAGGAAGATGTTCCGCTGTTCCTTGTTTCCTTTTAACCCCTGGCTTATCATTTTCAGAGCCTCAGGGGATCTCCTGGGAGTCTCCCTTGGAAGAGATGGAGAAAGCATGCGATCGTCCAGAACCTGAGCCGAACAAAGAAAGAAGTTCTCTACGTATGAAACTAAAAATCGAGGATTTCACCTTGCACAAAATGCTGGGGAAAGGAAGTTTTGGCAAGGTATGATACTGTATGTAGGATTCTGTGGGCCAGATGACAGAAACTGAGAAGCAAAGCTCTTGCCAGTGGAACTGAGCTGGTGGGACCAAAATGAGGCATGGATGTGCAGAGAGAGGCTTCCTGGGCGGGAGCTGTGATGTGATGTGATGTATGTTAGAGGGCAGAGAGAGGTCTGAATCAAAAGGGACCCAGGGGCTTCCTGGTGGCTCAGACAGTAAAGAATCTGCCTGCAAAGCAAGAGACCTGGGTTCTATCCCTGGGTTGGGAAGATCCCCTGGAGGAGGGTGTGGCAACCCGCTCCAGTGTTCTTGCCTGGAGAATCCCCATGGACAGAGGAGCCTGGCGGGCTACAGTCCACGGGGTCGCACAGCCTCGGACACAACTGAGCGACTAAGCACAGGGAGCTCTTGGGAGCAGCAGCCTCTACTCCCTGGGGAAAAACAGCTCCAGCCGTCTCACTTTGAAGGTGTTCATCCCACTAGCTTCTGAGCGTGGTATCTTCGGACGCCAACGAAGCGGGGAGGTGCCCCGGCCAGTTCCTGTCTCATAGATATTTTTGTTTCACTGGTGGTTTTGTTGTTGTTTTGCTCCTTTCTTCAACCCAGAGTGTGGTTTTACTTTCCTTATGATTTTTTTCTCAGTCTTGTCTTAGCTTAGGGCTACTGGAATAAAACACCACAGAGGGGGGCAGCTTCAACAGCAGAAGTGTATCTCTCCCAGTTCTGGAGGCTGGACATCCTGGGTCAAGGTGTGGACAGGGCTGTCCCTCCTGAGGCCTCCCTCCTTCCCGGGTGTAGACGCTGTCTTCTCCCTGTGTCCTGATTCCCTCTTCTTATGAGGATGCCACTTCGATGGCATCAGGGCCCATCCTAATGACCTCATTTGAACATAATCATCTCTGTAAAGACCCTGTCTCCAAATAAGGTCACACTCTCAGGTGCTGGGGGTTTAGGACTTCAGCATATGAATTATTAAGGCTCCCCTGGCGGCTCAAATGGTAAAGAATCTACCTGCAATGCGAGAGACCTAGGCTTGATCACTGGGTCAGGAAAATTCCAGAGGAGACTGTCCATGGAATTATCTGGAAGGGACACAGTGCAGCCCAGAATTACAGCCATAACTTGAGTGTCTTAGGAAAAGTTTCACGGAGGAGTCCCTCCTCTCAATTATTCCTGCCACTCACTCAACGTATGGGCTCTCTATCGTGGGGGGCGAGGAGGAGGAGGAAAACATAGTCTAAGAAATTATAATCAACTATCAGTGACGAGAAGATTGTCAAGTCAGTGATGTAAAGAGGGATGTCATGGAATACAGGCTTTTACGTTATATTGGCTATTAAGGATATCTCACGATGGCACCCCACTCCAGCACTCTTGCCTGGAAAATCCCATGGATGGAGGAGCCTGGTAGGCTGCAGTCCATGGGGTCGCTAAGAATTGGACACAACTGAGCGACTTTACTTTCACTTTTCACTTTCCTGCATTGGAGAAGGATATGGCAACCCACTCCAGTGTTCTTGCCTGGAGAATCCCAGGGACAGTGGAGCCTGGTGGGCTGCCGTCTATGGGGTCGCACAGAGTTGGACACGACTGAAGCGACTTAGCAGCAGCAGCAGCAGTTGTTTTTTTATTTATATTGGATGTCACTTCTTGGAGAATTTTAGCCAGAGACTACTGTTCCATGAATTTGTGCAGCCAAGGCCAGCATTATGCTCAGCACCTGCTCACCAGACTTGGGCTGTAAAACTTACCCAGTTTAATAATAAACAAGCTGAAATGCACCTAGGTCTTGCCATAGCTGAATGAGTTTGTACTGCTAGTAGGGGTCGGTTTTAATACCAAGGAAGCGCCTTTGGCAAAACCCACTCTGCCCTGCCATCTGTAGCCAATAGCTATTAGTTTGTTTCCACAATAGCACAAACCATCGCAGGCTCACTTGTGTTATTCTGAGTGCAATAGGCAATTTTACAGCCAGTCTTCATTAAAATGTAGCATCAATTAATATGCCATGATAGCCTGTTAACCAAAAATTGAAAGGACATTATAGAGATGGAGATTGCCTTTTCGACTTCTTAGTTTAAGGCTGGTTTGGAGGAATGTTTTATTGAAAGAAGCAATTACCAAAAGAGGATTTCTAATTGTTATAGAAATGTTTTTCTTTGTTTTCTGGGTAGATTTCTACTTTTCAACAAGGTTAACGCAGCCTTAAGTTAAACCTACCTGCCTTAGTATATAACCCAATGGACAGCTGAGAGCTTCAGTAGCCTCGGCTCTGTGACTAAGCTCCTCCCCATCAGAATCCCAGATCCCTGGACCCCAAGGGGACTGCACTGTGGGGGCCCAGTGAGAGAGGGGAGCCCCAAAGCAGAATATATTTCCTTTTCTTGAACTCCAAAACTTGTTCTTGTTTTTCTTTCTTTTTTTTTCACTCTATAGATATGGTTCCTCACCAAAATGGTAGCCTGTTTTGGTTCCCCATTGATTTTAGGCCCAGGAGAATAAATGGCATGTTTTCTGGGGTTATGCACATTATTTCCCTGATGGCTCAGATGGTAAAGATTCTGACTGCCAGGCAGGAGACATGGGTTCGATCCCTGGGTTGGGAAGATCACCTGGAGAAGGGAATGGCTACCGAGTCTGGTATTTTCACCTGGAGAATTCCATGGACAGAGGAGCCTGGTGGGCTATAGTCTGTGGGGTCGCAGAGAGTTGGACACAACTGACTGACTCACACTTTCACCTTCATGCCTGAATTCTCATCTAAGCTCTGCCCTATCAAGCCAGCTACCCCCAAAGCTATGTGTCTGCACTGTATTATTTTAAACATAGACACATGCATTTTCCACTCTTGGTGTGTCTTCATGAACTTCAGCATTCCTCAAAAGTCACTAAAAGAAACAAGTGATGAGTGGGAGTTTTGAAGTATAGTTGATTTACAGTATTATATTAGCGGCAGATGTGTTGTAACATAATGATTCAGTAGTTTTATAGATTGGATTCTAAAGTTATTACAGAATAATGGCTCTGTTTCACCGTGAGATTCAAATATCCCCGCTGCTTATTTATTTTACACAGAGCAGTTCGTACCTCTTAATCCCATGCCCTTGTCTTGGCCCTCCCCCCGACTGGAAACCACTGGTTTGTTCTCTATATCCGTGAGTCTGCTTCTGTTTTGTTACATATATTCGTTCTGGTTTTAGATTCCAATAACTGTCATTCAGAAAGCATTTTAGAGTTTGCAAGTCGCTTCCCCACCTGGTGTGTGATTTTCACAACAGTCCTGTAAGTCAGCAGTGTGGTGATAGTTATGGCTTTTCCACATTAGGGAACCGAAGCCCAGGGAGGTTGCTTTGTGAGCCCACATTCCCACAGCTGGTAAATGTCTGTGAAATGAGGCCAGAGCTGTGGCTTTCTGACTCCACAGGCCGTGCCCTCACTTCTATCAGTTGCCTGTGGCTGCATCATCTGCAAGAATGCAGGTTGGAGCAACCCTCCACTCTAAGCCGTCTGGTGTCCTGTCTTATAAGATGCCTGAAACTGAGTGGAAAAAGTCAGCTTTGGAGTCAGATTTTCCACTGAGTAGCTTTGTGAGTTTGAGATAGTTACCCTTTGACCCTAGGTTTCTTTTATTATTACTATCTGTATTGCAGAGCGTTCTGAACCCAGAATTAAACAGGTACTAAAATTAGATAGCATGTGTAGAGCCTGTAGCAGAATGTCTGGCACATAGTAGGTCTTGAAGATAATGTTAGTGTCTGTGCCATCAGAGGAAACGCTGTGCATTCTTTAAGTACATCAGGACAGTTATATTTCTCACGTATGCTTTTTGGCCTTGAAAAAGTGGGTAAAACGTGGAATAAGGTTTTATGCTCATTTTTGTTGATTATTTCAAAAGCAGTCAAGTCTTCCTCTTCCTTGCTTGCTGCTGCTTCCTCAATACACATTTTTCTCTGATTTTTTTTTTTATAAACTTAGGTCTCTGGGCAGACAGGACACTTCAAAAAAAATTGTATTGGCGTATAGCTGGTTTACAGTGTTGCGTATCTGCTGTATAGGAAAGTGAATCAGCTATACATGTACATGTATCTCCTCTTCTCTGGATTTCCTTCCCATTTCGGTCCAAGCATTGGGTAGCATTTCTTCAACTATATAGTGGGTTCTCATTCGTTATCTGTTTTATCCATAGTAGTGTGTGTGTATCAATCCCAACCTCCTAATCCATCCCCCTTGATGTCCATGCCTTCGTTCTCTACATCTGTGTGTCTGTTTCTGCTTTGCAAATAGGTTCATGTATACAATTTTCCTAGATTCCACTTTAAATAGAGTCTTTCCAGGGGCTGAGAATAACCCATCTGATTTTGTGAAACCCTTTGAAAGGTAGAGTGGATGAAGCTGTTAATAGCATCCCACACCAGTAAAACTCTGTCTCCATAAAGGGGATAGAGGAGGATTGGAGAATTAATTCTGTTTCCTCCCCCAGTACCTCTCTCTCATGCACATCATGAGTCTTCTTTATCAAGTGTCAATCCAAATTCTAAAATAACCCTGCTTCTTCTGATTCCTTCCAGGTCTTCCTAGCAGAGTTCAAGAAAACCAATCAATTTTTCGCAATAAAAGCCTTAAAGAAAGATGTGGTTTTGATGGACGATGACGTGGAGTGCACAATGGTAGAGAAGAGGGTCCTCTCCTTGGCCTGGGAGCATCCGTTCTTAACACATATGTTCTGCACATTCCAGACCAAGGTAAGGCTTCTGCCCAGATGGTCCTTCATCTCTACACCCTCAGCCAGTAGGTCTGGGTGCTCCTGCAGAACAGGAGACACGGGGCGCCCACTCCATGTATTTATTTCTTTTTTGAGTCCACCCTCCATCCAACTAAGCAAGCCTTTCACAGTTGTTTAGAGGGGAAGAAACTTGTTTGGAAAGAAACAAGTTTTCTTGTTTGGAAAAATGCAGGAAACTTGCATTTTCTAATGCAGTTGACTGGGGAAAGGGCCTTACTTCTGGTTTTGCTTGCTCGCTTTTTAGAATTCAGTTTAACTACTGTAACAAGGATTCTAAGTAGTGTGTGACTTGCTTAACAAAGCAGTGCTTTGTGAAAGGGAAAAGGTGCGACATCTGTTCATCTACCATACATATATTTCAGGAGACAAAATTTGGAAAAATGGATCAAAATGTGTGTGTACTGTTATTTCCCTTTATAAGGCCAGTAGAACATCATCCTTGAGAGCATATTTTACCAGGAACTGAGCAGCCAGATAAAACTGTGAATTTTGTCAAAATGCCTCTTATTTTGGGAGAATGTTCCTCCTGATCTGCTTTCTCTTTAAAATTAAAACACACACACACACACACTTTTTTTCTAACTTAAAAGTTATTCAGGATCATTTTAGAAAATTTGCTTATATGCTTAAAGAAAATCATATATATCCCATTACTTGGGTATAGTCACCATTTCTGTGTTGAAGTTTATCCTTCTAGATTTCCCCCCATTGGGTTCATAAAAATAAAAATAACCGGTTCGTGTAAATACCTCCTGCTCTGTACCTTGCACTTTAACACTCTGTACATTTCCTGACATCTGAAGATACCCTTCTGCAATGTGATTTATCTCATTAGGCTATTTCTAAATTTTGTTCTGATTTAAATAACACGGAAATGAACATTCCTGTAGATCACTCATCCGTATAAACATTATGGTTTTCTATTTTTCTGCTGTACTTGACCCTATCCCCATGTGGAAGGCCTAGAATTGTGTTGTATGTAGCCAAGAATAATAAGCAGACCCATGGGGAGCTATGTGGTTAAGTTCCAAAGAAAATGAGGAAATTTTTCTCTTGTTCTATTTCAAGCCTTGATGGTAATGTACTAACTTAGTATAAGTAGCATCGTCTGCCTCCAGCCACAGAAGTGTTAGTGGGGAAACTGGGAATCAGCCAGTAAATGTGGACGGTCACTTAGGGATTCCATCACCACTTCTCCAGCTGCCAATAGACTCTCAAGCGTTTAATTAGGGAATAGATGAATAAATGTACTTAGCTAAAATAAGGAAAGATATAAGCATCTGAATGCAGAGTTCCAAAGAATAGCAAGAAGAGATAAGAAAGCCTTCCTCAGCGATCAGTGCAAAGAAATAGAGGAAAACAACAGAATGGGAAAGACTAGAGATCTCTTCAAGAAAATTAGAGATACCAAGGGAAAACTTCATGCAAAGATGGGCTCGATCAAGGACAGAAATGGTATGGATCTAACAGAAGCAGAAGATATTAAGAAGAGGTGGCAAGAATACAGAGAAGAACTATAAAAAAAAGATCTTCACGACCACGATAATCATGATGGTGTGATCACTCACCTAGAGCCAGACATCCTGGAATGTGAAGTCAAGTGGGCCTTAGGAAGTATCACTACGAACAAAGCTAGTGGAGGTGATGGAATTTCAGTTGAACTATTTCAAATCTTAAAAGATGATGCTGTGAAAGTGCTGCACTCAATATGCCAGCAAATTTGGAAAAGTCAGCAGTGGCTACAGGACTGGGAAAGGTCAGGTTTCATTCCAATCCCAAAGAAAGGCAATGCCAAAGAATGCTCAAACTACCGCACAGTTGTACTCATCTCACATGCTAGTAAAGTCATGCTCAAAATTCTCCAAGCCAGGCTTCAGCAGTACGTGAACCGTGAACTTCCAGATGTTCAAGCTGATTTTAGAAAAGGCAGAGGAACCAGAGATCAAATTGCCAACATCCGCTGGATCATCAAAAAAGCAAGAGAGTTCCAGAAAAACACCTATTTCTGCTTTATTGACTATGCTAAAGCCTTTGACTGTGTGGATCACAATAAACTGTGGAAACTTCTGAAAGAGATGGGAATGCCAGACCACCTGACCTGCCTCTTGAGAAACCTGTATGCAGGTCAGGAAGCAACAGTTAGAACTGGACATGGAACAACAGACTGGATGCAAATAGGAAAAGGAGTGCGTCAAGGCTGTATATTGTCACCCTGCTTATTTAACTTCTATGCAGAGTACATCAGGAGAAACGCTGGGCTGGAAGAAGCACAAGCTGGAATCAAGATTGTTGAGAGAAATATCAGTAACCTCAGATATGCAGATGACACCACCCTTATGACAGAAAGTGAAGAGGAACTAAAAAGCCTCTTGATGAAAGTGAAAGAGGAGAGTGAAAAAGTTGTCTTAAAGTTCAACATTCAGAAAACGAAGATCATGTGGTCTGGTCCCATCACTTCATGGGAAATAGATGGAGAAAGAGTGGAAACTGTGACAGACTTCATTTTTTGGGGCTCCAAAATCACTGCAGATGGTGATTGCAGCCATGAAATTAAAAGACGCTTACTCCTTGGAAGGAAAGTTATGACCAGTCTAGATAGCATATTCAAAAGCAGAGACATTACTTTGCCAGCAAAGGTCCATCTAGTCAAGGCTATGGTTTTTCCTGTGGTCATGTATGGATGTGAGGGTTGGACTGTGAAGAAGGCTGAGCACTGAAGAATTAATGCTTTTGAGCTGTGGTGTTGGAGAAGACTCTTGAGAGTCCCTTGGACTGCAAGGAGATCCAACCAGTCCATTCTGAAGGAGATCACCCCTGGGATTTCTTTGGAAGGAATGATGCTGAAGCTGAAACTCCAATACTTTGGCCACCTCATGCGAAGAGTTGACTCATTGGAAAAGACTCTGATGCTGGGAGGGATTGGGGGCAGGAGGAGAAGGGGCGACAGAGGATGAGATGGCTGGATGGCATCACTGACCCGATGGACTTGAGTTTGAGTGAACTCCAGGAGTTGGTGATGGACAGGGAGGCCTGGCGTGCTGCGATTCATGGGGTCACAAAGAATTGGACACGACTGAGCAACTGAACAATATCTATCTATTTCTATTCTGCTATTGCCTATTTCAGTTCAGTTCAGAGTCTTCACAGTGCTTCACAATGCCATTTCACAATGCTTCAAGTACAGTATGCGATCACTGAGTGCTTTCTCATGGTCTGGGTTTGCATTGTGAAGGATATAGAAATAATATAGTCTCTGACCTAGAGAATTTCATACTCTGTGGAGCTGAAGTAGCTCTGTTGGGAGAGTGTTAGACTGAAGATCTAAAGGTCCCTCGTTCAGTCCTGGGTTTCAACAGGCAAACCTTCTCTTGTGGCTTCCCTGGTGGCTTAGATGGTAAACCATTGCCTGCAATCGAACCCAGGTTCGATCCCTGGGTTGGGAAGATCCTCTGGAGAAGGAAATGGCAACCTACTCCAGTACCCTTGCCTGGAAAATTCCATGGACAGAGGAGCCTGGTAGGCTATAGTCCATGGGGTTGCAAAGAGTCAGACATGACTGAGCAACTACACTTTTTCAAAGAGGCGACAATGATACTTCTAAAGGTGGTAAGTAATATTAATTGCAGAATGCTGACTTTTAAGTACCAGAGCTGAGAAAAAATTGAAATTAGAATTTGAATAGGCAGTAAAGGTCTTGGGTAACAGAAGTGTAGAGGCTATAAGAGGGCATGAAGGAAGAAAGGGATTGTGATAAGCTGTTTAAGTAGGCTTATGTTTTTACAGCAGAAAGGAGTTTGGGATTCCTGGTATTGAAGGTTACAGAGATTTCCTGCTAGACGGTTCCTCCTGGAGATCAGAAATGTCTGTTGGTCTTGGATGGTGCAGATATTTTACTGAAAGACAAAATAAGGAACTCTGCCCAACTGTCTTGTTCTGTGTTCTAGATTTGCTTTGCACCCTGGGGGTTATGTAGTCTCACTTTTCCTCTTGAAATATTGTGAGGCTTTTATCAAACTGCTAAATGCACCTCAGACCAGGCTTCTAGGAAATCAAATTTCTCTTGGCACCTTTTCCTGCTGTTGTTTTTTGTTGGAATATAATTGCTTTACAATACTGTGTTAGTTTCAGCTGCACAATGACGTGAATCAGCCATATGTATCCGTATATCCCCTCCCCGCCCCAGGACATCACAGAGCACCGAGCTGAGCTCCCTGTGCCGTACAGCAGCTTCCCACTAGCTGTGTTTATGCGTTTGTTTGACTGTTGTTTTCATATCTTGCAGAGAAGGCTGCCGTGAAGTCCATTTTCTAAGAAATAGGCATAATTCTGTCTCTGATTGTCAGTTCTCAGGGGTTATTTACATTTTTCCTTGTTATAGGAAATGCTCTTCAAATTCCAAGCCTATGGAATGCTTTACCAAAACCAGAGCAGTAAATGCACAAGAAAAAATGTTACAGAATGTACACGTACAATGCAAAAATGACTGTCTCACTAGATTTCAAGGAATTAAGTTCTTTTAGAGATGGTGGGGAAGGGGAGGCAAAGCTTACATTATTACACTTTCTGAAGGACCCTCAGTTGTTTTGAGATACCTTGATTTTTAAATTTAATTTTTGATAGTGTATAGAGGCTGTGCAGTATTATAAAGTTATAGGTGTATAATTCAGTGATTCACAATTTTCAAAGATTACATTCTATTTATAGTTATTATAAAATATTTAGATTTCCCATGTTGTGCAATATATCCTTCTAGCCCGTTTTGTACTTAATAGTCCTGATTTATTTAAACCTTGTATGTCAAACAGAATAACCAAATGCCACAAGTGAGTGTAAAAAGCAGCAATTTACATGAATAATGATTTTCTCTGTGTAAGTTTAGAATGTAGTCAGTTGGGAAAAGGGCCTTACTTCTGGATTTCGTCTGCTTACTTGTTTAGAATTGGGTTTTAACTTCTATAACAATGAGGATTTGAAGCAGTCAAAGACTGCTTTGTCTACTTGAATTTTTTTGTGATTCCATACAGATTTTAGGATTATTTGTTCTCGTTCTGCGAAAAATGTCATAGGTATTATGATAGATATTGCATTAAATCTTTAGATGGTTTTCAGTAGTAAGGACATTTTAACAATATTAATTCTTTCAATCCACGAACACGGGGTATTTTCCACATTTTCTTTGTATCATGTTGAATCTCCTACATCAGTGTCTTTTAGTTTTCAGAATACAGGTCTTCCACCTCTTAAGTTAATCCCTAGGTATTTGATTCTTTTCTGATGCAATTGTAAACAAGATCGTTTTGCTTTTTCTTTACAACAGTTCATTATTAGTGTACAAAATGCATTGTATTTCTGCATATCAATTTTGTATCCTGCAACTTTATTTATCAGCTCTAATAGTTTTTTCACTGTATCTTTAGGGTTTTCTATGTGTAGTATCATATGATCTGCAAATAGTGACAGTTTTACTATTTCCTTTCCAATTTGGAAAGAGTTCCAGCAGTTCCCCCACATGTTTGGCTGATGCCTTAAGGTTAGTAAACGGTCTAAGTGTCCTTTAAATCACTGTTTCTTTCCATGTGTCCCAAAGTGGGCAAGTCTGTGTACAGGCCTCTCAGGGGTATCCTTCCTACTGCAGACCACGGTGTCAGAGGTGGATCCTAGTTTTCTTTTTAATTGGAAGATAATTGCTTTACAATGTTTTGTTGGTTCTGCTGTGCCACAATGTGAATGGCCATAAGTGAACATACATCCCCTCCACCCACCCCTCTAGGTTCCTGGTAGTGCTGGGTCTCGGTCCCTCTATCATTTCTTGAGCAGAAGCTATTCAGTCAGCCCTCAGTTCTTCAGGAGGAATTGCTTTCTGTGTAGATCAGTGTGTCCATAGAAGGAATCTTTTAACTGTGCTGGCAAATTAAAATCTATCAGAAACTAATTAATCATAAAACTTTGAAAATAACGCTTCATAAATCACTTTGGAAAGTCACCGTTAATTCAACAAATGTGGTTTCTTGTGGACCTACTGTTTGTTAAGTTCTATGCTTCCCCAACAGAGGCAAGACTCAAACTATAGGGACTCAGTAGCTAGCTTGGAAGAACAGTAGTCTGCTTTCTTGATTTTAAGATGCTATTAGTATTAGATGCCCTATTTTCTTGATACAGAAAATTATTTTAAAAACTAGGAGCCATGTCTCTGAAATTGTCTAAATGTGAATTGACATGTATGGTCAATTAGAAATTACATTGGCTGCTAGTAATAGAGACTGGAAACAATGACTTAAATGAGACAGAAGTCAGTCTCTTCATACGAAAGGAGTTAGTTCCCTGATGTCCGAGACCCAGGAACCATCTGCTGCACTGTGTTCTCATCCTTAAGAGTACGCCTCAGTCCAGTATGGCTACTGGAGCTCAGCTGTCACAGCCACATTCTAGGGAGGAAAGAACAACCCCATGCCTGCTAGGCCTTCTTTATCAAGTCATTTTTGCAAAAGACTTACAAAAAGCTGCTGTTTACCTCTCCCTGACTCTTCTATAGCTCTAAGGAGAGCTGGAAAGTTGAACCTTTAAGACGAGCACACCATCATCCAGAATATTTTTTTCTAAGAAAGAGAGGCAACCAGACATTTCTGCTCTAACATATTTTTAGATTAAAATATATGATTCAAACTAGCTTTACTGAAGTCAATTTAGCACCAGATAATTTCCTAGGAACCTTAAATAAGATAATATACTTAATTCTGTAATCCCAGTGAAGTAGATATTATTCCATTTTACCTATGAGAAAACTGAAGCTAGGAAAGATGAACTTTGTCTTAAGGCCACTGAGATGGAAACAGCATGCAATCTTACCAGGGCATCTTTGTCCAGATATGGGATTCCTATATATTCATACCATGTAAGTGTCTTAGTGATATGTCATCTCGTAGTATCTAAATGTTCACCTACAGGGGGGAAAAACACACAGAAAAATAGTATTCTTCTGTTTCATTATACTAAAGTAAAAGTTCAATAACTCGAGTACCCAAAGTTTTTCTAATCTAACTCTGATAACCCTAGGTGGGGGGTGGGGGAGTGGGGGAAGGGTTTGGAAAGTGTTAAAAACATAAAACTCAACTGAGTAAACTTAGAGATCTAATTATGTTTTTGCAATAATTCATGAATCAAATAGCATCCTATTTAGGAAGCAGAAAGGAGCGCTGAGGACCTGTATGAAATGGAAGACTTTTATGGGCAGAAAGTGGGGACAAGGAAAGAACAGTGTTTCAGGCAAGGTCAGTTCCTCACAAGTGCTGATCAGGAAGTTCTAGACTGGGGAAGGTTAGAATTGCAGGTAGGTTAGATGTTAAGTCTCCATTTAGAGATGTGGGCTTAGCACGAGTAATTCCACTTGGGGACTATTTTTATCAACAATCACCCCCCTCCCCTTTTGACCAGACCGTCAGCTTAACTGGAAGATGTGATCAAAATGTAAGGTATTAGCACTGTTCCCAGCTGCCGTCCTGAAGTTCCCATGGTTTTTGATGATCCTTTGTGTGCTATTCACAGGCCACAGGGTTCAGGGTCACCATTTTTAAGTCAGGCATCCTCTCCCTTTTTGGAAACTCCACTTTGAGGGAGATCGTTCACCTGAGGGTCAGTGCCTACAAACATGAATTTAAAGCCTTTGAAAGAACACTTCATTCCAGGGAGACTCTTGTGACTGTGTAAAGTAGGATAATTCCCAATAGTTGGAGTGCAGCCAAACTAATGAAGGAAAAACAAAAAAGATCCCATTGAAAGAGTCACCTTTTCAGCCCAAGTGGATTGCTCAGTGTTTTCCTGTGACTGAGTTTCAGCTTCTGCAGACGCGTTAATCCAGGTACCACAGGCTGTCTTGACTAGTGACACAGCATCCTGCCAAAGGAAGGGGGAGGTTACCCTTGCTATGTGTCTCCTCATTTGTGTAGAGCCTGAAGAGAAAGTTCCCCAAGTTTGGGGTGGTTAGATAGAGGGAGGGAAACAGACCAGGGCTTTCTAACATCATGGACAGATCAGAGTTTCTGATGAGAAACCCAGCGATCTGAAGGATTCCACCCCCACACCCAAGCAGTAGCTTGGGAGATACGGGGGATGGTGTTCTCTTTCCAAGTCAAAGCCAGAGTCAAGGAAGGTGCTGAAGAAGAGGGTTGCATGCTTGGCTACCCAGCAATGCACCTCAACGTTGGCTACTTCTCTTCCCAGCCGATTCGACTCTGAGGTCTTGAGTGGGTGGACAGGACCCAGTATCAGGTGAGATGTACACCCAAGTTCAAGTCCCTGCAGTTTGGCTCCCATCTGGTTAGTGAGGAAGATCTGGGATAGTCGCTTGCCAGGAGACGCAAGGGCAGTCTTTGTTCTTCGGGATTCCAAATCAGAAGGGTGGGAGGAAATTGGAAACAGTAGTTTGGAGAGTCATAATCAGTCAATTGAGGGAACTGGAAGTATTCAAGATCCACTCCAGGTTACAGGGATGTTACACAGTCTCCAAAGCACTTCCCAGGATTAGACTCTGATATCTACAGAAATACAGTTTCCTTCTCTGTAATCACTGTTCTCTTAACCAAAGAGCATTAACAGTAAACCCAATTTGTTTGCATTCAACTTGGCCTGATTAATTACATAAGTGCAGCAAGAATAGTGCTCAGCCATTTATACTCTTTGAAAAACTGTTTCCTATAAAGGAACCTCAGGTTGAACTCTTAAGCCTCTGAAGCCAGGTAGCCAAAATCTCACAATCCAGTTTTACCTGCAATACCTGTAACTTTGGGTGAGTTCCTCTCTTATTGAGGTCTAAAAAAATATCCTGGAGTTCTATGGACCTACCAGGAAATTAACTTTTTTTTTCTGCGTCTCTTTTTTTTTTCCCTACTATAATATATTTTTCTTTTTTTAATTTTTATTTTTACTTTATTTTACTTTACAATACTGTATTGGTTTTGGCATACATTGACATGAATCCGCCACAGGTGTACATGAGCTCCCAAACATGAATCCCCCTCCCACCCCACATCATCCTTCCGGATCATCCCCGTGCACCAGCCCCAAGCATCCTGCATCCTGCGTCGGACATAGACTGGCGATTCGTTTCTTACATGATAGTATACATGTTTCAATGCCATTCTCCCAAATCATCCCACTCACTCCCTCTCCCTCAGAGTCCAAAAGTCCGCTCTACACATCTGTGTCTCTTTTACTATCTTGCATACAGGGTCATCATTACCATCTTTCTAAATTCCATATATATGTGTTAGTATACTATATTGGTGTTTTTCTTTCTGACTTACTTCACTCTGTATAATCGGCTCCAGTTTCATCCATCTCATTAGAACTGATTCAAATGTATTCTTTTTAATAGCTGAGTAATACTCCATTGTGTATATGTACCACAGCTTTCTTATCCATTCATCTGCTGATGGACATCTAGGTTGTTTCCATGTCCTGGCTATTATAAACAGTGCTGCGATGAACATTGGGGTACATGTGTCTCTTTCTATTCTGGTTTCCTCGGTGTGTATACCCAGCAGTGGGATTGCTGGGTCATAAGGCAGTTCTATTTGCAATTTTTTTAAGGAATCTCCACACTGTTCTCCATAGTGGCTGTGCTAGTTTGCATTCCCACCAACAGTGTGAGAGGGTTCCCTTTTCTCCACACCCTCTGCAGCATTTATTGCTTGTAGACTTTTGGATCGCAGCCATTCTGACTGGTGTGAAGTGGTACCTCATTGTGGTCTTGATTTGCATTTCTCTAATAATGAGTGATGTTGAGCATCTTTTCATGTGTTTGTTAGCCATCCATATGTCTTCTTTGGAGAAATGTCTATTTAGTTCTTTGGCCCATTTTTTGATTGGGTCATTTATTTTTCTGGAATTGAGTTGCATAAGCTGCTTGTATATTTTTTAGATTAGTTGTTTGTCAGTTGCTTCATTTGCTATTATTTTCTCCCATTCAGAAGGCTGTCTTTTCACCTTGCTTATAGTTTCCTTTGTTGTGCAGAAGCTTTTAATTTTAATTAGATCCCATTTGTTCATTTTTGCTTTTATTTCCAGTATTCTGGGAGGTGAATCATAGAGGACCCTGCTGTGATTTATGTTGGAGGGTATTTTGCCTGTGTTCTCCTCTAGGAGTTTTATAGTTTCTGATCTTACATTTAGATCTTTAATCCATTTTGAGTTTATTTTTGTGTGTGGTGTTAGAAAGTGATCTAGTTTCATTCTTTTACAAGTGGTTGACCAGTTTTCCCAGCACCACTTGTTGAAGAGATTGTCTTTACTCCATTGTATATTCTTGCCTCCTTTGTCAAAGATAAGGTGTCCATATGTGTGTGGATTTATCTCTGGGCTTTCTATTTTGTTCCATTGATCTATATGTCTGTCTTTGTGCCAGTACCATACTGTCTTGATGACTGTGGCTTTGTAGTAGAGCCTAAAGTCAGGCAAGCTGATTCCTCCAGTTCCATTCTTCTTTCTCAAGTTTGCTTTGGCTATTCGAGGTTTTTTGTATTTCCATACAAATCTTGAAATTATTTGTTCTAGTTCTGTGAAAAATACCACTGGTAGCTTGATAGGGATTGCATTGAATCTGTAGATTGCTTTGGGTAGTATACTCGTTTTCACTATATTGATTCTTCTGATCCATGAGCATGGTATATTTCTCCATCTATTAGTGTCCTCTTTGATTTCTTTCATCAGTGTTTTAGTTTTCTATATATAGGTCTTTAGTTTCTTTAGGTAGATATATTCCTAGTATTTTATTCTTTTCATTGCAATGGTGAATGGAATTGTTTCCTTAATTTCTTTTTCTACTTTCTCATTATTAGTTTATAGGAATGCAAGGGATTTCTGTGTGTTGATTTTGTATCCTGCAACTTTACTATGTTCATTGATTAGCTCTAGTAATTTTCTGGTGGAGTCTTTAGGGTTTTCTATGTAGAGGATCATGTCATCTGCAAACAGTGAGAGTTTTACTTCTTTTCCAATTTTGATTCCTTTTATTTCTTTTTCTGCTCTGATTGCTGTGGCCAAAACTTCCAGAACTATGTTGAATAGTAGCAGTGTAAGTGGGCACCCTTGTCTTGTTCCTGACTTTAGGGGAAATGCTTTCAATGTTTCACCATTGAGGATAATGTTTGCTTTGGGTTTGTCATATATAGCTTTTATTATGTTGAGATATGTTCCTTCTATTCCTGCTTTCTGGAGAGTTTTTATCATAAATGGATGTTGAGTTTTGTCAAAGGCCTTCTCTGCATCTATTGAGATAATCATATGGCTTTTATTTTTCGATTTGTTAATGTGGTGAATTACATTGATTGATTTGCGGATACTGATGAATCCTTGCATCCCTGGGATAAAGCCCACTTGGTCATGGTGTATGATCTTTTTAATGTGTTGTTGGATTCTGATTGCTAGAATTTTGTTGAGGATTTTTGCATCTATGTTCATCAGTGATATTGGCCTGTAGTTTTCTCTTTTTTGTGGCATCTTTGTCAGGTTTTGGTATTAGGGTGATGGTGGCCTCATAGAATGAGTTTGGAAGTTTACCTTCCTCTGCAATTTTCTGGAAGAGTTTGAGTAGGATAGGTGTTAGCTCTTCTTGAAATTTTTGGTAGAATTCAGCTGTGAAGCCATCTGGACCTGGGCTTTTGTTTGCTGGAAGATTTCTGATTACAGTTTAAATTTCTGTGCTTGTGATGGCCTTTTTTACTCGCCTGTTTAGTTACCAGGAATCTTGGTACGAGTCCAATTTTTCCAAAGGACTTTATAGACTCCCCAAAGTGAATCTTAGTTATTTTCAGCTGTCTGGTCATATCTGAGTCTATACACATCTCTCTCATATATACTATTACAGTCAATGCCTTGGTAATAATACCAATGTAATCAATTGTGCCCTGTTGCAATGACAGATTCTCACTAAACTTATGTAAAATAGCTATTTTGCTTTAAAAAGAATACTCGAGAGTTTCTGGGTTCTGGAAGAATCAGAGAAAACATTTCATCTTTGTTTACAATGGTATAATTTACCTCATTGTTGTCGGTCATGTTACCGCAAGAGCAATCTCAAATCTGGAAAAACAATATTAAGATACCAGCCATGTCTCAAATAAGAAATTCTAATCATCCCTCTCAGTTCATTCAGTCTCATTTTATTCATTCTTGTTCTCCTTGAATCCAGTTTTTTATTAGTTCTGGGAATGTTTACCCAGTTGAGTTATATGAACCAAAGTTGTCACTAACCTGTATTTGTCAGAGTCCTTTCCATGAATTTCTTTAAAGATAAAGCACTTTTGAAGAAATACTTTTGCAAAAGCATCGGAGTAAAACAGTAACTCTGTCAATGACAGACTTACAAATGACTATAGTTAAAGATCTGATAAGAGTTCATTTGATAAGGAAATAGTTATTCTGTGATAAACATTTTAAGGTGGTAACTGGAAGTATGGCTGATTACATTATCCCAGGACATATGAATTTTGTGAATACTTATATATCTATAGAAATACAACCTAAAGGAAGCTTAGTATTACCTTTTATGTGACAGGGCTTCCCATACAATTTACTGTATCAAATAAGCCTAGTTAATATCTTTTTCTAAGGAGAGAAAACAAATCTTTTGTAATGTTCCAAGGGCTCTCTGGAAAATCTCAAAGTTGGTTTGAGGTCAAAAAGATTACATTTAGAATTTGATTTGGGAGAAGTTTGTCAAAAACACCAAAAAGTTTAAAAATACTTGGTCAAATAAGATCATAGTTCACTATGAATAGTTATCCATTCAAACAAGGGGATAAAGACTTTGCAGGTAAATATAGAAAGTTGTGTAATTATTAGAAAGATGGTAACGATGACCCTATATGTGAGACAGCAAAGGAGACACAGATGTAAAGAACAGACCGTTGGACTCTGTGGGAGAAGGTGAGATGATTTGAGAGAATAGCATTGAAACATGTTTATTACCATATGTGAAATAGATTGCCAGTCCAGGTTTGATGCATGAGACAGGGTGCTCAGGGCTGGTGCACTGGGGTGACCCTGAGGGAGGGGATGGGGACACATGTACACCCATGGCTGATTCATGTCAACATATGGCAAAAACCATTCCAATATTGTAATTAGCCTCCAATTAAAATAAGTTTAAAAAAAGAAAGTTGCATAATTGTTTAAAATGTCTCTTTTAGTAGAGAAGACTCAGAATTACTCAAGCAATCAAAGACTTAATAAAGATAATGGGAATCACAAGAATTTATTTTGAAGACCCTTTCACGGCTGCTTACCAGAAGTAGACCAATAGTGCAAAAGAACTTTTCCTTTTAAGAAAAGCAATTTTAATTTTGACTACAACTCTTTTTTACTTAAATTCATTCGGATCATGGATAGCCTACCCACGCATAAAATTCAGCTCCCAAGACTCTTTTTCCCACAAACTTCCTACAGTTGTTTTCGATGTTTATTCCTTCTTTCCATTCTGAAATAACCACTCTGCATTTAGGACAAAATTGCCTTCTTTTTCCTCAACAGAAATACATCTCTATTCTTCAAACCTACCATTGTCAAATCACACATCTTATTATCTTTGCACCCAGAGATATTTCCCCTTACTATTTCTAATAGCTTTAATTATAATGTTTAACCCTAAAAATACTTAATTTTAATGAAAATCAGATAGTAAACAACTATAAAGTCTTATGTTAGCAGCTTATTTTGTGGCTTGACAGTTTTTAAAATTTCTTGAAACATGTTTTCTAATAGTAAATATTTCAGTATGGCACAAAAAAGTTTACTAATAGACCCAAAAATCTTTAGTTGGTCTGTAAATGCCCAAAGTAGATAAACCTGTATTCAATAATTAGTGTTTCAGTATTTTATCTTATTTGGAAATTATCTAGATATTTAATGACTATCCATAATTTAAATTAGCAAAACTTGGGTTTACTACCACAGTTTTGAGGAAACTATTTTATAAGTTACCTAAAACTTGTTATCCCTTTTACATCAATTTGACTCATTTGTTCTCAATAATTATGTTTACACTACCCACAAAAGCTTCATAAGACATAGGACAAGTCATCCATCATCCCCTAAGATTTTTTTCTTGCTGAAAAACTTTGTAACAGATAACATGAACTTATTTGACCAGTAAAACAAGTAGAAAAGTTGTACGTTTGCATTATTTTAATGATAATAATTCAGAGCACATATTTTAGTTAACCCAACAAACTTCAACAAGCTTTTATTTACTAAAGATTACGTCTGATCATGTGAACTTGAGAAGCATTTAGACTACTTTCTGTTATAGGTATACTTTGCTTTATTGTGCTTTGCTTTATTGAACTTCACAAATATTGCATTTTTTTCTTTAATAAATTAAAGCTTTATGGCAACCTTGCATTGAGCAAGTCTGTTGGAGCCATTTTTCCAACAGCATTTTCTCACTTATGTCTGTGTCACATTTTGTATTCTTAAATATTTCAAACTTTTATATTATTACATTGCAGTCATCTTTGATGTTACTGTTGTAATTGTTTTGGGCATCATGAACTATGCCCATGTAAGATGGCAAACTTAACACATCATTCACCAGAGATGTATAAAAACATCTTTTGTTACATGAATGTTATTGACCAGAGATGTATCAGTATATTTTTAGAGCATGATACAATTAACAGCAGATGCTAGAGCTTAAAAGATTGATCAAGAATTCATTATAAAAACTTATCGTTTTTGTTACCATTCACATTTTGCTCCATTAGGTTTTTGGTCCAAATTTGTGTCTATTATAAATACAAGTCTATTACCATAAAACTTTCAAAAATGATGCATTACCAAATTTCTTATTTCTAAAAGAGGCCCCCACAAAGATCCACCTTGCCAACTATCAGGTAAAATAAAAGAATGTATTCTAGAGGAAATAATACCCATAGGACTAAAAAGAATGTCTCCAGAAGAGTAAGGTCTGCTCTTCCAGGGGGAAGCACAGTGAAGCCCAGGGTGGTTGTAATACGTGTTCTGTCCTTGCACAGAGGTGCCTCCTGTAGCACCTATCACACACTCAAAATATTCAGTTTATTTCAGTCACTCAATCGTGTCTGACTCTTTGCAGCCCATGGTCTGCAGCATGCCAGGCTTCCATGTCCAACACCTACTCCTAGAGCTTACTCAAACTCATGTCCATAGAGTCGGTGATGCCATCCAACCATCTCATCCTCTGTCGTCCCCTTCTCTTCCTGCCTTCAATCTTTCCTAGCATCAGGGTCTTTTCCAATGAGTCAGTTCTTTGCATCTGGCGCCCAAAGTATTGGAGCTTCAGCATCAATCATTCCAATGAATATTCAGGACTGATCTCCTTTAGGATGGACTGGTTGGAGCTCCTTGCAGTCCAAGGGACTCTCAAGAGTCTTCTCCAACACCACAGTTCAAAAGCAGCAATTCTTCGGCACTCAGCTTTCTTCACAGTCCAACTCTCACATCCATACATGACTACTGGAAAAACTATAGCTTTGACTAAGATGGACCTTTGTCAGCAAAGTAATGTCTCTTTTTAATATACTGTCTAGGTTGGTCATAGCTTTTCTTCCAAGGAGCAAGCATCTTTTAATTTCATGGCTGTAGTCACCATCTGCAGTGATTTTGGAGCCCAGAAAAATCGTCTCTCACTGTTCCATTGTTTCTCCGTCTATTTTCCATGAAGTGATGGGACCGGATGCCATGATCTTAGTTTTCTGAATGTTGAGTTTTAAGCCAACTTTTTCACTCTCCTCTTTCACTTTCATCAAGAGGCTTTTTAGTTCCTCTTCACTTTCTGCCATAAGGGTGACATCATCTGTATATCTCAGGTTATTGGTATTTCTCCTGGCCATCTCAATTCCAGCTTGTGCTTCATCCAGCCTGGCATTTCGCATAATGTACTCTGCATATAAGTTAAATAAGCAGGGTGACAATATACAGCCTTGACATACTCCTTTCCCAATTTAGAACCAGTCTATTGTTCCATGTCTGGTTCTAACTGTTGCTTCTTGACCTGAATACAGATTTGTCCGGAAGCAGGTAAGATGGTCTGGTATTCCCATCTCTTTCAGAATTTTCCACAGTTTGCTGTGATCTACACAAAGTCTTTGGTGTAATCAATAAAGCAGAAGTAGATGTTTTTCTGTAATTCCTTTGCTTTTTCTATGATCCAGTGGATGTTGGCAATTTGATCTCTGGTTCTTCTGCCTTTTCTAAATCCGGCTTGAACATATGGACATTCACGGTTCATGTACTGTTGAAGCCTGGCTTGGAGAATTTTGAGCATTACTTTGCTAGTGTGTGTGATGAGTGCAATTGTGTGGTAGTTTGAACATTGTTTGGCATGCCTCTTCTTTGGGATTGGAATGAAAACACCTTTTCCAGTCCTGTGGCCACTGCTGAATTTTCCAAATTTGCCAGCATTATTGAGTGAAGCACTTTCACAGCATCATCTTTTAGGATTTGAAATAGCTCAACTGGAATTCCATCACTTCCACTATAAGAATGCTTTAATAAGACATGTACAAAGTTTCCAATAAATACATTAAGTACAAAAAAAGTGTTGATATTGACTCAAACGCGAGTGTTTCAATATTCACTCACATAGGAAATGGCTGGCCGCAGGTGCTGGTTTCTGCAAACACGCCCCTGTTGGTAGCGTGTTAACTGGCACACGTTCAGTGTGTTCTGACTGCTCCTCTGACCAGCCATTTCTCCATCTCTCCCCCTTTCTTCAGGTCCCCTAGTCTCTGAGGCACGAAGTTGAAAGTAGACCAGTTAATAACTCTACAGTGGCCTCTAAAGTTCAGTGAAAGGAAAAGACACACATTACTCACTTTTAAGTCAAAAGCTAGAAATAATTAGGCTTTGGGATGAAGGCGTGGTGGAAGGTAAGATAGGTCGAAAGATAGGCCTCTTGCACCAACAGTTAGCCCAGGGTGTGAACATAAAGGAGGTTAGAAGCGCGACTCCAGTGAACACAGGAATGTCAAGAAAGTGAAACAGCATTATGACGGCTGTGGAGGAAAGTTTAACAGTCTGGATCACTCAAATCAGCCGCACTATTCCCTTAAGCCAAAGCCTAACCCAGAGCAGGGCCCTACTCGCTCTGTCTCTGTGAGAGCCAGGAGAGGGAGGGAGCGGCAGAAGCAAAGTCTGAAGCCAGCAGAGGTTTGTTTGTGAGGTTTAGGAAGCCATACACGTAACATGAGAGTGTAAGGTGAAGCGGCAAGTGCTGATGTAGAAGCTACTGCAAATTATCTAGAAGGTCTAGCTAAGATAATTAACAAAGGAGGCCACACCAGCAGAGTTTCAGTGCAGATGATACAGTGTTATATTGGAAGGAGATGCCATCTAGGTCTTTCATAGCCCGAGAGAAGTCAGTGCCTGGTGTCAAAGGACAAACCGACTGTTGTTAGGTGCTAATTAGAACTGGACATGGAACAACAGACTGGTTCCAAATAGGAAAAGGAGTACGTCAAGGCTGTATATTGTCACCCTGCTTATTTAACTTATATGCAGTGTACATCATGAGAAACGCTGGACTGGAAGAAACACAAGCTGGAATCAAGATTGCCGGGAGAAATACCAATAAC
Source organism: Ovis canadensis (assembly GCF_042477335.2). NCBI lineage: Eukaryota > Metazoa > Chordata > Mammalia > Artiodactyla > Bovidae > Ovis > Ovis canadensis. The sequence goes on along the minus strand of NC_091257.1, from coordinate 26,615,195 downwards.
CTCAGATATGCAGATGACACCACCCTTATGGCAGAAAGCAAAGAGGAGCTGAAAAGCCTCTTGATGAAAGTGAGAGAGGAGAGCGAAAAGGCTTAAAGCTCAACATTCAGAAAATGAAGATCATGGCATCTGGTCCCATCACTTCATGGGAAATAGTTGGGGAAGAGTGGAAACACTGTCAGACTTTATTTTTGGGAGCTCGAAAATCACTGCAGATGGTGACTGCAGCCATGAAATTAAAAGACGCTTACTCCTTGGAAGAAAAGTTATGACCAACCTAGATAGTATATTCAAAAGCAGAGACATTACTTTGCCAACAAAGGTCTGTCTAGTCAAGGCTATGGTTTTTCCAGTGGTCATGTATGGATGTGAGAGTTGGACTGTGAAGAAAGCTGAGTGCCGAAGAATTGATGCTTTTGAACTGTGGTGTTGGAGAAGACTCTTGAGAGTCCCTTGGACTGCAAGGAGATCCAACCAGTCCATTCTGAAGGAGATCAGCCCTGGGATTTCTTTGGAAGGAACGATGCTAAAGCTGAAGCTCCAGTATTTCTGCCACCTCATGCGAAGAGTTGACTCATTGGAAAAGACCTCTGATGCTGGGAGGGATTGGGGGCAGAAGTAGAAGGCGACAACAGAGGATGAGATGGCTGGATGGCATCACAGACTCGATGGACGTGAGTCTGAGTGAACTCTGGGAGATGGTGATGGACAGGGAGGCCTGGCGTGCTGCGATTCTTGGGGTCGCAAAGAGTCGGACACGACTGAGCGACTGAACTGAACTGAATGCAACTGTGACTTTAAGTTAAAAGCAATGGTCATTTACCACTCCAAAATCCTAGAGCCCTCAAGAATTATGCTAAATCCACCCTGCCTGAGCTCTGTAAATGGAACAACAAAGCCTGAATGACAGCACCTCTGTTTCCAGCATGGTTTACTCAATATTTTAAGTTTACTGTTGAGATCTACTCAGAAAAAAAGATTCCTTTAAAAATACTGCTGCTCCTTGATAATGCATGTGGTCTCCTAAGAACTCTGATGGAGATGTACAATGAAATTACTGTTGTTTTCTTATCTGCTAGCACAACTTCCATTCTGCAGCCCAAGGACCAAGGTGTGATTGCAATTCTCAAGTCTTACTCTCTAACATATACATGTTTTAAGGCTCTGCACCACAGATGTTCATTCCTGATGAATCTGGGCAAGTCAGTTGAAAACCTTCTGGAAAAGACTCACCATTCTAGATGCCATTGAGGACATTTATGATTCATGGGAAGAAATCAAAATATCAGCATCAACGGGAGTTTGAAAGAAGTTGATTCCAACCTTAATGGATGACTTTTAGGCATTCATGACCTTGGTGGAGGAAGTAATTGCAGATGTGGTGGGATTAGAAGCGGAGCCTGAAGATGTGTCTGAATTGATACAATTTCATGATAAAACTTTAATGGATGAGGACTGACTTCAGTGGATGAGCAAAGAGTGGTTTTTTGACTTAGAGCCTAATTCTGGTAAAGATGCTGTGAAGAGTGTTGAAATGACAACAAAGCATTTAGAATATTATATAAACTTAATTGTTAAAGCAGTGGCAGGGTTTGAGAGAATTGATCCCAATTTTGAAAGACATTCCATGCATAAAATGCTATCAAATAGACTTGCCCACTTTGGAGAGATCACTCATGAAATGAGTCAATCAATAAACCACTATTGTCTTATTTTAAGAAATTAGCATAGCTACACCACCTTCAGTGATCACCACCCCGATTAGTCTGCAGCCACAAACACTGACGTAAAACCCTCAACCTGCAAAAAGATTATGACTTCATGAAGGCTCAGATAGTGAACATTTTTTTAGCAATAAAGTATTTTTAATTAAAGTACATACATTTTCAAGCATAATGCTATTGCATACTTATAGCCCATGCTGCTGCTGCTGCTAAGTCACTTCAGTCGTGTCCAACTCTGTGCAATTCCATAGATGGCAACTCACCAGGCTTCCCCATCCTTGGGATTCTCCAGGCAAGGACACTGGAGTGGGCTGCCATTTCCTTCTCCAATGCATGAAAGTGAAAAGTGAAAGTGAGGTCGCTCAGTCGTGTCTGACTTTTAGCGACCCCATGGACTGCAGCCTACCAGGCTCCTCCGTCCATGAGATTTTCCAACTTATAGCCCAGAGTATAGTGTAAATATAAGCCTTATATGCACTAGGAAATTAAAAAATTCATGTGACTTGATTTATTGTGATATTAGTTTTTATTGTAGCTGTCTGAAACTGGACCTGTAATATCGCTGAGGTATGCCTGTGTATTTCTGGGAGATTTAGGAATACTTACTTCATATAAGTGCTTAATTCTCTTCAAACCAACTAAATGGAACTTTTTTTTAAACAGTTTTAGTAATACCATTAGGAGGTGAAAAATAACCATACAACACATGTATACAGACACATGAACATAAAGAGAGGTACAGAGACCTTATAGCTTTCATCTTAAAATTAATGGCATGAATCAGCTACAGTAACATTGCCTTCTCCAATAAGAAATCTACTACTTACAAAAGAGCCTGGATCTAAGTTGTTTACCTGGTAGAGAAATAAGTTAAAGTTACCTGCTCAGATGGCTAACGCATTTTCACTAAAGTTTGTGGGGAAGGCATGTAGGAGATATTTTGTTTTGTTTTGTTCACCTAAGTTTCAAATGGCAGAAAGTGAAGAGGAACTAAGGAGCTTCTTGATGAAAGTGAAAAGGCTGGCTTAAAACTCAACATTCAAAAAACGAAGATCATGGCGTCCAGTCCCATCTCTTGATGGCAAATAGATGGAGAAACAATGGGAACAGTGATGGTCTTTATTTGGCTCCAAAATCACTGCAGATGGTGACTGAAGCCATGAAATTAAAAGATGCTTGCTCCTTGGAAGAAAAGTTATGACCAACCTAGACAGCACATTCAAAAGCAGAGACATTACTTTGCTGACAAAGGTCTGTCTAGTCAAAGCTGTGGTTCTTCCAGTAGTCACGTATGGATGTGAGTTGGATCATAAGGAAAGCTGAGCACCAAAGAATTGATGCTTTTGAACTGTGGTGTTGGAGAAGACTCTTCAGAGTCCCTTGGACTGCAAGGAGATCCAACCAGTCCATCCTAAAGGAAATCAGTCCTGAATATTTATTGGAAGGACTGATGCTGAAGCTAAAGCTCCGATACTTTGACCACCTGATGCAAAGAACTGACTCATTGGAAAAGACCCTGATGCTAGGAAAGATTGAAGGCAGGAAGAGAAGGGGACAACAGAGGATGAGATGGTTGGATGGCATCACCGACTCAATGGACATGAGTTTGAGTAAGCTCCAGGAGTTGGTGACGCACAGGCAAGCCTGGTGTACTTCCATGCATGGGGTCATAAAGAATCGGACACGAGTGAGCAGCTGAACTGAAGTTTCAAATGACTCTCCCCCTTTTTATTTTCTTACTGATAAGAATTACCTCCCTAAAATTTAGATAACATTAACATCTCAAAGGCATGGGAATAGAATGCAGGTTCCTCCAAGAAGGACTTTGGTTTCCTAAGGCCAGAATTTTTCTTTTTTAAAAATTTTTATTTTTATTTTACTTTACAATACTGTATTGGTTTTGCCATACATTGACATGAATCCACCACGGGTGTACATGAGTTCCCAATCCTGAACCTCCTCCCACCTCCCACCCCATATCATCTCTCTGGATCATCCCTGTGCACCAGCCCCAAGCATCTTGTATCCTGTGTTGAGCATAGACTGGTGATTCGTTTCTTACATGATAGTATACATGTTTCAATGTCATTCTCCCAAATCATCCCACCCTCTCCCTCTCCCACAGAGTCCAAAAGTCCGTTCTATACATCTGTGTCTCTTTTGCTGTCTGGCATACAGGGTTATCCTTACCATCTTTCTAAATTCCATATGTATGTGTTAGTATACTGTATTGGTGTTTTTCTTTCTGGCTTACTTCACTCTGTATAATCGGCTCCAGTTTCATCCATCTCATTAGAACTGATATACGATTAATACATACATGTGAGATAAATAGGGGTGGCTGTGGCCTTGGCGGAAGGGATAGTGGAATTTTGAACAGCTTCTAGAGCTGAATTTCTAGTTTTGCAAAATTTGTAAGATCATGACAGTAGCTCTTAATTCCTCAAAGAATTGGGTTACAGTTTAAATGACAGCTTACATTGATCTACCCCAGCCCAACTAGGTTATCCTTAATTCAGTTTTTCCTTGTATATCAGGGAGAAGATTTCTAACTGAAATGGATATCAAAAAATCCATATGTTCTGGAGTTACAGCTGTTTGCCTTTGGAATGTTTTAGTAAATCCTTTCACAAAGGCGACAGGTTTTTATTTCCCTCTGGGGTGTACACAGATTTATTTTGGCTTAAGGGAAGAGGCCCAAAAGAAGAAATTTCTATGATGCTGTCAGTATCAACTGCCAATTTCTGACCAACTTCTTATCACTGAACTATTTTTTTTCTAATCCTTGTAAATATCTCACCAGTTTTTAGTCGGGGCAAACAGCAAACATTTCTTGCAATATAGAACCATCCCTTGTACTTAAGAGGTATCCCCAAATTGGATATAAAAGTTACTGTCTTTTCCTCTCTTTCTCATGGATTGATAAAGATCCAGGAGAGCTAATTCAGGGAAGAATTCTCTCCTGAGCTGCCTTCTGCCAGTTTTCCTGGGATCCCATATGCAGGCTTGAAGTGGGGTGTACAGTAGAGAGTCTCTGGAATCTACCAAAACTCGGTCATTGTTTCTCATTAATTTAAATTTTAGTTAGCCTTAGCTGCTTAAGGGAATAATGTAGCAATTTACCAGAAAATCACTCAGTCTTGACAATCCTGGGAGGGGCCTTTATGGGGGTCTTCCATTGAGGGTAGACATGGGGCTGTCTGCAAGTCCACTGACTTGGTGGACTTTTGCTTATGATCTTGTGTTCTCTTCAGAGTAGAAAGACAATTTAGATCAGATTACTAGAATGAGTGTCCAAATAAAGGGGAACAGAAGGGAGCAGTAAAAGTTAGGTAATGCCTATCTTACAGTCTGTTTTAGGTGCCTCCTGTGTCTTTTGTATTTCATTAGCCTGTTGCAACAAATTTTTAATGACGCTCCTTTGACATCTTGCAGTCTTCTGAAGGCTTCTGCATGCCAGCTAACACATCATTAACAGGAGACATATTAGTCCATCTTTTGTTATCTGAATATTATTGACTAGAGGCTTATCAATGTTTTTAGATCATGATACAATTGATATCACTGTGCAGAGTTGTTAAGAGCTTGAAGCTGATCAGAGGTTCATCATAGAACATAATTGTCATTATCATTCACATTTGGCTCCATTAAGTTTTTGTTCCAACCTTGCGTATATTACAAACACAAGTTTATTACTGACATTTTCAAAAATGATGCATTGGGAAATTTCTTATTTCTAAAGAGCACACCCCACCCCCCACGCAAAAATCCACTTTGTCGACTGTCAGGTAAAATAAAAGAACGTATTCAAGAGGAAACAATACCTGCAGGAACCCCCCTGCCAAAAAAATGCATCCAGCAGTCTGCTTTTCCAGGGGAAAGTGCAGTGAAAACCAGTGTATTTGTAATACTCCCCTACACTGCAGTGTCTGCTACATTCTGCCTGTCACACTCTCCTGAAACATTAGAATGCTTCAGTAAGACATGTACAAAATTTCAAATAAATACATTAAGTCCAAAATAAAAAGTTGTTGATATTTACTCAAATGCAGGTAGTTTGATATTCACTTACATAATGAATTGCCAGCCACAGGCGTTAGTTTCCGCCAAAAAAAAAAAAAAAAGTAGATAATGTGTTAAAACAGGTATCCCCATTCTGTGTGTTTGATTTGGAAGGTCTTATTTTCAAGTGTACTTTTTAAATAATCTCAACTAACTTTCCCCATAATGGCTGTGGTCATTTCCATGAGGGCTGGTAGGACCCTCAGCCACAAAGGTAGCTCAGCCACTTTTCTGTGCAGCCATATTTTGGCCCCCAAACTGACACAATAAGCAAGGGTCACGCTTAACTCTCTTAGAATTGAAAGGTCCCATCTTTTTCTGGCTGAGCCTTTTGGGTCTCTCAGAGACAGGTGAATAAGCGGGGTATGCTGCGGGGCTTGTGTGGTTTTTATACAATGCACATACCCCACTGCGTGGATGTGTCGAGGTGGGCAGGTGACTCAGTGTCGCTCTAAGCCGTTCCATGACTATCCTGTCCTCACCCAGGAGTCTCTGGGTGAGGTGGTGAGCATTCTAGCAGCTTTTGAGTGCTCGATCCATGCCCACCAATTTTGTGGCTTTTCTTGCCTCTGAAATTCCCATCAACAGCAGCCTTCATCTACATAAGACAAGCGAATGTGCACCTTAACACACCAGGAATAACCAAGAGCTGTTACTGCATCCTGGTCAAGACAGAGACCTCACGTACCTCCAACAGTTCCCAATATGGAACCCGGGACTGGGGGAAGGACCGAACCAGCAAACCCCACAAATGGAGAACCACAGCTGCCGCCAGCAGCTCCCAGCAGGGAGTCTGCAGGGGGGTTCCAAGCACATGGGGAGCTCCAGCATAAACCGCCAGCAGGTCCCAGCACGGAACTAGGGGCTCCAAGCAAACAGGGGACTGGAAAGCCAGTTAAATGTCATCAGGAGCTCAATGCAAAGAGCAGAGCTCAAAAACCGAGGGAACTCACCCACAGCCTTTGTAATGGCGGGAGAGAGAAGTCAGTGGTTTCCTACCCGTGTTTCTCATTCTCCTCAAAGCTGTCAGAAGTTTCCTTCAGATCCTGTCACCGTCACCAAACCTGTTAAAACACAAAACTGAGCTGAGTATATTTAGGACTCTAATTGGCTTTATTCAGTGATTGCTGAATTGGGCAGCATCTCAATTAGCAAATAAAAAGGAGCTCTGAGGAGCTTGGAAGCCTTTATAGGCAGAAATTGGGGAGGGTCAAGGAAAAGGCAGATTGTTTCAGGCAAGACCACCTTCCCTTAGGGGAGGAGAGGGTTTATATCAGGCAGCTGACCTCACTCACACTGACCAGAAAGTTCCAGATTGACCAGTTAAGACTGCATCGCTGGGGAAGGTCGGAACTCCAAATAGGTTAGGTGTTACGTCTCAGCTGGTGATGTGGGCTTAGCACAGGTGACTCCATGTGGGGACTACTGTCTCTCTAAAAAAAAAAAAAAAAAGGAAAAGATGCCGCTGTTGTGGTCCAACCATAGGATGGAAAAGAATTTCCACAACACAGAGTAACCTAGAGCCTATTATACTGGGTGAAGTAAGTCAGAACGAGAAAAACAATGATTGTATGCTAACGCATATATATGGAATTTAGAAAGATGGTACTGATTAACCTATTTGCAGAGCAGCAAATGGAGATAAAGACATTGAGAACAGACTTATGGACATGGCTACAGGGGAGAAGGAGAGGGTGGGAGGTATGGGGGAAATAACATGGAAACATACATACTAATATGCAAAATAGATAGCCAAAGGGAATTTGCTCTTTGACTGGGGAACTCAAACAGGGACTGTGTAACAACCTAGAGGGTTGGGGAGGGAGGTGGAAGGGATGTTTAAGTGGGAAGGGACATGGGTAAACCTATGGCTGATTCGTGTTGGTGTTTAGTAGAAACTAATGCAATACTGTAAAGCAGTTATCCTTCAATTACAAATTTTTTTTAATTAAAAAAAAATAAACTTCCAGACACAGAGTAATTCAGAAAGGAATGAGTTTGTTAAGAACAAAGAGCAGAGATAATGAGGGCATAGCAAGTAGAGCAGGCTGACTCAAGGGAGCGCCGATGCTTTCATGGGTTAGTAGCCAATTTTTATAGCCTCAAGACAAAGACAGTTCCTGCTAGAAGGGTGGCATTAGAGGATCGGTTAGGGTGGGCATTTTTACCTAATATGGGGTCAGGGAGCTGCCAGTTTAGATTAGGGGCTCATGGCAACAGTTACTATGGGGCTCATCCAGAGATGATCTTGGTTCCGGGCTCTGCACCTGTGACCTTGGTATGGGACTCCACAGGATCTAACACTTTGGGATTGTTTTGTTTTCTAAGGAAATAATCGTTCCTTAGAAATGAAAAGTAAACTGTGGTCTACGTTCATCTGTGTCTCCTTTGAATCCTGAAAGGCCCATCTGTATTCAGGTGTTGGGTTGGCCATAATGCACATTCCAATGTTTCTGTAAGATCTTACAGACGAAATGACAGTTTTCAAGCCGAATGCGCTTTGTAGCTAGCACAGTAGTTTCAGTAGCTTTACGATGTCGCACCTACAAGACGTTTTAGATCACAGAGCACATCTCCAGGACCCTCCCCCTTCTTCAGGCTGAAAGGGAGTGAACACCCAGCTGTTTTGCAGGCATCCAAATGCAGAGTCCTCAATTTGACATACGGAGTGAGAATGCTGTTGTTAATTCATGTGCTTACACCACCACCCTCGACTTCCACACACCCTGTCTGAACCAGGTGACTCTTCTCTGTCAATATTACCTTGCAATGTCTCTTGTATGAAACAGAAAACAGAGTTTCACTTTCCCTTCATAATAGAACATGCAAGGCTGGCCTCGCCACAGTCACTCCTCTGCTCATGAATTCAGAGCAAGAGTTGATGCCTGAAGCTTCCCGTGACTTTCAACAAGTCACCTAACATTTCTTTGTAACCTCAATTCTCCCCTTTTAGTCTCCAAGGGACAACATTAAAGAATATATAGCATTTGCAGAGAAGTTTGAATCCTTTGTGGAGAAAAGTGCCTTATGAACTGCAGAGTATTATCTGAAATAGAAGAACTCGTTCAGCATGGTAGTTTAAAAAAAAAAAGTCAAACTATGAGAATTCCCATAGTCTGAAGGTAAAATCCATTAAGACTGCTGGAAGGCTTTTAATGGCAAGCATTTCATTCAGAAACTCCCTTGTCTAAAGCTTGCAAAAATGCTTTAATCCATAAATGCTCCGGTTGAGTTAGAAGTGCTGACAGTGATCACAGTTTGAGCAAGGAAAAGAAAACCACGTAAGCCACATCCTCAAAAACACTTATCCCTGAACTGAGATGAGAATTAACTTTTTGTGTTGTCCCCATTCACAGGTAACTTTTTTTTTATTTCATAAAGTAGTTAATGTTTTTTATTTATTCTTTATTTGGAGGAAAATTGCTTTACAATGATGTGTTGGGTCCTGCCATACGGTAACGCAGTTCAGCCATCATTATACAGATATATCACCTCCCTCTTGATTCTCTCTGCCCTCCCCCATCCCACCCCTCTAAGTCATCACAGAACACCAGGCTGGACTCCTGTGTTATATAGCATATGTCTCTTTTCTTTACAGGCCTCTGCCAGTTTTTGATACTATGAATGCTTGAAAACTGTTATTTCAGAAATTGCCCTTCACTCTGATGTGTTTCAGATGCCCTTTCTATGCAACTAAACTGATTCAGATGTTTGATTCACAATTTACAAAAAAAAAAAAAAAGAATAGTTTAGTGGGTGTATAGTAAATTCCTATTGTACTCGAAACTCTAGCCTCAGGTCCCGCCCTCTCCCAAGACACTAATGGTAATAGGCAGTTAACGCACAAATATTCAGGAACTCTGCCTGCATGTTGCCTGCTGAGTTGGAAATGCCATGCCCTTTCCACACACCTGCTCTTAAGCTCACGGGTGTTTTCTCACCTTGTTGTGATTTGTGTAACGTTTCCTCAAGGCTCACGTGCCCTCATTGTCGGTTGGTTCCTGCATCAGCTATTCTCCCAAAGCCCAGACACCAGCTTCCCACGAAACACCAGCCTTTTGCAACTCCTTCGAGCACTTCTGCAAAGAACCCCTTGTCTGCAAATCCACTCTGCCTTCTTTGAAGGCTTAAAGAGAATCTCCCCCATAAATGTCTTTCAGATTCACCAGATCCTACTTAATTACCATTATCTTTCACCTCCTCAGGCTTCTCAGAGGATAAAACCCGGAAAGGTGGTTTTGTTCCTGTGGTTTGCCTTTCTGTAGCTGCGTTCATATGCATCTTACCATTTCTCCATGTAAATAGTACTTTCCCTTGATATCAAGAAGCATGTTTTCTTTTTTTAGCTGGAAACGTGTGCAACTCCCTGTTATTGAGGCTAGGGGTTGGAGTGGGTAGCATGCTTTCTGCATGTGAGATCTGGAAGAATTCCAAAGTCATCACATACCTTCTTGGTCGTTATGAAGGTATATTTATATTTATATATATATATATATATATATATTTCTATATATAGAGAGAGAGAGAGAGAACACATAGGAATATAGAACATGTTTCATTTGTTCTAACAAAATAATAACAATACACATAATAAAGGTGACTATGTATGGAGTTCTTACTCTGTGGCACAGGACTAAATGTTGATCTGGAGAATTTCCTTTTAGATATGGACCAACTGCCCTTCATTCTTCAGGGTGCACCATCCCACACTTGCCACTGGCTGTAATAGGACATACCCCAAGGTTGAGCTGAGGTCTGTTCTCCAGTTTCCATGTTGTTATACTATCATCTTGGATGTTACAGCACTTATTACATATGCTTCAAAATACATGATTCTCCGAAAAGCATACTGGTATACTTGGATTTTTTCTTTTTGGCCACCCTGTGGGGCATGCGGAATCTTAGTTCCCCGACCAGGGATTGAACCTGTGCCCCTTGTATTAGAAGCACACTGGACTGCCAAAAAAGTCCTTATACTTGGACATTAAATATTTGAATTCTAATCTTATTGTTTCAAACATGCAAATCTTCTCTCATATAAAGTTTACTACATTAACTCACTAGCCCTTGGGAGAAGGAAAAAAACCTGAAAAAAACGACTAATTATTCTTTTCCTCCTTTTATTTTTTCTGGAAAGGGAATCTATATTCCTGACCTTATTTGCATGATATTTGCCACGTCTTCTGTGTAATCTCAAAATTATTACAAGTTTGATAAGATCATAAAATCTCTAATGCTAAAAAGTTCTCACTTTGCTGATAATTACGCTCATTTGGCAACTGTTCCCTATTGGTTCAGTACTTGACTCGCTAGTCATCATGACTGAGTAATTTCCCGAGTTCTTTATTTTCATTGTCCTGTGCAAAACAAATGTGATCCTTCGAAGGAGAAGTCAGGTAGAAGCCAGATCATGTTAGGGTAAGTTTACACTTCCCCTTTACCAATTCTAGAGTGTTCATTCACAAAATGTCTTTTAAAGAATAAGCTCATGTTGTAAGCCCTGGTATGTTGACAGCCCTGGGTCTTGTAATTCCTCCAAAGGACACTGACATGCAAACACAGTCCTATGGAAATTACATCACTGATTTTGTTAAATCTGTCACTTTAACCTTACAGTTAATCCTCTTTCACATTGTCAGTGTAAACTTTCCCTTTAATGAGGCTTTCCCTTTTAGATCTGTTTGTTATCAATTCTTTTTTAAAATCTTTTTTTAAATGTGTATTATTTTGATTAAAATGATGTAAGAAGTCTTTTATCAGATGACTCCGATTTTATCAGGGAGTATCGGGTGCTGCCTGGTCATGCTGTCTTCATAATGCTAAGCCTGCCAGTTTCAATTTAGTTGAGCTAAAAAAGATAGCATCTTACTTTACATCAAACACTGAATCGAGATGTCCATATCAAATAGCAAACCCCCTTGGTAAATACAGAGAATCTACACTATGGAAACATTAGGTGATGGAAAACTCACTCACTTATAAATTCTTAAGGAAATTTCATTAGTATTTTCCTTAGTTATAAAACTAATTACACCAAAATGTACTTTAAAAAGTGAAGAATACACAAAAGCATTAAAGAAGAGAGTCATTTCTAGCTGTATCATTCAAAGGTACCCAGAGGTAGGATTTTTGAGTATTTCATCTTTTTCCAGTATTAGTCTCTCGTTGCCAGTGACGGGGGGAAAGATAACTTTAAAATCTTCAGCAGAGTCGATCACTTTCACATCAAAACCGTATTCCTTAAAACTTGTCTTTTATGTTGAAATTCAGTCAGTTCCAGGAATCCTTCTGTGCTTGTGAATGTATATTTCTCAACATGCATGTATATTATGTATAGTAATTATAGTCATAAATAACAGCTGGTGTTTATAAAGCATTTACTGTGTGCGAGTCCATGTTCTAGGCATGTTACATATGTCAGATCATTTCTAGGCATGCTATGTATTTTAGATCATTTATTCTTCATTAGCAGCCTTCCAAAGTAGACACTATTATCCCCATTTTACAAACAAGGAAATTGAGGTCACCCCTGCAGGGGTCACAAAGACACCAGAGGTCACACAACCGTCAAGCAGGGCAGCAGTTTGGGAGCAAAGTCCATCAGCCTAACTACACTATTTCCTCTTAGTAGAGACCCAGCCGTATCACAGAAAACAATTTTAAAATTCATGGACTGAATCCCTGCTAGCACATGTTACAGAAGGAGAGAACTTGTTAGTTACTACAAGATGACCCTGTGGGACAATTAAGCCAGAAAATACCAACTGAGCCCCAAGTTCTGGTGCAGGAACAAGCATTAGAAACCGGGGCACTTTATTTCTGACACGTTTTAACGAATCTATGGAAGGCAGTGAACTCTACTAATTAGAGCTTACAGTAGGAATATAAATAGGCCGTACGTAATGAACGGGTCTGCCAGCCTGCAGAGAGCCCTGCCTCCCTCACACGCATATGCACCCAACATTCAGATAGCAGAAGTACACGTGATTACCTTTGGCTTTCTTTGATGGCTTATTCTTTCTGAAAAAAGCAAATAAACCTGTTTCCTAGGATGTGTTAGCTTATGGCTCGGTAAACAACTAAGGAATAAATTAAGTTCTCCAGATTCAGAGTGACTCCAGTCTTCTAAATTACAAGCATACCTAAGACAGTGAGTGTTCTCCTGACCACCCTGATGTGGGTGTGCGCCTGGAGCAACAGGGGATCTGGGTGCGCCCTGCCCAGGTGCTGAGCATGTGTGCCTCGGCAACGCAAGCTCCGCCCTAGGCTGGGCCACTCACTGGTTCTGTGAGCTCCTGGCATGGGCAGCCCTGACCCTGGCTCCATGCTCTTCCTCCCCACCCCAGAGATGCAGATGTCCAGGAAGTAACTTGTTCAGTCTCTAATTTCAAACCAAAGCCTTGATTTTGGGGGGGGGGGGGCATTAAGTAGAAGTAAAGATGTAAATCTCTGCAGAGGTAGTCAGCCCTCTGAAGGGGACTTGCCTCCACTCTGACTCTCGTCCACACTCAGGGCATCGGCAGAGTAAGTAACAAGGGTGGGGTCCACCAAGGTAGAGATTCAAGCGCAATATCTAGGCTAATTTTAGACCTTAATGATTTCAAAGATTTGGCTTTGAAAACCACTGAGATGAATACATATCTCTCACGTGAAAAATGATTTTTTTCCCAATTCTTAGATTAGTGAAGTGTCTAAGTACTTCTATTACTGTATATAGCTGTGACCAGCCTTCCTCCTTTCTACTAGTATAAAGTACTTTTACAGCTAAATTTTATATAAATATTTCACAAAGAAGATGAATACAAAGGAATTTAGATGTTAGAGGCCCCCTAAATTGGTCTCTTATATTTTTATGAGTATTGTGTTGGGCAAAAATTTCATTTGGGTTTTTCCACAACATCTTACGGGTCAACATGAATGAACTTTTTTAGTCAACCCAAAACGCAGGAGAACAAAATACATCCTATCAGCCAAGTGATGAAAGATATTTGTAGACGCTCTGGAAAATACAGAACTTTGCATACCAACACACAGAATCCCTTATTGTTCTGAAGTTTTGAACTGACTTTACATTTTGCTATACAGTAGAAACTAACATCGGAGAAGGCGATGGCACCCCACTGCAGTACTCTTGCCTGGAAAATCCCATGGACAGTGGAGCCTGGTAGGCTGCGGTCCATGGGGTCACGAAGAGTTGGACATGACTGAGCAACTTCACTTTCACTTTTCACTTTTATGCATGGGAGAAGGAAATGGCAACCCACTCCAGTGTTCTTGCCTGGAGAATCCCCGGGATGGGGGAGCCTGGTGGGCTGCCATCTATGGGGTCACACAGAGTCGGACACGACTGAAGTGACTTAGCAGCAGCAGCAGAAACTAACATTGTTGCTTTACAACATAGTAAATCAACTATACTCCAATAAAAAGTTTAAAAATAAATGACTCTACAGGAATATGCACTCTGCCAGAAATGCACTGCAGGAGGATTCTTTACCCCTGAGCCTGTTCACAGCATGTTGTTGTTGCTCAGTTGCTCAGTCATGTCCCACTCTGTGACCCTATAGACTGCAGCACACCAGGCTTCCCTGTCCTTCATCTCCCGGAGCTTGCTCAGTCTCATTGTCCATTGAGTCAGTGATGCCATCCAACCATCTCATCCTCCGTTGTCCCCTTCTCCTCCTGCCTTCAATCTTTTCCAGCATATCAGCATTAATTATTGCCTTCAATTGTCAGAGAACCACAGCAAAGCAGAAACTAACTCTGACTCCCTTGCTTTTGTGGGCCAGGCACAGAACAGCATGTATTCCATAGATATATTTGCAAACTGGGGAGCTGAGAGATAAACACTGAATGATGTACCAAATGCTTTCTTCTTAGCCAGAGGTTCTTCACTGTATCACTTCTTTTAGTGTCTATATTCAGGGTACTGGCAAAGCCCAGTGAAAACTGACTTCAGGGACTTCCTGACAGTCCAGCGGTTAGGACTTTGCATTCTCACTGCTGACGGCCCAGATTCAGTTCCTGATCAGGGAACTGAAATCTCACAAGCTGTGCATCACAGCCAAAAAAATATTTTAAATAAAAAATAAAACTGACTTCACTGATCAGATGGAAAGATGCTCAATGTTATCTTGTGTCATGAATAAGAACCTCAGCCACACCCCTGCTGGAGGGAGCATCCTAAGTAAGGCAACCTTCCTCTCGTAAAATTCACTTCTTCATGGAGCTACTTGACAAACGGTATGGTTTTGCCAGCTAAGTAGGCAAAATGAAAGACTTGCCGAATGCTCGGACTCGGGGGCAAATCCTAGAGGTTATTGAATTCTAATTCTTTGTTTGGACTCTTTCTGAAATCAGAAATAATACACTCTGAGCAGGCCTGCTTGAGTTCTTTATAAGAGAACAAAACACACGACTCAGACACAGAAGACAAAGGCTGATGGAAAAGTGATTCACTCTTGTCAAGCTCAGAATCGTGCCGCCCACTCCGTCCTAACCCATTCTGCTTCTCAGCCCTTGGCTCATGGCGGCCTTGACTTAGATATTAAGGCAGTCAGGATGTGGTGCACAGAGGTATTTGCCCTCAGGCCGAGCTCCATTGGCATGAACAGTAGATGACTTAACAGGAGGAAGCCCTCTCACCTCTATTTTGTGATCTTCTTGCGGGCATCATGGTAATTAATTCTGTTTAAAAAATAAAAACATCGCCTGGGTCAGGTTCACAGATGGAGATTTATGTGCAGACATCCAGCCATCCCCACACTGAATAGATTGCTCATTCTGTGGCTCATGAGGACTTTCAAAATCACGGTGCTCGTGTGTGCACGCTCATTTGCTAAGTCCTCTCCTTTGCGACCCCGTGGACTGTAGCCCAAAAGGCTCCTCTGTCCATGGGATTTCCCAGACAAGAGTACTGGAGCGGGTTGCATTTCCTCCTCTAGGGGAGCTTCCCGAGTCAGGGATGCAGCCCATGTCTCCTGCATTGGCAGGCAGATTCTTTACCATCTGAGCCACCAGGGAAGCCTCATTTTTACCACCCTTGTCAGCTTGAGTAGGTAGACAGTCAGCACATATTGAAGAGCCCAAGACCATCCCACGGTCAAGTGAGCAAGTCCAGGCGGCCCCTCCCTCATGTGCCCCCATCTGCTCCGCTGCATCAGCGCATTCAGGCATCCAGCATCACACTCACCACCCCCCCCCAACTTCCCAGACTTCTTGGGGTTCAGAAATGCTGCAGATCAACTAAATTATGTTGCCAGCCTTTTTGAAAGGGATTTCAAGACAGAATCGGTTCCTCTGAAATAATGAAACTCATTCCTTTGAAAAGTAAGCCCGAAAGAGAAAAACAAGTATCGTATATGAATGCTTATATGTGGGATCTAGAAAAATAGTACTGATGAGCTTCTTTGCAAGGCAGAAGCAGAGACACAGATGTAGGGAATGGACCAACGGACACAAGAGAGGAAGAAGAAGGTGGGATGAACTGGGAGATTGGGTCTGATGTATATACACTACGGTGCGTAGAATGGCTAGCTAGTGGGAAGCTGCTGCATGGCACAGGGAGCTCAGCTTGGTGCTCGGTGATGACCTAGAGGGATGGGATGTGGGTAGGTCCAAGGGGGACGGGATATAGGTATACATACAGCTGATTCACGTTGCACAGCAGAAACCATGTGAAACACATTGTTGTGAAGCAGCTATGCCCCAATAAAAAAAGAAGCTCACAGTGGGACTGTCGTGTCTTTCTGCAGGAGAACCTCTTTTTTGTGATGGAGTATCTCAACGGAGGAGACTTAATGTACCACATCCAGAGCTGCCACAAGTTTGACCTCTGCAGAGCCACGTAAGAGCCCTTCGTAGGGTTGGGGTCCCCCTTGTCTGGTCGGGGAGTGGGGTCCACTGTGCCCACACCTTGCTTTTTCCCACATGCTTTACTCAGAGGACCTAAACTCCAGGGCAAGGCGACCCCAGAAACACATCCAATGAGGCGCCTGTTTTCCCAGCTCCTAAAGCTTCCATTCAGTTAGTTTTATTTCATTTTTCTGCCTCGAGATCAAGTACTTAGTTTAAGTACCCCAATTCATCAGCCTTATAAGTCACCTGAACCTAGAAGCAAGATTTGCCCCTTGAATGGAAGTCAGATGGAAGTGGGGTCACGGGTGGGATGTCCACAGGGGCCTTTCAAGGGAAGCTCAGAGTAAAGCATCAAGCATTCAGCTCTGGGGGCAGGAGAACTGAAGAACCGGAAGAGACATTTGCTTTCTCTCGAGAATAAATCTCCAGCTTCTTTGGTGTCAAGCCACCCTAGATGCTGGCTTCCCAGGTGGCTCTAGTAGTGAAGAATCCACCTGCCAATGCAGGAGATGCAAGAGACTCAGGTTTGATCCCTGGGTCAGGAAGATCCCCTGGAGTAGGAAACAGCAACCCACTCCAGTTTTCTTGCCTGGAAAATACCAAGGACAGGGGAGCCTGGTGGGCTACCGTCCTCGAGGTTGCAGAGTCAGACACCACTGAGCAACTGAATGCACACACGCACTCTGGATGCAGGCAAATCAAGCAAGGTGGGTTTACTAGGTGGACTGTAGCAGAGCTCACAGAACCCTCTGCATCCTGCCTCCCTCGGGCCCTCTTTCCTGAGTCATCAAACCCCTGAGACGTTCAAAAACTGTGCCCCTAGGCCCACCTAAAACTGTGGGTACACACTAGCCTTCGCTGAATGCTCAACAATCTCTCGCTCACCCCTAACAAACACTCAAGAGTGGTTCATGTCAAGCTGCATTGACAGACTTCTCCAGCAGCTTCTGCAGAAATCCGGTCTGAAACGTCCATCTTGTCACATCCAGTGGTTAGCTCACTGCTGATCTTATTGTCTCCAGGACCCGTCAGCCAAGTGTCAGGGGATAATTTTATGGGATTTCTGCAGCACAGAAATCTTCAGGCATTTTTCTGCTATTAAGGGTTCTCCCAGCCCCCTCCAGGTCTGTTAAGTATAGGAGGCATCACAGACACACGCTGTCTGTCTTTCCTCACTGCCTCCCAGGAAGGGATTCCTGCATTCCTCTCCAAGATCCAGCAGATCACACTTGCAGGAAGTTCTCCCTTATAGCTAATCCAACTAGTGATGTTTGTTAAACTCACCTCCTTTGAGTCACTCATCTGTGAAGGTGGAGAGCACAGGATCACCCCCTAACACAGGCATATCTCCTTTTATTGCACTTCATTTTATCATGCTTTGAGATACCCCTTTTTTTTTTTTCAATAAATGCAGGTTTGTGGCAACTCTACATTGTCAGATGATGGTTCGCATCTTTCAGCTGTATTTTTCATTTATTTCTATTGAAGTATACTTCACAGCAAGTATTTTTAATTAAGGCATGTGCATTTTTTAGACTATTGCATACCTCATAACTAGTATAGTGTCAATGTAACTTTTGTATGCACAGGAAAACCAATCCCCCCCCCCACCAAAAAAAAAAAAAAGATCTGCTTTACTGCAGTGTTCTAGAGCTGAACCTGCGAGATCACTGAGCTCTACCGCTATGCGTTCCTCCTCTCAAACTGCATCTTTCACGTGTGAGCAAGTCAGGTCCATGTGGAATCTGGGGTCCAGGTAGATTTAAAAATAAAAGGGAAATTTATTACATTATTATTACATTTAGTGTCTTTGAATATTCTCATAATCCTCCAAAATGATAATTCAAGCATTCTGCTGCTGCTGCTAAGTCACTTCAGTTGTGTCCGACTCTGTACGACCCCATAGACGGCAGCCCACCAGGCTCCCCTCCCTGGGATTCTCCAGGCAAGAACACTGAAGTGGGTTGCCATTTCCTTCTCCAGTGCATGAAAGTGAAAAGTGAAAGTGAAGTCGCTCAGTCATGTCCGACCCTCAGCGACTCCATGGACTGCCGCCCACCAGGCTCCCCCATCTCTGGGATTCTCCAGGCAAGAGGACTGGAGTGGGTATTCTAGTTCACAGTATAAGCAGCAGCACTAGGTATCAGCTCTGTTCATTCTCTCAGGACTGAAGCTGGGCGTGTAGAATGGATGTGGTCTTCCTTTTGTTAGGATTAAACAAAATTCCGCATGTACATTTAGCAGAATGCCACATGCTCACTCGGTCTAAAGGGGAACCTTTTTCCCACTAAACATTTCATGTGGAACCTCGATTTTTCCTTCGCTCAGGTTCTACGCTGCCGAAATCATCCTTGGTCTGCAGTTTCTTCATTCCAAAGGAATTGTCTACAGGTAGGCTGGCTCTTCGGGAACAAGCCCTGGGATGTCGGGATTCCCTGCTCCGGGTGGTTTACTCATCGTGCTCAGGTGACGGGAAGCGGTCAGTGTGCTTTTGTGGCACAAAGTTCCACTCCCAGGCTTCCCGCCCAGAGTGATCGCCGACACTGATTTACCAACCAAGGAAGAAATTTCCCATCTCAAAGCCGAGGGGCTGTGACCTCATTCTGTTCTTTCTTTCCTTTTCTTCGCCCTCTCGCCTCCCTTTGTCTCGTTTCCTCCCGTTATTTTCTCTCTGGCATCTCACGGTTGCTTTCTCTCTGTCTCCTTTTCCTTCTTGCCTGTATCTGCCTGTTGAGTGTCCTCCTGGGTGAGGGCGGAGGGAAGTCCTTCCTTGAACACTCAAACACACCTGTGAAAACCTACATGCCTACACCTAGTCACTGTACCCAGGACGCGACGTGTCCCCTCTTTCTTGAGCGGATATCCATCCAGAACTTACTGTACACCATCATCTCACAACCTTCTTGGATAAAAGCTAATGTACTTTAGTGTCCATTTCTCAAGGCACACTTGAACTCATTTAACATACAAATCTTCAAGGGCTTAGTTATCTAGTTTCCAACTCCCTGCAGATTAGAGAGGGAGATAATTTGTTTATAAAAAAAGGAGCTAGACAGGATCCTGGCTGAGCAGCTGGAGGCCTGCACAGTGACCACGGTGAGAAGAGACAGCTGAGGACCCGACATAAAGGGGGAAAGCAGGACAAGCTCACAGCCCAGGAGGATGGGGTCACCTGCTTTCCTGTGACCAGTGCTCGGGAAGGACCCCGAGTCATTAGGAAAGGCTAAGTGACGCCCTGCACAAACTGCTGAAGACAGCAAACCGTATAATAATGTGGTTGAGAAGCACTCCATCTAGGATGGTCCGTACCAGTGCTTACAGAGTAGACTGAAACTCCGCCTGGGGAAACCTCTCTACTTCCAGGGGGTGCAGCCAAGTGTGGGCACCCTGTTTAGACCTGCCGAACCAGATGACTCGGGAGATTTCCACACTCATTTTTCTTAAGCAGTCTCTCTGACACCCTTTGGATATACTTTTGTATTCGGTGGGGGTCTGTCTACAAAACGATAGGTTAAAAATCTGACATGATTCTTTAATCTTCAGGAAATTGAGATCTGATCACCAGGATGGTGAAAACCCTGATCAGATTCCATGGTTTGTTTTTCTCCTTCTATATGAAATGCCTGCAATATCCCCAAAGTATACCTATACTGAGGCCCTCTAGATTGTATGGGATGGACGGATAGGAAAAGAGGGAGGAAAAACTAGGAAGATCAAAGAGAAGAGAGATCTTAGAGCTGAAAGGGACCTCATACCACCAAACCCCACATGCCCCAGTGCAGGCTGCTTCTCCACGTTCTGTCTCTTCATCTCTTGTAAATTACTGACACTTAGGACAAAAAGACAGTGAGGGTCCATGAGTGTCTTTAATATCATACATTGTTTGGGAAATCATGTTTTCTGAAGTGCCTTATGCGCCTCTAAGAAAGAACACTACATGTGTTTAGCAGTGTACTCACAAGACTGTAGGACATCCTGGGAAGTCATTGAATAATTTGAATGACTCAAATTATAAATTTGAGGGACATCACCTAGCAGGTACATGGACACTGAGATTGGCCTTCAGAAAATTTTCAGCCTACAAGGTACCTTGTAAACTGACTCACTGACACTCACTGGGCTCCCGAATTAACAAGGAGATTCTATTAGTTTCCCTTTTCTGTCCACTTATGATTAGTTTCAAAGGGTTGCCATAAGATTTAGCACAAATTTGATGACTTCAGCCAACAGAGTTTGTCCCCTCCCAGCTCTGGAGTCCCAAGGTCCAGAATCAAGGTGTCCACGGGGCCACACTTCCTCTGCGAGCTCTTGGGGAGGGTCCTTCTGGCCTTTCCCAGTTTCTGGTGGCCCCAGGGGTTCCCAGGCTTGGGGTGTCCCTCCCATCGTCCCTCAGCCTTCACCTCTGCCTGTGTCTCTTCCCTGTATGCCTTTCACATGGACACGTGACATTGGATTTAGGGACCACTCAGATAAACCGGGGCTTTCCTGGTGGATCACTGGCCTCCTGCCAGTGTGGAGACATGGGTTCTATCCCTGGGTCAGGAAGATTCCCTGGAGAAGGGAATCTACCCTTCTAGTATTCTACCCACTCTAGTATTCTTGCATGGAAAATCCACGGACAGAGGAGCCCAGTGGGCTACAGTTCATGGGATCACAAAGAGTCAGACACGACTAAGTGAGCAACAACAGATAATCGAAGATGACGTCATTTCAAGATCCTTCACTTGGTTACATCTGCAAATACTCTCTTTCCAAATAAGATCTCATTCATAAGGTCCTGGGGGTTAGGATAGAAACATCGTTGGTGGGGAGGGGGTACCTTAAACCCACTACACCTGGTAATTTGGACGGAGCACCCGCTGAACACACAGCCTCTGTTAAGCAGCATGTTGGGTACTGAAGCTATAGAAGTCCAGCCTCTGGATACCTGAGGAAGTCACTTTCTGGGTTTGTACTTTGTTTGGGGTTTTGGGGTTTTTTTGAAGGTGAAATATAAGTACATGAAAAGACACGAATAGCAAGGGAATAAGATTCTAATGAAGAGTGCCCAAGGGAGACTCTCAGACAGACATGCTCAGCCTAGGGTCCAAGGCAGAATATGAGAGGTCTGTGATCATGGGTGGGAGAAAAAAGTTTTCTTTTTCACTAGACTCCAACTTGACATTTCCCTCAAGTCTAAATACAGGCAACGCATCACAGTGAAAGTGGGTTTAATTCCAATGAAGGAACAAAGCCGAGGGCCTGCCTAAGGAGAAGACAGACGTATCGGAAGTGTGTAGTCCTCATTAATGAGAGCGTGATGGCATTTGAGTTTAGGATGGGAGAAACAGAACCGATACTGCTATGAATGTGAGATACACATTCCTGTACCGTGGGAACATCCATGCCTCTGCTCAGACAGACTGCCCATGAGGCATTGGTGCCGGAGGTTAGCACGCTGGTCCAGATGTAAGACGTCAGTTCTGGGGCAGCTGCTAGCAGCATCCACCCACCAGAACAGGACTGTATCCCCTGCTCTCTGTCCCCGGCTGATCCGCTCACACAAGGTGAGAAAGCACTGAAAGGGAACCGTTACTCAGGAGTTAATTGCAGCAGGCAATGAAGTGGTGAGGTAGTCAGCGGCTCGTGAGTAATTCATTCAACAAATATTTATGGAACGATCGCCACACGCCACACTCTTGTCAGAGCATTGCTGTACAGTGAGTAACGATACGCATTTTCACCCTCTTGAAGCTTAGAGTTTAACAAGAGAGAGAAATAGCGATGGCAACTTTAGAATGTGGATACTGATTATAAGCAATGTAAAACCTCAAACTCTTGCTTAAGCAGAAGCTAGGCCTCACTGAATGAATGGGCTTCCCAGGTGGCTCAGTGGAAAAGAATCCTCCTGCCAGTGCAGGAGACCTGGGTTTGATCCCTGGGTTGGGGAGATCCCCTGGAGAAGGAAATGGCAACCCACTCCAGTATTCTTGCCTGGAGAATCCCATGGACAGAGGAGCCTGGTGGGCTATACAGTCCATGGAGTTGCAACGAGTCAAACACAACTGAGCGACCGAGTAACAGCTACTCGTTAACAAGTGAGAAAGGGAAATGGGTAGCAGCCAGCCTTTTCCTTGATGAGTCGGGTTTATCTGCACCCCTATCTGCACAGAAGTGAACGCGTGTCGTGTTGTGTAATACTAAGTACCAGCTGACCCCAGACACACCAGGCTTCATTTCTGGAAGGCCCCTTTTAATATTGAGGGGTGCTGCTTTGCAGAGATGACACATGACCTTTAAGCATCCCCATCTCGGCACCTGCTCAGCCATTCATACAAGAAATACAGATGGAGCTCTTGAGACGGGCCAGGCACTGCACCGGGCGTAGAAGGTACAAGACTCTGTCAGAGTGAAGGAAAGAGAAGTCGCTCAGTCGTGTCCGACTCTGTGACCACATGGACCGTAACCTACCAGGCTCCTCCGTCCATGGGATTTTCCAGGCAAGAATACTGGTGTGGGTTGCCATTTCCTTCTCCAGGGGATCTTCCCGACCCAGGGATTGAATCCGGGTCTCCCGCATTGCAGGCAGACGCTTTACCGTCTGAGCCACCAGGAAGCCTGTCAGAGCTGGGCCCAGAAATAGCTTACCTGCCTGCGTGGGGCTATAACAGATTGAGCCCTGGGCAGAGACGCTGGTCACGGAGGAAACCATGGAGGAGAAGCAGTGAGCCCCTGAGCCATGCCGGGGATGAAGGGCTGAAAGGAGAGAGGAGGCCAGCGAAGCACCCACGGGTGGCCTTTCCAGCTGTGCTGGGAGAAGACGCGTGCATGTCCTGCTGCTCTGCCATCTTGATTTGAAAACCCCGATGGGACACTGAGGCCACCGTGTCCCGTCTTACACAGCAACCCCATGTCACCAAAACTGCCTTATTAAAGTGAGAACCTGCTTTGTTTTTCAGGGACCTGAAGCTGGATAACATCCTCTTAGACAAAGATGGACACATCAAAATCGCGGACTTCGGGATGTGCAAGGAGAACATGCTGGGAGACGCCAGGACCAACACCTTCTGTGGGACCCCCGACTACATTGCGCCAGAGGTAGGGTGCACCCCGCCCCTCCCCACCTCAGCACACCCCAGGCAAGTACTGTTGCTGCTGCCTCCCTGGAAAAACCAAAGGACTTTAAAGTGCTTTGGTGCCAGAGATGTGTTTGTTAATCCAAATACTTGACAAACGCAGCTGCACGAAGGCACTGCTAGTGTCTCCTGGCGGGTGGTACCAGCCCTGACTGCAGCATCTCGCAAAGCGTGAAGGACCCAGCAGGTCCATCCTGTCCTGGCTCCCCGCACCCCAGCCTTAAAATATATCCACCCTGCTCAGACCAACCGAAAGCAGCCACTGGAGAAGAGCCAGGTGGACCCTGAACAGGCTCTTGGGGCATCCACCTGCGTTCAGTGGCTTCGTTTGGGACTAGAAACGCCCAAGTTGTGGTTACCAGGCTGTGTCCCATGTGAGCCTGGAGAGCCCCACGTTCTTGTGTAAAATGAGAATACTTCTGTCTTGTGCTATTTCATCACATGGGAGAGCCTATGAACGTTTAAAAAAGAAACAAGCCATTGCTCTTGTATTCTGAGCCCCCGGAAGTGCAGCGTTTGCTCAAAAGGCATCCTTCAATCCTGCTTTGCCCACTGCCCTCCCCGCCCCCAGTTCTGGATTCCATGCCAGCTGCCCACCCGGGCAGATGAGAAAGACACCCCCTTGCCACGTGGTTCTTCTCGCACCATAAATTTGTCATCGTGGCTTTTCTGTCTTTGAATCTCTCTGCACTATTGGGTGATCACTCTAATGCCAGTGGCCGTTTCCTTCTTTTTAAAAAGTATTTATTTGGCTGCACCGCATCTTAGTTGAAGCATGCAGGATCTTTTTTTTTTTTTTTTAGTTGCATCACATGGGATCTAGTTCCCCAACCAGGGATTGAACCTGGGCGCCCCGCATTGGGAGTGGAGAGTCTCGGCCTCTGGACTACTAGGGAAGTCCCAGGACTGCTGCTTGTTCACTTTTTAGACATTTTATTTTGGAATAATTACAAATTCACAAGAAGCTTCCAAAAATAGTAAAGAAACATCACGCATACCTACTGTTCACCATTTCCCCTACCAATTCCATCTTCAATAGCTATGGTGCAATAGCAAAAGCAGGGCAGTGATGTTGGTACAGGTGTAGACGGTTCTGTTTTCTTGTCTTGTCGCTTGTGTGGATCAGTATATTCTTACTTTTATATCCAAGGATGGAGCACAAGGCTTGGCACATTAAGGTGTGCTAATAGAAACCTTTTCAAAGAGTGAATGAAGAATTGTTGATAAGTGTGTGAGTGCTGAGTGGTTGTTTGATAGACAGTGATGGGCCTCTGATTTCCAGGGCAAAACAAATTTAGCAACATATCCCTGTCATTGCCAAAGTAACAGCAGCATTTTCAATCTAGGAAACAGGAGACTCTGCCCTGCACGTATGTATTTAGTTTTGACTGCACCTTCTTGAAATGTGAGCTTGGCCTCTGGTGAGCAGACTGTGGCTCTAACTGCCCTGTCTACACATGCCTTATGCCCCGCCCTATCTTGGGCAGCCCTTCCTTTTCAGTCTCTTTTCTTTGGCATCTTCCAGAATTTAGCATCCGAGACTGGCTTCTCTCTGCAGCTTCAGACTCATCCTCTCACCTTCAGCCATGCTTGTCTTCACACAGCTCCACTCCTGGCCCTTTCTCCTCCCATACACTCTCCATGAGCAGCAGATGTGTGACTGTGATTTCGAATCACTGCAGCCATGCCCAGACGTCTTGTCCAAACCCGTATCTCTGTTTTCCTGCTGAGATCTCCAACTAACTGGCACAGGCCATTCAAACATAGCAGGTTCCAAACCTGTTCTCTGTGTTCTTTCTTGACCCTCCCAAATCCAAATGCCAAGACCCTCTAAATTTAGACCTCAGGACTTCACACATCTATTCTCATCCCTCCCCCATCTTGTGAATTAAGATCCGCCCCCGCCACACACCTTGATTCTTTTTTGATGCTCAGAGTGAATCCCTTTGTGAATCAAATACGAGCTTCTCCAGTCCCTCCCTGTCTGGGGCAAAACAAATTCAGCAGCAAATCCCTGTCCAGGACCTCAGCACCTCTGATTGGACCCCAGTGATGCCTTTTGACCTGGTTTTCTGCTCCAGGACCACCCAACAGCCAGTGCATCATTACATATTTTCACTTTTAGATCATCCTTCATCAGTTAAAAATGCATCACCAGCTTACGTGTATTTATTATACATTATCACCAGCTCGTCTGTTGCACAGAGTCAGACATGACTGAAGCGACTTAGTAACAGCAGCAGCAACAGTACAGCGTAAGTTCTAAAACATGCAGGAAAAGGATTTGGCTGAACTTAAGAGCAAATAGTCTTAAATAACTATGACTATTCATAGTACACTTTATGCTCTACTAAAATCATGAGGCTCGATAATTTTTAAAATCTCGGCTTAGTACTTTGTGATAGGCACTCAAAATACTGGTTCAGTTCAGTCGCTCAGTTGTGTCCGACTTTGTGACCCCATGGACTGCAGCACAACAGGCTTCCCTGTCCATCACCATCTGCCAGAGCTTGCTCAAACTCATGTCCATAGAGTTAGTGATGCCATCCAACCACCTCATCCTCTGTTGTCCCCTTCTCCTCCTGTCTTTCCCAGCATCAGAGTCTTTTCCAATGAGTCAGTTCTTTGTATCAGGCGACCAAAGTATTGGAGTTTCAGCTTCAGCATCAGTCCTTCCAGTGAATATTCAGGACTGATCTCCTTTAGGATGGACTGGTTGGATCTCCTTGCAGTCCAAGGGACTCTCAAGAGTCTTCTCCAACAACACAGTTCAAAAGCATCAGTTCTTCGGCACTCAGCTTTCTTTATGGTCCAATTCTCAAATCCGTACATGACTAATGGAAAAACCATAGCTTTGACCAGACGGACCTTTGTCAATAAAGTCATGTCTCTGCTTTTGAATATGCTGTCCAGGTTGGTCATAGCTTTTCTTCCAAGAAGCAAGCATCTTTTAGTTGCATGGCTGCAGGCACCACCTGCAGTGATCTTGGAGCCCAAGAAAATAAAGTCCCCCACTCTTTTCATTGTTCCCCATCTATCTTCCATGAAGTGATGGGACCAGAGGCCATGATCTTAGTTTTTTGAATGTTGAGTTTTAAGCCAATTTTTTCACTCTCCTCTTTCACTTTCATCAAGAGACTAGTTCTTCTTCAGTTTCTGCCGTAAGGGTGGTGTCATCTGCATATCTGAGGTTATTGATATTTCTCCCAGCAATCTTGATTCCAGCTTGTGCTTCATCCAGTCTGGCATTTTACTCTACATGTAAATTAAATAAGCAAGGTGACAATATACAGCCTTGACATACTCCTTTCCCATTTTGGAAACATGTTCCACTGTTCCATGCCTGGTTCTAACTATTGCTTTTTGACCCACATACAGATTTCTCAGGAGGCAGGTCAGGTGGTCTTGTATTCCCATCTCTTGAAGAATTTTCCACAGTTTATGGTGATCCACACAGTCAAAGGCATTGACATAGCCAGTAAAGCAGAAATAGATGTTATTCTGGAACTCTCTTGCGTTTTTGATGATCCAGCAGATGTTGGCAATTTGATCTCTGGTTCCTCTGCCTTTTCTAAAACCAGCTTGAACATCTGGAAGTTCTCAATTCACATACTGTTGAAGCCTAGCTTGGAGAATTTTAAGCACTATTTTGCTAGTGTGTGAGATGAATGCAATTGTGTGGTAGTTTGAGCATTCTTTGGCATTGCCTTTCTTTGGATTGGAATGAAAACTGACCTTTTCCAGTCCTGTGGCCACTGCTGAGTTTTCCAAACTTGCTGGCATATTGAGTGCAGCACTTCCACAGCATCATCTTTCAGGATTTGAAATAGCTCCACTGGAATTCCATCACCTCCACTAGCTTTGTTCATAGTGATGTTTCCTAAGGCCCACTTGACTTCATATTCCAGGATGACTCTAGGTGAGTGATCACACCATCGTGATTATCTGGGTCATGAAGATCTTTTTTGTACAGTTCTTCTGTGTATTCTTGCCACCTCTTCTGCTTCTGTTAGGTCCATACCATTTCTGTCCTTTATCGAGCCCATCTTTGCATGAAATGTTCCCTTGGTATCTCTAATTTTCCTGAAGAGATCTCGTCTTTCCCATTCTGCTGTTTTCCTCTATCTCTTTGCATTGATCCCTCAGGGTGACCTTCTTCTCTCTCCTTGCTGTTCTTAGGAACTCTGCCTTCAGATGGTTAGTTTCTTTCAGTTTCTGGTTTTAGTGGCTCATAGCTAGAAAAGAGCCCTCACAAAGACGCAGAGTAAGATAGATGCCGCAAAGTATAAGGCAAGGTTCATGGTTAAGAACAGTGGATGTAAGTCCAGAATTTACAACAGTGTTTTTGATACACCTGATTTAGCCAGCTTCCTACTATAACTAATGAGATGATCTTTTTCAGCCTGATGATAAAGTGACAAGGAGCTGGGATGACGAGTAAGGCCCCTGCACTGCCCTCTTTGGCTTTACATCAGTTAGCGTGGTCTTCATCCCAAGCCTCTTTGCAGGTAACTTTTTAAGGACCTGCCACGTTGTGAAAATGAGCTTAGTTCAAACAGAACCCAGCCATCCCCTTAACCAGGTCTACGACACAGATGAATCCACACCTTAGGACAGTAAGTCGTCGTAACAGACACACCTCTCGACGTGCTGAAAACAGATGCCCTGGCCGATACACCAGCAGCTCCTCCTGAGATGAGGCTTCTCGTTCTCCTCTCAGGAAACCTAGTCCTTGTTCGGGTCTCTAAACCAGGGCTCAGATGTCCCTCAATTTTCTTAAACTCGCAAAAATGCAGATTCTCATCTCTTCATCTACATCGTGTGGCCCCGTCTAGGTGACCCCTGGAGTGCCTGGAACCGAGGGCCCCTCCTCCACCACATCACCAGATTTCCTTTCCAGTGGGAAACCTGTCATGCCACGACTTTGAGCATCTTCAGGAGGTCCCCGTTATCGTCTGGTACAAGCCGAAACCCCGAGCGAAGGTCCTTAATCGTATGTCCTGAGAAGCCCAGCTTCCCTCCTCTCCCGTGGCCCTGAACCGGGCACTTGGGATCCTGGGTCTGATAGCCCCCACCTCCAGGGTCATCCTCTCCCTGAAGATGCTCCTGGCTTCTTACACTAAGCGGTGGTTTCCTCCTCTGTGCCCCCGCAGCACACATGTAATCGATTTGCCAGTAAACTGAATTTCGCACTGTTAAGGACCACTGTTTATCTGCCTCTATGTCTAGGCTCCTCCCCCACCACTCAGAGCATCTGTCGCCTGTTCCCTGAATGTCCACACCCAGCCCTGCACCTCAAATGCCCGTCTCTCAACCTGTCTGGATTCCCCCACCTCTGGGCCTCTTTTACACAAGAACACTCCCTAGCTTCCCCGTTTTCCGTCAAAACCCTACCCATTTTCCAAAGCTCCACACACACGCCATGCACGGGCCTTGGTGAAGTTTTTCCTTCATCTCACTCACTCTCCCCCGGGGACCCCAAAGATATGGGCAGAGATCCCAAAACACAAGAAGTTAAGGCATTCAGTGCAGTGTCAGGAATGATGCGTGAAAAAGCTGACTGTGCTCCTGCAAATCAGGGAACAGTCCCAGCAGTCCATGCCTCCTGGGGTCTTCTCAAAACCTCCCTTGTCCCCTGTCACCGCTATAAGACCGAGGGTCTGACGTATAATTGGAGGTCTACACTCATTTTGACAAAGAATAGGAAAACAGTAAAATAAGGAGACACCCTACTTTCTAACACCTACCAGCCACTTAGTCAGGAATTTTAATACAGAGAAGGTGCTCCCTGGAGAAGGGAGGAGTCATGCTGAGTGGGGCCACTGGAGGTCACTTGGTTTTCTAAGAACACTTCCTCTGCTGTGTATATCACCCGGTGAGCCATGTGCAGACCTCACATTACTAGCTTCACAAGGCAGATGGAATTGCAGCTCTCCTTTGCTCTAAGAGAGAAAGAGGGACTCTGACATGAACTGGTAACATTATGATTACCTGTATTATTTTGAGCAAAGATGGGGAGGACACGAGACAAAAGACAGCATGGCCAAGAGAAGGAATCAGGGTCTGAGATGCAAAGGGGGCCGCTCCAGCCAGTGTTTCTCCACCAGTTTCTTTAAAAATATAGACTAGTTTGAGCATGACTAAGTTAGAGCAAAGTTTCAATCCTGGAGACAACATTATAATGGAAAAGGAACATTGTATAGTAAGATCCCCAAAGACCAGGGTTCGGAACATAGCTCTTGACTAACCAGGAGACCTTAAGGAAGACGTGAAGACCCTCCCAGGGTCCAGTCACTGTCCTTTGGTAAACAAGGATAAGAGGACCTACCCCAGACGTTCTGTCAGTAACACACAAAGTAGGGGGAAACGCCCAGTACCCGTCACAGACGTTTGCAGATTTTCTGTTCATACCATGAATAACTGAGTTGGCATTGTGCTTCTTTCTCCTAACTTAAGACTGAAACTCGTTATCACCTAGCCCTGGCAGACTGAATTCCCACCTTAACTGTCTCCTGTCTTCCACATTTATTTTCGTTAATCCAACAGAAATGAAGCTGTGTACCAGGATGTGATGCTCAGAGCGGCTTCTGGTTGCCCTGGGCTCCCCCTTGTGGCATGTCCTGGAAATTGCACCTGAACCGGTCCCCACTTGAGGCAAAGGCCCCTGAACTAAGACTGTGCTGTGTGTGCTCATCTTTATTTTATCATTCTCCCTAGGTCTGCTTTTACACTGTTCCTTAAGGTTATTTTTTGAACTTTAAGATAACTTTGGTGTTCAAATATTAAGGCCAGTAGATAGCATTTTTATCCTGGAAGTCAGTGGCAGATTGAAAAATTCTGTTTGCAACTTGATCTTTATTTTTTGCAAATATCTATCAGCTTGTTGTCCTAGTCTGTCTCAGCATAGTCACAAAATTTGACTGTTCGTAACCATGACTGCTTAGGTTTAAGGGGTGGACTTGGTCAACCTCCTTGGCTGCTTGGTTAGCTACAAAAACTTTATGTAAAGACTCAGGACCATTTGCTTAGGTTGCTTAGTCACTCACTCATGTTCAACTCTTTGTGAATCTTTGGACTGTAGCCCACCAGGGTCCTCTCTCCATGGGATTCTCATGGTAAGAATACTGGAGTGGGTTGCCATTTCTTCCTCCAGGGGATCCTCCCAACTCAAGGACTGAACTTGTGTCTCCTGTGTCTCCTGCGTTACAGGCAGATTCTTTACCCAACAAGCGATCAGGGAAGCCCCAGCGCGTCACAGAAAGTCCGTAAAATCCATGGGTTTGGTTTAGAGGCACTGAAGGGCATAGACACACACCAGCTCTCCTGGGCTAAATCTGTCACCCACATGCTCCCGTCTCAGATGGGCAGATGAAGGGTGATGGTACAATTTCGCTGTTTCGCTTAGGTGGGGGATAAAAGAGGTTGATCTCAAAAATATTTGCTTAGTTTGGGCACTGCCCACCCATTTCTACCCAATCATTAACTTCTCAAAAATCGTTTTCAGTGTCATCTTTGCTAAAACCGCACTCTGTCCTTGTGAGTTATATCCTGGGTGGCTTTGAAAAATCCATGCAAGGTTTGAGTCAACCTCATTTTTATTCTCTGTGTCTTTGCCTCCTGGTCACACAGATCCTCCTGGGTCAGAAGTACAACCACTCTGTGGACTGGTGGTCCTTCGGTGTCCTCCTCTACGAGATGCTAGTAGGTCAGTCCCCTTTCCACGGGCAGGATGAAGAGGAGCTTTTCCACTCCATCCGCATGGACAATCCCTTTTACCCGCGATGGCTCGAGAAGGAGGCGAAGGATCTTTTAGTGAAGGTAAGAAGTGAAGTCAAGGAGACTTTTGTAAGATTAGCACTAGGTTTTCTGATCATAAGATGTTATGGAAAGACTGGAATAAACTTTTTGACCAACCCAATACATAGTAAACAATAATTGTTCTGAGCTAGCCTTAAAGGGGATGGTTGCCATCTGTTTTAACTGAGGCACCAATAGGATGAACATGAGCTATCAAAATGAGTGTAAGATAGACCCTCACATGCATAATTTACAAAAGAAATCTCCAGCAACAATCCCTATGCAGTCTATTCTGTCCACCTGAAACTGTAAAATTCCTAGAAGAAAACAGACTTCATCGACATCAGTCTTAGCAATATTTTGGGGGATCTGGCTCTATAAGCAAGGGAAACAAAAGCAAAAAAATAATATGCGACGGCATCAAACTAAAAAGCTTCTGCACAGCAAACGAAATCATCAAAATGAAAACTTTGAATGGGAGAAGATACTTGCAAATCATGTGTCTAATAAGGGATTAATATCCAAAATACATAAAGAAATCATACAACTCAACAACAAACAACTCAATTTTTAAATGGGCAAAGGAGGATCTGAATAAACGGTTTCTCAAAGACATACAGGTAGCTAATATGTCCATGAAAAGACGCTTAACATCACTCACCAGGGAAACGCAAGTCAGAACTACAGTGAGCTGTCATCTCGTACCTGTCTGAATGGCTGTTATCAAGAAGGCAAGAAATAAGTACTGATGAGGATGTGCAGAAAAGGGAACCTCATGCACTGTTGTTGGGAATGTAAATCGATAGGTACACTGTGGGAAACAGTATGGAGATTCATCAAAAAGTTAGGAATAGAACTGCCATGCACTCATATGGTCTTCCACTTTGGTTATTCATTTGAATGACACGGAAACGCTAATTGGGAAATATATATGCACCCCTGTGTTCACTGCAGCGTCGTTTACAATAGCCAAGATACGGAAGCAACCTAAACGTTTATCCATGGATGAGCAGGGGAAGCTAGGCTGTGTGCGAGATGTGTATAATGGAGTATTACTCAGCCATGAAGATGAAATGTTGCCATTTACAACACCATGGATGGATCTAGGGGGCATTGTAGGTAGTGAAATCAGTCAGTCAGAGAGAGACAAGTACCATGTGCTTTCACTCATGTGAAATCTAAGGAAACACACAAAACAAGCACAATGAAATACAAACAAGCTCATGGATACAAAGAACAGATGCGTGATTCCCAGAAGAGAAGAGGGTTAGGGGACTGGGCAAAAACAGATGAAGGCGGATCAAGTCTGTGGTGATGGGTGGTAATGAGACCTCAGGGGTGATCGCTCTATAACGTGTACAGATTATAACGCTGATCCTGAAACGCAATTGAGAATCTCCCCCTTACCCTGGATGAAGATGTGGATAAGATGTGTGGCTTTCTGCTCATTCTTAGACAAAAGAAAAAGTTCCTGTCACTCCTAAGTCAGAAAACACTGTCTCTGCTGAGAAATTAAAGCCGTCCTGGCCAAGATAAAAGTCATTACATCAGTCCTAACTTGAGAGCAAAGACTTCCAGCTCCCTTTCCTCCGGCCAGGTTCACGGCTGGCAGCTGCTCACTTCTGGAGAAGAGAGTGTGGTCACAGAGTACCAACTGTGTGCGCTTTCCCTTCGTCTCCAACTCTTGGGTTTCTGCTTCAGACTGAACACAGCAAGAGGGCAGAGAGATTATGAAGAGAAAGAACTGCTCTTGTATGCCTGGGGGCTGCCTGCTCTTTGAATCTGACGGGTTTTAAAGCTAAGACTTTGGAAGTTCCCTGGTGGCCCAGTAGTTAGGACTCGGTGCATTCACAATGCAGAGAGCCCAGGTTCAATCCCTGGTCAGGGAACTAAGATCCCACAAGCCACATGACATGGCCAAAAAAAAAAGAAAAAGATAAAGCCAAGGCTTTGTATGGGATTCTACCAGGTGTCTTGGAAATGCCTGTAATTGGAGACAATTTGCAATGAAGCCCTTGAGACTCAGGCTGCTGAATTCATCCCTCAACCCAACTTCTGTATGAAACCTTAAGCCAGCAACACTCCATGTGGGAGAGACTCCTGCTGAGCAGAGTCCAGGGGCTGTCCAGATGGACGCAGGCCAGCCCTCCTGCCACATTCCTGACGCGAGTCCACAGGAGACACTGATGTATTTTTCACCCGGAACCCTTGATACTGCAGGCTCTTATCATCTTAGCAGCGATCTCCAGAATTTACTATCAAAGCAGGAGTCAGACCTCACCCGCGACAGACCAGACTTAAGCCTTGGCAGGCTTCCCTGGTGGCTCAGTGGTAAAGAATCTGCCTGCCAATGCAGGAGACACAGGTTCGAGTCCTGGTCTGGAGGATCCCACATACTGTGGAGCAGCTGAGCTCACGCAGCACAGCTACTGAGCCCACGCAGCACAGCTACTGAGCCCGTGAGCCCATGGCCGCAGCAAGAGAAGCCGCCGCAGCACAGCTAGAGAGCACCCCACTCACTGCAGCCAGAGAAGAGCCTGCAATGAAGGCCCAGCACAGCCAAAAGCAAACAAAAGTAAGAAAGGAGATTACTTAAGAGAAAAAAAGAACCAGAACCCAGTGCTACAGACTCCAAGATCACTAACCATGCACCAGGAGAGCCCAGGGAATCAGTCCATTGCACAGACACACGATGCACGGGAAAGCCAACTGCAGATTTAAACTTCAAGTTCTCCTCTTTTGAAGATGCAAAACACCAGTACAGTGTGATTGCAGTAAGTTGTAAAAAAAGAAAGAAACTCATGCTCATACAACATGCTAATTACATATCATGATAAGCACCTACATTTACTGAGCTGGTCCAGCAACTATGTGGATCAAAAAGACCCACAAGTGTTAACCAAGAGCCAGCAGATCTAAGAAGAACTGCAAATGCAGGTGTTTTGAACAAAACAGAGTTTTGATTTCTGACAACTCATATCAGCTAGCTAAAATAAAAAGTCATTTAGGGAAATAATTTCTAGCTCTGCTCTTCTTATAATGAAAAGGGGATGAGAATAGGATCTTTCAACATCAGATGTTATCAGTGGTTTTAAATCCAAACTTAGAAGATTATCCGGCCTATCTTTTTTTCACCAGTCTCCTTTTTTCTCATGAAGAACTGCTCAGAATTAAATTTAAACTGCATAATACACTTCAGCCTCTCATCCGACTGTCAGCTGGACTAGGATGTTTCATATGTAGAGGCGGCTGTGGAGTTCTCCCTGAGGAATCAAGGTCTTGAATCTGAAGTGCTGACAGAGCCCCCAGAGGAGCCCCAGCCCAAGGTTGATGGTATTTAAAAATCTGAACCGGTACACCTTCAGCTTGCACTTTCTGATGGATCCAAACAGGCAGTAAACTTAGAAAACTCCCCAAATGACCAATCAAGTTCCCTTTTAATGACTGAACAACACATCTATAAAATGAAAACTAATTTCAAAATTAACCAATTTAAAAAAAAGATGACAACAGTAAAAATTAGTTACAAGCATGGAATGTAAACAATTTTGCTTTTCCATAATGGCAGCTTCAGGCACTGTGACAGTTGGTACATTTATTTTACACCCTGGCTCTTGGAAGGAGTTAATTGAGGTATGTTGGTTGGTTCCAGCTGCTGTAACAAAACACCATAGACTAGGCGAATTAAACAGCAGAAATTTACTTACATTTCTGAAGGCTTGGGAATCCAAGGTCTGGGCCTGGCGGGGCGGTTTCTGGTGAGAACCCCCTGCCTGCAGGCACTGTGTTCTCGCGTGACAACTCTGACACCTCCTCTTATAAGGACTCGCCTATCAGATCAGCTCCACCCTCATGAGCTCATTATCCTTAAGCATCTCCTTACTCCCAGTTCACCCACACTAGAGGCTAGGGATTCATACACGGATTTTGAAGGGACATGGTTCAATCCATAGCATGAAGGCTGCCCTCCAAAGGCCTGGACTGTCAGAACTCACTAGAAAAAGAAAGCGAGGAAAAGGCTTGGGGGGTCTGAAGCTGACATTGCAGCTACCTTTTCCATAAAGCTGAACACCTGTGCCTCCAAACCCAGCTCCTCCTAGCTCAGCAGAGGAGACGCCCTGGCAAGGATGCAGTGAGGGTGTAACCCAGCCCAGGCGGAGATGATGGGAGTAAGTCCACAGAAAGACACTAGGGTCGGGGTGGTTTCCAAGGAGAGGAAGATTGAGGAGGAGGAAAGGATTGCTTCCTGTTGGAGGAGGAAAGATGCGGTGAAAAGTGCAAGATGGAAACTAATTTTATCAGCTCAGCTCCCAGAACCTGGGAGAACTATCTAGAGCAAGGGCATGGGCCTTTTACTTACTAACGTCAAGTTTCCATCTTTTAATTACTCAGCAATTAAAAGGACAGAGCTATTGAGTCACCAAATAAGCAAAGGACCTTAAAGTGAAAAGAAGAAAAAGTCAGTCTCTGTAGGTCACGTACTGTATGAGCCCACGTCTGTAACATTCTTGAGAGGACAACACTGTGAGTTGTAAACCGGATTAGTGGCTCCCGGGTGTTAGGGATCGCGGCGGCAGGGGAGTGACCACAAGGGGAACCCCACGGGAGATCTTTGTGGTGGTACAGCAGTCCTGTATCCCGTCTGTCTTCACGGCCGCGCAGACCTCCGCGTGTGAAGCAGCGCGCAGGACGAGGCGCCTACATTGTGCGTGTGTCGGCCTCCTGCACCGTCGTCGTATTACGATGGAAGCGCTCGGGGAGACCAGGCAAAGGCGCCCAGGACCCGCCTCTACTCTCTTTGCAACTTCCTGTGAATCTACGTGTATGATCTGAATGTTTGCGTGCTCCCAGAGCCTCACATGTTTCAGCCCTCAAACTCACAAAGTGACGTTATAGGTCGTGAGGCCTTTGAGGGGCAATTAGGTTTACATGGGGTCATGAGGGTGGGGTCCTCAAGGTGGGATTAGTGTCCTTACAAAAAGACGGAGAGAAAAGAGATCGCTCCCTCCAAACACGTGCGCCAAGAAAAGGCCACGTGAGCCCGTGGCAAGAAGACGGCCACCTCCAGGCCAGGACGAGAGGTCTTACCGGAAACTGACCATGTCAGTACCTTCTGGACTTCCCACCCTCAGAATCACAAGAAACAAACGTCTGCTGTTTAAGCCTCCCAGGCTGGGGCATTTTGTTACAGCAGACTGAGGCCCTGTAATTATTTCAAAATAAAAAGTTTAAAAACAAAACTAAATCTAAAGCTAAATTCTAGCAAATACCCTTCTCTGCTTTAAAAAAAAGTCACCTGCAGAGTTTCAGTGGCAGGGGAAAGATTTACTGTGAATGTAGAAAGTGAATTTTCTTGTTGAATAGAGCGGGAACAAAGACAATTAAGGATAAAGAAGGGGAAGAAAAAGAACCAGTTGTTGAAAGAGGTTTTGAATCCATGTGGAGGAATCTGGGCTCATTCTTTCTCATGTGAGCAAGTAGAATGTCCATGTCCTTGCTCCGTGGGAAGATCTCCCAGGTTCTAGGAGCTGGGCTGATAAAAATTGGTTTCCATTTTGCGATGTGCTGATTGTAAGACTGGCCTCTAGTTTCATCTCTGCATCTCTTTTGCTCTATGATTTTAATCCAACAGCCCTCACATCCTTGAGCTCCCTTTTCTGTAAAAATCAAAGGTATACTAATGAATCATTTTGAGAGAAACTCCCTCTAGGGAGTTACACCTAATGTTGTGAGACCCAGAAGTAATGGATCCTCTGAAAAAGGTGGGCAGAGCATTCACTGGCCTCTGTAACAGCAGTGGTGTCTGCACCGGGCTCCACCCTCTAGTCCGGCAAGGGCGTGGATGCATGTAGTGCGCGGAACAAACGCATGTCAGGAGAGGCTGTGCCCCAGCGAGAGTTACAGCTGGGAAAGGGGACCACTGACAAAACCGGAAGACAGACTACGAGGGAGAGGGAACGTTTGCAGACGGTATGATCAACGAGGGGTTAATAGCCAGCATACGTGAACAACTCACACAATTCAGCATCAAAAGAAAAACAACCCAATTTAAAAATGGGCAGAATTTATCTCTGGGCTTTCTATTTTGTTCCGTTGATCTGTATTCCTGTCTTTGTGCCCGTACCATATTACTCAGCCATTAAAAAGAATACATTTGAACCAGTTCTAATGAGGTGGATGGAAACTGGAGCCTATGATACAGAGTGAAGTAAGCCAGAAAGAAAAACTCCAATACAGTATACTAACGCATGCATATGGAATTTAGAAAGATGGTAACGATAATCCTGTACGCAAGATGGCAAAAGAGACACAGGTGTAGAGAACAGTCTTCTGGACTCTGGGAGAGGGAGAGGGTGGGATGATTTGGGAGAATGGCATTGAAACATGTATAATATCATATGTGAAACGAATCACCAGTCCATGTTCAATGCATGATACTGGATGCTTGGGGCTGGTGCACTGGGATGACCCAGAAGGATGGTACGGGGAGGGAGGTGGGAGGGGAGTTCAGGATGGGGAACACATGTACACCCGTGGTGGATTCATGTTGATGTATGGCAAAACCAATACAATATTGTAAAGTAATTAGCCTCCAATTAAAATAAATAAATTTACATAATGAAAAACAAACAAACAAAAAAAAATGGGCAGAAGACCTTTTCCAAAGAAGAAATGAGGATGGTCAAGAGGCACATGAAAAGATGCTCAACATCACTAGTCATCAAGGAAACACAAATCAAAACCACAACGAGATGTCACCTCATACCTGTCAGAATGTCTATTGCAAAAAGACAACAAATAAAAAACGTTGGTGAGGAAGTAGAGAAGAGGAAGCTCTCCTGCACTGTTGGTGAGAATGGAAATTGGTGCAGCCATTATGGAAAACAGCATGGAGGTTCCTCAAAAAACTAAAAATATTTATAATAGCAAAGACGTGGAAGCAACACCTGAGACTCATCAATGACAAATGAATAAAGAAGATGTTTTATATATGTATATATATGCACATATATACATGCACACACAATGTCATGCATACATACACACACACACACATCCAATATAATACTGTTTAGCCATACGGAAGAAAGAAATTTTGTCATTTGCAACAACATGAATGGACTTAGAGGGCGTTATGCTAAGTGAAAATAAGTCAGACCTTGTCACAAAGGGTTGGACAGGTCTGAGCAACTAACACTTTCACAGAAAGGTAAATACTGTATCACTTATATGTGGAATCTTAAAAGTACAGCAAACTAGTGAATATAGCGAAAAAGCAGCAGACCCACCAACACAGAGAGCTGGTGGTTACCAGCAGGGAGGAGGGTGGGGAAACACAGGGTTGGGAGGGGAGGCACAAACTCTCAGGTGCAAGATGGGCTAGAAGGATGTATTATTCAGCATGGGGAATACAGCCAATGTTTTGTAATAACTAAATGAAAAGTAAACTTTAAAACTTGTGGGGAATGTCTTCTTTAAGGTTTAAAGAATTAGAGCGGGAACACGGCTGTCCAGTTGACGGTGGCCAGAGACACGCCCCTTTCTTCCTCATTTATTCATCCAGGATGTCCTGTCTGTCTGGAAAATGATGAAACACTATAGATCCCAGACAGAAACACCTCTCCCTTTAGTAGAAAGAGCCGTCTGAGGAGGGACTGAGGTTGGAGGGGAGATTCCAGTGGCAGATGCAAAGCCTGGGGGTCGAGGGGAGGGGGCCATCTGCAGTGTCCCAGCACTGCTTTCTTGCCCAGACAGTCGAATACGTTTAAACAAACTCCAGCTGCATCCTGGCCGTTTATGTAAGAGATGTGCTTTTTCCTACAAATGTAAACCACACTTGTGACAGCTTCTATGGACGAAATCAAACCTTTCTCTGTAAGCATTTATTCCTCTGGTGCAGCCTCCCCTGTGGCAGAGATGATGACTGCCCACAAGGTCAACGAGCATCTTCAGGACCAGGGTGGGGAGGATCAGCTGCAGGGCAGAGATGATAATTTACTCATCTGTGCAAAACTAGAAAGGATTTGGAGTCCTGAAGCTGGAGATCATATTACCTTCTCATTATTCCTTTTATCTTCTAATTTTTTTTTAACCTTTCACAGGTATATCTGCTAGGCTCAGAAAACTCTTTCTCATGATTCTCTTGGAACAAACTCCCCATGTTACTGGGGGAATGAACAGAAAACTAGTGTGTGCACACTTGGCCTCAGGCAGCTGTTATACTTCTAACCTGATTCCCTGAAGCATTTAATTATAACAACACGAGGCTAAGCTTTTCCTTAGAGCATGAGTGTGACCCTAAGAAAGCAGCTTTGTAAGAAATCAAACTCGGTTGATGGCAGTCAACCAAACAACAAACACACACGCTGGTCACTTACCCTCTGCTGGTGTGTTTTGCAGACCAGGAATTAGCGCACACCTGCGTGTGTGTGTTGTTGTAACCCACAGAACAGATCTGTAAGGAGGATTCACTCACCTTACTGATGAGGAACCTGACTCAGAGCCTCTGTGACTTGCTGGCGGCCTCATGAATAACACAGGGCAAAGCTGATTTCTATCGAGGTCTAGATAATTTAAAAAAATAGCATTTCTAGAGCAAAGCTCAGACTCTGGAATATTCAGTAGACCTGTTGCCACTAGTTTGACTTGAGTCGATAGTTTAAGACAGTTGTAGAAAAAGAAGGCTCTGAAATCGGGTGGCAAGAGCCAAACCCCTCTCCTAGTGGAGTCAAGCCTTGTGGTCCAGGCTTCTTGCATCTGAAGAGCCTGGTTCATCCCATGAGAAGTAACTGCTCCCTTTCTGCTCCCTTTCAGCTCTTCGTAAGAGAGCCTGAGAAGCGGCTGGGGGTGAGGGGAGACATCCGTCAGCACCCCTTGTTTCGGGAGATCAACTGGGAAGAGTTGGAAAGGAAGGAGATCAACCCGCCATTCAGACCTAAAGTGGTAAGGGGCCCCCGGGACCCTGAGGTCCTGCCAGCACCGTCCTCACGTCACACCCAGGCTGCCTGGACCCTGACTCCCCACCCACCCTCTGGGGTGCTGTTCTTGGAAGAAAATCTTCTTTAACCATAATCAGGCTATGGGGCTGGGGAGGGGGATGTAACTCATTTACTGTGTCCTCAAATGTAGCTGCGTAAAGAATGGACCACTGAGTACACAGGCCTTAGACCGAATATGTGTGTGGACAGGTAACCCTGAGATGCAATGTGGAGCTTTGCACGGATGCATTCAGGCTTTCAGGGTCAAGTCTGTGTGACCCAAACCTGAGCATAAACCCTGCCTCCTTTAACAGGAATTTTGGAGCCATGTGTTCTGTGATATTTGTGAAATTTTCCCTGACACGTGTCATCTGGTCATGTAACTACAGACCCTAATGGTAATTGGTAGATTTTTTTTCATGTAAGAAGTAAGGTGGTGCTTAGAAAAAGACAGGTCTCTAAATTCCCACTGGCAAGAGTCACCAACCTTCCTGAGCAAGGGCAGAACTTCCTGGGTCACTGTAAATGAAGCCAAGTTGAGATAAAGTATCTTCTGAAGGTAGATGGTATGTGACGGGACATATGAATGCACCTGAACAATTACGACTCAGCAACTTCACTTTCACTTTGCGCTTTCATGCATCGGAGAAGGAAATGGCAACCCACTCCAGTGTTCTTGCCTGGAGAATCCCGGGGACAGGGGAGCCTGGTGGGCTGCCGTCTGTGGGGTCACACAGAGTCGGACACGACTGAGTGACTTAGCAGCAACAGCAGCAGCAGGATGGTCACTTTCCTGTTATGTACATTTTACTGCAATTTTTAATGTTTTTATCATGGTAAAAGTCACATAATATAAAAACATACTATTTCGACCACATTTCACTGTTCAGTGGCACTAAGGACATTCACAAGGTTGTGCAACCCTCACCATCATCCACCCTCCTGAGTTTTGCACCTTCCTCAACTGAAACTCTGTCCCTGTTAAACACAAACTCCCCAGTAGTATGTATATACAATGGAATGTTACTCAGCCATAAAAAGGAGCAAAATTGTGTCATTTGCAGAGACATGGATGGAACTAGAGACTATATCATAGAGTGAAGCCAGAAAAACAAACGTCGTATATTAACACAAATATGTGGAATTTAAACAATGTGCAGGTGAACCTATTTGCAAACAGAAACACAGACCCATGTATTTGTAGAGAGCAAACATATAGATTCCAAGGGGGTGGGGAGAGTGGGGTAGACTGGGAGATTAGGATAGACATACTTATCACAATTTTTTTTTTTTTAAGAGTAAAGCAAAGTGGTGCATTTGCCAGCTCTACCCTCATTCCTGGTGATTCTGAGAATAAGATAGCAGTGACCTGGGCAAATATGAGCCATCTTTGCACCAGGTGGCACAGGCTTGTGGATTTCAAAACACTGCATTTACTCTAGAAAATGTCTTCTGTCGTTACTTATGGTGGTGGATGGCCAGTCAGGGCAGTGTGTCCCCGAGCCAGGAAGAGTTAGTCATTCTCAACATTTTCCAAGGGTCCTACAGGGCTGGCCCCGAGCAGTCTTCTTATTTGTAACAGCACCATTTCTAATACACAGGTTAATAATTTAGAGAGTAATTTCTGCCTTGTTCCAGCTCATCAGGGCAATGTCCTTTGTCTTGACTTCCATGAGAGACTATGATGTTTTCTGCACAAAAAGATCGGACCTTTGATCTACTCTTTCCTTGTGGAATGATTCCAGATGCTTCCCATAGGAAGGCATTTCCGTGACCTGCAGTCTAAGCAGGTGTTTGTGGGCAAAGGCCAGAGAACTGTTGACCTCAGCAGCTCTGGGGGCCCCTTAAGAGTGGAAGGGCTGACTCTTTAAGTCATGCTCGTATACGGGTGAGATTGCGTAATGGTTGCTGTTAATCTTAGAAAGTGGAAGCGCACACCATACTGAGCCGTATTTGTGAATAGGTCTGTTATTGGTCATGGGCACCAGTAGATCGGGTGGCGTGAAGGGAGGCCATCTTAATCTGTCTTGTCTGTGGAAGACAGCCCAAGAGGTTTAATAGTAAAATTAGCATGGGATTCTTTTCCCATTCAGGCCATTAAAGAGTAGAGTTCCCTGTGCTATACAGTAGATCCTTATGAGGAATCTAAAAAGAGAGTAGTATTTTATGTTTATATATATATATATATATAACTGATTCACTTTGCTATACACTTGAAACTAACACATTGTAAATCAGTTATACAGCAATACAATGTTTCAATAAAAAAATAAAATGACTTAAAAATAAGATGATTGTAGGTAAGGGGATGAACAGTAGGGAAGGATGTTGACAGAACAAGAATGTGTAATCTGCAAAACTCCTCCCCTCCTTCACTCCCAACCCCAACCCCTACCTCCCACTACTTCTCTACCCAGGGTCACCTGTAGATTAAAAAATCAGAGGTCAGACTGGGGCTGACCATTTTCTGAAGGTTGCCAATCCTGCCTCACGTAAACTTATTTGAATGTGCAACTCATAGAATCCCTCTGTATGCATTTATTATACTGTTGATAACACTGATGATCCAGGGTCTGAGAGACAGTCAATAAAACTCCCATATGATCAGCTGTAAGTGTTACTTTATTTGCAGATGCCAGCTTTTTCACATGCAGAGTATAGCCTTGATGGTGAAAACAAAGATAACGAGTTCAGTGGCTGATCTTCTCTTTTTCTCCCCACCACTTAAACTCTGATCCAGAAATCGCCATACGACTGCAGCAATTTCGACAAGGAGT
Source organism: Ovis canadensis (assembly GCF_042477335.2). NCBI lineage: Eukaryota > Metazoa > Chordata > Mammalia > Artiodactyla > Bovidae > Ovis > Ovis canadensis. The sequence goes on along the minus strand of NC_091257.1, from coordinate 26,571,888 downwards.
TCCTGAATGAGAAGCCCCGGCTGTCATTCGCAGACAGGGCGCTGATCAACAGCATGGACCAGAACATGTTCCGGAACTTTTCCTTCATGAACCCAGGGATGGAGAAGCTGATATCCTGACCTCGCCTCTCCGGAGGATTTGCCCTCTTCCCTCTGTGAACTGGTTCAAGCGGACACTCCTTGGGTTCCTTTTCAACTTGGAAAAGAAAAGAAACACTCACCCATAGAGGCTGAGCCCCTGGGAGCTCCTCAGCAGCTTTGTCTATAGCAGAAACTAGCTCTGCTTCACTGATGACTGTGGCCAGTCTTGAAGTTAGTTTCTTACTCACTGTAGCTATTTACTTGAAGATGGCTCTCCATGCTGTGAAAGATCTGAAAACTGAACTCTGCTCTGAGTTATGACTCTTCACCTGGGCACCAGCTACTGGTCCATGACCTACGTGTTGACTCAAGAAGCATAATCTGAACCTCTCAAGACCGAAGACAGCACATGGCCTGGCGTAGCACTGGATTCCATTCAGCCACAGACAAGTCACCACTAACCCATTTCATCCTGTTCACACCTGTGCAAGTGTAAGGGGGAAGGGGTGGGGGAAGCCCTGAATAGGGTCTTACAGGAACTCTTCATAATAAACATAGCTTATAAGTTGAGATTTACAAATCCATTCATTCTGATTAGCGAGGAAATTCATGGGAGAAAGGAAGGTGGAGAGTGTTGGTGTCATTGATATGAAAGGTTGATTTGACCCCTACTCTTGTTATCTTGTCAACATAGAAATTAGAATCCAATGAAGATTTAGTCACAGAATCATTTTACTCCTGCCAATAAAACTTTCCCACCCATCCATTCTCAGCTGATTTCCGCATCGGCGGCAGTTTCTCATTATCATCCTCACATTAGAACAGGAGAAAAAAATGAAATGTGTAATTCTTCTAGGGAAAAGAAATCCCATTCCTTTATGATACCGTTACTGATGTTTTGATGACTCGTAAATCTCTTGAGAGAGACATCTTTCAGGATAAACACCCATGCATGCTGTTCACAGTGATCTTATTTAATAAGAATTCTAGCTATACCTGTTTAAAGTATCTGTGTTGTTTGTATATTCTGATAAAATGTTATGACTTCATGACAAAGAGATGGATACATAAAAATGGAATGAAAGAAAGATGCCTCTTCATAGTTTTAATTCCCTACTCATCCCCCTCACCCCCAACTTGGTTCTGTTTGGGTTATCATCTGTTTAGCTATCACTGAGGTGGTTTTAAATTTTGAGAATCATTCAAAATCCTCAACCAGAAGAGAGACTCAGATAACCCTGAAGTTATTGGTATTATATTTCTCTTTCTCTTTCCTACAAGATTTCTTTTTCCACTCACTTTCCAACATACTTTATTCCAAATTCCCTACACAGTGTTCCAAGGACCTGTGGGATCAGGTCTTTAGTTTTACACTCTCAACTTTGCTCCAGTGACTTCAGTCATAGTGGTCTCCCCATCACGTTGGACGTAGTTCTGCCTCAGGGCCTTTGCACTTCCTGTTCTCAGCACCTGGGATGCTCTTCCCTCCAATAAGATTCTTTGAAAGAATGATCTCCAACACCCGAATTCAGCTCTGCCTCCTAACCTCTCTCCTGACACTGCTTCCTCCAATGACAGCCTTCTTTCCTGTTCTTATGGAATGTGCTCGATCCTTATCTACCTCTCTGCAACTTTTGATATGAAGTTTAATACAAACTGTTTAATCTCCAGCCCCATAGATGTTCTGACCTTTCCTCTTTCACCACCTCCATCTTTGATTAACTCCCCACCTCTAGCTGGCCCCACTCCCTCCTTCTTCCCCAAATCACCTCTGAGGCCCCTCCCCACATTTTTGTTTAACATAGTTTTCTCTTATCCCATGCCTTTAAGGATCCTCAATGCAATCATCTCAATCCTCATCTCCAGTTTCAGCTCTCTGCCAGGCTTCACGCAGGTTCCATTAACATGTCCTGTTTTCTTAAGATCTTTCTATCTCTTACTTCCTAATTCTAATAACAGCAGCACCATCATGGACCTGGTCATCCAGGCTCAGAGCCACAGAGTTCTTGTCAACTATCTGCTCTCCCTTTCTAACCTCCCTCCCTCTCCCTTCTATAAAATCCTTTTGAATCTGCCTCTGCAGTCTCTCCAAATACATACGTATCTCTCCTCTCTCCCCTGCTAATCGTGCCTGGATTATTTAATAGTCTGTGAACCAGTGTTCCCATCTTAAGTCTGTCCACATTTTAATTCACATGTACAATATATAAACTGTAGGGTGGGAATAACTTTTCCTCTACCCTCTTATGTTCTGTGCCCAAGGGCCTGTGAAAGTTGACAAAAGCCCAATGAGCAAGAGAAGTGTACTTTTATCTATGTGTATAACGTGTGTACATGTGGGAGAGCTCCGTGATGAGGCACTCAAAACAGTGGTTATGATTTGGGGCTTAATAGCTAACTTGCCAGAGGAAAGGGAGGAAAAGGAAAAGTCTCCAATGGGAAGAGCAAATAGGTTTCAGGAGATCAGAGTTTGCGGAGGTGGGTTTACCCTTTGTCTTACTCCTGGGATCAGACACACACCAAAGAAGGAATCTATGGTGGTTCTCACTTCTCTGAAGTGTCTGCATTTAGTTAGTTAAAGGAAGCTCTAGAAAGGCCTCTTTCTGCCTCTACTGCATCTCAAATAGCTTAAAATAATTTTTTACTGTTTATGAAAAAAATAATTTTTACTATTTACGAAATGTAAAAGTACTATCTTCAGAAATCAAGGTTTTTATACCATGCCCTTATATTCATAATGTTGTGCAGGCTTCCCTGGTTAAACCCCATTCAAGGCGCCCTATCCTGTCCCCAGACACCCTCTCTACCATCCCCTCTTGCCTCTGCCCTCCACTCATCTGTACTCCCATCACTCCAGATAGTTCTTAGCACTGCCTGTGAACCCCCATTGCTTCCTGCCTCTGGGCCTCCCTGAGGCTAGTTTTTCTGCCCAGATTGTCCCCATCCCACAAGTTCATGTCCTCCTGTCGCTCAGGTCTGCTATGAGGAGCCTTCTTTTCCTTGCTGGCCGCCAACCCAAGCTGGTGTATCTCTTGCCCCTTTAAGCTTCCATTCCACTGGATTTCTCTCCACATCTCCAACACACTCACCATTTTCCATCAAGCTCTAAAGACATCTGCTTTGCCTCTGTGAAGTTTACAGTCTCACTTCCCACGTTTCCTTTGTATATTCAGGCTGAAAAGGAGCTGTCAGGCAGTTGAGTAAGGGATGTATGTCACAGTGTGTGAACAGTGACCCCTCAAAAGATACGTCCCCCAGTACCTGCCAGCATGACCTCATCTGGAAAAGGGGTCTTGGCACATCTCTTTAATTAAGTTAAAGATCTCAAGATGAGAGCGTCCTAGATTTTGTAGGGCTAGACCCGAAAGCCAACGTCAGGTGTCCTTATAAGAAACACAGGGAGAAGGGGCGGCTGGGGGCAGAGACAGGAGTGAGGCAGCCACAGGCTCAGGAACACCCAGGGCTGCGAAAAGTTGGGAGAGGCCAGGACGGAGCCGCCTCTAGAGCCTACAGAGGGAGTGTGGCCTGCCAGCACCCTGGCTGACCTTCTGGCCTCCAAAACCTAGAGAGGGCTTCCCGGGTGGTGCGGTGGTAAAGAATCTTTCAGCAAATGCAGGAGTCAGGCATGACTGAGCTACTGAGCACACACGCAGGCCCCTCCTAAACTGAGGGAGAGTACATCTGGGTCATTTTCAAGTCAACCAGCCTATGGTCACGACAGCAGCTGCAGGAAATGGATGCTCTGTTCAGGGAAGCCAGCAGTGGGTGTGCTGGGAGAGGGCAATGGTGAGGTTCAGACTATCCTGTCTCTGATACAGACAGGGCCCTCCCCACCCAGACCAGACCCTTACATCCCTTCTCCTGCAGCAACACCTCCACCGTCTCTCAGCTCCTTGTCATGTTCTGACTCTTGCCTGTGTGTTTCTCTCGTCACCTCGTTTCTCTCGCCAGCTCCTTCCCTCTCTGGCCTCCAATATCCTCTCTGACTGCAGAGCTCATGGTTTTTCCACACACACAGGAAGAGGCCTCTGTCCGGCTCTCGATTTTTGACTTTGGCAGCTGTTTCTTCCTGCCGGTGGAACATCCGCACTGTGGTTTATAAACCTGTCAATATTGTCAGAGAAAAGACCCAGAGACACTGGTGAATGCACAGGAAGGCTGTCTATTTAAGGAGGACTATCGCGATGGGCGTAGGGACCAGCATAGGAGCGGGGAGCTGCATGGGAAAGTGAGGGTTTACAGACAAGAAACGGGGGGGCAGGGCAGTGGATGGAAAATTACTAAGAAACAGCAGGGGGAAGAGGAGCTTCTGGCTGATCCGACCTAGCAGGATTCTTGCAGAAGGCAGGCCAGGTGAGCAGACCTCACCTAGGGGATAAGGGATCACATGGCAAGAGTGGGGATTCTGGTTAAACTGATGTCACAAGATTCTTGCTAAAATTGGACGATGCAGAGACACAGAAGCCCCAAAGTTATGCTTACTTGAAAAAGATTTCAGGGAGGCTGAGTACAGTATCATCAAGGAGAGAGTCTCTGTTGGCATTCAGAGCAAAGATCCCAGCTGCAGCCGCGAGGGCTTCGGGATTACCACCAGTCCAGCCTTCCTCTTTCCATGCCAGAACTACTTCCATGTGGTCCCGAGAGCTTGCTACCCTCCCTGCTGTGAACATGACTGTAGAGAAGAGATCGGCTCCTAGGACCCCTTGTGTCAGCTGAGACGTGCTGAGAGCATGAGGAGCTGTGGAGAGCCGGCGGGATTGGGAACCAGAGAGACCTGAGCTCAAGCCCCAGCTCTGCCATGGTAAACTTCGCAGCCTCACTTAACTTCCTGGATGAGGCTTTCTCGCCCATAACATGGAGCTCATTGTCCACTATGAGACTGGGAGATGCTCCCGCACGGGGCAGGGGAGTAGGGGAGCGGGGAGAGTCAGTGGATGCTTCCTAGTGAGAGTCACTGGAACTTTTCAAGTTGATCATGAGCATGAGGGTATCCATCCATTCATCCACCCATCACATCTATCTATCATCTATCTATATCTCAGCTATTGATATATCAATATATTGATAGATATTAATAGGTGTGATGGATGAATGGATGCATAAATAGAGATGTTAGTGTCACTGATCAGAAAAGTACATCAAAGTCAACTGTGCAGATGCTACAAACATTTGGATAAAGAATTTGAAGGTCATTCTACAGGCAAACTGAAGACACTGAAATTATGCCAACAAAGCACGACAAAATCCTCAAAGCAGAGCCACTAGAAGCATACATTTAAATTTTTTTAATTAAAATAGAGTTTTCTGCCACCCTGGAAGTGAATTTTCTGCAATGAAGACCCATTCAGATTCTTCTATGTGTACAATCATATTATCTGAGTTGGAAAATATCAGTAAGATGGAGTACCAAGAGGCCTCAGCCCTTGCACCTCAAAAACAAGAATCTAACAACTACTCACTGAGGAAAAGAGCTCTGGAGAGATAAGAAGCCATAACAAGCCGTGTGTATGTGCTAAGTCACTTCAGTCATGTCTCTTTGAGACCCTATGGACTGTAAGCCTCCAGGCTCCTCTGTCCATGGGATTCTCCAAGAAAAAAAACACTGGAGTGTGTTGTCACTGAAGCTGTAAAAAGCCAGTGGAGGGGAAAACTGGGGATGGCCACATAGAAAGCTACAGAAGGTGTTTAACTGTGTCTCCCCTCCTCAGACTGGTGCAGTTCAGCACCAAGAGGATCCCTGCAGCCACAACTTCTCTGTTTTGGGGCCCAGCGGCCCAGCTCACCACTGCAGGGGTGGATAGTGGTTAATATCCAAAACACTATACATAAGGAACTCATGTAACAAAGACCCTTGAGAGTCCCTTGGACTGCAAGGAGATCAAACCAGTCAGTCAATCCTAAAGGAAATCAATCCTGAATATTCATTGGAAGGACTGATGCTGAAGCTGAAGCTCCAATACTTTGGCTACCTGATATAAAGAACTGACTCACTGGAAAAGACTCTGATGCTGGGAAAGATTGAAGGCAGGAGGAGAAGGGGATGACAGAGGATGAGATGGTTGGATGGCATCACTGACTCAATGGACATGAGTTTGAGCAAGCTCCAGGAGTTGGTGATGCACAGGGAAGCCTGGTGTGCTGCAGTCCATGGGGTCACAGAGAGTCAGACACGAGAGCAACTGAACAATGAACAACATACAACTCAATAGCCAAAAACAAGTTAAAGTGGGCAAAATATCTAAATAGACAGTTCCCCAAAGAAGGCACACAGTTGACCAACAGGTCTATGAACAGATGCTCAACCTCATTCATCATCAAGGAAATGCAAACCAGAACCTCAAAGAGCTATCACCTCACCTGTCGGAATGGCCATCATCAAAATGAAAAGAAGGACGTGTCAGCAAGGATGTGGAAGGAAGGGGACCCTTGTGTACTGTGGTGGGAATGTAAATTGGTGTAGCCTCTCTGGAGAACAGCATGGAGGCTCCTCAAAAAATTAAAAACAGAACTTAAGTAGAATATGATCCAGCTGTTCCACTTCCGGGTATATACCCAAAGGAAATGAAATCAGTATCTTGAAGAGATATTTGAACTCCGTCATTCCCTGCAGCGTTGTTGACAATGGCCTAGGCGTGGAAGCAACCTAAATGCCCTAGGTAGATAAAGAAAAGTGTGGGGTACGTATATAAGGGAATATTAGTCAACTTTAAAAAAGAAATCCTGCCACTTGCAATAACATGGCTGAAGCGGGGGGATATGATACAAAGTGAAGTAAGCCAAAGACAAATACTCTATGGCCTCACGTATATGTGGAATCTAAAACAGTCAAGACTCATAGAAGCAGAGAGTAGCAGGGTTGCCAGGGGCTGGGGGAGGGGAAATGGGGAGATACAGGTCAAGAGGTACAGAGCTGCAGTCACGCAAGGCGAATATACTGTGGAAATCTAATGTATAGCCTTGTGATTACAGGTAACAGTACCACGTAGCACACTTGAAATTTGCTAAGACAGGAGATCTTTCGTGTTCTCACCACAAAAAAGAGGCAAGTATGTCAGAAAATGGGTAAGTTAATCAGCTCAACTGGTGACCATCCCATAAGGTACATGTGTACCAGAACATCAAATTGTACACCCAGCAGGCACACAGTGTTTGTCAATTATACCTCAATAAAGCCGGAGAATTTTTTTACTTAAAAAAAAAAAACACCTCAAAGTATAATTACAGTCAGGTAAGTAACCTCTATATATTAAACAAGCCTTAAATGGGCTTCCCTTGTAGCTTAGTTGGTAAAGAATCTGCCTGCAGTGCAGGAGACCTGGGTTTGATCCTTGGGTTGGGAAGATCCCCCAGAGAAGCAAATGGCAACCCACTTCAGTATCCTTGCCTAGAGAATCCCATGGACAGAGGAGCCTGGTGAGCTGCAGTCCATGGGGTCACAAAGAGTCAGGCATGACTGAGCCACTAACACTTACTTACTTATGCACGCATGCTTCATGGGAAATGAATGCAAATGGCCAGCAGTTGGAACATTCTTTAGTACTGCCCTTCTTGGGAATTGGGATGAAGATAGAGGGTGACAGAAGATGAGATGGTTGGATAGCATCACTGATTCAATGGACATGAACTTGGGCAAAGTCCAGGAGATGGTGAGGGCCAGAGAGGCCTGGCGTGCTTCAGTCCATGGGGTTGCAGAGTCAGACACGACATGGCGACTGAACAACAACAACTCACGTGTTGGTTTTTTTTTTTTTTTTGGTCAGAAAGTTTTATTTAATGAATGAAGGTACATGTGTGTCTCTTAAACTCTTTGTACTAGCAGGTCCACAAGGCATCAGGGCTAGAAATGTTGAGTCACTTTTTATGGAGGTAAAGTGCTGCACTCAATCTGCCAGCAAATTTGGAAAACTCAGCAGTGGCCACAGGACTGGAAAAGGTCAGTTTTCATTTCAGTCCCCAAAAAACGCAATGCCAAAGAATGATCAAACTACCGCAAAATTGCATTCATCTCGCTAGTAAAGTAATGCTCAAAATTCCCCAAGCCAGGCTTTAGCAATATGTGAACCATGAACTTCCACATGTTCAAGCTGGTTTTAGAAAAGGCAGAAGAACCAGAGATCAAATTGCCAACATCCACTGGATCATCGAAAAAGCAAGAGATTTCAAAAAACACATCTATTTGTGCTTTACTGACTATGCCAAAGCCTTTGACTGTCGATCATAATAAACTGTGGAAAATTCTGAAAGAGACCAGACCACCTGACCTGCCTCTTGAGAAACCTATATGCAGGTCAGGAAGCAACAGTTAGAACTGGACATGGAACAACAGACTGGTTCCAGATAGGAAAAGGAGTATGTCAAGGCTGTATATTGTCACCCTGCTTATTTAACTTATATTCAGAGTACATCATAGAAATGCTGGGCTGGAAGAAGCACAAGCTGTAATCAAGATTGCTGGGAGAAATATCAATAACCTCAGATATGCAGATGACACCACCCTTATGGCAGAAAGTGAAGAGGAACTAAAAAGCCTCTTGATGAAAGTGAAAGAGGAGAGTGAAAAAGTTGGCTTAAAACTCAACATTCAGAAAACAAAGATCATGGCATCTGGTCCCATCATGTCATGGGATATAGATGGGGAAACAGTGGAAACAGTGGCTGACTTTATTTTGGGGCGCTCCAAAGTCACTGCAGATGGTGATTGCAGCCATGAAATTAAAAGACACTTACTCCTTGGAAGAAAAGTTATGACCAATCTAGATAGCATATTAAAAAGTAGAGATATTACTTTGCCAACAAAGGTCCGTCTAGTCAAGGCTATGGTTTTTCCTGTGGTCATGTATGGATGTGAGGGTTGGACTGTGAAGAAAGCTGAGCGCTGAAGAATTGATGCTTTTGAACTGTGGTGTTGGAGAAGACTCTTGAGAGTCCCTTGGACTGCAAGGAGATCCAACCAGTTCATTCTGAGGGAGATCAGCCCTGGGTGTTCATTGGGAGGACCGATGCTAAAGCTGCAACTCCAATACTTTGGCCACCTCATGTGAAGAGTTGACTCATTGGAAAAGACCCTGAGGCTGGGAGGGATTGTGGGCAGGAGGAGAAGGGGACGACCAAGGATGAGATAGCTGGATGGCATCACTGACTCGATGAACGTGAGTTTTAGTGAACTCTGGGAGTCGGTGATGGACAAGGAGGCCTGGTGTGCTGCGATTCATGCGGTCGCAAAGAGTCAGACACGACTGAGTGACTGAACTGAACTGAACTGATTCTTTGCTCATGGGGGCTTTTCCCCTCTGCCTGCCTGTTACGCCGTCAACATTTCTATCTTGAACCTACGACTCACCTCCTCAGCCGATCCTACCCTCACAGCACACAGCAGAGCCATCCTCACTGCCCCCAGGGACTTGCCCAGAACTCTCGACCCTCGGTACTTACTTAGTAAGAAAAAGTACACATGTGCCCTGTTCACCAATGGCTCAGGGTAAAGAATTTGCCTGCCACGCAGGAGACACAGGAGATCGGGTTTGATCCCAGGAAGACCCCCTGGAGAAGGCAATGGCAACCCACTCCAGCATGCTTGCCTGGAGAATTCCATGGACAGAGGAACCTTGCTGGCTACAGTCCATGGGGTTGCAAAGAGTCGAACACAGCTCAGCACACACACAGATGTCCTGTTCACCAAGCTGTTAGAGCCTGCTTAGCCATTCCCTTCTGGTTTAAAAAGACATTCAACTCAGAGTCACTTTATTTTTTTTGAGCTCGAGTCTAGCAAGAGATCAGAAGTTTCTATTAAAGCTTTTATACTTTTCTCAGAATTCAACTCCTTGAGCTATATGTTGGCTAATCCCTTTCAGTGTTTCCAGGTCAGAGGGGCCAGAAAAACACACTCATGATCAACACTTGCTCCAAAGTTTCAACAAGGTAGCCATCATGGTTCTTTGGCTCCTGCAATAACTGGAATTAAGAAAAAGAAGTCCACTTAGAGAATAAACTGGTGGTTGTCAAGGAGGAGGGGAGTAGGAGATGGGTGCACCAGGAGGTAGGGGCTAGGAGATGCAAACTCTTCTATACAGAATGACTATATAAGGTCCTACTGTATAGCATAGTGAACTGTATTCAATATCCTGTAATGAACCATAATGGAAAAGAATATGAAAAAGTGTGTGTGTGTGTGTGTGTGTATGTGTGTGTATAATTGAATCTCTTTGCTGCACAGAAGTAACTGACACGCTGTAAATCAACTATATATTAATAAAATTCTGAAATAAGAAAACAATGTCCCAGACATCTAAAGCACTTGTCAGAGGACTGCTGGTGGAAGGTCTTGCAAGAAATAGCATAGGGTTAGAACAGCAAATACTTCCCTTCGAGAAGCCAAATGGCCTGGGCTGTGACTTGGCTGTGTGAACACCTCCGTTTGTGCTGTGTAAATGGGCCTAGTCTCCCAACCTGCCTTGTGGACGCACCACTTGAGTTCTGAGCAGTGCGAAGAGGTGCTGCCCAGGTGTCTGCCAGTCCCAGGGGAATTATCTGCTATCCTTTCAAATGCGGGGTTGGGGGGACTTGTCCTGGTCTCCAAACGTGTTCCAGGCTACTTCTCCGAAAATGTCTAAGAACAGGGCAAGAGGGAGGAGGGAACACCCTGTACTCCCACTAAAACAAGCAACTCAATGACACAACCAATGTCAGAACAAGCTCTCCAGGGGCAAATGTGACCAATAACACTGCTAAAGGGCCTCTTAAAGCTAGTTGTGCTGTTGTTCACTGTTACCTGATTGCATGCCCACAGACGGCTCCAGGCAGCATCTGAGTCTACCTAAAGACAGTCACCCCTCTTCATGTGTCTCTTGCAGGCTTTGCACCCAAGCTCATCTATGACAGAGCAGAGTGCATTACCCAGGGTGGGGTCAGTGTTCAGGCGATAAATCCCGAGAAGTTTACAAGGGCTGTTTGCAGACTGCATCCATTCTGACTGGCCGGTGCCCATGCTGTCAGGGTGTTTAGATATTTTGAACCTCAATCCTGAACGTGGGTAAATGGGATGGAGGAATGATACCCACTTGGCAATAAAGGCCTGTAAGTTTCCTTTCTTCGACCATTAAAATTCAGAATCTAGGAAGCAACCTAAATGTCCATCAAGAGAGGAATGGGTAAAGATGTGGTATATATGTGTGATGGATATATTGCTCGGCCATGAAAAGGAGCAGACTGGCTTATTTGTAGCGATGTGAATGGACCTAGAGACTCTCACACAAAGTCAGTCAGAGAAAAACAAATAGTGTATGTCAATGCATATATATGGAGTCAAGAAAAATGATGCAGAGGGACCTATTTGCAAACTGTAAATAGACACACAAACGTAGAGAACCAATGTATGGGGGCAAGGGGAAGGGATGGGATGGATTAGGAGATTGGGATTAACACATACACACTACTGGCAGTATATATAAAATAGGTAACAAATGAGAACCTATTGTACCGCACAGGGAACTCTATTCAGTGCCCTGTGATGACCTAAATGGGAAGGACACCCCAAAGAGAGGGCATTTATGTATGTCTTATAACCGATTCACTTTTCTATACAGCAGAAACTAACACAACATTGTAAAGCAAATATATTCCAATAAAAATTAATTTTAAAAATTCAGAATCTAACCAACCACGTAAAAGTAGATAACACAGCTGTTTTTAAAATGAGCACAGAACCAGCAGTCCTGTGATTACTAATCCTGTTTTGAATCAGCTTACCATTCTCCTCCAAAACCACCTTACTATGCCACTCAGAGGGTACCCCACCACCCCGCTAGAGACAGACCACATCAAAATGGCAACACACGGAACGAAGAGCCAGCCGACACGTTTCACGGTGGAGGAGGACATCAATGTCAGAATCTTGGCTGTTATAAAAGTATTTCAAATGGTTCCATCCCATGTGTTTTTGTAAAAAATTGTGGAGCACAACAATAAAAATCCATGCTACCAAATTATCCATTACCAGTGTGTGGGGGGGAGGGGGGCTGTCTAGGCCTTGTTTTCAGAGTTTTCCCACCAGACATCCACCACCCAATTTCTCTAGATATTATCATCCTACTATTTTTTTTCCAATCATATTTCTATTCCCTGCCAAATATGTGGCTTCAGAATGTGGTGCTTAATCACTCAGTTGTGTCCGACTGTTTGTGACCCCGCAAATGGTAGCCCACAAGACTCCTCGGTTCCAGAGGATTGCCAAGCAAGAATACCGGAGTGTGTTGCCATTTCCTTCTCCATGGTGGGGTTTGGTGACACAAGATGTATTTCTTGTGATTCTTAGTTGCTACCCTAACCCATTGTGCAACTGGAAATTCTTCTGGCACTCTATCTAAAATAAAGTCTGATGGGGCTTTCCTGGCAGTCCAGTGGCTAAGTATCTGCCTTGCAATGCAGGAAATGTGGGTTTGACACCTCCTAGGAGCACTAAGATCCCACATGCCTCAGGGCAACTAAGCCTGGGCCCCGCGTGACACAATGAAGATCCACGTGCCACAACTAAGGCCTGACACAGCCAAATAAGCAAATGAAAATAAATAACAAAAATAATAATTATATAAATAATGTCCAGCACCTTACATTTCTAAATCAGACCAGTCTTGAATAAGACAAGACAAAGAAGGAAATAAACTTAATTAAAAGTGAAGTAACTGCCAAGACCAAGTAGCAGACCATCCAACTGAAGGAAATCAGGAAATCTGTAGGGGATGGATTATTTATGTAGAGTTTCATTTCAGAAGAGTAACGAAGACACTGAAAGCATTGGCTTATCCATAACTAGGGTGCTCCTACCCACTGCTCAGCGAGGGAGGTGAAGTGAGGGGGGAAACTGTGTTGGTCTGTCTGATCTTAGGCTAGGAAAGACTATGCGGAGAAAGCCAAGTTAATTATGTGCTGGGGGTCAAAAACCTAAAAAAATGACTAAAATGAAGGAACAATCAGGTAAAGTCAGCGTCCCCAGCTTCAAACTAACCTATGGTGCAGCCACTCTGATGACTTTTTTTTTTTTTGCATTTTTTGTACCATAATGACCTACAGGAATAACCTACAAATGCATATGAACAGCAGACTTATGAAAATTCTGATGAGGAAAACAAAATACTGCAGGGGGCCAAGGGCTTGGGATGCACCGGATACCTCTTAAGACAGTAATAAAAGCAGGCTGATGGTCCGACAGGTGTGCCGTGAAATGACCATGACCTCATTGAGGCTACTATTTTTTTAATGGACACTCTGCTGTAATGAACACTGAGAACCTCACCGAATGAGGAGAAAATAGGTGCCTGTTCTCAGAAGCACAGGTGCAGATGTTGGGGTCCCTTGTTCTGAAAGGTAAGACTCCAGAGCTCCAGATCCATGGGAAGGCAATACTGCTCTTTCCTGGCTCCTGATGGAAAGCTCGGATGGTTGCCAAACGCGCCCACCTCAAGGAGGAAGAGGGTGGAGGATGGCCTGCAAGGAATTGCAGCAGGGAGGGAAGCATGTAGACGGAGGACTGGAAATGCGTGGGTCATCTGTTCTGAAACGGCTCTGCTTCTAGTTCACTGCGAAACTCTGAACAAGTCATTCAGTCATCAGGGGCCTCAAAATGAGGGAGGGTCAGAAAGATGCTATCTCAGGGCCCTTTTAGTTTGAGCATTTTCTGGTTCTAACCTGAACCGAAATCCTGAGCAGCCACAAAGGTTGGTGAGCAATACTTTCCACACACAAACACTCCCCGAGTCCACCCTTTGCAGGCATGAGGGCACCTGTGGGCCCCCTCTTCCCCTCTTGGCACCCCCTTCCTCAACCTGGGCCCCTGCACGCACCCTGCCCAGGTACCCAGTTTCACCGCTGCCCAGAGACCCCCACCAGGACCCCAGCAGGAGACACTTCTGAGAATCGGCTCTCAGAAACAGTAACAGCCAACTCTGCATTCCCCTCCACGGTGGCCAAAATCATGTCAAATTCATAATCAAGTTTTAACAAATGGTGAATCTGTTGGATGACTAACGATATTACTACTTACTTCCTATTTTAGAGTGTACAAAGGACTTACACATCAAACTCTTTTCTTACAAAAGCCTTCTGAAATTTGACTGTAAATGTATCTGTTTGATAGGTGAGGAATCAGGACTTCCCTGGTGGTCCAGTGGCTAAGACTCCATGCTCCCAATGTAAGGGGCCTGGGTTCAATCCCTAGTCAGGGAACTAGATCCCACAGGTTGCAACTAAGAGTTCACATGCCGCAAATAAGACCTAGCAGAGCCAAATAAATAAATATTTGGGGGAACTCAACCTGGTGCTCTGTGACAACCTAGAAGAGTAGGAGGCGGGAAGGAGGTTCACAAAGGAGGGAACATATGTATACCTATAGCTGCTTCATGTTGTTGCTTGGCAGAAACCAACTCTGCATTTATCTATCCTCCAATTAACTTAAAAAAAAAAAAAAGAAAGGTTAGGAATCTGAAACTAGAGACACAGAAAATAGTCACCAAGTGGAGACTAGAACCCAGATCTCTCAGCATCCAATCTTGCTTTGTTCCAGACTATACTCAGCCTTCCTGCTGTATCTCCCCATCAGGGCTAGAAAAACTTTTACACCAACTCTCAGGGTCAGAAGTCACACCTGGTCTCGCCTGTTCCACATCTAGGGAAAAGAGACATGGAGAGATGGTCTCATGGAGGCCTGGCCATCTTACCACACCCCTAACTCTCTCCCATGCTGTACTTCCACGTATACTCAATCTTGCCAACAGAAAGGAGAACTTTTCCTTGAGTCCAGTCAAAGGTATTGGGAAAGAGACATCTGGGTTTCTTTTAGGAAGACATGGACTCACGAGTTCAGCTGTTCTAAGGGATCTTTCCCTGCTCATGTGGACAAATGAGGAGGCAAGGGTATTTCCTGTGCAAAAGATGTGAGCCGTTAAGGGTGATGCTATTTTTAGGTGTGAAAAGTTAAACAATTATATTATAAAATAAATAAAATTTTAAAAACATACAGTTTAAAAACCTTTACACCTTTTACACCAAAAGAAATGGGTTCTTAAAGAAGTTACTCTCTAGGGTTTGGTCCTTGGTTTGGAAGTTGTGGGGTTTTTTGTTTTTTTTTTTTAAAGAATCTTGGTCCAGGGCTGGTGATGCTGTGCCAGTTTCTTAACTTGCTTGTTAGGAGGACCACCTGGCGCAGCTGCTTGGCTGGGGCTTTGCCCAGCGATGCTGAGGTATAGAAGCGGCAGCTGGGCACGGGCAGCCAGAGGGACGGGCCCTTTGCACACGTCCAGAAAGTGCAGCTACAGATTTCAGGATTCAGAGTGTCTGTCCTGCCCAGGACTCCTAGGAGAAGAGGCATCAGCTTTTATCACCCGCCCAGCCCAGGAAACGCCAGGATCCAGTCAGACAGCCCAAGACAAGGCTGGCTTCTCCTGCCAGTCCATCCTGTTTACTTACCCTCTTCCGATTTGGGAGAGAGGGCAGAGGGCAGAAACCATGGTTACTGAGCCAGAAAAGACGACAGAAGCCTGGGGAAGCGACAAAGCCTGGAGAGGAACCCTGCCTGTTTCTTTCCTTCTCACCCATGCGGCGCACTCAGCCCACCTGAACCAGAGGAGAGAGAACACATGCTCTGGACAGATTTGCCATTATCTCATGTCAGATGGTAAAGAATCTGCCTGCAATGCGGGAGACCTGGGTTCGATCCCTGGGAAGATCCCTTGAAGGAGGGCACGGTGACCCACTCCAGTATTCTTGCCTGGAGAAACCCCATGGACAGAGAAGCCTGGCAGGCTGCAGTCCATGGGGTCGCAGAGGGTCAGACACAACTAAGTGACTAAGCACAGCACACAGCACGTGGCGCCCCAGGTGGCACGAGGGGTAAAGAACCTGTCTGCCAATGCAGGAGACATAAGAGACTCGGGTTTGATCCCTGGGTCCAGAAGAACTCCTGGAGGAGAGCATGGCAACCCAATCCAGTATTCTTGCCTGGAGAATCCCATGGACAGAGGAGCCTGGCGGATTGCAGTCCATGGCATCGCAAAGAGCTGGACACGACTGAAGAGACTCAGCATGCATGCATGACACCACACAGTTAAGTTGCTGAAATGAGGCTCAAGGGAAGATAACAAGTGACCAGAGGACATTTTCAATCACCTGAAAATAACCAGAAAAGTCACAGGACCTAGGAGATTTCAGAAGCTGGAACAATTAGCCCCACAAAGCAGGTCTGAATGGATGGTAGGCCAAAAATAATAAGAAATGGTTCTTGTTTCGTTTTACCCTGAGTTCTGTTTCTTTACACGTAAACATGTATTGAAGCCAAGATAAGGTTGCACGTGGCATCACAGTACCCGTGAGAGATCTCGGCTGCATCAGTGACCTGCCTTTTGTCACCGACCCTGCCACCCTGGAAGGGGCTTAATAAATATTTGCTCAATGAAGGAATGCATTGGACCATAGGTGAGCACCCAGCTATGATCACCCATCAGTGTGTGTGGCTGGTTGACAATAAGGCTTGGTGGGAATTATTTTGCCCAACAGGGACTGATTAATCTTTGCTATCAGATTCTCTGTCTTGGGGAATTTTAGGAAGACGCAGAAACCGGTGGAGCAAGAGAGGAAGTGTCAAACCAGAGGCCACGTGGGAGCAAAAGGGATGAATAGCAGAAGGTGGGAGGTAGAGAGCAACCAGAGAGGCAGTGAAGGAGGACACGGTCTGTCCCCCTTAACCCCTGGAGTAGTGACCAAGAGCCAACAACCTGTCCTGTGTGCACCTGGAGTGGCTCTAACATCCCGGAATTATCGAGGGGTCCGTAGGCTGCGCAGTATTTTGAAGTCAGCCCTGGGGTCAACCTTGTGTAGGTACTTAACTCACAAAACCCACTCTCACTCACTCTGGGGGCCATCTTGGCAGAGGAGGGGCCCGCAGTCAGAAGGCGGGCCTGGAACTGAACCGCTTGGACGCCGCCATTCCTGCAGCGATGCTGGCTGGTCTCCATGAAGGCTGACAATGGGGAAGAGTCCTGGCTGTCTGTTTCTCCATGTTTTCCCCAAAGCCCTGAGCCCAGAGAGTCCTGAGTGTGTCTCTGGGGTGGGTGTGTGTGTATGTGAGTGAGAGAAAGACTGAGATTATCTAAGTCCTTACACATCAAACCACATAGCTATTAGCATCAGATAAGCTGACTCACGGTTCCCTGCATACCTACTGTGTATTCCTGGCCCAGAACTTTCACTCATGTTCTCCTACCAGCCTGAAAGGCCCTCTCACATCTTTTAAACAACCTCAAAACCAACTGACCTCCCGGCAAGGCCCAGCTGAAGCTCCAACCTCCTGCACGATGTATTTGCAGCCGCATCAGGAGACACTGCTTGAAGACACTCCCTCCACATTCTGCCTTTTAATTTGACAAGAGTTGAAAGCAGGCTTGAACAACCAGAGCCCAGAGATCCTTGGGGCTGGAGTAGTCACCCCCCAAGGCAATTTGTGAACAGCCCAGGACTCACTGTCAGAGAGGTGCACTTAGAGGGTGCAAGCTACTCTGGGGGCCCATCTGGCAGGTGGGGTGACACCCCCCCAGGGAGACAGGAAAGGCATGTATTTCCATCTCCAAGTCCTCTGCCCTCTATATTTCTCTTGATGATGAAGCTTCGGGAGTAGAATTCATCAGGAGAATGCAGTCACTTCACTGACAGATGTGGCTGTTGGGCCAGCCCCCAGCTGGCAAATGTGGAGTCAAAGATTTCCTTATGGAAAAATCTTGCCAAGTACTATGCTAAGGGCTTTGTGGACATTTTTTCCACTTAGAACAACCCTATGAAGGCAGCATAATTGCTCCCATTTTATAAATAAGGACACTAAGGCTTGAAGTCTATATTTTGCCCAGAGTGTGTTTAAAAAAAAAAAAGAGAGAGAGAGAGAAAGCATTTGATTGCAACACCTGTGCCCTCTATTGGACAATGCATCAAGGCCAAGCAGGTGGCTTCTGAAGTCAGACTGCCCGATTCACATCCCAGCTTCACCACTACATAACCTTGAACTAGTCACCTAAATGCTGGGCTTCAGTGCCTCACGTCTAGGATGAGAGCAACGAGCAACAGGACCAGTGTTAATGGGGACACGATGAGAAGTAAATGAGATATAACTTTCAGAGCTCTTAGAAGACCACCGAATGTACACAAGGCAGCCACCAATCCATCAACATCGTTACTATATTATTGTTATAATACTACATTATTGTTATAATATTCCCAACAAAGAATCTAGAGACCTCTTTTATAGGAAAAGTAATTCCACCAGAATTATTTCTATCTGAATTAATTCTATCTCAATTCTATCGCCAAAGGAGGGGACCAAACTTAAATATAAACAAGCGAACACACAAAAAAACACAAACTCAACCTCACTGATTGTACATAACTATAAAACCAAAGATGTGGTTGGTAAAAGTTAACACAATTAAACTATAAAAAATGATATTAAAATTAACAATACTAATTTTACATGATGTCAAGAGACTGAAACTAAATCAACACTCCCAATGTAACTGTGTCCCGATGACCACAGTGTAAAATCTTCTGCGTTTATTGTGGTTATATGACCTCATGCACCCAGTGTGATGACTCAGTTCATCCTCTGCTTTTCCCAACTGCAGTTATCAAAGAGGAATCAGTTATGTGTCTTGATGCATTTGACCTTCACTTGTCATAAATTCGCAAGCACACCTCAGCTCTTTTGCACATGACGAAGTAATTCCATTGGGGCCAACATACCCATGAACAAAACGCACCACAAGCTCTGTGTTGCAACACTACCTGATGGAACTTTCTGCAATCTTAGAAATACACAAGGTGCTGTGCAAAATGGCAGCCAATCGTCGTGTGTAGCTATTGCTTGAAATGTGGCTGAGGATGGTACTCAGTTACAGGCAGTGATCTGTATGACCCATAATTTATATAAAAACTGTACATATACCTACCAGCATAACATACATACATACGTGTGTACAGACACAAAACTTTCAAATGTGTGGCAAGAATCTTCAGACCACTGATAATTTTCCAGCTTGCAGGATGCTACATTATAGTACACTGCATTCTTTCTGTTGGGAAGATTCATTCAGGTCCAGCCCTAGATGCCAAGGGCTCTGTTCCCCAGACCAGACCTGGTAGTGGGTCAGAGGTGGAGAATCTAAGAATAATATTGCCATATTCTGGGTTTACCAGGCCAAGCCAGGAGTTTGGGTGTTACATTTTAAGAGAGACCTCGAAGAACTAAAGCTCTTTGAGAGGAGGGTTAGCAAAAGGGTAAAGAGAAACTAAATTAAGCCAGACCAGAAAAGTCAAAAGAACTAGAAAGTGAAAGTTGCTCAGTCGTGTCCAACTCTTTGCAACCCCATGGACTATACAGGCCATGAAATTCTCCAGGCCAAAATACTGGAGTTGGTAGCCTTTGCCTTCTCCAGGGGATCTTCCCAACCCAGGGATCAAACCCAGGTCTCCCTCATTGCAGGTAGACTCTTTACCAGCTGAGCCACAAGGGAAGCCCAAGAATACTGGAATGGGTAACCTATCTCTTCCCCAGTGGATCTTCCCAACACAGGAATTGAACCGGGGTCTCCTGCATTGCAGGCAGATTCTTTACCAACTGAGCTATCAAGGAACTAGAGATCAAACTGCCAACATCCACTGGATCATCAAAAAAGCAAGAGAGTTCCAGAAAAACATCTATTTCTGCTTTATTGACTATGCTAAAGCCTTTAACTGTGTGGATCACAATAAACTGTGGAAAATTCTGAAAGAGATGGGAATACCAGACCCCCTGACCTGCCTCTTGAGAAACCTGTATGCAGGTCAGGAAGCAACAGTTAGAACTGGACATGGAACAACAGACTGGTTCCAAATAGGAAAAGGAGTACATCAAGGCTGTATACTGTCACCCTGCTTATTTAACTTATATGCAGAGTACATCCTAAGAAACGTTGGACTGGAAGAAACACAAGCTGGAATCAAGATTGCCAGGAGAAATATCAATAACCTCAGATATGTAGATGACACCACCCTTATGGGAGAAAGTGAAGAGGAACTAAAAAGCCTCTTGATGAAAGTGAAAGTGGAAAGTGAAAAAGTTGGCTTAGAACTCAACATTCAGAAAACGAAGATCATAGCATCTGGTCCCATCACTTCATGGTGAATAGATGGGGAAACAGTGGAAAGAACGGCTGACTTTATTTTTCTGGGCTCCAAAATCACTGCAGATGGTGATTGCAGCCATGAAATTAAAAGACACTTACTCCTTGGAAGGAAAGTTATGACCAACCTAGATAGCATATTGAAAAGCAGAGACATTACTTTGCCAACTAAGGTCCGTCTAGTCAAGGGTATGGTTTTTCCTGTGGTCATGTATGGATGTGAGAGTTGGACTGTGAAGAAGGCTGAGCACCAAAGAATTGATGTTTTTGAACTGTGGTGTTGGAGAAGACTCTTGAGAGTCCCTTGGACTGCAAGGAGATCCAACCAGTCCATTCTGAAGGAGATCAACCCTGGGATTTCTTTGGAAGGAATGATGTTAAAGCTGAAACTCCAGTACTTTGGCCACCTCATGCAAAGAGTTGACTCATTGGAAAAGACTCTGATGCTGGGCGGGATTGGGGGCAGGAGGAGAAGGGGATGACAGAGGATGAGATGGCTGGATGGCATCACTGACTCGATGGACGTGAGTCTGAGTGAACTCCAGGAGTTGGTAATAGACAGGGAGGCCTGGCGTGCTGCAATTCATGGGGTTGCAAAGAGTTGGACATGACTGAACGACTGAACTGAACTGAACTGAGAGATGTCACTAATTATTAGAGAACTGCAAATCAAAATTATAATGAGATATCACCTCACACCAGCCAGAATAGTTTTCATCAAAAAATCCACGAACAATAAACAAACAATAGATTATAAAATTTGGAGGGTGTGGAGAAAAGGGAGCCCTCCTACAATGTTGGTGGGAATGTAAATTGGTACAGCCACTACAGAGAAGGGTATGGGTGCTCCTTAAAGATCGAAAAACAGAGCTACCATATGACCTTGCAATCCCACTCCTGAGCATATTTCCAGAGAAAAACATGATCCAAAAGGATACAGGCACCCCAGTGTTGACTGCACCAATATTTTACAATAGCCAAGGTATGAAAGCAACCTAAATTTCCTTTGGCAAATGAATGGGAAAAGAAGATGTGCTAAATATACATGGTGGAATATTACTCAGCCATTAAAAAGAATGAAATAATGCCATTTGCAGCAATGTGGATGGATTCACTCTTCATACTGAGGGAAGGAAGCCAGAGGAGAAATACCATTTACTATCCCTTATGTGCGGAACCTGGGAAGAAATGATAGCAGTGAATTTACAAAACAGTGACAGAGAATGAGCTTGTGGGTGCTGAGGGGAAGGGACAGTTAGGCAGTTTGGGATGGACAGGTACACACTGCTATATTTGAAATGGATAACCAACAAGGACCTACTGTATAGCACAGGGGACTCTGCCCAAAGTTAGGTGGCAGCCTGGATGGGAGGGAGATTTGGGAGAGAATGGACACAGGTATATGTACGGTCGAGACCCTTCACTGTTCACCTGAACTGTCACGGCATTGTTAACCGGCTACACCCCAAAGTACAATTGAAAGTTCAAGAAAAATTAAAGCAATTTAGGACACCAAAAATTAAAAAAACAAAAAACAAAAAACTGGAGATGTGTGGCTTGGAGAAGACAGTATAGAGAAGGAAAGGAAAAGCTACAGTCCTGTGGACAAATGTTTGGAGGCTGCAGTTCCTGGAAGCAAAAAGGACACGTTTCATTTCACTTGAAGTTAAAGCAAAAAGAACACTGGCAAGAATGAAAATGAGGCTGGCCATAACTAGTATAAGATAACGTGTGGGTTGCATCTCAACCAAAACTAAAAAGAAAGACTCTTCTTAGTGACCGTGTTGTCCACATGAATAAAGACACAGGGTGCATTGAACACAGTCTTCCTTCACTTCCTTCTTAATGTCACTTAATTTTTAAAAGAAACATACATTCTTTAAAAGGACAAAGTGAGCAAGGAAAGAAACAACAGAGGTGCGAGATGTTAGCAAATTTGGAGGCTGGAAAGCAGTTGAAGAAGACTTCAACTCTTCTTCACAGTGAAGAGAGAAATCCTAAACCTGAGACCTGTTTATTCCGTAGAATCTCAGAAGGGAACAGAAATGTGAACTGGACCAAAGACCCTTTAGGTATTAGGTGGAGCTGTAGCTGGAGATAAAGGCTGGAACTCTTTAAAGGGAGTAAGAGTTTTTGGGCAGTTTCTCCATGTAGCCAAGATTCCACCCTGAGAGCCAGCAGAGACCTAGAGATTTGCTCTTCTAGAAAGGCTGACCTCGATTGAGAAGATCTGGACTCATGAACCCTTCCCCCCACCCAGCCGAGGCTGCAGAGAAGTCATGATAACAAAAAGTGGGAGATTAAGTTAAAGCCCACGGGTTTGCTGGGGAGACCGTCCCCCATCTCAGTCCCTCAGTTCATTTCCAGAGTAATTATTTCTCCCATGGCTGGACACTGTAGGATTCCTTTTTGAGAAAACTGATCAGCCCAAGAGAAAAGGCCAGGAGATCCATCCATTTAGGGACGTCCACAGAGGGTAAATGGCCCCTTTCCTGCTAAGTGAGCCTACTAATGTATAAGCCCGTTCCAAGATCTCAGACTTCCCAATCATCATCTTAGAGGTTCACCAAAATATAAAAAGATAACTAAACTGCCAAGCACTTGAACAAAAGCGCTACCCTAAAAAGCAGAAATTGAAGTAACATGATTTAAAAAAAAAAAAAAAACTGAGGGAAAACAAAAACAACAGATATGAGGAACAGGGGAAAACTAAATAATAATTATCTTTAGAAACACAAAAAGAAGCATTGTGTCCATAGCACATCCGTGAACAAAATGGATGCTGTAAAAATGCAAACAGCATTCAGAGAAGAAAACACTATTCGGGAAATTTAAAAACACTGTTAAGAGAAAAAAAATTTTTTAAACTTCATAGGTTGGAAATAAAGCTAAATCTCCCAGAAAAAAAAAAAAAAAGGAAAGCTTAGAAATGTTAGGAAAAAAGTTTCAGGGCTGAGGGTCAATGTCCAAATAAAGGAGAAGGAGAAATGATGAAAGGGGAGGGAATTCGGAAAGAAATAATACAAGAAAATAACTCAGAGCTGAAATACTACTTCCAGCTTGAACAGACTATTTTGACACCCAGTAAAATTAATGCAAAAAAAAAAAAAAAACCACCTCTCATCAGAGCACATAAGAAAGAAATTTCAGAACATGGGTGACTTGGATAGAGGGGTGGGAGAGGGAAAGAAAAAGCTAATCCAAAAACCTTCCGTAAAGAAGAAAGAGGCTACCTACAACTGCTGACTGTTTATAACGGTGAAAGCTATAAGACAATGGAACAAAGTCTTCAAAACCCCAAGGGAAAACAAATTTGAACATATAGTTCAATAACTCACCAAATCTCCATATTGCAAGTATGGGATTTTATGTTCAAATTTGCTTGAAGAAAGGAAGAAAGAGTGGAACTATATGTAACTTTGTTCTGTATATTCCAAGTCTCCTGTAAATTAGTATCATAGTTTCATAATGTAAAAAAAAGAGGGAAAAAAGGAAAGGAAGAAAGAGAGGGAAGGAGGCAGGAGGGACAAAAGAAAGCAAGCAGCAGGCTACTGGGGAGGCAGGAAGTTCCCTGGAGCTGGGACTAATCAAGCAGAATGTATAGCCACTTTTTCAGAGGGATTTAGAGGGTTTTCAAACTTGAGATTCTTGTTGTGATGGAACCAGTCACCAAATCTCCCTATAAACTCCAAGATTCTATAAGGAACCAACAGTTGGATGAAGAAGGTTCTGGAATCGAGTGCCAACAGTGGGCGAGGGTCAGTGAGCACCCTGTAAGGAGTAGCAGACAGATTCCCCTCCCGCTGCCTGTAGTAGCCCAAGGAGCTGGGGAGAGAAAAGGAGAGGGAAAGAAGCAGGCTTAGCTCTTTTCCTGTTTCTTTTCAGGAGGTCAGAGAGGCCCTGAGTGATGGGAGAGGGAGTACATGGGCCTTCACACCCGAGAGTGCTCTTAGCATACCTGTGAGCTCTCAGGTTGCAGCATTCTCCAGTAAGAGACAAATACCAAGACATTTTACCATCCTAAAAATTTTTCATACTCATAGTCTGATTCTGCCTCACACATTTGGGGGCTGCATCTTTTCCTTTCTTTTTAATAAACCCAAAATTGTTCTGAATTCACACGTGATCCTTTACAATGTAAACAGCAGCATGCAATTAATTTAAAAACAGGATGTTGTTATTTGGAAAAAGTCAGTTTAAAATCCAAACTGGAAGAGGATTTCTTTGCCGTGGCTGATAGTAATGACCACACTTTTTTTTTTTCCAGTGCCGCAGGCTTTAAGCAGCTTCAGGCGTCCAATCAAAGACACAAATCTGAAAAACAAGTGGAAAATCTAAGTCCAACAAAGCCTACTCAGATTTCAGTCTGTATTTCAAAACATCAACAGATGACATCCACCCATCAACAGAAACTAGAAACTGCTCATTATGAACTGTCCCTATGGGTCATACAGGTTGCACGTGGCACCAACTCCCCCAGGACAAGATACCCACTCACTGTTGCCATGGAAATTTTTCTTCTAAGGTTTTCCTCTGTGATGCCATTTGTGCATGGGAAGGTGGAGACCTCTAGTGTCACTAAACGGTATTTCCTTCAAAATAAATTACACTGTTGGCATCTGCGATGGCGATTTATCAAGGGGAAAATTAATTCATCACCAACTCAATTCATATGCATTTGAGCGACTGTGGGAGATGGTGAAGGACAGGGAGGTCTGGCCTGCTGCAGTCCACAAGGTCACAGAGAGTCAGACATGATGGAATGACTGAACAACATCTGGGTTTGATCCTAAAGCAGCTAAACTCTAGAGTAGAATAAATATAAGAATCTTTTGTATTTTGCACTCATGATCTGACTGGTCAACAATATCAAGAATCCAAATTGCTTTATCATGGTGACTATTTTACTCCCCTGGAAGGTATATTTGCCAATGCTATGTTTGTGTGCGTTCAGTTAGGTCTGACTCTTTGTGACCACATGGACTGTAACCTGCCTGCGTCCTCTGTTCATGGGATTTTACAGGCAGGAGTACTGGAGTGGATTGCCATTTCCTACTCCAGGGGATCTTCCCAACCCAGGTCACATGTATCTCCTGCACTGGCAAGCCGGTTCTTTACTGCTGCACCATCTGAGAAGTCTGCCAAATAGACTAGAAACTGGTCCAACTCTTTCTCAAGAGAAAAATGTAGACAAACGTCAACAGTGTAGCCCTACCCACACTGTGACCCACCAATCTCAGTATGGAATTTCAGATGAGTAACTGAGTGATGTAACAAAAAATCTGCCCTTTCCCCAGTGGCTTAAAATTCTATGTCGTGTATTATCTTGTCATACACAACTTTGGATATCCTCTGTTGTAATATATTGAGCTATTCATTCTTCTACTAAGAACCAACTGTTTAAATTTGTATCACTTTATAACATGCTGATATCTTGCGAGGTAATCACTCTTTCAAACACTCCTTGCCCATTCTCATATATTTACCATTATGAATTAACTTTAAAGTTAGCTTAAATCACCCTTTTAAAACTGCCACTTTTATTGGGATTGCACTGAAATAAACTGACTCGAGGGCAATGAATTTCTTTTACATTGTAAAATACATTCCAAGATAACTAAACTCTTTTGCTCAGATATGGCTTAACATTCTTCTTACTATAAAGTTATCACATTTAAAAGACTTTCTTCACCATCCAGCTATTGCCTGTGTTCCAAGGCTGATTTTACTATTACTAACTGCATACACTTGACAGATACTGAGATATCAGACCTTATTGTAGATGCTTATTTAAAGGGGTTAATACCTGTGTTTAGAAAGAAGCCTGGCCATAGTAAGTAAATACCATGTTAGCAATTGTCATCAGCATTATTATCACTATAGAGAACCTTTGGGTATAGCATTCATGGACCCAGAGATTGTCACAGGAGTCAAGTCAGTCAGACAGAGAAAGAGAAACATTGTATGACATCCCTTAGATACAGAATCTAAAATGAAACGATACAAATGAACTTATTTACAAAATAGAAACAGACTCACAGAACAAATTTACAGTTACTGAGCCGGCACAGGATCAGAAGAAACAGTTAGGGAGTCTGGGATGGACATGTACACACTGCTGTATTTAAAAGAGACAGCCAACAAGGACCTTCTATATAGTACAGGAACTCTGCTCAGTATTACGTGGCAGCCTGGATAGGAATGGAGGTTGGGGGAGAATGGATACATGCATGGCTGAGTCCCTTCGCTGTTCACCCGAAACTATCACAGCATTGTTAACTGGCTATACTCCAACATAAAATAAAAAATTAAAAACAAAAAACAACCTTTGCTGCACCTTTTTGAACTATGTTAAGAAGTGGCAACTAGGTAACACTGATCTAAGGTAAATTATGTGCTAAACCAGGGAGGTCAAGAAACATTTCCTATAAAGGACTGCTGCTGCTGCTAAGTCACTTCAGTCGTGTTTGACTCTGTGCAACCCCATAGACGGTAGCCCACCAGGCTCATCTGTCCCTGGGATACTCCAGACAAGAATACTGGAGTGGGTTGCCATTTCCTTCTCTGTAAAGGACTCAGTTCAGTTCAGTCACTCAGTTGTGTCCGACTCTTTGCGATCCCATGAATCTCAGCACGCCAGGCCTCCCTGTTCATCACCAACTCCCGGAGTTCACTCAGACTCACGTCCATCTAGTCAATGATGCCATCCAGCCATCTCATCCTCTGTCGTCCCCTTCTCCTCCTGCCCCCAATCCCTCCCAGCATCAGAGTCTTTTCCAGTGAGTCAATTCTTCCCATGAGGTGGCCAAAGTACTGGAGTTTCAGCTTTAGCATCATTGCTTCCAAAGAAATCCCAGGACTGATCTCCTTCAGAATGGACTGGTTGGATCTCCTTGCAGTCCAAGGGATTCTCAAGAGTCTTCTCCAACACCACAGTTCAAAAGCATCAATTCTTCGGTGCTCAGCCTTCTTCACAGTCCAAATCTCACATCCATACATGACTACTGAAAAAACCATAGCCTTGACTAGACGGACCTTAGTCAGCAAAGTAATGTCTCTGCTTTTGAATATGCTATCTAGGTTGGTAAAGGACTAGTATATAGTAAATATTTTCATCTTTGCCGGCCACAGTCTTGATGGCAGGTACTCACCTCTACTGCAGGAAAGAGATCAGAGCCAATCTGAAAGCAAACAGGTGTTCCAATAAAACTTTATTTACAAAACAGAGTTTCTCTAAATGCTCCCACTTGCCAATCCCCCAGACAAAATCAGGAAGTCGGTCACACTGGTTTATGACGTCCCTCTGTTGTCTTACAATGATCCTTTTTGTCTTTTTTACAGTGACTTGGTACCATAGGAATTTGTCTCACTCTCAGGAAAATATTGTTCTTGGAGGATTCACATGTCAGAGTGATGTCTCTGCAATAGCTCCTGGGCAATGGCAAGTTTTATGAAGGGGAACAGGAAAAAGAATGATCATAGCTAGCATCATTGAGGGTTTCATGGGCTCAAAAACCTTCTACATGGTTTAAATGCACTGATTCATTTAAAGTTCACAACTACATAAGACAGCTACTAAAATGATCCTCAACTAACTGAGAAGAAACTGAAGTACAGAAAGGCTGAGAAACTAGGTCAAGGTTATATCACTATTAGAGAAATGGACTGTGAACGCTAGTCTCTCATGATAAGCTAGAGACTGAAAAAAAAGAGGTGTTTATTGCCTAACAACCCCATGTCCATGGAATTCTCCAGGCCAGAATACAGGAGTGGGTAGCCTTTCCTGTCTCCAGGGGATCTTCTCAATGCAGGAATCTAACTCAGGCCTCCTACAGTGCAGGCAGATTCTTTGCCAGCTGAGCCATAGTTCAGCTCAAGTTGCTCAGTCGTGTCTGACTCTTTGTGACCACATGGACTGCAGCACGCCAGGCTTCCCTGTCCTTCACCAACTCCTGGAGCTTGCTCAAACTCATGTCACTGAGTCAGTGATACCATCCAACCATCTCATCCTCTGTCGTCCCCTTCTCCTCCTGCCTTCAATCTTTCCCAGTATCAGGGTCTTTTCCAATGAGTCAGTTCTTCACATCCAGTGGCCAAAGTATTGGAATTTCAGCTTCAGCATCAGTCCTTCCGATGAATATTCAGGACTGATTTCCTTTAGGATGGACTGGTTGGATCTCCTCGCAGTCCAAGGGACTCTCAAGAGTCTTCTCCAACACCACAGTTCAAAAGCATTGATTCTTCAGTGCTCAGTTTTCTTTAGAGTCCAACTCTTACATCCATACATGACCTCTGGAAAAACCATAGCTTTGACTAGACAGGCCTTTGTCGGCAAAGTAATGTCTCTGCTTTTTAATATGCTGTCTAGGTTTGTCATAGCTTTCCTTCCAAGGAGCAAGCATCTTTTAAAAAATTTCATGGCTGCAGTCACCATCTATAGTGATTTTGGAGCCCAAAACAAATCAAAACAAAGTGTCGCAGTTTCCATTGTTTCTTTATCTACTTGCCATGAAGTGATGGGACTGGATGCCATGATCTTAGTTTTTTGAATGTTGAGTTCTAAGCCATCTTTTTCACTCTCCTCTTTCACTTTCATCAAGGGGCTCTTAAGCTGCTCTTTGCTTTCTGCCATAAGGGTGATATCATCTGCATAACTGAGGTTATTGATATTTCTCCCAGCAATCTTGATTCCAATATGTGCTTCATCCAGCCCAACATTTCTCATGGTGTATTCTGCATGTAAGTTAAATAAGCAGGATGACAATATACAGCCTTGATGTACTCCTTTCCCAATTTGGAACCGGTCTGTTCCATGTCCGGTTCTAACCGTTGCTTCTTGACCTGCACACAGACTTCTCAGGAGGCAGATAAGGTAGTCTGGTATCCCCATCTCTTGAAGAATTTTCCACAGTTTCTTGTGATCCACACAGTCAAAGGCTTTGTGATCACACAGTCAAAGCCATAAGGGAAGCCCACAAATTCTGGAGAGGGTAGCCTATCCCTTCTCCATTGGATCTTCCAAACCCAAGAATCGAACTGGGGTCTCGCACATTGCAGGCAGATTCTTAACCAACTGAGCTGTCAGCGAAGCCCCCAACTCCCCACTCAAAAAAAGAGAATTTATTGCCTAAAAACCTTTGGATTTTTTTTATAAAACACAAAGACCAAAGAACTTACTCCCTCTAATAAGTCTGCCATGTTCCTCAAGAGGAGTTATTGGCATTTAAGGAAGGACCATTATTTGCTAGATAAAACAGCTCAACTTATTGTTAAGACATTTTGCCTCCCTGGCCCCCCATGCACTAATTGCTGACAATGCCCAAGACCACCATTCCTGAGACCACTTTGAAAAACCAAAAATGCCCCTATGCATTTCCAAATCCCACTGCCACTTAAAGCTTCTGTTTGGGGTCAATCTTGGCAGCTGTTGACCAAGAAATATAGTTCCACCTTCTGTCCTAGATTTCCTCCCAAGAAGGGCAACAAGCATCAAAGAAAAAGGTATCTTCTTGGCAGCCTCATTCAGCCACTATGATGAAGAGTCCCAAACAGAGAACTAACTGTTGTCTCTGGCACCTGAAATTCCAATTTAGGAGCTGTGTTCATTTACTTAAGGATTTATATTCCTTAAAGGCACATATCCTGCCAAAGTGGTAACATATTAAATAACTCATATTCCTTAATAAGAGCAAATTAAAAAACATCTCAAAATCAAACAATTAATACATGAAGACGTTTATTGAGAATTGAGTACCCAAAAAGTGCTAAGAGGCTGGCTTGTGCTATGTCCACACAAACTTCTCCCACAGGTAATGAGTTACCGCCAGACTTTTTCTAATGGAGGGTAACCCGAAGTTAAATGAGGTCTCTTAAAATTTGTGTTTGTCATGGCACCCACCAGCTTTTTAACACATCTCACGAAAATTAGGATGAACTAACCTTTCTATGTTACGAGACTTGTAATTTTGCCTTTGGAGGAATTGCATGAACAAAGAAACTTCATCTCGGTCTGCTACCTTAATCCTAGTGATTTCACCCCTTCCATGAAAAGTATAGCTTTTCATTAGATCAACATTCTTGCTATCATATCCTCCATGCTACAAACTGGGAAATACCGTTCTGTAGGTTCACTCACTTTAACTTACATGAAGGAGAACATATTCAGATCAGTTCAGTTGCTCAGTCGTGTCCAACTCTTTGCAACCACATGGACTGCAGCACGCCAGGCTTCCCTGTCCTTCACCAACTCCTGGAGTTTGCTCAAACTCATGTCCATTGAGTCAGTGATGCCATCCAACCATCTCATCCTCTGTCATCCCCTTCTCCTCCTGCCTTCAATCTTTCCCAGGATCAGGGTCTTTTCCAATGAGTCAGTTCTTCACATCCAGTGGCCAAAGTATTGGAATTTCAGCTTCAGCATCAGTCCTTCCAAGGAATATTCAGGACTGATTTCCTTTAGGATTGACTGATTAGATCTCCTTGCAGTCCAAGGGACTCTCAAGAGTCTTCTCCAACACCACACTTCAAAAGCATCAATTCTTTGGCACTCAGTTTTCTTTATAGTCCAACTCTTACATCCATACATGACTTCTGGAAAAACCATAGCTTTGATAAGACAGACCTTCGTTGGTAAAATGTCTCTGCTTTTTAATATGCTGTCTAGGTTTGTCATAGCTTTTCTTCCAAGGAGCAAGGGTCTTTTAATTTTATGGCAACAATCACCATCTGCAGTGATTTTGGAGTCCCCCCAAAAAAAGTCTGCCACAGTTTCCATTGTTTCTCCATCTACTTGCCATGAAGCGATAGGACCGGATGCCATGATCTTTGTGTTTTGAATGTTGAGTTCTAAGCCAACTTTTTCACTCTCCTCTTTCACTTTCATCAAGAGGCTCTTTAGCTGCTCTTTGCTTTCTCCCATAAGGGTAGTGTCATCTGCATATCTCAGGTTATTGATATTTCTCCTGGCAATCTTCATTCCAGTTTGTGCTTCATCAAGTCCAGAGTTTCTCAGGATGTACTCTGCATAGAAGTTAAATAAGCAGGGTGACAATATACAGCCTTGACGTACTCCTTTTCCTATTTGGAGCCAGTCTCTTGTTCCATGTCCAGTTCTAACTGTTGCTTCCTGACCTGCATACAGGTTTCTCAAGAGGCAGGTCAGGTGGTCTGGTATTCCCATCTCTTTCAGAATTTTCCACAGTTTATTGTGATCCACACAGTCAAAGGCTTTGGCGTAGTCAATAAAGTAGATGTTTTTCTGGAACTCTCTTGCTTTTTCGATGATCCAGCGGATGTTGGCAATTTGATTTCTGGTTCCTCTGACTTTTCTAAATACAGTCTGAACATTCGGAATTTCTCAGTTCACATACTGTTGAAGCCTCTCTTGGAGAATTTTAAGCATTATTTTGCTAGCATGTGAAATGAGTGCAACTGCGTGGTAGTTTGAACATTCTTTGCTATTGCCTTTCTTTGGGGATTGGAATGAAAACTGACCTTTTCCAATTAACATACAGAAACCCCTTGCATTCCTATACACTAACAATGAGAAAACAGAAACAAATTAAGGAAATAATTCCATTCACCACTGCAATGAAAAGAATAAAATACTTAGGAATACATTTACCTAAAGAAACAAAAGACCTATATATAGAACACTATAAAACACTGATGAAAGAAATCAAAGATGACACAAATAGATGGAGAAATATATCATGTTCATGCATTGGAAGAATCAATATACTGAAATGAGTATACTGCTGCTGCTGCTAAGTCGCTTCAGTCATGTCCGACTCCGTGCGACCCCATAGACGGCAGCCCATCAGGCTCCCCCGTCCCTGGGATTCTCCAGGCAAGAACACTGGAGTGGGTTGCCATTTCCTTTTCCAGTGCCTAATGCAATCTCTATCAAGCTACCAATGGTATTTTCCAGAGAACTAGAACAAATAATTTCACAATTTGTATGGAAATACAAAAAAAAACCTTAAATAGCCAAAGCAATTTTGAAACAGAAGACTGGAACTGGAGGAATCGATCTACCTGACTTCAGAATATACTACAAAGCTACAGTCATTAAGACAGCATAGTACTGGCACAAAGACAGAAATATAGATCAATGAAACAAAACAGAAAGCCCAGAGATAAATCCACGCACCTATGGATACCTTATCTTTGATAAAGGAGGCAAGACTATATGATGGAGAAAAGACATTCTCTTTAGCAAGTGGTGCTGGGAAAACTGGTCAACCACTTGTAAAAGAATGAAACTAGAACACTTTCCAACATCACTATACAGAGCAGTGTGGAGATTCCTTGAAAAACTGGAAATGGAACTGCCATATGACCCAGCAATCCCACTGCTGGGCATACACACGAAGGAAACTAGAATTGAAAGAGACACGTGTAACCCAATGTTCACTGCAGCACTGTTTATAATAGCCAGGATATGGAAGCAACCTAGATGTCCATCAGCAGATGAATGGATAAGAAAACTGTGGTACATATACACAATGGAGTATTACTCAGGCATTAAAAAGAATGCATTTCAATCAGTTCTAATCATACAGTTCTAATCAATCAGTTCCAACATCATACACAGAAATAAACTCAAAATGGATTAGAAATCTAAATGTAAGACCAGAAACTATAAAACTCCTAGAGGAGAACATAGGCAAAACTCTGACATAAATCACAGCAGGATCCTCCCTGACCCTCCTCCCAGAGTAATGTACATAAAAGCAAAAATAAACACATGGGACCTAATTAAACTTAAAAAGTTTTGCACAAGGAAGGAAACTATAAGCAAGGTGAAAAGACAGCCTTCAGAATGGGAGAAAATAATAGCAAATGAAGCAACTGACAAAGAATTAATCTCCAAAATATACAAAATTGAGCAGCTCATGCAGCTCAATACCAGAAAAATAAATGACCCCATCAAAAAATGGGCCAAAAAACTAAACAGATATTTCTCCAAAGAAGACATACAGATGACTAACAAACACATGAAAAGATGCTCAACATCACTCATTATCAGAGAAATGCAATTCAAAACGACAATGAGGTACCATCTCATGCCAGTCAGAATGGCAGAATGGCTGCTATCAAAAAGTCTACAATCAATCAATGCTGGAGAGGGTGTGGAGAAAAGGGAACCCTTTTACACTGTTGGTGGGGATGCAAACTAGTACAGCCACTATGGAGAACAGTGTGGAGATTCCTTGAA
The DNA here is from genome assembly GCF_042477335.2 of Ovis canadensis. Classification (NCBI taxonomy): domain Eukaryota; kingdom Metazoa; phylum Chordata; class Mammalia; order Artiodactyla; family Bovidae; genus Ovis; species Ovis canadensis. The sequence goes on along the minus strand of NC_091257.1, from coordinate 26,538,400 downwards.
AAACTGGAAATGGAACTGCCGTATGACCCAGCAATCCCACGCTGGGCATACACACCAAGGAAACTAGAATTTAAAGAAACACGTGTACCCCTATGTTCATCGCAGCACTGTTTGTAATAGCCAGGACATGGAAGCAACCTAGATGTCCATCAGCAGACGAATGGATAAGAAAGCTGTGGTACATATACACAATGGAATATTACTCAGCCATTAAAAAGAACACATTTGAATCAGTTCTAATGAGGTGGATGAAACTGGAGCCTATGATACAGAGTGAAGTAAGCCAGAAAGAAGAACACCAATACAGTATACTAACACATATATATGGAATTTAGAAAGATGGTAACGATGACCCTATATGTGAGACAGCAAAAGAGACAGAGATGTAAAGAACAGACTTTTGGACTCTGTGGGAGAAGGTGAGGCTGGGATGATATGAGAGAATAGCAATGAAACATGTATATTACCATATGTGAAGTATATCACCAGTCTAGGTTCGATGCATGAGACAGGGTGCTCAGGACTGGTGCACTGGGATGACCCTGAGGGATGGGATGTGGAGGGAGGTGGGAGGGGGGTTTGGGATGGGGGATACATGTACACCCATGGCTGATTCATGTCAATGTATGGCAAAAACCACTACAATATTGTAAAATAATTAGCTTCCTATTAAAATAAATTAATTTTTTAAATTAAAAAAAGGAAAGAAAACTGATCTTTCCTAGTCCTGTGTCCACTGCTGAGTTTTCCAAATTTGTTGGCATATTGAGTGTAGCACTTTCACAGCATCATCTTTTAGGGTTTGAAATAGCTCAACTGGAATTCCATCACCTCCACTAGCTTTGTTCATAGTGATGCTTCCTAAGACCCACTTGACTTCACATTCCAGGATGTCTGGCTCTAGGTGGGTGATCACACCATCATGGTTATATGGGTCATGAAGATCTTTTTCTGTGTAGTTTTCTATGTATTCTTGCCACCTCTTAATATCTTCTGCTTCCGTTAGGTCCATACCCTTTCTGTCCTTTATTGTGCCCATCTTTGCATGAAATTTTCCCTTGGTATCTCCAATTTTCTTGAAGAGATCTCTAGTCTTCCCCGTTCTATTGTTTTCCTCTATTTATTTGCACTGATCACTGAGGAAGGCTTTCTTATCTCTCCTTTCTATTCTTTGGAACTCTGCATTCAAATGGGTATATCATTCATTTTCTCCTTTGCCTTTAGCTTCTCTTCTTTTCTCAGCTATTTTTAAGGCCTCCTCAGACAACCATTTTGCCTTTTTGCATTTCCTTTTCTTGGGGATGGTCTCGATCACCGCCTCCTGTACAATGTCACGAACATTCGTCCATAGTTCTTCAGACACTCTATCAGATCTAATCCATTGAATCTATTTGTCACTTCCACTGTATGATCATAAGGGATTTGACCACGGTCTCCTGCATTGCAGGCAGAGTCTTTACCAACTGAGCTATCAGGGAAGCCCGGAGAATATATTATGGTTATCAAAACTGTGGTGTGGGAAAGTTCTTTCAGAAATAACTAAGGTGAATTTCCAATTAGAGGTATCAGAAGACATATGTAAAATGCACAAGAAATAAATACTCCCCTTTTGGGGGAGGGGTGGTGAACACCTGTACTAAATTCTGTTTTATGAGGGTCTAAGAAGAAACACACATCTGGATTTAATCTTTCTTCCACGAGTCCTCTTTAAGGCAGCTCAGTCTGGTTGGTGAGAAATGTCCTTGCTCATGTATGATCCTTACACTGAATGCCTCCATTATTTTGAAAATGAAAACCGCAATGAAATACTGTTACACATCCACCAGATGGACTGAGCTTAAGTTGGACAATGCAATGAGGCCGCAAGAATTCTCACCTACTCTTGATTGGAGTGTAAATTAGGATTGCTTTAGAAAAGACTCAGGCATTGACTATAAAGTTAAACTTGAATAGGCCCTGCAACTCAGCCATCCCATTTCTAGAAAAATTCTTGCTTATTAACCAGAAAGAATAAGAATATATTTAACATATAACAATATACATGATATGTAACATATTATACAAAGTATAGGAATATGTACAGTAATACATATTATTCATAGTAGCAAAAACCTAGAAACAACCTAAATACTCATCGGCATTTGAAAGGATAAATAGTAACACCTACTTGAATAGACCTGAATGTTAACCATCCACAGCTTCTAACAACTCCAAGGGAAAGATAACCAGATTTTATTTGTGTCATGAAAGAACAGAACACTATCTCTAATGTAGCCTGGCCAAAAATAAATAAATAAATAAAATCTGAGTCTGGATAAAGCTCTGTATCAAAATATTAATTTACAGGAAATACAGAACACAGAATAATGTGTCAAAGTACATCCTGGGGATGTAATCAGCAAGATTCAAAGTGGGCAGTTCTATAAGACAAAAGTTTTCTTCAAAAAATATTGCAAGGGGCAGGGTAGAAATAAAACTATAGATTTAAGAAGACAGCAAAAATAGCAACTAATCACAGTGTGTGGACCCTATCTGGATTCTGACATTTTTTTAACTACAAAAAACACTCAAAAGTGACATGCGTCATTGGGAATTTGAACATGGGAGATCCGATAATACTAAGAATTATTGTTAATCTTGGCATGCTAATAGTACTGTTATTCTTTTAATTCTTTAAAGAAATCTAGAAATACATATATACTATTTCATGTATCTAGAGATACAGGGAAATGATGATGATATAAGAAATTGGCTTCAAAATAATACCAGTGAGAATGGATCAGGTAGGAACTTGGATGAAACAGGATTGACCGTGAAATGGTAATTATTGAACCTAGTGAGTACATGGAGATTCATGACACCACTCCGCATTTGCATATGGTTGGAATTCTCCATGTATTGAAAAAGTTGTTTGAAACAATTATGTATATATTTATTCAGTGAAACATAAATAAAGAAGTTGAAATAAATAATGTACATTTCATGCATTAACATGTTTCAATCACACAGACACAGGGTTGAGTTAAAAAACTTAAGACATGAGTGAATATACACACTGATTCCATATGTGTAAAGTCCATGAACAAAAGTAAAAAGGAAATAAGTTAATTTTAAAAAATAAAAGGAAAGAAATTAAAGCTCAGATAGTGGTCACCTATGGGAAATGGGGGAGAGACACAGAGGATTCCTGAGATATAGTCACGCTTCACTTATTGGCCTTTCTGGTGAACATATGGGTTTTTTTCTCTAAATGGTATGCTTGTACTTTATATACTCTTTGCTACATACACTATATTTTTTAAAGTTCTTTAAAGAAACCAAAATATTTTACCACCAGCTCATCTCCAACCCTAGGAGCCTTACAAAATCACAGGCTGAGAACTAGGTGTATAGCTTGCCAAATTTAAATGAGACCTCGTAAAGATTAGCATGCCAAGGATTTTTTTTTTTATGTTTCACAATTCATATCCTATTCAGAACCTTCAGGGGATAATTCACACCAGAAAACAGAGCCGTACTGATTCCTGTCAGTTAATTGTACAAGTACCAGAAGACGTTGTAACTGTTTTTGACAGAAATATCTCTAAGCTGTACTGTGCAGTTTCCTGAGTTAAAGTGCAGTTTGTCTTACTGGTTCAGGGTAAACCTCAGAATGAAGAATGAATCCCTGTACTTCCAAGGGAATTGTAAGTCCTGTCCACACTGAGGATTACTGACTGAAAAACTACTCCCTCTCACAGTAGTTCTCAAACTCATCTAAAAAAAAAAGAAAATCCCATGTTTATGTGCGAAGTTTCGATTACCAATTTATTTGACAAAATCTACCAAGTGTCCAGACTTCGAGATTGAACTTACGGTTCCCAAGGAGGAAGGATGGGGAGAAGGGATATTTAGGGCACTGGGGATGGATGTGTACACGCTGCTGTATTTAAAATGGATAACCAACAAGGACCTACTATATATACCACAAGGAAATCTGTTCAGTGTTATATGGCAGCCTGGATGGGAGGAGAGTTTGGGGGAAAATGGATACATGTGTACGTACATTGGCTGAGTCCCTCTGCTCTTCACCTGAAATTTACCCAACATTGTTAATCAGCTATACCCTAACACAAAACAATAAGTGTATAACGGACTTTTGGACTCAGAGGGAGAGGGAGAGGGTGGGATGATTTGGGAGAATGACATTCTAACATGTATACTATCATGTGAATTGAATCGCCAGTCTATGTCTGACGCAGGATGCAGCATGCTTGGGGCTGGTGCATGGGGATGACCCAGAAAGATGTTCTGGGGAGGGAGGTGGGAGGGGGGTTCATGTTTGGGAATGCATGTAAGAATTAAAGATTTTAAAATTTAAAAAATAAAAAACTAAAAATTAAAAAAAATAAAAAATAAAAAAATAAAAATAAAAAAATGTAGTGAGTGTCATGACAGAGCTGGCTATCCATTATCTAATATCCTCTTTCCTAATTCCTGAGCACACAGTTAGGCTGGACTTCACAGTGCTCCTTGCAGTGAGATGAGGCTGTCTAAGTACTAGCCAGTAAAATGTAGGAGAAAATAATGCTACTTTCTTCTAGGCCTGGCCCATGAAACCCCCCATAAGACTCTCCACTCTCTTTTTTTTTTTAACTTTTAAAAATTAATTTATTTTTATTGGAGGCTAATTACAATATTGTGGTGGTTTTTGCCATACGTTCACATGAATCAGCCATGGGTGTACGTGTGGCCCCCATCCTGAACTCCCCTCCCACCTTCCTCCCCATCCCCTCCCACCTTCCTCCCCATCCCCTCCCTCAGGGTTGTCCCAGTGCACTGGCTTGGAGTGTCCTGTTTCATGCATCAAACTTGGACTGGTGATGTATGTCACATATGGTAATATGCATGTTTCATTGTTATTCTCTCAAATCATCCCACCCTCGCCTTCTCCCACAGAGTGCAAAAGTCTGTTCTTTATATCTGTATCTCTTCTGCTGTCTCGAATATAGGGTCATCATTACCATCTTTCTAAATTCCATATATATGTGTTAATGTATTGGTGTTCTTCTTTCTGGCTTACTTCACTCTGTTTAATAGGCTCCAGTTTCATCCACCTCATTAGAACTGATTCAAATGTGTTATTTTTAATGGCTGAGTAATACTCCATTGTGTGCATATATACCACAGCTTTCTTACCCATTTGTCTGCAATGGACATCTAGGTTGCTTCCATGTCCTAGCTATTTTAAACAGTGTTGCGATGAACATAGGGGTACACGTGTCTCTTTCAATTCTAGTTTCCTTGGTGTGTATGCCCAGCAGTGGGATTGCTGGGTCATATGGCAGTTCCATTTCCAGTTTTTCAAGGAATCTCCACACTGTTCTGTATAGTAGCTGTCCTAGTATGCATTCCCACCAACAGTGTAAAAGGGTTCCCTTTTCTCCACACCCTCTCCAGCATTGATTGTTCATAGACTTTGATAGCAGCCATTCTGCCATTCTGACTGGCATGAGATGGTACCTCATTGTCGTTTTGATTTGCATTTCTCTGATAATGAATGATGTTGAGCATCTTTTCATGTGTTTGTTAGCCATCTGTATGTCTTCTTTGGAGAAATATGTTTAGTTTTTTGGCCCATTTTTTGATTGGGTCATTTATTTTTCTGGTATTGAGCTGCATGAGCTGCTTGTATATTTTGGAGATTCTTTGTCAGTTGCTTCATTTGCTATTATTTTCTCCCATTCTGAAGGCTGTCTTTTCACTTTGCTTACGGTTTCCTTCACTGTGCAAAAACTTTTAAGTTTAACTAGGTCCCATGTGTTTATTTTTGCTTTTATTTCCATTACTCTGGGAGGAGGGTCAGAGAGGATCCTGCTGTGATTTATGTCAGGGAGTGTTTTGCCTATGTTTTCCTCTAAGAGTTTTATAGTTTGATAGTTTCTGGTCTTACAGTTAGATCTTTAATCCATTTTGAGTTTATGTGTGTGTATGGTGTTAGAAAGTGTTCTAATTTTATTCTTTTACAGGTGGTTGACCGGTTTTCCCAGCACCACTTGCTAAAGAGAATGTCTTATCTTCACTGTATATTCTTGCCTCCTTTGTCAAAAATAAGGTGTCCATAGGTGCATGGATTTATCTCTGGGCTTTCTATTTTGTCTCATTGATCTATATTTCCGTCTTGGTGCCAGTATCATACTGTCTTGATGACTGTAGCTTTGTAATATAGTCTAAAGTTAGGCAGGTTGATTCCTCTAGTTCCATTCATTTTTCTCAAGATTGCATTGGCTATTTGAGGTCTTTTGTATTTCCATGCAAATTGTGAAATTATTTTTTCTCAGTTCAGTTGCTCAGTTGTGTCCGATTCTTTGCGACCCCATGAACCACAGCACGCCAGGCCTCTCTGTCCATCACCAACTCCCAGAGTTTACCCAAACCCATGTCCATTGACTTGGTGATGCCATCCAACCATCTCATCCTCTGTCATCCCCTTTTCCTCCCACCTTCAATCTTTCCCAGCATCAGGATCTTTTCAAATGAGTCAGCTCTTTTCATCAGGTGCCCAAAGTATTGGAGCTTCAGCTTCAATATTAGTCCTTCCAATGAATATTCAGGACTGATTTCCTTTAGGATGGACTGGTTGGATCTCCTTGCAGTCCAAGGGACTCTCAAGAGTCTTCTCCAACACCACAGTTCAAAAGCATCAATTTTTTGGCACTCAGCTTTCTTTATAGTCCAACTCTCACATCCATACATGACTATTGGAAAAACCATAGCTTTGACTAGATGGACTTTTGTTGGCAAAGTAATATCCCACGTGAGGTAAGAGATATCCCATGTCCAAGGTCAGAGAAACCCCAGTAAGACAGTAGGCACTGGAGCAGCTGTGAGGAGATACTCCACACCCAAGGGCAAAGGAGAAGCCCCAGAAAGATGGTAGGAGGGGCGGATTCATGTTTAGAAGCAAATCCCATTCCCACCAGAGACGCTCAGAGGGCTCAAACCTTGTGTGCACCAGGACCCAGAGACCCCACAGAGACTGAGACAGAACTGGTTTGAGCATCTCCTGTGGAGGTATGGGTCTGTCGCAGGGACAGGGGCTCTGGGTGCAGCAGACTTGGGTATGGCATAAGTCCTCTTGGAGGAGGTTGCCATTAACCCACCACAGAGCTGCCAGAACTTACACAGGACTGGGAAATAGACACTTGGGGGCATCAGGACCCAGGAAAAAGAGCAGTGACCCCACAAGAGACTTACCTGGACTTGCCTGTGAGTACCCAGGAGTCTCTGGTGGAGGCGTGGCTTATTGGTGGCCTGCTGCAGGACTGGGGGCACTGAGTGTAGCAGTACATGCATGGGATCTTTTGAGAGAGTTCACCATTGTCTCCATTATCTCCACCATAGTTTCAGTTCAGTTCAGTTGCTCAGTTGTGTCCGACTCTTTGCGACCCTGTGAATCACAGCATGCCAGGCCCCCCTGTCCATCAACAGCTCTTGGAGTTCACTCAAACTCATGTCCATCAAGTCAGTGATGCCATCCAGCCATCTCATCCTCTGTCATCCCCTTCTCCTCCTGCCCTCAATCCCTCCCAGCATCAGTCTTTTCCAATGAGTCAACTCTTCACATGAGGTGGCCAAAGTACTGGAGTTTCAGCTTCAGCATCATTCCTTCCAAAGAAATCCCAGGGGTGATCTCCTTCAGAATGGACTGGTTGGATCTCCTTGCAATCCAAGGGACTCTCAAGAGTCTTCTCCAACACCACAGTTCAAAAGCATCAATTCTTCGGTGCTCAGCCTTCTTCACAGTCCAACTCTCACATCCATACATGACCACTGGAAAAACCATAGCCTTGACTAGACGGACCTTAGTCGGCAAAGTAATGTCTCTGCTTTTGAATATGCTATCTAGGTTGGTCATAACTTTTCTTCCAAGGAGTAAGCATCTTTTAATCTCATGGCTGCAATCACCATCTGCAGTGATTTTGGAGCCCAGAAAAATAAAGTCTAACACTGTTTCCACTCTTTCCCCATCTATTTCCCATGAAGTGATGGGACCAGATGCCATGGTCTTCGTTTTCTGGATGTTGAACTTTAAGACAACTTTTTCACTCTCCTCTTTCACTTTCATCAAGAGGCTTTTTAGTTCCTCTTCATTTTCTGCCATAAGGGTGGTGTCATTTGCATATCTGAGGTTATTGTATTTCTCCCCACAATCTTGATTCCAGCTTATGCTTCCTCCAGCCCAACGTTTCTCATGATGTACTCTGCATATAAGTTAAATAAGCAGGGTGACAATATACAGCCTTGATGTACTCCTTTTCCTAACTGGAACCAGTCTGTTGTTCCATGTACAGTTCTAACTGTTGCTTTCTGACCTGCATACAGGTTTCTCAAGAGGCAGGTCAGGTGCTCTGTATTCCCATCTCTTTCAGAATTTTCCACAGTTTATTGTGATCCACACAGTCAAAGGCTTTGGCATAGTCAATAAAGCAGAAATAGATGTTTTTCTGGAACTCTCTTGCTTTTTCGATGATCCAGTGGATGTTGGCAATTTGATCTCTGGTTCCTCTGCCTTTTGTAAAACCAGCTTGAACATCAGGAAGGTCACGGTTCACATATTGCTGAAGCCTGGCTTGGAGAATTTTGAGCATGACTTTACTAGCATGTGAGATGAGTGCAATTGTGAGGTAGTTTGAGCATTCTTTGTCATTGCCTTTCAAGCACGGAGGGAATACAGCTCCACCCATCAACAGAAAATTGGATCAAAGATTTACTGACCATGGCTCCACCCTTCAGAACAAGACCCAGTTTCCCCCTCAGTCAGTCTATCCCATCAGGAAGCTTTCACAAGCCTCTTATCCTTCTCCATCAGAGGGCAGACAGTCTGAAAACCACAATCACAGAAAACTAACCAATCTAATCACATGGACCACAGCCTTGTCTAACTCAATGAAACTCTGAGCCATGCCATGTAGGGCCACCCAAGACGGACAAGTCATGGTGGAGAGTTCTGACAAACTGTGGTCCGTTGGAAAAAAGAATGACAAACTGCTTCAGTATTCTTGCCTTGAGAACCCCATGAGCAGTATGAAAAGGCAAAAATATAGGACAATGAAAGATGAAATCCCCAGGCCGGTAGGTGCCCAATATGCTACTGGAAATCAGTGGAGAAACAAATCCAGAAAAAATGGAGTGCAGTTCAGGTCAGTTGCTCAGTTGTGTCCGACTCTTTGCAACCCCATGAATTGCAGCACGCCAGGCCTCCCTGTCCATCACCAACTCCAGGAGTTTACCCAAACTCATGTCCATCGAGTAGATGATGCCATCCAACCATCTCATCCTCTGTCATCCCCTTCTCCTCCTGCCCCCAATCCTTCCCAGCATCAAAGTCTTTTCCAATGAGTCAATTATTTGCATGAGGTGGCCAAAGTACTGGAGTTTCAGCTTTAGCATCAGTCCTTCCAATGAACACCCAGGACTCATCTCTGTTAGGATGGACTGATTAGATATCCTTGCAGTCCAAGGGACTCTCAAGACTCTTCTCCAACACCATGGTTCAAAAGCATCAATTCTTCGGCACTCAGCTTTCTTCACAGTCCAACTCTCACATCCATACATGACCAATGGAAAAACCATAGCCTTCACTAGATGGACCTTTGTTGGCAAAGTGATGCCGAAGAAAAAACGAAGAGATGGAGACAAGCAAAAACCACACCCAGCTGTGGATGTGACTGGTGATAGAAGCAAAGCCCGAAGCTGCAAACAGCAATATTGCATAGGAACCAGGAATGTTAAGTCCATAAATCAAGGCAAGTTGAAAGTGGTCAAACAGGAGATGGCAAGAGTGAATGTTGACATTTTAGGAATCAGCGAACTAACATGGACTGGAATGGGTGAATTTAACTCAGACAACCATTATATCTACTACTGTGGGCAAGAATCCCTTAGAAGAAATGGAGTAGCCATCAGAGTCAACAAGAGTCTGAAATTCAGTACTTGGATGCAATCTCAAAGACGACAGAATGATCTCTGTTTGTTTCCATGGCAAACCACTCAATATCACAGTAATCCAAGCCTATGCCCCAACCAGTAATGCTGAAGAAGTTGAAGTTGAATGGTTCTATGCACACCTACAAGACCTTCTAGAACTAACACCCAAAAAAGATGTCTTTTTCATCATAGGAGACTGGAATGCAAAAGTAGGAAGTCGAGAAACACCTGGATTAACAGGCAAATTTGGCCTTGGAATACAGAATGAAGCAGGGCAAAGGCTAATAGAGTTTTTGCCAAGAGAACGCACTGGTCATAGCAAACACCCTCTTCCAACAACACAAGAGAAGACTCTACACATGGACATTACCAGATGGTCAACACTGAAATCAGATTGATTATATTCTTTGCAGCCAAAGATGGAGAAGCTCTATACAGTCAACAAAAACAAGACCAGGAGCCGACTGTGGCTCAGATCATGAACTCCTTATTGCCAAATTCAGACTTAAATTGAAGAAAGTAGGGAAAATCACTAGACCATTCAGGTATGACCTAAATCAAATCTCTAATTATTATTTGTTCTAGTTCTGTGAAAAATACCATAGATAGCTTGATAGGGATTGCATTGAATCTGTAGATTGCTTTGTGTAGTATACTCATTTTCACTATACTGATTCTTCCAATCCATGAAAATGGGATATTTCTCCATCTATTTGTGTCATCTTTGATTTCTTTCATCAGCGTTTTATAGTTTTCTATATATGAGTCTTTTGTTTCTTTAGGTAGATTTATTCCTAAGTTCTCTTATTCTTTTCATCGCAATGGTGAATGGAATTATTCCTTAATTTCTCTGTTTTCTCATTGTTAGTGTATAGGAATGCAAGGGATTTCTGTGCATTAATTTTATGACCTGCAACTTTACTATATTCATTGATTAGCTCTAGGAATTTTCTGGTGGTATCTTCAGGGTTTTCTATGTAGAGGTTTTTATCATAAATGGATGTTGAATTTTGTCAAAGGCTGTCTCTGCATCTATTGAGATAATCATATGGTTTTTATCTTTCAATTTGCTAATGTGGTGTATTGCAATTTGTTAATGTGATTGATGTGCAAATATTGAAGAATCCTTGCATCCCTGGGATAAAGCCCACTTGGTCATGTTATACGATCTTTTTAATATGTTGTTGGATTCTGTTTGCTAGAATTTTGTTGAGGATTTTTGCATCTATGTTCATCAGTGATACTGGCCTGTAGTTCTTTCTTTGGGGCATCTTTGTCTGGTTTTGGTATTAGGGTGATGGTGGCCTCATAGAATGAGTTTGGCAATTTACCTTCCTCTGCAATTTTCTGGAAGAGTTTGAGCAGGATGTGTGTTAGCTCTTTAAATTTTTGGTAGAATTCACCTGTGAAGCCATCTGGTCCTGGGCTTTTGCTTGTTGGAAGATTTTTTATTAGTTTCAATTTCTGTGCTTGTGATGGGTCTGTTAAGATTTTCTATTTCTTCCTGGCTCAGTTTTGGAAGGTTATATTTTTCTAAGAATTCATCCATTTCTTCCAAGTTGTCCGTTTTATTGGCATACAGTTGCTGACAGTAGTCTCATATGATCTTTTGTATTTCTGTGTTGTCTGTTGTGATTTCTCCATTTTCATTTCTAATTTTGTTGATTTGATTCTTCTCCTTTTTTCTTGATGAGTCTGGCTAATGGTTTGTCTATTTTATTTATCTTCTCAAAGAACCAGCTTTTAGTTTTGCTGATTTTTGCTATAGTCTGTTTCTTTTTCATTTATTTCTGCCCTAATTTTTACGAATTCTTTCCTTCTGCTAACCCTGGGTTCTTAATTTCTTCTTTTTCTAGTTGCTTTAGGTGTAAAGTTAGTTTATTTATTTGATTTTTCTCTTGTTTCTTAAGATAAGCTTGTATTGCTATGAACCTTTCCCTTAGCACTGCTTTTACTGAATCCCATAGGTTTTGGTCATTGTGTTTTCATTTTCATTTGTTTCCATGCATATTTTGATTTCTTTTTTGATTTCTCCTATGATTTGCCAGTTATTCAGAAGCACGTTGTTTAGCCTTCATATGCTTGTATTTTTAATAGTTTTTTTTTTCCTATAGTTGACATCTAATTTTACTGCATTGTGATCAGAAAAGATGCTTGAAATGATTTCAAGTTTTTTTAATTTACCAAGGTTAGATATATGGCCCAGAATGTGATCTATCCTGGAGAATGTTCTGTGTGCACTTGAGAAAAAGGCGAAATTCATTGTTTTGGGGTGAAATGTCCTATAGCTATCAATTAGGTCTAACTGGTCCATTGTATCATTTAAAATTTGTGTTTCCTTGCCAATTTTCTATTTGCTTGATCTATGCCTAGATGTGAGTGGGGTATTAAAAGTCTCCCACTATTATTGTGTTACTGTTAATTTACCCTTTCATACTTGTTAGCATTTGCCTTACATATTGCTGTGCTCCTATGTTGGGTACATATATATTTATAATTGTTTCTTGGATTGATCCTTTGATCATTATGTAGTGTCCTTCTTTGTCTCTTTTCATGGCCTTTGTTTCAAAGTCTATTTTATCTGATATGATTATTGCTACTCCTGCTTTCTTTTGGTCTCTATTTGCATGAAATCTTTTTCCAGCCCTTCACTTTCAGTCTGTATGTGTCCCTTGGTTTGAGGTGGGTCTCTTGTAGACAGCATATATAGGGGTCTTGTTTTTATATCCATTCAGCCAGTCTTTGTCTTTTGGTTGGGACATTCAACCCACTTACATTTAAGGTAATTATTGATAAGTATGATCCTGTTGTCATTTACTTTGTTGCTTTGGGTTCAAGTTTATAAACCTTTTCCTGTGTTTCCTGTCTGGAGAAGATCATTTAGCATTTGTTGAAAAGCTGGTATAGTAGTGCTGAATTCTCTTAGCTTTTGCTTGTCTGTAAAGCTTTTGATTTCTCCTTCATATCTGAGTGAGATCCTTGCTGGGTATAGTTATCTGGGTTGTAGGTTTTTCTCTTTCATCACTTTAAGTGTGTCGTGCCATTCCCTTCTGGCCTGAAGAGTTTCTATTGAAAGAGCAACTGCTATCCTTATGGGGATCCCCTTGTGTGTTATTTGTTCCTTTTCCATTGCTGCTCTTAATATTTGCTGCTTGTGTTTGATCTTCGTTAATTTGATTAGTATGTGTCTTGGGATGTTTTGCCTTGGGTTTATCCTGTTTGGGACTCTCTGGGTTTCTTGGGCTTGGGTGGCTATTTCCTTCCCCATTTTAGGGGTTTTCAACTATTATCTCCTCATGCCCTTTTGTCTTCTTCTTCTGGGACTCCTATGATTTGAATATTGGGGCTTTTAACATTGTCCCAGAGGTCTCTGAAGTTGTCCTCATTTCTTTTGATTCTTTTTTCCTCTCTGTTTTATTCATTTCCACCATTCAATCTTCCACCTCACTTATCCTATCTTCTGCCTCAGTTATTCTACTGTTGGTTCCCTCCAGAGTGCTTCTGATCTCAGTTATTGCATTATTCATTATTGATTGTCTCTTTTTTGTTTCTTCTAGGTCCTTGTTAAACATTTCCTAAATCTTCTTAATCCTTGTCTCTAGTCTATTTATCTGTAACTCCATTTTGTTTTCAAGATTTTGGATCATCTTAGCTATCATTATTCTGAATTCTTTTTCAAGTAGACTCCCTAGCTCCTCCTCTTTTGTTTGGTTTGGTGGACATTTATCATGTTCCTTTACCTGCTGAATATTTCTCTGCCTTTTCATCTTGTTTATGTTGATGTGTTTGGGGTAGCCTTTCTTTAAGCTGGAAGTTTGTGGTTCCTCTTTACTGTGGAGCTTGTTCCCTGTGGGTGGGGTTGGACTAGTGGTTTGTCGAAGTTTCCTGGTTAGGGAAGCTTGTGTCAGTGCTCTGATGGGTGTAGCTGGATCTCTTCTCTCTGAAGTGCAATGAAGCGTCCAGTAGTGAGTTTTGGGGTGTCTATGGGCTTAGCATGGCTTTGGGCAGCCTGTATTTTAAGGTTCAGGGATGTGTTCCTGCATTGCTGGAGAATTAGCTTGGTATGCCTTGCTCTGGAACTTGTTTGCTCTTGGGTGGAACTTGATTTCAGTGTAGGCATGGAGGCTTTTGGATGAGCTCTTGTCAATTAATGTTCCCTGGAGTCTGGAGTTGTCTAGTGTTCTCAAGTTTTGAATTTAAGCCTCCTGCCTCTGGCTTTCAGTCTTATTCTTACAGTAGACTCAAGACATCTCCATCCATACAGCACAGATGATGAAATATCTAGGTTAATGATGAAAGATTATCTATAGTGAGGGACACCCAGACAGGTTCACAGAGTTACATGGAGAAGAAAAGAGAGAGGAGGAAGATAGAGGAGACCAGGAGGAGAAGAGGGGGAATCAAAAGGGGAGAGAGCAATCTGGGTATTAATCAAATCCCTATGTGCTCTCCACAGTCTGGAACACCCAGAGAGGCTCCTGTAGTTACACAAAGAGAAGAGAAGAGGGAGGAAGGAAATAGAGGTGACCAGGAGGAGAAGAGGGGGAGCCAAAAGGGGAGATATCAATCTAGCCAGTAAACAGTTCCGTAAGTGTTCTCCACAGCCCAGAACACCCAGAGAGATTCACAGAGTTAAGCAGAGAAGAGAAGGCGGAGGGAGGAGATAAAGGTGACCTGGGGGAGAAAAGGGAGAGTCAAAAGGGGAGAGAGCAATCAAGCCAGTAATCACAGCCCTAAGTGAAAATGGATATTGCAGATTAGATTCTTAAAGGTACAAAATTGATAACAAATACCATAAATCAAAGATTAAAAATCTAGGGTGGAGGTTAGACTCTTGCAAATACAATATTAAAAATACAAAACAAAATCAATCACAAAGATTATGAAATATATATCTATATGAAATTTGCTTTAAAAATAGCATCTTTTTTAAGCAAGGTAATAGTAGGTTATAAAAATGAAAAGTAAAAGAACAATAAAGAACTGAAAAATAAAAAAAATTTTTAATTAAGAAATGATAGTAGTTAAAATATATCTAGGAATTTCTCTGGAGCTATTGTGGGCAGTGTGAGGTCAGTTCAGTTTCAGATAGTTCCTTGTTCCAGCTTGTACTTCTTCTCAAAGTCTATAGGGCCCTTCCAATGCTTAGTCAATGTTAACTACAGGGTTTTAATCTGTTGCACCTGTCACTTCCAGGGCAGTTCTCTCTTCTTAGTTTACTTTGGCTTCCTCTGTTTGCCAGTCTCTTCAGTGTCTAATTTCCACCCTGACACAAGGGGATAAAGGTGGTCATTTATTTAGGCTCACTTGTTCAGTTGTGTTGTGGGGAGGGAGGTACCCTGCAAACAAATATCACTAGCGTGAGTGGGGAGTGCTCATGGTGTATGGACCACACTGGGTTTGCCCCAGCTCAACGTTGCATGTGCTTTCCCGATCTACACTGTTCAGGCTCCAGGTTTCTCTGCAGGGCATTATCCAAAGCAGGCCCTGCATTTCAAGTACTTCCCAGATCTAAGCCACTCAGGTTCAGGTTCTCAGGTACTCTGCAATGGCGCAGACTCAGTTGGGTGTGTGTTTTGTGCCCTTCCTAGGTCCGAGCAGCTCAGGAAACCAGGTGCTTGGTGAGCATACTGTCCCAGGTGGGGTGTGTGTCTTATCACCTCCCTGGTCCTGGCCACTCAGTTTCCTGGGTGCTCTGCAAGAGCACCTTCTCAGGTGTGCTGCGTGTCTCCCCTCTGGGGAGCTGATCTCAGACTGTGACCCTCCTGCTGGATGTCAACCATCCAGGATTCCAGGAAGACTTAGTTAGCAACTGGGAGCCTGCTCACAGTTTGGTGGAGGGTTCTGGTCTCTGGGGCTGAGATTGCCCCTTGCCTTCCTACTCTGGCTGTCACCCGCCTGCCTCTCTGCCTCCAGCAGTGGGGAGGGGCCTGTATACAGCCAGCTAGCTCTCCTTTGCTGTTCACTCAATCCTTTGTTCTGTGAGCTGGCCAGGCTGCACGTTAGGTTAGAGCCTTTCATGGGAAAGTTTTTTTTTTCCCCTCTCTGGCTATCCCCCAGTTTGGGTTGCTATCTCATGTTAGCTCCCTCAGATTGTCCTCAGGGCATTCAGGCCCCATCCTTACCCTAAGCAGGCAGCCCACACCTCTCTGTTCAACCCCTGCTCGCTGGTGGCAGACCCAAGTGTCTGGGCTACTTCTCTGCTGGGAGTATCAGTTAGGCACATATTCTGTGTGTGTGTGTGTTTGTTTTCTCCCAATTATGTTGCCTTCTGAGATTCCAAAACTCCCCACAGACCAGTCAGTGAGAGGGTTTCCTGATGTTTGGAAACTTCTCCTCCATGACTCCCTCCCTGGGACTGGTCTCCATCCCTAACTCTTTTGCCTCTCTTTTCATCTTTTATATTTTGTCTTACTTCCTTTTGAAAAGAATGGGCTGCCTTTCTGGGTGCCTAGTGTCCTCTGCCAGCATTAAGAAGTTGTTTTGTGGAAGTTGCTCAGCATTCAAATGATCTTTTGATGAATCTGTGGGGGAGAAAGTGGTCACTCCACACTATTCCTCTGCCATCCTGGGACCACCCCCCTCCACACTCTTCTTTCTGTCTACCATGACACTTGCATCTACCAAAGTCACACATTGAATATGGCAGTGCCTCTACTGACCTGGTACTTTGGATACTGCATGGAGCAGAATTCTCCAGCCAACCAACTCTCCATCAGGAACATACATTTTGTAGAGTTACCATATGATCCTGCAATCCTACTCATGGGTGTATTTCCATACAAAACCATAATTCAAAAAGTTACATGGGAATTTGCCTGGTGGTCCAGTGGCGAAGACTCGGCACTCTCCAACGTGGGGGATTGTAGTTCGATCCCTGAGCAGGGAGCTGGATCCTATATGCTGCAATGAAGGGTCCCACATGCTGCAACAGAGACCTGGTGCAGCCAAATAAAAAAATATTTTTTAAAAGATACATGCACCCTATGTTAGCAACACTATTCACAATAGCCCAGACATGGAAACAACCTAAATGGCCATCAACAGAGGAATGGATAAAAAAGATGTGGTACGTAGATACAATGGAATCTTACCATAAAAAAAGAATGAAATAATGTCACTCGCAGCAGCATGCAACTAGAGATTACCATACTAAGCAGTCAGAAATAGAAAGACATACCTTATGATATCAGTTATATGTGAAATCTAAAATATGACACAAACTTATCTATGAAACAGACTCACAGACATAGAGAACAGACTTATGGTTGACAAGGGAGGGCAGTAGAGGGATAAATTGGGTATTTGCAGTTAGCAGATGCAAACTATTATATAAAAGATAGAAAAGCAACAAGGTCCTACTGTAGAGCACAGGGAACTATATTCAATATCCTGTGATAAACCATAATGGAAAAGAATGTAAAAAGAATATATATATATATATATATGTATGTATATATATATATATATAACTGAATCACTTTGCTGTACAGCAGAAAATAACACAACATCGTAAGCCAACTGTATTTCAATTTTTAAAAAAAGAACATACATTTTGAACTTAACATGAGCCAAAATAAATGAAGTTCTATTATGTTGGCACTTAGAGATCTTCTCTTACAACAGCACGTCGACTAAATAACACAAGGACGCACCCTAAAAAAAACCGACACTGGTTTTCTGTGCACATGGAGCTTACAGTCTGGTTAAGCAAACAGAAGCATGTACAGTGAGTGATCACATTCAGTGCTTTGTAAAGGAGGAGGAGGAGGACAAAGAGGATTTATGAGAAAGAACAAGAGGAAATGATTCTTTAAATAGGAGATCAAGTAGGAAGTGATACGGAGACTTGATGAGCAAGTAGGCATTTATCAGATTTGTTTGAAAAAGAGAAGAAGAGTTTGTCCACCAAAATAAAGAGCGATTGTGAAGCTACTGGAGTGGGAAAGAGGATGGCACACTGATGAATCTGGAAGAAGGTCAGTGTGGCTGGAGCTTGAGTTAAAAGATACAAATGGGGCACAATGTGTAGTGGCTTCTAGGTGGTATTAAGCTAATGCTGTTTCTCATTGCAATGGGAAGTTACTGCAAATTCTAAGCATGAGAGTAATGAGATCAGATTTATACGCATATATAAAAGCTCCTTGGACAACAAGGAGATCAAACCAGTCAATCCTAAAAGAAATCAACCCTGAATACTCACTGGAAGGACTGATGCCAAAGCAGAAGCTCCAATTCATTGGCCACCTGATGCGAACAGCTGACTCATTGGAAAAGACCCTGATGCTGGGAGAGATTGAAGGCAGAAGGAGAAGAGGGTGACAGAGGATGAGACAGTTCGATGACATCACCGATTCAATGGGCATGAACTTGGGCAAACTCTGGGAGATGCTGAGGGACAGGGAGGCCTGGGGTGCTGTAGTCCATGAGGCCTCAAAGAGTCAGACATGACTTAGCAATTGATCAACAATAAAATCTTGCTCCATGTGATATAGGGACAATAGTCTGGAGTGGAGAGGAATAAAACTTGGAAATCAGGCAGGAAGCACGTTCCCAGATAGAGGGGAGGCAACTGTAAAGACAGAAAAAATAAACTTGGACTATATGTTAGAGATGGGATTTACAGGATTTGGTGATAAACTATGGTCAGAGTAGAAAAGAGAGACACCAAGAGCAAGTCCCAAGCTTCTGGCATGAGCAGATATTAGGGATCGTTACTTAAACCGGGAAAAGAGGAGGTCTGGGCTGAGAAAGCAAGATGAGCAGGTGGTGATGTTCATAATAGTCAGCAGTGATCCTGGAAATTAAAGATTTGGGGTGAAAATGTGAAAACTAGTCCTAGAGATCTGATGTACAATATAGCGCCTACAGTTAAAAACATGGTATTCTCAATTGGCTCATGTAGTTAAACATTTACTAAGCAGGTAGGTCTTGTGTTTTGTTCTTAAAACAACATCAAAACCAACCAAATCAACAAACAAAAATGATGACTGAGAAGCAAGAAAGAAGTTTTGGAGGGATGTTTATTACTTTGATGATGGTAATGGTTTCAGAGGTGTATGCATATGTCCACGCTGATTAAGTTATAGACATTAAATGTGTCCCTACTGCTTTATAATGCCATTCCATCATTTCCCAAGTTTCCATACATACACGGGTCCCTCCAGTGGCTCTCTCCTTTGTTCTTTGTTTCTCTCTCTCCCTCCCTTTCTTCCTTCCCTCCCTCTCTCTCTATACACACACACACTTTCATAAATGTGTCTCGATGTCTAGCTTCACCACTATCATCCCTTGCCCATCGGTGTCCTTCTTTTAACTTTGTCTTGCCATTCTTGGCCTGAAAATGCACATGCTTCTGGGGATGGACAGAATGCCTGATACCAAGGAGGTGCTCAGTGAATGTGTGGAACGGACAGTTGGGTGGGTGAACTATTAAATCCTTCAGAGCCATCTGTTAGAAATGATTACTCTTTATGGACTTGTAAAATATATGGTGCCTGCGGTTTTTAAACTTCACTCATATGTCTTTTCAAAGGGTGTTCATTTTACCTCCGAGAAAGTAAAAGTTACACCATTTCGCATGTTCAACATGTATTCGTCTCTTTCAACTTTATGACTGTCATCTCATCAAAGCAACTGTTCCAGTCTCTCGTTCATTCTACTCTGTAGCTGCAAGTACAACTAATTAACTGTGATTAAATCATCAAACCTAAAATGAGTATCTCCCCACTAGCATGAAACATCCTCATTAATCTTATAACTAAGTCAACCAACCATTTGCATATTGTACTAGAAAAGCGTTGCTAAAAAGAATTCTAGTTTCTCATCTGCCTTGGCATTGATGAATGAATAGCCTTTCTAACAGTGATGCCTAGGGTGCCTGGACCCTCAGATGAACATACTGTTATTAGCCTTGCACAGAACTATCTTATTAGTGTCATGGCACCTGTATTAACCAGGGTTCTCTGCATAAGGAGAACCCACAGGAAGTGTACAAATATACAGGAAGAGATTTATTATGAGAGATTGGGCTCATGAGATTAGAGAGGCTGACAAGTCACACAGCCAACAAAAGAGAAGGAAAGCCTCTGGTGTACAGTTCAGTTCCGTTCAATCACTCAGTCGTGTCCGACTCTTTGCAACCCCATGAATTGCAGCACGCCAGGCCTCCCTGTCCATCACCAACTCCAGAGTTCACTCAAACTCACATCCATTGAGTCAGTGATGCCATCCAGCCATCTCATCCTCTGTCATCCCCTTCTCCTCCTGCCCTCAATCCCTCCCAGCATCAGGGTCTTTCCAATGAGTCAACTCTTTGCATGAGGTGGCCAAACTACTGGAGTTTCAGCTTCAGCATCATTCCTTCCAAAGAAATCCCAGGACTGATCTCCTTTAGAATGGACTGGTTGGATCTCCTTGCAGTCCAAGGGACTCTCAAGAGTCTTCTCCAACACCACAGTTCAAAAGCATCAATTCTTCGGCACTCAGCTTTCTTCACAGTCCAACTCTCACATCCATACATGACCACTGGAAAAACCATAGCCTTGACTAGACAGACCTTTGCTGGCAAAGTAATGTCTCTACTTTTGAATATACTATCTAGGTTGGTCATAATTTTCCTTCCAAGGAGTAAGTGTCTTTTAATTTCATGGCTGCAGTCACCATCTGCAGTGATTTTGGAGCCCAAAAAATTAAAGTCTGACACTGTTTCCACAGTTTCCCCATCTATTTCCCATGAAGTGATGGGACCAGATGCCATGATCTTCATGTTCTGAATGCTGAGCTTTAAGCCAACTGTTTCACTCTCCACTTTCACTTTCATCAAGAGGTTTTTTAACTCCTCTTCACTTTCTGCCATAAGGGTGGTGTCATGTGCATATCTGAGGTTATTGATATTTCTCCCGGCAATCTTGATTCCAGCTTGTGCTTCTTCCAGCCCAGTGTTTCTCACGATGTACTCTGCACAGAAGTTAAATAAGCAGGGTAACAATATACAGCCTTGACGTACTCCTTTTGCTATTTGGAACCAGTCTGTTGTTCCATGTCCAGTTCTAACTGTTGCTTCCTGACCTGCATACAGGTTTCTCAAGAGGCAGGTCAGGTGCTCTGGTATTCCATCTCTTTCAGAGTTTTCCACAGTTTATTGTGATTCACACAGTCAAAGGCTTTGGCATAATCAATAAAGCAGAAATAGATGTTTTTCTGGAACTCTTTTGCTTTTTTGATGATCCAGCGGATGTTGGCAATTTGATCTCTGGTTCCTCTGCCTTTTGTAAAACCAGCTTGAACATCAGGAAGGTCACGGTTCACGTATTGCTAAAGCCTGGCTTGGAGAATTTTGAGCATGACTTTACTAGCATGTGAGATGAGTGCAATTGTTCGGTAGTTTGAGCATTCTTTGGCATTGCCTTTCTTTGGGATTGGAATGAAAACTGACTTTTTCCAGTCCTGTGGCCACTGCTGAGTTTCCAAGTTTGCTGGCATATTGAGTGCAGCACTTTCACAGCATCATCTTTCAGGATTTGAAATAGCTCAAATGGAATTCCATCACCTCCACTAGCTTTGTTCGTAGTGATGCTTCCTAAGGCCCACTTGACTTCACATTCCAGGATGTCTGGCTCTAGGTGTGTGATCACACCATCATGATTATCTTGGTTGTGAAGACCTTTTTTGTCCAGTTCTTCTGTGTATTCTTGCCACCTCTTCTTAATATCTTCTGCTTCTGTTAGGTCCCTACCATTTCTGTCCTTTATTGAGCCCATCTTTGCATGAAATGTTCCCTTGGTATCTCTAAGTTTCTTGGAGAGATCTCTAGTCTTTCCCATTCTGTTGTTTTCCTCCATTTCTTTGCATTGATCGCTGAGGAAGGCTTTCTTATCTCTCCTTGCTATTCTTTGGAACTCCGCATTCAGATGCTTATATCTTTCCTTTTCTCCTTTGCTTTTCACTCCTTTTCTTTTCAAAGCTATTTGTAAGGCCTCCCCGGACAGCCATTTTGCTTTTTTGCATTTCTTTTCCATGGGGATGGTCTTGATCCCTGTCTCCTGTACAATGTCATGAACCTCAGTCCATAGTTCATCAGGCACTTTATCTATCAGATCTAGTTCCTCAAATCTATTTCTCACTTCCACTGTATAATCATAAGGGATTTGATTTAGGTCATACCTGAATGGTCTAGCGGTTTTCCCTACTTTCTTCAATTTAAGTCTGAATTTGGCAATAAGGAGTTCATGATCTGAGCCACAGTCAGTTCCTGGTATTTTTTTGTTGACTGTATAGAGCTTCTCCATCTTTGGCTGTAAAGAATGTAATCAATCTGATTTCGATGTTGACCATCTGGTGATGTCCATGTGTAGAGTCTTCTCTTGTGTTGTTGGAAGAGGGTGTTTGCTATGACCAGTGCGTTCTCTTGGCAAAACTCTATTAGCCTTTGCCCTGCTTCATTCACAGGTGTGAATGTCATGGGTTCACATACAAACAGATATTTTCAATAGTAAATACTACAGTACTATTTACAGGATCCCGGCTGGTGGAATACATGGATGGCGCAGCGCAGAAGTGGAGGAGCCTCGGTTACGGAGGGCTCACACATATAGAGGTGAGTTACATGCGGGTTTTCAACTGAAGATGAAAAAGGGGCTGTGAAATCACACTGCTGGCCAGAAGGGAAGCCGGCGTTTGGACCCAGGCAATCTGACCCCATGGCCCATTGCCTTCAACAGGGAAAAATTTACTATTCAATAAATGGACCTCGGATAAGCGATTATCCATAGAGAAGTGTAATTAGTTCCCAGCCTCACATCATACACAAAAATTAACTGCAGATGAAAATTCTCTTCAACGTTCAAGCACAAATAGTAGAATATTTGTCTGTCTTAACAGTAAAAAAGGGATTACTTAAACACATCACAAGATAAAGCAAGCCATAACGGAAAAAAAAAAACACATATAGATATGAATTTGAGGGACTCCCCTGGCAGTTCAGTGGTTAGGATTTTGCCTTCCAGTGCAGGGGGTGCAGGTTTGATCTCTGTTAGGGAGCTAAGACTCCACATGCCTCACAGCCAGAAAACCAGAACAAAAAACAGAAGCAGTATTGTAACAAATCCAATAAAGACTTTAAAATGGCCCACATCGAAAGATCTTTTTTTTTTAAAAAATCTATTTGCATTAAAAGGTAAGTGAAAGATAAGTCACACACTGGAAGAAACTGTACAGCCACTGGCAATTTCTTATATATTATAAACAAACAGCTCATACAAATAAGAGACACTCTTGAATCAGTAGAAACTAGAACAAGGATTGGAACAGGCTATTCACAGAGAGGAGAATCAAATGGCGAAAGTATGAAAACATGCTTAACCTCTCTGCTGAGGAGGAGAGAACTGATTTTAAAATATAAAATAGCATTTCACATCAGACTGGCCCGAAGAATTTAAGCAGACATGGATTGGGGAGTATTTGAGGAAATGGGAACCCTTAGACATTGTTCGAAAGAGTATAAATGCACACTGCTGTATTTAAAATGAATAACCTCAAGGACCTACTGGACAGCACAGGGAACTCTGCTCAGTGTTATGTGCAGCCTGGATGGAGGGGAGTCTGGGGGAGAACGGATACATGTGTGTGTATGGCCGAGTCCCTTTTCTCTTCACCTGAGACTACCACAATGTTGTGAAACAGCACAACATTGTTATTATTCTGTACACCTCAATACAGAATAAAAAGGTTAAAAAATAATTTTAAGGGTATAAATTGGTAAAATTATTGAGGAGAGTAATTTGCATTCAAGGTGCTGTGACTTAGGTGGTCAGATATAACTCTAGATAACCAAATCTCACTGTCAACACTTGTCAAAGTTTCTAAACTGCATGTGGAAATAATCCTACCATTTTCTGAGGGCTTGGGTGCTGACCTGCATTATTTCATTTAAAAGGGTGTGCATGCTAAGTTGCTGCCATCACGTCTGACTGTTTGCAACCCTGTGGACTGTAGCCCGCCAGCTCCTCTGTCCATGGGATTCTCCAGGCAAAAATAGTGAAGTGGGTTGCCTTGCCCTCCTCCAGGGGATCTTCCCACCCCAGAGATTGAACCCATGTCTCCTACGTCTCCTGCATTGGCAGCCAGGTTCTTTACCACTAACTTTCCACTTGGGAAGCTCCTTTAAAAGGATGATCACTGTGTTTAGGTTTCTTATTGCATCCAGACATTCTGAGTTAATTGACTCTGCAATTATAATTGTAGACACTAGAGGGAGACTTATGCTAATGTTATTTCACAGGTTCAGGCTCCAAAGAACACAGCTCCACTGTGGAAACTGCTTTTAGAGATGCCCTAAAAAGTAACCTGGAGACTGGACTAGAACACAGTTCTGGAGCTTAAAAGAATAATCTTACGATGGTGTTTGATATAAGTATCTTCTAAACTCTTTTCAGTTCTAACATGTTGCTTTTCAGTTGCTCAGCCGTGTCTGACTCTTTGCGACCCCATGGACTACAGCACGCCAGACTGCCCTGTCCTTCACCATCTCCTGGAGCTTGCTCAAACTCATGTCCATTGAGTTGGTGATACCATCCAGCCATCTCATCTTCTATCGCTCCCTTCTCTTTCCCAGCCTTCAATCTTTCCCAGCATCAGGGTCTTCTCTAATGAGTCGGCTCTTCGCATCAGGTAGCCGAAGTATTGGAGCTTCGGCATCAGTCCTTCAAGTGAATATTCAGGATTTCCTTTAGGATTGACTGGTTTGATCTTCTTGCAGTCCAAGGGACTCTCAGGTGTCTTCTCCAACACCACAGTTCAAAAGCATCAATTCTTTGACCTTCAGCCTTCTTTATGTTCCAAGTCTCATATCCATACATGACTACTGGGAAAACCATAGCTTTATATGTACCTTTGCTGGCAAAGTAACGTCTCTGCTTTTTATTATGCTGTCTAGGCTTGTCACAGATTTTCTTCTAAGCAGCAAGCATCTTTTAATTTTGTGGCTACAGTCTCCATCTGCTGTGACTTTCTAAACCAAGGATCTTCTGAAATGTACGTCTGAAGTCCACACCATGCTTCAGACTTTGCTGTTTTACAAACCAATCTCAGCTTCAAAGGGCACAGTTCTCTTTAATGCTTTTCCTCCACTTTGATAAAATATGAACAGGCCCACAACAAATGGTCAAGCAGCCGTGGAAGATGGCCCCTGGCCATGCCAGCTCTAGGCAGCGAACGTGCCTGACCTGGAATGCCACCGAGCTGAAGTCATGGCTCCAGCCAGAGGGTCTCCTTGGCAACGGATGCCTTAGATGCTGGGGCTGTCGCTGTTCCCAGGGGCTCCGTGAGGAGCATGGGCAGTCTGGGAAAGTAGCTGGTACTCCGGCAATGTCAGTTCAGAGCCTGGTGCCCCCAGGAGTAGCGTTCTCCACCCCCTACTCCACCCAAACTCTTGCAAATACCCTTTTGGAAAAGCCGGATGAAAACCTGAGTTACCTATTAGGGGTAGTTCAGAAGACACCAGGCAGATTCCGTCTTCCAAAAACTTTGCCTTCCCACTCAACCAGTTTAACATTTCACTGTTAAACATCTTTTTTGTTTGTTATTTTTACTGAGCTATAACTGACATAAAGTATTGTATCCCTGTTAGGGACTTCCTTGGAGACAGTGGCTAAGACGCTGGACTCCCAATGCAGCATACCCAGGTTTGATCCCTAATCAGCGAACTAGATCCCGCATACTTCGACTAAGACATTCTTCATGCCGCAACTAAGACCTGGGGCAGCCAAATAAATATTTTCAAAAAACAAACATTGTACCCATGTTATTTGTGCAGCACGACAACTTGACATGTCCGTACACTGCAAACGCATGTGATCACCACGATGAATTTAGCTAACTTCGAGGATCAGAAAATTTTTGAGAGCTCCAGGGCTGAGATGCCAATGGCATTGGGGAATTAACATTTAGTTATCTTCAGTGTGTTAAGTGAAGACCAGCCAGAAAGAGTACAGGCAAAGCCCAGGGACGGGCTACAGGGGATGGGGGTCAGGGGGCAGGACACAGACGAGAAGAACAGCTTGTGAAAGCCCAAGAAAAGGCCAAACACAGAATTATCCAATGCACAGACTTGCCAGAAGGAAAACAACTGCCCAGAACAAGCAGATCTGCTCTGTACCCACACATACATATGGAAAATGGAATCCACTATCATAGAGCTTGGCACTAAAGGGACCTTTCATCTGAACTTTATGCAGGAATTTGAGTAAGTCCTCCATCTGTTACCTGCCTCCATTTCCCTACAAGGTCACGCTCTTGCTCCCTAATAACAGGAAAGATTTTGCCTTTAACTAACCTTGACAAGGGCTTCCCTGGAGGCTCAGCAATAGTCTACCTGTCAATGCAGGAAAGACAACAGACCCGGGTTTGATCCCTGGGCCAGGAAGATCTCTTGGAGGAGGGAATGTCAACCTGGGAGAATCCCCGTGGACAGAGGAGCCTGGTGGGCTGCAGTCCATAGGGTCACAAAGAGTTGGACATGACTGAAGTGCCTGAGCAGACACGCATGCCACCTTAGCAAAAAAAAAAAAAAGAGTAAAATTCTGTATTTTTTATTCTTACTACTAAAACTGTGACCGAAATGGCTAAAAATTGTCTCTAGGCTATCAGATTTATGGGTACTTTTTATAGAAAGTTTGTCTTTTTTTTTTTTCCTTGCATCTGTAACCCGGTATCTTCTGTTTTTTCTTCATACGTACCTTTATGTCCTATTTCTCACCATAAAGATAAGAAAATCATGAAGACTTTCCTCAAAACCCTTCATGTCACATGCATCTGTTGGCCTAGAAACTGTAGTCAGAACAAAATTAATATTTGCGTCTTTTTTTCCAACACCCTCTCCAGAATTTGTTATTTGTAGACTTTTTAATGATGGTCATTCTGATGAGTATGAGGTGATATCCCATTGTAATTTTCATTAGCATTTCTCTAATAATTAATGATGAGCATCTTTTCATGTGCCTACCAGCTACCTGTATGTCTTCTTTGAAGAGATGTCTGTTTAGATCTTCTGCCCATTTTTTGATTAGGTTGTTTTTTTGACACTGAACTGTATGAGTTGTTTGTATATTTAGGAAATTAGGCCTTTATTGGTTTTGTCATTTGAAAATATTTTCTCCCAGTTCATAGGCTGTGTTTTCAGTTTCTTTGTGGTTTCCCTTGCTGTGCAAAAGCTTTTAAATTTAATTAGGTCCCATTTATTTTTCCTTTATTTTCCATTACTCCAGGAGATGAGACAGATCCCAAAAATATTGCTGTAATTTATGTCAAAGAAAGGTCTGCCTGTTTTCCTCCTGGAGTTTTATGGTATGTTCATTCATTCTTGATATAAGCAATTATTTAGCATGAACCATGCCCCAGGCATGGGGAACACAAAAATAAATTCACATAATTCAGCCATGGCTATAGAGAGAAACACGAACGGCAGTCCAGTGCCCTTGGGTACAATCCTAAGAGGTACACAGATAAAAAGCCCCCAGCATTCCAAATGAAACATTCATATGGTAGCTTCCCCAAGTTCCCTCAAGTCCCTAGCATGGGGAACAGTCCCAGCACGGTCTCTCTGGCTGTCAAATACCTCGTCTGAGATCCGCCAGTGCCAGCCGTAAGCGGAGAGAGACCCAGGAACTCTTGGTCCAGGGACACTTAGTGGCTCTGAGCGACAACACAGTAGTAATGGAAACCTGGCTGCTAAGCTAGGCTCTGGGTAGAAAATAGTAGAATCAGGCTACTTCAGTCCTGGTGTAAAGTGAGCATGCTCAAACCCCTGCCCTCCTTTCCTGATTTCTGAGTGGCAGGCATCACCAAGACAGTCTGCCCATGCTTGGCTGGTAGCAAATTCCTCAGTGTTTATTTGATGACAGTATCATTGAGAGGTCTGACTCCCGCCCTTCCCTGCCTCTCAGTGTTTACCATCTGCAAATTGCTGGAAACAAAATGTTCTAGCGCAGAGGTGAGTGATGTCTGTAGGCGAGAGAGCAACCCTCAGGGGTGAAGCTGGCTTGATGGCTTCCCTGGCAGGGCAGATAAAATATGAAATACAAAACCAGTAGTGAGAGATTAGAGAGAGGAGGGGAAGGAGCTGGGAGGAGGGAAGAAAGGAAGGGTGAATGTGGTCAGGATATAATGTTGTTATTCACTTGCTCAGTCATATCCAACTCTTTGTGACCCCATGAACTGCAGCATGCCAGGCTTCCCTGTGCTTCACTGTCCCCTGGAGTTTGCTCAAACTCATGTCCATTGAGTCAGTCATGTTATCTATCTATAGATACAGAGAATGTGCAGAAAACCAGCAAAAAGTTGCCCCAGCTCCTTTATGGAGTCCCAAGCGCAAAATCTCTCAATTCTATATGAGAAAGATAAAAAACGGAAAGAGTAATTACTTCCTCTCTGCTTTTGATTTTTTTTTTTCCACACCACAAGGCATGCAACAGCTTAACTCCCCTTCCACTGCAGGGTGTGAGGGTTCAGTCCTTGCCCCCTGCAGTGAAAGCGCAGAGTCCTAAACACTGGACCACCAGGGAATTCCAGTTCCTTTGAACTTTTACTTTCACTCTTCCTTTGAAATTCTAAATCCTCTTTTTGTTGTTGCTGCTGTTATTTTGGTTTGGGATTTAATTTTTACTCTTTCTTCCCTTTGGTACAGAGGGGTTGCCAGAGTGTCCTAGGCAGGTGAAAAAGAACACAGAGGTAGAAACCTGAGCCGGGCTATTATCTTTGTGCCCTTGGTGGTTGTATACTACAGTGTTCCGCTTTATCAGGGATGTATGAGAAAAGGAAGGAAGGAGATAAGACTTGGCTTTTTTGGTGGTTGTTGCAGTTTCTGTGTTCTTGCAGTAACTTCCTACTGCAAAAAGCGTGTGTGTGTGTGTGTGTGTGTGTGTGTGTACTGTTTCATTTATATACGTACAATATACAATACATATTACTAATTTAGTCACCAAGTCGTGTCTGACCCTTTGCAACTCCATGGACTGTAGCCCACCAGACTCCTCTGTCCATGGGATTCTCCAGGCAAGAAGACTAGAGTGGGTTACCGTTTCCTCCTCCAGGGGATCTTCCCAACCCAGGGATCAAACCCACATCTCCTGCACTGGCAGGTGGGTTCTTTATCACTGAGCCACCAGGGAAGCCCTTACCACTCACACTGGTATAGAGAATATAATACATTTAGAATATGACGACACTGGTTTAAAGCATAATATAGATCGTAATTCTGGACTTGAGTCTCTAGAGGGAGGCAGAGAAACAAGAAAAGCCGCAGTTATAGCCACCACACACAGTGCTGTCAGACTTAATCAGGGGATGGATTTATTTCACAGGCCAGGCAAGATTAGAAGTCAGAAAGTTCAGTTCTGCCTTCCCCTTAATTTGAAACATGAACCCCACCTTTAGTCAGCACGTGTGTGTGTGTTAATTGCTCAGTCACGTCCAACTCTTTGCAACCCCATTGACTGTAGCCCACCAGGCTCCTGTCTATGGAATTTTCCAGTCAAGAATACTGGAGTGGGTAGCCATTTCCTTGTCCAGGGGATCTTTCCGACCCAGGGACTGAAGTATAATCTATACATTTTTAAAGAATCAGTAACAAAAAAGCTGCATACCACAGGGCAATCAGAATTGCTGCATCTGTATCACGAAAGGGCTGTCAGGTCATCTGGTCGACCCCCTCAGCGGCTGCTGTGTAGTGGCAGGAGAGAACATGTAGGACCCAGAGTTTGGGGCCAGCTCTCTCTAGTTACGCAACCCTCACTGAGTTATTTGTCTTCTTAGAAATCCAATTTTTCATCAAAAGGGTAAGAGACATTGTTTCTGCCTTGGTTTTTTCCTGTTAAAACTGATAAAAGGAAAACTTCATTCATAAAACAACAAAGAACTACCTGGATATAGATCCAATTATTACTATGACCCATGTGCTCCAGCTGTGAGTTGTCTACTTAATCCTGTTCTTAAAGGGCCCCAGTGAGAGTCCGCAGACCGTAAGTTCTATAATAGAAGGGAAGGAACTAGGGCTGCTCCTCTTAGCATCTAACATGGCACCTGATAAACAGTACATAATTTTAATTTCTTATTTGAAACAGTAAATACACTTATATGCAGGTAAACTATACAATTTAACATCTAGGTCTTTTCTTCTTCTTCTTCTTCTTATGAAAGGGAGCACTATTAGTGACCACTCCAGGAAACAGAACTAAGGCAGGTCTGTCCTGGGCCAAGGGGACATGGGCCACACAGTCACTCTACTTACCTGACACTTACTATGAGGTGGGCACTGCCCTGAACATAATACAGTATGAATTCCCTTAATTTCATAGTAATCCAGTTGAGGTTGGTACAATGATCAATCATATCCAGCAAATGCTTAGATCTTATCCAGCAGTAGCTTCTACACGTCCCAAGTCTTCTAGAGTCTGAGACTACGTCAAAAGACAACACCCACAAAAACAATGATGTGTCCTTTATGTGTGTTCAATCACTCCAGTCGTGTCTGACTCTTTGCAACCCTATGGACTATAGCCCTCAAGGCTCCTCTGCCCATGGAATTTTCCCAGGCAAGAATACTGGAGTGGGTTGCTATTTCCTTCTCCAGGGGATCTTCCAGACCCAGGGATCGAACTCATGTCTCCTGTGGCTCCTGCATTGCAGCTGGATTCTTTTCCACTGAGCCACTGGGGAAGTCCCCTGCCCTTTGAGGGTGAGAGTAACCAATAAATGTAATCAATAAATATATTACATGCACACCAAGAGGGGACAGTGCTGTGGATAAAAGAAAGAGATTTGGGGAGTGTTGAATGAAGACATTTGGGCACAGAAATACCATACCCGTGGCTGCAATTCTGCCTAAGGTGGTCTGTCTCCAGTTGTTGCTTTTAACTTTGTCTCTGTTTTCTCTTTCAGTTCTGATGTGCCCCGAACCTTGTACTACATTCAAATGTCCTCTGTAAGCAGCAGAGGGGAGCACACAAAATCTAGCCACCCTTTCTGGACATCAACTCAGTAGCCTCCATCTACACCAGACATTGGCCACCTCTGATGACTTGCTCTGGGTCTCAGCTGAGTTCACACTGCACTTGGGGCCCCTATAGTTGCCTGCTTGCCCTGTAGGAATGAAGGCTCTGCCTCAAGAGCTCTCTGTTTGTAGGTTTAGGGGAATGGCCAGATAAACCCACCAGATAGGAGGAAACACATAACCCCGAGGATAAGGGCTAGACTTTTGGACCTCTCAACTGCTTAAATGAATTCTGGCCTCTGAGTAGGGCTGAGCCATGGAAACCACATGATGCTCAACTTCCTCTGCATGCCCCACACCTCCCCACCCTGCTCTCTGTCTCCTGTTGAGTCCTTGCCCTTCCTCATCTTGTGACTCTGGCAGAACTCCAGAGTGCTTATTCAACCTGTCTCCAGATGCCCTGGGCCAAGAAAGAAAGAAAGGGTAAGAACAGGCTCCAGGGCAAAGCTAGCTGCCAAGAGTACTGTCAATAGCCCGACCGAGGCCAGGCAGTGAGCACAAAGGAATCTTTAAAAGTGAGTGTCACCCCCAGAAGGAGCTTGAGCACTTTCTCAGCCTTCCATGGTGAGCTGTGCCCACCCCCCACCAGGCTTCACACCATCTAGTAAGCAAATCAGAGCAAATGTTTTGAGGGCCTCTGTGCAACGCACTGTGTTCACAGTTATTTACTTTTGTGGACACCATAGCTTTCATGCAAATCTCTTCCTCTAGGCTTTTTCTTCATACCTACAAAGTGAAGGAGTTTAAGCTGACAGTCTCCAGAAAGGCAGTAATGATAGTCTGGCCACTTCTTTGCCAGATTGTGAGCACACTGAATTTAGGGACTGAGCCCCATTCCATTTATTTTTCTCTCCCCAGCTTCTAGCACATGCCATGATGTGTGGGAGATGCCAGGTAGATGTCTGTGGAACAAGTCAACTTCTGAAATAAGGTTCTTCAAGAAGGTCTTCAAGACCAGACAAAAGCCGACTCATGCGCTGTTGCAGATGCAGGAGAGAGCACATCGTTACTGTTGGACGGCTAGGCTTGTAAAGCTATGGACCTCTACTAAAGAACATCAACTGATATCTTCAAACCCTTCAGACTCTAAAAGTATCTATGAATTCACAAACTATAAGACATACAACCCTTTCTTTAAAAAAAAAGGCCTCATTTTTCGAAGAATTACTAAGCTAGAGGAGTCATATTCCCTTATCGCAAAACTGACTACATAGCTACAATCATAAATCTGTGTGGTACTAGCATCCAGATATATACAGAGATCAATAAAGCAGAATGGAGAATTCAGACATAAGCCTTTCATCAGTGGCCACTCATTTTCAACAAAGGAGTCAACATAATTCAATGAAGAAAGAACAGAGCTTTTTAATAACTGGCGTTGGGAACCACTGGATATCCCAACATGGAAAAGAATTCATCAGAACTCCCTACCTCACACCATATACAAAAATTAACTAAAAATGGATCAAGGATCTGAATGAAAGAAATTAAACTAGAAAATTTAGAAAGAAATATGAGAGTAAATCTTCATGACCCTGAGTTAGGTAATGATTTCTTAAACACCAAAAACATACTGGCCTAAGGCTATGAATTAGGGGGATGGCGGGGGGTGGGTGACAGCAAGTAGATTTAGAGATTCTTTCCAGGGTTATGAAAATGCCCTAAAATTATATTATGGCGATGGTTGTGCAACTCTGTCAATACACCCCCAAGTTTGAATTTTGCAATTTACAAGAGTACATGGTGTGATTATATGAATTATAGTTCAATAAAGGTTGTTTAAAAAATAACTTTTAGGGAGACTTCCCTGGTGGTCCAATGGCTAAGACTCCTCCCTCCCAATGCAGGGGGCCTGGGGTTTGACCCCTGGTCAGAGAACTAGATCCCACATGCTGCAACTATGACCCAGAACAGCCAAACAAATAAAATAAATATTTTAAAAATAACTTTTAGGGATAGAAAACTTGTTTTTAGCTAAGAAGTGAAACTGATTTGGGAGCTCTAGAGGTAACTTTTTAAATGAACTATTCATTCAAGTGTGATATTAGCATTTAGATTCCAGAGCAGAGATAATATCACTATCAATAGCTATTTGATATGAGGCAGTTCTAATATCTGCTAAAAGTTTTGTCTCTTGATCTGGAAGGTCTTACTACATGGGGATTCCATTAAGTCTGCATGTATCTTACTGATAGAATTAAGGAGACATCATAGTGGTTTATTTAAACCTGTCATGATAGCTAAAAAAAAAAAAAAGTGGGAACTGGAGAAACAAAAGGACGACTTCTGAAAAACATACTCCGCATAACGCACTGACAGCCAGCACCGCAAGGATGGTGGCTGCAGCACTGGCCTGGCACGGGGAGCATCTTAGGAGAGGCTCACAGAAAGAAATGAAAGGAGGAAACGCACGGAGGCAACCTGTGCCCGTCCACAGAGGAATGGATAAAGCAGCTGTGGTGCGCACATACAGCGGAACATTCCTCGGCCATTGAAAAGAATGGAACCATGCCATTCGCAACAACACAGACGGATGGACCTAGAGATTCTCATACTGAGTGAAGTCAGTCAGACAGAGAAGGAGAAATATCATACAACATCCCTTATATGTGGAATCTAAAAAGAAATACCAGTGAACTTATATATAAAACAGAAAGAGACTCACAGGCTTAGAGAATGAATTTATTCACTGCCAGGAGGGTAGGATGAGGGGAAGGGATACTTAGTGAGTGTGGGATCAACATGTACACACTTCTGTATTTAAAATGGATAACCAACAAGGACCTTCTGTATAGCACAGGAAACTGCTCAACTTGATACATGTATATGTATGGCTAAGTCCCTTTGCTGTTCACCTGAAACTGTCGCATTGTCAATTGACTGTGGCTGCTGCTAAGTCGCATCAGTCGTGTCCGACTCTGTGTGATCCCATAGACAGCAGCCCACCAGGCTCTGCTCTCCCTGGGATTCTCCAGGCAAGAACACTGGAGTGGGTTGCCATTTCCTTCTCCAAGTCAATTGATTGTACCCCAACACAAAATTAAAAGTTTTTTAAAAGTGAAACGAAAGAGGTATTTCTGGAGAACAAAGTTCAAGTAGTTGACCCATCCTATCCTGACTTGTTTTTGAGAAAATAGATCATAAAATTACCCATATTCTTGGAAGCAACATAGATTCTCCTTCTCCTGTTAGGCTTTCAGCTGGAATTACCTCTTATCTGAATCAGCTTTTGAGTGAAAATCATTTACGTCACTAATTCAACAGACTCTCCAGTGTGTATGCCCGTTGCAAAACCTCGCACAAGTATTTATGCACAAGTATTTATAACACTCGTGTGAGGAAGCAATTCCCCAGGTACAAACCACCACCGTCACCAAGCCGTGTCCACAGTCAAAAAGAGGAACCACGTGGCTCATTGGAGCTGACAACCAGCGAGCAGATCCGAGGCAGGTTCTTCCTGCATTTTTAGATGTGTGTGTCATCTTTCTTCCCCCCTCTACTCCCGGAGACAAGCAGCAAGTTAGAAAAAATGACTAGTCTAGTTCAAGGCCCCAAGGCATCCAGGGTGTTCTGTCTGCCCTATGAATCAGCAGTTGAAGTGTGGAGACACCATGCATCTAATCTGGATATCAGGCCTCCAAACCTAAGACAAGCAGGCAGGCTTCCCTGGTGGCTCAATGCTAAAGAATTCGCCTGCCAGCGCAGGACACATGGGTTCGATTCCTGTTCCGGGAAGACTCCACATGCTAAGGAGCAACTAAGCCTGTGCACCATGACTACTGAGCTTGTGAGCCATGACTACTGCACCCACGTGCTACTGCTGCTGAAGAGAGAAGCCACTGGAGTGAGAGGCCCCTGTACCGCAGTTGGAGAGTAGCCCCCACTCTCTGCAACTAGAGAAAAACTCACCCAGCAAGGAAGACCCAGCACAACCAAAAATACACAGATAAATAAGACAAGGAGGCATTTGGGGAAAGGACTATTGTCAAAGTAAAATTTACTCAGGTCTGTGCTGACCCCTACCTACCACCAAAGCTAAGGACCAGAGGGAAAGGAGCCTTCACAGATGAGCTAATCGGACTTGACAATCCGACATAATAATTGTAACAGTCATTATGTATCCTAAGGCATCGCTTCTAAGTACGCCTGTATTCTAAGGCATCACTTAGAATGTATTCCAATGTATTCTAAGGCATCACTTCTCTCTGCACCTTAGTATGCAGGGGACCCCAGAGGTGTGAGTGAATGGGGATTTGGTGGACATAAATGCATGCTGGGAACCCCCTCCCCACCCCAGTCCATTTTCCACATTTGGCTCTCAGAACTCATAGTCAAGCCTTAACCTCCACCTGCCCAGGCAAGAGATCTGTTGAGTTTTCTGTGGGCTCCACTCCAGCTGAGAAGGCAGGATAGCAGGATGGCTGAGGGAGTCGCCCAAACTCAACAGCTCAGCCAGACCACCCTCCTCCAAAGTTCACTTAATACACTCCATCTACATGCACTCATCTCTCCCTACGGCACAGACGCCAACTCTAAGATACTAGGAAACAGTCACAGATTACCAGACAGCTGGAAAAAACCTCTCATGAGACAGAGGCCAAATCAAATAAACAGGGGAAAGAGAGCAAATTCAAGGGGAAAAAAAAAAGAGTCTATATATGAAGGGAAGATAAACTTCCAGAAGAGAAGCTATCCCTAGGGTCTTTAGAGAGAAAGAAGAAATAGGAAAATGAACTGTGAAAAAGCACACTTAAAGAATGACCCAAAAAAATCCTTGAAAATTAAAAACATGAGTACAGAAATGAATAAAGCAAGAGGAGAATTAGAACATAAAACTGAGGAAACATCCTACAAAGTAGAGCAACTAAAATAAAGAGATGGATAAAAAGAAGCAAAAAATAAAATAATTAGAGATCAGTGCAGGTGTCCCACACCTGAACAACAGAAATTCAGAAAGCAACCAATACAGATGAGGGAACCAGCAGTGCAGTAACTCTAAGACAATTATCAGAACTGAAGAAGGCAATTTGAAGATTAAAAGGTATCACTGAATATCCAGAAAGATGAGAGGACACAGACTCAGACCAAGATATATTATCCCACCATTGCAAAACACCAGGAACGAGAGAAGTCGTGAGAGCAGGGGTCCCCAGCCCCCTGGGCCATGGATGGCAACCTGTCCATGGTCTGTTAGGAACTGGGCCACACGGCAGGAGATGAGAGAAACAAAAGCCATCCCCACCCTCCCCAGTCCTGGGAAAAAATTGTCTTCCATGAAACCAGTCCCTGATGCCAAAAGGGTTGGGGACAGCTTCCCTACAGGCTTCAAAACATGTTGTTTTCAAAGGTTTGGGAATCAGGATGGCATCAGAGCTCTCAAGAACATCATGGGACACCAGAAAGGCACAGGGCAGTATCTTCAAACTCCTGACGAGAAAGAATTCCCAATCAGACTAGTCCATCCAGATAAAACATCATCCAAAATATTGGGATAGAATACAGACATTTTGGGACCCTCAGTTCAGTTGCTCAGTCGTGTCCGACTCTTAGCGACCCCATGAATGGCAGCACGCCAGGCCTCCCTGTCCATCACCATCTCCTGGAGTTCACTCAGACTCACGTCCATCGAGTCGGTGGTGCCATCCAGCCATCTCATCCTCTGTCGTCCCCTTCTCCTCCTGCCCCCAATCTCTCCCAGCATCAGAGTCTTTTCCAAAGAGTCAACTCTGCATGAGGTGGCCAAAGTACTGGAGTTTCAGCTTTAGCATCATTCCTTCCAAAGAAATCCCAGGGTTGATCTCCTTCAGAATGGACTGGTTGGATCTCCTTGCAGTCCAAGGGACTCTCAAGAGTCTTCTCCAACACCACAGTTCAAAAGCATCAATTCTTCAGCACTCAGCCTTCTTCACAGTCCAACTCTCACATCCATACATGACCACAGGAAAAACCGTAGCCTTGACTAGACGGACCTCAGTCGGCAAAGTAATGTCTCTGCTTTTGAATATACTACCTAGGTTGGTCATAACTTTTCATGGTTACAAAAAGAAAGAAAAAAAAAAACATACCTCCCACGTACCATTCTCAAGAAGGTATCTGAACACGCTCCATGAAACTGAAAGGAAAATCTGAGAAAGAGGAAATGAGGGAAAAGAAGGAACAGATGATCCTACATCTGAGCAAGCAAGAGCATCCCCGGGTGATGGAGTGAGATCTCAAGATGCCAGCCGGCCCCTGGGATAGAGTTCAGCTGGTCAAGGGGGTGGAGCAGCTCACTGGGGGCCCCAGAAGAGACCTCCTTAGAAGGACGAAATAGATGGAACACCTGAAGTCTCTCAATGTCCTAAGCGGAGATGTCGATGAAAGAACTTAAGAGTTTCATCAGTGACAAGTGCCTGGAAAACCAAGGAAATAAGAAGCTTGATTTCACTTTGAAGAAAACAAAAATTCCCATCAAAAAGAAGAAATAGCTCAGGTTGAACACTAAGGGAGGCGGATACGGGAGCTCTGTCCTATTACCACAACTTTTCTACATGCCTACAATCAGTTTAGGAGAAAAAGGAATTATAGCGCATGCGGCCAACCAACTCCTCGCTGAGGGCAGGCAGCTATGGGCCGTGAGCTGCCCTGTAGAAAGGCCTGGCAGGGCAGGGAGTTGGTGTCTCCAGCCAACAGCTGAGTGAGCTTGGGAAGGGAACCCCTCCACATCCAGAGCTGATCCTCAAGATGATCGCAATGGCCTTCCTGAGAGACACTGAGTCAAAAGTCCCAGCTAAGCGGCACCTGGCCTCCTGACCACTGAAATGGTGAAATGTTTATCTTCTCAGCTGCGAAGTTAGGGGTGCTTGGTTAAGCAGAAATCAATAACCGATACAGTATACTACCTGGCCCTGTATTTACAGTTGCCCCTGAACAACTAGGATGTTGGGCACCGACAGTTCATGCACGAGAAGATCCAAGGATGGCTTGACAGCCAGCCCTCCTCATCCACGGTCCGCGTCCTCAGATTCAACCCATCACAGACTGTGCAGCCCTGCCGTGCGCATTCAGTGAGAGAGATCTGAGCAAAACTGGGTGCAGTCAGACCTGTGTGATTTGAGGTCACCTGTGTCAAACCTAGGGAAGGCTAAAAATTAACCCGTCCAGCGCCTGAGAGGATACAGGGTGAGAAAGTTGTGAGCACCTGGTGGGAAGGACAGCTAAAGGCTCAGCTTTAACGAATTCAGAACTGGTGTTGCACCAAAAACACAAAGTAGAAATGAGCAGTGAAATCAATGAAAGTGAGCACCTCTTCAAAGAAGAGAAGGGCGGGATGGAGAAATGCTGGGTATTTTATCATGAACCTTGTGTAACTATTCGACCTTTTAACCTTGGTGCATGTATAACTTTGATTAAAATGTAAGCATAACAATTTCCTCCCCACACAATTCAGATGTGGTTCTTTTTTCTTTTTGTCTCATCTAAAACTCCTCTTTTAAAATATTTCACAGAGTGAAAAGGCTCAGGCAGTTTTCTTCCAATAATTAGTCCTTTAGAGTATGTTCTGACCCTTGAGTTATCTTTCAGTCTTTTCTAGTTTGTAGAGCCTCAACACTTTTCACTCTGTATCAAAGCTTCTTTTTCCCTAAGTCACTAATCTTCTCAGTTTTTTTCCTTTTGACTGTGTGTCTGTGTACATATATGTGAGTGCGTGTGTGTGTGTTGTGTGTATGTGTATACGCAGGCATGGTGTATATATGCATGTGTGTAGGTGTGTGCGTGGATGTGCAGGCATGTGCGTAGGTATGTGTGTGTCTGCGTGTATGTGTATATAGGTGTATGTGTGTTCATACATGTGTGGGGAGGGATCCTTTCCACTTCTCCCTTCCATCTAATGAAACAGAAAGCCCCACAGCTGGATTTGTAGTGCCCCAGGATCTGGCTAGTGCCTGGCACATAAAAGGCACCCGGTACCTGTTATGTAAATAAATGAGACTCCAAACTGAGTTATAATCCACCAGAGACTAGAAATTCAAGAGCTGGTGAAGCTGAGAGAGAAGGGGTGAGGGAAGGCCCTCGGCTCACAAACTCGCACCCTGTGCAGGGCTGTGGCCATAAGGGCGTGGCTCCAGGCCGGCTCCAGGCTGAGCAAGGTGACAGCAAGCTGATGGCCACGAAGAGCAGGGGAGGGGCCAAGGCTGCCCCCGAAGGGATGCAGTGTTTGTGCAGACCAGTAAGCAGCTCCCAGCGTCACGGAGGGAGCAGAGCTCGTCCCTGGAGGTGGAATCCACTCCCCCAAAACAAACACCGGACAGTCCAGAAGCGGAGGATGGAGCCCCCCCATCAGGACCTGACTTCCGCCTGGGGCTGTGCTGTTGGCCAAATGGGGTCAAGGAAAGTGCCCCAGTGAGCCAGGCCAATTCTGGTTAACTCAGGCCACCAGGAACCAGTGACTCTCTTCCTTATGAGTTACAAGGTGTGGAGACTGAAGGGAACTACTCAGTTTCAGAAACCAGATTACTTGATTTATGTCTGCCTGTCCCTCTGAGCCCCCAGACCCAGGGGTGTAGATGCCTATCTACGTTTGCTTCCCAATAAAATCCCGAACATCACGCTCCATGCCTGGAACATAGCAGGTGACCAGTAAGTATTGGGTGGATGGATGCGTGAATGCACGGGTGAACAAGTGAGTGGACAAGTGAGTGAGTGAGCAAATGACTGAATAAGTGAACAAAGGAGTGAATGAATGATATCTCTGAGAGCCTGCGACAGAGAGTTCATTTTTTTAATTAATTAATTTTTTATTGAAGGATAATTGCTTTACAGAACTTTGCTGTTTTCCGTCAAATCTCAGCATGAATCAGCCATAGGTATACATATATCCCCTCCCTTTTGAACCTCCCTCCCATCTCTCTCCCCATCCCACCCCTCTAGGTTGACACAGAGCCCCTGTTTGAATTTCCTGAGCCATGCAGCAAATTCCCATTGGCCATCTATTCTACACATGATACTGTACGTTTCCATGTTCCTCTCTCCATACATCTCACCCTCTCCTCCCCTCTCCCCATGTTCGTAAGTCTATTCTCTATGTCTCCTTCTCCATTGCTGCCCTGGAAATAAATTCTTCAGTGAGAGTCCATGTTTGATGGGGACAGAGTTTCAGCTGAAGAAGGTGAAAAATTCAGGAGGTGATGATGGTGAGAGCTGCACCATGTGAATGTACTTAGTGCCACTGAACTGCACAGTGAACATGGTTAAGGATAGTATATTACACGACTTTTACCACAATAACAACAAAAAATAAAAACATAAATCTCATTGCATGAAAGGTTTCCCCTTCATTTTATACAGAATGAAACAGGTTCACTGGAGTTGAGTGTTTGACTCAAATCTCAGTCAATAGGTGGCAGGACTGGAATTCAAACCGGGGGAAGACGTGCCACTCCAGGCAGATGCCCTGGGTTCGATTCCTGGATGAAACCCCATCCTGGTGATGTGCCTAAAGCTGGCACTCACCCTTCCCAACTTGATTTATGTCAAGGAAGGAGGTGATCAGGACACCTGTGCAGACAGTCGATCCTGGGAGGAGGTGATCTGGTATAGGAGAAGCACGTAGGTGAATAGCTCAGGTACAAAGTAATTGCTCCCTGAATGTTCACTCTCATTAAAACGGTGCTACCTGGGTGGGAGGGGAGTTTGGAAGAGAGTGGATACATGTGTATGTGTGGCTGAGTACCTTCGCTGCTCAACTGAAACTATCACAACATTGCTAATCGGCTATACCTGAATACAAAAGAAAAAGTTTAAAAATATAAGTAAAAACACAAATTTTAAAAGAAATCAACTGCAAAAGCCCTTTGGTATTTAATGCTTGGTAAAAATTCTTTACTTTGGACTCAACTGGCAAACACCCTGACGCTGGGAAGGACTGAAGTCAAAAGGAGAGAGAGAGAGTGGCATAGGATGAGATGGTTGGATAGCATCACCAGTTCAATGGACATGAACTTGGGCGACCTCCTGGGGATAGCAAGGGGCAGGGAGGCCTGCTGTGCTGTAGTCCATGGGGTTGGGAAGAGTCAGACACGACTTAGCAACTGAACAACAATAACAACAAAATTTGTTAACTGATAAAATTAGATAGATTTTTGATAAAGGTTGCATGCTCTATAAAAATGTTTATCAATAAAAATAAATAAAATAAAACAGTGCTGCCTCTTTCTGCATGCACATTTAACACCATCCTTGGCTCACTCTCCAAACACAGTCAGGCCTCGATGAACACAAAGGCTGAGCTAACCTAATCATTACCCATGACCAAACTCGGTGGGTAAACAAATGAACCCTTTCTACCTTCCATGAGCTGCACAATCAAGACTGCCACTCTTAGAAATGACACTGAAAATAACAAAACCTACCAATTATTGGAGACACAGAGTCTTTCCCACACACCCTTCGGTGACTTTCTAGAGTCGATGATTCTGTGCTGGTGCCTCCAGCCCCAGAAACATGTCTTGCTTCCCCTGAGCAGGGTTCTGCTTATATGCCCAGGACGTGCTTTCTCTCCAGACCAGGGCTGTTCAATAGAAATACTAGAGTGGCCAATAAGTTCATTCCATTACATCTTACAGAAAAACCCAAATGAAATGAACTTTGGGGCCAGCACAATATGATGCAAGCCACATTTATAATCATAAATTCTCTAGTAGCCACATTTTAAAAAGTAAAAAGAGCAAGTAATGTCAATTTCAATAATACATTCTATGTAGCCCATTATGTCCACTCAATGACTAGCCCAACATGTAATCAAGATAAAAATGATTGATCAGCTATTTTACCTTTTATTTTAGTAGTAAGTCTTTGAAGTTGGTGTATATTTTATACTCAGGTACATCTCAATAGGGACTCACCACATATCAAGCCCTACTAGCTGTGAGTGGCCAGTGGCCCCCAGGGCACATCTCTAAGGAATCCTAAGGGTAGGAGTCTTCTCTGTCCTGTCCACCATTGTAACCTCAGGGCCCAGCACAAAGTCATTATAGAATCCAGTATACAGAAAGAGCTTAATAAGCACATGCTAGATGATTGGATGGATGAATGAATGGGATTCCAAATGCATCATTAATAAAAACAAACAAACAAACAAACAAAAAACACTTAACCTTGGTCCTACCTGTGACATGGGCTGCATGGCCCAGCAGGTTCACAGAGATCTGGGAAGTGGGTGGCGGTCATGAGTGTGACCCACGTTCCTAGACAGACAGATAAAAGGCTTCAGTAGAGAGGGAACGATAAAAGTGCCAGAAACATGTTCTAGCCTCAAGTGGGTTCTTTTCAACACCAGTCGAATTTTCCCATCTCGGGAGGTTTGGGAAGGGAGAATGGGGGTGCGCCTGAGAACGTTTGAACCCTAACCCTGCCTTCCTCCAGCTGTGGGACCTTAGGCAAATGACTTCACCTTTTATAGCTCAGTGTCCTCACCTGTAAAACCTCATTCGGTTGCTCTGATACCACCTATATGCGGAGTCTAAGCTACGACACACATAGGGGCTTCCCTGGTGGTC
Organism: Ovis canadensis; assembly: GCF_042477335.2. Taxonomy (NCBI): domain Eukaryota; kingdom Metazoa; phylum Chordata; class Mammalia; order Artiodactyla; family Bovidae; genus Ovis; species Ovis canadensis. The sequence goes on along the minus strand of NC_091257.1, from coordinate 26,495,848 downwards.
CAGTGGCAAGGCTCTGGGCTCCCACGGCTGGGGGTCCAGGTTCAGTCTCTGGCCAGGGAATTTGATCCCACATGCCCCAACTAAGGGTTCACAAACTGCAACTAAAGAACCTGATCCAGTGCAGCCAAATAGATACTTTCAAAAGTAAAATACACAAATGAACTTATTCACAAACAGAAAGAGATTCACAGACATAGAGGACAAATATATGGTTACCAAATGGGAAAGGGGGTGAAGGAAGGATAAATTAGCAGTTTGGGATTAACAGATATACACTGTTACATGCAGAGTAGCTAAACAATAAGGTCCTAGTATATAGTACAGGGGAACTATATCCGGTAATAAACCATAACGGAAAATAATCTGAAAAAGAATATATGCACACACACACACATATATATACACACATATATATATACACACATATATATACACACACACATATATACATACATATATATACACACACACATATATATATACACACACACACACATATATATATGCTTAACTGAGGGCTTCCCAGGTGGCACTAGGGGTAAAGAATCCACCTATCAATGCAGGAGACATAAGAGACACAGGCTTGATCCCTGGGTCAGAAGATCCCCTGGAACAGGGCATGGCAACCCAGTCCAGTATTCTTGCCTGGAGAATCCCATGTTCAGAGGAGCCTAGCGGGTCATGGTCCACAAGGCCACACATAGTGGGACACGACTGAGCAGCTTAGCATGCATGCACACACATGCATAACTGAATCACTGGGTTATATACTGGAAACTAATGCAGCGTTGTAAATTAACCATACTTCAATTTAAAAAGAAAGAATCCAAATGAAGTGCTCAGGGCAAGGTCTGATGAAGAGAAGCGCTAAGTGAGCAGCTTTTGTTCTTCTTCTTGCACGTCCTCCAAGCCCCCACCCGCTCTCTCCTTCCTGATGTTGCCAATTAAAACCCCTGTGACACAGCCACGAGGCTCTTGCTTAACCAGTTTCCTCGGCATTCGCTTCCCTCTTTTCTTCACCTCCTTTGTTGCTCAACCTGCCACTATCTGATCTGTTCCGCTTTGCTTCTCCACTTTGCTTCTTAGCCCTGGGACATCTTCTCCTCCATGAGCCAGGGAACCGCCCCCCAAACTGCCTCCATATCATCATCTTAAGACATCCTGGTTCAGAGTCTGGAGAGCCAAGTTCACCTGAGACGTTCTATCAGGTTCTTGAACAAGAGCACAGATGACATCATCACCTGCATCCTCATTCTCCTCTGCACAATAGCACACCTTAGCTATCAGAGGTGCATCACCCACCACAGCCCAAGAGCCTAAATGGCCCCTGGGTATGGAGGCTTGGACCACACACACAGGATAATAGCACAAAGGAGTTAAGTGAGAGGCCAGGTGGCTAAGGACACACACCACCGTCTTATGAAAGACACCCAGAGAGTCCGCCCATGACAACTGAGGCCTTGCATTTGTCCTCAGTGGAATTTCTACTGAACAATCCAGGCCAACTTCTCCTTCCCTCTGACTCTGTTCTTCCAATGGACTCTAGTTATTTTTAATGCATTTTTTAATTGACATAGTTGAGGGCTTCCCTGGCGGCTCAAATGGTAAAGAATTTGCCTGTAATGCACAAGATCCCGGTTCAATGCCTGGGTCGGGAAGATTCCCTTGGAGAAGGGAATGGCAACCCACTCCAGTATTCTTGCCTGGAGAATTCCATGGACAGAGAAGCCTGGTAGGCTACAGTCTTTGAAGTCTCAAAGAGCAGGTCACAACTGAGCTACTAACATACACATAGTTGCTATACAAGAGTATATAAGTTATAAGTGTACAATATAGTGATTCACAATTTTTAAAGGTTATACTCTATAGTTATTATGAAATATCGGCTCTGTTCCATATGCTGTCCAATATATCCTTGTACCTTGCATGATGCATGCTCAGTTGCATCAGACTACTTGTGACCCCATGGACTGTAGCCCACCAGGCTCCTCTGTCCATGGAAGCATACCGGAGTGGGTTGCCATTTCCTTCTCCAAGGGATCTTCCCAACCCAGGAATCAAACCCACATCTCCTGCCTTGACAGGTGGATTCTTTATCACTGAGCCACCTAGGAAGCCCCATCCTTGTAGCTCATTCCATACATAATAGTTTGCACCTCCATTAACAGTTTGTACCTCTTACTCTGTTACCCCTCTATCGCTCCTCTGCCCAAGTAACCACTAGTTTTTCTTCAAACCTGTGAGTCTAGTTTAAGGAGCAGGACCAGCTGTCATCTTGCCCAAGAGAGCTGCAAACCCAAGGATCATCCTGTGCCCTGGCCAGCATCCGGGGAAATGACTTGACTCCATACAAAATATTTATCCAAGAAGAGTGACAACCATTGTCTAAACCCATTAGCCTGGCTCTTTAGGAGCTCCAGAATGAAGAATATGGAAATAATTGACTAGTCGGGGAAGAAGAAACGGCCAAACCAAACACAGATGGAGAAGCAGAGACACCACGTTAAGGAAACAGAGTGTTCACCCTCTAGGTCACTTCAGATGTTCATGAGCAAGCTAAGTTAGACAGAGAAATTGGGTGTGATGTGATCAGAGCTTCCTGGTTACACCTGCAAACTGGAGCAACTTTACAGTCGACGCCCATCTGGCCTGCGCTGCCTCAAAAACACCAGCTGAGTCAGATCTTACCTGGGACACTTTATGGACAGGTAGGTGTCATCCCAGGGCAGCAAGAGGGAAGGGAAGGGAAGTGACAGGGCAGGAGAAACAGATCCACACAAAGGGCGTGCTATTCAGCGTCAGCGCCTCCAAAGAAAACACAGCTGGTGGTTTTGTCACGGGACATCTCAGGGAAGGTCAGAGGGCATCCCCGCCCCGGGGACACCTCAAAGGCAGGGAAGGAGCGGGCTGAGGAGGGAGAGAGGGGAAGGAATTCACATGGCAGCTGCAGCACGTCCCCTGTCTCAAGGGTCAGGGCTCACTACACGGGACATCAAGACTCCCTCTCTCTGTCCCACCGTGGGCTGTCTTCACTCCCTTGTGCGTAAACTCACCTGCACTTCTGGTTGATCCCCCCGTTAGCACCTGGGAACCCACACCGCACAGTGCAGCCCTTCATCTGATCTGGAAGTGGTGGGAGCAGCCAGGGCCACCATGAGCCCCATGGACTGGGGAGGGGGGTTAGGAGCCAGAGAGGCTGCAGCGCCCACCAGCTGAGACTCCGGGGAAGGTAGGCGGGACCAGCGAGACTGGGGAAGTGCATGCCCGCATTCAGCCCAGGGCATTCCTTTGGAGTCACGAGTTTCCCTTTTTACAGTTCAAATAGCGGAACTCAAAATGCACCCTGTGTCATTATCACCCCCCTTGAGCTTCAGCATCGCTATAATCCCTTCCCAAATCAGCTCGAGTAGAGTCTGTTCCAGTTTCATGCCTTCTGGATGCAGGTCATCCTGCTACAGCCCCTCCTCCCCGATTAACCCTCCACACTTCCCTTAATCCAGTGTGTGCAGAGACAAAGACTGCATATGCCATCCAGAGGCCAAGCACCCATGGTCAGACTATGGGCCCCGATAATCTTATATGGAAACTAGAATGGCCAGCATCATCTCTCTCCCCAAGCCCAGAACCTCTACATTCCTGTTGGGAGTATTTACAAAAGCCATATGATGCTTCTTTTTAAATAAATAATTCAAAGGACACGGCTTAGGCAATGACATGTCAAATCCAAAACACTTTATTACATCAAGTCGCTTGAGAATGTGGATATGGGGTAGGGGCTGTGCGGGGTGGTGGGGAAACGTACACGTCAGGGTGGTTGGTTTCTAGTCCTACTCGGGCACTAACAGCTGTGTGCCGTGGGTGGTACCCGACAGCATCCTCCTCCATAAAGAATGGAGTGAGAACAGATTCCCGCAGCGCTGGCATCCCATGATTCTATTTTACCATGACCGAGCCAAAGAAAGCACTTCGTTTCAAAGTCCGTCACTCCAGTTTTCAAAAATCAAGAACTCCTCGGGTTTAAAATTGAGAGGCATAGAGCTTACCACTGCTCTTCTTTCAGACAGAGTAGAACACATTCTAACCAGGGTCCATACAGTCTGGCAACTACAATGCAGAATTTCCTTGGATTCTAATGACTTTCCTAGCTGTATGACTAGAGTCTGAAAGTCTGGTTACCTGGACCGGCTTCTCCCACAGAAACATAGGGAGCTGCCTACCTTCTAGATGGGAGGTTGTCTGTCTATAAAACAGACTGAACGGCGCTGTTGAAACCCTCCAGGGGGACCCTGGTGCTTTAAGCGGGCTACCCCTCAAATGTGTATCCATGAAGGCTTCATCCTACAATAACTGGCATTCTGCCAGTTCTGGCTACCAGCTCACTATGAGGAAAATACCACAACCAAAATGAAAGAACTCAAGATCAGAGCAAACAGGAAGGAGACGCTTGGGCTGCCTGGACCAAGCTAATGAGCCATGTGGGAGGGACAGGGCAGGATGTGATACACAGTGCAGAGACCGTGGAGAGGGAGCCCACCCTGCTGAGATTCAGGAGTCGTCAGAGAGGGTCAGAATGCTAAAATCCAGGGGGTGCAAGTCCATCCCATCCAGGAAATGTCAACTCAGAGGGTTGGCCACTAACATGTCATTCACTTCCATGTAAGGTATGTCCCGTTTTGCAAGTACTAAATATAGTACCAGCTATAAATGGCATAGCCAAACTGGAAGGAAAGCGACCCTTACCCTGGATAAAACTTAAGATTTCCTTACAGGTGAACAAGGAAAACTTTTGCATCATTCTCAATAGATCTCCAGATCAAAAGAACACTCAACAGTCTCTGTAGCTATCGTAAGAGTTAAGAATTTCTGTTACGGGGGCTTCCCTGGTGGTCCAGTGGCTAAGACTCCCCACTCCCAATGCAGGGGGCCCAGATTCAATCCCTGGTCAGGGAACTAGATCCCCCATGCTGCAACTAAAGATTCTTTGTGCTACAATGCTAAGACCCTGCACAGACAAATAAAAAACATTTTTTTTAAGAATTTCTGTTATAAATTAATATGAGACACGGGTCTCATTAAACAATGCTTGATTCTTAGTGATATTGCTGCAGGAGTACCTATGCACTGTTCTGAGTTAAAACAATATTTTTTTAAAGGTGCTCTCTATTTGCAGAGCTGACACACTGGCAACAAACCATCTAAATGTTTAAAGAATGACAACACATGGCCAGCATGACCCGGAGCAGAGCCTGAGGCCACAGGAGAAGAGTGAGCCAAGGACCGACAGGGCAGTAGGTGGGGCTGTTGGAGGCACTCTGGATGGTAGGGGTGTGGGGCACTGACCCTGCCAGGGGGCAGGAGGCCCTGGGAGCGGGCCTTGAGGGCCACAGGAAAAATCCTCGTAACTGTCCACAGCGGTGCCTGGGGGCTCCGTCCCCTAGTGGCAGTCCAGCTCCCCCACCAGTCACCCTGCAGAATGAATGGGTTTTGTTTGGCTTCTCTGAGATGCATCTCAATACAAGAGCTTTTGCCTGGAGTGAGTCAGAAGCAGGAAAGTCTCCAGCCTCACCCCAGCTGGTACTTTTCCATCCCTTCCCCTGGATTACATAACATGCCACATTTTTAGAAACTTAGTTCTAGCTGCAGAGATGTCTGTGCAAAAATTCCAGCTCCCCAGTCCTCAGACTCTCAAAGGTTTAAGAAAGGAGATGCTGGTGTTTATTGAGCTCCAAGGAGGAGGAAGTGGAGAATAACGTATCTTCTTATGGGGTCTAACATGGTCACCTGGAAATAGCTCCTTCCTACCTTTTGTGTTTAGATAGGGACACAGTCAGAGAACCTACATATGGCTGGGCTTTATCTTGTTTCCAGAGTAGCACTTGCGAAAGTGCCCAGCTTAGATGTAGTGTTATATATGGAGGTGTGACATTAGCTGCAATTCATACTAACATGTAGATGGCTGACTGCAATTCTAACTAGTGTGTGGATGATTGATTGTAATTCAAACTAACATGTAGATGGTTGGCTGAAATTCATAATGGCATGTAGATGATTGATTGCAATTCATACTAACAAGTAGATAATTGAGAGTAATTCATACTAGCATGTAAAATGGTTAATAGAGAAAGAAAATTTCTTGGGAACATCTGGAGAAGACTGGGCTCCTGAAATAAGGAGAGACTGAAGCCAGAGAAGAAAAACATGTTGGCAGAGATGGAGGGAAAGGGGCTCAAGGTAAAAGGAAAACAGGCAGACACAGCTTCAATGACCATCAGGTTCATTTTGCCTGATAACAAGTTATAAGGACCTAATTCCAGATCTCTCTTGTCTCACCTCATCTGCTAGAATGTCAGCCTCATCCTCTTGGAACCATTTGTCCAAAGCAGCCCCTTGTCCCTGGTGACAAATTCTGACCAAGTCCTCTCCAATCTAAGTGCCTGGAAAGGAAAAAACAACAGCCTGAGGCCACCTTGCCCTCAATGGAGCTTCAGGCAAAGCCACGTTCATGGGGAGAAGTGTCTCCTTGTTTAATATCTGCTCGGCCGCCAAGGATCATGAAACCATAGTCCCAACCAGAGCCAGAGCCAAACAGGAATGGAAAGAAATGAAGGCGTGGGAAGGACACCATGGGCTGCAGCTGTGCAGACATCCCTGTGGGCCAGGCCACTGCCCTTCCTCCTCATGCCCACAGGTGCTGGCATCAGGCCTGGGTGCCATTCCCCGGGAGCATCCCATGAAAGAGGTGCACTGCAGGATAACAGTGTCACGTCAACTTCCGGGAGAGCTAAACCTTAGTTGTGGCCTAATGTGTTTTTAGGCAGTGGCCACTGCCTTCTGGTCCCCTCGTCTTGCACAACCTTCCAAAGTGCTAATGGGACCTCCCTACACCCCCGGTGTCAGGTGAAGCTACGCCTCAGATGGATGTGCAGCTTGGACCCTGAGAAGCAAACTCGGGGTGGGGGTGTCCTGATATCCTGATGGAAGTCTGCAGACCCCTGCCCTTGCTTCCAGAACAAAGACAGGCACGTGTAGCATCGTCGTCCTGTGCCCCACGGGGCCAGCGGCTTTCCTTCAGGCGCCCTCTCTGCGTGACAATTGCTACAGGGCAATTGCAGCAATTGACCTCCCCCTCCAAAGATTCAGCCACCCAGCCAGTCCACGGAGAGATATGGTGCCCCCCAGTTTTTCACCTCGTAAGTATCTAGTAGCAGATACACATTGAGTGCCGGCTGAATGCCAAACACGGGACCAGACACAAGTCATCAAAGAGAAAAAGATGTGCTCCCCGCCTCTGTGTCCTAAAGACTCTGACAGTCTAGGTAACAATGGTCACATCTCTTCCCAACTCTGCGTTCAGAAGATGTCACGGGCAGCTTGAAATCAGCCATGTGGGAGAATGTGCAATACAGACATGGGCAACCACTTCAGGTCCGGGGTTGTTATTGCTGCTTTGGTTTCTGTGGTGTGCTTTTGTACATGTGTATGTTTGAGGTAGTTTGCCAGCTGCTGCTGCTGCTGCTAAGTCGCTTCAGTCGTGTCCAACTCTGTGTGACCCCATAGATGGCAGCCCACCAGGCTCCTCTGTCCTTGGGATTCTCCAGGCAAGCATACTGGAGTGGGTTGCCATTTCCTTCTCCATTGCATGAAAGTGAAAAGTGAAAGTGAAGTCGCTCAGCCGTGTCCTACTCTTAGCGACCCCATGGACTGCAGCCTACCAGGCTCCACCGTCCATGGGATTTTCCAGGCAAGAACACTGGAGTGGGTTGTCAATGCCTTCTCCAGCACATCACTATATAACAATGGTACGACTGAAGGGCTAGAGCAGAAAACACATTCTTCTGCCTTAAGGGATGGGGTAAGGCTTCCACACAGGAGAGGGCATACTAGGTGTGCATTTCAAGCTGAGTAAGATTTCACCAGGCAGCAAAAGAGGAACAAAGAATTCCAGAAAGAATAACCTAAGTCGAGGCACAGACGTTTCTAATTCAAAAAGCTCTAGAGATTCAGAGAAGGAAACCAATACAGTCTGGTGTGCTGCCCAGGGAAGGCAATTGAGCTTTAAGGAATTGATAGGACGGGTCTTTGGCAGACGTGGTGTGGGGATGGGTAGGGAGGAAGGACATGAGTGTGGGGCAGATGGCAGGTGAGGTAAGAAAAGGGAGGTCTGGAATCAGGTCCTTCCAGTCAGGAAAGATTAGGTCCTTGTCATCAGGAAAAGTGACACTGACGGTCACTGAGGCTGTATCTGCCTCCATTTTCCTTTTTACCTTGAGCCCATTCCATTCCATCCCTGTCAACACATCTCTGCCTCCAATCCCTCTGCATTTCAGGAACCCAGTCCTCTCTAGATGTTCCCATGAAATTCCTTTTCTCTATCAATCATCTACATGCTAGTATGAATTGCAAGCAGTCATCTACATGCTAGTATGAATTGCAAGCAGTCATCTACATGCTAGTATGAATTGCAAGCAGTCATCTACCTGCTGGTATGAATTGCAAGCAGTCATCTACCTGCTGGTATGAATTGCAAGCAGTCATCTACATGCTAGTATGAATTGCAAGCAGTCATCTACATGCTTGTATAAATGGCAGCTACCATTCTGCCTCTACGTGTGACACTACATTTAAAATCTCCAACTGGGCACTTTCCTAGGTGCTTCCCTGGAAGCAACAAGATGAAACCCAGTTTGATAAGCATGGAGCTGGGCAGCTCAGCCTAGGAAGAAAAGACTGATGCCTCTCTCTTCTATCCTTCCAATCCTTGGAGTCCCCATGGTAGGTGTTACACATAAAGAAGAACACTGAGTGCACAGAAAAACCACAGCTTCCATGTGTCTGCACATCATAAAGACAGAGCAGGGATCTGTCTCCAGTTCAGACTCTGATGTTATCAGTATCGTCCCCAGGTGAGAAACTTCGTACTTAAAAAGCACTGCTTATTCCCTTCCTCTTCCCCAATAACACAAATAATGAGCAGAGAAATTCTGTTTTTGTGGTTTAAAAATTAGCACAAAAGACCGTCACATTAAAATGGCCAAAACCCAGAACTCTGGCAACATCAAATGCTGGTAAGGATGTGGAGTGACAGGAATTCTCATTTGTGGCTGGTGGGGATGCAAAATGATACAGCCACTTTGGAAGACAGTTTGGCAGTTTCTTACAAAACTAAACATACCCCTACCACACAATCCAGTAATTATATTCCTTGGTATTTATTTTCAAATAAGCTGAAAACTTCTGTCCACACAAAAACCAGCACACAGATGTTTATAGCAGCTTTATCCATAACTGCCAAAACTTGGAAGCCACCAGGATGTCCTTCAGTGAGTGATGGATAAATAAACTGTGGTGCATCCCGACAATGGAGTATTATTCAGCGTTAAAAAGAAACGAGCCATCAGCCAAGAGAAGACAGGGAGGAAACTTGAGAAGCCAGTCTGTAAGGGATGCACACTATATGATTACAACCATGTGGCATTCTGGAAAAGGCAAAACTATACAGACAGGCAAAGGATCAGTGGTTGCCAGGGGCTGGTGGGGAGAGAGATGAACCGGTGGAGCAGAAAGGATTTTTAGGGCAGTAATACAATGTTACAATGATAGATGCATATCATGATACCTTTGTCCAAACCTACAGAGTGTACAAATCAAGAGTGAGTCCTAACGTCCACTGCAGACGTCGGTTCCTCAGTTGTAACGGGGCACCACCTCGTCGAGGAAGTTGATCACCAGGAGGCTGTGCCCGAGTGGGGGCAGGGTGTGTATGGGAAATCTCTGTACTTTCCCCTCAATTTTGAAACAAAAACTCCTCTAAAAAATAAAATGCATTTTTCCAAAAAGATTTTAAAACTTAACGGAAACAGCCTGAGCTTTTAAGGGCGTCTCTGCTCCCCCCACTACCCTCAGCCCCTGAGGAGGGTTTGCCCCCACCATATTCCTGGGAGCCACCAGATGGCGCTGCTGCAGCCATCGGCCCTCCCATGACTCCAGGCCAAATTGGTGAGGAGCCTGGTTCCAGCAGCAAACGCCTGGCAAGGATTCGTGTCAACATGGGGACTAACAGATTGCTCAGGAGGGCTGAGATGAAGCTGGGAGAGTGAGGAACAAGTAGAGAGAGGAGAAAAGAGAAATCTGAGGGGAAAGGAAAGTGATGATCAACTAAAGGTTGGCTCAGAAGGCATCACGGTGTGACATCACTGAGACTTCCCCATGGACAGTTTCATTTAAAAGGGCAGAAAAGAAGAGCAAATTAGGGAGATGCGGTTCCATCTAGCTTGTGCGTGGCTCTGGAAGACGGTCTAAGAACTCGCCCTGCACTGTAAGGAGACGGCGAGCACACGAGGTTCGGCTCCAGGGCAGACAGGGCGCATGCCCCGGGTTCCGCTTCCCGGTTGTAGTCTCCTGCCTTGCTCCTCAGAGCCCCAGCATCTGGCTCCCGCCTCTGCCCTAGATTGCCTGGGCCTTGCCAAGCCTCCTGGTGATGCATTTGTAAAATGGGGATAATATTACAACCGCCTTCTCATAGCCGTTCTGAGATCATTTGTGTGAAAAGTATCCTGTAACCGGAAACCTTTGCAATCAATTATTTTTACCATCATCACACTCTGCAGCAGCAGCAACACACTCTGCACAGCCCCCACTTCCAACAGCTGTTCCCACACCCACAGAAGCATCACAGTCACCATAGCTGCTTCCAGGGGGCATAGTTTTACAAAATTTATTGACGTATAAACATCTACTTCTGCTTTACTGACTATGCCAAACCCTTTGACTGTGTAGATCACAATAAACTGTGGAAAATTCTTTAAGAGATAAGAATACTAGACCACCTGACCTGCCTCCTGAGAAATCTGTACGCAGGTCAAGAAGCAACAGTTAGAACTGGACATGGAACAACATACTGGTTTCAAATCGGGAAAGGAGTACTTAAAGACTGTATATTGTCACCCTGCTTATTTAACTTACACACACAGTACATCATGAGAAATGCTGGGCTGGATGAAGCACAAGCTGGAATCAAGATTGCCGGGAGAAATATCAATAACCTCAGATACGAAGATGACACCACGCTTATGGCTGAAAGTGAAAAAGAATTAAAGAGCCTCTTGATGAAACTGGAGAGTGAAAAAGCTGGCTTCAAACTCAACATTCAGAAAACTAAGATCATGGCATCTGGTCCCATCACTTCATGGCAAATAGATGGGAAAACAGTGGAAACAGTGACAGACTTTATTTTGGGGGGGTCCAAAATCACTGCAGATGGTGACTGCAGCCAAGAAATTAAAACACGCTTGCTCCTTGGAAGAAAATTTATGACCAACCTAGACAGCATATTAAAAAGCAGAGACATTACTTTGCCAACAAAGATCCAGCTAGTCAAAGCTATGGTTTTTCCAGTAGTCATGTGTATGGATGTGAGAGTTGGACTACAGGGAAAGCTGAGTGCCGAAGAATTGATGCTTTTGAACTGTGGTGTTGGAGAAAACTCTTGAGAGTCCCTTGGACTGCGAGGAGATCCAACCAGTCCATCCTAAAGGAGATCAGCCGTGAATATTCATTGGAAGGACTGGTGCTGAAGCTGAAACTCCAATACTTTGGCCACCTGATGCGAAGAACTGTCTCATTGGAAAAGACCCTGATGCTGGGAAAGATTGAAGGCAGGAGGAGAAGGGGACAACAGAAGATGAGATGGTTGGGTGGCATCACCGACTCAATGGACACAAGTTTGAGTAAACTCAGGGAGTTGGTGATGGACAGGGAGGCCTGGCGTGCTGCAGTCCATGGTGTCCCAGAGTCAGACATGACTGCGTGAGTGAACTGAACAGATTGATGTATAGTGGACTGACAATGTTGTGTTAGTTTTTTGGCATTTGGCTTGGCATGCATGCTTATCCATGTCTGACTCTTGTGACCGCATGGGCTGTAGCCCACCAGGCTCCTCTCCCTGTGGGATTCTCCAGCCAAGCATACTGGAGTGGGTTGCCATTTCCTTGTCCAGGGCATCTTCCCAACCCGGGGATCAAACCTGCGTCTTCTGCATTCCTGGTGGATTCTTCACCACTTGAGCCATCAGAGAGTTTCTGCTGAACAGCAAAGTGGCTCAGTTATATGTATATATATTTTCCATATTCTTTTCCATTACAGTTTATCACAGGATACTGAATATAGTTCCTTGTGCTATACAATAGGACCTTGTTTTGCATCCATCTTATATCTAATATATGATACATAATATATAATAATTTGCATCTGCTAACCCCAAATAGAGGGGAGTTTGGGGTCTAGTGGGATTTTAAAACCCTCATTGTTGCCTTGTGTAAATCACTGCAATAACCCCCAGACCAGGCTCCCACTTGGCATCTCTCAAAAGCCACCCTACCAAAGGTCGCCAGGTCTCTAAAGCAGGGCTTAAGTCACGCTATCCCACGCTCTGACACCACCAATAGTTCTGCCATCATCTTCCACGTGGAAGAAGGGCTCTTTACCCAGGCACTTGGGGCCCTGCAGTTCATCACAGCATCCTCCCCTTCCACGTGTCTCCCTCTAGTCCCAGCGTGGGCCCTGTATCCCTGGACCATTCACTGTCTTCTTAGCCTGGTCTTCCACCTCTTGCTCAGGCTGCCATGTAACTCCTTTTCCCACCTACCAGCCTCTCCTGGCAAAATCTTAATGCATCCCCTAACTCTTCTAAAAGGACCCTTTTGATTTATTTCTTATCTTTTGGCCACACTGCACAGCATGTGGAATCTTAGTTCCCTAACCAGGGATCGAACTCTCAGCCCCAGCCCTGGAAGCGCATAGTTTTAACCACTTGTCCACCAGGGAAGTCCCTAAAAGGACCCTTTTTTATAGAGTAGTTTCATGATCCTTCTTCCTTGATTCTACCTATCACTGAATTCCTCCCAAATCATACAGGTTTCATTTCTATCTCTGAATTACTGAGTAAGCCTTGCAATACTAAACCCTGAATGAACTGATTTAGGGTTTTCATTTCATTCATCTTCTGACCAAAGCATACAACTCTTCAGAGTGAGTGCCAGCTGGGTTTTCCCAATATGCCCCCCATCTCTGGTACAGCTCTTTGCCCTTAATGAGAGATCAGTACATTTTTGCTGAATTGACTTGAAGGAGTAGAAGAGGTCCAGGGTCTGAAGGGACTTCAGGGAGATTGGTGAAGATGGTAGGGCTAATTGTTAAGAATTTTAATTGAATGTGCGATGAGTATAAACTGCTTTTTAAAATATGCTTAGTATCTGTGCAAGCTTTTTTCCACCTGACAGTTACATATTCTTCCTGTAAATTTCCAGCAATGACTGAAGTTTCTACGTTGCAGTGTCTCATAAATATAATCTGTAGAAATCAAGGTGGCTGCATTTCTGAGCCCCTGTTTCTAACAGCTCTTTCTGCTTCCCTCCAGATGTTTTCAGAGTTTGATGAGAACATTTTTCTACAGCAACGGTTCTCCAAGAGCAAGCCTCAGACCCACAGCATGAGAGTCACCTGGAAACATATCAGAAATGCAGATCCTCAGGCCCCCCACACCCACAGACCTACTGGATCAGAAACCCATGGCGGGGGTGGCAGGCAGGAAGAGAGCAATCTGTGTTTTAACGGCTTTTCAGAGGCCTCTCAGAGAATGCAATGGCACCCCGCTCCAGTACTCTTGCCTGGAAAATCCCAGGGATGGAGGAGCCTGGTGGGCTGCAGTCCATGGGGTCGCTAAGAGTCAGACACAACTGAGCGACTTCCCTTTCACTTTTCACTTTCATTATTGGAGAAGGCAATGGCAACCCACTCCAGTGTTCTTGCCTGGAGAATCCCAGGGACAGGGGAGCCTGGTGAGCTGCCATCTATGGGGTCACACAGAGTCGGACATGACTGAAGTGACTTAGCAGTAGCAGCAGCAGGAGCCTCTGATGAAAATTAAACCTATGGACAACCTGTTCTTGACACTTCCAGATCAGAAGTGTGGTCCATGGACACGCAGCATCCATACTGCCTGGGAGCTTGAGAAAAACACAAAATCTCAAGCCTTACCTCCAGCCCCGCTGAATCAGCATCTGCATTTTAACAAGACCACTGATGAGTACTTGGCAGGCTCAGAATTGAGAAGTGCCCTTCTAGAGCACTTTGGAAAAAAAAAAAAATGCCTTCCATTAGGAAACTGTTGTCAAGGCCTGCAGATGATCAGAACATTCCCACATTTCTACCACTTCTTCCACCAAGGGATGGTGTCTCTGTCCCATTCTCTTGAATGCATTGGCCAGTGACACAGGTCCATCAATAGATATGGCTGTGCTGATGTTGTCTGTGCTCCCAGGCTGGGCTTCGAAAGACCTGAGGTTTCTGTCTTCATCCCTGAGAACAGCGTCTTATGGGACTCAGTCAGCACACTGTCAGAAGCCCCTGCAGATGCCAGGAGGAGGAGGCGAACTAAGACTGTCTGGTTCCCATTCCCGCTGGCTCTCCTCTCACAGCCCATCAGCAGCCATGGGAATAAGCCATGGAGCGTGTCCCAACCCTGGTGGACCCATAGGAGCAGAAGACACCCCACTGAACCCGGTCACCCCCACAGACTTGCAGCAGCTAAGAAAGGTTATTGTTCTAAGCCAGTACATTTTGGGAAGCTTTGTTATACAGCGGTATAAATCTAAACCAGGAAGCCAGTGAGTGAACTAACCACATGTCTTCTGACGTCACCTCTGTCTAAGTCATTTGCTGAATTATAAAACCATGAGCAATGTTCACAGCAGCACTATTCACAATAGCCAAGATCTGGAAGCAACCAGAATGTCCAACGATAGAGGAACAGATAAAGAAGAAAGTATAACCAAGGGAATATTATTGAACCATGAAAATGAATGAAATAATGCCATTTGCAGCAACACTGTGGACCTAGGGGGCCTCCAAGGTGGTATAACTGGTAAAAAAAAAAATCTGCCTGCCAATTCAGGAGATGTGGGTTCAATCCCTGGGATGGGAAGAGCCCCTGGAGTAGGAAATACCAACTCACTTCAATACTCTTGCCTGGAAAATTACATGGAAAGAGGAGCCTGGCAGGCTACAGCTCATGGTGTCACAAAGAGTTGGACATGACTGAACACACACATATGTACACACAGACCTAGAGATCATCACACTTAGTGAAGTGAGTCAGGGGAAGACAAATATCATATGCTGTCACTTAAATAGGTGGGATCTATAAGGTTCTTGTTAGCGATGGCACCCCACTCCAGTACTCTTGCCTGGAAAATCCCATGGATGGAGGAGCCTGGTGGGCTGCAGTCCATGGGGTCACGAAGAGTCGGACACGACTGAGCGTCTTCACTTTCACTTTTCACTTTCATGCATGGGAGAAGGCAATAGCAACCCACTCCAGTGATCTTGCCTGGAGAATCCCAGGGACGGAGGAGACTGGTAGTCTGCCGTCTATGGGGTCTCACAGAGTCGGACACGACTGAAGTGACTTAACAGCTTAACAGCAGATATAAGTTATTACACTGGAATGGATAAACAGCAAGGTCCTACTGTATATAATAGCATAGATAACATATTCAAGACCTTATGCTAAACTGTAACGGAAAAGACTATTTTTTAAAAAGATGTATATAAATATATGTATAATTGAATCACTTTCCTGTATAGCAGAAATGAACACAAACTGTAAATCAAGTGTACCTCAATAAAAAATTAAATAAAAATTTAAAACAAATAAAATTATAAGTATTATGACTTCCATGAATTTTCCCTGAAACTCTCAAATGTAGATAGATATAGCTATCTGCAAGATGATAGCCTGTGAGTAGAAGACTCTGCTCAGAAAAACTGAATTTATCATACAGCACAGAATGAAATACAAATCATTCAACAAGGGCCATTCATGGACCAGAAGGGTAAGCCAGAAGAGAGTTCTCTTCCTTTGGCCAGAAGCGCCTACAACACAGCCAACAATTTCCTCTAAAACAGAAATCATTCACTTTATTTTTAAATTTTGGTACTTCTAGCCAGGAAAAATTCATATTCTTGAAAAATAAATTCAGGGAGGACACTGTGTCATAACTCTGTGTCGATAATCAAATTTGGGTCGGTCGATCTGTATGGAGCCCCAGCTGCATGCAGAGCTGAGCCTGGGTGTTTTCAGGGCCACCGGCAGAAATCTGGGTGCAGCAGAACTGTGTGCATCTGGGTGCCCACCCTCCTTGGGCCGCTTGCTGAGGACTAGATGGCTTCAGTTACCCAGCGGTGGTCACGGCCGTCGGTGTGAAAATGGGGACAGGAACTCAGGGCCCCCAGCTCCCCGGTTCTGCACCCGCTCCTCTCCCTGAACCACGGCCTTCCCTCACAGGGCTCCCAGCCCGCAGCCTGCATGTATTAGGGACTCGATAGCTGAAGCATTTTTACAAATCACTTTTCTGGTCTCTCCGTTTCTTAGTGCCCCCTTCTGCCGTTGATAACTATCAGCCAAAAACTAGAATCTGGGACTTCCCTGGTGTCCAGTGGTTAAGAGTCTGCCTGCCGAGGCGGGGGACGTGGGTTCGATCCCTGGTCTGGGACGATTCCACATGCTGCAGAGCAACTGAGCCGCGCACCACAGCTACTGAGACCTCGTGTCCTAGACCCTGTGCTCTGCAGCAGCGGAAGTACTGCAAGGAGAAGCCCACGCACCTCAGGGAAGAGTGGCCCCCACTCATCGCAACCAGAGAAAGCCCGAGCATAGCAACGAGACCCAGCACGACCAAACATAAATAATCAAATGTTCAAAAGAACAGAATCTGAAACATATCACTTATGTTTTTAACATGAATTTAAATCAGTGTATCACTTCTCCTGGGTCTTTGCATTTTGCCCCATTTATGAAAAGAAAGGTGTTCATTTTAGGCAGGTAGGTAAGTAAGCAGTAAAGAATTCATTGCCTTCCTTTTTTTACTTAAATTTTTCTCTTCAATGAAAAAAGTCTTAGTGGCATCATTACAGAGGCTAGTGGGTCTACACCCCCCACTCTGTGCTAAACCCTCGAAGGTATAGGATGTGGAAGTGCAGATAGCCTGCGATCAACAGAGGGGTACACTGGCCGTGTGTGTGCCGCCTGGTACCCCCTGCAGAAGGCCCACACAGAGGGCGGATCATCTCCACGGTACGCCTGTGTTACCAGGAGAGAAAGCGCAGGTGTAGAGTCGTAGGAAAAGCTAGGAAGTCTGGCGAGACGTCTATTCCAGACACTTGCTGAACCCAATATGGCCAGAGGGAAGCCCCTCAAGGCCACCCACCCGGCTCTGCTCGGCTTCTGTGGTCAGCCACCGACAGCCAGCTGACTTAGGACTGTGAAAGAAATGATGCTTATTACAAAGCCTCCAAGGTTCTAGAGCTATTTGTTATATAGCAGGATCCCAGCAAAAGCCTAGCACAGTCAAGAAATTAAACATTTTCGCAATGAATTCAGTGTGTTAAGGATGCCAGGAACTAAAAAGGACTAAATGTGAAGCAGCTGAACTGAGGTGGATGGACCTAGAGCCTATTATACAGAATAAAGTAAGTCAGAAAGAGAAAAAAATATCATATATTAACATATATATGTGGAATCTAGAAAAATGGTACCAATGAACCTATTTGCAGGGGAGTAATAGGGATGCAGACGCAGAGGATGGGCTTGTGGACACAGCAGGAGGGTGGGGTGAATTAAGAGAGGAACACTGACATATACACGCTTACCATGTGTGAGACAGAGAGCTAGCGGAAGCTAAGCACAGGCAGCTCAGCTCCTGCTCTGGGATGACCTGGAGGGGTGGGGTCGGGGGGGCGGGATAAACAGGAGAAGGCAGCGGCAGAGGGTGAGATGATTAGACAGCACCACCAACTCAAGGGACATGAACTGGAGGAAACTCTGGGAAATAGTGGAGGACGGAGAAGCCTCACGGGCTGCAGTCGATGGGGTTACAGAGTCAGACACGACTTAGTGACTAAACAACAGATAACACATGCTTATGGCTGAGTCACCTTATTATACGGCAGAAACCAACACGACACTGTAAAGCAATTATCCTCCAATTTAAAAAGATGAATTAAACAGAAAAGGATGCCGGGGCACACACCAACTCCAATGCAAAGGCAGGCTTCATCAGGGAGACATTCCCTGCAGGGCTGTCTGTGGGTCTCAGGATCGCAGAGTCCACTGAGGGCAAAGAGAGCACATCAGCAGGAAGCCCCTGGGGTGGCCTCTACATCTGAAGGTCGACCACAGCGCTTCACATCCCCGGCAAAACAGACTCTGTCCTGCTTGGAGCCCGTGAGAGTCCACAACCAGAGGTGCACAATGGACGGGGTGCTGACCAGCGTTAAACACCGTGGTTCTCAACTCCAATCAGGCCATTTCAATAACCCACCACATCTTGTGAGGAAACACAAGCATAGGTATTTCCACAATCACTAAGTTGAGGGCTTTGTAGACACTCAACAATGCAAATTGATTTTTTTTTCTTTTACTTTGGAAAACAATTTGTCAATTTCTCTTTTTATTCCAATCCTGATAAAATGCACATGACGTAAAATTTATGTCTGTTATGGACTGAATATGTGTACCACCCCTGCCCCAAATTCATGTCACAGCCCCAGCCCCTAGTGTGGCTGTATCTGGAGATGAGACCTCAAAGGAGTGGGTTAAGGTTAAATGAGGTCGTGAGGGTGGGACTCTGTCTGACAGAATTACTGCCCTTAGAGGAGACCCCAGAGAGCTCTGTCTCTCTCCACACACTCACAGAGGAAAGACCACATGAGGACACAGCAAGCAGGCTGCCCAAGAGCCAAGAAGAGGGCCTTCATCAGAAATTTGCCAGCACCTTGATCATGGGCTACCAGACTCCAGAATTGCAAGGAAATACAGTGTCTGTCATGTAAACCCTGCTGACAGGAACTTGTTACACAGCCCAGACAAATACACCTTTTCAACTACGCTTACATGTATAGTTCAGTGACATTAAGTACTTTTGTGTTATTATGCAAAACTGATTTTCTAATGTTGTTCAATTAAGAATGAGACAACAGTAAAAAAAATTTTTTGCAGATGAAATCATAAAAGTCTAGAACTCTGCATTCAGATTACTTTTCAAATACCTTTAAACTCTCATTTGTTTGTAAGGACCCAGACTGGGAAATAAAACTTTGTGACTGTAACAAAAACCAGTGGAAAATTTTGACCAGTGAAACCATCACACCCAGGAGTCAACAAATGAGTGTTCTTGATATGGTTAAGTGAGAATGGTTCGGTAGGTGGGTTTTATTTTTTAGAATTTCCTTCTTTGACTCTTTTGGTTGACCAGTGATTCCTGGTACTGGTAAGTTAGATAAGGGAGTTTGTACAGATTCCATTCCATGTGGCTGCACTTTCAAGGATGAACTGGTTCCCACCAGGCAAAGAGGGAGAGGGTCAGAGCCCAGATGGATGAAGTCACAGGAACGTTAACTGTACCTGACATACCAGGGAACTGGGGAGGTGTCAAGTGTGACTGGGACACTGGATCACAAGGGCATCCCAGGAGGAAAAGTCAGGAAAGTGCATTGGTCCCAGATCACGTAAGGCTTTGAAAATCATGCTAAGATATTTGGACCTGACCCTGTGTGTGTGGGCCCTGAAGGTTTTCCTTGGGGTTGTGTCTGGGTACAACTTATGGTCCAATACAGCAGAGATTGAAGGAAGGGGTGACTAGAATCAGGTGTTTCCTGCAAGAGTCCCTATAAGAGATAACAAGGGTCTGAAATAAACAGTAGCAGCAAAATGGAAACATGGGCGCAGACACATTTGTAGGGGGAGGTGTTTTTTCAAATAAAATTGACTTTGTGGAGAGAAAGAAGAAATTTTTCAAGACTGATGAAAACGTTTCTAGCTTGTTTCAAATAATGGTTAAGATTGGAAATTTCCTCCCGGCAGGAAATTGTCCTGGAGCTTTCTCCTAGGCAAATATCTTTTTGACATGGATAAATTAATTTTAACTGATTGCTGCATATTCCTATTGCCACCAGGAGCAGAAAGTGAGAAGGGGGATTAAAGGGGGAGAATTCAACACCCCTCTGGTTCACAGTGACCTAAACCATCGAACAGGGTAACAGCCAAAAAATGGAACTCTCCTAGAATCAGCTGCAGAGCCAGATAAGAGTGGAAACCCCTGGGTATGGTGCCTATAGCAGGATTTATTGAGCACATAGAATATGTACCAAAAGAAAATGCCTCCCAGGGCTTCCCTGGTGGCTCAGTGGTAAAGAATCTACCTGCCAGTGCAAGAGACAAGAGTTCGATCCCTTATCTGGGAAGACCTCACATGCTTGGAGCAACTGAGCCTGTGAGCCACGACGACTGAGTCTGTGCTCTAGAGCCTGGGAGCCCCAGCTACTGAGCCTGTGTGCCCCAGAGCTGGGGCCACAGGGAGAAGCCACGGCAGTGAGAGGCCCCCACCCTGCGACTAGAGAGTAGCCCCCCGGCAGCAAGCAGAGAAAAGCGCGTGCAGCAGTAAAGAGCCAGCATGGCTAAAAGTAAAACAAGGAAATGTGTTTTCTAAACAGACGTCTTCCAAAATCCTCTTCCAATAGAGCTGGACAAAGAACTCCTCCTTTGTAACGTAACAGGATGGTTAAGCTGAAATCAGTTGAACAGCGTTAGTCGTGTTCTCCAAGGTAAATCTCATCCCTTTCCATTTCTTTCTCATACAGGAGTCCTTTGAGACACTTTTAGGAGAGTCTGTGGCTCAGCTGGTAAAGAATTCACCTGCCATGCGGGAGGCTTGGGTTCGATCCCTGGGTTGGGAAGATCCCCTGGAGGAGGGAAAGGGTACCCACTCCAGTATTCTGGCCTGGAAAATTCCATGGACTGTATAGTCCATGGGGTCGCAAAAACTCAGACACGACTGAGCGACTTTCACTAGGCAAGTCTGAGCCATAAGGCCTCCTCTGTGACTCAGAGTACTGAGCCATCGTAACTCACCATGCGTATCAACAGCAGCGACAAACACTGTGGCTACATCTTTTGTGTCTATATTTTATCACTGGGGCTTCCCAGGTAGCTCAAGGGGGAAAGAATCCACCTCCCAGAGCAGGAGAGGCAGGAGAGAGGGGTTCGATCCCTGGGTCAGGAAGATCCCCTAGAGTAAGAAACGGCAACCTGCTCCAGAATCCTTGCAGGAAAAATTCCACGGACAGAGGAGCTTGGCAGGCTACAGTTCACAGGGCCAGAATGAATAGGACACAACTGAGAGGCTGAGCAAAAATCACTGAAAGCCACGGATACATAAATGTGAGTTAACACTGTGGCTGTGTTGATCTTGCCTGGGAGGTGCTTAGAATCTAAGAGAAATAGGCTGATATAGAAAGGACTGTAACACAAATTAAAAAATCAAAAGTAGCATACAGAGGGAAGAGGGCAAGTGTTCCTGTAGCTCAGAGAAGCCACCTTTTATCCTCTCAGTGTTATGAAAATATTATCTGCCCTCCCTGGACCCCACAAGTCCTCCTCTTTTATTTCTAACTCATCTGGTTCCACTCTTGGGCCACTCCTCGTGGTGTTTCCTCAAATGCACACTGTGTTTTGTATAAAGGTCTTCCACTCTCTCTCATCCCACTGTCCAGTCTGAGATGAGCGGTGTCTGAAGGCCCGGGAGGGCTGTGTGCATGAGGGCTGGCTTATTCCATTCGGGGAGGTCAAAGCTCGTTCAAGTCACGCTCCAGACTGGGCTTTACTGGACCCAGTCCATACTCTCTTGAGTGCTAGCTTCCTGAAGGTGGCTGGGAACAGGACACACTACGGGAAAACCCAGGAATGTCTAGAAGTGGTAAAAATACCAGTGTTCCGCTGGTATGCACACCAGACTCTGGCCCTAAAATAGGATGTTGATCTGTTTACCCTGAAGGCAATTAAGCCTGAGTTCCTCAGGAACATCTATTTTACATTCCTTACATCCTTCCGGAAAGCTTCCATTACAAGTGTCTTTGTTAACTTTTCATGATAGCATCTCAGGCTGCCAGCAGTGAAATGAACTGAAGGAAGAGCAGTTAGATTAAATTCTAGGTCAAGAAAATCTTCTGAAATGGGGCCTAGAGAGTCAATGCACTAGGTTAGCTTAGATGCAATCTTTGCCTATAACCAAGCTCTTCTGATCTCTTCTAATCCTAGAATCCTGTAATCCTAAACTCAATGGAAAAAAATATAAAGATCAATGGAAAGGCCGCTACTGCTGCTGCTGAATCACTTCAGTCGTGTCTGACTCTGTGTGACCCCATAGACAGCAGCCCACCGGGCTCCCCCATCCCTGGGATTCTCCAGGCAAGAACACTGGAGTGGATTGCCATTTCCTTCTCCAATGCATGAAAGTGAAAAGTGAAAGTGATGTTGCTCAGTCATGTCTGACTCTTAGCAACCCCATGGACTGTGGCCCACCAGGCTCCTCCATCCATGGGGTTTGACAGGCAAGAGTACTGGAGCAGGGTGCCATTGCCTTCTCCAAATGGAAAGGCTACCTTCTATTAAATAATATATGCCAAGCTTTTCACAGTTTTTGTAGGTTCTTTTTTTTTTTTTTTGGTGGCATAAAGGATTTCAGGTTCTGAGCATACATTCAGTTTTACAGTTTGATGTCTTCACTTAACATATTGCAAATTTTCTTCATGTTATTCAATATTTTTTGTGTTTTTTGGGGGTGTGTGTGCCATGAGGCATGTGGGATCTTAGTTTCCCAATCAGGGATCAAACCCATGTCCCCTGCAGTGGAAGCATGGAGACTTAACCACCAGACCACCAGGAAAGTACCCAGTCTTTTATTTAATCCCCACAGCACCCCTAAGATTAAGTATGAATAACTGCCTTCTTGGAGACAGAGAATCTAAGACTCAGAAAAGTCAAGTGACTGGGAAAGTCACAAAGCTAGAAAGTATCAGATCAGAAATGAAAACGCAAATTCATATGATGCCAAAATCTTTGCCCTTCTTTTACAGACAAGTTCAGTTGTTGGTGTGGGGCCAACAAATCAAACTGATAAAAATCTAGGAGCATAATGGAACTGATATTCCAGAGAACTTTGCATGACAAAGGAAAAGGGGTCTCTATAGCCTGGGAATGTCTAGTCTATGAAGAAACACGGAGCAGCCACACACTGAGAAGGAGCTGGTTAAATGGTCTTATCCAGCCCCTTCCTGGTCCCACCCTGGGCTTCTGGAATCCTCTCAGCTTTTTCTCACTAGCTTGTTCTTAAGCAACTGCTGTAAAGAGGTAATACAGTTCCAGTTCTCAGCTGTATGGAGCACTGGATATCTTCACAATTCTCCTACTGAAGAGGAGCAGAAGTGTTGACAAAGATCTCTTTAAAAGCACTGATAAGATGGCCAAAAAGCAAACGACAATTTAGAGGCCGAATAATCAGAAACTCAAGGAGGCAAATCTGTTCTCACCTTGATATTATTTTTTCCCCTTTTTTAAAGTTGCCAAATGTGTTCATTAGTGTATATATATACATGTTTTGAGGTGGGGAACCTCATCACTCAGCATATGGGATCTTAGCTTCCCTACCAGGGATCAAATCATGGTCTCTGCAGTGGAAGCATGAGTCTTAACCACTGGACCACCAAAGAAGTTCCATGCCATTTTCTGTACCAACTGGATTCTAGGTTAGATACTCAAGGTTCCCATGGAACAGGGGATGGGGAGAAAGCCTAAGGTGACAAGGAGTCTATCGAAAACAGCCCAACCACATTCACTTAAGATGGAAAAGAAATAAGCTCAGACCTAGGTGACTATAAGGAAAGGTACCTATCTCAAACCTAGCGCTAAGTTGAAAGCAGGAAATATTCCTCTGAGAGTTTATAGCTGCAAACCAGCCTCCATGTGAGTTTTCAAGTCAAGGAGTTAGTAGTTAAATTCACTGGAACTGGTCAATTTCTCCTTCTCCCTGAAAAACCAGCACATGTGAAATCTCAACAGAGAGATACTGGGTGACCTTAAACCACTGTTTTACTTTCCACCATGTCAACAAGCTTCCTTAATAGCCAGAAGCACCCTCTCAGTCTCCTAGCAGTGAAAAAGAATCCTGTATTAGGGTTCCCCAGAACTAGGAAATGTGTTACATATCCATGTTACCTATGCATGTTATATATAAACATGTATAAATGCTTGGGAGATTTGTTATAAGAAACTGGCTAACCTCATTAGGAGGGCTGAAAAGTCCAAAGATGTGTGCCAGCGAGTCAGCAGCTGGTGGCATAGGAGGGATTTGGGTGCAGTTTTTATCCAAAGACCAGTAAACTCCTGATCAAGAAAGAGGGGATGCTTCTCCTCAAGTCTGAAAGCAAGAAAAAGCCCACATCCCAGTCTGAAAGTGATCAGGCAAGAGGAATTCTCCTGAACCCTGTGGAGGGTCAGCCTTTCTTTCTATTCAGGCCTTCAACTGATTGAACAAGGCCCACCACATTATGGAGGGCAATCTGCTTTTTTCAATCTATTTATTTAAATGTTAATCACATCCCAAAACACCCTCACAGAAATACACAAGATACTATTAGACCAAATATCTGGGCACCATGTGACCCAGCCAGGCTGACACTTGAAATTAACCATCACAGATGCCACATGCAGTCTTACCTCAATCCTATGCCCACAGACATCTTCACCAGGGAACTCCTCTTGGGATTAGAGAAATGCTGCTGTGATGGACAGCAGCTGGAGCTCTGAGAGCCTGGTACCCTAATGCCCATCATGACCAGGATCAAAGCACATCTCCATCTGACAGAGCGGTCCATTCTAGCCAGTTCCTGCCCAGAGGAACCACACATCACACCCCCACCCCCACCCCCACCCCGCCGCTATTCCTCGTAGCATGGCCAGGTTAGAGCTGTGCTCCTAAGACTAGAGTGTGCACAGCAATCGTTTGGAGCTCTTGTTAACATGCAGACTCTGGTTCAGTTGGTCTGGGGTGGGTTCGGAAGCTCAGCATTTCTTACAAAGTCCTGAGAGCTGCTGATGCTGCTCCACAGACCACAATCTGAGCAGCAGGCTCTAGAACAGACATAGCTTCTTCACAGCATCACCAGGGACAGAAAAGGGCCAGCTTTTCTCTTACTTTCTGTTCACTTATGACCGGGGCTCGACCTCTGTCATATACCCTCTTCCTAACTCCAGCCCCTTGGCTTAGCCTTTATAACAAATAAGATGTAGTCTGAGACGCTGGCTTATCTATAAGGGCCCACACCAAGGCGGCCTGTAGAAGACAGTACGCTCCATTACACCTCGTCAGCGTTCAGGAGATGCTGTCTGCTTTTTGGCCACAGTTCTCCGATGCACAGCTCTAAACAGCTTGGATTTGTTCTGCTGTTGTTTCTGTGGCATTTTTGAGGTGTAACTGCCATGCCCCTCCCTCCAATACTATAAACCCTCAAAGGCAAGGACAGCAGTAACACCACCACCACGTTTATTTAATAATAAACCTACTTCAGAACAGCTTTGTAGTATGTATGAGTGCACACTGTCCTGTCTGCACCCGACACTGACCCTCAAAAGCAAACTTCACCTGCTCTGAAAATTCTTCTTCGGTGCGGGGGGGGCGCTCCGCAGAAAGAGAGAGGCAGTGGAACTTTCCTCAGCAAAGCCGGGAGGTCCCGAGGAGAAGTGAGCCTGCTGTCCGCCAACCCAGCCCCTCGGCGACCAAGAGACAATAAGACACAACACCGGTTCCGTCTAAGCAGTTCCGCTTTGCGGTCACAAACTCTTGGCTTATATAGGCAAGCAAGGGGGTTTTTCGAGACTTTCCATTGTTGCACCAATCACGTTAAAGGTCAAATCGTAATATGCCACAGTTGCACCAATCACGTTAAAAGTCAAATCGTCATGTGCCTTCATTATAACAGGAGTCTATGGCGTGCACGCGCTGTCCACGTGCACGGAAATCAAGAGAGCCAATAAAAAACTGTAACATAGACCACGCCCCTATCTCTTCCGCCAGGCGCCATCTTAGCTTCTGACCACAAAGCTAACCCATCTTTTTTAAGATTTCCCATTTAGGGCCCCACACTTCGGGCCCACAAGCAGAGCATTTATCACAGCTTGAGGTTCTGCTTAGTTATTTATGTACTTGGCCACACCACGTGGCAGGCAGGATCTTAATTCAACCAGGATGGTTCAACCAGGGATGAAACCCTGCTCCCTGCAGTGGAAACTCAGAGGCTTAACCACTGGGCTGACATGGAAGTCCCTCTTATGCTTATTTATAGATCATATTTCCCACTGTAAACTCTTTGAAGATAGAAACTCTCTCACAT
Source organism: Ovis canadensis (assembly GCF_042477335.2). Taxonomy (NCBI): domain Eukaryota; kingdom Metazoa; phylum Chordata; class Mammalia; order Artiodactyla; family Bovidae; genus Ovis; species Ovis canadensis. Next base: position 26,469,568 of record NC_091257.1, on the reverse strand, counting down.
ACCTACAGGTTTTTTGCCACTCAGAACACCACCCGGAATGAATGACTGAACTGACTCCACGTTTATAATGTACCACCACCCTGGCAAGTAGGTCACTTTTTCTTATCTCCATTTTGCTGATGAGGAAACTAAGGGGGAGAAAATAAGTGACCTGCCCAAGGTCACACTGGTAGGTGTCAAAATTCTGACAGAGTGGGGACTTTGCCACATGACCACCCTCCCAGTGGCTTATGTCTTGACGAGATCTCCCAAGAGGTTTTGCTGAATTTGCCCCTCAAAGGAAGGAGAGTGAGGTGCCCTGCTCGGCAGATCATGACTTCGTCACACACACAGATGTTGTGATTTACTTACGCTCCCAGAGCTGGCCACCAGCAGGTAGTGAACTGAATCCGAGTTCCCATGTGTCCTATGTGTCACTGGTACTGACTTCACATGTCCATCCCTAATAGGGACCAGCCTCTGCTCAGGGTCCAGTCCTGGGTGCAATTATACTGCTTAACCCCCAGGATGATGACCCAGGGTAACTGTCAATTTTTAGACTTGAACTTTCCGAGAGCAACTCTTTCAATTGGTTTGAGTTTAGCATTTTAAAATGTGTACTATGTAATATTTTTTTCCCCTCCTTTGGCATTTAAATTTTTCCATGTGTCTAAGTGAAATCCAATATGTGAATAAACACAAATTAACTCATCAAAATGAAAGCAGTAAGAGAAGCCAGTTATTTCCAAGACTTCTTGCCAAAGCCTCCCCTGACTGTCTTCTGAAAGGCAGAGCCAGCTGTCTGCTGTTATTAGGTGACATTTGACAAACCCGGCATCCATTTTTAATAATTATTGCACATAAAACCCCCAAAGAGAAGTGGGGGGATGCAGCCATGTCCGAAAAATAAGAGACACATGATACACTTTAATTAGTAGGAATAGAAGTTGGGTTCATGAGATGCTTTATATTCTTCCTTAATGCTTCAGTTTTTCCAAGACATGTATTGGTTTTATAATTTTTTAAAAACTCAGTAAACGAGTTCTAAAAACAAAATTTACTGTTTATATGCCAGGTGACCTGAATCAACTTAGTCATTCAAAATTATCAGACTGTTTACACATCCCATAACTAAAGGTAAGAAAGAACTACAGGTCTCATCATCCATTACCATGCTCCAAGGAGATGTGTGATTCAGACAGCAAAGACCAGACCAAATTCTGCCACGCACAAAAATATTTATTAGCAAGTGAGCTCCAAATCAGCCATTCCTGTAAGCTCTATGGAGGATCAGGGCTTGGACCTTTCCGTGAAATGTTAACTCAAAACAGATGCAACAACATTCTAACAGTAGTGTCCAGCTACCACACTAGTGGGATCCATGTGCTAGAATCCTCTGTTACTGACAGACATAAGACAAATTAATGTGTCTGGCTTAGGCAACACGCCAAAGATTGCAATTTGCTAGCATTACCGGATTTCTACATCCCATTCATGTTTTCTTCTTTAAAAAATATTTATTTGGCTGCACTGGGTCTTGCTTGTGGCACGCAGGATGTTTAGTTGCAGCAGGCAAGCTCTAATTTGCAGCATGTGGGATCTAGTTCCCTGACCAGGGATTGAACCCAGGCCCCCTGCACTGGGAGTGCAAAGTCTTAGCCACTAGACCACCAGGAAAGCCCTGGCAAGGGTGCTGTTAAATAGTTCTTGCCAACTCACACATCTCGGACACCACTTAATTCTCCATTGAAAAATAGCTTCATAAATTTATTAGGGAATAATAATTCCCTATTTATTATTAGGGAACTCTCTAGGGCTGATCAGAGATTGTTGTTCAGTCGCTCAGTCATGTCCAACTCTTTGTAACCCCATGGACTGCAGCACGCCAGGACTGGAGAAGGGAATGGCAAATCACTTCAGTATTATTGCCTTGAGAAACCCATGAACAGTATGAAAAGGCAAAAAGATCAGAGATTAATATCACTAAAGTCTGATTGTACTAACGTAATAACATCCATTCCCAAAGAGTATGAATAGTTCAATTCAGTCGCTCAGTCGTGTCCGACTCTTTGGGACCCCATGAATTGCAGCACACCAGGCCTCCCTGTCCATCACGAACTCCCGGAGTTCACTCAGACTCACGTCCATCAAGTCAGTGATGCCATCCAGCCATCCCATCCTCTGTCGTCCCCTTCTCCTCCTGCCTCCAATCCCTCCCAGCATCAGAGTCTTTTCCAGTGAGTCAACTCTTTGCATGAGGTGGCCAAAGTACTGGAGTTTCAGCTTCAGCATCATTCCCTCCAAAGAAATCCCAGGGCTGATCTCCTTCAGAATGGACTGGTTGGATCTCCTTGCAGTCCAAGGGACTCTCAAGAGTATTCTCCAACACCACAGTTCAAAAGCATCAATTCTTCGGTGCTCAGCCTTCTTCACAGTTCAACTCTCACATCCATACATGACCACAGGAAAAACCATAGCCTTGACTAGACAGACCTTTGTTGGCAAAGTAATGTCTCTGCTTTTGAATATGCTGTCTAGGTTGGTCATAACTTTCTTTCCAAGGAGTAAGTGTCTTTTAATTTCATGGCCCCCGAGCCCAAGGCTAGGGCCCGCAGCCGGGAGGAGCAACCCGAGGAGCAGTGGCTGCGCAGGTGCAAGAGGGCCTAGAGGAGCTCTCCCATGTTGAAGGTCAGGAACGGTGGCGGTAAGGAGATACCCCTCATCCAAGGTAAGGAGCAGTGGCTGTGCTTTGCTGGAGCAGCCGTGAAGAGATACCCCCACGTCCAAAGTAAGAGAAACCCAAGTAAGATGGTAGGTGTTGCAAGAGAGCATCAGAGGGCAGACACACTGAAACCATACTCATAGAAAACTAGTCAATCTAATCACACTAGGACCACAGCCTTGTCTAACTCAATGAAACCAAGCCATGCCTGCAGGGCAATCCAAGACGGGCGGGTCATGGTGGAGAGGCCTGACAGAACGTGGTCCACTGGAGAAGGGAATGGCAAGCCACTTCAGTATTCTTGCCTTGAGAACCCCATGAACAGTATGAAAAGGCAATATGATAGGACACCAAAAAAGGAACTCCCCAGGTCATTAGGTGCCCAATATGCTACTGGAGATCAGTGGAGAAATAGCTCCAGAAAGAATGAAGGGATGGAGCCAAAGCAAAAACAATACCCAGTTGTGGATGTGACTGGTGGTAGAAGCAAGGTCCGATGCTGTAAAGAGCAATATTGCATAGGAACCTGGAATGTCAGGTCCATGAATCAAGGCAAATTGGAAGTGGTCAAACAAGAGATGGCAAGGGTGAACGTCGACATTCTAGGAATCAGCAAACTAAAATGTACCGGAATGAGTGAATTTAACTCAGATGACCATTATATCTACTACTGCGGGCAGGAATCCCTCAGAAGAAATGGACTAGCCATCATGGTCAACAAGAGAGTCTGAAATGCAGTACTTGGATGCAATCTCAAAAATGACAGAATGATCTCTGTTCATCTCCAAGGCAAACCATTCAATAGCACAGTTATCCAAGTCTATGCCCCAACCAGTAACGCTGAAGAAGCTGAAGTTGAACAGTTTTATGAAGACCTACAAGACCTTTTAGAACTAACACCCAAAAAAGATGTCCTTTTCATTATAGGGGACTGGAATGCAAAAGTAGGAAGTCAAGAAACACCTGGAGTAACAAGCAAATTTGGCCTTGGAATGCGGAATGAAGCAGGGCAAAGACTAATAGAGTTTTGCCAAGAAAATGCACTGGTCATAGCAAACACCCTCTTCCAACAACACAAGAGAAGACTCTACACATGGATATCACCAGATGGTCAACACCGAAATCAGATTGATTATATTCTTTGCAGCCAAAGATGGAGAAGCTCTGTATAGTCAACAAAAACAAGACCAGGAGCTGACTGTGGCTCAGATCATGAACTCCTTATTACCAAATTCAGACTTAAATTGAAGAAAGTAGACAAAACCGCCAGACCATTCAGGTATGATCTAAATCAAATCCCTTATGATTATACAGTGGGTGAGAAATAGATTTAAGGGCCTAGATCTGATAGATAGAGTGCCTGATGAACTATGGAATGAAGTTCGTGACATTGTGCAGCAGACAGAGATCAAGACCATCCCCATGGAAAAGAAATGCAAAAAAGAAAAATGGCTGTCTGGAGAGGCCTTACAAGTAGCTGTGAAGAGAAGAGAGGCGAAAAGCAAAGGAGAAAAGGAAGGATATAAGCATCTGAATGCAGAGTTCCAAAAAACAGCAAGAAGAGATAAGAAAGCCTTCTTCAGCAATCAATGCAAAGAAATAGAGGAAAACAACAGAATGGGAAAGACTAGAGATCTCTTCAAGAAAATTAGAGATACCAAGGGAACATTTCATGCAAAGATGGGCTCAATAAAGGACAGAAATGGTAGGGACCTAACAGAAGCAGAAGATATTAAGAAGAGGTGGCAAGAATACACGGAAGAACTGTACAAAAAAGATCTTCACGACCCAGATAGTCATGATGATGTGATCACTAATCTAGAGCCAGACATCTTGGAATGTGAAGAAAAGTGGGCCTTGGAAAGCATCACTACGAACAAAGCTAGTGGAGGTGATCGAATTCCAGTTGAGCTGTTTCAAATCCTGAAAGATGATGCTGTGAAAGTGCTGCACTCAATATGCCAGCAAATTTGGAAAACTCAGCAGTGGCCACAGGACTGGAAAAGGTCAATTTTCATTCTAATTCCAAAGAAAGGCAATGCCAAAGAATGTTCAAACTACCGCACAATTGCACTCATCTCACATGCTAGTAAAGTAATGCTCAAAATTCTCCAAGCCAGGCTTCAGCAATACGTGAACCTTGAACTCCCTGACATTCAAGCTGGTTTTAGAAAAGGTGGAGGAACCAGAGATCAAATTGCCAACATCCTCTGAATCATCGAAAAAGCAAGAGAGTTCCAGAAAAACATCTATTTCTGCTTTATTGACTATGCCAAAGCCTTTGACTGTGTGGATCACAATAAACTGTGGAAAATTCTGAAACAGATGGGAATACCAGAGCACCTGATCTGCCTCTTGGGAAATCTGTATGCAGGTCAGGAAGCACCAGTTAGAACTGGACATGGAACAACAGACTGGTTCCAAATAGGAAAAGGAGTACATCAAGGCTGCTTATTTAACTTATATGCAGAGTACATCATGAGAAACGCTGGACTGGAAGAAACACAAGCTGGAATCAAGATTGCTGGGAGAAATATCAATAACCTCAGATATGCAGATGACACCACCCTTATGGCAGAAAGTGAAGAGGAGCTAAAAAGCCTCTTGATGAAAGTGAAAGAGGAGAGTGAAAAAGTTGGCCTAAACCTCAACATTCAGAAAATGAAGATCATGGCATCTGGTCCCATCACTTCATGGGAAAGAGATGGGGAAACAGTGAAAACAGTGTCAGACTTTAATTTTTGGGGCTCCAGAATCACTGCAGATGGTGACTGCAGCCATGAAATTAAAAGACACTTACTCATTGGAAGAAAAGTTATGACCAACCTAGATGGCATATTCAAAAGCAGAGACATTACTTTGCCGACTAAGGTCCATCTAGTCAAGGCTATGGTTTTTCCAGTGGTCATGTATGGATGTGAGAGTTGGACTGTGAAGAAGGCTGAGCGCCGAAGAATTGATGCGTTTGAACTGTGGTGTTGGAGAAGACTCTTGAGAGTCCCTTGGACTGCAAGGATATCCAACCAGTCCATTCTGAAGGAGATCAGCCCTGGGATTTCTTTGGAAGGAATGATTCTAAAGCTGAAACTCCAGTACTTTGGCCACCTCATGTGAAGAGTTGACTCATTGGAAAAGACTCTGATGCTGGGAGGGATTGGGGGCAGGAGAAGGGGACGACAGAGGATGAGATGGCTGGATGGCATCACTGACTTGATGGACGTGAGTCTGCGTGAACTCCGGGAGATGGTGGTGAATAGGGAGGCCTGGCGTGCTGCGATTCATGGGGTTGCAAGGAGTCGGACACAACTGAGCGACTGAATTGAACTGAACTGAACTGAACTTCATGGCTGCAATCACCATCTGCAGTGATTTTGGAGCCCCCCAAAATAAAGCCTGACACTGTTTCCACTGTTTCCCTATCTCTTTCCCATGAAGTGATGGGACCAGATGCCATGGTCTTAGTTTTCTGAATGTTGAGCTTTAAGCCAACTTTTTCACTCTTCTCTTTCACTTTCATCAAGAGGCTTTTTAGTTCCTCTTCACTTTCTGCCGTAAGGGGGGTGTCATCTGCATATCTGAGGTGACTGATATTTCTCCTGGCAATCTTGATTCCAGCTTGTGTTTCTTCCAGCCCAGCATTTCTCATGATGCACTCTGTATATAAGTTAAATAAGCAGGGTGACAATATACAGCCTTGACGTACTCCTTTTCCTATTTGGAACCAGTCTGTTGTTCCATGTCGAGTTCTAACTGGTGCTTCCTGACCTGCATATAGGTTTCTCAAGGGGCAGGTCAGGTGCTCTGGTATTCCCATCTCTTTCAGAATTTTCCATAGTTTATTGTGATCCACACAGTCAAAGGCTTTAGCATAGTCAATAAAGCAGAAACATTTAGAGTATTTCAAATGTTAACTCACAACCCCAGAGGATGAGGAACACACAGACAATTTTCATACTGAAATATTTTAAAATAAATTGGAAAATATTAAAAAGTAAATTTTATGTACATGAAAAAGCTAGCTAAAACAAAAGAATACAGCAGTGATACGTGAACTTTATGAAGACATATAAAAGGATGACGAAAACTCGTTCCATTAAAATGAGCATATCTAACCTCAGTCTGCTTCTTAATTACACAAAAATGTCACAGCTTAGTTTCTTCATTTTGGATCCAAACAAAGCCCCAGGTCAGTGACAAGACTTGCCCAAGGTTGTCCTGAGAATTAATGGCAAAGCCCAAACTGGCTTCATCTTTAACCTTTCCATGGTTGCTATGGAGCTTCTGGGGGGAACAAATCATTTCAAATACAAAAATGATCCATGACTTTTTGCAGAAAATATGTATGAGAAAATAAAATATGAAGATATAATGAAAGGTTATCCACAGTTCCTGCACTCAGATAGAATCCTTATAGGTGCATCTTCTTCTAGACATTAACACAGCGTTAATCCACCCCTTGTTATTTTAATTTACAGAGTTACATGATACTTCATATGTAGTTTTGTGGGCAACTTTAATTTGATTTTCTATAGGAAACTATCCACCATGCTATGTAATAGCCTGCAGAAACATGTCTCTAAAGATTGCATGACAGGTCATCATATTTTCACTCATTTATCCATTCTTCTATTTTTGGACATAAAGGTTATCTCAAGAGGTTTGTTATGATCACTCTAAGCTGAACTTCTGCCCCGAGAATGTAACACTATGAAGGCAGGAGGTTTGTTTGTCTTATTGATTATATACTCTCAGGCCCCAGGGAGAGCGTCCAGTACATAGTAGCCACTCTGGATGACCACGCAGAAGGATGGAGACGTGGATGGATGGATGGCCGGACATGGATGAATGGGTGTCAGGGGATGGGTTGACATGGATGGATACTTGTTTGCGTCTCTGTTAACTTCCTAAAACTCTTTTTAGCTTGAGCACTAATGTTGATATTCCAGTTAAAGTTGCCGCATAAAATACAGAACATCAATTTATCTGAGACGACTCATTCCATATTATATAAAAAGGTATTCATTTTTTATCTGACGTTTATCCAAAATTACTTAGCTGAAATTCAAATTTAGCTTGAGTAGACCATATTTAAATTTGCTAAATCTGACAAACATAAGTCTTGATGTCCCTTCACAAAGCAGGCTGCCCAGAATAACTCATTGGTCCCTGAGAAAAACCTCAATCCTCTTAAAGGATCTGAACCCACTGGTCTATGGCAACAGTGAGTGAGGTAAACAGCCACTGTCTCTTGAGCCCTTGATCTTCCTAATTAGTCAAGACAAAAAAAAACAATAGGAGAGAGGGTGCCCAATCAGGACAATGCCCACAGCCAGAGCGTGATCTTTCCAAACACAAATCACACATAGGCAGACATGGAATAAAAATTAAGATCTCCATCCTCTCAAGCCAACTTGTTGTCCCGCTGAAACTTCCAAACTCACAGGCTCGTGGGGATCATTACTGCTCAGTGGCACCATTTTATGCTGGTTTTCCTCCTGACTTATCCCCTGCACTGCATCCTCCTCCTTCCTCAAGCCTAACCCTCTTTCCCCTCAATCTAAATGACTACAGAAATGTTCAGACACACGCAAAAGTAGGAATACCAACACCCATCATTAAGCTTCAACAACTGTCAACTCATGGCCAATCTTCTTTCATCTTATACCATCACCACTGTGCTACTCAATGCCACTGGGCCATTTTGACGCAAATTTTATAATAATATCGCACATCCTATTATTTCAGCCATAAGTATTTCAGTGTGTATTGCAAAAAACATAAAGATTGCCCCATGTGTCTTATAAATTTTTTAAAACAACTGACTTGTTCAAAATTAGGATTCAAATAAGGGCTACATGGCAGTTTGATGATTGTGTCTTTTAAATCTTTAACCTATAGGGTTACTCGTCCTGTTCTCCTTGAATTTCATTTAGTGAAGAAGTAGGGTCTTTTGCCCTACCTAATTTCCCACACTATAGGTTTTTATTAAATGCATCCCCCCAGGGTGTGGCTTAACATGGTCCCCTGCCCCTTGTAGTTCCTGACTATAAACTGGTAGTTAGATCAAAAGAGGCTTGATTGGATTTGAATTTCACTTTACAGCAAGTATATTTCATGGTAGTTCTGTGTACTTCCTATTATATCACACCAGGAAGCTCATGGTGTCTGTTTTGGATGTTAAATATTAATCAGTGAGTTCAGGAAGTGCCAGCTTGATCCATACATTAAAACATCCCCCATCAACCTTTTCACCCACTGGTTTCAGCATTCCCCTCCTGATGACAATCAGTCAATGCTAAGGAAATCAACCCTGAATATTCATTGGAAGGACTGGTGCTGAAGCTGAAACTCCAATACTTCGGCCACCTGAGGCAAAGAGCTGACTCACTGGAAAAGACTGATGCTGGGAAGGAAAGGGGCGACAGAGGATAAGATGGTTGGATGGCATCACTGACTCAATGGATATGAGTTTGAGCAAACTCTGGGAGACAGTGAAGGACAGGGAAGCCTGATGTGCTACAATTCACTGGGTTGCAAAGAGTCAGACACTACTTAACAACTGAACAACAAATGGTTTCATTAAAAGTTTCAAAATGGTGAGATTCTAACTCCATCTTTCCTTGTAAATTTAGTAGCTGGATTTTTCCATAAAGAAGACATTGCCCTGGTCCACTCTTTGTAACTGTGAGTATGGTTCATACAGGAAAAACAGAATAAAGGCTTGACTTTTATCCCTCTTTTTTACTAGTTTTCAGAATCAAAGGTGACACACTCTTAAAAAGGAAACAAATGAGTTTAGTTTTGTTTGTTTTGAATATCGTTATGAATTAACAGATTTCTACACATAAGTCTTTTCCAAACCTACTCTTTATTATGCCCTTCATCAGTAATTGGGTATCGGGACTGAGAATCAGGTCAGGGCAAAATGTTGCTATAAAGACATGGACTTCACCCACACCCTCAGGAAGTGGTCCTCTGCCTGTCCTGCCTGGACCAGCCTTCTAGCCACACAGCCTGACCCTGGGCTTGGCAACATTCAGGAGATGTCTCAGGACTCTGAACCATGCTGTGGACTCTCCACCAGCCACATCCCTTAATTTGCACGAGATGGTGTGAAAATAACCTTTGAAGAAGTGTGGCTGTCTGAGCAGGCCAGTGTTGAAGTTGGAGAGGACAGGGCTTCCTGGAGCACGAAGCGGTGTCTAAGCATCTTTTGACAGCATCCTGGGAAGACGACACTCAGGTATAAAAGCCCAGTTGGCTCTAAGGCACCCCTCTGCAGAAGCTGGAGTATAAGAGAGAAAAGCTCTAGAAAGTGCAGAGCTTTTCAGGTGAACACAGCTCAACCATCAGCCTGGGGACAGGAAGGTACCACAGGATACAGACAAAAGCTATACAGAGCAGAGCAGAAGGCTGGCAGGAACTCTGATGTGAAAGACAAGTCAAGATGGGGAGACGGACCCGTGTTCACAGCAGCACTACTCACAATAGCCAAGACATGGAAGCAACCTCAGTGTCCATTGACAGAGGCATGGAAAAAGATGTTGCACATAGATACAATAGAATAGTCCTCAGCCATAAAAAGAACGAAATAATGCCATCTGCAGCAACATAGATGGGCCTGGAGATGATGTAAGGAAAGTAAGTCAGAGAAAGACAAATGCCATATGATATCACTCATATGTGGAATCTTCAATATGACGCAGATGAACTTATTTATAAAACAGAAAGAGATTCACAGACACAGAAAACAAACTTAAGGTTACCAAGGGCAGAAAGGGGTAGGCGAGGGATGAATTAGGAGTTTGGGATGAATAGACACAAACTAGTACATAGGATGGATAAATAGTAAGGTCCTACTGTAGAGCACAGGGCACTACATTCAATGTCCTGTGATAAGCCGTAATAGACAGCAGATGAAAAAGAATATGTATGTATACAGCTGAGTGACTTTTCTGTACAGCAGAACTTAAAGCAACATTGTAAATCAACTATCCTTTGATGAAATAAAAAGAGGTGACCGAGGAGGGAAAAGACGGGACATTCTGCCAAGCAGTCAGATGGGGCCTCAGAACAGTGAGATTTTGATACAGGTGAACTTGGATAGACTGGGAACAAAAGCAAAAACCAGGCCCCCACTGTCCAAGCCAATACCTTGCCACAGCACCTCTACTCCCAGACCCCGTATCCATCCATCACCAGCTCTAAGGAGTCCTTCTTTCCTACCGTGAAGGTCTCTGCCTCCCTTACTGGTCTCCCTCTTGGATTACTCATTGCACTGCCTCTGGCCACTCTCGAGGAACTCAGTCTCCCTCCCCATCAAGCCCTTCCCTGCTGCACAGTACTCCAAGCATTTTATTTGCCCCCCTAAACATGAAGCACAAAAATTGGAGCCCACCCCCCAGACAGATTTATATTTATGTACATGTTGAAACTGCCCTCCTGAACCATAATGTAGGTATACTTTAGAACATGGACCAAAGAGAAGTTAAAAGGAGAAAAATAAACGGGTAAGATGTATTAACATTTCTGGCATTTCCCTCAATTAGCTATCCTACCAGCCTCACCTGTAAACTCTCTGCAAAATTACTGATTTGCAGCTGAAGTCTTAGTCAGATGGGACCAGACCAAGAAACCCTAAACGTCTTAATCATTTGAAAAAAAAAAAAGACTATTCTTGGGGCTGAAAGTGACAGGAAAGGGATGAATTAAGGAATCCATCCAAGATGTCACCTTTGACAGCAGAAAGTGAAGACAGATTCATTTCCTGCTCCCACCTCTACTAAATTGAGTCTGTTTGATACCCACTTGCTGCTGCTGCTGCTGCTAAGTCGCTTCAGTCGTGTCCAACTCTGTGCGACCCCATAGATGGCAGCCCACCAGGTTCCTCTGTCCCTGGGATTCTCCAAGCAAGAACACTGGAGTGGGATGCCATTTCCTTCTCCAATGCATGCATGCATGCTAAGTCTCTTCAGTCGTGTCCAACTCTGTGCGACCCTATGGACAGCAGCCCACCAGGCTCCTCTGTCCACAGGATTCTCCAGGCAAGAATACTGGAGTGGGTTGCCATTTCCTTCTCCATGATACCTGCTTGGCCCACAGCTAATCTGAATCTTTCTGGCTGGATTTTAAATTTTGTATTGGCCCTGAAATAAAACTTGGACTCGGGAGGGTTGCTCAGCTCTTCAAATCAAACAAAGGGTATTACAGGTACAGGAGTGAAGGATGGAGCCACTTCTTATATCGGGGTCCCTGCTAGTCCTCTTGCCTGGAGAATTCCATGGACAGAAGGGCCTGGTGGGCTGCAGTCCGTAGGATCACATGGAGTCAGACACGACTGAAGCACCCGATGCACGCTGCTGCCTGGCAGCTGTTCCCCAGCCTGCAGCTGTGGAGAGGGCGAACAGTTCTTGCAAGATCAAAGACCAATTTAGTCTGGCCCCAAAATAGGTCTTCAGGCATAATTAAGACTCAAGTTTGCTTTTCCCGTTTTCCCATCAAAGCAAATTAGCCTAAAGAAAATAGCATTCCCATGACCAAAGATTGGAAAAATCGTCCCACAAATGTTGTGAATTCTTTGTCACCCCCGATTTCTTTCACCAGGGAGGTTCCTGGCATGTGGGTGACAGCCTCAATGGCAAACAGGATGTCCTCACCAGTGCCCCAGCTTGGCTGCAATCGACTAGAATTAATTGGTCTTGGGGTTTTTTTGTTGATGGTATCGGTGGGTTTTTTTCATTTTTTTCTCTTTCTTTTCTACTTGAGAGCCTCAGATGGGCAGACATGGAAACAGCTTCTCATTTGCATAGAGCCTGGCGGCCAGGGGTGAGTTGAGGACACGGGACTGCCTTCTTGGCCAAGGCAGGAAGTCAGCTGTAAGAAGCAACCACTTTCCAACCCTGGGTGGCTTTTTTTTTTTTTCCCTCTCTCCATCATTCGTTTTGGAAGAAAACAGAAGTTTAATTTCAAACAGAGCACAGACCCTGGGAAGAGAGGGGGGAAAGAAGGCTTCAGGCCCTATCATTCTTGCCTGTCCTCTTTTTTTCCTTACTTAATTAGGATGCTGAGCCATCAAACTGAAAGCGGCTCGCGGTCCTCGGCCAGCCCAGAGGAGGCCAGTGACGATGAACAGTGGCAGACGGTCCACAAGGGCCTCCCTTCCACATGGTGGGGCGTTGGCATTAAAAGGTGCAGTCTCTCTCCAGCCACCTGGGCCCAGCCAAGTGTGAGGATTTTTTTCACCTTCCACCTGAGAGAAGCCTCTGTTTCAAGGAACATTTCTGCACGAGCTGGTGAGAAGTTTTAGCAGAACGAACCAACCCTGCAGGGAATGGCGACGTCACTTCCAAGCAAATTGGTTCTTTCTCACCAGTCTTCGGGTGCAAAGAACCCCGTTTTTGCTCTTGATTTGAATCTTTTTCACAGATCGGTGGTTTGCAGCTCTGCTCTAGGCTCCATGAGGCTCCGTGTAAGATGTGCCCAGAGGCACAACGGAGTAGCCTCACTCTGCTCTGGGCATGAAAATGGCAGGAGGCGCATCTCAAAGGAAACTCAGTTTCTGTGAGCGGCACTTGACCACAACTCACATCATCCATCGCTCTCATAAAACAACTAACTCTGCCCTGACAGAAGCAGCAAAGGTGCCTGATGGTGTATTTATTATGTCAGCTTGTCACAAGGAACCAAAAATAGGAAGTCACCACACACTAATAAGATATGTGGTAACGTCTAGACGTGCACGTAAATGTCATGTTTATGAGAGCATGTCACCAGTTTTGTAACAATTCTGAATAATCTTGATCCTATACCAGAGTACAGTGGACTGTGTACATTGGTAAAAGATGTACTTCCAGACCCTTAGAATGCTCCCAATTATTGAACCAAAATAATACAGCTTCCTTGACCATCATGAGCCCCACTAAGTCACAGTTTCCGAAATATCTTCATCCCACAAGTTGTCTTTTCTACGGTCATCAATATTTTCACTTATACCACATTGCTAACTATATTTCTAACAACAACAACAAAAAGAAATACTTTTATCACCTGAAAAGTTGGACAAGGTTTTCTGGGCCTCTCGCTAGCTTAATGTGTAACCCTGGAAATCCACTGGAGAGAGCAGCTCTGTGTGCAAAATCATGCCAAACTGGACCTCTGATGACCCGGGATCAAACCCACACCTCCTGCACTGGCAGGTGGATTCCCTACTACTGAGCCACCAGCGAAGCCCGTACCACCTCACACTGGTCATTAAAAAGTCTAAAATGCTGGAGAGCGTGTTGAGAAAAGGAATCCTCCTACACTGTTGCTGGGAATGCAAGGTGGTGCAGCCACTATGGAAACCAATACCGAGTTTCCTCAGAAAGCTCAAGATAGAACTATCATACGATGCAGCACTTCCACTCCTGGGCAAACACCCAGACCAAACTATAATTCAAAAGGATACAAGTACCCCTGTGTCCATAGCAGCACTATTCACAATAGCCAAGATATGGAAACAACTGAAGTGTCCACCAGCAGAAGAATGGATAAAGATGTGGTACAATGGAATAGTACTCGGCCATAAAAAAGAATATTACCATTTGTAGCAAAATGGGTGCAGCTGGAGATTATCATGCTAAGTGAAGCAAGTCAGAAAAAGAAAGATAAATACCATATGATACCACTTATATGTGGGATCCAAAATATGGCACAAATGAACTTATCTACAAAGCAGAAACAAACTCACAGACATGGAGAACAGGCTTGTGATCCCAAAGGGGGAGGCTGGGAAGGGAGGAAAACGGACTGGGACTTTGGGGTTGGTAGATGAAAGCTATTGCATATAGAATGGATAAACAACAAGGTCCTACTGTATAGCACAGGGAACTAAATCCAATCTCCTTGGATAAACCATCATGGAAAACAACATTAAAAAAAAAAAGAATCTCTGTATGTTTAAAACTGAGTCACTTTGCTGTACAACGACTGGCAGAGATTGGCACAACCTTGTAAATCAATGATACCTCAGTTAAAAAAATTAAATTAAAAATAAAAATATAAAACAAAACTGCACCTATGCAAAACTGACATAACTATTCTAGACGTTATGGACCTTCAAGGTTGATTTGAAGCTAAACACCAAAATATGATGTTCTCTGAAGAACCAAGAATATCTTCTAACTCATCAAGGACAACAAATTTATAACTCAGAATCTGGCCAAGGACGGGCAGTAAAGACCAGAAACTGCCTGGCCTTCTTCTACATGGTTATATCTAGGGAAGTCAGGATTTGAAAGCAGACACATTTGGGTTGAGAGAATAAGTCATAATCTAGTAAGATTCCATGTCTATTGGCTACGGAGATGGGATTTCATTGGTCTTTGCCACCAAAATGATGTCTTCTTATCCAACTTTCCGGATGACTCTGAACATCACACCTTTTTTAAGGTGCTGTGTTTTTAAGGAAGTTTTTAGAGGGCAAGATAAATAAGAATAGCTTGTGCACAAAACCTTCTATGGAAGGCCATCAAATAAATGTGCTTGTAAAACCTGCTTGTGTCCATGCCAACAGTCTGCTTTGGCTGCTGTGAATTCTCTTTGAGCTTGTTGTGCAGACCTGTAAGCCACTGCAAGCCAACCCTGAAGAGTGGTTCAATGTGTAGGGTTTAGAGCCAGACAGATGTATCCAAATCGTATTCTGCTTTTAGCTCTTTGACCTTAGGCAAATGCTTAACTATTTTTAGTCTCACTTCTTAATTTGCAGTACGGAGGCTGATTATACCACACCAGGTTCTTGTGGGGATTATGTCTATAAAGGGTTTAGCACAGTGCCTGAAACACTCAATAAGTAGACAGACAGATATTCAAATATGTTGAAGGAAAAAGTGAATTCATTTCTCAGAAACTCTTCCTGGGGCAAATCATTCAATTACCCAAGTGATAAATAGTTTCCAGTGTTTCACACTGTGAAGTATTTTGAATTCTCAGCTCCAATCTGATCATCTCTTTCTTTACAAGAATTCCACTCATAATTCTTTTTCGTAATTCTTGATCATAATTCAATTCTGTCCGGGGAGAGAACGCTCAGAGGTGATGACAGGGGGACCTAAAATTTATTCTGATACTCAAGTTCACAGTGCCATCAGGTATATTTATCTAACTCCTAGTCAAAGCTATGGTTTTTCCAAGTAGTCATGTATGGATGTGAGAGCTGGACCATAAAGAAGGCTAAGTTCTAAAAAATTGATGCTTTCAAGTTGTGGTGCTGGAGAAGACTCTTTGAGAGTCCCTTGGACAGCAAGGAGATCAAATCAGTCAGTCCTGAAGGAAATCAACCCTGAATATTCATTGGAAGGACTGATGCTGAAGCTCCAATACTTTGGCCACCTGATACAAAGAGCTGACTCATTGCAGAAAACATGATGCTGGGAAAGAGTGCCCTCTTGCTAAGGAGAGGAGGAGAAGATGGGGGCAACAGAGGATGAGATGGTTGGATGGCATCCCCAACTCAATGGAGAACAGTTTGAGGAAACTCCAGGAGATAGTGAAGGACAGGGAAGCCTGGGGTACTGCAGACCTTCAGATCACAGAGTCAGACTCAGGTTAGCAGCTGAGCAAAAACAACCATGGAGTCACTATCTATAAACTGATGTTTTCTAATTCATTGGGGAAGTGGTAGAAATAAATTAGATCATTTTTGCACAGAGCTATTAGCTCCTTAATACAAAAGAATCTATTCATTTTAATGCCGTCAATTATATCGCTAATTTATGTCATCAATTGACCTTCGCATCACGACACTGCCCATGCCTGCACAAGTCTGTCTCCCGCCAGTCTCCTCCCCCGCCCTCTCCACCCCCACTCCTTATATTCATCATTAAACCAAACTCCACCCGCTTTTGCTTTCACTGGGAGCAGCAATCCAAATTCTGGGCTCTGATGATCTGGAATCTGGGATGCAATGATCTGATCTGGAATGAATGATCTGGAATGAATCTCTTGATCTCCTACTGGTTTTGCAGAGTCCTACAGTGATGAGTAAGCAAAAGAAGGGAGATGACATTTCAGGTCATTTTCGACACCCTGATTGTGAGGTAAGAATGGATACTGAATAAGCAAACACAGGTCCCTCTCCCACGAAGCCTGCTGAGAGCCAGGTGCCTATGCTGGTTCTCCATCCTCCTCCACATCCCTTCCCACATTCACTTCCCTTTTCACCTCCCTGGTCCCCAGAGGCCTCCGCATCTCCTCGGACAGTTTGCCAGCAAGGTTCTGTTTCTAAGTGTGCCTTTCGATCTGGCTAGGCTCTGCTTCACCTGAGTGAGGTATCACCTCCACAGTCTCCAAACTCATCTTCCCATGCCCACGGGGATGAACAGGTAAAGTGGGGCACAGGGGACCTGGGCAAGGAAGGGAGATGGCAACCCCGGACTCTGCACCCAGGCTGGTATCTCTACCATTGACTTTTTTTCCTCATCATTGATTCTTTCCCCCCAAAGTCCATGGGGTTGCAGAGAGTCAGACACGACTGAGCGACCAAGCGCATCACACCACAGGGCATGTGGGAGCCTAGTTTCCCAAGCAGGGGTGGAGGCCATGCCCTTGCCTTGGAAGTTCAGTCTCCTAACCAATGGGCCACCCTGGAAGTCCCTCTACTGTTTATCTTTTTTTTTCAATCAAGCCTTCTGGTAGCAATTTTCATTTCTTAGACTGACCTAGGAGCATGGTATGCTCTACGGTCCCTTCACATTTAGGAGGAAAAGACAGCATCATCGTGAATGAGGAAGAAAGGCCCTCCCCTCCATCACCCACTGGCTGGCTCAGCCCTGAGATCAAAATAAGATCAGGGAAAAGCCTGTGGGGTGACCAGCCAGACGGTCTCCTGCTTCTTCATTTATCACAGATTCAAATGAGCCAACTATGTAGCTGAGTTCTCCTGCACAGAGGCCCAGAGCCCACACTGATCTGACGGAACTGGGCGGGGTGAGTGAAGATCCTGGCGCTTCCCGGCTGAGACTCGGGTCCCTCATCCTTCCACCCGCAGCTGCTTGGCCCCCAGGGCACTCTGCAGCACAGACAAGTTATACTCAAACCTTCCAGCACTGCGAGACCACCTGGTTCGGCTCCTGCCTGCACCTGTTCCTGCTCCAGGTGGAGAGGCCAGGTGTGAGGGCGACACGACGCAGGCCGGCATGCGTTATGCGCCCACAACCTCTTGCTTCACTCCTCCCGGTGTGACCTGCCTCACCCTGGCCCTGCCTACACCCTGGCCTCAGATCCAGTGCCTGCAGAAAGCGGTGTGCCATGGGGCCAGCACCGGGACAATCTGCATCCCCACTCTGGTTCTCACGCCCGGGAGGCCCAGTGTCAGGCGCCTCCCTCCATCACTGACCCGTCACCTCATTCCAGGGATCTGGGAGCTGGTGGTCAGCTCTCCCGCCTCCACCGTCCACTTCCTCACTCGCAGTGCTCCCCCTCCTCTTCCTCCTCCATCCTTTCCACTAAGGTCCTGGAACCTTCTCTGCCCTCCCACCTGTACTGATGCCCAGCTCCAAAGTCTGGTCTCAACCCCTGGGCTTTACAGCCTGTGCACCCTGTTTGCAACCCTGCCCACCTCTCAACTCCTGCCTGAGCCCTTTCTCCATCCAGTGTCTCCACCACCATCACTCCCCCTTGCAGACACCCCTTCTTCCGTCAGACACAGGTGAAGACTATTGTAGCCCCTGGACTGATCCCAGACCAGAAGTGCTCAATTCTTCCCAACAGAAATATCAATTTTTAGTAGCATTTGCTCTCAGAGGTTGTTACATATTCAGGAAAATCGTGATTATTATTTCTTGCTTCACTTTTTAATTGAAGTATAGTTGATGTACAATGTTTCAGGTGTACAGCAAAATGAGGAAAGCTATGATTGTTTATTCCCAAACTTGCTCCTCAATAATATTCACTTCTGGGCCAACTGGAGCATGTCCAGGAAATGCAAACTAGTTGAAAGCTCTGAAAGAAGTCTCCCATAATGAGAGACAGAGAGAGGAGGAGGAGAAGGAAAGAAGCAGACACTAGTTTGATCCCTAGTCCGGGAAGATCCCTCATGCCGTGGAGCACCTAGGACTGAGTGCTGCAACTAACTACTAAAGCCTGGGCCCCCTCGAGTCCATGCTTTGCAACCAGAGAGGCCGCTGAGATGAGGTCAAGCCTGATGACAGTGGACAGTATCACAACTGGAGAGGAGCCTCCACTCACCGCAATTAAAGCAAGCCTGAGCATCAGTGAAGACCCAGCACAGCTACACATAAAGTAAATACATCAAACATAAAATAATTTTTTAATTTCTTAAAAAAAAAAAAAATGTTAACAGAGGACCTGTTCCAGGCAGGGAGCTCTCTCACAGGTCGCTGTTTTAGGAGCTAGGTGGGCAGGTAGAAAGGAGCCAGCGGCGTCTGCTTATTAAAATTCCTCTCCGTACCACACTGTCTGTGCCTGGCTCAGCAAACATTTATCTGCCAAACATTTGCTTTCCCTCTGAAATCCCAAACCACCCTCCCAACATCTTCTTTTGTTTTTAGCTGCAGATGGTGTTTAAGGGGAGTGTCTGGGCCATTCTGGTGACTTACTCGGTTTTCCTGGGTCTCTCACATGTACACGTGTTATAAACCTTTAGTGTGATTTTCTCCTGTTAATCTGTCTCATGTGAGTTTAAGGAGGATCTAGCCAGCCAGAAGCATCTAGAAGGGTAGAGGAAAATGTCTTCCTTCCAATACAGATCAGTGGAGGCTGAGGTCCATGTTCAGAGCTCAGGCTGGTGGCATCCTCAGTGAGAAACGCTGTCTTCAGATGGAAGGAAAAGCGGGGCGATGGTGAGCACCCAGAATGGCTTCTTTAGCCAAAGTCTCATGGTCAAGCCTGATGACAGTGGACAGGAATACTTACCCAGAAAGGAGGAGCTACTACTTGGAACAATATTACAGCCTACCATAGAATTCTTTTCTTCTGTAGAAGAAACAGATTATTGCAACCTGGTAGGAACATTTTTGTTCTTTATTCCACAAATCCATAACAATTCTTGCCAGAACACTACGGTAATTACTTTTTTTTTTATTTGAAAAGATATCATTTCATCTAAGAACTTAGAATTCAGTACATACTTTAAGGAGTATGAAACAGAGGCCTTTTAAGTAAACAGAACCGTATGAATATAATAAAACTAATTTTCCAAAATTCAGACTCTTCCATATATATGTACATTATATTTCTTGGGCTTCTCATGTGGTGTGGTGGGAAAGACTCTGCCTGCAAATGCAGGAGACACAAGAGACAACAGTTCAACTTCTGGGTCGGAAGCTGCCCTGGAGAAGGAAATGGCAACCCACCCCAGTAATCTTGCCTCAAGAATCCCACGGAGAGAGGAGCCTGGCGGGCTATAGTCCATGGGGTTGCAAAGAGTGGGACACAACTGAACAACTAACACTTTTACTTTTTTTTCATAGTGTGTATATGATGTTTCTTATAACTAGTATATATTCCTTATGAAATAAAGTGACAGTGAAAATGTTACTCAGTCGAGTCTGACTCTTCTGCGACCCCATGGACTATAGCCCGCCAGGCTCCTCTGTCCACGGGACTCTCCAGGGAAGAATACTCGAGTGGGTGGCAGCTTCCCGGGTGGCGCTAGTGGTAAAAGAACCTGCCTGACAACGCAGGCGCTGTAAAGAGACCGTGGACAATCCCTGGGTCGAGAAGACACCTTGGAGTAGGAAATGGCAACGCACTCTAGTGTTCTTGCCCCTCTCCAGGGGATTCCTCCATCCTTTGTAAACGTGACAGTGTTAGCTTCTCCGTTTTGTCCAACTCTTTAAGATCCATGGACTCTAGCCCAGTCAGGCTCCTTTGTCCATGGGATTCTCCAGGCAAGAATACTGGAGTGGACAGCCATTCCCTTTCTCGAGGGGATCTTCCCCACCCAGGGATTGAACCTAGTTCTCCCTTGTTGCAAGCAGATTCCTTACCACCTGAGCCACCAGGGAAATCACCTGAATTCTGTATATACTTATGTATGGAAATGTGGATATACAGTGTGTGTGCTCAGTCGTGTCTGACTCTTTGCAACCCCATGGACTGTAGCCCACCAGGCGCTTCCATCCATCGATTCTCCAGGCAAGGATACTGGAGTGGGTTGCCATTTCCTTCCCTAATATATAGTGTGTGTGTGCATGTATATACAGTGTGTGTGTATATATACACACAGATGTACACGGTGTATATATTCATGTGTATACACGTGTATACTTGTGTGTGTGTATGTATGTGTGTGTGTATATATATATACACGGTGTGCGGGTGCATATATATACACACAGTGTATGCGTATGTGTGACTATATATACAGTGTATGTGCATATATGTGTGTGTGTATACACAGTGTGTGCATGTATGTATTGTGTGTGTGTGTGTGTGTATCTGTTACTGGCTCTATTTCTCCAGAGAACCTTGACTAACACAGCAGATAAGAAAATCCTCCTTCTATGTGGATGGGAAAACTGGTTTAAACTGACGAGACTTTTCTTGGGTTAGACCGCAAACAGCCTTTCTGGACTCCAGACTCCAGATTCCCAGCTAGGGCTGAGCCAGGAGGAGAGCTGAAGGCTGGTCACTTTGACCTCAAAGTAACCAGCACCCCCTCCCTTCAACCCCAAGGCTGGGGCAGCCCAGGCTAGGGTGGGCTTTGTTGCCTGTGGCTGCTGCCATGAACCCAGACCTGGGAACCCATCAGCAGCCTGCCTCACCCACACCGAGTGTGGGGAGGACCTCCGCCCCTGTTAGGTCCAGCAGGCAGGAGGAGCTGTCAGATGGCTTGGCTCTTAGGAGGGAGTTTTCAAGGCCAAGGTCAGAGATTAGTCTGGTTGGCTTTCTCTGTGCCAGCCAAAATATTCTTAACTATAATTAAAACAAAAATGAAAAGAGCCAAATAAAACGTGCAGGGACCAAACTTCCCGTACTTTAAATCTGATAATCTAGTTTAAGACCAAGGAATCAGATGAAGTCAAGAGAATTCTTTTGTTTGGCCAAAGTGACCCCGCACAACTTGCTGCTTCGTGGAGGGGCTCTGATCCAAGTGGATGCATACAGCAAATTCTCTGCAGTGGTTCTACACAAAGCGAGCCTGCAGTAAAATGGGCTCAGTGTAACACATACACACAGCCAACAGGTACATGGAAAGATGCTCAACATCATTAGTCACCACGGAAACACAAGTCCAAACTGTTACAATAGGTCATATGGTTTTCCAAACGTGAAGAAATTGTGTATCCTGTATCAGTGTCTTAGTCCACTTCTGTTTGTTTCTGAAGGCACTGTATATTCCTATTAACAAATATACATGAAGTGATTTATTTGTATGAATTTGTCACTGAATGTAAACTTTTCTGGACTTCCCCCTCGTGGTCAAGGATCCTCTTGCCAGTTCAGGGGACATAGGTTCAGTCCTTGGCCTGGGAAGATTCCACATGCCTCTCAGTAACTAGATCTGTGTGCCACAATTACGGAGCCCATGTGCCCCAACTCCTGAAGCCTGTGCATCTTAGAACCTGTGCTCCGTAACAAGAGAAGCCCCAGCAATGAGAAGCCTGCGCAGCACAGCTAGAGGAAGGCCACGTCCAGCAAAGATGACCCAGTATAGCAAAAAAATAAACAAATAATTTGCACCTTTCTGCACGTAGAAGAAATATATAATGAAGTGTCACCTGACTTCTGGTAGGAACGCTTTTATCAAAAAGACAAGAGATGACAAGCATTGGTGAAGATGTAATGAAAAAGGAACCCTTGATGCATAGCTCCCAAATGTCGTCTCCTCTGAGAACCTGGACCATTTCTTCATCTCTGTACACTCAGCAACTCTCTGGGTCCTTTTGTAAACAATATACATGTATTTCTGTCAGTTCTGGAGGCTGGGAATCCAAGATGAAGGCATCTCAGATTCAATCTCTGGTGAGAACCTGTGACCTGGTTTGCACATGGCCATCTTCTCATTGTGTCCTCACAGGGTGGAGAACAGAGAAGAAGCAAGCTCCCTGCTCAGTTTCCTTCTAAGGACACTAATCCCATCACGAGGGCTCCACCGTCGTGACCTCGTCACCTCCCAACCATCACATCGGGGGTAAGGACTTCAGCACATGAGCTGGGGACACAAAACATCAGTCCTTAACAGCACCAGACACATGGAAGGCACTTAATCAACTATACGTTTGCCAGCAAAGGTCCGTATAGTCAAAGCTGTGGTTTTCCCAGTAGTCGTGTACAGGTGTGAGAGCTGGACCATAAAGAAGGCTGAGCACCAAAGAACTGATGCTTTCTGTGTGTGTGGTGCTTCACCACTGTGATGGTGGTGAAGACTCTTGAGAATCCCTTGGACAGCAAGACGATCCAACCAGTCCATCCTAAAGGAGATCAGTCCTGAATATTCATTTGAAGGACTGATGCTGAAGCTCCAATACTTTAGCCACCTGATGTGAACAGCTGACTCACTGGAAAAGACCCTGATTCTGGGAAAGACTGAAGGCAGAAGGAGAAGAAGGCGGCAGAGGATGGGATGGTTGGATGGCATCACTGACTCAAAGGACATGAGTTTGAGGAAACCCTGGGAGATAGTAAAGGACAGGGGACCCTGTGTGCTGCAGTCCATGGGATCACAAAGAGTCAGACATGACTTAGCAACTGAACAACAACAACAACATTTGCATCAAACAATAGTTCTCAATCTTGATGACATATCGGAGTTGTCCAGACAGCTTAAAATATACAGTTGAGCTTTGAACAACACCGGTTTGAGCTGTGCAGGTCCATTTCTATGCAGATTTTTTTTTCAATAAATACCTACTATAGTATATCACAATCTGAGGTAGCTTGAATCTGTGGATGGGAAATTGCAAATACACAGGACCAGCTATAAAGTTATTGAGAGATTTTTCCACTGCATAGAGGGTCAGCATCCTTAATCCTCGTGTTGTTCAAAGGTCAAATGTAAATACTGATACACAAGCACTTCCAGGGATTCTGTGTGGGGCATGCACTGGGCATCATAGGCTCCACCGATGATTCTCACATGTGGTCAAAGGGGTCCACTGGCATGGAGAGAAGATAATGGAGCCACTGCCCTTCACTGCCCAGGAGGGTCCTCGCCTGGACAGCCGCTTCCTCCTGTGCAACGTCAAGGCCATCCATGGGGTCTGCCAGCCTATCTAGGTCATCATCTCTTGATGTGCTGCACTTTCCTCCTCTCCTGTTTTTTTCCTCCCTCTTGCCACAGCCCCTGGAAGATACCATTCTACCTTTTTAAAAATTAATTTTAATTGGAGTATAGTTGCTTTATACTGCTGTCAGTTTCTGCCGTTCAGCAAGGTGAATCAGCTATATGTTTCTGTACGTCCCCTCTCTTCTGGATTTCCTGCCCACTTAGGTCACCACTGAGTGGAGTTCCCTGTGCGGTACAGGAGGTTCTCATCAGTTACCTGTTTTATACAGAGTAGCAGTAGTGTATATGAGTCAATCCCAATCTCCCAATTCATCTCATTCCCCACTTTCCATGGTATCCATACATCTGTTCTCTATTTCTGTTTTGCAAATAAGACCATTTTACCATTTTTCTAGATTCCACATATATGCATTAATATATGATATTTGTTTTTCTCTTTTGCAGAGACGTGGATGGACCTAGAGACTGTCACCCAGAGTGAAGTCAGTCAGAAAGAGAAAAACAAATATCTTGCCCTGTGTTAAATTCCCCTGAATGCATACTGTGTCTCTTCTCAAGGGTCAGAGGGCACTCAGCCTTACAGCAAATGTCCTTCCTGGAGAAGTTCCAGAACCTCCCTGCAGAGGTGACACGATGCAGAGGAAAAAGGGAAGGACAGTGTGGGGGGACTGGGGGCCATGGGGGGGCCCAGAGGCTTGGTGAAAGGCTGCATTGCTCACTAGCTCACGCGTGCATGTGTGCCTCTCCTGGAGAAGAGCGCTTCGAAAATGTCAGCGGCTTGGGGCCTGGGGGAACTTCCTCGGCATCCTTCAAAGACGAAGCATGATGGGCCCTCCCATCTGTGTGTGGAGCTCTTGTCTGCTCTCTTGGAGCAGGAGGAGTAAGGGAGAGAAAGTAGAAAACTGAAGGAGGAAAAGTGGAAGAACATACGGTTTCATGCCCTGGTTTGGCTCTGCTCTGACCAAATTAGAACCCAAAGAGCCATCAGACTGCCCGGCTCAGACCATTTCTCAGTCCTGCGCCCTGGGCAACTGCCAATTTAGGAGAAAATACACAGCCTGTGATATTGAAGCTGCTGATTTTGTGGACGTTTCTCTTCATGTTGATTTCTCATTGCACTGGGCATGGAAATAAGGGCAACATCCACCATAATTTCCTTAAAGGAAAAGTTGAAAGCAGAATCAAGCTCTTCCTAGTAGCTCTGCTACTCCAGAGACAAGGATTAACTAGTATCTATGCTCTTAGTTTTGTGAAACCTCTCAGCATGTATAAGTCATGAACTGCATTTTTCAACCTTCAGATTACTTAATGTTTGATGACAAGCAGCCTGACTAGATACATTCACTTACGTTGTTATGCATGTAGGTATAGGACCTGCTTTGCGTGGGCCTTAGGAAGCATCACTACAAACTAAGTTAGTGGAGGTGATGGAATTCCAGTTGAGCTATTTCAAATCCTAAAAGATGATACTGTTAAAGTGCTGCTCTCAATATGCCAGCAAATTTGAAAAACTCAGCAGTGGCCACAGGACTGCAAAAGGTCAGTTTTCATTCTATCCCAAAGAAAGGCAATGCCAAAGAATGCTCAAACTACCCCACAGTTGTGCTCATCCCACATGCTAGCAAAGTAATGCTCAAAATTCTCCAAGCCAGGCTTCAACAGTATGTGAACCAAGAACTTCCAGATGTTCAAGGTGGATTTAGAAAAGGCAGAGGAACCAGAGATCAAATTGCCAACATCCACTGGATCATAGAAAAAGCAAGAGAGTTCCAGAAAACCATCTACTTCTGCTTTATTAACTATGCCACAGCCTTTGACTGTGTGGATCACAATAAACTGTGGAAAATTCTCAAAGAGATGGGAATAGCAGACCACCTGACCTGCCTCCTGAGAAACCTGTATGCAGGTCAAGAAGCAACATGGAACAATGGACTGGTTTCAAATTGGGAAAGGAGTACGTCAAGGCTGTATCTTGTCACCCTGCTTATTTAACTTCAGTGCAGAGTACCCCATCCAAAATGCCAGGATGGATGACACACAATCCAGAATCAAGATTGTTGGGAGAAATATCAATAACCTCAGACATGCAAATGATACCACCCTTAAGGGAGAAAGTGAAGAGGAACTAAAGAGCCTCTTGATGAAAGTGAAAGAGGACAGTGAAACAGCCTGCTTAAAATCCAACATTCAATATATAAAGATCATGGCATCTGGTCCCATCACTTCATGGCAAATAGATGGGGAAACAACAATAGACTTCATTTTCTTGGGCTCCAAAATCACTGCAGACGGTGACTGCAGCGTGAAATTAAAAGACGCTTACTCCTTGGAAGGAAAGTTATGACCAACCTAGACAGTGTATTAAAAAGCAGAGACATCAGTTTGCTAACAAAAGTCCATTAGTCAAAGCTATGGTTTTTCCAGTAGTCTTGTATGGATGTGAGAGCTGGACCATAAAGAAGGTTGAACACTGAAGAACTGATGCTTTCAAACTGTGGTGTTGGAGAAGACTCTTGAGAGTCCCTT
Organism: Ovis canadensis; assembly: GCF_042477335.2. NCBI lineage: Eukaryota > Metazoa > Chordata > Mammalia > Artiodactyla > Bovidae > Ovis > Ovis canadensis. Next base: position 26,443,112 of record NC_091257.1, on the reverse strand, counting down.
GGACTGCAAGGAGATCAAACAGTTAATCCTAAAGGAAATCAACTCTGAATATTCATTGAAGGACTGATGCTAAAGCTCCAATACTTTGGTCACCTGATGCAAAGAGCTAACTCATTAGAAAAGACCCTGAGTCTGGGAAAGATTGAAGGCAGGAGAAGGGGACAACAGAGGATGAGATGGTTGGATGGCATCACTGACTCAATGGACATGGGTTTGAACAAGCTCCAGAGATGGTGAAAGACAGAGAAGTCTGGCATGCTGTTGTCCACAGGGTTGCAAAGAATCGGGCATGACTAAGTGACTGAATATCAACAGCATTTCAATTAGTCAGACAGTAACGAATCTGCCTGCAATAGAGGAGACCCCAGTTTGACCCCTGGGTTTGGAAGATCTCCTGGAGAAGGGAATGGCAACCCACTCCAATATTCTTGCCTGGAGAGTTCCATGGACAGAGGAGCCTGGTCTGCTATAGCCCATAGGTTCAGACACGACTGAGTCAGGCACAACTGGGTCACTAACATGCACACACATGTACATGCACACACACGGGCACACCTGAATTAGTGCCTTTCAGGAAAATCAGTAGCAAACTATAATCTTATCAAACTATGTCAAAGCTACTTCCCAATTCATTTGGGGAAGTATTTTTTTTTTATCCCTTTTACTTTCATGAATATGTTGTAGGTTTAAGCCAAGTATAAGAACAGACATGAGTAAATAGGTCGGTAAAAAATGTTACCCAGCATGCAGAGCATTGTTGAACCCATTGGCAAGAGAGCGGTCAGACACCACATTCTTGGTGAAAAGGCTCTTTCAGAGAAAGAGTGCATTCAATAGCACTTCAATTGCTATTTATAAAGCAGAGCTTGAAAGACGGATGGAAGGAGTGGGTTCCATGGGAAAGGAAAGAGAGAAAGAAAGGGAACGGGGGACTTGCCAAGTACCACTGGTGGTGGCCAGGAGCTCTTTCAAAAATGCTGGAGCCTTGGGAGTCAAACGCTTTTCTCTCCTGGAGACCCGGGGCGAAGTGACAGTTCAGTAACTGGAAATGGCCTTCTCGAAGGCAGGGCCCCACTTGGAAAACATGAAAAGAGTTAGCAAAAAGCTCTCTCTCCATGAGCGACTCAATGATAGAACTAGTAAGAAGCACATAAACATCTCAAAGAGAGAGATTTGAAGCCTGGACTCCAGGAATCTCTACAACAGTGGTCTTCAACATTTTTGGCACCAGGGATCAGTGTCATGAAGATAATTTTTCCACGGACTGGAAGGGAATGGTTTCAGAATGAGTCAAGTGTGTTACATTTATTGTGTACTTTAATTCTATTATTATGACACCAGTTCTACCTCAGACCATCAGGCACAAGATTCCAGAGGTTGGGGACCCCTGCAAGAAGGTACAAGAGTGAGATCCTGGATACCCTCTTGGTCCAGTGGTTAAGACTCTACCACGCAATGCAGGGGATGCTGGTTCAATCCCTGGCCTGGGAAGATTCCACAAGCCACAGGGCTACTAAGACCGTGCACCACAGCTACTGAGACTATGTGCTCACCACCACAGTGAAAAATCCGCACACCACAGCTAGAGAGCAGCCCCTGCTTGCCACAACCAGAGAAAAGTCTGTACACAGCAATGAAGACTCAACGCAGTCAAAAATATAATTTAAAAAATAATGAGATCCAGGGCGGGACTATGGAAGCCCCAGATTCAGCCAGGTCAGGCAGAGTTCAGAAGACGAGATCTATGCCAGGTTGGCCATATTGAGAAGACGTTTTCATATGATAACTACGGTCCCATGTAAGTTTTATTCTTCACTGATACGTAGATTGTTGACCACAATGACTTTTTTGAGAAGGCTACTCTTTCTTGATGTTCTCAACTGCCTGATAAATGTAGAGGAAAAAAAAATAGGTGTAGAGAAAAAAATGTAGAGATAAAAGTAGAAGAAAGAAAGTAACATGCCTTGTAAATGTCTTTTCATGAAAATCCATAAGTATCGTCTTTTGGAAAGGGCATGGCCACAGGGTCTCTTGAAACACGTTGCCTTTGTGCTCTGGTTTGAGATGAGTGGGTTGGGGGAGGGTGGCTCTGGGCCTGTGTGTCTCGGGCGGGGGTGGGAGGAATTGGCCCTGTGCCCCGAGTCTGCGTTTCGTTTCACATTGCTGTGCACGCAGGGTGAACCACGGGAAAGCAAGCCCTGATTTTATAGCGTCTAGTCTTCCTAGATGTTCAAGAGGTGGCCAGGACTTGACCAAGCAGAGGTAGTAAGATATTTTGTGTTAAAATTCACAGTAAAGATCGTCTTCTGAGAAAGGACTTGTGGAAACTGAAAGCTCCGTCGAAGTGTTGCAGATGCATAGGACTGCCCACAGGTTGAGAGCAGGGAGAGAGGAAAGGGTTCTGGGCTGGGGTGTTCCTAACCTGAAGGCTGTCTCCAGATATGGCCTGGGTTCTAGTTCATTGTCTCACAGTTTGTTCACCACTGCTCTGGTCTTCATCTGAACATCTGAAATATCGAGTCTTTTGAGAGTTTTAGAATTGCACAACTCATGTTTAAAAGTTCAGTTCAGTCATTCAGTTGTGTCCGACTTCTTGCAGCCCCATGGACCACAGCACGCCAGGCCTCTCTGTCCATCACCAACTCCGGGAATTTACTCAAACTCATCTCTATTGAGTCAGTGATGCCATCCAACCACCCCATCCTCTGTCATCCCCTTCTCCTCCTGCCCTCAATCTTTCCCAGCATCAGGGTCTTTTCCAATGAGTCAGCTCTTCACATCAGGTGGCCAAAGTATTAGTTTCAGCTTCAACATCAGTCCTTCCAATGAACACTCAGGACTGATCTCCTTTAGGATGGACTGGTTGGATCTCCTTGCAGTCCAAGGGACTCTTAAGAGTCTTCTCCAACACCACAGTTCAAAAGCATCAATTCTTTGGTGCTCAGCTTTCTTTATAGTCCAACTCTCACATCCATACATGACCACTGGAAAAACCATAGCCTTGACTAGATGGACCTTTGTTGGCAAGGTAATGTCTCTGCTTTTGAATATGCTGTCTAGGTTGCTCATAACTTTCCTCCCAAGGAGCAAGCATCAGGTTAAAAGTAGAGACTGTGAAATGACAGACTGTGGGGCTTTTTTTCTGTGAATGCACAGACACAATTATCTTCTGAGATGGAACTGCTTGACTTGCTCTCCGGAGGACACAAGGAGGGGCATCACCTAAGCTGTCAGATGAATTCAGACTGCCCAGCGATTGTTCTCTACGTGAACTGTGGTTACTGTGAGCGTCTAAAGAACAAACAGTTCTAAGTGCTCCTAGTATATTCAGAGCAAAGCTGGTTTAATAACCCCTTTGTCAGCTTATAGGAAGGCCCTTTGCTCAGCCACCTCTCAGATGGTGTCTTTTTATTACAATTAATAGCCAAGAAGCACTTTAGACATGGAATTTTAAGCCACTTTGAGAAGCGTACATCAAGATTTGTTCACCAGGTTGGCAGTAGAGGAGCCGAGGAAGTTCCAGGAAGGAATCACACAGGTGTGCTCATATTCACACCTTGATAAGCGTCGAGTGTGTGCATCTCTGTGGGCTGTGCTGTGTGAATGCATAAATAAGCCGATGGAAACAGATCTTCTTGTTCATGTTTCAATATGATGATCCGATTACTTTCTCAGAAGGATTACACTTACTGTTGTCTTGCTTTATAGTTCACGCTAAACTGATCATTAAAAGGAGGACAGGGCCTGTTTTTAATTATTTACTTATGTTAGGCTGTATCCGGTCTTAGTTGCAGCGTGAAGGATCTCAGTTGTGGTGCTTGGGCTCCTCTAGTTGTAGCTCGTGGGCTCAGTTGCCTCACAGCATGTGGGATCTTTGTTCCCCGAGAAGGGATCGAACCCATGTCCCCTACATTGGAAGGCAGATCCTTAACCACCAGGAAGTCTCAGGGAGGCAGTGTTTTACCTCTGTCAACATCTTTATTCAGAGTCCTGTGGCCCTTTCTATCTTCTCAAAACTCTACATGAAAAGCAAATTGACATTCTTTCCCTGATTGAGTTGGTTTCACGTATTCTCGGCCATCAAAATTCTCATGGCTTTTCCTGGGCTCATACTTCTCTCTCTGGGAACTCTCCAGCCAAGCTTCCCCTTCTGTTCGCTGTGCTATCTGTATACAGGGTTTTCTTCCCTTTTCAGGCCTAGGTCAAACCCTCCCTGGATTGTTCTAGAAGGATTTATGATCTTGCGGGTTAGAGGGCAGCTGGCAAACCTTATTTAATGCTTCCTGGAGGGGTGGCTTTCCATGTGAGTCATACTGAGGTCCCTGGTGTCACACCCTAAGGTACCAGAAATCCTTTCAGGTTGCACACACGCACACAACTCATGACTTTGAGTGTGAGACTTTGGTAAATATTTGCGAAGTCTGCAAAAGCATGATACACGCTATGTGATCTTAACCACTCAGCAATATGTGTTCAACTGTATTAAACATACGCAAGGACTCAGAAGGGTCACATCAGGTGAACACGTCATGTCATGACGATTTGTATGTTCTTCGCTCTGGGCTTTTCAGTTTCAATAATGTACACACTCAGTTTTAAAAGTTTAAAAACAAAACATTTTTAAAAACCATATGCTGGGGCTTCCCCGGGGGCTCACTGGTAAAGAATCCACCTGCCAATGTAGGAGACATGGGTTTGATCCCTGGTCCAGGAATATTCCACGTGCCTCAGAGCAACCAGGCCAGCGTGCCACAACTACTGAGCCAGTGCTCTAGAGCCTGGGGGCCGCAACTACTGAAGCCTGTGTGCCCTTGAACCCATGCTCCGCAACAAGAAAAGCCACTGCATTGAGAAGCCCAGGCATCGCAACTAGAGAGACGCCCTTGCTCTCCGCAACCACAGCAAAGCCTGCACAGCAATGAAGACCTAGCACAGCCAAAATAAACAAGCAAAGACGTACAATTATAAAGATCTGTTTAAAAAATTATCAAGAACCATATGCTGAAGCTTTTCTGTATATGTATATGTGCATATTTATAGGAAAAGGATTCATTTGTATGAACTCAAAGTAATTGTAAACCAACCAAATTAACATCCACTGTGCTGTCCTGATGTTCTTTATCTTTTTTTTTTCCGTGGTAATATATATATAAAGTTGACCATTTTGACCATTTTTATACAGTTCAGTGGGACTTCCCAGGTGACTCAGAGGTAAAGAATCCGCCTGCAGTTCAGGAGCGGCAGGAGACATGGGTTCAGTCTCTGGGTTGGGAAGATCCCCTGGAGGAGGGCATGGCAACCCACTACAGTATTCTTACCTGGAGAATTCCATGGACAGAGGAACCTGGTGGGCTACAGTCCCTGGGGTCGCAAAGAGTCACGACTGAAGTGAGTTGGCACGCACACACACGTACAGTTCAGTGGCATTATATGCACTCACATTTTGTCCAACTATCATCACCTTCCATCTCCAGAACTTTTTCACCTTCCTCACTGAAACACTATACCAACTAAATGATAACTCCTTATTCCACCCCCTCCCTAGCCCCCGGCAACTACCATTCTGCTTTCTGTCTCTATAAATCTGACTGCTTTAGGGAGCTGATATAAGTAGAATCATACAGTATTTGCCCACTTGTGTCTAGTTTATTCGCTGAGCACACTGTCCTCAAATTTCATCCATGTTGGGTCATGTGTCAGAACTCTATTCCTTTTAAAGTCTGAACAACTTTGTATGGATCCACCACAGTTTCCTTATCCATTCTTTGGTAGGTGGACAATTGGGTTGTTCCACATTTTTGCTGTTGGAAACAAGGCTGCTATCAACATGGGTGGACAGTATCTGTTTGAGTCCTTGCTTTCAATTATTTGGAGTGTATAGTCAGAGGTGGGATTTCTGAATAATTGTATGCTTAATTAAAAAAAAAAAGAAAAGAAAAACCCACCATACCGTTTTCCACAGCAGCTGCACCATTTTACGTTTGCAGCGGCAGTGCTCAAGGGTTCGATTTCTCCACATCTTGGCTGCCACTAGTCACTTTCTGGTTTTCTGGTTTTGCTCTGATGGCAGCCATCCCAATGGCATAAGTGGTACCGAAGCTCTTCACTGACCTGGAGAATCATGGAGTTAACAATCCTGGGCTCCAGTTCTCACCTGTCCTACTGTGCAGCTTGAAGCAAGTTTTTTAAAATCTATATTGAAATTGTTCCCTCATGTCTAAAATGGGATGTTTAAATCATTTACTTAGCAAGTACATACAATCTGCAAACACTGGGCTACATCCCTGCCAGGTGAGAAGGGGAGAAAATGACATGAGAAAGAACAAGACAGAAGATACCCACTGTTCCCCAGCTGTTCCTGCTCTCAGAGGCCTTCACAGCCTCCTGAGAAGCCAGGCCTGGAGTCAAGTGAGATGGGGAGGCGAGGAGGGGGGACTTAGCAGAATTGCGGACTGCAGCATTGTCATGCCAAACACCAGCCCAGGGTGCTCACAGGCCTTCTTCTCCAGATCCAGCCCAGGGAACAAACACTCTGCTCATCCCCATGCAACGACATCGAAGCTGGTCCAGTTTCCCCTCTTCCACTCAGGACTCTGAAATCGCTTCCCTGACACCCAGCATCACAATCTGATTTTCATTCTAGAAGACAACGAATGTCAAGAAACTCAGCTGCCATGTCACAACAATGCATCAGAAGAGTTTCCCCTGGAGGGGGGAATGGCCCCCCCCACTCCAGTATTCTTGCCTGGGAAATCCCAGGGACAGAGGAGCCTGGCGGACTCCATGGGGTTCCAAAAGAGCCAGACACGACTTAGCAACTATACAACAACAAAACTTTCTGAATCTTAGCTTCCTTTCATATAAGTTGGGATGATAATACCTCCAGTATTAATTGGCTAGGGGCAAATGCTTAAGGGAGCAGGAATCAGGAGTAATTTATCCAAGGACTTCACTGCCATGAAAGAATTTGGGGTCAGTAAATTTTTATCTACTCCTTCACCTGAAGAAAATAAAGTGTCTCTAAGAGGGCAGCAGAGGATGAGAATGGTTAGATAGTACCACCAACTCAATGGACATGAATTTGAGCAAACTCTGGGAGACAAAGGACAGGGAGGCCTGGTGTGCTGCAGTCCATGGGGTCGCAGAGTCGGACATGACTGAGCAACTGAATAACAACAACATTCTATGATTCTAAAAAAGAACTGCAAGAAAAATGAAAGTGAAAGTCACTCAGTCATGTCCGACTGTTTGTGAGCCCATGGACTATATAGCCCACGGAATTCTCGAGGCCAGAATACTGGAGTGGGTAGTCTTTCCCTTCTCCAGGGGATCTTCCCAACCCAGGGATCAAACCCAGGTCTCCCACGTTGCAGGCAGATTCTTTACCAGCTGAGCCACAAGGGAAGCCCAAGAAAAATAGAACTTTGTTAATTAGACTTTTCTGAAAAACTGCTACCTCTTTCTAAAGTCAGTTACTATTATTACATATAGATTTTAGCAATTGAATATGTAGAGCTCTTTGATAGTAAATTCAAACATTTTGCCTTTAAAAAATCTGTGTGTTTGTGAACTTGAGTAGCTACATTATTGACCTTGCTTCTTGGAGGGTATGGAAAATAAATTTTCTTGCTGACAAACTGGAAAAATGAAAAATTTCCTCCTTAACAACACAGCGGACAGTGTAAGAGAAAGTCCTTTGTCCCAGCACTGTCCTTCCTGCTTGGGCTCTGCCACGTGAGAACAGAATGCGTGCGTCACGACCTGGGACAGGAGAGGTAGCCAACACACAGAAGACAGCGGACTGGACACAAGGGAGTGTCTGGTCCTTCGTGGCTTCAGTGGGGCAGGAATAGACCCTGGAATCCCATCCGTCCACATCAGGTCTCTTGTTAAATGATAGCAACAGACCCATAAGGCTTCCCAGGTGGTGTGAGTGGCAAAGAACCCTCTGGCCATTGTAGGAGACATGAGAGACGTGGGTTTGATCCCTGGGTTGGGAAGATCCCCCTGGAGGAGGGCATAGCAACCCACTCCAGTATTCTTGCCTGGAGAATCCCACGGACAGAGGAGTCTAGCGATCTACAGTCCACAGGGTCCCAAAGAGCCAGACATGACTGAAGCGACTTAGCATGCACGCATAACAGACCCATGTGAACCCTTCTAGTTAGGCCGCTAATTACTCAAATTTTTTTGAAATAATTTTTTGATGTGGACCATTTTTAAAGTCTTTATTGAATTTATTACAATACTGCTGTTGCTTCGAGTGTTAGTTGTTTGGCCGAGAGGCATGTGCGATCTGAGCTCCTTGACCAGGGATTGAACCTGCGCCCCCTGCATCAGAAGGTGAAGTCAGCTACAGGGAAGTCTGACATCTTAGCAATTCTTAACCTGTTATCCAGCAATTTCACTTCCGGGAATCTGTCTTAAGGATGTGATGAAGTATTTGCTCAGTGATTCATCAACAGCATAGGTGCTGTTCTTAATAGTAAAAGTAAGCATAAAACAAACTTCAGTATTCCTTAATAGAATGCAGGTTAAATAATTCATAACTGTACAAGCCGATACTAGTCAAGTTATGAAATGTACTGTAACGAGTATGTGACACCACAAAAATGCTGATGACACACTATTACATGGGGAAAAATCAGGTCACAAAGCAGGATTCTTGTCTCCTTTGTGGAGAACAGACATACGTGCACAGAAACACGGAAAAGAAAGAAACCAATAAAGCTGTAAGACTGAAGTCCTAATGGCAGTTCTCTGTGGATCATGAGGTTTCGGGCATTTTTTTATTATCTTAGTTCCGTATGCTTCATTTTTCTACAGTGAACATATGCTTCTTTCTCTGTATTTTCCGCCTAACCTAGAATGGGCTTGGAGCACAGCAGGTACTCAGCTAATATGAGGTTGTCAGCTAATACGACGGGGTTGATGGAGGGGAGTCATTCTGCCCTCTCCCTTTTAGATCAGTCCTATTGTTCCACTCACACACTATTCAAACTCATCCTCAGCTTAAGTTCTCAAAAATAGAGTCAACGTGCCTCGTCAGAGGTTTTAGCCACCATATAACTCCTGGAAGTCTGGATCTGTCTCTGCTCTTACCCATATCTGATCTCCCCTCACCCACCTACATAGCACCTTGGGGAAGACGTGTGTGGCAGAGGGGGGAGACCTGGAGAACAGGGGGAGGGTGTTGAGCTCAAAGGACAGAAAACAGGTGCATAAAGAAAACAGTCTCCACAGAGAAGGAGAAATATTGTATGACATCCCTTATACGTGGAATCTAAAAAGAAATGATACAAATGAGCTTACAAAACAGACTCACAGACTTGGAGAACGAATTTATGGTTATCAGGAGGGAAGGGTGGAGGGAAGGGATGGTTAGGGAGTTTGGGATGGACATGTACACACTGCTGTAGTTACAAGGACCTGCTGTATAGCACATGGCCTCTGCTCAATGTTATGTGGCAGCCTGGATGGCAGGGGAGCTTAGGGGAGAATGGATATGGCTCAGGTCCCTTGCTATGCACCTAAAACTATCACAACATTGTTTGTTAATTTGCGAAACCCTAATACAAAATAAAAAGTTCAAAAAAAAAAAAAAAGAATACAATTTCCAGACTTCCCGGATGGTCCAATGGTTAAGAAACAGCCTGCCAATGCAGGAGACACAGGTTTGACGCCTGATCCCAGAAGATCCCCAGTTGCTAGGGGGCAGCTAAGCCTAACTAAGCCCACGCGCCACAGCTATTGTAGCTGTGCTCTAGGGCCCAGGAGCTGCAGTAAGAGAAGCCGTTGCAACGAGAAGCCGGAGCGCCAAAACAAAGACCCAGCACGGCCAAAAATTAAATAAATTAGTAAGTAAAAAGATTACAGGCTACGAGCCAGGCCAGTTTAATAGCCACCAAGAGCCACGTCGTTTCCTTATTTTCTTTCCCTTCCTTCTCTCCCTCATTCCACAAATGACTACTTAGCATCCGTAATATGCCAGGGATTAGGCTTGGAGCTGGGGAATTTGAGAGGAATGAGCCACAGCCCCTGCTCTTAATTAGCTCACCATCTAGTAGCAGAGAAATTTACCAAACAACCATTAAAATTCAGTACTTTCCCTGCAAGAATAAACGAGTATAAAAAGCAGAGTGAAGGCAAAAAAAGAAAAAAGAGGCAACAGCTGGTAATTTGGATGGCATGGAATTAGGCAAGTTTCACAGACACGTTGATCTGTGAACTGGGTTCATGTCTGTGATCCATGCAGAAAAGAAGAGGCATGAGAGAGCCTGGGGTCGGTGGGGATAAACACACAGTGTCCCTCACACATGGACACTTGCGCCAGAACATTTTAACCCGCATGTACCCTATAAATTTCCTTTTTGTTGCAATCATGAAATTAAATAAACAATCATGGAGGCCAGAGTAGAAATGCAGAACATGACGTTTTCCTTGTATTAAACTGTGTGTATACGAGGATACCGTTGTAAAAAGCAACCAGTAAAGTTTCATAAAATCAAAACATTTGCCAAAGGTAGACTTTAGGCAACTACTACTTCCTGTCAAGAACAATCTCCTGATTCATTCTCTGGTTTTAAAGCGATTGACGATGAAGAAGTTTTCATTTTAGAGATATGATTGAATTCAGTACCATATTTCACGCACAAGTTCACGTTGGCTCTTGCGAACCAGAAATATACTTCCCAGTTCACGCAGTTTCATGGTTTAAGTTTTATTGAAACACTAATGAACACCTGAAGGTATGCACATAGAATGAGCAAAGGGAAATAGCTCAGTCTGTTTCTTTTCCTTTCCAGTTCCTGGCTATCATGGTCAATCTGAATAAATACAGAAGTATATCTTGTCCCAGGGGCTGGAGTGAGCCCCTGTCCAAAGGGGACAGAATGACTCCAACTCACTCTTACTACCAACTCACTCTGGACACGAAGGCATACAGCTAAGTCTATATGTGGCTGAGGCTGACAGTGTAACTGGAGATCTCGGAATTAACTTCCCTGTGTAGAAAGAGTATTTATGAACAATCAAAAATCTGCTCATTTGAAACTTACATGACTAAAACCCAACCATAACTACAGCAACAATCTACACTGCAAAAGACTTATTTCCAGGAGGTTTATTTTATCACTGACATTGCTTGGAACTGTTAGCACATGGTGATAATAGACAGAATTTCAGTCCACTCTAGTATAAGTAAAATCCTTTACAGAGAACATACCTACTGTTGCTTGTGCCCAGGAAGGTGAGTCCCACCGCCCCATCCTCATCTCATTTCAGCTAAAAGTCTGGATTAGAGAGGAACAGAGAGGAGCCTTTCTGTCCATCTCTGTCCATCCATTCATACATCACATCTATCATCATCCATCCATCCATCACATCTGTCTACCTATCTATCCATCCATCACTTCTACCTATCTAACCATTCCCTTCTCCAAGGGATCTTCCCGAACCAGGGATCGAACCCAGGTCTCCCACATTGTGGATGGATTCTTTACCATCTGAGCCATCATGGAAGTCTAAGAATACTGGAGTGGGTAGTTGTTCCCTTCTCCAGGGGATCTTCGCAACCCAGGGATTGAACCTGGGTCTCCTGAATTACAGGTAGATTCTTTACCATCTGAGCTACCAGGGAAGCCCTATCTATCTATGCATGCATGCATCCATCCATCATGTGAGGAATGACAACAGGTAGACAGAGCCCAGGCAGAAATCAGTTCTGATAGAATCCATGTGTTTCATTCCACCAAGAGATCAATCACCTCAGCAGATGGAGAAGAGGGAGCCTCCCCCCTCACTCTGTTCTCTATGGAAAGTTTAGCCAAGCTTCCCAGCCCTGCAGATGGCCCCAAGCCTTCCAGTGCAGCAGCAGGATCTGCAGGGTGTGACAAGGTACCACAGATACAACCGGTCAGAGTGAAGGAAATGCCAGCTCGCTGAGCCCGGGTACCTGCAATCACTCTTCTCAGTGCTTTCTTGCAAGCAGCTGTTCTGGGTGCTTCGTCGTTCCCTCCATGGGTTGGGAACTCAGCCTGCCACCCGCTCGTTACAGACAAACTGTCGTCCATGCCTCTGCTCGCAGGGACAGACAATCCTGAGAACCATGGTAGGAACCATTTTACAGAGAAGCCCTCATGCTTTACAAGGGCAGATCCAGACAGAGGTACTATCTCCTAGACCCAGAACTAACCTCAACACTGCCGGGGACCCCCAAGGATGCTAATTCCCCACGGGATACAGTGCATTTGCACCCGACAAATCACCTCCATGACTATATAGCATCTCTCCCTGAGGCGGGGCTTCCCTAGGGAACTGGCAGGAGGCAGAAAGGAACCAAAGGAACCAAGGGGAAAAGCAAAGGGTCCTGGGACAGGAACACGCCTACAGCAAGAGCTACATAGATGCACAGCTACTTCCCACAGCAGGAAGAGCAGGGAGGCAAGTGCACACGGGCGGGTGAAAAGCAGAGTCAAGTGGGAAGCCGCTAGATACCACAGGGAGCTCAACCCAGTGCCCTGTGGTGACCTAGAGGGGTGGGATGGGGAGGAGGGGAGGGGGGCTCCAGAGGGCGGGTGCATGTGTATACTGACGGTGGATTCGTGTTGCTGTAGAGCAGAAACCAGCACAAGGTTGTAAGGCAATTATCCTCCAATTAAAAGAAAAAGAACAAAAGTAGAAAGTCAGCACACATCCCCTGTAGGCGGGGTCGCCTCCATTTCTCTTTTTTAACCAAAGGAGGATTCGTAAAGGTCTTGTAAGTCTACAGAGGCTGTGTCCTCACAGGCACATGTTGACACCCACTCCACTAGTTACTAGCTCTGTAGTCCTCGGCAAGGAGCTTGGCTTTTTTGAGTCTTAATTTCAGCATCTGTTTTCAAGAAGATGAAGTGAAGTGACGTACGTAAGAAAATGTGCCTAATGCCTGGCACTCTGAAGCTGTTCATAATATATTAGTTTGCTTCCGCTAAAGTGAATTGAGTCATACACAATAATTTATTTCATACATCCGGAGATCATGAGGATTGGTCAATGTTTTTTTAAATCTTTTTTAAGGAAGGCTTTAAACATTCATAAATACAGAAAAAAGCATAGGGATTTCCCTGGTGGTCCAGTGGCTAAGTCTGCCTTGCAATATAGGGGGAGGGTTTGATCCCTGGGCAGGGAATTAAGATTCCACATACTGCAGTGTAACTAAGCCCCCAAGCCACAACCACTGAGCCCGTGCACCGCATGGTCAATGAAGACCCATGCATCCGTATGCTCAGCTTTGTCCGACTCTTTGTGACCCCTTCCACTGTAGCCTGCCAGACTCCTCTGTCCATGGGATTTCCCAGGCAGGAAAACTGGAGTGGGTTGCCATTTCCTGCTCCAGGAGATCTTCCCAACCCAGGGATCAAATCTCTCTCCCTCTCGTGTCCATCTCCTGCATTGACAGGCAGATTCTTTACCACTGCATCAGAGTCAAAATAAATAAATAAACTTAAAAAAATAAAACAAGAGTATAATGAATCCTCATATTCTCATCACTCAGTTTCTAAGCACTAATTTTGCTTAGAAACTGTGCCCCTCCCTCTTCATCTGTGCCCCTCCCTCTTCCATCTTCCAGATTATTTTTGAAGCAAATGAACTCAGATATCGTACCATTGAATCCATAAATATTTCAGTAGATTTATTTAGAAAACTCTTTATAAAACAATATACTTATTATACCCTAAACATTACGAGGAATTCCTTCGTGTCATCAAAAATCCAACTGGTGTTCAAATTTCCGATTGTCTCATAAATGCATTTTTTTATGATGTTTGAGCCAGTGTCCACATGAGTCTCTCACATTGTGGTTGAGAATCTGCCTCTTTAGTCTCTCCCTAGATTCCACACTCCCATCCTCACCCACATATTTTCTTTTCATTTGCAGTATTTTGTTGGAGAAATGTGGTTTGTCCTGTAGAGTTTCCCTTTGTAGCTTGCTGATGTATCCTCATATGTCCTCTGCAAGTCTTGTAAATTTTGTGGCTTGATTTTTGGCAAGACCACTTCCTAGGGGTGGTTGACCAGCATTTTTGAAATGATGTTTTTTAAGTGATTTTCTTGGCAATTCCAGAAACAAGAAAGATTTATGTTGATCAGGACGGCTAAGACAGTGTCCTAGCCCAGTGCATCGTGGTGACTAATAAAGCTCGCTCTTGTGGCTAAGTGCTAACATATTAACATACAACACAGTAAATAGAAAGTTTAGAACTAAGACTAATGGCAGGCAGCATATTAAATGGTGATCACATCTGTAACACCTGTTTATATTACCTAAATAAATCAAAGAAGTATAAGTGACATCTCCTGGTGGTTTCCTGATGACAGTGAGGTATATTCACAAAGCTGTTTTCTGAGAGTTTTAAGGGGATGTGTGCCAGGCTGTTGAGAAGACTCTGCATGATGTCAGTGGCATCTACTTCCAATGGTGATGTTCACTCCACAGTAGCTTCTCCACTGCAAAGCTGCTGCATGGAGTTTTCTCAGCTGTCAAGCTGGGGTACTGAGTTGTGGACCTTCAGATTCCCAGTCTGGATTACTCAGCTTCTGGCATGACCAGGTGGTGCAAGTATGGAATTATGGTGGAAAGAAGAATGAATGGATGGATGGAAGGGAGGGAGGGAGAGAAGGAGGGAGTGGTTTGAATATTTGTCGTCCCAAAGTTTATATGCCAAAATCTAACCTCCAAGGTGTTAGGAGGTGGCACCTTTGGCAGGTGACGAGGCCATGAGGGTAGAGCCCCCAGGATGGGCTTAGTGTCCTCGTAAAAGCACCCCAGAGAGCTTTCTCCAGGTGAGGACATGGGGAGAAGACACCACCTATGAGTCAAAAACTAGACCCCACCAGACATCAAATCGGCCAGCCCCTTGACTCCAGATTTGCCAATCTCCAGAACCATAAGAAATAAGTTTCTGTTGTGTGTAAGTACCCAATCTATGGTATTTTTCCTACAGCAGCCCAAATGGTCTAAGACAGGAGGAGGGATGGAGGGACAGAAAGAAGGAGGGAGGAAAGTGAGGCAGGGAGGGAAGAGGGAAGGAAGGGAAGAAGGAAAGAGAAAAGCAAGCCAATTGCCACCAGTCTATTCTCAAGGCACTGATATTGTCCTTTCTTTGGGGTCACCATTGGTAGTCATGTACATCCTGAGTGTACTAGTCAGGGTTCTCCAGAGAGGAGAACAGCGTGCATATATAAAGAGAGATAATATTCCTTATAATAAAAATAAAAAGAATCAGCTCACATGATTACAGAGAAAGTCCAAAATCCACAAAGTGGGCAGGCAGGCTGCAGGGCCCCAGAGAACCGATGCTCCAGTTCTCGTCTAAAGGCTGCCTGCTGTAGAACCAGGAAGCACTGGTGGGGCAGAGACCATCTGCTGGAGAACTCCTCCTTGCTCAGGGGAGGTCAGTCCTGCTCTATCCATGCCTTCAATTGATTGGATGAGGCCCACTCCCATCATGGAGTGCAATTTGCTTTACTCAGAGTCCATCAATGTAAATGTTCCTCTCATGCAAGAACATCCTCATGGACACACCCAGGAGAGAATTTAACAGCATCTCTGGGCACCCCATGGCCCAGTAAAGTTGATACATAAACACGAGCATCCCTCTGAGGAGCTGAGAATGTTGCCCTGACTACAGCATAGTTATCCCACATCCTGCTGGAAGAGCCTCATCTTTGGCTGGTCCTGAGACCTGCCCTGCTCTCCAGGCCTAGCACTGGGCCCTTCAACCCCCAACCCATCCCCCTTGGAAAGTCCTGAAAAATAACTATTACACTGAATAGAGGCTCTGTGGTATGAGTAAAGGCGTCACCTCCTCCCTTTACTCAAATCTCATTCTTCTTTCTGAGGATTTTTTGTGTCCTGCGGGAGGAGGTCACGGAGAGGACATGACCACCAGTTGACCTGTGTGCTGGACCCAGGCCATCAACCCTCCCCTGTCCTCGGCATGTACATCACACTCCCCACACCCACAGCAGGCACTCCTCCAAGGACACGGTCTTGGGAGACTGAGGGGCTACTGAGAGCATCTGGACAGAACGTGGGACCAAGCCCCGCTAAGACACCCCCTTAGAAACTTTGAGATTCTGGTGCGGGTGGAGATCCACTCACGCAGTGATGCCAACACAAGCTGTGTGAGCTCCTCTGCTTATCACACTGCCACCTGCCCGTCTGTCTTCAGCCTCTCCTTGCTCTCTCTGTACAGGGGCCAGCTTGCAAACCAAGAGTTTATTTCTTTGTTTGGGGGCATAATGTGTAGGGAAACTTGTTGCATTTTAGAAAAGCAAACCGGACTTCAACCACCTGCTGATCAGGTTGGGTGGGTGGCCATCGCACCATGGGCTCTGGCCTGGCCCGTAAGCCCACAGAGAAGCTGCCTGGACAGCCCGTTTGCAGCTGTCTTGAGGATAAAGGCTTCCCTCGTGGCTCCGTCAGTAAAGAACTCACCTGCAAGGCAGGAGAACCCAGTTTGATCTCTCTGGGTCAGGAAGATCTCCTGGAGAAGGGAATGGCAACCCGCTCCAGCATTCTTGTCTGGAGAATTCCCTGGTGGGCCACGTAGTCCATGGGGTCTCGAGAGTTAGACAGGATTTAGCGACTAAATCACCACCAGAGGACCAAAGACCCTCTCAATGAAAATAAACCAAAATGCTAGGTTAAACTTTCAACAAATGTTTTAAATGCACATTTGACAGAAAAGACAATCTCAAAGGCAGCTCATATGCGGAGTTTCTGCCTTGATAGATGCTTGGGGGCCAGGGACCAGAGATAAAATCCTGTTCATACTGGAGGCAGGGCTCTACCACAAAAACTGGCACCCACCCCCAACCCTGCAAGGGGCAGATCACCAGAAACAAGAGGAAGGAGGCACTTGCCCAATGCACACAAAGAAAAGGCAGCAAAACCTGCTTATCTCGACTTTGGCACTGAATGGAAAGGGTGAAAAAAAAAAAAAAAAAAACCTGCCCTTCAAAGTTTCATCAGAGACCAGAATCCAGGCAAATTTTGGATCTGAATTCACACACCACCCCTCCCTCCCGGAGTGATCTGAAAGGTTCACTGGGATGTTTAAGTTTAAAGTGGACAAGTTTGCTGAGACCCCCAGGCAGTTGGCAGAAGAGAGGTTCTCTGGAAGCATGCATGACCATCCAGGCCTTGAAGAAATTCCACAGATTAAGTAACCAGGAAAAGCATCACTCACAAAAAAGGACCTCTAAACACAGCAGGAAGCAAGCACAGGCGGCAGGTCAGACCGGCCAGTATGTCCCCGAGGCTGGAATGGTCTGAAACTGATCTTTAAATGATGCTTGCTGTCCTTAAAGATATTAATGAGAGGTTTGAAAGTAAGAGCCAGGCACCAGAGCCTCTAAGGGATGACCAACCACATTTGAGAAGACAAATTCTGTAAATATAAGAAGACATCATCACTTTAAAATTGTGTTGAGAGATTGAAGAACACAATGGAGAGAGACCACCAGTATCCGATTGTAGTCGTGTGCTGGGGGCGGGGGGATGTGTGTGCTGAAACAGAGGCCGGCAGCAATAAAGTGGGAGGTGGCACGGAGGTGGGCTTGGCTGTGGTAACACGTTGACCCAAAAGGCATAAGGTCTCGAATGTAACACAGGTTTACTTCTTGTTCCTAAAACTGCTCAAAGCAGGCACTCCGTTCACAGGGTCATTAGGGGCCCAGAACCCTTCCAGCTGGTGGTCCCACCACCCCCTGGACCCTCACTTTCATTTGAATCCAGGTGAAAACAGATCCTGGGGATGCCCCTGCGTCTGCAAAACCTTAGAAAAGGTATAGCTCGCTTCTGCGCCCATCCCACTGGCCAGAACTCACTATACCCCCTTGTTTCTCGTGTTCTGGACTTGTATCTTTTCCTCAGGAGTAAGTGCCATTTCAGCATTATCAGAGTCATGAGCTTTTGTGTTGGACTCATCAATGTGATACTTAAATTAATAAAACTTTTAATATTAAACCACCAGTGTATGATGGGGTATTGCACCATTTACTCAGATTTTTATTGAGTTCTCACTTTTCTGTTTATAAAGGAAAATAGGCAATGCTTATATTCTTTTCTTTGCATGAGCTTTCTGCTTTGTAAATGAATCAATGCATTGCCCGCATAGTTTATGGCATATTTATTACACTTAGAAGGTTACACTTAGAAGGTTATAGCGGTCCATAAATCCTTAAAGACGTTAAGCTGAATTTTTTTATGTGGAGCATTTTTAAAACCTTTATTAAATTTGTTGCAGTATTGCTTCCATTTTGCATTTTGGTTTTCGGCTGCAAGACACGTGGGATCTTGGCTCCCCGACCAGGCATCGATCCCACACCCTCTGCAGTACAAGTGCAGAGCCTTAACCACCAGGACAGTCCCTAACGGAAGGTTTTGAAGAGTGAATAAGTAAACAGCTGTTGAAAAATGATGTATCTGTGCTTTATAAGACCATTCGTATGCTTGTTTTTTCAACCTGTGCTGGACCCTCTGTCAGGAGGACCGATTGCAGCCTCAGCTGCTCTAGTGCCTGGGCTGGGTCCAAATGCCACATCACCTGAGCTTCCTTTTCATCTGTAAAAAAAGGTACCCAAAAGATGCAATGTCTCAAATCCCAACAGCCTACTGTTTTGTGGGAATTCACAGATACCTTCTCCAGTTTAGAAGCCATGAAGGACATTGTTTTAATCCCCCTTTGGCTTTCTGAGTAAGAGAGGTGTGGAGAAATCACAACTAAGTTCAGTTTGTATAAATAATAAACAGTCCTCTGTCCCTCTCCCACAAGGAAATAGAGAAAGCAGAGTGGCAATAAACCACGTCATGCGGGACTTGTGAGGTGGATCAGTCATTAAACACAGATCAGAGCAGATAGCGAAGCAAGTGATCGTCAGCCAAGCCCATGATTCCTGTGTTGGAATCACATGGTCTCTCACTTCCTGGAATTGAATCACAACAGAAGCAATGTGCTGTTCGGCTTCCCTTATCAAGAGAGTCCGCATAAGTCAGAGGTCCACTTCATCTATGGCTTGTCCCCACCCCACATGGCAAGTCCCACACAAGACCTTTGCACAGGGCTGCTCTTTTAGGCAGATCTGTGACCCCACTGGGTCAAGAGGTCACTCACAGTTACACAAATCAGGGCTTTTCCCGAAAAATGCAAGGGAGCTTCCCTCCATCTGTTATCTCGTTAAGCCAACTATGTGAAAACCCAGATTAGCACAATTTTGTTTAAATAAGAAGTCTTCACTTTGAGAAATGACAAGCTTCCCTAGTGCATTTAAAACAAGTCAGCTCCCAAACTAATTTTTGACCAACACTCAATATTGTTAACTGCATATCTCAAACAATCAGAGAGTAGACATCAACCATTACAAGTAAAGGGGAAAGAAAACATCTTTATCAAATCCTCCAAACATCCAGGCACCAGGGCACATGCCTCATATATGTGCTAGAAATAAATCTCAAGTCTGGCAATCTATGCAAGCCTAAGTCATCACATCACCTTCCTTCTTCAAATCAAAGTCAACTCCAAGTCCCTGGAATAGTGAAACGTCCAATGGTGGGTGCTCCTGACTGTCCCACACCTTCTCCAAGGTTATAAAAAGGCACACAGAGCTAAACACTCATCTCCCGTCCACATACATGGAGCCCATGGAAGTCCGGCGTCCAGTGGCTTCCAGTGCCAGGCTTGGGTGCAGGAAGCAGCAGCAGGAAGATGGTATCTCCAGTGGCCAAGGTCCAGCTTGCATGGTACACCACGCAGCCACGCCCTCTTGATGTCTCCCCACCTTCCCAGAGGCTGCCAGAGGGAGAAGAGCAGAGCTCCTCCAGTTCACCAGACCCCCAGATTCCTGTCCCTCCTGAGCCATTGCCTTGCTCTCAAAGGCAACAGCTTCTCTCTACTGTCTATAGCATAATCCCCTCAAGAAGCCAAGGCTTCCGGAACCCAGATCCAACACGGAATCTAGAACTCAAACACAGGAAGAAAGGAAACCCAGTTGTACATGGCTCCTGATTTCCTCTCACAAGTCTGGCTTTGTTGAAGCGTGGGCTTCTGGGTGGCAGTCAGTAAGAAACCAGCATGACAAGATGCTTTGGGAAAGGGCGCTTCATTTGCTTCTAGTTTTAGAACTGTTCTGGCCTAGGAGAGTCCTGCTGAGTTGTGTCCTGAAAACATCACGTTTGACATTTCAAGTCGGCATGGGTTGATAAGCATTTGCTAGGAACGCAGAAAGAACACGGCCTGAAAACGCTGGGATGGACTTCACTGGTATAATAAAGTGGACCCGCCAGAATCCACTACTTGTTTGATGCTTACAAATACTTATTGAACATCTACTATGTATCAGGCACTATGTCAAATGATGACCTGGAGGAGGGCATGGGAACCCACTTGGGTCATACACAAGAAGCAACTCAGTACACATCCAATGATGACATAATCCAGTCTCCCGTTTGCAGCGTTTAAAGCAGACAGATTCATTGTGTGATCTGCACACAGAAATGGAGGCATTTCAGATGTGAAGGGGCTGAAAGAGACAGATCCTGCCCTGGGGTGGCTGCATCCAGCCCCGTCATACAAAAACACGGCACAAAATACCTGGAGAGCCATTAGGGCAAACCAGGGGTACTAACGCCAGCCACAGTGGGGACTCTGAAAAGGCAGGACATGTTTAAAGCCATCTCAGTAATCGGCCTGGCTGAGGCCTGAGTTGGGGTTTACACTGTTCTCGCTTCGTAAAAAAATGTTTTAGTATCTATTACAAGCAGGCTCTGTGTTAGACTCTGGGAGTACAAGCTTTAAAAGAGTCAAAATTCATGCCTGGAAATGCTCACTCAAAAGTAAAGGAAGAGGCCAAGAAAACGGAACTGCAAAACAATGGTTTTTAAAAGTGCTGCAGTCAAAGCATCTTTATGGTTGGCAGGACTGTAAATCGGGGCAGTCGCTGTGGAAGACAGTACACAAGTCGCTCAAAACTTAAGAACTACCCTTTCATCCAGCCAGCCCACTTCTGGGTATACATCTGAAAGAATAGAAAATAGGATTGCCAAGAGATATTTGCAAACCCATGTTCATTACAGCATTATTTACAGTAGCCAAGGTGTAGAAGTACACTACATGTCCCTCAAAGAATAAATGTGGCTTGTGATTTTATATACAGTGGACTATTATCCAGCCTCAAAAAGAAGAAGGAAAACCCTATCATATGTTACAATATGGATGAACCTTGAGGACATCATGATAAGTGAAATAGCTTTCCATGTGGCACTAGAGGTGAAGCACCCGCCTGCCAGCGCAGCAGATGCAAGAACATGGGTTCGATCTCTGGGTTGGGAAGATTCCCTGGAGGAGAGCATGGGAACCTGCTCCAGTATTCTTGCCTGGAAAATGCTATGGACAGAGGAGTCTGGTGGGCTATAGCTCATGGGCCACAAAGAGTTGGACATGACTGGGCACAGCACAGCACATCAGCAAGTGAAATGAGTCAGTCACAAAAGACAAACTGCACACTTCCACCTATATGAGGTATCAGTAGCATAAGATGAAAAAGTTCTGGAGATCTGCTATAGAGTGATGTATATATAGTTAGTACTACTGCCGTCTACATTTAAAATTATTCAGTTCAGTTCAGTCATTCAGTAGTGTCCGACTCTTTGCGACCCCATGAATCGCAGCACGCCAGGCCTCCCTGTCCATCACCAATTCCTGGAGTTCACTCAGACTCACGTCCATCGAGTCCGTGATGCCATCCAGCCATCTCATCCTCTGTCGTCCCCTTCTCCTCCTGCCCCCAATCCCTCCCAGCATCAGAGTCTTTTCCAATGAGTCAACTCTTCACATGAGGTGGCCAAAGTACTGGAGTTTCAGCTTTAGCATCATTCCTTCCGAAGAAATCCCAGGGCTGATCTCCTTTAGGATGGACTGGTTGGATCTCCTTGCAGTCCAAGGGACTCTCAAGAGTATTCTCCAACACCACAGTTCAAAAGCATCAATTCTTCAGCGCTCAGCCTTCTTCACAGTCCAACTCTCACATCCATACATGACCACAGGCAAAACCATAGCCTTGACTAGACGGACCTTAGTCGGCAAAGTAATGTCTCTGCTTTTGAATATACTATCTAAGTTGGTCATAACTTCTCTTAAGAGGTTATAAACAACAAGGTCCTACTATATAGCACAGGGAATTAGTTAATATCTTGCAACAAACTATAATCAGAAAGATTGTGAAAAATAGTCTATTAATATATATAACTGAGTTACTCTGTATGGCAGAAACTAATGCATTGTAAATCAACTGTACTTCAATAACGTTTTCTAAAAATTAAATTGTTAAGATGTTAAATTTGTATGCTTTTTTTAAACTACAATAAAAAAGACATATTTTTAGGCTTTTCCCTTGCCTGGGAATCTGGGAGATTTTCAGAAAAGAGATGCTGTGTCAGCCAAGCTACAGGCTTCCCAGGTGGCTCAGTGGTAAAGAATCTGCCTGCCAATGCAGGAGACACAGGCTCAATACCTGGGTCAGGAATATCCCCTGGAGGTAGGAAATGGCAGCCCATTCCAATATTCCTGCCTGGGAAATCCCATGGACAGAGGAGCCTGGTGGGCTACAGTCCATGGGGTTGCAGGAATCAGACATAACTGAGCAAGTGAGCACACGCACACACTCAGCTGAGCTGTGCAGAGAGGGCAGAAGTTAACCAGGGAAACAGGTCAAGGGAAGGGCTTCTAAGCTGAGGAACCCCCAGAGCTCATAACACTGAGCAAGTTCTCAGGGAGCCAAGGCTAAGCAAATTCTGCTTAAGGGCCAGAAGCAGTGAAATCAAAGAGAAGAGGACTTGGGACCGGTAAATCATTACCCTTTACCTGCCCCAGCAAACAGAAGGACAATATCCTGGGATGATCAATGCTGGCAGAGACTCGAGTTCCCTCTCTGTGACCCTGGACTTGCTGTGGGTGGCTCAGCAACGACATCCCCAGGAGGCATGGCAGCCCCCGAGGCGACCCCAGGCCTCCTAGCGAAGGTCTTCCTGTCCTGACCGCGCAAGTGCGGCCACCTGTGATCAGCGGTCTCACATCTGCCTATCAATCCTCGTCAGGGAGATGGGGGTGGGGAGGGGAGCAAGGTACAGAAGTACAAAACAAACCCTGACTGCCTGTGGAGAGAAAAAACAAGAGCAAGAACTGGTTCACAACAGCAGCAACACAGCCTTCCTTGGAAAGTTACAGGCAGAACGCATCCGCATAGGTCATCAACCTGGGTGTCCCTGAGGGGTGTGAGCCCTGAGCACTCAGCTAACCCCAGCACTGTCCAGACCACCGTCTTAGTCCTACAAATAAGAGCATGAGGAAGAAGAGACTTTGAAAGTCCTGCCTGCCAAGCAATGAAGAGGCAGCAGACATAATTTGCTTCTTTCACTTTAGCAGAGAAAGAAATGAAATGAGTATGAATCAGCAAGGGTTTCAGGCTCCACAGCAAATACAGAGATGAACACACACACACATGCTCAAGGAACCTAGGATTAGGCAGAGGAAATGAGACACTATACGGATTATGGAAACAATGGTTGGTGCAGCTCAGCAAGCTCGTCAAAATGAGCAACATCACTCAGGCACCAACTGCTGGGTTCTTTTTTGGCATCAACAGAGTTGGGAAGCCTTCAGGGAGCCTGTATTTTGGGGTGCCTAGAAGACTTCCTCCCTGGAAGATCACCCCTGTCATTTAGGACCATCACATCTGGAATGTGCTGAGCTTGATAAAGACAGTGAGGATGAAGGATGTGCTGATGGATGAACAGATGGGCCGTGGCCTCTTCCATCCTCCACTTCCTTCCTCAAGCCCACTCCACGGGCATCACCCCAGGACACTCCAACTGTCACCCAGCAAGGAAGAACCTCCGGCTCATGGGGCCAAAACAGAGATCTGAGTTTGGCTTGGCTTCTGCCTGTATGTCCCCAAGCAGGTCACACATTGTGCTCATGGTTCCTTTTAGCTTTGCTCAAGATGTGAGACTGATTAACGAGGTCAGACTGGTTAAGAAGCCTCCTCCTCCTCCTTCTGGTAAGTTCCTTAACTAAATAGAACGCAGTGGCTCATGGCCCCAGCCCAGTGATTGAGAGTCACTTCAGTTTGAAACACAATTTATACACCTGTACATTCCCATTCTGGACAGAGGAACAGACTGATGCTCTGAGCAGAGGGAAGACGGGCTACTCTTTAGGGACATCTGTGACTCAGGTGTTAAACAAAACTGGAGTGCCTGGAGAAGAGCTAGAAACTCCCCCAGAGGATAAAGAGGACCCCTCAATGCTGTGATGGGCGGAAAAGGCGGTGGGCACAGCTCCGCCCCTGCCACTCCCGCAGCCTCCCACGCACCATGGTGGAGGGACTCTCCAGCCACAGAGCAAGCCCCTGGCTCCTGTGCAAAGGCCCTGAGACACGTCGCCACATGTGTCCAGAACAGGTCTGCCTGTACCTGCCCTCCTGCTGCCCCTCCTGGTGGCATCCTGCCACAGCTCCTGCAGCAGAAAACAGCCCCCTTTCCTTCCAGGGGTGCTACACCCACAGAGTGCTGCAAAGAGGGGCCCTGGCTCACCCTGTCCTCCTGACTCGGGGTCTCCTGCTCCCCTTGTCCCTGAAGCAGCCCTGCTCTCTTCCTCAGCTCACACAAATGCAGCCCTTACCCCTTTTCCTGTTTTATTTGTTCAATTATTACAATGTTGTGTTGGTTTCTGCCTTGCAACAATGGGAACCAGCCATAATTACACACTGAGCCCCCAGGCCTCCTCCATCTCTCCCCTCTAGGTCATCACAGAGCGCCAGGCTGGGCTCCCTGTATTATACAGCAACTTCTCATCAGCCAGCTGTTGTACACAGGATAGTGAATATATGTTGATGCTACTTTCTCCATCCGTCCCACGCTCTCCCTCCACCATACATTCTCCACCTCTGTGTCTCCATTCCTTCCCTGCAAATAGACTCATCAATACCATCTTTCTAGATTCTATATATATATGCATTAATGTAATTGACATACAACATTTGATTTTCTCTTTCTGATTTACTTCACTCTGTATAACTGGTTCATCCACCTCACTAGAACTGACTCAACTTATCAAAAAAAATCTGCAAACAATAAATTTTAGAGAGGATATAAAGAAAAGAGAACCCTCCCACACTGTTGGTGGGAATATTAACTGATATAGCCATGATGGAGAACAGGATTGAGATTGCTTGTAAAACGAGGAAGAAATCTACCGTGTGACCCAGCAACCCCACTACCAGGCATAGACCCTGAGAAAGCCACAGTTCTAAAAGATACACGTGCCCCCATGCTCACTGCAGCACTATTTACAACAGCCAGAACATGGAAGCCACCCAGATGTCCATCGACTGATGAATGGATAAAGATGTGGTGTGTATATACAATGGAGTATTATTCAACCAAAAAAAAGAGCAAGCTTGAGCCTTTCCATCCTGTATCTGCTCTCTCTCTGGTGCTCAGACCTCATGCCTGTGCCCCTCCTTGGAAACAAGGAGCATATTTCAGCTCCTCCCAGGAAGCTGTACAAAGTGATTCCTCCCATGAAAGGCTTTTCCCCCAGCCCCCCAAGCATAGCAACCATGGCAAATGCAGAGCAGGTCTGGGAACCCAGGGTCACCATCCCCACATTCAGTCAACTCAGAACCTCAGTTCATGCTCTGCTGGAACACAGAGAGAATCAGCGGGCATCAAAATACCACCCACTTCCCGATGATGCCCCAGGAAGCCTGGCTGACGATAAGAGATCCAGACTCCATCTCAAGACTGGGCTGCTCTCTTCCCTATATCTTTGTGCTCTACGGGTGAGGTCAAGTCTTTAATCTTCCCTTTGCCTCAGGTCTGGCAACTTCTACAGACCTTTTTCTTTTATAACTGGAGTAGCTTCCAAGGCATCCCCAGTAATACCTGCAGTCTAACAGGTCAGTTCAGTCACTCACTTGTGTCCAACTCTTTGCGACCCTGTGGACTGCAGCATGCCAGGCCTCCCTGTCCATCACCAACTCCCAGAGTTTACACAAACTCATGTCCATTGAGTCGGTGATGCCATCCAACCATCTCATTCTCTATCATCCCCTTCTCCTCCTGCTTTCAATCTTTCCCAGCATTAGGGTCTTTTCAAATGAGTCAGTTCTCTACCTCAGGTGGCCAAAGTATTGGAGCTTCAGCTTCAGCATCAGTCCTTCCAATGAATATTCAGCACTGATTTCTTTTAGGATGGACTGGTTGGATCTCCTTGCAGAACAAGGGACTCTCAAGAGTCTTCTCCAACACCACAGTTCAAAAACATCAATTCTTTGGTGGTCAGCTTTCTTTCTAGAACAATTCTCACATCCATACATGACCACTGGAAAAACCATAGATTTGACTAGATGGATCTTTGTTGGCAAAGTAATGTCTCTGCTTTTGAATATGTTGTCTAGGTTGGTCATAACTTTTCTTCCAAGGAGCAAGCGTTGTTTAATTTCATGGCTGCAGTCACCATCTGCAGTGATTTTGGAGCCCCCCAAAAATAAAGTCTGACACTGTTTCCATTGCTTCCCCATCTATTTGCCATGAAATGATGGAACCGGATGCCATGATCTTAGTTTTCTGAATATTGAGTTTTAAGCCAACTTTTTCACTCTCCTCTTTCACTTTCATCAAGAGGCTCTTTAGTTCTTCTTCACTTTTTGTCATAAGTGTGGTGTCATCTGCATATCTGAGGTTATTTATATTTTCCCCATCCATCTTGATTCCAGCTTGTGCTTCGTCCAGCCCAGCGTTTCTCATGATGTACTCTGCGTATAAGTTAAATAAGCAGGGTGACAATACACAGCCTTGACATACTCCTTTCCTGATTTGGAACCAGTATGCTGTTCCATGTCCATTTCTAACTGTTGCTTCCTGACCTATTCATCAGTCTATAGAGAGTACCAATTTCAGTGCATAAAGACATACTTTAAAAAGCCAACTTCCAACCTCCAGTCTGGTGTGTGAAGGGCTTGGGAGTTGTCATCACCACCCTCCCAATAAGAAAGAAAAGCTGAATAAACTGAAGATTGGTGATTCTGGTTAGATCCCTCAGAGAACTGAGGTTGCAGAGCAAACTGCTGCCCCCTCAACTGGAGGGACAGACAGGCAGGTACAGAAACTGACAGCTCTCCAGGAGGGAAGCCCGCAGCTGTAGCCGACACCTGTAGGAACACGTGAAGCTGTGATGGGCTAGTTGCTGGAGGCTCAGTGGGGACAAGCTTGAGAACTAAAACCGTTAAGGGGATCCAGGCTTTGAGGGGTCCTAGTAGCTCAGTTGGTAAAGAATCTGCCTGCAACGCAGGAGATCCAGGTTCGATCCCTGGTTGGGGAAGATCCCCTGGAGAAGGAAATGGCAACCCATTCCAGTGTTCTTGCCTGGAAAATCCCATGGACAGAGAAGCCGGGCAGACTACGGTACACGGGGTCGCAAAGAGTCGGACGCGACTTAGCAACTAATCCACACTTTTGTGAGTGTTCCCCCCAGGAATTCTACAAGTTCTCATTATAAAGATCAGCTAGAAATCCCCTCTTGTTTTTCACAGGAGGAGGGAAAAACATTGTGTTCTCATTAATAAGACCTGCCCTCTAAAGGAACTATTTATCAGAAGGTAAGCAGCTGAGGCTTTACCAAAACCTGAGTGACCTGGGAGAAGGGAACCATCCAGTCAGGCTCACAAAAAGACTGAACTGCAAGCCTAGAAAACACTCCTTCTCCCCCACCCCACCCCACCCACCTCATCAACAGGGCTCCTACATAATTCCAGGGGATTACAGTTGAAAGAACTGCAAGCCTCAGACCCTATTTAAGGAGTCTCTCAGAAAAGCAAGGACAACAGGGAAGATGAAAGTAAGAGCATTAAAGGCAAGTTTAGCTTCTGACACCACCACAAACAGTAAACTCAGCATAACACCTAGCCTGATATACATAAGCCTCACACCAAAGGCCTGTCTACCTCAGGTCCTTCTGAAACAGTAGATCTGACTTTCAACAAAAAAAATTACAAGGCATAATAAAAGCCCACCCTGCAAAAAAAAAATCCAGAGTTTAAAATAACAGTGACTAATTACGGTTCCAATGGAAAAGGTGAGCACTATGAAAGAACAGATAGGTAATATAAGCAGAGAGATGGAAACTGCAAACGAGAATCAAAAAGAAATGCTTGAAATAAAAAGCACTGTAACAGAAATGAAGACTGCCTATGATGGGCTTATCAGTAGACCAGACACGACTGAGGAAAGAATTGGTGATTCTGAAGAGGTGTCAATGGCAACTTCCAAAACTGAAAAGCAAAGAGAAAAAAGTATCGCAAAGCATGGAGCAGAAAGTCCAAGAACTGTGGGGCAATTACAAACAGTGCAACAGACGCACAATGGGAATACCAGAAGGGAAAGGAGAAAAAGAAACAGAAAAAAATATTTGAAGTAATACTGTCTGAAAGCTTCCCCAAACTAATGAGATATGCCAAACCAGATCCAGGAAACTCAGAGAACACCAAGTAGAGTAAATTTTTTAAAAAAAGAAAGAAATCTCCTCCTAGTCATATCATACGTAAGCTGCAGAAAATAAAAAATAAAGGGAAAATCTTGAGAGAAGCCAGATGAAGGAAAAAATATCTTACCCTAAGAGGAACTAGGATAAGAATTATGTCGGTCTCTTTAGAAACCGCGCAAGCAAGAAGACAGTGGAAAGTGTCAGGAAGAAACTAATCAGCTTAACACTCTGGCTCCAGTGAAATTATCTTCTAAAATCTTTCATTAGAATGTCTGTCAATAAAGACATTCACAGAAGAACAAAGAATGAAGAAATATATTGCCAGTAGAACTGCCTTGCAAGAATATGAAAATAAATTCTTCAGAGAGAAGAATAGTGCTAGAAGTTAGAAGCTCAGATCAACATAAAGAAAGGAATTGCATTGGAGGAGAAATAAGTGAAGGTAAAAATTATTTTATTTTCTTATTCATTGATCCAATAGATAACAGCTTGTTCAAAATCGTACTTGCAACAATGTACTTGGTGGTTATAGATTATGGATAAGTGAGTGAATCAAAGCAAGGTTATAAAATGTGGTGCCCTAAATAGGAAACCTTGAAAACAGAAGGGCTAGCTTTGTGGTTTAGAGCTAAGATGGCACCTGGCGGAAGAGATGAGGGTGCGGCCTAAGCTGTTTGTTAAAACTTTTGATTGGCTCTCTCCATTTTGGAGCAGTGGACAGCGCGTGATCACCATAGACTCTCGTTACAATGAAGCACATGATGACTTGACCTTTAATGTGATTGGTGCAACTATGGTATATTAAGATTTGACCTTTAACGTGATTGGTGTAATTGTGGCATATTACAATTTGACCTTTAACGTGATTGGTCCAACCCTCGCAAAACCCCCTTGCTTGCCTATACAAACCAAGAGCTTGTGGCAATAAAGCGGAACTGCTTAGACCGAACCCCTGTTGAGTCTGATTGTCTCTCGCTGGCTGAGGGGCTGGGTTGGCGGACAGCAGGCTCACCTCTCCTCGGGACCCCTCGGCTTTGCTGAGGGAAGTTCCACTGCCTCTCTCTTTCTGCGGAGCACCCCCCACAAAAGACAGGAGGGAAGAATTGGGATGACTCTGATATATTTTCACTATCTATGAAGCAGTATAGTGTTATTGAAAGTGGACCTGAATTAGTTGTAAACATATATTGCATTATCTAGGGCAACCACTCAAAAAAGTTAAAAAAAAAACCAACAGATACTGAGTTGGTCAAAAAGTTCATTTAGGTTTTTCCATAAGATCTTATAGAAAAACCCAAACAAGCTTTTTGGTCAACCCAATATAATTGATATATGCTAAGAGGAAAGATAAAATGAAACCATATATAAAGCTTTATTAAAAGCAGACAAGACAGAAAAAGGGGAAAGGAGGAAAAAAGAAATGAAGAACCAAGGGCAATGACTAGAGGACAATTTCAAACATGGTAGATAATAAACTAAAACAATAAACACTCTAAATTGGATGGTCTAAGTACATCAATTTGGAGAGGCAATGGTGCCCCACTCCAGTACTCTTGCCTGGAAAATCCCATGGACGGAGGAGCCTAGTAGGCTGCAGTCCATGGGGTCGCTGAGGGTTGGACACGACTGAGCGACTTCACTTTCACTTTTCACTTTCATGCATTGAAGAAGGCAATGGCAACCCACTCCAGTGTTCTTGCCTGGAGAATCCCAGGGACTGGGGAGCCTGGTGGGCTGCTGTCTATGGGGTCTCACAGAGTCAGACACGACTGAAGCGACTTAGCAGTAACAGTACATCAGTTAGAAGACAGAGACTGTCAGAGTGGATTAAAAAGAAGACCTAATTAAATGCTGCCTACAAGAAACCTACTTTCAATTTATGTATTTATTTTTTGGCTACACTGCGTGGTTTGTGGGGTCTTAGTACCCTGACCAGGAATCAAACCCAGGCCCCTGCAGTGATAACACCAAGTCCTAACCACTGAACCACCAGAGAACTTCCAAGAAACCCACTTTAAACAAAAAGATACAGATAGACTAAAAATAAATGGATATAGAAAACTTTGAAACCCTATGCATTTCTGGTAGGAATATAAAATGTTGCAGCTGTGTAGAAAACAGCTTGGCAGTCCCTCAAATGCTTGAAATTACCACGTGATTCAGCAATTGCACTTTGAGGTTTATACTCACAAGAATTCAAAGCAGAGACTCACATAGATACTGTACACGGATATTTCAGCAGCATATGCACAACAGCTCAAAGGGAGAGACAACACAGACTCCGCTGGCGGATAAATAAACCAAATGTATTTGTACACACGATAACATATTTTTCAACTGTTAAAATGAAATTAACTTCTGATACACGTTGCAACACGAATGAACCTTGAAAACATTATGCTAAGTGAAAAGAAGTCAAGGACTGTCACCATATAGGCCAAAAATAAGAAAGACTTCTGTGTGGCAGGCAGAAGGAAGGTATGCAGAGAAGGCTCCCTGGAACTGCCTTGCGAAATGAGCGCAGTTTCTCCAAAGAAGGGCATTTTAGGTGGAGGAGGCAGCTGAGCAAAAAGGTGCAGCAGGGAGGTCATCAGTCAGGTGTGACTCATGTGTAACGTAGACAAAGGGGAAAGTTCTGGAAGACCTTGTCCCCACCCCCACCCCCGTATCTGCCTATTCTGACCACCTGCAAAGCCCAGATTCCTCCAAGAACCTGCCCTACACACACCATGTCCCACCAGGGTACAGCCCAAGGTCTACGGAATCTTTACAAACCAAACACAGCCTGGCGCAATGCCTGCCTCCCAGACAGACCTTGATAAGTCAATACCAACTGACTCTGGCTTCATTTACATGATGGGAAACATGACTGGTGTTTGTCAAACAACTGGAAATTGTACCGCCACTCCTGCCCCCTTCGCTGGTTAATGGTCAGTCTCACAGCGCTGCCTCATGCTGTCTGGCAGGAGGCTCCATATGACTCAGGGCTCTGCTGACATTCCAGGAGGTCACAGCAGGGACACTCCCTCCAGACGTGACCCCCGGCACACAGCTGTGAGCACCAGCAGGTGAGGGGTGGGAGGGCCTTGCCCCTCTGGGTGTGCACTTAGCAACCTGATTTCTGAAGAAGAGAAGGGAAAAGATGACCCAAGACAATTGCTGCTTCTCCAAATGAATGTGTATCATAATGAAAGAGAAAAATAAAATTTGGCCCACTTTTATAAGCGCAGATGCCTTTTTGCAAGCTTGATGGGAACTTTGGATGACTACACAGAAAGAATATTTTGAATCTTCCAAATTTCTATGCATGTGTGCATTAGATTTTTGACCATTAATGTTCATAAGATAAAATTATAATATTAAGCAAGAAGCGTCATTTTAAGAAGAAAGCACTTAAGATATTTAAAATGAGACATATATATGAATATAAGACTTAAATAGGCTTAAATATAGAATACATAATGGTAGATTTGGAAGATGAAAGCATTTCAGAGTAAAAGCAATAGTAAGTTATTAGCTTTATGATGATGATCTGGTGGAGAGCCGTGATCACCTTACAAATGGTAGTGATCACACCTGACATTTATTAAGCAATTACTGTAAAACAGAGGCTTTGCGAAGAGTTCCATGTGTTTCCTCATTTCGTGTTCTCCAGAGCATGGAGAAGGCAATGACACCCCGCTCCAGTACTCTTGCCTGGACAATGCCATGGACGGAACCTAGTGGGCTGCAGTCCATGGGGCAGCTGAGAGTCGGACACGACTGAGCGACTTCACTTTCACGCGTTGGGGAAGAAATGGCAACCCACTCCAGTGTTCTTGCCTGGAGAATCCCAGGGACGGCGGAGCCTGGTGGGCTGCCGTCTATGGGGTCGCACAGAGTCGGACACGACTTAAGTGACTTAGCAGCTGAGCGCTCCAGTAGCTATCATACTATTATCCCATTTTACAGATGAAGAACAGAGGCCTGCATTAGCTCAGCCAGGGTCAAGGTGACAAAGTCCAGCCCTGAGTTCTAGTCTTGAGCCTAAATCTTCTATCTTAACCCCCCACCTACCCTGAGACCGTCTCCTTGAGATGGTACCTATTCATCTATCCACTCACCAAAGAAGCGCTTACTGAGCGTCTGCATGCATACACATGCCACGTACCAGGGGATGAAAATGAATCTGCAACAACCTGTCCTCAGCAAATCTTTGGTAAAACTGCTATGAAGATAGCAGCTGGATTCATAATCGCCCCAACCGAGAAGCAACCCAATTGTCCTTCAGCACATAAGCAAACCGTGGCACCCACACATGGTAGAATTCTATCCAACAAAAAGGAATGCACTATTAATACATGTAATGTGGTACTAGTGTTACTACTAGTTACATGTACTCGTTACGACTAGTATCTCTTATGCTACATGTAATGCAATACTAGCAATACATTAACATATATTAATAAACAACTTCATGGGTTGCAAGGAAATTGTGCCCAGTGGAAAAAGTCAACCAAAAGGTAACACACTATATGATCTTATTTATGTATAACAGTCTTGGAATAACAAAGTTAAAGAGCTGGAGAAAGCTTAGTGTTTGCCAAGGGGTTAGGGATGGGATTGGGAAGGAGGAAGGCGGCCACCAAGGACAGCATGAGGGTGTCTTGATGGGATGGAACCAGTAGGCATATTGATTGGAGTGGCTGTTATAAGCGTAAGTTATAAGCAGGGCTTCCCTGGGGGCTCAGATGGTAAAGAACCTGCCTGCAATGCTGGAGACCTGGGTTCGATCCCTGGGTCAGGAAAAATCCCCTTGAGAAGGAAACGACAGCCCACTCTAGTAGTCTTGCTTAGAGAATTCCATGGACAGAAGAGCCTGGTAGGCTACAGTCCATGCAGTCACAAAGAGACTGGGCTGAGCGACTCACACTTTAATAAGCATACTCACCTGTGATAATATTGCATAGAATTATTCACACACGTAGACTCAAAGGCACAGAAAACAGAGGAAATCTAGACAAGTTCCATGGAAGAATGTCAGAATGCAGGTGGTAACACTGTATGCGCTGTAGTTATGTGAGATGTTATCATTGGGGGAAGCTGAGTGAAGGCGTAAGGACCTCCCTGTGCATTTGGGGGGAACCTCCTTGAATCTTTAAATGATCTTAAATTTTCTAAAAAAAAAATGTGGACTACTCTGTAAGTATTCTTTCTTTGTCGACACTAACCCCACCAGCAGCTGCAACATTGCTGCTGTGGCCCGGGGGTCACTGCCCTGAAAAAGCAAAGGTTTCATGGTCTTGGCAGAGGTCAAATGCAGGTGGCCTATGGTTAAATAAGTCAGCAGTTAACATGCAGCAGTCAAAGGACAGTCTCAAGTGCTTTTTTTTTTTTTTGGCTGAAACATGGTCCTTTTACTGGGGGCTTCCCTGATAGCTCAGTTGTTAAAGAATTCACCTGCAATGCAGGAGACCCCGGTTTGATTCCTGGGTCGGGAGATCCCCTGGAGAAGGGATTGGCTACCCACTCCAGTGTTTTTGGGCTTTCCTTGTGGCTCAGCTGGTAAAGAATCTGCCTGCAATGAAGGAGAGCTGGGTTCCATCCCAGGGTGGGAAAATCCCCTGGAGAAGGGAAATACCCACTCCAGTATGCTGGCCTGGAGAATTCCATGGACAGTTCATGGAGTCGCAAAAAGACACGACTATGCGACTTTCACTTTCACAAACACACATTTTGCACTTTTACGCACTTTCTGAAGTATGATCTGAAATGAGCCATACGTGGAACAATTGCTTCCACTCATATGCTGTGCTTCTTTCTGAAGAATTATCCCATTAGTGACCTAATCTATAAAACATGCCACCCATGAGCCTGAGTCAAAGACCCTAAGTCCCATGAAAGAACAGTAGCATCTGGCTGCCGGTCCAATCAAAATGACCAAAGCCTTCTCTTGGGGCAACAGAAACACAGGCTCTGTCTTCATCGACACCCTCTAATCCCCTCCAGACTCACTCTCTCTAAGCATTCACTTTTGTCCAATATAAGAGTCTGGGAATTCCAAGACACATCCGAATTTCACAGGTATTCGAGCAGGAAAAAGGCATGCCTTAGAATGCATGGAATACTGTGAGATTCCATCCAGATACCTCCAGTGAGGTCATATAACCTCTGCCCACATCTGGAGTACAGCCTCCCTTAATGCCTCAAGGAAAATGTTTCCACGTGCAATGATGCAATCCCTCCATGCGAAACTCAAGGTCCAAAGAAACCAAAAGGTTTCTTTCTGTGAGATAAGAAGGTGTGTGGGGAAAGAGGAGAGTGTGTGGTTATTTGTAGCAGTGCGATGAGCTCATATGAAACATGTCAGAAAAACCAGGGCCCGGAGTCATGTGTGGATGCGAGCACGTGTGGGGCTGTGGGCGTGCATGGAGACCAGCTGACCGGAAATGCATGATTCAGCCACACCGGCCCTGTCACCAGGCAGGGATGGAGAGATAATCGGCTACTTCCTGCCTGGGCAGGGGTCAGGAAGGCTCGGTGAGTCACCCAGCGGTGACCCAGGTGTCTCTGCTGAAAGCAACAGGGTCCCAGCCCCTTCTCGATGCACTTCCTCTGCTGAGTCACTGCCTGACTATGAAGGGAAATCTCCGGGAGCAGCAGCAACATGCTGGTGCCCACAGCTGACAAGAGAGCAGCTTCCAGAAACCAAACAAGCCTGTCACCCTGACAACAGAGAGGGCCTGAGAAGGACAGGGTGTGGTCACGAGCACCAGCCCCACCGCCCGGCTCCCCCAGGCCCAGGCTGGAGGGTTAGTGCGTCCCAGGTGAGGAGGCTCAGAAACTGGCCACTCAGTGGAACCAGTCAGGAGTCACTCAATCACAGATCCCACGGGGCCCCAGACACCACCCAGACCAGGTGCGGACAAGACTTAGGAACAAGTGCACTTCAGGATCACGGACAGAGAGAACAGACTGTGGTGGCCAGGGGGAAGGGGCTTTGGAGTAGGGACGGAGTGTGAGGTCGGCCTTAGCAGATGCCAGCTCTGATATACAGGATGCGTACACGGCAAGGCCCTACTGTAGAGCGCAGGGAGCTATATTCAATACCCAGTGATAAACCATAATGGAAAAGACTATGAAAATGTATGTATATATATAGCTACAGCACTTTGCTGAGCAGCAGTAATTAACACAACATTGTAACTCAACTATACTTCAATGGAACAGTTTTTTAAAAAATTTTAAAGGAATAGGTGCACGTGGATGGAAGAAAAAAATCTGCTTCCACTGACCCATAATAGATAATTTGGTGTTTTAATGCAGGCATTAAAAAAATGCCTGTGAATGTAGGCAGACATCTGTGTCTGCCACCAATAAAGTCCTAAGATGCTCATGTCCCATTATGGTAGTTGTGGATCCTGAAACACCAGCCACGCTTAATCCCTACTTGGAAATCACAGATTTTTTCAACTTGCCACTACATCTCGCTATTTAATCCATTATTAAAGCAGCACATATGTCACTGTGTTATTAATACAACTGTATCCCACCACTGTATGGTAAGGATAAGGCAGGAAAATCTCAGAGAGCAGGGAGCAAGCTCTCCTCGTGGAGACGTTCTCAGAAGCCTGAGAGGTTGGGTCAGAATGCAAAGCTCTTCACCCATGAGGCCACCAGTGCTCTGGTCCCCAGGAGAAGAGCAGGAACATTCTGGGTTCATTGTTTTTACTTTCTGTTGGCGGCTGCCAAGAGTCTCAGCTGTCATTTTTATAGCAGTTGTGATGGTCTGTATCACACGTTAAGAGGTGGCAGGCCGTGGGACACTGGAGTCCACGTGTGGTCTCATGGAAATGCCTGCACCCTTGACGGTGCTCACCACGCAGAAGACATTTGAACCCTTTAGGAACATGGGAAATACTTTCTCAGCACTTTCTCTCCCTCTCTCTCTGAGACTCTCCTGATCCATCTTGACCTCAGGCCTATTATCCAAGTCTGAAGTCCTGTCTCCTTCATCTGACCATGTTCTCAAGAGAACTGAATGAAATCTTTCCACCTAGCTGCTGATCAGCCCAAACCCAGGATAAGAAACCAGCCCAGCGGAAACCAGTTGAAGCGGAGTTTCCAGGGCCCTCATAGACTTATTTCAACACACTGGCCAGAATCCATAGATCTGATGGATGATTCAGAGTCTGATTAAGAAACTCAGCATGTTGATGTCCTAATCGGGCAACCAGAATGATCACCTCCTGTACACCAAGGGAGTAGCAGGTGAGATGATGCCCTTCAGGCCCCAGGGTGATGTCAGGGTCATTTATCATCTCTGAGCAGCACCCCTCATCGGCCATTCACCCAAGTGCACCAGCCTGGTTACAGTCCCACATCATGGGACCCCAGCGCACTCTGCACATATTCATAACATATCAGGTACATTGTGTGTGCATGCTGAGTTGTGTCCCACTCTGCGAGCCCATGGACTGTTGACCACCAGGCTCCTCTTCCATGAAATTTTCCAGGCAAGAATACTGGAGTGGGTTGCCATTTCCTCTTCCAAGGGATCTTCCTGACCCAAGGATTGAACCCTCATGTCTCGTGTCTCCTGCATTGGCAGGCAGGTTCTTTACCCCTGAGCCACAAGGTACGTACACGGTGGTGATGAAACACAGAATCACTGCTTCACATGTGTATTCCCTTCTGGG
Source organism: Ovis canadensis (assembly GCF_042477335.2). Taxonomy (NCBI): domain Eukaryota; kingdom Metazoa; phylum Chordata; class Mammalia; order Artiodactyla; family Bovidae; genus Ovis; species Ovis canadensis. The sequence goes on along the minus strand of NC_091257.1, from coordinate 26,405,848 downwards.
TCACAGCAGTGTGAGAGCACAGATTCCCACACGTGCCTGACACTGGCCACCATGCCCTCACCCGCCTCTTCCACATCCACCTCTGTGATAACCTCCTGCCCTTTGTTCCACTTCCTCCCCTCTGAGGTCACCCTAGCTCAGCCAAATTTAGCTTTGAAAACATAAAAGCATGTGCAAGGAAAAGCACACTGCCACCTGCCCTGTAGGCCCGCCCACCCACCCCCCTCCCTCCAGAGGAGCCCTGGGCTGCGGTGGGTACTGGGTCCCAACTGCCTTTATTGGCATTCACTCTCTGGCTCAGCTGGTAAAGAAACCACTTGCAATGTGGGAGACCTGGCTTCGATCCCAGGGTTGGGAAGATCCCCTGGATAAGGGAAAGGCTACCCACTCCAGTATTATGGCCTGAAGAATTCCATGGGCCATATAGTCCATAGGGTCACAAAGAGTCGGACACGACTGAGTGACTGCCACACACACACACTCTGTTCACATTCGGGATGTGCACCATATCATTGCTTCCACGATGATCTTATTTTGGAAACTCTTCTGCAAGGTCACACAGCTAAGATGGTATTTGTGGCATAATGAGAAACAAGTTTGGTCTTTTAAAAATTTTAATTTCTGGCTACACTGCGTCTACCTTGCTGCACACAGGCTTTCCCTACCTGCGGCAAGACAGGACTACTCCCCAGCTGCGGTGCTTGGGCCTCTCACGCAGAGGCTTCTCTCCTTGCAGTTCCCAGACTCCAGCGCTCAGGCTTTAGAAGTTGTGGCGCATGGCCTCATTTACTCTGCGGCATGTGGAATCTTCCCGGACCAGGGATCAAACCGGTGTCCCAGCACTGGCAGGCGGATCCTTTACCACTGGACCACCGGGGAAGCCCCATGTTTGGTCTTTGTTTCCACTCCCGGGACACAGCCCCTAATACCTGCGGCAAGTCTTGAGTGATAGGAGTGTCTTCTGTTATTCATAAGGAGCTCCCTTTGATCAAACCTGAGTTATTCTAATGAGGAGACACAGGTGCGGCCCCCAGATGCTGAAGGGTGGGGCTTCCAGGATGGGGCAGTTTCAGCCCTCCTGGGTGGCCCTTGGGAGAGGCAGTGGGACTGCGGATCGAGCTCTATCAAAACTCTTAACAAGATTTGCTGAATTTCCTGGTTGGTGGACACGCTGGGGGCCAGGACCTCCACGCCCCCTCCGACAAACCTCGCTCTAAGCATCTCTTCCTTCGAGTGCTCCTGAGTTGCAGCCTTTATGATAAACTGGTGACAGCAGGTGAACCGTTTTCCCTGGGCCTTATCAGCTAGTCTGGCAGATTATCGGACTTCAGAGCCACGAGTCAGAAGCCAGGTAACAACCTGGGATGTGCAGGTGGTGTCTGCAGTGGGGGTGGTCTCGTGGATGGAGCCCTTAGCCTGGGGGTCTGCTCTGGCCCCAGAGAGCATCAGAGTTGAGCTGAAATGTTGGTAACCAGCTGGTGTCAGAGAATGGGCTGTTGTGCAAAAAAACACACCTGGTATAAGGAGTGATCTGGAAACAGACCAGAACCGAACCAGGAGGAGAGCTCAGGCACGGCTGATTCAAACCCCGGGCTTCACCAGCTCTTGGTGCAGCCACCTGGCCCTGGCTTCATGGCTCTGAAAGGACTTTGGCTCCCCAGCCCTGCTCTGAGCAGCGAGCCTGAGGTGCAGGCTGCTGCCCCACAGCCACGGCTGAAGGCTTTCTCTGGGTTCACAGGCTCCCCACAGGCAGGCTGCCTTCTGAGTCCCTTCAGGGGCTACAGGGCCTCCCAGGCTGACTCACAGCAACCCAGAAACACATTAAGAGGCAAAACCAATGTTCAGCTCTCAGCCCCAGCTTGTCTGGAGTGTCAGACACACACCAGAAACAACGGTAGCAGAACCAGCCTGTGGCCTCGGCAGAGAAGAGCAGGGAGGTCTCGCCACTTCCCTCAAACACCTGTGTCCTTCCCCTTCCCCTGGTGCCTCCTCACTACAGAGCCTGCAATTTAAAAAAGAAAAAAGAATGAAGATCGGAGATTTTTCATTCACACAGCCTAGCTTGGCGATTCCAGCCACTGCACTCCCACTGGCGTTTCCAGGAGGATCGGTTAAAATCCTAAACACGTTTTCTCTCGGCACTTGCCACCAGGTTCCAGACAGCGGGAGCAGTTGAATACTAATTACTTGTAGACAAGGACGTGTGAAGACCATCTTTCACTTTCTTCACTATTTAAACCATCTGTTCCTGGCGCTTCTTGTTCCGACCTACTTTCCAGAAAACAAGTGGATAAACTGGCAAAAAATCTCTACTTAGGATGAAATTCATAAGATTTCTTTCCTTCCTTATTTGGCAAGTAGGTATTGGATGCCTCCTGCTCCTGAGCAGTGGGCTGAATGCTGGAGAGACTGATGGGCCAACACCACACTGTTCCTACCCCTACGTGCTTAAGCCTGGGGAGAGAGCAGACGGGAAGCAAAGAATTATACCAATAAACGTAAAAGGACAAGTCTGGGAATCCTGCAGGAGAGATACATGTGGTCCAGGGAGTGCATTTCACAGAGATTTAAATTGGTCATTGTGCGGATGTGAGAATGGGGCCATAGAGAGTCCTTGGGACAATAAGGAGATCAAACCAGTCAATCCTAGAGGAAATCAACTCGGACTATTTATTGGAAGGACCGATGCTGAAGCTCTAATACTTCAGCCACCTGATGAGAAAAGCCGACTTATTGGAAAAGACCCTGATGCTGCAAAAGATTGAAGGCAAAAGGAGAGGCGGACAACAGAGGACGAGATGGTTGGACAGCATCACCAACTCAATGGACATGAGTTTGAGCAAACTCCAGGAGATGGTGAAGGACAAGAAAGCCTGGCATGCTGCAGTCCATGGGATTGCAAAGAGTTGGACACAACTCAGCAACTAAACAACTAAGGGATGTCTCCCCTGAGGACATGACCCCAGATACATCAGGAGCTCCTTGGATGAGAGGGGGGAAAGGGACACCAAGGAGCAGAAGCACTAACAGGGACGAAGACCCTCCAAGGGCACAGACAAGGGAGGTACAGAAAGTCTACACAACCTGGGAGGAGTAAAAGTGCTAAGATGAAGCCAGGGAGGTGGCTGAGGGCCAGGCCATCCCTTACATGGTGAGCTGTGCTTCTGGGGATTGTCACTAAGCCCAAGAGCAATAGGAAAAGAAAAAGTGACAGCCTTGGGAAAAGCCGCAGTGGAGGGAGGGCTTTGGTCACCGGGGTAACACAATCAAACAGTTCCTTCAGAAACGTGACTCTGGTTTCGTGGTGGTAACAGTGAGCAATGTCAGCCACACTACACTCCCCTTACAAAATAGGAAGACATATGAACCAATACCTCCTCTGGGGATGACAACATTGATATACACAGAAGGAAAGCAGCTTGTGCAGGTCACTAGAAGTCAAAGGGCAAGACCTGGGACTTCCCTGGGAGTCCAGTGATTAAGACTTTGCCTTCTGGGCTTCCCTGGTGGTTCAGTGGTAAAGAATCCTCCTGCCAATACAGGAGACACCGGTTCGATCCCTGGTCCCACCTGCCTCAGAGCAACTTAGCTCATGTGCCACAACTGAGCCTGTGCTCTGGAGCCTGGGAGCTGCAACTACTGAGCCCACACCCCACAACTACTGAAGCCTGCACGCCCTAGAACCTCTGCTCCACAACAAGGAAGCCGCAGCAACAAGAAACCCCTACGTCACAACTAGAGAGCAGTCCCCATTGGCCACACACGGCAACCAAGACCCAGCGCAGCAAAAGAAATACATAATTGCATGCCTGCTCGGTCACTCGTTCATGGCCAGCTTTTTGTAACCCGGTGGACTGTGACCCACCAGGTGCTTCTGTCCAAGGGATTTTCCAGGCAAGAACACTGGAGTGGGTTGCATTTCCTACTCAAGAGGATCTTCCTGACCCAGGGATCAAACCCATGTCTCCTACACTGGCAGGCAGATTCTTTACCACTGAGCCACCTGGGAAGCCCACTCCAAATAAATAATTACTTTTTAAAGAAAGACTTCCTTTTCCAATGCAAGAAGTGTGGGTTCAATCCTGGTCCAGGGGCTAAGATCTCACACGCCTTGAGGCTAAAAAACCCAGATATAAAACAGAAGCAATATTGTAATCAATTCAATAAAGACTTTTAAAATGGTCTACATTAAAAAAAAAAAGTTTTAAAAAATTAAAAAACACCAAAGTGTAAGATTCTTGTTGCATGTTCCCAAGTCTCTAAACAGCCATTTTCAAAAAAGTAGATGAAAAATACACTGGTAGACACATTAGGTGACCCTCTTCTCTTAAACATTTGACACACTGATTCTTTGTGCAGGTATAATTGACTCAGCCAGTAGCCAGAAATACAAGCTGTGCAAGCCCACCCCTAGGGATGGTTAAGCCTCTGACCACCTCTCTCCATACACTTCTCCTCTTTCTCCTCCAATTTCTCTTCACTAAGTCATTCCTAACTTTTTAACTGCAGTGGCTTTCCTCTGGCAAAGATTAGTTCACTGCCTTTTCAGCATAACCTCATCAGTAAAAGTAAGAGAGAACCCAGAGTCCTGCAGAGGAAAATACAGTGTTATGTGTTACTCCCTAAAGCAAGTCTAAGTCATCCTTGACCCCTGAGTCTATAATTCAGCCTTAAATTTGTTTAGGGGAAGTTCTTTATAGCAGGCCTCAGTCTTTGCATCTGTAAAATGGAAGTAAGACCTCTACTCTCAGCAGTGGAGGACAGGTCATTCCAACCAAACACCCTGCTGAGAACAAATAGTACAGCTAGAAAATGTGAACAATGTCTACTGGGATGGAGCAGGAAGCTAAAACTGCAGTGAAGAATTGCCATCTGGAAAAGATAAAAGCCCAGGAGATAAGCCCGTGCATGTGTAGACCATTTTTCTCCTGGAGGCATCTGCTCATTCCAGGGGGTTGACTGAGAGGCTGAGCAGTGATGCTGTAGCCTCACCTGGCTAAGGGCCTGGGGACTGGAGTCTAGGGACAGAATGAGGAGGAAGACATTGTGAAAATCCCTCACTTTAGATTGGAACCTCACAGGACTACAGTGGTAACAGGGCAGGGGACAGTCCCGTAGGAAAACGATGCTCAGTTTCAAAGGAGCTGAATCACTGAAACTGGACTGATGCAGTCAGACTGTTTGCAGCCTCAGGCACCCAGCAGAAGAAAATGACAACATCTGGGGGAAGACAGCAACATATGAATGACCTCTGCAAGTAAGTTCATAAGAATAATGCCCTGTGCACATCCACAAGTAAGAAGGCACGTGAGGAGACAAAATCACATGATCGAAAACCTGCAGAAACAGTAAACAGTGAAAGTCAACAAGCATAAATCATTCCATGCTTAATATGTTCAATGAGATACAAGACTAAGAATTTCAGCAGAGAAATGGAAATCATTTTGAATCGCCAGTCTATGTCTGACGCAGGATGCAGCATGCTTGGGGCTGGTGCATGGGGATGACCCACAGAGATGTTATGGGGAGGGAGGTGGGAGGGGGGTTCATGTTTGGGAACGCATGTAAGAATTAAAGATATTAAAATTAAAAAAAAAAAAAGAACCAGTGGACATTGTAGAACTGATAATAACCAGTATTAAGAACAACCACAGTTAAGAGTTCTTGGGACAGGTTTAAGAGAAAAATAGTCAACTAAAATATAGAAGGCAGGAGGAAAATAAAGGAGGCATCGAGTATCAGAAAGATGGAGATCACAGCAGAGCTGAAAACAGAAATAGAGCAAACACTGAGAATGCCTAGCATACGTGCTTAATAAATTATTGAGGGAGAGAGGAAGGGGGGGAAATGTAATATTTAAGAAATAACGATTGAGAGTTTCCAAAAACAATGAAGAACATAAAATCCCAAATTCAAACCACTCTAAAAATTCTGGGAGGATAAATTAAAAAAAGAATTCCACCCCAGGTACATCATAATAAAGCCACTGAAACTCAAACACAAAAGTAATATCTGGATTGCAGCAAGGGAAAAAAAATGGCATATTACCTCTAAAACACCTAAAATGAAATGTCAGCTGACTTCTCAACAGGAAGCCAGTAGAAGGGTACCTTCAAAGTGCCGTGAAAAATAGCACATATATACAAGATCAAAAATTTAAAAAGGAAATAGCTCTACAAATCCTACAGACATTAAAAATACCCTAAGAAGGTATTATGAACAACTCTAGGAAAATAATTATGAAAAATTGAGATGGATAGTCAAAGCACCAAAGAAATGAAACTTACCAAAACTGGCATGATTACACAGAAAATTACAGTTGAATCCATCATTTCAAACCTCCCCAAAAGAAAGGGTCCACATGGGTTCACTGGGAATCCTACCAAACACTCAGAGGAGAAGTAATGCTCCGCTTATACAAATTCTTTTCAAAAAGAGAAATGAAGCCATCTCCAACTCAATTTTCTGAGGCCAGCCTAACCATGATGCAAAATCTCTTAAGAACGTTATAAAGACAGAAAGTTTCAGGCCAATCTTACTCATAAACACAGACATAAAAATCTTAAAGCAAAGTGAGGGTAAACCAAAGGCAATAATATATAAAGAGGTGAATATATCCCAGACAAGTTAGGTCTATTCCAGGAATGGCAGATTGCTTAATATTCAAAAATCAGTCCGAATCATGAGATATCTTACGAGCTACAGAAAAGGCATTTGATAAAATTGAGCACATATTCCTCTCTCTTTTAAAAACTCATAAACATCTAGGGATAAAAGATAATTCCTTGCTTTTATTTTTTTCTAAAACAGCTGCAAAAACTATAATATCTCTGGTGAAAAGGGAAGTACTTTCCTTCTAAGATCAGGAATGAGATGAATGCCCACTCTTACCAGCTCTATTCGACATTTTACTGGAGGGCCAAACAGCAATGGAACAAAAATGGAAAAGGATAAGAATTGGAAAGGAAGAGATAAAACTCGTCATTGTCTGACCTCATAATAGGTTTAGGTAGAGAGTCCAAAACAAACAAGCAAAACACTACAGGAAAACTATTAGAGCTAGTCAGTGAATTCAACAAGCTCCCAAGATACAAGGAAATTTTCAAAACCACAATTGTTATTCCTATGTAACAGCAGTAAATAAAGAATAAAATTTTGATGATGCCTTTTAACCTCTTCATGATCTTTGTAAATGTACCATTCAGTCCAGGAAAAAAAAAATTGTGATGAAAGTTTTTTCTTGTGGAAAAAAAAGATAATTTTTACAACATCCTCAAAACACACACACACACACAAAAGATCCTAGTCTGAAAGATAACAGCAACCTCTTGAATTCAAAACTCTCCACACAACCTCAAAAAAAAAAAAAAAAGTAACCACCAAAGCCCCACACAACCTCCAAAGCACTGCCAAAGATAAAAGAATAAAAAAGAATGTTAAAAAAAAATAAAGCTTAAGATTATCAAGGAGCAAAAATAAACCACAATGCTCTCAGCATCCTCAGGATAGAGAGGAACTGAGAATTATGCAGAGAAATATGTACCTAATTACAAGAAAGCTACTGCTGGAGTTCTGCTGTGTGTTCAGGTCCTTCGGAGTAAAAGTCTTAAGAAAATCTCCCATAATAAGAGACCAGTGAACTATGCAGTCACACAGGGGCCCATGCTCAGTAGGACACTCTGCCTGGATTAAGGCTGTGTTCCTGCCGTCATGAAATTCTTAACTTTACCTTTGAACTGATGTTTTAGAAGTGAAGTCTGGGCCTTCACATCTCCTTGGCCCCTTGGCATCCCGCTAGACTGCAGGAGGGGTTGAGAGAGGGATTCTGAGAGTCAGGAGGAACTCAGGAGCGGCTTCCTCCTTCCCACTTCGCAGTTTGGTCCAGAAGCATCTCTGGGCTGCAGCCCTTCACCCTTGCTGTCCTCTGTTCTAACCTCCAGCGTCATTCAGCACACGGGGATCCAATCTCATCGCCTGCCTAACCCCGCCCTCAAGCGCTCAGCGTCTGTTCTTCTCAGCTGTGGGCATCCCTTCCCTGAGCCTCTAGGTTCTCATAACCCCAATTTCTTCCCTTTGTTCCTCTAGCCTTCAAGGCAGCACCTGTTCTCTGAAGCTATTATCTCCCTGTTACCCAAAGGTTCCTTCTTGGCTTTCAGTTTCTGAAACCTGGGTAACCATGTCTCCTTATTCAACTCTGTTGAGATAATGTGATTTCTGCTCTCTCAATTCAACAGATACATACAACACATATTCTTGTGACTTCAGGGTAGGGAAAGATTTCCTAAGCAAGACACAGAAGTGCTAATCAGAAAGAAAACATTTGGGAAGTCAGATTACATTGAACATATCAAAAGACAGCTTTTAAAGTATTAATAGGCAAGTAAGGGGTATTTGCTATTCATTGAACACACACACACACACACACACACACACACACAAAGTAGGCCTTCTATCCAGGAAAAGACCCTGATGCTGGTAAAGATTGAAGGCAAAAGGAGAAGAGGGGGACAGAGGATAAGATGGTTGGATAGCATCACTGCCTCAATGAACATGAATTTCAGCAAACTCCAGGAGGTAGCGAATGACAGGGGAACCTGACATGCTGCAGTCCACGGGGTCACAGAGAATCAGGCACGACTGAGTGACTGAACTACAACAATCCAAGCATAAAGAACTACAAGTCAAGGCAGAAAACCCAATGAACAAAATATTTTAACTATATACAATTTTATTTGCCAATTACACCTCAATAAAATTGAAAAAAAAATGAGCAAAGACTTCAAAATGTACTTCACAAAAGATAATATCCAAAAGTCTAATAAATGTATGAAAAGGCACTTGACTTCATTTTTCACAAATGGGATACAAATTAAAATCAAGATGTCACTACACACCATCATAGAAGCTGGAGTTAGGACTGATAATGCCAGGCAAATAGCAGGGATGCATGCCTCAGAGTCTTGTACGCTGCGGGTGGGAATGTGAATTAGCACAACCAGTGCGGAAACCTGTTCAGCATCACCTACCAAAACTGAACACATGCCGATCACCCAGCAAATCCACTCTTGTTTACACAGCCAACCGAAACACAGGCTCTTTGTCATTGAAAGACATATGCAAGGATGTTCATTGCAGCGTTTTTCTTAATAGCCCCAAACCGGAAAGACACAAATGTCCCAAAGCAGGAGAATGGAAAATAAATCGTGGTATATTCATAAGAAAATATCATATAGAAAATAAAATCAACTAAAACCGATGCAACAATAAGTATGAATCTTAAAAATTTAATGTTGAATTAAAAAAAAATACAGACACCAAAGAACATACACAGTATAATCTTGTTTTTTAAAAAACAGCAGGCAGAACCAAACTCTAGTAGTTTAGGGACATAGATGGTAAAACTCTAAAGAAAAGCAGGATCATCACATGTGTTAGAATAGTGGTTACTTCTGGGAGGCAAAGAGGGGTGAGAATTAACAGGGGGATGAATAGGTCTTCTAGGTACTGGCAATGTTCTATTTTTAATCTCATTTATGGTTTTTGCTTTTTGATAAATTATGGAACGCTACTTCACTTTTAAGCACTATTTTCTAGGTAGGTTGTATTTTGTAAAAAAAAAAAAAGTCAAACTGTAGATAATAACGCACATTTCTTAGGATCATTGTAAGAATGAAGTGAACTAAGGGGTATAGAAGGCTTTGCGAACTGCGCATCATGTAATAAGTATTTAGTACATGCTTGCTATTATTATCAGGTGTTCTACAATTGAGAGACAGAAATAATCATGAACCTGGTTAGGAGAAAACAAAACGCTAACAAGAAGTTGTCAAAGAGGCTAAAATGGCTTCTAATATATACTAAAGACTAGGTACAGGGTGGAGGTGAGTTTTAAGTGTATTTGCTACAAATTAAGGGTTTCCCAGGTGGCACTCGTGGTAAAGAATGTGCCTGCCAATGCAAGAGATGCAAGAGACACAGGTTCAATCCCTGGGTCAGGAAGATCGCCTGGAGGAGGGCATGGCAACCCACTCCAGTATTCTTGCCTGGAGAATCCCGTGGACGGAGGAGCCTGGAGGGCTACAGTCCATGGGGTCACAAAGAGTCGAACACGACTGAAGCCACTTAGCACACATGCACTCTACAAATGAATGCCAGGAGACAAGGAACAGTGCCTACCACAATGTCTGCTTTATAAAATTTTCTCAGTAATTATTAGAAATACAGATGATGGATGGGTGTGTGGATGGATGGATAGACAGATGGACAGGTGGATGATGGATGGGTGGATGGATAGGTAGGTGGATAGATGGATGGATGGATAGATAAGGGGGTGTGTGGATGGATGGGTGGGTAGATGGTTAGATAAACTGAAACAAGAGTTAGACTAATGTCAATTTTGAAGTTCCAAGAGTGTAGACTTTCTCCAGGCAGTTTTCCTTGCTCAGAGCTTAACACACATACAATAAAACTTTTAGGCTTTGTGATGACCGGGAAATCGGTGACCATTTTTGCAGGACTTGGTTTGGTCTTTCCTGTCTGTTCACTAGCCAGGGAAAAGGCTTATATCAAGAAGGATCTATAATATCTGCCATCAAATGGGTAATTTATTTTACCTACAAATTAAGCATTCTGCCAGGGCTATCAATCTAGGCTGAAGGCAGACAGTCCCCCACAGGGAGCAGAGCTACACTGATGCTCATCCGATGCAGCTGGATTTGCTAGGCTAAAAACATGTTTTCCGACGACAGCCTAAAATGACACCAGGCATCCAGAATGGAGACCACTGAAGCCACAATTTCCAGACCAGTATTATAGGTAATTGTAGTTCTCAAGGTTCTGCTCATCACAGAGACAAGAAAACATCATTACATCCACCAAGCAGCCGCATTCATGCTGTCTGGGTCTTAGAACTGCAGATCAAGGAGGCTGTTGAGCCAGGCTACAGTCACATGGCAGTTATGTACACTGCACTTTTTCCTATTCCAACTATAAGGCATAATAGGCTCTCTCAGGAAGCCTCAGCGTCTCCATCTACCCCTCCATCCCCAACCCCAGCCACGTCTGTAGTAACACAGTTACGATGCAATCTGTAGCCTTCCAGGCTTATTTCTTGCACACACATTTCTTTCTATTTTAAAAACAATATCCAACTATATATGTATAATCTACTAACTCATGCGTTTGCTCTCTGTCCCATGTTCCTGGCACAGAGCTCCTAAAACCCTTGGAACTTCCTGAGTAAGTGAAGTGAAGTCGCTCAGTCGTGTCCGACTCTTTGCGACCACATGGACTGTAGCCTACCAAGCTCCTCTGTCCATGGGATTTTCCAGGCAATAGTAGTGGAGTGGATTGCCATTTCCTTCTCCAGAGAATCTTCCTGACTCAGGGATCGAACCCGGGTCTCCCGCATTGTAGACAGACGCTTTACAGGGAAGTGAGCCACCAGGGAAGTCCTAAGTAAGAGGAGTCTTTTTTATTATTATTTTAAAATAGCCCTTTTTGATCATACCTGAGTTTATGCTAATCAGGTGATCAGGGTCTGGCCCCTACATAACCTCAGGATGGGGCTGGTCACTGGAAAGACCCAGCAACGAAAAGCTTGGAACTTTCAGCTCCACCCACTGACCTAGGGCAAGAGGGCAGGAGGACTGGAGAGTCAGCTTGGTAAGACTCTTGAGCAACGAGATGTGATGAGCTCCTGGGCTGGTGAGCACGTGGAGGTTCTGAGAGGGCACACCCAGAGAGGGCAGGGATGCTCTGCACTCCGTCCTGCATACACGCCCTCTGCATTTCTTCCATCTGTCCTGGGCTGCTGTTGAGTCGCTATCTCTGACTTTTTGCAGCCCCGTGAGCTGCAGCCCACCAGGTCCCTCTGTCATGAGAGTTTTCAGGCAAGAATACTGGAATGGTTGCCATTTCCTACTCCAGAGGATCTTCCTGAACCCATGTCTCCTGAGTCTCCTGCGTTGGCAGGCAGGTTCTTTACCACTGAGCCACCAGGCTGTACCCTTTATAATAAACCTGTAACTGCAAGTAAAGTGCCCTTCTGAACTCTGAGCCATTCTAGCAAACCACTGAACCAGAAAAGAGGGTCCTGGGACCCTCTGATTTGTCATCCAGAGGACAGGTGGCCCCTGCGTCTGGCACGTGAAGTGGGGGGCAGCGTGTGGGACTGAACGCTTTAACTTGCGGCATCTGACACTTAACACCAGAAAGTTAGTGCAGGGCTGCGTTAAATCACTGATACCCAGCTGGTGCTGCAGAACCGATTGGTGTTGGGAAACACCCAGAATATACCACTCAGCACCTTGCTTTCTCTGCTCAGTGCTTCTCATAAACAGCTTTCACGGGAAGGGCTCTGGACTGCACTTTACCCTTTCGGTGGGAAAGCAGGCACTCACCACAGCCCCTAGGCTCCTGGTTCTTCCAGCATGTCTCACCACCAGCTCCCAGGTGCGCTCCTGCAGCTCCTGCCCTCAGAGCTCTCTCCTGAGGCCTGCCCCATTCTCCCTGGAGGTATCAAGAACCAGGAGGGCCCACCGGATTAAGAAGGCCAGCACCAGGGCCTTAGAGAGCAGACATGGAGAACATAAGAGACTAGAGAACAGGCTTGTGTACTCAGCGGGAAAGGACAGGGTGGGACGAACTGAGAGAGTAATGCTGAAAGGTATATTACCATACATAAAACAGGTAGCTAGTGAGAAGCTGTTGTGTAACACAGGGAGCTCAGCCTGGTGCTCTGTGACAGCCTAGAGGGGTTGGATGGGCTGGGGTTGGGGAAGAGGTTCAAGAGAAAGAGGACGTATGTATGCTGTGCTGTGCTAAGTCGCTTCAGACTCTTTGTGACCCCATGGACTATAGCCCATCAGGCTCCCCTGTCCATTATATTCTCCAGGCCAGGTTACTGGAGTGGGCTGCCATGCCTGCCTCCAGGGGGTCTTCCTGACCCAGGGATTGCACCCACACCTCTTGCATCCCCCGCACTGGCAGGCCCTTTACCATTAGCACCATCTGGGAAGTCCCGGACATACAGCTGTCCCATACCTACAGCCGATTCATGTTGATGTATGGCAGAAACCAACACAAGCAATTATCATCCAATTAAAAATAGATTTTAAAAAAGAGGGCCCAGGGCCTGGCCTGCAGGTGGTACACTTTATACTCTGAGTTCCCCCATGGGGATGGGGCATGCACTGAGGCTTCATCTGAACTCACCCCCTGACCTGTAGTCTTCTCCCCTCACTCCCTGCTCCTGCCCCACTTTCATTTCCGCGACTTTCCTAGCAACACATCCCTGGTAAGTCACATCGCAGGTGTGTCTGAGTAAGATGACTCACCGTGCTTACTATTCCACGTATGGGTTATGCACTCGTCCACCCAGTCTCCTGTGAATGGGTTTTTGTGTGGTTCCTGACTTCACCTGTCCCAGACCATACCATACACACATCTGCACACCCATCCTACAACAGAGAGCTTCCTCGACCCCCGTTTCCCACCCCGAGTCTTAGGAGCTGGCCAGGTCAGTGGTCTGGCCTCCCGTCATCAGAGCCTGAAGGACCAGAGGGCCCGGGGAGGCACGCAGCCCTCCTAGGGCACCACAGCCCCGGGCACCCGCCACAGCCCCACTAGCTTCTCAGTCGTGCAGGAAAGCAGGCATGCCTGGTTTGTCTCCAAATCTTTTTCTTTCCCTGCCACCCTGTATTTATCAAGCACAATATTACATATTAAAGGAGAACAAATAAGAACTTTGTAGAATTCCACCAGGGCTTTGCTAAGGATGACATTTGGAAATGAGAACAATTTTCTGAAAAATGCCAGCCACGTTGGCACTGTACACACACATGGCCCCCACACCCCTGTGCTGGGTTTTTGGTTTTGGTTTTAGGGGGCTTTTTCATGTTACAACTGTGTCTGTCTTTGTATCTTATTTATTTCACTGTCAAGTGTATCATGGCGTAGGTACAGATCTTTTTTTTGTTGTTAATAATATACTAGGATTTGCTAAAACAAACAAACACACACACTAACATAGAAACCCTTTTGAGTTTGCCCTAGAATTAATGAGACTTAATTCAATTTCCGGGAAAAGAAAAAAAAACATGTATCTACAAAATAGAAACAGACTCACAGACACAGAGAATAGACCTGTAGTTGCCAAGAGAGATGGGGCTACTGAGGGGTGGGGTAGTGGAGGAGGATGGATCAGGAGCTGGGGATTAGCAGATGCAAGCTGTTATATGCAGAATGGATAAACAGCAAGGCCCGACTGCACAGCCCAGGGAACCACAGTCAATATCCTGTGATACACCATAATGGAAAGACCATAAAAAGGAAGGTATACATACGGATAACACAGTCACGTAGCTGTACAGCAGAGACTGGCACAATGTTGTAAATCAAGTATATGTCGATTTAAAAAACACATGGAAAGAAGGAGCCCACCGAGAAAACATAAGAGTCGTAAACACAGCAGCGAAGAAAGCATCACCAATATTAGCCACTGAGAAGACAGATGACTCAGCAAGCTTGTTTATTTTTCCTGGAGTTAAGTCAGGATCAGAGGACTCAGCCCACACAACTTCCGAACTGCTCAGCTCTCAGGTTCCTAAGTAATCAATGGTTATTATTACACACCCTCCCAGAGGCTGGGCCTCGTATTTCTAGATCAATGACTCAAGAGTCCTTTTGTCAGAGAAATTACAAGGTTTTACACCCCAGTGTCTAATCTCTTCCTAACACCTTGCTGTGCCATGTTCAGTGCTTCAGTCATGTCCAATGCTTGGTGACCCCATGGACTGTAGCCCGCCAGGCTCCTCTGTCCGTGGATTTCTCCAGGCAAGAATACTGGAGTGGGTTGCCATGCCCTCCTCCAGGGGATCTTCCTGACCCAGGGATTGAACCTGCATCTCCTCTGTCTCCTGCATTGGCAGGCGAGTTCTTTATCACTAGCGCCATCTGGGAAGCCCCTCCTAACACCTTGCTGCTGCTGCTGCTGCTAAGTCGCTTCAGTCGTGTCCGACTCTGTGCGACCCCATAGACGGCAGCCCAACAGGCTCCTCCGCCCCTGGGATTCTCCAGGCAAGAATACTGGAGTGGGTTGCATTTCCTTCTCCAATGAATGAAAGTGAAAAGTGAAAGTGAAGTCGCTTCAGTCGTGTCTGACTCTTAGCGACCCCATGGACTGCAGCCTACCAGGCTCCTCCATCCATGGGATTCTCCAGGCAAGAATACTGGAGTGGGATGCCATTTCCTTCTCCATCATAACACCTTGGACGGTCCCAAATTTTAAAAAAAAGATGAAATCTTGATGCTGGAGAGGCTTCATTTATCAATGCTACTCTGAAATTTTCACAAGGAAAAGGCTCCAAGTGGGTTGAAAATATCATTTTGAAATGAACAGCGAGGACATGGAAATCTATTTGAAACTCTCTTGTTTAAGAAACCTCTAAAAATGAGCCAAACTATCTTATTCTCTGGGGAAATCACTGGAATAGACACTTCCTCCACACTGTTCTCTTGATAACAGAACCTAAGGGAGGAATCTTTGGATTCCTTCTTGATTCTCTCCTCGTGGGCAGACGTTTGATCTCTCAGTGTCTGAAAGGCCCCCTCTCATCTCTGGCTGTGTATTTCCACTCACGGAATAGTTCCAAGTGACATTTCATTCTGATGATAAATCTCCAACACGTTAAGTATACCTGCTAGTAGCCCCACCTCTTTCTTGAAGCTTTCGAGACAACTAATAAGGTCAGTCCACTTAAAACCCCGATGGCAGTGCAGGAGCCACAGGGGACGTGGGTTCGATCCCTGGGTCGGGAAGATCCCCTGGAGAAGAAAATGGCAACCCACTCCAGTATTCTTGCCTCGAAAATTCCATGGACAGAGGAGCCTGGAAGGCTACAGTCCATGAGATTGCAAAGAGTCAGACATGACTGAGCACACACACACACCACTTAAAACACACAACCCCCATGTGAATAGAAGTGTTGTGGCTGCCATCTCTGAGTTGTGTGATAGAATTGGAGAAGGCATTGAACACATAATCGCATTTCACAACCCTAGGATGAGAGAGGTCCAACCATAACCGTCTCCTCTGTGTGTTTCAGTCACATCCAGCAAAGACTCTTTTTTTTTTTTTTTTTTTCCATAAAACAAGCTGACTCACCTAGACCTCTCACCATCTCCTGCTGACGCACCCCTTCCCATTCTGGAAAAAAAAAAAAAAGATCTCAATTAGTCTCTGGGAATTTACATCCTCTGGTGGGAGGTATACCTTCCAGGCCAAACCATCCACAAAGAGGAAATGCTTTTTCCGGAGAGCATCTCAGTACTGATGCTTTAAGAACAAAAGACAAAGTTAAGTTCTGAGCGCACAGGCGCTCAAGTCTCAGAGAGGGGAGGGACTCAGACTAAGAAGCGGGTGAGGCAAGTGGAATGACAATGTGTCGGAGTCTAGGTGATTCATCCCAAACCTTCCATCAGTGGCCGAGTCAGAGGTTGCAGCCAGTTCTCCCAAATCCTGGCCTGGGCTCTCTTTCCACCAAAATGTATTGCTAATGTTATTAGAAACAAAGAACACGGGAGGGGACAGAAGGTACGCATCAAGGCTCCCATCACCTGCCAGTTACTTTTTAAATAATAATAATCATTGTTATTAATATCACAGAATGTTATTTCTGAAGACGCAACTGTATCACTTCCCCAGCAGTTTCATCATCATGTGCCCCCCAGGCCACCCCTCTGGGCCTACGACTCAGAGCATCACCAGCCAGACAAAGCTCAGAATCCTTAGCCTTTGCCTCCTGGAGTCCACACCTCCCAGGTGGCTCTCCACAAGGCCTGTTCATCCACCACCACCACTTACTTGACCTGGCCCAGATCTGTGTACTCAACAAAAACTAAGCCAAAAAAGTACTCTAGGTCTGCAAGCTTACACAGTCAGATAAGGGAGACACGTGCTGAAATTATCCAGAATATAGACATAGATATATAGATAAATATAAATAGATTGCATTTTTGCATTAAAATTGATTTAAGAAAGAGAGGTTGAGTAAATTGTATTTCATTTGTATGTGGGTCAGAAAGAAACAGAAATAGATGTAAACCCTCAACGTAACACTGGATGTGTAGCCCAAACAGTATAAAATGCCAGGTTAATGGAAAACAATCATTTTCAATCGGTCTGCATTGACACCAAAGGCATGGACGTGAAGAACTGAAACTTACATTTTACACAGCTATCACTGATCTGAAAGTGCCAGGTGACCCCAGAGCTAGGAAACCTTCTCTAGAGGGCCAACCTTTGTCTCAGGTCATCTTTAGCAACTGCTTCAAGGAGCCGCAGCAGTGAAGGAGTCTAAGCCCCAGTCCAGCTCCAGGTGCCGGCTGTGGGTACCAGCCCTGAGGCTGGGTGCTGGGCGCCCTCTCCACACACCTACCATGCCAGCCTGGGGGCTTGAACGGGGTGACCCAGGGTCCCTCCCAGCAATTCCACTCTTGAACTCCTAAATAGCAGGGAGCACACTGTAGATGGATTTGCTTGCGTGGATAGCAGAAGAGGATGGAGCCACCTGCGAGTGTGTGAACTAAGATGCTCTGTTCCTCGTCTCGCCTGAAGCATCACCTTTCCAGGCTGACTGCCCCAAGGCTGTGGGCCTTCTCTGCCTCGATGGCGCCCCGACTGCTCTCCTGCTCCCTGGACCCCCGGCGCCTGACTGGGGCAGCCTTTTCAGTCCCTTCTCTATGCCAGCGACCGAGGTGGGAAGACAGGCTGGGACCTGGGGCCCTCGGAGGCAGGGCTGCCGTGCCTGCACCTGGACACAACTTTCCTCAAGCAACAAAATATGAAAAAAAAAAAAACCAAAAACCCGTAGGGGACTAAAAATAACTGTGTACATGCACGGTTGGGGCAAATTCTGGACCAAAAGATACAAAGACCAAAAAACCCAGCTTCCACTTTTGAAGGGTCTGGAACAAAAACGGGGTTGGGAGCAAAAGCAGGGTACTGAGCGCCCCCTGCACTCGGCACTACAAAAGGGTGGGCAGGTTACCTAAGCCACCCTCCAGCCAGACCCCTAGACACACCCCTACCCTCACCCCATGGAAGGAACAAGCTTGCCCCCTCACCACAGCGGAGGCCCCAGTGAAGCCTTGCCTGGATTTCTTGTCTGGCCTCTGATCATTATCCATTATTCAGGGAAGGCTGAGAACCCTGGCTGGTGACAGTAGAAGGATGTTGGAAGCAAGGCTGGGGGAGCTTTTTCTGAGCTAAAAAATCCTGTCACAGAACTCGCTGTCACCCTGGCCTGGAACAAGTTCGTGCCCCCGAGGGGACCACATCCTGCCACCCACAGCCTTCCACCTCCACGCAGCTCAGAGGGCGACCTCACCGGGTAGGCAATTCGCCTCAGGGCTTTGCCCAGTTAGTTAAATTTGCTGCTACCAATTTAGATTTGTGGAAGAGAGGATAACATTTTTTTTTAACCCTGCAATAAGCAAGCAAGCTGTAGGAGAAGACGCGCACACACAGGATGAAAAGGAAAAGTCAACTCTTCTAAAGATGTTACAATTTTTAATTATGTATGTAATAGAAGTAATTGTTCTCATTGTAAAAGATTCAAACATAGAAGTTTACAGAGTAAATTGTAAAGGTCCTGCTTTATCATTCCCACCCATTCTAACTACCACTACTATCCATTTGATATGTATCATTCAAGTCTATTTCTATGTATTGGCATATAATATACATATAAATTTATACATTTTATATAATTGCTATATAGTTGTATTATTAAATCATGTTTGTATATTTTATATGATAATTTATAATGATATTAAGTTATAATTATATTGATTAAATATAAATGATATATAATTAACATAAACTATATATTGTTGCATTATATAAAATATTTTATATATTATATACAATTTATTATGATGACATAAGTGATACCATACTACTACTAGTAAGTATTAGAGATATTTTCAAAACTGTATGTTTATCTCATTATTTTTGATTGTAGCACAGTTTTCCATAGTATGATCATATCATTTTTTAACCAATTCCATATTGATGGCCATTTAAGTTGTTTCAGATATTTTATAATCATATATCCATGCATATGGGTATATGACATATATCATTCCTTAAGATAAGACATTCCTATCATTTTTAAATTTATCCATGTTATAAATAACTTTCTGTACAAGTATTTGCATTTATGTCTTAGGACAGATTTCTAGAAGCTGAATCACTGAATTGAAGACAAACTTTTAAAACAAAAGTTTTACATGCTTAATTATCCAACTATCAGTCAGAAAGTAAACCGTACTCTTGCTCACACCACCACACATACACACACACACAATATTGACCGAGGACGTTCTGGGTGTCTGTTATCAACCATACCATGTTTTAACATGAGTTTTCAAAGCCATCTCATTCATTCTCGTAAAACAAAGCTGAGTTTAGGAGTGCCAAGAGTATATCCTTCAAATACACCAGGACAGCAGCTTAAGCCAAAGAGAACAGACTCTATACTAGCCACACAGCAGAAGGAGGAGCTCCCCACAGCCAAATAACACGGAAGACACAGACCGAAGGCTCAGGTGTTGGAGTGAGACACAGATTTGAATCTGTCTCTACAACGTGAAGCCTGTTCTCTCGTGACACCTGTTTTCAGCTTGTGTTCCCTTCTCGCCATAGCCTCCCCTTGCCTCCATCTCCTCCTCAACCCCAGTCACTTCGCCTCTGCCCTCAGACCAACCTTCCCCTCCACCAGGCCACACCCCTCCCTTCTAAGGCTTCCAGGTCTGCATCCCACTGGAGCACAGAGGCTTGTAACAGACCATCACACTTACCCACAACACCGGAAAAAGGAGAAAAACAAAAGCTAAATAGCAAAGACATATTTTTAAAAAGCTCTGGGCCAGGGCTTGCCTGGCGGCTCAGTCGTAAAGAATTTGCCTGCCAGTGCAGGAGGCAAGGGTTTGATCCCTGGACTGGGAAGATCCCACAAGCCACAGAGCAGCGAAGCCCACACCTGTGCTCTAGAGCCCCGGAGCCGCAGCTACTGAAGCTGGAGAGCCACAGGGCCCACGCTCCACAACGAGAAGCCCCCACAGTGAGAAGCCCTTGTGCTGCAGCTAGGGAAGAGCCTGAACAGCAATGGAGACCCAGCACAGCCAAGAAAAAGCGAATAAATAAAGTTATGAGAAAAAAGATATTGGCCAGCAGAAACCAACACAGGGTGCTAAAGCAATTACCTGTTTATTAAAAATTAAAATTATAAGAGTAATAAAAAAGCCATTGGGAACCACAGATTCAAAAAAAAGTCTAAAGGCACTAAACTGTACAGAGAGCCAGGGGCTCTTCTCCGTGGTCACAGATGGCACTTTGTTCCGGAGGTGATGGCTGGGTCGGGAAAGGTGGGAGGGTGAATCTGAGGGACGGGAGGTGATGGATAATCCCTCTGAGGACTACATGAGATCACAGATATAAATGCACTGGTTCCCTCCCATCCCAGCCCTTGACCCTGGACACCCGAGGTATACTAACATCCCTTCTAACTTTTGCAGTGAGAGCTAGAAAAAATAGTTTAGGTTATTCTAGTTGAAGGCTCTCAATTTTGGCTGCATGTTAGAATCACCAGGAAATTTTTAAAAATACATCCATGGTGGGGGTGGCGGGGAGGGGAGGGCAAGAGGATGTCCGGACCAAGTAAAACAACAGCTCTGTGGCAAGACCCAGACCACAGTGCTTCCTAAACTTCACCAGGTGAGTCTGGGGTGCTGCCAATGTTAAGAAGCGCTGGTTTAATTCCACCTGTTCCTTTCATCCCTTAGACTTTAGATTTTCACATGTTAAACTATTTTATCTCCTCCGCACTGCTGAGGGCTCAGGCCACTTCTCAGCCCCCTTTCTGTCTTTACAGCGTCCAGGGACTGCCTTGGTGGTCCAGTGGTAACGACTCCCCACTTCCCCTGCAGGGGACACAGGTTCAATCCCTGGGTGAGGAACTAAGGGCCAATATGCAAAAAGAAAAGGTTCAGTGAAAAGCATCCACCAAAGCGCTCTGCGTGCAGTAGGTATTCCATAAACATTCTCAAAGTGATAGATTAAATAGACACCCATGAGAGTTAATCTTTAGGCACTTAACATAGGGAAAAAATTGCACTTCTTTAAAAAAAAAAGTCAGAAAGAGAAAGACCAACACTGTATATTAATGCATATCTATGACATTTAGAAAAACAGTACCAGTGATCCTACATGCAGAGCAGCCAAGGAGGCCCGAGGTAAAGAAGAGACTTTTGGACTCAGCAGAAGAAGGCGAGTGTGGGATGCTTTGAGAGAACACCACTGAAACATGTGTACGTGTGTGTTACCATATGCAAAATAGATAACCAGTGCAAAGTCCATGTGTGAAGCACGGCACTCAAAGCCGGCGCGCTAGGACAACCCAGAGGGATAGGGTGGGGAGGGAGGTGGGAGGGGCATTCAGGATTGGCTTGGGGGGGGGGGAGGGACACATGTATACCTGGGGCTGATTCATGTTTATGTATGGCAAAGACCATCACAGTATTGTAATTATTCCCCAAAAAATAAATAAAGCAATATATAAATATAAAAAAACACACTTTTAAAATATTCATTTATTTGGCTGTGTCAGGTCTTGTGGGATGCAGAATCTTTCATCACAGCATTTGAACTCTTAGTTGCAGTATGTGGGATCTAGTGTTCTGACCAGGGATCGAACTGGGGTACCCTGCATTGGGAGTGTGGAGTCTTAGCCACTGAACCACCAGGGAAGCCCCCAAGTGCGTTTCTTACAGCTTCAAATTGAACACTTCAAATATAGGAGAGGGAGAAAGACATTTCCAAGACATAAAAATTCACAGCAGCCCAGGAAAGTGGAAGTGGATACATTTCCAGGGAAATCCCCTTAGTAAAAATGAAAGAAAAAGTTGGTTTTCCCACCCCAAAAGATTGCTTCCACAGTTTCTTCTCTTTCTGGAAACTGACTTTTGTTTAATCAAGTTGGATCCAGCAAAAAACTAAGACATTGACCACCTGGTAACCACAATCAGCTGGTTTGACGCCCCCTCTAGCTGTAACCATCTGTGTAATTCAGGGCAAATTATTTAACCTTTGAGCCAGAGTTTTCTCATGTTAAAAGAGAAACGGAAGCATATTAAACTTTTAAGTTTATTTGAGCAAAACTTCATTTGAATCGGGGTAGAGCTAATTTAGCGGAAAGAAAGTTGCCCAAAGAAGCTGTGCAAAATGAAAGATTATAGCCAGAAGGGAGCAGAGACAAGGAAGTTATTCGAGGCAAAAAAATTGGGCTGGTTATTGCAAGGCTTCTTCCCTGTGAGGGACACAGGGGTCTATCAGGAGGTGACCTAACCAGAGCCGATAAGGTGTTTCCTGACTAACTGGTTTAAGACTCCATTTCTGGGAGGGCTGAAACTGTGATTAAGTTTGGGTTTGGTGCTGTGGGGCTTAGCATAAATGATTCTATTTTGGACCTGTTGCTTTGTTTTTAACAATATAAAGTGAGAAATAAAACCCCCAAAGAGCCAGCTTGTAAAGTTGTGGGGAAGATTCAACGCAATGTTCCAAATCTAAACATCTAGCCGTAGTGGGCATTCAAGTATTACTTCTTTGTATTCTTGGGGACCATAGCATATTACATGTCTTAAAGGTCAGTAGAGTCAAAGCTATGGTTTTTCCAGTAGTCATGTACGGATGGATGTGAGAGCTGGACCATAAAGAAGATTGAGCTCCGAAGAACTGATGCTTTTGAACTCTGGTGCTGGAGAAGACTGTTGAGAGTCCAGTCAATACTAAAGGAAATCAACCCTGAATATTCATTGGAAAGGCTGATGCTAAAGCTGAAGCTCCAAAACTTTGGCCACGAAAAGCTGCAAAGAGCTGACTCATTGGAAAAACCCCTGGTCCTGGGAGAGGCTGAGGCAAGATAAGGTGGTGATAGAGGATGAGATGGTTGGATGGCATCACTGACTCAATGGGCACGAGTTTGAGCAAGCTCCGGGAGATAGTCGAGAACAGGGAAGCCTGGTGTGCTGCAAGTTCATGTACGGGATCGCAAAGAGTCTGGCACGACCTAGCAACTGAAAAACAACAATATGTTATTAATATTATGAATTATATATATATTATTATACATCTTTAGATAGCCTCTGGTAAGAAAATCAAGTTAAACCCTTGCCTCTAGTTTTGATTCCTGGAACCATCCAAAGACAAACCTGGTCCCCAAAAGAGCTGGGCGATCCTTGCCATCAGGACTAGAGGGTTGAGTTAGGACGGGTCTGGAAGATGACACGTCACAGCAGGGGAGCCACAGACTGGACTGGCCAGGGGGAAGAAAAATGGATTTTTCCGTTACTAAAGCGAGAGCTGAACTCTTGAACCAACCGGATGTGTTTTCCTGTGTTTGGCCTTCCCCCAGACTCTCCAAAAGCAGTGGGTGGATGGATGTCTCTGCCGATTTCCTCCAGTTGTTTTCACAGACCTACACTTTGAGAGGCTGATTGTTGAGTCCTCATCTTTCTTCCCCACAAGAAGAGGGCTTTGTTCAGCGATTAAGTCAGGCTGAGAGGCAAAGCCTTCTTATTTTAGATCAAAGTTTGGGCCCCCAAGTAAAACAGCTCTCACTTCCTTTTCATTTAACTGACAATGTTTTCTCCCTTAGAGACTGAACTGGAGATTTCCATCAGACAGAAAGTCCCCACCATGGCTTGTAGAGATGTCAAAATACCAGGAAGTGACACCCCAGCTGCTTCCCAGGTGGCAGCATCTTCCTGCCAGTGCAAGAGACACAGGTTCAGTCCCTGGGTCTGGAAGATCCCCTGGAGAAGGGCATGGCTACTCACTCCAGTATTCTTGCCTAGAAAATTCCATGGACAGAGGAGACTGGTGGGCTACAGTCCATGGGGCCACAAAGAGTTGGATAAGGCTGAATGCACACACACTCTCTGAGACCCCAGCTAGCAGAGGAGAGCATGAAGACACTCATTTGGGCATTTCATTTCTACTTCCAATGAAGGAACACAAGCAAAGATCACCTTTGGTTCACCTACTCGATGGCATCAGCTCTCCTCCTTCCTTTGTTTTAGGGCAGATTGCATTTCAGACTCGGGGCGGGCAGTAGCCCTGCCAGCAGGCGGGTTCTGTGTGCTCATTGTCACCATCTCTGGAGGTTTCCTCGGTGCCTCGCTTGGCAATACTGATGGGTTTTTCTGTGAAGTTCCAGAGCCGTCGAGAACTTCCCTCTGTCCCTGTCTAAAATGATTGCCTGCTCTGAGAGCCAAGGATTGTGCTCTGTGGCTTTGATCTTAGTATAAACGTCTTCAGTCCTTTCCTCGGGAATTACTGCCTGAGTTTCTTAGTACGAGTTTCACGGCAAAATCACCCCTAAAACGAGAGGTTCTACAGACCTCGAGTCCATCAAAAAGCGACTCAGGAGAGCTCTGGGGCTGAGGGAAGGACGCAGAAGGCTCAGGGACCCAGGCAGCATCTTTGAGAAGAGGGAAGAGGGTCAGTTTGCAGAAAATGAAGGAAGGTGTCTTCTCAGCCATTAGTAGTAGAGGGGAGCAGCTGTACCTGGCAGTTCAGAACTTTTTTCTGAATGCCACACAGAAAATTCTGAAAATTCCTGGGGTACTGTTTTCTCTCTCCTCCTTTCCAGGAAAGTAACTTTCACTGGAAAAACAGCTGGATCAGGAGTCAAGTTATTTCAGTCCCAGCTACTATTATGCCTGCAATTGTTTCCCCTTTGTGAGCCCCCGTATCCTCACCTGTAATACGTTAGGGTTGAACTGGAGGATCTTGAAGGGGGCCTCCCTGGTCGCTCAGTGGTAAAGACAGCTTCGTTCCCAATGTGAGGAAGATCCCCTGGAGGAGAGTATGGCAACCTACTTCTGTATCCTTGCCTGGGAAATCCCATGGACAGACAAGCCTGGCAGGCTACAGTCCATGGGTTCACAAAGAGTCAGACTTGACTGAAGCTTTCAAAACAGAGAAAGAAAATCACTTAAGTAATTTTTATAAAATGAGTATAAGTCAGAGTCAAAATCAGAAAAGAACAGTATAAGAAACAACTATTATAAGCCAATTTCACTTCTTTGGATGTGGACTATTTGTAAAGTCTTCATTGAATTTATTACAAAATTGCTTCTGTTCTATGTGTTGGTTTTTTGGCCATGAGGCATATGGAAACTTAGCTCCCCAACCAGGGATCGAACCTGCACCCCTGCATTGGAAGGAGAAGCGTCAACCACTGGACCTCCAGGGAAGTTCCCAATCTCACTTTTAATTTACTGTGAGGCTAGAATAAAAAGGCTTGGTTTTGGTTTCAAGACTGCCGAGAATGATGGCTGAAATCTAATTCCTGGTGACTTTCATTTCAGGCTGAATCAATAAACAAAGAAAACTCAAAATATATGCGATAAAGACACAAGCCAGAAACTGGGTGAAGCTTCCCAACTCCTGCTGAGTTTCTCGGAGACATGCTTCCTAAGTTGTGTTTTCTTTTTTTTCCCCCAAGTTTTGTTTTCTCTGAAGAGAGGGCAGGATGAGAAGCCTACCGCATCAAAGAGTTCAAGTCACCAGCTTTCTTCCATTTATGCTTTAGAAAAGGGACAGGGGCCATAGCATTATCCGAGTGTCTCTCCACTGCTATACAAAGCAATTCCTTTTTCCACTGTGATGACCACAGTTTTGTGTCATTGAAACACTATGTTTTCACTGCATTACTGGGTCTAGAGTAGGCTTGGCTACAGTCTACAGCAAATATACAAAAAGCTTCTAAAAATGTCTACCTGCACGTTGAAATCTACAATATATCTTGAGACATTATTGACCGGGGGATATTTGCAGAAACTAAGGCCTGTAGCTGGTGATTTGTTACACAAGTGAATATTGAAATGTCACCCGTCAATAAGGTTCCAGTAACAAAAGACGTGTTAAAACGTCTCAGCTCAATAAGCTGTTAAAAGTAAATAATGACCAGGTTGGGTATATCTTAGAAAAGGAGGGGTGAAATAAGATTGAAAGCTCCCATAATGTAATTTAACACATCAATAGATTAAAGGCCAAAAATTAGAATCTTTGTACATGCAAAAACAAACAAAAAAAAACCCACATTCTCTTTAATCAACTCCAATTTACAATTTAACATTAAAAAACTTACCAAATCAGAAAAAAAAATTACTTGTCCAGATGTACTCTGCTTGCTGTAGAACTAACCTATTCCTGTGTAAGAAAGCCCAGAGTCTGGACTGGGCTTAGGTCTCTCTGACCCAGAGCCTCCAACCGAACACATCTTTGGGAGGCTCTGTGCCCAGACCTGATCTGAACTGGAATATGGTTAGTGTCTTCCTAAAATGGGCTTCCTCGGTGGCTCGGATGGTAAAGAATCTGCCTGCAATGGGGGAGACCTGGGTTTGATCCATGGGTCAGGAAGATGACCATTCCCAGTAAACAATGGCTACCTACTTCAGTATTCTTGCCTGGAGAATCCCATGGACAGAGGAACCTAATGGGCTACAGTCCACAGGGTTGCAAAGGGTTGGACATGACTGAGGAGCTAACACACTCCCTAAAACACTGAGCAACCACATTGCTCCAGAGAGATCAGCATCTCTCCAGAAAATCCCTCTCTCTTGACCAAGTTCGTCTTCTCTGGCTGGTGGTGGTCAGACTCCCTTGGAGAGCAGAGGGTTTGATCTGCACTAGAGCACTTGATCAGAGAAGGCAATGGCACCCCACTCCAGTACTCTTGCCTGGAAAGTCCCATGGATGGAGGAGCCTGGTAGGCTGCAGTCCATGGGGTCGTGAAGAGTCAGACACAACTGAGTGACTACACTTTTCACTTTCATGCATTGGAGAAGGAAATGGCAACCCACTCCAGTGTTCTTACCTGGAGAATCTCAGGGACGGGGGCGCCTGTTGGGCTGCCATCTATGGGGTCGCACAGAGTCGGACACAACTGAGCGACTTCACCTTCACTTTTCACTTTCACGCATTGGAGAAGGAAATGGCAACCCATTCCAGCGTTCTTGCCTGGAGAATCCCAGGGATGGGGGAGCCTCTTGGGCTGCCGTCTATGGGGTCGCACAGAGTCGGACACGACTGAAGCGACTTTGCAGCAGCAGCAGCAGCCGAGCACTTGATCCACACTCCGTGTGTGTGCCTTCTTATCCTGGTGAGTAGTGGGTGTCATGCCTTCATTTGGCACCTGCGGGCCCAGAATGTCCCCGACAGCTGAGTCAACAAGGCCACGATGTCCCCTCAATGGGCTGAGAAAACAAAGAGCTAATGTGTTTAACTCCAAAGCCTTGGAGTTACAAAATAACAAATCACAATCTGTCTCACATGCTCTTTTCCACTCCATCATGGGGAGATGGAAAGTGCATTAGAGGAAGAGAACAGGCTCCAGTAAGAACAGTCCCGGGCCCCCAGGGAGCAGCCGAGGCAGACGTCTGCTTTGGGTGACAGCTCAGACAGATAGGCAGATCCGAGGGACTGCACCCAGAGGCTGGTCGGGCAGACGCTGTGTCCTTGCTCCCTCTCAGGGTGAAGGGGGGCTTGTCTGAAGTTGCCACCGCATGTTCACTTCTCCTTCCGTATTTCTCCCTCCATCCCTGCCATTCCTCACCAACCTCATCTGCTCAGATGTTCCAGGATTTAATAACAAAGTAAACAGTCTTAGATGGAATTACGCTCACATCTCAGCACTGGACCAAAGATGTGTTTGTTGTCCTGGGACCAACTGCTGCTCCACTTCCAGTCATGGCAGCGTGGTTTGTAAAGGAATCTTTTTCTTTCTTTAATGAAACAGTGAAGCTCCTGCCTGCTTCTCTATGCTCCCACCTCGGGCATCTTGGGCCTCAGGATCTGGGCATCCCCAGTGAATGGATTAGATCTCTGGCTCGGAAAGGGTGATGCCAAGTCTTAAAACAATTTCTGTCTCTAATACTTAGAACAGTGACTTGCATATAACCTGTCTTCAGCAGATACTTGTTGGGACATGGAGCTCTGTTCCATGCTGTATGGCAGCCTAGTATGGGGGAGAATGGATACATGGATACCTACGGCTGAGTCCCTTTGCTGTTCACTTGAAAGTGTTACATTGTTAAATCAGCCATACCCTGATACAAAATAAAAAGTTTTTTTAAAAAATAGATACTTGTTGAGGGGGTAGGGTAAGCCTCTTGCAAGTGATATGTGAAAGCTTCACATTCTGATGAATGAACCCCTCAAACTGCCCAGTAACTGAATCTGCTGGGGGAACAAAAAGAGACAAAGGGATAAATTGAGAGCTTGAGATGAATGGATACGCACTACTGTTTATGAAATAGATAAACAAGCTCCTGCTACATAGCACAGGGAACTATTTCAATACCATGTAATGACCTATAATGAAAAAGAATCTGGAAAAGAATCGATATATGTGTATATGTATAACTTATATGTGTATAACTTAATGTGTATATGTATATGTATAACTGAATCCCTCCGCTGTATACCTGAAACTAACAACACTGTAAATCAACTATACTTCAACTTTTTAAAAAAGAAAACAAACCCTGTTTTCAGAGCATTACAGTGAGATTGCTCTCATCCTGCCTGCTCCATCCAGACACCAGGAAGAAGTCATCCAGAGCAGTTACAGCACACGAGTGAACCATGATGGTGATGCTGACCTTCGGGTTGCCATGGAAACTGAGGTCACCACCTCCATCCCTGGCAGGATTATCAAGTACCAAACATTCTGGGTAGCAGAAGGCAAATTGTTCTCAGAAATCAAAGAACTGCAGAGCAAGTAAGAAACTCAAAAACTTATCTGCAGAGGAATATCCGTGAGTCCGTAGTGATATAAATAGATGCTTGAATAAGTAAATGAATGGGGAGAAGTGACTAATTCTCCTTACAGGAGAATCACAAACAACAATTATCAAAGAAAGGAAGGAAATAGAAAGTTGCCATTAGACATCACAGTAATAACAACTGCAAGGAAAATACATGAATGGATGCCAAAGCCCAGGAGTGAAACTTTAAGAAGAAACAGGGCATTTTGTTGTTATTGTTCAGTACTCAGTCATGTCTGACTCTGTGTGACCCCATGGATTTCAGCAGGCCAGACTTCCCTGTCCTTCACTATCTCCCGAGGTTTGCTCCAGAGCGAAAACTGCAACCACAGAAATGAGTTATTTGTATATCCTCAAAATGTCTCCCCTCCAAACCTTGATCAATTTCTGTGGTGATTTTAACACATGCCCACAAATTCTTTAACACTCCTCCCTTCAGAGATCGAGATGACTCTCCTCTTCTGAATGGGAGCTGGACTATGGCTCATTTCCAAAGAACTATAAATTGAAAGGGAAAAAATACCAACCTGACAACGGTTAGAACCAGCAGACACCACCCTCACCAAATGACTGGTTACCACCACCACCAGCAAGTCGTGTTGTTACTTTGTCCCTCAAAATGGTGTGATGAGAAAGTCACTTGCCCCCAAATGCATTATCTTCGTCCCATCATGAGAAAACCTAAGACAAAATCAAATCAGGAGCCTTTTACAGGATACCAGACTAGCACTCTCCAAAAGTATCAAAGTCATTTTTTTCAAAAAAAAAAAAAGGACTGAGAAACTCACAGATTGAAGGAGGTTTAATGCCATGTGAGATCCTGAATGGGATTCTGGAACTGAAAGTGGATATTAATGGAAAAACTTGGGAAATTCAAATAAAATCTACAGTTTTATTGATGGCATTATACTAATGTTAATTCTTAGTTTCTTTTTTTAATAATAACTTTATTGAGATGCAATTCACATGCCATAAAGTTCACTCCTGTACAGTATACAATTCTCTAGTTTTTTTGTATAGTGCAGAGTGGTACAGAGACCTTCCCTAGTGGTTGATGAGTATATTGTGTTTTTATAAGATGTTGACATTAGGGGAAGCTGGGTAAAGGGCAGATGGGAACTCTCTGTGCTATTTCTGCAACTCTTCTGTAAATCTAAAAATATTCAAAAGTGAAAAGTGTTTGTGACGCTATCTAGTCTACTCCCTTCGTTTTATAGGTAAGAAATCTAGGGATGCTAATGAGCCAATGTTCAGTATCCTCACACCCGGCATATGCTAAGTCATGATAATCGGCCCTTTAATTACACGGACTTGACCCTAATGGCCATAAAACCCAGATATCCTAGCCATCTAGTCCTGGGCAAGTCCCTATAGACACTGACTCTATAAAGTAAAGATGATGTTAAGTTTTGCTTTTAAAAGATAAAACAGAAACATATAAAGTAAAAATAGGAAGCTGTTCCATTCCTTTCACTAACCACCAAATTTAGCCTTTCCCTATCCATATTTGTTGAGGCAAGGAATATGACTTTATTCTGAGAGCCTGCTGACCAAAAAGATAGCAGACTGACGTCTCAAAATAAGCATCTTGTCAGAGTCTATATCCCAGGTTCTGTTACAGAACAGAGATGGGGGAGGTGAGGAAACAAAATAAGACCATCAATCTTGCAGATATCACCAAAACGGCAAGTCTCTGGCAGGGGGATGTGTTAATTTCTTCCTTCCTGCCACCCACAGGTGGACAGGGTCCTGAACAAACGTGCTTTAGTCAGGCAGAGGCCGCAGAATTCTCTGAGGCAGGCCTTCACGTATGATTATGATAACAAAAGTAACAGAAAGCGAGTCAAGGAAAGTTCCAGCATGGAGTCAGAATTGGCTTTTCTCTGCTGTAACATATTTAGTGAAAAAGAAAGGTTAACATGGCTGAAATCTAATCTGCCTGGTGGCTGGCATGTCATTCTAATTTTAACTACAAGGAGGTAGACATAACTATGCATTTGAAGATAAAAGGAGGATTGGTGGCAATCAGAATAAACATTTCATGATACAGTTTGATAGAACAGTGTGGCAAAGAAGGAGCAACTCTGACTCCATGTTGGAACTGTTTCTTTGGCTTGATTTCCATTGCCTCGTCTCTGAGTCACTGGCCTGGCATGTGGCAAGCAGAGTGAGCTCAGACTCAATAACTGTTGGTTTCAACCTTCTAATTAAAAGACACAAGATTTTTTAAAGAATTCAGGAAATTCTTCATGAAGAAACTCTTTCCCGTCCTTTACGTTTCCACGCTGCTGTTCTCACAGCTTCTGCTCTGTCTGAAGCACTGAAAAGAATTTTTCTTCTTAATCCTTGTTAGACTGCTGATTTCAAGAGGGGAAAAAGAGCAACTCCTTAGACATCTCCCGATTTTGACATTATAGTAAAAATTGTTGGGATTCTTAGACCTTGACACTTCTGAAGATAAAATAAACATGCCATCTTCTATTTTATTTGGCTCAAT
The DNA here is from genome assembly GCF_042477335.2 of Ovis canadensis. NCBI lineage: Eukaryota > Metazoa > Chordata > Mammalia > Artiodactyla > Bovidae > Ovis > Ovis canadensis. The sequence goes on along the minus strand of NC_091257.1, from coordinate 26,374,455 downwards.
AAAATTGTTCAGAATATCAAAAGTGGTAAAGACAATGCAAAATTTAATGTTTTTATATTGATGTTGGATATTTAACATTTTGGAGAGTAACTGCCCCTGACTGCAACTCAAGGAAATACTGTTTTGCTAGTAATGTAATCAGTTTTTGTTTAATGACATCAGCAAAGATGTGTTTATTATTTAAAAAAAAAAACCACATGAAAACATATAATCTTTTACCTTTTTCTTTGAAAATAACTTCAAAAGTACAGAAAAGTTGCAAAAATAAGAATAGAACCGAAAAGACTATGTAACTTTTACCTAGGTCTCCTTTTTGCCAACATTTTATCCCATTTGCTTTATCATTCATTCTCACTCTCTCCAGGTAAATTTTCACTCAGCCATTTTTACAGTAAATCATAGGTATGTTGATATCACCCCCCTGAAACCAGTAGTATAAGAGATGAGGTAGAAATTTCATATGTGGAAACTTTTTCCAGTGTTTTCTACAAATTGTTTTAGCCCTAGAAAGCATTTCTGCTATGTTTTAAAGAATATTTATGACAACCTATATTGCTGCTCTCACTTTTTAAAGGCATTTTTCTCTCCAGATGGAGAATATTGAGAATAATTGAAAATAATTGCTTATGTTTACATTTTTTAATGTTAAGTACTCAGTATGTCTTACTGATAGTCTTTACTTTGCACACAACGGACTGTCTTTCAAGAGGGCTGTATCCTTGGATCGCTGTTGCTGTTGTTTAGTCACTAAGTCATGTCTGAGTTTTTGTGACCCCGTGGACTATAGCCCACGAGGCTCCTCTATCCATGGGATTCTCCAGGCAAGAATACTGGAGTGGGTTGCCATGCCTTCCTCCAGGGGATCTTCCTGACCCAGGGATAGAACCCGAATCTCTTGCATTGCCAGGCGGATTCTTTAATGATGAGCCACGGGGAAGCCTGTATGCTTGGATACCAATGGAGAAATGGAAGAAGCCAAGACACTGAAATAAAATGATTATTTCCTCCACTTCCTTTTACCATATGCCATTCAGAATAATGTAACAAAATGAATCTCCTTTTAAAGAACTATCTATAAAGCAGAGAAAGGCAGGAGGTCCAGGGTTCAGGGTATCTTAATTAATAGTTGATGAAGTCTTACGTTTTGCTTTGTGGCATAGAAGTTTTTTTACATACTAGGGCAATGCAGCTAAGTAAGATTTAACATGGGCAAAAGGCATGTTTTCAGACACATAACTTTTGCAAAAAAAAAAAAAAAAAAACACATGAAATTTAAAGTCTTGGATTGCTAGATACGATCCTATTTACCTTACATCTTAGAAGGTCTTCCCTTAAACCCCCAGGGGAAACCTTGTGTACCATTTTAAATATCACTATCCTGAACAAGTCGTGAGTGTCTGGCCAGAGAAGGTATTAAACTGAAGGAAGGAGGAAAATTGAACCCAGATTCTTGGAGACGAGATTAGGGAGATGGCCCTCCCTCATCACCACCCAACACAAGGATGAAGAGTCAAGATTCAGCAGATGGCCAATGGCACATAAAAAGGTGCTCAGCATCACTGATTACTAGAGAAAAGCAAATCAAAACTACAAAGCAGTACCACTTCAAGCTGGTCAGAATGGCCTTTATTAAGAAGTCTACATGAAATGCGAGGTGGCTCAGATGGTAGGAAATCTGCCTGCAATGCCGGAGACCCAGGTTCAAAACCTGGGTGGGGAAGATCCCCTGGAGAAGGAAATGGCAACCCACTCCAGTATTCTTGCCTGGAAAATCCCATGGACTGAGGACCCTGGTGGGCTACAGTCCATAGAGCTGCAAAGAGTCAGACATGACATAGCAACTGAGCTATCACTAAAAAGTCTACAAATAATAAATGCTGGAGAAAAGGGAAATAATAAATGTTGTGGAGAAAAGAGAATGCTCCTACACTGTTGGTGGGAATGTAAATTGGTGCAGCCACTCTGAAGAATAGTATGGAAGTTCCTTTAAAAACTTAAAATAGAGTTGCCGTATGATCCTGCAATCCCATTCCTGGGCATATATCTAGAGAAAATTCTAATTTGAAAAGATACAAATTTACAAATGGTTCATGTGACTTAATATCATCAAAACAAACAACCCAATCAAAACATGGGCAGAAGACCTAAATAGACATTTCTCCAAAGAAGACATACAGATGGCCAAAAAGTACATGAAAGAATGTTCAACATCACTAAGTATTAGAGAAATACAAATCAAAACTACAATGAGGCACAACTGCATTCATCTCACACGCTAGTAAAGTAATGCTCAAAATTCTCCAAGCCAGGCTTCAGCAATACGTGAACCATGAACTTCCAGATGTTCAAGATGGTTTTAGAAAAGGCAGAGGAACCAGAGATCAAATTGCCAACATCCACTGGATCATCGAAAAAGCAAGAGAGTTCCAGAAAAACATCTATTTCTGCTTTATTGACTATGCCAAAGCCTTTGACTGTGTGGATCACAATAAACTGTGGAAAATTCTGAAAGAGATGGGAATACCAAACCACCTGATCTGCCTCTTGAGAAATCTGTATGCAGGTCAGGAAGCAACAGTTAGAACTGGACATAGAACAACAGACTGGTTCCAAATAGGAAAAGGAGTACTTCAAGGCTGTATATTTTCACCCTGCTTATTTAACTTCTATGCAGAGTACATCATGAGAAATGTTGGGCTGGAGGAAGCACAAACTGGAATTAAGATTGTGGGGAGAAATAATAACCTCAGATATGCAGATGATACCACCCTTATGGCAGAAAGTGAAGAGGAACTAAAAAGCTTCTTGATGAAGGTGAAAGAGGAAAGCGAAAAATTTGGCTTAAAGCTCAATATTCAGAAAACGAAGATCATGGCATCTGGTCCCATCACTTCACGGGAAATAGATGGGGAAACAGTGGAAAGAGTGACAGACTTTATTTTTGGGGGCTCCAAAATCACTGCAGATGGTGACTGCAGCCTTGAAATTCAAAGACGTTTACTCCTTGGAAGGAAAGTTATGACCAACCTAGATAGCATATTCAAAAGCAGAGACATTACTTTGCCAACAAAGGTCCGTCTAGTCAAGGCTATGGTTTTTCCTGTGGTCATGTATGGATGTGAGAGTTGGACTGTGAAGAAGGCTGAGCACCGAAGAATTGATGTTTTTGAACTGTGGTGTTGGAGAAGACTCTTGAGAGTCCCTTGGACTGCAAGGAGATCCAACCAGTCCATTCTGAAGGAGATCAGCCCTGGGATTTCTTTGGAAAGAATGATGCTAAAGCTGAAGCTCCAGTACTTTGGCCACCTCATGCGAAGAGTTGTCTCATTGGAAAAGACCCTGATGCTGGGAGGGATTGGGGGCAGGAGTAGAAGGGGATGACAGAGGATGAGATGGCTGGATGGCATCACTGACTCCATGACGTGAGTCTGAGTGAACTCCGGGAGTTGGTGATTGATGGACAGGGAGGCCTGGCGTGCTGTGATTCATGGGGTCGCAAAGAGTCGGACACGACTGAGGGACTGAACTGACTGACCGACCAGGTCACATCAGTCGAAATAGCCATCATCAAAAAATCCACAAGCAGCAAACACTAAAAAAAGAGCCACCATATGATCCTGCAATCCCACTCCTGGGCATATGTCTAGAGCAAACCATGATTTGGAATGTTACTCAGCCATAAGAAAGAATGAGATAATGCCATTTGCAGCAACATGGATGGACCTAGAGGATACTAAGTGAAATAAGTGAGATAGAGAAAGACAAACATCACATGACATCACCTACATGTAGAATCTAAAACATGATAACAAATGAAGTTATTTACAAAATAGAAACAGATTCCCAGACATGGACAACAAACTCATGGTTACCAAAGGGGAAGGGGTGAGGGAGGGATACGTTAGGAATTAGGGATTAACAGACACAGATTATTGTATGTAAAATAGATCAACAGCAAGGTCCTACTGTGTAGCACAGGGGACTGTATTCAATACCTTGTAATAAACCATAATAGTAATGAAAAGCATATGAAAAGTAATATATAAAAGAAATATATATATAAATATATGGAAATACATATATTGAATATATATATGAATCCCTTTACTGTACACCAGGTATTAACACAATACTGAAAATCAACTATACTTCAATTAAAACTTTTTTAAACAATAGTTGCAGTTCTGAGGGAAATGCAGAGTTGGGTGGGAGCCGTTTTATCCATTGTCCACCACTGCAGTTTCTGATAAAATATCTTGTGATCGGAATGGCAGTCAGGTGATCTGTGACTAATCAAGTGGAAAACAATTTGGTTAATAAAAGACAGAAGGGTAAGAAGTAACCTGAAGCAGAAGGGTAGAGTTCTGCAGAAGGGTCCCTGGCTTGGGGGCTCTGCCTGCCATGCTAATGTCCTGTCCCTTTTTGTGGGAAATGAATGGGTGGCCACGGAAAGGACTTATGCTCAGGAATTATCAGATTTCCCTTTAAAAAGCCTTAAATGGTAATACTTAGATATTTTCTCAAACATGAATGAGGGAGATTATCACTTTAAGGAAAACAACTGACAGTATTTGTTGACCATTTTGAGTTTTCAAGTAAAAACTGGCTTTGTAGAAAATTAGAATCCATCACCATAAGGCTCATTGCTTTCCAATACTTTGAGAATTTTCTTTTAAAAAATTTATTTATGTGGCTGTGCCAGGTCTTATTTGCAGGACATGGGCTCTCTAATTGTGGAGCTCACGTTTAGCTGCCCCACGGCCTGTGGGGGGTCTCAGTTCCCTACCCAAGGACTGAACCCGCGTCAGGGATTGAACCTTCATCTCCTGCATTGGAAGGTGGAGTCTTAACCACTGGACCACCAGGGAATTTCTTTTCTTTTCCTGAGAACTTTTTGATGAGATCAGAGGGAGATTAATCAATGTGATTTTTAAAATATTGTGCTATGGAATGTGTCAATATTGGAAGATGTCCATAACTTAGTGAGTTAATATTTTCCAAATGGCCAATGTTGGATGTTACATAATCACATGTGGGTGAAAAACCAACCCAAAAATAAGATCAACCAATGAATTTTAATGTAACAAAGTACTAGAAGTTCAGTGAGGTAGTCTGAGATTCAGCACTGCAACTAACTATAATTTGTCCAGTCTGGGACAAAAAGGAATCTCACAATTATTTGAAAAGGCTATTAACGTTCTCCATCCATTTTCATCTACATTTCTGTGTGAGGCTAGATTTTCTTCCCATATATCAGCCCACGCAACACATTACAATAGACTGAATATCGAATCAAATATGAGGATCTGCAGTTAACAACCTTTCTAAAAAATACAAATGCCATTCTCCTACCTAAATATTCTCTATTTTGAAAAATTAGTTATTTTGCATAAAATATAGGTTAGTTATAACAGGTGAATGAGTTTGTTATTTTTAAATAAATTACTAACACATGTTAATAGGTTTTGAATTTTGTAGTTTTCATTTCAAATACACTAAATATGATAGATATAACCTACATAAAATCTTTAATGATTTTATAAGTGTAAAGGAGTCTTTTTCCACTCTATTTTTTAAGATTCTTTTTTTTTATGTTGACCATTTAAGAAATCTTTACTGAATCTGTTACAATATTGTTTCTGTTTTATGTTTTGGTTTATTTGGCTGCCAGGCATGGAGGAGCCAGAGATGAAACCCACACCCCCGCCCTGGAGGACAGAACCTTAACCACTAGGCTCCAGGGAAATCTCTAAAAGCCCCTTAAGACCAGAAACCTGGAGAGCTGTTGCACTAGCTTATGTTGTGTTCACGGTTCTAAATTCAGGACATTCCAAGAGTAGCTGAGTCTCAGTGCCCGAGTCAACCATTAGAGGAGGCTTCTCTCCTTGGGCGCCCTGCAGGTGTTTCCATGCCGGGAGCATTCCTTGCAGCGAGTGCTTCTGGGATGGGAGAGGGAAGTGGCCTTTCTCTGCTTTGTCTGCAAAGTAGACAAAGGCTATTTGAGAATGTAAGCAAACTTCTCAAACTGCCTTGGAAAGGGTGAATGTGGAAGTCATGGATTTGGAAAACTATTTGCCTAAAACCTAACCCTAACCTATGTAGGGGAGCTCCTGGGAAAGCCTTCCTCTACCCCAAGGATGGGGTACCCCAACAGATTGGGCTTGAGGCCCAGTTTAAAAGAGGTGGGGAGGGAAAAACACAGACTCTTAAGAGACTGGATGTCCTAAATCAGGACCCCTTAAAGAAATTCTATTTTCTTTCTTTCATTGGAGTATAATTGCTTTACAATGTTGTGTTGGTTTCTGCTGTACTTACAAAGTGAAAGAGCTATACATATACATACATCCCTTCCCTCTGGAGCCTCCCTCCCTTTAGGCATTTTTGGAAGCAGACAGACCTCTCCACAGCCCCAGGGACACAGAAGCCCATTTGCTAACTAACATGTGACTGACTCCCATTCCTGTGGCCCATGATTCATGCAGCAGGGTCTGGCTCCTCGGTGTGGCTCCTAGGCTGGGTGATCTGGCGTCCTGTACCCTGGGGCTGATCCCCAGTTCTGGCTGGGCAGAGCCAAGCAACCTCGTTGAGATCCCCCAGTCTCGGAGCTGCACCTGTAAAGCCAGGATAACAGCCTGGACTTTGCTTTCAAAGAACCTGGCACACATTCTGTTCAGTTCAGTTGCTCAGTCGTGTCCGACTCTTTGCGACCCCATGAATTGCAGCACGCCGGGCTTCCCTCTCTATCACCAACTCCCAAAGTTCACCCAAACTCATGTCCATCAAGTTGGTGACACATTAGTAGATTAATAATGGCCATTTCAGTGCTCACTGTGTGCCAAGAATCATCAAGGGTGCTTCATTTATCAGATTTAGTCCTCACAAAAAGCCTGGAAACTCATGAGAGTATTGCTTTACTTCTAAGGAGATTTTTGGTCTACATTTGGGTGGTGGTTTAGTAGCTAAGTCATGCCTGACTCTTTGTGATGCCATGGACTCCAGCCCGCCAGGCCCCTCTGTCCATGAGAGTTCACAGGCAAGAATACTGGAATGGGTTGCCATGCTCCCTTCCAGGGGATCTTCCCCACCCGGGGATTGAGCCCAGGTCTCCTCCATTGCAGGCAGATTCTTTACCAAGTGAGCCACTAGGGAAACACAACAGAAATCGAATTTCATCTTGTATTGGCTGTGTAAATTGTGCATTCTCTTTTGTACGAGAAGTTAGTAAACTGATAACGTATCTTACAAAAACATGGTATGAGTCTCCCCATTTTATGGGTGGGGAACAAGTTAAAAAACAGGAACTAACTTGTCCAGGTCCACACATAGACGTCATCATGGGACAGAGGTGAGCCTAAGACCATCTTTCTCCTGCACTGCAGGAGACACCGGTTAGATTCCTGGGCAAGAAAGATCCCCTGGAGAAGGGGTAGGATGGGCTACCCACTCCAGTATTCTTGGGCTTCCCTGGTGGCTCAGACAGTAAAGAATCTGCCTGCAACGTGGGAGACCTGGGTTCGATCCCTGGGTTCGATCCCTGGGTCGGGAAGATCCCCTGGAGGAGGGCATGGCAACCCACTCCAGTATTCTTGCCTGGAGAATCTCCATGGACAGAGGAGCCTGGAGGGCTACAGTCTATGGGGTCGCAAAGAGTCAGACATGACCGAGAGACTACGCAGATATTAATTATTATAAAATAATGGCTATATTCCCTGTGTTGTACAATAATAAATCCTTGTAGCTTATTTATTTTATACATGAGAGTTTGTATCTCTTACTCTCCATGCTTCTGTTATTTTTACGCAAGTCCTCTTTATCATGAGCTTAGGTGTACGTCAGAACCTGTAGGTTGAAGCCACTGCCTTCATATCAAGATTACTGGGGCTTCATATCAAGGCCACTGGGGCTGCCCATGTGGCGCTAGTGGTAAAGAACCCACCTGCCAATGCAGGAGTCACAAGAGACCCGGGTTCGATCCCTGGGTGGGGAAGATCCCCTGGAGGAGGAAATGGCAACCCATTCCAGTATTGTTGCCTGGAGAATCCCATGGACAGAGGAGCCTGGTGGGCTACAGTCCATGGGATGGCAGAGTCAGATACAATTGAGCACAACAGCACACACCTAAGCCATCAAAGCACTGGCTGAAGCCTCGACCCAAACTGCTCACACTGCGTCAAAAATGTGAGCTCCAGAGACTTCCCTGGCAGTCCAGTGTCTAAGACTCCATGCTCCCAATGCAGGGGACCCAGGTTCAATCCCTGGTCAGGGAACTAGATTCCACATGCTACAACTAAGAGCCTGCACGCTGCAACGAAGATCTGCTATAGCCAAATTTTTTTTAAAAAGTGAGTTCCAACTCAAGTTGATGAAACAACCATTAGAACCTAACCATAACAAACTTCAGACGTCCTGTCTTTAAGATTGCCAAGGTTCACAGTAAGGATTAACTACAAGCCTTTGTCCAAGGATCTAGAAGAGTTGTCATGTTTTTTCTTACTGCTCTGGATGTGTTTCCAATTTACATTTTAGAAAAATTGGGGGTTGTCTAATTCGTTGCAAATATCCACTCGCCTGTAGTTTTGCTTTTGCTCATGTTCAAGGTTTTTTATGACCTTGGACTTAAAACATTCATCAGATGGAATCTCAGTATTTCCTTTGTAGTTTGTTATTGTTTTTAAGCTTGGTCTCTGTCCAACCAAAGTTATTCACCGACATTTTCTTCTCCTTTGTTAATAAAATTGAATTTTTGTAAAACACTTAGACGGTGCAATTCTATGATTTGATTAGCATTTTCATCCGAAATAGTTGGCCGATTCTCCCGCCACAGCTTATTTAAGCGATTCCAAGTTATGAGCGTCTCCACCAAGCTGGTGGGAAAAGTAGAAAGTTAGCCGAGGGCGAAGTGAGATAAGTATCAGTCTGCCTGGAGGCCCCTCCCCCTGCCCGGTCCGCAGGTGGGAACACCTGGTGTGGACGAAGGCACAGCCCTGCCCTCGAGATGCACGCCACCGGCTGTTTGCTCAGAGGTCACTTTGCTGCAGCAATGCTTCCTAGACAGGCCCACCCTCGCCCTGACTCCACACCCCATCTCTATGACTCGGTGCAATCTGCGGTCTCTTAAAAGCGCTAGTCAGTTTCTCAGAAGGACTTAAGAAAGGTGGAATCTGACTTTACCTAGGGAGTTCAGGAATCCAAACCAGGGCTCCCATATTCTCCCCCTGAAGACCTGACCGCGTTGACCACCAGCCAGGCCCCAAAGGGAGCCGGCTGGAGGATAGCCCCTGACTCCCAGCCCCGCAGGCGAGCAGCTTGACTTGACCTCTCACAGGCTCCACTGTTAACTCCATTACCCTGGCGAGACCAAGAACATGCAGGGGGTAAATTTTATGATGGTTAAACACACAAACCTTAGAGTCCCAGGCACTTGGATTTGAATCCCTGAAATTCGCCCATTATGCAGCCTTGGGGGATGTGACTGACCTTTGCTGAGACTCAGATTCTTCATCTGCAAAGCAGGAGGACAGAAACAGCCTCCCCTACCCAGGGCATGCAGGATAAGGATCTGCACTGCAGCTGTTTGATGGAATGACTTTATCTGCTGCAGGTGAATTTGAAGTCCTAGGGGACTTTTTGGCCAAAAGGCACGTGGGATCTCGGTTCCCCGGATCAGGGCTTTAGCCAGTGCCCCCAGCTGTGGCAGCATGGAATCCCACTCAACCACTGGCCACCAGGGAAGTCCCTGCACGTCCTGGTTAAAGGAAGGTGATGGGGCTGAGTGGCAGAAACTTGGTGGAGTGACCCCCAGTGTCATTAAAGAGTCTCCCTGTCCCTCCCCCAAAAAAGGACCAAGGGGTGCTTCACCTGTGTATTTCAACCAGGTATTTTATTGTTCTGGCAACTGCAAAATATACAAATTTCCGACAGGCTTTCCGTTTGAAAGCTGGCACAGCTTCGTGCCAGGTAATTAATTCAGACAAATTTACAGAGAACACAGAGAAGTCAGAAGTCACACGTAAAAGGCCCCCAAGCCCACAACCAACAAAACCCAATCTATACAGCTTTCCACTGTCAGGATCCCTTATGCATATTAAATAAATAAATAGCACATCTGCTATCAAAATAATAAAAAAATAAATTTCAAGTATTAGAAACGAAAACGTCATTGGCGTGGTTCAAACAGTCTTTCTTCCCCACCCCCAAATGAAGAGCTTTGCCCACAGTCTCAGGAAAGAAGAAGGGGAGGGGCAAGCCCACCCCAAAACGAATAAGCGAAGTTAAAAATATTGGTCCCAGAAGCTTCTGGGGGAGGGGAGTGAGAGCCAGCGGTCAGCGAGGCAGAAGCCCTGCGACTGCGGCTCAGACACAGCCTCTGCCCGCCCCTCCCTCCCAGGAAGTCCGGTCTCTGGCCCGGGACCCCCAGCCTCTGCTCTCTGCCTGTCCCCCACCTTCCCCCCACACTGAGGTTCTCTCTCCACATCAAGGCCCCTGCAAACCAAGGTCCCGGTCAGGTCAGGCCTCCTATGTAAATGCAGTGATTTCGGGCAGTCAGAGGCCAGGGTAAGCATTCAGATAAGCCGTCAAGAGTTGAAATTCAGGGTCCGCTCCAAACACCAGAGGAGGAGCCAGAAGGTGGACGTAAGAGCCGTTCTCAGGAGGACAGCAGGCCCCTCATCTCAACACGCGCACAGACACACACTCAGACACACGCACACAGCACACGCGACGACAAGGCAGCAGCAAAGAGGGAGAGTAACACAAGCGCTGCACAGGCACGTAGACAGACATCCTCTTGGGAAGATGGCCAGGGATGGGAAGGTTTGAACAGTTTGATGTGAAACCCACACACCTGATTGCAGGGCCTCTGAATCCTGTCCCTGCTCCCCACTGAGTCCCAATCAGAGAAACATGCATTTTTCTTCTAAAAGCTCCTCTCAAACAAAAAATACAAATGAAAACAGCTCCTCTCCCTACTCCAGGCTCCAGCTGTCTAACCGGCCCCCCACCCCCGTGACTACTTCACAAGCTAAGAGGGGGAAGGAGCGGGAAAGGCAGGAAGAGAAGGTGACCTTTGGCACCGGCTTCTCAAGATTCTGAAAAGGGTCACTGGACAAGATCTTCCTAAGTTCACACCGCTTCTCCTGGGCCTCGACCCCCTTGAGTGCCCAGAGGCCCCAGGGGAAGACCAGCAGGCAGAAACTAGAGGTGTTCAGAACCACGTGCCCACAGCCTGCTCTGACCGCCCCCCACTAGAAATGCCACAGGTGCCGTGAAGGAGGACGAGGATGTCCTCTCCTCCGGACCTGCCCGGGGCAGCGGGTCTCCGCACACACGCAGGGCACTGCTCCGCATCCTGTGGCCAGCCCCCCGGAGGACATGGCCACGAGTGAGGCCTGGCTTGGGCCGCACCCAGGAAGCACAGGAGGGGATGAACGTCCCGAAGGAGGGGGCCAGGTCATTGTTCCGCATGCTGTCGCCCAGAGTCAGTCTAGCAACAATCCCAATGCTCCCTGCCCAGCCATTTAGGGGTGGGGGTATCCCCTCACCTCCCCAGAGGCACGCCTGGCTCCCACAACCTTCCACAGCTCCAGCCCCAAGGGCACAAACCCCGAGCATCTTCAGTTGCCAAAGGTGAGATGTTTCAGGTCACAGTCTCTGCCGTTAAGAAAGTGCAAGAGCCAGCAGGCATGGGAGCCGAGGGAGGAACTTGCGCTGGGAGGCGAGGCCCCCGGGGCTGTTTCAGCAATGTGTTTCCTCCTGCCAGACTGTCCCACGCCCTCCTCAGAGGCAGGACAGACTGGGAAGGGTAGGCGACATGCAGAGGGGCTGCTGCCTGGCTGACCAGCGGGTCCAGCGCGGGGCTCCTCTCTTCAGCTGCAGGACCGGCTCTCCTGGGTGAGCCCCACCCAGCTCAAGCCGTGAGCTTCCCTGCAGGAGGCAACGTCCAGGCCAAGGAGCCTCTTGGAAGTTTTCATTCCCTTGACCCTCAGCGGCTGAGAGCCTGGCCCCCCTTAAGGTTAGGAGGCGAGGACCAGCATCACCCCCAGTGGGGCAGGTACAGAACGAGATGAACAAGCCCACAGGGAGGCACCCCGTCCTGCCTCCTCTGTGCATAGTCCTTCCCGAGCCACTTGGGGTCCATGGGGTGAGTGGCCTGAAGGCTGGGGGAGCAGGGGCAGGCGGGGGCCCGGTCCCCCTGGAGCAGCAGCCCCTCCTCCATGCTGCCCTCTGCCCCGCTCCACTCTGCGAGACGTCCTCGGATCGCTGGCCGTGGGCAGACGGAAGGGCGGGAGCCGGGTGTGGGGAGCGGGGCGGTCAGTGCATCCTGGAGGCGTCCACGCTGCCCGGGGAGCCTTTCATGTTCTGCTCTCGGGAGAGAAGAGGGGGAAGCCGGTTACCATGCCTGTTGACTAGGCTTCGCAAGCAAAGATGAAGTTTGCAACTGACACGCGGGCCCCCTCTCCCCAACAGCCTGGAGGAGCAGCATTGCCAAGGACAGTGCGGCCCAGGAACGTGGTGGTGGCCGAGCCTGGGGTCCCATGGGGAGAGGGTCCAGGAAGGGCCCTGATAACGCACCCGGAGGAGGCGGGGAGGGCGCGCAGCTCCTGGGGTCCGAGCCGCTCCCAGGGGCACTGGGTGCCAGCACCTGGGGCCCCTCCAGCTCCTGCCTCTTTAGAGTCCACAGCTGGGCTTGTCCCCACCCAGGGCACCCGTGCTGGCCTCGCTACCAGGCAGGGGCGGTGGGGGGGGGTGGTTAAACCTGGACAAGCACTAGGACCCTCCTCTCAGCCTGGCCTAAGCAGAGCTGTACCACAGCCCTGGGGACCCGGGATACGGCTGGGATGCCGGAACTCAGGCAAGGAGCTGGGCAGAGAAGACCCGTGAGGGTGAAGCTCTCATCCTGTTCTCATTAGAGCAATCCTGCCCACAAGCCCTGCCCCGAAGGAGCCGGCCAGTACCAAGGCCCCTGAAAAAATCGTTTTCCATCGTCTGGGGGAGAGAGCTGATGTCCACACTGCATGCCCTGCCCGCACAGCTGTGGGCTCCTAACCCACCCTCCTTAACCTGCCCTGGAGAAAAGGGAAACACAATTTCTAAAAGTGTTCTCCTCCTAGACTGTCTTAGAGAGGCGGCAGGGGAAGTGGAACCCAGGAGGACAGAAACACAAGCATCATCACAGCCCACTCCCCTCCCGCCAGAACCAAGAATCTCCGAAAGAGAGGCCCATTGCAGGGCTGGCGGCACGGAAGCTGGGGTCCCACCTGAGCCCGCTTTCAGCCGGACTCAGGGCCCAGGCCACCGACCTGCCGCCCACAAGTGCATCAGATTGCCCCTGTGAGCCGGGTGTCTCCAGCAAGGCCCGCGAGGCTCATAAGCAGGGAGGACTCGGTCAACCTGTGGGGTCAGGATGGAGGTCCAGCTCCCACCCGCGCTGGGACATCACACGCCCGAGGCTGTGGCACCCACGAATGATGGCAATGCGATGAGGACACTGAAGACCACAGGCCACGTCATGCGCTCTGGGTGCCTGGGGCTCTGGACACAGAGGCATGGGGGCTGCCCTTTAAAAACACACATGCTCCGGGGCCTGGGTGAATGAGTCACAGACTTCACAATGACCAGTCTCCACGCAGACCGTGACGCCCCGAGGGCTGAGATGCCACGATGCAGAGAGGTGTGGAAGGAACGGAGGCCGGCATGCAGGTGGCGTTTACCTTGCCAAGGTTAGTAAGGAGAGAACTTTGAGAAAATGTGACAGACAGTTCGTCTTTCAAGCATAGAAGGGGGAAGGAGACACATGTCAGGAAAGAAAAACAAAACAACATCTTTAGTAGGATTGTCTTCTGAGTGCGCATTTGACATTTACAAGTCGAGGAGGCACGGCAACTTCGCTATTCTCGCCTGGGCAATCCTGTGGACAGGGAAGACTGGCGGGCTATAGTCCACGGGGTTACAGGAGAGTCGGACGCGACTGGGTGACTAAACAACACGAATTTGTCAGTTTCTGTTATGTGAGTACTATAAGAAGCTAAATAATTAAACGCATTATTTACGACTAAAAATAAAAAAGTCAAGGGTGCAGTGTGAAGGCCAGACGGTCTGCCGGCCCCCGGGGAGCGGGCTGCAGGACAGGCGCTGTGTCCCACCTGTCTATCACGAGTCTGCTTTACCAGGACACCAGCATCCTGGGGCCGCCACCCTAAGACCCCAAGGACTCCTGCTGCCTACGAGAAGGAACCCCCAGCCTGGGCAGGCCCCCAAAGCACAGGGCACTGAGCCTCCCTCAGGAACAGCTCTTGTCCACCAGGCACCAGCCCCGAGCTAGGTATTTTGCTAAGCGTTACACCCCCATTCTTGTCATCAAGACACCTGAATGCTGGCACACCTGCATGGATGCAGAGAACACATTTTCACTGAACTGGAGGGATTCTGACCAAAGGCATGACCAGCCTTAGAAAGAGACAAGTTCAGCCTCAAAGGGTGGCTGAATGGCCCTCTCCCAGCAGGAAGATGTCCTTTCTGGCAACACCAGGCTGTGGATCCATAGGAAGAGGACACGCACAGATACAAAACTGTAAGTTTCCAAACCTCTAAGGCTGGTTTTCACACAAGCACATTCGCCCCTGGGACATTCTATGTGTCAAAGGGGTCACAGACACAGGACTGTTACTCTTACAGACTAACTCTGATGGGCAAGCCCACCATTAAATAAACACGTCTCAGCCACAGGAAGTGGCTGCAAAACAGAGGCTGCAAGAGCCAGAAAGGAACCCAAACTGCTCTGGGCCTCGCCCCACAGGCTGCAAATGCCAGGTGCCCGGGACGGGCAGGGGAACAGGACCTGGGCAGCTCTGGAAGCCAGCAGAGAGAAAGTAGCCAGCCTTTGGGACTGGAGAGCCATCCAACCACTGGTTCTGCTGAGGGCTGGTAGGGTGACTGCGGGCGAGGCCTCACCCTCATCTGGGAAGCAGGGCCAAGAACTGCCCTGTGACCTCCTGGGGTTATTTTAAGGACTAAAGACTCGGGATGTGTACAAGCTGAAAAGTGATGACGTGTATTTCTGGGCACATGTATTTCAGGGTGTCTCTTGTTAAAATTTTGTGATATAACAGCCTCAGTTTATTCCTGTGGCTCGAGACCACCAGAGCAGAGGAAGCACTGAATTTATCCAGTGGAATTAAAACCAGCGCTGAATTAACCAGAAACTGCAAAGAGACAGCCGCACCCCATCCTGGACATGACCGTAAAGGCTGAGGGTGTTCTGGTCCAGGACCACATGATCCGGAGCAGTGGTGTCCAGGCAGACGCTCCAGAGTGGGGGTCCCAGAGCCCCTGAAGGTGGGCGATCCCTGCAGGACAGGAGGGGGTGCTCCGGCCCTCCACTGCTCACTGCGCAGGTTAGGCTCTGCGCAAACTTTCCTCTCAAAATGGTAGGGCTCTTGGGGGAGGCCCAGAACATAAAAGACAACATCAACAGGCAGATGCAGCTTCCTGCCAACGTCTGATGCTAAGAGGGAAAAAGCAGACCGATGTCCAGCCACTGAGAACCACAAATATTGACAGTCACCCCGCCCCGAGAGGGAGCAAGGAGAAGGCGGCGGCGGCCAGGATGGCCGGAGGACGCACGGAACACCCACTCCCTGCGTCCTGTCCTGAAAATTCACGGACCCTTTCTCCTTCCTCCTTCAGACTTTACAAAAACTGCCGTGACCCTCACCACTTCAACAGGCAGGAGGGCCAAGCTGGCAAGCAGGGAGAAAGAGATGAAAGAATTCAGAGAAAAATACTTACAAACAGGCTTTCCCTAGCAAAGGCTGCAGAGAGAAAAGGTAGGAGAGAGTCAGTGCGGGGAAAGGAGAGGGCCTGGGTCACTGGGGACCAGGCATTCTCTGTGGGATGGAGCCCTGGGCACCCCCAGCCTGGCCAGCGGCTTCCAGGTCTGCAACCCTGCAGGACGGGCCCACCCCCCCGACCCCCGTCACCCGTCACCCGGGGCAGCACAGCCTTGAGCCCGACCCCCACCCGACAGGTCCCTGTGTCTGTGACTGTGGCCCCTCACCTTCCATCTGTGACCCCACCATTTACACCAACACACAATGTCACTGACATGGCACTTCAGCTCTAAGTTTTCACAAAATCACCGCTGAGGGTAGGCCCGAAAGGACCACTCTTAGATGTCTTCCAGCCAGTCTGTCTCCCTCATTTTAAAAAAACAGGGAGACTGAAGGCCAGGGAGGTGACAGAACGTGACATAAAACCCCAGAGCTGGCACCAGGGTGGGACACGACCACAGACACACTCAGCACGAGTCTCCCCATGTTCAGCCTGTGGCAGAAGCTGCTGCTCCCCCACTCCACAGATGAGAAAACTGAGGCCTGAAGCGGGCCAATGGCCTACCTGGGGTGGCACAGCACCGTCACCCCTGCCCCCAACT
The DNA here is from genome assembly GCF_042477335.2 of Ovis canadensis. Classification (NCBI taxonomy): domain Eukaryota; kingdom Metazoa; phylum Chordata; class Mammalia; order Artiodactyla; family Bovidae; genus Ovis; species Ovis canadensis. Next base: position 26,358,026 of record NC_091257.1, on the reverse strand, counting down.
CCAGGGACACACACAGCACGTTTCCAGACAGCACAAGGTTTAAAGGAGTTTCCAGGAAACTCAGGAAGAGCCTGCGGGCCTTCAAATTCAGCTTGAACTTGAACCCGTGATTTCTATGTCAGAGGGTGGCGGTTAGGGGAGACCCCTAGGTGGGACCCAAATCTGTGCCTAGGGACTTCTACACCTCACACCCTGGCCAGGATTCTCGAGTGTTGTTGAGGAAGATAGTGGTTTGCTGGAAACAAATTTTACTGCCCAACAGCCAGCGTCTTTCAGCCTAGCATCACAAAGGATGAAATAATCTAAGAATTACTCTAGTTGGTTTTCTCCTTTGGGGTTTTTTTTTTTACTGTTATAGGAGAAAGCGTCTATTCCAGGTCCTTTAGCCCGGGTTCCAGTCTGTCCACACCAGCTCCAGACATATTCTCAGGGCACCATCTGACAAAGCTTTTCTCTAACAGAGCAATGGCAAGGGAGGAAGTCAGGAAAGATACTCATCATGGGGACAGAAGAGATGTCCCCAGGCCACACAGAAGCCAACAGCCCTCAGCCAGATGGGGGCTGAGCTGGTCCTGAATTGGGGGTTGCCTTAACTTTTAGAAGAAACTGTCCACGAATGTGAATGGATCACGGACACTGGGCCATCTCTTTGCTTGGCCTGGTTCTGCCCAGGGAAGGCCACCTCCCCGGAAAAGGCATGTCCGTGCAAAGCCAAGGTCTCAAGAATGGATCTGGGGGTTCCACACTCAAACGGACGGTCCGTGTCCTCTCCTCCCAGTCCCCACCCCCCACACAGGCCTGAGTCTGTGGCCCCTGCCGCCCTGCCGGGCACGCTCTCCCCACCCTGCACGCGACTCGACTCAGGAAGGAGAAGGGGGGGTCAACGCACTTGTCCGGGCAGCTGCGTGGGCACCTCCGGGGGCAGGCAGGTGGGCAGGGCAGCGGAGGTAGAGGCCACATGCTCCTCAAAGCTGTTGATGCGAGGCTTTTTGGTGGGCTCGGGGCTGGCTAGTGGGGTGACACTATTGCGTCTCATGAGCGGGTTAGGTCCCTTCTTTGCATCCTAAGCGAGACAAAGACAAAAGAGAGAAGGCGACAGTTACGAGGAGGGGGAGGTAAATAAGCCAAAAAAAACCCCAAATCCGAAACCAAACCAGACACATTTCTCTGCTTCCGGATTTCACTGAGACCACAAGACAGACCACGAAGAATGGCCCTGGACCGCAGGGCCGCCGGCTCGACCTGCGTCTCCCACTCAGCAAGAACAAGGGGTGATCTCTCATCCCGAGCCCCTGCCCCGATCATTGCCAGACAACCGCTCAACAGACACAACGTTCGCAAAGCAGGCGAGGGAGGAAGAGAGAGCGGGACAGTGATGTGGTGACAGCACGTGGGAGGCGGGGGAAGACCTGGCTGCAGGCCTCCAGGGACGCAGAGGCGGGGTCCTGGGCTCAAGGCGTGGGCGGCGGGAGGTGTCAGTGCCGGGCCCGCCTCCTGCTGACCTCAAGCCGGCATCTTCCCAGTTCCTGCTCCCAGGGAGCACACCCAGCCTCGGACAGGAAACGCAGCCTCCATCCCAGCCAGGGGACCACAGACACAGGAAATGCTAGCTTTCCTCCGGCCAAGGGACAACTCGATTGGAGTGGGGACCTCCAGGGTCTCCATCAAGCCCCTGCCCTGTTCTGCCCGGCAAAGCTTTCAGGGTACATCAGAGCCCAGTCCCAGCCCACCCCCATCATCCCGCTGCGGGAGGGTCCGGTGGGGAGGCTGCTGCCACCGCCCATCCTGCCACCCCAACTCGGGAGGCACTGCCAGAGCCAAGGCATGCAGCCCACCTTTGTCTGGGTCGCCCAGCTGGGCGACTGGAGGCTGGGATTTGAATGCCAAGATCTTCTGGCCACGCTCCATGAGAGCAGGGACAGGAACAAGGGATGTCAAGCTCAGTGTCAAAGAAAGGGCCAGGTGGATGTCGGCAGAGCACTGGAGTCTGGCCGATGGGATAAAGTAAACTCAAACTTCCTTTCACAAGGTTCCTGTGCCTGGGCAGAACCCTGTCCTGCTCCTGGGGGATCCCAGCCAGGCTGACCCCAGGTGGTGGCGCGTGCGGTCAGGCACTGGGCTTGTCCAGAGAATCACGCGTCCCATCCGCCACATCGCCAACCCCCAGTCACAGCTGTGCTTCCCTGGCCCCACCCTCTTCTTCATTCTTTATCGTCTTTGTGAGATTAGAGATGTGAGTGCACGTGGATGACACCGAAATTTGTGGGTCCCACTGCCACCCGGGACTCTGGAACCTGCGATCATTTGGCTTCCCCAGAGGAAAAAGCGACGGTACCCAGACCGTGGTCACGTTTAAAAGAGGTTCCTCCTCCACACTCATTTCTTGGCTCAAGAGGAAATGGGAGAAAGCAGCACAGAAAGAAAGGAAAAGGAGGACGATGCCAAGAAGCCACCAGACAGGCAGGCAGGAGGCACACGGAGCCGAGAAAGCGGGGAGGGGGTCGGGGAGGGCAGCCCCGAGGACCACAGGTCCAGACGGAGGCAGGCGGATGCCACCGACTGACACAGATTTTGCCAGCCCCGCCACCACAGGGCGTTCCAGGGGCTGGCGCCCACGGGGCCCTCCCAGACAGATGACACAGCAGGGGTGAGGAGGGGGCCGCGAGCTCACACTCACCTCTGACCTCTCCCGGTGTGTGCTCACGGACTCCACGTTCAGGTAGATGGATTCTACTCGGCAACCTGGGTGAAGGCGGGGACAGGTCGGCTTTGGTTAAAGGGGGACCTGAGCTCACAGCCCCGCCTGGCCCACCCGGGGGGACCAGTCTCAGTGGGGCTGGGTCCCCACGCTCACCATAAGCGATGGGCGTTAGCTTCAAGACAGCGTGAAGTGGGCACTTCAGGTAGGGCATCTCCTCTGAAAATGACAGAAGGGCCCATGGTGAGATGGGAGACTGGAGGGTGGCCATGCCCAGGCCCCTCACCAGAGCCTGCGCTGCATGGGGACCGCAGACACCTGGCTGGGCAGGTGCACACCGCCCTCGCCCCTGACCCAGCACAGGCCCTGCTGCCAGCGGCGCCCTGCTAAGACACCCAGAAGAGCACGATCAGAGCTAAGCCAAAGCCTCACACAATGAGCTGGAGTAAGAGCATCATTCCCCAAACACTGTAGGAGTCGGGATCCCGCTGGCCCACAGGCAGACACACAAGTGTTCAGAGGTTGCTTGGCTGGGAGCCCCTTAGCGGTGGGTTGCCCCTTTCCCAAAGACCCACAGCCCCTGAGATGTCGGGAGACAGGGAGGCTGGGTTTCTTAAGGCCATTAAGCCCACCCAGCTTCAAACTGCTCTGATATCCTCTGGGGGCTGCAAGGAAGCACCCGGAGGGGGCTACCCCAGGGGCCCTGCCTCCTCGTGGAGGGGCTGGGACCAGCTCCCAACCCCACCCTCCATTAAGAGAGGGCGCGCTGCAGACCAGGCACCTGCACTCTTGTCCAGGAAGTAGGCCAGGAGGCAGCGCAGGACGGCCTGGTGGCAGATGACCAGCACGTTCTCCTGCCGCTCCAGTTCCATGATGACCGGCTCCAAACGCTGCACCAGGTCCTGGTAGGACTACAGAGCAGAGGGAGAAGGGGATGGTGAGCTGGAGCAGAAGCCAGGCACCCCCGGCCACGCCCTGACCATTGTTATAAACCAGGGACCACGCCGGGCACCCTGGGCCACGTCCTCTGTTCGTTATAAACCAGAGACCATGCTGGGCACCCCCGGCCACGCCCCGCCCATTGTTATAAACCAGGGACCATGCCGGGCACCCTGGGCCACGTCCTCTAGTCGTTATAAACCAGAGACCACGCTGGGCAACCCCCCCCAGCCACACCCCTCCCATTGTTATAAACCAGGGACCACGCCGTCCGTCCTGCATCAGCCCACCACCCGCGTGCTGGTCCTGCATCCATCCCGGGCCCAGGGGACCCACACCACTGCCCTCTCCCTGCTCCTTCCTGACCCCCACCCTGCCCCGGGAAAGGGAGCCCCAACACACAGCACAGCACGAAGGAGCCCGAACACGCTACACGGAGTGACGTCTGAGCGTGTGACTCCATTGAAACGTCCAGAGCAGACAACTCCAGAGACAGAACACAGACTCAAAGAGGCCACGGGCCGGGAGACGGGAGCTGGGACTGACTGCTGACAGGCTGGGGGTCTCTTTTGGGGCAATGGGGAAACGTTCTAGAATTAGTCATGATGGCTGCACAATACTGTGAGTATAGAAAAAACCCACTGATGTGTACTTTGGCTAAAACGGTGACTTCTGTATGACAGGAACTTCATCTCAGTAGGAGAAAATTGAAAAAGAAGGGGTGAGCCTGTGACTTTCAAGACCATCGTGACCCCTGGTCCCTCTCTCACTAAGGAGGTCCCAGGGAATGAGACGAGGGACAGTGCCCTGGGTTCCCGGGAACTGACGTGTGACAAACGCTGAGCAGTAGGACCACAGACAGGAAGGACCCCTGCGGGGTGTCACCAGGCCAAGCCTTCCACAGACCCCAGAGCTCCGCCTGCACGGGACCCTCGGTGCAGAGCTCCAGGCAGCTGCTGGCTCAGCCCGAGGGCCTGCAGGGGCCAGGGGTCCCTCCGCCAGCATCTGTGGAGCCGGCACAAGGAACTTGCTGAACGCCTGCCATGATGCCCGCAGTCAGCAGGGTTCCTGCGTCCAGCGCACCAGCAGCCAGGACTGTTTCCCTTTCCTGGACTGTCATTTCCGTCACGGGGACACACCTCTGTCCCAGCTGCTGGGAAACCCACCAGTGCTTCCCTTGGAGCTGTGTGAGGGGGAGGACTCTGTTCACCGGCGGATGGGCGAGGAGGAGCACGGGGCAGCTCAGCCGGGCGGAGGCACAGGCCCTTCCTCCGCGGAGCCGCTCAGCCCCTCTGTGTCCCTGGCCTCGACGGGTACCGCAGCCTCGGCAGAACCAGCGCTGGCTCCTCAGCCACAGCCCCGCGGCCCGCCCGCCAGCAGCCCAGCGCGCACGCACCTCCCCGGTGGGGTAGCGGTAGTAGTACTTGTCCTGCTCACGCAGCGCATACTCCTCGGGGTAGGTGTCCTTGATCTCCTCGTAGGTCATCTCCTCACACACGCCCTGCGGGCACAGGCGGAGGTCGCTCGAGGGCGCAGCCTGTAGCCACCGAGCCGGCCAGCATGGGAGGCTCGGGGGTCCCCCACAGCGCCTCGGGCAGAGGCCCCGACCCGCACTCACCGCGTCAATCTCGTTGAGGGCCTTCCACTGCTCGTAGGGCAGCTGCAGGGCCTCGGCCGTCTGGATGGTGCTCTTCAGCTGGCTGGTCCACACCTTGAGGTCCTTCAGGTTCTGCTCCTCCACAAACTTGCTCAGGGCGTTGGCGAACTGGGGGGATGGGGTGAGGGGCGCGCGCTGGGTCACAGGCTCCACCCGTCTGGGAGAGGAGGACCGAGCCCCTCCCGGAGGGCGAGGCTGTCCTCACTGCTGGGGGAAGGGGGCCCTGGGAGCAGCCCTGCACACACACCCTCCCCTCAGGCGCACACACGTGCACACGTGTGAGTCAGTGTCTGATCGGCATACGCAGACACACACAGGGACTCGCACACGTACACAGAAGGGCACCGGGCATACATGAGGACACACACATACACACAGGGACACAGACACACAGAGGAACACACAGACACACACAGGGACACAGACACACAGAGGCACACACAGACACACACAGGGACACAGACACACAGAGGAACACACAGACACACACAGGGACACAGACACACAGAGGAACACACAGACACACACAGGGACACAGACACACAGAGGAACACACAGACACACACAGGGACACAGACACACAGAGGCACACACAGACACAGGAACATGTACCTGTACACACAAGGACACAGAGGTACACACACAAGGGCACATACAGACACATACAGAGGAATACACACAGACACAAGGACACGTGTACACACAAGGACACAGAGGTACACACACAAGGGCACACATAGACACATACGCAGAGGAAGACACACAGACACAAGGACACGTGTACACACAAGGACACAGAGGTACACACACAAGGGCACATACAGACACATAGAGGAACACACCCAGACACAAGGACACGTGTACACACAAGGACACAGGTACACACACAAGGGCACACATAGACACATACGCAGAGGAAGACACACAGACACAAGGACACGTGTACACACAAGGACACACAGACACACACAAGGGCACACATAGACACATACGCAGAGGAACACACTCAGACACAAGGGCATGTGTACACACAAGGACACACAGACACACACAAGGGCACACATAGACACATACGCAGAGGAAGACACACAGACACAAGGGCATGTGTACACACAAGGACACACAGACACACACAGGGCAGATACAGACACATACACAGAGGAACACACTCAGACACAAGGACACATAGACACACACAAGGGCACATACAGACACATAGAGGAACATACACAGACACAAGGACACATGTACACACAAGGACACAGAGGTACACAAGGGCACATACAGACACACACACAGAGGAACACACTCAGACAGGAATACACACACATATACACAAAGGCACAGATATGTACACAGGGACACACACGCACAGGGACGCTTCCCGCCCAGCCCCTGCTCCCCCTACCTTCCTGCCCCGGCTGGACAAGCCCGAGTCGCCCCCGATCTTGCCCTGGAGGTTGTGCTCGCTCTCGCCATGCCGGCACAGGTAGATGGTGCGGGGCTGCACGTGGATGTTCATCAGGTAGTACACGATGCGGCTCTGGATGTGATCCTGCACACGGTTCACCAGGAAGCGCCGGCCCACATCGATCACCTTAATCAGCGACAGGTCCCTGCAGGGGGGGCCGGCCCGTCAGACGCTGCCCAGCCCCGCCAGGCAGACTCGGCCTCCACCACACCACAGCGTCAGCTCCGGGGGGGGGGCACAGACCGAGCCCTTCTGCTCCGAGAGTCGGGGGGTGGGTGGGTCTGAGTCTGCAATTCCCACAGCAGAGTGGGGCTAGAGGGCCTCCCAGAGGATAGGAGAGAGAAAAGCGAGAGAACTGAAAGGAAGAGAAGCGGAAAGAGCAGAGGACAGAGAGAGACGGGGCCCAGCGCTCACTTTGCACACTCGTGCAGCAGCAGCGACAGCACGCAGCGTCTATGGCAGTTACACCGAATCGATCACCAAGGATATACTTTTTTTGAGATATTAAAAAAGAGAGTTTATAAAAGTATCCAGGAGCAAACACTTCATGGGAATATTATTCATCAGGAATAATATTCACAGCCCTGAAACAGGTGGTTCAGGAATTACCTGTCACATTTATCGGGGTCGAGGGGCTGGTAACTGGCCTCATAGCAGTTAATTCTCTTCATGAAGTCGTCCATGGCTTCTGCGGAGTTGCAATCTTTGTAATCCGGGCTGGAGATTTTCACTTCCTGTAATACCACAAAGAGGCAGCTGATGAATCACGCTGGAGGGCTTTCTGCTTAGAATGAGCAGGATTTGGGGCTTGCAAACTGGGAAAGGCATGGACGGGCTCAGAATGATGATGACCCGACCCCAGCGTTCTAAGAGGAAAAACAAAAAGTGATATGGCTGAGCGTTGAGTCACAGCCTGACGATTCCACGGCGAGGGCACCCGCGGTAAGGCAAGGGCACCCGTGGTAAGGCGAGGGCACCCGTGGTAAGGCAAGGACAGGAAACCCAAGAGGATTCTTTTTAAGATATATATATATTTTTTATGCAGACCATTTTTAAAGTCTTTACTGAATTTGTGACCATTTGCTTCTGTTTTATGTTTTGGTTTTCTGTCGGGGATTTCGGATCTTAGGAACCCAACCAGGGAACGAACCCACTTTCCCTGCATTGGAAGGCGAAGTCTTACCCACTGGACTGCCAGGGAAGTCCTGTCCCAGGTGGATTCTAATAAATCCCTCTGAATGGGCCCCGATTCAGGATCAGTCCAGTAGCCAGGTCACCGCTAGACAACCTGGTCTTCAGCCTCACTGAGTCCCACGTAAGCACCCATGACAGGAGGCTGCCTGTCAGCAAAGGTGCCCCAAGGGGTGCTGGCAATGCCCCGTCACTGTGGGTACCCTCCTGGTGGAATCATCGGGTTCCTCCTGCACTGCCCACAGGCGGGGTGGTACCCCCTTGTCATTGGGCCCCAACGGATGCTTCTCTACCTGGTCCCGACCAAGGCTCGCTTTCATGGGACCGAGATAGAGGAGAAATGCCCCTTGGGGCCGCCATCCTCTAAAACTGAACAAGCCTGAGAAACCTGGCAGATTTCAGGGGAACTCAGAATCCGTTCACACGTGCCCTTTTCTTCCTCAGCAACGACCACAGCCATCAAAGAGAGGCGGGCACACTGCAAAAATCCACCTTCAGCGGGGAGTTCGTGTTTCACGGGGGCACTGGTTTAGTCCAGAAGAGGAAAGAGTTCTGGAAGTGGACAGTGGGGATGGTTTCCCAACAGGGTGAATGTGCTGAGTGTCACAGAACTGAACACTTAAAAACGGTCAAAGTGGTAACCTTTTTTATTAGGTTGGCCAAAAAATTCATTCAGGTGTTTCCATGTGATGTTACAGGAAAATCTGAAAAGCGTTTTTGGCCAACCCAAAGTTATGCATGGAGAAGGAAATGGCAACCTACTCCAGTACTCTTGCCTGGAGAATCCCATGGACAGAGGAGCCTGGTAGGCTACGGTCCATGGGGCCGCAAGAGTGGGACATGCAACTTTAAGAGACTAAACCACTACCACCAAAGTTACGTATATTTTAGCATAATTGAAAAAAAAAAACCCCTCAGTTCACAGATCTCTTCCTCCAACACAGCCTCTCGCATAAAAAGCATGAGAGAAAAGTCTAAAAACTGCTAAGCAGCTCTGAGGCGTCATCAGAGAAAGAGATTTCTGAACACAGAGGGTTGGGGAACAGGGATCCAGCAATTCACAGAGGACGAGATGGTGCTTGAGCTTCTGGCCAAGTGAGTGTCAACTACTCACCAGGGAAACAGACTATCCTGCAGCTGCACTCTGCTTCCCTACCGGTGGAAATGTAGAACCAAACCAAAGAAATATAGCAAAAGCCTTTGTTTAGCCCAAGGCAACTTGTGTTTCCTCATACTTTGAGCCTCCTCCTTTGGGGCCACTGAAACCAATCTGGACTGATTTTTCTACCATTTCAATAGCCCTTCCTGAAATATGAACTCATTTCTGAGAAATGCATGCAAATATTCCCACTGCCTTGGAGCAAAGACCCACCACCAAAAACTAACAAACTCTCAGCATTCCTTTGAAGGACACACACTATATGGCCAAAGTCTGGCACTCCCTGTAGAAGGATCTGACCAGCTTTTTGCTATAGGTAACATCTTACTCGGATGTATTTGAGCTGGAGAGAAAGTGACCTACAACAAGAGAAGGGGACTTCTGGTGAAGTCTTCACGATAACCTTTTCTGTTTACAGTTTATTGTTATCAAGCACAATTTAAGAAGACATCAAATTAAGCTGCCAAGTACCCTCAGTTTACCCAGTAACCCTCCCCTTGACACAGGGAGAGAAGCAGGAAGACAGTTTTACCACTCCCATTTTCCCCAAATTTGGGAATTCTGCCTTCTGTCTGCAGGGTCCTATAGGTTGTTGTCAACACATGCCCATGCTTACCTACTGGGAAAACTTACCAGCAAGAGACGAGCCTCCTGTCTCTATTTCCATCCTCCGCCCTAAGCAGCTCCCTCACCCTCCAGCGGCCAAGGATACTGCCACCAAAACAGTTTTCCCACCAAAACTGAGTTCCTCGACTTCTCTCTTTCTGCCAACCACCTGAAGGGCCTTGCTAAGATCAATTCCGGGTCACAGAATGTGTTTCTAAGTTAACTACTGCTCTGCACTTCTGACCCGGCTGATTCCCCCCAAGATGATCCCCCCACCAGCTGGCAGAGCCAGCTCATTCTCGAAGTTCTACGGCTTCTCCTGGCTGACCCAGTCACCCTGTTCTCAGACTGCCACACTCTGGGGGTCTTACCATGATGTTGGAGGCAACGACGGTAGGGTCATCGCACACAGACTCAATGAAAAACACCTGGAAGGAAACAAGACAGAAACGTTAGGAAACAACAAATGCGGTAACACAAAGGGCCAACTTTGGGATCGCCGCGACATCGCTGCCACACTGGAGCAGGAAGGACCCCACACATAAATGCCCAAATACACAAAAAAGATCCAGCCCTCAGTCTCTGCCCTCCCACCAAGAGAGGATGCTCCCCTCCCCAGTCTCAGGAACCCCTTAGAGCCCCCACCAGGAAAGCCCAATCTGTAGGCAACAACTCCCAGGCAGCGGCAGGGGAAGCCCGAGCGTGGAGCTCAGGTGCTCCAGTCAAGGAACCAGTCAATCCCTGTGGGGCCCCCTTGCTCCTGAGCGCACCAGGCCAGGATGAGAAGTCAGGCTCACCTTGAAGTCACTTTCTTTGGCAAAATGGAGGATCATGTGTCTCCTCTCTCGAGTAGTATTGGTGGCATCGAAAACCTGGCCAGAGGAGAGGACCCGGTTGGCGCTGAGCAGTGTTTACTGCACTTTCTGGGGCTCCAGGAGAAACTGCATCCTCCCAGGCCCCCCACGGCCTCCCTCCTGCACTCAGGGACTGAAGGGGAGGCCGGGGTGGGAGCAGTCCTTAAAGCAATGCGCAGGGGAGGGCCACGGAGGGCTACTGGCTTCGGGGGCCACAACCCCCAGGTCCGGCGGGCTGTGCCCCTCAGTCTGCCCCACTCACCAGCTTCCTCTTGGGTCCTAGGGCTACCTGCACCCCCTGCTTCCCTCACGGCTCAGGCCAGACGCCTGTCCCCTCCAGCAGCGTCCCCCCATGGCTCCGTCCACATGCCCCTCCCTCCAGGGCACCGTCCCACGGCAGGAGGGGAGACAAGAGTTATTCCCTAGACTTACTGCGATCTGGCCCCCCTCCTTTGTCAGGTAACTTTTGACGTCTCTCAAGGCAGCCAGGGCACACTGCCTGCAACACGGAAAGAGATGGGTGCGTCGGAGGGGGTCCATCCGAGGGGACACCCAGGCACCACCACCCCACCCCCCACAATGAGCAGGGTGACCCGCAACTCTGCCGCTAAAGTGAACGAGGTGGCTGAGACCACCAGGCCGGAGGCTCCCAGTCAGAACCCCGCACACACAGCTGCGGCCCTCGGGGTGCTTGAGTGCGGCTGGCGTGCGGAAAACCACCCCCGGAGCTTCCAAAAGATGGCTGCCCAAGTCCTGCCCACGGACGCCCACTGTACCCATCCAGGCGGGGCTGGCACTGGGGCCGTGTCCTGCTCCCAAGTGGCTCTAAGGTCACACTTGGAAGCCCTGGTCATTTGGGGCCGAAAAGGAAATCCTTTTCTAGCGTAAACAGACGATTTTGCAGGGAATGATTTAGCTCGTGCCGAGTGAGATGCTGTCGCTGGTCCGCCTCACACCAGCGGGTGCAGACCGCCTGGAAGCGGAGGACAGCGGCAAGGCTCGGAGGCCGAGAGGCTCCCGAGCTGCACACGGAGGGGCCGGCTGCCCCCCTCCCGCCCAGTCTAAGGCCACGCAACAGACAGAGCGCCCTGCACCCACAGCCGGGGCCTCACCTGCGGACTTTCATGGCCTCCTCGTTGTCGGGGCGGAAGAAGTTGTAGGAGCTGTACTGCTTCACGGCCTCCCGGCGGTACTCGCCCACGTTGAACACTGCGCGGAAAAGAACAGCCCCTTCACTCACCATGCTGACCGCCAGAAAGGATCTCCCCGGGCCAGGATCCCTCTTTCCAAAGAAGGAAACCAAGCCGGCGCATGACTTGAATAAGATCCCAAGGAAACCAGGAACCAGGCAGTGGGCCGTACGTCCTGCACTGGCATCGCTTGATCTGGAAGGCAGCCGGGGTTCCCCAAGACCCAGCACTGCTCACGGTGCCCCTGATTCTCTGGGGTCACCTCCCACAGCCCAGCCTGGAAACTAGCCTTTCAGGGCCGGGGCTGGAGGCTGAGCCTGAAAGCAGGTGGTGGCCATGTGTCTAGTGAAAACTGGGGCCATGATTCCCGCCAACACGGCTGAGAGGGAGTGCGGACTCACACACATGGCCGGATCCACAGCAGCCACTTTGTATACCAGCAGCCCACGGCCAGGATGGGCACTGGGCCCTGACCGGGCAGTTTGTGTATGTAGCACTGTGCTGGGCACGGGCTCGGAGTGGGGGTGGGGGGTGGGGCAACAAATGTGAAAAATTAGTTCTTGTGCTAAAGACATTCCCCGTGTCAGTGGGAAGACCAGATAGAAAAATATAATCAAAAGCACAGAAAGAGTACTTTAAGACAGCAGCGGAGGAATGTCACAAACAAGGGCTGGGGGAGTTTGAAGGAAAAGATCCACACAGACTGGGGTGGTCAGAGAAGGCTTCCTGGAGGAGATGAGGGCTGAGCTGGGGAAGCTGCAGGGCAGGGAGAACCAGAGAGCAGCCAGTGAGCAGAGACTCCCATGCACCCAGCAGGGCGTACAACACAGGGTGGTGGGTGACATACTGGAAAGGAAGCTGTGACCCCCCACTGCAGAGAGAGCCCCCTAGAGTGGTCCCGCAAACAGAGTTTCAGCAGCTGGAGAGGGAAAGGCCATTCTTTTCTGGGGGAATGGGGGTCGTGGCGAGCAGAATGTACCCCCAGTGTGACAGCTCTGGCCTGGGCTGCAGCCTCACCTTTCGTGGGGACGCCGATCCAGTTGAGGTAGCGGGTTAGCTTCTTGGAGATGTAGGTCTTCCCACGGGCGGGGAGCCCCACCATGACAATCACTGTCGGGGAGTTGGTGAGCTTCGGCCCACAGGCTGGGGAGAGACAGCAGAAGGGTCATGAATAAAGCAGCCAGCGCTGCCCACAACGGGCGTTAAAGAATCCCAAAGAAACGCAGCTTTCATCCCCACCTCGAAGCCCCTGCACTTTACAATCCCACAGGACTGGGCCCCTGACGGCCAGAGCCCTCTGTCACACAGCTCCCTCTTGCTCTGAGGTCCCCATGGCAGGGACCCCAAATTCCCAGCCTGACACCTAAGGGCCCCAAACCCAGCCAGAAAATGATGACTAACCCCAGAGGGGAAAGTAGCCCTGGGGTGTAAGGAAGGGACTCCCCTGTACCAACAGGGTGAGGTCATCAGTAGGAGAGGCTGTCTCAGATTCAACGTAACAGGTAAATAGAGGTGCCAGGTAAGAGACCTGGGGGGTGGGGCTCCAGCAGCCAAATTACAGATAAATTTCTGTACCTCCATGCACGAGGTCTGCATGGCTTTCCTAAAAAAAGGTTATTTTTAAAAGGCAATTTTCACAGTAAGAGTTTATGAAATGGAAGTCGGTCAGGGACCAAGGAGCTGACCCCACAAATTCCACCGCCCCTGCCTGCTCCTCCTCATCCAAGTTCCGGCTGCCGCCAAGTCACAAGGGCCCCAGGCAGGGCTCCCAGAAACCCAGAGGGTCTTGCCTGTGCAGCCTCTCCCGGCTTCTCACCCATGTTCCTCGGAATCTCAACAAAACTCTAGGGAGAGAGGTTTTCACTAGGTTTGCAGAAAGCAGCCCAAAGAACCCTGCTCTGGACATTCCGGATGCAGTGTTTCCTGAGAGTCCCTGACATCTCGTGAGACAAGTGCTCATGAGCCCAGGACCACCCATGTGGGGCAGAGACCAGCTGCCTGCCTGCTCCCCACCCAGCAGTGTGTGAGGCGCTCACTGACCACCACACAGCCCCACTCTCTGGGCTCTGGCCACAGTGCAGACCAAGCGACTCATACTGCACCATGGAATTGAGGCTCTTTCCTTCTAAACAGGTGAGTGTCAGATGGGAGGGTGGGGGGCCACCAGGCTGCTGACAGCACAAGCTTGAGGAGACCCCTCCTCTCAATCTGGACACCTCAACACAGCCCCATGATGCTGGGCCTGGTGGCCAGACTTAGGTCACGTGTCCAAGCACTGGCCGCGATGCCCAGGTTCTGCCTCTGGGACCTGCAGCCTGGGGACACGGGCAGCAAGTGCCACACACAGACACTGCTTCTCCTTTCATGTTTCCAGACTGTCAGGGACAATCTCCATGAGAGCCAGGAAGAGGAGGAAAGGCTGTCAGGAGGCCACGGGACACTGAGGAGCCACAGACACCCTTGGCTGGGATTCCCCAGCGGCCAGGGGCTAGAAACAAACAGGCTCCTAGAAAACAGAGGCCTCTCGAACTGCGTGAGCACGGGACTGGGGCAAAGATGCACCAGGGGGCTTTCTGGAGTCCCCGAGGGGCAAGTGGAAAAAGCTGATGGCCTCCTCAGAGACCAGTGGGGACAGAAGACCCACCTACCGTCAGCATGTGACAGCTGTAGGTGACTCACCAGAAAGTGAAAGCGTCCTCGCTTGTACCCGGAAACGCCCACTCTGCTGATCCTTCCCGCAACCCACTGGTTTTCCCCTGGTCTTATCTGATATCCCCACCGTGTCACTGCTCCCAGGAGCATCTCACACACGCTCACACACATACACACACTCTCGGCTGTGCACACGCATGCAATACTTCTGCTGGACTCATGCCAAGGAAGCAGAGGCAGATGCTGACTAATTTATCAAATAGGGGATTACTTCTATATCCACTAATCGTATGTGCAAATCTCCTCTGGCAATAGATACTTTGGGAGGAAAAAACAAAACCCATAAAGACACGGCAGCATAAATACCTTAAGCCCCAAATTCAAAACCAAATAAACCATCCCTTGCTTGTCTGGGGAAGCAGAAGTCATTCCTTGGGTCCTTTGGCTTCTTGCATGAGATTCAAAGAGCTGCCAAGGGTGTCTGCTGCTGCCCATCCGCCCAGGTGCTCAGGGGTCCCCAAAATGACAAAACTTTACCCTCCCTCCTGTTTGTTAAACTCACAGCACAGCTCAAGTGCTTCCCTGGTCCCATAATCTCCTGCCTCTATCTCAATTCCATTCGGACCCTCTTCTCTGCTGACCTTTTTAACACTCCCACCTCTCATACCTTCCTCCCTGGAGTCCTGCCTTTTCATCTTCCTCTCCAACAGCTCAGGAATAGGGAAGGTAAGTGTATAGCTTAACACTAGGTTTTCCCCAAAGTACTTGCATGTAAAAGGATATACTGAGGTTAGAGGTAAAGAAGCAACAGTCTGAAGTCCCTGGACAGAGGCTGCATTGGCAGATTCCGATTCCAGTCCTGCACCCTGACTGAGCAGCTGACCTCTCTGATTCATGTTCCCCACTGCCTCAAGCAGGCAGGACCGCTGTCCTAGCTTACCATACTGATGCTGTACTGCAGGCTCAGAAAATAAAAAAAAACCAATGGAAGACACTTTGCCATTGCTCCTGTAGGCTTCCCTGGTGGCTCAGCAGTAAAGAATCTGCCTGCAATTCAGGAGCAACAGGAGACATAGGTTCAATCCCTGGGTCAGGAAGATCCCCTGGAGAAGGGCATGGCAACCCACTCCATTATTCTTGCCTGGAGAATCCCATGGACAGAGGAGCCTGGTGGGCTACAGTCCATGGGGTCGCAAAGACTTAGACATGACTGAAGCGACTTAGCACGCACATACTGCACCTCCTGTAAACTTCCTGCCACCCAGAGGCACTCCGAAATGTTAACCTCAAAAGATGCCACGTTACTCATGTTCTTCTCTTCTAAGTAGGTAGTTAGGCTTCAACACCAAGTTTCAGGGGAACTCATGGAAGACAGACAGCCGAGCTGCAGATGTAGACCGGGCCAGTGCCCAGCGGGCCTCATGCGAGTTCCACGGCAGAGTGTCTATGGTACCCATGGCAACCTGCTCCCCCATCGCTGCCAGGCAAGGGCAAATGACATGCTGCAGAGTAAGCTCTGCTGTGACACCACCACCTGAAAAGGGCTCTCTGGGCAACAGGACCACACACTCCGCCCTGGGAGAATGGAAGGCAGGCCCAGAAAGCCACGGCAGATACCTGGCTGTGGTCCACTGGACACAAACTTTCTCCTGGGATCATTTCAGCCCAGAGAGTCTGCCTGGTCCCGTGTTAGAAATCGACAGGGAAGGGACCTTGCCCCAGGGGGATGGTGGGGGGGTGGCAGTGAGGCGGGCTGAGGCTCGGCAGGGTGGGGAGACCCCAGCTCAGCAAAACCTCTTTCCTAAACTCTTCTGGACTGTGCAGTGGGTGCTGCACTCATTCATTGCTCTGCACGCACATTTTAGCTCAATGCCTAATTCTCATCCAGAGAATGGCCCTCCCAACCCAACAGGCTCTCTGCCAGCAAGGGAGGGTGGGGTGTTTCAGGGAATCAGTTGACAATGCAGGAACATGGTGGCTGAGAGGGCCTGGAGCCAGGAGAGTTCAAAGCCAGCACTGCCTCGGGTCCCAGACGAGTTACTCGACCTTTTGGAGTCTCGGTTTTCCCTGTCTGTGAAATGCACGGATGTTTCACAAAGGTTCCCAGAGGGTGAAGCAGAAGGTAACGTGTAGGATGATTGCTGTGGTAGCCTCCATCAGCCATTAGGGCTTCCTTCCATTAGGGCCAGACATGAGGGAACCAGGACCCACAAGTGAAGGAGGTCCCCTGCATAAGCGGTGAGGGACAGACCTGGGGTTCACCTTGGTCCTTCTCACCTGAAACCCTTGAAGTGCTCCTTCCTCAAAAAGTGGTTCTCGACCAGCGGCTGAACCTAAAAAGCTTTTAAAACCAGGATGCACAGGCTGCACCTGTAGCAATTCTAACTTGGAGAGGGGGTACCAGCGTGTATTTTTTCCAAAGTCTCCCCCACATGATTTAAATGTGAAGCCAGGGAGGAGATTCACGACCGCAGATTGCAGGGGCTGCCCCCGTGATAAGGTCTGTAAGATTTCCCCGATTTTCCCTCTTTGAGCCGGAAAACCATCAGTGGGGCTAAAGCCTCTGTGAGATGAAACCTTCTCTCAGCAGACAGTGCATAGCCTGCTTTACAGATGAGGAAACCGGGTTCTGAGCAGAGAAATGATACATGAGTTGGGACCTGCACACATAACTCTCTCCGTGATGAGAAACAAAGGATCGCTAGTTCTTACCAGTCGAGAGCCTACTTCCTTGTCCATTCAGCTGATTCACCAAGTCAGTAAGTCTCCCTGAATTACAGTCTGCGCTTGAAGGAAGCGGCAGGATTTGTAAGAAGCATTTACCACCATGAAGTTGTAGCAACCGGGCCCCGAAACGATGGGCTTCAGAGGTGGAAGTGCCACCAAATGAATCAATCTGGGGCTTCCTGCGGCTGTTTTTACCATTCTTTATATATCCACAGTCGTGTTTTCTGTGTCCTCTGTTAGTTACCACATCTCAGACGGTCTGCTGTGACCCCCAACTAGGACAGCACTTAGAAAGATGGCAACAGGTTCAGGAGGGAGAAAAATCCACCCAGTTCCCAATGCCATTAAAGAATGGGGGAGGGGCGGGGAATGGGAAAGATGCCAGGAAGAGATACCCTCTTTCCATGATGGGAGGAGACAACTGTGACCATATAAACCCAGAAAGACACTGCTACTTAAAATAACAGCATGCAAGCAATAAATACCCAGGGTGCAGATAATCTTCTAAGAAAAAAATGTAACCCCACAGCCACACACAGGGATTGCAGGAGTGGGCGGGGACAAGGGACTTAATCCATCAGCTTCAGCAAACCGCCTCCCCCCCCAACCCCCCACCCATCAAGCTGCAAATTGTTCCGACAGGGATTTTCAGGCAAATATCTCATCTGCGTGCGAGACGTGCAGGCTGATAGGGACTAATGGATGGATCTCTGAAGCCCCGAGGAAAAGCGTGGCCGCACACTTGTGTCTGTCAGAATCACTCAACAAGCGGATGCCAGCCCAGCTCAGAGTTCCCCTCCCGCCCCGCCCTGCCGTGAACCCCAGAAGACGGCTAAATGTGAGTGTGCATTTCTGTGTGCACACATACACCTACAGGTGTTGAGAGAACCAATGTATCTCTGTGTGCCCCAGTGTATCGAGTGTTCTTTTATCAATATCTTTTATTTAAAAGTCAAAAAGGGGTGGGGCTCCTTCTGTATCTCCCTCCTGATTTCAGGTGGGGCATTTCTCTCCACCAACAGGTTTTACAGAAATATAACCGGACCGTGGTCAGCCTGTTCAGTGGACTATTTAAGAGCATACCTGAAAGGGCTGGGGAGCAAGACACCTGTAAGGTTCCCCAGTGCCCGGCTACCTTGCAAAGAAGCCTAGTTGTCCTTCTGTGGCCTGCTGGACCTGAGGGATCAAGCTGGTGGAGGAGCACTCTGCTCCACCCCACCCCTGCCAGCATGGGGAGCACCTTGTCAGGCTCCCATCACCAGGATGTCCTAAGAGCACCCCAGGGCCAACTCTCCCCACCTCCTGGGGCAGGTCTGAGGACAGGGAGGTAACTCACACCTGGGCAAACCCTAGGGAGAGGAGCTGTCACTGCGGCCTTGGTGACCAGCCCCTGAAAAATGTGATGGCAGAGAAAGCCCACAGGCCACCTAGCTCGGGGGATGCCTTGAAGCCACTTGGGAGGATTTGCACCTGGGAGCCAGTGTTTACCTCTCAGGCATCCTGACCTGACCTGACCTGGAGCAAAATGCTCACCACTGTCTCAGCCTGTCCATCTGACAGGCCCCTTGGTGATTTTGCTGGAGGAGCGGGTGTCGCCTTCAAACCTCTGGAACCACACTTTTAAGAGGTGGCTCTCTTCGTGGCTGGGGACAGAGCCCAAGGTAAATCTTCCCAAAGCATTTACGGGACAGGGCGGAGAGGCGAACTGTCAGCAAACTCCAAGTCCAGAGAGAGAGAGTGCGTATGTGTGCCCGCGCGCGCGCAGGCTCGCACACTTGGGAAACGCTGCCAACTGTGTAGTCCCCACCCGCAGACCCTCCCCAAAACGTGCACAAAGGCTGAGTTCCAGACAACTCTCTACGCCCCCGGCACAGGGGGTAGAGGGGGGCACGGGGAGAGGAAGAGAGAGGGAGGCAGACAGCAGTAAAGACCGCGAAGGGAGAGGGGGGGAAAGAGAATTAAAGATAGGAGATTAGAAATACATAGAAAGAAGGAGAAAAAGATAGACGATGGAAATACATAAAGAAAGAGAAAACATAGAGACGAAGGATGGAGTGAGGGGGTGGAAGCAGAGAGAGGTTGAGAGGAGAGAGAAACACGCGGTGGGGAAGAGGAGGCGGAAAGCGGAGAAAAGGAGGCGGGAGGGAAGGAGGGGAAGAGAGGAGAGAGGAGGTAGCGATCGACACAGAACGGCGGCTGGGACCCGAGGAGGCGCGGCGGGCGCCCGGGAGAGGGGCCGCGGCCGCGGGAGACGCCGGCGTCCCTTCCCACGCGTCCCCGAAACGGAGGTTCCCGGCGGCGCCCGGCGCTTCCCGCTCAGCGCGCGCGCCGTTTCCGGGTCCCTCTGCGCTCCGCGCGCGAGCCGAGTCGAGCGGAGCCCCGCGAAGCCCTCGAGCCGGGCCACAGCGCCCCCGACGCCGGCCAGGGGAGGCGCAGCGCCGGCGCCGTGCCCGCCCCGCGCCGGAGCTGGTGGGGAGGAGCGGGGGGCGCCCGGGCCGGGACGCGGGGACGGCGCGGAGGGCGGCGCCCGGCCGGCCGAGCGCGCCGGAGGAGGGGAGCCGGCACAAAAGCGCCGGGCCGGCGCCCTCCACACAATGGCCTCTCTCCGCGCACGGCGCGCCCTCCCCGGCCGCCCGGCCCCGCGCGCGTCTGCACTCACTCCTGGGCAGCGAGGGGCGGTGGTCGACCGGGATCCAGATCTTCTGCACCCGGCTCTGAGTCAGCTCCAAGGGCATCTTCCCAGCCGAGGCTCGGCGGCCCTCCGCCCCTTCCGAAGAATTCAGACTCGGGGAGGAGAGCGGCCTGGCGACCCCGAAACAAAGGGGGGCGAGGGTGCGTGCGCGAAAGCGCGGCTTTTTGGAAACGTGCTTTGTGCTAAATCACGGGCGCTCGCCTGGGGCGCGAGGCTCCCCAAGCGCTGCGAGAGGGACGCGGGGCTGGGGCGGCACCCACGGCTCCTGCGGGGCGCGGATGCTCCGAGCGCAGCGACAGCCGCGGTCCTCTTGCGCCGGCTAGAGCCCGTGCGGTCCTCGCCCGCTGGCCTCCTCTCCGGCTCTGCTGGACGCCCAGCGCACCGCCCCAGCTTTTAAGACAGCCACGCACACGTCAGCCCTGGGGCGGGGACGCATTCCTCGGGTTCCAGCCCCCTTTCACGTGGAAGGAGGGTGGCCCAGCCTGCTGGCGCCCCCTGCAGACCGGCGACGACGACTCATAACACCCTAAAGGAGCCCTGGCTGAAGGTGCCGCTTGGTGAGCCTCCTCCTGTCATCCCCTAAAAACGCCCCGCACAGCTTCCCAGAATAACCACTGCAGCTGTGCTGGGAGGAGAGAAACAGAACCGTCCAGTGCGGCCCGTGGAGCCCTGCAAGCGAATCACCTGGAATGCTTATTGCATTCTAAAGACTCGGCCTCTTTGGGAATGGGACCCAGATACTGTGCATTCTTTTTTAAATACAAATTTATTTAAATTGGAGGCCAATTACTTTATGCATTCCGGGCCTGGCACGGTCACGGTGAAGACAGGGGTTTAGGGTTAAAAGTTGGGGGAAAGTTAAGAGGGGACGGGGGTGTGTGTCTCTGCTACCCTAGAGGGAGGCCAGAAGGAGGTCGCTGAGAGCGCCTCTGGGGTCACTCCTTGCTGGAACTGCTCCCTAATAATATCCGTGAGTCTCAGCCGCCACTGCCCTGGCGCCACCCCAGGGGAGGGGGCTTCCTTGGCCCTTGGTCCTCACTCTGCCCAATTTCCTGAATTCCTTAGAAACCCTGACCTGTGCTGAACACTGCTCCCCAAAAGGTCCCCGGAATGCTGGGCACAAGGAGGGGGCGGGAAAGACTCGGAGGCTGGACCAAAATGGAACATGGCATCTTGGTTTTCACGGTCACCGTTTACAATATTTTCGATACACTTTTATTTCTTCTAGTAGAAGAGTAAATAAACCTCGATCCTATTCTGATCTGAAATTGATTACCTGACTGAAAGTTCGGAATAACTATTGGGAGGTGGCACCTTGATTGTGCAAACCCCTAAAATTCGCCAGTTTTTGCTGTGTGTTCCTCCGTATCCCGGGTTCCCAAGGCTTTGCATCAGCTGGGGACATGCGGCAGTCGTGAGGTCAGGTCCGTGGCCGCCCTGTGAAGATCTGGGGTGCGGGGAGCGGAGGGATGCCTCCCTCGCAGGCATTCACTTGGCTGTGACTTCGGCACGCGACGCCTCAGTGAGCAGCGCTGCGCTGCACAGGCGCATCCCTCCGCTGGGGCTGCGCGGTGATTGGAAGGAGGCGGCGCTCGCCGAAACCCACACTGCCGCGGAACAGTCTGCGCAGAGGCTGCCACACGTCGCTCACGTACCGCATGGCTCGGCTGGGAAGGCGCCCGCTCCCTGGCGGCAGGCAAGCAGCTCCTGCCTGCCCGCCCCGCCCCGCCGCGCCTCCCCCTTCCTCGCACCCCAGCTCGCCCAGAGCAGGAGCTCCGAACCATCCCCCAGCCCGACGCCCACCCCCACCCTGGGCACTCCCTCAGTCCAGGCAGCGCCCTCCCCCAGCCCGCCTGGGGTCGCAGAGCGTCCAGCGCTACCCACCGGGTGGGGACGTACCCTCAAAACCCCTCCCTTCGCGCACCGACCCCCACTGCAGGCTCCTCACCGAGCTCAAGCGTCCTCACTTTCCTCCACCCTAGCCCGCCCAGGGGTCCGGATCTCCCATTGTCGTCCACTGGGGGGGACCCTCGACCCCTTCGCTCCTGCACCCCGATCCCCACTAGGGGCACCCCACTCGCCTGGACGTCCCCCACCCTCCCCACTCCCCAGCCCGGGGAGGAGCGTCGCCCACCGAAACTGAGCCCTTGACCGCCTCCCCCCGCCCCGCCCCTCCTCCCTCTCCCGAACCCCTGCCCTCCTCCCTTCCTCCGCTTTGCTGACTGCCTGGTTTCGGAGCTTGGGCAGCTGTTCAGAAACCCGAGTGCGTTGCATTCGGACTTGTTTTTCTGCACTGGGAGCAAATGCCAGAGATGACACCCTAGATCGCCCCAGGGAGAGTCCCACTCCACTCCAGAAATAAGAGCGGGCTGACCCAAAGAGGAAAACAGTGAGGAGGGCGCACCTGCACCCTGCCCCCAGCTGCTTGGGTCCGGGCGCCCTGGCTGCACCCCTGCATGTTTGCACACTCGTCTCTCCCTGAGGACCCAGGGTACCTGTGTCCCAGCTATTGCCGACCGATTTTTGTTTGCACAGGCTGAAGGACAGGGCAAGGCTGGGGTGGCATTCTTCCACCCTCCAAGCTTGCAGGGGACTGTGTTTCCGAGCAGGCCACAGAAGTGAACTGACAGTGTATCTTTAATTTCCCTGTCTGGATCACGTGTCTGACCAGGGCCCAGCGCGGCAGGCACAAGGCAGTGACAGTCCTCGGAGCTTCTAGCTGAGGCTTGGCGCCTTTGCTGCCTGGGTGTCCATAGTGCCTTAGAGCAGAGACGGAGTTCTAGCTGATCATCACCTCCCTCACCTGATGGAGGCCAGCAAACGGAAGTTTTGCGTAATCCTTCTCCCACTTCTTATATATAAGTGCAAAGAAACTGGGAGAGAGTGGGGGACGAGCTCGAATTCACACTTTAAAAATAAGGTTGGGGGGGGGGGTGTGGGTCATGAGACAGCCAGAACTGGAGCAGTCCTTGCAGTCCCCCAGTACGGTATATCAGGGTAGTGTTCTTCTGGAAGATAACGTCGCTTCTCTGCAAGTTCATTTACGAACAAGCCAAGCGCATCTGAACTCCAGAATGGACTGGTCCAGAGGCAACTGGTTTAGACATCCACCTGTTTCCCTAGTTCTGTTAACAACCTCATCTATATCCAACCATCCATGGCTTTGACCCACCCCCAAATCTGGCGATCAGGGATGCCATCCTTCAGAAAAGGCAGCAGAGAATGTAAAAACCCCTCTAATCCAATGATATTTTTACAAACAGGACAGCTTCAAGGATTAGGGTGGGGGGGGGGTGTAGAATTTTATGACCCAAGGTCTACAAGGAATCTTCCAGATTATCCAATCATCCTTTTAAATGAGTAAAGGGAAGTTTAGAGATTACAGGAGTCAGAACCGGGCTAAAGGTCAAGGACCACAGCCAGTTAGGAACTTTTTTCCCTTACTTGACACAGACATCTCCCAAGAGACTTGTGATGGCCACAGCCTGACTCCAGGGTGCTGAGCAGAGTGATGATGAGGGGAGAAGCGTGCACTGTAACTCAGATCATCTCACCCAGAAGGCAGCTGAGAAAGCCCTGCGTGTGCGGCATGGCCTGCTGCCATGCTTCTTTATAGAGAATTCCTTCGCTGGGTCCAGACTCAGCAGGAGTGGTGGCGCTGGGTTTTCTCCATGACCTCTTGCTTCTCAGTTCCCTCTGCTAGCCGAGGTCATCTAACCACCTCCCCGCACCCCATCCCCCCAACTACCACCACCCCAAACACTCCTGTAACTACAGCAAAAAAGCAACACCATTTGCACAATGGTGAGCCACTGAACCAGGTTTAAACACTGAAATGGTGCTAGAACCCACCTTCTCCCCAGCGAGAGGAGACAGAACAAGCCCTGGCAGGTGGTGAGCAATCAGATATTGCTAATTAGACACAAAGTGTCGTCATTTGCTCCCGCGAACAATACAGTGTCTGAGAGAGTGAAGACAGACACCAACTAAAAGACTGAAATCAGCCCTTACCTCACCAACCATCCAAAGAAAGGGGAGAGGACTTAAAATATATATACATAAAATGTCACTCATACATGAATAGGAACACAGATACAGACAGAGACCCACACGATGCAACACCGAGTTGAAAACCCAGTTCAAAACCTGCACATGGAGGTTTATAGCAGCTTCATTCAGCATTGCCCAAAGGTGGAAGCAGCCAACATGTCCATCAGCAGGTGAAAGGGTAAATAAACCGTGATGCCTCCAGACAATGGGATATTATTTACTGCCAGAAAGAAACGAGCTGTCAAGTCATGACAAAGACATGCAGGAACGGTAAGTACATATTCCTAAGCGAAAGAAGTTGATCAGAAAAGGCTCCAGACTATGATTCCAACTCCATGATATTCTGGAAAAGGTACAAGTACAGTAAAAAGATGAATGGTTGCCAGGGGTGAGGGAAGAAAGAGTGATAAACGGGTAAAGTACAAGGGATTTTTAGGGCATTTACACTGCTCTGTATATTACAGTGATGGATATGTGTCTTTATATATCTGTCCAAATTCACTTAATATACAACACCAAGAGTGAACCCATGGTAAACGGTGGACTTTGGGTGACGATAACGCCTGCCACTGCAGGAGACACAGGAGATGAGGGTTCGATCCCTGGGTTGGGAAGATCCCCTGGAGGAGGACATGGCAACCCAGTCCAGTGTTCCTGCCTGGAAAATCCCATGAACAGAGAAGCCTAGCAGGCTACAGTCCATGGGGTCGCAAAGAGTCGGACACGACAGCACACAACGGCAGCAGTAGATGTGTCTGTGTGGGTTCAGCCTCAGTAACCACGTGCCACCTGGTGAATGATGCTGATAACAGCGGGCACGGCATGGGTGGGGGTGGGGGGCACCTGGGAAAAGTCTGTACCTTCCTCTCAATTTTGCCGTGAATCTCAAACTTCTCTGAAAATAAAGTCCAGTTTTTAAAAATCATTTATTTTTCTACAAATGTATAGATGTTTCTCCAAATGAGGGGACTTACTCATCTCATTATGAGGTACCAGGACACTTAAATGTGGCCACAGCCTGGCTCTTGGTGAACAGTCGCGACTAAAGTCCCACTGAACCAGCAAGTTTCCTTTCCTTCTGCCCAGTCCTTGTTCCTCCACTTTCTGCAGGCCTTTCCTCTTCTGAAGGCACACCCGTGACCTAGGGACCATACTCTTAAAACTGCCCTGGGTGTTTCAAGCAGGCATTGCATCAGGCTCCTGCTCTGAGAGTATCTGCCACTCCCTGCCAACCTCTTCACCCAATATCGAGACAGATGTTATGTGTGTGTATGGAATCTGGAGAGATGGTACTGATGAACCTGTTTGCAGGGCAGCAATGGAGATGCAGACATGGCGAACAGACTTGTAGGGGGAGGAGGGGGACAAACTAAGAGAGCAGCTTGGAAACAGATACATTACCACATGTAAAATAGATAGCCAGTGACTCGGAGAGCTCAGCCTAGGGCCCTGCAACCACCTAGAGGGGTGGGATGGGGTGGGAGATGGGAGGGAGGTTCCAGAGGGAGGGGACATTTGTATACCTGTGGCTGATTCATGTTGATGTGTGGCAGAAACCAGCACAATATTGTAAAGCAATTATCCTCTAATTAAAAAAAGTTTTTAAAGCATTCCTTTGTGTGTGTTTTTAAAAATCAGATATTCTGTGGTCTGTTTCACAGTCTGGTACCAGCAATCAGTTTCCCGGTTTTGATATTTTTCTGCCGTCATAGGAGATGTCCCCATAAGAGGAAGCTGGGTGAAGGGTTCATAGGACTCTATGTGCTATTTTGTAACTTTTCAATTTCAAAAGAAAAAAAGTTGTTTAAAAACACCCCAGATTTTAAATTGGTGATCACTCAGTTTGCTCAAATTCTGGAGAAAAAAATAGACAAAAGCATAGACAGTGTGTGCTAGGTAGCTTCAGTTGAGTCTGACTCTTTGCGACCCCCTGGACTGTAATCTGCCAGGCTCCTCTGTTCATGGGATTCTAGGCAGTACAGACATGAAGGGAGACGGGAACTGGCAGAAAGGGAGCCAGGAACCTGGGGATTTGCATGTGTTCCTAACACCTTTGCTTCCGAATCCCACACCTGCGGAAAAGAGGAATCAAGCTCAAACTGTTTTACTTTGGTGGAGGTGGGGGCGATGATTCTGTTTATGGGCTTTGTGTAGATCTTCGGGAGAGTATCAGCAGGTTTGCGGTCTTTGCAGGCACGACATGAAATAAAGAGGAGACCCATGTGGAGGTCGGCTGAGGGCTCCCGACGACCGTGCCAAACCTGTTTTTCCTGGAGGGGAAAGCAGACACAGAGACCAGCAAGCAGCTCACTGTCCATCTTCTGGTACATTTAACAGATGCTCAGGAGCAGGAGCTGCGAGTCATGCACAGAACAGGCTGCACTGGAATCACAACCATCTCATCTCGGGTCTAGCCAGGAAGCAGCAGCAGGTGATCACCTAGCTCATCACAGTGCTGCGTGCTCTGTCTCACGCCGAGCACGACAAAGAAAGATCTCCCATGCCCAAGAGCTTGTAGCTGAAGACCAGAGTGGGACATGGCCACGAAATAGAATACAAGCAGGGAACTGAGAGACAGGTGCTGGGTAAGGTAAGATCATGCTGAATGCAGGCTCAGGGTAACAAGCTCACATTGGGAGAATACGGAGAGTTTGCATGGACTTGGGGCAGATGGGCTGGGAATTTCGTATCCATCTCATTGTCCTACAGCGTTTCTCGCAGATGGGCTGGGAATTTTGTATCCATCTCTTTGTCCTACAGCGTTTCTCTGCAAAGTCCAAGGTCACACATTGAAGAAAGTCAATATCTCTGTTTCTTCCCACATGAAACAAACATTTACTGACAGCAGCTGTCCTGGGGGCGCCAAAGTCAAATGAGGCATGGTCCTTGTCAGAAATACGGATTCATTTTTGAATTTCATAGTGTCCCCAACACACACACACACATGGACGGACACACAGAAACACACAGACACACACACTCTCCTACCTTTTCCCCTTAGAGTTAATGAAACCGAGGCTCACCAATATGACTTCCTTGTGATCACACAGCTATTAATAATGGGCCAAGGAATAAAAAAATACCTGACTAGGCTGGTATTCTTTCAAGTGTCACCCAATTAAATCACTTTCCAACTAGAACATTCAGTTTCCTTCTCAATAACAATGCCAACAACAAAACTTTGGATCCAAGTGGTTTCTATGACAGTATCTACATTACCTACTATTTGGATATAACGAGGAAATAAGAAGTGTCTTCAGAAACTATTACAAAGATTAATAACTAAGCCTACACTGTAAAGTGCTTCTTAGGATACGAAGAGAGAGTCACCCCCCGCCCCCGCCACCCCAACAGAGTCCCAGCACTCACACCTAACAGTGTCCTCTTCTTAAAAGGCTAATAGTTGCCACCACAGCAGATTAAAAAGAAATAACTATTTCATGAAATCAAAGTGAGTCAGCATTAAAAACTTCTTTTAAAGAGGTGCAGGAGGGAGGCTTTGAGCTCTTTGTGTACTTCTCAAAGGTTTTAAGATGTCCTAATAAAAGCAAAGAGGAAAAGAAATATCCTACTTCTTAAAAACTATTCGAACTCTCTGATGAGCTCCACATTTCTGTGGTTGATAAGGTATCTTTGTGGCCAGACTGTCAAGAGCATGGCATCACTGTGGCTCCAGGACAGTGCGGGCCCGCAGGAGCAACAGCTGCGGCTGAAGGTTTTCCAGTCGTGAGAAGAACCAGAAGGAGCTAAGGGCAGCGCTGGATCCCAGTTAACCTCATGGAGTGCAGACACCGTCGCTTCAGCGCATTGTGCTGTAATGTTCCGTGTTGTATCCCGCATCTTCAGTCGCCCTCCCAGGTTTGTGGAGTAAGAAACACCCAAGTGGAGGCACAAAGAAGAAGGCGCTGGGCTGGGATCCAGATTCGGGGAGAAGGCAGGTGGGTGCAACAGACAGCCAGGTGGGTAGAGACTGGGGCGTGGGGGGCAGCCAAGGGGCACTTTGTGGACCATCAGGACAACTAGCTCTTGTTTTAAAATAGAGGAAGACCCCAGCGGGCACCGAGAAAGAGCAGCAAGAGGACGGGAGGGAACTTCTTTGTAATCCTGGCTGTTTTCAGCCAGAGGGGCTAGAATGGAGCCGGCCTAGTGGCAGGTACTCACAGCACTGGCTATCTGCATGTGCACTTGGTGAAAGGCTGGCCTCTGGTCATAGTGTTAAGGACAGGTTATAATAGGCAGGCAGCAGTCTTAGGACCCTGAGATAAGGTTCAGAGTCTCTGCTCAGGGTTAAGGAAGATAGGGTGAGGGGGAGCTCAAGAGACAGGCCCCCCTGCGTGGAGATGATGGTTTCAAATGACTTGGTTCTCAATTTCTCCTCCACTCCTTCCCCAAACAGCATTTATCCTAAGAGAAGGGCAGGCCAAAAAACTTTTTTCCTGGAAAATTCATCTCAAAGGCATGAAAACAAGAGGTGGCGGGGTGCAGCAGGAAAAGATCGAGGTGCTAGAACCCTAAGTGGATGTAGGGACCTGTAACCATACCATAGGATGCGGGTTACAGGGCCCTCAAATCCTGAAAAAGTTGCCACCTGCCATGAGGATGAATTGATGAGTAATCCCGGAGAATTCCATGGACTGTACAGTCCATGGGGTCGCAGAGCTGGACATGACTGAGCGACTTTCACTTTTGACGGCTGGGAGCCTCATTTAACAGGCTGCCTCGGCTCTGCGAGCAGCCGTGACAGGGACCCTTCAGGCACAGAACGCCTCCACCTCCCCTCACCTTCACAGACAACCCACTGGTGAGCAGACCACAACGTTCTATCCTGCCCAGCAGCGGTGGTCCTCCTGGAAACGTACCAAGTGAGCAATCTAGTTTAAAGACCATTCTCTCACCAGTTTGGTTTGTGACTTGGTCTCCCCAAGCTCCACCACCGCTGGTTGCACTAACATCCAACTTCTAAAGAGGAAAATCTGGGGACTAGACACTGGGCCACAGGGAGCCCCACCCCCACCCCCCACCCCCCCCACACACACAGCGCTGGCCACCCATTTCTCTCTGACACCAGCCTTGTTTCTTTTCATCACAATCATGGAAGCGTGCCCTGGAACACTTTGTGACTCTATTTCTTGCCAGAAGAGTTTCCCAATGACAATATTTTATTAGACACTAACACAAAACAAGGAGAGGTCGAAGAAGCAATCCAGAAGTGTAGTAAGAGCCAGATAAACTGAGGTGGCAGCTCTGGGTCAGCTCGCCAGGGAGCGGGGGAAACAACAGCAGCTCCTGATCCCTAAGCGCCCCCCCCCCATGCGGATGTCTCCTGAGGGTCTTCTAGGACCTGCATGACACTCTCTTCCAAATCACATATGGAAAAGAAACAGGCAAAAACCCACCTGTACCATAAGAAAAGGGCTGGGTGACTTTCGGTAGGTGAAAGATTTCCAGAACACATCACTGGATAAGCTGAGGATAAGTTAGACAACTCGGGGATTTTTTTTTTTTCCCCCTAGTTCAGGCTGTTTCCTCATCAGCAAGAAAGCTATCACTTGGCCATTAGTCATGGCGGATGAAGAGGCCAGACAGATGCCAGGGACAGTGTGCAAACACCAGGACAGTGATTACATCAGCTAAAGACTCAACCAATGGACTTCCCTGGTGGTCCTGGGGTTAAGAATCTGCTTGCGAATGCAGAGGACAGGGGTTCAATCCCTGGTTCGGGAGGATTCCACATGCCGAGGGGCAACCACAAGTACTGAAGCCTACACTCAAGAGCCCGTGCTCCACAAGAGAGTAGCCCCCACTCACTGAAACTAGAGAAAGCCTGCACACAGCAACCAAGACCCAGTGCAGCCAAAAGGAAATAGACCGTTAAAAAAAAAAAAAAGACTCAATCAGTCTGGTAGCCCTTCACTGCCCAAAGGCAAGCTCACAACAACACAGTTGCTGGTCAAATATTTGTTACTGGCTTGCGGAGGGCCAGAGCCACCCAGATACAGAAGGCTGGACCTGAAATCTGCACCCAGACTCTTAGCACTGCTCTCTGGGGATAGGGTACACACCATGCCTGCTCTCCTCTGCCTTCCACTCCCCCAGTGCCAATCACCCCTTAATGAAAAAAGGCAGTGGGTATAGCAGTGTTTTTCACAAGAGCCAAAAGTCCAAGTATCCATCAAGAGATGAATGGAAACACAAAACGTAGTCCATCCATACAATGAGACATTACTCAGCCTTGAAAGGAAGGAGGTACTGATACATACTGCAACATGGGTAAACCTTGACGACACTGCATATCTGCCGTTTTTGTTTAGTGGCTACGTCATGTCCAACTCTTTGCAACCCCATCGCCTGTAGCCCACCAGGCTCCTCTGCCCATGGGGTTTTCCAGGTAAGAATACTGGAGTGGGTGGCCATTTCCTTCTTCAACACGTGTGTCTAGGGGAACTCATTTGAATTTTTGTGTTCCCCGAAAACTCACCCTGCTTATTTAACTTCTATGCAGAGTACATCATGAGAAACGCTGTGCTAGAAGAAGCACAAGCTGGAATTAAGATTGCTGAGAGAAATATCAATAAGCTCAGATATGCAGATGACACCACCCTTATGGCAGAAAGTGAAGAGGAACTAAAAAGCCTCTTGATGAAAGTGAAAGAGGAGAGTGAAAAAGTTGGCTTAAAGCTCAATATTCAGAAAACGTAGATCATGGTATCTAGTCCCATCACTTCATGGGAAATAGATGGGGAAACAGTGGAAACAGTGTCAGACTATTTTTTGGTGATTGCAGATGGTGATTGCAGCCATGAAATTAAAAGACGCTTACTCCTTGGAAGGAAAGTTATGACCGACCTAGATAGCATATTCAAAAGCAGAGATATTACTTTGCCAATAAAGGTCAGTCTAGTCAGGGCTATGGTTTTTCCTGTGGTCATGTATGGATGTGAGAGTTGGACTGTGAAGAAAGCTGAGTGCCGAAGAATTGATGCTTTTGAACTGTGGTGTTGGAGAAGACTCTTGAGAGTCCCTTGGACTGCAAGGAGATCCAACCAGTCCATTCTGAAGGAGATCAGTCCTGGGTGTTCATGGGAAAGACTGATGCTCAGGTTGAAATTCCAATACTTTTGCCACCTCATGCGAAGAGTTGACTCATTGGGAAAAACTCTGATGCTGGGAGGGATTGGGGGCAGGAGGAGAAGGGGACGACAGAGGATGAGATGGCTGGATGGCATCACCGACTCGATGGACATGAGTTTGGGTGAACTCCGGGAGATGATGATGGACAGGGAGGCCTGGTGTGCTGTGATTCATGGGGTCGCAAAGAGTTGGGACACGACTGAGCGACTGAACTGAACTGAACTGAAAACTCACATGCTGAAGCCCTGACCCCCAGTACATTTAAATGTGACTGTATTCGGACGTAGGGTCTTTAAAGGAGCAATTAAGTTAAACAAGGCCATTAGAGTGGCCCCTCATCTGACCTTGTAGAGTCTCTACAAGAAGAGGAGTTTGGACATCCAAAGAGAAACCTGGGGTGTGCCCACAGGAAAAAGGCCCTGTGAGCGCAAGGAGGCCTCAGGAGAAACCGAACCTCCTCTCAGATTCCAGCCTCTGGAACCATGAGAAAACAAGTGTCTGCTGTCTGAGCCACCCCATCGGGGGTATTTTGTTACGGCAGCTGGAGCAAACTAATACAATCATGCTCCAAGAAAGAAGCCAGACACAAAGGGTCAGGCCTCATGTAATTCCATCAGGGAGCTCTCCAGAATAGGTGGACCCACACAGACAGAAAGCAGATGGCTGATGATCAGGGGCTGGAGAGACCGGGGGTGACTAACGGGGATGCGGCTTTCTTTGGGGGTGGCGACCACCTTTCGGGACTGGATGGGACGCTTGTCGCACTGCACTGTGGACATATTGTACTAAATGCCACTGGACTGTGTGCTTCATGATGTCCATTTTGGAATCTCCCTGGTGGTCTAGTGGTTAAGACTCTGCTCTCCTAATGCAGTGGGGAGTGGTTTCCATCCTTGGTCCGTAGAGCTAAGGTCCCACATGCTGTGTGGCACGCCCAGGAGAAATCTCGCTTTAAAATCATTCATTTTACATTGTGTGAATTTCAGCACAATTAAAAAAAGAAAAAGACAGCAGATGAGGGCTGATGAAGAGAGACCTGAAAAATGAAAACATTAAATCTGTTAAAGTTGCGACAAGGTGGTCAACAAAATAGAGGAGAAGAGGATGATAGAGAGACCAGGAAAAAGCAAGTTTGGGAGAATGGAGATGAGCAGAAAGGACCCGCCAAGTGGCAGCCTTCGCCCTTTTGCCCCCTACCCAGCGCCCCCAGGTTCAACAACACAGGGAGGGGAGAGGAGAGAGCAGGAGGCTGAACAAGTCGCGAGCCGCTGAACCTGAGTGGGCTTGCTTGGCGGTGCATCAGGGTTAATGCTTACCTAAAGCACGGGATTTTCATACTAACAGTGCACAGCAGAGACTCGGCACACTGTGGGCTCAGGACCTCCCATCCTGAGATGGGAAGAGCTCTGTGAAAAGTGAGCCTTCTCCTTTTTCCAGACCCCGAATCTCTCCCTAAACTCTCAGCCAGGGGGTGCCACCTGAGCCAGAGAATGGGTTTCCCCAGCTCCTTCGTCTTCCCCATCCAACTCAGCGACATCCACCTTGTGGCTGGGAGGTTCTGCGACTTCCTGTAACAGCCAAGGTGCTCCTGAGAAACAGACTTGCACGTATGTATATGCGTATGCATGTATGCAGATATGTGAGCATGCGTGTATGTATATGCGTAGGTATGTATGTGTGTAGGTAAGTGTGTGTGTGTGTGTGGGGGGTCTTCCCAGGTGGTGCTAGTGGTAAAGAACCCACCTTGCCAATGCAGGAGACACAAAGGGATGCGGGTTCCACCCCTGGGTCGGGAAGATTCCCCAGAGGAGGAAGTGGCAACCCACTCCAGTATTCTTGCCTGGGAAATCCCATGGACAGAGGAGCCTGGTGGGCTACAGCCCATAGGGTCGCAAAGAGCTGCACGTGATTGAAGTGACCTGGCACACACTCGTGTGTATGTAGGTATGGATGTGTGTGTATATGCACGTATGTATACGTGTGTTTATGTATGTATAAAAGGAAACTCATTACACGGTTTTGGAGTCTGAGAGGTCCCACCATCTACTGTCTGCAGGCTGGAGACCCAGGAAAGCAGGTGGGATTCACTCAAGAACCAGGAGCTCTGACAAAGTCCAAGGACAGGATGGACGTCCTGACTCATACCAAGAGAGTGGGCCTACCCTTCCTCCATATTTCTGTCCCACCCAAGCCCTCACCAGACAGCATGGCACCCACCACCTTGGGGAGGCCCATCTGCTTTCCGTAGCCCACTGAGTCAAAGCAACTTCTCCAGAAACATTCACACACACCCAGAAATCGTATTTTAACCAGCTGCCAAGGCACCCCTTGGCCCAGTCAGGTCAAGACATAAAATTAGCCGTTGCACACCCCAGGAGCCACTCTGCCATAATCCTTCAAGGCAGAACCCCCGTTTTAGCTAAACGATCTCCAAGCTGAAAGATGGGCTTCAGAGGAGCAGGTGAGCTGAGGCTGAGAGGTGGAGGTGGGGCCACTCCGCTGCCCACGTTTGGCGGCCCCCTCTCCTTCTGTACAGCTCCCCTCCCACCCTCCACACCCTGCCCCCAAGGCACCTAGCAGCTCCCTCCCCAAGTCCAGAAACTCCGGTGCCCTCCAGTGAGCCCTCAGCTTGAACCTGTGGCTTCCAGCTGGTTGTCCTATTATTAGACGAGCTGCTGGCCAGTCATTCCGTCCACCCAGCCAAACAGCCTTTCCCACCACTCCCGCCCCGGCTTTCTCTGTGCCGCCTGCCCCGTCCTCCAGAGCAGATGCCCGCCCACCCTTCAACTCAGACGAGCAGCCAGCGAGTTCCCATGAGACGCGCACTCCTTAGGGTCAAAGCCCACTCCTGGGCTTCAGAGCAGCGTGAACACCGCTTTCCACGGCAAACAGCAACGCCGACTGAAAGACCAAACTGGCCGCAGGACGTGAAAGGAGTGGGGTTCTAGGCAGGAGGGAATGCTGAGTGACACCGTGAGACTTAGGGTTAACACTGCAGCCAGGCTCTCAAAATGACTGGCAAAAAGTGATCCTGGGAAACTCGTAGATAAGTGAAGTTTGGATCCTCAACCATGTGAACCAGCCCTTTGGATAAGGTCTCCACGCTTATCTTGTGGGAGTGAGGGGCACAGAAGAGACTGCGGGGGCGTGGGCTGGGAGCCTGGATCCTGCTCTGAACCTATCTGTACCAGTCATGGCACTGCTCTCTCCGGACCCCAGTTCCCTCCTCTGCCCGTGAGCCGTCGAAATGGCCTCAAAGCATCTCCTCCACTTCTCCAGGGATTCTAATTGTTCTCAGTTAAACACAGATAAACTCAATGGTAATTGCTAGCCTAGAAGCACTTGAAAGAGGGGCAGCTGTGCAGGCGTGCACCACCAGAGCCGGCCACCGTGTCAGGCACACGGGGCATCTTCGTATGTTGGGTGAAGGAAGAGTGGATTTGCAGCGACTCTTCATGGCTCACATCATGGGCCGGAAGCAGCCTCTGTAAATGTTCTGGGAACCCCAGCTCAGAGGGGGCCAGAGCACCAGTCATCCTGGCTCATCTGGAAAATGAGGATAATTGCCACCCGGCTGCCGCAAGAGGTGGTTGAGGGGATCAAAGCAGATACGACTAAACGTGCTTGTGGAAACACTGAGGGACTCAAAACAAAGATTAGCATTTTCTGAATCATCCAGGCCTACCCCGGGGTGGCGGCTGAAGTGTCTGAACAGACTTCCTCTGCTCTTGAGGCTCTGTGATCTGGTCTCCCTGGTTTCCTTAACACACACACATACACTCATACACACATACGCTCATACACACGTGTATACTCACACACACTCACATACACTCATACACACACTCATACACACACACACTCACACACTCACACACACATACCTCACACACACTCACATACACTCATACACACACTCATATACACACTCACACACACTCACACACATACCTCATACACATCCACACACATATAGTTATACACACATACCTCACACACACTCACATACACTCATACACACACTCTCACATACACATAACTCATACACACCCACACACACCTCATACACACACCTGCCACCGTGTCAGGCACACGGCATCTTCGTATGTTGGGTGAAGGAAGAGTGGATTTGCAGCGACTCTTCATGGCTCACATAACGGGCTGGAAGTAGCCTCTGTAAATGTTCTGGGAACCCCAGCTTGGAATGGGCCAGAGCACCAGTCTCTGCATACAGTCTGTATGGGCTGTATGCCACACACACAGTCATACACACACACTCAAATATACCCATACACACACATTCTCACAGATACACACACATTCATACACTTACACATATACACTCACTCACACACTCACACTCATTTACATTCACACACACATGCACACTCACACACACACATACACACACAGACACAGCAGACAACTGAAGTCAAAACAACCGAGGTACCTGACCGGTAGGGAGCACAGACGCTGACCAGCGCCCACCTGCTGCCGTGGGGGGCACACACTGGGAGGAATGTGGGGGCTGGGCTGTGTCACTAGCCCGCTGACGCCCTGAGGTGCGCCCGGCTCTGTGATTGCCAAGTCAGAGCTGGCATACCCTTCCCTGCTCTGCTCCCCCTCATACTTCTTCCTTCTCCCGGGGGAAAACACCCTAAAAATAGAGCCAAATCCAGCCCCCCCAAAATGTTTAAGTGCAGGTTTCGGAAAACAATGCTGACTAGACGTTGGAAAGCCTACCGCAGCTGGGCTGTGCTAACTCCCCGTGTTGGTCTGTAATCACCGGTGCTAAGACCACACCGCACACATGTCCCGTGCTGGGTGACGCCCTCTCAGGGAGCGGTGACAAAGTCAGACGCATGCAGAGACAGGCCATCAGGGTGCCCCAGCCGTGGGGAACCACACTCTCCGAGGACTAGCTAAAGAGCGAGCTGATAAGCTAAAACGACGGCCCCGCGCAGCACAGGGGAGCCTGCCTCGCGTCCCACTGCTCCCACGAGCAGAGGCCTGAGCACTGGCTGGAGGCCGCGGGGGCGCCGCCGGAGCAGAGCAGCGACACAGGGTCTGCGCCACCGCGAGCCCAGCCCGGATCAGCAACCCGGTGACGCGGGAGGGGGCACAGCTGCACACCTGAAATGCGCAGCGAGCTTGTGACCTCAGGGGCCTGGTTCTGCGGTGAAGTCTTCAGAACCAGATACTAAGGGAATCTGGGTAGGAAGCTGCCGACTCAGCATCTAATCGTGCATTGATCACACTGGGTAGGTAAGGGGCCGGAGCCACTGATTGGGTGGAACATTCTTTTAACAAGTCCCTTGGAATGCAACAGCCCTCCGGTGATCCCGGCTGACAAGGCTGACAACTCACTCTTTCCAGTCAGGAGCTGGGGCAACTAGAGACCATTATGGCCCCTCTGAACCAATCAGAGCCGCCAGCTCAAAACCCCACATAAGAATGGAGTCAGACACCTAGATCAGCATGTCCCATCTAGCGATGACTGAAGCCTCGGCGAGTCGCCAATGGGTGGGAGCCCAAGATGTTCACATCCCACGTAGAAAGAGTTCTGTTTCAAATTTCTGATTTTTGAATCAATAAATACAATCTTTAAATATTTTTCCTATGGCAGCCTTAGCAGCATGCCCCTCAGGTCTCCCTGTAAGAAAGAACCTGTTTGTCAGCTTCGAGGAGTGGGGTTAAACGAGGCTCCAGCTGCAGTACTTGGGATCCATGGAGGCCCCGGAGTCCGGCCATGCCCCTCCCTGCAGCTCCCAGGCAAGGGCTGAGCCCAGCAGGGCACGAGGGTCTGGCACTTCTGCCCACAGTGGGTGAACTCTGCACTGGAGCTGCCCTTGGGGCCAGACTTCTCAGACTGCCCTCCATCTTCCTGCCCTGCCTCCCCTTCATTCATATGTACTCATATCAGGGCTGCTCCTTGTTTCACAAGCATTACCCCCAATACATCTCTTAAACCTCTGACTCCATCCCACTGTCTGCTTCTCCAAGGCTACAACCAACACATGTGCCCAAAATAGCCAGAGAGCATCCGAGTGTGTTTGGAGTTCACAGAAGCAAGATAAGTGTGCTCTCAATGCTGGGCTGGCTTATCACTCAGACAAAGTATCAGCAGCTGCCTTGTGGGTTTGGACACCATACAGTATTAGACAGATTTCATGTATACTCCATGTTGATGACTATGTAAAAATGAACAACACAAGAAACACTGATGCTTGGACTTCCTTGGTGCTCTAGCGGTCAAGAAGACACTTTTTAATGCAGGGGAAACAGGTCCAATCCTAAGTCAGGGGACTAAGATCTCACATGCTGGGAGACAACCAAGCCGTGCACCCCAACTACTGAGTTCCTGTACTGCAGATAAGACCCGAGGCAGCCAAGTAAATAAAATAAAGTAACTTTTTTTTTTTTAAAGAAACACTGATGTTGACATGTGACTTCCTGAGAAAGTGATAAGGAGATGTTAAAAAAAGAAACAAGGGGCTACTTTAAGGGGTTCCATTGGCCAAATCTGGTAGGAGCTGGGCAAAAAAATGAATAATGATAATAGATCATAACCCTGAGGAACACTTGCTCCTTGGAAGAAAAGCTATCACAAACCTAGATAGCATATTAAAAAGTAGAGACATTACTTTGCCAACAAAGTCTGTCTAGTCAAAGCTATGGCTTTTCCAGTGGTCATGTATGGATGTGAGAGTTGGACTATAAAGAAACCCGAGCGCTGAAGAACTGATGCTTTTGAACTTGGTGTTGGAGAAGACTCTTGAGAGTCCTTTGGACAGAAAGGAGATACAGCCAGTCCATCCTAAAGGAAATCAGTCCTGAATATTCATTAGAAGGACTGATGGCTGAAGCTGAAGCTCCAATACTTTGGCCACCTGATGCAAAGAACTGACTCATTGGAAAAGACCCTGATGCTGGGAAAGATTGAAGGCAGGAGGAGAAAGGGACGACAGAGGATGAGATGGTTGGATGGAATCGCCGACACAATGGACATGAGTTTGAGTAAACTCAGGGAGTTGGTGATGGACAGGGAAGCCTGGTATGCTGCAGTCCATGGGATTGCAAAGAATCAGACATGACTGAGTGTCTGAATTGACTGACTGAACCCTGAGAAAAGTGAGAATCCCAAACCCATTCAACTGTAAATAAAACGAATAAATGGGTGCAGGAGATGAGACAGCTTCTCCTTGCACAGAATGCCAACAAATAAGTGTAAAAGCAATAATGAAATTTGTAAAGCACCGGTTGGTAATAACGATTTCAGACAAGAGTCATCGAGTGGATGAAAGTTTGGCAAGAAAAAGGATATTTGCAGAGTCTCAGAGTATCTGCCCACAAGACACCTCTTAGTTACAAAGGAGTAATAGTAACCTCACAGCAGACGAAGTTGGCAGATGCCATCCAGAACAAGGGATCAAAGTGAACATGGGGACAACCCTGCTGGTCGAGTGGTTGAGAATCCGCCTGCCAAGGCAGGGGACAGGGGTTTGATCCCTGGTCTGGGAAGATTCCACATACTGTGGGGCAACTAAGCCCACAAGCCGCAAGTACTGAAGCCCTTTCGCCTTAGAGACCAAGACTCTGCATCAGGAGAAGCCACCACAATGAGAAGCTGGTGCAACCAGAGAGTGGCCCCCACTCACTGCAAGCAGAGAAAAGCCTGTGAGCAGCAAGGAGGACCCAGCACAGTCGTGATCAATTAATTATTCTTAGAAGTTAATATGGGCAAGAATGGGACAAAGACCTACCACGCGTGTCCTGACATGATGCCCCAAAGACATGGTACTGCTCCCCCGGGTGCTCCTGCCAAGGTGCAAAGCCTGGGTCTCATCATAAAGAAGCAACCAGCAATTCCAGCTCGGGGATGGGGGGGGGGTACTCTTAGAAGTAAATGGCCTGGATCCCAAGGAGGTATTTGCACACCCATATTAAAAACAGCATTATTCATGGTAGCCAAGAGGTGGAAACAACCCAGATGTCCAACCCAGATGTATCTAAGTGAACGTATACACAGAATGTAGTCTCTCCACATAGTGGAATATTAGTCTGTAAGAAGGAAGGAAATTCTGACATCTGCTACAACAGGGATGAATTGTAAGGACACTGTGTTGAGTGAAAACAGTCAGTTGCCACAAAGACAGAAATATAGATCAATGGAACAAAACAGGAAGTCCAGAGATAAACACACAATGGAGAAAAGACAGTGTCTTTAACAAGCGGTGCTGGGAAAACTGGCCAACCACCTACAAAAGAATGAAACTAGAACACTTTCTAACACCATACACAGAAACAAACTCAAAATGGATTAAAGATCTAAACATAAGACCAGAAACTATAAAACTCTTAGAGAAAAACATAGGCAGAACACTCTCTGATATAAATCACAGCAAGATCCTCTATGATCCACCTCCCAGAATAATGGAGACAAAAACAAAAATAAACAAATGCGACCTAATTAAACTTAAAAGCTTTTGCACAATGAAGGAAACTATAAGCAAGGTGAAAAGACAGCCTTCAGAATGGGAAACAAAACAACTGACAAAGAATTAATCCCCAAAATGTACAAGCAGCTCATGCAGCTCAATACCAGGAAAATTAACAACCCAATCAAAAAGTGGCAAAAGAACTCAACAGACATTGCTCCAAAGAAGATATACAGATGGCTAATGAATACAGGAAAAGATGCTCAATATTGCTCATTATCAGAGAAATGCAAATCAAAACCACAACGAGGTATCATCTCACGCCAGTCAGAATGGCCATCATCAAAAAGTCGACAAGCAGTAAGTGCTGGAGAGGGTGTGGAGAAAAGGGAACCCTCTTACACTGTTGGTGGGAATGCAAACTGGTACAGCCAGTATGGAGAACACTGTGGAGATTCCTTAAAAAGCTGGGACTAAAACTGCCATACGACCCACCAATCCAACTGCTGGGCATACACACCGAGGAAACCAGAACTGAAAGAGACACGTGTACCCCAGTGTTCATCACAGCACTGTTTATAACAGCCAGGACGTGGAAGCAACCTAGATGTCCATAGGCAGACAAATGGATAAGAGAGTTGTGGTACAGATACACAATGGAACATTACTCAGCTATAAAAAGGAACACATCTGAGTCAGTTCTAGTGAGGTGGATGAACCTGGAGCCCATTATACAGAGTGAAGTAAGCCAGAAAGAAAAACACAAATACTGTATTATTAACAGTAACTACGATCCTACATGCAAAGCAGCAAAAGAAACACAGACATAAAAAAAATGATTTTTGCACTCTGTGGGAGAAGACAAGGGTGGGATGATTTGAGAGAATAGCATTGAAACATCTGTATTACCATATGTAAAAGAGATGATCAGTGCAAGTTCGATGCATGAAGCAGGGCACCTAAAGCCCGGGCGCTGGGGCAACCGAGAGGGATGGAGCGGGGAGGAAGGTGGGAGGGGGATTCAGGGTGGGGCACACATGTGTACCCATGGCTGATTCATGTCAATGTATGGCAAAAAAAACCCATCACAGTATTGTAGAGTAATTATCCTCCAATTGAAATAAATTAAATAGTTTTTTTTAAGTTAGTCACAAAAGAACAAATACCTTATGATTCCACTTCCATGTCTGTTCCAGGTGAGGCACTGTGGATGGGTGGAGAGAAAGAGACAGGCAGGCAGAGGAGTGAGGGAAAGAGGGAAAGAACGAGAAATGGACTCAACCCTCTAGGTCGTCACCGAGCACAGGTTTGAGCTCCGTGAGTCACACAGCGAATTCCCACTGGCTACCTGTTTTACATATCGCAGTGTATGTTTGCAAACTACTCACCTAGAGGTGGGGGATGGAGTGGGACGTGGGGGGAGGTTCAAGAGGTAGGGAACATATGCATACCTACGGCTGATTCATGTTGATGTAAGGCAGAAGCCAACACAATGCTGTAAAGCAATTCCTCTTCAATTAGAAATCAATTGTTTTTAAAAAAAGAAACAGGAAAAAAGAAAATCAATAAATTTTTAAAGTTAAAAAACAGAGAGAGAGAGAGACTCAGAAATCAAATAGGGTAAATGTGAACTTTTGCAAAATCTGGGTGAAGGTTATCTTGGGAGGCTTTGTGCTATTTTTGCAACTTTCATGTAGCGCTACGATTATTTCAAAACAAAAAATTAAACTCGAAAAACTTTAAGTTCACAAAGGGCCTAAAATGGTAGCAATTCCGCACATTCACATTCACTTCAAAAGGCTCTTCCTCAGGGTTGGAATTTACACACATCTGATCAAATCAAGGCATCTCCCATAGGTCAAAACCTAATGGTTTATTAGGTAAACCTATTATAAATTATAAAACGTTTAATTGCAATTACAGTTAATTTGACTTTTCACTTGTTGACAAGAGGCCCGCCATGCAGCTAACAGGTAATTTGTGCAGAAGCTGCCTAGAACAGTTGTTGCCTAATATCTCTCTCCTCATTTACCGTATTTTAAATGGTGTAACCTAAGCCACATCATATGTATTACGTTATATTAAACAGTGTGACATAAGATATGTCGTATATATTACACTATATAAATACTACAAAATCACGTATGCCAAAATACCACCAGCTTAAAGGATGCCTGGCCTTTTGCTTTTAAAACACTCTGCAAAAGTCCTTGGAACACCTCCATGTCATCTCACTAGGCAGAACTTGGTCGTAGAGCCAG
Source organism: Ovis canadensis (assembly GCF_042477335.2). NCBI lineage: Eukaryota > Metazoa > Chordata > Mammalia > Artiodactyla > Bovidae > Ovis > Ovis canadensis. The sequence continues at coordinate 26,316,310 of NC_091257.1, read as the reverse complement.
TCACACTAGCCACCAACTCAGCGGGGAGCTCAGTCTTTTAACTGAACTCTCTGCCCAGGACTCTGCTGCTCAGAAAGTGGTGCATGGATGTTGGGGGAATGCTAACAATCTCTGCAATAGCATCCTTTTCTGCTTACACAGTTTTCCAACCAACATCTCTCAGGAGACATGGTCTTTAATCACAAGAAGAGTGGGGGAAGATATTAAGCTTTGTACTTAGACAAGACCAACAATGTTTATACATTCAACTTCCACTCTAACCTTTTTTTTACGGGGGGACACACCACTCAGCTTGCAGGATCCTAGTTCCCCAACTAGAGACTGAACCCTCACCCTCCACAGTGAAAGTGTGGAGTGCTACCTACTGGACTGCTATGGAGCTCCCTATAATGCCATTCTTGAACTCACTTGTGGAAAATTCATGTTTCCCTTCCATAACTAAAGTAAATCAAATAGCATGTGTTAGTTGTCAAAGACAGAACGTTGAAGATTTATTTCAATGGATGTGGAGACACCCCTCCAGAAGGAAACGGCAACCCACTCCAGTGTTCTTGCCTGGAGAATCCCACGGACAGAGGAGTCTGGCGGGCTATACAGTCCATAGGGTTGCAAAGAGTCGGACATGACTAAACAACTGAGAATGCATGCGTAGGTGGGGACATGACCCACTGTTTGCCCTCTAGCACCTCCACGCTCGACCCTGGCTGACCAAACCTCAAAAGGGCAGATGGGGGAGGCAGAAACCCCCATCTCCCAGAGGGAACACTTGTCCAGCCACACCAGAGAGGAGATGGGCGGGACCAGCAGGACCCTCTTTGAGAACTGGTCTTCTTTCCCAACCCTCCACGGCCCCTCTGTGCCCGGTTTTTAGGGCCCATTCTCTCCTTCCTTATCAGACTTCTGCTGCTGCTGCTCAGTCGCTTCAATACTGTCCGACTCTTCGCAACCCCATGGACCTCAGCCTACCAGGCTCCTCTGTCCATGGGATTTTGCAGGCAAGAGTACCAGAGTAGATTGCCATTGCCTTCTCCACCTTATCAGACTAGCTTCCCGAAAAGATTGCATCACACCGAATTAGCTTATCAGTGGTTCCTGGTTGGCTTAGCACATCTCCCCTCCGGTGGTCCTTGACTTACCTGCCATCCAGCCCTTAAGCTGAAGAGACAGCTCATCAGGTGTTGACCCTGAGGCCCTGCATGAAGGGATGGGCTTGGGACTGGCCTCTTGTGGCTTGAGTCTGCTCCCAGGGGCTGATCTCTTCCGACGGGGTGGGGGGGGCGGGCGGGGGGGGGCGGGCACCCTTAAGCGCCCTCATGTCTGCCTGCTGAGCGGAGATGCTCTTTCCTTTGGTCTTTGGGAAACTGGCCCGAGCCACTCCGTGTCCTGACCTGGGCCACCCCAGCTCCCTACCTCCACAGTCAGAATGACACCCCCACCCAATGGAGTGGGGGGCTCGAGGCTGGTGGCAGAGGGGTGCAGGCGAGCCCCGCCTATCCCAGGCCAGAGCGGGGAGAGCGCCGGCTCCACAGGGATCCTCTGGGTGCACAGATCAAGGGAAGAGCAGCCCCCAGGGATGCAGGGAGCCCAATGTGACGAGCGGCCTCCACGGTGAGCTATCAGAAACCCACCACCAGGGAATAAGGAGGAAAAGGATGAACGCCAGAAGTCACTGAACCCGGATGGTGTCACTGCCAAGCTGAGTGTGTTTTTGGCGCTGTCACGTGCTGATGGCAGACTATGGGGATGAGGGAAGGACACATGAAAGTGAGGCCGGTGGGAGGCAGAGCGGACTAGGTTGCCAGGAGCCGGATGGGGAGGGAGGGACTCGGGGTTTGGGGTTAGTAGATGCAAACGATTATATGTGGAAGGGATAACCACAAGGTCTTACTGAATAGCCCAGAGAACTAGATTCACTATTCTGTGATAAACCACAAAAGAAAAAAATATGGAAAAGAATACACATATATACACATATATGCATATGCATAACTGAATCACTTAGCTGTACAGCAGAAATTTATAAATGAACGATACTTCAATCACATTTTTTAAAAACAATGCTGGGGGAATCTCAACTTTCTAGAATATATTAGGTATGTCTATAGATCAGAAGGACTTCCCCGGTGGCGCTGGTGGTAAAGAACCTGCCTGCCAATGCAGGAGACACAAGAGACGCTGGTTCGATTCCTGGGTCTGGAAGATCTCCTGGAGGAGAGCATGGCAACCCACTCCAGTGTTCTTGCCTGGGAAATCCAAGGGACAAAGGAACCTGGCGGGCTGCAGCCCACGGGGTTGCAAAGACTCGGACACTATTGAAGAGACTTAGCACGCATACATAGATCAGAAATGATGAATCTTGGTGGTTGAATTATAGGTGATTTTCATTTTCATGATGAAAGGCATAGCTCAGTTGGTAATGCCTGCGATGCAGGAGACCCCTGTTCGATTCCTGGGTCAGGAAGATCCACTGGAGAAGGGATAGGCTACCCACTCCAGTATTCTTGGGCTTCCCTTGTGGCTCAGCTGCTATAGAATCTGCCTGCAATGTGGGAGACCTGGGTTCGATCCCTGGGTTAGGAAGATCCCCTGGAGAAGGGAAAGGCTACTCACTCCAGTATTCTGGCCTGGAGAATTCCATGGACTAAGTCCATGGGGTCACAAAGAGTCAGACATGACTGAGAGACTTTCACTCACTTTCATCTTCCTTAAGTGAATACATTGTAAGATACTTTATAAAGACTAGAACACAATACTATAACAACTACTTGATAAAACAGCTACTATGTATCCCGAGCACTGCATGGGGGACAAGTTCTGCGCTCAACTTTTACCTTATATTTTCAACAATGCAATCAGGTAAGTAATAGTATCACTAGTTTTCAGAGAAAGAAATCCAGGTGGAGAGGTAAAAGTCCTGCACCAGCTCACACAATGGGGATTCCAATTCCAATGTGTCTGCTGCAAATAGTCCATGCGGTTAACCACCATGAAATGAAACCCTTTTTAAGGACATATATGCCTATGTGTGAATCTGGTTAAAGGAGGCAGAGAAAGAGGGAAAGACAGTGGATCTGGGGTGAGGGTCTGCCGTGGAGCCCCCATGTCACCCAGAGGAAGGGCTCTCTGTGGACAGCAGGCCTCACCACCTCTTCTCACCTATTTGCTGATCCTGGACCATTTTCCTAGAGAAAGATCAAGACTCTCATTTCTCCATCTGACCTTTAGTACAAAAGCGGGTTGAATAACACTTGAAGAAAAACAACGGATACAGTATAGGACTATAGCAAGCAGAGATGAGGGCGTCTTTTGATTGCCTCCTTCCTGGTTTTTTGGGCAAGGGAACTCAGGAGCCCCAGGTTGGAGGCTGGAGGTGTCAGAAGGAGATGAAATCCCTCAACCTGGCAGCTTAGCTGTGGGACAAGTGTGGGACAGAGCACGGCTCTGCCCAACAGGGATTAGTCCAACACTTCCTGTGATGTGTTAAACTGTGTTGACGTATCACACAATACTAAAACCAGCCTTCTTCCAAAGGAGTTAGAACGGAAAGGCTGCAGACCGCTTAGAGTGTGTGCCCCCAGAGCAGGGGCCAGGGTCAGGCACACGCACCTCCGGGCACTGTGGACAAGGGGGGCTCCCTGCAGAAATAGCCCGGCCAGCCCGCGATGCTTCATCTGTGGACTGCAGATTGAAACAGAAACTGTTTCCACGATCCTCACAAAGCAACGAGAGATCAGCTCAGGATGGAAAGACAGAACTGTGCAGCCTCGTGGGCTCGTAAGGGATGGAAGGCCGCTTCAGCAGGAAGTTCTCCGGGGCACGACCTGGTCCCCCAGGCATTTCTCCCAGCGGAGCCTCATGCAAAGCCAGGCCTCAGCCTCCTGGCTGTTTCCATCAGGTTCCTTATGTCCTAAATTTCAGTAACTTGAGGTCGCAGGCTGCTAGGCTGGATAATCTGGAGGCGGGGGGTGGTGCGGCAGGGAAAGAGCGACCACACAAAACTGATCGCCGAACCTGAACCACAGTATGGATCTCTGGTTCTCTGCATCAGGAGCACACGAAAACCATCCAGAGCACATCTTTTAAACATCTGGTGTGTAAACTCCGTGTAGACCCTTTTGATCAGGGCTGCTGGGTGGGGTTTAGGCTTTGCAATTGTTCAAAGCCTTTCAAGTGATGCCCGGGTCTAGCCAAATAAAGATTCCAATTTGCACCACACCTAACCAACGCTGTGCCGGTCTTCAGGTTGGGGCCACGGGATTGGGAGAAGTCAGCAGTGTCTGATCACACGTGTCTCATACTGTGTTCAGGAACCAAGCATACATGCATGGGAAGAAACCAGTAAACACAGTCCCCGTGGAGTCTGTTGATGTTCTGGAGACTCGTGAGCAAAAACATCTAGAATAAGAGAACTCCTCAGAGTCGGTGTTTCCGCTGTACCTACAGCCCTGTCTCCTCCATGGCCGATGACCATTTAGCAGCTCAGAAACCTGTTCTTATGTGTTTCCTTTTGCTTTTGAGGATGAAGAACTGGGTTGACCTTCTCCAGGAAGGCTGGATAAACTCTTGGGATACTAAACTACTAGGTGGTTTCCAGAGAAAATTCCCTCTTGCCTGCTATGCTAGACGAGAAAATCCCCCGAGAGGTCATTTGCCCATGGGGTCTGTTCACCCAGGAGAGATGAGGAGACTCTCTGGGAGCCCCACCCTCACCCCCTGTGAGAGCAGCAGGGGTGGCGGGCATGGGGATGGGCCGGGGCGTGTGTGCGTGCGTGTGTGTGTGTGTGCGTGCGTGCATGCGGAGCTCTGCTGCTTCTCTGCTGCAGGGCTTGGCCACATCCACTTTCTGAGGTTACCAGGGTGGGTCCATGGGGACAGACGGACCCTCTGGCTGACCCTGCAGTGGAGCAAGTGGGGTCCCTGGGGCAGTGGTAATGGTGTTGCACTGTCTGGCAGAGACTTGGCCCTCTGCCCTGACCCTGGACTGGACGACAAACTTCACCCACACTTGGGCATCTGTCAATGGGCACTTTGGGCTGCTTCACCCTTTGCACTGCTGTGAATGAGCTTGGGCGTACAAACATCTGTTTGAGTCTCTGTGTTCACTTCCAGTTCTAGCTGAAACCTGTGAGGATCCGTCTCAGTATTATATGATTAGGACGTGCCGTAGCTTGAGGAACACATGCAACAATTTGTCATTTTCTAGACTAACACACAAAGTAGACCACCTTCATCTGAATTCTTAAAAGGAAGGCAGTCAGGACTTCCCTGATGGTCCAGGGGTTAAGAATCCACCTGCCAGCAGCAGGGGACATGGGTTCGATCCCTGGTCCTAGAAGATTCCACATGCCGAGGTGCCACTAAGCCCGCGCGCCACAACTGCTCCGCCTGCTCGTCCTAGAGCCCATGCTCTGCAACAAGAGAAGCCACCGCAGTGAGAAGCCCTCGCACTGTAACTAGAGAGCAGCCCCCACTCACTGCAACAAGAGAAATACAGAAAGAAAGTGAAGTTGCTCAGCCACGTCCGACTCTTTGTGACCCCATGGGCTGTAGCCTACCAGGCTCCTCTGTCCATGGGACTTTCCAGGCAGGAGTACTGGAGTGGGTTGCCATAAGCCCATGACAAAGACTCTGCACCAGCCAAAAAGAAAATAATTAAATTTATTAAAATTTATTCTTGAAAGAGTAAGGCATCAGAGTACAAATTGCATATATCCCATGATCAACTTTTTGAAAAAAAGGAGGAAATTTCTGGAAGTGATAACAAAGCTACTTCTGTGTTATGGAATTATGGGGGATGCCTTTCTTTCTTTACACTTTCCTGCCCTTTCTACATGAGCCTGTCCTATTGTTATCCTTAAGGGGAAAAAACAGGACTGTGTTTTCCTCTTGGTCCAAATTCCTTAGGACTGCCTGCTGTCCGGGAGTCAGCACTGACGTACGTATACATCATTCATTCATTCAAATTAATGCTAATTCCAGAGATTTTTAGAAGCCGGTTACTCTGAATGGCTGAGTGCCCAGAGTCCGGTCATTTCCATGTGGTCACTTAGCCTGATCTCACTCTGCAGCTGTGAAAGGATGTGCCCAGTCTGGAGCTGGTCATGGGCCTCGGTGTCACTGAGAGGCCCAGCGGTCATCTCACAACTCACTAAGCTGGAAGGTGCCCTGGGTTCCAGCGCCACCCCTGCTGGCCACCTCGGCTGAGTCTGGCTCAGGTGCCCGTCTCCGTATTTCTGTACCCCATCCCTCCCGTACCCACTTGCTCAGACAGCAGAAATCCTGCCCACCTCGCTCCTGGGGCGCCAGCGAGTACATCGTTCAAAAACCCAGCCTAGTGGAACTCAGGGTCCCTTCTCTTCCCCCACCTTCTGCCTGATGCCTTCCTGAGTCTCCACACTGTCCTTTGACAGCCCCCACTAATGGTGACACCCCAGAGCAGAGAAAGAAGAAATGGGAAAATTCCTCTAGCTGGGGGCCTCCTCGCCACACTCCAGTCCTCCTCCCAGCACCAGAAGGAGCAAACTGTTAGCTGATAAATAATCAGAAAGCTTCCAGCAAAAACGGGATTTGGACAAAGAGCTCAGAAGCAGCATGAGGTCCTGCAAGTTCAAGCTTTTGGCTGCCTCACCTTCATCTGCTACTTCTCCCCGATGGGAACCAGACGGCCTGGGTTCAAATTCACCACTTACCAGCTGTGTGACTTTGGACCGAGAACTTAACCTCTCTGCGCCTCAGTTTCTTCACTGGTAAAACAGGAGCAGTCACATAGCCCAGGAAGCATTAGCTATTTTTATTCTTAGCCAATAAATTCATCACAGCTCCCTTTTACTGAATGTACCAGGCATCATGTTAAGTACTTAAAAGAAATTATCTCTCATCTTTGGAACTGACCCAACCATGTGGGAACTAGCTACCGCTATATCCTGGCTATTCTGGAGGTTAGGATGCAATCTCAGAGGGACTAAATAACTCGCCCTAGGACACGGAGAGGTGGGGAGGCCCTTCACAGTGGTCACCGGGGTGAGGAGGAAATAGACTAGAGACCATTTCCCAAGGCAGTTTCAAAAGTGGTTCCAGCAGCAACCAAAGTCTGGCATCATATCCCACCAGTCTGCTTTGCAGAAGCAGAAGTGCAGGATGCCCGCTGGGGCAAGGTGCAAGCTGGGGGGGAGGGGGGTGGGGGGCTAGACACATGCGGGGGCCCTCAAACACTGCTGCAGGCCTGGAATTGCTCCAAAAGCAATAAATACCTGGATCCAGCAAACAAATTCAAGGCAAAGACACCCAATCCATGCCCCCAGGAGAAATGACACCTGACTGCATTCCAGGGTAATCTCTAAGGCACCTGGCTTGGGGGAGAGTTCTATCCACTTCACAGTTCCTGCGGCTGCCCTCCCACCCCAGGACCCCTGGCCCTCACTCCCCTGTCCTGCCAAAGTCACTTGGTGATGGCCCCCACCATGATTCAGCACACACACCCCACACTTCATGTCCCTCTTTCCTGTTTTATTTTCCGCCCCTTGGCACTTATCACCCTTAATGTGCTGTGTTCTGTTATCCTGTGTATTGACTCATCTCCCCCATGAAGGCACAGATTTTTGCTTGTTTCTGCCTCTGATGAAGCCCCAATACCTAGAATGAAGCCTGGCACCCAGTAGGTGGCAACATCCGATGAGTGGATGGTACTGGCTGTGCTGGGCAGCATGTGCCCATGGGCTCACACAGGTCAAAAGCAATGGGGCTTGGATAGATGGGGCTCTCTCTATCTGAGTCTGAGCATCGCTGATGCTCGATTCCTCACGTCCCAGCTCCAGTAGACGAGGAGCGGCCATCACGCTGGGCTCCACCCGCTCCATGCTCAGCTCAGCCCTCTGTAAAACGGGCTGGGGATGCCAGGATCTCACTCAGTGAGCTTGGTGTGCACACACACCAATGCCCAGGACGACACCCACACATCCTAAGTGCTCCATGCACTGGGATTTTTACCACGACACCCAGCAATCTGCTCCTGAAAGTGCCCGCAACTGCAGAGAAAAAGGGCAGAGGGCATGGACCAAGACCAAGAGGACGTTTCACAATCGGTCGGCAACTTACCATCTCCTCAGTGGCCTCCCACTTCCCCCTACGGAAAAGAGAGACATCACTCGTGTGTGGAACCGGAGGAGAGGTGATGCAGGGATTTGAGAGGAGAAGCTGGGGCCCCGCCGTCACCAATGAAAAGAAACCAAACAGCACCGTCCGTGAGGCTCGCCGGGACCCCAGGTCCGGGCATCAGCCACTGGGGCTGCAGAAGAGCTGGGAGCCCAGAGCCAAGGATACGCAGAGCCCACGGAGCGCAGGGCGGCCCCACACTCACCCTTCCTCCCGCCTCCACGCTTAGTCCCAGGCTCGCCTGGTCGGTCCACAGCTGGGTCCGGCTCAGCCTCCTCGGCCAGGGCCTCGGGGCAGCTCTAGGCAGCGGGCCCAGGAGGTCAGCCCAGGCTGTGGCCACCCTCACTCGTGGAATCTGAGCTGCGCCCTGGGACACCCTGCCTGGGCAGCCATGCCAAGACCGGCCAGGTGCTGGGGCCCTGGACAGACGGGGAAAGCAGGGACGAGGTCGGGGGGAGGCGGGGAGCGGGCTGCTGGTAAACAGCCTGGGTCAGTGAAGGATGTAAACAGCAGGTCTGCGCCAGGAGGCCAGGCGAGTGTGAGTCTGGGATGAATCACCAGCTGTAGCTCCCTGAGGGTACAGACAAGGAAACTGAGGCTCGGGAGTTTGGAAGACCAGCCCACTGGCGGCCCCTGACCCCGCTTCTGACCGCAACCTGCAGCTTCCCTCTGAGCCCCACCGCTAATTAGTCACCAAACCCTATTTGATGTAACATCGCTCAGACAAGTGATCTGTATTCCGCCTATTCCTACCGCCTCCGGTCAGATCTAAGCCCTGAAACTGCGCAGAGAGCACAGGACGCTGCTTCCGGTTTCCCTTGGACCCCCTGGCCACGCAAGCCTCCCTATTCCAGCCCCTGGCACACAGTGCTCTCACGTTCATCTCCTGAAACAGTATTTCAGCTCTGCTCTTCCCCTGCTCGGAAACTACCACTGGCTCCCTACTCCCCCACCAAGACCACTTCTAATTTCTCTGCTTGCACTGCAAAACCTGTGCAGCGGCCTCTGTGTTGATCTGTTGACTTGGAGACCGACCTTGCTCTCAGACGGTGCAAACTCAGGGGTGGATGTCCACTCTTCCCATGCCCAGGGTCCACCTGTTCCAGTCCAGGACGTGCCAAACCCGATCTGGCCATTACATGTGAAGCTTTAGGGAAAGTGTTAGAAATTCTGTTTTTAAAGAAATCCTTCTCATGCTGTGTTGGGAAGCTCACCGCAAGGCTGGTGTTGAGTGTGCGTGCCCTGCACAGACAAATCCCATTATAAGCTGGTCAGCAGTCCAGGAAGGCTTCATGGGGGAAGTGGGCCTTTTTTCTGCCAGAGAGGGATTCAGGGGTAAGGTGGAGCTTATAAATGGCAGGACATGCGTATAGGGTGGGCAGAGGGGGTCCTGGGCTGACTGCTCACAGTCAGCTTCTTCCCCAAACCTGAAGACCAAGCTCCAGGGGCTCCAAACCCGAGGTTGGTGACTCCTGGGCTGACTGCTGGGGAAATCTTCAGAGCCAGCCGGCCAAACCTGATTCAGACTCTGGCCCAGAACAGACTGGAAGCAAACCCTCTGGCCCTGGGGAACTCTCTGTTCTTGTGCTTGAAGACAGTTGATAGTTACATTAAACGTACACGGCCTAAACACTACTTAAAAGACACATCACACTGGATAAAGAGAAAAAGCAAGCCAGATGATAAGAAATCCAGCTTAAATATGAAGACGTGCGTTGTTCAAAGTAAAGCAATGTGGGAATTACAGCAGGCAGACACATGTCACCAGAAAAGGGAGCCCCTGTATTAACAGCAAAGTAGCTCTCAGAACAAACAGTATTCACAGTGTTTAAGAGGGACCTTCCACGATGATTAAGTAGGCTGAAGACACAACAAGCAGCCCACTTAGGATTATCACTAATCTAATGATTTAGATGATGACTTAGGATTATCACTGTTAGGTTTCAAATGTATTATTAATCACCATCATTTCTGTTTCGGTTGAATGGAGGAGAAAGCCCGGTGTCCACACGCTGAGTCACCGGGTGCTGGCGCCCCCGCCCCTGTCTTGCTGGAAATTTACTCTCAGGTCTCAGCCGACACACCCTGCCAGATCACCTTCTCTGCTGCCCCTTCCACGGCAATGGGACCCGCCAGCGGCACAGTGACCTGACCCCACCAGGCACCCAACAAGCTGGGAGACTCATCTCCGCTCCTCTGTCTCCCTCCTTAAGGCCAAGGACCGCCTTGTTCATCCCTGAATTCTGAACACTGAGGTCTAGACACACCCTAGAAACTTTTCTGATGAATGAATGAATGAATGAATGGGACTTGAAGTCCTCAAAACCGCAGGCCTCTTAGCTCTCGTGGGCTGCCAGCACAGAGGCAGTCTCCAGTCAGACAGAAGGAACAGTGAGCACACGTTGGGAAGGACCCTCTCTGCTCCACTGCACCCAGCCCTGCAATCTCACGAGTCACTTGACCCCTCAGGGGCTGTTTCTTCACTTGCAAGAAGAGGTGAAAAGAATTCTGCCAGTGACAGAGGAATGGATAAAGATGTGGTGCGTATATACAGTGGAATATTACTCAACCATCAGAAGGAATGAGACCGGGTCATGTGTAGAGATGTGGACTGACCTAGAGCTTTTTGTACAGAGTGAAGCAAGCCAGAAAGAGAGAAAAGCAAATATGGTGTATTAACACAGGTATGTGGAATCTAGAAACATGGTACAGATGAACCTATCTGTAGGGCTGGAATAGAGACGCAGCTGCAGGGACCGGACAAGCGGACAGAGTGGGCGGGGGTAGAGGCATGAATTGGGAGATTGGGGCTGGCATCCATAACACACTGCGTTGGGTTGTGCTTCGTCGCTCAGTCCTGTCCCACCCTCTTTGCGACCCTACAGACTGTAGCCTGCCAGGCTCCCCTGTCCATGGGGTACTCTGGGCAATCATACTGGAGTGCATTGTATTTCCTCCTCCAAGGGTCTTTCCAGGGATCGAACCTACGTCTCTTATGTCTCCTGCGTTGGCAGGCGTGTTCTTTGCCGTTAGCGCCACCTGGGAAGTCCATACACACACTACCATGCATAAAAGAGCAAGCGGGAGCCGGCTGTGTAGCGCAGGGAGCTCAGCTCAGTGTGCTGTGGTCACCTGGGGGTGGGAGGCGACTCCAGAGGGAGGGGACACACGTATTGGCATGGCTGATGCCCTGTGCTGTACACCGGAAACTAACACAACCCTGTGAAGCAATGAAACCTTAATAATCGTATCGTCTATTAATTTAGGCCATGCTGGGTCTTTGCTGCCGCGAGGGCTTTTCTCTAGTCTTGGCCAGTGAGTGCTGCCCTGTAGTTGCAACGCGCGGACTTCTCACTGTGTGGCTCCTCTGGCTGTGGAGCACGGCCTTCAGGAGCTGCGGCGAGTGGGCTCAGCAGCTGGGCCCCCAGGGCCCCAGAGCACAGATTCAGCGGTTGTGGCACACGGGGTCTTCATGGACCAGGGACTCTCCTGAGTCTCCTGCATTAGCAGGCAGATTCTTTACCACTGAGCCACCAGAGAAGCCTTATACTCTAATAAAAAAGAAAAAACAGTAATAACAACTCTGGGCCTGGGGAGCTATCCTTTTTAAGCAGCAGTATTGAAATGTGCTTTGCAAATGTGAGCTAAGTGTCAGAAGCAGAAGGTGCCCACATCGCAGAGTGCCCAGAAGAAGGCAGCCGAGGACGGAAAACACCAGGACCCACACGGAGCAAGGAGGGGCGGCACCAGCTCTCACAGGTCCACCTGTCCGCTCACAGCTCCTTCTCTCCCCATCCCCTCCTCCGTGCCCGCACACCGCAGAGGGTCAGGGCCATCTGGCCCAAGAAGCAAAGCAGCATCACAGTGTCATATGACCCAGGACACTGACACATCCCTGATGGGAACAGATCCCAGGACCTCTGTGACACTGACCACACGGGGACTTCCTTGCAGTGTTGGAGGTCAGGCTGGGACATTCCAGGGAAGAGGCTCCACAGCATCTTGTTCCGACCCCCCCACTGGCTTTCCCTCAATGACTAAAACACCAACTGGAACAGTACTGGAAAAAAAAAAAAAAAAGGCAGGCAGAGGGACCACTATTTCACTCCTTCTGAGTCAGCCCTCCAATTGCAGAATTTGGGGCTCCAGCACAGACGTCCTGAACACAAATTTGCATTTCAGCAACAAAGTCTCCGATGAGTCACAAGCATTCAACTTTGCGGAGCACTGGTCTCTCCCTGCTGTGTCATCATTTCTGAGCAGTGACCTCCCAACTCTTCTGATGGCAAACCACCACCTCCCAAGAAGGTATGTCTTTAGTTGTAAATTATATACACATACCACTGTGCTGATAATATTATGTACATTGTAAAACCTGCTTGAAAATTAGAAATGAAGAAGGATGAGTTCGCAGTAAATAGAAAGAGAAGTTGTGGTATTTTCTTCTGGCACTTGAAGTCATGCTTTGGGGGCTGAGGAGGGACATGGTGTGCCCTGCCTTTCTCAACAGTGAGCTTAAGGGAAGGAAGCTCGGGGTCCTGGCATACACAGGTCATCTCCTCCAGCTTCTCACTCCCCTCACCCCCCAGTACACTCTGTTCCTGCTTGACCATCACCTCCATACATTACCCAGCTCCACTCTTCTTCTTAATCTTCCCTTCTGTACCATCCACTGCCCCAGGAATTTCTGTGGCTGAAAGTTTCTAGTCCCTTTCAAACATTCTGTCTTTCTGTACTTCGTTTGTTACAGGGACAGGAAGGAAAACACACATGAGGCGCAGAGGAGGGTGGGAGTGAGCTTGGAGAATAATGTCTCTTTTAATGTGAAAGCCATCCGTCCTCTTTCTGATTCCTAGATCACCAAACAATCTAAGCAGTCTCTCCGGATAAGATGAGGATCAAAGTACAGAGTTTTTTAAACTGCTTCTAGGCTCACAGCCTCCTATCTTGGGATAAGGGTCTATGGCTCTTTCTGGAGCTCCAGTAAATGGTAAACTTGGTTCTCCCGCTGAAAGCAAACTACAGTCTCCTCATTACAGAGCCAGTGGGTGGGCCCCCAAGGCACATCCCCCAGTGCTGACACTTCAAAATAACCACAGACAGAAGTCCAGGAGACTGGATGCAAAGAAGAAAAAAAAAAAGACTCCCCAAATGTTACTAATTTAAGGTTTCTACAAACAGGGAAGAGGAAGAGTCAAGTCATCCCAGAGAGCACACAACCAGTGAGAACATCAATCTTTCCAGTGCAAACCCAGAGCCTCAGAGACGCTGGTGGAGGTTCAAGGACGTGAACATACAAAACTGAAATGGAAACCTTATAAAAACCCAACTGTGAGAGGCAGGGAGGGGCCAGTCCTCCCTGGGGTCTCTGACTCTCCTGGCAAACCTTGCAGCAGAGCCCAGGAACTGGAATTTCACCCGAGGACACACACATTTAGGGATGCCACACCTTTTAGGGGGGCCTCCCAGGTGGCGTAAGTGGCAAAGAATCCGCCTGCCAATGCAGGAGACACGGGAGACACGGGTTCGATCCCTGGGTGGGGAAGATCCCCTGGAGTAGGAAATGGCTTGTCTGGAAAATGCCGTGGACAGAGGAGTCTACTGGGCTACAGTCCAGGGGATCACAAAGAGTCAGACATGACTGAACATGCACACACTTTTTAGAAAGATTTTTTAAAGATTCTTTAGACTTTGAGCCTCTCTCTGGACCTCAGAAAACTACCTCTTTCTCGCAGTTCCTCCCCCACACCCACCAATCAGCAAAGGCAAGTTCACTTACACACACACACACACACACACACACACACACACAAGGCACCCCCCACCCCCACCCCCAGCCTCCTGGCAGCCTTAGGAACAGACACAAAGTTTCAAGATCAAAATAAAAAAATCCCAGGGGAACACACCTGCTCTGTACCCACTGAAGATGCCTGTCTCCCAACAGCTCCCGTGACTGGCCACAGGTTGAACCCTCTTCATTCTTCTTCCCACTAAAGATAAGATGCGTGCGGCCACCAGAGACCCCATCACAGCCCCACAGGCTGTGAGAGTGAAGAACACAGCCCTTCTCTTCCCCAGGTACAGGGCCCACTCTATTGGCTACACCCAAGAAAGCAGATGGTGGTCCCTGCGGAGAACCTAGGGTGGCAGGAAGGGGGTCATTCGGCCGAGGACCCCTTCGGGAGGTGTGGTCCTGGGTGGATGGATCTCTGGCAGTTTCCTGGACACAGCACTGCAGACAGCCCGCCTTTCCACAGGGCAGGCCTGGGAGTCGCACTCAGGTGGTCTGGAAGGGCACTAAGCCCTTGGAGCGGCATGGCAGCAGTGCTGACCACCTGCCCCCCGCATCGTCCAGTGCACTGACGCCCAGACAGCAGCGGGTGGCAACAACACCCTCAGAGCTGGCATCACTGGGCAGAGGGCACCAGCCACGGATTGCCAAGCACGTGCCAGTCCCAGACCAGGCTGCTTCTTGCTTCATCCTCACGACCACCCCACAAGGCTGACAGGTGAGGAAACCGAGGCAGAGAGAGAGGAAGGAACTTCCCCAAGGCCACGCAGCTGGTGTGTGAACCCAAGATGTGAGCCTCCAGAGGCTGCAGCAACATCCCACCTCTGCCTCCAGCACAGTCTAAGGCTTTGATCTCATTGACGGAATCTCTTACTGAATGAATAATACGTGAACAGTGAAAGACAGCTGGCTGGGGAGCAGAACCTTGGCTCAGTAAGCAGGAGCAGAAGTAGGGACCTCACAGTCAGGCGATTTGAGCCCCACCCCAGCGGTCCTTCAGGGTGAGTAGGCTAGGGTGAGAAGGGGGGAAGCTGGGAAAAGAAGGATGTGATTCAACCTTTGCCCCGACCCTAACCCTAGGATGTTCATCAGTAAAAATACAAACCAAGCTACTATTATTACCAAGTCCTAGCTCTCTCTTGGAGAAGGAAATGGCAACCCACTCCAGTACTCTTGCCTGGAAAATCCCATGGATGGAGGAGCCTGGTAGGCTACAGCTCATGGGGTTGCGAAGAGTTGGACACGACTGAGTGACTTCACTTTCACGCACTGGAGAAGGAAATGGCAACCCACTCCAGTATTCTTGCCTGGAGAATCCCAGGGACAGAGGAGCCTGGTGGGCTGCTGTCTATGGGGTCGTACAGAGTCGGACACAACTGAAGCAACTAAGCAGCAGCAGCAGCTGTCTCTGTTTGCTGCATATTGGGCCAAGGCATCCAAGAGATGAGGAGTTGAGGCAAAGGAGACACCTGAGTCGGTAGCCGGCTGACCAAGAAGAAGGCAAGCTAGTGCCTCAAAATAACCATGTGATGACTGGGGGGCTGGGGGCAGGATGGTCTGTATTCCAGGTTCTTTTATAGACCAGAGATCCCAGGAGATGAGGAAGCAAAATAAGGCGGCCATTAGTCTTGCAAATATCTCCTAGAATGGCAAGCCTCAGGCAAGGGATATAGTCATTTCTTCCTTCCTGCCAGCCACAGGTGGACTGGATTCTGAACAAAGGCACTCTAACAGGCAGAGAGGCAGGATACTCTGAGGCAGCCCATTCCATATGATTATAACAACAAAAGCAACGAAAAGCAAATCAAAGAAACAGTCCCAACATGGAGTCAGAACTGGCTTCTCTGCAACACTGTCCCTTCAGGACGATGTCCATGGGGCCGTCCCTGGTGGTCCTGTGGTTGAGAGGTCACCTGCTGACGCAGGGGACACAGGTTTGCTCCCTGGTCCGTGGAGATTCCACATACTGCAGGGCAACGAAGCCTGTGCATCACCACTGTGGAGCCGGTGCTCTAGAGGGTGAGCTGAAACAGGAGGAGCCACTGCAATAAGGCCGAGCACTGCAACTGCAGAGCAGCCCCTCGCTGGCCGCAACTAGAGAAAGCCCACGCACAGCGACCAGAGCAGACAGAAATAAACAGCAGATAAAATAAACTCAGATGATGGCCATGAAGGCTGTGAGGAACAGGAGAGTGCAGGAGAGGACCTGAGAGACAGGAAGTAACCCAGCAAGAAAGAGGCCAGAAGGAAGCAGGCAGACGTATTTCACTCTCTGTGGTGCTGCTCAGGGCTGGACTGGGCTGCCTGGGAGATGGCCAATGTCTTGGTACCCTGGAAACGGGAGGACCCAGGAGGTTAAGGATGCATAATCAGGAAACGTACTGAAAGGAAGAGTGGACATTCAGCAACAGCCTTCTGGAGGTCTAAAAACTGTGTGCAGGGTGGATGCAGCCGCAGGCAAATTCCTCTAGGGGAAGAGGGCTCAGCCTGGTATTTTCTCCGTGGGTTATTTTTATAAGAAATTGTAACCAGGTTCACTAGAGAGCCAAGAAAAACCAGATTCTGCCTCCTATGTTACATGCATTTCATACCCCTACCTTCCTCCCAGGGTTGCTAACATGAGAAACACTGAATAATACATGTAGTGGAGACAAAAAATGACTCCTAAAGTGCTCAGGGTTTCAGAAAGCTTGAAGATATTAACTCATAAAGTGAATCCAAGACCTCAAAGAGGGCCACTTCCTCTATGCATCTTCTCTAGAAGCTTAAAAGTGTGAACTCTTGAGGCACTAGGGGCCACAGACTGAAATCCAACCAGCCTGGGCCCTCCCCTCCTGACTTTTCACGGCACTGTGTCTCATGCCGCCTGTAGGACTGACATACTCAGTCCTGCTTGCTCCCCCAGACCTCAGCTCTTACTGTGTTAGTCCCACCTTTACCTGAGTCTAGACAGATGGAGTGCAAAGAGGCAGAGTGTCAGATGCAAAAAATGGGCTGGGAGGTTGTAACAAGGACCGATGACAACTGGACCCTGTGACCACACTTGCTAAACTCAGAGTCAGGACTGTTTCAATAAGAGAGAGCACTTGCAGGGCCAACGGAGCAGACATGTGCCCTGATGGAAAATCTGACTTGCTGGTGAAATGGGGGGATCTCCTCCTCCTCAGGTAGCCCTGGTATCCTTGTCTGGCCCAGGACAAGATCCTTCTCCATCAGATACAGAAATCAGTGACACGGCTAAACAGGGCTGGCTGAACCTTCCAGTCCAATGCACTCCATCACCGCAGAAACACTTTGGCACTGTCATTACCCACAAAGTAACCCACTGCATTAAAACCGATGCATCATGAAAAATGAAAAGGCTCTGGAATCTGGCAGATCAGAGTTTGAATCTAAACGCCACCATTTTCCTACTGAAACAAGTAAACACCTATCTGTACCAGGTTCCTGAATAAAACTCCAGCAAGGTTCTTTGCTGCTCCTTCTCCGTAATTGACCTGAAATTCACCTGCCATAAATATCCCTGTTCTGTCCCCTCAGGCAGCACTGTACCAGAACAATCCAAGAGTCCTTCACATATTTGTAGCTGGGCTTGTGTGCCCCAGGGACCTGTCTGGGCTAAACACCCCAATTCTTCAACCACTCTTCACGTGACTTGGTTTCCTGACCCTCCACTATCTGAGTCACTCTCGAAAGTTAATTCCAGAGCTCCACAGACCCAGCTCATTCTAGGCTCTGAGTGAGGGTGAGAGGCTGGGGAAGGAGTTGTTCAGCTAGGGGTCGAAGCTTAAGACACCTAAGCCTCAACCCATGGGGGCTGGGAGAGCTCGCACGCAGAAGGTGGCCGCGGTTTCCTGGGGCCGCAGAGGCCCCCGACCCTCTGGAGGCGCCCTCCAGGCGAGGCTGTGCAAGTTGTTTACACCGTGTCACACGGAACACCGCGTCCACGGTCAATTTGGTACATCTTTTGGCGTATCTTTCGGCCGGGCAGGAAAACGCAACGCGGCCACTGTTTACGTCCCGAAGATAAAAACACTGCACGGGCTTACGCAATCTCCCCGTCCGGGCTCTTTTTAATGCCTCTCCGATCCCCTTCCTCTTCTGCGGCGCGCCCTCCCGGCCCCGCCCGGATACCA
The DNA here is from genome assembly GCF_042477335.2 of Ovis canadensis. NCBI lineage: Eukaryota > Metazoa > Chordata > Mammalia > Artiodactyla > Bovidae > Ovis > Ovis canadensis. The sequence goes on along the minus strand of NC_091257.1, from coordinate 26,298,232 downwards.
AACCACCTGTCGCCCTAGTTCCTCTGGCGCTTTAAACAAAATACGGCCACTCCCGGGCCTTCTCGGAAAGAACCCTAGGCCGGAAAATGAAACCAGGCCGCGGGGAGGGTAGGCGCGGAACACGAACGCGGCGCCTGCCGGTACCGCGGGGCGCACGCCACGCCGTGCCCACGTGCAGGACCTGCGCCGCTGAGCCGGCTGGGGCGGCGCCACGTGAACGCGGCGTGATGCGCACCGGGGCGGGGCGGGGCGCGCGCTGATCGGCCCGTGCGCCGCACAGGCAGCCAATCCGCGCGCCCGTCCGCGCGCTCGGCCCCGCCCTGTCCCCTGGGCCCCGCCCCGCCCCTCCCGCCCCTCCCGCCCCTCCCTGCCCCTCCCGCCCCTCCCTGCCCCTCCCGCCCCTCCCTGCCCCTCCCGCCGCAGCCTCGTGTCCCGGGGTGACCTTTCCCCGGGCAGCCGGGCGCAGCTGACCTGCTCGCCCATCATTAACCCAGGGAGGGTGAGGCGGCGGCCGCTGGGGCAGGGCTCCACCTGCAGGCTCCTGCCTGGCCTCCCACGGCGGAAGCCCCGCGGACACCTGCCCTCTGCCTGCCCCTCTTTCTCCCCTAGCCCCTGGGCCACCTCCGTCCCTGCAGCCTGGCTCCAGGAGGTGTATCGAGAGCGGCAGAGCTAGCCACCCTAAAATATGCCTCCTGGCTTAAGGATTATTTTGAGCTGGTTATTTTAGAGAGACCGCAGACAGAGGAAAAGTTACCCTTTTTATAAGAGAAATTCACATTAGAAGGGGTCCTGTTTATGGGAGACAGTGCTTCTTCACCGACCTATCCTTCATTCTGAAGCCCCCAGACCCTCATCCTTGTCCTTAGTTCAATTGCCTGGCAGCCTTTTGAGTCTCATATCTTTGTGGGTATATGTCTGTTCATATACATAAACATTTTTTTTCCTGCTATTGATCTTTTTATGAGGGGAGAGGCAATCTTCATCGAACATTTTTCTTTCATTTCCTTTCTCCTCCTTTAAATACCTGGTGGTCCGTGCAGCATGTTGCTTATCTGCTCGTGGCCGTGGGTGAGGAGCAGGCCTCTTGCCCAGAGGAGTTGGGGGCACTCAGACAGCAGGTGCGGGAGTGCCACACTCTGTCCCCTGAACTTTTCGGTAAAAATTCTGTTAAAACACATGCATTGTGAAATGACTGGCAGATACAGAAGGAACCGAAGTATTCTTGCTTGTGGTCTCCTTCAGACCTCCTGTCTGCAGATATTTTTTAAGGCCCCAGAAGATAGGACGATCAGCCCCCACCTGTGCACTGAATTTATGGTCCACTCAATGCCATCGCTCATGGGGAATCAGATATTCAGCACAAGGAATTTTGGATTCCAAATTAATAATACCAGGAGTAAAGGAGAGTGAAGATTAAAAAAAAAAAATGGCTCACTGTGCAGCTTCTGGGATCTCAGTTTCCTGACAGGATCGAACCCATGCCCCCTGCAGTGGAAGCATGGAGTCTTATCACTGGGCTGCCAGGGAAGCCCCGAGATTTTTTAAAAAAAGATTCCTGGGGAAAATATAAAAGGTAAATATGCAAAATTGGGAGGAAGGAGAGGAAGAGCTATCTGGTATTGGGCCAGAATGAGAGCAGTATGAATTTGTATTTTTTTAAAGCATGTTTCCTAGCTCTGGCCACTGAAAAGTCCCCAGAAACAATGGTAGCCCATGAGCAAAAATCAAACCAGAGCCCAGGCCTGACTTATAACCACCATCCTCCAGTGAAAGAAAGCAGGGCTCTCTGGAGCAGCCGCTGATCCCAAGGCTGAGACAGGATGTAGAGACAAAGCACCTGGTGGTGCCAGAAAAATAAGGAAGAGCTCAAAAGGCAAAGGGAATGTGTCGAAATGTGTCGAAAAGACATGGCAGCCGACTTGAAAGGGTGTTAAATCTGGGATGTTTTGAGCGTTAAAATCCATCCAGTCAGGATTGGATTCTAACACATGTGATCATCATTTTAAAAATCCTCGAATCCATATGGATAATTTAAGAGAACAATTCTTGATTTGGGGAGTAACACGCTAAAGTATTTGGGGACGAAGTGTTAGGATGTCTGCAATGAAGTCTCAAATGTTTCAACAACAGCAAAACACCCTGAGACAATAACACAGTAAAATGCAACAACTGCTGGAGAATCCAGGCAATGTGCTGTACCTGCAACGTTGCTAGATGCTTACCATTTTTTAAAGTAGAAAGTGGTACAGACAGAAATGGAAAACTTCCTCCAGGCAAGGAGTATCACTCATTGCTGACACATGCAAAGAATGCTTGTGGACCTGAGAACTGTTTTCTGAGTCATTGAACATAAATCAAGGAACATCTTATGTTCCTGTACACTCACAAATAAAATACATATGCAGTGAAAGGGACATGTCTGGGGCAAACGAATCCCCGGTGTTTTGTCCAACATTCGCGGCAGAAAGGTTTCCATCTACTCCCAGGCCACCTTCTCAGCAGGGCAGTGTCCCCCCAGGGAGGCTCACGTGCTCAGAGGGGGCCTCTTTATAACGGTCTCTGAGGAGGGCAGGTGCAGCTCAAAGAGCGACGTGGACATTGATTATTAAGAAGCACAAGGGGTCACTGCAAAGGTCTCCTGAAACCAAGGTCCCCCCTTTGGCTAGTTGTGCTGGGACACATTTCTGCTGTCATTTAAGCATTTTATGTCTCCTTTGTTACAGGAGGTCGGCCAGGCCCATGTCATTCATTCATCACACACTTGCTGCCGTGGTTCTCAAGCCTTCGGGAGGAGACCCAGGGTGGCCTGAACTCTGTTATCTCATGTTCCAGGGCCCTCCTCTCAGGGGTTCTGATTCATTCTGCACAACCCCCCAGACACCCTGTGTGAATGGGACAGCAGGTGTCCTGGCTGGAATAACTTAGGACTTCAATCTAAGCAGCTTGAAGAGGACAGTGTCTAACCCAAACTGGCCCCCCTCTGAAAAAGAGGCATTTGACTTGTTAACCGGGCAGAGCAATGAAAGAGAGGTACAAGGCAGAATAAAACCTGCAGAAACACCCCTCAGAGAAGTCATTAGAGCGGTGTTACAGCGTCAACAACACACGGAGGCTGAGGGGCTGCAGGCACCCGAGCCAGGGGGCTACAAAGCCTGGAGGCTCTGGACACAGCGCTGGCTCTGCAGCCTTGTGTTCCTTCCCGTGAAGGTCAGGCTCCTCTGCGTGGATCTTCCATGCGATCGCTGTCAGGGGCTGGGAGAAGATTCCATTAATAAGTTAATCAAGAAGAAAGAAAGACCCTCAAGTCAGAGAGTGATATCCTTTGAGGCCTGAAGCATTAATGTTCCTACTAATTCTTTAGTTAATTCAGTATATGGTTATCAATCCTATCGGGCCCGAGGACAAGGGGACACTGCCCAGGAGCTTACGGTCCAGCTGGGGAAATGGAGTGAACATACATTACGGCACAGGAACCACTGTTACCTCCGGAGAGAGAGAAGGGGCTAGATCTTGCAAAGGGAAGAATTGCTTCTTATGTCTTAGTGAATTCAACACCTACAGACGTGTAGAGACTGATGGAGATTTGAATACTTCCCGTATATATGTTACACCTCAGCTTAAAAACACATAAAATGTAAGCCAATAACAGAAAGGACTCACTTAGGACTTGGTGTAAACCACTTTTTTGTAATCACCAAAGACGTCAGGTGTATGGATCCCCAGATTAGGACAAGATGACACTTCAGAGCAGGAGAGACTGTCCTGTTGTGATTTGTTCAAGTCACCTATATACCAGCTCTTAGTGTGACGCACACTTTGTAGAGGGGATGAAGAAGAGGGGTTAATGAAAACTGAAAGACCTTCAGGATACCCATCGAGATAACTACATATACTACATGTATTACCAGTTAAATGTAGGAATCATTAGTGTAGCCCTTTGGGGACTAAAACTCAAATGCATATTGAAGAAACCAACCCTAACAGCATGAGAGATGAAAGAGGATCATTAGAATCACACAGTGTGCTTGCTGAAGAGATGACCCAGCCGATTCCTCCTTTTATAGAAGAGAACAAAAGTCCTGAGAGATGAAGGGACCATCAGAGGCCCTCCGACAGAGAGAGACATCACAGGACTGGAATCAAGTCCCTCCTCCCCTCCCAGTACGCTCTCCCACGCCCCCTGAGGTCGGCTGGGGCACCCCCAGGCCAAGGTCCACGTCACCCCCGCCCGGAACCTGGCGCCCTCGGAAGCAGCAGAAAGACGTGGCGGGTGGGCAGACGTCCAGACGGAGACTGGAACCCAGCACCAGCCTCAGCTGTTCCTCCTGGTCATCCGTCACCTCGGCAGGGTCTGTGAAATCTTTCTCTCTTTCTGCTCATCCAGAAAGTGGAGACAAAACCTTGCTTCTTGAAGGCTGAGAAAGCGGCTGCCATGAAGACGATGAAGTCTTTTTGTTTGGTTTTTGGAACGGCTTTCTTGAGACATAATTCACGCATTTAAAACCAAGCAATGGTAGGACTTCCCTGGTGGTCCAGTGGCTAAGACACCGAACTCCCAACCCAGGGGGCCCGGGTTCCATCCCTGGGCAGAGAACTAGATCCCCATGCCAAAACGAGGATCCCACGTGCCGTGACTAAGATCCAGCACAGCCAAATTAATTATTAAAAAAAAAAAAGCTATAAAAGGGAATGAAGCTTTTAAAAAGCATATGGCTTAGATTTTGTGGTTTTTATTTTTTTGAAAGTATCTGTATCCAGTGTTTTGAGGTCTTTTTTTAATAGGCATGGGCAATACTGAGTGTAGCTGTCTTCAGAGTGTAGCTCATTCAGACGGCCACAGAATACTCCATTATGGGGCTATACCAAGAGTGAACTCATGCTTCTGTTCATGTGCTTTCGGGGTGTTTAAAGGGCTTCCTAACAGAGTCTCAGTGGATACCAGCTGCCCAGGAGTCTGTCTCAGTGACACACCCAAGAATGACCTGGTGATAGGATGTGTGGGTGTCCACTTTATAAGGCAGCCCCAGACTGCCTCCCAGGCACGCGTGCCAGTTCAGTCACCCTCCAGCAGTATGTCAGAGACCACCCTTCTGGTCCACGTTCGTCCCAGCACTCCATAACGCCAGCCTTCCTGTCTGTCGGCAAAGAAGGGGAAAACGGTGCCTTCTACCACGCTCTCCACCTGCATTTTCCTGAGCGGTGAAGAGGAGGAATTTCTTTTTCTCCTTCATCCCATTACACACCGGCTGATTTCTAAAAGGTTTTCCCAGCCCTTTGGTTATTTCTAACAGGAGCCAGAGAAAGGAACGTGGCCACAGAGGCACACAGGCCACCCCGCTTGCTGGGCACAGCTGGTGCTCCTGGGGTGCAGATGACCGGTTTACCATCAGGCCCTGAATTACGCACTGGGAGGCATCCACAAATGAAATCTGTAGAAGTTTTATAACGTGAAGAAATCAGTTTCCTCTAGAGCACTCAGTGACCACATGACCTTTCCCTGCATTCAAATGACTTTATACAAAAAAGCTTTTATATCATCTAGGATTTGCACCAAACCTGATTTCAGCTTGAAGCGTGGTTCGTTCCCCATTTTCACGTCTGGGAAATGATGTCATGACAGCAAGCATGACTCGTGGTAAAGTGGATGCTGACTGACTCACTTTCGTGAAAAAGGGATGACATTTGAGTTTTAGGTTTTTCATGCAGAAGCCAGGCAATTTGCAGATTCAGATTCCTTTGCTGTTATTACAGCGAGTTGCTGATAACATTCTTGTTCTGATTTTCTACTGTGTCTGCTGACAGAATTGCTTTGAAACTTATCTTCCATACTTTCCAGCCTGTAACCCAGGGCCATAAAAATAACTTGGATTCTATTTGTTGCTCCAATATGAATGTTTTCAAACCTACTTCTCCAACAAGAGGCCATCCAGGGGTCATCAAGCCCAAGGAACGAGGGTTGGTGGAAGGTGGGTCAGGTATCCACCGTCCCAGTTTGCTTGGGATGAGGAGGCAGCTGGCTCTGGGGACTGTCAATGCTAAAATGGGGAGATCTCAGGGACACGGACTTGACTCCTAGTCAGGGAACTAGAAGACTGTCTGGCAAAGACTCTTGAGAATCCCTTGGACAGCAAGGAGATCAAACCAGTCAATCCTAAATGAAATCAACCCGAATATTCACTGGGAGGACTGATGCTGAAGCTGAAGCTCCAATACTTTGGCTACCTGATGTGAAGAGCCAACTCATTAGGAAAAACCCTGATGCTAGGAAAGATTGAAGGCAGGAGGAGAAGAGGGCAGCAGATAATGAGATGGTTGGATGGCATCATCAACTCAATGGACCTGAGTTTGAGCAAGCTCCAGGAAAGAGTGAAGGATAGGGAAGCTTGGCGTACTGCAGTCCATGGGGTCGCAGAGTCAGACACAACTGTGGGACTGAACAACAGCAGGTACTGAAGATTCCAAACGCCGCAGGGCAGCTAAGCCTGCATGCCGCAACTAAGGAGTCCTGTGCTGCAGAGAAAGATCCTGCATGACACAACTAAAATCTGATGCAGCCAAATAAATACTTTTTAATAAAAAGAACGTCAACACTGATTTGACTTGAAAGCAAGTTTCTTCTTACAAAAAGTGTCTGTCTGGAGATCAGCCCAGAGCAAACTGGATCTCTGCAGATGTCCACTTGCCAAGTCCCAATCCTCCTGAATCCTCTCACAGTTACTCAGCAATCACTGAGCCCCCCAGCCCTGCTGTGACCTGCCCCCTCCACTGACCACGCCAACTGTTAACAGTAACGTGCCCAGCATGTGCACAGGTCAGCTGGGGGCAGTCGTGGGAGCCGCCCCAACTCTCTCTCCCTCCACATCCGATCCAGACCTACCATCTCTACCTCCTGAATACATCACCTGCAGTCCGGTCCCAGGAGGGCAGCCACGTGCCAGCCTGAGGGTTTATAATACAGTTGATTTGTGGCTGCCCTCCACCAAGTCCCTCCTGGGGCCTGCCATCCCACTGCAGGGAGGAGGCCAAGGCCTTACAACGGCCTTGAGGACTCACACCACCTACCCAGCCCGTCGGCACCGTGACCCACACCCACCCTACATCAGCCCCTCCCACCTCCATACTCAGCCCAAGGCAGCCGCAGGGCCTTTGCATCTACACATCCCCCTGCCAGACACTCTCCTAAGAAACCACATGGTTCACTCCCCACTCCCTTCGGTCCCTGCTCAAATGTCCCCTCAGTGACCATCCTATTGCAAACAGCAGTGCCCCCCCCACCTTCCCTCATCTTTCTTGCATTATTTTTCTACCCCACGCAGATACCCTGTGGACAGATGCTGTGCTCACTGACTCGCCTGTTACCGTCTGTCTCCCCGTCAGAATGGAAGCCCACAAGGGCAGGCGTCTGGCCAGTTCCCTGCTGCCCCCTTGGCGCTTCACCCAATCCTGCTCCACGAGGCAAAGGACAGATATGTGCCATGCAATCGAAGGACTTCTGGAGGCGACTGAAGTAACATCACCGGGTCGGGGTCGTCCGAGGCAGCCCATCCGGCCTCCCAGTGCGTCTCCTGCCTTTTCTCCCAAGTTCCTCAGCTGTAACTCTCTCTTTCCTCGTGTTCCCCAAACATCTGTTTTCTGATGTTTCCCCAGAGAAAGGTGGCCCTTGCAGATGGATGGCTGCGTGGTGGGGGCCTCCTTCCTTTGATGCAGATTCACAAAGCCCCCCAACCCCACTGAGTCTGGGAAGGTCCCTCGCACCCCCAGACCTGCTAGAGACCCTCAGTCACACCCAGGGCCCAAGCGGCAAGAAGTCTGGAGGTGCCCTGAGGTGCAATGGGAGCGTTCTCAGGAGTGCTGGGCTCTCCCTGTTCCTGGCCTTGAAGTGGGTTTGCTGAAGCCTGACCAGCCTCCTTGTTAATGAAATGGAACTGACTGGAAATGTCACCGTGTACCTGTATGCTAAGGATGAGACTGTTTCATGAATCTTTCTGTCCAGACATCAACCCAGTACCATTAAATCAAAATTTCTGGCACATCACTTTTTTAAAAAGCCCCCAGTTAACCCAAGTGTGGGCTTCTGTGGTGGCTCAGCTGGTAAAGAAATCTACCTGCAATACAGAAGACCTGGGTTCAATCCCTGGATCGGGAAGATCCCCTGGAGGAGAGCAAGGCAACCCACTCCTGTGTTCTTGCCTGGAGAATCCCCATGGACAGAGGAACCTGGTGGGCTACTGTCCGTGGGGTTGCGACAAGACAGATATGACTGAGCAGCTAAGCACAACCCAAGTGTGCGGCCAGAAATAAGACAGACGGTACCCCTGGAGGCCTGTCCCTGGCCAGCACCTGCCGTCCTGGGACCACGATGCCAGGGGCTGGGCCTTCCCCAGGGTCCTGCTCGGGTGTTTCTCCCTCTCTCTTCCTGCAACTCGCGAAGCTCCTGTCCACCCCCACAGGCTGATGGAACCTTGCTCTCCCTCTGACTGCACAGGCCCAGGTCCCTAGGCCTCCGGATGAGCCCAGGCAGCCTCAGGGGGAGGCCTCCCTGAACCCTGCTCTAGGTTCAGCAGGTCAAGCCCACAGGCAAAACACCAAAGCAGTAGTCAGTCCTCAGAAAGAACACATTTGTTCCCTCAAGAGCGTCAGCACCTCTGCCCATCCCAGCAGGGACACCCAGGGCCGGACAGTCCCACACCCTGCTGTTGCTCACACATTGCCTGCCTGGCCCCTGCCCAGAGCTTCGACATGCCCCCAACCTCAGCTGGGCCCCTCTGCTCAGTCCCTTGACACAGATGCAGCCAGTATCCAGACGGGCTGTTTCAGGCCAGTGGGATAAGGATGCGCTTCTTCCTGGCACCCAGAACACCTTCAGTTGCCACTCTCTTGAGACATCAGCCGGTCCCCTGGAGCTGCTGGGAGAGGCTGTCCAGGGTGCCCAGGATAGAGTCTTTGGAGGACATAGTCCAGTGGAGGACCCCCTGCCTCCCACAGCTCAGCTTAGCTAAAGGAGCTCGGAGGGGCAGACAGAGCAGAAAGCATGTGTGATGAGCGTCCAAGCAGGGGGGCGGGGGGTGGGGGGACATCGGTCCCTGGGCCGGAGCTGGAGCTATCTCAGGGTGCTACCCCTTTGTTTCCAAATGGTCAGCTGAGGCTGAGGGCTGTCCGCACCTCCCGGGACCCACTGGAGATCAGGAGGAAACAGGAAGGCCACCCACAAAGGAGCTGGGTACTGGGAGACAGATGATGGCTCAGGCAGGCCTGCCCGGGGAAAACTCTGTGAAGTTCAAGGAGAGACTCACGTCCCATGCAGAAGAGGTTGGGGAAGCGGGCGTGCCGGAGGCTTGGACACTTCATGGATCCACAAATCCTGAGCATGTGTGAGCAATGGGTGCTTTTAGCTCCACAAGGGGAAGAGAAGAGCGTCTGCCTGCATGGGGCCCCCAGGTCGGAACCCACCAAGGCGCAGACCACACCGGTGCGCAGCATCAGGTGCTGCTGTTAAGGACCTACAGTTTCACCCAGAAGCATAAAAAAAATAGGGACCGTCGTCAGAATCACAAGTGTGTCTGCCTTGCTTACATTTATGGCTCGGCGTTGTCTTTATTTTAGACTACGCATGGGAGCATGACCGTAAATCTTTTGGTGATCAGGGAATCTGACAGTCTTACTTCGGCTCTACCACTGCTTACCGCAGAGAAAAATGGAGTTTTGGACAAACTAACAAGGCACAAGGATTTATGGAGCACTTGCAACCACCTGGCTGGACAGAAGTATGAGATCCAGACCCTCCCCAAATCGAGGGCAAGCAAACTGAGCAAAAGTAAGCGTCTGCAAGAGCCCGATCTGCACAGAACAGATGGAAAACAGGGCAGAGAAGACGTGAACTTGAGCAGGGCCTTAAGGCAGGACCCGAAGCCTGTGTGTGTATCCACGTGTGCAGATGTACCATGAAGGATGGTACATCTCCCCCTCCCCAACCAATGAGGGGGCAGACGGCTCTCCCAGGGGAGCAGATGCAGGCGGGGAGCCCAGATGTGGGAGCATGGGGGTCCTGGGGGCCACCACTGGATGCTGAGGACATGGACCACAGCAGAGGACACACTTTAAGGGAACAGGAAAGCGTTAGAGGGGCATAGCTCAGGGATCGAAGGCCTAGGAGGACAAAGCAGAGGATCCTGTGGGGAACAGAGGCCCTCAAGGAAACAAGATGGCCCGGCCTGGCTGGCAGGTGCTTCCCTGGGGCAGAGTTTCTGAGATAGAGCCTCCTGCCCAGCAAGCCTCCCCGGACCCACGGGAGGAGAGCACCCCACGACACGGCCTGCCTGCACCAGGGCAGAGGGTGGTGCTGGCCCAGCACCGGAGCGCTGGGGCTGATGGAGGGACGGGGGACCAGCCCAGCCTCCTGGAGGGTAGAGTCGGGGTCTGCTTTTTGCAATCCTATTGGGAGAGAAAGGAAGGAGAGGGCCCCAGCTTGGGTCCAAAAACCCACTGCCAGCAGCTCACCTGCAGGAACCCCTCAGGGGCCTCCTCTCCTGCGATGGTGGCACTGGTCTGTGCCTCCACTCCCAGCAGGAGCCAGAGCGGCTCCCTAGGCACCTGTAGGCAATCATCTGGCCAGACCAGGGCACTGAGTCCTGCCCCTGACAGGTGTGCCCTCGGGGCCACAAACGTGTTCTGGAAACAGAACAGGATTTATCTCCACGTGCAGACCCATGCCCTCCTCGGGCCTCCCTCAAGGACAAAGAAGATTCAGGCATCTAACTTTCTCCTTTCTCCTGTCCAACGTGGAAAATGCTGCTGGCCCATAACTGCAGACTTTCATGCTGCACAGTCTCAGCCTGATGCACAAAGTACCACATCCCCGCCGAGCCTATCATCGTGGGCCAAGCTGGAAAGGCAAAGCCTCGGTCCAGGTCTGCTTAGCGCCCGAGCTGACTGCTGCATACAGAGCCTCACTGAGCCTCACTCCTTCACCCTCACAGTGGACGGAACAGTCCTGGGGTGGTTGAGAGGGTAAGTGCACACAGGCAGAGCTCTCACCCCAGGACTGGAAGGTGCTCCCTAAGTGTGACTTTGGTTTCTCACTGTTATTTATTATCAGAACCTCACCCCTCTCTCCCCTTCCCTTCTGAAGGTGGGATGGGCAGGAACACCTAGGACTCCACCATCTAAAGACATTTTTCCAGCTTTTTCACCTGAAAGAGTCCGAAGAATTTGGTCCAAGCCCCGGACTCGGAATGGAGCACCCCTCCACCCCCTAGAAAATCACCATCCAGCCTGGCTTCAAAGTCCCCCAGAGGGGGACCTGCCAGGTTCACAGGTTTAATCGCCCGATTTACCGCCTAAGTTTTGGGGTAGGGTCCTTCACTCAATGATTCTTCAGATTGAGCGTCTGCTGTGCGCCAGGCACACTGGAGGTTCTCTACCTGCAGTCATGCCCCCGGGCATGATCCACCTGCCGTGATGGGTTCCCACCTAAGTTTTTGCCGCCCCCTTTGTTCTCACGATTTTCCCTGATGGGCCACATCAGGGTGTTTCATTGTCACTCTAGCCCATCTCAAGATTCCAGCAGTTCACCCAAGGGTCCCACTCTGTTCCCCCACACACACACAGCCACCAGCACCCTGGAGCCACCAAGGAGAGAGGCCAGGGCGGGTGTGAGCATGGTGGACGTGTGAGCAGCACGAACACGGTGCTGGCATGTCACCCCCTCGGCCGGCGGGGAAGGCCATCGAAGGTTTCTGCCCGCCACCCCAGCCCCGCCGTTCACCCCATTCGGGCTCCATGCTTCCTGCTGCAGTCATCACAGCAGGTGGATCACGCCCGGGGGTGTGACTGCAAGTAGAGAACCTCTAGCATGCCTGGCGCACCGCAGACGCTCGATCTAAAGAATGAGTGAGTGAAGGAGCACACGACTGAGCGAGCAAGCAAGTGGTGTGCAGTCACGGAACTCTGTCCTCACTACATTCAGTGCCATCCATCGAGCGCCTCCAGAGGCAAGGCACAGGCTGAGAACCAAAGCCTGAGCGGCGATCTGTTTGTCGCCCCAGACCCACTGCCACGAAGGGCAAGGTCAGGTCCCAGCAGGTTCGGGTCCCCACAAGCTGACCCACATGCACATGATGAGCTTCCTGGCCCTCTGCTGTCAATGCCCTAGGGTCAGAGAGAGGGAGCGGCAAGCGGTCTCTGCAGGGTCACGAGCCACCAGCATCCTCCAGAGAGGGGCAGGCCCCATCCAGCCACCAGCTCCAGTGACCGCTGGACCTTCAGCGACCCCCGGCCTGGGGTGGGACTGCTGGGGCTTCTGTAATACCCACTGTGGTTTTTCTCTCCCTTATCCTGCATCTTTGTAATAGGACCTTCACTAAGCTCTTCTCAGCTTGCCTGGAATGAGTGGGCCGAGTCCTTCCTGCCAGGCCCTGACCCAGCTGGTCCCCGAATCTGTCTTGCAAGACACAGAAACACAGCCTAGGAGACACAGCCGTCAGCCTTCTGGATGTGAGCCACAAAGGAGCCCTCCATCTGGCTTCTCATTGTTTTGCAGGGAGAGAAGCAAAGTCTTTTCATTTCCCATTTTTTAAGTTATTTAAAAAAAATATTTAATAGATTCAAATTCTTTAAAGTATGAATGAGCGAAGATGCTCAGTCGTGTCTGACTCTTTGTGACCCTACAGGCTATAGTCTGCCAGGCTCCTCCGTCCATGGGATTTTCCAGACAAGAATACTGGAGGGGGTTGCCATTTCCTTCTCCAGAAGATCTTCCAGACCCAGGGACTGAACTCAGGTCTCCGTCATTGTGGGCAGACTCTTTACCATCTGAGTCACCAAGGAATCCACCCTTTAACGTATGAAAGAGTATATATATATGTGTACACTGAAGTCTTAGTATATATACCATGCATATATTCTGTGTATATGTATATATATAGAAGTCTCTAGCAGCGAGATGGTTCCCAGGATGGAGTGCCACAGCCCTTCTCACAGGCTGACCTTTCCACCTCCTGACAGGTCCAAATGCTGTCTCATCACCGAACTGGACTGAATGTACCTGGCCTGGCCCTAATTTCCACTCACTGCATTTATTTCTCAACAGGAGGTCCCAACCCAGTCAAGTGGGGAAGTTCTGCTTGGCCTGCAAGCCCACCGGAGCCCCGCCCTGGCTCACAACAAAGCTTATGAAAAAGCCACAAGGCCCGTCTCTCACATCCTGGACCCTTCAGGAATCAGTATTCATGGAACAGAGGGGCAGGGTTCGCCTGTCCAGGCAGCAACGTTCTTCTCTTCAGACTAGGGATAAAAGTCAAAACACGGTGGGCAGCGTGAGGACGGAGGTCTGCTGTGAGGACCGAGGGAAACCTTCACAGGTGAACATTGGCTCAGCTGCCCGGGGACCTACTCCTCCCGCGCAAGGCTGGCTCCCTCCGAGTGAACGGCGGCTGTGCCCCCAGGAGTCTGCCTCCAGAGACCACACAGACGCAGTAGATAAATGACCATTCATGCTGCAGCGACATGAGGTCAGGTGGGGACTCTGGGGAGTGCCCAGAGGCATGGCAGCCCCATTATACGGAATAATGGATCCATTGAAGCCGGCCACTTTGGGACCACGCGCCATCAGCCGAGGACCTGACTGAACCCTCAGTCCCTGCGCTGAGCTGCCACCTACTTTCTCAACATCCCCACAGGCCGGCATGCAGACCGTGCCCCTTCACAACCAGGACCTCACAGTGGCACCGTAGCAACCTCCGTTTAAGGGACAAAGGCCAACAGGGTAATCGGGGAAACCCTAGCATTAATCTGACGATGTATCGAGATGATGAGAGAAGTGTAGAGACGGCCAGAAAGGTGGGTGGAGGCAGCGGGAGGAAGCCACGCAGCCAGTCGCCAGTCCCCAGGTGTTCGAGAGGGAGTCGCTGGCATGGGTCACTGGTACCCAGGTGGGGGTGGGGAAGCCTTGGGTCTGAGTGAAAGTGGGTCCCCGAGCCCTTGCCAACAGAAATAGAAAGAGCAGGAGTCAATCAGACTGCTCTGTTTGGAAAGTAAGCCGAGTCTCTTCTATCCATCCATCAGGGTCCAACCTGAGGATGGCGCGCCCTGGCCCCGCTCTTCAGCGCCCGGGGCACAGCAGGGCCTCCACCACCCCGCCAGGAAAAGGGCCGCGGGAGTAGCCGGGGCTTTTCTGCAGAGGAGCTGGGCCCGAAGGCGGGCCCGGTGGGAAGCTCGGCGCAGGCTGCCGGGCACCGGGAGGCAGGTCTTGCCTGGTGGGCGGGCCGTTCCTCTGCCGGCTGCCCCGCGCGCCGCTCACCCTTCCCACACGTCCCAGCTGACGCGCTCGTATTGCGGATGAAGAAATCGCGACTCCGGTCGGCTAAAGGACTTCCCGAGAGCCAGAGGGTAAGCAGAAAAGGCCGGAGGCAGGACTCCCACTCGGCTCTGCTTCCACACCTGCATGCTCCCCCGCCCGTCTCTCCGGGAGGCTCGGACCTCGACCCGAGCGCGCCGCCGGGACCCGACGCTGCGAACCTCTCGCCACCTCTGGCCGCCATAGAACACTCCCCTGCCAAATCTTCAACCCGCCGGGAGAACCCGATTCCACCTGCATCTCAGAACTTGCTGCGGCGCGATCGGATCGGGGCTTGTCCAAGTACCGCGGCGCGCGCGCTGCACCCCGGCTCGGGCACGTGGGGGTCAGCCCGCCGGGTGGCCGGAGGCGGCGACGCGGGGTCGGAGGAGCCGCGCGGAAGGAGCGGGGCATTGCGGGGGCCTCGGGCACACCGCGGCGCCCGCGTCCCCGCGCCCTACCGGCCTCCCCGGGCACCTGGCCGCTCAGGTCTCCCGCCCCGGCCCGAGCGCGCTCCGCGGGGACCCCGCCTACCTTTTCGGAAGGGCATCGCGGAGAAGTGCTCCCGGGACGCTGAGGCTGAGCGACGGCCGAGTGCCAGCCCCGTGGCTCGGGGGCGCCTGCGGGCGCCGGGTGTCGGGCGAGGGAGGGGAAAGGGACATATTTGGGCAAAGGCCGGCGCGTCACCGGCAGAGGGAGGAACCGCGGCGGAGCGGGAAGCGCGGCCCCAGGGCGGGCCTCGCGGAAACCGTTTAACCCTTGCGCTCCCGGTCGGCCGGCCGACGCCGGCAATCTCCCGGCTACTGCTGGGGTCCGGGTCCCGAGCTCCCTGACGCCCGGCCTGCGTCTCCTGACGCATCTGAGCGGAAACTCCTGATTGGGAACAAAATCTACTCCCTTATTAAAGCCTTCGGGCTGCTCGGGGGGCTTCATCCCTGGAAGTGTTGGAAGAACTTTATTCCATTTCAATCTTTTGTCCTCAGGCCCAGGAGATGGCTCCAACGCTGGCTGAACTGATTTGAAATTAAATGAGGGCTGGAGGGGGCAGCCACACGCACAGCTCAATAAGTATGTTAAAAAATAATCGTGGTAGTGGGACTTACGGAACTGTAACCCAGAGAATTGGGGGAGGGGCGTTGCCCCTCACGTTACTGGTTTGCTTGCGAGACCAGCACCTGAGAAAATGGTTTATAATATGATGGACTCAAAGAGCCTCAAAGGCAGGTCATCCTTCCAGTCAAGTAGGAGTTAATTCCTGTGACAAGTGCTATTTCACGTTACAGTTTGAAGATGTTAGCACAATCTCCTGATCTAATGTTTAAAGCATCCATGCAAATAGCAGTTGGCATTTCTATGTGGTGAAAACTACCAACCAGGTGAGCTGGAAAAGTCAAAGCCAGTAGTGTGGTTTAAAATTTTTTTTTCTTAATGAGAATCAGAACCATTACAGCCCTAACTACCTCCTCACCCCCCAACCCCCTCCACCGCACCCTGTTTTGAAAGAAGGAAGTGGCCATTGGGTCAGACTGTCTAGGGCCCTGGTGGAGCCTTCTGGAAAGACACTGTTACATGGACCCAGCTAGAGAGTAGGCTAGTGAGCCCTGGTGAGTGTGGGCGTCAGTCTGCCCACAGGAGCAGGAAATGAGGGACAGGTGGGAGAGCCCCAGATGCAATTCCAGCTCCCTCTGCCCTTTTCTCCCGCCAGGAGCATAATGCGTGGTGGCCGTGCACTTTACTCCATGGTCTGAGCTGCCACGGAAGGCAAACTGTATCTAAGTGCACAGATAAAGTGTACAGGAAAGCACATCACAGATGCAGACTGCTCTGAGTCACTGAAGCCACAGGACGTGCACCTTGCAATGACAGCCCTTTTGTCCTTCTGGTTGGCACCTTCACTGCTCTATGGACTTGAGTGACTGTGAAATACAGTAAGAAATCTTTGGTCTTTTGTACTGGTTCTCGGCACACAGCTCCTAAAACCTTTGAAATCTCTGGAGTGATCTTCTGTATGCTAGTTAGAAGAGCAGTAGCCAGGAGCCCCTCGATAGTTTCAGGTTAGGAGCCGGTGGTCAGAAAGACCCAGCATGATTAGAGGACTGGAAATGGAGCTCAACCACCAATGGGCAATGATTTAATTAATCATACCTACAAAACGAATCCTCAGTCAAAACCCCACCATGGCGGGGTTAGGAGAGCTTCTGGGTGGTGGGCATGTGGAGGTGCTGGGATGGCGGGGCACCCAAGGAGGCCTGGAGGTTCTCTGCCCGCTCCCCTCTCACCTGCCCCCTTCATCTCCTCTGTGTGGCCGCTTCTGACTTGCATCCTCTATGTTAGCGTTAGTTGCTCAGTCGTGTCCAACTCTTTGCAATCCGGTGGATTATAGCCCACCAGGCTCCTCTGTCCATGGAATTCTCCAAGCAAGAATACTGGGGTGGATAGCCATTCCCTTCTCCAGGTAGCCATTCCCTCTTCCTGGCCCAGGGATCGAACCTGCATCTCCTGCATTGCAGGCAAGTTTCTTTAGTATCTGAGCCACCATAATAGCGGTAAATACTTTTCTGGCTTCTGTGAGCCTGTCTAGCCAATTATCAAACCTGAAAGGATGGGGTTGGAGGAACCCCACACTTGGCAGCCGAATTCGACAGAAAATGGTACCCTGGGCAGTACTTGTGACAGGCGTCTGAAACGGGGCAGTCTTGAGGGACTAAGCCTGTAACCTGTGGGATATGGGCTAAACCCAGGTGGTTTATGACTGAGTTGAACTTCAGGACATCCAATGGGACAAATGGCTGTTGGTGTGGAAAACCCACACGTTTGGTATCAGAAGGGCTGAGTAAAACCAGTTCAGAGTCATGCAGCCTGATCGCTCCACTTTGAGTATAACGCAGAGTAGGAAACAGGACTCCTTACAGTCTGGTTTCCCTCCTATGTTCAGAGAGCAGCCCTCTCTGATTTTTGTGGTGTCTGTTTAACATCCCTGAGAACATTTGTTCTTTTACCACCAGTCAGAGGCAGCCAACAAGGACTGATGTCAACATATAATAACAGAGTGCTTCTGCTTGTCCCTTGCAGAAGGGAGGAAATAGCCCAGGCAAGTTCCCACAAGAGGTAAGAGTGTCATGGACAGTGGGATTTGCTGAAGCACTAACTTATCACAGGCTTTGCTGGTGGGCAACAGGCTGGGGTGGTGGGTCATGGTCCTGTGGTTTGCAGATGTGGAGGAAAAGTTGGGAGCAATTTGAAATTTAGAAAATGTTCCCAGGCCCTGTCACCAATGTAACATGAGTCATAAACTAAGTAATGTCATCAGTGTTCAGCATATTTCAATTGTGTCAGCTGACATTTCTGTCCTTAGTCTAATGGAGTATTGATTAAACGCTTCTCTACTAAGGAGCTCTTAGTGCATCGAAGTGGCATTTTTAAAACCTACCCTAATTTATAGAACTGTAAGGAAAGTCCAGGGCCTCCCCTAGTCCCTCAGCTGATCATCAGTTTAGGATGGTCACCATTAGCAGAATCATCTGAGGTCCTGAGGCCAGAGGCACTCAGCTTGCAGGCAGGAGAGGAGAAGAGGCTGAAGGGCTGCTCACTCGGACCGCTGGGCCTCAGCCCTTGTTTCTGATTCAGTCTGGGGTGGGGCCCAGCAACTGACCCATCTGTCAATAAGCCCAGGTTATAAGGATGCTGCTGGTTCTCCTGGTTCAGACTGCACTTAGAGAACCAAAAGGAAAGTGAAGCTTAGATGGGAGGCAGGGGACTGGAGGAGCCAGATCAGCATCTCCGGCTCTGTTTCCCCAGGATATGAGCTGCCTTCTCCTGGCTTTGGTGCGCTGTGCCCAGGCTCTTGGCAGGAAGTGCCCAGGGCACAGCCTCTGATTTTCTCTCTGCAGGAAGAAAAGGGTCCCAACCCAGATTTCTTTTCTGATTCGTAGGCAGAAGGCTTTCGTGTCCTCTCACAGGGACAGGAACATTCAAATAGGAAGAGATCCCCCGGAAACTCACCCACCCCACCTGCAGCCTTTCCTTCCCCAGGTATTTGGGCATCTGCATTTTCAAGCCTTGTCTCCCTGATCATAGAACGTTAGGCTTTGTCTCCTGGAGTTCCCAGGCCAAAGAAGGAACCTGAGAAATTTTGATGGGGGCCAGGAACAGTAGTAAAAAAGAGTGTATGAAGGCGGAAGGAAGAGGAGGGGGCCAGGGGAACAGCCCCACCCCACCTCTGCCAGACTCCCAGGGAGGAGAGTCCAGGGGCTGTCACGGCCTGGCCGCCCCTCACTCTTCCTGGCTCCTGGGTGTCTGCAGACCCACAGTCCGCACAGGGCAGGGCAGATGCAAAGAGCAGAGCTGAAGAGTGAGAATCCTCACTTCGTGCTTCCTAAGCTGGGTGACAGCCCTCTTGGAGCCTCCGTGTTTGGTCCATAAATGGGGAAGCTGCCTTCTTTGTGGGTTGCTGTAAGGATTCAACTCATGTTTGCCCGGAGCACAAGTGCCCAGTAAGAGGTATTAATAGTTATTAGTAACATTAATAATAATAGATCTGAAAGTGCAGAGAGGCTCTTTCCAGGGTCACTGAGTGGGAAGGGTCCCTGCAGAGGAGGTGAGTGATGGGAGCGCCTGGGGAGGCATGGGGTAGGCGCACATGGCTAGTCCAAGGAACGTGGGGGCTGAGGTTCAGGGGGGTCAAGTGTAGCAAGAGGAGTCCAGCTGCAGGCGGATGAGCTCCCCTTGACCCTGCATTTTACCAAAAGGTGAGTATCTGTGTGTGACGATGAAAGGGTCAATGATCCGCAGTGTCAGAGCATGACCATTAAGTGCAGTTCTATGGAAATAGCCAAGACCTGCACGGAAACAACAGAAATGTCCATCAACAGATGAACGGACACAGAAGATGGTGGTACCTATATACAGCAGACGACCACGCAGCCATAAAAAGAATGAAGTAGTGCCATTTGCAGCTACATTGATGAACCTAGATTATCACACTGAGTGAAGTCAGTCAGAAAAAAAAAGACCAATACCGTGTGATAGCACTTATATGTGTAATCTAAACTATGATACATATCTACAAAATAGAAACAGAATCACAGATATTGGGGACTTGTGCTGCTAAGGGGTAGGGCGTTAGGGGAGGGGTGGACTGGGAGTCTGGGGTCAGCAGACGCAAACTATTATTTATAGGATGGATAAACAACAAGGTCCTACTGCGGAGCACAGGGAACTATATTCAGTATCCCATGATGAACCATAATGGAAAAGAATATGAAAAAGAATATTCATGTGTATAACTGAGTCAGTTTGCTATGCAGCAAACAATTAACACAATGTTGTAAATCAACTATACTTCAATAAAATTTTAAAAATGAAGAACAGTGCTGTGGACATGTCTATATACTCATAGATCTTGGTTTCTAAATACCAATCGTTCAATAAAGGACCTAGGAGACCTTGGAGAATTGGAACAGGAAAGATGAGGGTGCCAGGAAATCATTAACCATTACACTGAGTTATGAAGAAGTGACAGGAGCATGTCCAGAAGAGCCGGGGGCCAACCCGAAAGGGCTCCTCGGGGACGGTTTGGGCAACAAGATAAACCATGGTCGTAATGGGTTCTGACCCACAGAAGGAAGAAAGATTCCCTGAATCCACACTGAAGTAAATAAATAGGTGAGTAAACAAGTGGGACTGGAAGGAACACTCTTCCCCACAAATTCTAGGATTTGTAGAAACTGAAGCTTTCTAGATTGACTGAAATTATTAGAATTCTAGCTAATAAATGTAGAAGGAATTACAGAACCAGGAACGTTTTGGCAAATCCCGCGGCAGTAATTGTTTCACAGAAGAATCATCGGTAGTTGCTACAATCAGTGAGCAAAAATACGGTGAGAAACAGGATACCAACAGGCTCACAGTCTTTCCCACAAGGTAATTATTCATGATAAAGGGGAAGAAGGCAGCTTTACGATGGAGAAACCAAGCAGCTGCTTTGGCCAAGGGATCGATGCGAACGCCTTCCCTGAGGGACCAAATGGGGCCTCTGGACACAGTGCACCGAGAAAGACACAGCGTCACACCTTCTATGCTCTTGCCAAAAATCCGTGCTCTGAATTTAATCTCGAGGAAACAACAGGCACCTAAAGTAAGAGGCATTCTACAAAATAACCAGTTGATACTTCTTCAAATACATCAAAATCATGAAGACGAAGACTGAGATGTTCCAGATGAAAGAGGGCTTCCTGCACTGCAACGGGACCACAACAGGGACGCCAGCAGGGGGAATGTATTCACTTCCAGACTTTAATAACTCTGCTGCTGTGTTTAGGCAACAGTTGGGGGATTGGAGTGAAGGGTTTTTGAGAATGCTGTGTACTGTGTACAACTTTTTTGCGAGTCTGAAATTAAAAATGAAAAGGTTTAAAAAGTCAAAACATAATTATAGATGCTGGAGAGCTCACTAAATGAGAAGACTAACTGACTTGGCTGTGTGATCACCCGCCGGTTACCCTAGTGACTGGAACTGCCCAAGGGCCGGGTGGCCCAAGTGCTGACAAACCCAGTGCCTTATCACTGCCCATCTACTGGGCCACAGTTCTGTAGGTCAGAGGTCACACAGCGGGACTGGGCTCTTTGCTCGGTCTCCCGAAGTTGAACCACGGTGTCACCAGGAGGCTCTGGAGACAAACACGCTTCAGGGCCCTTTCTCAGAGGCAGAATTCAGTTCCCACAGCAACGAGAGCAAGGTCCCCGGGTCCTGCTAGCTGTCTGCGGGCCACACTCCACTCCCAGAAGCTGCCTGCGTTCCTGCTACATGGCCCCTCCTCCTTCAAGACCACGAATCCTTCTCATGCACTGAGCTCTGACGTCTGGGACCACTCAGACAGTGGTCTGAGAAAACTCTCCACCTTAGTCAGGCCCGCTCAGATAACTGCCCTCCCTTAGGGCCAGCTGGCGTGGGATCTCAATTCTATCTGCAGTTTCCTCCTCGGCAGTACCTAGACTCATGTTTGCCATGCTCGCTGCAGAGGGGTGTGTAGAGCAGAGCCAGGGGTCTTGGGGGCCACATGAGAGTCCTGCCTACCACGGAGAGTAACCTCTTAAACCGAACACATATGTATGAACTGGCATGTGGACGGCAGAGCGGACTACCCACAGTGAGGCTGCCCCAGGGCCTCACAAGTGAGTCTGACCCAGCCCAGCCATGGCTGATTCTCAGAGGGGCCTCCTTTCTCTCTGAGCACTCCTCCTGCTTCTGCTGCTTGACCATGATGTTGATAATGTCATCCGTTATCCTCTCTTCCAGCTGGAGTTTCAGAAATCAGAATTTAATCTCTAGGGGACAGAGCCTTCTCAAACCCTTGATTAATGTTCCCAAGGCAGGCAAGCACCTTTGTATCTCTTGCTCAACTGTGCCTGCAGCTTTGGGAGCAGTTACCGCTGTGCCTGCTGGGAACATGCACCCCGAGGCCAACCTGCTCCGTCGGGACGGTCACCCCTTTCTTCAGAAGTAAAGACCAGCTTAAGTTAGGCTCCAGTGGTCGGCCTTTTTGAGCTGCTCAGAGTTGAACTCGGGCCTTTGATGCCTGCGGGCCCCAGGGACGGGTTTACCTTGAGGAGGGAGCTGCTGAAAACATCAGAGTCCTAAAGGACTCGGAGCATAACCAGTCTGCTGCTGGGAAGCCACTCCTCTGTCAGTACAACTAAGCTTTTATTTAATGCTACAAAGGGCTTTCATGTGTTTTTTTTTTTTCACTGCACTGACAAGTTTCTGAGTCAAGCAGCGTCCAGCATTCACCCCGTTTCGCGAATCACAAAGCTGGCCCCATGGGGCAAGTGGCTTGCCTTGGTGGCTGGGCCAGACCAAGACAGAACAGAGGCCCGAATCTCTAGGGAGCTGGGCTCTCTCTTGCTGTCAGTGACCTTGGGCGGGATGTCAGGATCCTCTGGGGTTAGCTCAGCTGGGAATCGGGGGCCATCCAGTCTCGGTGTATTTTGTCTTGATAACCTATTTATGGCTGAGTAGCAACGATGCCTCTTTCCCAGAAATCAGGCTAAACCTCTCAGGCCAAGTGGCGGCTTTCCACCCCATTACGGTTTGAGAATACACTGCTGCCTCTGAAGGGGAAAATAGGAGTCATTGTGATTTCAATTAGTCACATAATCACTTCCTGAGAAAAAGGCTACATGTTCCTTATTAGGGGAGACTTCACTTTTAATAAAGATACTTGGGTCACAAGGTAACTAGCAGCAACAAGGGCGCTGGGCAGGCTGGCGCAGGCAGGGGTCACACAGTAAACAGCCTAGAGGAAGTCGGGCTCTGGAGAAAACGATGCGGGCTGAGGGAAATGGCCTGGCCAGACGGAAAACTC
Source organism: Ovis canadensis (assembly GCF_042477335.2). Taxonomy (NCBI): domain Eukaryota; kingdom Metazoa; phylum Chordata; class Mammalia; order Artiodactyla; family Bovidae; genus Ovis; species Ovis canadensis. Next base: position 26,275,537 of record NC_091257.1, on the reverse strand, counting down.
ATATGAGGGAGGGGACTTGTGATTCAAGTGTCGCTGGAGACCACCGGTCACGCTGCAAGGACAGCTGACCTCTCATGCTATGCCTCCAGCTAGGTCCCCTACCCCTTGTTTCATTCCTTCCTGAATCTAACTTCCGGCACCTGTGGTCCTATTCAAAAGCTGAATGACTCCTTAATCCTGTTTACTCTCCCCTCAGCTTGAGCTCTGAGCCTGCCTGGTACATTGCTATTGCAAAGTCACTTCAGTCGTGTCCGACTCTGAGCGACCCTGTAGACGGCAGCCCACCAGGCTTCCCCGTCCCTGGGATTCTCCAGGCAAGAACACTGGAGTGGGTTGGCATTTCCTTCTCCAATGCATGAAAGCGAAAGGTGAAAGTGAAGTCCCTTAGTCATGTCCGACTTAGCGACCCCATGGACTGCAACCTACCAGGCTTCTCCATCCATGGGATTTTCCAGGCAAGAGTACTGGAGTGCGGTGCCATTGCCCATAGTAGGTGTTCAGTGAACATTTATTGGATGAATGAAGGATGAATATTTAGGAGATTGTGCTCCTAAGGGCTTATAGCTACGACATTCATCTCTGTATCTCCAGCTCCAAAAGCCTTGTTCACTGTAAGTACACAACCATTGTTAAAGGAATTAGTCAGCCGATCACAAAGCTACCCTTGCTGAATATGGATTCTTATTTCTGTCTGGCTTGGACTCTAAATAACATTTTGTCCTCTGTGTCACTGGTCTTGCACAATGTATGGCATGTGGAAAATGCTCAGTAAACATGGAAAAGTGCAATTTAATAAACAATACCTCCTAAGTTCAGTTCAGTTGCTCAGTCGTGTCCAACTCTTTGAGACCCCCATGGACTACAGCACGCCAGGCCTCCCTGTTCATCACCAACTCCCGGAGTTTGCTGAAACTCATGTCCATTGAGTCAGTGATGCCATCCAGCCATCTCATCCTCTGTCGTCCCCTTCTCCTTCTGTCTTCAATCTTTCTCAGCATCAAGGTCTTTTCAAATGAGTCAGTTCCTCCTATCAGGCGGCCAAAGTATTGGAGTTTCAGCTTCAACATCAACATTCATTGCGATTCCAATGAATATTCAGGACTGATTTCCTTTAGGATGGACTGGTTTGATCTCCTTGCACTCCAAGGGACTTTCAAGAGTCTTCTCCAACACCACAGTTCAAAAGCAACAATTCTTTGGCGCTCAGCTGTCTTTATAGTCTACATCCATACATGACTACTGGAAAACCATAGCCTTGACTAGATGGAACTTTGTTGGCAAAGTAATATTTCTGCTTTTTAATATGCTCTCTCAGTTCAGTTCAGTTGCTCAGTCATGTCTGACTCTTTGCAACCACATGAATTGCAGCACGCCAGGCCTCCCTGTCCATCACCAACTCCTGGAGTTCACTCAAACTCGTCCATCGAGTCGGTGATGCCATCCAGCCATCTCATCCTCTGTCATCCCCTTCTCCTCCTGCCCCCAATCCCTCTCAGTATCAGAGTCTTTTCCAATGAGTCAACTCTTTGCATGAAGTGGCCAAAGTACTGGAGTTTCAGCTTTAGCATCAGTCCTTCCAAAGAACACCCAGGACAGATCTCCTTTAATATGCTATCTAGGTTGGTCATAACTTTTCTTCCAAGAAGTAAGCGTCTTTTAATTTCATGGCTGCAGTCACCATCTGCAGTGATTTTGGAGCCCCCAAAAATAAAGTCAGCCACTGTTTCCACTGTTTCCCCATCTATTTCCCATGAAGTGATGGGACCAGATGCCATGGTCTTAGTTTTCGGGATGTTGAGCTTTAAGCGAACTTTTTCACTCTCCTCTTTCACTTTCATCAAGAGGCTCTTTAGTTCTTCTTCGCTTTCTGCCATAAGGGTGGTGTCATCTGCATATCTGAGGTTATTGATATTTCTCCCAGCAATCTTGATTCCAGCTTGTGCTTCTTCCAGCCCAGCGCTTCTCATGTTGTACTCTGCATATAAGTTAAATAAGCACGGTAACAATATACAGCCTTGACGTACACCTTTTCCTATTTGGAACCAGTCTGTTGTTCCATGTCCAGTTCTAACCTTTGCTTCCTGACCTGCATACAGATTTCTCAAGAGGCAGGTCAGGTGGTCTGGTATTCCCATCTTGTAGAATTTTTCACACTTTGTGGTAATCCACACAGTCAAAGGCTTTGGCATAGTCAATAAGGCAGAAATAGATGTTTTTCTGGACTCTCTTGCTTCTTCCATGATCCCCAATGGATGTTGGCAATTTGATCTCTGGTTCCTCTGCCTTTTCTAAAACCAGCTTGAACATCTGGAAGTTCACAGTTCACGTATTGTTGAAGCCTGGCTTGGAGAATTTTGAGCACTACTTTACTAGCATGTGAGGTCAGTGCAATTGTGTGGTAGTTTGAGCATTCTTTGGCATTGCCTTTTTTGGGGACTGGAATGAAAACTGACCTTTTCCAGTCCTGTGGCCACTGCTGAGTTTTCCAAATTTGCTGGCATATTGAGTGCAGCACTTCCATAGCATCATTTTTCAGGATTTGAAATAGCTCAACTGGAATTCCATCACCTCTACTAGCTTTGTTCGTAGTGATGCTTTCTAAGGCTCACTTGACTTCACATTCCAGGATGTCTGGCTCTAGGTGAGTGATCATACTATCATGATTACCTGGGTTGTGAAGATCTTTTTTGTACAGTTCTTCTGGGTATCCTTGCCACTTCTTAATAACTTCTGCTTCTGTTAGGTCCATACCATTTCTGTCCTTTATTGAGCCCATATTTGCGTGAAATGTTCCCTTGATATCTCTAAATCTCTTGAAGAGATCTCTAGTCTTTCCCATTCTATTGTTGTCCTCTATTTCTTTGCACTGATCACTGAGGAAGGCTTTCTTATCTCTCCTTGCTATTCTTTGGAACTCTGCATTCAAATGGGTATATCTTTCCCTTTCTCCTTTGCTTCTCACTTCTCTTCTTTTCACAGCTATTTTAAGGCCTCCTCAGACAGCCATTTTGCTTTTTTGCATTTCTTTTTCTTGGGGATGGTCTTGATCCCTATCTCCTGTATAATGTCATGAACCTCTGCCCATAGTTTATCAGGCACTCTATCAGATCTAGTCTCTTAAATCTATTTCTCACTTCCACTGTATAATTATAAGGGATTTGATTTAGGTCACACCTGAATGGTATGGTGGTTTTCCTACTTTCTTCAATTTAAGTCTGAATTTGGCAATATCATGATCTGAGCCACACTCGGCTCCTAGTCTTGCTTTTGCTGACTGTATAGAGCTTCTCCATCTTCGGCTGCAAAGAATATAATCAATCTGATTTCGGTGTTGACCATGTGTAGAGTCTTCTCTTGTGTTATTTGAAGAGGGTGTTTGCTATGACCAGTGTGTTCTCTTGGCAAAACTCTGTTAGCCTTTGCCCTGCTTCATTTTGTAATCCAAGGCCAAATTTGCCTGTTACTCCAGGTGTTTCTTGACTTCCTACTTTTGCATTCCAGTCCCCTATAATGAAAAGGACATCTTTTTGGGTGTTAGTTCTAGAAGGTCTTGTAGGTCTTCATAGAATGGTTCAACTTCAGCTTCTTCAGCATTACTGGTCGGGGCATAGACTTGGATTACCATGATATTGAATGGTTTACCTTGGAAACAAACAGAGATCATTCTGTTGTTTTTGAGATTGCACCCAAGTACTGCATTTCAGAATCTTTTGTTCACGCCATTTGTTGCTCTCCATTTTGTTGACTCTTGTTGCTACTCCAGTTCTTCTGAGGGATTCTCACCCACAGTAATAGACATAATGGTCATCTGAGTTTAAATTCACCATTCCAGTCCATTTTAGTTAGCTGATTCCTAAAATGTTGTTGTTCACACTTGCCATCTCCTGTTTGACCACTTCCAATTTGCCTTGATTCATGGACCTAACATTCCAGGTTCTGATGCAATATTTCTCTTTACAGCATTGGACTTTGCTTCCATCACCAGTCACATCCACAAATGGGTGTTGTTTTTGCTTTGGCTTCGTCTCTTCATTCTTTCTGGAGTTATTTCTCCACTATTCTCCAGTAGCATGTTGGGCACCTACCAACCTGGGGAGTTCATCTTTCACTAACCTATCTTTTTGCCTTTTCATACTGCTCATGGGGTTCTCAAGGCAAGAATACTGAAGTGGTTTGCCATTCCTTTCTCCAGTGGACCACATTTTGTCAGAACTCTCCACTATGACCCATCTGTCTTGGGTGGCCCTACATGGCATGACTCATAGTTTCATTGAATTAGACAAGGCCATGGTCCATGTGATTAGATTGGTTAGTTTTCTGTGGTTCTGTCTGCTCTCTGATGAAGGATAAGAGACTTATGGAAGGTTCCTGATGGGAGAGACTGACTGAGGGGGAAACTGGGTCTTGCTCTGATGGGCAGGGCCATGCTCAGTAAATCTTCAATTCAATTATCTGTTGATGGGTGGAGCTGTGTTCCTTCCCTGCTATTTATCCGGGGCCAAACTATGGTAGAGATAATGAAGATAATGGAGACCTCCTTTAAAAGGTCCCATGCAGGCCCTGCTGCACTCAGTGCCCCCAACCGTGCAGCAGGCCACCACCGTCCCATGCCTCTGCTGGAGACTCCTGGACACTCACAGGCAAGTCCAGGTCAGTCTCTTGTGAGGTCACTGCTCCTTTCTCCTGGGTCCTGGTGCCTTCCAAGAGCCTATTTCCCAGTCCTGTGTAAGGTCTGGCAGCTCTATCCTCCCAAGAGGGCTTATGCCATTCCCACATCTACTGCACCCAGAAGCCCTGGCCCTGTGGCAGTGCAGTGCTGACCCATACCTCCACAGACACTCAAACACAGTTCTGTCTCAGTCTCTGTGTGGTCCCTGGGTCCTGGTGCGCACAAGGTTTGTTTGAGCCCTCTGAGCGTCTCTGGCGGGAATGGGGTTTGATTCTAAACGCAAACTCACCCCTCCCACCATCTTGCTGGGGCTTCTCCTTTGCCCTTGGGTGTGGGGTATCTCCTCAGCCCCTCCAGCACCTATGTCTTACTGGGGTTTCTCTGACCTTGGACATGGGGTATCTCCTCACAGCTGCTCCAGCACCTACCGTCTTACTGGGGTTTCTCTGACCTTGGACGTGGGGTATCTCCTCACAGCTGCTCCAGCACCTGCCGTCTTACTGGGGTTTCTCTGACCTTGGACGTGGGGTATCTCCTCACAGCTGCTCCAGCACCTACCGTCTTACTGGGGTTTCTCTGACCTTGGACATGGGGTATCTCCTCACAGCTGCTCCAGCACCTGCCGTCTTACTGGGGTCTCTCTGACCTTGGACGTGGGGTATCCCTCATAGCCGCTCACTCCAGCACCTGCCGTCTTACTGGGGTTTCTCTGACCTTGGACGTGGGGTATCCCTCATAGCCGCTCACTCCAGCACCTGCCGTCTTACTGGGGTCTCTCTGACCTTGGACGTGGGGTATCTCCTCACAGCCGCTCACTCCAGCACCTGCCGTCTTACTGGGGTTTCTCTGACCTTGGACGTGGGGTATCTCCTCACAGCTGCTCCAGCACCTGCCGTCTTACTGGGGTTTCTCTGACCTTGGACGTGGGGTATCTCCTCACAGCTGCTCCAGCACCTACCGTCTTACTGGGGTTTCTCTGACCTTGGACATGGGGTATCCCTCATAGCCGCTCACTCCAGCACCTGCCGTCTTACTGGGGTCTCTCTGACCTTGGACGTGGGGTATCTCCTCACAGCCGCTCACTCCAGCACCTGCCGTCTTACTGGGGTTTCTCTGACCTTGGACGTGGGGTATCTCCTCACAGCTGCTCCAGCACCTGCCGTCTTACTGGGGTTTCTCTGACCTTGGACGTGGGGTATCTCCTCACAGCTGCTCCAGCACCTGCCGTCTTACTGGGGTTTCTCTGACCTTGGACGTGGGGTATCCCTCACAGCTGCTCCAGCACCTGCCGTCTTACTGGGGTCTCTCTGACCTTGGACGTGGGGTATCCCTCATAGCCGCTCACTCCAGCACCTGCCGTCTTACTGGGGTTTCTCTGACCTTGGACGTGGGGTATCCCTCATAGCCGCTCACTCCAGCACCTGCCGTCTTACTGGGGTCTCTCTGACCTTGGGCGTGGGGCATCCCTCACAGCCGCTCAATCCAGCACCTGCCGTCTTACTGGGGTCTCTCTGACCTTGGGCGTGGGGCATCCCTCACAGCCGCTCGCTCCAGCACCTGCCGTCTTACTGGGGTTTCTCTGACCTTGGACGTGGGGCATCCCTCACAGCCGCTCGCTCCAGCACCTGCCGTCTTACTGGGGTCTCTCTGACCTTGGACGTGGGGCATCCCTCACAGCCGCTCGCTCCAGCACCTGCCGTCTTACTGGGGTCTCTCTGGCCTTGGGCGTGGGGCATCCCTCACAGCCGCTCGCTCCAGCACCTGCCGTCTTACTGGGGTCTCTCTGGCCTTGGGCGTGGGGCATCCCTCACAGCCGCTCGCTCCAGCACCTGCCGTCTTACTGGGGTCTCTCTGGCCTTGGGCGTGGGGCATCCCTCACAGCCGCTCACTCCAGCACCTGCCGTCTTACTGGGGTCTCTCTGACCTTGGGCGTGGGGCATCCCTCACAGCCGCTCGCTCCAGCACCTGCCGTCTTACTGGGGTCTCTCTGGCCTTGGGCGTGGGGTATCTCCTCACAGCTGCTCCAGCACCTGCCGTCTTACTGGGGTCTCTCTGGCCTTGGGCGTGGGGCATCCCTCACAGCCGCTCCAGCACCTGCCGTCTTACTGGGGTCTCTCTGGCCTTGGGCGTGGGGCATCCCTCACAGCCGCTCCAGCACCTGCCGTCTTACTGGGGTCTCTCTGGCCTTGGGCGTGGGGCATCCCTCACAGCCGCTCCAGCACCTGCCGTCTTACTGGGGTCTCTCTGGCCTTGGGCGTGGGGCATCCCTCACAGCCGCTCCAGCACCTGCCGTCTTACTGGGGTCTCTCTGGCCTTGGGCGTGGGGCATCCCTCACAGCCGCTCCAGCACCTGCCGTCTTACTGGGGTCTCTCTGGCCTTGGGCGTGGGGCATCCCTCACAGCCGCTCCAGCACCTGCCGTCTTACTGGGGTCTCTCTGGCCTTGGGCGTGGGGCATCCCTCACAGCCGCTCCAGCACCTGCCGTCTTACTGGGGTCTCTCTGGCCTTGGGCGTGGGGCATCCCTCACAGCCGCTCGCTCCAGCACCTGCCGTCTTACTGGGGTCTCTCTGGCCTTGGGCGTGGGGCATCCCTCACAGCCGCTCGCTCCAGCACCTGCCGTCTTACTGGGGTCTCTCTGGCCTTGGGCGTGGGGCACCCCTCACAGCCGCTCGCTCCAGCACCTGCCGTCTTACTGGGGTCTCTCTGGCCTTGGGCGTGGAGCACCCCTCACAGCCGCTCGCTCCAGCACCTGCCGTCTTACTGGGGTCTCTCTGGCCTTGGGCGTGGGGCATCCCTCACAGCCGCTCGCTCCAGCACCTGCCGTCTTACTGGGGTCTCTCTGGCCTTGGGCGTGGGGCATCCCTCACAGCCGCTCGCTCCAGCAAAGCGCGGCTGCCGCACCTGTTTTGGTTTTCACAGTCCGGGCACTGACCAAGTCCTTTTCCCACCATCCACAGACTACATTTTCCATGATGAAAGTAGCGTGACTTGCCTCTGGTGCAAGGGAGACAGGCCTCCTAATACCTCCTATACTCTATATTTTAAAAAAATAATGCAGAGAGCTATGGATTTCAGATCTCTAACTCTGTGCCAGTCTGGGATTTTTCTAACTGCAAGTTATAGAAACCTGGGTCTGCTGGGCCTTATTAAGAAAAGGTTCCTCTTTTGTGGGGAAACAGTCCAGAGGTGAGCAGTTCAGAGCTGGTGATGAGTCTACAGGTTCTGTTGGCAAGTGAGCTTGTTGCCCACAGTGCAGCCACTGCTGCACCTCTGGGTGCTGGGGCCACGTGGCACAAGCTACAACAGGGACACAGGGTTGCACCAGCTCACCTTTCCCCTTTAACCAGGAAAGCAAAAGCGCTGCCTGGAGGGCCTAACGTGGTCCTACTTTCATCTCATGAGGCAGACTTAAGGCTTGCTGCTGGGGAAGCAGAAAGTGTGTCTCCTAGGGTAGAGCAGGCAGAAAAAGGAAGGCCAGGGGACAGTGTGTGACCCCAGTGTGTGGGGAGGAGGGCATCTGGAGGCTTTTCAGTCTTGTTCAGGATCATGAGGAGAAGCAGGCTCTGTAGGATATTCAAGGTTCTTCCATTCCCAGTCCTGAGAACTTACTCAAAGCAAAGATTCTAGACCAGCACCAATCATGGACCCAGGATTTTAAAACATCTGACTAAAATGAACTAAAATGGGCTTCCCTTGTGGCTCAGCTGATAAAGAGAGCAATGTGGGAGACCTGGATTTGATCCCTGGGTTGGGAAGATGCCCTGGAGAAGGGAAAGGCTACCAACTCCAGTATTCTGGCCTGGAGAATTCCATGCGGTGGCCAAGAGTCAGACACGACGGAGCAACTTTTACTTCACTCAAAATGAACTGATGTCCATGATCAGCTTGGAGTTCATGGTCGACTTGCTCTCTCCTAGGTTAAGTCAGTGTCCACATCTTTGCTAACAGGGGACGCTGAGCAGCCCATGTCTGGTCAATGGACTTAGAACTGAACACTGATGAGGATGTGGAACTAAAGCCCTCATCCCCCTCTGTTAGGTGGAAGGAGTTTGCCTGCCTTTCAGGGAAGACCAACGAGCCAAGTAAACACTGAAGTTTGGTCGTGGATGACGGCCTTTCAATGGCTTTAGCAAAGGGTTAGTACTTTGGGAGTTTTTGTTTTAATGCGCTCTAATGTTTTAACAGAAGCAGAAGATCTTAAAAAGAGGTGGCAAGAATACACAGAACTGTACAAAAAAGATCTTCATGACCCAGATAATCACGATGGTGTGATCACTCACCTACAGGCAGACATCCTGGAATGTGAAGTCAAGTGGGCCTTAGAAAGCATCACTACGAACCAAGATAGTGGAGATGATGGAATTCCAGTTGAGCTATTTCAAATCCTGAAAGATGATGCTGTGGAAGTGCTGCACTCAATATGCCAGCAAATTTAGAAAACTCAGCAGTGGCCACAGGACTGGAAAAGGTCAGTTTTCATTCCAATCCCAAAGAAAGGCAATGCCAAAGAATGCTCAAACTACCGCACAATTGTACTCATCTCTTAGTAAAGTAATGCTCAAAATTCTCCAAGCCAGGCTTCAGCAATACGTGAACCGTGAGCTTCCTGATGTTCAAGCTGGTTTTAGAAAAGGCAGAGGAGCCAGAGATCAAATTGGCAACATCTGCTGGATCATCAAAAAAGCAAGAGTTCCAGAAAAACATCTATTTCTGCTTTATTGACTACGCCAAAGCCTTTGACTGTTGTGGATCACAATAAACTGTAAAAAATTCTGAAAGATGAGAATACCAAACCACCTGACCTGCCTCTTGAAAAACCTATATGCAGGTCAGGAAGCAACAGTTAGAACTGGACATAGAACAACAGACTGGTTCCAAATAGGAAAAGGAGTACATCAAGGCTGTATATTGTCACCCTGCTTATTTAACTTATATGCAGAGTACATTATGAGAAACGCTGGGCTGGAAGAAGCACAAGCTGGAATCAAGATTGCTGGGAGAAATATCAATAACCTCAGACATGCAGATGACACCACCATTATGGCAGAAAGTGAAGAGGAACTAAAAAGCCTCTTGATGAAAGTGAAAGAGGAGAGTGAAAAAGTTGGCTTAGAACTCAACATTCAGAAAACTAAGATCATGACATCTGGTCCCATCAGTTCGTGGGAAATAGATGGGGAAACAGTAGAAACAGTGTCAGACCTTTTTTTGGGCTCCAAAATCACTGCAGATGGTGACTGCAGCCTTGAAATTAAAAGACACTTACTCCTTGGAAGGAAAGTTATGACCAACCTAGATAGCATATTCAAAAGCAGAGACATTACTTTGCCAACAAAGGTCTGTCTAGTCAAGGCTATGGTTTTTCCAGTAGTCATGTATGGATTTGAGAGTTGGACTGTGAAGAAAGCTGAGTGCCGAAGAATCGATGCTTTTGAACTGTGGTGTTGGAGAAGACTCTTGAGAGTCCTTTGGACTGCAAGGAGATCCAACCAGTCCATCCTAAAGGAGATCAGTCCTGGGTGTTCATTGGAAGGACTGATGCTAAAGCTGAAACTCCAGTACTTTGGCCACTTCATGCGAAGAGTTGACTCATTGGAAAAGACCCTGATGCTGGGAGGGATTGGGGGCAGGAGGAGAAGGGGACGACAGGATGAGATGGGTGGATGGCATCACCAACTCAATGGACATGTGTTTGGATATACTCCGGGAATTGGTGATGGACAGGGAGGCCTGGCGTGCTGCGATTCATGGGGTTGCAAAGAGTCAGACTCGACTGAGTGACTGAACTGAACTGAACTGAACTGAATGTGTTAATGGTGCTCTAAAAGCTGGAAAAAGAAAACAACAAACTTCTAAGCCTAATTATCCCTTCATCTGTTTGTCAGCATTACGGTTTTCATATTTTAGAACTGTATTTGTTCCCTCATTTTCAATGTGGATTTGGGACAGCTGATATACTTTTTAAATTTATGTTACTGCCTAACAGAATGGTAAGCAATTCATAAATATTTACTCAGAGGCTAACTGGTATAAAGATACATGATTTCCCTGAATACATTTTTCGACCTGCCCCAATAAACAAATTACACAAGTTGGCTTAAATGACTCCTCTCTGCCAACAAGCAGAGAGATGGCATCTTCCAACACTGGGAAAAGCAAGTTCTATCACTCTTCCCTGCCTCGCCCAATACTTTTCAAGTTGACTTATTTCAAAAAGAAGTTAAACATCTTACTCTAGCCTGTTCCTCCCTCTAAGCCCTGGGGAGACAAAATGTTTCAACATAGTTAAACTCGATAAGAGCCATCAAATAGTACTGTAGTGGCACCACCCAGCTGGCAATGTTATTTCAGTCTCTGGACACAACTTCTGGGTCTGCCCCCAAGGGCTGTCATTAGTAGGAAGGGACCAGCTATTCCAAATGAGAGGCGTGTGGGTGATTGGTGGGAAACCTAAAAGGACATGCGAGGAGGAAAGTTTATTTTTGTCAGAAAAACAGGCCTGATCGCCTGGAGGAAAAAGCATTGCCTTTAGTCCTGCGTAGTCATTGTTATGAAACTAGCACAGCTAGCGAGATGTGGCAAATGTGGAAATTATACACCGGCCTTCTTGAGTTTTATAAGCAACCGTCCACTGTGAAGGGTGCAGACAATCAGAGAAACTGTCAGCTCTCCTCTTGAGGAAAGGAATGGAGTCTTGGACTAGAGGGCTTCCTTCCCTGGTGGCTCAGCGGCAACGAACCTGCCTGCATTGCAGGAGCCTCCGGTTCAATCCCTGGGTGGGTGAGAAGATCCCCTGGAGGAGGAAACGGCACCCCGCTCCAGTACTCTTCCCTGGAAAATCTCATGTACAGAGGAGCCTGGTGGGCCACAGTCCATGGGGTCACAAAGAGTCGGGCACGACTGTGCACGCACATACGGCCGGCTACAAGTGCTCAGGAGGAGGCCGTCCAGCATCAGGCCCTGCTGTTGGGTCGGCAGGACTTTGCGCTGCAAGAGCAGGCGTTCGCGAGAAGGCGCAAAGGCCGAGGGCGGGCTCAGGGCAGAAGCCTGAGGACAGCAGTGCCCTCCGGCCTGTGCACTGTCTCCATCTGTGGTCCTAGCCCCCGCGTCACCCCTCTACCCACACCAAGCTCTGGATTCGAGCTGAGACGTGACTAAGCCCTTCCTACACCTCGCTCACAAGGGGGTGTGTGTGCACGCGCGAGCATCCTAAGTTGCTTCACTCATGTTTCACCCTGCTACCCTATGGATGATAGCCCGCCGGGCTCCTCTGTCCATGGGCTTTCCCAGGCAAGAACACTGGAGTGGGGTGCCACTTCCTCCTCCAGGGGATCTTCTGACCCATCCAGGGACTGAACCCTCCTCTCCCACAGCTCCAGCACTGCACGAGGATTCTTTACCGCAGAGCTACTGGGGAAGTCCAATGGGGGGTGGGAGGGGTGGGGAGTGAGAGCGAAAGAGAAGACAACTGTGAGGAAAAGCTTGAGAGGACCACGCCCTGCACAGGCAGGAGGCTCCCCTCAGTGGGAACGCCGGGAACGGACTGCCAAGAGAGCAGCCAAGTGAGTCAGAGATCTGCGTCAGCGAGAAGACGACAACTCACTGCACCAGGCATGAGCAAGGCAACAGAAGCAGAAAGCTCTCCTCCTCCAGCCCTCTCCCAGCCTCCCTCAGGCTTTCTATGGGACCGGGGATGTTATTCTTAGTGACTGCCATGTCTCCCCTTTCGTGTTATCTGATCACATCCAGACTTGAGAAAACGTGGCAAGAAACCCTAACTTTTTTCAGGCCTTCAGGGGCTTAGAAAAGCCCCCACAGGAGGGAGCATGGAGAACACATCCAGAAGAACAGCAAGGAGGAGACTCCGTGACACCTGGACACGCGTGCGGGAGAGGAGAGCGCCACTCTCTGAGGACAAGGGCAGCCTGGGCAGGGATGGGAGGCTTGGCTGTGTGCTTGCAAGGGGGCAGACGCGAAGCACCATCACTTCCCTTGAGCTTCTCAGGCAACCAACAGCCTGCATCTTATTTATTTTTTTAAGTCATCTTTGGAGTTCTTCAGTCATCTCTGGTTCCTAAGAACCTAGGTCACTTTTTAAGAGAATATATAATCAAGACATTTAGAAAATCATTTAATAAGCACAGTAGGTTTTGGAGATACACTTAAGAAACTACTTCTTACATATCATGGGGAAATAAAGACAACCCACCCTGACTGTGGAAGATTGCCGGTTGCCTACTTATTAACCCTCTTGTTTTCAGAAAGAGAACTTCCAAGGTTTAGCAGGACACAAAGCTATCTGAAAAAAGGTGACATCCCCAGGCTCCTTTTCAGCTGACCGTGCATCTGACAGAGGTTCATCTGATATAACACAAACCGAAATAATGGACTGTTTCTCAAAGAACAGATGGCATATGCCTCTGTAAACTCTTCATCCTCTCTTTCTCTTTCCTGCAGGTGGGAGGCAAATGAGATGGCTGGAGCTTAGGCAGTCTTCACAGACCATGAGTAGAAGGCATGTGCTGAACAAGATGGTGCAATCAGATAGGCAGCCGCTGGGCTCCTGATACTCTCATCTGGGCCCCTCAAACGGCTCGTCTTGGAACTCTTCTATGAGAGATGATAACACGTCTTTTGTTTCTAGCTTATTTAAGCTACGGTACTGGGGTGAACAGTATCCCCCAATTTATGTCCACCCAGAACCTCAGAATGTGACCTTCTTTGGGAATAGGCTATTTGCAGACGCAACTGTCAAGATGAGAGCAAACCAGATTTGAGTGACCCTAAATCTCAGCAGTGGCCACAGGACTGGAAAAAGTCAGTTTTCATTCCAATCCTGAAGAAAGGCAATGCCAAAGAATGCTCAAACTACCGCACAATTGTACTCATCTCTTAGCAAAGTAATGCTCAAAATTCTCCAAGCCAGGCTTCAGCAATATGTGAACCATGAACTTCCTTGTGTTCAAGATGGTTTTAGAAAAGGCAGAGGAGCCAGAGATCAAATTGCCAACATCTGTTGGATCATCAAAAAAGCAAGAAAGTTCCAGAAAAACATCTATTTCTGCTTTATTGACTACGCCAAAGCCTTTGACTGTTGTGGATCACAATAAACTGTGGAAAACTCTGAAAATTCTGAACCAGACCACCTGACCTGCCTCTTGAGAAAGCTATATGCAGGTCAGGAAGCAACAGTTAGAACTGGACATAGAACAACAGACTGGTTCCAAATAGGAAAAGGAGTACGCCAAGGCTGTATATTGTCACCCTGCTTATTTAACTTATATGCAGAGTACACCATGAGAAATGCTGGACTGGAAGAAGCACAAGCTGGAATCAAGATTGCTGGGAGAAATATCAATAAGCTCAGATATGCAGATGACACCACCCTTATGGCAGAAAGTGAAGAGGAACTAAAAAGCCTCTTGATGAAAGTGAAAGAGGAGAGTGAAAAAGTTGGCTTAAAGCTCAACATTCAGAAAACGAAGATCATGGCATCTGGTCCCATCACTTCATGAGAAATAGATGGGGAAAGAGTAGAAACAGTGTCAGACTTTATTTTTCTGGGCTCCAAAATCACTGCAGATGGTGACTGCAGCCTTGAAATTAAAGGACACTTACTCCTTGGAAGGAAAGTTATGACCAACCTAGATAGCATATTCAAAAGCAGAGACATTACTTTGCCAACAAAGGTCTGTCTAGTCAAGACTATGGTTTTTCCAGTAGTCATGTATGGATTTGAGAGTTGGACCGTGAAGAAGGCTGAGTGCCGAAGAATCGATGCTTTTGAACTGTGGTGTTGGAGAAGACTCTTGAGAGTCCCTTGGACTGCAAGGAGATCCAACTAGTCCATCCTAAAGGAGATGAGTCCTGGGTGTTCATTGGAAGGACTGATGCTAAAGCTGAAACTCCAGTACTTTGGCCACCTCATGCGAAGAGTTGACTCTTTGGAAAAAACTCTGATGCTGGGAGGGATTGGGGGCAGGAGGAGAAGGGGATGACAGAGGATGAGATGGCTGGATGGTATCACCGACTTGATAGGCTAGAGTTTGAGTGAACTCCGGGAGTTGGTGATGGACAGGGAGACCCGGCATGCTGTAATTCATGGGGCCGCACAATCAGACACAACTGAGCGACTGAACTGAATTGAACTGAAATCCAAGATGACTAGTGTCCTTGTAAGGAAAAAGATACCTAGACAGAACGCCACAGGATCGAGGTCAGGAAACTACATGATTGGCCACAGCTGCCATAAGAAAGGAAGAGGCCGTCAGAGAGAGCTCAGCCTTATCGACACCTTGATTTCAGACTTGTAGCTTCCAGAACTGTGGGAGAAAAAAACGTCTGCTGTTTTCAGCCCCCCAGTTTGTCGTCATTTGCTACGGCAGCCCCAGGAAACCGGTACAGCTCCTGCTCTATGTTTTGTCTCTGTTACGCAAGGCCTAGCCCAGCCCTCTGTATTAACCTTGCAGAACCAACGCTCTTTTCATCTCTACGCCAACATCACTGTTCATTCAGGGATGGGAAATTCTGCTGGCAAATGGCTGATGGTTTCCACTGACTTACAGGAGATAAAGGTTTTATTACAAGCTCCTCTAACTCTGCCCAGAACTTCCTCCCTGCACCCCCCAACTGGGACTCAGCAGTGTTCTGTGACCAGCTTTCTGCACGACTAATAAAAAAATGCAGGACAGTTGGCTCTTCATATCCACAGGTCCCACATCTGTGGATTCAACCAGCTACAGATGAAAATATCTGAAAAAACTTCCAGAAAAAAGTTCCAATAAGCAAAACTTTAATTTGCCCCATGCTGGCAACTATACGCAGCATTTACATTATTAGGTGGTATAAGTAATCTGGAGATGATTTAAAGTATATGGGAGCATGTGGGTAGGCTATATGCAAATTCTATGCAATTTTATACAACAGACTTGAGTATCCTAGACTTTGGTATTCTAGGAGTATGAGGGGGGTGTGTGCACCCTGGAACCAATGCCCCTTGGATACCGAAGGAGAGCCTTAGAGGAAAGGAAGGCAGAGCAGGACAGGTGCCCAGTTAGGAAGGTCACTCAGAGCTTCCTCTCCAACATTCAGGTTCTCTTCCACACTTGTACCCTCATCCCTCTGTGCCCTCTCCTGTCCTCCTCTCCCTGAGCCATCCCAGAGCCCAGTCACAGACTGCTACCCGGGAAGTACATTCAGAGCCATCTAGAGGAGCTGTGGTAACTAAGTCTTCTATGCCCAAACTTCAGGTTCATAACTGTACTAACTCCAAAAATAAAACAGAGTGAGCAGCATCTGAGCGGGGTAACTGCCATGTGAGAGGCACTTTCTGTGCAATCTGAGAGAGCCTTGCTCTTGGCTCCGCCTCCTGATGTAATGCAGATGTCAACCTGACAGGCACACACAACCCTTGCTGTCAGCCTAAGCCAAGGCTCCCTGTTGCAGCAACAACCCTCAAGAACGTGTGTGTCAAGTTCTTCTTTTTCCAACACTGGATGACTTGCACTCGTCTCTCAATCTTCAAGTACCTTAATACCTCTGATGCATTACTTCCATGCTTTGAGTGTCTCCTCAGGCATAGAAGCCCTCTTTAAATGATGCAAATGAGCTTATTTACAAAATAAACAGACTCACAGATTTAGAGAATGAATTTATGGTTACGAAGTAGGGGGAGGCATAGTTAGATGGGGATGGACATCCACAACTGCTATACTTAAAACATAACCAATAAGGACCTACTGTATAGCACAGGGAACTCCGCTCAGTGTTATATGACAACCTAATTGGGAAAAGAATCTGAAAAACAACAGATACATGCATATGTACTGGGTTGGCAAAAGTTCATTCAGGTTCTTCCATAACATCTTGTGGAAACACCCAAACAAACTTTTTGGCCAACCCGATATAACTGAATCATTTTGCTGTTCACCTGAAACTATCACAGCATTGTTAATCAACTAGACTCCAATAAAAAATAAAAAGTTGAAAAAAATAATAAACCCTTCTACTGATGGCAGAAGTTAGGACAGCAAAAAAAAAAAGTTTCCTTTGTGTTTATTGATACACATTATCAATTCCCTTAAAACACCACAAACCTTAACTTACTGATACAAAGGGGGAAAAAGTCAAGAATAATTGTGCAAAAGTCACACCAAAAACATTCAGAGCTCAAAGAAGTTGTCACTCCTTCATTAAACAGAGACAAGAGCATCTACTCTGTGCCCACTGATGCTGGGCATGTTGGCAGTGTGGACACTTTTTTGCACAGTCTGGGGCCGGTGCGGTGCGGACTGGAAGCCACACGGGCTTCGTAACAAACTAATATAAGGTCCAGAAAGAGATCCAATGAAGGAAGGGGAGGGAATTATCAAAGCAAAATGATATCACGAATTTTCAGGGTATGAACTCAAAGGATGTGAATTCCAGGCTGAAAGAGTCTGTCTCCGACACCCAACACATGTGTGAACACAGACACGTCAGATGCACAGTTATGACACTTGAGAACAGCGGCTCCAAAACCTTCCAGAGAAGGAAGACAGAGCATCATGAGTGGCACTGCCTCTCTCGACAGCAATGCAGGAAGAGAACAGAGCGGCAGTGCCTTCAAAATGCTGAGGGAAAATGGACTTTAATTCAGAAGTCTATATTTAGTCAATTACCAATGAAGTATGATGACAGAAAGATATTTTCAGAGGCAAAGCTTCAAACAAATGTACCTCCCCAGTCTCTTTTCTCAGGAAACCACTAGAGAATAAGCTCCATCTGAAATAGAGAGGATATCAAGAAAAAGATCCAATACAGGAGAGACAGAATTTTAGTAATCCACTGACTTCCGTTTGCTACGAAAGAGTCCAGCCTCCAAACACCCCTTCTAACCCTCTCTGCTCATTCTTTCAAGTTAGTCATAAAACATTAAAAACAAGTCAGAAATTAGTACTTCTATTTTTAAGACATTCTGTATATTGCTCTCAATAGAGTCAACCGTGTACAGTGACTAATTTTCATTGTTATACAACTTTTCCTGGACTTAACTGAGTCAACTTTTTCCTGGAAGGGAGTCAAGTTTGTAGTAAGTCCATTCCATTCCCCCCGGGGAGACACGGGTCTGAGAGCCCTGCTCCTCCCGCTCCCGGGGGCCTGAGCTCTCCAAGCTGTCTGCACGTCACGGCTCCTGGGCCAAGCCTTCCTTCCCCTCATCCTGGGACGGCTCTCCCTCTCTCCTCTATCAGGTCCCCTGCTTCCCTGAGCCAATGTCATCCTTTCTGGATTTACTCCTTGGGTTGTAGTGGGAATTAGGGAGGTGGAGACTGAGTTCAGACTACTGGCCTTAGATTCCTGCTCAGGGAGAGAAGGACGAAGAAAGCGGGCAATGTGTGTGTGGCTGGTGGGGGAAAGCTTCATGAGGGTGTATTTGGAAACAAGGAGTCAGAGGCCAGAAGCCACCAGATGAAACAGTTAAAAGTAGTGACCGCATGAGAGGTACAGAATAGAGGATGGTTGTTTTCCACTATAAGCCTCTGGTGCATGAGTAGCAATCTGCTAGGGGCAAGATAATTGATGGAAGACTAGGGGAAAGGTCCAGTACTCCAGGCAGAGGGAAGAACGTAAGCAAAAACCCAGCCAGTGTCTCTACTGTTGGAACTGAAGGTGAAGGTGCGGCGGGGGAAGCGTGAACATGGGGTAGGCTGAACTCCCCAGTTTATTCACTTACGGAGTACAGACGTGGCTATGGAGAACGGTCACAGACTCTAATACACGGGGGTAACATGAACAGCTGGGGCACTGCTTCGGGAGATGGGAGAAGTGGATTAGAGCAGGGAGTCTAGCTGGAGACCAGGGTCTATTACAGGCAAGAGATGATGAGGATCTGAGATCAAGGAGCTCCTCCAGGTTAATGTGAAAGATGAGAAACAGAATCCACAGGTCTCAGTGACAGACTGGGCTGGGCACAAGAGGAAGGCAGGGACCTAGGATGGTGCCTAGGCTTCTAACTTGGGCATTGCTTTCCCCAAATTAGAGACCCTGGCCAGTCTGAAAGGGGAAAACTGAGCACAGTTCAGGACACGTGTTTGGGATGGAAAGGGGTCACTTAACAGGTAGTTTGGTACAGACCTGAAGTTTCACAATGAGGCCTGGTGGTGACAAAAATGTGTGTCAGCCACAGAAGAAACTCCAGGCCAGGAGAGGAGCTAAGAACACCTAGGAAGAGGATGAAGGGTAAGAGAAAGGGAAACACTAACAGGAAGAGTGGTCACCGGCCTCAAGAAGGAGTGGCTAACGGTGTCAGATGCCACAAAAGGTCAAGGAAGAGGACGGAGCAGACCCCGTGAGGCGTGGGACACGGCGATCTGCTGCAGAGTGGCCAAGAGGCAGCCTGGTGAAAACAGAGGTCTATTTCGTAACAGTCACAGCCCCCGTTCCCAGAGTGCGGGCTGAACTGAGGTGGTGATAAAAGGAAGGAGGTGGCAGCAGAGGGCAGGTGACTCTGTGAGAAGTCCGCTGTGAAAAGAAGGAAGAGGAGGGGCGCTGGGAGCAGCAGGGGGAGTTCAAATTTAAGGGTTTCACATTTTTCCCCTGAAGAAGGGCGAGATTTGAGAATGCTTATGAGTCACAAAGGTAGTCAGCCCAGGGAGAGTATGCGGGTCCAGGACAGGCAAAACTGAACAGCCTGCCATGCAATCCAGCTTCACACGAGCAGACAAACTTATGTGCGTGAAAACCTGCACACTAACAAGCGTGCCATTATTCACTGATTCCTGGTCGCCCAGACCTGGAAGGTGTCCTTCAGCAGGGGAGCGGACAAACAAACTGGTACATCCAGGTAACGGAATAAAAGGAGCTATCCAGCAACAGAAACCCACGGATGACTGAAACACACCATGCTGCCTGAAGGAGGGCCAGTGGCCAGTCTGAAAAGGCTGCGCACTATACGATTTCATGACATGACCTTCTGGAAAAGGCGAAAGTAAGGAGACAAGAAACAGGGCAGTAGCTGCCAGGGATCGGGGAGGGAGAAATCTGAGGAAGTGCAGCACAGGGCATGTTTTTCAGGGCAGTGAAACCGTTCTGTGTGATAGTGTGATGGTGAACACAAAATATTAAGCATTTGTCAGAATCCATACAACTTTACAGCCTGAAAAGTAAGCCTTAATGTATATACATGTTTAATAACTCATTTAACAGGCTAGGTGATCCTACGATGAAAAGTAGAATGTGGCAAATAAATCTAAATGTATTACAAATACATAAAACAGTACTGCTGAAGGCGGGGGCGGGGAAACAGTGCTAAGTAACTTTGGAAACACATGGAGTCTGTAGGCTAAGGGCATGATAAACAGTGCACAGAGCACTGGACTCCGGTTGATAGGGCTGTTTCCCACAAGGGCATGGACTAACAATTCTCAAAGTGCTGCATGTGTATACTGGAACTGAACCACTGAGTAGATGGCAGAAGTGGGAGGTTCTCCCCATGGCACTGGGGGGTTTCAGCTGAGCAAGTGGAGGAGGCTAGAATGGCCAGATCAGACATCAGTATGAACTTGTGTTCACCTTAATACACATACACATGGTTACATATCCATCCATCTATACTTCCTTGCTCTATTAGCTGAGAGGGCCAAGTCACAGTGACATCCCAATAGCAATAAGCACGCCTGATGCCCAGATTATGGATCCTAACCCCACTCTTTAATAAAGGAACCATGGCTGAATCTAGGACTAGGGCAGGAAGTAGACAAGATGAGCCTGGAAGATCTTGCAATTCTAGAAAGTGAGCAAGTGCTAAAGAAACAAAAGCAAACACCATCCAGCAAAGGGATGTCAAAGCCACAGGGGTACAGATGCCAACCACAAGAGCTTCCAATAGCCAAGGCTGAACCATGTGAGCAACACCACAAAGGACTACTGGATTATAACCCAAAGCGGAATATCCATGTGCTCATACTGATATAAATGGCTGAACAGGTAACAGGAAATCTTCCGTGCAGAGCTCAAAAAAGCTACTCCACTCTAAGGAGGTGGAACACTCCTGCTCCTGAAGCGTGGGCTGGGCACAGCAACTTTCCTCCAGAGGAGCGAAGGAAAGAAAGGAGTCACTTCACAGTGGGGAGGCCTGACAAGCACAACCTCAGCCAGGTGATGAAAAAACATCATCAGGACAAGTCCTGTTCACAGTGTGCACCCCGACATAAAGTGACGGGAACGCACTCCACCTCCCTTCCTCTCCCTGAAACATCGCCCCAGCCTTAACCGTGAGGACACTCAACAAATCCCATTTGAGGGGTGATCTATGAAACACCTGACCAGTGCTCAAAACTGTCAAGGTCATCAAAAATCAAGCAGTCTGTGGAACAGTCACAACCAAGAGGAGCCTAAGAAGATAAAACTATTACACATAATGAGGAATCCTGAACGGGATCCCAAAACAGAAAAAGGACTTCGGCTGAAAACTAGAGAAATCTGAGTAAAGTACATAATACGCTAATACCATGTGTTCTGCAAGTATATGCTAATGTGTATATGTGTGTATATGTGTATGTGTATATGCAGCTCCTTAATTGTGACAAACATGCCACACTGAGGTAGGGTGTCATTAACAGGGGAAGCGAGGGGTGCAGAAGGGAACTCTGCTACTGTCACGGTAAAGTGTACATCTAAAATGAAAAATTTATTCTAAAAACCATGGTGGGGGTGGTGGAGGGAATACTCTTGAGCAGGGACGTGCCATCAGAACTAGCCTTGGGTCAGCAGGCCGCAGCGAGACAGGTGGGGTCGCACTGTCGCTCCTCCATCCCTCCCCTGCAGTTCTGCCTGGAAAGCAGTCGCCTCGCCTCTCCCCAGGGCAAAGCCTCCTCTGCCTTCAGCCCCAGCACACATCTCCTCATGTTTATGGCCATGCTGCACCTAACCACGCCTAACTGAGCTGCTCAGTCATCTGTGACCTCGGTACTCGACACGCAGGCAGCGGACTCACTGCTCATTTACTGTCCACCTTGTGCGTGCCAGACGCTGGGACTGGAGATAAAGTGCCACTGACCCCAAAGAGCTCAGTCAAGGGACATCTCTCACGTTAGCCTGTTTCACCTTTCACCTTGCTTTTGCTTCTCTAAAATAAACTATGAACTCTTTGAAAGTATTATTCCCTTGTTCATCTTTTTCATTCTCAGTGCTAAAAGCAATTAGCAATATATACATAGCAACTCACAAAGAAATGCTTGTTGAAACACAATGAAGAACTGAATTCTCCTTTAGGTATGGATGACTAAGAAGACAGATTATAAGAAAGTAAGTCTGTGAGGTTTTATACTCACTAGTTTTTAATTGTCTACAAAGTAATTTCCCCCAGCTTTTGAACATATCACACACATTTTGGGACAGACAAACTATCAGCAAGAGGTGACTCTGCCTGCAAGCAGCTGAGAGCCCACGGGTCCAGGGGTTCCGTTTTCCCCCCCGAGACCTGCACCCAGGACTGTGGCAGCCCCTCGCTGCCTGTGACCAGGAATCCCCTCCCCACCATGCTTAGCATGTTGGCCTCAAGTTCACTGAAGGGCTGCCCTGGTTTAACTGGAAACATGAAAAGCATTTCTAAAACTACCTCAACTGCCACTTACAGCTCACTGGCCAAACATGGGGCCACCCCTAGTTCCACATTAGAAGTTCAGTCTCTTGGCCTTTAAAACAGAAGCCTAAGAAGGGGAGGAGCTTGGGAACAGGTGCTGTGCTGGACAGTGTCTGCCACAGCCGACCTTTCTGGCTCCCCACAAAGCACACGTCCATCCTCCCACACTGGCTTAACAGCACTCACCTTGGGCTGAGGAAGGGGACTCCAGCCTCTTGCAGTCGACTTCAATGCAGTCTCGGGGTGAGGCGTCTTCTCGGGGCAGACGTGGCCTCTGTGCCGCAGCATCTGCTAGAGCGCGAGGCCAGCTGCCCTGGACACAGACCCAACACGCCATGGCTGGAGAGGACCAGGAGAGACCTCACGCCCCAGGCCTGCCTGAGCGAGCAAGGGCTTCCCTGGACGAGCTCTCGTCCAAGTGCTCTGTCTTACAGCAGCTGATCCTGGGCTGTCCAGTTCCTCCTGGACCTCAGTGGCCAGTGTCTTGGGGCAATTCAAACCATCGCTTGAACTGGGAAAGAATGCCTTTAACCCTATTTCTCCAGTCTCAACTGCTAAGGCTGCCAGCTGCTGGGCTCTTGGCTGAAGCTGTTCTGGTAGGTTTTCCCAAACCAGCAGGACTCTAAGCATGCAACTCTCAACCAACTTGGACTGCAAGCCAGAGTCTGGGAAAGCTTCTCTTGGCAAGGCCATACTTTCTTCTTCACCCTGCTTTTCAATCATCTCCCGTCAGTCTGACTGTCCAGCTCTCGAACAGAGCTCTGCAGCTCCCCATGTATGGCTTGCTTAGCCTTCCTGACAACCCTAAAAAGTGGGTATGATCACTCACTTCTGTTTTGAGCAGAGCCACCTAGTCAACACACAGAGTGACCCCACGAGGCCTGGCACTACCACAACTGCCTCAGCAGACGACCAGCACAGCCACACCCAGCAGATTTCCCTGTTCTTCAGTCAATACCGGTCGGTCAGGACCTTAAAGAACAGTAACAGTTTGGCAGAATGTTTTGCTACTAAACAACTAAGTTCATCAATTCACCCACTAACCTAGCAGAGTAGGCCCTCCCTCCTCCGTCTTTTAAGATCTGTCTCTTTCAGTTCCAGGTATCGACTTATTCTTGGTTACAAGTGAGTGCACTCACTCTGACTGGTTTAAGCAGAAAAAGCACTTATGAGAAAAACAAAACCTAGACAGCAAATGCAATCTCCAGACCAGCTCCATTCACGCCTGGAGGCTTTACATAAAGAAATCACAGCCACAAACTGCTCCAAAGACTGCCCTGACACACAAGAGGCCCTGTCTCAAGATAGATCTCTGCCCCCAAGGCTAGACAACACTGGGCCTACCCACACCAGCTGAGGACGGCTGACGGAGAGCCGAGGGCCATTCTCCTGCCTCGACGGGCTCGCAGACAGGCTGGGAGAGCACACTCGGTGTCTCTACCTCAGGGAGGCAGGTGAACGCAGGGGACCCGCAAAGCCAGGAAGGACTTTCAGATCAGAGGCAGGCCCACGAAGACAAATGTCTGATGTTGAGGCTTTCTACTTGTACTGGAGCTTCATTCATTTTCAACTTACACTGGAAACTTTCCACTGACACTGATTTGAATTTTAATTAATATTGAAAATTAATTTCACATTTCTCAAGCACTACCTTGTATAAGATTTTTAAATTATTCTAATACAGGAAATTCATTGCTAGTAATGCACTAGCTGATTACTGCAATCATGGAGAGTTTAACAATTAGAGAGATTAGGGGGATATTCACTAAATTTTACCCATGCTAATAGAAATCTTAATGAAGCACTTGCATTTCTCTGGTTGATGGTGAGAATGTTGGGAAAAGCCACCTCAACAATGATGTTATCATAAAGCTCAATAGTAATGAGCTGTCAAAGGGGGTTGGAACGTATACTTTCAAGACCACAGGGTTCACCCAAATTAAACTAAGCTGTCATAACGAGTGCCTAGCATGAGCACATCTCAGCCCTTGTAAGCCCAAGCCCAACTCTGTCCCGGGTATCCGGAGCCAAGCGAGAGGCTGGCTGCTGACCCTCAGGTCCTACAAAGTGTCTAACTATGTAGTTCTCTCACCTTTTGTTCCTCAGCTCAAATTTACTTCACAGAGTATGTGCACTTTCTTCTCAGAAGCAGTCTTAATTCACTTTAACTCAGTAAAATACCACCACAAAAGAGAAAATGTTATTCTTTTATTTTATGTCAAATAAAAACATGAGAAAATCCTTTTTTAAAAAGGGTCAAAATATTCCTTATGTCTCCAAACCAAGTGCATGGGTGCGAAGAGACGCTGGCTACCCCCCCGCACGGTCACACACTGTCACGCTGAAAGGGCCTGAAGAGACAGCACGGCGCGTGGCCCCAGCCGCCGCCTCAGGCCAAGCCACGTGCAATGTTCGGGCAAGCAAGGCGCAGAGTACAGGCAGGCAGGCTCTGGAAACACTTCCTGCTCGGGCCAAATATTATTATTTGTTTGGTCTTGCAGTCCTGCTAAACATTTAAGCCACATATACCACGGTACTTCGATGGTACACGTTTTCACAATTCCAGAATTGTATTAATTGGGAGTACAGTTTAAATAGCTGATGTGGCGGAATTTTATCCATTTAAAAATTACACATGAGAACTAACAGGACTGCAAATTTTGCCAGTAGAACCATGACCCCAGGGAATCACCACTTCTACAACATTATCGGGCACACATTTTCAATGCACCCATGAGGTTCTGAGTGAACCTGTCACTGCTGAGCTACGCTAAAGACGAGACTTCAATCTGAAAACAAATGCTATATTCATGATTTCTATACCCAAATGCTCCTAAATCCATCACAATCTCTAGAGTCTGACTTAGCTTAACTGAAAATGATTCATCCAAACAGGTCATGGTAGGCTCAAGATTCTTCAACCTTAGTTTAGGTTGTAAAGAGCTTTTTCTATAACTGGAGTCAATAAGAATTTCTCTGTTAGAGAAAGCAGAGGTTTCCACCTTAGGCAGACTGCCAAGATGGTACTTTATTACAGAATTTATGAAGCTACAGTTTAGTAACTTGCAGGTTTTATTAAAAGAAATCAAAAAAAGAAAGAAAAGGGGAACACTACCCCACCAAAACTTTCTAGATTTTTTTTTTAAGTGCAAGAAATGCTGTATCACTGAAGCACTTGAGAATTATCATGAAATCCTAGCCAAAAATGTAATCACCTCAGAAGTGGTAATAAAAAAGAGAAACAACCAGAGAGGCACACAGATTGCTTTTTGTTTGTTTTTTTTAAAAGGATTTTTATACTATATTAAAAAACCACAAAATAAAAAAGGGATCAGTCAACATATATCTTAGAAGTCTTACAGAGTCTCTGCACCCACAGCCATGAAGGCCCCTGACGCCTTGCTCTTCTCTGCTCAGTCTGCACCTCGATGAAGGACCGCTGGAGATGACTCAGGCTCTAGTTTTTAAAATCAAACTTGTTCTGCCAAATCCAGGACCCTGAATTTATCCAAATTGTAGAAACATGCTTTGACCACCCGTCCACCAAAATACCTCCCATTCAGATCAACAACAGCTAAAAGGCAAACAAAAAGACAGTTAGTTAAGGCAGGAATTCCACGAGACATTACAACAGTATGTCTTCAAAATATTAAGATCACAAGTTCAACTTTTTAATTCTTCATCATTAGCTGTACAGCTTACCTTTAATTGCTGACTCAACCCTCTCGAATTCTAAAAATATTCGTACTGCTTCATCATCAGGGGCACCAGGAATCTGGAAAAGAAATGGAGTACAGTAAGTAAAGATAACATCAGAGATGTCACGGACTGTGAGTTTTCCTCCGTAAAATGATTTTTGTCAGAGTGAGTGTTCCAATTCCAGACAAGCAGTGCTCAAATGCCAAAGACATAAGTGTAATCTGCGTTTGTGTGTGCATGTGCACACTCAGTTGTGTCCAACTCTTTGTGACCTCATGGACGGTAGCCCACCAGGCTCCTCTGTCCATGGGATTTGCCAGGCAAGAATTCTGGGATGGGTTGCCATTTTCCTTTTCCAGTTAAGTGTAATTTACTTGTCATCAAAATTCACTGAACGTCTTTTTTTTGGACAGGCTGTGTGCTAAGTGCGAGCAAAAGGCAGCTAAACAAGACCTCTGCAGGTCCTATGCCATCAGACACATGAACAGATAATTATGCAGTCAACAGACGCAACCCAGCATGGAGGAGAAGCTGAGGTGAGCAGGAACTAAAATAAAACATCTGTATGCTGTCTCTCATACCAGGCTGAGTTCCTCTGTTAAGCTTTCTAGGCCCTGCTGCACTGTGTAAGCTAATCCCCACCACACCCACCACCGTGCAGCCCTCCCCAGTCTCCAGAAGCCATGACCCTATGTGAAGGCCCGTTCCCTCCTACCCAAATCCTACGCACACAGTCCAAAGCTCCGCTCACATCTGATACTGTTCACAAAGCCTCCTCCAACTATTCGGTATTGATCTAACTCTTCTCTCAAATTCCTGTACTTGTAAGTCAGTGTTGAGTCTAGCAACTGAACACTCTCTAACTTCATGTTTCTTCAACTGAGTGTGTCACCGAGAGCACAGGAGGCCCCTCCCTGACCCCAGGACAGTCAGTACCGGTATGTGGGAGGCACTACATAAAATACCTGCCAAAAGAAGGAAGCCCAAGGCACATGTGACGCCCGTCAGTAAACTACTGAGCCCACTGTCATCAAGTCTAAACGTCAGTCACAAAATGAAATGTCTCTTCACCAAATAAAATTTGAAGTTCTTCGTATGCTAATATCTGAAATTGCAATAACTGAGTAAAAGCAGTATAACTAACCAACACATGTCACCTTCTAAAGACAGTATGTTACTTACAATGCATCCTCTATTTACAGAAAATGCTTTGTGACCTATCAATCATAACTTGGGTTATAAACAAAGAAATCTCTCTTA
Organism: Ovis canadensis; assembly: GCF_042477335.2. Classification (NCBI taxonomy): domain Eukaryota; kingdom Metazoa; phylum Chordata; class Mammalia; order Artiodactyla; family Bovidae; genus Ovis; species Ovis canadensis. Next base: position 26,248,288 of record NC_091257.1, on the reverse strand, counting down.
CTTCAAATATCACACATTTTCCAACTTTGCCATATTTCTCACACTCTTCCTTGGTTTCTACTTCCAAGTCTTCATCCACCTCTCCTGCACCAACCATGTTCTAGAAACAAAAATAAACATATAAATTCCAGTACTGAGTATAATTGACAACTATGTCAAAGAGATGTATAAGTAACTTTTTTCCAAGATGGCAAATGTTTCCAAACCCAAATGATTCAAAGAAAATTTTCATTCCTGAAATATCCTGAAGTAGGTTAGTTTTTTTAAAAAAATTAAAAAATATACATTAGGCTTCAATAAGAGTTACCAGAGCAACTGGGCAAGCACCAGAATACACAAACCAAGCTGAATTTCTGACAACTTCAAACATTTTAAAGTAATTTCTCACTGTAGTCTTAAATACTAATGTTTAGCAAAGAAACACTAGTGAAAAGGAATCTAAAAACCAGTCTTCCAGGGAGTCTTCCCACAATTACCACCTTCAGTTCGCTTCAGCTATCCCATCATCAGCCGGGCTGACTGATTGCAGGGACAGGGTGGGGGGAGGGACACAGGGCAAACAGGGCTCCTCCCTCAGCTCCTTACCCTGAGTAGGACCACTTTGGTAGGACACTTAAGTATTTCAGTTAATGGATTTGAATCTGACTTCTTGGCTGCGTCTGTAAGAAAACATCATCAGACAGAAGTGTCAGGGCACCAAGTCTAAGTTACAACGAGCAATTTACTTTGAACACCAATCCCCACTCTCTATGTCCTAGAGCCAGCATCTACACAGTCTCTGAGCCAAGATGTAGCCTTTCCTATCCGAAAGCATCACTTTACTTTGGTATAATTTTTACCATAAATTCTAGAACTTTTTAATATCCTCAGGTGCATTTTTGCTTAGCTCACTTCCTAAAGGGCCAACAGGGCACAGTGATCACCACCCTCAGAAGCGAGTCTTGACTCAGGCAGTGGTCAGAGGTCGTGAGCCCAGTGTAAACGAGCAGTTCATCAGCCAGCCATGAGCTGACCAGTGTCAAATACCCCCACAGACTGGGCTGACTGCTGGTTTCTGGTTCCAGCCTGTGAGGCTTAGTGCTGCTTCAAGCTCGACGTCAACATGCCTGGCAGGAAAGTTCTCTTCCTTCTTCAGGAAAAAGCATTCAGCTAAGACTGATTCAAAACTACGGAGTTCTCCTGCTTGAAGTGCTAAATCATGCCTGACTCATTCCAGTGTGCCCTCACTACAGAACAGACTGTAACAGTCAAATGAAAATAGAACACCAAGCAGGCATCACCTACCAGAAGACTGCAAAATAATGCTAGTTTTACAGAGCAGTCAGTAAGAAAATTAGGATGAAAGGGCAGAAAAAAGCAAAAAGCAGAGAACCCTTACAGAATAGAGATACAGCAGAAAGAATTACTGATATACTGCGTATGGCTCTGCGTTGCTATAAAAACTCAGTAACGGTTCTATCAGTATAACAAGGCTCTTTCCCGAGGAGAAGCAGGCATGACAGGATTTCTGGAGTCCTGTTCATTGCTGCCAAAGCCTCTCGTCTTCTTTTCCTCCCACAGGCGTTCTGTCTCTCTGTCTTGAACTATTTGTAAAGATGGGCCTCAGAACTGTTTCCACCACCCAGAGCTGGAAGGCATCACGATGAGGAATTCTCTCATTCAGGATGGCCTGCCCCTGCCCACACCCCCAGGAGCCCTGCCCGAGGGGAGGCCCACCTTTCTCGGTGGCATCGCCCACGATGATCTTGCCGCCCCGCTTGCTGGTCTTCTCCACCGACAGTGCTGTACTCAGACCCTGCTCATGCTTCCCGAGACCCTGGCCTTCCCGGAAGCCATACTTCTGCATGATTTTATGTGCTACCGTGCCCCTGCGAGGAGGAAAAGGAGAAAGGTCCCTGTACTTGGGCCATCAGCTACAGCACAGATTGGATTTTACATCACAGTAATCTCCTTCCGGGAGGAGAGAATGTAGATTCCACAAGGGCGTTGATGATGCCATTTATCTACTAACGGGCTAAGAGACAGAAGTTGTGGGATGTTCAGAAGACAGATTAAAAAGTGGATGCTGGAATCCTGGGTGCACTGAGATTACCTCTGAGGTGAAGGAAACACTAGTTCCTCTGGTAAGAGCTCCCCAGGGAACTGCATTTTCTGTTAGAAAATACCAGACTTCCTGGGTGCCCCTGTACCTGCTCTGCTACAAGGCTCATAACCAATTTAAGTAATCCTGTCAAAAACTAAGTATAGTCTCATGTAATGAAGATGACTGCATTTTTCTAAGTAGTACAGAAGAGTTTCCAATGACTGGCTTCATAAATGAAGGATGCTTAAGGACTACCTGTTTAATAGATGGAAATAAAGAAACTGGGGCCCACAGTGGCTGCCTCGCTTAAGGCTGACTGACAGCAAAGCAAGACACCACATGTTGGTATTAACAGCAGGACTGAAACTGAAACCCGCAGCTCTGAATTCTTAGTCCACTGCTCTTCCTCTAATTAGTAACAGCTTTCAAACTACACAGGGAGGAGCCTCAGGGGCACTGACCACTGCTTCTTAGGGCCTGAACCCCAAAACCCTGCTTCAACCCGAACTGTTCCGTTCAGCTCAGTCGCTCAGTCGTGTCTGACTCTTTGCGACCCCATGAATCACAGCACGCCAGGCCTCCCTGTCCATCACCAACTCCCAGAGTTTACCCAAACTCATGTCCATCGAGTCAGTGATGCCATCCAGCCATCTCATCCTCTGTCGTCCCCTTCTCCTGCCCTCAATCCCTCCCAGCATCAGAGTCTTTTCCAATGAGTCAACTCTTCGCATGAGGTGGCCAAAGTATTGGAGCTTCCGCTTCAGCATCAGTCCTTCCAATGAACACCCAGGACTGGTCTCCTTTAGGATGGACTGGCTGGATCTCCTTGCAGTCCAAGGGACTCTCAAGAGTCTTCTCTAACACCACAGTTCAAAAGCATCAATTCTTCAGCATTCAGCTTTCTTCACAGTCCAACTCTAACATCCATACATGACCACTGGAAAAACCATAGCCTGGACTAGATGGACCTTACCTACGTTTTTCACATACGTAATTTCCTTAAATATTTCATTTGAACAAGTTGTTCCAGGGCTAAAAAGACTGAAGACTGATAACTGTACTATACTGTACCTTCTTTAGGCATAAAGATTTAATACCTTTCTCTTGCCAGTAATAAGGCAATTTTTTTCACCAGCAAAAAAACAAAACCAGCCCCCAGTGATGTCACGCCTGTGCCCCTTCAGTACACTCCAGGACAGCCCAACAGGCTTCTCTCCAATGAGGGGAACATCCTCTGTCTGCACTGCCCAGGGCAGTAGCTGTGAGCTTTGTGTGGCTACTGAGCACTCGAGACTAGCGTGAGGAAAGAAATATATGCTGAATTCTATTCACGTTCAATTAATTCAAGAGCCCTGAGTGGCCAGGAGCCCCCAGAGAACAGCACAGGTCAAGAAGACAGGTATCAAGATGAGAACTCCAAATCCTCTCACAGCGTGTGAACCCTGGCCCGCTCCTCAGCTCTGGCCAGCCCGGCCCCGAAGGAGCGAAGGCAGAATCAAAGCGCTCACATAGGCGAGGGCAGACCAGAGAGGCCTCTGCAGGCACAGCCTCCCCACCAGAGGCGCCCTCCTTCTAGAGGACAGAGAGCAAAGGCCTCAGCGCAACGCTGCTCCACTGCCACCCCCCAGAGTGCTAGCGGAATAAACAATACACAACACTCTCTTAACCAAAACACATGCCAAATCCAGCAAGTCCTAAAAAGCCCCACAAGCCCCACCCGAAGTCAACCTTAAAACTGATTTTCAAACACTGGCAAACAAATTTCTAATTATAAGTAGAATAACTGAAAGTTTTTATACCAAAAGTATAATAGACTCATGACCTTAAAGCAAAGGTCATTTTATCAAGAAAAAAAAAGGATGTCATTCATCTTTTGGACATAGTGTAAGTCAGGTCTAATTCGTATGAGCTGTTTATTTGCAAATGTTCTGAAAACAATTATAGATAACAATCAGAAACTGTTCCTACCTAGAGAATATAATGTTCAGCATCCTAATCACTCAACACTTCTGATAGAAAGCTTGTAACAAAAGTTTTTTAACAGGGTGGTGCTGCAATACCCTCCCAGTGACTCAAGCCTTGATCCGTGTGACTGAGCATGCCACGCTCTCCTTGTAAACCCGCTAAAGCCCTCATCTCCAAACGCGCTGCATCCACTGGAAGGTCTGACCACACCACCCCTGCCCCCCTAGAGTCCCACCCTCCCTGCACCCGCCGAGGCGCAAGTGCCCGGACCATTACCCCATGTTGGCGAGGAAGGAGTTGCCAGGGCCAGTTGGGGATCGGGGTCTGTCTTGTTCCTCGTACACTGGGGGAGGGATAGCAGCTTTGGAAGACTGTGAGCGAGGTCGTGAATCCTCTTCGTAAGGGAAGTCTCGGGGTACTGTTGGATGACAGGAAACAGGATTTTATTTTTTGTGCCTCCTTATGCCAGCATACAACAAAGGTCTCTGAGGTCAGGGACCACATGCCAGTTCAGTGAAATGCAACCCCAGCTGTGCAACAGAATCAGCAAGGAAGCTCAGAGAGCTCCAGATGCTTGGGCTCCACTCCCAGAGACTGGTTTCAGTTGGGGTTTATGGTTTGTCAGGTATTTTCATTATTAACTTTTTTTTCCCTCTATTATCTTCTTAATAAAAAGGTAACATTCATAGTGCAATAGGTACTTAAAAACTTGGGGGATGGTTACATTTTCTTGGGATAGTTTCGGCATGCTCCAACACAGAGAGCAGGAAAATGAACTAGAAGATGCATCAAAGTCCAGTTCCAATCCCCAATCTGAGAGCCGATCCCTGGAGATGACTTCTGGGAACCTGAGTAAAGGCACACACCCTGTGACTGAGGGACCTAACTCGAGAACGCGCTGCCACCTTGTGGAGGGTCACAAATTTAACAGCTCCTGGATCACAGAGCTGTGGAGCGTCCCCTGGACTGCAAGGAGATCCAGCCAGTCCATCCTAGAGGAGATCAGTCCTGACTGTTCACTGGAAGGACTGATGTTGAAGCTGAAACCCCAATACTATGGCCACCTGATGCGAAGAGCTGACTCACTGGAAAAGACCCTGATGCTAGGGAAGCATGAAGGTGGGAGGAGAAGAGGACGACAGACGATGAGATGGTTGGATGGCATCACTGACTCAATGGACACAGTTTGAGTGAACTCTGGGAGGTGGTGATGGACAGGGAGGCCTGGCGTGCTGCAGTCCATGGGGTCGCAGAGTGGGACATGACTGAGCAACTGAACTGAACTGAGATCACTGAGCACAGAACTTGCCAACTGAGCTACTATTTGTTTTAACCTAACTCCAAATATGAAATGTTAGAGAAAACAAAATGAATTATTTTTAACAACAAAAAAGCATCTTGCTGCAGAAAACCCCTAGAGACTGGCGTAAAAACTCCTGAAGCATAAGGGGTGGAAGGTGCTCTTGGCTGAGGGCTAGAGTGAGGAGAGTTTGGGGGCCTTTTCCCTGCACCCAGGCGCCTGGCTGATTCCAGCTAAGGCTTCCCAAGACTGGGTTAAAGACGAGTACCTGAGGAGAAGAGGGAAGACACAGGTACTTACACTCTTTGTCCTTCTCCACAAGAGACGTGGGAGGCGCAATGGCAGCTCCGCCCATACCTGCAAAACAGACCTTCCGCTGAGCAAGGGCTGAGTGAGGAGGGAGGAGTCAGCCCGGGCCCTGAATCGCACCCCTACCCCAAAGGAAGAGGCAGGAAGGCACACTACTCCACCCTCTCGCTAACACCTCAAGAGCTCAGTGTTGGAAACCAGGGTTAAAAGTACACAAGTAGGTATCCCTGCTGGGGTGTGTGGGTACTTCTGGCCACAGTCTGCTTTGTGCTGTCGTCATTCTTGTTCACATTTCCGTGACAGAGAACGGTGGACACAAACAAACCAAAGCGGACTCTGTTTGCTATCAGACAACCAGAGGGGAAACATGAATAGGAACACAGGGATTTTCCCCCAGAGAAAAGCCCTAACATATGCATTATAACTTAATCACCAATGAGACACTCCAAAAAATGGTACAATGTAAATTAAAGAAACCAATTACAAAGCCATGCTGCACCAGCATGAAATGTTTCACAAAGAAACTGCCCACAATCAGTGTACAGGCGGCAACCACACGTGATGCAGCCGTTCTCTCAGAATGGACAGTGCTTAGCTATCTAGTGGTCACCAAGCACCTGGCTCTCACACAACGATGCCACCTGCGAGGCTTCAGAGATGGAGGCGGCCCGACAGAGCACGAGCTCACACCGTCTCCCTGCCCCGCTGGCAACTCTGCCAGAAGCCAGCGTCCAGGGAAGCGCAGCCATGCATGTGGGTGGCAAGGGTTCTGAACACGAGCGCAGACTCTCCACTCAGTGCTATGAATCAGAGTGCAGACGGACAGAGAGCAGGTGGGCATGGCTGTGCTACGGACGGGGGCGAGCACAGGCATGCAGCTTAAGGCGTGCTCCAAGGCCCACAACGTGAATGTTAGGGAGACCATCTGTGAACACAACGAAGGGAAACCCCATACAGATGTGGGCTTCTGCCGAGATTCCAGACAGGAAACTACCCAAACCACTGCAGCTGAACTAGTTATCAAACTGAATGCAGAAGGAAAGGGCAGAACTGCACATCCCAAACAGGACACCCATGCTCAGGCATTACTTCTTTTCCTCCTCTCTCGCTCATAATCTTCATCCTCATCAGAATCTGGATCGGGTCGCCTGGAAAACCCACTAGCTTCATGTCTGTCTTTACGCCTCCTGTGATAACAGAAGGAACAATTCAGAGATGTGAACCCAAGGATGTCACCTTGACTTTAGGGGGGCGTCGGGGATATGCAAACAACTGATTAAAGACTAAAGCAGCCAACGTGTGACAAGTGAGAAAAACCCAGAAGATAAACTGAACAAATTTAACAGGTATATGCATATAAATAGCAAGAAAAGAGTTTCCTTGATATTTTACCTCTTTCAACACTAAAGCGAATCAACACAGGTAAGAGTTAATGAAATAATTTCGATTCTCTAGAGCATACTTTCACTTCATGAAGTAAGTCAATAAATAATGAGAAATAGTATATTAATGTTTTATATAATCATTTAAAAATTAATACTCAGCATTTTTAAAAGAAGAAATGCAAATAAATCTGTTACCCATACTTTCGAAAAACATAAAAGATGTTATGAGTTCTTAAAAACTCTATCTGGCTCAAAAATAGTAAAAGGTGAGAAAAACATTTTAAGTATTTTAAGCAGTATGACTCTAGTAGAGTCAGAACATAGGGGACAAAAAAGCAAAACCTATTATTCCACATCAGTTTGTAAGCTATTTTTCTAAAAACTCACTCAAAATGCATGTTCTAAGTTTTCTGCGTGTGTACTTGAACTTGCTCTGGAGTTTGTTTCCATGATGGGATGTAACAACCACACACTCTTAACAACAGTCTGACTCCTGAGGACTGTTCAGACCAACCACAAAACCCACTCAGTCCACAGACAGCACTAAAGTTCTCGTAACATCTGAATGAACATTTCAAACATAACCCCATCCCACACTTGCACGAGGCCTTACTTCTCTCTCTCTTCTATTTCCTTCTGTCTTTCCAGCTCCCGCTGCCTCTGTCGCTCCTCTCTTTGGCGCTTCACTACTTTCTCATAATCGTTAGGAAACATGGGATCATATTCATCAGCTAAGGGGATCAAAACTTCTCCTGCAGAAAACCCGCTGGGAACAGGGTCCTGAGGAAGGGAAAATGCCAAAGTAAGTATCACCCTCTGTCTTGGAGTTTTATTCACAGAATTAAGGTCAAGGACCATGCAGGGCCCCGAGGACCACCTGTCCACTTCTGTTCACAGATGAGGGAGCAGATGCCCGAGGAGGCTAGGAGACTTGACCTGTTCAGGCGCCCAGCCCAGGAGCAGCAGAGCACGGGAGTTCACCTCTCAGTTCAGGATCAATTCCATAAACACCCTACAGCATTTTCTTTAAAAAAGCTGCCATCACCCAAAATTTTAAGCAATAAATTTGACTTTTCAGAGTAAATATAGAATACTTCTATTTTTATATATATATAAAAACTTAAAATACAAAACAAGTCATGAATAACATGTTCTTGCAGTCATTTAATATAATAATCTCAGATTTTGATTACATGGAGACATGACATATTAAGACTCTCAAAAAAAAGAGGAAAGAAAAGTAGAAAGCTGCCTCCTGGGCTCTGAATGCTCTGGAGTCCACAGCCTCCCAAGGCCGCTGCATCTCAGACCCTGAGTCTGAACAGGGCATGTAATTCCCTTCACAACATGGTTCATTTTTTAAAGTCCACTAAGTCAGGTTTTTGCATTTCTCTTTTGTACATTTACAAACTGCTCTTTGAGAGGAAAAAGAACAAAAGGCTAACAGTGCACTAGAAACCCAAGATAAAAAGGGGGCTTTGCCCTGGGCTGGTGGTCTTGATCTCCGTGGTTCTCGTAAGCCCTGACCCACTGCATGGTCTCAGGTTCCTACATCTTCGTACTTTCTTCTGTTTGTTTCTCTAGCATGACACCCCCTTATTGTCTGTAAAAATACGATGCCTTTCCTGGTCCCCACAGACACCCAAATGAGTGCAGGTCAAGGTCCCGAAGCTCCGACTCTGGAACTGTCGGGAGAAGCGTGCCCAGCACTGCCAAAGGCAGGACGGATGTTTGCAAAATGTATTTTACATATGAACACAAAGCAGGCATGACACAGAGAGCTTATGCTCAGTATCAACGGACCTAAATCTAACAACTCCTGGATTACACTGTGCACTGAATTACAATGTGGATGACATTTTCTCATCATATTGATAAAACAAACACTTCATGGTCTCCTTACAATTAAAAACAAAAAACCACTTTGATTTGTTGAATAAACAAAATTAGAAAAATAACTGTCATCACCTCCCAGGCCCTGTCACTGGAAATCTGACACAAATCTATTTACTGCAAGGCTCCCAAAGGGAAGGCATTCATTTGTATGCAAATAAAAGACATTTCTAAAACACAAAAGCACCTGAACAACATTTCCATTCAGTTATTATTAAGACAAGAGAAGCTAACAATCAGCAACTCAATTTATTTAACACTGCCATCACAAAGTTCCAACTCAGAGAACAAACTGTCAGCATGAAGGTTAATTCTCTGTCATTTAAAATCTGACAGCAAACAACTTTTACTGTGTGAACCCTGCTAAGTTCAACAATGAGCCATCCTGCTCTAAATGCCATAAAGAATAAAGGGCTTGCTTCATTTTAACAGATTGACAGTTAATACCCACTGCAGAGGGTGGAAAAACTCAAATGCTCACACGTTGCAGGTGATACAACTCTGCCAGGGACAACTTGGCAATAAATAAACCGTCCAGGAAAGGGAATGATCTCCTAAAGTCACCTCTGGAAATCTATCCTAAGAAAATTTTAAATGCACAGAAAGCTCTCTGAAAAGGTGCTCCCTAAAAGGGTTACTGGTCCTACAGTTAGGAAATGGGTGTGTAAATCACCATACACTTACCTGATGGGAATACTTTACAACTAAAAATTGGCTATGTAGCAAGAAGGAAAATGTTAACTGATTAAATTTGGGGGTGATATTATAGGTTCTGGAGTCAATATACAATAACAGAAGATGATTAACCAGTTCTTGATTAGATGCAGCAAGAAAAAATTAGGTGACGAATTTGTGGGAAAAAATGTTAAATGACTAAGAATCCTCAGAAAAGTTCCCTTGTGGGGAACCAAGTGGTTTTCCCTCTTGCCAGACTACCAGACTGCAGAAGGATCAGCTCCTCTGGCCAGGAAACCTCACCGAGAGCTTCAGCGCCTGCCACACAGGGGAGCGCAGTGGAGCCACTGGCTGAGCGTGGGGCCCTGTACTCTCTGACACAGGTGGACACCGCAGTACGTTAAGTGAGAAGCGCAAGGGGGGGACAGAAGATCCAGGAGGAAAACGATACCAAGTGTTTAAATTCTTAAGTCATTTGCTTTTCTTTTCGCCCACCTCCAATTTCTGATTAACTACTGAGCTTTAAACAGATTTAACTGTTTTAAAGTGGATAAAACCAGAGCAAAAATTAAACTGAACATGATCCTGACTAGAGTGCAAGGCCTACGGAGGAGGTATGCTCAGCGGCGTGTGTAAAGTGCAGCCTGGAAAGCAGGAGAGCCCACCCAGGGGGGTGTGTGCTGGGGGCGGGGGGTGTACCTTGAGGCCTGCAGCCACGTGCGGCGGAGTGTCCACGATCTGCCGCTCATCTGAAGAGCCGCCTCGCTTTAGGTCGATTACTGGAGCAAGGACTGTACTTTGTTTTGTCCTCTGGCTCTAAAATCATCAAAAACCAAGAAAAGTGTACTGAGGCTTCAAATCAAAATTCAGATTACTTGTAACAAAGCTTTTTTTTTTGGTCTCTGCAACAAACCTGTCAGATATGAGAGAAACAATCTTAAAACAATAGCCTTTTAATTCAATTATTACGATAACCATATACTAGTTCCTTTTCCTTACAACACAAATCTCGATTTTTATAAAAAGGTTTACAGAAAGATTGGCCGCTGTTAAATTTTCATATGAAATAATACATTGAAAAAACTCTATGCTTGGACATACTGAAGTTTGAAAACCAGCATCACTGCTGGAAATCGAAAGTACTCCTTTCCTCATCCTGATTCTCTCAAACAGTTCTATTTCCAGGAGATGTGAAATGACCTTCAGCTCCTATTTCTCTCCCTCTCTACCCCAGCCTCCCTACCCCTGCAACACATGAGCCCTACATATTTAACAAAGAGGTAGAGGAGTGGCTCTCATGCCTCGGCAGCCACCTGCCGGGACTCTTCCCTCACAGGTGGGCTCAGCTTCTCTCACCTTGGCCTGAGTGAGAGCTGCCTTCTTCACCTGGAGCTGAGACTGCAGGAGTTTGAAGTTTTTGGACCAGCCTTCTGTTTTTGAGTCACTGGTCTCCACTCCCAGGTCATCATACAGGGACATCTTCTCAGTTCAGTGCTGAAACGGAAAGTGGATAGGGGTTAAAGAATGCAAGAATGTAGTGAAGATTTCTAATTTTCCTATGTTAGAATATGCAGTGGCATGGAATTTCAGAGGTAGGAGGTATCTGATGAGATCACTTCGTCCAGGAACATTCAGTGATAGAAGCCAAGACACCTGGTATCACCAATCAGTGCCCTTTCTAATACCCATGTGCTATTTTCAAAATAAACCTCTAGCATGAATTTTCCTGTATATAAGATCATGTGATCAAGTAATTCAGGAGTGAAATCATTCTGCTCTACAAAATGAGGGAAGAGGGAAGTTCTAGAGTCAGGACATTCTTAACTACATATATTTATTTAAAAAAAAAATTCTACTTTGTGTCAGTTAACAAAAAGTAGAAGCCTTACAAAAACACCTATTACCAGGTGAGTTAGCACAATTAACCACCTTTTCAGGGCGGCAGGGGGGCAGGGTTGATGGCGGGGAAGCTACCCTTTTATAAATTATATGCCTACAAATAAGGGGGAAAACCCAGAAATGATCTCACAGATGTGACAGGAGAGTAGAAGGTTAGACTGCATTAATACCCAGGCTTCCTCGTATCCCACCTTGTGATCTTTAATGACTCTGAGCACGAAGCGAGAATCAACAATCTACATGTGAATGACTCGCTATCCCTGGCAGAACAGAGGGTGAGGACAGCGAAAATGACAACAATTAACACTTGTTGTTCAGTCCTCTCAGTCGTGTCCAACTCTTCGGGGCCGCATGGACTGCAGCACGCCAGGCTTCCCTGTCCTTCACCAGCTCCCGGAGCTTGCTCACACTCATGTTCATTGAGTCAGTGACGTCATCTAACCATCCTCCGTCGTCTCCTTCTGCCCTCAGTCTGTCCCAGCATCAGGATCTTTCCCAATGAGTGGGCTCCTTACATCAGGTGGCCAAAGGATCGCAGCTTTCAGTCCTTCCAACGAATACTCAGGGATGATTTCCTTTAGGATGGACTGGTTGGATCTCCGTGCAGTCCAAGGGACTCTCAAGAGTTGTCTCCAACACCACAGTTCAAAAGCATCAATTCTTCGGCACCTAGCCTTCCTTATGGTCCACCTCTCACATCCATACATGACTACTGGAAAAACCATAGTCTTGACTGTATGGATCTTGGCTGCAAAGTAACGTCTCTGCTTTTTAATACGCTCTCTAGGTTTGTCATAGTTTTTCTTTTAAGAAATAAGTCTTTTAATTTCATGGCTGCAGTCACCATCCACGGTGATTTTGGAGCCCAAGAAAATAAAGTCTGTCACTGTTTCCACTTTTTCCCGATCTATTTGCCATAAACTGATGGGACCAGACACTATGATCTTAGTTTTTTGAATGTGAGTTTTAAGCCAGTTTTTTCATTCTCCTCTTTCACCTTCATCAATAGGCTCTTTAGTTCCTCCTTGCTTTCTGACATTAGGATAACAGCCTATCACACTCGCCAGGGTGGTCAAAGGCAGTATCTGCTACAGAAGCCTAGGAGGAGGCTACCAGTAAAGCCAAGAGCAGTCCAGGAGCGGGTGGGGACTGCCAGAAATAAATCTGCTCCAGGTCAAACCGAGTCAGAAGTCCACACCTCTAGCTGCTAAGTCCTTACTGCCACATTTGAAAACCTCAACATTCTGAAACCCAAAAGATGGCTCATTTCTCAAAATAAGACAGCAATCTGTTTCTCACAGTTGGAAAGAGGTAAAAAAAAACTGACTGAAAACCCTAAACTACAAAGAAATGCTTAACACAGGAGTTGCTAACTTATGAATACATCGCAAAAGTCTGTCAGTTCCCAGGCTCAGACAGCATTTCGCCATTGAGACTGTGTCACACAAATCCTGTTTTGCCTGTCTTATGTCTCAGGAAGAGAAGGTGATACATACAGGAAGGGAAGTATCTAATTTTCCCCCAGAGTCACATCTGACCTGGGGCAAAACTGTGTCTGCTCACTTCTCCACCCTTCTGTGCATGGATCTTAAGACCCCGACACCCCAACACCTCGGCTGACCTGGTTCCACGGTGCGTGGGGCGGGGGTGAGGGGTTGGATGCCGCCTCCCTCCCTCAGGACAGCTGTCGGCTCCTGAGCTGAGGTCAGTCTTGGTCACCTATGGGTGCCTTTCCGAGTTCCTTCCCTACTTTATACCTGAACCCTGTGATGACCTGAGTGCTCAGTGCTGACTGCTAAATGAAAGGCCCCAAGGCAGTACAGAAGCAGGGTGAATAAAGCAGAGCCCAGGGTACTGGAGGCTGAGTGCTCCAAGTGACACACGAAACAACTGAGACATGCCTAACGGCTCTCCTCCTCAAGGCTTCTGGGACACTCGCTGGCTCAGCAGGGACAGAGAATTCCCTGCAGAGTGTATCCTGCAGAGTGTATGCACGCTGCCTTCAGCACCAGACAAAGCGGACTTGGCAACACCTTGTCACGGTATTAAGCTTGAGACAAGTGCAAGACAAGCGCAAGACACTGAGGCTAAACGTAGAAGAGTTCATGAATTCCATTTCTCATCTAAGCATGCCTGAAATCTGACCAGGTCTCCAAAGTTTTGCAGGGAATACCACTGGGGTCCACTTCAGAACCTACTATTTTAATCCACGGTCTTGTAAACTCCACAAAAACCTATATTCAGTGTGTGGAGGTCACTGCTCTACCCTCAGACTAAGATCAGTATCTGCCCCAGAGTCAAACAGAGAATCAGGCCAACTGCTCAGTTAACACACTAATTGCAACCCCCTCTCATCCAGGACTTCAGAAATTTCTGGCCACTGGTGACGGCCTAAGACCACAGAGCTGCAGAGGCTGTCATGCACTTTTCTTCCAGCCTACCTGGTATTCAAAACTAATCCTTCTTTTCCAGGTACACATCCTTAAAGTTTAGATTTAACCTGAACAACTCAGAACAACAGCAAAGAAAAAACAATGCTGAGTGTCCAGCTTGCAAAGGGCCCGTGACTAATGCCAGGTTTGAGCTGCGCGAGTCCACTTCCATGTGGCCTGTTTTCCATGGTAAATACTGCAGGACCACAGCATCGGGGTCGGTTGAATCCACAGATATGGAGGGCCAACGGTGAAGTTATAAGGATTGTCGGCTGCGGAGGGTCGGGGCCCCTGACCCCTGCCTTTTTCAAGGGTCAACTGTACTGTGGTTTCCAGAACACTGCTTCAGAAATGACCCTGCAATCTTTCATCTAACCTAGTCTAATTTTTTGAGACCTCATCATTCAGTTGATCACCAGACCAAAGCCTAGTAAACAAACTGTGGGTTCATCTGTTTTATCTTTCTTTATTCTTATAAAGACAAGAGAAGACTGACACATTTTGGCAAACAAATATAAACAACAACACTTTCTGGGAAATTATAAAGCTAAACTATCAAACTCTGTTTACAAACCAAACTCTACTTTGTGTGCGTGTGTGTTAGTCGCTCAGTTGTGTCTGACTCTGCGATCTCCTGACTGTAGCCTGCCAAGCTCCTCTGTCCGTGGGATTCTCCAGGCAAGAATACTGGAGTGGATAGCCATTTCCTTCTCCAGAGAAACTTCCCAACCCAGGGATCAAACCCTGGTCTCCTGCATCGCAGGCAGATTCTCTACGGTTTGAGCTACAGGGGAGTCCTTTTTCACTTTACTCCTCTCAATACTGCTCGGTAAGAAATTTGAAAGCATTATCAAGAAAGGGTATTTACAAATAATGCTGGTCTCTAGAGACTGGCTCAAGACAGTGGAGCAAAAGAACGTGCGCTCATCTCCTGCCAGAGCACCAAAATCACAATTAGCTGTTGAACAGCCATCAACAGGGAGATACCAGAACCCACCAGAAAAGATACCCTCCATTCAAGGACAAAGGAGAAGCTGCAGTGAAATGGTAGGAGGGGCACAATCATGACAAAATTACATCTTACACCCGCCAGGTGGGTGACCCACACTCTGGCAACCACCACCACCACCACCAGAGTTCTCACACTGCTCTGAAGCTTCTAGGCCCCTCATCAGGCTCCCCAGCCAGTGGGTCTGGCCTAGAGACTGGGAATCCCCTAGGAATCTGACTTTGAAGGCCAGCGGGATTTGATTACAGGACTCGCACAGGACTGGGGGGAAACAGACTCCACTCTTGGAGTGCAAACCAAACCTTGTGCTCACTAGAACCCAGGGGCAAGGAACACTGACCCCACAGGAGACTGATCCAGACCTACCATGAGTGTCTGCAGGTCCCTGCAGAGGTGGGGGTTGGCAGTGGCCCGCCAGGGACGGGGCACGGGTAGCAGCAGTACTGGGAGATGCATCTCGGCCCGCTGTAAGCCCTCTGGGAGGCGCCAAAGCCCTACTGTAGAGCCTGAGGGCTTCCCTGGTGGCCCAGAGGGTAAAGCGTGTGTCTGCAATGCAGGAGACCCGGGTTCGATCCCTGGGTTGGGACAATTCCCCTGGAGAAGGAAATGCCAACCCACTACAGTACGCTTGCCTGGAAAATCCTATGGACAGAGGAGCCTGGAGGGCTACAGTCCATGGAACCGCAAAAGAGTCGGCCATGACTGAGTGACTTCACTCACTCACTCATAGAGCCTGTAGACTCCAGGACTGGGTCACCTCAGGCCAAACAACTAACAGGAAGGCAGCACAGCCCCATCCATCGACAGACAACTGGAGCCAAGTTTTACTGAGCATGACCCCACCCACCTGAGCAAGACCCAGTATTCCCACAGCCAGTACCTCCCATCAGGAAGCTTGCATAGCCTCTTATCCTCATCCACCAGACAGCAGACAGAAAAAATAAGAACTACAATTCCAGAAGCCTCCAAAACTAATACTACAATCACAGAAAGCTAGCCAAGAGGAAAAGAAATAGGATTATGTCCCAGATGAAGGATCAAGATAAATCCCCTGAAAAACTAGAGGAAGGGAGATAGGGAACCTCCCAGAAAAAGAATTCAGAATAATGATACTGAAGATGACCCAGGATCTCAGAAAAAGAATGGAGGGGATACAAGAAATGTTTACTAAAGGCTGAGAAGAATTAAAGAACAAATAAATAGAGCTGAATAACACACTAGAAGGAATCCATAGGAGAATAACTGAGGCAGAATAATGGATAAATGACCTGGAAGACAGAACGGTGGAAATCACTGCTGCAGAACAGAATAGAGAAAAAAGAAGGAAAAGAAATGAAAGCAGCCTAAGAGACCTCTGAGAAAACATTAAAACAGCAATATTTGCCTTCTAGGGTTCCCAGAAGAAGAGAGAAAGGACCCGAGAAAATATCTGAAGAGATAATAGCTGAAAACTTCCCTAACATGGGAAAGGAAATAATCAACCAAGGTTAGGAAGCACAGACTCCCATGCAGGATACAAATAATGGTCTCAATGGAAATCAAATAACCAAAGGCCCACTAAACTGAAGGGAAAAGACCAACTTATTCACTTCTGCATTTCCAATTTCTGGCAGAGGAGGCATTCAATAAACATTTTTAAATATCAACAATTAAATAAATTCTTTTTTAGCCACATGAATCAGCAGTCAAACTACACAACGCCCACAGGCTCCACTAGGAAGTAAAGAGGAAACAAAAGCTTCTGAGTTGGGTGGTAATAGGCACACAACACCACATTTAAAAACAGTTCAAATGACAAATTTTATGTTATGTATATTTTACCACCATCAAAATTTTTTTAAAAACCAGGTAAAAGGGAGAGGAGCAGCAGCACTAGGCGAGGCAGTGTGTGCTAACAGGATGCTGGCCGTCCCCCTAGGGAAGGAGTGAACGCTGATGGAAACTTTCCCTATTTCAGGGCTACACGCTCACACAGTGCAGAGGCGCTCTACCTCCAGCAGAGTCCTTTCAGCCAAGAGCCCAACTCCTAAGACTTCATCACCCAGCTGGTGAGGCTCCATGCCACCATACTTCCTCCAGCTCCAGTCTACCGGAAGCTAGCTGTTGACAATGGCACCCGATTCACCTTGCTCTGCAAGCTTCAAAAGTCACTGTGCAGCAAAATCTTATGTTCATTTAAAGTTCCCCGTTTCTGTCCTCAGAACCTTCAAAAGCATACCTTAAATATCAGAAAGTGATGCCCCCTTACTAGCATCTGCTAGCTTTCTGTACCTCGGAGCTTACACATCAGATCTCATCACAGTAAAGGCAGAAGAGCTTTCTTCACTTTTCTCTCCACAGACCTTCAAATTCATAGAACTGGATGGACCACAGCAACAACACGCTCTACCCACCTGCACTTGTAAGACTTGCTTTAAGTAACTACTATAATGCAACAAGCACCAGTGAGACAAGAGACCACCCTCCACCCATATGGTCCCCATCCCATCCCATCCACCCAAGTGATCTCCTTGGCCCAGCAGCAGCCTGAACCCCATGCTAACTCCTTCCTTTCCTCCTTTTACATCACCTTACCGACACAGCTTGCTGCATCCATTCCTTAAAAGGCGCATGTATCTTCACTGTGGCTGCCTTGAGTACTTGTAACTATGTCACAGTTGATTCATGCATCCTCTCTACGGCAAACGCTGAAAATAACAAGCGCACTAACAAGACTCTGTTAGGACCTGAACTTCACCTGCTTAATGCTCAGATGTCTTTCAGATGATACAACACATTTATTTCATGAAGTCTGGTGGCAGGTAATAAAAACGGAGCACTTTCTAACATCTGAATATATCTTAGGAAGCCAGGACCAAATGGAAATACAAACAGTTGATTTTCATAACCTCTTTAAAATACCGCCTCACTATTGACTTCGTTTTCATAGTAACATCAGCCTTTGATCAACACATCTTCCAGGTATGCTTTTTCTTTTACTTAAAAAGAAACACGGTAAACACAGCTCTTCTGGAAGAATGATGACTTTTCAAGATTCTACCCAAGCTAGAGAAGTATTTTTTTTAAAACACGTGCAACTAGCAAAAAAGAACAAGGAAGACGTCTTCTCAGCAGCACCCCATGTGCTCATCTTTTAAGTATATCTCTGAAGCCTTTGCTGACAACAAACCTCACATAAAACCAGCTACCCCCTGAACACACGTCTTGTTAGGCTCCACTGGGTGACATGTCTGTCTCTTACTATATCATAAACCCCTCACAGGCGTTAAGGGATGTTTCTGTCTTCATCTTTATATCTCCAACTGAGCACCTTGCGTGGGACATTGTTAAGCACTTTTTAAATATTTTCTAAATATATCAGTGAGTGGTCAGTCAGCACACAGCACATTTCTTAGTATATACCATTTGCTTTATTTCTTCTAAAAATAAATCACCCACAGTTTAAGTTACTAATGTAATATCCCATATCGCCTAAATATCCTCACTATAGTCAAAATGCCTGTGGCCCTTAACTCACAGAACTGTGGAAACTGAACTGCATCCTTTAAAAACTCCACCTGTTGAGGGGAGACACAGTCCGCACCTACCTGAGAATGTCCAGAATTTTGCCCTCCCCTAGAATATCCTATTTCCCACCCACTTGCCTGCCTCCCCGGTGGCTCAGAGGTTAAAGCGTCTGCCCCCAATGCGGGAGACCCGGGTTCGACCCCTGGGTTGGAAAGATCCCCTGGAGAAGGAAATGGTAACCCACTCCAGTATTCTTGCCTGGAGAATCCCATGGACGGAGAAGCCTGGCAGGCTACAGTCCACGGGGTCGCAAAGAGTCGGACACGACTGAGCGACTTCACCATACACTATTCTGCCTGCCCTTAGGAATAAGCACCTCCCAGGGCCCTCCTCCATTGATTTCTCAGAGAACCGTCTTGATCTGACCTGACTACCCACGTTCACACTATCTACCTTTCCTGCAGTTTCCAGAATGCACTACGGTGCTTCCCTTCCGCTACCTTTACCCTTATTTCCTCTGCAAGGAAGCTTTCCCCCATCCTGCACATTTAACAAAACACCCCCAAGGCTCAGTTACACGCCTCACTCCTTAGGAAGCCTTTCCAGACCGACCGAGGCGTGGCTTTTTACACTTGTTTCTCTGGAAACTAAACTCACGGGAGCGTAGAGACAGAATCTTACTGATCTAACTATTTGCTGTTCCTAAACATGACCTGGGCAAAAGGAAACGCTCAAGCAAAACAAAAAACAAAAAACGCTTTGTGACTGGATATCGAAGCTAAAACACCGCTTTAAGAAAAGACAGGGTCCGAGGCAGTGCCAGAGCCTCGTCCAGGTAAAACCCTCGTCTCTGAGGGATGGCCACACCTGATTCGAAGCCAGGGGCGGAAACGGATTCCTTCCTCGGCGGCCCCGGCTACTGGGTTCAAGGGACCAACAGCTGTTCCCGGACAGACCGACAGCGAGAGGGAGGGGACAGGAGAGGGAAAGGCGCCCTCGGGTCCAGGAGACACAAGGCCAGAGCAAATAGACGAGGAAGAAAAAGGGGAGAGCAGGGGTGCGAGGGCCCGGCAAGCCGAGGCACATAAAGGACGTGGGGAGCAGGGAGAGAGAGAAGACGGGAGGCTTGCCAGCGGCCAGGGCAGCCAGCGGCGCGGGGCCGGTCAGGACCCCCGCCCCGCGCCCCTCGCGGTGCGGCCTAAAGCCGCGGCCTCGCCTGTCGCGACGCCCGCCCGAGGAGGCGCGCCGGCCCCGGCCCACGCCCGCCCACCGGCCCCAGAGACCACTTACCCGGCCCGCCCGGCAGACGATCCCGGGCCGCGGCGGCGCACCGAGGCCGACGCGCCGCCGACACCGCGGGCTGGGGGCTCGGCGTCAGCCCCCGACCGCAGCACCGCTCCGGCGCCAACCCCTACGCAGACTTCGCGGGACGCGCGGCGGCGCGGGGTCACGGCGCGTACGGCCGGAAGAGAGGCACCCGGCGCCTGCGTTGAGGGCGCCCCTGCTGCCGTGCGCCCCCTGCCGTCCGGAGGACCACGCCCGCAGAGCCGAGAGATTTCCTCTGCAGCCAAGAGGGGTCGCAATGGCAAAAGTTGTGACGCTACAGACCCGGGAGCCTGGCATTGACCTCAGGCGGAGAGGAGGGCTACAAAGTTGGGCTTCATGAGGAACACATGTACACCTGTGGCGGATTCATGTCAATGTATGGCAAAACCAATACAATATTGTAAAGTAATTAGCCTCCAATTAAAATAAATAAATTTATATTAAAAAAACTGTTCATCATCAGTGTGCACAAAGCTAAAGATAAATCATAGTAGGAGAGATGAATGGCCAAAGGGCTGTAAAAGACAAGACCAGGGGTGCTGAATTAACTGTGTGAGGTGAAAGTTGCTCAGTCGTGTCTGACCCTTTGAGACCTCATGGACTGTATAGTCCATGGAATTCTCCAGGCCAGAATACTGGAGTGGGTAGCCTTTCCCTTCTCCAGGGGATCTTCCCAACCCAGGGACCAAACCTGGGTCTCCTGCATTGTAGGCAGATTCTTTACCAGCTGAGCCACAAGGGAAGCCCAAGAATACTGGAGTGGGTAGCCTTTCTCTTCTCCAGGGTATCTTTCCAACCCAGGGATCAAACCCAGGTCCCTCACATTGCAGGCGGATTCTTTACCAGCTGAGTCACAAGGGAAGGGATAAGAAAATCATGGGTATGAAGTTAGAGTTACAGGATACATGTTATATACGTATACATACATGTATACATACACGGTACATGTTATAAAGCCTCATGATTTCAAAACGATAGGACAAAATTTGGGACGAAAGAGAAAATAGGATTCTGTGTCAATGCGATTTTCTCGTCTATATTTGAAATCATATACAAACCCTAGGTCCCTGTCCTTTGAAGTAAAATGATTTTGCTTAATCTCCCGGGCCTCCCCAAGTCTCAAAAGGCTGACTCAAGAGTTAATGACTGGGAAATGTGAAGATATAAAATAGCTATTGAGCCAGGAAACTGGTAACAATTTATACTATAAACCCACCACAGAGCAGAATCACTCACTTCCCAGGGCCCTGAACGATAAAGGTCTGACACACGTCCCTAGGTTGTTTTTACAGGAAGCAGCCTCTGCCAGATGAGAACTGCTGACTGCAAGCATGTAGACACTAAACTGGCTGAAACCAGAAGGTTGAAGAGGCTTGAAACTTCACCTTGATGCCAACCAGTCTGAGAACTGTTCAGGAGATGATCAGGCCGCCTGCAGCCCCTTCCCTAACCCTGCCTTTAAAACCTCTTCCTCAAAGCTATCAGATTCAGGTCCTCTGAGTATGAGCTGCCACTTCTCCTTGCTAGATGCCTGCAATAAATGCTGGACTTCTCTTTGTCACAACCCCATGTCAATAGATTGGTTTTACTGCTTGTGGGCAAGTGGACCCAACTTTGGTTCAATAACATATTTTGGGGTAAAAACATTCTAGTTTGATAAATCAAATAGTCGACATTTAAATATGCACCTTAGTACAAAGGGACATATGAAGAAAGAATATAATTAAAAACTGGTGGTTAAGAAAAGAGAGGAGAAGGGACAAAAGAAGGAAATAGTGTAGGGAGTCGGTAGTCAACCTAAAGAAATAGGTGGTTAAGGATATCAGATGGCATTCTGATTATCATTAATCAGAACTAAAATACAAACCTTTCAAATTCTCAAGACACATGCACACAACAGCAGCAAGTCACATAAAATCACTCAGTGAAATATTTGAAAAAAATAAAAAACAGAAACCATAACAAAACAATAAGTCAGAACTAAGACCACACATCTATGTGAATCAACATAAACTAAAAAAGAAAAATGGAAGAAAGCACAAAAATACAAAGCATGGGCTAAGGGGAATAAACTCCAGATACAAAGGAAAGTAAAATTAGCTTAAGAGATGACTTTGTTCAGGTTTATAATATTTATTTATTATTTAATTTATATATATCAGAGCTGTATATTATCACCCTACTTATTTAATCATATGCAGAGCACATCATGTGAAATGCAAGGCTGGATGAATCACAATCTGGTATCAAGATTGCTGGGAGTAATATCAACAACCTCAGATACTCAGACGATATCACTTTACTGGCAGAAAGTGAAAAGGAACTAAAGGAACTCTTGATGAAGGGGAAAGAGGAGAGTGAAAAAGCTGGCTTAAGACTCAATATTCAGAAAACAGTAGGACCAGATGATGGCATCCAGTCCTGCCACTTCATGGCAAATAGCTGGGGAAATGTGGAAACAGTGTCAGATTTCATTTGGGGGGGTGCTCCAAAATCAATGTGGACAGTGACTGCAGCCACAAAATTAAAAGACGCTTGTTCCTTGAAAGAAAAGCAATGACAAACCTAGGCAGAATATTTAAAAAGCAGAGATCACTACTGACAAAGGTCTGTATAGTCAAAGCTATGGTTTTTCCAATAGTCATGTATGGATGTGACAGCTGGTCCATAAAGCAAAGTTAGCGTGTAGAATTGATGCTTTCAAACTGTGGTGCTGGAGAAGACTCTTGAGAGTCCCTTGGATGGCAAAGGGATCAAACCAGTCAATCCTAAAGGAAATTAACCCTGAATATTCATTGGAAAAACTGATGCTGAAGCTGAAGCTCCAATACTTTGGCCATTTGATGCCAAGAACTGAGTCATTGGAAAAGACCCTGATGCTGGGAAAGATTGAGGGCAAGAGAAGAAGGGGGTGACAGAGGATGAGATGGTTGTGTGGCATCACTGACTCAGTAGACATGAGTTTGAGCAAACTCAGGGAGTAGTGAAGGATAGCAAAGTCTGGCGTGCTGCAGTTCATGGGGTTGCAAAGAGTTGGACATGACTTAGTGACTAAACAACACCACCAACAAAATCTGGATTAAATAATTTTTAGGACAATATAGTTTCTCAAAATGGACTTTAGATGAGTTATAAAATTTAAACAAATGAACTATCACAGGATAAACAGGAGGAAAGAGCAAAGAGCTGCTCTCCAAAACACCAGGTACAGATGCTTCCACAGAGAAATTTTATCAGATTTCTGCTGTTTGTTGCTGTTCAGGGCTAGGCCGTATCCAAACTCTTTCGTGACCCCATGGACTATCGCCTGCCAGGCTCCTCTGTAGCCTGTCCGTGGAATTTTCCTAGCAAGAATACTGGAGTAGGTTGCCACTTCCTTCTCCAGGGGAGCTTCCCGACCCAGGGATTGAACCAAGTCTCCTGCATTGCTAGTGGGTTCTTTACTGCTGAGCTACCAGGGGAATCCTGCAATGAGACCTCCAGGGCCAATGAACTCTGTTCTGCAGTTTCAGAGGGTATAAAAAGAAGGAAAGCTTCAAATTTCTCATACAGAGCTAGTATAGCAGTTGTACCCAACAAATACAGCCCAAAGAAAACTGTCAGCCATCCTCATGTATGACCCTCAATGCAAAAATCCTAAATAAAATATTAGTGCAGCATTAGGACAGAAATCGTCAGTCCCAAGGCTTGGGGATCAGCTCTGGGTGAGATGTAAAGCATTCTGACAGTAAAATAATGTGTCAGGGCTAGAGTGCTCTGCTGTAGTTTTGGAGGAATCAGTCCTGACTTAAAAGCATTTATTTCTAAGGTTGCTTGGAGAACTAGGTTTGTAGGGTTCAGTTCCATTTTATTTATTTTTCAAAATATTTTTTATTTGATCTTTTTTTTTTAGTTCTTCATCTTTTTTTTTTATGTGCAGTCTTTGAAGTCTTTACTAAATTTGTTACGAAATTGCTTTATGTTTTGTTTTTTTGGCCCTGAGGCATGTAGTATCTTAGCTCCTTGACCAGGGATTGAACCCATACTCCCTGCATTGGAAGTCTTAATTACTGGACCACCAGGGTAGTCCTGGGGTCAGCTCCATTTTAGAAGTGAGGGTTTCCAAAGCTGGGGAGTCATTCCTGGAGGAAACCCTGATGCAGGTTCAAGTGCAATCAGGCTTAGGGTCAGGGTCATAAATAGATCTGATTCGAAGCTCTGGACTCAGCTGTGGACTCTGGGGGCTCCTTAAAGGGTCCTGCTGCTCTTAGGAGCCTGTAGTGGACCATGCAGCATTGCAGCCTGGGTGGAAGGAGAAGCGGGTAGGGAAAAAGGATTAGACACATTGAAGAAGTTGCTAGAGGTGACACAATTGGGAAGAGATAGGTCGTGCACCAAGGATGGGTACAACCCAGGGAGCATGCCTGCCACAGGGAGCCAGCCGAGGGCAGGAAGTGGTGTAGTGACTAGGGAGTGCTGAGGCTCAATCCTCAGGGGTAGAACTTTGTTTTAGACATGCAGGTGATGGCTCAACTAGCAGGAGATCAGAATCCCAGTGGAGAGAGAGACAGCCTCAAGGTAAATCCCTGGCTGCCTCTCCACGCAGGAAGTGGCAGGAAGTGAGTAGATGGCACTCCTGCACGTGGTCCAAAGACCACCATAGAGATGATACAGATGGGAGCAAATATGTTTGTCCGGATTCTGGCTGTCTCTCAGGAAGAGAACCCGAGCCAGACACATGATGGCCTGCACATCTGGCCGTGCAGCCTACGAGCCAGCTGCCGTCTTTGCTTTCTTGTTTCCAGTCTGTTACTTATTTGAACGCAGCTGCAGGACCATGCAGGGGCCAGCTGGATAAGCAAGCATGGCCTGATGTCTCCGTCTGTCCTCAGGCATCTACAGTGGTGAGGGAGCTCTCTGGGGTCTCTCCAGTGAGGTCACTAATCCCATTTATTGGGGCTCCACCCTCATGTCCTCTGCAAAGCTCCACCTCCTGACGCCATCACACTGGGAATCGGGATTCAACCTGTGAATGTTGGGAAGGACACAAACATTCAGTCTATAGCACCTGATATTTTGCAGAATATGTTAGAAGGAGCCAATCCTGTGGAAATCAAGCTCAAAGGGAAACAGGGAATGGGAGTAACGTTCAGCTTAGGGCATAAGGAAGTGCACCTTGCCACCCCACATCCTACAAGGTGGGCAGGAGACAGACTATTCTCTTAGTCCCTCTGGTGAAGAAATGCTGCCAGTCTGTTTTTGTTGTTTTGCTTATCTATTTTCTTGGCTGTGCTGGGTCTTAGTTGTGGCATATGGGATCTAGTTGCCTGACCAGGGATGGAACCCAGGGCCCGCTCCATGAGGAGCAAGGAGTCTTAGCCGCTGAACCACCAGGGAAGTCCCGACCCTGCCAGTCTTTTGACGAGAGCACTAAATGTATGATTCAGAGGCGCAGCCCATCTCGGAGAGCTTACCATTTACTCTTGCTCTTGGCGTCTGACTCACATTGCTGCTGCTGCTGCTGCTAAGTCGCTTCAGTCGTGTCCGACTCTATGTGACCCCATAGATGGCAGCCCACCAGGCTCCCCCGTCCCTGGGATTCTCCAGGCAAGAACACTGGAGTGGTTGCCATTTCCTTCTCCAATGAATGAAAGTGAAAAGTGAAAGTGAAGTCGCTCTGTCTTATCTGACTCTTAGCAACCTCACCTTAAATCTCATGTGATATGGTGGAGACCTACGTTCATCCGAAAATTCCCCAGAGAAACTGATGGAAAAGCACTAAGGCCGTCTTAGTCAGCCCAGGCTGCCGTAACAAATAGCACAGACTGTGAGGCTTAACCAGATCTCCTCCGAGCCCGGACCTCGGGGAGGGCGCCCTCCTGGGCTGTCTGCGCCACCCTCTCGCTGTGCGCTCCCGTCTCCATCTTCACATCACGGGGACTGCTTCCTCCAGCCTTCATCTAAGCCTAATCACCTCCCAAAGACCTCGCCTCCCAGCACCATCACACGGGGTGGGGTCGGGGGGGGGGGGTGAATTTTGGGGTGACGCAGACATGCTGACCGCCAGGGAGAGAAAAGATCCACACTTCTCGGGGGCCCCGGACGCCTCGTTTCCAGGGGGCTGAAGGGGGAGGAGGGAGCCCTGGCTCCCTGCACAGCTCTCTCCCGGTCCTGAAGTCTGTGGGCCCAGAATATGGGCTCTGAGAAGCTTCCAGAAGGCGGACAGTGCCCAGAGGAGCAAGATCTCAGCCTTTTCTCTTCCTCTGGAAACCCTGAGGGCTGGAGAGACGTCCCTACTGGAGTCTGGGGAACCGCTCCGCGCGAAGCAGTACCAAGTGCTGCCTCGAGCCTTTCAAGGGAAGGTGCGCTAACGGCCTGCTTTTGCTCTTTCTGGGTCAAAGTTTCCAGACTGGGGTCCTCGGGCCCTGTCGCCTCACGCAGAGGCTGGGCGGGGGAGGAAGAACATTTATTTGGGTCGCACTGAACAATTCTACACAGCTGCAGTGTCGTCCTCACTTAACCAATGACGTCTCCTGAGCGGAAGTGACTTTCTCACAGGGCACAGCCGGCGCTGAACACACATCTAGGTTGCCAAGGCAGCTTCACCTCCCCAGATGCCAGATAGGAAGGCGGCTGGGGCCAAGAATTCAGGCTGATTTAGTGCAAAAGGATTGAGGAGTCATTCTTGCAACAAAACGTGTCCCTTGAGCATCTGAGACATGAGGTGAACTTGCTGAGCACCTCTTGTCCACCAAGCTCTGGAGGAGAAAGAGCCCAGAGGCAAGACAGAAGGTGTCCAGCCCCGTGTCCCCACCTCCCTGATGGAGTTACAGGTGGGGGTGCAAAGACCTCCCTTCTGAGGCCAGAGCCTTCAGTGGGGCAGAGCGGGCACTTCTAGGTGGAATCTTCTGTCCCTTGGGGTCTCCTTCACAGACTGGACGTGTCCAGTGTGCAAGCTGTTTACCACCAGCTCCGCCTCCTTTTCCAGTTGGATTCTTTGTGTTCACAAATCGTTGTCACACACTTATAGACAGCTTTTTGGTGAGAGTTGAACCATAAAGAAGGCTGAGCACCAAAGAATTGATACTTTCGAACTGTGGTGTTGGAGAAGACTTTTGAGAGTCCTGGGAACCTCAAGAAGATCAAACCAGCCCATCCTAAAGGAAATCAACCTTGAATATTCATTGGAAGGACTGATGCTGAAGCTGAAGCTCCAATACTTTGGCCACTTGATGAGAAGAGCTGACTCACTGAAGAAGACCCTGATGCTGAGAAAGATTGAAGGCAGGAGGAGAATCGGGCCACAAAGAATGAGAGGGTTGGATGGCATCACCAACTCAATGGACATGAATTTGAGCAAGCTCCAGGAGATGGTGAAAGATAGGGAAGCCTGGCGTGCTGCAGTCCACGGGATCACAGAGTCAGACACAGCAAAACAACTGAACAACAACAGTTTGGGTTACAGACCATAGATACAGTTCTCTTTCTGGAATTTTCTAGCTTAATTCTCAGGAGGAAATCTTTTTTTTTCCCTCTCGTCTCTGAGCACATTAGAAACATCCTTCTTACATTCACTTCTTGTCCATTGTATCCAGTATTCCTTTTCTTTTACAAACTGAGGATCTAAGGCTTAATTAGATGGAAGGATAGAACTCGGGCTTTCTGATGAGTGGGCAGGATGACCAAATTGTGGAGACTGGGACGAGACACGAGGGGCCTGGGAGAGGGCCAGTCCAGCAAGGATGAAAAACCTACCTAGTGACACCAGCAAAACAAGCCGTGGGTTTTCTCTCCAGCAGCGCTCAGCAGCCTGGAGGGAGAAGGGCAGAAAGTGGGTGGTAGAATTAATCACAAGCTAGACATTAGCAGAGCAGATGTCCTAGAAAGAGAGGAGGCTTGGGAGGAGCTTGGACTGGCAGGAGAAAGGCTGGCATGAAATGCCTTGGCTTTCGGAAGACAGAGCAGGAAGGGAGCAGAGGAGAGAAATAAAAGGATGCTGAATACAGAAGAAATAACTTATTAAGATGATGGTTAGATCAAAATTATAATCTGACCAAAAATTAATTCCCAGGGACTCTGTGTGTAGAGATATTTCTGATATTCCACAGAGGATGATTTTTGTTTAATGTATCGCTAAACAATTTGTTCACTTTTCAGAAACTTTTTTTGACTTTTTTCCCCTTCATTTCTTTCCTAAGTCATTCTATACAGTTATTCCCGTAATGTTGATAACAGCAAACACTTAGAAACAAATTCAGAAGTCCAATAATAAGGATTTAGTGAAATTCAATGATGTTCGGTGGCAATTTATATTGAAGGATCCCAGTCTTGGTTTAAAAATATGGAAATATATACACAGACAGTATTTAATGGATAGTTACCAAAAAAAAACCAAACCCAGATATTTACCAATTAGATTTTATCAAGATAAGTAGGATTATAGCCATTTATATATATCTTTTTTGCTTGTTTGTATTTTTTCTCAGTAAAAAACATTGTTAAAGAATGTACAATTTTCTAAATTAAAAAAAAAGTTTTAATTCATTTGCTACTAATTGGTGTCTGTCCTGCTTTTATGACAAGGTTTTCTATAACTTTTTAGTTGCTTTGACTGGTTGAAAACTAGTCTTTCCAATAAGAAACGGACCTTTTTAAAAATGATTTTTGTGCATGTTTTATGACTTGCCTGTGGATATTTTTTAGAAGCCGAGTTCACACGTTTAGTTGCTCAGTCGTGTCTGACTTGTTGCAACCCTATGGACGGGAGCCCACCAGGCTCCTCTTGTCATGGGATTTCCCAGGCAAGAATACTGGAGTGGGAGGCCATTTCCTTCTCCAGAGGATCTTCCTGTCCCAGGGATTGAACCTGTATCTCTTTACCAGCTGAGCCACAAGGGAAGTCCTAGGTCACGTATGCACACACCTAAATAGGCCAGTGAGTTTTAAGATGTCTTTATCATTTGCCAGCACTAAGGTCCCTGCTCTCTGAGCAGGGAGACCAACATCCTGATCTGTAGGCAATAATTCGCGGGGGTCTGTTATCTTTTCCATCAAGTCGTTGGGTGCCTCCCCGGAGAGCGTGGGCAGGAGCGAGCCTGGCTCCAGAACTTTGATCTTAAGTACAGCTTTGAGTGGCAACCTTCATGTGGTCCTCAACTTGTGATCGGGCCATCAAAGCCAGATCAGTGGCTTACGTGGCAGGATCGGGAAATGAGTTTATCTGTGATCAGAGGGTTTCGAGGGATTAGTAACCCTTTCAAGTTACACTCTGTGCCTCTCTGGAGCAAAAGCATTGCAGAGAGGCAGAACGACAGCTCACCTCCAAGGTAAGGTGCTCCTAGAACAGCAGAGGAGGATTAGTGCCCACTGTGTGCTGGGAATTTTAATGTGCATCAGTCTCATTTATCCCTAAACTCCCAATGAGACAGGCGTTATTATGAACAGGAACTGAGACTCAGAGAGATCAAATAATTTGCTAAACACAGTAGGTGGCTGAACCACGATGAGAACCCAGATCTGTCTGAGGTTAATGTGTTACTATAACAAAATACCAGAGACTGGGTGGGTCGTAAACAACAGAACCATGCTTCTCACTGTTCTAGAAGTTGGTAAGTCCAAGATTTAGCTGTTGGCTGATTCAGGATCACTGAGGACCCTCCTCCTGGTTCGTGGACAGCCATAGTCTCACTGTGTCCTCACGTGGAGGAAGGGGCAAGGATGCTCTCCAGGGTGTCTTGTAAGGGCATTAATCCCATTCATGGGGGCTCCATCTTCATGACCTCCTCATCTTCCCAAAGCCCCACCTCCTGACACCATCAGCTTTGGGGTTCTCACATACGAATTGAGGTTGGGGGCACAAACATTTAAACCATAGCAGATGGCTGTCTCTGGGTTCCATTACTGTTTTACACAAAGGAAATAAAAAGCTGTGGGCATTTAAAGAGCAACTGAAAGCCAAAGGAATTCCAGAAGCTTATACAGGGTCTCTCCGGAGAAGGCAATGGCACCCTACTCCAGTACTCTTGCCTGGAGAATCCCAGGGACGGGGGAGCCTGGTGGGCTGCCGTCTAAGGGGTTGCACAGAGTCGGACACGACTGAAGCGACTTAGCAGCAGCAACAGCATACAGGGTCTCTCATCTCCTGAGCAGGCAGGAGGGTGGAAGACACTGTGAAAATCATGTCCAGCCAGCATCCTCTTTATTTCAAGAAGATGCAAAGACCTCTTCTGCACAAGAGAGAACCCCTCCCTACTGCCTCTTCCAGCCACTAGATTCTAGCTAGTATTGAGGATCCACAGAACCCAGACAGGGCTTTTGCTCCTGAGGGACTCATATAAAAATGTCCTTTGTAATAAAAATTTCAAGAAAATCTCTCATTCTTTCTTTCTTTTTTTGCCATGAAGCTGTTGAGGTTTTTATTTAGGTTTACTACAGATATAATTCACAGGCTAGTCACAATCTTCCTTTGGACTAAATGTAACAATTATTCAAGTTTGCCTTTGGCTTTATGAAGTGAAAACTCACCAGTGTCTCTCATTTCTTGATTCAATGACAAATTCAGTGATGGATTGTTGATTTATTCAGTGGTCTATTTATGATCCTACTTGATGGCAGGTTGCATTTCAAACTCTTTTTTTTTTTTTTTGTCCTAGTTGTGAAATTCCAAATAATGATTCCCCACAACCCACTCTCATATTCCAAAACACACATTCTTAAACCAGAGGGTTGTTTCTTAACAGGGAGTATGGAAATCAAAATGAAAGTGTTTAGGTAGACATATATGGCTAGAAAATGATGAAATGACCTTGGGGAAAATGAAAAAAAAATTTTTCTGTTTCCCTCTTCCTATATTCTACCATATTTCAAGATAAGATGACAGCTGTAACTAAACAGTGCCAACTGTATCTCCTCCATCAAGTGGAAAGACCACAAGCATTGAAGAGGATGTCTTTATCAAAATATCTGTAATTGTGACCTTCAAAGAAACAGAACGAGAAATGCTAGTGAACTGTTTTTTTCACAAGTAGCCTTCCTTCATTTCCTTTAAAGCTGAGACCTCCTCCTTTAGCAAAAACAGTTTTTCTCTGCTACAAGAAAGGTGAAAAACATAATTATTTCCATCTGTTCATTTTCCTCTTGTTTGATAGTTGGTTTTCCCTGCTCTAGGAAGAGACATTTTGTTTGTCTGGACCTGAACATCATTGAAGAAAAGAAGGCAGTTTAAAAACACTTTCCTGAAATCTGATATGGGTCATCAGCTCATCCAAGGCCGTAAAGTGACTTGCCTGCAAGCCTCTATGCTTTCTTGAGTAAGAGAAGGGGATGGAATTGAACAGTCATCATGGGATTGTATCATTATAGGGCTGACAGAGGCTTAACCTTATTCAATGTGTAAATCTTCTCTATTATACCCACAGTGCTGGGATTTCAAGGTGCTAATTAACTTCATCTCTCTCCCCTCTGAGTTCTGAACCTGTTGAGAAAGAAAACAGGGAGTGTGATATTGTGGTTTTTGATAAGAAATATATATATTTGGTATTTGTTTCCCATTTCTGGCAAGGAGCTCCTTAAACCCTTGGAATTTCCTGAGTTTTAAGGATGATAAAAGTGTCTTCTGTTATATTCAGTTCAGTTCAGTTCAGTTCAGTTCAGTTGCTCAGTCGTGTCCGACTCTTTGCAACCCCATGAATCGCAGCACGCCAGGCCTCCCTGTCCATCACCATCTCCCGGAGTTCACTCAGACTCAATGTCCATCAAGTCAGTGATGCCATCCAGCCATCTCATCCTCTGTCGTCCCCTTCTCCTCCTGCCCCCAATCCCTCCCAGCATCAGAGTCTTTTCCAATGAGTCAATTCTTCGCATGAGGTGTCCAAAGTACTGGAGCTTCAGCTTTTGCATCATTCCTTTCAAAGAAATCCCAGGGCTGATCTCCTTCAGAATGGACTGGTTGGATCACCTTGCAGTCCAAGGGACTCTCAAGAGTCTTCTCCAACACCACAGTTCAAATGCATCAATTCTTCAGCACTCAGCCTTCTTCACAGTCCAACTCTCACATCCATACATGACCACAGGAAAAACCATAGCCTTGATTAGACGGACGTTAGTCAGCAAAGTAATGTCTCTGCTTTTGAATATACTGTCTAGGTTGGTCATAACTTTTCTTCCAAGGAGTAATTAATGAGATGAATTTTAGAAAGCGTCCAAGGATGGAGATTGGTGACCAGAGGAACCAACAATGTGACTCGAGGGCTGGAACTTTCAGTTCTGCTCTCACTGACCTCCAGGGAGGGGAGAGGGCTGAAGATGGAGTCCAGTCTCCACTGGCCAATCAACTGTACCTAGGTAGTGAAGCCTCCCAGGAGAATTGACTATCTATATCTACAAAAATGCTATTAGCAGCTTTGTTCATTGGCAATATTCAAGTGATTGGCAGTTGCGTAGTCAACACTCCAACATATACCAACAAACTTGAGTATGTCAACAAAAACGTTGTACAAGAAGGTCCCCAGGGAAAAGACAGCCTTCAGAATGGGAGAAAATAACAGCAAACAAAGCAACTGACAGAGAATTAATGCCCAAAATATACAAGCAGCTCATGCAGCTCAATACCAAAAAATAAACAACCCAATCAAAAAATGGGCTAAAGAACTAAACAGACATTTCTCCAAAGAAGACATACAGATGGCTAACAAACACATGAAAAGATGCTCAACATCACTCATTCTCAGAGAAATGCAAATCAAAACCACATCACGTACCATCTCATGACCTCTCATGTCAGAATGGCTACTATCAAAAAGTCTACAAACAATAAATGCTGGAGAGGGTGTGGAGAAAAGGGAATCTTCTTACACTGTTGGTGGGAAAGCAAACTAGTACAGCCACTATGGAGAACAGTGTGGTGATTCCTTAAAAAACTGGAAATAGAACTGCTGGGCATACACACCGAGGAAACCAGAATTGAAAGAGACACATGTACCCCAATATTCATTGCATCACTGTTTATAATAGCCAGGACATGGAAGCAATCTAGATGTCCATTGGCAGATGAATGGATAAGAAAGCTGTGGTGCATATACACCATGGAATATTACTCAGCTATTTTAAAAAAACACATTTGAATCAGTTCTAATGAGGTGGATGAAACTGGAGCCTATTATAGAGAATGAAGTAAGTCAGAAAGAAAAACACCAACACAGTATATCAACACATATATATGGAATTTAGAAAGATGGTAATGATGACCCTATGCGAGATGGCAAAAGAGACACAGAGATAAAGAACAGACTTTTGGACTCTGTGGGAGAAGGCGAGGGTGGGATGATTTGAGAGGATAGCATTGAAGCATGTATATTACCATGTGTGAAATAGATCGCCAGTTCAAGTTTGATGCAGGAAGCAGGGCACTCAAAGCTGGTGCTCTGGGACGACCCTGAGGGAGGGAACAGGGAGGGAGGGGGAGGGGGGTTCGGGACGGGGTGGGGGGGACACATGTACACCCATGGCTGATTCATGTCAATGTGTGGCGAAAACCACCACAATATTGTAAAGCAATTAGCCTCCAATTAAATAAATAAATCAATTTTTAAAAAAAGGAACGTTCACAGGGGAATCCTCCTACACTTTTGGTCGTAGGACTGTAAGTTGGTGCAGTCACTACGGGAAACAGTGTGGAGGTCCCTCAGAAAACTGGAAATAGAACTTCCATATGACCCAGCAATCCCACTTCTGGGCATACACCCCAAGCAAACTATAATTCAAAAAGATCTGTGCGCCCCTACGTTCATCGAAGCACTATCACAACAGCCAAAACACGGAGACAAGGTACATGTGCGACAGCAGATGAATGGATAAAGAAGCTGTGCTGGGTGTGTTCCCTGGAATACTACGGCCAAGAAAAGAATGGGGTCATGCCATTAGCAGCAAACATGGACGGACCTGGAGACTTTCATACTAAGCGAAGAAAGTCAGGCAGGAAAAGACAAGTACCATATCATATCATTTGCATGTGGAACCTAAAATATGGCACGAACGAACCTACTTACAAAACAGAAGCAGACTCAAAGACGTAATAGACTAGACTAGTGGTTACTAAGTGGCGGGGGTCGGGGGGGGCACGGTCTGGGAATCTGGGATTAGCAGCTGTGAGCTGATATATGTAGGATGGATAAACAACGAGGCCCTGACATATACCACAGGGACTCATACTCAGTGTCCTCTGATAAACCAAAATGGAAAAGAATATTAAAACAAAGAATGTGAATGAGTCAGCCATTGTGCTGTAGAGCAGAGATGGGCGCAACACTGTAAATCAACTATGAAGTGAAGGGAAGTGAAGTCGCTCAGTCGTGTCCAACTCTCTGCGACCTGTGGACTGTAGCCCATCAAGCTCCTCCATCCATGGGATTCTCCAGGCAAGAATACTGGAGTGGGTTGCTATTTCCTTCTCCAGGGGATCTTCCCGACCCAGGGATCGAACCCAGCTCTCCCACATTGCAGGCAGACACTTTAACCTCTGCACCACCAGAGAAGCCCCAAAATACTTCACTTTAAAAAATTAAATTAAAAAAAGAGAACGCCCACAGGAGATTTATTTATAATAATCAAAAACTGCAAATATTCGAAACGCCTATTGGTAGAAGAATAAACAATTTTGGTCTGTTTATACAGTGGAATACTATACAGTAATAGAAAAAAGAGAAAAACTTACTGATATGTGGAATGACATAAATAAATCTTAAAATGATTATGCTGAGTGAAAGAAGCAAGCCCTCTGGAAAAAAATACACACGATTCCAGTTATATGAAGTAAAGGAAGAAGAAAAACGAGTGCATCATGATAGAAATCAGAAAAGTGGTTATCTCTGGCAGGAAGGGAATACTGATTGGAAGAAGGATGGGGGCACTTCCTAAGTGGGGGGGGGGACGTTCTGTAACTTGGTTGGGATTGTGGTTACAAGGGTGCATTCATCAGCCTATACATTTAAGACGTGTGCATTTTAGTGTTACAGACACTAAGATCATACTTCAGAAAAAACCTTTTTAATAAATATTTCAGAGCCTCTGTTATGTGCCATGATCTGTGCTAAGCATTTTGGATTTAAATATGAATAAAATCTCAAGGAAATTTCCATCTAAAAGGGAGTTATTGAAGTTTTAGACAATCTATAGATAATTACCGGAGAAGGCAATGGCTCCCCACTCCAGTACTCTTGCCTGGAAAATCCATGGACGGAGAAGCCTGGTGGGCTGCAGTCCACGAGGTCACTAAAAGTCGGACACGACTGAGCGACTTCACTTTCACTTTTCACTTTCATGCATTGGAGAAGGAAATGGCAACCCACTCCAGTGTTCTTGCCTGGAGAATCCCAGGGATGGCGGAGCCTGGTGGACTGCTGTCTATGGGGTCGCACAGAGTCGGACACAACTGAAGCGACTTAGCAGCAGCAGCAGCAGCAGCAGCAGCAGCAGCATAGATAATTACCTTATAATCTTCTCTTTCTCTCGGGTTTACAGTTAATACTAATAACTTAGAAAAATAAAAAGCAAAGGGACATACAAGGAATCAGAATACCAGCATTATTACTGACATAAGGTTTGGAGAACATAGCTTTAGATTTATCACCCAAATCTAGACAGACCTTGGGCTCCTGAGAGTCCACCCACGGAGACTGGTCTACAGAGCAGACCTACTTTCTAAGACTTCTGGCTTCTCATCCTGATGCTGGTGACAACATGGATGAACCTTGAGGGCATTATGGTAAGTGAGATAAGTCAGACAGAGAAAGGCAAACACAATGTGATCTCAGTGACCTCTCAAAAAACTGAACTGTGAGAATCGGCAGCATAGTGGCTCCCAGGGGCAGGGGGGTGGTGGGGAAAAATGGGAAGAAATTGGTCAGAGGGAGGGTACAAACTTCCGGTCAGAAGCTGAATAAGTTCTGGGAATCTGATGAGCAGGATGGTAATTATGGTTAAGAGCGCTTCATCATAGCCTTTAAAGTTGCTAAGTGAGTAAATTTTAAAATGTTCTTTCCACAAAGAAAGAAATGATAACTATGAGGCGTGATCGGGGGTGTTAGCTAACGCAGCTGCTGTGCCGGTTTTGCAATATATTCGTGTTTCGAATAAGCACACCTTAAACCTACTCAATGTATGTGCCAATTATATCTTTTCAAAAAATTATTTGTTTTTAATTTTGGGGCTGCGCTGGGCCTTCGTTGTGGCCCTCGGGCTCCTCTAGTGGTAGCCCACAGCCTTAGTTGCCTCGCGGCAGGTGGGATCTTAAACTTCCCCAACTAGGAGTCAAAACCTCGCTCCCTACGTTGGGAGCTCAGAGTTCTAACCACCGTACCACCAGGGAATTCCCACCAATCGTATCCTGATGGAGGGTTTTCGTTTAATATAGGGGAAAGGATTTCTAGCTTAAAGTTGTGGCAGATTAGACCCACTTCCTAAAACTACTGGCTTGGGGAAAGTTAATGGAAGAAAACAAGAGCGAATCTTGAGTGGTCTCGAAGTTTCAGTAGATAAGCTCTACCCAAGTGAGGAACAGAGGTCAGGTGGATGTCAGTTCTCCATGGAGAGGAGGAAGCTGGGGTGGGAGGAGAAGCCAACAGCTTCCTCCAGCTGGAGACCCTCCCCCCATGAAAACTTGAGGAAGGGCCAGCCACCCACAAAAACAGGGAGACGGACAGACAAGCAAGTCCAAAATGCTTTGTCGATGTTCACATTTACACTCAGTGCAGAAAAGAATGGTGTACTTGAGGATGAAGGTCATAAAAGCTCACTTAAACAAAAAGGAGAAAGATGGGCTGATTTTGACAGATGAGGAGTGGAGGGACTTTCCTGGGCAGAGGAGCCTGAGAAAAGCTGAGGAGGTATGAAGTGTGGCCTGACACAGTTTGGGGAGTAGCTAGTTGGCATAGCTGGCTGTTCAGAGGAGTGTGGAAAGAAGAGGCTATTTACAAACGCACCACAGGCTCTGGCCAGGATTCTGGAATTGACTTCCAGGAAATAGATAACTTGATACAATCAGATGTGTATGTCAGGTGATGGGGCATGTTCTGGAGGGCAAGACAAGGTCAAGGAGAGGGATGCTGAGGACCTGAGATAAATCCTCTGAGCGGGAAAAAGAGATGATGAATGGAGAAGCGTTAGAATCCAAAGGACTTGACCATCAGCTGGAGGTGGAGGAAGCAGGGGAGGAAAGGGAGGAGTGCAAGAGCCCCAGTTTCTGGGCTGGACGGCTGAATGGCTGCAGCGACCCTGAAGGAGCCTGGGAGAACAACTGGGGGGAAAGACGGTAAGTTCAGTTTGGGAAATGTTACCTTTGAGAGGTGACAGGCACCTGGGTATAAGTCTCTCCGAGGCAGTCTGATGAATGTATCACTCTGTAACCAACAGGGGAAATTTGGGCTGAATATAGATTCCCAAGATCAAAGTAACTAAAGCTATGGCTAGACAGACTGAGAACAGAAACATGCCCCCCCTTCTCAGAGCTTCTGTGTCCCTGCTGGCGCTCTCTCTTGTGAGTTACAATGCCTCCCCACCCACTGGCATCTTTCTGGGCCATGCCACTCGCTTTGGCCAATGGTGTGATGTATGGGCTTCCCAGGAGGCTCAGTGGTAAAGAATCTGCCTGCCAATGCAAGAGCCCCAGGAGACGTGGGTTCGATCCCTGGGTTGGGAAGATGCCCTGGAGGAGGAAAGGGAAACCCACTCCAGTATTCTTGCCTGGGAAATCCCATGGATGGAGGAGCCTGGCGGGCTACAGTCCATGGGGTCGCACAGAGTCAGACACGACTGAAGCGAGTTAGCACGCACGCAGCCTGGAGCAGGGCCACAGCCACGGCGGGGCTCAGACAGTCCTCAGTGGACACGCAGCCTTACCTCGGCTTCCGGTCAAATCAGAACAAAATCGTCAACTCCTGACCTGTGTCTATGGACACTGAAACAGGCCACCCCTCTGAACGTTTCCAGATGCGTCTCGCCTGTGTCTTCTGGCTCAGACACTGCTCCGTCCTGGAGATGTTCTCTGTTTTCTGTTCCTAGATGGTGAGCTCATCCCCAATTTTCCCCCAAGTCGTTATGTCGACTAAAAAGGTGCACAGTGTTAGAGCTGCAAGTTCAGTTTTATTGGGGGCAAAATGAGGACTGCAGCCTGGGAGACAGCACCTCAGATATATCTCTGAGAGACGGCTCCAAAGAGGCAGTTGGGGAAGGTCAATCAATATAGAAAATTTTGCTGAAGGGGGGGTTTAGTGCCATCCAGGGCTTACTTTACCAGAGGTTTGCTGCTAGTCGCGAGGAGCGGCTGTCACCATGAAAGGACTTCAGTGCTTTTCTAGAGATGAAGAGATGCGAGGATTGGGACCATGAAATCAGTTCCTGAAAACATCTAAACCTAAAGACCTGCTCTACTGGATTCCCTAGAGCACAGAGTGCCTCCGTCCACCCTGAGCTCCCACGCCGGGTGTTGGAGGTTCACAGCTCAGGCCCCTGCAGAGCCACAGGGTTCCGTCTCCACAGAGGCAGATAGCGAGCGCTGCTGCTGCTGTTCAGCTGCTGGCAGATGCTCTTGGCAAGTGCCAATTTGTGGTTGACAGTTACATGCTTTGTTCTCTCACTTTTCTTTTGCCCATGCTTCATGTGGGGGATCTTAGTTCCCTGAGCAGGGATCCACCAACCCTCTGCCGCAGAAGCAGAGCCTTAACCGCTGGGCCTCCAGGGAAGTCCCTGCAGGGCTTTCTGTGGACCCTGACCTTTAGAAGCATCCTCTGCGTCCCCTCCCCTGGCCCGCTTTACTCACCTGAACTGTTTTTCTTTGTAAAACAACGGTGCATTACACCGTGTAGGTTTCCCTTCCTTTATTCGCTTATTGTCCGTCTGCCTCACTAGGACTGAAGCACCATAACAACGGTAAGGATTTTGTCTGTTTTGTTCTTGCTAAATATAATAGCTGGCTCAGTGTGCCTGGCAAACAGTGTAAGTAAACAGTGTATAAAGTAAAATTGTACAAGAGTCAGCTGCTCAGTCATGCCCAACTCTTTGTGATCCCATGGACTACAGCCCACCAGCCTCCTCGGTCCATGGCATTTTCCAGGCAAGGATACTGGAGTGGTTTGCTGTTTTCTTCTCCAAGGTATCTTCCCAACCAAGGGATCAAAGCCAGGTCTCCTGCACTGCAGGCAGATTCTTTACTGACGGAGCCACCAGGCAAGCCCAAAGTCGCTCAGTCGTGTCTGACTGTTTGTGACCCCATGGGCATAGCCTGCCAGGCACCTCCAGCCATAGCAATTCTCCAGCAAGAATACTGGAGTGTGTTGCCATGCTCTCCAGGGGATCTCCCCAACCCAGGGATCGAACCCAGGTCTCCCATATTGCGGGTGGATTCTTTACCGTCTGAGCCACCGTAGAATTCTCCAGGCAAGAATACTGGAGTGGGCAAACAGTAGATACTCAATAAATGACAGTGGTAACAGCAAATGAGCTCATCAATGAGCTCAGCAGAGAATGAAGAATTTCCTTCTTCGCATAAAACAGGCAGGTCACCAGGTGGGAAATACGCCATCAACAGGCAAGACAGAGTTTTTTTGTTTTTGTTTTCCAGAAAAAGAGAAAAAAACAGATAGGTGAGTAAATTAGAAATTAGTCCTGTCTCTACCCTGGATGAAATCAATCTCGTCTCTACAGATCTCAATCGCGTAATTTCTCAAACAAGAAACAGAATACATCAGAGTAGTTTCAGGAGGATAAATATGAGGTTACTCAAAAAGTTTTGAAGTTCTAAGAAAGAAATAATTTCATCAGTTCGAGGTATTGTTAATACTCCATCTGGCCACAACTGATGAAACAGATATTCGGATTCCATGAATCTAACCACTTGCTAATGTCACTTCTAGAGTCTTCAGATGAGTTCCTTTGTTCTATTTTCATCCTCCGGGTGTCATTAAAAAGTTTTGCCTATTATGAAATAATATTCTGGCCTCATGACCCCCAAAAGTCCCTGCTTTGTTTTTGGTTTTTATTTTTGCTTTGTTTTACTTTGTTTTCTCAAGCTCTGAAGCTAGAGGTTTCCAGAAAGATTTGTGGGACAAAGTGGGAGCTTTTAACAGAGGGTCACAGCTGCCCAGAATCTAAAGTGAGGGGAATGTTATTTTCTCTCCTCACTGCTCCCCCGCCCTGCCCGCCTCCTGGCCCCTTACTCAGAAGACAAGGCTCCTCAGCTCAGTTCCTGGAGGCTCAACTGCTCTTTTAAAAAGAGGCAAGTCCAGAGCCTGAGAGGACACTCTCAGCTCCTCACCCCAGCTGGCTGACTGCACCTAAGTCTCTGGATTCTTGGCTGAAAATCCTGACCGTTCTGCCTCTTGACAGTGCAGGCGTGAGTATAAACCAAACTCTTGGTGTATATGTGGACTGAGACTTGCCATCATCAAATGACTTCTCCTGAAACCCAATTCCGCAAAGAAAGAGTCTGCTGAAAACTGGTGAAGACTGATAGCATATGACTCGGCTCTCAAAAGCGGAGCTCGGAACGGGTTCCCCATGTGATCGCTCTTCAGCCCACACTTACTGAGTGTCTGTTCTGTGCCAGGTACCGCACGGGGAATGAAAGGGGACATAGAGGCACTTCCTGCCTCTAAGACTCGTGGAGTCGAGTAGGAATGATCAGACGTGTCTCCAGAGACCCAGGACACAGTTAGAAGTTGGGAAGGGTCCTGAGAGTGACGGGATGTGGCAGGTAGACCTGGGGACCCAGACAGGTCTCCACCCCCAGGTAACGGGGAGTGTGGGCGTTTCACAACCTCGAAGAGATTCAGTATTGGTAAAATGGAAATTGTGATGGTTACACTGACCTCATCCATTTTTACAAGAGGTTGGGGAGATGATACATATGGCATGCTTAGCACAGGGCCTGCCCTGTTGCACACATTTCATCACTGTTAGTGAATGTCATCAGTTTTACTGAGGCACAGGAAGGAGAGATTAGGTGAGATTCCCTTTAGGAAGGAGCATCTGAACTAGATCTTAAAGAGTGACTTAGATTTGGCCTTGAAGATCTGGCAGAGAGAACCTAGGGGGATTAGTGAGAAGGTGATGACTTTTGTTTTCTCTTATTTGTTTTTTTCTGTAGCAGAGCTGTCATGAAACAGAGAGGTGGAGAATTTCATGTTGAAAAGAGAGGCTAGGGAAGATTATAAAGGACCCTGAGTACCAGGCCAAGGAACCTGGGCTTAATTTCAAGGACATTAAGGACATTCCTAAGATTCTAAGTTTTGGATAAAAGAAGAGAAAAAAATTCCAATGTTCTTTAGAAAGATTAAGCCGAATCCAATGAGTGAGAGTTATTGAGGAGTGAGAGGCACATCTGAGCCAGGGAAGCCCCTGTGGGAAGCTGGATAAAGGTCTAGACAAAAAAATGATACACGTCTACGCACCCCCCGAATACCCCCAGCCCCGAGCCCAGACACAGCCCAGAACCTGCTCCAGGCAACTATTGCTAATTGATCATCACTGGCTTGAGAGAGAAAATGCGTTATTATCTATCCCTGAACTAGAGCCACAGTGGAAGAGGTGAGGGGGCTTTCACTGAACTCTGTATAGCAAACACATCCTGCTCTCAAACAGAAAGGGAGAAAAGGAACCTCACTTTGGGACAACCTTGGTGGAATCCCACTGGAAAAGTCCTCCATAGCTGCAAAATGACAGCAAAGTCCCTTTTTAACCATTTGAAATGGAGGACTTGGTTTTTGGTTCATGCAAACCAGCTATTCACTCCCTATACTTTATGGGTGGGGCAAGTCACAGCTCCTTGGATACCATATGTGTGAGTTGGGGAGAGGAATCTGATGCATAGTGGGTTTTGTTTTTTCCATGGTACCCTTTGACTAGTGAGATCTGGTGGAAATTATAAACTGCAGAAATTCAACTCAGCGTCTCAATAACAGGATGCACCTGTAGATTTCGTAGAATTTGCAGCAGAATTCTCTCAACATGAGTTTGAGAGAAATAAGACTGTTTTCATAGTAACAACTGGGGCGAAATCTGAGGTTCTGTTATGTCCCTCTCAGTGACAGCAGGCATCAGCCATGGCAGATACCATCCACCGTCTAACAAGCGTGGTTTGAAGACCTCCACACTGCAGCCTCTCTTGCGTGGATTGATTCAGTTTGGGGGATTATCAAGATGACAG
Organism: Ovis canadensis; assembly: GCF_042477335.2. Lineage (NCBI taxonomy): Eukaryota > Metazoa > Chordata > Mammalia > Artiodactyla > Bovidae > Ovis > Ovis canadensis. The sequence goes on along the minus strand of NC_091257.1, from coordinate 26,206,331 downwards.
ATGTGTCTGCAGTTAGCTGGGGCTTTTCTAATCGCAACCCCCATGATTAGACTGCGGGCTCTTTGAGAGCAGGAGCCCTTGTAAATTTCCTTTTGCCTCTCCCAGTCCTCACCGAATTGAATTATACTGAAGAATGCTCGCCAGAGTGCACGAACTACAGGAGAGAGTAAATTGTGGGACTTCTACTGGAGATTTCAAGTCCATAACTAAGAGGTCAAAGGCAGAAATACCTGGGACACCACACCACAGACCTGGGAAAACCACCTGTTTTTTCAACTGGATAAGGCCTGTGTGTGCTCAGTTGCTAGGTCGTGTCTGACTATGAGGCCCCATAGTCTGTAGACCTCCAGGTCTCTCTGTCCATGGGATTTCCCAGGGAAGAATACTGGAGTAGGTTGCCATTTCCTCCTCCAGGGGATCTTCCCGACCCAGGAATCGAACCCAAGTCTTTCATGTCTCATTGTCATTGGCAGGCGGGTTCTTTACCACCAGCCCTACCTGGGAAACCTATATCCGCTATCTAAACAGCAGGCTCCCTGCACAACCTCTGCACTGCCTCTATCCAGGAAAGCAAAGTTTCTCTTCTCTTGGATTCTGACTCTGAGACCACAGCTCAGCACATTGCTCTGCTAGAGAAAGGAGGTACAAGATGAGAGAGCAAGGCTGCTTTTATGTGGTATGGCTGGGTGAGGCAGGGCAGCCCTGGTGGCTAAGCCGCCCTGCAACTCAAGTCATTCCCCTTGTGGAGGGCGCATCTCTTTCACCTTTGAGGAGACCCTGAGCATCCCCTGAGCAGGGCTGTGCCCTCATTTCTCTGATCCCTCCCTGGGTCCTGACACAGTGCATGTTAAACTGTAGGTGCTGTCAACTTCTGTTGACGCAGGACTTGACAAAGGTGAAATCCTTTTTATCCAAGTCTCACCTTTTCTCTTTCTTGAACTTCCCTTGAAGATGCTAGAAAAGAATAAAATGGTTAAAACAAAACAAAACAAAACAAAGGCAGAGGCAGGAAAGATCAGAGAGCAATCATGAAGCTCTGAGCTAAACAGCTGTCTGTCTTGTCCCAATCTGTTGAAGAAAGCTCAGCATCTGTGCTCTGCATTTGCACCCATTCTCCAAGCAAAATCAACTCCAAAAGGCATAAGCAAGAAATGGGCACCAGAACCAAGATTTTCATAGAATGTTGGGGGAAAAGGGTTAATATTGCAAAGCAAATTGCAAAATCTTCCAGTGATTTTAAATTCCCCTTAAATTTTCACTTTATCCCAATCCCTTCTCTGCCACTTTCTCTCAACCCTACTTCCTCTTTGTCCAGCATTTCTTTTTTTTAATGGAGCGCTTTTTCTCGGCCTTGATTTCTCTAACGCGCATGCTCATGCCCATTTTGCAAGCACACCTTAGAGAAGCGGCATTTTCATACCTGAAAACAGTAGTAGGTGGACTCAGTAGAGAGCTCACCTTAGCAACCTTTCATCTGCAGGAGGACAGCAACTCCAGGGATCGGGGGTCGGCCTCCCCAGGTGGGACTCGGCCTCACTGCAGTCACTTCTTTCTTATCTCTCTCTTCCTTGTCCTACCCTTTCTCTTACTTCATCCTTTTATTTCTGCATTCAGTCTTTCATGATCCACTTCTTTCTTATGAAAGGCATGATCACTTGCCTTTCATAGGAGACTCTGTGCAACTTGGGACTAGGGGCACTGTTGAAATGACCTTTGACAAAGCCATAACGGCAAGTGAAGGAAAAGTAAAAGAGAAGGGTTGATTTCTCACCATCTCTTCTTCTTTGGCCTGCTGCTCTTTTATCCTCCCTCCCCAGTCTAGATTCTGATAAACAGAAGCAGTTTGTTGTAATGCGTTCATTATAAGGGGTGCAGGGAAAGATTGGAGAGCCAAGGCTTAGGATAGTTTGGATGATAAATGACGAAGTTCGTGTCTTCAAGGATGGAACAAGAGAGCAAGGGTGACAGACAACCACGAGTGAACAACCAACTCCTCCCTATTGATCCAGCAGAACTCAACCTTTTTGGCACCAGGGGCTGGTTTCAAGGAACACAATTTTTCCACGGACTGGCCCGGGGGGGAGATGGTTTGGGGATGATTCAAGCGCATTACATTTATTGTACACTTTATTTCCTTGTTATTACATCAGCTCCACCTCTGACCATCAGGTACTAGATCCTGGAGCCTGGGGACCCCTGCATTAACCCACCTGTCTGCCACTCACCTAACCTCAGCCTCATACACCCAGGTCTGAACATCCTCGGTCTTCTTCCACCTCCTCCCTTGCTGCACCACTTCCCACTGGCCTCTTCATTACACACTTATTAGCATCTTTGCCTGGGAATGTTCAAGGGAAGGAAAAGGTGAAACGCAAATCAATGAATTTCACCTCTGCCAAAGTTCACAATGTCCATCCCCTACCTCTTGCCTCCAAATACCAGGTATTACAAGCTGCAGTCATATATTCTGACAGTAACCCTTTTGCCATTCCAATTTGCATCATCCCCTCATTCAGGTCTTGTTATTTCCTGCCTAAAGAGCATCTCAGGACTCTGTCCCCGTACATTTACTTTCCGCTGCACCAGCTCAGGCTAACTATGATGTCACTTGAACATGTCCCCCCTCTGTTTAGACTTCATCAGTGGCTGAAGTCCATAGATCTCATTCTGTCCTGTGAGGTCCACCTCAGTCTAAATCCAGCTGACAGTTCCACTCTTGGCTCCCACCCCCTGGTGTGTGTTGTTGTGTGTTAGCTTCTCAGTCATGTCTGACTCTTTGCAACCCCGTGGACTGTAGCCCGCCAGACTCCCCTGTCAATGGAATTCCTCAGGCAAGAATACTGGGGTGGGTACCATTCTGTTTTCTAGGGGATCTTCCCAACCCAGGGATTGAACCCAGGTCTCACACATCGCAGGCAGATTCTTTACCATCTGAGCCACTAGGGAAGTCCATCCTCTGTCTACCTACCTCTATTTCTATTCGACCATAGACCACACCTTCTTACCCCAGTATCCACCTACCATTCATCCTTCAAGGACAGTTCTGAGACATTCCTGATCATATAAGTCTTCCTGAATTTTTCTCTTCCTGAACTTCTATGTCTCTTATCCTTATCACTAGTATTTATCACCTTTACTGCTACAAGATTGTCACAAACCTCAAAAAAGGCAGTCTGGGTCAGAAATGTGTTGTCTGATGCAATGAATGGTCTCTTCTGGGAAGTACTAAGTGTTTCTGATAACAGAATTGAGCAACTTCCTGAAAAATTAAGATTCAACTTGAACAGTTGACCGCCTCTCCTGGGAGGAACTTAGTTACCTTTAACCAAACTTTCCTTTCTTGAACATAATCTGTCTGTGTAATCTTTTCTTCCAAAAAGAATCCCCACCAGGAAGGAGATCTTTGACATGGACTGATTGGAAATGATCTGGCAGTAGGCCTGAAACAAACCTTCAATGTGTGCTCATGAAGAATGTGTCTGAAGTTGCTTTAATAGACGCCAGTTGTATTCTTATAGGTATGTGTTTTAACAAATAGCCATTGGATACCCACATGTCATACTCTGGGTTGGGTCGTGTGAATTCAGCTGCCCAGAGGCCCGTAACTTGGCATGAAAATCTTTTCATCTAAGTCCTCAAAGTGACGGAGACTCTTCTGAAATGGACTCCTAACTTCCTGGGGATGTGTCGATGTATATTTTTTTCCAAGGGAAGAAATTAGAGATTCTATCAAATTCTCAAAAGTGTAACCACATCCCCCCAAAACAAAGATTAACCACCAGACCAGAGGAAGAAAAGGCATATGAAGGTGGGGATGACACCGTCTCCCAGAGTAATGGAAATCAAAACAAAAATGAATAAACAGGACCTACTTAAACACAGCAAACGAAACAACAAACAGAATGACGACAACCCACAGGTTGGGAGGAAATATCTGTAAATGATGTGACCAATAAGTGACTAGTCTCCAAAATTTACAAATAGCTCATGACACTTAACAGCATCAAAACAAACAACCCACTCAAAGAATGGGCACAAGACCTAAAAAGACATTTCTCCAAAGAAGACATGCAGATGGCCCAGAGGCACATGAAAAGATGCTCAACATCACTCATTATTATAGACATGCACATCAAAACTACAATGAGATATCACCTCACAACAGCCAGAATGGCTATCATAGAAAAAAATCACAAACAATAAACGCTGGAGAGCGTGTGGAGAGAAGGGAAACCTCCTACACTGTTGGCAGGAACGTAAATTGGCACAGCCACTGTGGAGAACAGTGTGGAGGGTCCTTAAAAGCTAATAATAGAGACACCATAGGACCCTGCAATCCCACTCCTGGGCAGATGGAGAAAAACATGATTCAAAAGGATATATGCACCCCAGTGTTCATTGTGGCACTGTTTACAATAGCTAAGACATGCAAGCAACCTAAATGTCTATCCGCAGAGGAGTGGATAAAGGAGATGGGGTGTATATATGCCACAGGATATTACTCAGCCATTAAAAAGAATGAATTAATGCCATTTGCAGCAACATGCATGGACCTAGAGAGTATCTTACTGAGTGAAGTAAGTCAGACAGAGAAGGAGAAATATCACATGACATCCTTTCTATGGGGAATCTAAAATGACAGGATCCAGATGAACTTACAAAGCAGAAAGAGACTCACAGACTTAGAGAACTTATGGTGGCCGGGGGAAGGGTGAGGGGAAAGGGATAGTTAGGGAGTTTGGGATGGACACTGTTTTATTTAAAATGGATAACCACAAGGACCTGTTGTACAGCACATGGAACTCTGCTAAATGTTATGTGGCAGCCTGGATGGGAGGGGGCTTTGGAGGAGAATAAATCCATGTATATGTATGGCTGAGTCCCTTTGCTGTTCATCTGAAACTATCACAAGATTGTTAAGCAGCTACACCTCAATGCAAAATAAAACGATCAAAAGTTAAAAGTTCATCTTGCTCAACACAGCAAGATAAAATGCTAGGACACTGAGGTTTGAAGCAGAGAGGGGTTATCCACAAGGCAGCCTGGTGAGGAGACGGAAAAGCAGATCTCAAGTTAGACTCCCCGACGGCAACAGCAAGGGGCTGGAGCATTTCTGGGATGAAGACTGAAGGAGCAGGATGGTCTGAGGCATGGGGAGTGTGGGGAAAGACAATTGGAAAAAGGTGCCATGATTATCTTTCTATGCAGGAGTGACTAAGTTACCTTCAAAAGGTCACCACGCAGACACTCACGCCTGCCCAGTTGAAGGGTCATTGGTTCCATCCAGTCTTCACCACATCAGCTTGAACTGGGCACAGCAAACTCCAAATTCCTAGCTGACAACTTGGGCAAACATCTTATTGTTCAGGCTACATGCCACTTAGATGACACGCAAGTCTTCAAATGACCTTGATGAGTGAAGGCAGGTAAAATGAAATTCAACACAGGGTTTTGAGTCTGAGGATTAGAAAGTGATAGTCTAGTGTCTTTCCTTTGCAGTCATGAATCCACTATGGGGAGCAGCTTTGCTCTATGGGGCCTCGGTACAATATATACACAACTCACGACAACAGGGGTCTGCACTCTTCTCCTGTCTCTGCCTCCAGCCGGTGCTGTCAAGGTCAGGAGACTAATCCTGAAAGTTCAGCTCAGTGCAAACTGTAAAACTTGACCAAGTTATTCGTCTTGTATGAGTCCACCTTAGCGCCAGGAGCTGGTCTCCTTATCTTGTCAGAAAAATTCTCTGGACTGTGTGACTTTTACTCATATGAATGTAGATGTTTTATCATCACAATCCATTAAGTACTTCGAGACGTTTTTTTCCCTGCTGCTTTACTAGTGGACTAGGTGCTGCTTAGCTACTTGAACTTCACCAAAGTCTTGGTCTGAAGGTCAAGGTGTGTTTATGTGAAACATTAATATTAGGAAGAAACCTCGATTAAATAACATGTCAAATAAATGAATCATTTACCTAGATTTAATGTTTAGAGTCCCACATTTTGCAAGGGTAAGGGAAAACATTTTTGGTTAGAAGCTCACAAAATGCTGGGTGTTTTTTTTTTCCATTTACGGTGAGTCAGACTGAGACTATTATGACAGCTCTTATGGGATCTGAGAACGGTTGAGTCCTCCCTAAGCCAACCTGTCGTCCCAAGGGAAGTCTTTGATCCAGGCGCACATGATTGATCCGTCTGTGGGAACCAATGCTATCAGTCAGGGTAAGCTAAGTTGCTGAAACAAAACCCAACAAGAATGCGACTTAGTATACCAGAAAATCCACTGGTTTCCTAAACGACAATTCATGGGTAGCTGTGCTCCGGGCATTCAGGAACCCAGGGGGAGCACTCAGCTTCCAGGATGACTCTGGTCACTGCTTTCCAGCCACAGAACGAAGGGAAAGAAGGGAAACAGGCAGGGATGCTAAAGACCACTTCTGCTAACGTTTCTTGGCAAGAACATCACCACGGAACCACACTTAGCTCCAGGGGCTAGGAAACGCGCTCTGACCATTCACCCGAGAAGAAGGGAAGGGTGGACCGGGGGACCTGCTGGCTGTCTCCACCCTACCATGGCACATCGTCTCCATGACAACAGTCATGATGCGGTTGCCAGCCTACTGGTCTCTGGTCCCTGTCCGTAATTTCATCATGTGTTTATGATATTATTCAGTTTAATGAACCCCCACATGTATAGCATGTTGACTAAGCTCTGTGACTTAAAAGAGTTTTACATGGTTGTCCCAAGAAGACTGACTTAAAAAGAATTTTTCATGGTTTTCCAACTTGGATTGACTTAAACAAACAACACATCCTAACATTTCAAAGTGAAAATGAAAAATTCCAACCTGAAATTTCTTACAAATGGAGACATGAGCTTCCCAAGGTAAACCACCCAATGTTTTGGGGAGCAGTGTGCAATTTCTACACCCTACCTTTTCCCTAACGTTCCAGTGCAGACTAGAATGTTAAACGTGGCTTTCTTTCACGGCTCTAATTCAGCAACACCACTCATAAAAAATACAGTTATTTGATTAAAAAGAATCCCCAACCAGGCAACTGTAGGAAGAAAACTTCTAGTCGAACTAAAATAAAACCCACCTGCTAATTGTGGGGTGAAATAAAGCTTTTACATTATTTTTTAAAAGCCCCATTTCACTATTTTTGTTTCCACAACAATGTATAATATTTATACATTATTTTAAATAATAAACAAGATAACAGCCACTATGGAGAACAGTGTGGAGATTCCTTAAAAAAATTGCAAATAGAACTGCCTTATGACCCAGCAATCCCACTGCTGGGCATACACACTGAGGAAACCAGAATTGAAAGTGACACGTGTACCCCAGTGTTCATCGCAGCACTGTTTATAACAGCCAGGACGTGGAAGCAACCTAGATGTCCATCAGCAGATGAATGGATAAGAAAGCTGTGGTACATATACGCAATGGAGTATTACTCAGCCATTAAAAAGAATACATCTGAATCAGTTCTAAGGAGATGGATGAAACTGGAGCCTATTATACAGAGTGAAGTAAGCCAGAAAGAAAAACACCAATACAGTATACTAACACATATATATGGAATTTAGAAAGATGGCAATGATGACCCTGTATGCAAGACAGCTAAAGAGACACAGATGTGTAGAGCAGACTTTTGGACTCTGTGGGAGAGGGAGAGGGTGGGATGATTTGGGAGAATGGCACTGAAACATGTATACTATCATATAAGAAACGAATCCCCAGTCTAGGTTCGATGCAGGATACAGGATGCTTGGGGCTGTTGCACGGGGATGATCCAGAGAGATGATATGGGATGGGAGGTGGGAGGCGGGTTCAGGATTGGGAACTCATGTACACCCGTGGCGGATTCATGTGAATGTATGGCAAAACCAATACAGAATTGTAAAGTAAAATAAAGTAAAAATTAAAATTTATTTAAAAATAAATTAATTTTAAAAAGATGTTTATTTTGCTATTATTTTCTTATTGTGTTGCTAATAAAATAAAATGGATTTAACTTTTTTTAATAATTATGAGAAGGGGTTGAGGGAAGTTCTGTTGTAAAGCAAAAAAAAAAAAAAATTACAACTCGCTAAAATATAACACAAATGAACCTATCTATGAAACAGAAATAGGTTCACAGACATAGAGAACAGACTTGGGGTTTTTACGGGGGAGGGAAGGATTGGGAGCTTGGCATTATCAGATGTAAACTAATATGTACAGGGTGGATAAACAATAAGGTCCTACTGTACAGCACAGGAAGCTATATTTCAAATCCTGTGATAAACCACAATGGAAAAGAATATGAAAAAGAATAGATATATACATAACTTTGCTGCACAGCTGAAACTTAACACAACATTATAAATTAACTATGCGCTAGTAAAATTATAAAAATGACAATTCAAATTTTGATTATATAACAGTGAATTAATCTGTGAAATTAATGTTGCCTACCTACTTCAGTCCAAGTATATCTTTCAAATCCTGGTTAATATTTCCTTGGTCCTCAAAAATTTTGTAAATAAATATCATTAAATTTAGTTTTAAATTCACAGAAGAAAACTGATATAAAACTGAAGGTATTAGTAAACTTTAGGTAATTGTTACTTTCCATGGAGAAATATTAATTCCAAAGACCCTCTAGAGTTAAAAAAATACGAAATGCCTTCAAAGCTTGCACGTCAGGACTTTCCTGGTGATCCAGTGGCTGAGACTCCACACTCCCAATTCAGGGGATCCAGGCCCAATCCCTGATCCCACATGCCGAACTAAAGATCCTATATGTTGCAATGAAGATGGAAGGTCTTGTGTGCCATAGCTAAGACCTGGCACAGCCAAATAAAAAAATTAATTTAAAAAAAGCGTAGAGGTCATTCTGGTTTGTTTGCTTCTTCATTACCAATGTGCTCACTGAGCCTGGCTGGATTTCACATTTTGGCCTCGTTTTCCTTTCATTGCTTTACTCTTGAATGTCAGGCACTAACCATTCTCTGCTCCTTCCCTTTCTGAATAATTCAGCCCTAAATATCACATTGGCAGCCACTCTTCAATGCTTTGGGGGAGGGGGTGTTATTTGGATTATATTTCCAATTTTTCTGTGTTTGTTTCAAAATTATACTTTGACATTTGTAGCCAGGAAAAATCTCCAGCTAAATAACTGGCTCAGCCCTACAGACAACAGGAACTGCTGCTCTCGTTCTGCGGGGTGAGAATGTTTCCAGCAGTAATGTTTCCAGGACAGGCGATCCTGTCACATTCTGACAAGTATTGCACTCCCAGAAAGAGAGCAGCTCATGCTTTTCTTTGCAAACTCTGGTATTTAGTCTGGAAACCATTTTTAGTTCATCTGCAGGTGGCTGCGGCTCAGTGGTACAGAATCTGCCTGCCAAAGTAGGAAACGCAAAAGAAGCGGGTTTGATCCCTGCCTGGGTCAGGAGGATCCCCTGGAGTAGGAAATGGCAACCCACTCCAGTATTCTTGCCTGGAAAATTCCAGGGACAGAGGAGCCTGGTGGCCTACAGCCCATGGGGTCACAGAGTTGGACAGGACCGCACACTCACACACTCACGCACAAGGCTCTTTTCAGAGACGGTAATTGCTCTTCTTCCTTCCCTCCCTCCCTCCTTCTTTCCTTTCTTTCCTTTTCTTTCTTTCTTCTTCCCTGGGGCTCAGACGGTAAAGAATCTGCCTGCAATGAGGGAGACCTGGGTTTGATCTCTGGGTTCAGAAGATCCCCTGGAGAAAGGAATGGCAACCCACTCCAGCATTTTTGTCCATGAATTCCACACAAGGAGGAACCTGGAGAGTACAGTCCATGGGGTTGCAGAGAGTCAGACAGGACTGAGCTACTAAGACACACACACCTTTTTTTAAAGTCTTTACTGTATTTGTTACAATGTTGCCTCTGTTTCATGTTTTGGGTGTTTGGTCCTTGGGCGTGTGATTGAATCTCCACCCTCTGCATTGGAAGGTGAAGTCTTAGCCAGGGAAGTCCCAGTGATTGTCTTTCTTAGAGAATGTTAGAATATTCTTAGAGCTTATCAATAACACATATTGGAACTATGAACTGCTTTGGCATGCCTGGATAGTCTTCCTTTTGTCAATGTTTCTGCTTACTTGCTAATATTTTTTAAATTTTCTTTTACTATAAATACATGATGACATAAATTTCTAGAGGGCAAAACATAGTCAACTATTCTGTGAAAATCAGAAGATAGCTCTAATCATTAAACAGGAAAGCAAGATTCAATTTTCCGGAAAAAAAGAAAAGAAAAAGTCCAACGTTGAAAACCAAAATCTACTTTTAGTAATGATCTTTCAAGAGGAAAACACATCTGGTGGCAAAATGTCTTACAAAATGACAACTCATATTCAGGACCCGGGGCATCATGGTGAGAGAACTATGGCTAGTACTGATTGTAAGTCTTGGGAGAGTATTCAGGAGTTCTGAGCATGGGGCAGTCCGTGCTTCGTCTTCAATTATCTGAGTATTGGAGACCCTACCCGGAGACTCAGGGAACTTCTTCAAGGGCTCCGTGGTCAGACAGCTTTAGGAAATTCCCATCTAGGGCCAAGATTGCTTGGCATGACCTTGCGCCTCTCCATCTCGAGTGGCACCTGCCGACTCCCCAGGGAGCTGCGAGTCTAGGACCTCAGTTTCACAGTGACATCAGCTTATGAAACTCTAGTTGAGACCACTGCCAAGAAGCGCTTGCTCACCCTGCTTTAACGGCAGTGGGAATCTCCCTCTCCTTTTCAGGGGTAAGCCGAAGAACGGATTCATAAACGAACCCCAATCCTTCTCACCAACCCCAGCCCACACCTCCCAGCAACTGAACTTGAGAAAGAAATGAAAAAAAACCTGGTTAAAACCACTTCCTATATTTGAGACTAGAGAAGAGAGTGGTACGCACAATTTCCTGGCTGAGGAACCCAGGCTAATACTTATACAGAGCAAGCACTGACTGCCCTAGAGGCTGACGGACCGGCAAGGATGGCAACCTGAGCGGACTCACCCTTCATTCCCCAGTCTCCCGGTGCGATGCCAGCAAGAGGCTGAAAGGAAACCCGGCGCTCTGCAGAGCGACACTCTCTCTTCCCGGCCCCGATGTCGGCAGTGATCCCAGGGGCCAGGAGGATGGAGCCAAGCTTGCTGATGTGGAGGTTCTTCGTATTCATCGTGGTACCTGGCTGCGTGACAGGTAAGGGGTCGCTGGTGCCTCTGGAGTCCTGGGAAGGCTAAGGATGTAGACCCTTCCCAATCACACAGTACGAGGGGCATCTAAGTAGAAAGTACGGGGAGGGACGGGACCCTGGGTTCTACCCCTGTGTCCATGGCCCACCGGGGCCCCATTCTTTGCCTCAATCATCACCGCCTTATAAAGAGAACTCAGAATGGGGAGTTCTTGTCACTCAAGGTCTTTGACAGTTGATTCTGGGAAGAACATAGCGGTGTGATATTTGACTGTTAACCGGATACTAATGAGCAGATTCCTCAAGAGATTTTATTTTCCAATGAATTTAGTTTTCCACTGCATCCACTGGCCGTAAGGATAATACTAGAAATCTGATAGAAATCTCTCTAATACCAGGTGAATATGTCTCAGATGTCAGTAACTCATATATGAAGCACTGGGATCATTTAGGAGCTCAGAAAAGTTAAGCTTCGAGGATGTGTACTTTGTTTTTTACTGCCTAAGGAAACGATACCTAGGAAGCTCCTTGTATGTGCAACTTTATAGAAGTTTTTTAAAAAATATAAGCATATCATTTTGAGAACATTAATTCTTATCTTATGTGTCTGCTGCTGCTACTATGCATGTATATATCTGTGTGTGTATGTGTACATATATGAAAGTTTTGCATTTCATTCACCCTTTCAGAAAGATATTGTCAATTTCTGTTTTTTCTTTTTTTTAAGAAATAAGAAACCACCAATTTCAGCTTCAAACCTCCTTCCTAATGGCATGTGAATTTTCTAAAAATGTCCTCCCTTGCTTATGCAGGAAAACATATCAGCATCTATAATTTAATATCCTTCATTTCTAGACATATAACAATGCCAAGTGGCCACAGAAAGATGTGCTAAGAAGTGAAATACAATGATGCCTAAGGGGTCTTTTTGGCCTATTGAGGGGAAGTGACCAGTCACTGGGCTATGAACTGACCCAGGGGTAGGATCTTCATTACTTTAAAGTGAAAAGTGGACACGATTTTAGGAAGACTTATAATGTGACTTCTGCCTCTGCCGGGTCTTTGCAAAGTGAGAGGCAGGCCAAGGGAACAGAAAAGTCTTTACAGTTGACTGGGCCTCATCTCTAGGGAGCATATTTCGAGTAAGCGTGTGTTACTGACAGGTGTTGGTGACTTATCTGAGAATGTGAATGGTCTGATCACAGTGCTCTGCCATACACTCACATCTTCAAAAATCTATCCAATGCCTCTTGTTCCCCTTTTCAACAGTACAGGAAATACAAACGTGAACAAAATGTAGCCTCACCTTAAAAGGGATATAACCTGGTGAGGAGAAGAGAGTTATGACACCAGTGTGGGTGGGGTGGGATAAGATCTATGGGAGGGGGGGCCGCCAGGGAAGGCTTCACAAAAGCGGCAGCACAAAGAGCCCCGAGGGGTCAGTGACTTTCCCTCCACGGGGATTCCAGAGAGAGAGACCACAGGTGCAGAGACGCGGCAGAGCGCCAGGGAAAGCCCTCAGCCTCGGGTGGAGACATGCGGCTACTGGGGGTTCAGACTGGATGACCCCAAGTTGAGGATTTTAAATTTCATTTGAGAGTCAATCAAAGACAATGAGAAAGTAAAATTTACCATTTATAGGGTACCTTATGGGGCTTCCCAGGTGGAGCAGTGGTAAAGAATCTATCTGCCAATGCAGGAGACACAAGAGGCATGCATTCAATCCCTGGGTTGGAAAGATCTGCAGAGGAGAAAATGGCAACCCACTCCAGTATTCTTGCCTGGAGAATCCCCATGGACAGAGGAGCCTGGCGGGCTACAGGCCATGGGGTCCCAAAGAATCAGACACAGCTGAGCAACTGAGCACAAAGTACCTTGTATAGGCCAGACACACGTCTTCCTTCCACCTTCATAGTCCTTTTGCAGACTGGATGTCACCAACCCACGAGATGAAGAAGACCCCAAGACTCAGAGGCCACAGAGCCAGTGACGTGGCTGGGACTCAAACCCGGTTCTTTCTGCTGAGTGCTCTTTCTGTTCACTTGTTGGACAGGGCCCAAGCTCTATGGAGGTGACTCCACAGAGAAAGGTGGGCAGACAGGGCGTGCAATGGCCTCTTCCAGAGACCAGTAGGACTCAGCAGCCAAAGAGAATGACAAGGGCTCAATTTCTGGGATCCACGCATGGCTTAGGAACCTCTCCAGGGTCAAAAATACTCTCCTCTCAGACTTTTTCCTCTCAGAGGAGCCCAGTCTTAAAATAAACAAATCTTATTCCTAGGAAGGGAGAGGTCACTAACAAAATCTATCAGACTGTCAACAGATGCAATTTCTAGCTGATTCATAAGGCTGATTTTCATTCTGAAAATTTCCAAAGCCACCATTTAAAACTGTGAGGGCTGCTGACAGGGAGTGTATTGGTCAACGTGGGTGTTTTTAGTCTCTGTATTACTGGGTCTTGGGATGTGGTTGAAAAGAGACTTCTCCTGATGTTGCCAACAGGCACGTTATTGATGGTGCCTTTCTCAGCACTGTGGAAATTCTGAGAGTTTATCTGTGCCTTCATCATCTTTCTTTCATTCTAGGAATTCTGTGATCAAATCTGCATGCCCTAGTCTCAAAAACACACACACACAGTGTGGAAACCCATGAAGATGCTATTTTCGTCTAATTATCCCTTCTTGTAAAGATGACTGCCCACACTGGAATTTCCATCTTCACATTTGTCATTAAAACACACATGCTTAACCCTTCACATTCAATCATTCAGTTTCTCTAGATCCCAAAGTGCTATTACGACATGTTCCTTGCTTATCTTTAAGATATGCCTTGGAGAAGGTAGCGTATATAGATAGATGGATAGATCATAACCGTGTGTGTGTGTGTGTGTGTGTGTGTGTGTGTGTATGGATTTGGTAAACTGAGGGAGTATCTCATAAAACAGCTGCTGCTTTCTTTAAAAACAGCATTTCTTAAATAGGCGGTGCTGCTTACCACCTGTACCTCTGCTCCTGTTGAGATCTGAGAGCATCGAGGCACCAGGAAGAGCTGGCTTCGCTGACAGTCAGCTGCTGTAAAGAATGGCTGATGTGCAAAGAGAAGCTTCTTTGAGCAAAGCCTTGGGTGGTCTGGAGGCACCTGTGCCTCTCTCTTGCTGAGATCGTTCTCATCAGAGCGACAGTCACCCTCAAGTCGGGCTAGCCCTCCCCCCAGCCCTTCCTCACTCCCTGCCCCCCTCACCGCCTCATGACCAGCAGAGAGTTCCTTTGGGAAGTGGGGCCATGTCCCCCGAGGCCAGGGCAGAGAAATGTTAGGAGGAAGCTGAATTTTGTGGAGAGGTGAAGGGCGTGATTTGGGGGCAAACTGCTGGATCTCCATGGGCCTCAGTTTCTCTGTAAAATGAGAAGGTTGATGGGGCTGATCCTAGGACTGCCTTCTGGTTCTCTTGCTGTATGTCAAGAATTCTGAACAGGAAATAAAATAAGCTCTGTCAAAAAGCCTTTGCAAGCTGGGGTACTTTCAGATGAAAAAGTTTCCAAACCGAAGACATATACAGCAGGGTCCGGGTTGAGAGGACTTCGGAGGCCCAAGTGCCAAGGCTGACGTGTCATCTGGGTTATTTCCAGCCTCTGGGAGGTTCCGCCCTGTGCTCAGGCCGGGACCACGGCTTCAGGGAGGGTGACGGCTGTAATACCGCTCCCTGCTGGGGAGGCTTCTGCTGTTTGCTCTTGGGGCCTTTTCGCCCTCAGTCGATGTCCTTGCTTCTCATAAGGGAGGGCTTACGTGAGCAGGAACTTTTTTCTGTTCTCTTCATCCCAGGCCATTCCCTGGGAGGAGAGGAAAGAGGATCTTCATTCAGTCAATTGCTTCAAAAAGCTATAAGCCCTTGCATCCTTGAAAGCGGTTAAATTGAGGCTTCCTAATCACTTCGGGGGAGCCGCAGAGGGGCACGCGTGCTGGCCAGGAAGGCAGTCAGGCAGAATTTTGGCTCTTCTCTGCTCCCCTCCAGCCTCTGTTT
Organism: Ovis canadensis; assembly: GCF_042477335.2. NCBI lineage: Eukaryota > Metazoa > Chordata > Mammalia > Artiodactyla > Bovidae > Ovis > Ovis canadensis. The sequence goes on along the minus strand of NC_091257.1, from coordinate 26,191,114 downwards.
CTCTTAATACTGATTTTCGTTCGCGTGTTTGGCTGCACAGGTCTTAGTCGTGGCCCGTGGGCCCTTTGATCCGTGCTGAGTTCCGTGGCATCTTTGGCTGTGGCTGTGAAGTCTCAGCTGCAGCATGTGAGATGGTTACCTGCGGTACGTGGGAGCTTAGTCCTGACCTGGGAGGGAACCTGGGCTCCCGGCATGGGGAGCACGCAGTCATAGCTACTGGGCCGCCAGGGAAGCCCCTCCCATTCCTGTGTTTTAACTTCCCCTCTGAGAAAATGAACGTATGCATATGGGATGATATTCGTACTTTTCGCACGTCAGAGGACCCAAGCGCGTACCCATGGGTCCTCGGCCTTACGAGTGATTCTCGGCTTTTGTTCCTCGTCTGCTCCCTCGTCTTTGGGTGGCAGAGAGAAACCGAGAAGGAAGGAGACTTGAGCAGGAAGGGGGTTGAGGCTGGGTGGGGGAGGTTGGCACTGAAGAGGTAAGACCTAGGCCGTAGATTTTCTCTGGTGAGTGCCCTGGAGCTCAACAGTCAGAGGAAAGGGCCCCTCCACCCTTTCCTCCCCAGACAGTCCTGGGCGCCCTTTCTCCGGAAGTATCTGAGCAGAGCCTAGAAGAACATTGGTCACAAGTGGTAGGAAGAGCTGGGCAGGGGGGCTCAAGGGATGGCCTCTGAGCCCTTTGGACTCAGGACCTAGGATTCCTGTCTCCAGGCTAACAGTGTGCATCACCGCAGCCCAGCGGGGCCCTCTGAAGTCACAGTATTGCTAGCTGCTCAGTTGTGTCCGACTCTGTGTGACCCCGTGGACTGCAGTCCACCAGGCTCCTCTGTCTGTGGGATTCTCCGGGCAAAAACACTGGAGTGGGTTGCCATGCCCTCCTCCAAGGGATCTTCCTGACTCAGGGATCAAACCCACATCTCTTGCATTGCAGGTAGATTCTTTCACCATCTGAGCCGCCAGAGAAGCCCCTGAAGCCATAGCGGGGGGGGTTCCCTAAACTTCCTGTGACCCTGCTGTCTGTTGCTCTTCATCCAGGCATGTATCGGGGAGGAGAGATTGGAGGCCACTAATGAGCACCCTCATCCGCCTCTTTTGCTACCTTTTCTAGTAAGTTCTTCAGGAAGTTCTGCTTAGGTGGAGTCAGCTGCTGTCCCAGGTATTATCAAGGGCGGGGGCTGGGGAGGAGGTGGTGGTGGGAAACAGCCCAGAGATGGCCTTACCACGTAAAGATGGCCCTCATTTTTTACTCCTGTACACGTCCTGAAACTCCCAACAGGAAGAGCAATGTGATAGACACATTCTATCTAGTTCCATCTTTCTTGAGTAGTGAGTCCTTGAGCAAATCTGGGGAGTGCTGCTACTTGTTTCCTTAGAAAACTTTTTTATGCACAAAATTTTGAGAGTAATATTTGGGGTAATAACCTCCCTGTCAACCAGGGTCTCCAGGTAAGACCTCCCATCAGGTTCTTTAATATCTGAACAGAGGTTCTTTAATATCATACTCCAAGTACAGAGAATGAGACACAGGATGTTACCCTCACTAGTAAGGGAGATGTAGCTGGCTTGGCTAAAGTAACCTAAAAGGCCTGGGTGCCTGGACAAGATTGGAAGCAAAGGTTGCCAAGGAAAAACCAAAGACACCAGGGAAGCAAGAGAAGCGGAGATCTAGGACTAGAATCCTGGCCTCTTCTATTCCAGCACAATATTCCCCATATGTCTTCACATCAACTCTCAGTGACATCCATCCATCCATCCATCCGTCTCTCCTTTCGTTCATCCTTCCTTTCTTCCATCTATCTATCCATCATCCATCATCCATCCATCCATCCATCCATCCAGCAATCTATCCATGCATCAGGATTACTGAGAAGGAAAAGGTCTTTGCTCTCAAACTGCTCCTGGCCTAAGACTGGAGATGAGACATCTGCTGAGCAACTCCCACCTTGAAGACTTGCCAAGGGAGACAGCAGTATTTGACAATGACTCAATACCCATCACTGAATCCCCCCTTTCCCCAGGCTTTCAAATAAGTCACCCATTTAGGGGAAAACAATACTAGAATCATCTCTGGGTCTTTTAGGTATTTTCCACTCTAAGATTACTCAGGAATTTTCCGGCTTTTGACTTGTTTGGAGCTTACTCTGGGATTTGCTTCCATCAGTGAGAAAACACAAGTCTAACTGGGAAATGTATTTAGAGCAGCGCTTTCTGGCATGAATTACACATTAAATGTGCATCTGGGAAACTTTCACAAATGATGTCCAAGTCCCACCTAAGACCAGTTAGGTCAGACTCTCTGGGGATTAGAACTGGACATAGGCCAGCATTATTTTTAAGCTTCTCAAATGATTCAAGATGCAGTTAGGATTGAAATCCACAGAATAGTGATTCCATGGTTGGTCTGAGTCCATTGTTTTATTCCTATTCACTGGGAATAGATGCCCTAGCATAGTACTTTCCAAAGTTCAATGTATTACAGATCACCTGTAATACAGGTGAGGCAGGGGGCTTGTTGTGAAACAGATTCTGATTCAGGATATCTGGGGTGAGGGAGGAGATTCTGGTGCAAACAAGCTCCTCCATGAGATCCAAGTGCCTGGTGCCTGAACCCCATTTTGAGTAGCAAAGCTGTCATGGGAGAGAAAAAGTGGGTGCTGTGTCCACCCCACAAGAACTTCCAACAAAAATGGGAAAACCAGTCTGGGAAAGACACAAGATTGAACATAGCAGCATGGTAGGTGGCAGAGCTGATGACACCGTGGCATCCAGAGGTGCTTCCCGGGCCATTCAGAAAGCCTTCTTGGAGAAGGTGGCTCTGAGCTTGCACTTATAAACCTCAGGAGCTGGCTGAGGGGTGGTGTTTCCCAATGAGGTGGCTAACGTTGTATATGTGAGTCATGATCCTTGAGCAACAAACTGAAAATTGAGGCGTTCATAAGGGCAAAGAATCAAATGCCCCACGTTTCAAATATTTCCTACTCCATGTTGGTCGCTTGCTGAACAAAAATGAAGCTCAAATGCCTAGTGATCCTATAAAAACTAGTACTTCTGTTCTGACAAGAGGCATCCGGGTTCTTGCCCTCTCACTTTGATCCTCTAGTAACACATGTCATTGGGTCTGGAGTCTGCACTCCCACAGTGGGCCACCGAGTCAGCATCACTAGGACCTCATGACACCTCTGGATAACAGTCAAGAAGTCCGGGGTCTTATTTCCCCACATTCAAATTTTGCCCCGACCTCTGTCGAGCACCAGGGCTTCCATCCTGACTGCCCATGTGACCTTCTGCCCCTAACCCATCCTGTCCACACAGCTTTCCATCAGCCACAGTGCCTGCAACGACTCAGCCCAGGGCCAGGGACCCAGGAGGATTTCAGGCAGCAGAAACTCTAAGGCACCAAGGTGTGGCTGCCCCCGGGTGGGGTGACCAGAAGGCCACTGAGAATGAGCGGGGTGGCCGGCGCAGGCCAGTGGAGTCGGGCCTCCAGCTGCCCTCTTCCCCACCCACCACTCCGGACACAACGAAAGGGCCGGGTGGATCAGGAGACTAGGAAGAGTGAAATGCTTCTTTCTGAAAAGAAGAGAAGCAGGTTTTTAAAGAACACAAAGTGCGTGCTAAGGAGGTGATGGGTCCCTTTACTCTAAACAGCATGGAAAGCCCACTGGGCTCCAGGAGGCCCTCGGGAGAGAGGGAGAGGAGGAAGGTGGGCAGAGCTGTGAACTGCAGAAAGGCTGGCTGGTTGGGGCAGGCCCCTCACAAACCCTGATCCCAGCACCCACTTTTCCCTTTGAGGTTTATTTTGCCTTCAGCCTTGTGCCAGGAAACACGTTTGGAGCGTGCTGCACTACAAAGGCTTGTGGAATCTTAGTTCCCCAAACAGGGACTGAACCTGGGTCCGGGCAGTAAAAGCACCAAGTTCTAACCCCTGACCCCGAGGAACGTCCCCAAGAAACGTCGGAAACACAAGTGATAACGAGAAGAGCTCACACTTACAGCTCTCTCACAGGCACTACGTGAAAATGTTGTGTTGACTCTGTTAATCCTCAAAATCAGGTCCACTTTGTTCTCACCCCCTTCTCGTACCCAGTAAACTGAGGCTCACGGAGGTGAATCACTTATCGCATGGAATACAACCGGGAGTGCTGGGGTGCCGGATGGGAGCAAGGCTGGCTCCATGCAGGGCCTGCATTGTTGATGATTCTCGTAAACTGCTGTTAATAAAGAAGTTTAGTTTCTCCTTTTGAAAGTCTGCTCTGAGTAGGCCCCACTGCCCCTGTGGTTGTCGATAAATGAAAAGCCTGTTCCGACCGCATCCAACCCCAGACACCCAGTAGCTGCCTGCCGTCTGCTCGAAGGGCTGGCTTTTCAGTCCCATAGAATCCCTGAAGTTTAAATTCTCTAAATCCTGCTCTCCCCTCCTCCTACCTGCCAAACAGTAGCTCGGGCTGTCTTTCCTGCATTTGACTGGGCTTCAAAGAAAGCACTCGAGTTAAGCCACATCTGCCCCAGCTGCCCACGAAGCAAGGAAATTCTGAGCACCTTCAGGCATGAGTCAACATCACCGTGTTCAGGAATCTCTGCCCACAGAATCACCCACTCTTCTGTTTGGGCCCAAAATAGATACCTCCTTCAGAAGCCTCCCTGCTTCTGTAGCCTTAGCAATAAGAAAACAAAGGCGAGGGTAGGTGTGCGTCCAAGGCATGATGGAGGGAGTTCTCTCTGCTGTGAAGTTCTCTGGAGTGAAAACACTGTGCTGAGCCGGACACGCGGGACAGGTGTGGCAGGTGGAGGGGGGACGCAGGAGGGCGGCTGGGGACGGTCATTCCTTTGTTCATTCATTCACTTGGCAAACATTTATTAAGCAAATACTATGTATCAGATACAGGCTCGGGAGATGGGTGCAACCCAGCCCTGGGTCTCCAGAAACCCTCCATCCAGCAGGAGAAAAAATATATCACACAGACAGTGCCGGCCGAGCTGAGACTCAGAATGCAAATACAAAGAAAGCGTGGACGGCCACACAGACAGGCATTTGCCCCTATGCAAGTCCTTGACATTGTCACTCAAGAGCTGCCTCACTGTCCTAATACCTGGGACAGAAACAAGGGCTGAAAGCATCGCTCTGTCATTGCTAATGACTAAAGCTACTGAAGTCAAACACTGTGGATTTTGAGTTTAGAACAGCATAGTGAGAAAATGTGCGGAAGCTTTCCTTTGCTCAAGAAACTCCCTGAGCAAGAAAATAGGAACAGTTTTGGTGGGAGCAGTTCCTTTCCTTAAAGGAGAAACAGATGGCTCCCACAGCCCACGGGTGTTGTAGACACACCGTTAACATGCAGAGCTGACAGACGGCACCTCCTCACCAGGGTGTGAGCCACTTTCCAATTTCAAACACTTGGAAGGACCTGCCTCTCCAAGAAAGGGATGAAGGGAACCCAGTCAGTCTGGTTATGCTAGGTATTTAAAAGGAAGAGTGTTTTTTTAAACTATATATGTGTATATATATATACACACATATACACACATAGACACACACATATATATATTGGGTTTGTAAAAAAGTTTGCGTTTTTCTGTAACATTTTTCAGAAAAACCTGAATGAAATTTTTGGCCAATCTGATATATACAGGTTGTATACACATGCTATATATAGCGTATATATATATACACATACATATATGTACTATGGATATATACGTGTATGTGTGTGTTTATGTACATATATGTCTCTCTATATATATGTTTGTTTAGTCGCTAAGTTGTGACCAACTCTGCAACCCCATGGACTGTAGCCCCCCAGGCTCCTCTGTCTATAGAATTCTCCAGGCAAGAGTCCTGGAGTGGGTTGCTGTTTTCTTCTCCAGGGGATCTTCCTGACCCAGGGATTAAGTCCGTATGCCCTGCATTGGCAGGCAGAGCCTTTACCACTGAGCCACCGGGAAAGCCCATGTGTATACATACATATACACAAATATGCATATATACACTATGTGTATACACACACACATGATATATACAGGTACATGTGTGTGTGCACTGTATACATGTATACATATATGTGTGTCTAACTATACACATGTATACAATGTGTGTATTTCAGCTAAGTTCAGTCACTCAGTCCTGTCTGACTCTTTGCGACCCCATGAATCGCAGCACGCCAGGCCTCCCTAAGTTCACCCAAACTCCTGGAGTTCACCCAAACTCATGTGCATAGAGTCGGTGATGCCATCCAGCCTTCTTATCCTCTGTCGTTCCCTTCTCCTCCTGCCCCCAATCCCTCCCAGCATCAGGGTCTTTTCCAATGAGTCAGTTCTCATGAGGTGGCCAAAGTTACTGGAGTTTCAGCCTCAGCATCAATCCTTCCAATGAACACCCAGGACTGGTCTCCGTTAGGATGGACTGTTTGGATCTCCTTGCAGTCCAAGGGACTCTCAAGAGTCTTCTCCAGCACCACAGTTCAAAAGCATCAATTCTTCGGCGCTCAGCTTTCTTCACAGTCTAACTCTCACATCCATACATGACCACTGGAAAAACCATAGCCTTGACTAGATGGACCTTTGTTAGCAAAGTAATGTCTCTGCTTTCTAATATGCTGTCTAGATTGGTCATAACTTTCCTTCCAAGGAGTAAGCGTCTTTTAATTTCATGCTGCAATCACCATCTGCGGTGATTTTGGAGCCCCCCAAAATAAAGTCTGACACTGTTTCCCCATGTATTTCCCATGAAGTGATGGGACTGGATGCCATGATCTTAGTACATATGTATACAATGTGTACATATATATGTGTATAACTATATATACATAGTTTCATGAAATGAGGGCCTTAGAGTGAATCGGTCTATCTCCTCAGAGAAAGACTGTGACATAGTTAAAGGGCAGAGGAGCCATTTTTACAAGTTTTGCTTGAAATCCCCGCGACCTGGGCTGACGTCAGCCTCTTCCTGCCCGGGGCCCTGTGAGTTTCCCGGGAGTTTCGGGGAGGCTGTGCTGTGGGCGCCAGTCCTGGCTGTGGCAGGCTGGCGGCTTCCCCAGTGGGTGAAACCAGTAGCGCCTGCAGACCCAGCTGAGTGTGGTATCTGTTTCCGGCCCCTGCGGTAGTGACACCTCTGCTCAGCGTCTGATTTAGAATAAAAGGATCTTTGTGAAGAGAAAACTCCTTATTTCAAGTGGAAAGCAAAACAAACAACTACCAAAAAAGTTACAAACCCCAACACCGTTTAACACTACGAGGACAGTTTCCGCTGACATCCTGCTGACACCTAGGAGAGTGTGGGGGACGCAAAGGGTGAGCGTTTTCAGCTCAGATGTGCTAACAGGCCCTTTATTTCACTTTTCACTTTCAACGCCTTTCACTCACCAGGCCATCAAGTTTCACTTTCCCTCTCCCAGGGTTTCCTGTCTCGCTCCTCCAGCCTGAGTTTGCAGTGGGCTCCTGCGGAGGGACTCCCACCCTCCTGCTCCTCCCGTTCCTCCTGGGAGAGGAACTGTGGGCCAGCCAGGCACCCGGCTGTGCCTTCTACACCTGTGATCTTACTGAAGTCTCACAAAAACCCTGGGAGTCAGGTACCACTGGGATCATTGCCATTTTACAGACGAGGAAACTGAAGTTGTTAGGCTTTCATTCACACACCCCAGAAAGTGACGGAGCCAGGCTACCTGCTCCATCCTTGTACAGAGGAAGAAGGCAGTTAACCGGTCTCATCAGTTCCCCTGGGCTTCCTAAGCAAGTTTTCTGTCTCTTATTTTAAGTCACTCTTTGATCCACTCCCAAGTTAATTCTCTTGAAAGCAACTTTCACAATGCCTCTTCCCTGATCAAAGACCTCATGTTGTTCCCCCACCACCTGTGGGGCATGTGTCCTCTGCCTGGCATCTCCTGTTTCTTCTGACCTGGTCCATCTGAATGTCCTCTGCACATTGGACCCCTCGCAGCTCCACCCACTCCAGCAGGCAGGGCTCCTGTTGTGCAAACATAGCTTCCTCACCTACAATTTCAAAGCCTGGCACCTAGGGACACCTCCCCTTTTATAATCTACCACATCTCATCTGCCTACTTGGAATTATTCCCAACTGGGAAGCATCTGGGGAGAGTAGAAAGGGCTCAGGAACTTGGGATTTCACAGGGCTTGGATTCAGAACCTGGCTTGAACTTGCGTAATCCTGTTTTCCTGTAAAACCATCTCTGGGTACCATTCTCTGCCAGCACTAGCAGGGTGGGGACAGCTGATGGACAGGTGTGGCGAGTGCAGGTGGTCCGGGAAGGCAGAGTCATGCCCAGCCCCAGAGAAAAAGGGGCAAGGAGGCTTCCCAGAGCAAAGTGACAGGGAAGGGTCCTGCCGGTCAGGCAGGAAGGGGGAGGCAAAGTCTCGAGCGAGTTAATGACAGAGGACACAGCGCGGTCCTGCTGGCTGGGTCCTGCTGGGGTGGAGCTATTAGCTGGCCGCGGAGCCGGCCAAGTGCAGGGGCATGGGCTGTACCTGGGGAGGAGCCGGCGCCACAGAGCAGCTGCAGGGATGGGGGCCATCTGGGCTTGAGGGCATCAGCCCTGTTTTCTGTGTGTATGACTGATGCCAGGTGGCACGGGGGAAGGGGTGTAGCCCCTGAGGGTGCTGAGTGACCTGGGGGTGAGCTGGGAGTGGGCTGGTCCTTCAAGCCTCCAGGGGCCTCAGCCGCCGTGGGACGAGGCAGCCTGCCTAAGGTAATCAGGATACAGTAGGTGCTCAGTCAGCACGGCTTGCTGGGCCTGCAATCTGCACGGCCGAGAGCCAGAGCACCTCTCCACAGGCTTCCCAAGTTCAGTACAGCCAGCGCTGGGCGCCCCGCCCCCCGCCCCGCAGGCCAACTCATCCTCCGTTATCTCCAGTTTTAATGAAAGATGCCGCCACCACCACCACCTCCAGCTGCCCAGGGAACGTGCCCAGAATCCCGGCTCCTTTCGCCTCACTGGCCCCACACTCCTTACAAAGGCCCAGTCCCTGGGGAGTCCAGTCTGAACCATCTCTGCATATTAGTACCCACTCTCCGCTCTCCAAGCTCCAGCCCCCCGAACCCCAGCCCGAGGTGCCGGAGACGGCCTTCCTGCCTCACAGGACACACGGGGGACGGGGCGGAAGGAGGTCAGAGGTTACCGTGGCCACAGGGACAGGAAGTAGCTGAGACATGGGAGGAAAGGTGGGCGCACGCAGTCATGGGCGCCTCCCCCCGAGAGGCTGCGGATCCTGACCTCGCGGAACTGGCTGTGTGACGCTGGGCAGGGCACTGACTCTGCCGGCTCACTGCATCGTGTATAACACGGAGCAGCAGGGATGGCCATCCAGTCATTAATCACACTGAAATGCTTCTTATTTACAGATAAGAATATCAATAACACTGTAGCATTCTGTATACGTCAGTTTATTGCATATTCACTGTCTTGCTCATAGCAATGGACTATAAAGTAGTCGTAGTCTTAACTGTCATGAATGTTCATAACAGCCTACTACTGGGAGGACCGGGGAAGCCAACTGTGTGCCTGGGTCAGTGGCCAGCATGCAGTGACTGCCACGCCTTGGATGGAGCAGGCACTTTCCCGGTGCATCGGAGGAGATGACAGACAGGCTCTCTAAGTCCCTTTCAGGTCTGACATTCTGTGGTTAATAAACACCCCAGAGCAGGGTGAAACCCCATCCCTTCCACCCTGTGCTGATCGAGCCGGTCAGGCTCCCCGCCAGCCAGCCTTCTCCCCTACTGCGTCCCGTCCGTTCACCAGCAGGACTGAAGGCATCGCTCACGCCACGGGAGGAACTCTATGCAGTTCACGCTGCAATGACTACATCCTTGACGGCTCCCATCTGTTCTTTTCAGCACAAAACAATTCCCCTTGAATCATGGTAAACAGGTCTTAGTACCCATGTCCTTAGAAAATGCTGCCACCTTGGATTTAAATTCAATAAGAGGAAGCCCAACATGAAAACCCCTTACAAATTCATCACCTGTGGTCAAACCTCCTAAGTTGGGTGTCCCTTGAAAGGAACAGTACTCGCCTATGGCTTTGATCAGAGACCATGATTTGCAGATGCTGCCTATGCGAGTTTAGGGAAGGCAGGAATTTAAAAATATTTGTATTTATTTATTTTGCTGTACTGGGCCTTAGTTGCAGCATACAAACTCTTAGTTGTGACCTGTGGGGTCCAGTTCCCTGCCCAGGGATTGAATCTGGACCCCCTGCCCTGGCAGTTTGGAGTCTTAGCCACTGGACCAGAAGTCCCTAGAGCTGATACTTTAAAAAGTGCTCTGTGGAACTTGGCTCAGACAGTAAAGAACCTGCCTCCCAATGCAGGAGATGCAGGTTCGATCCCTGGGATGGGAAGACCCCCTGGAGAAGGGAATGGGCAACCCATGCCAGTATTCTTGCCTGGAAAATTCCATGGACAGAGGAATTTTGTGGGCTACAGGCCATAGCGTCATAGAGAATCACACATTCACTTCACTTTCTGGGGATCTTGGAGTCTGTTTCCTTCAGTGCTGGCCTAGTGGGGGACAGTCCAGACTGAGTCCACAGAGTAAACTCATCAAAAGCCTTTCAGTTGAAGCTGCGTTTCTGAGGCCAGTTCCTGGAGTACTGGAGAGGGCCCCGGGCCTCGTCTATGCTGGGCCTCGTCTACGCCTGGCCTCGTCTACGTGACAATCTTAAACACCCTCCTCCCGACTGTGTGGCCACCCCCATCATCAGTTCGCTCTGACACAGCCTTACCCTCTCCCCTTCTCTGTGGGGCCTCGCCTACTGATGTGTGGATTTGGGGAACACGTTCCGGCTGCTGTTGGGCTACACTGAACCGGTCTTAGGCAAGTCACAGTAGACAAGCAGTCAGGGCTGCCTCCAAAGCACCCAGAACCTCAGAACCTAAATCAGTACCTTCCCTCCAGCTGGCCTGTGGCCTCCGTTTCCGTAGTGGGGCTGACGTTCTCCATGGAAAGGCTGGTCGCCATCCAAGACACACAATGACATCTTCGTCTGAGCAGGCTGTCCTAGCAGAATACCACGGCCTGGAGGCCTTAGACAACACACTTTATTTTACCCCTCACTTTATTGCTGGGGGCTGAGATCTGAGACAGGGGTGCGGGGGTGGCGTGATGGGGTTTGGGCGAGGGCTATGGTTTCCCCCCAGAGGATTTCTCGTGACTCTCCTAGGGGACCCAGACCCACCTAGGAGGGTCCAACCTCACGGCCTCAAGTCACCTGATGCCCCACCTCCTGACACCATTGCCCCCGGCAGGAAGGTTTCTTCATATGAATGTGAATCCAAACGCTTGTTTGAAGCGGAGTGTTTTCTTGAGAACAGGCAGGAAGAAGCGTGCCCAGAGTGAGGGGTATGGGAGGCACCCTGGGAGGTGGGGGTGGCTACTGGCAAACCTGATCCTCATCTTCCCAGGACACATGGATTTGGGGTGCCTGACCCACTCAGGGCCCACGCTGGCGCGGCCAGCCCCTGCACGCCGCCTGAATGGGGTGTCGGTTCTGACGAGTGCCTCTTCCTTTTGGATGCCTCCATGTTCTCCTTTGACTTTTTTCTTCTTTCCTATCTTTCCCCCTGGGTCTTGAGTTTCTACCCAGCATTGCACCTATGTGCCTGGCATTCTTTAAAAGAGTGGAAACTGTGGCCTCGGAGTTGAAAATCTCCGTGACTCCGTGGTCTAAATTCTCTGAAGGCTCCCCTTGGGGAAGATGGTGGGTAGGATTCACCAGCATAGCACATTTCTGCTAAAACCATTATTTCGTCCCAAGAAACAGCTTTCACAGGTTTGAAGGAAAACTGATTTTCGATTTCAGAGAAAGAACATGGGTATATTTCTACACCTCTTGTTTTTCTTATCTGACAACGTTTTAATTTTCATCGGGTTGACATTCTGCGGTAAATGTGTGGTTAACTCTTTCACATACAGAAGTTTGTTATCAGCTAAGCCTCCCAGGGACAAAACCACCCCCCTCAACATTTCATTCGCAGGAGCATTTGAGACCCCCCAGACGCGACGGCGTTGACTTAGGGACAGGAATACTGCTGCTTCTGTCTCCTTTCTTCTCTTCTAACATAAAGAGAAGAGAGCTCTTTTCCCACCCAGCCCCCCGTTTTTCTTGGTAACAAGTGTTGATTAAGGCAGAAGACGTTCTCATTCTTAAGTTGTGGAAACTCTGACTCTGTGGTCTGAGAGGCCCAGCCGGGGTCTCAGAAACTGTGGGTCAGATACAGAACTCCTGCGTGAAGGATGCTCAGTACCAGAGAACCAGCTCAGCTGCACTGAGTGCCCCCTCTCCCCCCACAGAGCACATAGCGCCCCTGCTTATCTTATTCCCACCTGGGGAGTCGGGCGACCTTTTCTTTGATGCCGTTAACCTACCTGAACCCCATCCCCACCCCCAGCCCACAGCCTGGTGACCCTGAACTTGGTTTTGCCACATTTCCCTCAGCGTGTGGGGGATTCCCAGGTGGTGCGGTGGTAAAGCATTGTCTACCTGCAATGCAGGAGACATTAAGAGACGCAGGTTCAAGCCCTGGGTCAGGAAGATCCCTTGGAGAAGGAAATGGCAACCCGCTCCAGTATTTCTTGCCTGGGGAATCCCATGGACAGAGGAGCCTGACGGGCTACAGTCCACGGGGTTGCAAAGAGTTGGACATGACTGAGTGACTGGGCGTGCATGCCTCCGCATTTACGCTGAGTGAAGATGGATCTGTGTTCACTGAATGAATTAATGGACCATATTATCAATGTGATTGCTGATACACTCAAGCATTCATTCAGGGCCTATGGCTGCCCGCATTGAGGAAGTAGTTTAAACAAACAATAGGTGACATGGACGGCCCCAGCAACAATCAGAAATGACCAGAAGTTTCGAAACTCAACAGTGGTGAGCCAGTGGGCAGGGGTCAGGAAGTTGACCGTACTTTATTAGATGTGTAGGCCATTGTGAAAGCAAGTGAGAGGAAGGAAACAGATCCAGAATTCTCACAAATAGTCTTAGAAGATAAAAATCCAAAGAATCTCCATTGCCTACGGTGCTAGTAGTCACTCTGTGCCCTGGGATGCTAGGATGCTTGACTTTTCAATGCTTTATAATTTTTAAAAGGTATTTATTTATTTGACCATGTTGGGTCTTAGTTGCATCATGCGGGATCTTCCGTTGCAGCACACAGATTCTCTAGCTATGGCACACAGGCTTGGATGCTCCTTGAGAGCCCAGTTGTCCCACAGCATGTGGGATCTCAGTTCCCTGATCAGGGATCTAACTCTGGCATTGGAAGGAGGATTCTTAACTACTGGACAGCCAGTCAACTCCCTGACTTGATGGTCTTTTTCCCTTTTCAGCTAGCTCGGATAAGCCTCGTTGGCCATGATACTGCCACTGTGCAAAACTGGTGACATTTGAAAACACATTGGAGGCAGGGAAAGTTGGGAGGTGGAAGGAAATGATAAGATGCTCTGGCAGGTCTGCAGTCGGGAGGGCTGGAGGTGAGGGTGGACGATACAGGAGATGGAGGGGGCTACGTATGCCAGGGTCCTGGAGAGGTCCAAGCAACAACTCCTGGGAAGGGATTCCACCCGATGGCAAAGGTGCAGGGAACCGAAGGGACTGAAGTGTTGCCTCATGGGCACGAGAGGGCTGTTAAAAGAAACAAGGACAAGAAGGACTGAAGGTTGTTTGAGTGCATGTTTGTTTTTAACTTTTTATTTTGGGAGAATTATAGATTTTCATGCAGTTGTAAATGACAAGAGATCTGGTACAGCCTTCATTCAGTCCTCCCCACAATTACAGCATGGTATCACAACCAGGAAGTTGACCTCACTGCAATCTATCAGTCTTGCTGACCTAGCAATCTTACATGTTCTCGTTCATGCACGTGTGTCTTTATTTCCATGCGACTTTCCCACGTGTGTAGATTTCTGTGACCGTGAGCAGAGCCAATGTACACAAAAGTTCCTATCCCAAGATCCCTCCCACTGCCTTTTTGTGACCACAGGCCACCATCCTCCCTGACCCCTGGCAGACACTGAGCCACTCTCCATCTCTATGATTTTTGTCATTTTAAGACTACAAGATAAATGGAATCACATGATATGTAACCTTTGAAACTGGCTTTTTTTCACTCAACCTAATTCCTTTGCGATCTACCTTTCTGCACATAATTCCTTTTCCGATCCATCTTTCTGCATTCCTTAGCTGGCATTGTCCAAACATTATCCAAAAAAAGTGTTTCTCTCCTCCTCACTCCATGCCATGCTTTTTCCGTATCACTATCGATGGCAATCCACTCCAGTATTCTTGCCTGGAGAACCCCATAGACAGAGGAGCCTGGCAGGCTATAATCCACGGGGTCACAAAGAGTCAGACACGACTGAGCAGCTGGAACACACGCAGACCGTTTGCTAGCTTTTTAAATCATTTCATTATTTTATCACTACCACCATTGCTTCTTTTGGGTTTACTGGACACACTGTCATAACATTTGCAAGTAGAGATAGTCCTACTTCTTTTCTTTCTAGTATTTAGGCAGCTACGTGTTCTTTCATCTGATTGCATTGACTAAAACCCCAGTGGCGAGTTAAGTAGAAGAGGAAATAGTAGGTTTTGAGCAGAGCTGGAGCACCAGAGGATGAAGGCACTGTGTCTCGACGAAGCTCAGGGCTAGAGGTAGGCGTCTGCACAGAGCAGCACAGCATCCTTGCCAAGACCTCAGCTCAGAAGCCCAGACAAGCCTCTAGTCCCATCACTGAGGGTCCTCTAGCCATGCGACCTTGCTGGGCAACCTCAGGCAATTCTCCAAACCTCGCTGTGCCTCAGTGTCTCATTTATAAAATGGTAGGAATCATGATAACATCTTCTTCATGGTGTAGTTGTCAGGATCAAATCAGGACATATTTGTGAGGGCTTGTCATTGTTACTTGAAGACGAATTATTAACATGTACTTTTAAACTCTCCCAGTGTTAATTCCTAATGTGGCAAACAATGATGGATATAATCTACAAAAACAAAAGCTTCGGGGTGGGGCCCTCGGTAATTTTTGAAAGCGTGAAGAGGTCTAACACCAAAGGTTTGAGAATCACTGTCTTTGTCATATTGATTGTTTAAAGAATTGAAATATGTCCAAGTTTGTTGGTCAATACCTGCTCTTTGCACTTCTCAAATGATCCGTCTGCACTCCTTCCCCTGGCTTCTCCCACACATCAGCAACTGAAGGGTCACCCTGCGGCAGACGGGAGCTGTGGGATGCTGGCTTCACCCTTACACTGGCATCCCTCATGCTGATTCCCGACCCCCTCTATCCCGCTTGTTCAACACTTTGAATCTCACGCCTACAGAGAAACCACCTGCATCACCCTCTGTGTTTTTGTGGTGACCTGGAGTCCATGAAAACCTTTTCTCCTGCTGTCTTCTTCATCCCTGCTTCTTCTGACCCATTTAAGTTTGCTATTTGAAATTATTTCCTGAAAGTAAAAGTGGGATCTTTTTTTTAAAGGTAGGCATGAGGGGGCTTCTTTGGTGGCTCGGTGATAAAGACTCCTCCAGCCAATGCAGGAGACAAGGGTTCAATTCCTGTCCAGGAAGATCCCACATGCCGCGGAGCAACTAAGCCCGTACTCCACAACTATTGAGCCTGTAATCTAGAGCTGGGAAACTGCAACTACTGAAGTCTGTTCCCTAGAGCCTGCTCTCTGCAATGAGAAGCCTGCGCATTGCTAGGGAGCAGCCCCCACCCGCCACAACTAGAGAAAGCCTGAGCAGCAGTGAAGACCCGGCACAGCCGAAAATAAATAGATATTAAAAAGAAAAAAGAAATAGTGTGAGTTGCTCAGTCATACAAGACTCTTTGCGACCCCATGGACTGTTGCCTGCCAGACTCCTCTGTCCATGAGATTCTCCAGGCGAGGAGTGGGTTGCCATTTCCTTCTCCAGGGGAATCTTTCCAACCCAGGAATTGAACTCAGGTCTCTTGCATTGCAAGCAGATTATCTGCCGTACCAAAAAAAAAAAGTAGTTCCTTTAAAAAAAAAAAAAGGTAGGTATGGAGGCAGCAACAGTGGGATTTCCTGTGATTCTGGTCCCATTGCCTTGAGCTGTGTGACTTCAGGCAACTGACTGAACCTCAGTTCCCTTACGTGTAAGGTGGGGTGACAGTCTCTCCCTTTGAGGGTTGCAGTGAGCATGGAAGGTAATCTCTACAAGGGAGCAGCCACAGGCGGGGCTCAGGTGTCACAGCTACTGTTTTATAAATAGCCCCAAATGGAGGACGTGAGCTCTGAATTCTTCAAAGATAATGATCTGAATTCAACCACAACACTTCACAAACACTTCCCAGTGACCCAGATAGTGTAGGCAGAGCCCTGCCTCCAGCTAGAGGAGCCTCCACTGCTGGTGACAAGCGCGCTTGCTCCTGACGCTAGCTATGGGGGGACTCACTGAACTAGAAGTCGGGGCTCTGTCGCGTCCCAGGTTTGCAGCTATTCGTCGAATGGAACAAGGCCTGTTTCCTTAATCAACAAAAGGGCAGGTTAAGCTTAATTATCGCTGGAGTTTCTCCCAGCTCTCAGATCCTGGGATCCTATTGAGATTAATGGTAAACATGTCCTGTAATATTTTAGTTTGCACCTGAAACGCCTGCTTTTTCTGAGGCTCAGACTGCTGGGTGGGCTCCCCAAGGAATTTGGAGACTGTCTCTTACATTTAGATAAACCTCTGAATGTTCATTGGAAGGACTGAGGCTGAAGCTGAAGCTCCAATACTTTGGCCACCATCAGGTGCCCTGATGAGGTGCTCTCATCAGGGAAAGACTGAGGGCAGGAGGAGAAGAGGGTGACAAAGGATGACATGGTTGGATGGCATCACTGACTCGATGGACAGGAGTTTGAGCAAACTCTGAGAGACAGTGAAGGACAGGGAAGCCTGGCGTGCTGCAGTCCACGGAGTCACAAAGTTGGAGACGACTTAGCGATTGAACAACAACAGCAAATCTCGGGGTTCTTCTTAGATTTGACACAGAGAATATTTTGAGGTCAAGAACCACAGCATTTCTTTATCCAGTGCCCCAAACTTTAATGACTCCTACCTCCCTTGTGTAAAGCTCAGTGAACCGTCACCTAGAAGTCCCTGCGCTTGGTGAGCTCTTCTGATGTCTACCCCCAGTCTTGAGCAGGTGGATGGCCAGGCAGATGGGCACAAAGATGAAGCCAGGCACTCAGAGCTGGCCTGGCTGTTCGGGCAAACACAACTTGACCTTGATTCACTCACAAAGTGAAGAATCTTATCTCAGACCTTGCCCACATCCTTTGGAAGCCCCTTCCCTTTCCCTGTCTTTCACGTCACTCACGCAGACCACAGGGGCCGTATGAGTGCTCTTTTGTTTTCAGCAACATCAGAAAAGAATAATAATAATAAATCACCTAGTCCACAACTGCTTTCACCCATCCACCTTTCCTCCAGCCAAAGGAGTTCTCAGTGCACCCTCTCAGATGCTCTTCCTGGGAACAAAGTGTTCCAGAAGCAGGTTTAGCGGTGGTGCCTAAGGACCCCGCTGGTCGGCCCCTGGGGGAGGTGGACCCCTGGGGAGGAGGCATCCACTGCTAGATGCTGAACTTGGCTGCAGCCCCCAGCAGCTTCGAGGCACTTGTGAGAAATCGTCCCAGCATTCACACTCCCCCTATCATTTCAACAAGCCTCCCGCAGGCCACATGTCTGCATGTCAAAGTGTGAGAGGCTCTGCTGTGCACAAGTGAAGCAGAGTCCTTCTGGCTCTAGAGAATCAGACTTCCCGCTCAAAGGACCGACTTCCCTCCAGGTGCTGGTATTTCTGGGTAACTCGAGGGACACGAAAACACCTCAGCCCAAAACTCATCTTAGTTCTTTGCGGTTGCCATGGTTTAGTCGCTAAATCGTGTCCGACTCTTGGTGACCCCCAGGACTACAGCCCCCTAGGCTCCTCTATCCATGGGATTCCCCAGGCAAGAATACTGGAGTGGGCTGTCATTTCCTTCTCCAGGGGATCTTCCTGACCCAGGGATTGAACCCGGGTCTCCTGCATTGGCACTTTA
The DNA here is from genome assembly GCF_042477335.2 of Ovis canadensis. Taxonomy (NCBI): domain Eukaryota; kingdom Metazoa; phylum Chordata; class Mammalia; order Artiodactyla; family Bovidae; genus Ovis; species Ovis canadensis. The sequence goes on along the minus strand of NC_091257.1, from coordinate 26,173,050 downwards.
CTACCAAGCCACTGGGGAAGCCCAGATCTTAGTTCTATTCTCTTCTAAAAACAAAACGGCAAAACACAAAGGGTGGCTTTATGTTGGGGGGAGTGGCATTGAAAGCCCATGCAGAGAGAGAGAAAGGGTGTCAGGACCCCACCTCCAATTAGGAAGCCCGGGTCTGCATCTCTTGTCACTCCTACCGGGTGGCCGGTCACTTACAGGAAGGGAAGTGACTGCCCTGCATCACCAAGTTTCTCACCTTTTATTGGAAACCCAAGCAGCAGGAGCTGTCCTCTGGAAACAGCAGCAGATGGTTGATGGTCTGGTCTAACGTCCAGAAGGAGAGAGCAGGACCTCCCTGGTGGCCCAGTGGAAAAGAATCTGCCTGCCAACGCAAGGGACACCGGTTCAACCCCTGGTCCAGAAAGATCCCACCTGCTGCAGGGCAACCAAGCCTGTTCGCCACAACTACGGAGCGCCTGCTCTAGAGCTGGTGAGCCACAGCTACTGAAGCCTGTGTGCCTAGAGCCCGCGCTCTGCATTAGGCAACGCCACAATGAGCAGCCTGGGCACCCCAACTTGCCACATCTAGAGAAAAGTCCACACAAAGCAATGAAGACCCAGCACGGCCAAAAACAAATCCATAAATCTCTAAAAAATGAAAAGAACAAGAAGAAGAGGCAAGAAAGGAGAGAGCAGACGCCTGGGAGACAGAATAGCTGGTCTGAATCCCTGGACATCCAGTGGATGCCTCAGCTCTCTCTCTCCCTGCATGGGCGTGGTGAGATGGAGGAGGTGAGGCTCCAGCGATCCACTGGAGGGAAAACAAAACAACGGAGATGAAAAGCAGTGAGTGTCCCAGGGGCCCCCGCCCTCGTCCACCTTCCTCCCAGACCTGCGTGGTGACACAGCCCAGAGCAAAGCAGCTCTCAGTGACTGTCGCCAGTGTCAGCTGGAGACGTCGAAAGTGCACAGATTCCAGCACTTTAGTTGAACAGGGAATTCCCGGAGGCAACAAACCTACAAATATCCCAAGAGGAGCTGCACCTGGGCCGGTAGTGCACAGATTCCAGCACTTTAGTTGAACAGGGAATTCCCGGAGGCAACAAACCTACAAATATCCCAAGAGGAGCTGCACCTGGGCCGGTGTGGATGGAGGTGGGGTGGGTGCAGGGCAGAGGGACACGTGTGTGGGGCCCCTCCTGCGTCTTTCCAATTACCTGTCTTAGCTAAAATCTGAAATGAGACAGGAAACACCTTCAACATCAGAAGAGCTCAATTTTTACTCTCCAAGTGAGAGTGGAAGCTCTTGGGGTTTGCAGGATTAGTGATAATCACTGGCTCTCTTTCTGCCTCTGCACACACTAAAGGTAGGAGGTGGCCAGATCACATCAGTGTTCCTCTGAGCCCCTGGTAGGACCCCGCCTGGACCCCTGGTCCAAGCTCTGAGCATTCGCCCCAAGTCCCAGCGCCAGACTAGGGATGTACACAGCTCTCCTCCACTCCAGAAGCAGCACACACTTTCAATCCTCTCTGAAGAGAAAATAACATCCAATGTGGAAATGTATTGATGCTTTAAAATGACAGAGAGAAAAGCAGTTCCCTTCCCACTTGCAAAAACTTTTTCTGTGTTTGTCTCCTGAGTTGGGGAAATGGGCAGAGTAGAAAGCAGAGAAAGACTTCTGTTAGAAAGGCAGAGCCTTCGGTGGAAACAGGAAATATATTTGGAAATGTGGGTGCAAGAGTAAAGACGGAAAAAGCCCCTTTGCTGAACTCAGAGAATTTAAGAGTAAAACTAGGGAATGAGGGCAGCTGCCATGCTGTGTGAGAAGAAAATTTGTAAGGATAATATGAGGAATGGGGATGTAAAGACATTTTGCTGAGTCACATAAACAGAATTGTCCTTCGATACTCCTCTGCTTCCCTGGTGGCTCAGATGATAAAGAATCCGCCTGCAATGCAGGAGACCTGGGTTTGATCCCTGGGTCAGGAAGATCTCCTGGAGAAGAAAATAGCTACGCACTCCAGTACACTTGCCTGGAGAATTCCATGGACAGAGGAGCCTGGCGGGTTACTGTCCATGGGTTCACAAAGAGTCGGAGACGACTGAGCAACTTTCACTCACTCACTCCTCTGCAAGATTTCAGGAGAGAAGAGGAATTTTCCATTCTTTTTTTTTTTTTTTTTTAAAGATGTTGTACTGCTGTTTCTTTTATGACCAGTCTGAGAAGGACTTTTTAAAAATCCCAGATTTAATCCTATTAAAAAGAACACCCCACCCTCTGTCTGCCTTTGCTGAACACCCTCCCACTCCACCTTCTTTAGATGACATCTGGATCCAGTCTTTGCATGGTTTCCGGGCAAAGGGTTATAGTCAAGTTCTTCACTAGTTCTTAGGTATAGATCAGGGAAGTTCCATTGCTTCCAGATTTCAGGAAAAATGCTTTGATAAAAAGCAAGTCTGTGGGAGTAAGAAGTTCTGGAACTCTCCCTTGTCCCCACATGACCTCCTCGATGCTCAGGCTAATTTATGATGATCCCGGAAATTTCCATGGCCTAATTAAAAAAAGCATATCACCATGTAAATAGTTTTTAAGGACACCAAGTTGTCCCAAGGGCAATTTGCCTGGTTCTTTTCCAATTTCTGTGTTTGGAAACTTTCTTGGTTTGTGACTGAGTTGTCGGATTCTGAATGCATCTGAGGTCAATCCTTGATTCTTTGCGGTAGTGGATAATCATGAGAGTTGAGGTATACTTCTTACTGATTTTTTGGAAGTAAAATTACTTGCAGTGAAATACACAGATCTGAAGTGTACGATTTTGATGAGATTTGGCCACTAACCAAAAATGTCAGAAATGGAGACCTGATTGAAATAAAAAGGTGTTTATTTGGGGTTTGGTAGGAATACCCCAGAGAAGCCCTTGACCGAGGGGGAAAGGGCAAGGGTGGTGAGAACTGGGAGATTGGAAATGACACTATTGATACTCTATATAAAATAGATAACTAATGAGAACCTACTGTACAGGGAGCTCTACTCCATCCTCTGTGGTGACCTAAATGGGAAGGAAGTCCAAAAAATAGGGGATCTATGTATATCTGCGCCTGATTCATTATGTTGTACAATAGAAACTAACATAGTATTGTAGTGCAACTAGACGCCAGTAAAAATTAAGAAAAGCAGCCCGTGAATTGTCTCCCCACTCCACCCCCAACAATAAAACAAGGGAAGTTTATAAAGGGAAAACCCACAAGGTTACAGTTAGTGACATGACTTGTTTACCAAGAATTATAGTTGGAGCTGGCAAGCATAAGGGTGCTTGTTGAATACCAATCGGCTGACATCTGAAAACGCTGCGTGCCCAGTTTCAAGGGGGGACCTTGAGGCCATCAGTTTGCAGCTGCCGGCAGATACTGCTTTGAAAACGGTTGGTGGTGTCCCTAAGTTCGGCGCAATTCAGAGAAAATTCAAGCTCTTGGTGCAGGGAGGTGTCTGAGAGCAGGTCTTCCACGGCTGCTGACTCCACTTTTGTCTGCCTGAACTGGGATGAGTCCATTATAATTTCAATTTGTCTTCAGGACGAAGATGTACACCCAAGGACCCATCATTTCCATCACCCCACCGACTCCTTGCAGTCACCCGCCCACCACAACCCTGGTTTAATTCCTTTCTGTACACTAGTTTGTCTTTTCTTAAACTTTATATAAGTGGAATCAACGTGCATGTGTGTGTTTTATCTTCTTTTGTTCAACATAACGTTTTTGAGATTTCTTAAAGCTACTACAAGTGTTTTCATAGACACAAGATTTCACTCCTCCTGGATAAATACCCAGGAGTGGGATGGTTAGATCGTAGGGCAGCTATATATCTAACTTCATGTTTAAAAACTTTGAATTTTCCAAAGGAACAGTGTTATTTTCACTTCCACCAGTAATGTCAGCAAGTTGCAGTTGCTCCCTGCCAACATTTGGTATTATCAGTCTTGTATCTATTTTACCCATTCTAACGGACTCTTTACAGTGGCTTCTGATTTGCTTTTCCATGATGTCTAATGTGGTCTTGAGCACCTTTTCAAGTGATTACTGATAATCAGATATCTTCTTTGGAGAAGCGACTTGAACAGTCTTTGCCCACTTATTTATTGTATCCATCATTATGGTATCATACAGAGTAATTTCCCTAAAAATCACTCCCTAAAAATCCTCTGTGCTCTACATATTCATCTCTCCAGCCTCCCTGCTGCTGCTAAGTCGCTTCAGTCGTGTCCGACTCTGTGTGACCCCATAGACGGCAGCCCACCAGGCTCCCCCATCCCTGGGATTCTCCAGGCAAGAACACTGGAGTGGGTTGCCATTTCCTTCTCCAATACAGGAAAGTGAAAAGTTAAAGTGAAGTCGCTCAGTCGTGTCTGACTCTTAGCAGTCCCATGGACTGCAGCCTATCAGGCTTCTCCGTCCACAGGATTTTCCCGGCAAGAGTACTGGAGTGGGTTGCCACTGCCTTCTCTGTAACCCTTGGCAACCATATTTTTTTTTAACTGCCTTCATAGTTTTTCCTTTTCTAGAATGCCTTATAGTTAGAATCATACAATGTGTGGTCTTTAAGATTCTCTTCTTTCACTTAGTAATATTCATTAATTTCCTCTATGTCTTCTTCTGGCTTGATAGCTCATTTCTTTTTAGCTCTGAATAACATTCCATTGTCTGAATTTACCACGGTTTATTTGTCCACTCATTTACTGAGGGACATCTAAGATAGCTTTTTCTGGACAGAGAAAAAAGGAGCTGAACCAGCACCTATTCTATGACTATTATGTGCTGGGTGCTTTGCAAGTTACCTTGATATGTTATTTCACATAATATTTAAAACAAATCAGTTAAATAATAATTATTATACAAATGTTACAGAAAAGGAAGCTGCGTCTTAGATAAGTAACTACAATAAAACTGTGGCCAGTAAGCTGGTGGAGCTACAATTTAGAGACCCAGCTTCCTTCCCTTTCCACCTTTTCTTGCCTTATTATGATTACTACAATTACCAGAATTTAATTATGTGACGGGCTTCCCAGGGGGCGCTAATGGTAAAGAACCTGCCTGCCAAAGCAGGAGATGATAGGAGACGCGGGTGCGATCCCTGGGTTGGGAAGATCCCCTGGAGGAGGGCATGGCAGCCTACCCCAGTATTCTTGCCTGGAGAATCCCATGGACAGAGGAGCCTGGTGGGCTACGGCCCATGGGGTTGCAAAGAGTCAGAGATGGCTTTTCAGAGATGACTGAAGTGACTCCGTAGGCACGTTACGTCTCAGGTTCCTCTGCAACTGCTGGCCCACTCGGCCATTCAGATTGTTGTTGTTCAGTCCCTTCTGGGTTAGAGGTGGGGCAAGCCGTTCACATTCTCCTCATCCTCTTGGGGGTGTCAGGAGGGTCCTGCATCCTGGATGGGGATAGGGGGTGGTCTCCAGGTCGGTGAGTGGCTGGGCAGAGCGTGAGGGCTCAGAGAAGCTCCAGCCCACGCTGGGTGACTGATTCACAGCTGGCAGACGGGCCTCTGCGGCCGCGGGTGCAGCCACCTGCCCAGAGCCGATGCCCTTCTCCTGGGTGGCGAGGCCAGCTGCGGGCAGCCCTGACCGCCTCACTTTCTCCCATTTCCTGTGCCGTCCTGTCCACCTCCTCCACACAGCCTATTACTTTTTCCTGAAAAATCTCATCTCTTGAAGCAGGGCAACGTGTCTAGAGAGACACACAGTGGAATCCCTGTTCTGATGAGACCAGCACGTCTCCCTCCCCATGATAGCTGGGTGTTCGCCTGCTCCTTCAGGTGTCTTTAGTGGGAAACCAGTGACGGTTTTTTGGGCCAAGGGAGGGTCAGGCTTTGTGGTGTGAGGAGAAATCTGGTAAACTCAGAGGTGGGCAGATGGGTGAGAAACACATTTCCTACTCACCACACACTGAGTGAACACTTAAAAGTATTTCTCCTCCAAGAAACGATTTCTCAACAGATACATTTCATCCCTCAGTTAAATCCATGTGGCTTTCCCCGCTGCCCGGCTTTCCTCATGTTAGTGAAGTGAAAGTCACTCAGTCCCGTCCAACTATTTGTGATCCCATGGACTATATCCTGGAAGTCTCCAGGCCAGACTACTGGAGTGTGGGTAGCCTTTCCCTTCTCCAGGGGATCTTCCCAACCCCAGGATCGAACCCAGGTCTCTCTCATTGCAGGCGGATTCTTTACCAGCTGAGCCACCAGGGAGGCCCTTCCTCATGTTCCTTGTAAACTATGCTTGCTTGGCGGGAGTCGTCAGAATAAAACCCCAGCTGTTAGTTTGAAAGACACTGTAGCTTGGAGAAGAACTTGCTAAAGTTAAATTTTGAACCATCTCTGACCTAAAGATTTCTACAGAGCCTTCAACAGCCTGAGTTTCTTTCCAGGAAAAAGTGGGGTACACACCAACCCCTTAAATCAAGGGAAGAAAAGTGGGATTCGATCGTTTTGATGGTTGACTGTGCCCGTGTTTGGAAGCTCCTGGATTACTAAGGTGCCTTTTTGTCTTGGCAGAGGCTTGTCATGATGACCCTCCGAGTCTCAGAAACGCCATGTTCAAGGTCCTCAGGTACGAGGTGGGCACCATGATAAACTGCGACTGCAAGGCAGGCTTCCGCAGGGTGTCGGCCGTCATGCGCTGCGTGGGGGACTCCAGCCACTCTGCCTGGAACAACAGATGCTTCTGCAACAGCACCTGTAAGAGTTTCCACTGGTAACCCCGAGGGAAGGAGAAAAACTGTAGCAAAGAAGGAGGCAGGGCTGCAACTTGCCTTGGGGGCTGGTTGGGGGGGGGGGTGGCGTAGAATTCCTTTACAATGTTGTTAGTTTCTGCTGGATAAGGAAGTGAATCAGCTACAAGTATACATATGTCCCCTCCCTCCTGAGCCTCCCTCCACCCCTCATCCTACCCCTCCAGGTCACCACAGGGCACTGAGCTGAGCTCCGTGTGCTGTACAGCAGCTCCCCACTAGCTGTTTCACACACAGCCGTGTATATATGTAACTGCTACTCCCTCAGTTTGTCCCACCCTCCCCTTCCCCTGCTGTGTGCACACGCCCGTTCTCTGCATCTTCGTCTCTATTCCTGCCCTGCAGATAGGTTCATCTGCACCGCTTTTCCACGACTCAGAAAGACACACGCGCCTCAGTGTTTACAGCAGCACTATTTACAATAGCCAGGACATGGAAGCAAACTAAACGTCCGTTCGCAGAGGAATGGATAAAAATGTGCTACATATATACAAGGGAATATTACTCAGCCGTAAAAAGGGATGATATTGGGTCACTTGTAGAGATTTGGGTGGACCTAGAGTCTGCCACACCAAGCCCTCAAGGAAACCACACTTTAAGAGGGCGTGGAGGGGGGGCAGACATTACACTAATAATCATAAACAACTGAAAATAAATGTTCATAGTGATGTGAACGTAGCGCATGCAGCTGAGCTGTTCTCCACAGCAGCTGCCATTCTTCAGTTCAGTTCAGTCGCTCAGTCCTGTCCAACTCTTTGCAGCTCCACGGTCTGCAGCCGCCAGGCTTCCCTGTCCTTTCCCAGCTCCCGGAGCCTACTCAAATTCATGTCCATCAAGTTAGTGGTGCCAGCCAACCACTTCATCCTCTGTCGTCCCCTTCTCGTCCTGCCTTCAATCTTTCCCAGCATCAGGGTGTTTTTTTAACGAGCCAGCTCTTTACATCAGGTGGCCAAAGTATTGAAGTTTCAGCTTTAGCAGCAGTCTTTCCAATGAACACCTAGGACTGATTTCCTTGAAGGTTGACTGGTTGGATCTGCTTGCAGTCCAAGGGACTCTCAAGAGTCTTCTCCAACACCACAGTTAAAAGCATCAATTTTTCGGCGCTCAGCTTTCTTCACAGTCCAACTCTCACATCCATACATGACTACTGGAAAAACCATGGCTTTGATTAGAAAGACCTTTGTTAGTAAAGTAATGTCACTGCTTTTGAATATGCTCTCTGGGTTGGTCATAGCTTTTCTTCCAAGGAGCAAGCGTCTTTTAATTTCATGGCTGCAATCACCATCTGCAGTGATTTGGGAGCCCCCCAAAATAAATTCTGCCATTGTTTCCATTGTTTCCCCATCTATTTGCCATGAAGTGATGGGACTGGATACCATAATCTTAGTTTTCTGAATATTGAGCTTTAAGCCATTTTTTTCACTCTCCTCTTTCATTTTCATCACTAGGCTCTTTAGCTCTTCACTTTCTGCCATAAGGGTGGTGTCATCTGCATATCTGAGGTTATTGATATTTCTCCCGGCAATCCTGATTCCAGCTTGTGCTTCATCCAGCCCAGCGTTTCACATGATGTACTCTGCATATAAGTTAAATAAGCAGGGTGACAATATACAGTCTTGACATATTCCTTTCCCAGTTTGGAACCAGTCCATTGTTCCATGTCCAATTCTAACTGTTGCTTCTTGACCTGCATACAGATTTCTCAGGAGGCAGGTAAGGTGGTCTGGTATTCCCATCTCTTTAAGAATTGTCCACTTTGCTGTGATCCACACAGTCAAAGGTTTTAGTGTAGTCAATAAAGCAGAAGTAGATGTTTGTCTGGAATTCTCTTGCTTTTTCTATGATCCAAATATCATAGGATGTTGGCAATTTGATCTCTGGTTCCTCTGCCTTTTTTAAATGCAGCTTGAACATCTGGAATTTCTTCATTCATGCACTGTTGAAGCCTAGCTTGGAGAATTTTGAGCATTACTTTGCTAATGTGTGAAATGAATGCAATTGTGTGGTAGTTTAAACATTCTTTGGCACTGCCTTTCTTTGGGATTGGAATGAAAGCTGACCTTTTCCAGTCCTGTGGCCACTGCTGAGTTTTCCAAATTTGCTAGCATATTGAGTGCAGCACTTTAGCAACAGCATCTTTAGGATTTGAAATAGCTCAGCTGGAATTCCATCACCTCCACTAGCTTTGTTCATAGTGATGCTTCCTAAGGCCCACTTGACTTCACATTCGAGGATATCTGTTCTAGTTGAGTGATCACATCATCGTGGTTGTCTGGGTTATGAAGATCTTTTCTGTATAGTTCTTCTGTGTATTCTTGCCACCTCTTCTTAATATCTTTTGCTTCTGTTAGGTCCATACTGTTTCTGTCCTTTATTGTGCTCATCTTTGCATGAAGTGTTCCCTTGGTTTCTCTAATTTTCTTGAAGAGATCTCTAAACATGTCCATTCTATGGTTTTCCTCTTTTTTTTTTTTTGCATTAATCACTTAGGCAGGCTTTCTTATCTCTCCCTGCTATTCTTTGAACTATGTATTCAAATGGGTATATCTTTCCTTTTCTCCCTTCCTTTCACTTCTCTTCTCAGCTATTTGTAAAGCCTCCTCAGACAACAATTTTGCCTTTTTGCATTTCTTCTTCTTCGGGATGGTTTTGACAACTGCCTCCTGTACAGTGTCACAAACCTCTGTCCACAGTTGGCACTCTGCCTATGAGATTTAATCCCTTGAATCTATTTCTCACTTCCACTGTATAATCATGGAAAGTGAAAGTGAAGTCTCTCAGTCCTGTCCGACTCTTTGCGACCCCATGGACTGTAGCCTACCACAGTCCTGCGTCCATGGGATTTTCCAGGCAAGAGTACTGGAGTGGGTTGCTATTTCCTTCTCCAGAGGATCTTCCCGACCCAGGGACTGAACCTGGGTTTCCCACATTGTAGGCAGACGCTGTACCATCTGAGCCACCAGGGAAGTAGGATTTGACTTATGTCATACTTGAGTGGTCTAGTGGTTTTCCTAGTTTCTTCGATTTAAGTCTCAGTTTTGCAATAAGGAGTTCATGATCTGAGCCACAATCAGCTCCTGGTCTTGTTTTTGCTGACAGAATAGAGCTTCTCCATCATCACCTGCAAAGAATAAAATCAATCTGATTTTGGTATTGACCATCTGGTGATGTCCACGTGTAGAGTCGTCTCTTGTGTTGTTGGAAGAGGGTGTTTACTATGACCAGTGTGTTCTCTTGACACAACTCTGTTCACCTTTGCCCTGCTCCATTTTGTACTCCAAGGCCAATCTTGCCAAACTGTTACTCCAGGTATCTCTTGACTTCCTACTTTTGCATTCCAGTCCCCTATGATGAAAAGGACATCTTTTTTTGGTGTTAGTTCTTGAAGGTCTTGTAGGTCATCATAGAACCGTTCAGTTTCAGCTTCTTCAGCATTAGTGGTTAGGGCGTAGACTTGGATTACCGTGATATTGAGTGGTTTGCCTTGGAAGCAGAGACCATTCTGTCTTTTCTGAGACTGCACACGTTGCCACTCTTCAGGATGCCCTCTGACTCTTAAACGACCTGCCTTCGGGAGGCAGGAGTGGCTGAGGTTACTCCTCTGCCTGCCACACTCGCCTCCATGCACAGCGTTGACAGGCTGATGGCCAGAACAGGGTCCCTTTTGGGGAGACACACAGGCACAAACCATTCAGCCAAAAAAGCTTGGGTCCTTTGGAAACACACTGTAGGCTGCTATCGTCACGTACAGGAAGCCTGCCTGGCGGGCTGGTGCTCTGCTGCCCGTGAACAGGCTCACTGAGAGCCCCCTGAGGACAGGGTGTGTGGGGCTCATTTTTATAACCTCAGCATCCCCCAGCACTGCCTGGCACGTCACAGGCCCTAGAAAGATGTTCTTTCTGAGGGTTTTCTCTTTTAAACACCTGTGAAGTTATATTCTTCATTCCCTCCATACTCTCTAGCCCCTGCTAAGAACCCAGTAAAACCAGTTACTCCTGGATCCGAAGAACAGAGGGAGAGAAAACCCACAGATGCACAGAGCCAAACGCAGCCTCCGGAGCAAGCTGACCTTCCAGGTAGGCACGGACCTGCTCTCTCACAGACACACTCAGTGCGCCCCTGAGGAGGAGAGTCCGGCCTGTGGTCCTCTCTCCCGAGGACGCCCTGGGGACTGGCGCCGCGGTGCGGTGGTGGCAGGCTATCGGCTCAGCATCTCAAGCCCCTCCTACAGCAGCCAGCCTGGGCTCTGTGCATCCTCCAGGCTTGGGAACTGGCCCAAGAGGGCTCAGTTCAGTCCAACTCAACTCACTTCCATTCAAATAGCATTTGGGGGCCAACTGCCCCAAGCACAGTAGCCAGAGAATAGCAATCTGAGTCGCCAGTACTCCTTGGCCTCAAAAGATGCTCTGTGTTTCCCTTAAGGAAGAGATACTGAACTGTGAGCCAAGTAATTGACTTCCAGACATCTCTATTTCCAACAGGACAGGGTTCTGAGGCGGGTGGGGCCACACTGGCTTCTGGAAGCTGCAGACAGAACTTGAGCTAACGGGCTGTGGACAAGCCAGTGCTGTGCCACCCCGCTGCTGCCCCGACTTCCCAAAATTAATGCGGTGGAAGTCAGCCTTGACATCAGGAAGAAAGGAGCCGGTTAAGGAAACCTGAGCTTTGGGGGGCGCAGCTGACCTTTCAATACCCCGTGCCCTACGCTGATTGTACACCCTTACAAAGAACTTTACGACTTGGTATATAATCTCATTCCAACCTCAGAAGCCAGTGAGTCAGGGGGCAGGAAATATTCCTTCAATTTACTGATGGAATTGAGATGCGGAGACCAGTTAAGACATGGCCCAACTCACCAAAGGGACTGAAATAAGGCCTCGGGTCTCCTGAACTAGACCAGGGGTCTCGGTACGATTATTTAAGCTACTTTGAATTTATTTTCAGCTTTTATTAATTAACAAAAAATAAAAAGACAACGACTAATCTGGGGAAGCTGCTGCAATACGCTGTCTCCTCTCCTTGTCACTGTGACTTTGTTCTGGAGTGAGGATTCAGAACACATTAGTTGCTTTCCTCTCCTTCTCGCCTCCCATATTCCACAATTCCTGAAAGTTTTCTCAAGAGGTCAGTGTTTACTCTTCTTACTCAAGAGATAACCAGCTGCCTCTGGCTAAGGGATGCAGACTGTCTTAATTTGGAGGTTTTCACTAGAAAGAAGCAAAACTAACTCCAACAGGTCTGGACGGTTATGAATTTTACTGACTGGAAAGGCAGTTTGATTCTGAGACTTGAATACACGTTCAAGGATGGACTGCAAGATGCTGTACTGAGCAGACCCCTCAGGATGGGACCGCTAGGCCTCCTGCTGCAAAGGGTCATGAGGGCAGTGGGAGGGGTTATGTTGGATCCTTGGGGTTGTGGAAGGTCAGAGCATACACACAGCTTCACAGTTCTGGGCTTAGAAGGATCTGTGGTTCCATGTGTCCAGATCTGGGGGGCAAGGGATTAAATCAGGACAGGACATGATCTGTGGGGTTAAAGGTCAGCCAGGCCTTGGTTTTAGCTGGATGAGGGGAAAGTTACTGGACATGGGAATTTTCAGAGGCCTTAAAAGGGCAAGCTTCAGGCATGGCTTGGTCAGGGACCAATTTCTCTAGGATCGTCTTGGTGCTTCCCTCCTCCCAGCTTTGGATTTGTCCCAGGTACTTCTCCATGGCTCCGAGACAACCACTTGAGGATGCTCTTCCTCACTTAGCGTCGAGATCTAGGTGGTCTCCACATCTCCTCAGCCCAGACTGGCTGAAGCCTGCCCTTAACCCTTAGCTGAAACCACTGTTCGCACGCCTGTCCACTTAGCAAATCTCTCCCGGTCAGCAGAAGTTCATTTCTCTGCGTCCCCAGAGCGAGCACCTGTGTCTCGAGTGTCATGCTCCCCACGTTCTCCCTGCAGAGGCTCCCCTCCCTGATCCACTGTCTGCTCACTGCAGGGGAGGGGGACTGGGTCTTCATGTCTTTCACAAAGTGCCTAGCAAAGGCCCTAACAAATAGATGTTACCAATACTTATTGGAAGAAAGCGGGAGAGGGGTGGAGGAGGGGGCCAAAGAAAAGAAGGACTGTGGTCTGGTCTCTAGGAAGAGACAGCCTGGCCTGGTCTGGTCTCTAGGAAGAGACAGTCTGGCCTCACAACATCTCCTCAACTTGCCTCTGGAATTCCCTTCCCCTTGTCCAGGTCACTGCGAGGAACCACCGCCATGGGAACATGAACGTGAACCTTTGAAGAGAGTCTATCATTTCACGCTGGGGCAGACGGTTCACTACCAGTGTGCCCAGGGATTCAGGGCCCTACACACCGGTCCTGCTGAAAGCACCTGCACGATGATCCACGGGGAGATGAGGTGGACCAGGCCCAGGCTCAAGTGCATAAGTGAAGGGGCGAACAGTCAGGCTCCAGGTACAGAGGTGCCCCAGCCCAGGGCCCGCCGCCTGGCGGCTTCCCTGAGGCAGGCCCAGCTGGGCTCCCGTGGTCCTGGGCGAGCTCCCTCCTCTCCTGGGGCCTTGGTTTGTTCTCACTCTAGAAAACAGATGAGATGAACTGGAAGGTCTCCACGCCCTGGGGTTCCCCATTTCCTGATGGGGATACAGAGCAGGATCTGAAAGAGGAAGACAGGTGTCTGCCGGGGGTCCCCCCACCCCTACATGGCGCTGCTCCCGTTTCTAGCTGATCCTGAAATTCCCCCTCTGCCTCTAAGCTACCAAGACCTCCTCATTCCAAAGGGGAAGTCCGCCTGCCCTGCATACGCCTCCAACTTGCTGATGCATAACCTAAGTCCATTCTCCTTCTGCACCAGGAGAAAGCCACCCCCCTTCTTATGTGAGTCCCACCTGAGCTTTGCCAAAGTGCAGACGTGCAGGCAGGGACTTTCCAAGCACAGACACACATGCACGCGCGTGTATGCTCGCTCATGCACACGGACAAGCCACCCACGTTGGATTCTTCTGCTACTGAAATCGTATTACCATATTACATATTACCATATTACAGTCAAAAGGCCCCCCATTGGGCCCTAACTGTCGGTGGTGTCTTTGCTCGCCCCCATTGCCCAGGCCCCACACCTCCCTCTTGGATCTTCTGGGGGCGGTGCTGTGTTTCTTTCCCATAGCCCGCCCCCCGTGAGTCACGCTGCCCACCGGGCGTGTCCACGAGCAGTGGGGAATCTGTCACAGAGAAAAGCTCTCCTTTTGTGCATTTCTACTTTAATCGGATTCCCAGGTGGCCCTAGCGGTAAAGAACCCACCTGCCAATGCAGGAGACATAAGAGGTTCAATCCCTGCATTGGGAAGATCCCTGGAGAAGGAAACGGCAACCCACTCCAGGATTCTTCCCTGGAGAATCACACGGACAGAGGAGCCTGATGGGCTACAGTCCACAGGGTCGCAAAGAGTCCGACACGACTGAAGTGACTTAGCACGCACACACTTTGCTTAATGGTTGATGGAATTTGTATTAGGCTGACCCAATTCCAAGCTGCAGACGGCAACCAGAGCTGAGTAGGAAGTTTGGGGAGAAAGCTGTTCAGAGCTCCAAGAAGAGCCAGAGTCAGGGTCACAGGTCCCTCCCTCCCGCTCTGCTGGGCTCACTGACCAATTCACCGTGACTCTGATGGGGACCGCAGAGCTGAGACACACCTCAGCTACCATGTCTGGGGTCAGCTGAGGAGGCAGAGGGGGTGGGTGGGAGACCCCAGACCCCCACTCCTCACCTCTGCCCCACAAACATCCTTCTTCTCTCCTCCAGATGAAGCAGAGCCTCCGGAGAGCACAGAAGCTCCCCCTGGGAGTGGAACTTTCTTAACAACCAGGATGGCAGGGACCACAGGTACGGCTGGCATTCTTGGAGGATAAAAGCTTGGCTATTAAACTGTGGGGCAGGAGAGGGAAGAGCTGGCCTGGGAGCTGCCCCCGGTGCTAGAGACGGTCCACATGCGCACACGACCTCCCAGGCCTCAGACACGGGCAGTGTTGCTGGTGTCATAGGTTAAGCAAGTTGGAGGGCAGCAGCTCGAGGCAGAAGATGTTCAGAAGTTGGGCCAGGGCTCCAGCGGCCTCCGAGGTCCCCACCTCCAGAAGCCTGGACTCTCGCAGCCCCAAGCAGCCCCAGGCAGCCCCACAGCCAGCATCCACAAGCTCCTCCCCCTCCCTTGCAGATTTCCAGAAGCCCACAGACGTGGTTGCAACGCTGGATACGTTCATATTTACCACCGAGTACCAGATCGCAGGTGGGTAGTGACCCAGTGGAAGCCTACACATTTGCTTGGTGGGTGGTGAGCTGCTCGGTGAGTTAGTCTAAATGAACTCTTTATACGATGTGTATAAAACTCAAAGACGAATCCATAGCATAACTTGACTCAGAGTCACAGGCACGGCTGTGGTGAGTCAGCAGTGAGGCCCAGCCTCAACCAGCTCCCAGAGGACAAACACCCAGCACCTGGATGTGAGTGGAGGGAGGTGGCGTGCCCAGCGCAGGAGAGAAAAAAAACACGCCAAGACCACTCCAGCTGCCTTCTGGTGGGAGCCAGAAACAGGCTTTGAGGGAAACAAACAAACAAAAAAAGCCCAAACACCAAACGGAGCTCTTAGAGTAGAATGCTGGTTACCAGGGCCTGGGGTGAGGCAAAAAGAAGACGGTGACAAAGGGCACGGACTTCATCAGCAGAGGAGTCGGCCTGGGGACGGTCAGGGTGTGGGGATTACAGCCAACGATGCTGTGTTGCAGACTTGAAAGTTGCTAACAGCAAATCTTCAATGTTCTTGGCACAGAAAAGAAATAGTAATTACAATATATTTTGCAATGAAAGTGCACACCTTAAAATTACAGCCTGTTACGGGTCAATTATATCTTATGGGGCGGATGGAAGGAGAAAAACAGGCTTTGAGGCACGATAGACGGCTGGCTGGCTGGATAACCGCCAGCTCCAGGGCAAAGGAAAGAGTGTGTGGGAAACAGATACTTTCAGGAGACGGCACGTGTTTATCACTTACGGTTATACTCATCTTGATATTTCAACATTTCTTTCACCCTCTGCGGGCCTCACTCAAGGTCTTTTTAACTGAAGCTGGGCCTCTCTGAAGAGGGTGCCTGTCAGCTGCTCCCCGAGAAGGAGGGGAGCTCCCCTGGGAAAGGCTGGGCCCTTCTGGTCCATACCCCAGGTCCTGGTCTTGCAGCCTCCAGGGAGCCTGGGCAGGAGGGAGCTGCGTTCTGAAAAGGGGCGGCGGAGACCACCGCGCTCACCTCCCCGGAAGCACTGAGCCGGTGTGGAGGGCTGGGGGACCGACACGCGGGAAGGGGGTGTGGAGGGCTGGGGGGCCGACACGCGGGAAGGGGGTGCGGAGGGCTGGGGGCCGACACGCGGGAAGGGGGTGTGGGGGGCTGGGGGGCCGACACGCGGGAAGGGGGTGTGGAGGGCTGGGGGCCGACACGCGGGAAGGGGCTCTCAGCCCCCGGGCCGCCTCCCTGACCTGCTTCTCTGTCCAGTGGCCGGCTGCATCCTCCTGCTCTCCAGCGCCCTCCTCCTGAGCTGCCTCACGTGGCAGCGCAGATGGTGAGTAGTTGTGAAACAAAGAACTGCCTGACGCTGTGTGAGTCCCCCAGATGCCCAGAACTGCAGTCTTCGGGAGGCGGGAGCAGACACCGCAGCCTGCCCCAGAGAGCTGTTCCAAGCGTTAGTCACTCAGTCGCGTTCCACTCTTTGTCACCCCATGGACTGTAGCACGCCAGGCGCCTCTGTCCATGGGATTCTCCAGGCAAGAATACTGGAGTGGGTTGCCATTCCCTACTTCAGGGGATCTTTCTGACCCAGGGATCAGACCCCGGCCTCCTGCGTTTCAGTCAGATTCTTTACCGACTAAGCCACCAAAAGCCTTCCTAAAATCTAGTGTCGTCTGAGAGCGCCCTCTTGTGGCCAAATGAAATACTACTTTTTTTTTTTTTTAAGCAATTGCTAACATTCAGAAAAGTAAGATCGCGGCAGTCGGTCCCATCATTTCATGGCAAATAGATGGGGAAACAATGCAAACAGTAACAGACTTTATTTGGGGGAGCTCCAAAATCACTGCAGATGGTGACTGCAACCATGAAAGTAAAAGACGCTTGTTCCTTGGAAGGAAAGCTATGACCAAACTAGACAGCACTTTAAAAAGCAGAGACATTACTTTGCCAACAAAGGTCTGTCTAGTCAAGGCTGTAGTTTTTCCAGTAGTCATGTATGGATGTGAGAGGTGGACTATAAAGAAAGGTGAGCACGGAAGAATTGATGCTTTTGAACTGTGGTGTTAGACTCTTGAGAGTCCCTTGGACCACAAGAAGATCCAACCAGTCAATCCAAAGGAAATCAGTCCTGAATATTCATTGTAAGGACTGATGCTGAAGCTGAAACTCAAATACCTTGGCCACCTGATGCAAAGAACTGACTCATTTGAAAAGACCCTGATGCTGGGAAAGATTGAAGGTGGGAGGAGAAGGGGACGACAGAGGATGAGATGGTTGGATGGCATCACCGAGGCAATAGACACGAGTTTGAGTAGGCTCTGAGAGTTGGTGATGGACAGGGAAGCCTGGTGTGGTGCAGTCCTTGGGGTTGCAAAGAATCGGACACAACTGAGCTACTGAACTGAGCTAGGAGCTAATGATGAGATGGAGCTGGCTTACAAAGGCTCCTGAAAGCCAAAAGTTAGGTGTTCTGGAGTTTTGCAATCTGCTTTTAAGTTTAGTCATTATTGAAAACTAAAGTATTAAGCTTACAATTAAATAAGTTAAGCAGTACAAAGACAATATTCAAAAGTAATCACTTTCTAATTATTTTATTGCATGTGACTACTTTATTCTCAGGGCTGTTTGCATCTGTGTGCCTGTGTTGAGGAAACACTGCCTAGATGATGACTTTACACTGTCCCTCTCTCCCCAGCTCTGTGTCAAGGACATATTGACTCTGGGTGTTGTGGGGTTTTTACACCATGGAGGTGAGCAGACTGTTTCCGAGAGCTGGTTGTTAAGCATTTGCCTGCATGCCAGTTCTTGCAGCCTCACTCCATGGGAGCTCTTAGCCAGGTAGGAGGTAACCAGATGCTGCTGAGAGCTGTCTGACAGGGTTGTCACTAGCCACATGCAGATACTTCAGCTTAAACTTAAATAAATTAAATATGATTAAAAGTTCTGTCTACACGTGGCAGTAGCCACATTTCAGGTGTTTGATAGCCACATGTGGCCACCTTGTTGGACAACACAGATACGAAACATTCCCATCTTCGTAGAAATCCCATCTTCATAGAAAGTTCTTACAGCATAGTGCTGGCTAGAAACTTAGCAGTTTTCAGTTCAGGAAATCCCCTTGGCACAGCTAGCTGTGCTATGATTTTTCCTTTTCTGCAGCTATTGTCTTCTACTCCCCAAAAGTTTTATAGAACAGCTCCTGTGTAGACGTGGGTCAAAGGGCACACACTTGCAGTTAGGAGATGGCCAAGTTCTGGGGAATCTAACGCAGCAGCTTAGGTGACTACAAGCAACAGCAGTGTATCTATACACTTTAGAGTTGCTAAGAGACTAGCTCTTGAATATTCTCACCACCAAAAAAGAAATGACAACCATGCGATGTGATGGAAGTGTTAGCTTAACAGCAAGGTGGTTATTACATCACAACACATAACTGTATCAAATCAACACACTACACCTTAAACTTCCACAGTGTTCATTGCCAAATATCTCTTGATTTTAAAAGGACTCAGAGACTATCTCCTGTGTACCAGGCACTTGGTAGGGGCCTCAGGATGATTAAGAAGGGCCCCTGCTCTCAGGAGCTTATAGACCAGTCAAGGAGAAGGGAAAATAAAAGAGAGAGACTTGAAATGCAATTTGTGAAAGCCTAAGACTGAGGTGTTATGGAGAATGAAGAGACAAATGACACACGTCATCCTACATGGGGGCGCCCAACAGGCTTTCGGAGCCGGTGGCGGCAGACAGGTGAAGAGCAGCAGGAGCAGCTGCAAGGCACAGGGACAGGAGGGGAAGGGAAGCGTCCTAAAGGGCAGGAGACTGTCTGCGAGGGTCTGGCCGTTCTCCGCACTGAAGGGTACAATGCACGGGGCAGTGGTCGCAGGGCCCTGATGTGTGATGGCCAGAGGCCACATCCTGGAAGATCAGGCCAGACTGGGGAACTCAGCCCCATCCTGAGGGCAGCAGCAGCCACAGAAGCTGGCGTATGGCATAAATGGTAGCATCGGCCTTTGAATGGTCCGGCCACCAGAAAGGCTGGATTGAGGGTGGTAACAGTGGTGGCAGTTTGATATGTTACGCTGGAATAAATCCACCCAGGGGGCGAGGGAGAGCATGGACCAGGTCGGGGGCATCAGCTAAACCAGAGGAAAAGAATGGAGAGACACATAAAGGAGTCAGGTCAGCAGAGTCTGGTGGCTGACTGGAAGTGAGTGGGAAGGAGGAGGGTTGACTCGAGATGATGCAGGTACCCACTCCCCAGGGACTGTCACCACCTACAGGACAAGATGCAAAGTGAGGATGTGCACCCTGTGAGGAGCAGCCCCTGAGCACAGCCTATCTCTCGGCCCCTCCCCAAGACCCACCAGCTCCCCCACCTGTAACCGGCCGGACCTCGGGCTCACCTTCAGCCCTGCAGGCTGTGCAACGACTGGGTCACGTCCCCATGAGCTGCCGGGGCTCAGTCAGTTAGCTGGGGCTTCAGTGCCACGGGGCTGCCGGTCTTGACCTCTAGAGGAATGATCAGTGGGACGGTCAGGGTATCCTGAGGTGGGACTTAAAGCTAGCGGGTCAGTGGGGCTTTTGTGGGATGCTCAACCCACATCCGTTTAGTGAGATCATATCGGTTTTGGTGCAGCATTCCCCCCATGACTATGCCTTGTATCACCACAGGAAGAAGAACAGAAGGACAATCTAGAAAACCAAGGGCCAGAAGAAGTCAAGAACAGCCCACAGGTGTCACGGACCACAATCAGAATCAAAGAAGCTAAACACTCATCCAAGAGGGATCTCCTGATCCGGTGGGCTCTGGAAAGCTCTGAAGTCACGTAACAGAACACTGGGCAACTGCAGCCCCATCGTGAAGCCAGCTCTGTAGTATCAACCCTTGAGGCTGACCCGTCTAGGCAGCAAGTCCAAGGTCGCTGGAGGAACGGGGAGAGACAACCAGAACTCTTTCTCCTGTTTTCATGTATATGTGATCACTAGATCACAAGTAGCCTGGAGCTCTCTCCACACCATGTAGTGTAAAGAAGAGTAGTTTCATGCTAAGAGCATCCCAACTTCCCAGGTTAGAAATCCCAAGGAAAGCCCTAGCACTGATGTAAATAGACACACATGATCTCTGCCCGGGTGAGTGGACTTTGTCCCCGGATCCACATAAGTCTTTTCCAAGCCTCTGGTTGACCAGCCCACTCTCCTGTTCATATGCCCCCAAAGGAATCCTTTTGACCCTAGCCCAGTCCTCCAAGTTAGCGCCCTCTACTGAACCTTCCAGGTTGAGTTTCTAAAGAACAGATTCCCTGGGGGAGCAGTCTTTGGGTGACCGCAGAAGACAGCAAGCAAACCCATGGAACTGTTGAGCTTCAGAGTTTGAAAGGATTTCACCGGAGTTAATGCCAGGAGAAGGGGGAGAAGCTGGGTCCCAGGTAGTGGGTTATCCTTAACATTTAGCTTCAGCTGTTTGTGACTGGCTGTTCTAACAGCTTTTTCTCTGGGATTGCTATAAATTATGCTCTGTGTACGGCTGCCACAAATTTGATGTTTACAGACAGACACACAGTGTGTAAATGTGTACATTTGCAAGGAGGTGCCATAAAAACACTGATAAGGAGGCAGTACATTCAGTGTTTATGGGAGGAAAGAAAGAAAGAAGGATGGGGGCGGGGAGCGTATGTAATTACGGATGAGGTCACATCAGTGACCCTCACACTGTGAGGAAATTAAAATTGCCTGGAGAACTTGGTGAGACCTGGAAGCCTGGGCCCATCTCCGTTTCTGAGTCAGCAGGTCTGGGGTGGGAACCGAGAATCCACGTCTAATAGTTTACAGGGGATGCTGACAATGCTGGTCCGGGGACCACATTTTGAGAATCACCGGGTTTAAACCTCTCCATACCTGCCAACCCTCAACCCCCAATGGAAAAGCCAGCCTTGGGGGCTGAGATTTCAGTGCAAGTTCAGACTCTTGCCCAAGATATCAATTCTCAATCAGTTGACAGATGTCCTGGCTGAACAAAATCACATGATGAAGGAGATTAATGAAAAATTTAAATCAGCAGCCAGTTTTCATTTCTGAGAGGGCAGGCAGGAAAGTGTTACCAAAAAATGCACAGGTATCAGCAGGTCTATATCCAGGTTAAAAAGTGGTTTTCTGTCCTTTCTGTGACCAACCAAGTACAATCAGACTCCATCGTCAGCATTCCCTGACATGTATGTTTTCTGGGAAAGTAAGGTTAGGATCTGGAATTTCAGACCAGGAAAAAAAAAAGTTTTTAACCTTATTTATCTGACTTGAGTAAAACTGGACTATCATTATTCACTGTGCGGGGGTGGGGGGGGGTGGGGAGTCTGTGAGATCAAAATATTTTCATAATACAGGTGACCTTTGAAGAACATGGGTTTGAACCACGTGGGTCCGCTTACATGTGGATTTTCGTCAACAGTAAATCCTGCAGTGCTATTCAATCCGAGGTTGGTTGAATCTGTAGATGCAGAACCAGGGATGTGTAGAAACCATGGGTATGAGGAACCAACTATAACTTGTGGGTTTTTTTACTGCACAGAGTGGGTCATTGCTCCCAACTCCCAGGTTGTCCAAGGGTCAACTGTGAGTAAGACATGATTTGCCTTTTCCTCTCTCACTCCCTTACAAGCGCGTGGTGGGGTTTTCCAGAAGCTACATGATATATGATGATGTCATCACTCTGGTGTTAACATAAAATGAGTTTATTACTCAAGGGCACCCCACTCCAGTACTCTTGCCTGGAAAATCCCATGGACAGAGGAGCCTGGTAGGCTGCAGTCCATGGGGTCGCTAAGAGTCAGACACGACTGAGCGACTTCCCTTTCACTTTTCACTTTTCATGCATTGGAGAAGGAAATGGCAACCCACTCCAGTGTTCTTGCCTGGAGAATCCCAGGGACAGAGGAGCCTGGTGGGCTGCTGTCTATGGGGTCGCACAGAGTTGGACACGACTGAAGCAACTTAGCATTGAAGAATTAATAAATAATATTTTTTAAATTTCTTGGCGTTTTAGCATCTAAGTATGCTAAGTATCACAAGATGTAACTATACAAACAAAAAGTTTGGGGAGCCCTCAATACTTTAAATAACATACAGAGGTCCTAGCAGACAGTTAACAAGCACATCCTCCCCGGTCATTTCAGCAAGGCAAAGCAGGTGTATATGCGCACACATGCACAGGCACGTGCACACACCTGTGCACAAGGGAATATCACTCAGCCATAAGAATAGTGGAATGATGCCATTTGGAGCAACATGGATAGACCTAGAGATGATCATGCTAAGCAAAGTAAGTCGGACTGAGAGAGACAAGCATTGCGTGACATCACTCATATGTGGAGTCTAAAAAGATACAAGCGATCTTATTAACGAAACAATATGTTTTGACATATTGTTTTCTATGACAGACACAGAAAACAAACTTATGGTTACCAAAGGGGAAGTGGGGAGGGATAGATTAGGAGTTTGGGATTAACATATAAATACTACTGTATAGAAAAATAGATAATTAACAAGGACCTACTGTATGGCACAGAGACTCTACTCAAAAATCTTCTAATAAACCTATAATGGAAGAAAATGTAAAAGAAGAACATTTGTATATATACTCGAAACAAACAGAACATTGTAAGTCAACTATATTTCAATAAACTTTTTTTTAAAAAGAAATGCAAGTCGAAACCACAGTGAGATGGTTATACCCAATAAGACGACTTTAAGGAGAAAAGAAAAGAAATAACAAATGTTGACAAGAATATGGAGAAATAGGAACCCTCATGCATGGCTGGTGGGAATGTAAGATGGTGCCCCCACGTGGTAGTCGTTTCTGAAAAAGTTAAACGTGGAATGACCACATGGCTCAACAATTCCACTCCTGGGTATATTACCCAGGGGTGAAGAAAACCCATGTCCACACAGAAACTGGTATAAGGCTATTTATAACAGCATCACAGCCAAACAGCCAAGAGATGGGAACAACCCAAACGCCCACCAGTGGATGTGTGGGTAAGCAAACCGTGGTTTCTCCACACACTGCAATTCAGCCCTGTCACAGAAAGGAGTGAGGCCTTCAGAAAAGGCTGCCACGTAGATGAGCCTAAAGAACACGATGCTAAGTGAAGGAGGCCAGACATAAAATGCCACGTGCTGTATGACTCCCTGTATACAAAATGTGCAGAAGAGGCGCTCCAAAGAGACTGAAGCACACCACTGCTCACCAGGGCTGGCATGAGTGGTTACGTGCCGGGTGCAGGGTAGCACATCTTCCCAGGGGACGCAGCGCTAAAGAGCCCGCCTGCCAATGCAGGACTGGAGAGACTGCAGGGACGATCCCCTGGAGAAGGGAATGGCTCCCCACCCCAGCATTCTTGCCTGGAGAATCTCCATAGACAGAGGAGCCTGGCGGGCTCCATGCAGCATGCGGACATGACTGAGCGATTAAACAACAGCAAAACAGCCCAAAGACCAGCATGTCTCAGATCCTATTTAAGAAAAAATCTGAAGGGAAACCCAGAGAAAACCCAGGGAAAGTCAGGGGGAAAAACAACTACACCACAGGCAGTTTCACCCTCTGACATCCCAGGTATTGTAAGCATTAAACACAGCCTAATTCCTACACCAACATACAAAGCCTCACACCCAAGGCCTGCTCACCTCAGCTCCTGTTACCTGGGACATCATATCCAGCTCTCAGCAAAAAAGTACAAGCATGCTAGGGAATTCCCTGGTGGTTCAGTAGTTAAGACTCAATGCTTTCACTGCCAAGTGCCCTGGTTCGATCCCTGGTCAGGGAACTAAGATCCCACAAGACAAGCAGTGGGGTGGGGGGGGGGGGCGGTGGGGGGAATTACAAGGCAAGCTAAAAGGCAGAAAGTACAGTTTGAAGAGACAGAGCCAGCATCAGAACTAAATACAGACATGGCGGAGATGCTGGAATGACCAGGCTGGGAATTTAAAACCAGTGCGGAAAATAAGTCGTTCTAACAGATTGCTGTTAGTTAGTTAGTTTAGTTAAGTCGCTCAGTCGTGTCCGACTCTTTGCGACCCCATGAACTGTAGTCCACCAGGCTCCTCTGTCCATGGGATTCTCCAGGCAAGAATACTGGAGTGGGTGGTGCTGTGCGACTCCCTAAATCCATCTTTCCCTTAGCCCCGGGTTTTAGTGGGACACAGTCCTCTCCCAGCTGAGGATTACATTTGCCAGCCTCCCTTGGGGTTCAGTGGGTCCCGTGACTAAGTTCTGCCCCACGAGACGGGAGCGTAGTAAAGCAAGCAGTCTCTAGGATGTGCCCTTGAAGAGAACAGATATGTTCTGCCCCTTCTTCACCTCCTCCGCTGGCCGGCAGGTGAGCCTTGGTGGTGGGAGTCAGACCAAGAGTGGGATCAAAACTGAAATAAAACCAAAGGAGCCAGGATGTCTCACATGGCGGGGCCGTGCCCAGACTGCTTATACTTGTGCTGGACGTGAGGCAGAAATAACCTCCCCTGGGGGCAGATTGGGAGTTTGGAATGGACATGTTCACACTACTGTATATAACATCGATCAACAAGGACCTGCCACATAGCATAGAGAACACGACACAATACTCCAACACAGTACTCTGTAACAACCTAAATGGGAAAAGAGTTTGAAAAAGAATAGATACATGTGTATGTATAACTGAGTAACTTTCTGTACACCTGAAACGTATGCTACATCGTTAATCAATTATGTGCAAACAACATTTTTGAAAAATAAAATGCAGATGTAACATTTATAACAGTTTCTCTGGCATCTCCTGCATTGGTAGGGAGATTCTTTACCACTGAGCCACCTGGGCAGCCCTTGTAACAGTTATAACTACCAAAAAGAAAGAAAGGAATACTCTCTGTGGTGTCTGCCCTTGTTAGAACAGCTATATCAACACCCCATAACATCCACCCCTAACAATATCAGAGACAGGCATGCCTCTCCCCCAAATTTGGCCTATATGGTCTTATCAGTATCCAAATATTTTCAGTGGAAAATGAGACAAGTATGATCATGCAACATTTAAACAAACTTTCAAGTAAGTACATGTTTGCTGTTCATAAATATTATCTAAAAAATGTCTCCCTCCAGGAGGTAAACAAGTCCATCCAAGGAAACAGCATTGAGGCTCTGTACTCATTTGACTACTTGCTTATTCATCTTCAGAGAATGACTGCAGCCTGCAGTGTCCCTGAAGGCTTTCCAAAAATGTGGGCTCACATGGGGATGTTCCAGGCGGACGGTCCTTTCCGGCTAAGCTAGGAATCAGGAAGAGGGAGGGCTGAGACGTGCAGAGCCAGTCCCCTCATTACTCCATTCCTCCTGTGAAAGAGTGCAGTGCAAAACGTACGTCTTTTTCTTTCCACAGTTTCTTTCTACAGTAGTAAGTGATCCTACTTACATGAGTTATCCTAATGCTACGAGGGTGGGATAACAGAGAATACCATCTGGAAAAAACTAGGCTAAGAACTACCTTCAAGCAGTCAGGGAAGACGGACAGCTACTAACTTCCAATAGTAGAGTCGGAAGAGAGAATCTGGCTTAAGTCCTTTAGATCACCTTGAAAGAACAGACCCCAATATGAGAAGTTATAAACTACCTGAAATCTTCAGTGGAGTAGATGCTTCACAGCCACGTGTTTAATTGAGAAGGTAAACACAACTGATCAGCAAGGGATAAACGATGTAGCCGCAGATAGGTGATGACTTCCTGTCCTTGCAAGCCCGGGTCTCTACTGTGAGGGGCTGTGTCTTTGCAACTTCCCACTTGCTCCTGCCTTGGCTGTGGGCTAGGTGGCCATCGGGAAGTCCAAAGAAGAGTTTGGAAGGCCGATGAAGCAAGAGAAGCCATAATCCTTCCTTTCAGCTTCTCATGGCCTCTCCATCAGCGAGAGATGGCTGTGGGCTCCAACAGCCTTTGGCAGCCCCGGTACAGACAGCAGTTGTTGACTGCCATTGCAGGCTCCAAAATAGTTTTGCAATTACAGCAGCACTTATTTCAACCGCAACAACAGTCTCCTTCAGAATCAGCCAAAAGTCTGCTTATGTAACCCCACCTCTTCCCTGTGTTCCTCCAGGGTTTGCTTCCTGATGGCTTCCCCAGAGTGGCTCAGACCTTAAAGAACCTGCCTGCAATGCGGGAGACCTGGGTTCAATACCTGCATCAGGAAGATCCCCTGGAGAACGGAATAGCAACCCACCCCAGTACTCTTGCCTGGAAAATTCCGTGGACGGAGGACCTTGGTGGACTGCAGTCCATGGGGTTGCAAAGAGTCGGACATGATGGACTAAGTGACTAACACTTTGCTTTCTGAAATAAAAACCTGTCCTATTTTGCTCCTTTAGTTTTAATGCAACCAGATCCTTGTATTAAATAAGCTCTGCCTAGGCTTCCACTTCAGGCCAAGATGGCGAAATAGGAACTGAATTTACCCTCATGCCTGAAACAAACAAAAATGGGAAACAACAAAATGAGATAACAAGATTTTTTAAGACTTTTTTTTTAATGTGGATCATTTTAAAGTGTTTATTGAATTTGTTATCATACCGCGTCTCTTGTTTATCTTTTTTGTCCCTGAGGCATGTGGAATCTTAGCTTCCCGACCAGGGGTCGACCTGCACCCACTGCTCTGGAAGGCAAAGTCTTAACCACTGACCACCAGAGAAGCCCAACAATGGTTTTCAAGACATTGGATGTGCTGCAGTGAAGGATTCCCATCCCTGAGGCGTGAGAAACAGACAGGAGAGCCTACGCTGGCCCAGCTTACGTGTTACATTTCAGGCAAGGTGTGGGGAGGAGATGCAGCTGAGTGTCCAGAGAGAGCCAGGCCTCAGGGTTCACAGGGAGGAGGATCCAGGAGAGAGCAGCACTGAGAGGACCCGGAGACCGGCGGGTTCCGGAGAGGAGAGACGGCACTCGCGCCCTTCCTCTCACGAGAGTGCCGGCCATCGGCTGTGCGTGAGGAGCTGCTCAGGCCAGGAAAAGGGCCGCCTGAGGAAGCGGGGGAAAACACTCAGCACACGAGAGGTCACGGGCAGCGCCCGCTCCCACCAGCCTGAGACCTGGGGGCAACCCTCAGTACACGGGAGGTCACAGACAGTGCCTACTCCCACCAGCCTGAGACCTGGGGGACAACCCTCAGCACACGGGAGGTCACAGACAGTGCCCTCTCCCACCAGCCTGGGACCTGGGGGACAACCCTCAGCACACGGGAGGTCACAGACAGTGCCTACTCCCACCAGCCTGAGACCTGGGGGACAACCCTCAGCACACGGGAGGTCACAGACAGTGCCTACTCCCACCAGCCTGGGACCTAGGGGACAACCCTCAGCACACGGGAGGTCACAGACAGTGCCCTCTCCCACCAGCCTGGGACCTGGGGGACAACCCTCAGCACACAGGAGGTCACAGACAGTGCCTACTCCCACCAGCCTGGGACCTAGGGGACAACCCTCAGCACACGGGAGGTCACAGACAGTGCCTACTCCCACCAGCCTGGGACCTGGGGGACAACCCTCAGCACACGGGAGGTCACAGACAGTGCCTACTCCCACCAGCCTGGGACCTGGGGGACAACCCTCAGCACACGGGAGGTCACAGACAGTGCCTACTCCCACCAGCCTGAGACCTGGGGGACAACCCTCAGCACACGGGAGGTCACAGACAATGCCCTCTCCCACCAGCCTGGGACCTGGGGGACAACCCTCAGCACACAGGAGGTCACAGACAGTGCCTACTCCCACCAGCCTGAGTCCTGGGGGACAACCCTCAGCACACGGGAGGTCACAGACAGTGCCTACTCCCACCAGCCTGGGACCTGGGGGACAACCCTCAGCACACGGGAGGTCACAGACAGTGCCTACTCCCACCAGCCTGGGACCTGGGGGACAACCCTCAGCACACGGGAGGTCACAGACAATGCCCTCTCCCACCAGCCTGGGACCTGGGGGACAACCCTCAGCACACGGGAGGTCACAGACAGTGCCTACTCCCACCAGCCTGAGACCTGGGGGACAACCCTCAGCACACGGGAGGTCACAGACAGTGCCTACTCCCACCAGCCTGGGACCTGGGGGACAACCCTCAGCACACGGGAGGTCACAGACAGTGCCTACTCCCACCAGCCTGAGACCTGGGGGACAACCCTCAGCACACGGGAGGTCACAGACAGTGCCCGCTCCCACCAGCCTGGGACCTGGGGGACAACCCTCAGCACACAGGAGGTCACAGACAGTGCCTACTCCCACCAGCCTGGGACCTGGGGGACAACCCTCAGCACACAGGAGGTCACAGACAGTGCCTACTCCCACCAGCCTGGGACCTGGGGGACAACCCTCAGCACACAGGAGGTCACAGACAGTGCCTACTCCCACCAGCCTGGGACCTGGGGGACAACCCTCAGCACACGGGAGGTCACAGACAGTGCCTACTCCCACCAGACTGAGACCTGGGGGACAACCCTCAGCACACGGGAGGTCACAGACAATGCCCTCTCCCACCAGCCTGGGACCTGGGGGACAACCCTCAGCACACGGGAGGTCACGGGCAGCACCCGCTCCCACCAGCCTGGGACCTGGGGGACAACACTCAGCACACGGGAGGTCACAGACAGTGCCCTCTCCCACCAGCCTGGGACCTGGGGGACAACACTCAGCACACGGGAGGTCACAGACAGTGCCCTCTCCCACCAGCCTGGGACCTGGGGGACAACCCTCAGCACACGGGAGGTCACGGGCAGCGCCCGCTCCCGCCAGCCAGCCTAAAGCTTTCCGGATTCCGTAACTCCCGAGGCACTGGGTGGAACGCTCGGAGGGGCCGCACCTCAGCACTGTGGAGTAGCAACCTCCAGGCTACAAGCTGTGTGAATCCTTCCTGACACACCTTAAAAGGATCCGAAAGGATCAAAGCGTATCCATGCATTTCACTGCACCCTGGAACTAAGCTCGAGATTGTTTGCAGGAATGCAGAAAAACATCCAGCAGCCAACGAGATAAAATCCACAAACCAGTCAGGATGTACGGGCCATTCCAGCAAGCGGGAGTACATGACTCACAATGAGTAAAGATCAAATGATCAAAACCAAAGCAGGTGACCATTAAAACGGTAACAGTAACTGCATTCCATCTGTTTAAAAAAGCTAAAGGAGGACTTCCCTGGCGGTCCAGTGGCTAGGAATCTGCCTGCCAATGCAGGGGACACGGGTTCGATCCCTGATCTGGAAGATTCCACATGCCGTGGAGCAACGAAAGGCTGTGTGCCTGGAGCCTGCGCTTGGCAACAGGAGAAGCCGCCGCAATGAGAAGCCGTCACACCGCAACTAGAGTAGCTGCCTCTCGCCGCAAGCAACTAGAGAAAAGCCCAACCACAGCAGCAAACACCCAGCACAGTCAAAAGTAATTAACTAGCTTTAAAAGATTTTTTAAAAGCCAGAGGAAAGATTATATATGTTAAGTGGCGATATGGAAGATGGGCAGGGAGGGGCAGAGTAAGGGTTACAAAGGGCTTTTGTGTGATTGTGGGTTTACAGGTGCAGACATGTCAAAACCTACCCAACCGTACGCTTCAAATATTAACCCCCTCCAATAACATGCTTTCTGAAAAATTCACCTCTGTTTGAAGTTCCTGGTGGGGTGGCAGGGTTTGGGGGGTTCGAGGGGAGACTGGTGTCTGAATGAAATGTCTTCTGGCCTCACCAGCCTGCAGGTTCAGATGAAGCCAGGCTACTGGGGATAAACCATAATGCCTTGTTCTTGCTCCACCTGCTGGTGTCAGACTTCAGCCCCGCACACACCCACGGCACGAGCACACACACACACCGTCTCCCTTAGGCATCCTTGGGGATCCCCAGGATCTGGCTGTCAGGACTGCATTTGCACTAAAGCAAGTTCCATGCACCCTGGAATCTCACCTGGAGTCTCTGTGAACCCCAAGTTCTCAGCTCACACCTAAACAGCTTTTCAGGTTCTCATCCATGGCCAGGGGGCCAGACCACCAGGACAACCTCAGACAGGCACTAGCCTGTCCTCTCTTCCCCCATGGGCTTGTCCCTGGGGCCCACTCCTCCAAAACTGCAAATAGACTCCTGCTCACTGTCCCTAGAGGTCAGCAG
Organism: Ovis canadensis; assembly: GCF_042477335.2. NCBI lineage: Eukaryota > Metazoa > Chordata > Mammalia > Artiodactyla > Bovidae > Ovis > Ovis canadensis. The sequence continues at coordinate 26,142,868 of NC_091257.1, read as the reverse complement.
GCTTGCCCCGAGAGGGGTGGATTTCACTGGTGAACTCAAGGGAGCGGGACATCCAGTCCACAGAGATCAGGACCACGGTGCTGAAACTTCTCCTAGGCCTCTGAAGTTTCAGCTTGCTGTGTATTCATTTTACAAATATGGAGCACCACTATCTAGGGAAAACCAGGCAGACAGCTTCACAGCCGGTATGATAGGATCATACACAAAGGAGGACATTTCGACTGTGTTAGAAATGAAAGGACTAGACTGTGTTCTGCACCCCCGCAACCACCGACGCTGGGACTCATGAAAACAAAGTCCCCAGATGCTAATCTGGCTCAAGGAAACTCCACCAACGGCGTGGGACAAAAAAGGAGGGGGATCTCGGGACAACCGGGAGAGCGGGTTTCCTTCCCTATGCCATCGCCTCCCCAGCCCGTGGGGCAGAGAAGAGGGCAGGGGAGGGGCGAGCTCAGAGCCCACGGTCCCCGCGCTGGGGCGGGTGGGGGGCTCTGACCCAGGCACCGTTAAACTGACACACGGGAGACCAGGGGCCACCTCCGAGGGACAGGGGACGGCAAAGGTCCTGGGGGTCTTTCCACGAGGCACATGTGTATCAGACACCTTCAGGGTACGTACTTTTTACATGTCAAAGAACACCAACAAAACTGTTTAAGAAAAACAGCCTAGGGGACTCTGACTGTTTTGGGAGGGGCAGCCGGGACACTAATCCTGTGCCCCTAGAAGTGGGGAAAGCTGGGGAGCTGTCAGAGATGGCCCAAGTGCTGAGCTCCCCTCGGGGCAAACGAGGCCCCAACAGAATCCAAAAGTCCCCAGGTGCCTGGTGCACCGCAGGCAGGGACCGCACACTCTCCAGGCCTCAGCAAGGAGGGAGCCTGGGTGCAGGGAGGGAGTTAAGGCTCAGGATGTCAGCAGATCTCCTGCAGGGCACCCCCCACCCCCCCGGAACTGCTGGGACTGGAACAGGAAACCCCTACTCAGCACCTGGAAACATCGGGGCAGAAATCGAAGAGAGACATCCCCCTGTCCAAGGAAGAAGGGGATGAAACTCGGACCCAGTTAATAACTGACCTGCGAGCTGACTGAAGTGGATGGAGGGACAGCGTGGAGTGGGTGAGGTGGAACGGAATGTACCTGGCAGGTCAGAGGTTTAGAGTCAGAAATTATTGTCACACATTTCAGAATGGATGGTGCCTCGGTGAAGAGAAATACAGTGTGTTTTTTCTTTCATAATGTCTGTGTTCCTAAAATAATATTTCATTTTGATACTTAAATTATATATGCAAGATGTTAAAAAAGAAATTATTGTCACAACTCTAGAATGCTTCTGCCACCTAGGTCCTGTGAGGGCAGACGTCTGCTCACTTAGTAGGAAATCAGACGGCATCTCTGCTCCCCAAAACTACACCTGCAGGGTTGGCAGGCTTTTCCTTCCCTCTTCTCCCATGGTTCCTCTAGAGATGTCTCAGTCATATTACAGTGACAAACCATGTGCTGGGATCCTTCAGTTCAGTTCAGTCACTCAGTCGTGTCCAACTGTTTGCAACCCCATGAATCGCAGCATGCCAGGCCTCCCTGTCCAACACCAACTCCCAGAGTTCACTCAAACTCACGTCCATCGAGTCAGTGATGCCATCCAGCCATCTCATCCTCTGTCGTCCCCTTCTCCTCCTGCCCCCAATCCCTCCCAGCATCAGAGTCTTTTCCAATGAGCCAACTCTTCGCATGAGGTGGCCAAAGTACTGGAGCTTCAGCTTCAGCATCATTCCTTCCAAAGAACACCCAGGGCTGATCTCCTTCAGAATGGACTGGTTGGATCACCTTGCAGTCCAAGGGACTCTCAAGAGTCTTCTCCAACACCACAGTTCAAAAGCATCAATTCTTCAGCACTCGGCTTTCTTCACAGTCCAACTCTGGGATCCTTAGAGACGAGGATATTGGAGAATAAATAAACTGCAAATACAATTTTTTTCCTGTATTTTTTTTTTTCCTGCCACACTGAATGTCTTATAGGACCTTAGTTCCCCAACCAGGGATTGAACCTGTGCCCTGCAATGGAAGCGTGGAGTTCTAACCACTGGACCAAGAGCTAAGTCCTTTCTTTCTGCTTTTCAACCATGTCCCTCCATCCTCTTCTGGTTTGCATAGTACCCGATGTGAAGTCTTCAGAATGCAGTATCTTCCTTATGGATCATTTCATTATTTCATTCTGGATGACTTTAAGGTTTTCCCTATATCACTGATTTTGAGCAGTTTGACAATGACACGCTATTTGTTTTTATCGGTATTTATCTTGATGGGGTGCTTTCAGCTTCCTATATCTGGAGTTGGTTGTTTTTCATGCACTTTGGAAAATGTCAGCTCTTATCGCTTCTTCCATCTTCCTCTCTTTCATCCTTCGAGGGCTCGGTAACACGCATGTAAGACTATCTTGTACTATCCTGTGGCTCTGCGATGCTGTTATTTCTTGTCCTCCCTTTTCACACCCTATGTTTCAGTGTAGATCATTTCTATTGACCTTTCCTCAAGCTCATTGCTTCTTTCCTCTGCTAATAAGCCTGTTGAGGAATTCTCATGTCTCATATCATGGTTTCATTAGTCTGCTAGGGCAGGCCTTATCTCCAAATGCAGTCACCTTGGGGGGTTAGGGCTACAACAGATGAATCAGGGGGGAGTGTAGCCCGAAAAAATGATGTTCATTTCCAGAATTTTGATTTAACCGTTTTCTAGTGTTCACTTTTCCCACTATGCCCTTTTAATACATTAGTCACAGTTCTTTTTAAAGGTTTTGATAGTTTCCACATCTGCACCACCTCTGTGTCTGGTTCTGTGGACTGTTTTACCTCATGTCATCTTGTTTTTTGGGTGGGGGATAGCTTGTTATTTGGATTGAATTTTAAATTTTCTGTGTACAAGAATAGTAGAGACTGAAGCAAAGAGTATTTACACACATCAATGGGCATGCGTGTTCTTCTATCAGGCAATTACAGCAGCCCACAATGTATTGCACTTTTCTGTACCTCTTTAAATAATTTTATTGAGGTATAATTTACATACCAAAAAATCCGCTCAATCTTAAATTATAATTAAATGACTTTAGTAAATTTACTGAGTCGTTGCACTTCATTTTTATTGTGTTTTTTCAGATAATGCATCTTCTTTCACAAATTGAAGGTTTGTGGCTACCCTGCAATCTGTGATTGGTCATAGACATAAGATTTTAAAAGGTGTGAACTGAACTCAATTCAATAAAGTAATATTTCTGATTTTTAGCATGGTGGAGGAAGCTGAGTGGTTGAATAAAAAGATTACTATATATTAGATGGCGCAAAGCCTATAAATGGGTTTTCTTGGGCTTGCATGGTTGTCTTGAGTTTTTTCTAAAACAATAATCACTGTTTGTAAACCAGGAGTTATCACACAAGGACCTATATATTGGACACGCACAGCTTACAAAGCCTGCAAGAGCTTTCAGCTCACTTCCTCTTGTGCCCCGAACCCTGCTGTCTGGCCACGGTGGGCGTTTATTTGGGTTTGAGATTCTGGGGTAAGTCATGAATTTGCATTTTTAAAACCCTAAGGTTCTGTCACTTTCTTCCTTGGTTTTATCCTGAGTTATTCAGGAATGAACCAAAAAACAATGGAGAGAGCAGGAGGCTCACGAAGCTGGTCCTCGTCTTCAAGCCTCCTCACTGGGAGATGAGACAAGAGAAGAAGGGACAGGATGAGGGGCAGAGAGGAGGGGCAGGTGTATTTCTGAAGATTAAGGAAGAAGCCTCAGGGCAACTGGCTACGTTGGGCCCTTGGGTGGATGAGGGACAGGAGGGGATTCTCATGGTGTAACTGAAAATGAAACACAAAGGCAGCTCAGCTCGGGGTGGTTTGCTTCATGAGTTTGGCATCTTAGTTGGCTGTAATCTTGCTGTAGGAGGTAATGGTAGAAGTGGGAAGATTGGTCCCAGCTGTTGGGAGTTTACCCAGGGTGGGGTTTCTATTCTCACCATCTGTTCATGGGGCCTCACTGTCCATCTTCTTGGGACTTTGGTGTGATGAGCGGGGAAAAAAAAAAAAAAAAAAAACCTTTTGAGAAAAACAACTTTGTCTTTCTGAGTTGCTGCTGAGACATTGTACGCTGTGATAATCCTTCTCACACCCAGAGTCTGGACATCCGGATAAAGACTCCAATGGAGGATATCACTCCAAGTTCCCACTTCAGTATCCTCGGGGCGCCTTTTAAAGTTACTGCTTACAGGGAAGCCTGTGAAAAATTAGTGACCTCCGCCCAAGGACTTCATGAGTAATAGATGCTTGCTCCCTTCCTCTCTACCTCCTGCTCACTGTGGCCTGGGATGGGGAATTGTCTTTCCTGGAGTCAGCTGGAGTCAGTTGTGCCCCCTCCTCACTTTTGGGATCTGTAAGTGATGATAAGTCCTTGCCTCCTTTGTGTGGATGCACTGAGACTTTGCCTTCAATCAAGAGGCCCCCGTGGGTTTTACTTCCCCAAAGCTGGAGCTGGGATGCTGAGAAGGCCCCTCACCAACCCCACGAGGGTGGCGGGTGCAGCCTCCTTCAGCAGACCACTGCCGGCGTGCTCGCCTTCTGTTACACCCTCGGGGCCCCTCCGGCTGTCTGGCCCCCACCTCGGCAGATGGCTCGACTTAGTGTCATAGATAATATTTCTCCCAACCCCTTTCCCGCCCCTAACTTGTACTTAACATTTCTAGCTGATAACTTTCTTTACAATCATCTAGGGCAGTTTATAAAGGACGATGCATTACATATTATACATTATATGTCCCATATGTAACACTTATCGAGTGTTATATGCGGGGCACACAAAAGGGTTTTATGAATTCATCTGATTTTCACGGCCATCCTATGGTGTGGATCTTATTATTACCACTTGTGCACAACTGGAGAGACTGTGGTTCAAAGTCAGCTAAAAAGCAAAAGTTCCATGACAAATCAAACGAAAATGAACACGCAGATACAGAGAACAGAATAGGGGTTACCAGAGGGGAAGGGGTAGTGGAGGGTAAAATGGATAAAGGGGATCAGCTGTCTGGTGATGGAAGGAAAGTAAATTTTTGGTGGTGAGCACTCTGCAGGGTAGACAGAAGTAAAAATAAAACATTTTACAAGTGAAACTTGCTATAAGTCTTGTCACCTCAATAAAAAGATCCAAAACAATGTTGAGTCAAAAAAAAAAAAAACTGCAAAGAGTTGTTAAACACACTCTCCTCTGACATGTTTAAATCTTTAAAATTCAAAGTCCATCACTCCATTTTTCAACTACAAAAGTGATTTGAGTATGGCTATGAGACTACAAATGAATATAATCGTGATATCAAGAAACGGACTAGGGGACTTCCCTAGCAATCCAGCGGTTAAGAATCTGACCTCCAATGCAGGAGGCCTAGGTTCGATCCCTGGTCAAGGAACTAAAATCCCACACTCCAGGGGCAACTAAGCCTGAGCATCGTCGCTAGAGAGGAGCCTGTGGGCCACAACGAGGATTGTGCAGCGGCCTGATGCAGCCAAAACGAAAATGAAACAAGCAAATAAAAGGGATGGATTGGCCGCTCGGAGATTTCTGCTACTAAAGACTCATCACAGGGAAGAAATTAAGGGGTGATTTTCCCTGAGGGTGAAAAGGCTTTTGTGTTCCAGAATCTGGGCTCTCCCAGGGATGCAGTTTATAGACTTAACATCTGTTCTGATGTTAACTTGTCTGATTAATAGCTAGGTACCAGGGAGGTGGACCCACATAGGACTCTTCTAGATGAGGACCTCAGCTAATTGAGAGCATCTGCTGAGACTGCCCGTGAGGCTGTGCAAAATGGTGTATTGAGGGGAACGGAGGTGGAATCCCCAGAAGGGGTCAGAGAGGCCTGCTGAAACCGGAGGCTGGAGCCTGGGTCTGGACAACAACTATTCAGAAATAACCAAGAAGTCAGAGGTGGCAGGCCTCCCCTCTAGTTTTCCTGAAAAAACCCATGGGAAGGAAAGAGAGCCATTGCTTTTGGAGGGGTGCGGGAGTGGGGGAGGGGGGAGTCGTATCGGATTTTTGTTGATCTTGGCAAATGGAAGCTTGGGGCCAGATATGAAGACTTACAAAAATAGAAAATGTGGTATTTTTTTATATTCTGAAGATTGAGAAGCAATTCCTTCCTCTTACAGCCAGCATTCGTCTTTCTGCTCTTCAGCAAGGCTCCCCTGTGCGTGGACTTGTTTGCTCTCGGTCCCTGTATCGCAGTTTGCTGCCTTAGTTTCCCTGGGCTGTCTACTGCTACATGCCTGTACACTGATCCCTACAGATTTCCCTCGCCTTAGCTCCTAAGTCAGCATTATCCAAAGTCAAGGATGCTATCCCTTGGTGAGCAGTGGAATAACCACCCCCAGTCTGGGGACCAGTTGTGCCTGGTCTTTAAATGGCTCCCACATCTGGTAGGAAGGACAGCCTGGTGCTGTCCTTCGAGAATCTGAGTGTGTCCATGCGACCCAACAATTCTGCTCCTAGGCACACACCCAAGGGGACTGAAGACACAGATTCACCCAAAGGCTTGTACATGAATATTCGCAGCAGCACTGTTCCTAACAGCCAGAAGGTAGAAACAGCTCAAATATCCATGTACTGGCTTATGAATAAACACAATGTGGAATATCTAGTTAATGGAATATTATGTAGGCAAAAAAATGAATAAAGTACTTATACACCCTACAACACGGATGAACCTTGAAAAAGTTATGCTGAATGAAAGATACCAGACACAGAAGGACATACCTTATGATTCCTTTTATTCGAAAGATTCAGAACAGGCATATCCATAGGAAAAGAAAGATGCGAGGTTAGCAGGGACTAAGGAGAGGGGGGAACTGGGAGTAACTCCGACAGGCACTGGGTTTCTTCCTGGGATGATGGAGTGTTCTGGAATTCACTATTGGTGATGGTTATACAACGTCATGGAGAAGGCAATGGCAGCCCACTCCAGTACTCTTCCCTGGAAAATCCCATGGATGGAGGAGCCTGGTAGGCTGCAGTCCAGGGGGTCCCTAGGAGTTGGACACAACTGAGCAACTTCACTTTCACTTTTCACTTTCATGCACTGGAGAAGGAAATGGCAACCCACTCCAGTGTTCTTGCCTGAAGAATCCCAGGGACAGGGGAGCCTGGTGGGCCACCGTCTATGGGGTCGCACAGAGTCAGACACCACTGACGTGACTTAGCAGCAGTAGCAGCAGCATACAATGTCATGGGCTTCCCAGGTGGCGCTAGTGGTTAAAGAACATGCCTGCCAGTGCGGGAGATGTAAGAGATGCAGGTTCGATCCCTGGGTCTGGAAGATCCCCTGGAGGAAGGCATGGCAAGCCACTCCAGTATTCTTGCCTGGAGAATCCCATAGATAAAGGAGCCTGGTGGGCTACAGTCCACAGGGTCACACAGAGTCAGACACACCTGGAATGTCTTAGCACGCACACATACAACGTCATGAATAAAAACAAGTGAATTATACACAATAAAGCGGTGAATTTACTGTTATATGAATTACAGTTTACTTTAAAAGTTTAACATTCTTGGGACTTTCCTGGTGGTCCAGTGGCTAAAACTCTGAGCTCCCAATGCAGGGGCCCCAGGTTCAGTCCCTGGTCAGGGAACTATTAATAGATCCCACATGTCACAATAAAGGTTGAAGATCCTGCATACTGCAACTAAGACCTGGTGCAGCCAAATAAATAACTTTTTAACATTAAGATTCTAAAGCAAGAAGGAGGCAGAGGAGGAGAAGGAGGGTGGGGAATAATCCATTAGCCTTGATCTACAGCCTCCTCTTCTGGGTGACCCAATGTGACCCATTACCCTTCTGTCCTGAGGGTCCACTGTCTACTCCTCCAGAGGAAGGGCTATGGCTGAAGACCCTGCTACCAGGAATCACCTTTCCTGTTCCCACAGCCGTGTCCTCAACCCAAGCTGCACTCTGAGTGGAGGCTGATGACCGAGTTCCCCAGCCCTGTAAGGGCCTCTGATTTGAAGGCCCTGGGACAAACTCCTGCATGAGTCACCCTCAAGGTGTGGATACCTCAGGGACCCAGCTGCTCACTCCCTTTGGCCTGAAAAACAGGTCTTGGACTTTGTTCTCAGAAGTAAGGATACCATAGGGGCTTCCCTGCTGATTCAGTGGGTAAGAATCCACCTGCCAAAGCAGGGGACACCGGTTCAATCACACGTCCCATGTGAGCCACATGGGAACCACAACTACTGAGCCCTAGATCTGGAGCCTGGGGGCAAAAAATATGAAGCCCCCACAATGAGAAGCCTGCACACTGGAACTAAAGAGACGCCCCCGCTCGCCACCCCTAAAGAAAGCCCATTCAGCAATGAAGACTTGGTGCAGCCAAAAATTGAATAAATAATTAAAACAAATTAAAAAAGAAAACAAACACCCTCTTGTTTAGGTGGAAATGTGTCATCTTAGAAACATATGCTTAAGTCCTAACTCCCAGTGACTCAGCATGTCACCACTTTGGAAACAGGATCTCTAAGAGGTCATCAAGAGAAAACGAGGTCGTTAACGATTAAGGTGCTTCCTAATCCATTACAACTGGTGTCCATATAAGAGGGAGAAATTTGGACAGAGACAGGCACAGAGGGAAGGCAAGTTAGTAACTGGGAGTAACTGCAGCGGAGCACTGACAAACCCAGGAACTCCAGAAGCTAGAAGAGGTGGGTAGGGTGGTCCCCCAGCGTCTTCCCAGAGAGCTGGGCCCCTGGGGACACCTGGATCTGGGACTCCTGGCCTCCAGAACATCAGAGAATCACTTTCTGCTGTAATCAAGCACCTAGTTCTTGAAACTTTGTTAAGGCAGCCCTAGCAAACTAACACAGACCCAAAAGCACAGGGTTGTCTGGGTGTGGATGGTGGAGTCTCACACCTTTTAAAAAAGAAACCATCTATTGCTCACTAAAAGCGACAAAGTACTGACACACAGCAACCTGAATGGATCTCAGGGGAAAAGAGTAGACCTCTAGTGGTTACAGACTATATGATTCCACTTATATACCATCCTTCAAATGGTGGCTGGGGCTGCGCGCCAGGTCTGAGCCTGGATGCACAGGGCAGGTGAGCAAGCCAGCCGCACCGGGCGACAGACCAGTTGTCACCCAGCTTCACAGGCCCAGACCGACAGGGCATGGGGCCACTCGTTCGCCGGCAGCCCAAAGTCCAGGCCGTCTAAGTCAGAGCGACAGACGCACATGGCGCGATGGCCAGGGCTCCATGACAGGGTGCTGGTGATGAGCATTCTCCGTCTTGACAGTGGGGGACACAGACATCTTCACACGTGACAAGACTGCCTAGAACTGAGTGCACACCCTACCCTGAGTCATGGAAAACGGACCAAACCTGAGTAAGGGCTGCGGTTGGCATTCCTGACAGTTTACTGTGTGCCGAGTGAGTTATTCAGGATGTTAGCTCTTGGAGAATGGAGGGAGGCTCAGGCCAGAGACGCCGCGTCCGCCTCATTTCACTTCCCAAACTGGGGGTTTTCGATTGCGCATCGGGAGATTTCTCATAGCGCACAGGTTTCTCAGTACTGTCCAGCTTAACTGGAGATCCCAAGAAAGCAAACTGCCTGCCCAGCAGCAGGATGGTAGGCTAGGCCAATTCCTCTAGCGCGGGAATAAGGCACAGAGGGGAACCACGGTCGGTCTTCTCTCCCGACGAGCCCCCTTTACATAGCTGAAATGTTCTTGGGGAAGAAAGATGCAGCAAGGCTAAGAAAGCGCCAGTGCCAGGAGTCGGGGAACGTTGGGTCAGGCCGCTGGGGCTGCGCGCCAGGTCTGGGCCTGGACGCACAGGGCAGGTGACCAAGCCAGCCGCGCCGGGCGACAGGCCAGCTGTCACCCAGCGTCACAGGCCCGGACCGGCAGGGCGTGGGGCCACTCGTTCGCCGGCAGCCCAAGGTCCAGGCCGTCTAAGTCAGAGCGACAGACGCACACAAGCCAGGGGACCTGACCGGGTGGAGCCGAAGCCAGGTGTGACGCCCACCGGCAGTGTTCACGGGAACGAGTTGGTTTCTCCCACTCCCTCTAAGTGGGGACGCGCGACGAAATGAACCGCTGGGGACAGCAGGGGCGGGAGGGCACAGCCGGCGAGGACTCCGGGCCTCCGCGGGGCACAGCCCGGGTCCTCGTCCCGGCGCGGCCGGCGGCGCTGCGGGAACCCGGCGGCGGCGCGGGGGTCACGGCTCCGCCGGGGTTTTTTCCAGGGGAGGGGGCGGGGATGCTGAGTCACGGAACTGTCACCGCTTCTCACCTCTCTCCAGCCCTCGGGGGCTAAAGCAAAAGCGAAAGCGAATGCGGCTCGCGGGGCGGCCGGTCCGGAGCTGCAGCCCGCCGCCTCCCCCAGGTCGTGGGCATCTGCGCGCGCCGGCGGCGGGGCGTCCCGGCAGGGGCGAGCCCGGGAGGCGGCCGGCGGGGGCGCGGCCGAAGTCCGGCCATGTCCGGGCCGCTCAGGGGCCGCGGGGCCGGAGCCCTCCCCGCGCTGGGGCTGCTGCTGCTGCTGCTGCTGCTCGGATCGCCGGCCACGCCGGGTAGGGCGCTGGCGGCTAGCGGGCGGACGGGGAGGCGGGCGGCCGGGCGCGGGGTGGCCCCCAGCACGAGGTGCGCCCCGCGCGCCGGGGACACGTGGAGGGACGCGGGGACCACGGGCTGCGAGCCCCGCTCGCCTGGCCACTCGAGGCAGGCAGCGAGTCGCCGGGCTTTTCATTCTACGTTTTCCCCAATTTCCGAGGCAAAGGGAAGAAGCCAGGGTGTGCCGCACGAGCTCCACTTGGGAGCTTTACCGCGATTTCGAGAAATGCGTGAGCCCCGCGAGGAAAGCAGGGAGAGCGTTCAACAGCCGGCCGTCCTCGCGGGGGGGTCCCTCCCCTCGACCAAAGCAGCTTATACGGGGGGGCGGCGGTGCGACGGGGTGCGGACCGCGTGCGTCCCAGAGGAGAGGAAACGGCAGGCAGGTTGCACACCTGGGGGGCCCGGCAGCAGCTGGGAAGTCTCAGCGTTAGGAAACCCTGAGGGCGCGCGGGGGTGGGGGCCGCAGTCCGGAAGGCGCGCTCCCAGACCAACCGGGAAAAATGAAGTGGAAGGATGGCTGGGTGTGTGTGTGTGTTCAGGAGGAATTTTAGACACGCAGCTGTCAAATCACTGGGCAGACTCAAATGAGTGTCCTGCTGGTGGTGGGTTTTCGTCCCAGGAGCTGGACAAGAGGGAGGAGAAAGCAGGGATGTGTCCGCGTTTATCCGCGTTGGCGCGCCTTAATCATTTTGCAGTCACGGAGCTGCGAGGGTCTGATGAAAGCTACAAACCCTCTCCTCTGAAAAACACACGAACGCACAAACTTAACAAAACCTGCGTACAGTTTTGGGGTTAAGGGGCCCCCAAAGGCCATCCATGGACTCTCCAGAGGAGAGTAATCCCGCGATCTGTCTGTGCACGTGTGTGTGTTTAAGGCAACACTCCTCATAACTTACATCCAGTCGGGTCAGTCGGCCCGTCCTCCATTGGAGGATCCATCCACAGCGGCGGCCGGCTAGCCTGCTGAGAATCCCCTAGCTCTTCTGGCTTTCCTGAGGTTTTCTTTCTTTGAGACTATGTTTGGATTTTCCCCCTTATCTGAGAATCCGAGTTATGTGGATGATATCAGTTCCTCCCACCTGCCTAGCCAGTGTCCCGCATGACCCAGGGGAGAACAATGGGGGGCAAGTCTACTGGACGATGTGAAAGTGAAATGCAGCCTTAGTCAGAACCCAGGAAAACCCTGAGCCGTGCACCTCCCAGGGCAGATCAGGCTGCAGGCAAGCTCCCTGAAGCTCTTCAACTCCAGCAGCTCTTTGACCTCACAGAGGCATGGCTTCCATCTCTTAGCTCCTGATGGTTCTTGGTTTTTCCTAAACAGCTCTCTTGGGGGGCGGCTGACAGATAATACACAGTGCACATATCAACTGCACAATTTGATAAGTTTAGAGGTAAACGTAAAGTCAGGAAACCATCACCACCATCACGAGAGTAAATATAATCATCACTCTCAGAAGCTTCCTCATGTCCTGTGTTCCTTTCACTTATAATAATTATCCTGAGAATTCTCCAGCTTGTAACTTATATCAAGCAATCCATTCTTCTTTATTACTGAGAACTGTTGTAATGCATGGATGTTGTAGTTTTTTATCCATCCGTTTTGTTGCTGGACGTTTTGGGGGTTGTTTCTGGTTTTGACTATTAGATATAAAACTATTATGAACATTTCCATATAGGTTTTTGTGTGGACAGAGGTTTTCATTTCACTTGGGTAGAGACAATGGCTGGGAGTGTAAATGGCTGGATAACGTGACATGTGTATGCTTACTGTTTAAAATAACAGCCAGTCTGTTTCTAAAGTAACTGTTCTCATTTGCATTCCCATCAGCAGTGGGCAAGAGTTCCACTTCCTCTCCATCCTTGTTGGCACTTGGTATGGCCAGTCTTTTTTGTTAACTTTTAATTTTTTTCCAGTTTTATTGAGGTATATGTAATTGATAAATAACAGTGTGCAAGTTTAAGCTGTACAAAGGGCTTCCCAGATGGCAGAGTGATAAACAACCCACCTGCCGATGCCAGAGACACAGGTTTGATCCCTGGGTCAGAAAGATCCCCTGGAGGAGGACATGGCTACCCACTCCAGAATTCTTGCCTGGAGAATCCCATGGACAGAGAGGAGCCTGGTGGGCTACAGGGCATGAGGTCGCAGAATCAGAACAACTGAGCAACTGACCCCACACACAAGGTGTACAAAGTGATGATTTGATATGTGTATATATTGTGAAATGATTAACACATTCATCATCAGCTCACATAGTTACCAGAAGAAAACAATTGTGTGTGTGTGATCAGTCTTTCTCTTTAATCATTCCCATTCTAGTAGGTGTGTAGTTGTCTTTCATAGTTTTAATTTGCATTTTCCTAATAATTTATGATCCCTTCTTGTGCTTCTTAGCCATCAATCTGTCTTCTTTTGGTAAAGTGTCTAGTTAAGCATTCTGCCCTTTAAAAAACTGAGTTATTGAATTATTATTGAGTTTTGAGAGTTCTTTATATTTTCTGGGTATAAGTCCTTTATTGGATATATGATTTGCAAAAAAAATTTTCAGAGTCTGTGACATCTCTCTTCATTTTCATAACAGTGTTTGATGAAGAGAAGACATTTTTAATTTTGATGAGGTTCAGCTTATTAATTTGTTCTTTTGTATTGTGCTTTTAGTGCCATATCTAAGAAATATTTGCTTAAGTCAAGGTTACAGAGGTTTTCTTCTATGTTTACTTCTAGAAGTTTTATAGTTTAGGTTTTATTGATGTCTGTGATTCATTTTGAATTAATTTTTCATATAATGTGAAACATGGGTTGAAAATTTTGTATTTGTTTGGTCTTCCAAGCAAATGTGCCTATCCACTTTTTCCAGCACCATTTGTTGAGATGATCTCTGCTGAATTGCTCTTACACCTGTATTCAGCATCAGCTGTTTGTATATATTGGTTGCTGTAGACAAAACATCACTACATGAAAATCAATTATATTTCTATACATTAGCAATGAGTAATTGGAAACTGAATTTTTTAAATAACAATATCATTTGCAATAGCATCAGAAAGTTAGGGATAACTCTGACAAAAAAAAAGAGAAAGACTGTACACTGAAACCCACAAAGCACTGCTGAGAGAAGTTAAAGAAGATCTAAACAAATGGAGGTGCGTCATGTTCATGGACCGGACAAGTCAGTACTGCTAAGGTATCAGTTCTCCCCAGATAAAGCTTCCAGCAGGTTTTCTTATACAAAATGATAGGCTGGTTGCAAAATCGAGATGGGAAATGCAAAAGACCTAGTACAATCAAACAGCTTTGAAAGACAACTCACCTGGAGGATCAGCACTTCTGAGTTTAAGATTTATAAAGTTGCAGTAATCAGGACAGTGTGCATGCTAAGAGCTTCAGTTGTGTTCGACTCTTTGCGACTCCTTGGAATGAAGCACGCCAGGCTGCTCTGTCCGTGGGATTTTCCAGGCAAGAATACTGGAGTGGACAGCCATGCCCTCCTCCAGGGATCGAACCCAGGTCTGAATTGGCAGGCGGGCTCTTTACCACTAACGCCACCTGGGTAGCCGCCAGGACGTGTTCTACTGGTGTAGAAATGGATGAATAGCTAAGAGAACAAAGGGTACCTGATGTTTTTAAGTGAACAGAGAAGGGAAGTGGACACAGATGACTAGATTTGCTACTTGGCAGTGTGATCCTGGTCGGGTACAGAGCAGCTCCTCCCTTACAACTAGCTGGGTAAATGATAGCTTCAGGTCTGTTCCCGCTAGTTTTCAGTGCTAATAGCCAAAGCGAGTTGCTGTCATCTGTTCTGATTCAGGAGGCCTGATCTGGAGGGGAACGCGTCATCTTGGCCAGGCAGCTTTTTAAAGACCCTCATAACCTGTGAGGCTTCAGGTGATTTGCCCAAAGCAGCTGGAGATGACGATGATTTGTTTGAAGATGAATATCCCTGCTTACCAGCTTGGCTTTTGTTATGCAGGGTGCTGGTGTGCCTAAGGGTGGTTGTACAACTTATGTCTTTAAACATTTTTTAAATTAATAAGCCATTTTTCAGACATCTGGGGAGTTTTGCTAAAACTTTTATCAAACCATTTTTATCTCATTTTTGCTTTGTGCTGCTACTGATGGCAAAAAAAGTGATACAAACTTAAACGTACAAAATATGGATTTGTTGAAATCAACCTGAATGCCCAACAGTGGAGGACTGCATAAATATAATAGGGTTGCTTTCAAACAGTATGCATTGTATGATTCAGCCTTTACTAAAGATCTAGAGTCAAGAGATGATAGGTTGTGTGTGTATGCGTCTGTGTCTGTGTAGTTGTCTGCCTTTTCTTGTCTTTCTGATGTAATTTGCATTGCTTTTGTAATGAAAGGAAAAAATAAAACTACACAAGAAGTAACGCAAAAAAGAGCTAGAATTTTGGAGTTTTTTTCTAGTTCATCTTTAATTAATTATAACCAATCTTGTTTCGCAATGTTTTTGTGGCATTATACATTTTGCAGATTGCTCAAAATCGGGCTCTATAAAGTCACTGCATATAACTGCACTATATACATATATTTTATAATCCTTTATGACTTCTTTAAATAATTCCTTATTGTTAGAGTTGTTGGTAGGCTTCTGTTACCTGCCAAAGGATGGATATTCAGGCTGTTTCAAAATCTCTGATATTCTAAACAGCATAGAGTAAAATAAGTTGGATGAAAATTAGCTATGTAGAACAAATAAGGCAAGGGGAAAGCCCTCAAAGTCTTTTTTAAATGGCAGAAACACTTGAGGATATTCTTTTTCAATACAATCATCACTCCAGCTAACTTGTATTGGGCTAGATCACTTCTACCAAACTGATTTTACCCAATAGCACATAACTAAGTAAATACATGTATAAAGTCCCCTAGTACATACTCTTGGAGTCATATCCGTGTTACTTATTAAACATGATTGATGTTATTTGAATGTTGTTACTTGGAAGGATGATTTTCTCCTGCATAGTGGGAAGGTAATTAAGGGCTGGGTCCAGGGGGATATTACTGGAGCTGTATGGTGGAAGAGTTGGACTTCTCTAGTGGCTCAGATGGTAAAGAATCCGCCTGCAATGTGGGAGACCCAGGTTTAATCCTTGGGTCAGGAAGATCCCCTGGAAGAGGACATAGCAACCCAATCCAGCATTCTTGCCTGGGAAATCCCATGGAGAGAGGAGCCTGGTGGGCTACAAGTCCACAGGGTCCCAAAGAGTTGGGCATGACTAAAGCGACTTAGCATGCATGCACGTGGTGTAAGGGTTACTCTTGTCAAGAATGTGGAGAATAAACTGTAGGCAAGAGATTCTGGAGGCAGGAAGCTAAGCTGGAGACTTTTGCAATAGTTCCAGTAAACGATGATGAAACCCTGAACCAAGGCGGTGTTGGTAAGGCGGGGGGTGGAGGGGGGCAGATTTCCTCCTGAGTCCTTCGAGTATAGAATGTATTTCATTCTTTCCCTTTTGTTCATCCTTCAGCCTACAGCCACTCAAGTCTCCCAAGCTTTCAGAAGTCATAATTTAAGGCCTTGAATGATGATGAGTCTACCTACCACGCAAAAGGTAGACTGGGAGGCTCAGTTAACGAGCCTGAGAAGAGAGCTGACAAGTTAAAGGCATGACCTGCGTGCAGTGGGTGCTTACACCGAGTGCCAAGAGGGAAATGTGTGCCGGCTTGGCTGGTGCGTCAGCCAGAATAAGGAGGGAAAATGGATTACTGAAGACACAGAGAGGCTTCTATGCACTGGCTACATCAGTGTCACAACGAGCACCAGGGCAGAGATCGTATCCTGTACGTCTTGGTATCCCACCACAGTCGGCATGCTATAGGCATTTCAACAGCAGAATAAGAGGCAGAAAATACTGAAATGGATTCTCACTTTTCTTACAGAAGGGGAGGAGCCTGCTACTCTTGAACTCTGGATTCGAGAGTAGGCCAGGGTTACTTACTCATGATAGAAAAAAGTCTGATTCACAGGTTCTGGGAAGTAGAAAGAGGTGTGGCCCTACACAAATATTTTGGTGACTTCATTTAAACAATCGTTAGGACTTGTTATGTATATTTTTTGCCTACTTAAGAGTTTTGAAAATCCAAGCATCTTACATCTTCTCCCATTTCCATTACTTCATCCATTCCATTATATAGATTCATAAGCTAAAAACTAACCAGAAAACACCCATCACATACTGGGCTTAGCTCCTGTACTAAGAGTACCGGAGAACTGTATTCAGGAGCTTACAGTGTTGTAAACAAGGTGAGATTTGCTTCCCTGACTATCTAGAGAACAGTGTTATGAGAAGAGAAATTATAATTGAAGTTTCAAAAGGTGTGACTAAGGCCTCTGAGATGAAGATTATTGACACAATCAAATGTGTTACCTCCATTGCACTTGGGAGAGTCTAGCTTTGTAAAGTGAGTTACTGACCTATATGTGGTTGATTGGCTGCACAGGTGGCTCAGTGGTAAAGAATCTGCCTGCAGTGTGGGAGACACAGTTTTGATCTCTGAGTTGGGAAGATCCCCTGGAGATGGGAATGGCAACCAGTATGCTTGCCTGGGAAATCCCATGGACACAGGAGCCTGGCGGGCTACAGTCCATGGGCTTACAAAGCGTTTGACACAACTGAGAGGCTAAGCATGCACGCACACACACACACACACACTGTTCACAGTGGAAAGTAGACTTCCTTTTTCAGTAAAATGATGGAGTAGACATTCTGAAAAATTCTGCTGGAAACAAAACACCCAGAAATGATAATAATATATAGAAAACATCTATTAAAATCCATAGCTAATAAAATATGTAGTCAGCTGTTTAAAGTAAAAATAATAATAATGTATTGTGGTGTTTATAAGGAGAAGCAAAACATTTGACAGAATAGCAAAAGGCTGGATGGAGAGAAATGAAAGGATATTGTTCAAGGTTCTTATACTACACATGTGAAGTAGTATGATTTCACCTGTGGGTGAGCTGTGATGAGGTAAAGACATATACTACAGATCTGAAAGCAAACATTGCAATAATACAACAAAGCATTACATTTAGCAAGACAACACAGTAAATGAAATGGAATCATGAAATTTCTATGGAACCACCTGCATAGAAAATCCCATGGACTCTACAAAAATGCTAATGGAATGAGTTGAGCAAAGTTGCAGAGTATACAATCAATTTACAAACATCAATATACAAAATACTAGCAACAATTAAAACCTGAAATAAACATAATGTCATTTGTGTTGTAAAAATATGAAGTACGTAGGGATACATTGACAAAAGATGTACAAAATCGATACACTGAAAACTAGAAAACACTTCGGAGATAAATTACTGAAGACTTAACTAAATCAAGAAAGACTGTGTTTATGGGTATTGAGAAGATTCAGTACTATTAAGATGTCAGTTCTTCACCAACTTGATCTATAAATTTAATGCAATTCCAATCAAACTTTCAGCAGGCTTTTTTTTTTTTTCCCAGTTAGAAATTGATATACTGATTCGATAACCCAGGAAAGGACCAAAGTCAACTTTGAAAATGATTAACAAAGTCAGAGGATTTACACTACCTGACTTCAACAATAAAGCTACAATAATCAAGACAGCAAGGTATTGGATGTCTAGATGAACAAATAGACAAATATATCAATGGAACAGAATGTCAAGTCCCTAAATAACCCCACGTATACTTGGTCCTGCGTACAGATCCTATACCAAACACCACTGGAGGCCCACTACTGCTGTTGCTGGGAGGGGTGGGGCGGGGGAAGCTTTTACATGTACAAACCCTGTTAAAGATAAGGAGGGAGCGGTTGGCTGCCACGAAAGGAAAAGGCAAGACGACTGAAAGCTGCAAGCCTGGCCGCCAGGCACAGCGGGCCTGCCTAAGACTGAGGCTGGACCAGGACAAGAGGCAGCTTCCCCTGACCCCATCCCATCCAGGCAAGCAAACGCCAAGTCACAAGCGCAGCCAGCAACTGCCCAGGGCGGGGTGGGCAGGAGTGTGGAGAGATAACCCCTGCGGTTTAGATAAACAGAAAAGGACTCAAGATGAGGGTGGAGCAGGAACACTGAGAAAAACCCCCCGCCACTCCAGCCCCCACTCGAAGCACTTGTTGCTGAGTCACTACGCGGTGTCTGACTGCAGCCCCACGGATTGTGGCACGCCAGGATCCTCTGCCCTCCGTTATCTCCCAGAGTTTCACTCAAATTCAACCTTAGCACAAGAAAAGACTAAAAGAGGGCTTCCCTGGTGGCACAGTGGTAAAGACTTCACCTGTCAATGCAGAGGACACAGGTTCGATCCCTGCGCAGGAACATCCGACATGCCGCAGAGCAAATAAATGTGTGTGCCGCGACTACTGAGCATGTGCTCTCGAGCCTGGGAGCAGCAGCTGCGGAAACCTGTGTGTGCCCGGAGCCATGCTCTGCAACAAGAGACGCCACTGCAGTGAGAAGCCCGCACACAGCACTTAGAGAGGAGACCCTGCTCACTGCAGCGAAGACCAGCACGGCCCCCGCCCTGCCCTATCCCCACCCCCCGCTTAAAAAAAAAAAAAAAAAAGGAGGAATTTGAAGCCAGTCCTATTCTGAAGGTAACCACAGCAACAACAAAATCTAAATGCCAGTTCAACAACAGATTTGACTGACTCAACCTTCCCCACATCATCAGTTTAGCATTAGAAGTGTTCACACTTCGAGAACTTGTTTATCTCAGTTCTAATAAATACTGTTTATCTCAGTTCTACAAATATGGTTAAGAATTCAATCAAAAATTGAGACATACAAAAAAATATATCTCAACATGCTGTATATCTGTGTGTCGCAACAACAGAAAAGTCCCACTATGAAGTGAAAGCGAAGTTGCTCAGTCCTGTCCAACTCTTTGGGACCCCATGGACTGTAGCCTACCAGGTTCCTCTGTCCATGGGATTTTCCAGGCAAGAGTACTGGAGTGGGTTGCCATTTCCTCCTCCAGGGGATCTTCCAGACCCAGGGATCAAAAGCAATAAACAAAACTCACCGATGACCCAGAAATTGAAACTATCAGACTGGAAGTTAAAGGAAATGTTGGGTTGGCCAAAAAGTTCCTTCAGTTTTTTAAGTAAAAATAAAAGACACATTTTTTATTTGCACCAAGAACTTTCTTTTCTTTTTTTTTTTTTTTTACCAAGAACTTTATTCAACAATGTATTCACTGTTTTGTTCCACTACCTTCTGCCATTTTTTTCAGGCAACTTCATAATTCCATCTTCCCAAAACGTTGTATCCTTTTGAGCAAACAACTGTTCCAAGTGCCCTATACAGTCTTCCAGGCAATTGAAAGTTTTCCATTAATTTGTAAAGACTGAAATAAATGGACATCTAAAGGTGCAGTGTCTGGTGTATATGGCAGATGGATCAGAACTTTCCAGTCAAACTGCAAGAGTTTTTGCCTGGGTATCAAAGAAACACACAATCTTGCGTTATGTTGATGTATATGCGTTTTCTGTTGACTATTTCTGGACGCTTTTCGTTGAGTGCTGCTTTCAGTTGGTCTAATTGGGAGCAGTATTTGTTGGAATTAATCGTTTGGTTTTCCAGAAGGAGTTCATAATAGAGGACTTCCTTCCAATCCCACCATATACACAACATCACCTTCTTGGGATGAAGATCGGCCTTTGGTATGGTTGTTGGTGGTTCACGTCACCCGGCCCACTGTCTTTTCCATCCTGCATTATTGTACAGTGTCCGCTTTTCATCACCTATCACAATTTGTTTTAAAAATGGAAGATATTACATTTAAGTGGAGAGCCGCATGTACAGTCAAGAAAGGTTTTTTTTTTTTTTTTTTAATCTTAACTTTGTGGAACCCAAACATTAAAGTGATGAATATAAGCAACCTGGTGCACAGGATCTTCAGCCCTTGGTTTGGATACTTTGAGTATGTCGGCAATCGCCTGCATGATATAACAGTTTATTGATTGTTCTCAATTAATGTCTCAATTTGACTACTATCAACTTCAACTGGTCTACTCAACCATGGAGTGTCATCCGGTGAGAAATCTCCAGCCTGAAACTTTGCAAACCACCTTTGACATGTTCGATTAGTCACAGCATGGTCTCCATACACGGCACAGATATTTTTCTGCATTGCAGTTGTTTTTCCCTTTCCTGAAATAATAATGTGCAATATGCCACAAATGTTGCTTTTTTCTTCCATCTTCAATATTTAAAATGGCTACATACAAATTCACCAATTTTGATAAGCTTTTAAAAATGTATGCTGATATGATAGTTGTCACAATACAATCTAACAAAATTGTTTCCAATGAAGTCAAAGACAACTAAGATCTATGAGAGCCATCTTACGGAAAAAAACAAAGGAGCCTTTTGCCAGCTCAATATCATTAGCATGTTAAAGGCTCAGGTGAAAAAGATAGACAGCATTCATGAGTAAAGGGGGAGTTTCAGCTGAGAAATGGAAGTCATGAGAAAGTCTCAAATGGTAATGTTAGAAAAATTTTAAAAACAATGGACATGAAGCAAGCCTTTGACAAGCTTATCAGAGCACTTGACACAGCCAAGAGAAGAATCAGTAAACTTGAAGATAGGTCAGTACAAATTACTCTAACAGCAGGACAAAGAGCAAGCATGAGAGGGAAAACAGAGACACAGAACAGAATATCCAAGAGCTGCGGTACAGTAGGAAGTGGTTTAATATATGTGGAATCAGAGCTCCAGAAACAAAAGAGAATGGAGCAGAAGAAATATTTGAAGAGATACTAGTTGAGAATTTCTCCAAATTTATAAAAGATATTCAATTACAGATGCAGGAAGCTGAGAGAACACCAAGCAGGAAGAATGCCACTCCCTTGAAATAATCTCATGCCAGACACATCATATTCAGACTGCTGAAAAATAAGGAGAGAGAAAATCATGATCCAAAGAATAAAGATACATTATATACAGAGGAACAAAGATAAGAAAGTAGGGTCTTAAAGAGATATTTGTGCACCTATGATCATAGCAGCATTACTCACAGCAAGTAAATTGTGGAAGCAACACAAGTGTCCATCAGCAGATGAATGACAATCAAACTGTGGTCTAGCCATACAGTGCAATATTTAGCCTTAATCTAAAGGAGGGAGGTTTGAAATATGCCACAATATTGATTATGCTAAATAAAATAGTATGTTAGTCACTCAGTCTTTGTGACACCATGGACTGCAGCCCACCAGGCTCCTTTGTCCATGGAATTCTCCAGGCAAGAATACTGGAGTGGGTTGCCATGCCCTCCTCCAAGGGATCTTCCCCACCTAGGGATCAAACCCGGGTCTCCTGCACTGTAGGCAGATTCTTTACCATCTGAGCCGCCAGGGAAGCGCTTTAAGTGAAATAAGCTGGTCACAAAAAGACAGGTACAGCTTTGAGCACGTTACCTTTGCAATTCTGAGGAAATGGACTGGTCCTGAGAATCACTGTGTGCTTGGTGTTTAGGGTGAGGCAGGAGTTCTGAGTCTCCTCCCTTCTAAGGTTTCAGAACAACCTCTGGCAGAGAGGCTCAGCACTCGACTCAGACATCACAGCCTCTCCCAAGGCTAAGACAACGATGGTGTCAGCTCCAGAGACCAGACTTGGCGTAAGGAAGGAAACCAGCTAAATACACTCTTGCCAACTAAATCCCATCTTTGCTGAGCCCTCTCCCATCTGCTGTATTCTCTGGGGTTAACTCCTCTGTGACTGGAGAGACCGTCCAGCCATCAGTAATGTACCCTAGAGGTCCAAAGGTCCAAGGTCCACTCAGGCTCCCACAGAAGGAAGGAACACTTTATCATAGAACAGAGTCTAGTGTTTTTTATGGGACTGTCCATGCTGGTCATGGTCAAATGCTTCCAGGGTTGAGTTTTATGATCATTCCTCTCCACTCAACACCCGTCTACTTCTGAATACTTCCCCAGCTCTGTTCATGTATAGCAAAGCCCCACAGGTACAGATTTAGGATTTTGGTAGCAAAAATCTGAGATTTAATTTAAGATTTTGTGATGTGGTACTGTCAAGCTAGACACACACACCCCCACAGAACATTTTTGAGCTGGAGGTGGGGGAGAATTAGATTCAATGAAAAAATATAAATTCAGAAGAGCACACCAGGAAGAACTGTAAAAGACATCCTCACTGATCGAACCAAGACCATGACCTGAACAACTAAGAGCAAGCAGTTTTCATGCTGAAAAGTAACTTGCTGTGGTGCTGAGGCTCTTCTACACCTGTAAATAGCAGAGGGCATGGTCCCTGGGCCAGCAGCATCGTCATCACCTGGAGCTTGTTAGGGTGGGGGTGAGGAAGTGAGATGCTTGGCTCCTGCCCGGGACCTGCTGACTCAGGAGTTCCAAGAAGAGGGCGCAGTACCCTGTGTTGTCACAGGCCCTCCAGACGGTTCTGGTCCACATCTGAGAAGCGCTGACGAGGAGGGTAGAAGAGGAGGTAAAGGCAGTAAAGAGCAGAGCTGACGAGGCAGAGCAAGGCCTCCAGCGTGGCCCTGATGGAGACGAACACTCACTCCCATCAGGGACAACGTAGAACTCTTGGCTGCAGCCTGCGAGCTGCAACTGAAAGATCCCACATGCTGCAGCTAAGGCCCAGAGCAGGGCTTCCCTGGTGGCTCAGTGGCAAAGAGTCTGCCTGCCGGTGCCAGAGGCTTGCTTTCGACCCCTGACCCGGGAAGATCCCGTGTGCTGCAGGGCAACTGAGCCTGTGCGCCGCAACTGTTGAGCTTGTGCTCTGGAGCCGCAACTACTGAAGCTCTCACACCCTACAGCAGCAAGAGAGGCCGCGAGCGGCGAGAGGGGCCGCGAGCACCGCACCTAGAGTAGCCCCCGATCACCACTAGAGAAGAGCCCACGCAGCAACAAAGGCCCAGCACAGCCAAAAATAAAGAAATAGCATGAGCAAAATTTTAAAAAGACCCAGAGCAGCGAAATAAACATGAAAAACAAACAAACAAACAAAAAAAAACCTCACAGAGGCGTTAACCCCAGAGAATACAGCAGATGGGAGGAGGGCTCGGCAAAGACGGGATTTAGTTGGCAAGAGTGTATTTAGCTGGTTTCCTTCCTTACGACCAAGTGTAGAAAGAGTGGAAGCACCACTACCGGCCCCGGGAAATGAGGACACTCTAAAAGGTGTGGAGAGGTAATGAGGGGCAGTCAGCACCAGGAACGTCACAATGAGGGAACTAACCAAAGATTTTCCTGACCAAAATGTGATCGTGGTCTGAGCTGTAGAGGGCTCCTAGAGTTTCCTTCTAGAGGAAATCTCAAGGAAAGGGCCCCAGGCACCACTCAGCTAGTGTTTATTTGGATGCTTACTTATTTTTTGCTTTTATTTATTCCGATACAACCTCAAACTCACCAGGAAGTTGTAAAGACAGTACAAAGGCCATCTGAATACCTTTTACCCCTCTTTGCCAACTGTTTACATTTTGCCCCATTTTATTTTTTTCAGATTTATGTATGTGCTTTGTCGGGTCTTGGCTGCGTCATGCGAGACTGTGGCGCACAGACTCTCTAGTTGTGGCACATGGACTTAGATGCTCCGCGGCTTGTGGGATTTTAGTTCCCCAACCAGGGATCAAACCCATGTCCCCTGCACTGCAAAGCAGATTCCTGACCACTGGACCACCATTTTATTTACTGTTTCCCCCTCTCTCTAAATATATGTACATTTGCATATTTATATTACACGTACATCTTCTTCTGAAGCATCTAAACTGTTTGCCGCATTATGCTTGAAATATTTATGCCTAAGTATTTCAATGTATATTTCCTAGGAACACATTTTTTTACATACCTTCCTAAAACACAACACTCTTACCAGATCACAATATGACTATCAAAATTAGGACATTTAATCTCGGCATAATAATATTATCTAATACAGGGTCCATTTTTTCAAATTTCGTCAGTTGCCCCATTCATGTCCTTTTAGCTGTCTTCTTCCTAATTCTGGATCTAATCTAGGACCACGTGTAACATTTAGTTATCGTATCTCTTTAGCCTTTTTCAGTCTGGAACATTCTGTATGTTTCCTCATGGTTAGATTCACGTTATGGATTTGGGGGAGGGAGACCACAGATGTGATCTTGTGTCCTTGGCAGTGAATCAGATCAGGAGGCATATGACAGCTGTATATCCCCATGTTGGTGATATTACTTCTTTTTATTTAATATTTATTTATTTGACCACACCGAGTCTTAGCTGCAGCATGCAGGATGTAGTTACCTGACCAGGGATTGAACCTAGGCCCCCTGCACTGGGGATAGTGTCATAGCCACTAGACCACCAGGGGGATGTCCCTGTGATGTTATGTCTGATCACTTGGTTCAGGTGGTAGCTGTCAGCTTTCTTCAAGGTGGTTACCATTTTCCCCGTTGTAACTAGTAACCAACTGTGGGAGATACTCTGAGACTGGATCGGTCAGGACTGTGGTCCTAAGGGTCTAGGAGGAGCAGAACCACCTTGTGCTGCTGTGGGAGCCAGTTACTGTCTAGGTGAGCTGTCCTTTCTGCATCTGAAGCCAGAGCCTCCAGGTCATGGTCTGGTGGGAAGATGGATGTAAACCAGGGGGAAGCAAGAGCCCCCTGGGAGCGAAGAGGCAGAGCTGGAACCCATGTGGGTCCTTCATCTTTCCTGAGACTCCTCATTCTGGAGCTGGACACACGAAGCTGCAGCAAAGGGTCACAGGGCTGGAGGAGCTGCTCGGCCGCCCGTGGGGGCTGCAGATGAGCGACAGCGGGAGCGGCAAGGGCAGCCGTCTCCCAAGTGCAAAGGAACAGGAGCGCTCCTTCCATCCTGCCAGGGCGCTCACACACATCTTTATCGTGTCACGGGTTAACTATGCATCTAAGGTGAAGTCAGGCCACCATGGAGAAGACTGCCTATTTACTGAAGCCTGCCCAAAACTTAGAATTATTACATATGCCATAAACTTAGGTACTTATACATGCAATAAACTGTAGCACCCACATAGCAGGCAGCTCTGCAGAATGACGCACTAGCGTGGTGACCTTCCACTGTGGCAGTGATTCTCGTGGCTCTTCTCGTGATAGTTGCCATGGCCTCAACCTTTTAAATCCCCTCGAGTGACAGGGCAAATGTTTTACTTCAGAGTGCCACAAACACTCAAAGTTGAAATCCATTGCCCTAAATGGAGGAAAGGATTTCCAGATTTAGAAGACGTAGGACGGTTTGCTGACACACCATCTCAAATCTGAAGACAACATAGAAAACAGTGAAGACAAAAAAAAAAAAAAAAGGTGACCAAGGAAAGATCAATAGATTCAAAGCATGATTCGAAATTGGAATCCGTGGATGAAGCTGAACTTGAGGACTACAAGATGAATAAGAATGTTTGGGAAGGGATCCAGGTGAGCAAGATGCAACCCAGGCATCAGATGGAGAGAGTGGAGGAGGAAGGGAGTACACCCTAACAGCCAGATCGCTTCTCCCATGATCTCTGTTCACACAAGTTAATAGGGAAAAAGATTTTTTTTAGAAAACTGGTACATTAAAATAATGATTATCTTAGGATTTCATTGAAAAGGGAATGAAAATGCTGTGTCCACTATAGAATCACTGTAAGTGAAGAGAGCATTGTCAGCATCAGGATGGAGTGATAAAGCTGGATATGATAGTTTTAAAAATGTAATATTAGGGATCTCTCTTGTGGTCCAGTGGCTAAGGCTTCATGCTCCTTGATTGGGGAACTAGATGCTATATGTGGCAACTGGGACCCAGTGCACCCTAAATAAGTAAATAAATATTAAAAAAATCTAATATTAGATGTTGATGGGGTTTTAAAAGAAGAGTCAGGGTTGGATTAAGACTGAAAATCAGACAATCTATTTTCCCTTCTGAGACTAGGAAGACCAAAGCAAAGCCCGGAGTGACTGACCCACTGGACTCAGGCGTGCTCAGGTGTGTTCAGGTATGAGGACGCTGACACCTCGGCAGTACACCCTGAAGCGGGAGGGGAGGGTCTGACAGCTGACCCAGGGGTGGCTGGCCTGTCTGCAGACTGCTGAGCACTTGGCAGTAACTGTTCCAACCACACTCTGAATGCGGAGCTGGCTCCCTCTGATCTGAGGTCTGAAGAGGCCCTCCTAGCCAGGATGTGGCAGAAGGGGTTCAGGAGGTGGTGACCCTGAGAGGTGAGTGCGTGTCCCACTGATTCTGGCAGTGATTCTCTGACATCTGCACCTAGGTTAGCAGCTGGGGAGTATGGCAACCCAGAGGGCACTTTCTGGAGGAGAAGATGGGCAAGCCCTGGGCAGAGGGTCAGGCAGGAAAGCAGAAAGCTAGGGCTCCACGCAGAGGCGGCATGGTGTTACAGTAAAAGCAATGAACACTCTCCGCGTGGTTCAGTTCCCCTTTGTCCTGTCATTTCTGACTTCCTGTGGTGGGGTATTTTTAAATCCCATCCCCCACTTTTTTATTATGAAGTATTTCATATATTTAAAACAGTATATACTATATATACATGACTGATATTCTGCCGGTTCTCATCATTGGTGCGGCTTTTGATCTGTGGCCAGTGGTCACCCTACCAGGTCCTGGTTAATGCCAGCAGCTATTTTGATTGTTTGCTGACTGAATCAGGCCACTGTCTGGTTGCTAGCTATTTGATTGTTACCCCAGCATATATCATGGGGAAAAAAAAAAAACCCTGTGTACACATCAGCAGAAGAAACACCATTACAAAATATTTCAAAAGCATTTTTAATGGGTAAAGCATTTGCACCATTAAAACTTCAGAAAGCATGAAAAGGCAGCAGTCTTATCCCTCAGCTGCCTCACCTCCAGTGTGAATAGTTTCTTGTGTATACTTTTGGAGATTTTATGTATAAACAAAAAACTGGATATATGTATTGCTTCATTTCTCACTGAGAGTAGTGTGTAATACACAGCGCTCTGTCCTTTTTCTTCCAAACCTAACAGATTATCCTGGAAATCTCTCCACTTCAGTGCATAAATAACTTTTTCTTTTTTTTTTTTTCTTAATCTCTATTGTAAAGAGTTGGGTAGGACTTCATGGTACAGTGGTGCTATAATCTCTATTGTGATTTATTTATTCTCCTACTGATGACATACAGGGTAATTTACTGGCTCTTTTAATGGATAACGTTGTACACACTCACTTCATAAATACACCAGTAAGGCAAATCCTAGAGTTCAAGGGTATATGTATATGTGTTGTAACGTTTCACAGGAATGCAGATATAGCTGTAAAATGAAATCCCTGGGAGCAGAATTGCAGGGTCAAAATGGGTGGGTATTTAGATTGCAAGTATGTCTCACTTGGGGCTGTATGAGCAACATGCAAGTAATCGTGTAGTAACCAACTTCTGGCTCTATTCCAACTTGGGAGCTGAAAGCGCTGTCTTAGGTAGTTTTATTTTACATTTCCTTCATTGTGACTGAGGTTGAGTATTTTTAAAACATATTTAAGAGCATGTGTATTTCCTTTCTGTCAAGTTCCAGTTTATACTCTTTTCCTATTTTTCCTTGGGATCGGCAGGCTTTTGATTGACTTTCAGGAGCTCTTGACATGAGAGAAGTTAACCCTAC
The DNA here is from genome assembly GCF_042477335.2 of Ovis canadensis. Classification (NCBI taxonomy): domain Eukaryota; kingdom Metazoa; phylum Chordata; class Mammalia; order Artiodactyla; family Bovidae; genus Ovis; species Ovis canadensis. The sequence continues at coordinate 26,114,618 of NC_091257.1, read as the reverse complement.
GTGATAGAAACTGCAGTTGTTTTCCAGTCTGGCCATTTGTCTTCTGACTCACATTGAGTTTTGCCATGTGGGGCCGTTCTTCTTTTCATGCGGGGCAGTATCTCTTTTGTCAACCTCAGCTACTCCAAGGAATGCACTAGAGTTCTGTGCTGACTCATTCAGCTGGTCTTAGTAACAAGGGCAGTGGTTTGTTTCAAGGCCACACAGCCTGGGGCAGGCTTTTCCTAAAGGGGCCAGGAAGTAAATAATTTAGATCTCTGTTGTAAAAATTCAGTCCGGCTGTTGCACAGTGAAAGCATCTATCTTCATAAACAAATGAGCAAGGCTGTGTGCCAATAAAACTTTATTGGCAAAAGTAGATGGCAGGCTGGATTTGGCCCTTGGGCCCTAGTTGGGACCCCTGGCACAGGGGCAGTTAGGGCACCATCCTCCTCCAGTCTGTGAATCCAACTGGCCCTACATTCAGTCTTCCCCTCAGAGTCCCTCCCCGGCAGAAAGATTACTTCACTCACTTCTCCTGCCAGAGTCCTAACCCTCATGATGCTCCAGCTGCTCAGCAGAGACTTACTCATTTCCCAACCTGGAACCCGGAAGTCAGCTCCCAGGCAGCTGTGGGTAGCCAGGCACCCAACCAAAGAGCCACTTGGCACAGACACACCCTTCAGTAACTGAGAAGGGGGCCTTCAGGATGATGGCAAATGCTATTGAGGATTTTCCCTCCGTGGGACTTTCTCTCCAGCACAGCCCACTCTCAGCTGCCTCAGTCGCCCCACTTATGCGAGGCTTGCCCTCAGAAACTGGTTCTCCCATCTCTTCCATGCACAAGAAAACCTAATAATGTACTGAATTGATAGGGGAAAGAGCATTAAGAAGTCATACAGTTGTTTCAGGTGGCTACAGGAAAATCTTGCTTTGAAACTTTAGCTGCAATAGACTCTTTCTGGCTTTGGATGGGACTCAGTCTTAAAGGAGGCTGCTTTGGAGGACAGGTGGTAACCTGGCTGGGTCTGAGGACCCTTCTGAGGGAGGGCTTTCCTGAGGAAGTGGCATTGAACTAAGCTAGGAAGGGTGTGATGGGGGGAGGCAGGGGGGCATGGTGAAGGCATAGGGGGTGGTGATGGGCCAAAGGCCAGTGTGGCCAGAGGCAAGAGTAGCTGGAGAGGCAGACGGGGCCAGCAGAGCCTTCCTCAAGGCTCCGTGTCTTAAATCCAGCTGTGGATGGAACCCACTGTAGAGGAAAAGGGCACAGAACTCTGGGACTCGGGTGACTGTAGGGGTGAGGGAGGGCTTTCCTAAGAAAGTGACATTAAACTCAGGAAAGACGTTAGTGGGCAACCAGGAGAGAGTGAAGTCATCAAATATGCATTTATAAAGATGCTGCTGGGGACTCCCTGGTGGTCCAGCGGTTAAGACTCCACATTCCCAATGTGGGGGCCCTGAGCTCCATCCTTGGTGGGGGAACTAGATCCCATATACTGCAGCTAAACATCTCACATGCCACAACTAAAGATCCTGAATACCACAACTAAGACCCGGCACAGCCAAAGAAATAAATACATAAACTATTTAAAATATGAAGATGATGCCAGCTGCCTTGTGGAAATGGAAGGTTTGTTAAAGGTAGCAACCTGGAGCCTGTTGCTGTTGTTCAGGCAAAAGATGCAGGGTAGGAGAGAGACAGAGGTGGATATGTTTGAAAGATATGGAGGCTGGAGACATGGGGGTGGAGGATAGGGAGAGGGGTCTCCGCTGATGCCCCCCGGGCTCTAGTGATGCTCAGTGGCTGGCTCTTAAAGAAAGATCCTGGACCACTTCTAGATGGTGGGCGCCTTTACTTGACATCTTCCACATGCTTGAATCTGGGGGGTGGATCCCCAGGGTCCCTCGGGTTTAAAGTTACTGACTTCCACCCAAGCATCCCACAGAGCAAGCTGCAATCTGCTGACATCTTCCCTCTCATCTACACTTCTGTAGGCATCACCTGCCCGACTCCCACATCTGTGGAGCATGCAGACATCCAGGTCAAGAATTACAGCATCAACTCCAGGGAGCGGTATGTTTGTAATTCTGGCTTCAAGCGTAAAGCTGGGACCTCCAGCTTGACCCAGTGTGTGTTTAACGAGACCGCGAAAGTTGCCCACTGGACCACTCCCAACCTCAAGTGCATCAGTAAGTGGCTGTCCCAGTACTGTCCCTCCGCCCCTTTCGCCATGGCCACGCAGAGAGCAGACCGCAGTATGGGCAGCTGATGGCTCTGCCACATAACCACCCATGAGACCTTGGGCAAGGGCTTCAATGTCTTTGATCTCTTGGTTCCTCATCAAGAAAATGGGCCTGATTCATCAGGTCCTTTCAACATTGTGGGTTGTGGGAGGAGTAAGCAAACTCTGGTAAATATTAACTATTATTACCATCAGTGCTTTAGATCACAGAAGCAAGAACTGGGCTACAGACAGAGGTGTTTGCTCATAGCACCCTGCTCCCTGGAGGGCTGCCCGATTCCTCCCCAGGAGACAGCCCACAGGGAAATCACTGCCCTTCCTCCCCTGTTGATACCTGCCCTGAGAGAAGTGGGAAGACCCATGGAGCAGAGACCTCCTGGCCCAGACATTGTCTGGGATCCAGCCAGAGCTCCAGACCAAGAATGAGGAGAGATCTATGGAATTTCCCCACCTTAAAAAAAAAAAAAAATCCACAGCTGGATCACCGTGCCAAGAGAAGTCAAAGAATCTTCAAGTGGAAGCCAGCAGGGTTATTTTCAGGAAGACTAAGCCCTGTACTCTAGAGAAGGAAAGAGCAGCCCATAGTCTTCCAAGAGAAGGGTGCGTTAAATAGTTACCGCACACATGGTGTGTGTCCAGGTGAGATGTGTTCTCAAGTAACATTTGCGGACATTCTCAGCTCCTTTCCAGGGAAAGCAGACAAACGGGGTTGTTCAAGAGCAGATTCATGGCTGGGGGACTCCTTGAAAAGCCAGTCTTTCTATTGAATCTGTAGTGTTGAGTTCACCCTGTGCCCCTACCCTGCCACCGCGTGGCCACCGTGCAGGGCTCAGAGGCCAGGCGGGCCTTCTGCTTGTAGCAGAGGCATCGCTGGGCTGGGAGCAGAGTGCCCACCGCATGGACCATTGGGCCCATGGGAATGGGCTGGGTGAGGCCAGGTCTGAGCAGTAACTTTGGGGAGAGTACGGCTGTCTTCCTCGGTCTAGCCCGGGGACCCATTGGAACCCATTTTGTCCAGGGGCAAAAATCAGGGCTTCCTACTGTAGAGAAAGTGGGCGTTTCCTCAGTGTTCCAATTCCTCTGGGTGAATGAATCAAGGATGTTGAACTGAACAGGGTGGGTTCTAGGGTGGGGCGGGGGGAATGAAGGATGGGGATAAGCCTAGAATCATAGATGTTTAGAACCAAAGACTAGGGGAACCTTTAGGTCTTAGCCCCCAAAGCCCCACCTTTTACTACTAACCACTCCCTCCATGATTTCCCCAACAACTTGTGCCCCAAACAATCAATTGAGTAATCATTTGTTTTCTCATGCAAAAGCTAGCGTTAAAAAACTGAGTTGAGGTCATTGCTATCATTCTAGCCAGAGACAAGACACTTGCCTCTGAACTTGAGCAGTCTGCGCTGGGAGCTGCGGACAAACAGCTGTTTATCTCCTGTGTGTCTGGCCAGAGCTGGGCGGCCAGATGTGTCCACTTTAAATTATAAACGTATTATTTATTTAAAGTATACATTTATTATTATTATTCTTTTATCTACATCCAGTTCTGAAGCCAGCCCAGGTTCCACCCTTGGGATCATAAATGCCGTGTGGTTATCCTCTCTCTAGGAGACCCCTCCCTGAGTCACCAAAGGCCACCCTCCACAGCAGCGCCGACAGGGTTGACCCCAGAGCCAGAGAGCCCCACCCCCTCCGGAAAAGGTAGGAATGCCGCAGACTCTTTCAGGATTCCCATCCTCGGCTGCCCTCAGGTCCACGGAGAGCCTGCAGATCCGTGAACCACTGCCAGGGTTCCGCCGCAAACACCCCTTATTCACGTCAAGGATAAGAACTGACATTAACTTCATTTTTTCTTTTAAGCCAAAGTTGCCGGACAACCAGGCTTCACGGGTGCGCACTTCATAATGGTTTAAAATCCACTCTTACTAGGCCAGATCATACTTCGTGGTAGATGCTTAGCTTTCAGAATAGGGAGGGTGGGGGCTGAGGTTCTGCCCACCTTGCATATCAGCCTTCTTAGGCCTCATGGGCACTGGCAGAAAACCCAACCCTCCTGGATCAGAGACGGAGGACTCTCTTGCCTGGCGCTGCAGGCAGCAGGCCACTGGCAGGTCTCATCAAGTCCCTCATCCACACGTGCCTTAAGCAGGCCTAAGCAGGTGCCCGTGTGGGTGGCAGACATCCCTGGAGAGGAGGGAGCCTGCGCAGGAACCTGATGTTTTACTGTTGGTGTGAACACATCTGCCCTGTGCTCTGGGGGGAGATACTGTCTCCACCCACCAAGGCCATCTAAGCATCCTTGAAAAGATGGCGCCTCCACTGGCAAGACGCGCAGAACTGGGAGAGACCCAAGCACACCATCTCCCAACAACCCTGCCTGTGATTGTTTTGGTACACACGCCTGCACAAAGCTGCCAGGGTTCTGCATTTTGACCAGGTCTTAGGCAAACTCTACCCTAGTTTCCTCTGCACTGTTAAGAAAATCTGAGCTCTTGGATGCACAATATCCTGGGAAGACTTGCCCTGTGTCTTCTGACACCCTCTCTTGACTCCTGATTCTCTGTGGCCCATTACCCAGTGTGAGGTTTTTATTTATTTGTTTTGGCTGTGCTGGGTATTTGTTGATGCTTAGGCTGCGGTGAGCAAGGGTTGAGTTGCGGTGCATGGGTTTCTCATTGCTGTGGCTTCTCTTGCTGTGGAAACACAGGCTCTAGGCACCCAGGCTTCAGAAGTTGCAGCTCGTGGATCAGGAGTTGTGGCTCGAGGGCTCTAGTGCGCTGGCTCGCTAGTTGTGGCATCTAGGTTTAGTTGCCCTGCGGCATGTGGGAGCTTCCTGGGCCGGGAATCAAACCTGCGTCTCCTGCGTCGGCAGGTGGCTGCCTTACCACTGAGCCATCAGGCAAGCCCCAGTGCCGGGCTTCTCCTGGCCCCACCCCCTCCTTTCCCTCCAGGCGCAGCCATCCCACAGTGGCTGACAGCGCTTCTCGGGCTGCCTTCCTCGAGAGCCAGTTCTTAACTGAGGATGCTCACTGAGACCTCCTGGAACTCTGGGTGGTCTGGGGAGCACCGGTTACTGGAGCTCCAGAAGCTCTCCTGGGACCCTCAGGGGGCCAGGGCTGAGAACCACCGCTGAAGGGAAGGTGGAGGGGTGGAGCAAGGGTTTCCTTCCAGTTACTGAGCCGATGACAAACAGGAAGAAGAGGCTGGGGTGCCCACAACCCCTTTGACCTGAGTCACACCTGGCTCAAGGGACCTCTCTCAGCCTGGCCTTCATGCCCCAAGCACTTGGCAGATTGCAGCCATGCAGGGAAATCTCAGGTGTGAGTGTAACCTCCAGGGTGGGTGCTGTGACCAGGGGCACCTCATGGGCCTGCTCCGGGTCAGGGGGAGCATGGTGTGCAGAGCACCTAGGCCCTACGAGGTGCTGACAGAGGGTGAAAGGGCTCGCTGACTCCTCCAGCGCACGTGGCTGGGAGAACGTGGGGCAGAGGCCCTAACAGGGGGCCGGGTATCCCGGGATGTGCCATCACAGCTTCGCCTCCAGGGCTGGGCTCATCAGGACTGTATTATCACCCTGGAAGACCCACTCACCATGGAAACAGAGCAGCAGGGTTGTGCCACTGCAGCCTACAGGTTGTGGCAGCTGCTGGCCACTGCAGGACAGGAGATCAAGGACCTCAGCGCAAGGCAGGCGGCTCAGCCTCCTCCCAGAGATGGGCGCCGAGCCAGGACGCATCCCTCAGGTCCACTCTCGAAAGGTCAGATGGGCTGAATCCCAGGTTCGCCTTATTTCAAAAGTTTTGTGCAAGTATGTAAAAAGTAAACTAAAATTAGCATCCTGATGTCTTTGGCAAGTACAGTTCCACTTTTCTTAACTAATTTTATTCATTCCCTTCTTGGGTGCACTGGTTCTTCATTGCTGTGTGAGGGCTCTATCTAGCTGTGGTGGGCGGGGGCCACTCTCTAGCTGCAGGCTCAGGCTTCTCACTGCCGTGGCTTCTCTTGTTGCAGAGCATGGGCTCAGCGGTTGAGGCTGGTGGGCTCTAGAGCACAGGCTCAGCGGTTGAGGCTGGTGGGCTCTAGAGCACGGGCTCAGCGGTTGAGGCTGGTGGGCTCTAGAGCACGGGCTCAGCGGTTGAGGCTGGTGGGCTCTAGAGCACGGGCTCAGCGGTTGAGGCTGGTGGGCTCTAGAGCACGGGCTCAGCGGTTGAGGCTGGTGGGCTCTAGAGCACGGGCTCAGCGGTTGAGGCTGGTGGGCTCTAGAGCACGGGCTCAGCGGTTGAGGCTGGTGGGCTCTAGAGCACGGGCTCAGCGGTTGAGGCTGGTGGGCTCTAGAGCACGGGCTCAGCGGTTGAGGCTGGTGGGCTCTAGAGCACGGGCTCAGCGGTTGAGGCTGGTGGGCTCTAGAGCATGGGCTCAGCGGTTGCGGTGCATTGGCTTCGTTGCTCCACAGCATGAGGGATCTTTCCAGACCAGGGATCGAACCCCCTGTTCGCTGCATTGGCAGGTGTATACTTATCCGATGGATAACCAGGGAAATCTCCAATTTCACTTGTTTGTCTGAGCTGGGTCTCCTGGTAACCACTTCTCCAGTGCCTGATTCTACTCAAATCTTTGAGATTGTTAGCTTATGTGGCCCATGATAAATAGTCATAAATCCACTAGTGTCCGCAAAAGCCTCTTGGCCATTCAGAACCGACAAAGATGTTACCCACTCAAGGGATCTTCCCCCAGAGCTGTAGAGGAGTTTGCTGGGAGAGGGCTGGCCAGGGTGGGCTCATGGAAGAAGGTGTTGGTCCACTCTCTTCTGAAGCTGAGAAAAGACACTGTTCTCAATGTTTTCATTGTCCATGTCTTGCACTCCCCTGCAGAGCCAGATCTTACTTCCAAGTCAGACACCAAAGTGGCCACAAGGCCAGCTACTGGACCAGGCTCCAGGCTGCCGTCCACAGCTCCTCCTGTGGGAACCACAGGGGTAGTCAGTAAGGAGACCACCTACGTCCCAGCTCAGACAGCAGCCAAGGCTCCGGAATACACACACCCGGCCTTGCAGGACATGCCCGGTTAGTGCTGGCTTTGCCTGCTGGAGGAGAGCGCAGCTCCCGGGGGCTGTTTCTGAGACACGGGTGCAGATCCAGAGTAGGCTGATCACATCACACCATCCAATCCACAATCAGGGTGACTGCGTGACCCTCTGCCTCCTGCTCTCTGCCACAGCCTTCTCGCTCCAGCCTCTGTTCTATGCTCCACCCTGCTTCAGAGGGAAGGGAACTGTCTCTGCCCACACTAAAAGTTGCATGGCAGAGCCTTTGCTGCAAATCTGATTAAGATCTGCCTCCTCCTGACATGAGAGGACAGAGGACGCTTTCTGCCATCTGGAATCACGGTGGAGGGATAGGGGCACGCTCTCTGGGTAATCTGCATGTTCTGTAAATGCGCCTCTGATTCCTAAGCATGGCTCAGCATGGAAACAAGTGATCCTGGTTCTGTGCTAAAGTGAGTCTGATTTTGCTGGTTGCGAATTTCTCAGGGCTTTAAGATGAGAGCCAAACTGTCCTGGAGTTCTCCTGCTTAGAGAAATTAGTGCCTTCAGGACCATGGCAATAACTGAGCTGTAATCTCTTCCCTGCAGGTGCATATCAGCACAATCCCAGCATTGTGACCGGTGAGTATTTTCCTTGGTCTTTTGTAGTTATGTTTTATCTGCATCAAGTGGTGGTGTCTGTTCAGGGGACCTCAGTGCCAGGGTGCTGAACGGTTCTGACTTATGCCTGCTGTTCCAGTGTGGTCACCAACAGCTGCCCCTTTCGCTCTCAGAAGTGTCTCTGTGTAGATGAGTTACTTGACTGCACTGTTTACAGTGTGTGCAGAATTCTAGGTTGGCTATTTATCTTAATGTTGGTAGGTTCTCACTGTCAGGCGATTGGTACAGAAGCCAGGGTCAGTGCACCACAGGGCACCCTCGTGCAGCTATTCAGGCCTACTAAGTGGGGGCTAGACTGTCATTCAGGACCCACTGGAAAACCAGTTAACATCATTAAATGATGTTCTGCCATCAGCCGCACTTATCTTTCACAGGGAGTTAGCACTATACACTCAACAGCAAGAAGTTCGTGTTCTTGGTATAAAAGGCATCTTTACAGAAGACATATGACTTTAAGGCTGGGAGAGAAAGTCCCAGAGAGTATAAGGAGGAAAATGGAAAAGTGCTTGCAAGAATGGAAGACGAAGAGGAAGGGAAGAGAGAGAGAAAAAAGGAGAGGGGAGGAAACAAAAGCAGGGAGAAATGCAAGGAAACAGAAGCAGGGAGAAATGCAAGGAAACAAGCAGGGAGAAATGCAAGAAATGCAAGGAAACAGAAGCAGGGGGAATGCAAGAAATGCAAGGAAACAAGCAGGGAGGAATGCAAGAAATGCAAGGAAACAAGAAGGGAGAAATGCAAGAAATGTAAGGAAAGAAGCAGGAAGGAATGCAAGAAATTTAAGGAAACAGAAGCAGGGAGAAACGAAAGAAATGCAAGGAAACAAGCAGAGAGAAATGCAAGGAAACAGAAGCAGGGAGGAATGCAAGAAATGCAAGGAAACAAGCAGGGAAGGATGCAAGAAATGCAAGGAAACAGAAGCAGGGAGGAATGCAAGGAAACAAGCAGGGAGAAATGCAAGAAATGCAAGGAAACAGAAGCAGGGAGGAATGCAAGAAATGCAAGGAAACAAGAAGGGAGAAATGCAAGAAATGTAAGGAAAGAAGCAGGAAGGAATGCAAGAAATGTAAGGAAACAGAAGCAGGGAGAAACGAAAGAAATGCAAGGAAACAAGCAGAGAGAAATGCAAGAAATGCAAGGAAACAGAAGCAGGGAGGAATGCAAGAAATGCAAGGAAACAAGCAGGGAGGAATGCAAGAAATTTAAGGAAACAGAAGCAGGGAGAAACGAAAGAAATGCAAGGAAACAAGCAGGGAGAAATGCAGGCTTTCAGTGAGGAAAGACAACTATAATTTCAATGCAGGCAAAAATTAATTTCTAATTTCTATTCACAAGTTTCCTGGCTAGAGAATGATTCAAGTTTTTGTAGTTATATTTTATCTGCATCAAGTGTGTTCTAGGAAAAAACCAACTGGCTTTGGTCATTTTTGCATTTAGTTGATTAGAATGGTTTTAAGAACAATTGAAACATATGCCAATGCAAGATATTTTTAAAAGGCTCTCTGGAGAGTGTTTTCATGGAAAAACTGTGGCGTTTAATGACAATGATGTTGAAACAAAAGTATGTTTATCATTTAAGAGGTGGCCAGTAAGAGAGATGACCAAATTTTTCTCCTTGTGTCACATATTACATTAATTTTTCTACAGACTTTTACATTTTTTTTAGTCATTTTCTTGAACTGTTAATATTTGCCCAGGGCTTAACAATGGAAAGTTATAAAAGGCTGTAAGGTAAAAAGCCCGTCTCTGACTGAAAGTCCCCTTGCAGGCAGGCAGGAACTCCGGCTACTAGATTTCAGGATATCCTTCAGAGAGACTCAATCTGTAAATAGCATGTAGAAGATACACGATACAGTTAGGTATATTATTCTCACTATTCTGCACCTTTTCTTTACCTAATGGTATGTCTTGGAAATTTTTTCACATCAATAGATGAAAAAACCACCTCATTCTTTCCAACAGCTCAGGATGTTCTATTATATGGATTTGCCACCATGTATCTAGCCAAAACCCCTACTGGGCCTTGGAGTTCCTTACATTCTTGGGCTATGTACCAAAGGAGGACTCATTGGAAAAGCTTGTATTGCTTCACACATGTGCAAGTTTGGTGGCAGTGCTGGTTTAGTCACTAAGTCATGTCTGACTTGTGACTCCATGGACAATAGCCTGCCAGGCTCCTCTGTCCAGGAGATTTCCCAGGAGAGAATGCTGGTGTGGGTTGCCATCCCCTTCTCCACGGGATCTTCCCGACCCAGGGACTGAACCTCCCAGTCTCTTGCATCTCCTGCAGGGGCAGGTGGATTCTTCACCACTGAGCTGGCTGGGAAGCCCTTGTGCAAGTATATCCGAAAGAAAAAACCTACAAAATTTGAGGGCCAATTTTTTCCCAGTGTGGATTTCCAAATTATTTTATTATGAGATCTAATCTGTATTTCTTTCCAGTTCATGACTTTCACTGGATTAAAATATCAAACATTCTCTCCCTTATTCTAAAATGCCAGATAATAAACATTAACTGAATACCTACAATAGGCAAAAATAGCTCTGCTCAAGGAACTGTGGAAATACAGAGATTTTAAAAAAACACTTTAAATCTTTTATGTGGCATGAATAAGATTTCTTTCTTCCAGACTGCTTAATGTAAACACTAACTATAAGACAGGCCTAGTCAGCAAAGACACGAAAATGAGATCCATTTAATTTTCATCGGCTAAGAAGAATGAAAACTAAAACCCTGCTAGGTGTCTAGAAACACTGAGTGATGAACAGTTTCTCCAAAGTATGCCTGTCACACACAATCCCAGCCACCTGGGACCTAGGAGTGTGTCCCGCCAGGTACAAGAGGTGCTCCTGACACCTTGGGTATTGGTAGGTGCTCCTGTTTCTGCAAGAGTAAGCCACTGATTGATCATCTTTGGAAGATGATATAAATAATGTTTTACCATAGCAGTTGCTCAGTAGATATTAATGTAATGTTTTAATCAATCCACTGGTATTACCAGTATAGTTCATAAAAAATGAATTATATAAATGATTATCACAACTTTTATGTGTTTAAAGATTTTTTTTTGATGTGGACCATTTCTACAGTCTTTATTGAATGTGTTACAATATTGCTTCTGTTTTATGGTTTTGGCCCTGAGGGATGTGGGGTCTTAGCTCCCCGACCAGTGATTGAATCTGTGCACCTTGTATTGGAAGGGGAAGTCTTAACCCCTGAACTGCCAGGGAAGTCCCTTTCACAACTTTTAAAAGTGGCTCTTTTAGTGCAACAGAATGGTAAATAGTAAATGTTCCATAAGTGAGTGAGCAAATACTCATTGGAGTTTGAGGGCTCTAACATTTTAATACATGTTGAGGGAAATGGTCCTCATTTCACTATCTTCTATATCTATGCACTCACTTGGCAGCCTTGTTTTGTAATCAGTAACCTTATTTGATTATTCCAATGTCTGTCTCTGCTCCTTACCTAGGCTATTTTTGAAGATTCCTAGTTGTGAAATAAAAGGATAGAATGTCAGCTATGATGGTGTTTACACTGCCATGTCCATTTAGTGCACCCGAGGGGAAGGGTTCATTTTTCAGACTGTATATACCTCCATCTTTCAGAGCAGAAGTATACCTGCTGCAGTTTACATGCAAGGGACTACCTCTATATCATATCATTCATCTGTTCAAATGATACAAATTGAGCTCCTGTCTTGTGCCAGCTGTGGTCCTAAGCTGCAACAACATACAGATTTCTCATTAAAAAGCAAATGGCACTTTACATGTCCTTCAGCTGCAGTTCAGTCGTTCAGTTGTGTCCAGCTCTTTGTGACCCCATGGACTGCAGCATGCCAAGCTTCCCTATCCTTCACTATCTCCCAGAGATTGCTCAAATTCATGTCCATTGAGTCAGTGATGCCCATGTCCATTGAGTCAGTGATGCCACCCAACCATCTCATCCTATGTCATCCCTTTCTCCTCCCACCTTCAATCCTTCCCAGCATCAGGGTCTTTTCCAATGAGTCGACTCTTCTCATCAGGTGGCCAAAGTACTGGAGCTTCAGCTTCAGCATCAATTCTTCCAATGAATATTCAGGGTTGATTTCCTTTAGGGTTGACTGGTTGGATCTCCTTGCAGTCCAAGGGACTCTCAAGAGTCTTCTCCAACACCACAGTTCAAAAGCATCAATTCTTCAGCACTCAGCTTTCTTTGTGGCCCAATTCTCACATCCATACATGACTACTGGAAAAACCATAGCTTTGACTAGATGGACCTTTGTCGGCAAAGTGATGGCTCTGCTTCAATATGCTGTCTAAGTTGGTCATAGCTTTTCTTCCAAGGAGCAGTGCTTTTTAATTGCATAGCTGCCATCACCATCCACAATAATTTTCAGGCCCAAGAAAATAAAGTCTGTCACTGTTTCCATTGTTTCCCCATCTATTTGCCATGAAGTGATGGGACCAGATGCCATGATCTTAGTTTTTTGAATGTTGAATTTTAAGCCAGATTCTTCACTCTCCTCTTTCACTTTCATCAAGAGGCTCTTTAGTTCCTCTTCACTTTCTACCGTAAGGGTGGTGCCATGTGCATATCTGAGGTTATTGATATTTCTCCCGGCAATCTTGATTCCAGCTTGTGCTTCATCCAGTCCAGCATTTCACATGATGTACTCTGCATATAAGTTAAATAAGCTGGGTGACAATATACAGCCTTGACATACTCCTTTACCTATTTGGAACAAGTCTGTTGTTCCATGTCTGGTTCTAACTGTTGCTTCTTGACCTGCATACAGATTTCTCAGGAGGCAGGTCAGGTGGTCTGGTATTCCCATCTCTTTAAGAATTTTTCAGTTTGTTGTGATCCACACGGTCAAAGGCTTTAGCGTAGTCAATAATGCAGATGTTGTTCTGGAATTCTCTTGTTTTTTCTATGATCCAGCGGATGTTGGCAATTTGATCTCTGGTTCCTCTGCCTTTTCTAAATCCAGCTTGTACATCTGGAAGTTCTCGATTTAGGCACTGTTGAAGCCTAGCTTGCAGGATTTTGAGCATTACCTTGCTAGCATGTGAAATGAGTGCAATTGTGCTGTAGTTTGAACATTCTTTGGCATTGCCCTTCTTTGGGATTGGAATGAAAACTGACCTTTTCCAGTTCTTTAGCTTGCGGAAGGTTAATGGTTTAACTCCATCAATTAAGTATTTATCGATTACCCACTCTGAACCCAGCACTTCCTATGTGCTCAGTGCAGGAAGACACAAAAGAGAAACCATTGCCAGGGACTAAGGTGTTGACATTCTCATTTCATAAATGCCTTCAGCAAATGCAGGCACACAGCATGTCAGATACCCTACTGAGCTAGTTTGCAGGTACTGCCAAGAAATGACGATTCCCTGGATATGCACAGAGAACACTTTTTAAAAACTGAAATATAGTTGATTTACAACAATATGTTAGTTTCAGGTGTGCAGCATTTTTGTAGATTACACTCCATTCATGTTATTACAAGATAGCTGTACAGTGTATCTTTATTGCTCATCGATTTTATGTATGGTGGCTTTTATCTGCTAATCCCCTATCTCCAATTTGCCCCTCTCTTCCCTCTTTCCTTCGGTAACCACAAGTTTGTTTTCTCTGTGTCTGTTCCTGTTTTACATGTACATTCAAATAAAACATTTGTATTATTTGTTAGATCCCACATATAAGTGATATCGTACAGTATTTCTCTTTCTCTGACCTATTTCACTAAGCATAATATACTCTAGGCCCATCCACACTGCTGCAAATGATAGAATTTCATTCTTTTGTATGGCTGAGCAATGTTACATTGTACATAAATACCACCTCTTTATCCATGCATCTGTTCACGGACATTTGGGGTGTTTCCATGTCTTGACTTGGAAAATAGCGCTGCTATGAACACTGGGGTACACATATCTTTTCAAATTAGTATTATCTGTCAACTTGTTGATGGTGGCCATTCTGACTGGCATGAGGTGGTACCTCACTGTGGTTACAGAGGACTCCTTCACCCACACTGAACATGGTCCACTGGCCACCTCAGCCATCTTCTCCACTGCGGACCCAACATCACCGTAGGCTGAAGGCAAGGCAGGGGCTGCTGCCTTCTGGCCTCCTGTGCAATAATCCAGCTTATCCTTCCTCTCTCAAGCTAATCCTCCTTCCTTCTCTGTCTCATCAAATCTCTTTTCTTTTTTCTCCAACCCACGCAGCCTGCTAGGAAACATAAAAGGGTGGGAAACATGACAGCCGATGCATTAATGCATTGTTTTGGCGATTCTGGTTTCGATCTCTTTACTAAATTTGGTGATTCTTGTTTCAGTTTCTTTACTACATCTGCCTGGAAATAACTAGGGAAGGAATCAAGTGTCTGAGTTCCAGGGGCTGAATTCAAATTGCTTTGTCATCGCATTGGCTCAGGACCCCTCTTTGCCCTTGAGCTTGAGTCCGCAGCTTCTATTCTCAGTTAGAAACAGGAAGCAGCGTTGTGAAAGTGGAACTAGAGTTAACATCAGCTCGCCTTTTCCAATAAATCTCTCCGTGAACAGTAAATGCATGCCAACCTGATTAGTCAATGTGAAGGAATCGTTTACTGGAGGGTACAACATCTCTGCTAAGAAATTTGTCTTTTAGTCATGATGATGATTAATGTTTAATCTAGAAGCTCAGAACAACGTTCACTAATTTCTTATGTTTTCTCTTCTTTTGGAATAGCTTTTCTAAGTTTTATTTACTTAGGTAAATAAAAGTAGTCTTGTTTTTGTAACTTTAGCGTCTCTTCTGATTAGAGCGTCATTGCAAAAAGATCCGGGGGTGGGGCGAATGCAAACTTTTTAAAAAAGAAAATAAAGTTATCTACAAGCCCAGAGAATTACTTAATACTTGGCATATATTCTTCAAGCCTATTTTGTGTATATGGACACATACATGGCTTACTGGAAATTCTTTTATTCATTTTTATCTCAACCAGCTTTTTCACTTCAGACTTTGTAGACATCTTTCTGTGTTAACAAATGTAGATTTCAAAGTTTTGAAAAGCTGAATACTACTCCATTGTATGGGTATGCCACATTTCATTTAACTGTTTACTGATAAGAGATTTAGATTAACATTTAAAAAATTATTTTAAACAATGCTTTAGTGACTACTCCTGTGTATGCATTTCCCATTTTCTTAGAATACATTTCTAGAAGTGAAATTAGAGTCGAAAGGAATGAAGCTTCTCTGAACCTTCCGTTACACATTGCCCATTTCCTCTCCTATCCTGCAGAAATGTGGGTATGTTCCCTCCTCTTATCTCTAGCTGTTTTTGATGACAGTTCGAGTAGTTTAAGGCCAAGTCCTTGCACACACGGTTGTGGCTGTTTGTCTAGGCGCAGGTCTGAAAAGCTCAAGGCTCCAGGCGATCAATATGCCTCCTGAGCCACAGTGAGACTCCTGGGTCTGCAGCTGCTCAGCTGTCACCTTAAATTGTTTAAAGCTTATTTTTGGCTGCGATGGGTCTTTATTACCGTGTGGACCTTTCTCTGGTTGCAGTGCTCAGTCTTCTCGTTGCACTGGCTTTCTTCCTCGTGGAGTGCGGGCTCTAGGGCGTGCATGGGCCTCAGCTGTTGTGGCTCCTGGGCTCTAGAGCACAGGCTCAGTAGTTGGGGCACTTGGGCCCAGGTGCTCCGCAGCAAGTGGGATGTTCCCAGACCAAGGATCGAACCCATGTCTCCGGCATTGGCGAGTGAATTCTTTGCCACTGAGTCACCAGGGAAGCCCCAGATTGTCATCTTAGACGCAGGGCACGTTGGTGATTTTTGCAGGGAGACTTCACAATATTAAGGCAAACTGGCCAAATCTGCTGGGAGCTTCTGATTGATACAAGTGTTTTAAAAATAGTACTGTTTCACCTGCTCCTGGGCCCGGCCCTCTTGCTTCCACATGAAGGTCCCACCCTCCCTAACAACTCCCAAACAACCACTGTGGCTGTGTTGGCAGGAAAGGAGTGTCCTCTCTGCCCTGATGTAGAACAGTCAGAACAGTGTGGATCTTAGGATCTGTCAGTAACTGTGAGCTGCTTGGGAAGGCATCTGGATCTCTCTGCAGAAGCGTAAACTGTACAGAATTTTCAGGCTCAGGAACGCTGGGACTTTGAGCAGGGTGCTGACTCATTCTGCTCTCTTTCCAGCAGCTGTCTCCATACCTGTCGCTGTTGTCTTTGCAGTGTGCCTGGTGTTTCTTCTGGTACGTTGCCTGATGTCAAGGTGAGTAGCACAGGAGACCCACGCTGGACAAGATGCTTCCTCCCCCAAGAGCAGGGTTGCATCTGATGACCTAGGTCTGCCATTGCCAAGGAAGACCCTTTCCTGGCTGGAGATGTGGGTGCTCCCACCCACTCTGTGCTGGGCAAAAGGAGTGTCCAGGCCAAGTGGTCACTGAATCAGGCCTGTTCCCTTCACTGTCCAAAGGCAGCCTGCAGGTCACTGGTCAGAATCCAGGCAGCCAGAAATCAATGGACGGCATGGGGCCAATTCACCAAAAGCCAATTCAGAAGGAAAGAATGTGCCAAGTAACTGATTTGATGGACGTGCAGTTTGTATGATATAGTTATGGATTGTTCCTCTTGAATGTACTTGTTAAAGATGGACACACGTCCCCATAAATAGGCTCATACGTGTTGGCCTTGGGATTTCTAATACTAGAAATTCTATATTTCAGCAAGACTGTTTCTGCCACTTGCTGAAATTTCAGCTTTTATTTTTCTAATCTTTAGGCATTTTTACCATTTCTTCATAAAAGCCTCAAATAGCATATTAGCCTTGACTCTGTACTTCCATCAGCTGGTAGCCAGTATTTTACCATTCCATAGTGATATGGCTGTTCCAGACATATCAGGTGTGTTGAAACTAAACTTTTAATTACTAGTCACAAAAATTTCTTCCTAAATATTATATCAATATAAAGATTATACCACTCTTCGAGCCTAACTTTGACAAAATGAATATTCCATGAAATGGCACTGCAAAGTCAAAATATAAAACAGCTATCAAAATATTCACACACATCTTCAAAAGCTATTAATATCACCCTAACCAAAAAGAAATGCCATAAACTTCATAGTCTAGAAATCAAGAAAAGAAAGCTGATATTTTACTTGAAAATTCATCAAAAAATCCCCCTAAATGCTAAAATATTTGCAAAGTAGAAAATTACTTTTAAAAGGATTTTAAGAATATCATTACAGTTAAATAATTTCTACATAAAATGTATTTAGAATTATTCTTAGGAGATAGAATATATTCATTGATGATATTAAAAAGAATAAATACAATATTTTTAAAGAAGACATTAAAAATATATTCTTAAAAAGAATTTGTAAATTTGATAAATATGACCAATAAATATGCTCCTAAAAGGAGTACATCAATATTCACTGACTGTACTTATGCTAACAGTCATGAATGTATCTTTAAGACCTGGTAAACATGATAAACACTGCTGCTTGGCCGTGTGGTGAGCTGATTCTTTCCATAAGCTGATTAATTTACAAATGGGTTATTAGGTAGATTAGCGATTCAACAAATTAGGTTTTAGAAAATTGGTTTTGTAAACTGGCCTAGAGTTCTGATTTGTAGTTTAGGCCTCACTTCAAGGCGCTCAGGTGTTGACTCTACAGTGTCCTGAAAATTGCTGCTTCTCAGGAGGCACTGTGTAATCCGCAGGTCCGCATACTCAGGACCTAAAACACATATCCAGTGACAGGTGGGGAGGCATGGGATTAAGATTCTCTGCATCCCCTACTGGCTTCTCAAGAACTGATTAATATATTTGTTTATTTAACACTTACTAAATAAATGTCCTGGCTTCCCTGGTGGCTCAGATGGTTACGTCTCTGTGTACAATGCGGGAGACCTGGGTTCAATCCCTGAGTTGGGAAGATCCCCTGGAGAAGGAAATGGCAACCCACTCCAGTACCCTTGCCTGGAAAATCCAATGGACAGTGGCGCCCCATGAACAGGGGGCTACAGTCATGGGGTCGCAGAGCGTCGGACATGACTGAGTGAGCTTTATAACCTTTACATCACTTTTATCAGGACTGTCGATGCTGGCTTGGCCAGGCTCCTGGTCACTCACTCCTCCCATGGCACCTGGCACTGGAACCACTGCCTTTTGGCAGGGGACTGGCAAGGCGGGGGGAGCTGCCCCCACAGTGCTGGTAAAACTTGGTGGACAAAGGGGTGAAATGCAAAATAAGATCTAAAGGCCACCTGTGAGTGGAGGCAGTCCGGGTGCTCTCCGTCAGAGTGTCCGAAAGGAACTGCTTGTTGACACAATCTCTCCTCTGTCAATTATCATGTTTTCCAGGCGAGCCCACCAGACACCCGGTGTTGAGATGGAGAGCATGGAGAGTGTGCCGATGACCACGGGGGCAGATGCCAGAGGGGAGCACACGGAAACCCACCTGTATGGCCTAGGAGGCTCCGGGGACGCCGAGGCCAGCAGCCGCGGTGAAGGCCCAGCTCTTCCCCAGCCAGAGAGGACCTAGGGAAGACTTGAGGCGCTGGCCCCAGGGGAAAGACCCCCAGGGTGAGGAAACATCTGGCCGTCATTTTACCGACGGCCCAGCTCAAGCATCGCCCTTACTGGTGGGTTCTCTGGGCTCAGGACAGATGCCCGCTGTCTGCCTGCCTTGCCTGCCCGCCCTGGGCGTAAGGCCCAGTTCCCAAAGTCCCAGCCGTCAACAGTTACCCAGGAGGGAGTGAAGGCCTCAGGGCTTCCAATCAGGGCTTTTATTTCATCATGACATTAATTCAGGACAGCTAGTCCACTCGATTCAATCCCATTCCTCAGCCTGACCTGCAGGTTACAGAGAAGAAACATACCTGAGGCTCCAAGTGAACTACAAGACTTCTCCTGGATTGGGAGGTGTTAACAAGGATGACACCAGCATTTCAGCTTGTAAAACCTTCTCTCAGCCAGGTGCTCTGCGTGCATGGAAAGGGAGCAGAGAGAGACTGTGCCTAGTCGATCCTCTAGATTTAAGGATTCAGAAAGAAGAAAACTTAACTTGGTGATGTTTTTCTATAGATGTGCATTTATATTTATATCCTTGTCTTTTATATCTACATATTATAAGATTTGTATTTTGAAACTGTTCCTTGTACAAACAATATAAAATGTCTATTTTCAATTAAAAAAAAAAAAGATTGTACTGAAAGAATCACTGATGAGAAATGTACCACAAAGAAAAAAAGGAGATCAGGAATGCAGAGTCCCACATGACTGAGGTCAGCTTTTCTCTCTGAAAGGAAGAAAAAGTCTTGCCTGCAGCCGAGTCAGACTGTGGCTTTGGAGAGTTTCCGGTAGTGTTTGCACGTGAGAAGCACGTGCTTATCTGCTGCACACGCTGTCCCTGGGTTGCTTTCTTTCCTTCTTTGATGTTTATGTTTGTTTATAAGATCATGGGCCTTGTCCCAGCTCTTCATTTTAGAGATGGAAAGCCGACACCTAGAGAAGTGACTTGCCCATTTACTCATGCAGAGTCTCAGAGTTGGGGTGGGGACAGGTACAGGGCGGGACTGTAAACCAGGTGTCAGCCACCCCATCACAAGGCCAGTGTAGCCGGGAGGGGAGGTGGACTGGAGGCAGAGCACCCAGTTCACCTGCTGCTGGGCATTCAGAGTTCTCTCCTGTGACTCAGGTCATGAATTTAGATGCTTCAGCAGCACTGGTGCACTGGGATGACCCTGAGAGATGGGATGGGGAGCGAGGCAGGAGGTGGGTTTCAGGATGGGGAACACATGTACACCCAAGGCTGATTCAGGTCAATGTATGGCAAAAACCACTACAATATTGTAAAGTAATTAGCCTCCAATTAAAA
Source organism: Ovis canadensis (assembly GCF_042477335.2). Taxonomy (NCBI): domain Eukaryota; kingdom Metazoa; phylum Chordata; class Mammalia; order Artiodactyla; family Bovidae; genus Ovis; species Ovis canadensis. The sequence continues at coordinate 26,094,822 of NC_091257.1, read as the reverse complement.
TAAATTGATTAATTTTAAAAAAAAGAGTGAAGGAAGAAAGGGTAGGAATTCTAAATAGTTGGTGTTGGGGATTTCAGAGAGGTACCATATTCACTGTCTCTTTCAACGAGCAGGAAACACTGCTAACACTCAAGCTGAGCCTTATGCACACTTGATTATCTAGTTATCCTTACATACACTGGTTACCTACACTTTTTTGCTTCTCTCTACAGCTGTTTGTCCCTAAGTTTCTGGAGTTTATTAATAACTGGATCCAGTTTGTTCTTCACAGGAATTTTTAAGTGTATGACCCTTGTTATTTTTAAAACTTAACAGGAACAACATCAACAAAAAGGCACATGTTCAGTGGAGCCAGGGATTTGAAAGGTTTCTATGGGATGGAAGAGGGCTGGGTCACAGGGCTAGCTCGTGGATTTATGGTTCAAGTTCACATCATCTTGGGGAGAGTGAGTGATGTGATGCTGTGGAATCACCTTGCTCAGGTCCAGCAGGAAGTCTGCTGTCCAACAAGCACCAACCAAGTTCAAGCTGGGTGAATTATATGTCAAAAATTAGATCTAGACATAGCAGCAAGCAGGGCTGGGTGGAGTCGAGGTCTAAAAGGACCAAGAGGGCTTGGGTAGGGACAGATCAATCAATCAATCAGGGCTTTTTTTTTTTTTTTTTTCTTTCCCAGTCCAAGGGATAAAATGAATTCTTTTACCAGGTGGTACAGTCCTTCTAGGGGAAGGTTTAAACAACCTCTATGATGCCAAAACATACCAAGGCCCCAGAATGCATCCATCAAGCAGTGAACATCTTGGAAAGAACTATGTGTTCATCTTTGAATTCTCTCAGAGACTGATGCATTGCCCTCAAGGTCATTAACAGATGCTAGATCAACAAACTAAAAGATTCCATTGGAGAAGGAAATGGCAACCCACTCCAGTATTCCTGCCTAGGAAATCCCATGGACAGAGGAGCCTGGCAGGCTACAGTCCATGGAGTCACAGAGTCGGACACAACTGAATGAATGATCACACAGTGTATCTTAGGCTAAGATGCTATGGGTGCCTATGATTTCTGTAGCTCATTTAAAATCATCCCTTTAATAAATTCTCAAAGTCTATAATTCTTCACAATCTATATAAGAAAAAAATAGATTAATTAAAATTTTCCTAATCAAAATACGGTAAAATGTTCTGAGAGCTGGTTCTCAGGCAGAGTTAAAAGGAGGTAACCTGGGGACAGTCAGCACCCACCTTCCCATCCTTCTCGGACACCTCCAAGCATCTCAAGTTCTACATGTCCCCCATTTCTATATGCAGATAGTGGCTGATCCCAGAGGGCTGGCCTGGGAGGACACAAGGTGCCTAGAAATGAGGCGTCGTCATGGAGACCATCACAACCTACCTGGAAGGGCAAATGAGTGGCACGTGGGGTCTCTGGTGCACTTTTTCTGTTGCATCAGGACTCCTTCCCACTCCCTCACACCCGTGCCCACCTGCAGGCCAACTGTGAGTTCTCCAAAACCACCACTTCCCATCCGACCTGGAAGCCTCGACTCAGCCAACCGGGGAGGGTCCTGCGGGTGGACCTGATGTGATGTCGCTTCCTTTGACCTGCCACCATGCGTCAGGCCTCCCCAGCAGCAGTTCCAGACCACTACTGCTTGCTGCCCTTGGGGGCTGACTGGGCTCAGCCAGGCAGGTCTGCTCTGCACATCGTCAACTTGTCTGTGTTCCGTTAGTTGCTGGGCTGAGCTAGGAGGTCTGAGAAGACCTCCCTTGTCTGGGGCCCTAGCGCTCCCTTGCATGAACGCTCCATGTAGCTAGCTGGGGCTTCTTCACAGATGGTGGCCTCGGGACAGCCAGACCACTTCCAGGTGAAAGAAGAAACTGCCAGGCAGGCCCCTTAAGGGTGGGGACTGCCACATCTTATGGGCACATCTGTTTCATTTCATTGGTCAAAGCAAGTCACTGGGACACCCAGCCTCTCGGAGATGTGGTGGGCTGACAAAAGAGGAGGGAAGGAATCAGGGGAACCGTCTTGGGAGATCCTACCTCGGTACTGCCCAGGGCCAGCATCTGTCTTTCCATCCTTGGTACTCTGTAAATGCCAAGGAGTGTTGGATGGATGAGTGAGGAGAATGATAGGGGTCAGGACCTGCCAGGCACTAGGAAGAGTCCATCTTTTTATTTTTAGTGGAGAAAGCACACAGGACTCAAAAGGGTCTGTGAGCTCTACAGATGAAGCTGGCTATGAACCTACATAATTCATATTTTTCCCTGCTCTCATTTCCTGTCCTACACAACATCTGTCACAAAGAAAACTGCCCATCATCTTTTTTACTTTGACTTGATCAGTAAGTAAGAATTTCCTCTTGATAAACTCTCTTCTAGATGTTAGGAAGTAAGAGAGCAGGGACCAAAAGGGCATATTTAAGGGTGGTTACGTGTTTCCAACTGACCAAATCTGCTTCAGTTCTGGCCTCAGAATTTCAAGAACGTAGCTGGGAATCTTGGGTTTACTTGTTGGTTTTCCCGTAAGTCTTGAAGGCAAAGAAACCAGCTCAATTCAAATCAAAGCATCCCCAACACCTCACACTGTCAGGAACAAATCAGGGACTCAACATGTGACATTTTCACAGAATTTATAAACATACAGTGCTACACGCGTGAAGGAGTCGTGGTTCACACTTTTCTCCCCTAGGGTCCCATCCATGAACCCACCCATTCTACGTCTCTGGTCCTGAGTAACCTGGGATGTGGCGCTCTGTCTTCTCCAATTTGTCGTTGTTGCTCAGTGGCTCTCGTGTCCAATTCCTTGCGAAACCATGGGCTGCAGCACACCAGGCTTCCCTGTCCTTCACTATCTCCCAGTTTGCTCAAACTCATGTCCATTGAGTCGGTGATGCCATCCAACCATCTCATCCTCTGTTGTCCCCTCCTCCTGTCCTCAATCTTTCCCAGCATCAGGGTCTTTTCCAATGAGTCAGCTCTTCTCATCAGGTGGTCAAAGTATTGGAGCTTCAGCAACAGTCCTTCCAACGAATAATCAGGGTTGATTTCCTTTAGGATGGACTGGTTTGATCTCCTTGCAGTCCAAGGGACTCTCAAGAGTCTTCTCCAACACCACAGTTTGAAAGCATCAGTTCTTCAGGGCTCAGCCTTCTTTATGGTTTGACTCTCACATCTGCACATGACGACTGGAAACAGCTTTGATTAAATGCACCATTGTTGGCAAAGTGACCTGCAGTGATGTTGGAGACCTCCCGCCCACACGCAGAGAGGCTGATAGCCCCTTCTCTGCCTCCCACCAGGGTGCAGACCCAGACCCACGTGAGGCCCATCGGATGCCCTCACCCGGTGAGAAGCAGCGAGTATGGCATGAGCAAACACAGCAGAACTGACGGAGCAGCGCCCGGCAATGCTTCGGAAGCACCACGGGGTGGTCACGCTGCCGACGTCTTAGCTCTCCCGGCTGCCTCGGTTCCTCCCAGCCTTCCCAACCCAATCCTCCAAATGCCTGTGATCCTCCGAGCCCCCAACATTCTTCCAGTGCATCTTCTTTCCTTACTACAGACTCAGTTTCCATTGCTTGTCACCGAAGCAGTCCCACCAGAACGATTTGGTAGTAGAAGCAAGTGTTGCTAATCACAGAGAAGTAGGGAAGGAGGAGCAACTTTGAATGGTGATCTGCCTTACAGCTGACAGAAGCATAAGCTCTCTAACAGCCTGAGACGGAGCAGGAGTGGCTTGGAATGGCACACTCACCAACTGTGCGGCTTTGTGGTTCTACAACCCCCTCCCCCACTCCAGGGGTCGCTGTGACCCTAGCTGGCTCCAGGAGGATTGCTCAGTGACTATTACATAAACAAACTGAAACAAAAGCAGCCTAGAAGAGTGGAGGCTGTGCAGGGACTGGTTGCAATCAGCAGAATCTTTGGGTCCTGCTCAAGTCCCAGGCACTACCCAGGGGGCCCTTTCTCATGAATTCCATCACCATGAACTTGGTTATCTGTACAGGACTGTTTCTTCACATATCTGGGCAGAGAGCCGAAGGTACTAATTACAAAACATGCATGGAATCTTCAGTCTGAGAAAACAGATCAGGCGGGCGCCAGAGTTGCTCTAACTCCAAGAGGTCCAGCGCCCCCTGGGCTACATGTGGCTGCAGTGTCTCTGGTCTGTTCCCAGAACCCTTAGGAGCTGCTCAGCTTGGGGGCTTCTCAAGGGAGAGCTTAGAAGGAATTCTAGCTGCTACCCTGAGTTCTAATTATGGCAGCTATATTTATTGTGAGTAAAATTTGGTTTGAAGAATGCCATGGCTGAGAACATCTGAAAGCCTTCTATGCTTTGTTTCTGACAGATCTGGGTTTTCGGAAGAGCTCTAGTTCCAACTGTTGACGTGCTGGTGGTAGAAACACCATGGGTTTGGAGATCACACTGGTTTCAACCTGAGCACTATGCTATGTGCTACTGATCAATCGACCCTAAAGCCTGCCTCACCATCTGCTCCCCCAGGTTTGTCGAGAGAGCTGAACAAGGTGACACTTGGTGCCCCAAGCGTGTCTACCAGGCTCATAAACATTGAAGTTGCTTCCTGGATAAGGTGAATGCAAATACTGGACAACCAGGCCCCAGTGGCTGCCTGCTCCCTCCCTCCTTCTCAAATGAGTTCCCACTTTGGGGTATTAATTCTCTTCCACACTGTCATGTGCATCAAAGGAAGCGGACCTCACCCAGACTCCAGGAAAGTAAATCTGGATTACTCTGTATGCATCACCAACTCCAGCCCACACTCTGCCCTCTACAGAAATATTCTGCCCAGGACTCCCCTGTCCTGGGTCAGGCTTGCTGTTTGCTGGGGAAGGTCCTCCTCATCCTGACTGGCCCTTTACTTTGCTGGGATTCAGCCTTCTTGCAGCTTCCCGAGGAAGGCAGCATGGTGGATGACATTTTTACACGTAAAAGCGCCTATATTTTACTTGTCCTTTGGTTGGGTTTGGGATGCGAGGCTGGAAATCGCTTTCCTGGGTTTCAAGGTGCAGCTCCTCGGTGTGGAGTCACATAACCTGAAGACGTTTCCACTCCTGGACATTTGCACACGGGTAATTCTCTTCCTGTAGAATCTCCATCTCTGGTGTTCCTGAAACTGCACCACACTGGGCTCGCTGGAGGTCTATCGTCATATACTTTGCTGAGCATTTCAACCTGGAAACTCATAATTCAGTTCTGGGTGATTTTTCATAATTAAAAATGAAAGTTGCCAGCCTGTATTCTTTTTCTGAAACTCCTTTGGCATTGAGATGCTCAACCTCTTAAGGTGGCTCTGACCACGTGTCTCCTTTCAATCTTAACTTTTGTTCAACTTCTTGTATTATTTTTTCAACTTATTTCTTGCAACTATTCTATTGGTTTTTCATTTTATGCTTTCGTCTCCAAATACACACACACACAACCGATCCTGTTATCTCATGCATACACTATCTTCCCTTATTCTTTGAATACATTTAAGAGATTTAGATTTTTCTTTTCCTTGTACAGCCCATTTCTTCCAAGTTGATTCTTTTCTGTTTTGATATCCCACTTTCGTCTTGGAGCTCTTTTCAGATGGCTGGAGACCCACATTTGGTTGGTCTGCTGCTCCTGTTTAAGGGTCGAGCACTAAAAACTTGTTTGAAACCCCGAGCATTTGGGTAGTCTGATGCTGACGCGGGTCCCAGGAGGCCAGTCACCCAAGGAATCTACATCACTGTGGGTGTTTTTGCTGAAGTTGGTTCTACTCCCTACAGAAGTTGTTAGTCTCCCATCTAGCATGTGTGTATAAAACAAGGATGTTATTGCTAACCACACTGCCCCCCAAGAGGACGGTGTCAGGAGATGGGGCCTTTGGGGGTGATGAGGTCATGGGGTGAAGCCCTCAGGATGGGATCAGCGTCCTGGGAACAGACCCGAGAGCTCCCTGCTCCTTCCTCAAGCGAGACAGTGAGCAGATGCTCTCTGTGAACCAGGAAGCAGGTGCTCAACAGGCGGCACACCTGCCAGTGCCTTCCCCTCACACTCGCGGCTTCCAGAGCTGGGAGGAGTTGGAGTCTGCAGCCTTCCCCTCACACTCGCGGCTTCCAGAGCTGGGAGGAGTTGGAGTCTGTAGCCTTACCCTCACACTCGTGGCTCCCAGAGCTGGGAGGAGTTGGAGTCTGTAGCCTTCCCCTCACACTCGCGGCTTCCAGAGCTGGGAGGAGTTGAGTCTGCAGCCTTCCCCTGACACTCGCGGCTCCCAGAGCTTGGAGGAGTTGGAGTCTGTAGGTTACAAGCCTTCTGCTGCAGGCACCTGAGCTCGTGACGATGACGGCCTGTGTCCACGTGGCCCTGGCCCTCAGCTGTGCCTGGTCTCTTTCAGGAGAGCCTCCTGGTTCATCCTCCTCAGAGACCAAAGCTCTGGATTCCGCCAGGGTTGAGGATGAGACGTTGCCCAGTTTCACAGGACAGCAAGAACATGAGGATGTAACTGGCTTTTATTTAAACTCTCCGCCACTGTTCCTGCTCCACCTTTACTCCTAATTCCCGTGGCCCCAGCACCGAGTCCCGCCCCTTGTCAGAGCTCTTGCGCCTGGAGAGCTGTCAGTCATCACTCACTTCTCTGCTTCCCAACCTCCAGACTCCTGTGGCTGTCACTTTCTCCCTGTTGTCTTTGTCCGAACAGGTTTATGCCTTTAAAAAAGGATCCTATTTGTTGTCCCTGAAGTACAGCTTCAAGAAGCAACCAAAGTACACACGTATGATCGGTCCATGATCACGCTTGGTTACCTGAAGGCCCCACCCACGTTGGTCTCCATGGTCCAGCTCCTGGCCTCACTGAACTGACTGACCATGCTAACATCGCCTCTGGCTTCGCAACTTTATTCCCCACCCCTGCTGGTCCGGGCAGTGCTGGACGCTGAAGCCACTTCCACTTAAACCCCTTCCTCTCCTGAATTCAGCAGCAACTCCATCTTTGGGAACTGGCTATTGCCTCTTCAAAGAATGCTCTTCCTTTCTCAGCTCAAGCCTCGTGTTCCTCTCTGCTTTCCTTTCTGGACACTATGGTGGAGTGGACTCATCGAAACCCTCATGCTGGTCTTCCTCAATGCCACTTACACACAATAACTCTAAACTGCTTCCAGTCCATGCCAGTCTGTTGACCTACAGACCCGTGTCCCCACCAGCAAACCTACTTGGGTTTCTTATAAGTACCCAAACTTGACAAGTCAAAACCAAGCCCATCAGTGTTTTTGCACAAACCTACTATACCCTGTGTTTTCTGTCCCAATGAAGGGTACCCTCACCCACACTGCAAACGAGCCAGAAACCTAGGGGTCCTGTGGGGATTCCTACCACTGACTTACTACCCCCAATGAAGCCCTAAGTCCTACTGATTCGACCTCTTTAATCCTGAGAGCAGAAGTTCTCAGAACTCAGTGCACATCAGAATCACTTGTAGGGCTTGTTAAACATTAACATCAACCAAATGTCCCTCAACAGATGAATGGATAAAGAAGACGTGGTACATATATACAATGGACTATTATTCAGCCACAAAAAGGAACAAAACTGTGCCATTTGCAGAGATGTGGATGGACCTAGAGGCTGTCATAAAGAATGAAGTGAGTCAGAAAGAGTAAAACAAATATCGCTTATATGTGGAATCTAGAAAAATGGTACAGATGAATTCATTTGCGAAGTAGAAATGAAGAGACAGGTGGAGAGAACAAACATATGGGTACCAAGTGGGGAGGAGAGGAACAGGATGAACTGGGGCACAGGGATGGACGCATACACAGTACTATGCATGGAGCTGATGACTGAGCACAGGGAGCTGTACTCAATACTCTATGATGATGTAAACGGGAAGGAAACCCCAAAGAGAGGGGATGCATGTATATGTCTTATAACTGATTTACACTGCTGTACAGCAGAAACTAACAGCACTGTAAAGCAAAGACATTCTAATAAAAAGTAATAATAGAAGAATACTAACTGCTGGCCTCAGTCTCACAAGTTCTGACCCAGCAGATGTGGGTGAAGAACAGAATGTGCCTTTATATCAAGGTCCCAGAGTATGTGACACTGCTCACCTGGGGGCCACACTCTGAGGACCACTCACTAGAGGACAAGCCCACCTCACTGGACCACTTCGCCGGTGCTGGTCCAGCCCGGCAGATGTCATTTCTTGCTGAGATCATGACTCTGAGCCTCTTAACTGAGCTGACCTTCTCAAAATATCCTCCAATCTACAACTGGAATGCTCTTCCTGAAAAGAAAATCTAGTGTCTTACAATTTCTCACTGACCTCTCATAATTTTTGAGCACACCACCCACACTCCTTCGTGTCCAGCGTCCTTGGTGACCTGGCCCCTCCCTAGCCTGCTCCTACTGCACACACGCCCCAGCCAAACACATCTCATCTCTCCAAACATTTCCCATAGGTCATACCTTTAGTGACTGCAATTTCAGTTGCTGATATTCTGTGATATTTTAAAATTTCTCTGTACCAATACTTTAGGTTGGTCAAATGCTATCACCTAGTTTTTAAAAAAAATCTATAATCTGAAATATGCCTTGAGAACAATTATATGAAAGGACAAAGTAATGCATAATCTGCAATGCACTATGATATTTTAACAATTCTATTTCAAGAATAATTTTTATTTCCAATAACTTCTAAACAAATGGAATATGACATGATATAACAGAATTTGTTTTTATATGGGTAATTCTGCATCACAACCTCTATATACACGATAAAATCAAAGAAGATGGAGACAAATCAGAAATCCTAACTTTGAAATAAAAAACTAGAACTTGCTATTAGCAGACTGCACATTCTTAAACAAATTTAAAAAGATCTCATTTAAGTTATCAATGAGAAGGGGTTACTTAAAAATAAATGAACCAAAGAAAAATATCTGGAACTAGCTTATAATTATTTTCCTTATTCTCCCAATTTATGTGGTGTAAAAACAAAAAAATCTCTACAGAAAATGTGTACAAAAACACATTCACAACTAAATGAAATCAGGGAAGCTCCATGTTTTAAAGACTAACCTTCATAAAGGATCTAAAAGATTCTCATTTCCATGTAGTGCTCAGTTTGTATTTTTGAATAACACTTTTATTCTTTTCATCTAATCACTCATATTAAAATGATAATGGATATTTAACACTTATACACAAGGGTATGGGATTAGAAGATGCAAACTATTATGTATAAATAAGCAACAAAGATATATTGTACAGCACAGGGAAATATAACCATTTTTAATAATTTAAAATGGAGTGTAATCTATAAAAATATTAAATTATTATGTTGTACACCTGAAACTAACATAATATTGTAAATCAACTATACTTCAATTAAAAAATCTGTAATAAAAATAAATATAATTAACTTTATAAGTATATTTAACAAAACTATAAATTTTATATAGGAATTTCTATCTTAATAAACTGATTACTGATTTCCTTAAGAAACTAAAATAACATTTCTATTTTTACTGTGTATTTAAAAATTATTTTTCTATTTGAAACACACCAACTATTTGATTTGACTGACATTTTAGAAATTCTTATATAACACTTAAAAAATAAAGTACCAGTATCAATTCCCGGATACTGTTATTTTTAAATAAGTACCAAAACACTAACACTGATGTTTTACTGTGGCAGCGTGACCACAAACATGTTTGTCCTTCACGTTGCTCCTTCTTTCCAGAAGGTTCTCTCCTTCTTTAGTAGGTAGCTAGCCATTCATGCTGATATTAAACACAGCTCGAGCACCAACCATTCTGGTGGTCCCCCACCCTCCACTCTGATGGACGCCTCTTGGGCCCCAGAGCAGCAGTGCGGCTCCAGCTCTGGACGCCCTCTTCTAACCCACCCCCGCCACAGCATCACAGTCCTGACTGCCCTCTCCGAGTCAGGACTGCATGTGATTCCAGACATGGAATGCCTGCCCAACAGGTGCTCAGTGGAAGCCTAGGATATACTTCTTCAACAATCGCAAGCGCCTTCTTCTCCAGTGAGCAAAACCAGACTTTGAGAAAATGTGTTTGTGGGGCCCTCTCTAGCCATCCCCTCCCCAAATTCTTCTACTGAAAGACTCTGAACACTGTGCCCTGCAAATCCAAACCACTCCCTCCCGCTTGCTGCTTTGTTCCGAGTGATCCAGGAGCAACAAGTGAGGCTGGGCCAGGAGCACAGCAGGGGGGTGAGGAAGTCCGCCCCAGCTGTGCTCAGGGCCCACCGCGTGAATCCTCCTCCCCGTGCAGATGTTAACACAGCCCTCACCCTCTCCACACAGCCACCCCATCCGCCAGCACCCTTGCTTTCTTCACCGGCCTGCTCGCTCACTAAGCTCCACTAGAGGCCCAATGTGGGAGAGATGAGTGGAGCTGCTCAAGGCAGGAAGCCTGCTCCCCACTCAGCGGCCTAGGCTCAGACACCAGAGCCGGGGAGCTCCGGCAGTGCCCCACCTGCCGTCTGCGTCCCTGATGTGCTGCATGGTGAAAACGTGCAAACACCGGCCAAGCCACGCCTCTGTGAGAACAGCTGTGTTACTGGCACCCCCCCAGCACCCAACCAGGAACCAACTGCCTGTGTCCAGCGTGGTGGCTGGCCGGCCTCGCCCCACCCTCACGCTCTGGTCTTCTGCTCCACCTGCAGGGACGCGAGACGTCTAGCTATGGTCACTGTGCACTTGTGTGTCGAGTGCCTCCCTGTTCAGGCTGTGAGCCCCATGACGAAAGGGCGCACCCTGGGTCTCACATGTGCCCGACTCCCCAGAGCATGAAACATCTTGTTTCTGATGTGTCAACTGTCCCTGGACATAAAGCCTCCTACTCTGTTCAGTGTGTGATATGAAGAGTCACAGAGCTTTGACAACAGTAAGTGGAGAAACGGAAAGTCCAGAAACAGCGGGGGTGAAGGCAGGGGCCTCACACAGTGGAATGCCAGTGCTACAATGCCTGTTTAATTGAGACCTTGTAATAAAAGTTTAAATACATAAAATGTTTTTTTTTTTCTTTATCAAAAGGCCATCCCCCGCGTTCCTGGCCCACTGCCGTGGAGGAGGGGCGGCAGGGTCTGGCTACCTCCGGGGGTGAAGACAGAGCAGGTCCAACTCTGGCTGCCGTCATCACCCTTGGAAAATGCTCTGTGAGCGAGTCTGGCCTCAGGGAGGGAGCCCCACATGCCGCCGTCTGCAGGGGCAGGAGCCCCCAGGCATCCCAGCGCTCAGAAGACGAGGAAGAGCAGGGCCTCATGCCGGGGCAGCACGACGTTCTCCACCGTGCGGTCCATGGCGCGCACCTGCTCAGGGGAGGCGGTCAGGAAGGCCAGCGGCCCGATGCGCTGCTCCACACACGAGTGGCACAGGTACCCACCCTTGTTCTCCTTCCTGTTGCTCTGCAGGGGGGGATAAGGAAAGGAGGGGAGGGGGACAGCTGGAGGACAAGCGTTTTCCACCAATAAGTGTGACCCCCTCTCCATCAGACTCTGATGCTTTCAGACTGTGTGGCCCTGAGGTCACATCTCCTCCAGCAAAGCATCCAGCGTGCACTCTGCTTTATCAAGTTCCCAGGGCATATTAAGGCACGAGATGAAAAAGCCAGGAAAAAGCTAGCCGGGCCCCCAGGAAACAGTCCTCACCTGAGTGTCTGCACCAGCCTGCCTCCCAGACTGCCACCTGGCTTGGCCCCACGGGGTCCAGTGTCTGTGACGCTGAGGTCCACAGCGCACCTCCAGACCTCCTCATGGAAGGATTAGACAAGCTTCCCCTTCACCTCCCTCACCCACGGCCCAGACAGGCTCACAGCTGCCTGGCGATAAAGCTCGGATGACTGAGCTAAACGCTGAGAAGGGCAGAGGCAGCGGCCAAGACACATACGTAGGTGATGGGCAGCTTGCGCATGGTGAGCACGGCGTCCACAGGGATGGCGTTGCTGCACTGGCCCACACAGCAGCGCACCACGCCTGTCTTCAGCACGTTACTCGTCAGCTCCGCCTGCAAGAAGTATTCCTGGGAAGGAGAGAGCAAGGGTGTCACTGCAGTGCCCCTGCAATTTTCCACCTGGACGTCCAACACTCTAGGCCATCATATGAGTCCCAAGATAAGAAAAGCACGGACCACAGCAGCTTCCCTTGTTTCTCTGCCTTTTCCCTGTGCGTAACACCAACTCCGAAAGAACATGCACGGCGGGACCCAGTCCAGCTGCATTCTTACTAAAAGGACTGGTTTAAAAAAAAGGTTTAATGGACAAACATGTGACACTATTGGCTATAATATTTTAGGACTCCTTCTGGATTTTATCTGAGGCTGACCTGCCTCTGCGACATTAAACATGATCTGCATGTTCTCTTCACAGCCCAGTGAGCTTCAAACACCTGTGCATGCCCACTTCCCCAAGCCCCTGGCTGTTCCCGTGCGCGAGCTCTGAGCCTCTGCTGCTCTACCTGCAAAAGGCACGGACCCAGCACCCAGGTCAGCTGGCTGCTGGAGGAAGACGCACAATAGCGTGTGCCAGGCGCGCGTCGTCTGCACACAGTGGACACCGTGTCAAATGCCAGAGCCCTCCCAGATGGGAGACGCCCCGAGAACAGGCACCAGGGTGTGGTGTGCTGCCACCGCAGAGGAGGGCAACCAGGGCTGGCGTACCAGAAAGACCTCCAATGCTTGCCGACAAAGCAAGGATGATTTCATAGGTTTTTCTGAATTACAACTAGCTATTTATCCAATTCCCCCCCCGCCCCAAATCCAGGTCTACAGTTCTGATTTATGTAGTTTTTCTGTCTTTCAGGGTCTGCCTACCTGCTACAGGAAAGAAAAGAAAATCTACAAATGCTCATGTTCCTGCCAGTGTGTACGAACAACTAACTGCTGACCAGGGTGGACTTCACCACGTCTGAAACAGGATGCTCCCAGATGGAGTCATAAGCCACAACAGAGAAAAAGCAGAAGTCCTTCCCTCATGCAAGGTCCTTCAGACTAAGAATCATCTGGTTATACAAACGGGCTGTGCTAGCCCCTGGACCAACAGATGTCTCCTAACCAGCCTTAGTGAGAAGGAAGTACTTCTCCAGAGTCTGTGTTCTTTTCTCCTTGGAGAAAGCTCTCCCCCCATAAAATGTGTGCATGAGCAACTGACATGCTTCCAGTTAGCTTTAAAAAGTCTGTTAGACTCTAACACAAAACTGTGGGACTCCAAGACATACAATTCCCATGATGAATATGGTAATACCTAGAAAAGTGATACATTCATTATCCTTTACCCCGAAACTTTGACTGTAGAATTGTATCCCCAAGATGCATTAGCTAAAACAGAAAATGACTTGTGCCTAAGATCATGCCTGGTGGCAAAAGTATTAAAAGCGAAAGACTGGAGAAAATCCAATATCCATGGGTGGGAACTATATAAATCATGTCAGATGGATGCAGTGAATGCTACTTAGCTGTAAAAAGGAGGAGAAAAAGCTTTAGAAACTGATAAAAAGTGAGGTATAGAATATTACAGAATGCTACCTTTCATGGAAAATAGAAAAATACATCTATACATATTTGTCAATATCTGCAAAAGAAAATATCAAAAACTAATTTTTAAAAACTAGCTATCATGATGGAAGGAGAGAGAGTCCACAGGAGATAGGGAGGGAACAAGACTTCTCAAAGGACACCGTTACAAAGTTCTGATTACAGAAACGTAAGTTTTATACATTCAAAAAAGATAATGAAAAAGGACAGCAATCCTTGTAGGGGCTGCAGATAAACAAATACGTCTACCTGCACTTAAACTGGTGATCAAGTCACACAGAGGGGAAAAGACTCATTTCAAGCATGGTACTTCAAAACACTGTACTCTGACTACACATCTTCAGCAGAATATTGAGAGACAGAGCTGTTGGGAAATCTTTAATTCCACACAGTATTCTGTCAACAGTAATATTGGTACTACTTGAAAAATTTTACACCCAGAATAATATAAATAAGCAATTAATAAATACGGTTCTGAACCAAGATTTTCAGTATAAGAGAAAAGATTCAAATGTAAAAGAAAGTAAACTGTGTAATGTGTAAAGAAGTAAAAATCCTTAAGGACTGAGCTGGAGAACCACAAGTGACGAGGGTTCCAAGTGCAATTGGCCACCAGCTCCCAACGGTGCAGTCAGAGGGCAGCCCACCTCCTGCTCGTTGCACCTGTGTGTCTATTTTATGTATCTGTGTTGCATTTAACAAGAAGCTTAAATTAAAAACTGGGGTGAAATGATCAGTGTCAAAAATATGGACTTCCTAGCTCTGTCTGCTAAAGAGGTGAATAGTCTGAGCATCACTAAGAGGCAGAGAATCTGAAACCGCTGCCTCTTGATGGGATACAGCAAAGAAAGAAGCCTGCTGCCCCCGCACCGTAGAGGGTTCCTGCCAGAACAGTTAGACCCCAGCCCAGTCACCCCCCTCAGGTGACTTCCCGTGATGGCGACCCAGGGCAGGCGACCGCAGAGCAAACAGAAAAGAGGGGACGCTCCGGGGAACAATTGATGCAGTTTCCACAGACAGTCAGAAGTGTCAGGGATGAGGGAGGGGTGCTGGGCTGCTCTAAATAAAGAAGTTTAACAGATCTAATAACCAAATGTCTATCTGGGTCCTGATCTGAACAAATCAACCGCAAAAAGACATTTCTGAGATAATCATAAAGGTATGATTATGGATCGAGTGGTAGAGGCCATGTGGAATCACCATAAATTTTGAGACAATAACAGGGGCTGTGGATATGAAAGAAAAGTCCCCGGTGTTTCAGAGACATGGACTCCAAACATACACAGACATAGGACTGCAATATATCATTGTCTCAACATTAAAATGTCTCAGATTTCCTCATGTAACCCATGTTGTGAAATGGTATCACTACTCTACAAGCCATCTGTTATCAATTGCCAATGTGATAATTTGCTTCTGTTACAGATCTAACCACTACCGTAACGCAGGTTCTACAAGAAAACCACGCTGCAGGTTCTAAGAATACATAAGATCAAAGTTCATGCAGAAACTCACACAACAGGTAGTTTATTTGTACATAAAATTTACTCTCTTATTTCACTCTCTGGGGTACTGGTTTAGACTAAGAAAAGCCAGGCTTATCTATAAATCAGGAGTCAGCAAACAACGGTCTGTGCTTACCCCAGCCAAAGTCAAAATGTTCTCCAGAGATCTGGTCATGATGAGCCGCTTTTTGGCACGAGTTACTGCTACATACAGTAAATTCCACTCATCCTCAGAAAATGACTCTAAAGAAAGAAAAGGGAAAAAAATATATCAACACACAAGCCTGCTTACAAAAATTTATGTTTTCATCGAAACATTTACTACTCCCCACCTACCCCGCAAAAATCCATAAAGATCTGCTGGCTTCATAAATGAAGCTTTCCTACAAACACCAACTCCAGAAACAAACAAAACCTTACAAGATAAGGGACACAGGACCTTGAGTGCTTGTTTGTGCTGCCTCTGGCAAGTCCTGGGGGCTTGTTCACTGGTCACCCAGCGCCTGGTGCATGGTCAGCAGTGACGTGCCTGGAGCATCGTCATGGCAACCAGGAGGCTGGCAGAAATCAGGCTGATGGAGGTGAAGTCCCTGGACAGACAGGCCTCAGCCACAGCCACACAAGGGTCCCGGGGCACCTGCGCCTCCTGCCTCGGGGGCTATGCTCTTCCCTCCAAACACCGTCCCTCTCCCTCAGCCAGTCTGGATGGGCTCGCGCGATCTCCGCCCTGTCAGTGCCTGCACACGGGAGCCCTCCACAACGGGTGGGGGTCTGGGAACACATGAGGAGCTGTGCCATCCCCCCTAGAAGGGTGGGCACAGGATGAGGCCAAACACCACAACACTGAACTTTGGAGCAGAGAAGAGTTTAATGCAGGGCCCTGCAAAGAGTTGGATGGCTTGTGCCCTAAAACAGCCCAAACTCCTCGAGAGCTCTCAGCAAAGCCCTTTTCTAGGGCAGGGGAGGGAGGGATGAGTGAGCTGTTGCCAACATTTTGGTGGCAGAGCCTGTGTTCCTGAGGTCAGGTCACGGTCAGGGAACGATGCTCCTGTAAACCTCCACCAAGTGAATATTATGCTCTGTTCTGATAAGAAAGGACACGGTCCCCAGGCACAGCCGTCACCCTCTGAGGTCCGGTCCTGGCTGAGGGGAGGCAGATCTCAGCTGGCGGCTCCCTCAGGGCCAGGCCTCCAGACCCTGTGTGTCTGTCATCACTGAGGGAACCGGGCACCCAGGCCCTAACGGCCCTCAGGCCCTGCAGGCTGCTGGTACGGTGGGGGCAGGCCCCACAGACTGTGACACATGCAGACGGCTGCTGCCGTGAGGTCTCAGAGGCGGGGATCAGCGACCGGGTCACCACTTCAAGGCGTGGGCTCAGCCAGGGTGCAGTCCTGGTGAAGGCTCTGGAGCCCTGCAGGACAAGGCCCCCAGCCTGTTCCCTGGGCCCCCGGCTCCCGTGCTGGTCCAGGGCTGGGTGAGCTGAAGGGCCCCAGGGAGAAAGCGAGGCTCCGCCTCTCACCTCACTCTCCTAATGGCCACCACTCCGCTGACAGCTGGCTGAACGGACCGCTTAAAGTCGCTCCCTGACCGCCGGCTGTCTGTGGGAGGGGACCCTGTGGCACCAGCCAGTGAGAGCGCAGGACTGCTAAGAGTGCGGCAGTAGCCGTAAGGCACAGCGCCAATCTGGTAGGGGCTGCATGAGGCCACACTCTACCGCATTAAATAAACTTCACTTCTTCAAGACAGAGCAGCTGGTGTCACTATGGCCCCTGTGTCTCCCTGCTCCAAGGCAACGTATGCTCAACACTATGTCTTCCTCTTGTTTTAGGAATATATTTGTCAGAGGTTAAGGAATTTTTAGTATTTCTATTTCAGGCTTGCCCATGCAGGCTATGACCCAAATTTTGACCCATGACTAAGAGAGATTTTGTCTGTTTATAGGAAGACTTCAAATGGTTTCATTCTAAGACTTAAACCCCAAACCAACAGCACTGATGCTTAGAGTTTAACAGGTAGCCTCAAGTATAAACTGATACAAAAGAAGACAAATGATAGTGTACACTGATGCCTTTTAAGATTCTCAGGCCTCTTTAATTAAAAAAAAAAAAATTACAGAAAAATACATCCTGATGGGTAGGTAAACTATGATTTAGAGCTTCTGTCTGATGGGGAAAAATCAAGACACGATAAACCCACCTGCCCTTGGAGAAGCCTGACAGAGGTAGGCCCTGGAAGCTCAGTTTTTCTAAAAACCACAGTCTAGGAATAATACATTTAGGACCAGGAGGACCTTTCTGTTCTAGGAGGATCCTTCCAAGAGGCCACACCATCCCAGAAAAAGCAAGGCAGCCCCACAAGGAAGACTCTGTCTGCTCACCGACTCTGAAGTGGGGCAGCTGCGCGAGGTTGTGCCTGGCACAGGGCACTTTCACAAAATCGTCCAGGACGTGCACGGTGTCAAACTCCAGGCCCTTGGCCTTGTGCACGGTGCCCAAGATGTACTCTGCAGCAGAAACACAGCCAACCGTCAGCCAGGGCAGGCAGGGGGAGAGAGGGGAGGGGAGAAGGTGTAGGCTGCCCTAACTGCGTTTTCTCACCCGGGTGTAGCTCTGCAGAAGAGGGAACCTCAGTTTGGAAACAAAAAAAAAGGGAGGGAGGGAGACAATAAACAGATGAGGGGAATGAGAAACCCACTGCAGGGGCTGAGGACACGGCAGAGTCCGGTCCAGAGCTCACGGCTACCACCTGCCACCCACTTCCTGCACACGAGGGGACAGAGGCCCTGGGGAGGGCAGGGGCTTGCCACAGTGGCAGAGCTGGGGCTCAGGGGCCCCTTTTTCCAGCTGGGGTTAGAGCAGAAAGAGAGGGGGGCGGGAGGAAGGCAGCCCGGCTCCCCTCGGCTGGTGCGGCCGCCCTGGTCATGTGAAGTCCACGCCGGCAAGAGGCCCAGAGGCCACCCCCGCCCCACGTCCTCACCTGCGAAGTCCAAGTCCTCTATGTGGCACCGCTCTATCCTCGCCACCAGCTCTGGAAGGCGGATGTTGTACTTCTCCACGACCGCGATCTTGGCTTCCAGCTCCTTGTCCTCAGCCGCGGTCACGTACCGCTTGAAGCCGCTGAAGCCCTCTTTGCGCGCCCACCTCCTGATGAACTTGTCCTTAATGACGAGGTTTCCTAGAGGGAACATGAGTGCGGGTCAGGGGGAACCATATCACCGATATGAGACGCAGCTGCACCCATATCGGTGGTGGCAGTTCCGCATTCTTAACGGACCACGAGACAAATGAATGGTCTCAGAGCTGGAGACCTGGGTCCTGATGGCACCAGAGCCTGCCCTGGGCGGCGCGGTGAGTCAGTACAGTGACCCGTGCATCAAGTTTGGGGTCAAGAGCCCTGCCCTTGAGATCCCTGCTCGTTGGGGATTTGAAACAATGCAGTAATGAAAAAGCAAGCGTGCTATGGAAGTGTTAGAAACGATCGCACAGGGCCCAGGTATAAGTCACCACGTGTAAGGTCCTCAGGCAGACGGAACAGAAAGAGAGTGAAGACGATGGCCGCGGGGCCAGTGTGTGAGAGAGAGATCTAAACTCCCGAGAACAGGGCCTGGAAAGAGCTGTCATCGCCTCCGAGAACAGGCAGCCTCAGGCACCACGCCACCGCCAGAAGCAGCACATCGGCTCCTCCAGGGCAGACATCAAGCAACTCAGCACACCTCCCACCAGGGTGCCTGTGCCTGCCCCACATGGCCAGGCAGTACTCACGTTTCTTCCGTTCTTCCTCTGGCTGGAGAAGTGTCCAAATATCAATGATTCTGTCCAATCCAAACGATTTAATCCCCTGAAAAAGTTTGCTGGTGAAACTTTGGGCTTCTTTTCGTCTTTTTGTTTTTGTTACTGTTGTTAACAAGACAAAGTAGAGAGGATGTACAGGTGGGATTTTGAAATGAGCTGGCTTCTTGGAACCAACTCTTAAACTGCACCCAGAGCATAAATGCGGCGAGCTTCTGTGTGTGCACACAGGCAAGAAGGGCATGCACTTTTTTTTAGAGAGCAGGGGAAAAGGTCCGCGGTCCTTGCTGGGCCTTAGTTTACAGGACTCGCTGGAGCAGAACAGCCAGGGGGGAGTGTCTCCCAGCGCAGACCCAGGACAGTCACCCCAACTGCTGTGTGCAGGATGAGTCTGAGCGTGTGGGGCACTTTCATTGGCTGTATGTGTGGGTGAGGTTTCCAAGTAAGAGTGGAGGACAGACATACACTCCTACCCCGATCAAGTGAATCCGGGCAGGCACCTCTCCCTCTGTGACCCGGACGGCCTCGTCAAACACGTTGGCGTTGGTGCGGGACAGAAGAGCCACCTGCCCCTTCGAGTCACCCCGGATGCCACCTTGAGGGAGAGAGCACAAACTCTGGGCAGATCCAGGCAACAAGGGAAGCTCATCTGTGTAACAAACACAAGGAACTGCAGTCTTACTCTGATGGTTGCCTCCAACCAATGTCTTCTTTCTCACTCGCTTGCAGACATCCAAGATGGTAGCTCCCACGTAGGCTATCTCCACACCAAACCGGAAACTCTGGGAGAACAGAACAAATGGTGTTAGCAGCCGCTAAAGAATGAGAGCACACTGCCGCCACGACCGAGGCCTGGCCTCTGCAAGCCCTGCAGCACGCACTTTCCTGACTCGTCCAACCTAGAGAGGGTCCTTGGAAACTCCCTCCTGCACAGCCACTCACATGGAACAGCAGCCTCAGTGGCAGACATCACTATTCTATGCTTTCAAAACAGCGTTTCCCATCTTGAAACCTGAGACTGACCTTTGTCTTTATCTCTTGCCCCTGAATCCAAACTCTGACAATCTTTTCACCACATTTTCTATACTCTCTTATCGCTGCTCCCAGCATAGCTCAGAAACCCCCGCCTCATGTCTCACCTGCTTGGCCTCCAACCCTCCTCTCCTGCCCCTTCTCTCAGCCAGATGAATCCTCTGCCACACACTTTCATAAAGCCCTGTGCTTCGCTGCAAACAGGAAGAGCAACCCACGAAGAAAGAGGTAGGGTGTGGACTCTCAGGACCCTCTCAGCCCCTTTGTTCCCTGAGACCAGCAGCAGATTTTCCTTTTAAGCAAATCCCTCATTCTTTCCAAACACCATCTGAAGAAAGAACATAAATTACATGAATTATACACAGAAGATCAAGGGGGGAGGGTGCAACTCCCTGCCCCGTGAGGCTCCTTCAACACCCATGTAGAGCCACTGCCCCACCGAGGAAGGCACAGATGAGATGAAAGTGGACATCACAACACACAGCATCACCCACAGCTACTCTCACTGTACCGAGCACAAGGTTTCTCGGGAAAAAATAAATAAAACCACTGCTCTACTTAACAAGCCGTGAGAAAGATCACCAAGTCCTGAGCATTTCCTGCCCCCTCCCCGTCCCCGCCCACTGCATGTGGCAAAATAATTTCCTACCCTTCGAAGCAGCGCCCAACGCACTAATTCCTTGACCTCTGCAGCTGGAAAGTCAGTGCTTTTGCCCAAACTCATGGTGTTTACTGCCTTTTCCCACCCATTTATAATTTGAGGTAAAGAAGTACTACATATTTGGGTGGCCAGCAAGAACACAGTCGAAAGAGAGTGAGATTTTTAATAAGTAGAACTTTGCTGCTACAGAAATATTCTAAGTGGTGCTCTTCAGAGTTGATCAGTCGTTTCTGACTCTTTGCAACCCCATGGAATGCATACACCAGGCTTCCCTGTCCTTCACCGTCTCCTGGAGTTTGCTCAAACTCATGTCCATTGAGTCAGTGAGGCCTTCTAACCATCTCGTCCTCTGTCGTCCCCTTCTCCTCCAATCTTCAATCTTTCTCTGCATCAGGGTCTTTTCCAATGTGTCAGTTCTTTGCATCAGGTGGCCAAAGTATTGGAGTTTCAGCTTCAGCATCAGTCTTTCCAATGAATATTCAGGACTGATTTCCTTTAGGATGGACTGGTTTGATCTCCTTGCAGTCCAAGGGTCTCTCAAGAGTTATCTCGAACAACACAGTTCAAAAGCATCAATTTTTCAGCGTTCAGCTTTCTTTATAGTTCAGCTCTCACATACATACATGACTACTGGAAAAACCATAGCTTTGACTAGGCGGACCTTTGCCAGCAAAGTAATGTTTCTGCTTTTTAACATGCTATCTAGGTTGGTCATAGCTTTTCTTCCAAGGATCAAGTGTCTTTTAATTTCATGGTCGCAGTCACCATTTGCAATGATTCTAAAGCCCAAGAAAATAAAGTCTGTCACTGTTTCCATTGTTTCCCCATCTATTTGCCATGAAGTGATGGGATCGGATGCCATGATCTTTGTTTTATGAATGCTGAGTTTTAAGCCAGCTTTTTCACTCTCCTATTTCATTTTCATCAAGGGACTCTTTAGTTCTTCGCTTTCTGCCATAGGGTGATGTCATCTGCATATCTGAGGTTACTGATATTTCTTCCAGCAATCTTAGCCTGTGTTTCATCCAGCCCAGCATTTTTCGTAATGTACTCAGCATGTAAGTTAAATAAGCAGGGTGACAATATACAGCCTTGATGTACTCCTTTCCTGATTTGGAACCAGTCTGTTGTTCCATGTCTGGTTCTAACTGTTGCTTCTTGACTTGCATAGAGGTTTCACAGGAGGCAGGTAAAGTGGTCTGATATTCCCACTGCTTTACGAATTTTCCACACAAATTTATTGTGATTCACACAGTCAAAGGCTTTAGCATAGTCAATGACGCAGAAGCAGATGTTTTTCTGTAATTCTCTTGCTTTTTCTATGATCCAACAATCATAGGATGTTGGCAATTTGATCTTTGGTTCCTCTGCCTTTTCTAAATCCAGCTTGAGCATCTGGAAGTTCTTGGTTCATGTACTGTTGAAGCCTAGCTAGGAGAATTTTGAGCATTATTTTGCTAATGTGTGAAATGAATGCAATTGTGAAATGAATGCAACATTCTTTGGCATTGCTTTTCTTTGGGATTGGAATGAAAGCTGACCTTTTCCAGTCCTGTGGCCACTGCTGAGTTTTCCAAATTTGCCAGCATATTGAGTGCAGCACTTTAGCAGCAGCATCTTTTAGGATTTGAAATAGCTCAGCTGGAATTCCATCACCTCCACTAGCTTTGTTTATAGTGATGCTTCCTAAGGCCCACTTGACTTTGCACTCCAGGATGTCTGGCTCTAGGTGAGTGATCACATCACCATGGTTACCTGGGTCATTAAGATCTTTCTTGTATAGTTCTGTATATTCTTGCTCTTAATCTCTTCTGCTTCTGTTAGGTCCATACCATTTCTGTCCTTTATTGTACTCATCTTTGTAAGAAATGTTCCCTCTTTATCACCAATTTTCTTGAAGAGATCTCTAGTCTTTCCCATTCCATTGTTTTCCTCTATTTCTTTGCATTGTTTACTTAGGCTTTCTTGTCCCTCCTTGCTATTCTTCAGAACTCTGCATTCAGATGGATCTATCTTTCCTTTTTTCCTTTGCCTTTTGCTTCTCTTCTTTTCTCAGCTACATGTAAGGCCTCCTCAGACAACCATTTTGCCTTTTTGCATTTCTTTTTCTTAGGGATCGTTTTGATCACCGCCTCCTGTACAATGCAATGAACCTCCATCCACAGTTCTTCAGGCACTCTATCAGATTCAGTCCCTTGAATCTATTTGTCACTTCCACTGTATAATCGTAAAGGATTTTATTTAGGTCATATCTGAAGGCTGCTGCCAAGTCACTTCAGTCATGTCTGACTCTGTGCGACCCCATAGACAGCCTCCTACCAGGCTCCTCTGTCCCTAGGATTCTCCAGGCAAGAACACTGGAGTGGGTTGCCATTTCCTTCTCCAATGCATGAAAGTAAAAAGTAAAAGTGAAGTCGCTCAGTCGTACTTGACTCGTAGCGACTCCATGGACTGCAGCCCACCAGGCTCCTCCATCCATGGGATTGTCCAGGCAAGAGTGCTGGAGTGGGCTGCCATTGCCTTCTCCACGTACCTGAATGGCCTAGTGGTTTTCCCTACTTTGTTTGAGTCTGAATTTTACAATAGGAGTGCCATGATCTGAGCACAGTCAGCTCCCGGTCTTATTTTTGCTGAGAGCGTCTCCATCTATATAGAGCTTCTCTTCTATAGAGAGCTTTTCCATCTTTGCCTGCAAATAACACAATGTGATTTTGGTATTGACCATCTGGTCAGGTCCATGTGTAGAGTTGTCTCTTGTGCTGTTGGAAGAGGGTGTTTGCTATGACTAGTGCACTCTCTTGGCAAAACTCTGTTCGCCTTTGTCCTGCTTCCTTTTGTACTCAAGGCAAACTTTCCGTTTACTCCATTATCTTTTGATTTCCTACCTTCGCATTGCAGTCCCCAAAGATGAGGCTTTCCTAAAAGCTCAGTTGGTACAGAATCTGCCTGCAATGCAGGTGATGTGGTTTGATTCCTGAGTCGGGAAGATCCGCTGGAGAAGAGATAGCCCACACCAGTATTCCCGGGCTTCCCTAGTGGCTTAGCTGGTAAAGAATCTGCCTGCAATGCAGGAGACCTGGATTAGATCCCTGGGTTGGGAAGATCCCCTGGAGAAGGGAAAGGCTACCCACTCCAGTATTCTGGCCTGAAGAACTCCATGGACTGTATATTCCATGGGATTGCAAAGAGTCGCACATGACTGAGTGACTTTTACTCACCCCTATGATAAAAAGGACATCTTTTTTTGGTGTGTTCTAGAAGGTCTTCATAGAACCGGTCAACTTTAGCTTCTTTGGCATTAGTGGCTGGAGCAGACTTGGATTACTATGAGACCAAATGGTTTGCCTTGGAAATGAACAGAGATCATTCTGTCATTTTTGAAACTGTACCCAAGCACTGCATTTCAGACTCTTGTTGACCAAGAGGGCTACTTCCTTTCTTCTAAGGGATTCTTGCCCACAGCAGTAGATATAGCGGTCATCCGAATTAAATTTGCCCATTCTGGTCCATTTTAGTTCACTGATTGCTAAAATGTCGATGTTTTCTCTTGCCGTCTCCTGTTTAACCACTTCCAATTCACCTTGATTCATTGACCTAACATTCCAGGTTCCTATGCAGTACTGTTCTTTACAGCATCGGAATTTACTTTCACCACCAGATACATCCAAAATTGGGAGTTGTTTCCACTTTGGCTCAGTTTCTTCAATCCTTCTGGAGCCATTTCTCTGCTCTTCTCCAGCAGCATATTGGGGACCGACTGATCTGGGGAGTTCATCTTTCGGTGTCATATCTTTTTACCCTTTCATACTGTGCGTGGGGTTCTCTACTCCACCATATTGATGTTTCCTATTCTAAGTGAGCCATCCCCAAATTATCAAGATCCACAAGTCCATGCTGATACAAACAAATAAATGAAAAAATAAACAGAAGAGAAGAAACAGTATCTCCTTCACAGAAGAATTCCAATCAATCTATGTGGATATTCCAACTCTTGTTCTTAAATGAGGGCTGCGAGCCATGACTTCCTTTCAGGGCACACAGTGTGGAAAGAGGAGACAGAGGTGAAGGTGGGAATCACCTGCCACACCCCAGCTCAGCCAGGCCACCAAGACAACATCATCAGTTGTAAATCACGTTGACGGTGTGGAACCAAATATCAGTGTAACCACCAGACAAACGCCATCAGAGGGGCATGTGACAAGACACCTAACTGGTGCCCTTCCAGGTCACCAGGACCAAGGCAAGCCGGGGAAACCACACAGCACAGTCAACAGGAGCCTAGAAGACTTGACAACTAAATGCAGCGGGGTCATCTGAACAAGAGTCTGGAATAGGAAAAGGACAAGAATTTGGTAAGAACCAGGGAATCTGAATAAACTGGACTATAGTTGATAATAATGTGCCCACACTGACACGTTAACTGTGGCAAACTCATCACCCGAACACTGGAGGACGCTGAGTGCGTGTGTAAGAACTGTCCGTACTGTCGTCTCGACTTTTTTCTAAATCTGAAACTAAAAACATCCATTATAAAAAATTCCTCTGTGCTGACGTCGTCCTAGATCCCTAGAGCAAACAATAAGAGAAAGCCTGGGGAGAGCGTCACAGACTGGGGCCTGGGGCTCCCCAGAGCAGAACTCACGGTGCAGATGACGTCCACGTGCCTCGGCACTGCGCACACCCCCTAACTGGGAGCTCCCTAAAAGCAGTGGTTCCCACGATTTCTGTCTCAGGACTTCCTCACGCTTCAGAAAACTAGTGAGGACCCAAGGAAGCTTGTATTTATGTGAGTTTTATCTATCTACAATTACCATGTTAGTAACTTTAGTTAATTTAAACATTAACAACAATAATCTCATTACATGATAACACAAAGGACACATTTTTCAAAAACTGTAGTCTCCCCTCCTCCTAAAAAATATTTTAGAGACAAGAGTGTCACTACTTTTACATTTCTGCAAATCTCTTTAGTTCCCAGCTTAAGAGAGGAGAGCCGATTCTTGGGGCTCTGTGGGTGTCCAGCCTGGTGTGACAGCTTCACACAGACGCGTGCTGAGTCTTTCTGGGTAATCAAGGCTCCAGGGGTTGCTGTGCTTGTGCTGGAAACTAGTTTTTCAAAATCTGGATTTCACTTGAAAGCCAGACTTTTTTTTGGCAATGAACATTTGTTAGCTGTTTCCCTTGAAGACATGGCTCATCGCATTCATTCCTGAGAAAGTGCCACATCCCCAAGTCCAAACAACCAGAGTTGGTCTATCAACTGTTCACTCAAGTACAAAAGGAAGCAGCAGCCGGTGGAGCTCACAACACAGTCACAGAAGTGCCCCAAGTGAGAGCGGCCGGCACACTGCAGGGGCAGAAGGGCGTCCCTCTCCTTCCCATTCCGCACACGGACTGCTGGAGAGACAGGCTCACGGTCTGCAGGACAGAAACTTTCTTCCCTCTGCTATCAGGGATGCTCTTAGTGAGCGCCTTGCATTGAAGAATACAGAGACCGCAAGGGCGGGCTGGCACTGAGGCCACGGCTCATTACTGGTTCTGCATCATCCCGGTGCAAATGTCACGGCGCAAAAGGCAAGTGACTATTTTGACAACCGTTCTGACTTTGCAGACCCCCGAGAACCACAGAGAGCCCCTACTTAGAGGCATGGATATGCTGCACACTGTGAGCTCAGGCAAAACCTTCCACGGGGCCCAGCACACAGGCAGCACTGGCCCACACAGACGTACGTGTGTGTGTGTGTGTGTGTGTGTGTGTGTGTGTACATGCATCTGGGGGCTGGGAAGCAAAGAAGAGTCTTACCTGTGTGAGATAGAAGACGTGTGTGTGAGGGACCGTGAACAGAGCATTGACGGCGCCACGGAAGGTATAGATCTGCTGGTGGGGGTCTCCCACGAAGATCTTCCCACAGGGCTGAGACAGAACGATGTTCATGATGGCTGCAATCCACAAGGGGCAGGTGAGCACTCTGACGCAAGGCCCACCCACACAGCAAAAAGAAACCAAATGGGAGACAGGAAAGGGCGAGAACACTTGCACACTGGATGGCGGGGTACCCTTCCCTGCAGGGTACATGCACTCAGTCCAGGGAAACAATTTTCATTCGTGTATTTATTTCTGGACATGCTGCGAGGCATGTGAGATCTCAGTTCCTGATCAGGGATTGAACCTGCGTCCCCTGCAGTGGAAGTGCAGTGTCCTAACCACGAACCATCCAGAAGTCCCCAAGAAACAAGCTTATAACAAACAGTTTCTAATCCTACGAATGCAGATTATTTTTACTCCTGAACATGCGACTGTGTCTAAGAAATCATAGAGGCAAATATAAAATGATGCAAATTATCCTCTTTAATATAACTTGGTGCTTAAAGATGACCTACCAAATCACATTATTTTCTATCAGCCACTAGAGGAAAAAAAACATTGTTCATTCTGAAGTGACTACCTTTTCCTTTCGTCATGAGTCTTTGTCCTAATAATGTGATGACCTAGGCTCAGCCAATATTTTAAGGATAACCCAAGCAAAATATTTAGAGGAAAATAAGTCTCCCTTGGGTGGAGGCGAGGGCAGAGACTGTTGAAATCTGGAATCAAAGAGGAAAGAATTTCAGAGTGACTAAGCATCAGATACTCTTTCTCCTACTACAGATAAGAACCACGGACTCACTGCACACACGTCCTCTGACATGCATGATGCAGTTTCTATGTGTTTGAGACTACTGATGTCCCGAATGCTTTATCACCTGGGGTGCAGTCCTGGGCCTCGTCCACAAAGATGGCATCAAAAGAGGCCAGCAGGGGCTTGCTGAGCTGCCAGAGTTTCAAGTAGCCTAGGAGAAGGGGCAGAAAGGTCAGAACATGGGGTGAGGTGGGTCCACATGGGGTCAGGGGTCCGGACAGGCCCATGCGTACCATCGTGCGTCATATGGTAAGCCTCCTCCTTGCACTCGCCCAACTTCCGCATGTTGTCCCAAAGCCGGCTCGCTTCGAGGACTCCATTCTAGAAAGCAAGTGACATGGTGACGCCGAGGTCAGGGCCCAGAAATAAGGGGTTCCCGTGTGCACACGGGTCAGAGAGAAGGCTCCAGCACACGGTGAGTGGCGGCCCCTCTCTGACCTCCCCCGGCTCCATGAGGGCCTCGTGACACCATCAGGCACCCAGGGCTGGACCACACCCAGCGGTAGAGCATCTCTCCGGGAGCACAGCATCCAATGAACCAGGAGAGGCTGGATGATTCCTCTAGATTCATGACCCATGGTGATTATAATTCATAAGGAGTGTGGCCAGGGACTTCCCTAGCAGTCTGGAGATGAGGGCTCTGTGCTTCCACTCCACGGGGCACACGCTAGATCCCCGGTCAGGGAACTAGGATCCCACACGCTAGATCCCCAGTCAGGGAACTAGGATCCCACATGCTGTGCAGTGGGACTGAGGGAAGAAAAGTGACCAATGACTGAAAAGAACTGATAAAAATTAGAAGAGAGACACTTCATCCCCAGATCCCAGGACCAGCGGACCCCATGAGGAGCTCTGATGGCCCTGGCGGGAGCCCTGTCGATGCAGCGCAGGCCAGGCTGAGGGCCCCGGGAGAGGGCCACACTGCACAGAAGACTGTGGGCAGCCTGCTGCCGCACCCGCCTGCGGCCTGCCCCTACCTCTGCCTCCCGCCAGCAGCTCTGAAGACACCAAAGGCTGGGGCGACCCGACCCCAGGCCACGCCCTCAACCTCCCAAGCCTTAACTCCAGGGAGACGGAGCCGCTCACCAGCTTCTCGCTCTGTTCCACCATGACTCGTTGCCCCTGGCTGTTCTTGCACCAGATGGGCACGTGGTCAATTGTCAGCTCCTCATCGGCAGAGGCGAAGAAGTTTTCCAGAGTCTTGCACACAAGTTTGGCCCTGATGAAGCCACCCTTCCCTTCAGTGAGGACGGAGTTGACCATGAAGGGGGTTAACTTGAAGAGATTCAGCTTCTTCTTCAACTGGTACCTGCAACGCACGTTCTGAGGGCACAGCGTCGGCCTTCCTGGCCACAAAGGACTTGTGTGCCCCCGGGCCTCCCCACCTTCTCTCCAAATGACACCACCAGGTTGCCGGCACTGGCTCCTCCAGGTGAGGAAACCAGCGAGGGGCTGAGTGAGGTCCTTGTAGGACCAGAAAGGGCTCCTCTAGGCTTTCTAGTATTCAGATCCAATAACCCAGGTGACAAAGGGGCTCACAGCAGACACCGCTGTTTCATGGTGTGGACCCAACTCCAGGAGGCCCCGGGAGGACCTTGAACCTCCCTACAGCCTTCTCATCCAACAGGGCGTGGCTCAGGGCCCTGGAGCCTGGGTCTAGTGCCCCTCAGCCCCATCCTCTCCCTTCCCACTTCCAAGTAGAACCTGAACTGAACTGATCAACCAGGCTGGTGGTACCTGGGACTTCAGACATTGTCATCTGACCTGTGCCTCAACTCCAGAGAAATGAGCATGCCTCCCTCAGTTGACAACGTATCCCTCTGGGGTAGAAGTATAAAGCACTAAATCTTTCCTGATGTTCCCTGCTTGTAAACAGAGATAAGGCACTACGTTTGCCCCCGTCACTGCAGTGCGCTGACTGCAACGTGAAAGCGGCACCGTGATGCTCACTTGCGCCCGATGTGACCGTAGGCCATGGAGTGGAAGGTCTTGCAGATGACGTTGCTGGGGAAGACGAGCTCTGCCTGCTTGGCAATGCTCTTGTTGAAGGTCACGTATAGAAACCTGCTCTGAGACCACTTCTCAGCATACTTGACCAGCGTGGAGGTCTTCCCAGTGCCTGGAGACGCCAAGAGAAAGGGAGGTCACCCTCTGACCAGGAAGAACTGCTCCAACTGTGCCCTAATCAGCATTTTCCTGTGCTCATCTCGCCACCAGCCTGGGACCTGACAGTGGCAAGCCCTCCTGCACAGATGAGAACCAGAAGCCACGCAGTGAAGGGAGCAGCAGAGCTGAGACAGAGCCACCCAGGCTGGGGTCCCAGCCCCAGCTGCCCTAGCGAGGGGCCCACTGACTTCCTTGAGCTTTGGTCTGCTCCTCAACCGTGTGCACGCAACACACAGGGAGAAAAAGCACTACGAGCAAAGGTCAGACAAAGAGTGACCAAGTACTTCAGGAGCCAGCTAGCACAAGTCGCTGACTGAGGCAAAACAGGGGACCACACCTCTGGGGATGCAGGTTAGAATCAGAAGGCAGAAGCCCTTCTAGGTTTCACTCTACAGAAAGCCAGGAACTCCTGACGTTGTCTGAACAAGACAGTCACACGACCTGCGGCCCCACAGCCATCGTGAACAGACATGATGACACGTAACAGGCTGGGTCAATCCCACAAACTGTGGACCATCTGCCCCCAGGAACTCCAGGGTGGATGCTCCCTGGAGTGGTAAGAAAACGCAATTATTCCTTGACAACTGCTTTCTAGATGATTTAATTGCAGAAGGGGAATAACAGGTGATGGCAAGATGCTCCAGCAGGTGGAGGGAAGGGGGAGGCAGCGACGAGAGGCCTTCAGGAGCGGCAGCCCCTTACCTGCAAATGCCATTATTTTCACCACCTGGAGAGGCTCCATCTTATGGCTTAGGATCAGCTGTTGTTCATGTGTCAGCTGGATGGTTGTTTTCTTTCTAACCATTTAGAAGAGAAATCAGGAAAAGAGCAAGGAATTGAAAAGATCAGGGATAGATACCAAAAACCAAATAGGAAAAACCAAATGGAATGAATAAAATTTAATGAGGAAAAAAAAAAGGAGAAGGGACTTTCCTGGCGGCGCAGTGGATAAGAATCCACCTGCCAAAGCAGGAGAGACAAGTTCACTCCCCGGTCCTGGCAGATCCCACATGCCACGGAGCACCTAAGCCTATGAGCCACAACTGTCAAGCCTGCGCTCTAGAGCCTGCAAGTCACAACTACTGAGTCTAAGTGCCTAGAGCCCGTGGTTCCACAAGAGAAGCCACCACAAGGAGAAGCCTGAACACTGTAGCTTAGGAGTAGATCCTGCTCACTGCAACTAGAGAAAAGCCTGTGCAGTGAAGACCCAACAGGGCCAAAAATTTAAAAAATAAAGTTATTTTTTAAAAAGAATGCTCTCTTCTTTAAGAGAAAAAGGAGAGGGTGGTCCTTTAGAGTGATAAAAACGTTCTAAAACTAGATTAGGATGTTAGCTGAACACTCAGTAAATCTACTGAAAATTACTGAATTTAACAATTAAAATGGTGATTTTTACGCAATGTAAACTATAACTCAATAAAGTGCTTAATACAAAACACTTTTTCTCCTTAAGCGTGACAGTCACGAATCAAAGGGGACAACACATCTGCAGACGGACGTACCCCGACCAGACTGATGGTTCCTCTTTGTCTCCTGAGGCCTGAGCACAGGAATTCTCCTGAAGATACAGGCAATAGAAAATGTTGTAGTGAATCCTAACAGGAAGAAAGGAGATTAGAGATTTTCATATTCAGTCACAATCTGTATATTAGTTTTCCTCAGACTCCTAACTGTTGCTAAAAAGAAAATATGTACCATTATTTTGCAAAAAAAAAAAAAGAGCAGCAAAGGGCTTAAATACACCAAGAGCTGAGGCGTCTTTAGCTGCACTGTTGCAGGTAAGCAGCAGTGCAGGTAAATATCCGGACAGCATGTTCTGGGAGAGACCTGGCTGCAGGGCCCAGAGGAGAGACTGGTGCCCCGGGACACTGCGTGACCGAACAGTGCCTCCTGTCCCCAGAGTGCGCTTGCTTGCTGGCACCGTCGCACTCTGGTCTCTCTGAGAACCTGGGGCGCGGTGGGCGGGGGGCTCGCCCGGGGCCCGTACCGGTTGCTGATGCTGACCCCCTTCTCCCGCATGGCATAGAGCAGCACGGCGAGGCAGTACAGGGTCTCGGTGGCGTCCGGCACGGTCACAGTGGAGCTGGGCCGCCGCAGGCAGAAGAGCAGCTGCTGGATGTCGCTGACGCTGCTGGACAGGAGCACGATGGCCGCCACCAAGGCCCACACGTTGATGCCCTGAGGAGGGAGGCGGAGGGGATGAGAGAGGAGACCCGAAACACAGTCGGTGAGAAGCACACGGGACGACAATGAGGAAAGTCAGGCTCAGGGTTCACGTGTCTCCTACAGACCTGCTGCAAGGAGGCCAACTTCCCAAATGACACTTGGGAAACAATGGGAACATCTCCTCTTGCCCTGGATTCCTTCCTTCTCATCACTTTTGGATCTGACTTCTCAGTTTCCGTTGACTGAATAATATTTATAAAGTCCCTAATATAAGACCCTGCACAGAGGTAATCCACACTCTCCCCACCCAGGTCAGTGTGAGCTCTCAGGTCCAGACACTCAAGTCCAATAAGCTTACTAATAAATGTGCCAAAAATGGCGGGTAAAAAGAAAACAGCAGTCTTTACAGAGAAATCAAGGCTGACAATTCAATGGCATGAAGATGTTAATTTACTATTGGCCTTCCCTGGTGGCTCAGTGGTAAGGAATCTACTTGCCAATGCAGGAGACAAGGGTCTGATCCCTGATCCAGAAAGATCCCACATGCCGCGGAGCAGCTAAGCCTGTGCGCCACAACTGCTGAGCCTCTGCTCTGGAGCCTGTGAGCAGCAACTATTTAAGCCCACTCGCCCGCGAGCCTGTGCGCTACAAGAGAAGCCCCCGCAATGTGAGGCCTGAACATCACAAGTGGAGAGGAGCCCCTGCTTGCTGCAACTAAAGAAAAGCCTGTGCAGAATGAAGTCCCAGCATAGCCTAAAAAATAAGTTTTTAAAAAGAAATGCTAATCTACTACTTACTTTACGATTATTTAATAACTTATTAATGGAACTTCCCTGGTGGTCCAGTGGCTAAGACTCAGCACTCCCAATGGCAAGGGCCCGGAGTTGGTCCCTGATCGGGGAATCAGATCCCATGACGCAGCTAAGAGTTCACATACCACAACTAAAGATCCCACATACTGCAGCTAAGACCCCGCGCAGCCAAATAAATTTAAAAAACCTTTTTAAGAAAGAAAAGATAGGTAGAATTTTTAAAAATATTTATTAAGTTTAATAAGTAGTAAATAAATTATTCAAAGTGTATGATTATGGACACAGTATGCTCCAGTTATCAATGTCTGAGAAAACGTTCACTAACATGGAAATATCAAAAATAGATACTACTATTCTTAACCCCTTGCAAGCCTCCCTGCTAAAAACACATCCATGAAAGGAAAGTTCTGCATATTTCTCACTACAATCGTCCTATGAAACAAACCTCACTCCACCATCGACAGCCACTTCTCGAAAGGCAGAGAAATGCACAGGGCTAGATTTCCAACCTTCCACTGGTTGCAGAATAAGGCTGGGGTTGCACGCGGTTTCCGAGAGAACATTTAAGAAGAACCCTTGATCTCGATGACAATTCCAGAAGATGGAGTCAGGACACTGAGGACTATTTCCAGCATCTCATTAACTCACCATGTGTCAGTACAAAGCCCGTCATTTTTCCGGGCTTCCCTTGTGGCTCAGCTGGTAAAGAATCCAACTGCAATGTGTGAGACCTGGGTTCAATCTGTGGGTTGCGAAGACGACCTGGAGAAGGGAAAGGCTACCCACTCCAATATTCTGGCCTGGAGAATTCCATGGACTGTATAATCCATGGGGTCGCAAAGAGTCAGGCGTGACTAAGCGACTTTCACTTTCAGAAAATCCAAGTTGTCACCAATACAATGGGATGTCTTGTAAAGAAACTCTTACAATCAGAGTGTTTGGAGGCTAGGAAACCATCCTCTGTTGAAACTGCTCAACAGAATAGAAAACTGGATGAAATGCTTTTTAAAACTCCTTCCAAATTAAAGAATCTGTGGCCATTTATTTCTCTATGGGACCAATGACAAAGATTAAGGCTTCAAACCAGAGACTTAAGGAAGATTTTAAAAATAAATCTAAAACAACCTTCAGCCACATCTGACCACCAAGACATTTTCTTCCCAAGAGGAAAGGCGCCACCTCCCCAGCCCTCCCCACAGCCTCTTCACGTACGGCAGGGGCAGCACAGAGGTCAGGGAGGTGTTGGCGCACGCAGGCCTCTGCCTCGGGGAGGAGGAGGTGATCCCTCAGACTCCACAATGCCTGTCCAGGGTCCACACTCGGGGAGCACTTCGTGGTGGCTGTGTAGCTGTTAAGACATTCACAGCAGTGTCCGTGGGAAAATGATCCGTTAAATGCTGATCTCTCAGAAAGAAATTCAGAAACCCACTGCCTCCCACAGGACGGTGACTTACCGGATGAGGTTCAGCACGCACAGGTCCGACTCCTTCTCTATGCCGTAGCTCGACAGGATGCCATCCACCTTGTTGACGGCTTGCTCTTCATTCATCAGGTATCGGTGATACAGCTTTTTCCAAGGAATGAACTAGATAGTTTAAGAAATCCAAAACGACATGTAGGCAATGGCTATTAGAGACCAGGCTACATATATAGACAGCTGTTTAGAAAACAACTACAGCTCACAACTCAAAAGCTGGACAAAAGGGCAGAAACATCACACAGATTCTAGTCAAAAACAAGAAGGTGGGTCTCAGTTTCTTGGTTCCAACAACAACTTGTTACAGAATCTGGGGAGAGCTAGAGCTTCAGCTTTCCTGTCTGAAACAGTCTGGTGCCTGTCGAGACACTGATGACTCAGAGTTTATAGTAAACAAAACAAACTGTAAGTCTAAAATTTTAGGAGAGACAAAGAAGACGATTACATAAGGATAAAAGGGTCAGTTCACCAAGGAGCTATAACAATTATAAACACACATGTACCAAATATCAACGTCCTAAATCTAGGAAGCACATACGGGCAGAACTGAAGAGAGAACCAGACAACAGGAGACTCTGACGCTCCACTTTCAAGAACAGATAGCACAAACAACACTAGACCAACTGAACCCAACTGACATATAAAGAACACTCTACCCTACCACAGCATACAATCTTCTCAAGTACACACAGAACGCTGTCCAGGATAGATCATGTATGTAGCCACGAAGTCAGTCTTAATCCATTTTAAAAGACTGAAATGATAGAAAGTATGTTTTTCAATCACTACAGAATGAAACTGGAAATTAGCAGCAGAAAGAAAACTGGAAAACCCACAAATATGAGAAAATTAAACAACACATTTTTAAAGCAACCAATGGGTCCAAAGGGAAATCACAAAGAAATTAGAAAACACCTTAAGACAAATAAAAACAGAGATACCAAAATGCATGGGATGAAATGCAAGCAATGCTAAGAGTTAAGTTTATAGCTATAAAAATTACATTAAAAAAGATCACAAATCAACAACCTAAATTTACACTTAAAGGAACTAGAAAAAGAACAAACTAAATCCAAAACTAGCAGAAGGAAGGAAATAAAAGAGACTATAGAGGAGAAATAAATGAAATAAAGAATAGAAAAATAGGGGGGGAAAATCAATAAAATAAGAGTTTTTTTTTTTTAAAGATCAACAAAATCGACAACAATTAGATACATTATGGAAAAAAGGGAAGATTTAAATAACCAAAATCAGAAATGAAAGAGCAATGTTACAACTGATGTCACTGAAATAAGAAGGGCTATAAGAATACTTCAAATAGTTGCAGGTCAACCAACCAGACACTCTAGAAGAAATGAATAAATCCCTAGGAACACACAACCTACCAAGACCAAATCATGGAGAAACAAAATCTGAACAGATCAATAATGAGCCCGCCAGGCTCCTTCATCCATGAGATTTTCCAGGCAAGACTGGGTTGCCACTTCCTGGTCCAGGGGAATCTTCCCGACCCAGGGATCAAACCTGGGTCAACCGCATTGCAGACGGGCTCTGTACCACCTGAGCCACCAGGGAAGCCCACTGAGTAAGGAGACTGGGTCAGTAATCAAGTCTCCCCAAAAGGAATCATTCAGGACTAGACTACTTCCCTGAAAGATTCTACTGAACATTTAAAGAAGTAGTATCAATCCCCCTCGAATTCCTCAAAATAACCAAAGAGGAGGGAGCACTCCAGACTTATTCTGAGGCCAGCATAACGTTATACCAAAGGCAGACAAAGATACCACAAGAAATAAAAAGAAAATGAGAGCTGTGACAAGGTCACTGAAAGTAACACCATCACATCATTGCTGGTGATGATAAAAAGGGCATTGTTCTAACATTTCAAGATGTAAGAATAAGCTGTGATATCTTCCCAAAATCTTCTCAAGCAGAACGGCAGGAACCCTCACTTATCCCCAATTCCCACCAGAGACCTTAATCAAATGCCCAGAAATACTGACCCAAAATAAAGTACACAACTAAAAACAGAAAGATATTTGTCTGAAGGTAGGAGACAAGACCATCAAGCAAAATATGGAGCAAGAGCAATGAGAAATTTCCTCCAAAATCCTTTGGGCTTGGAAGAGAAACGTACTAACTCTCAACATATCCATCTTGCCCTCCATCTCCAAGGTTTTCAACTTCTCACTCGGTAAAGAATCTGCCTCCAATGTGGGAGACTTGGGTTCGATCCCTAGGTTGGGAAAATCCCTGGAGGAGGGCATGGCAACCCACTGTAGTATCCTTGCCTAGAGAATCCCATGGACAGAGGAGCCTGGTGGGTTACATCCATGGGGTCACAAAGAGTTGGACAAAACTGAGTGACTAAACACACACACTTGAAGAATGGGTTAAACTCTGCTGCTAAGTCACTTCAGTCCTGTCCGACTCTGTGTGACCCCACAGACAGCAGCCCACCAGGCTCCACCGTCCCTGGGATTCTCCAGGCATGAACACCTGGGTTCACGGTGTTCACGGGTGTTCAGTGGGTTGCCATTGCCTTCTCTGGGTTAAACTCTACCTCTGGCTTATTCCCAATGGCTGGTCTAAGGGACACACCAGCTAAGCAGAACATTCTCCTAGCCCTCCCGGAGACCTGAACCTGGGAAGTGTAATGACACAGCAAACGGAAGCACAGGCTGTGGGCTAACGGAACCAGGAAATCCTCTCTGAGAGCGCGGGTTGCCCCTGTGTTGTTCTCAGAAGGTACTCCTGTGACTACACGCAACACTCATTTAGCAATCACCTCCTATTAATACGTGTAAACTACTGTGAGACACAGTGGAGCACACAGTGGAGAATGCAGACAGGACAACCAGCCCTCCAGCAGTGCTCTAATGTTAAATGAAGGAGGAAGGCTCTCTAAGATCATAGCAGAACATCATAGGCTTGAACAGAGGTATAAATCACTATAATAGCGTAAGGAAGAGAGAGAGGGTGCCTTCCGTGGGATGGAACAGAGAAGAGGAGTTACTTGGAGTGCAGCCTGGAAGAGGTGAGAGGTCAGCAGAGATATGAGGGGCTCTTGGGACTGGTCGGCTGTGGGGTGCAGATTAGATCAACGTAAGGGAAGTACCACACAGCCCCCAGCTGAGAGGCAGCACGTCGTGTGCTGTGGACAGAATACCGGGGTGGACTGGAGAGCAGTCAGCAGGAAGCCTGGAGTAACTAATAAGGTGGGACACACACGGAAAGTCTCAGGTGCCTCCAGGGGCTGGGATTTGATTCTGGAGGACCACGGACACTAACATTTCTGAAGAAACGCCATCGTCAGGAGGACGCGTTAAGCGAGGCGAATCCGTGAAGATTTAGAGCAAACATCAGAGAACGAAGAGCGCGTTCCATACCAGCGGATCGCTGATGACCTCCCTCCAGAGGCGGCACACCAAGCTCAGGTTCCAGTAGAGGTCTTCCACGGGCAGGAAAGCAAAGATGTGCCTCAGGACCTCGCTGGGCAGGCTGCAGATGTGGCTCGGGGGCTCCTGGCAGGGCAAGGTCCCAAGGAGCCCATAGTGAGGGTCAGGAACAGGGTCTGGACCAATGTCCTCCACCTCCTGGCTGGGTTCTCCAGGCTGCACGCTGAGCTGCCCCACCCCGACCTCTGCTTCCGGACTGGCTTCCCTGGGCCGTGCGCAGGATGGGGACGAGTGATGCCATGGGGTCTTCTTAGACACCCCATCCCACGGACTGGTCCCTGGGGCTGGATTCCTCTCGTCCTCTAAGGACCGAGACCGCTTCCTTGCAGGCAAAGCGGAGCCTGGCGAGTGCAGCCTGGTGTCTCCGTCTCCCCCTGGAGGCAGGGCACAGGGGCTCCCTGCCGCGAAGATCATTTCATCCTCTGAGTCCTTAGGGCTGTCCTGGCCCACAGAATTGCTTTTGGCCATGTCATTGGTGCACTGCTGCTGGCCAGCGAGGAAGAAGTCACGGCTGTATCTCAGGCATCCTCGCCCTAGACAGAGAACCCACAAAGAACGCACGAGAAATGAGGAAGGAGTGATGACCCTTCGCTGACCCAAATGAGACAAACTAGTTTTCAATTATCTATTTTACTATGGGAAAGGGACGAGGATATATTTATTGGTCTACTGATTACATATATAGCTTAATACAAAAAATATTTATATCAGGCTCTATCATACGGTCAGACTATTGCAACAGGACTGTAAGATCACTGCAACAGCATTTACAAATACTGAGATACTCAAAGGCCACACACACTGTAGATTCTGAAATGCAAGGTATTTGGGGGAAAGACATACCCCTGGTCCCTCTTTTGGTTCTGGGTCTAGGATAGAGACCGCGGTTCGGGTCTCTGCTTGTCCATCTTTGACCAAAGGACTGGGACGCAGCCAAGTGACTCTGAGCGAGATGTTGGCACTCAATGGCTGTAAGATGCTTCCGCTTAAACCGTCTCACTGTTTTGTACCAAAGGGCAGAAGAAACGGGACTCTTGTTAGTTATCACAAATTCTACAAGCTAGTCAGCAAATTAAACGTAATTTTTAGGAATACGGTGACTGTGGACCACCTGAGCCAGCCCTTTCCATCTTCTCTACTTTCCCATCAATTTTCAGTCTCTCATAGTTTCTTAGCATCTCCTCCTCAGGATTTTAGAATCCTAAAATAACCTTCTTTTTTGCCTATCATGCTTTCTAGAAGCCCTGATCATGAAACGCTCATTTGAAAAGCTGCCACTATTGCCCACACGGAGATCTGCCATCTTTTGCTGACTTCACCCAGGCCCTTTATATTCCCGTATTAACCATAAATATTTTAAGAGCTAGCTGTAGCTTTTTAAAAGTAAACATAGACATTGTCCCCTGAATATACCAGCTTCCCCAAATGGCAGGGGCAGAAGGCACTAGGGGACAGTCCCTGCAGGCTCCCCAAGGGGTAGCTCAGCCCTGCACGCCCCCGCCCGCCCCCAGGCGCACCCTGACACCCCGAGCGCCCCAACGTTCAGCACTGGTGTGACAGGATGGCAGCAAGGCCCCCGAGAGGGAAAGAATTAAGACCACTCTTCAGCATCTTCATGGGATGAAGTTTCATATTCCCCCTCAGCAACACAACAGCAACTGAGCCCAGAGTTCTGTCTTGAGAGCACTGACGTATTTACGTTTGTATCAGGCATTTTCTGCCAGGTAATTATTTTCCATATTTAGCCGATGCTCTTCCTGTTTCTGCATATTATCACATTTAAGATCTAACCCCTCCGATGTCATTAAATACAACAGTTACACTACTGTAAAACAGAATAGCTACATTTTTAAAAAACGGTAAGAGAGGAGAACACATGCAAGAGAATTAAAGTGGCCCTTTACAGATGGCCCATGAAACGACTTCCTGCCAGCACCATACTGCCACAGGTCCTAAAAACATTCTACAGTAAACTGTAACATCTCATGTCAGAATTTCACTCAACATTTCCCGTAACCCTGAAAACATCTAAAACCAAGACACTAATATGGGTATCCGGTATAATTTATAACCCACCCCCCCACCCTTAGCCCGTAGCTTCTTCAGAAACAATGCTTCAAAATTTCAATTCATCTTTTGAAGGTTTAACAGAAGTTTTTAAAAAACTTCATGGATATTTCAAGACTTATAGAAAATTATTTCTCCACACAAAAATAGCTCTACAAGGCCCTCTGAAAGTATGCTAGAGAGACCTTTTAACTACCAGAATTCAGAGTTAAAATGCCGCCAGAGGACCCCAGTCCCTTAGCTTCTTGAAGGCTCAGGGGTGCTATAATGATTAAATGAGAAAACACACCCCAAAAGACTTGTCAAACTATAAAACTCAACACAAATTTACCTACCTGCTTATTTTCTGGAACAAAGCTTAGATGTGATTGCATAAAACATTGAAATAACTTTCAAATTATAAAGACAGTACCTAATGGCAAGACATGAAGTATGTCAGCAGTCCAGTTATAGCCTGTTCTGTATTACTGAAAACACCTTTCACAAAGCCAAGTCATATATTTTAATCTCTTATTATGATCAGAACATATCCCTTCCACTGTAATGGTTTTATAAATTTCATTATTTCATTGTGGTACATATTCCTCTACACTAAAAACCAAGTCTTATACTCACAGAGGGAAGAAAAAAAAAGTTGTTTTTCTATAACAAAAAAATAAAAGATAAATTTAAAAATTTTCTATATTGAAAAAAAATAAGCTTAAAGTCTGATTATTCTCTTTTAAAAAGTAAGACATGAAAGTTTGCCTCTCCCGCTCAGAATCTTTCATGTCACTAAGCTAATCAGCCACAGACCAACACTAACGTGACCCGTGGCTGCATGCATCTGAGGCTACGGGACTCAGAGGTCCCTGTCCACAGGGTAGACTCTGAGCGACCTGAGCTTGCTAGGATTTTGGTGTCGTGGAGGGTTCTGGAAGGACTCCCCTGCGGGTACCTTGGGACGACTACACTGACGAACCCTGGCCCCTCGTTCAGGTGCTCCAAAACCACCCGGTTCAACTACAGGAGCAGCTGCAGAATTCCAGCCAATAAACCCACCAACCCTGTAGATCCCAGTTATGTGACTCATGTCGGCTTTCTCCTCCAACATGCCCAACTGTTTCAGAGCTGGCAAACCCAATGTCCAGAATTAGAACTGGAGACAGCTGAGGAAAGCTACCGATAGTCGGAGAATGTCTTATTTAAAGAAGGTGAAGGTCTATAGGTAAGCTGGCCTGGAGAGAAAGTTTTCATAGATAAAATCACAAAAATTACCAATGTCAAACCCTCAAATTCACATGACCCAGGGCCTTGGTGCTGGCACAGACCTGCGAGAGTATTCTGCTTCCAGCCTTTGGGTACAGCCCAGAGCGTTCCTGCATGAAGCCATCGCTGGCACAGAGGTGCCCAGGCGGGGTTATCTGGCCTCTGGGCACCAGCAAGGCAGTCTGCCCTCTCCATCCGGAATGGTCCCCACGGCCCTGACTACACACCCGGGAGGCAGAGGCGGCACTTTCACCACTTACTTCCTCCTCTGACTTCAGCAAGAGATCAGAAACCAAGACTGCTTTTCCTGCCTCTCGGGTCTCTGTGCTTCACTGTGTGGGAGCCGCGGCCCCTGCCACCAGCTCGGGAGTTAGCAAGGCGTCTGAGGCCGTGTGATGCGCTCCGATCTGGAGCGGGGAAGCCTCCTCTACGCGATCACTCACAGTCGAGTCACAACGAAGACCCTGAGGAGCTGACATGCGGAGTTTACACCACAGTCACACGGTTCCAACCAGACAGACAGAAGCACCTAGTGACACGCACAGGGAGGCTGACACAGCCTATCAGCTCAGAATTACACGTGGACCATGCCACGATGAGCCTCTTAAAAGATGCTATGTTCTAACAGCCTCAATGTTCTTGTGAAAGTGTTTAAAATTACTATAGTAAAATTCTAACCAGCTTCTAGCCTTGTTAATATATTTTAAAATCAGCAGCTTAAACCTAACTTTACCAGAATAAGGATGTTCAAATGCTACCCCTTCCTCCCCTGAGTCCCCAGACCTCGTGAGGTCCCCTCCTCCAAACAGCAGGTGTTCTCTGCATGGCTCTCCAAGGGCACTTATTAGAAGATGCTCGTGATTCTTCAGGAAGCAGCTAAAGTGCACTGTGATGAAAGTGTACCATTAAGAGGGATGGAGGGACATGACACTTGCTGGTGGGCTTTCCAAACTATGCGAGGCCCCAGAAGGGTCCAGCAGAATTGTCTCCAGGCGCCAGCGGGCACCTGTGCCTCTAGAGCCGACCACAGTGTCATATCCCTTATGTCACAACAGAAAAACACTGGGAAGGCAGGAAAACCATCTGTCAAACACGATTTTGCCCATCCCATGCTGCTTTTCCTGTGACGGCTCTCTTACAGCGAGAGGCCCCACAGATCCTCCATCGCTAGGCCCCCGTTGCTCGAGTCGCCCCCCACCCCACTCTGCTTGGCAGACCGCTGGCACTGCAAGTGTGGGTCCCAGTCCTTGTGTCTGACTCCCAAGTGGTGAGCACCTGGAGCCCTCTGCCAATCACTGTACTCTTCACCTTGCTGACTGGCATCACCCCACCGCCCGCCCCCCCAGGTCAAGCGCACAGCCGAAGGCTGGATTCTCCTCAGCCCCCCGGCGAGACCATTACTATACTGATCATCACTACAGCTGCACAAGACACCCCAGCCCTGGGAAGGCAGGGACACGTCCCCTCAACTTCTTCCTCAAAGCACTCATCACTACACTCCGCAAATCACAGCTACTCCAGTGCTGACTGAATGAGAAGTTCGTGCTAGGACGCCTCAATTCTGCTGGAATCCGCCTGGCTTCATTTTCTCATCCTCCCATAAGCCAAGTCACCCAAAGCGGAACAGGGTGCTCCTGGTTTCCTGGTGAAGACAGCCCGTCCCCTCCCTCCTCAGCACACGGCTGGTCCACATCTCCCCGTAGTGCCGGGAGCTGGGGCCCCAGGGAACACGCGGAGGAGTGTGCACCTCTCCCAAGCCCGGCCCGTAAAGCCTCTCCTGTCCCTTCCTCCGGGGTCTAGTCCTGTCCAGGGAACAGGAAGGTGACCCCAGGGAAACCTGGAGGCCACGCATTCAAAGAGCAAGACCCTCCAACAGCCTGGGTCCTTTGCTTTAAAGAGCACCAGGACTTCCCTGCTGGCTCAGTTGGTAAACAATCTGCCTACAATGTAGAAGACCTGAGCTCGGTCCCTGGGTCAGGAAGATTCCCTGGAGAAGGAAATGGCAACTCACTCCAGTACTCTTGCCTGGGAAATCCCACGGACAGAGGAGCCTGGTGGACTACAGACTATGGGGTCGCAAAGAGTCAGACGTGACTTAGTGAGTAAACCACCAGAGTACGTACACACACTCAGACACACACACACACCCCGCCCCCTACAGTCACCTGAAACTGCTATAAGAGAGAGAAACGAGCTGGAGTCCTGAGGTCACTGTGTGTTTGGATCTGTTTGTTACTGAGGTCATGCCCACCCTAACCATTCCAGGGTCACCTGAAATTGACACCAACTCACTTTTTTGCATTCCTAACCTTCATTAATCAGAATTCATACCAAACAGGCCTCCAAGATGTGCAGGTTACTGACCTAAATGGACACACTGAAGATAATAAGTGTCTACAACTCCTGGAGAGAAAGATTATTAAATAAAAATGTGAAAAAGGAAAATCAAGGTAACTCTGGCACAGGGGCCTGACAAGAGCGACCTCCTAACACGAGGTGCACTGGGAGGTTTTACCAATCAAGAGAAACCCAACCTCATCCCATTCGCTCCCACAAGCTTCTTGCCCTTCTCAGAGAGGCTCCGTGCAGGTCAAGCAGACACCCTCTTGTTTCTGGTGAGACAGCGGAGGTGCGCTGCGGCAGGCCCGTTGTTACCAAGAGTTGGGTACTTCACAGGTCAAATGTGCCCTGGGAGATCTAAGACCCCAATCTCAGCAGCGTGGATAGTGGTGGTCCCCAACCTCAGTGAGACAGAAAGTATTCATTCAACCCAGGCAAGGCTGTGCAGCAGTGCAGTGATTACCTGTACAACTATGTACTTAACACGAGCTGTTCACATACAGACTGGTATTATTACTATAATATATTTTATTAACATGTTCCCTGTTAGCTCAGTTGGTAAAGAATCCACCTACAATGCAGGAGACCCCAGTTCATTTCTGGGTCAGGAAGATCCACTGGAGAGGGATGAGCTACCCACTCCAGAATTCTTGGGCTTCCCTTGTGGCTCAGGGGTAAAGAATACACCTGCAATGTGGGAGACCTGGGTTCAATCCTTGGGTTGGGAAGATCCCCTGGAGAAGGGAAAGGCTACCCACTCCAGTATTCTGGCCTGGAGAATCCCACGGACTGTACAGTCCACGGGGTCGCAAAGAGTTGGACACGACTGAGTGACTTTCACTTTCAAACCACTGTTTAGGTGTGTATCAGCATGTCTTCTACCCCTAGAGGAAAGCTTTACAGTCGGGTGGGAGGGAGGGGAAAGGCACCCAACACCCACTGCTCCATAAATATTAATGAAATGAACGAATGGAATGAACAAGTGTACCGACTACGGCAGTGCTCTCTGGAGAAGCTGAGGTTGCCTTCTTCGGTTTTGATATCCTACACTATCTCAGTGTGCCAATGAGCTTCACAGCTTTTGAAGTTCTTTCACAAATTCTCATCTGACTTCTGCCCAACCCTGTGACTGCGCCACGATGAAACTGGGGCTCAGGGAAAACTTGCCTGAAATCACAACAGTTGTAGGTGATACAGCTTAGGCCTTCTGACTCCTCAAGTCCAGAGTTCTCTCTATGGAAGGTAATATTCTCAGGGTTTCCCTGGTGGTCCAGTGGTTAATACTCTATGCTCGCTTCCACTACAGAGGATGCAGGTTTGATCCCTGGGCAGGGAACTAAGATCCCCCA
The DNA here is from genome assembly GCF_042477335.2 of Ovis canadensis. NCBI lineage: Eukaryota > Metazoa > Chordata > Mammalia > Artiodactyla > Bovidae > Ovis > Ovis canadensis. Next base: position 26,050,525 of record NC_091257.1, on the reverse strand, counting down.
TGCTGTGTGGCCAAAAAAAAAAAACAAAGATAATATTCTCCCTTCCAAATCCACCAGAAAGATTCAAAGCAGCTTCTAAAAACCTCAGGTTTAAATTCTCTGTCCCTTTTTTAGAAACCACTGTGGAACATCATAACCAAAGCTCCAACTTCCAGTACTTAGAAAACCTAAGTGTAAGGAGAGTGGAAGTGTTAATCCTTCAGTTGTCTCTGACTCATTGCAACCCCAAGGACTGGAGTCCACCAGGCTCTTCTGTCCATGGAATTCTTCAAGCAAAAATACTGGAGTGTGTAGCCATGCCCTCTTCCAGGGGATCCTCCTGACCCAGGGATCAAACCTGGGTCTCCTGCATTACAGGCAGATTCTTGACTGTCTGAGCCACCAGGGATGCCCATCAGGAAAGTGTGAACATGACATCACTAAATACTATACACTCAAAATGGAAAAAGCTCTAAATATTTTTGAATTCACTGGAAGTGTGAGCTGTGCGAGAAGCAAATGTGCTAGCTCCTCCAAGGACTTGCTCTCAATGTAGGGCCAAGTCCCTGTGTCCTACAAGCCCAAAGGCCTGCTCTCCCAGGCCCTAGTTAGGCTCTCTGATGCCTACGAACACCTGCTCGTCTCGTGGAGCAGCAGCCACTTGCTCCAGCAAGCGAGGATGGAGACAGCTTTTTTCCCATGTGTGTTTCAGGAATGGAGAAAGGAAGGAAAAACAAGAAATGATCATGATGTACGGACTAGACTGTATTTCTAAAGATTTGAAAGGCTTTTTCTACTGCCAATTCATCCTGCAACCATGTGTAAGTACTTATGATGCCCCAGATTCATGAAAAACATTTCGAGGGCTTCCTCTCTTGGCATCTCTGGGGTCACATGCTACTTGAGACACTGCAGATTTAAAAATGAATGATTTCACCTGTCCACAAGTTACCACACACACAAGTTACTATACATAAGGCATGACAGGTGCTCAGTTCAGTTCAGTTGCTCAGTCGTGTCCGACTCTTTGCGACCCCATGAATCGCAGCACGCCAGGCCTCCCTGTCCATCACCATCTCCTGGAGTTGACTCAGACTCACGTCCATCAAGTCTGTGATGCCATCCAGCCAGGTGCTACACAAACACATTTATGAAACGCTATGGGAGTAAAGACAAGTGACCAGTTAGGAAAGATGAAAAAGGCTTTATGAAGAGATCAGCCTCACAAGATGAGCAGGATCCAGGAACGCAAAAGAAACACATGGCAGTGGAGTGGTGGGAAGTCGGGTTTCATCACACGGAGAGGCTCACAAGGATGAAAAGGGAATTTGGAAACAGAGTACAAAGGCCCTCAAGTATAATGCTAATGAACTTGGACTTTATCTTAGAGGGATTCAGAGAATTATCTCACTTTTCTAAGCAGGGTTAATGCCTGGTCAAATTTACATCTTAGAATGGGAACTCTGGAGGCAGGCAGAGGATGAGTAAACACACAGACTATCAGGGAAACAAGGCAGAAAGTCACGTTACTAACAGAGGCAAGAGTTGGTCAAGGACTGAGGGCAGCAGTGGCAAAAACAGGGAGAAGGGGAAAGTGAAGACCAACACTGGATGAGAGAGATCAGAAGAGAAAAAAAACAGGTAACTGACATTGCTAGCTAGATCTCAGTGATAACAGCATTAACCACGTTGAGGAGTAAAGAAGAAATCATGTTTGCATTTTAATCACTTCTTCCAGGTGTCAAGGGAGGACGAAAGTTCTCAGTTTTGAAAACGCTTGCTTGTTTCATTTTCAAATTATCTGTCGAGTGACAGGTTAAGCTCCAGGAGGTACTTTGAAATAGGAAACTAGCCCTCAAAACATCTGTAAGTGACAGCTGGAGACAGAAGATTTGAGGTGCTTTGGTGAGATGCTCTAAGAGCAGACGATTCCACAGATCGATGAAGACAGAACTCACAATCTTTAAATAAAATCAGCTTAGGAAGGACAGGGGGGACAATAAGCAGAGAGAGAGGATGACAACAAATCTGAAATTAGAGCTCTATGAACAAGAGTCTAGTGTTCGCACACTCAGAGGCCACAAAACTTGTCAACCCATCAGGACACCCTCTGATGACAATTGCAGAATGCAACGGAACCACGAAAAAGAAAAGAGGAAAAGGAAAGAGGTTAGCTAAGTAGCAATGATGCCAAGGCAAGCCACGGGAGAAATGAATTACTAAAGGGCACACCACAAATTCCACACACTTGCACAAAAGGGACAAGCAAAAATGGGGAAACCAGTAAGACCCCAGAACATCTCCTTCCGCAAGCATATTGTCAAGATCTGTCCCCTGCACAGCAAGCTTTTGCTCTAGACAATCCAAGGCACTGTGAATAGATCCACACACACTGTCCTCTAGCTGCTGAAAGGGGGATTCAGGCCAAAATCAGTTCCTAAAGAAGACAAAAGGGGGGCTTCTCTGGTGGTCCCGTGGCTGAGACACCACACTCCCAGTGCAGAGGCCAGGTTCGATCCCTGGTCAGGGCACTAGATCCTGCATGCCACAACAAAGACCTGGTGCAGCCAAATTGATAAATAAAATACTCTTTAAAAAAAAAAAAAAAAAGAATACAAGAGAATTGCCTGTGAAACACCAGTTAAACAACCAATCATCTTAATTTAAAATATTCTGTCCTATACTGCAAATATGTGTTTTGTTTTTAAAAGCAAGGAAACTGGAGGCTTAACCCAAGAAAAGGTGGAAAGTGAAAGTGAAGTGAAAGTTGCTCAGCCATGTCCGGCTCTTTGCGACCCCATGGACTATACAGTCCATGGAATTCTCCAGGCCAGAATATTAGACCATGGAATTCTCCAGGCCAGAATACTGGAGTAGGTAGCCTTTCCCTTCTTCAGGGAGTCAACTGGTAATAAGGATGGGGGGGGGCGGGTGGGCAGGGGAAGGATAGCAGCAAAAAAGTGGGTGGAGCTACCAGATATCGCAATTTCAAGCACTTGCACCAATACCAATGGCTGCAGTAAGAACCACCCCAGGCATTTCGTAAAACTTAGTGAACCTTAAAGAACTTTCATGCCTTCCTTTTTTTTTCTTGAAGTGGTGAGACAGAAGGGAACAATAACTTTGGTAAACCTGATACCGGACCTGATTCTGTCTCCAAGGACTATTCTTACTACTCAGTTAATCAAATTCAATCCGCTCATGAGCAAAACGAGCTTGCTTTCATGTCAGAGATCTTTTTTCATTTTATCTTCCTTATTTGAGCAGATTACCAGGCACGAGCAGGCCCTCACTGGCGGCTACCATCCTTCCTTCCAGTGATCTTTATCCTCCCATGGGAAAATCCCTAACTTCTTCAGGCCTCAATTTCCTCACCTGAGTGGGTTGCCATGAGGCCTTACAGGCTTGTTTGCGGGTGAGGTAACTAACGTAAAGTATTTTGTACACCACAGTGCGATACAAGATGCAAAGTATAACGATTTCCAGGCCTGAAAAGCAGAGCTGCTCCCATTTTCCCTCGGAAGGGACAGAAAACACCGCGAGGGTTAAACGACGAGCACCTCGGAAGATCAGGTAGAGAAGTCAACAGCGACCCTCACGTCCGCCACCACCCCGCACAGCTTGCTCAGAACTCAAGACTCTACACCAGCTCCAGGACCCCCCACATTACCCCAGTTTCCCTAATATTCAGGTTAGGGGGAGGGCAATTGCAAATGCAAGAGGCAAAAGGATGCCACAAAATGACTCGCCCAAGGTCAAAACAGCTGAGCAGCAGGAAAGGAAATGCTGGCTGCCCACGGCCGAGGCCACGTTCCGACGACGCCCACATCACTGACAGCGCCCCAGCCTGCCGCTCTCTGATCCGCCCTGGCCCCAGCCAGCGCTCCACCACCCCCGAGGACCATACCTCGCAGAGACCAGACCCGCTAAAGACCCCAGAGACTCAGGTCCACGCGACCGGGCCCGTCCGCGCCCCCACCACGCCGGCGGCCTCACGCACTATGGCGATCCGCATCAGGGCTCTCGCCGCCGCCGCCTCAAGTCCCGGGCCACCCGGGTTCCCGGTCGCGGCTTCCCAGGGGCAGTGAGAGCCCCTGCAGGCCGTGGACTTCCTCCACCACCTCCGCCGCCGCCACAGGGCCGCGAAGAGCCCGCCGCCGACGCCGACGGAATGCATCACCGGCCAATTGAAGCACGCAAGAGGAAGGGCGCACTTGACGGACTGCTGCGGCGACCAATCAGAATGCCGAACCGCGCTACCGCTAGCAGGCCCCGCCCCCTCTGCGCTTCCGCCAGCGCGGAAGAGGCGAGCAGTAACTTTCCCAGAGTTCCTCCTAGCTTAGGGACTCACGGAGGGGCCGCGGTCTGCGCGATGGGCGGGGCCAAGAGTATGGGCGGAACCGGCCGCGGGGGGCGGGGCCAACACTATGGGCGGGACCGGCCGCGGAGGGCGGGGCCCCAGGCGGGGCCGCACGTGCCCTACCCAGTCCTCGCGGGCTCGTGCCGCCTGTGACTGGACCTGCGGTGGTGGTCCCCGGGGTTCACCTAGTCTTTCTCCTCAAAGTGAAACCAGTGCGGGCGGTAGTCTCCGCGCGTGCGTTCGCTGCGGCCCGCGGGTCGCGTGGTCTGCCGGGAACCTCAGGGTTGGGTCGGGGGAAGGTCGGGGCGTCTGAGGAAGGGTCCTGACAGGCAGGGTGGAGGAGGACCTCGGAGGCGGGGCCCGGGGGAGGGTCGCGGGGCGTTCCCGCCGGACCCGAGACCGTGGCCATGACCGCGCTCCGGGTTCCGCGGCGGCTGTGCTGGTTGGTGCTGGATGAGAGGAGCTGCACCCGGCTGGGCGCGCGGAGTGCGCGGGGCCTGCCGGAGATACGCTCCTGCACACGCTACGCGCCACAGCCGCTGGGACATCTTGGCCTATCTGGTTGACACCCGGGACCTGGACATCGAAGCCGTCAACCAGGACTACAAGCGGACTCTCTCTGCACGAGGCTGCCTCCATGGGACACCCGGACTGCGTGCCGTACCTGCTGACCCGGGGGCGCCGCCGTCGACTGCCTGGAAGACCGACTGGTAAGTGGTGGGCCTTGCAGAGAGACCCCCACCTTTTCCTGCCGATCTTACATTCCCACTCTTGGTCAGCCTCCACACCATTGCCTCTCAGGCTTCCCCTACAGAACATCATTGCTCTCAGGCTTCCCCTACAGAACATCATTGCTCTCAGGCTTCCCCTACAGAACATCATTGCTGTCCTTGTGAGGTTAACTGCTCCAGCCTTCTGTTTCAGACTGCCTCCCATGATAGAGCAGAGAGCTGTAACGAACATATTCAGATCCCCTGGAGAAGGAAATGGCAACCTACTTCAGTATTCTTGCCTGGAGAATTCCATGGACAGAGGAGCCTGGCAGGCTCCATGGGGTCTCATAGATTGGGACACTACTGAGCGACTATCACTCACTCACTGCCTATAGCAAGGGTCCCAGGCGTGATGTTTTTCTGGAAACATCTCACTAAATGATTATTGCACAGATGACATTGTTCTAATTTTCTGTTTTGAAATCCCTAGTTATAGCTTATCAGAAATTTGCAAAGACAGCCGGGAAGTCCCATGCACCTTTTCCCCATCTTGCCCCAAAGTTAATGTCTTACAACTCGAGTACAGTCATAAGAAGAAACTGACACTGCTATGACATTGCTACTATCAGGGCCCTTGCTCACATTTCACAGGTATATAGATGAGCACAGGTGTGTGGGGTCCTCTGTGCAGTTTTAGCACGTGAGCGCCACCGTCACCATGCTCACCTGTAACTATTATGCAAAGCAATTGCATTCTGTTATTAATAGATGCACACAGTCTTCAGTACTGACTGTCCACCTCCTTAGACATTTGAACACCTGAAGACTCATACCATAATAAAGTTCCTGAATGAATCCACAAGGGATTCTTGATCTTGCATAAACAAGAAGAACATCAGAAAGATATACAGCTAACTAAAGCGCACCTTGCCCACTGGCATGGGGGAATACGCCTGCTTACGTTTTGAGGTTTGGGCTTTGGCTAACTGAGCCCAAGACATTTTCTTCTGCTGCTAGTAAGTTGGTCCAAATATAGTGGAGGCGTATTACCTTTTTAAAAAAAGTTCTGTGGATAAAGAAACAGCCGCCCCAAACAACCATCAGAAGGGCAAGTCTCATTTGACTGTGTGCTTAGGAAGTGCAGTTACAGCAAGACATTTTACCTGTTCTCAGCTTACTCACTTTCTCATGTCCCTTCTACCCTGAATTCATTCCCTCTGTGAAGCACTTCTTCAAGATTCCAGCCTTCATGTATCTTGGTTTCTCCTTTTGGATTTTTTGTTCACTCTCGTTACTACATTCAGTTCAGTTCAGTTCAGTCGCTCAGTCGTGTCCGACTCTTTGCGACCCCATGAATAGCAGCACGCCAGCCCTCCCTGTCCATCACCAACTCCCGGAGTTCACTCAGACTCACGTCCATCAAGTCAGTGATGCCATCCAGCCATCTCATCCTCTGTCGTCCCCTTCTCCTCCTGCCCCCAATCCCTCCCAGCATTACCAAAACAAAAAAAAACCAAAACATTTTAAATACAGCAGTGTGTACATGACTGTCTCAAATTCACTAGCTATCCCAACAAGGACCTACTGTATAGCAGAGGGAAGTCTGCTCAATGTTATGTGGCAGCCTGGATAGGAGAGGGGTTTGGGGGAGAATTGTTGTTCAGTTGCTCAATCCTGTCCAACTCTGTGTGACCCCATGGACTGCAGCACGCCAGACTTCCCTATCCTTCACCATCTCCTGGAGCTTGCTTAAACTCATGTTCATTGAGTCAGTGATGCCATGCAACCATCTCATTCTCTGTTGTTCCCTTTTCCTCCTGCTTTCATTCTTTCCCAGCATCAGGGTCTTTTCCAATGAGTCAGCTCTTTACATCAGGTGGCCAAAGTATTGGAACTTCAGCATCAGTCCTTCCAATGAATATTATGGGTTGATTTCCTTTAGGATTGACTGGTTTGATCTCCTGACTGTCCAAGAGATTCTCAAGAGTCTTCTCCAAGGGGGAGAATGGGTACATGTATTATATCTATAGCTGAGTCTCTTTATTGTTCACCTGAAACTATCACAACATTGTTAATTGGCTATACCCCAATAAAAAATAAAAGAAACAAAAACATGAAATAGTGTTGGTAGTTAAGTAATACCAAAGCAGTCCTATTTAGTCAAAGGCATGGTTTTTGCAGTAGTCATGTATGGATGTGAGAGTTGGACCATAAAGAAGAGCTGAGAGCTGAAGAATTGATGCTTTTGAACTGTGGTGTTCAAAAGAGAAGACTTTTCAGAGTCCTTTGGACTGCAAGAAGATCAAACCAGTCAATCTTAAAGGAAATCAGTCCTGAATATTCATTGAAAGGACTGATGCTGAAGCTGAAGCTCCAATACTTTGACCACTTGATGTGAAGAACTGACTCATTAGAAAAGACCCTGATGCTGGGAAGGACTGAAGGGAGAGGAGAAGGGGACTTCAGAATGAGATGGTTGGATGACATCACCGACTCGATGGACAGGAGTTTGAGCAAGCTCCAGGAGTTAGCGATGGACAGGGAAGCCTGGCTTGCTGCAGTCTATAGGGTCGCATAGAGTCAGACACGACTGAATGACTGAACTGGCTTTCCAGTATTCATGTATGGATGTGAGAGTTGGACCATAAAGAAGGCTGAGCACCAGAGAACTGATGCTTTTGAGCTGTGGTGCTGGTGAAGACTCTTGAGAGTCCCTTGGACTGCAAGGAGATCTAACCAGTTAATCCTAAAGGAAATCAATCGTGAACATTCACTGGAAGGACTGATGCTGAAGCTGAACCTCCAATATTTTGGCCACCTAATGCAAAGAGCCAACTCATTAGAAAAGACCTCGATGCTGGGAAAGATTGAAGGCAGGAGGAGAAGGGGATGACAGAGGACTAGATGGTTGGATGGCATCATCAACTCAATGGACACGGGTTTGAGCAAGCTCTGGGAGATGGTGAAGGACAGGGAAGCCTGGTGTGCTGCAGTCCATGGAATCACAAAGACTTGGAGAAGACTGAGCCCCTGAACGACAACAACAACACATAAAACAGATAGCCAACAAGGACCTATTGTATATCACAGAGAACTCTACTCAGTATTATAACCTATATGGGAAAAGAATCTGAAAAGAATGGAGATATATATTTATATATAACTGAATCACTTTGCTGTACACCTGAAACTAACACGACACTGTGAGTCAAATATACTTCAATGAAATTTTTAAAAAATTGTTCTCTGCTGGAACAAGGCTTTATATCTCTTTAGAACAAATCTCTCCAACTCCTAATAAATATCTCAGATGCTAAGGGGTCATTCCTATGGCTTCCTTCGATTAAATTTGCAGTTTCCTAAAGTACCTTTATTCAGTCCAATGGGTCATGAGCATTGAGGGGCCCAATGACAACCAGTAACAACCCACGAGAGAGAAGAAGCCACATTTTGTTGCTTTTCGAATCTCTAGCATCCGGCACAGAGACTAGACTCTGGACTTGGTTGGTTTGGGGTGTGCAGCTTCTGAAGGACATGATACACACTGAATAGCTGAGGTGGGGGAATATGACACACAGTATTTTAAGAAGATAGATTTTTTTCTAGACTTTTCAGACTAGGTGGGTAACAAATGAAAAACTCCTAACTAGGAACATTCCCTCCACCTCTTGAATCTATTTAAAATAAAGGAGGACACACAAAAAGAAAAACTAATGGAAATGGAGCAGAACACTGTGAAGACCTCCCCATGGCACCTGCCTCGTGTTTGTAGAGAAGCTTTAGCCTCTGAGGCTTTGCCCAAGTCCCAAAGAGCAACGTAATCAGAGAAGTGAGAAAATGCTGAAACAAATGAAAATGGCCCAAGACAAAATAACAATAGTTAAAACATCAAAGTCAACTCCTCCTCAAGGGCTGTAGATAGCATTCTGAGCCATATCCTGGAGTTCTGCAGATACTGAAACCCCCACCAGGTGGAAAAAGTTAACCGCATGCTGACTACACCTATGTAGACCCCAGACCAGTTGAAACCTGATGGTTGGTGATACTGACTCCTAAAAGCACCCAATTAGCTCACCACCAACCAATCCAGAAGGATGTACACCAGCTATCAGGCTTTATATCTGATCACCCCTAACGGTGCCTTTAAAAACCCTTCCCTGAATTTGGGGGAGAATGGATGCATGTATTTGTGTGGCTGAGTCACTCTGCTGTGCACCTGAAACTATCACCACTTTGTTCGTTGGCTATACTCCAATAATATGTTTTTTTTTTTTTAATTATTTTTGTCCTTAGGAAACCTAAGCCACATATTTTTCTTTATTCTGGCTTACCAAGAAATGCATTCATTTTTTCCAGTCAGTTTAGATGCTTTTGTGAAGGTATATTTTAGATGTGATTAGTATTTAAATCAGTAACTTTGAATAAAACTGATTACCCCCCGTAATGTCCATGGGCCTCATCCAATCAGCTGAAGGCTGCAAGCCCAAATACTGAAGTTCCTTAAAGTGGAAGGATGTTTTCAAATTGTGGTGCTAGAGAAGACTCTTGAGAGTCCTTTGGACTGCAAGGAGATCAAACCAGTCAATCCGAAAGGAAATCAACCCTGAATATTCATTGGAAGGACTGATGCTGAAGCTGAAGCTCCAATATTTGGGCCACCTGATGCAAAGAGCGATTTCTCGGAAAAGACCTTAATGCTGAGAAGGATTGAAGGCAGGAGGAGAAAGGGGCAGCACAGAACAAGATGCTTGGATGGCGTCACCGACTCAGTGGACATGAATTTGAGCTAACTCCAAAAGACAGTGGAGGACAGAGGAGCCCTGAAGACTGCAGTCCATGGGGTCACAAAGAGTGGAACACAGCTTAGCGACTGAACAACTGAAAAGTGGAAGGAATTCAAGTCTGAAGCATAGAAACCCTGGCTGAGTTTCCAGACTATTGTTCTGGGGATTCAGATTCAAGACTGCAGCATCAACTCTTCCCTGAATCTCCAGTCTGCTGGCTCACTCTACAGATTTCAGGTCTCCTGACAGATGGATAGATAAATAGCGAATCCCCTACAGTCTTTATTCCCCCTTTGGAGAACCTTAAAAATTCTACTGTATTCCAGCAGTGTGGCTCTAGTTACGTTTCACTATATCCAGGCAGCAGGAATATAGTTATGTTTATAATTATAGTAAAATACATTGTGGTAATCGTCGTGTAAGTCAAATCATTATGCTCTGCACCTTAAACTTATACACTGCTGCATGTTAATTACATCTCAATAAAACTGGAAGGAGAAAAAAAATTGCAATTCGGGAAACAGAGATTCAGATTAAACTGAAATTGTTCCGAAAAGGAGTCAGGGGTTTATGAAGACAAAAGGCCACAGGTTGTCAGAAATTGCCTGATGAAAACTGTGAGCGACTCTGATACAAGCCAGGAAATATTTGTCCTTACGGAATCACAAGTTATTTAGGGCAGGGGTGGTCCGAGAAGTAGCTTGAGTTTTTGGCAGATGTTTTGGAGGACTTCATTAGGACAACAGATGATGGGAAGGTCAGATTCCATCCAGGCTGAGACATGCCAATGTCACTCTCATTAATGGCCTTCTGGCTCTTTCAGAGAGCTCTTTAGGGAGCATTATTGTCATTGAGTGGCTAAGTCATGTTCAACTCTTTGCAACCCCATGGACTGTAGCATGCCAGGCTCTCCTGTCCTTCAATATCTCATGGAGTTTGCTCAAATTAGAGAGTGTTACCAACTCCATGGTTTTTCTTTCACAAAAGCCAGTATGAAATCTGTCCCTGACTTCTGCTGAAGTGAACAACTGTAATAGGGAAGACCCTTTTGTATTCTATTACAAGTTCAGCACTAAAGGTATGTTGCCTTTATGCTTATCTTATACGTAGCTGATCCTTGCTGGGAGCCCTGCCTCCTGCATAATGAGGATTAAGCTGAAATACCTGGGTTTACCTCCCAGGAAACAACCTGACCAAGCCCACCTGTCAATGACTGCAGGAAGGGAATTAACACATTCCCTTCAGAGGCTGATGGGAACCAGGAAAGGTTTGACTTTACTCTCTCTCCTTTCAGTGTAAACCAAGCCTGAATTCTAACTCAGGCAAGATGGTTCTTGTCGGACATGAGTCCACCATTATCTTGATCTACCAGCTTTCCAAACAAAGTTGCTGTTCCTTGCCCCAACAACTCATCTCTCTATTTATCGGCCCATCCTGTGGGAAGCAATAGGACTTGGTAACAGGATGACGCTACTTATGTCTAAGGCCTTCAAGTGAGTGTCAGCTCACTGGCTGGTGCTGCTGTATAGGTAACAGTTTACCAGAGATCTCTTCCTTGCAGACGAGGCAAAGTCTATGCCAGTTGTAAATGAGCATAACTACCTGTGCTCAGGTGTGTCCTGCGGGGGAGGACAAAAACTTCTCCTTCTAGGTTCATCTGGCTGGTTAAGAAGCGACTTAACATGAGACAGATTAACAGGAGAAAAGCAAACAAAAGGTTAACAACATGTATACTTTTGTATACATGGGTAAGAACCAGAAAACCTGAGTAACTCACCAGAATGGTTGAAACCCTCACCTTAAATACCATCTTCAGCTAGAAACAAAGGAGAATATTGTGTGTAGTGGTTTGGGACTAGAATGTGGAGGAAGGTGATGCACGTGGAGATGGAAAAGCAAGTGTTTGGAACTCTCTAAATACTTGGAGTTCCCCTGACCACACCTGGCCCACATTTTTTCTCAGTATCTCTGGTAGTAGCTGTTTTCCTGGGCCAGCCCCTTTATCTAAACTATTCAACATTTAAGGAGGCGGTCAAAAGAAAGGCTTTGAGTCTTTTGTTTCTTAAAAATATTCTTCCTAAAATCATTCTCTTGCCAAAGAGACACATTTTGAGGTGACAAATTTTGCTTCCCTACAATATCCTGGATCAGGTAGAAAAGGTTAATATGGAAACACAAGGAGGAGGCCACCTTGCTTCCCAAAATAGTCCCTAAAATTTGGGGGGACTTGCTTAGATTCCTGAATCTAAGACTTGGGGAACTTCGGCTGAGACCATTTTCTTTTGCTCAGTAAGGGTCTTGCTGATTACATGTTGCCCAAGACAAGCCCAAAGGATTTGGTGCCCATCAGCTTCAAGTTTCCTTGGACTGGTTACAGTGGCTGAATTGCGGCCTAAAACTCTTCTAGGAACAAGGAGGGAAATTGTGGGAAAATAAACTTCCCTGGGATTTCTCAGCGGTTTTGTAAAAAGCCCAGATCTTCTGAGACTCTTCAGCGCAGACATCTGCAGCCATTCATCTAGTTAATAGCTCCTATCTGAAAGAATTCATAGTCTCATCTCCCCAAGGAGCAGGCTACAGCCCAGAGTAGGTCCCCCGAAGGTGCTCCGTCTCCCTAAGAATTTATATTTCAAGAAGGGATGAGGCCCAGAACCTTGGAGACTCCAGATCAGGCTTCTGGAGAGATTTTGTTACCAGCAAAGCCCATAAACAGTTACCAGGTTAAAAAGACAAAAAAAAAACAATATTAGGAATAAAAATACTAACCTCCTTTCCCTTGTGCTTAGTCTGGTTTCTCTTGCTTGCCAGGTGTTTCCTGCAGAGGCCTTGCTCCCGGGTCTTCAAACCCCAGTTCCTGGTGTGAACCAGCTTGGCTGATACTCCTGCTTGGGCTGGGGGTGCTGTGTGCGGAGACGCTGCACACGACACCTTAGTGCAAGATGGCAATGAGCCCTGTGAACCCCACTACCTGGAGCAGCTGTGCCTATCTCTGCTCCCCAGAACCCTGCCAACTCCACCCACTCCCCTGCTGATGAGAGCCCTACAGAGCAGCCCCACCCCATGGCCTGTTGGAGAGTGTGGACTGTACAGTGGGTGCTCCCACTTTTCAGTTCCTTTGCTTCTCAACTCATTCCATTGGCAGAGAAACATTGGGTAGAAGGACCCTTTTTGGGGTGGGTGACATCTTCACTTATGTACCAAAGGCCAGAGTAAGGAGGACATCCTTCCCAGGAGAGGAGAAGGCCCTTCTCAGCAGCAGGAACAAGGTTTCCTTCCGTTCTACATCTGCTGGTGTGGAACAGCTGAGCTGCTCTCAACACACGGCCCCAGGTGCAGTCCTGGGCGAGGGGGCAACACCTGTATGTTTACTGTGAGCTATTTAATAAGAACTGTGTCTCTGATCACAATGACCTGTCCGTGCCTTCAGGATAAAAGGAATGAATACTGAAAGCCTAGCCAAAAGGAGGGAATGTCTCCAAGAGGTCAGTTAGAGTGAACGCCAAGAGGTAGGAGAAATTCAGACAAGGGCAGGAAAGGTGCAGCTTTGATTCAGCGATGTGGTAGTCATCAGTGACTTGGGAGTAGTTTTGAGGAAAGAAAGGGAAGACAGTTTAGAACTGCTAGGGATCCAGGTGAACCTTTCAAGAAGTTTGTTGTGGGACCTAAGATTGTCTGCTACAAGTGAGAGGGGAGAAGGGAGGTGAGAAGTTTGTAGCGAAGAGATCTGAAATCCTTATCAGAAGATACAAATTAAATAAAAGTAGCAGGATCACTGGGCAGTGCAGCACTGAGATGTTTGGAGAGGGTGTCAAGGCAGAAGGATCATCTGTCTCATATAAAACTGGAGTTCTGCCAAGTCAGATCACTGAAAGGACAGAAAGACAAGGGGATCGAGGATTAAGTGAGCATTAGTAACATGTCAGCTCTTGGAACTGATGGGGAGGAAAACGCTTCCTCCACCCTCTTAGGTTCAGTTATTGGGAATCTGCCAGTTAAATTGACAAGAGCAGATAACCATGAGAAAAAAAAAAACATTTAAATAGCTTTCCAGGAATGATGTACACATGTGAGAGTTGGACCGTAAACAAGGCTGAGTGCTGAAGAATTGATGCTTTCAAACTGTGGTGCTGGAGAAGACTCTTGAGAGTCCCTTGGACAGCAAGGAGAACAAACCAGTCAATCCTAAAGGAGATCAACCCTGAATATTCATTGGAAGGACTGATGCTGAAGCTCCAATACTTTGGCCACTTGATGGGAAGAGCCGACTTACTGGAAAAGGCCCTGATGCTGTGAAAGATTGCGGCTGGAGGAGAAGGGGGCGACAGGATGAGATAGTTAGATGGCATCTTCAACTAAATGGACATTGAGTTCGAGCAAACTCTGGGAGATGGTGAAGGACAGGGAAGCCTGGCATGTTGTAGTCCATGGGGTTGCAAAGAGATGGACATGAGTGAGCAACAGAACAATAACAACAACATGCAGAGGTTCACGAAGAAATGTGACTTGAAGGGGTGACTACAACTGGGAGTTGATATACTACTTAATAAATGACAGGGAGTAGGACAAAAAGGCATCTTCTGAAAAACAGGTGACTTGGGAAAGGAGGGGCACTTATAACAAAAAACACTAAGAAATATAAATGGTACCTTAGGAGGATATATGGGAGATAGGGGAGTTTTGCAAAAATGTCTTGTTTGTCTGGCACTTGGAACTTTTCTGTCATTTTAACACTGTTTCCAAAAGTAAATCAAAATTAAAACCAACTCAAATGCACTTCTTTTTATAGCTGAATAATATACAGATACTTTATCCATTCATCTGTTAATGGACATCTAGGTTACTTCCATGTCTTAGCTATTGTAAATAGTGCTGCAGTGAACACTGGGGTACATGTGTCTTTTTGGAATTTGCTGTATGATGCAGGGAACCCAAAGTTGGTGCTTTGTGACAAACTAGAAGGGTGGAATGGGGAGGATGGTGGGAGGGAGGTTCAAGGGGGAGGGGACATATGCATACCTATGGCCGATTCAACTCAATGTATGGCAGAAACCATCACAATATTGTAAAGTAATTATCCTCTAATTAAAAATAAAATTTTTTTTAAAGTTAACTCATTGCAAAGGCAAAAACTCAGGCAAATCTTAATTCTCCATGAGGAAAGACCTATGAATCCATGTTTAAAGTTACATATAGTAAGTTTTATGCCACTATTAACAGTTGTAATACATCAAAACATTGATGATAGCCATAACAGCAGTATCTAAATCTTTAGGTCTATATATAGTGATAAAAACTGGAAAATACAAAAAAGCTATCAATCAACACCACTAAATATTAATGACAAGTCTGGTTGTTTGGATGCTGTTTAAACAGCTGATATTAGGGCTCAGTTTGAGTTCATAAAGGGCCACTCAAATGGTAGAGAATCCACCTGCAATTCTGGTGACCTGGGTTTGATCCCTGGGACTGGAAGATCCCCTGGAGAAGGGAATGGCTCCCTGCTCCAGTATTCTTGCCTGGAGAATTGCATGGACAGAGGAGTCTGGCGGGCTCGTCCATGGGATCACAAAGAGTCGAAATGGCTGAGTGACTAACAGTATCATTTTGAATATGGAAAACTCAACAGTGCTGGTTTTTAAGTCTGCTAAGTTAGATGCAGAGAAACATCGCTTAAAATACTATATACATTTTTATCATATGTAATATGAAAATATTTTTCTTAAATAACTTCTCATCATGTTTAATGGGAAACAATGAAAACTTCATGTAAACAGTCCCGTACGGAAACTTTTACTATTTATTGTTAAAATCATTTCTTTTTTCTTCAAAGTCGGTACATATTCTTGTGATGTTTTCAATAGTAGGTCCTCATATACAGTTGACCCATCTGTAGATCCTCAAGGAGATACTCTAAAGGAATTAGATGCAAATTCAGCATCAACTGGAAAGAAAAGGAAAGAATTATATTCTTTACCTAAAATACTTGAGTTAACTAAGTATTAGTTAAGAAAAAGACAAAACAAAACTGAGACCTTTCCAAGTGTTCTGAAGAATGAAATATATCTATAGATGACACAATACAAAAAACAAGATTACAATTATATAATCTGTTCATGGTCGCACGTGTGGCTGAGTATCAGGGCTTCTGGTTTTCTCATTCTTCATTCATGTACTCAATAACTATGTGCAAAGGTGCTGTGACAAGCACTGGAATTACAAGATGAAGGTGACCCACTGCACCCTGAAAAATGATACGCCCTAAACTGGAAAAATTGATGAACAGGCGATTTCCATACAGAGTCGTAAATACTAAGACAGATATAAAAGACGGCACAAGGAACGCTCAAAAGAGACTGCCAGCTTTGTGTCAGTACTGCCAGCTTTTTGATGGAGGTGATGTGTAAGTAGCTATCTGAAGGACAGGAAAAAGTACAAGAGGTAGAGGGGGAAAACATGTACAAAGACCTGAGGTGAGGAACTGCACCTGTGGGATCCTACCCAGTCTGGCTGGTTAGATGCAGAGCGGAGGGACAGAGTAAGGTGCTAAAGAGATACGGTCAACTACTTTGGCAGGAACCAAATTGATGTGGGTGTCTGGAGCTTTTCCTGAGGGTGAAAGATAAACTGGTGACAAAGTCAACGAGAGAGAAATTTTAAAGTCACTCACCAAGTGACAGCTACACAAATGTGACTGCTTCAGTCTGGGTTTCCTAGCCTTAACCACTGTCAGACACTTGAGAAGTTGGTGAGCGCCACGTATTCTGAGAATGGTGAAGGGTGTAGGCGGATAGTTCCACAGGGATGGAGGCAGCCGAAGAAGGAAACAGCCAGAAATAAGAGAAATACATAGACCTTTTGGGATGGTTTTTCAAGCAATGGAACATGGTGAATAAATGAGGAAGAAGCCATTTTTCACTATGACTGCTCATGCTTTCACATTTTTCATTAGCTATATGTAAGAAAAAATATTTAAGATAGCAACTGTTATCCAAACAATGGAAGGAGATGCCACTGACTGTTTACCATGTATTTCAGAAATCAATGTCTAAATTTACTTCATACGTTTTGGCAACATACCTTCTTCTAGTTCTCTGGTTATACTCCTGTCCAACTCCTGCTGCATCTGAAATAAGTCAAATATTATTTATGTTTAAGTTAAACAAGAGATATTATCATAGGAATGACATATAATTTATTACATGTGACATTTAAATAATACTTTTAGAGACTAGACCTAACTTGAAGATTACTTAGGTAGAAAAATAATCACATAAATAAAAGAAAATGAATTCCTACTTATTCTGCTTTTAGGTAACAGAGAACATATATATGGATTGCTATTTAAATTAATCTGATAAAAGCATAAATATCAGTCTATCGAGTACACATAATTTCAGAGAATTAGGGAATGACCCATAATCCTGGTAATGACCCACAAGATCACCATCTTCTCCCTTAACAGCTCCTTCTGAGACCTTTATTTTGATTTCTAGGTGAGGGTCATGTTCAAATGAAGTAGTTTGAAGTCAAATATTAATAAGGAGAACACATCTGCAGTTTTCCTTAAACTTTTCCATTTAGCAAAAGCATAGAAAGGTGAGAAAATTATACACCAGAAAACAATGTACCAGCAAGTTTTCATTCTAAAGGTGTTTAGCGAGAAGGATTCTCTCCCAAGTGTTAGTTCCTGAACTGTGTCCCATAGAAGGGGAAGGTCCCATGGGGTCCCTGAAGGGTTGAGGGATAGAGATGTCTCTGGCCACTCCTTTAGCTAAATGACTCTATGCTTGTCTCTAAAGGTGGTTTTCTTCGAAAAAACAAAACTTTTTTTAAGGTATGAGAGTCATTCATTTAGTCAAAGTTACAATTCTACAAAAGAGTCTACAGTCCTATGCCAGCTACTTCCTCAGATTAAGAAAACACATATAGATTTTTAACTAAACATAGAGAAAATGAATATGTAAAACCTTGTTACATAGTTCAGTAATGCTTGTGGCATTTAACAAATGTTTTAAATTATATGTCTTAAATGCATGAACAAAATAAATCAGTATCAAACTCCTATTTGTAGCAGTCGATATAGTTAATTTGTAAAGCATAGATATTTTTTTAAACACAGGACAGGAAACTTGAAAAAGAAAATCTTTAGTTGAGTCAAGCAGGCCAAAACTGAAGAGATTAGTCTAAAAATGATGTTCATTTCCTCCAGATAAAACCTGGTTTGTTAAAATGAGTCAGCAAAATGAATTATCCATGTTTTGAGTTATTTAGGACACAATTTAAAACACAAATAAGATCTCTCTTTACTATTTAGCATACTTCTATCCGAGCTCTCATCGTTAATTGGTATATACAAAAAGTATGAGTGTAATCTCAACTATAATCTAAATCCGGTCAGAAATTACAGTTGAACTTCATTTTCCTCAGCCTGAAGTTTCAAGGGAAGGACTTATACTCCTACCTTCCTCATGAGAAGCAAGGAGATTTACCTAACAGGTGTGTATGGGACATGGGACTAAGAAGTGCTTGCTTGGTTCCGAATCTCTTCTTTGAAAAGATGTATGTGCCCACAGCACCGTGATCTTGAGTCTGCTGTAGGCAGCCTGCCCCTGGTTCGGGGATTGAACATTAGTTTCCTCCTCTTAGGCCTGCGGGAGTAAGTGTCTGATTGGGATGAAGTTTGGAGGCCTGCTGTGACTGCACAGCTAAAGCACGTTTTCCAGTTTCACGGCTCTCAAGTACTAAGACCCAAAGTAGCTGCAGTGCTGTCGAAGAAACGTTAGATTGCTCTTCTATGATGGCAAGAAGCCAAATGAGCAAACAGGTTGAGACTGCACTTAACAAGGGCTATTTTTTTCTGCACCATAGCCATCATGAAAACACGTCAAAACCATAAACCCGTGTGCTCTGACTAAAATGGATATTTTAATCACAGTGGTTACACAATGAAAACTAGCTGCAACTTAAAGACTCCGCATCATTGCTCTCTTAGTCATCAATCATCCAGGTGCTGTTGAAATAGAGACAAAAGTGAGCTTCATTTAAATTTTTTTCATGTTTGCTTGAATAACAAATTTAGAAACATTCTACAATTGCTCAGAAAATACTTTTTAGAAGTTTAAATAACAAGGCTATTAAGTAAAATAGAAATTAAAGATGCACTCTTGTGTAAGAAAATGACAAAAATGTTAACCTAAAAGTAGAAATTAATCTTCTGTTACAAGTGTTACAAGTTTGTTTAATCCATAAAAAGGATTTATCTAGGATTCCTTCAAATTAAAAAATTCCATATGTGCTTAGTGTTTGGATGCCAGTCATTCACTTATGCTTAGGGGTAGAAAAACTGCAGTGGGTCCAGCAGAGCTTGGAGATGATTGTGAACACTTGCCAAAGTGAAATCAATTACAAAGGAGGTCAAATATCTGAAAGTATAAGATCTCATTTCTAAAGTAGAATTTAAATACAGCTTTTCAAGAAATTTAAGAAGTTAATAAGTATCTCAAAAATAGAAATCTAGGACAAAAAAAATCATAAAATTTTTCTCTCCTTGATTAGCACAGTTAATTATGGCTTTTACTTAGTGCACATAAGTCAAACAAACAGTCCAGAAGTTCAAATTAAAAATAAGAATCATATCAGAAATCCTAAACCCAAGGAAAAAAAGATTGTAGAACTAATCTTGATCAAGTAAGTCACCATGCTGTTATTTGAAGGGCGTGGAATTGAGGTACAAAATCCTACATTTGCTTTTGGAGAAAGATTCATAAGGAACATTGAAGTATTATTGAAATTTTCAGTGCCAGGGTGGCTCCAGGACTGGCCTAGTGGTGAGAGTGCTCAGTAAAGATCTTTCCTGCTGTTTCTCCACCTCGTTTGGTGCTCATCACTGCCAGCCTCCCATCAGTGCTGGAGAAGATGGAAAACACCAATTTTGTTCATGATTCCCAAAATGATTTGCATTTTTTAAGTTTGGTTGCTCAGTCCTGTCTGACTCTTTGCGACCCCATGAATTGCAGCACGCCAGGCCTCCCTGTCCATCACCATCTCCCGGAGTTCACTCAGACTCATGTCCATCGAGCCAGTGATGCCATCCAGCCATCTCATCCTCGGTCGTCCCCTTCTCCTCCTGCCCCCAATCCCTCCCAGCATCAAAGTCTTTCCAATGAGTCAACTCTTCGCATGAGGTGGCCAAAGTATTGGAGTTTCAGCTTTAGCATCAGTCCTTCCAAAGAACACCCAGGACTGATCTCCTTTAGAATGGACTGGTTGGATCTCCTTGCAGTCCAAGGGACTCTCAAGAGTCTTCTCCAACACCACAGTTCAAAAGCATCAATTCTTCGGCACTCAGCTTTCTTCACAGTCCAACTCTCACATCCATACATGACCACTGGAAAAACCATAGCCTTGACTAGACAGACCTTTGTTGGCAAAGTAATGTCTCTGCTTTTCAATATGCTATCTAGTTTGGTTATTACTTTCCTTCCAAGGAGTAAGCATCTTTAATTTCATGGCTGCAGTCACCATCTGCAGTGATTTTGGAGCCCCCCAAAATAGTGCCTGACACTGCTTCCACTGTTTCCCCATCTATTTCCCATGAAGTGATCGAACCAGATGCCGTGATCTTTGTTTTCTGAATGTTGAGCTTTAAGCCAACTTTTTCACTCTCCTCTTTCACTTTCATCAAGAGGCTTTTTAGTTCCTCTTCACTTTCTGCCATAAGGGTGGTGTCATCTGCATATCTGAGGTTATTGATATTTCTCCCGGCAATCTTGATTCCAGCTTGTGCTTCTTCCAGCCCAGCGTTTCTCACGAGGTACTCTGCATAAAAGTTAAATAAGCAGGGTGACAATATACAGCCTTGACATACTCCTTTTCCTATTCGGAACCAGTCTGTTGTTCCATGTCCAGTTCTAACTGTTGCTTCCTGACCTGCATATAGATTTCTCAAGAGGCAGGTCAGGTGGTCTGGTATTCCCATCTCTTTCAGAATTGTCCACAGTTTATTGTGATCCACACAGTCAAAGACTTTGGCATAGTCAATAAAGCAGAAATAGATGTTTTTCTGGAACTGTCTTGCTTTTTTGATGATCCAGCAGATGTTGGCAATTTGATCTCTGGTTCGTCTGCCTTTTCCAAAACCAGCTTGAACATCAGAAGTTCACGGTTCACCTATTGCTGAAGCCTGGCTTGGAGAATTTTGAGCATTACTTTACTAGCGTGTGAGATGAGTGCAATTGTTCGGTAGTTTGAGCATTCTTTCTTTGGCATTGCCTTTCTTTGGGATTGGAATGAAAACTGACCTTTCCCAGTCCTGTGGCCACTGCTGAGTTTTCCAAATTTGCTGGCATATTGGGTGCAACACTTTCACAGCATCATCTTTTAGAATTTGAAATAGCTCAACTGGAATTCCATCACCTCCACTAGCTTTGTTCATAGTGATGCTTTCTAAGGCCCACTTGACTTCACATTCCAGGATGTCTGGCTGTAGATGAGTGATCACACCATCATGATTATCTTGGTCGTGAAGATCTTTTTTGTATAGTCCTTCCATGTATTTTTGCCACCTCTTCTTAATATCTTCCGCTTCTGTTAGGTCCATACCATTTCTGTCCTTTATTGAGCCCATCTTTGCATGAAATGTTCCCTTGGTATCTTTAATTTTCTTGAAGAGTTCTCTAGTCTTTCCCATTCTGTTGTTTTCCTCTATTTCTTTGCATTGATTGCTGAGGAAGGCTTTCTTATCTCTCCTTGCTATTCTTTGGAACTCTGCATTCAGATGCTTATATCTTTCCTTCTCTCCTTTGCTTTTTGCTTTTCTTCTTTTCACAGCTATTTGTAAGCCCTCCCCAGACAGCCATTTTGCTTTTTTGCATTTCTTTTCCATGGAGATGGTCTTGATCCCTGTCTCCTGTACAATGTCACGAACCTCAGTCCATAGTTCATCAGGCACTCTATCAGATCTAGTTCCTTAAATCTATTTCTCACTTCCACTATATAATCATAAGGGATTTGATTTAGATCATACCTGAATGGTCTGGTGGTTTTCCCTACTTTCTTCAATTTAAGTCTGAATTTGGCAATAAGGAGATTGTGATCTGAGCCACAGTCAGCTCCTGGTCTTGTTTTTGGTGACTGTACAGAGCTTCTCCACCTTTGGCAGCAAAGAATATAGTCAATCTGATTTTGGTGTTGACCATCTGGTGACGTCCATGTGTAGAGTCTTCTTGTGTTTTTGGAAGAGGGTGTTTGCTATGACCAGTGCGTTCTCTTGGCAAAACGCTATTAGCCTTTGCCCTGCTTCGTTCTGTATTCCAAGGCCAAATTTGCCTGTTACTCCAGGTGTTTCTTGACTTCCTACTTTTGCATTCCAGTCCCCTATAATGAAAAGGACATCTTTTGGGGGTATTAGTTCTAAAAGGTCTTGTAGGTCTTCATAGAACCGTTCAACTTCAGCTTATTCAGCATTACTGGTTGGGACATAGACTTGGATTACTGTGATATTGAATGGTTTGCCTTGGAAACGAACAGAGATCATTCTGTCATTTTTGAGACTGCATCTAAGTACTGCATTTCGGACTCTTTTGTTGACCATGATGGCTACTCCATTTCTTCTAAGGGATTCCTGCCCACAGTAGTAGATATAGTGGTCATCCGAGTTAAATTCACCCATTCCAGTCCATTTTAGTTCGCTGATTCTTAGAATGTTGACATTCACTCTTGCCATCTCCTGTTTGACCACTTCCAATTTGCCTTGATTCATGGACCTAAGATTCCAGGTTCCTATGCAATATTGCTCTTTACAGCATGATTCCCTAAATGATTTCCATTTTTAAAGTTGCCATATAGTAAATGGAATGTCCCACTACACTGTTTGAACACTGAAAGCACAGAGCAGACCTCCTGTAAACAATGATAGCTGTAACCTTGCTCTAAAGAAGTACACACGTATCTGGGGCTCCTCAAATAACAAGTCACAGTTGGGAGAGGAGAGAAAGGGCGTCAGAGAGAAAGGGAGGTGGCCTCACAGTGACACCTGCTGCCTCTGGGACACACCTGCCTCCAGGAAACAGTTCAGGGATGAAGAAACACACCATCCCACAAAGCCACTTTCAAGTATGTGCTTTCACCACCCTTGTATAAATGTTTCACTCGTGACCTCAGAAAAATTAAGCATTTGCTCTGAGGAATCACCTAGAGCCACAATCTCGAGGGTAGGATGAGAAAGTCATTGGGTAAGACTGAAAAGGGCTAAAACAGCCCCAGGAACGATTACAAGCATCCCCTGCTTTTCCAAAGTTCATTTTATGTTACTTCACTTCTACGAAGGGCCTACATAGGCACCTATTTTTCATAATAAAAAGAAAATTTTTGAAGAGCATTTTTGGTTTCATTTAAAAAGGCAAAAAGCTGAAACGGTGTTCAGTGCGTGTTTTTACAGCAAGAGGCCTTGTGTTCCACAAACAGGGAGACCAGCCCCACCGAGCTCCTTCCCCGGAAGCGACACCCCACGTCTCAGCATCAAGTCGCCACCGCCCTGAACCCTGTCTGGGAGCACCACATTCATTTTATGCATCTACTAGCAGAATGTGTCCTCGGGTCCCTGCTGCTTTGGTTTATGCTGTTTTGACTTATGAAAGGCTTCCGAGGAGTGCTCTGCTTTCAGGCAGTAGGGAAACCTGGACTCGGCACTGGAGGTGCCGCGATCTGCCCTTTGCATCCTCCACACCGCCCTCAGTCAAGTCACCATGTTATTTTTAGGCACTTTGTGAATTATCCTGCCATTCACCTCTATGTTCATTTCCCCCGA
Organism: Ovis canadensis; assembly: GCF_042477335.2. Lineage (NCBI taxonomy): Eukaryota > Metazoa > Chordata > Mammalia > Artiodactyla > Bovidae > Ovis > Ovis canadensis. The sequence goes on along the minus strand of NC_091257.1, from coordinate 26,026,882 downwards.
GTTCATAACCATGATTTTACATAGTGTAGGAAAACTTACAAGGATATAGTATTACTAATTTGTCTTAGGGTGCCCTCTAGCAGTGGCTATCTAGTTAGCTTTCACTTCCTACTAATTTCAGGAACCTGGCTCTATAAAAATTAGGCTTTAGAGACAAATTAATGAACTAAATTTATTTTGTGATTCTGTGTTTTGACTTACGTGTCTAGCTTATTTTCCAATGACTTTCTAATTTTTAGTTCTTCTAGGTAGAGTTTCCTATATATTTTCAACTCTGCTTGAGAAGTTTTCGTCCTGGAGAGTTCAAATTCCAACTCTTTAATTCTGAGTTCCATCTGACTTATTTTCAAAGCAATATTATTCTCTTGTAACTGCTTTAAGCTTTCTTGAGATGCTGCTTGTATCTAAGTCAAATTTTAAAAGATATATTTCGTTTGTTAATGATTATAACCTGAATAATTATATTTGTTCCCTTTAGTTTTGAGTCAGTAATTCAGAGAGCAATTTTAAATGTGAAAAAAAGAAAAGTGAAACTTCAAAATAATCATGGTCAATGTGAAATGAATTAAATGCGAATTATAAAATTAAAGTGGAATCAATGTTATAGAAGTACTTATGTAACCTGATAATTCAAAGAATAAGATCAACTTAAAATTTTAAAAACTGAACAAGACAACTTGAGAATAATTCAAGAGGATGGTACCCATTCTAAACCACAGTATTTTTTTCCTTCCTCATGGTCTTGTTTTATACCAATTGGTCTTATAAATAAAAGGATCCTCTAGTGACAGTCATTCTGAAAGATCAATTTAGTGATAACTGTGATGGAAACTGAAATATTTCTCTCTTCAGGGAGAGACAAGTGCCCCCTTCCTTCCAGAAATCTGCAAAACAAACTGTCCTAAGGGAAACAGAGGAAACACATAAGCTGTATAGATCCAAAATGTAATTTACAGCGAGGTGAATTCAAGTACATGATAGATCAACAAACTAACCTGTAAAAACATGTTGATTTCTCTTAATTTCTCTATTAGATCCTGCCTCACTCTTTCTTCAATCTCCTGTTTATACTGCTCTACTTGACTGTATTCTATCATATTCATTTCTATATGACTTTTGAGAGTCACTACTTTTTGCTCCAACTTCTTTTTATTCTTCTCTAGTTTTTCACATTTCTTTTGTGTTCCTTTCATTGATAATAACTCCTCTTGAAGAACCTGAATTTTTGCATTCATGTGCAGACATTCTGAACGTGCAGTTTCCAGCTCTGCTGGAAGATCATCAATCTGCAAGAATAAAACAAATACCATTTGGTAATGAGGGAAGTGGACTGAGCCCAGCCTCATACAAACGGAGGATCAAATAAACATGATGATATCTGTATTGTTGAATGTAGGACCAGCAATTACTCAGAGAATCAAGAAAGAAGTCACCAAGAGTCACAAAGTGTATTCTTCACTGTCGTCATCTTTGTCACACAACATTTGCACTTGATTTTACACTCTTTTATTGTTCTATAATAAAACTTTTCTATCTTTCCTCCATGAAATGACTGCAAGTCACCTCTTAGTAGAACGTCTCTTGCTCCTTCCCCTCAATATGTCCCATAGTTTTTAAAGAAGTTAGAGGTATACTGTATTGAGTTATCTAGGGCTGAGTTAATAAATGCCTCCCTAAAGAAGATTGTGAAAATAAGACTCTAATGACTAAATCTTGTAAATATGGATTCTAATCCAATAAGCCTTTTTCTGAACTAGAAATAGTTTTTCCTAATTTGAATTGCATTCCAAACGGAAATGATTCGCAAGGCTAAAGATATCCTTGTTCTCCTAAAAATTTAGTGAGATGATCCATACATTTTTCTGAACAACAAAAAAATGCCTCTTTCTTGTAACCCTTTGTTGCTTTCCACAGAATAAGAGAACATAGCAAACAAAACACACAAAAAATATTTGCTGGAATTTCAGCGACACAGAGTTGGAAAGAACTTTCATTTAGACAGAATGATTACTTGGTAAGTTGAGGTGAGTGGAGCTGGTGGTTTTCAAACATGTCTACAAATTCTTTGACACTTTTCTCATGAAATTCCCTCCCCTTAAATATGTGCTGGCCTCAGTAACTGATTCTAGTGGACAGAGTCTGGGGGAACTGCTATGAAATAGCTTCTGACTTTGCTCTGTGGGGAAGCCACTCTTAGCATCAGTCACCACGCTATGATGAAGCCCGGGCCACATGCTGAGCACATGTCAGTGTCCCCACTGACCGCCCCCCACCTAATGACCCATCCAAAAGCCAGCTCCAATTGCCAGGCATGTGCATGAACAAGCCTTCAAATGAGCCTGGTCCCCACCTTCACAACATCCCAGCTGATAAGGACTGGAGAAGAGATGAGCTGACCTCACTCACTGAGCCTTGCCCCAGCGCAGACTTGTGAACAAAGGAAATGCTGTTTTGAGTCACTAGGCTTTGGGTGATCTCTAATGCAATTTGTTAGCAATAAATAACTGGCACACATACTGATATTAAAAATGGGGTTCAGTGAAGTTCACTCAGTCATACCTGACTCTTTGTGACCCCATGGACTGCATCATACCAGGCTTCCCTGTCCATCACCAACTCCTGGAGCTTGCTCAAACTCATGTCCATTGAGTCAGTGATGCCCCAAAATGAGGTATTGCCATTAAAAAAGAACTAAAACACGTGAGAATGCTTTTGAACCTGGATGTAGGTGGGACCTGAATGGATGCAGAGAAAGAAATGAAAACCCAAAGGGCTTCATGACTTTGTAAACAGAAGCCTGATGGCCCTTGAAGAGGCTGCCAGTGACGGCTTCTAGGCAAGAGAAGAAAATGACACTAAAACATGGGAGGCGGAGATGCTTGCTATGAAGCAGCTGAAAGTAAAGTCAATGAGAAGGATAAGCTTTGAGACAAAAAAAAAAAGGCACTATTAAATATAAAGGAACCAGGACTCACTGGGTTCAATATCTGTATCCCCTTTACAGCATCTCCACCTGTCCAACTGTCACATGATGCAAAAAGACAGAAATGGCTTCTTGGCTAAGATCAAACCTAGGGTGCTGTCGAGGAAAACATGGTCTAAAGGTAAAACCTGTAGGCTGTAAAACCCTTCATTAAGACCCTGGAAAGACTCAAGCTGGTGCCTCAGATTCCTTTAAGGATCTTAAGAGCCTAAGAATTTTAAAGGCATCATCCTGCAAAGCTTCACAGGAAGCCCAAAGTATGATGCTTCCCTCAAATTTAGAGGGTAGCTTTTCCAATGGCATGAGCCCCAATCAAATTCACAAGACACCAAACACTTTAAAGAGAACCTTGGCAGCAAAAATACCGCTTGCTTGCTTGCTTGACCTAACAGAGACCAAGTCTTAGTTACCCAGTCATGTCTGACACTTTGTGACCCCATGGACTGTGGGAGAAGGGATAGGCTACCCACTCCAGTATTCTTGGGCTTCCCTTGTGGCTCAGCAGGTAAAGAATCCACCTGCAATGTGGGAGACCTGGGTTCAATCCCTGCATTGGAAAGAGGCCCTGGAGAAAGGAAAGGCTATCCACTCCAGTATTCTGGCATGGAGAATTCCAATGACTGTATAGTCCCTGGGGTGTCAAAGAGTCAGACACAACTGAGCACTTTCACTCTCACTTTCTCCAGAGGATCTTCCCAACCCAGGGATCGAACCTGGGTCTCCTGCATTACAGGCAGATTCTTTACTGTCTGAGCCATCCGGGAAGTCCAACCGAGATCAAGACATACAAAAGGGCTTTGGGATTTTCTTAGAAGTTTGATAAAGAGGAACCTGGCTTAGGAAACATGACTCAGCTACAGACAGAGGTCATTTCTTAAGAAAAGGACAGCACAGAGCTCAGAGTGTGAGCACAGAAATAAAAGAAAGTATTTCTCATGTGTTCATGAGTGATATGCATTTATAGTCAACACAGTTTATAAACCTGATGCCAGGCAGGATAGACTTCAAAATGAATGACTTTCCTACAAAGAACTTAAAATAATTTTTCATCATTTTGTCATCTTTCTGGAATTTAAACTGCCAACATTTATTTGTTAAAAATAGGGTATTTTACACATAAAATTGACCATCTGCTAATGTCCATGTGTAGAGTCATCTCTTGTGTTGTTGGAAGAGGGCGTTGGCTATGACCAGTGCACTCTCTTGGCAAAACTCTGTTCACCTTTGCCCTGCTTCATTTTGTACTCTGAGGCCAAAATTGCCTGTTACTCCAGGTATCTCTTGACTTCCTACTTTTGCATTCCAGTCCCCTATAATGAAAAGGACATCTTTTTTTTGGTGTTAATTCTAGAAGGTCTTGTAGGTCATCGTAGAACCGCTCAGCTTCAGCTTCTTCGGCATTAGTGGCTGGGGGATAGATTTGGATTACTGTGATATTGAATGATTTGCCTTGGAAACAAACAGAGATCATTCTGCCATTTTTGAAATTGCACCAAAGTACTGCATGTCTGGCATCCCACTCCAGTACTCTTGTCTGGAAAATCCCATGGATGGAGGAGCCTGGTAGGCTGCAGTCCATGGGGTCGCTAAGTCGGACATGACTGAGTGACTTCACTTTCACCTTTCACTTTCATGCATTGGAGAAGGAATTGGCAACCCATTCCAGTGCTCTTGCCTGGAGAATCCCAGGGACGGGGGAGCCTGGTGGACTGCCATCTCTGGGGTCACACAGAGTCGGACACGACTGAAGTGACTTAGCAATAGCAATAGCAACTGCATGTCGGACTCTTTTGTTGACTATGATGGCTACTCCCTTTCTTCTAAGGGATTCTTGCCCACAGTAGTAGATATAATGGTATCTGAGTTAAATTCACCCATTCCAGTCCATTTTAGTTGACTGATTCCTAAAATGTCGATGTTCACTCTTGCCATCTCCTGTTTGACCACTTCCAATTTACCCTGATTCATAGACGTAACATTCCAGGTTCCTATGCAGTATTGTTCTTTATAGCTTCGGACTCTACTTCCATCACCAGTCACATCCACAACTGGGCGTTGTTTTTGTTTTGGCTCCATCTTTTCATTCTTTCTGGAGTTATTTCTCCACTGATCTCCAGTAGCATATTGGGCACCTATCAACCCAGAGAGTTCATCTTTCAGGGTCCTATTTTTTTGCCTTTTCATACTGTTCATGGGGTTCTCAAGGCAAGAATACTCAAGTGGTTTGCCATTCCCTTCTCCAGCAGACCACGTTGTGTCAGAGCGCTCCAGCACGACCCTTTCATCTTGGGTGGCCAGACATAGCATGGCTCGTCGTTTCATTGAGTTAGTCAAGGCTGTGATCCATGTGATCAGTTTGGTTAGCCTTCTGTGATTGTGGTTTTCATTCTGTCTGCCCTCTGAGGGATAAGGATAGAGGCTTATGGAAGCTTCCTGATGGGAGAGACTGACTGTGGGGTCTTATTCTGATGGGCAGGGCCATGGTCAGTAAATCTTTCATCCAAGTTTTTGTTGATGAGTGGGCCTGTGTTCTCTCCCTGTGGTTGGGCCTGAGGTCAAACTATGGTAGGGGTAATGACGGTGATGGCCACCTCTTTCAAAGGACTTGTTCATGCACTGCGGTATTCAGTGCCCCTGACCCCCAGCAAGCCACTGTCGACCCGCCTCTCTGCAGGAGACACCTGGACACTCACAGGCAAGTCTGGCTCAGTCTCTTATGGGGACACTGCCCCTTTCTCCTGGCTCCTGGTTTGTGCCCTCCAAGAATCTGCACTGGTCATACCAAAACACCCTCTTCCAAACAACACAAGAGACGACTCTACACATGGACATCACCAAGTGGTCAATACCAAAGTCTGACTGATTATATTCTTTGCAGCCAAAGATGGAGAAGCTCTATACAATCAGCAAAAAAAAAAAAAAAAGACTGGGAGCTGACTGTGGCTCAGATCATGAACTCCTTATTGCCAAATTCAGACTTAAATTGAACAAAGTACAGAAAATCACTAGACCATTCAGGTATAATCTAAATCAAATCCCTTATGATTATATAGTGGAAAAGACAAACAGATTCAAGGGATTAGATCTGATAGACAGTGCCTGAAGAACTGTGGATGGAGGTTTGTGACATTGTACAGGAGGCAGTGATCAAGACCATCCCCAAGAAAAAGAAATGCAAAAAGGCAAGATGGTTGTCTGAGGAGGCCTTACAAATAGCTAAGAAAAGAAGAGAAGCTAAAGACAAAGGAGAAAAGAAAAGATACAATCATCTGAATGCAGAGTTTCAAAGAATAGCAAGGAGAGATAAGAAAGCCTTCCTCAGTGATCAATGCAAAGAAATAAAGAGAAACAATAGAATGGGAAAGACTAGAGATCTATTCAAGAAAATTAGAGATACCAAGGGAACATTTCATGCAAAGATGGGCACATTAAAGGGCAGAAATGGTTGGACCTAAAGGAAGCAGAAGATATTAAGAAGAGGTGGCAAGAATACATGGAAGGACTATACAAAAAAGATCTTCACAACCCAGATAACCACAATGGTGTGATCACTCACCTAGAGCCAGACATCCTGGATTGCAAAGTCAAGTGGGCCTTAGGAAGTGTCACTACAAATAAAGCTAGTGGAGGTGGTGGAATCCCAGTTGAGTTATTTCAAATCCTATAGATGATGCTTTGAAAGTGGTGCACTCAATATGCCAGCAAATCTGGAAAATTCAGCCATGGACACAGGACTGGAAAAGTCAGTTTTCATTCCAATCTCAAAGAAAAGCAATGCCAAAGAATGTTCAACCAATTGTACAACTGCACTCATCTCACATGCTAGCAAAGTAATGCTCAAAATTCTCCCAGTGAGGCTTCAACAGTATGTGAAATGAGAACTTCCAGATGCACAAGTTGGATTTAGGAAAAGCAGAGGAACTAGAAATCAAATTGCCAATATCCATCTGTTGAATTATAGAAAAAGCAAGAGAATTACAGAAAAACATCTACTTCTGATTTATTGACTACGCCAAAGCCTTTGACTGTGTGGATCATAACAAACTGTGGAAATTCTTCAAGAGATTGGAATGCCAGACCACCTTACCTGCTCCCTCAGAAAACTGTATGTAGCTCAAGAAGCAACAGTTAGAATCAAACATGGAACAACTGACTGGTTCCAAATTGGGAAAAAAGTGCATTGAGGCTGTATATTGTCACCTGCTTATTTAACTTCTATGCAGAATACATCATGTGAAATGCCAGGCTGGAGAAAGTACAAGCTGGAATCAAGATATATGGGAGTAATATAAATAACCTCAGATATGCAGATGACACCACCCTTATGGCAGAAAGCAAAGAGGAACTAAAGAGCTTCTTGATGAAAGGCAAAAAGGAAAGTGAAAAATCTGGCTTAAAACTCAGCATTCAATAAACAAAGATCATGGCATCCAGTCCCATCACTTCATGGCATATAGGTGGAAAAACAATGGTAACAGTGACAGATTTTATTTTCTTGGGCTCCAAAATCACTGCAGATGGTGACTGCAGTCATGAAACTAAAAGAGCCTCGCTCCTTGGAAGAAAAGCTATGATCAACCTAGACAGCATACTAAAAAGCAGAGACATTACTTTGCCGACAAAGGTCTATCTAACCAAAGCTATGGTTTTTCGAGTAGTCGTGGATGTATGTGAAATTTGGACCATCAAGAAAGCTGAGCACCAAAGAATTCATTCTTTTGAATTGTGGTGTTGGAGAAGACTCTTGAGAGGCCCTTGGACTGCAAGGAGATCAAACCAGTCAATCGTAAAGGAAATCAGTCCTGAATATTCACTGGAAGGACTGATGCTGAAGCTGTAGCTCCAATGTGAAGAACTGACTCATTGGGAAAGACCCTGATGCTGGGAGTGATTGAAGGCAGGAAGAGAAGGGGACGACAGAGGGTGAGATGGTTGGATGGCATCACCAACTCGATGTTCATGAGTTTGAGCAAGCTCTGGGGGTTGGTGATGGACAGGGAAGCCTGGTGTGCTGCAGTCCATGGGGCTGCAGAGTCAGACATGAGTGAGCAACTGAACTGACACATAAAATACTGAATGCTAGTGAAATTTTTTTAAAGTGTGGCTATATTTACATTTTACTTTCTAAAGATGCTCTAAAATAATTTTCATCAGTGGTTCAAGATATTCCAGGATAAATATCATCTTACTAAAGTAATTTTTGAAAAATCCCCGTGCATACCTCCGCTCTTTTTTAAAAAAAAAAAAAATCCAACAAAGGAAAAAGACATTCTTTCAGAAACACTGTTCTATACAGACATAGTATTCATTCCTGGTGAAGAGAATAAGCTACAATATTAAAAATGACTCATTCTCAAAAATCTCACAGTAGGGTTAGGATTACAAGAGAAATTCAGAATTCTCAATCAAATCATTACTCAAATTTCTAGACTCTAACAGATGTTTGCGTACAAAGTTCAAGGCAGCATTATTAACAATAGCCAAAAAGTGGAAAACCCCTGATTTCATTGACAGAAGAATGAACACACAAAATATTTTCTATATAATATATTACTTTTGGACTGAATTGTCACAATCTTTTAAATTAAAATCTTACTACAAAAATCATTAATTTTATGAATTCAGTCCATTCCTTCTATAAAGAGTAATTATGTTATTAGTAGCAAGCAGTATCAGTAAAAATACCATAAACTTTTTAATCAATGAGACTTTTCACATTGTCCAAAATATTCTTATATATTACTATTAAAAAAGTTAAAATTCTTCCTCACTATGACAGAAATTAAGAGGTTGACTTACCGATTTTATACTTAACAGGTTTTTCTGAAGCTGTTCGATTTTGCCCGCTTGCTTTTTGACTGTAGTTTGTAACTCGGCATTTTCAATTTCAAGCCTAAAATGCAGATTTTAAAACAATGATTCTCACACATGGGGTTTTTTGTTTAAAGATTTTTGTTGAATGTGGACCATTTTTAAGGTCTTTATTGATCTACTGCCATATTGCTTCTGTTTTATGTTTTAGTTTTTTGGCTGTGAGGCACGTGGGATCTTAGCTCCCCAACCAGGGATCAAACCCACACGCTCTGCCTTGGAAGGCAGAGTTTTAACCACTGGACTGTCACGGCAGTCCTTCACACACAGATTTTTAAAATACCACACTGTTTCTGAACAAACATCTGCAGTTCAATTACAGAGGATCTTAGAATTCAGAAAAGTAAGTGATTTGGCAACTGTACTGTTTTTCTAGTTGTGTTTCGTGGACAATCGGCTTCCCTTGGCTCAGACGGTAAAGAAACTGCCGGCAATGCAGGAGACCCAGGTTTGATCCCCAAGTCAGGAAGATCCCCTGGACAAGGAAATGGCAACCCACTCCAGGATTCTTGCCTGGAGAATTCCATGGACAGAGGAGCCTGGTGGCCTATAGTCCATGGAGTTGTAAAGAGTCAGACATGACTCAGTGACTAACACTTTCACTTTTCACTTGTGGATAATGTGCAAAATATGGAAATAATGGGGGAAAATTATGCATCTCAAAACAGCTCAAAGCTGAAATATTACCCAGCTTCACAATGATGTTTTTATTATCATTACTGATCTAATTCTCATATTATACTGCTTATCTGCTTTATATTTGTTTTCTGTGCTGCTTTAAATCATACTTTTGGATGTGATCCTGTGTTTTTTCAGCACATCTCACGGCCTTTGTATGTTGATCCTTTGTTTCTTGAAACTAAAAAGAAAGAAAAAAAAGGAAAAAAAAACCTTTTAATTACTAATAACCTAGTGAATCTGCCAATGTCAGTTTCTGTCTCCTTCATCTGCATATGGTTTATGGCTGCTTTCCTGCCATCCAGCAGAGCTGAGTTGTTACAATAGACACCTCACAGTCCAAAAAATGAAAATATTTACTGTCTTCCCTTTGTACATTATTGACCTCCCCTTTAGCACTCAAACACAAAATCATTCATGCTTTAAATTAGATTTTCTCAAATAAATACACAAATTTATTTATAAACTTGCCAAATGGGAAAAGACAGAAAATTACCTGATGATAAACATATATATATATATATTTTTTTTATTCCAAGCTCCACATCAGCCATCACTTTAAATATCCACATATGGGAATGACCATGGCTCTTCCAGTGATTAATAGAGCTAGCACTGCTGTTGGTGACAACCAGATGCTTCAGAGACTAGTGTGAGAGGCAGTAGCTACATGGGAGCCAGAATCTGTGGGCCTGTGTTCCAATTCCATCAGTTCTGAGCTGTGAGTCCTGGGGCAAATTATTTAACCTTACTGTATCTCAGTTTCTCCATCCATAAAATGGGGATAATGGTAGCATCAACCTCAGTGGGATGCTGGGAAGATTAAATTGGGGACTACACATAATGTATTTAGAAGAGGACGTGGCAGATACTAAGAGCTGTTTGTAATTGGCATTATTACGGTTGCTGTATTTTATCTGCAAAACAATTTGATACTTCAGGCAGACGACATGCTAACGGAAGTGGTCTTCTACACAAGTCATAGTGAGCTCACTCTCCATACCGTTGCAAGGAGCAGTAAGGGGGAGCATGAGGCCCAGAACACACGTGTCCAGACTTCAAAAATGTTCACTGACTCCACTAACCAACTAGTACTCTAGTACTTTTCTCCACTTACAGTACTTTGCAACTTACTTCCTCTCTGTACTACTCAGTGGACAATGACCACCGGTTAACATGCAAATAGCACCTCCTGGTCAGAGTGGTACAGAACCTTACACAGCCGTCAGAAGAAGGGTGAAGTCACTGCCATGGGAATATTACCCTACTGCTAAATCAACGTTCTGAGTCAATTCATTCCCACAACTGTTAATGTCTAGCCAGTACTCCGGTGAGAAAATTAAGGTTATGAAGTATGGATATCAGAGAAGCTATTCCCAGAACTTTACAGCTGGTTAAAGGCTAGAAATCTGTAAATCCCACTTCTGCCTACATAATGAAGGAAGGCAAATTTACACTTTTCTCCCAGAGTCAGGGAGAGAAATGAGTATTTAATTGAACAATTCTCCTCTATTAGACTAAGCGCTTTCAATTTTACATTTAGTTCCTTAAAATACATTTTAATAAAAGTTTTACTATACAAACATCTTCAAGAAGAAATAACTGGCGTGGGATGAAGTACTTAGTTGTGTCCTAACAATTGTTAAACTAAACTGTTTTCCATTTATGCAAGACAAGTGCTGTGCATATCCATAAATATTCCCTGTTAGAACAAGGTATACCTAGATAAGATTCTCCCTCGTGAAAAAAATGACAACAATGCAAAATTAAGGGCTAAATTGTTCTTCACAGACTACATAACAGGGCTGAAGAGAAAAGGCTCCGTGGGGGCTGGACAGTCAGGAAAGCTCCATGGAGGAGGCGAGACTGGGCACCGGGTCTAAATAAACGGAGGACTACCCGAGAGGAAAGAAACCGTGAAGACAGAAAGGGCAGTCTGAGCAAAGGCCAAGAAAGGAGAAATCAGCCAGCTAACTCAGGGTAAAATCCCACCACAGGGAAATAAAAACATGTCCATCCAGAAAGGTATAAACCAATGTTCACAGCAGCATTATTAATAGTTGCAAAGTGGAAACAACCCAGATCTCCATCAACTTATGGATGGATAAATATAGCCACGTACTGTTTATTGTTGGACAGTTAACAGGAACGGAAGAACCGATACGTGCTATAACATGGATGAACCGCAAAAACATGACGTCAAATGAGAAAAGCTAATCCCAAAGGAGCATACTGCATGATTCCATTTATATAAATTACCTGGCATGTTTCCAGAGACGGATATTAGACTGGGGTTGCCTGGGGCTGAGGGAGATGGGGGGGGCCTTAGGAGGTAGCTAAGGGATGCAGGGTTTCTTTGGGGGGGTGATGGAAATGCTCTAAAATTGACTGTAGTCACAGGTGACACCTCTCTAGACTAAGAGATACTGATCTACACACTTGGAATGGGTAAATTATATGATACATGAATTATATCTCAATAGCTTTTTAAAAATCCAAAGGCACTATCTAGATAATGTTCTTAATTCTGTATTTTCGATGGACGTGTTATACTCCATCTGAGTACCTCCATGCTTTTACAATGTATCCTAAATGAAAAGAAAAGAAGGCAGTGCCTAACTTCAGCTGGTTTGTATAATACAATTTTTGCACAAGTTATTCTGAAATGCAGGAAATAAATATATACAGAACTCCACAGCCATTCACAAAAGTGAAGATGAGAAATGATAATTTTCTGGAACATTCCATTAAACATTATCCTCTGATTTTATCTGGCTTGCCTCATCATGGTAATACAGGGATCACGAAATAAAATATTGTTCAATAGGAAAAAAAGTCTCTCAACCTGTGTGAAGAATGATGCACAATTCTCCACTTTCCTAAGGGTATATAATATACAAAAATATATATATATATATATGCAAATGGCAGAATGAAAGTCAGAGTTTAAGAAACAAGTGCACTTAAAGATTAATACAATTATAGTAAATTACTAGTAATGAAAATAAAAAGAAAGCTGTCCATGAAAATGAGCATCCTAAAACACTTTATCCTATGTATTAACTGTCGACACATTCAATTTCACACATACCTGACTTGTGAGTTGACGTAAGTTGCTCTTTAAATCCAATGCCTCAACTTCTAACTTGGCACGGTGACATGACATGACGTCCAGGGATGCCTCCAACGCAGACTGCTTTTTGAAGGTGTCAGACAGTTCTTGTTGAAGGTGTTTCACAACTGCCTAATAAGACGCCTGTCACTGAGTTTATCCAGTCACTTTACTCTTACGTTACGTTAGTAATAGAGGACTCCAACACATGTACTTTGAAAACTATCCCCATGGACACCAACTCACCTTCTTTTCCTCCTCCCTGAATGTGGTTACAGACCCAGAAGGGCTCCCCACCGGCCTTCCTGATATTAAGTTCCTCAGACGAAGGAGGCAGCCCCACTGTCCACACCCTGCCCCTCCCGATAAATCTGCAGAGCTTCACCACCTCACGTCCAGAATGAAACAGGTGTGTAGGTGGGACAAGCGGTGGAAAATTCCACACTGTGAAAACATTTTTCCTCTTTCTTTATTAGAGCCTTCAATTAACATCAGAGACCTTCACATATTCAATCCAGTGCTCAGATCTTTCCAATAGATTCCTTCCTCAGCAAAAAAAATTAGGCCATTCCCTTGCTACTTACCTATTTTATATCCAGTCATGTGTCTATGTTAATCCCCAACTCCTAATTTATCCCTCCTCCCCACCTTTACCCTTGGCTAACCATAATATTCTGCAGGCATCTACATGGGAAAGGATCTGAAAAAGAATAGATATATGGATACCTATAACTGAATCAACTAGCTGTACATCTGAAACTAACGCAAAACTGTAAATCAACTATATTCCAATATAAAAGAATAACGAAACTTTAAAAATGAGGTTGCTCCTATGCCTTCAAGGAGCCTCGATAACCTGGCCTCCACCTGCCTACAGACCGCAGCCCCTACAGCCCTCTCCCTGACTCACTCCGCCCTGCTGCTCACGAATCCTGCCAGCCTCCATTTTTATTGGGTCAACTGGTATTCAAATGACAGTAATTGACCCTTAAAATGAGAATTAGGAGCAAACTGTTTGTAAAAATGTTCTAAGTAAATGGCGTAAATAGCAGTGGGAAGATTAAATCAAGAAGAGCTTGGTTAAAGTTCACCACTTGAGTCCCAAATTATGATTTAATGACAAGTATATTTAAATGACTTGTCAATGAATTCTCAATTTAATTACAACTCTTTAAAGAGTTGAGAGGCCATAAGAATAAATGACTCAAGCCTGAAATGTTTTCCAAGTTAATTCAAATTTACATGAATAAACTAAAATTATACCAACAAATATGACAAAAAAGTGTGACAAGCTACTGAAGCCAAAGTATGATATATAAGTAATAGCATCTGGGAAACCTGGAATTGACTGTCAAGGTAATCCATGTTACTGAAGCTTAATTTCAAAATATTCAATTTAAGTTTGAGAGTTTCTTTTATCTGCTTCATCATGATACTGACATGTGGTTACATAGAGATTAAAATTAGTATCTGAATAGTAAAAGAGTAAATTACTAATACCCATCTATATTAAAAATTTAGAACTGAATCTCTTAACATTTCATAAGCGACATGATGTCTCCACTCAAAGTGAAGCATCTCTCGGGTCTAATTTTTATTTGCCAGATACAAGGTGTGCTTTTAGGCTGGTTTAGAGACCATAGATTCACAGCCTGTGTGTTTTTTATATTCAGCTAGATTCAACATTTAGCCAGAATTAAGAATCACTTTGAATTTTCTTTCAGGAAGGCGGAGAGTTGTTTCTCCTTCTGGGTACTTACTTCTCTTTCTGCTTTCTCATTTTCGTACTGATGCATTCTCTCTTCTACATGATTCCATTTGTTGACCAACTCCTTGTTTCTTTCCTCCAGCATCAGAACTTGTTTCTCACGTTCAGCATGTTTCCTCACGATCTGCTGTAACTGGTCTTGGATGCTAATGACCATCTTCTCTTTACTGTCGGCTCTGTTTTGTGCATCCTCCAGTTGCTGTCGGAGCAACATGTTTTCACTCTGGAGCTGAGATAATCTCTCCTCTAAGGATTCCTGCTTTCCAAGGTATTCATGCACTTTGCCTTGTTCGTTCTGATACTTGTGTGCAATTTCCTCCCTTTGACACTCTGTTTGGCCTAAGTCTCTCTGGACACGTTCTAACATCAAAGTCTTTTCTCTGAGATCATCTCTCGTCTGATGCAGCTTTATGTTTAGCTGATTGAATTTATTTTTCATTTTAGAAAGTTGCTGGGAAAGCATCTCATTGTTACTTTCCAGCTTAGCCATATTGAACTTCATTTGGTCCTGCAAGCGTAACCTCTTCTCTTCTGCTTTCTGGGAGGCAAGTTCCAGGTCTGTTTGTGATGTCTGACCTTGATCATGATCGTGTGTGGCAGCAGCCAGTCTAGAATGGTAGGATTCCACTTCTGTTTCCAGTCTTTGTTTGCTTTGTTTGGCATTTTCCAGCTCAGGGTTTAGCATTGTGTTTTCAGCTATCGGAACGTTAAGCTGACCAGTATGCTGGAATATGGCCTTTGTCAACGTTTCCTTGCTCAATTTTTTTGCCTTTTGAGGATAATCATTCTCTCCTTTTACAATGTCACTATCCTCAAAACATTTCTTTTCTTGTTCCTGGTTCTGATTTTTCACTGTGTCTGTTTCCAGTCTTAGGCTGGTAATTTCATCCTGCATGAGGTTTTTGCGCAACTGATGTTTTGCTTTTCTACCACTGTCAGAAACCTAAGTGAGACAAAGGAGACTTTTAGTTAGTACTCAATAAAATGACATTTCATCATTTCCTCTGAAATGAAAGACTAACCTGTATGTTTCTACAATGAAAAGACTGCACCAAGTAGATCTCCAAGTAGGGAAAATAAGGTTCGAAACCTCAGACCTTATTATACAAGCAGAGATTCCCAAAGGTTCAAAAATTTAATGGAAGACAATGAATCCATGAAAGGAGAAAGAAAGCCCAAGGGACTTTTCAAGAAGCTCAGAACTGGAAAGGCTTCTCTCTGAATTACAACAAACACAGAAGGCTTAAAATAAAAGATTTATAGATCTGACTACACTTAAAACTTGTATCTGATGTGGAATATTTATGTAATGGAAAATTATGAAGCCATAAAAAATAATGAAATAATGCTATTTGCAGCAACAAAGACGGACCTAGACATGATCACACTAAGCGAAGTAAGTCAGACAAAGACAAGTCATACTGTGTATATGTGGAATCTAAAAGGAACTTATTACAAAACAGAAAGAGACCCACAGACACAGGAAACGAACTTACTCACCATAAGGGAAAGGGGGTAGGGGAAGAGATAAATTAGGAGGCTGGGTTTAACACATACCATTTTATATACAGACAAGTGTATACAAAATAACCAGGAAGGGTCTACTGTACAACATACGGAGCTACATTTAATATTCTACAAGCAGAATCTGAAAAGGAATGTGTGTGTGTGTGTGTGTGTGTGTGTGTGTGTGTATGTGTTAGTCAGTCATGTCCAACTCTTTGCGACCCCATGGACTGTGGCCCACCAGGCTCCTCTGTCCATGGGATTCTCCAGGCAAGAATACTGGAGTCGGTTGCCATTTCCTCCTCCAGGGGATCTTCCCAACCCAAGGATCAAACCCAGGTCTCTTGCATTGCACGTGGATTCTTTACTGTCTTAGCCAGCAAAGAAGCCCCATTTGTATAATATACACACACATATATACATATATGTCTGAATCACTGTGCTGTATACCTGAAACTAATAGAATATTGTAAATCAATTATAATTCCATAACAACACCACTCGCTGCCTTTAAAAACACTACATCTAATACCTCCTATACAGCTACTTCAAGTAAGAGCCTTAGCTCTGTATATATTTAAATAAATGCAATTTCATACAAAAATTGTTTTCTTGAGAATATGCTACCTCTCTAACATTTTAAGAGGCAATTACAGGCTTATACCTACTGACAACTGTACTGAGCACTTCTACAAACATCAATTAACTCATTAGCTATAATGATTCTGGAAAGGAAGAAGTTAAAACTATGTAAGTAAGCTGCAGGCTTTTCACCAGGTCTTCTGACTCTGTGAGTCCTCTTACATCAAACCACAGTCAATTCTCTAGTACAAACATATCAATACAAAATAATCCTCCTATTTCATTCATGGTATATACACTAATGGTAAATAAGGCAAAATTTAGAGAGGTCTTAGAGAATCATGAGATTATTTGCTGCTGCAATAACTTTCATTCTCTCTTCATACTGTTTAAAATAGTAAGATGGGGGAAATACAATGAGAAACATAATTATCACTAAATGTATACTATGGCATATGTATCACTGTTTCCTTGTACTGACACAGGACACTACACAGAGCAGAGGGTTCATTTTATACAAGTACAAGAATGACTTCCTATGTGGTCTCTGAACTGCCTATAGTTTCCTCCTTACCTTCAGTGGAAGTGATAAACTAACCTAATCATCTATCAAGGAAGGGAAATCTCTACCAAATGCCAGAATACCTACTGTTAGGAGCAAGAGATTTTTTACTTTTTTTTCCTTGGTGGGAGGGGAACTTTTATAAATTTATTCTAAAGAAACAACTTTTTAAAGTGTACAGAAGTATTTTTACAACTGATGTCGCAATTTTTACCAATTGAAAAACTGTAAATGACATGAAAAGGCCGTTGGTAGGGTACTGGTTGAAAAAATGACAGTGGAGCCAAGAACAGACTCTGATTTAGACGCTGAAGATGATGACGTGCATGGTGTGACCGACACGCTCACTCCAGAGCAGGGGTCTTTTGGTCGGGTAATGCCGTCATCAGTGAAGCACACACGGTCCTGGCCTAAACCACAATCAGGGTCCCGGCTCTGATAGACAGTTGCAAAAATTTGAGATCAATTCCTATGGAAAATATTAAAGGCCTGTCCTTGGAAGAGGCCATGGTGTGTCCCTCCCTACCTGACTGCTGTAGGCAAATGGATTTGAATTACAAATACTACTTTCCCAAGCTCTTCCTGAGAGCTTTTTGTTGTGGGAGATCTGCTGCTAGGACCTTGGGCATGGGACCCGGTCTTCGTTTGAGAGGGACATTGGGTGGGGGAGTGAATTCCTCTGCTCTGAGATGCCACTCGGGAGCTCTGCAGAATGAAGGACAACCAACTGGAAAAAATCCACGGGGAGCGTTCTTGCACCTCTTGAGGACACCAGTTAAACACAGCTGTCCTTGAGGACTCTACTGTGAGGCAGAACCCAGCTGGGAACGCTGGAGCCAGCTCTGAGCTGTTCATGGAGCAGGTGGACGAGGGCTGACAAGCACAGGGGGAGGGGGTCCACGACCCTCAGCCACCTGCCAGATGGCAACGGGGAACTTTTAGAGTAAAGCATATCACCATCCTTGGAAGCAGTTTCAGATGACTGAGCTAAGTCATCAAGGTCATTCATGTAGTTAATTTGTTCTTTGACCTACACATAAATAATACTGGTTCACAATGTCCTTAAAATATGTATGAAATATACCAAGTGTACAAAGGTGATAAATATCTTTATCAAAGCAAAAGCAGAGCCTTCTTAAAAGAACAGGTTTTTATCAATAGGATAACTTTATCAACAGAGTTCTAAATTATGTTTTCAAAGTAAATGTCTCTTCAGCAAAGGAAGATTTTCTATTTTGCCACCATTCCTTTTACAAAGTATTTTTCAGAGGATAATATATTTTATTTTTTTATTTTTTAAATTTTAATATCTTTAATTCTTACATGCGTTCCCAAACATGAACCCCCCTCCCACCTCCCTCCCATATATTTTAAAGTTAATTTTTTTTTTACTATACCTTCTTCTTTTCATATGCTGTTTTCCTTGCAGTCCTAAAAAAAACAAATGATTCTTTTCAGACTAAAATTTAATAACTCAAAAATATAAACAATACCTTAACATTTGTTTTTTTATATAACATCTTTGCATTCATAAGTAATTTCTATAAAGGGATGAAACAACAAAAAAGAGTAGCATTAAAGGAAAAAGAAAAAATATCTGTAATATTAATAAAACATTAAATTTAAATCAAAGGAAAAAGAAAAACCTAACATTACTTGCATTATGTGATAGAAGCAGTATTCCAGGGTTTTTTTTGCAGTTCTCATTTTTAATAAGAACTAACTTTTATGACAATAAAACCTATTTTGGAAGTATTCCCTAAGTCCTTATAAGAAAGAAACCCATTTTTTTTATCACCATGATATTAGCTTTTTGAGGGCTTATTATGCAATGGCTATGCATTATTACAAGCCTTTGACATGTCTTAAAGGCATTTTAATCCTCACGATCATTCTTGGAGATAGGTAATATATTAGATCCTTTAGTTAGGAAGACATGGAGCAAAGAAAGGCCGAGGAACTTGCCCAAGACCACACAGCAGTTCACCAACAGCCCAGTATTCAAACCCAGGAAATCTGGCCTCAACACTGCTGTTCCAAAATATGCTGAGAAAGTGATATTGAAAAGTCTTTTGAAGTAATATGATACCAAATGAATCTATATTATTATTTCATGTCTAGCTATAACTACAAATGATAATTCTGAATCTTAAAACATATTTCTAACAAAACAAAAAGACTTTAGATGTAGGCAATATTTAGATGTAGGAAATCTACTTTCAATAAAGATTTGTTTTTTGTAAAGAAATCCATCAATACACATTGATTCACCCATTCTGCTGTTTCTTCATGCATCTGACATACACTTACTGAGCACACAATATGTGTTAATGACACTTTTAGTACAGGAAGCATGGTTTTTGCCATTTAGATCTTTATCACCCAAAGTAATAAACTGTAAAAGATTGTTAATTGTTTCTATTGAAAATAAACAAAATCCTCCCCTTTTCCCTGGAAGCTATAAACAACTATGAAGTTAATATGATGTGATGTTTCAGAAAAATCATAGCTACCTATGATGATACTATCAACTAGAATCATCAAGGAATGATTAAATCCTATTCAGTATAACCTAAGTATTTGTAAATTCATGATTATATAATTTTTAAAAATCTATGTATGATAGAATTAAGTAATCATCTACATATTCATTTACATAAGAATATTATGCTTCAGAGCCAATGAACAAGCCCTTACCAAAAACTACATATGAGCAGAAGTACATATGTACATAATAATCACGTACAATAATAAGAATGTACAATTAATTTATTGTAATAGTTTACAGATAATGTCATAC
This sequence comes from Ovis canadensis, assembly GCF_042477335.2. Lineage (NCBI taxonomy): Eukaryota > Metazoa > Chordata > Mammalia > Artiodactyla > Bovidae > Ovis > Ovis canadensis. The sequence continues at coordinate 26,007,020 of NC_091257.1, read as the reverse complement.
AATCAATAAGCTTTCTAATTTGGAAATGCAATTAAGATTAAACTCAATAAACACTTCCTCTGCTGGCTCATTTCCAACAGCATACACACTCTACAAACTCCCATCTTAACATAAAACAAGAAGCAAACTCCTTTGAGCTCCACATTCCTCTTCAGTTACCATCCAGGTCTCTCCATTGCCTCTTCCAGGAAGTACTCCCTACGGAGCTGTTTATGTGTATTCACTACAGTCCAGCTTCCAAGTGGACTATTTACTGAAACGACTTCCTGCCAAAGGCACAGGTCCTCTCCTTAACCCTTCTGCAGTGTTCATCCAGTAGAGTTGAGGATTCTCTTCTCTTGGCCTGTATACTATATTATGCTGCTCTATTTCCAGAAGAAGTATTCAGTGCTAATATTTCTTCCCCTAGAAATAAAGAATTTGTCCATGTTACCTGCCATCATCTTGATCCACTTTCCTTAAAATGCTGTCATCATTCACGTGTAGCAGGCCACCAGTCAGTGAATCGGTCTTTTTCAATATTGGTGCAATCACACGTTCGTCCTGTGTCCATTTGCCATTGTTCTTTTTCTCTGTTTCCTTCCTGGGCACACCACGATCACTACTTTAAAAAGTCCACAAAAAAGCATTGTTTTCAAATAATTCGACTAATAAAGAATAAAAAAACAATTCTTGTAAAATTCCAACTCTTACCCAGATTAAGTCATTGATTAATTCACAAAATAGTTATGAAGTACCAACCATATGCAAGAAAACAAGAAAGTGATAAGTGAAATAAGGAAGGCTTTACAGAAGTGAAGAGAGGAGGTCAACAGGAAGAGAAAAGCAAGAAATCATTCTACTGGAGATTAGAATGTGAGTACCCAGATCAGACACACAGCATCTAGGTCGTTTCCTAGGAATCTGGAAGGAAGAGTATAAAACACATGGAAGAAAGTAGAGAGATGCATCTGGAAAGACCTTGGGAAGAACCTCAAGGGCTACACTGAAAACCTGGAGTCCACTGGCTAAACATGATGATTCTTAGACATGGGAGCCATAATTAGATTCACACTATATTTTTTGTTTTGCTTTTAAATACATTAATGTTTAATTTAGGAATTTCCCTGGTACTCCAGTGCTTAGGAATCTGCCTGCTAATGCAGGGGGCACAGGTTTGATCCCTGGTCAGCTGAGGAGCAATGAATCCTGTGCTCCACAACCACTGAAGCCAGCACCCCAGAGCCCATGCTCAGCATCAGGAGAAGCCCCCACAATGGGAAGCCCAAGCACTGTGGCTGCAAAGAACCAGTGCAGCCAAAACAAAAAAAAAGACCCTCAAAGAAAAAGCAACACTTCATTTAGGTGATTTTTAAAATGAGACGTGGCACGTCCACCATGAAAGAAGAAATCAAATTTAGGCGGGGCAGGGGGCAGTTTACTTGTAAACCACCCACATGAGTGACGGCAGCATCATGGATGAAAGGCAGGTGCCTTATCAGTTCTGCTGCCACCAACAACAATTCGGCCTCCATCCATGGACATACTCAAGGTGGTAGGAGGAGAAAACTGCCAGCCAAGAGTACTCTATCCAGAAAAGGTGTCTTTCAGAAATGAAGGAGAAATAAAAACTGTCCCAGACAAAGCAAACCTGAGGGAGTTCATCACCACTAGTCCCGCCTCATAAGAAATGCTGAAAGAAGTCCTCAGACTGAAATGAAAGGATATTCATTAGTGACATAAAATAAATTTAAATCTATAACACACTGGTTAAAGCAAGTATGCAGTCAAATCCAGAATACTCTGATACTGTAACATGGTGGTATGTTAACAAAGTAACTCTAGTATTAAGGCTAAAGGACAAGAGTATTAAAAATAACTATATCCCTAGTAAAATATGAAATTCATAAATCACAAACATTAGCTCAAGTCAGAAATGATTTTACAGGAAAGTAACAAATGACCTACTGTTAAATATTGATATAGGCTTACCTATCAGAACCTTTACTCTCCATAGCAGGAAACACCTGCTTGTTATTTCCTCCACTCTTTCTCTGCTGAATCAATCGACTCTCAGCAGCAGCATCGCACACGTTGTCTGATACTTTTACTTCACTACTTCTGTTCTTCTTTTCTCCTTCAACCTTTAATGAAAGTTTGACACTAAGAATAATTGCTAGGACTTAATTCTAGAGACTCTGTTTTCAATTTATTATTTGACTCAGCGTTTGCCCTGATTTTAAGTGATAAAAATATATTTGTGCTTACATTAATTTTATCACTTATAAGTCACTGAAATTTTTGTAAAATGTGCTTCTTTCTGAGGGAAAGAAACAAAATTCCCAAAATTTCAAGAAAGGCTTTCTTCATAAGATGCAATTATTCACATCCAGTCTTCCCCATCTGACTGGCAGAGATAGAGAAATAAAAACACACAACATCTGGCCTCTTTGGTCTTTACCACCTGGATTTTCCATTAAACAGTCAGATGGAGAGGATGTGACACCTTAGTGCCTCAGAGACAGAAAGGAAACTCTCTTCTTACTGCACGAAAGCTATTCTTTCCCCACTGCCTCTTCCAATTCTTTTTTCATTTGGATCCAGGAGATAGCAAAAACCTGGTGGTGTTCACTGAAATATACGAACCAAAGTTTACCAAAACACAGGAGCAGAATGAAACTGAAGAGGTGTTAGTGTGGAATTCTGGAATATAAGTAATGCTTCCCAATTCCACATTCAATAACCATCAAATTTATAGCTAGAGGGTATAGAAATAACTATCTACCTTTGCCCCACTATTTACCAATAACAACTTTAAAATAAAAACAGGTTAAATGATTTGTTCAAAGCCCCTAAAGTGGCCTTCCCTAACATTTTATGGCACCAAAAGAGGTGATACAATTCTGTAATCTTGAATCTGATAAAATTACCAAATGAATTCCTCAAATGAATCAGGTAAGTTAAAAGCGTGACTTCGGCAAAGTAATTTAATTCATTAGTTGGGGTAGAGTTCATTCTCCTTTTTCTCTAAAGGAGAATAGCTAGAATAGCTACATTTTTTTCTTTTTTTGTCTTACACAAAAGAGCAAGCAAGTTTAAAAACCTGCTACTGAAGAAAGAAACATCTCACAGCATCTCAAACCTCAGTTCTTTCCTTTGGAGATAAACACTTGATATTTTTTCTTTTTTTTGCTGAGGGTTTATACTACCTATGGGCTTCCCTGGTGGCTCAGATGTTAAAGAATCTGCTTTCAATGCAGGAGACCTGGCTTCGATCCCTGGGTTGGGAAGATCCCGTGGAGAAGGGAACGGCTATCCACTCCAAAGATATTCTGGCCTGAAGAAATCCATGGACAGGGGAGCCTGGCCAGCTACAGTCCATGGGGTTGCAAAGAGTCAGACACGACTGAACAACTCTCTCACACACATATACCACCTATGTGATAAAATCACACATGTCGAAACTTACTACATTTTAGTAAACAACATAGTAAAGAGGTCTCTCTCAAAAGAGACATCTGAAAGTGGTGATTAAGGCGTATGTGGGAGTGCATGTATTTGTTATTAAAAACATCCTGGCCATGCTGGAAATCTAAGTGCCCAGGGACTGAGGAAAGCAGAGAAGATCACACATATTCAACCACAATGAAGAGATTAGAGGGAATACGTGTTTATGTCCCTTCTCTCAGCTTCTGCTTTCTTCCCATTCTGTAGAAATGCAACTTATATTTAATCCAACAAAGTTAAAAAAAAAACAACAGTGCAAAATGTTAAGGAGTTGATCATACTCCTTAAACACTTTCCTTGGTGCTTATTCTGGCTCAGATGGTTACATAGTATGTAGCTAAATGAGTTTCCCAGTCCATATGAAAGACTGACATAGAATTAGATTGATTGAAGGACAAAAGCCATGAAAACAGTTTCCTGAACTCCTATTATTTGGATAGCATAAATAATCTATTTCTACACAATTACCTATTTAGATGACCCCACTTTATTCATAAGTAGAAATCAAAATGGACCAGATCATCCAGAAAGGGAAAAACCAAAGCGAGAGCAAATGAACCTCTACCTCTTTTGGAAGCTGAACGTTCTTTTTCCAAAGCTAACAACACTACTTATAACATGTCTACTGCCTTCTTAAACCTCTGCATATCCTCCTGTAATTCTTCCTTTAGATACACTTCGGATGCTCTGTGACTATTCGGTGGAGAAGAATTCCCATTTTCTAAACCGGGTTCCACGCTTTCATCGTCACTAGCCCTGCAATTATCCGCATGCGGTGGCTTCTGGAACCAGTCCTGTACTGGTTTGCCTTTCTGATCAGTGTTTTTCATGACAGCAGGAGTTCCGTGACTTTTTGTTTGAATTACGTGTTTCATCTTACCGGAGCAGACAAGCCACAGACTCGACTGGCGTGTCTGTCCGATGTCTAATTTCCAACTAGTGGGATTTTGCCTCATATTGTCTGACATTTACATATCAAACTCTTGGTCTTCTTTCACTTCAAATGTAGCTACCTGGTCCCCTACTTTTTTAATTTTCTGCATCATTATAAAAACTCTCCTCATTTTTGGTAAACACGTGTTCAATATCTAGTTTATCACTTTCAAGGTCTATTTATTTTCACTGAAACAAAGCTTTGAAGATGACTGACAAGCATATCCCGGGGACCTATAGTTTATTTGATGAAAAAGCATTTTCGAGACTGGGTTCTTTTTGTTCAGGACATGCTTGGAATACTAGATTCTTTACTGTCTGAGCCACCAGGGAAGTCCAACAATATTGGAGTGGGTACCCTATCCCTTCTCCAGGGAAATTTCCTGACCCAGGAATTGAACTGGGGTCTCCTGCATTGCTGGCAGATTCTTTAACGGCTGAGCTACCCAGGAAGCCCCTACATTCAGTTATATTATGTTCTAATATCCACCAAAGAAAGTGGATAAAGCATTTTTAGTAATATCTACTGATTTCCCACCCTGAAATGAAATAAATTAGAACGTTACTATTTGTACCCTAAAAACAAAGGTGCAATCTAGAAGGTTCAAGTCTCTTAATAGGCAACTAGGGTCGATTCTGTGACCCCACTCTCTCCCTGAATGTTCATCCCTAGTCAATTGTACCGAGGTCACAGGCAGAATGAATCTTTCATCTTGGCATCAGTGGCTGGCGATTTTAATGGAAAAGCTTGAGCCGCTGGGAATGATTTCTCTTTACATATATCTAGGTCAGGGGCCATAATATTGTTCATAATTTCAACTGCGTAATCTTATGATTCAGTATTTGATATCACCTTCTTAATCATAAAATGAAATTATAAAAATGGAAGAAGTAAACAAGTCAGGAAAATTTTTTTCCCTTGATTCCAAAGATAAACTATAAATTATAATAGATTCTAACAGTATTTTAAGTTGTATAATTAAAGTGCTATAAAAACTATTAAATTATTATCTATCAATTCTAAAAGGGTAATTTTGAAAGGCAATTTTATTTGTTATGGACTCTGTTACACACTGTATTGTGTTGCTAAAGCATAGAAAATGGTATTAAACCAGAAATTTAAATTTATAGTTTTACTTACCTGTAAACGGTTATTTTCATCTCCATCAGGTTTTTCTTGTTCTTCCTCCAATATCACTTCCAAGTCTAGTTCTCCTGACAAATCTGCATGTTTGGTTAAAATTATTTAGAATATTTAGATAAAAGACATAATCTTTATTTAAAACACAGATTTAAAACATTGTATCAAATGACAGCGTAAGTCAATATTTGTCTTCAGATGACTATTTACTTCTTTAAGAAATACTTCCAGTGATCAAAAACTTCAACAAACCATTTGGGAAATACTAGATGTCACCAGGATACAGGCACACAAACACCTCAAAGATTCATTAATGAATTCACCCAAGCATCAGTGAAAAAAACAATCAGAAACTAAACAAAATTTCAAAATACAGGACAGACATATAAAGTCACAGTATAGTCTCTTCTCTACTTCATCACAGAACCTTTTTAACAACACGCCAAGCTTCAACTGCAGTGTTATTCTTAGTTTACAAAATTGCTCTTTTTATGCTTTTATCAGTTCCTTCATCTGAAATGCTTCCCTGTACTCTTCTGACAAATTACTTTTCATTTTTTAAGACTCAACCTGCTTTGTGAAGTTGCCCTTGATTACAGCTCTCTTTCCCCTGATAAAGAGGAATCCCTTTCCTTGTAGCTACCTTAGTACTTTGTAGATTTTTCTAGTGTACCTTTCTAGACTTCTTAGATATAGATCTGAACTGTAAATCATTTCTTCACATGTCTATTCTCTTGGCTTCTAGACTGCAGAGGACAAGTTGTTAAAAATCACCTTAGTATAAACATTCTTTATTTTTCTTAAATAATTACTTGTCTGCCTAGGTCTCACAAAGAGTCCCAGAGTTCTAAATATAATCCTGCTACCCACCCTCAGATGTATGCTAAATACTAGCCTAAACAAACTTGCTTCTTCCAAATTCTATTATTTATTATATTACTATGGTCAGAGGGAGAATGCAAGCACCTTGCTAAGAGATATTGTTTGGCGGCAGGTTGCATAAAAGGAGTCAGCACAAGGTAGATTTTGCCACAAAATCTAATCTGGAACCGTCAGAAGGACGGTAAGGCTGTGCCCAGGTGGCACACGGCTGAGTGCCCTGGGCTTCTGCATTACCTTCTTTGCTTCCTCTGTTTCCTGGCAGCGGGGACTGGCACGGGTGATGGGGCATGGAATTCCCTGCCAGAAACACCGCTGCGTTTTTCATCTTTTCTTTATCTGTTATGGTCTTCTGTCCGAGCGCTGGTGGATTTTTGGTCGCTGATTGGGACACCAACGGACGCTGATCATCAACTTTCAAATGCCCGGCTCTTTGACAAGTCTCACCACTGAGGCTCAAACTAGTCAAATCCCAATCTGAAAAATCTGAAAACAAAGTCTCCATTTATCAGGATCTGAGTAAGAATACAACTGACTACCTCGTACAAAGTCTTTCTTCAGAGAATCAGTTCCACGTCCTCCTTCCCCTCAAACTCACTACTCCTTCAGAGGTTACTCTATCTTACATGTCACTGTCATTCATAAAGAGATGTTAACTAGCATGTCTCATTGCTTCTACTTTTTATTTTCTAGTATTACTTGGATTCAATTTTTATTACCTTCTTTGCTTCCTCTGTTTCCTGGCAGCAGGGACTGGCACGGGTGATGGGACATGGAATTCCCTACCAGAAACACCGCTGCGTTTTTCATCTTTTCTTTATCTGTTACGGTCTTCTGTCCAAGTTCTGTGGGTGCTGATTGATTTTTGGTCACTGATTGGGACACCAACGGACGCTGATCATCAACTTTGAAATGCCCGGCTTTTTGACAAGTCTCACCACTGAGGCTCAAACTAGTCAAATCCCAATCTGAAAAATGTGAAAACAAAGTCTCCATTTATCAGGATCTGAGTAAGAACACAACTCTGACTACCTGTATTTAATAAGAACTTTATTATTTTCCTTCAACATACAAATATTTTATTAACAAAATTTATCTCTAATTTATTCTACATTTAATTTTGCATGATAATATTGTGTGTTCTAGAGACCATGGTTTTAAAAACACTTTTAATGAGTGGTACTACTTTAATTAATGGTAGAAACCTAGACAACATATTAAAAAGCAAAGACATCACTTTGCTGACAAAGGTCCGTACAGGCAAAGCTCTGGTTTTTTCAGTAGTCACATGTGAGAGTTGGACCACAAAGAAGACTGAGTGCCAAAGAATTGATGCTTTCAAATTGTGGTGCTGGAGAGACTCTTGAGAGTCCTCTGGACAGCAAAGAGTTCAAACCAGTCAATCCTAAATGCTGAAGCTGAAGCTTCAATACTTGGCGCACCTGATGCGAACAGCTGGCTCACTGGAAAAGCACCTGATGCCAGGAAAGACTGAGGGCAGGATGAGAAGGGGAGGGCAAGAAGAGAAGGGGGCAGCAGAGGATGAGATGTTTGGACAGCATCGCTGATTTAATGGACATGAACTTGGGTGAACTCTGGGAAATGGTGAGGAACAGAGAGGCCTGGCTGCAGTCCATGGGGTCACAAAGAGTCGGGCACAACTTAGCGACTAAATACCACCACCATCAACAACTACTTTAATTTCAGTGAGACAGTCTTTCCTCAATGTAGAAATGTCGTCAGAACTCAGTTTTAAAGCCTTGGATAAACGTCATAACCTGGAGAAGGAAATGGCAGTCCACTCCAGTATTCTTGCCTCTTGCCTGAAAATCTCTTGGACAGAGGATCCTGGTGGGCTACCGTCCATGAGGTCGCAGTGGTTGAACACAAGACTAAACAAAAATATCATAAACTTATATAAGAAATGATAGCCTGGTGTGTGACTAATTGTTTCCATGTGAAAATAGGTAAGTCTAGGAGCACACTGGATCCAAAGAGCACAGAGGGCCATGAGACAGGAGTGAATACACCACAAAAAAATGAAAACGGTCAGATCTAAATTTCTTAAGAGAAGTCAAAAAAAAAAAAAAAAAAAGGCAAGAAATGTAAAAGTGAAACTTACAACCCTGTGTCAACAGAAGGGCCCTTTTATCATTTTATATCCAACCACTTCAATGGTTTAAAAACAGTGGTTCTCAGGTGTCCCCTCAGAATCACTGAAGTCCAGAGACCCATTGGGTCAGGAGGTCCAAGAGGTCAGAACTATTTTCACAACAACACTAAACATCACTTCCATTCTCATTCTATTCTGAGGGCACAGTGGAGTTCTTCAGAGACACAATATGTGATATCATAACATTAAGGACTAATGGAATTAGCAACTATGATTGTGTGTGCTTGTATTTTAAGTTTTTCAGTTTTATTTTCCAATATAGTGAACAACAATAGACTTAAACAAAGTTTCTTGGAATTTTCAATAATTTTAAGAAGTATAAAAGGAACCTAAAGCCAAAAACTTTCAGAATCACCGTTTTAAAAGATTATGTCTATCGAATCTAAGGTATGATTACTTCCCCTACTTCTAATAATCAAAGATACCACACACACACACACACACACACACACACACACACACACACAGTCTGCTAATCAAAACATCTGATTGGCCTTCATTCATCTGTGTAACAACACTAAAATGAAATAATTATAAGCTGAAATACAGCTGACATATTAGCAAGTGAAGCTTTACTCTAGGTAAAGGTCAGAGTTCAAATAAGCATTTTTGGACACTGGAAAAATCTTCAGTTCAGTTCAGTTCAGTTGCTCAGTCCTGTCTGACTCTTTGCAACCCCATGAATTGCAGCACACCAGGCCTCCCTGTCCATCATCAACTCCCGGAGTTCACTCAAACTCATGTCCATCGAGCCAGTGATGCCATCCAGCCATCTCATCCTCGGTCATCCCCTTCTCCTCCTGCCCCCAATCCCTTCCAGCATCAGGGTCTTTTCCAGTGAGTCAACTCTTCGCACGAGGTGGCCAAAGTACTGGAGTTTCAGCTTTAGCATCAGTCCTTCCAATAAACACCCAGGGCTGATCTCCTTTAGGATGGACTGGTTGGATCTCCTTGCAGTCCAAGGGACTCTCAAAAGTCTTCTCCAACACCACAGTTCAAAAGCATCATTTCGTCAGCACTCAGCCTTCTTCACAGTCCAACTCTCACATCCATACATGACCACAGGAAAAATCATAGCCTTGACTAGATGGACCTTTGTTGGCAAAGCAATGTCTCTGCTTTTCAATATGCTGTCTAGGCTGGTCATAACTTTTCTTCTAAGGAGTAAGCGTCTTTTAATTTCATGGCTACAGTCACCATCTTCAGTGATTTTGGAGCCCCCAAAAATAAAGTCTGACACTGTTTCCACTGTTGCCCCATCTATTTCCCATGAAGTGATGGGACCAGATGCCGTGATCTTCGTTTTCTGAATGTTGAGCTTTAAGCCAACTTTTTCACTGTCCTCTATCACTTTCATCAAGAGGCTTTTTAGTTCCTCTTCACTTTCTGCCATAATGGTGGTATCATCTGCATATCTGAGGTTATTGATATTTCTCCTGACAATCTTGATTCCAGCTTGTGCTTCTTCCAGCCCAGCATTTCTCATGATGTACTCTGCATATAAGTTAAATAAGCAGGGTGACAATATACAGCCTTGATGTACTCCTTTTCCTATTTGGAACCAGTCTGTTGTTCCATGTCCAGTTCTAACTGTTGCTTCCTGGCCTGCATATAGGTACCTCAAGAGGCAGGTCAGCTGGTCTGGTATTCCCATCTCTTTCAGAATTTTCCAGTTTGTTGTGATCCACACAGTCAAAGGCTTTGGCGTAGTCAATAAAGCAGAAATAGATGTTTCTCTGGAACTCTCTTGCTTTTTCCATGATCCAGCGGATGTTGGCAATTTGATCTCTGGTTCCTCTGACTTTTCTAAAACCAGCTCGAACATCTGGAAGTTCACGGTTCACGTATTGCTGAAGCCTGGCTTGGAGAATTTTTAAGCATTACTTTACTAGTGTGTGAGATGAGTGCAATTGTGCGGTAGTTTGAGCATTCTTTGGCATTGCCTTTCTTTGGGATTGGAATGAAAACTGACCTTTTCCAGTCCTGTGGCCACTGCCGAGTTTTCCAAATTTGCTGAAAAATCTTTGAGTCTAATAATTAATTTCTGAGAATTCCTGAGAGTATAGAGATTCCAAACTGAGAACTTAAGGGTATTGAAACATATACAGAAACATCTTGAGTTCAAGCTTACATTTTGAACATTTCTTGTTCATATGCTTATAAATATCTTTTTTTTTCAAAACATGGATACCAACAATAACATTTGCCTTATGTATGTCCAATTCTTCAGTTAAATTTGCAAAAAGAAGTTAGGAGTACGAAGAGCTAGCATTTCAAGTATTTCAGTGTCCCTCTTTCCAGAAGGGACTTCCCTGATGGCTCGATGGTAAAGCATCTGCCTGCAATGCAGCAGCCAGAGTTAAGTGTGTATTGCAAAATTTACCTGAACTAGATGTTTGTGGATCCTTCATTCCGACTGTTTTATTAGGAACAGAATCTTTCAATCCGACTGCGGGCTGAATTGGTTTGGAAACAAGTTATTAATAAATAATGTACATAGGATACAATCCACAGTTCATAATTCAAGATAAAAGCATAAGTGTTTTTACCTTCACATTAGGACATTTCTCGGGCAACTTAGCAGCAGCAGCAGCAGGAGAACCTAAAAGGCAAAACGGACATAGAGTTAATTACATGTAAATATGAAAGCCAGCTCTACATTCATGCAGAGTTAGTACTGAGCAGAATCCTCGTGCCCAGCCTTGACACTGAATACATTCCGTTTCAGTGTCTTGTTTTTAGGGGGATGTTAGGACACAGGCAAGACAGACATAGGAATCCATTATAGAGCGTGAGGAAAAAACAGGAATACAGGTTTACCAAAACATGCAGTAAGATTTCAAAAGTAACATCATGTTTTCAATGACTTCAGAAAATATTAAAGAGCACATAGACCAATGTGAACATGCTGACTGATGAGGAGAAAATTAATCTTACTCAGAGGAGCAAATCATGAACCCAAGAAGATAACCGTGAAAGCTGATGGTAAAATGCACCAGTATATCTTGAATGCAATACAGCAGTAACATTTACACCATTATACTACAAGTATTTAACATGTTCTTCAGTCTATCCAGTCATTTAAGAAGTGCACTGTTGGGATGACAGTTCACCAGAATGTATAGTTCATTTCTCATCAGGGAAAGAGTAATGAACTGATTAGCTCAAATATACACTTGTAGAAAAATGGTTCATAAAAATATTCATTTTTTTTCCATACCCATGTGGGCTACTGGTATGCCTGCATGTCTTGGCTCCTCTAATTTAGCCATCTTAAAATTTCCCAATCCACTCACGCAAGAAGGCATATAAGACACACCTATGAAATAATGTACAATAAATTCTCAACATTGAAATATAATGATCAAAAAGGAAATAATAAATTTAACTGCCACAGAATTATTAGATGTTAAAAATCTTGCATGTTTTAAAATCAGTGTAGTATTTATTGAAAATAACAGTTCTAGCCTTTAGGGAATGAACCCTATCAATCTGTTTTGTTTCAAAACTTAGTTTGGTTGGGTACATCATGCTAATGCTTAAAAGGATTTCTGTGAAACAACTGTCAAAAAATCAGTTATCTTAAAAATAAAAAGTCAATCCCTCCATATTCAAATTAATCCAATTTGAATAACAAATACCAGTACAACATATATCTTTGATGTCTATAGTTACTTGGAGTAGCTGGGGTTGTCCCAATTTCTAGCACCCCATCCTGCCTCCTTTATTATTGGGAACAACAATGATCTTATCTCTTTTCAGTGTAAATACACTGAAGCCATCTCTAAGGAGTTCTCTCAAGTGTCCCCATCGACTCCAAACTCATCTCCCTAAAGCCTTACTTTCCTCCCTTTGTCCTTTCACGAGAGTCTTTCCTCTATAAAGGGTAATCTCTGGATCCCTGGTCTGAATTCTTCCCCCTTTACATTCTATCTATGGATCATCCCCACCACTTCTTTTCCTTCTTTGCTTAGCAATGGTATATTACACCTGTAATTGCTAGTTCGACTCTTTGCTTCCCTCTGGCTATAAACACGCTCAGAAAGAAAAATAAAATAATGCTTTTCCTTGATCCTGTTATGGCCTGCACTAGCCAATGCTCTTCTTCCAGATTTCTCTAAACGCAAGGCTGCTGCTGCTGCTGCTGCTGCTAAGTCGCTTCAGTTGTGTGACCCCAGAGGCGGCAGCCCACCAGGCTCCCCCATCCCTGGGATTCTCCAGGCAAGAACACTGGAGTGGGTTGCCATTTCCTTCTCCAATGCATGAAAGTGAAAAGTGAAAGTGAAGTTGCTCAGTCGTGTCCGACTCTTAGCGACCCCATGGACTACAGCCTACCAGGCTCCTCCATCCATGGGATTTTCCAGGCAAGAGTACTGGAGTAGGGTGCCATTGCCTTCTCCAAACGCAAGGCTACACCCTTGCTACTCGGAGAGCTTGTTGGAAATGCAGAATCTCAGACCTCATGCTCAGCATGTGCACTTCCCACAAGGTCCCCAGGCAACTAATTAAAATTTGAGAAACTATTTGGTCTATACAGAGTCTGCTTCTACATTACTTCAACTTAATTTATTCTCCTGAAATCTTAGCCTCAACTTCCTCACTGTAACACTTTCCCCCCAAACTGAAACTGCATTAGAAGTTGGGAACTTTCCAGTGGACTCTCTATCAGGCTGTAGGTTCCTTGTCTCCCTAGTGTGTCCCCCACTCTCTCCTTCTTTCCCACTCTCTTGTTTTGTCCCCTGTGACACCATCCTGGAAAGCAGCAACACTTCATATGACACCAATTTGCATACATTTACAGCTGAGCACCTATGCCCACGCTCCCCCAAAGGATGACACATTGCTCTGCACGCCCAGGGACCGCAGTTCTGAATGTCTTCCTAACAACGAGTAAACAGGAGGGAGGGAGAACTTTGCTGTTCTTCTCTGACAAGTTTTGGTGCTGGAAGCTCACTTCAAATTCATTGTCCAGGTCAAATACTCTCCCTTTATCTAGAGACCTTCATTACTTATTGCCCCCTCCCCCACAGACCTGTGCTTCCTTTCTTCCTTTCCTCCCTGTACCCACTGCCTCTCTCATCCTTCATTCCCTCTTGCCTCTTATTTCTCGACCTTCCTTTGGTTGTAGAGTATCTTGAAACAGAACTAATTATTTTTTCTTTTGCCCATGTGTCACGTGGAATCTTAGTTCCCTGACCGGGGATCAAACCTCCACCCCTGCACTGGACAGTCTTAACATTTGGACCTCCAAGAAGTCCAGGAACTAATCGTTTAGCTCCTTAAACTGGATTCTCAATTTAATCTGTGGCTGACACCTAATAAGATACACAATTTCCCTCCTCTTCTCGTCTTTTTCCTCACTACGCATCTGACGGGTATTTTTTTTTTTTTTTTTTTTGCCTGTTAGAATAGTCCCATTTTAAATCTATGTTCTGTCAAATAACTTTTCTATAAAATACAGTTCTCACCTTGTACTTGTTCATTTAATGTAGTTTTTCCTCTTTGATCTCCAAATAAATGGTCCACAAACTTCAGTGGAATGCTCTCAGAGATACTCTGTTAAAATCAATATTGAGTTCCATGAGGATTTCCTAATATCTTTTTAAGAAAATACCCTACTTTTAAAAATTGCCTACATTTAACCCGGTTAAGACAGGTTTTGCCAAGATCTCACAGCTGCCAAATGACAGAACCTGCATGCTGACTTCATATACTGCTGGATCACCAGGCAGTGGCTGCCAGCAATGAAGACATTAGGCCCTTCCTATCTCCTTCCATAGCTGCCACCTTCAAAAAGGGCATCGTTACTTTATGTTACCTCAAGTACGGCTGCCATAAAGGTAGTCTGCCCTGCTACTTAAGTTTAGTTGTTCAGTTGTGTCTGACTCTTTGCGACCCCATGGATTGTAGCCTGCCTAGCTCCTCCATCTATGGGATTTTCCAGGCAAGAGTATTGGACTGGGTTGCCATTTCCTTCTCCAGGGGATTTTCCCAACCCAGGGATCGAACCTTGGTCTAAAATGTTGGCAGATACTTTACCTTCTGAGCCACCAGGGAAGTCCCCACCTACTTAAACAATCCAAAATGGTTTGTACTTACTAAAACGTTGCTAAAGCAAACTGCTGTTATTATAACCCCACATAGTTCTTACTACTCCCCATGCTTTTGCTTCTCTTAAATGTTTCTTCCAGATCAACCTGACAATCCAACACAGTAACACTTTCAAGTCTCAAGCACTATCTTTCAAGGTCCAAGTAATAAAAAACCACAATTCAACCTGTTTCTCTCTGACCCTCTCTAGCAGTTTTACACATGCGTATGTACCAAAGAAACACACATTTGGTTGGGAGATTGGGACTAACACACACACACTGCACACTATTGTGTATGAAACAGATAACTAGTGAGGACCAACTGTATAGCACAGGGAAGGCTACTCAATATTCTGCAATGGCCTATATGGGAAAAGAATCTAAAAAAGAGGTGATACACACACACACACACACACACAAAACAAAGAAACATTTGGCCATGGGCTGACCTGAAATAAGGTTTCAATTTTCAGATAAATGTAGCTTCAGAACTCAAAGGGATTCCTTATGATCTCTAACCCTTGGATTTTGTACTACACTGACTTCACTAGGTGAATCTTGTAAATGAACAAAAGTGTACTAGGTGGTAGTATTTAGCACAGAATTATTTTATTCAATATAGGTTAAAAGCAAGAAAAAAGTTTTGATGGGGAAATGCAAGGGTGAGAGAGTCACAGCATCTCCTGCTTTCATGTACTTACATTACTCAGGGCTTACATTTCAAAATAATAATAGAAGACAGTACCTCAGAATCCCAAGGTGATTCTATATCTTTCTCCTCTCCCAGTCCTAGGGCTGACATCATGCCTGTAAAATGCAGTCACAGATACATTAATGAGAACATTCACTACTGTGAATTTTAAAGACGTATGTAAATCTACCTCTATCCACAAATATTTCAATAAAATAAAGTAGTGGAAAAGAATTTCAGAGGGTTGAAGCATTTTCAGGAAGAAAAAGTTGGTAGTAGGTGGGACACTTCTGAAGAAAGAGAGCAAAAGAAGTGTACTTAAAATGAAATGGATATTGAATTTGGATCTATACCATTTACATGTTTTTATATTTGCTTTTAAGTATAGACAAAATTTACAGGCATTCACTAACTTACCACTTCTATCATTTTCACGTGCTCTATCAACAGAAGTCAAATGGTCATGATTTGCTTGCCCTTGGGGAGCCCTTTCAATGATATCAGCATCACTTTCTTTTTCAACAAGTTCTGGCTTTGTGGCTCCTTCCTATAAAAACAAGACAAAATAAAACCAAAACCCAACTTCAGAAAACATATTCATTCATTGGTCCTTCACCCCGTCAGTGAGACGACAAACAATCACTGTGTCTAGCACATCCTCTAGGGTGTCCTGGGAGAAGTTAGAACTGTAAAGAGAAGAGTGACTCTGCTCTGCGTCTAGGCAAGGCAGAGACACACGGACACAAACAAGAGCAGAAGAGTATCCTTCGACATCTCTGCAGCTGAAGTGGACCGAGCACAGGATGCGCACAAAGGAGAGAGGAGGCAGGTGTACCTGCGAAGCTCAAGGAACGCTGTGACAAAGGGCTGTGTCTCAGAAGACAGAGTGCAGAGCCGGGGTGTGATGGGGATTCTAGGAAGGATGGCATGAACCAACAGATAGGTGTGAAACAATGTTCACAAGTCATGTGGAAAACTAGATCACAGTTACTGGGAACTGTATAGAGAGACAAAACTGGAGGACCAGGTTCAAACAGGGAAAAGCAAGTGTCATCTTCTTCCTTCAAGTGACAGGGATCTACTAAACACGTAAAGGCATTACATCATCACAAATTTATTTTATTTGGTGCCATGCTTTTATTCAAATGAAAGGGAAAAGACTACACTGCACTAGGAAGTAGAAAGTTCAGTTTAGTTCAGCCACTCAGTTGTGTCCGACTCTTTGTGGCACCATGGACTGCAGCACGCCAGGCCTCCCTGTCCATTGCCAACTCCCAAAGTTTACTCAAACTCATGTCCATTGAGTCGGTGATGCCATCCAACCATCTCATCCTCTGTCGTCCCCTTCTCCTCCTGCCTTCAATCTTTCCTGGCATCAGGGTCTTTTCTAATGAGTCAGTTCTTCACATCAGGTGGCCAAAGTTTCAGCTTCAGCATCAGTCCTTCCAGTTAATATTCAGGACTGATTTCCTTTAGGATGGACTGGTTGGATCTCCTTGCAGTCCAAGGGCCTGTTAAGAGTCTTCTCCAACACCACAGTTTAAAAGCATCAATTCTTTGGCGCTCAGCTGTCTTTATAGTCCAACTCTCACATCCGTACATGACTACTGGAAAAATCACAGCTTTGACCAGACGGACTTTTGCTGGCAAAGTAATGTCTCTGGTTTTTAATATGTTATACAGATTGGTCATAACTTTTCTTCCAAGGAGCAAGTGTCTTTTAATTTCATGGCTGCAGTCACCATCTGCAGTGATTTTGGAACCCAAGAAAATATAGTCTGTCATTGTTTCCACTGTTTCCCCATCTATTTGCCATGAAGTGATGGGACTGGATGCCATAATCTTAGTTTTCTGAATGTTGAGTTTTAAGCCAACTTTTTCACTCTCCTCTTTCACCTTCATCAAGAGGCTCTTTAGTTCTTTGCTTTCTGCCATAACGGTGGTGTCATTTGCATATCTGAGGTTATTGATATTTCTCCCAGCAATCTTGATTCTAGCTTGTGCTTCATCCAGCCCAGAGTTTCTCATGATGTACTCTGCATATAACTTAAATAAGCAGGGTGACAATATATAGCCTTGATGTACTCCTTTCCCTATTTGGATATTTGGCCTTGGAGTACAGAATGCAGGGCAAAGGCTAATAGAGTTTTGCCAAGTGATCGCACTGGTCATAGCAAACACCCTCTTCCAGCAACACAAGAGAAGACTCTACACATGGACATCACCAGATGGTCAATACCAAAATCAGGTTGATTATATTCTTTGCAGCCAAAGATGGAGAAGTTCTATACAGTCAGCAAAAACAAGACTGGGAGCTGACTGTGGCACAGACCATGAACTCATAGCCAAATTCAGACTTAGATTGAAGGAAATAGCAAATAAGATGGTATTTTACAGGAGAGCATTAAAAAAAAAAAACCCTATAAGCAATGCTCCAGAGTGGACAGTAAGTACAGTAGATACTGTACATCACCCAAAGTGTCCATTAAACTGTAATTAAAAAGCTAATTTGGCTTTTAAAATAGCCAAATACAAATGGTAACAGTCATTCTAAAACAAACTGCAGAGCCAGGAGGAGTGAAAAGATGGACAAGTATATTTTAGAAAGATTACTCTGGCAGCAACATAAAAAAGAACATCAGGGTAGCAAAACTAGAAAAGAATATTTCAAGATTATAGGTGAGACAGTGAGTTATGGTGATAAGATATGAAAAATGATAAGCAGGCAGAAAATACTGAACTTCCTGAGTGACTGGAGGTGGTAATTTCAAGGAAGTTTGGAGTCCGGGATTTTTCCTGCTGTGGCATTTCAGTGATGCTGTCTACTAGGATGGGGAGGACAGATGAAGGGATAGCTTACAAAGAGTAAGGGATGAGGGAAGCGTCAGGGACAATGCCTTCAGTTTGGGGTGTAATAAATTATTTTGAGGCATGCAAGGGACTCAGAAGAAAGGATTTGGGTAAATACATTTGAATTAGAAATAGATAAACTTATTCAGGAAAAACATACTGTAAAGATAATTATTTGTAAAAGATACTAACCTGGTATAATTAATGCAAACCTAGGCATAATTCTGAACTTTTGAAAATAAAACAATACCAGGGAAAGAAAACTATGAGATTAAAATTGTCAATTATATATTTCAACATATTTCAAGGATATAAAAATATACTTTTATAAATATATGAAAATACTCATTTCTCTCATATTACCATAATAAGCATTTTGTTTAATGAAAAGGTTTAATTGTAAAACACCATTTCAAGATGCTACAAGAAGACTCTTTTTTTTTTTTTAACTTTATTTTACTTTACAATACTGTATTGGTTTTGCCATACATTGACATGAATCCACCACGGGTGTACATGCGTTCCCAAACAGGAACCCCCCCTCCCACCTTCCTCCCCATAACATCTCTCTGGGTCATCACCGTGCACCAGCCCCAAGCATGCTGTATCCTGCGTCGGACATAGACTGGCGACTCGATTCTTACATGATAGTATACATGTTACAATGCCATTCTCCCAAATCATCCCACCCTCTCCCTCTCCCTCTGAGTCCAAAAGTCCATTATACACATCTGTGTCTTTTTTGCTGTCTTGCATACAGGGTCGTCATTGCCATCTTTCTAAATTCCATAAATATGTGTTAGTAGACTGTATTGGTGTTTTTCTTTCTGGCTTACTTCACTCTGTATAATTGGCTCCAGTTTCATCCATCTCATCAGAACTGATTCAAATGTATTCTTTTTAATGGCTGAGTAATACTCCATTGTGTAGATGTACCACTGCTTTCTTATCCATTCATCTGCTGATGGACATCTAGGTTGTTTCCATGTCCTGGCTATTATAAACAGTGCTGCAATGAACATTGGGGTACATGTGTCTCTTTCAATTCTGGTTTCCTCGGTGTGTATGCCCAGCAGTGGGATTGCTGGGTCATAAGGTAGTTTTATTTGCAATTTTTTGAGGAATCTCCACACTGTTCTCCAAAGTGGCTGTACTAGTTTGCATTCCCACCAACAGTGTAGGAGGGTTCCCTTTTCTCCACACCCTCTCCAGCATTTATTGCTTGCAGATTTTTGGATCGCAGACATTCTGACTGGTGTGAAGTGGTACCTCATTGTGGTTTTGATTTGCATTTCTCTTATAATGAGTGATGTTGAGCATCTTTTCATGTGTTTGTTAGCCATCCGTATGTCTTTGGAGAAATGTCTATTTAGTTCTTTGGCCCATTTTTTGATTGGGTCGTTTATTTTTCTGGAATTGAGCTGCATAAGTTGCTTGTATATTTTTGAGATTAGTTGTTTGTCAGTTGCTTCATTTGCTATTATTTTCTCCCATTCAGAAGGCTGTCTTTTCACCTTGCTTATATTTTCCTTTGTTGTGCAGAAGCTTTTAATTTTAATTAGATCCCATTTGTTTATTTTTGCTTTTATTTCCAGTATTCTGGGAGGTGGCTCATAGAGGATCCTGCTGTGATTTATGTTGGAGAGTATTTTGCCTATGTTCTCCTCTAGGAGTGTTATAGTTTCTGGTCTTACATTTAGATCTTTAATCCATTTTGAGTTTATTTTTGTGTGCGGTGTTAGAAAGTGATCTAGTTTCATTCTTTTACAAGTGGTTGACCAGTTTTCCCAGCACCACTTGTTAAAGAGATTGTCTTTACTCCATTGTATATTCTTGCCTCCTTTGTCAAAGATAAGGTGTCCATATGTGTGTGGATTTATCTCTGGGCTTTCTATTTTGTCCCATTGATCTATATGTCTGTCTTTGTGCCAGTACCATACTGTCTTGATGACTGTGGCTTTGTAGTAGAGCCTGAAGTCAGGCAAGTTGATTCCTCCAGTTCCGTTCTTCTTTCTCAAGATTGCTTTGGCTGTTCGAGGTTTTTTGTATTTCCATACAAATATTGAAATTATTTGTTCTAGTTCTGTGAAAAATATGGCTGGTAGCTTGATAGGGGTTGCACTGAATTTGTAAATTGCTTTGGGTAGTATACTCATTTTCACTATATTGATTCTTCCGATCCATGAACATGGTATATTTCTCCATCTATTAGTGTCCTCTTTGATTTCTTTCATCAGTGTTTTATAGTTTTCTATATATAGGTCTTTAGTTTCTTTAGGTAGATATATTCCTAAGTATTTTATTCTTTTCGTTGTAATGGTGAATGGAATTGTTTCCTTAGTTTCTTTTTCTACTTTCTCATTATTAGTGTATAGGAATGCAAGGGATTTCTGTGTGCTGATTTTATATCCTGCAACTTTACTATATTCATTGATTAGCTCTAGTAATTTTCTGGTGGAGTCTTTAGGGTTTTCTATGTAGAGGATCATGTCATCCGCAAACAGTGAAAGTTTTACTTCTTCTTTTCCAATTTGGATTCCTTTTATTTCTTTTTCTGCTCTGATTGCTGTGGCCAAAACTTCCAGAACTATGTTGAATAGTAGTGGTGAAAGTGGGCACCTTTGTCTTGTTCCTGACTTTAGGGGAAATGCTTTCAATTTTTCACCATTGAGGATAATGTTTGCTGTGGGTTTGTCATATATAGCCTTTATTATGTTAGACTCTGTTTTAAAATTGACCTTAAAAGACAAGTTTTAATTTGTAGAGGAGAAATGCTTATGTGAGGATGGAAATATGAGGCATTTTAAAGTACTACTATGACATAAGAAAGAAATAGAAAACCCCATTTGAAAAGATCTCATTCAAAATTGATGGTGAAATCAAAAGCTTTACAGACAAAGCAAAAGTTAAGAGAATTTAGCACCACCAAACCAGCCTTACAACAAATACTAAAGGGATTTACAGCCAGTAAACACAAGAGAAAGGAAAGACTTACAAAAACAAACCCAAAACAATTAAGAAAATGTCAACAGGAACATATATATTGATTATTACTTTAAATTAAATGGATTCAATTCACCAACCAAAAGATACAGGATAACTGAATGAATACAAAAACAAGAGCCAATATATATACTGCCCACAAGAGACTGCTTCAGACCTAGAGACACATACAGACTGAAAGTAAATGGATGGAAAAAGATATTCCATTTGAACGGTAACCAAAAGAAAGCCAGTGTGGCAATCCTTATTTCACACAAATAGACTTTAAAATAAAGAATATTATAAGAGACAAAGAAGGACACTACATAAAAAGGATCAATCCAAGAAGACATAACAATTGGAAATATTTATGCCCCCAACATGGAAGCACCTCAATACACAAGGCAAACACTAACAGGCATAAGAGGGGAATTCAACAGCAACACAGTCATAGTGGGGGACTTTAACACCCCACTTATACCAATGGATAGATCATCAAAACAGAGAATCAATAAGGAAACACAAAACTTCAGTGAAACATTAGACCCAATGGATCTAATTGATATCTTCAGGACTTTCTATCCAAATGCAGAATATACTTTGTTCGCAACTGCACATGGAACATTCTCCAGGATAGACCACATCTTGGGCCACAAATCAAGCCTCGGTAAATTTAAAAAATTGAAAATATATCACGTATCTTCTCTGACCACAACACTATGAGACTAGATAGCAACTACAGGAGAAAAACGTAAAAAAACACAAACTCATGGAGATTAAACAATTCATTACTAAATAACAAAAAGGTTATTGAAGAAATAAGAAAGGAAATCAAAAGATTCCTAGAAACAAATGACACAAAAACACAACCACCCCAAACCTATGGGATTCAGTAAAAGCACTTCTAAGAGAGAAGTTGATAGCAGCAAAATCCTACCTCCAGGACAAGAAAAGCATCGAACAGGCAACACCCTACATTTAAAGCAGCTGGAAAAAGAACCAAAACCTCTCAAAGTCAGCAGAAGGAAAGCAATCATACAGATCAGAGCAGAAATAAATGAAAAAGAAAATGAAGGAAACAATAGCAAAGATTAATCAGACTGAACACTGGTTCTTTGAGAAGATAAGCAAAATGGACAAACCACTAGCCAGACTCATCAAGAACAGAAGGGAGAAAAATCAAATTGACAAGATTAGAAGTGAAAAAAGAGAGGTTACAACAGACAACACAGAGATGAAAAGGATCATGAGAGAATGTTCTGAGCAACAATATGCTAATAAAAGGGACAACTGAGAGGAAATGGACAGATTCTTAGAAAAGTTCAACCTCCCAAAACTGAATCAGGGAGAAATAAAAATTACAAACATGCCAATTACAAACACTGAAATTGAAAGTGTTATCCAAAATCTCCCAAAAACAAAAGCCCAGGGCCAGATGGCTTCACAGGGTAATTTTATCAAACGTTTAGAGAAGAGCTAATGCCTATTTTTCTGAAACTCTTCCAAAAAATTGCAGAAGAAGGAACACTTCTGAACTCATTTTATGAGGCCAAAATCACCTCGATACCAAAACCAGGCAGAGACAACACAAAAAAGAAAATTACAGGCCAATATCACTGACAAACACAGATGTAAAAATCCTCAACAAAATTCTAGCAAACACAATTCAACAACACATTCAATAGCTCATATACCATGATCAATTTGGGTTTATGCCAGGGATGCAAGGATTCTTCAATATACACAAACCAATTTCAATGTGATGCACCATCTTAACAAACTGAAAAATAAAAACCATATGATCATCTCAATAGAGGCAGAAAAAGCCTTTGACACAATTCAGCACCTGTTTATGACAAAAACGCTTCAAAAAATGGACACAGGAGGAACCTTTGTCAACATAGTAAAGGCCATATAGAATAAACCCACAGCAAACATTATTCTCAATGAGGAAAAATGAAAAGCATTCCCTCTAAGATCACGAACAAGACAAAGTTGTCCGTTCTCACCACAATTATTCAGCATGGTTTTGGAAGTCCTAGCTATGGCAATCAGAGAAGAAAAAGAAATTAAAAGAATCCAGATCTGAAAAGAAGAAGTAAAACTCTCACTTTTGCAAATGACATGATATGCACATAGAAAACCCAAAAGAAACTATCTATTTTCTAGTAAAAGAAAATTTCTAGAACTAAATAATGAATATAGCAAGGTTGTATGATACAAGGTCAATACACATAAATCACTTGAATTCCTATACACTAACAATGAAAAATCAGAAAGTGAAATTAAGGAGCCAATCCCGTTCACCACTGCAACAAAAAGAATAAAGTATCTAGTAATAAACCTACCTAAGGAGACAAAAGATGGAAAATTCTAAGACACCGAGAAAAGAGAAGAAAGATGACATAAACAGGTGGAGAGATATTCCATATTCCTGGGTAGGAAGAATGAATAGTGTGAAAATGAATATATTACCAAATGCAATCTACAGATTCAGTGTGATCACTTTCAAATTACCAATGGCATTTTTCATAGAACTAGAACAATATATACAATGGACTATTACTCAGCCATAAAGAGAAACACATTTGAGTCAGTTCTAATGAGGTTGACAAACCTAGAGCCTATTCTCCGGAGTGAAAGGAAAGTCAGAAAGAGAAGTATAAATATCATATACTATTCGCATATACATGGAATCTAACAAAGATTCTGAATCTACAATGGTACTGATGAATTTATTTGCAGGGCAGGAAGGGAGAAACAGATATAGAGAACAGACTTACAGACATGGGGGGAGGGGAAGAGGGGAGAGGGTGAGATGGATGGAAAGAGTAACATGGAAACTTACAGTTCCATATGTAAAATAGATAGCCAATGGGAATTTGTTGTATGACTCAGGGAACTCAGAAAGGGACTCTGTGACAATCTAGAAGGTCGGGATGGGGAGGGAGATGGGAGGAGGGTTTGGGAGGGAGGGGACATGGGTGTACCTATGGCTGATTCTTGATGTTTGACAGAAGACAACAAAATTCTGTAACGCGATTATCCTTCAATTGAAAAATAAATCAGTTCAGTTCAGTTCAGTTCAGTTCAGTCGCTCAGTCATGTCCGACTCTGCGACCCCATGAATCGCAGCACGCCAGGCCTCCCTGTCCATCACCATCTCCCGGAGTTCACTCAGACTCACGTCCATCAAGTCTGTGATGCCATCCAGCCATCTCATCCTGGGTCATCCCCTTCTCCTCCTGCCCCCAATCTCTCCCAGCATCAGAGTCTTTTCCAATGAGTCAACTCTTGGGAGGGAGGGGACATGGGTGTACCTATGGCTGATTCTTGATGTTTGACAGAAAACAAAATTCTGTAAAGCGATTATCCTTCAATTGAAAAATAAATACATTTTCTAAAAACCCCATTTGAAAATTTCATCGTTTTCTTCTTTTTTCCTGGTAAACAGCACACTAATGGCTCTAATTTTCTATCTATGCCCTCTTCAATGGCAGATAAAGACTGAAGGAACAATCTAGATATTAAAAAAGTAGTAAAACTATGATTATCCAAGTTGGAAATTTAAAAGTTTTCAAATACATCTATGATTTTCAAGCAAGATTCAATATTCACATCAGGAAAGAACAAATGAGCTGAAAAAATCAAGTAACCACAATGACTGAGTTTTAGATATGGAAGAATTTGCATTTTAGTTTAACATGTATAACAAAGAACTGACATGCTAATTTAACACCTATAAATACTAAAGCTAATAAAGCTTCTTAAATATAAAACTTAACTTAAAAATAACTTCTTAACTTAAAAAAATACTTCTTAAAAATAAACTTCTTAAAGTTTTATTCTTTAATAAAATTCTTAAAATGGAATATATATATTACTAGAGATATTTTAAAAAGTAAAAAATTATCTTTCTGAGATTATTTTATAAACTCTGTTGGTAATTCTTCTTTCCTTATGATTTTATAACAAGTAGTCTACATAAGAAAAAAATCATGAATTGTGATTTCATTCATTTAATGTGTATAATTGCCCATTACTTGCAGATGTTAGGAAAAGATAAATCAGAATCTCTCCAGGGAGGCAGCGGGCAGAGTTCTACATTTTTTTCTTTAAGACTGTTGCAGCTTTAAATTTTTTCATGTCATGAAGAGAGCTTAGGAATCTCATTTATATAATTATAAATTATAATTTTAGTAAAAGACAAGATAAAATGCTTATTTATTTCCTCTTTATTTTCAAAAAGATCCAAAACCTCCAGCAAGATCATACCAAACAGTAAGATAAATTAGTTAAGTACATTAAGTATGTATCAAACAGTAAGTTAGTAACCACAAGAAACAGAAGGGCCACAAATTCTTAATTCATAATATATCGAGTTGACTCATTGGAAAAGACTCTGATGCTGGGAGGGATTGGGGGCAGGAGGAGAAGGGGACGACAGAGGATGAGATGGCTGGATGGCCATTTTGATGGCCATCTGACTCGATGGACGTGAGTCTGAGTGAACTCCGGGAGTTGGTGATGGACAGAGAGGCCTGGTGTGCTGCGATTCATGGGGTCACAAAGAGTCGGACATGACTGAGCGACTGAACTGAACTGAACTGAACTGAAGGCCTAAAACAGAGCTCATCTAGAATTGCCTATGAATGAAAGTTTTGCTAGATTAAACAGAAGACATCACTTGATTAATTTCAAAGTGAGAATTTTTTTAAAAAGAGAAATCACTTCAAATTAAAATGAACTTCCAGAGGGAACTATATTCAATATAGATATATACATATACAAGTGTAACCAAGTCACATTGCTATACACCTGAAACTAACACAGTATTGTAAATGACTACACTTCAATTAAAGAAAAAAACAAAAACCACCACCAACCTCAAAAACACGACCAAAAAAGCTAAGTATCAAATTTTCTTTCAGTTCTTCATAAAAATCAGCTATATGTCATTCAGAAGAGTATAAGTATTGAGTTTTCACAACCTCACTTTCTCCTAAGTTGAATTTGAAATAATTTATCTCATATTTATAATACAGAGTACATCATCTGACTTACCCCCACTATTTCTGTTGTGTTTGTAAAATAATCTGTTTCATCTTGACCTTCATTCCGTCTCATATTCATCTTTTAAAAATTTTTTATTTATTTTAATTGGAGGCTAATTACAATATTGTATTGGTTTTACCATACATCAACATGAATCCACCACGGATGTACACGTGTTTCCCATCCTGAACCCCCTCCCACCTCTCTCCCCATACCACCCCTCTGGGTCATCACAGTGCACCAGCCCCAAGCATCCTGTATCATGCATCGAACCTGGACTGACGATTCGTTTCACATATGATATTATACATGTTTCAATGCCATTCTCCCAAATCATCTCACCCTTGCCCCCTCCCACAGAGTCCAAAAGACTGTTCTATACACCTGTGTCTCTTTTGCTGTCTTGCATACAGGGTTATCGTTACCATCTTTCTAAATTCCATATATATGCGTCAGTATACTGTATTGGTGTTTTTCTTTCTGGCTTACTTCACTCTGTATAATAGGCGCCAGTTTTATCCACCTCATTAGAACTGATTTAAATGTATTCTTTTAATGGCTGGGTAATATTCCATTGTGTATATGTACCACAGCTTTCTTATCCATTCATCTGCTGATGGACATCTAGGTTGCTTCCAAGTCCTGGCTATTATAAACAGAGCTGTGACGAACATTGAGGTACATGTGTTTCTTTCAATTCTGGTTTCCTCGGTGTGTATGCCCAGCAGTGGGATTGCTGGGTCGTGTGGCAGTTCTATTTCCAGTTTTTTAAGGAATCTCCACACTGTTCTCCATAGTGGCTGTACTAGTTTGCATTCCCACCAACAGTATAAAAGGGTTCCCTTTTCTCTACACCCTCTCCAGCATTTATTGCTTGTAGGCTTTTGGGTAGCAGCCATTCTGACTGGCATGAAATGGTACCTCATTGTGGTTTTGATTTGCATTTCTCTAATAATGAGTGATGTTGAGCATCTTTTCATGTTTATTAGCCATCTGTATGTCTTCTTTGGAGAAATGTCTGTTTAGATCTTTGGCCCATTTTTTGATTGGGTCATTTATTTTCTGGAATTGAGCTGCAGGAGTTGCTTGTATATTTTTGAGATTAATTGTCAGTTGCTTCACTTGCTATTATTTTCTCCCATTCTGAAGACTGTCTTTTCACCTTGCTTATAGTTTCCTTCGTTGTGCAGAAGCTTTTAATTTTAATTAGGTCCCATTTGTTTATTTTTGCTTTTATTTCCAATATTCTGGGAGGTGGGTCATAGAGGATCCTGCTGTGATTTATGTCGGAGAGTGTTTTGCCTATGTTCTCCTCTAGGAGTTTTATAGTTTCTGGCCTTACGTTTAGATCTTTAATCCATTTTGAGTTTATTTTTATGTATGGTGTTAGAAACTGTTCTAGTTTCATTCTTTTACAAGTGGTTGACCACTTTCAATTTGTTAATGTGGTGTATTACACTGATTGATTTGAGGATATTGAAGACTCCTTGCATCCCTGGGATAAAGCCCATTTGGTCATGGTGTCTGATCTTTTTAATGTGTTGTTGGATTCTGACTGCTAGAATTTTGTTAAGGATTTTTGCATCTATGTTCATTAGTGATATTGGCCTGTAGTTTTCTTTTTTTGTGGCATGTTTATCAGGTTTTGGTATTAGGGTGATGGTGGCCTCATAGAATGAGTCTGGAAGTTTACCTTCCTCTGCAATTTTCTGGAAGTGTTTGAGTAGGATAGGTGTTAACTCGTCTCTAAGTTTTTGGTAGAATTCATCTGTGAAGCCGTCTGAACCTGGGCTTTTGTTTGCTGGAAGATTTCTGATTACAGTTTCAATTTCCGTGCTTGCGATGGGTCTGTTAAGATTTTCTATCTCTTCCTGGTTCAGTTTGGAAAAGTTGTACTTTTCTAAGAATTTGTCCATTTCTTCCATGTTGTCCATTTTATTGGCATATAATTGCCGAAAATAGTCTCTTATGATCCTTTGTATTTCTGTGTTGTCTGTTGTGATCTCTCCATTTTCATTTCTAATATTATTGATTTGATTTTTCTCCCTTTGTTTCTTGATGAGTCTGGCTAATGGTTTGTCAGTTTTATTTATCCTTTCAAAGAACCAACTTTTGGCTTTGTTGATTTTTGCTATGGTCTCTTTTGTTTCTTTTGCATTTATTTCTGCCCTAATTTTTAAGATTTCTTTCCTTCTACTAACCCTGGGGTTCTTCATTTCTTCCTTTTCTAGTTGCTTTAGGTGTAGAGTTAGGTTATTTACTTGACTTTTTTCTTGTTTCTTGAGGTATGCCTGTATTGCTATGAACTTTCCCCTTAGCACTGTTTTTACAGTGTCCCATAGGTTTTGGGTTGTTGTGTTTTCATTTTCATTCATTTCTATGCATATTTTGATTTCTTCTGTGATTTGTTGGTTATTCAGAAGTGTGTTGTTCAGCCTCCATATGTTGGAATTTTTAATAGGTTTTCTCCTGTAATTGAGATCTAATCTTACTGCATTGCAGTCAGAAAAGATGCTTGGAATGATTTCGATTTTTTTGAATTTACCAAGGCTAGATTTATGGCCCAGGATGTGATCTATCCTGGAGAAGGTTCCATGTGTGCTTGAGAAAAGGTGAAATTCCTTGTTTGGGAGTGAAATGTCCTATAGATATCAATTAGGTCTAACTGGTCTATTGTATCATTTAAAATTTGTGTTTCCTTGTTAATTTTCCATTTAGTTGATCTGTCCATAGGTGTGAGTGGGGTATTAAAGTCTCCTACTATTGTGTTATTGTTAATTTCCCCTTTCATACTTGTTAGCATTTGTCTTACTTACTGTGGTGCTCCTATGTTGGGTGCATATATATTTATAATTGTTATATCTTCTTGGATTGATCCTTTGATCATTATGTAGTGTCCTTCTTTGTCTCTTTTCATAGCCTTTGTTTTTAAGTCTATTTTATCGGATAAGAGTATTGCTACTCCTGCTTTCTTTTGGTCTCTATTTGCATGGAATATCTTTTTCCAGCCCTTCACTTTCAGTCTGTATGTGTCCCTTGTTTTGAGGTGGTCTCTTGTAGACAACATATATAGGGATCTTGTTTTTGTATCCATTCAGCCAGTCTTTGTCTTTTAGTGGGGGCATTCAACCGATTTACGTTTAAGGTAATTATTGATAAGTTTGATCCCGTTGCCATTTACTTTATTGTTTTGGGTTCGAGTTTATACTCCCTTTTTGTGTTTCCTGTCTAGAGAATATCCTTTAGCATTTGTTGGAGAGCTGGTTTGGTGGTGCTAAATTCTCTCAGCTTTTGCTTGTCTGTAAAGCTTTTGATTTCTCCTTCATATTTGAATGAGATCCTTGCTTCGTATAGTAATCTGGGCTGTAGGTTATTGTTTCATCACTTTGAGTATGTCCTGCCATTCCCTCCTGGCCTGAAAAGTTTCTATTGAAAGATCAGCTGTTATCCTTATGGGAATCCCCTTGTGTGTTATTTGTTGTTTTTCCCTTGCTGCTTTTAATATTTGTTCTTTGTGTTTGATCTTCTTTAATTTGATTAATATGTGTCCTGGGGTGTTTCGCCTTGGGTTTATACTGTTTTGGACTCTGGGTTTCTTGGACTTGGGTGATTATTTCCTTCCCAATTTTAGGGAACTTTTCAACTATTATCTCTTCAAGTATTTTCTCATGGTCTTTCTTTTTGTCGTCTTCTTCTGGGACTCCTATGATTCGAATGTTGGGGCGTTTAACATTGTCCCAGAGGTCTCTGAGATTGTCCTTATTTCTTTTAATTCGTTTTTCTTTTTTCCTCTCTGATTCATTTATTTCTACCATTCTATCTTCTGTTTCACTAATCCTATCTTCTGACTCCATTATTCTACTATTTGTTGCCTCCAGAATGTTTCTGATCTCATTTATTGCATTATTCAATATATATTGACTCTTTTTATTTCTTCTAGGTCTTTGTTAAACCTTTCTTGCATCTTTCAATCCTTGTCTCCAGGCTATTTATCTGTGTTTCCATTTTGATTTCAAGATTTTGGATCATTTTCACTATCATTATTCAGAATTCTTTAACAGGTAGAATGCCTATCTCTTCCTCTTTTGTTTGGTTTGGTGGGCATTTATCCTGTTCCTTTACCTGCTGGGTATTCCTCTGTCTCTTCATCTTGGTTATATTGCTGTGTTTGGGGTGGCCTTTCTATATTCTGGCAGTTTGTGGAGTTCTCTATATTATGGAGTTTCCTCGCTGTGGGTGGGGTTGTACAGGTGGCTTGTCAAGGTTTCTTGGTTAGGGAGGCTTGTGTCCGTGTTCTGGCGTGTGGCTGGATTTCTTCTCTCTGAAGTGCAATGAAGTGTCCAGTATGAGTTATGAGATGTCAATGGGTTTAGAGTGACTTTGGGCAGCCTGTATATTGAAGCTCAGGGCTATGTTCCTGTGTTGCTGGAGAATTTACATGATATGTCTTGCTCTGGAACTTGTTGGCCCTTGAGTGGTGCTTGGTTTCAGTGTAGGTATGGAGGCATTTGGTGAGTTCCTGTTGATTAATGTTCCCTGGAGTCAGGAGTTCTCTGGTGTTCTCAGGGTTTGAACTTAAGCCTCCTGTTTCTGGTTTTCAGTCTTATTTTTACAGTAGTCTCAAGACTTCTCCATCTATACAGCACCATTGATAAAACATCTAGGTGAAAGATGAAAAGTTTCTCCACAGTGAGGGACATCCAGAGAGGTTCACAGAGTTACATGGAGAAGAGGGAGGAGGGAGATGGAGGTGACCAGGATGAGTTGAGGTGGAATCAAAAGAGGAGAGAGCAAGCTAGCCAGTAATCACTTCCTTATGTGCGCTCCACAGTCTGGACCGCTCAGAGATGTTCACAGCGTTACACACAGAAGAGAAGAGGGAGGAAGGAGACAGAGGTGGCCAGGAGGATAAAGGGGGGAACCAAAAGGAGAGAGACAGATCCAGCCAGTAATCGGTTCCCTAAGTGTTCTCCACCATCTGGCACACACAAAGAGATTCACAGAGTTGGGTAGAGAAGAGAAGGGGGATGGAGGAGATAGAGGCAACCTGGTGGAGAAAAAGGAGTCCAAAGGTGGAGAGAGCAGTCAAGCCAGTAATCTCGCTCCCAAGTAAAAGTGGGTATTGAAGACTGGGTTCTTAAAGGTACAAAATTTATAACATATACCAAAAAGCAAAGATTAAAAATCTAGAGTAGAGGTTGGATTTTCAAAAATTCAATATTAAAGAAAAAAAAAACAAAGTCATAAAATTTATAAAATATATATATATATGAAGTTTGCTTTAAAAAATAGGGTCTTTCTCTCTTTTTTTTTTGTTTTTTTTTTGTTTGTTTTGCAAAGTAATAGTAGGTTATAAAAATGAAAATTAAAGGAGTAATAGAGGACTTAAAAATTTTTAAAGTTTTTTAAAAATTAAAGAATGATAGTAAAAATATATCTAGGACTTTCTCTGGTGGTGTTGTGGGCAGTGTGGGGTCAGTTCATTTTCGGATAGTTCCTTGATCCAGCTTATATTTCTCAAGATCTATAGGCTCCTTCCCATGTAGTCGGTACTAACGACAGGGTTTTAATCTATCACACCTGTCACTTCCAAGGTGGTTCCCTCTGTTTTAGCTTCTTCTGTTTGCTGGTCTCTTCAGTGTCTGTTTTCCGCCCTGACACAAGGGGGCCGGTGGTGGACACTTTTTTTAGGCTCAGTTGTTCAGTCGTGCTGTGGGGAGGGAGGGACACTGCAAACAAATAACACTGGTGTGTGCTTGCAGTGTCTCAGCCACACTGGGCCTGCCTCCCACTCACTGCGTGTGTGCCCTCCCTGCCCACACTGCTCAGGCTCTAGGTTGCTCTGCCAGGAACCGTCAGAGGCTGGCCCTGAGCTGCATGCACCTACCAGGTCTAAGCTCTTCAGGTTCAGGCACTCGGGTAGTCCTCAGAGGCGCAGACTCCATTGGGCCTGCGTTTTGTGCCCTTTCTAGGT
This sequence comes from Ovis canadensis, assembly GCF_042477335.2. Taxonomy (NCBI): domain Eukaryota; kingdom Metazoa; phylum Chordata; class Mammalia; order Artiodactyla; family Bovidae; genus Ovis; species Ovis canadensis. Next base: position 25,974,764 of record NC_091257.1, on the reverse strand, counting down.
CCAAGCAGCTCAGGTGACCAGGTGTTTGGCAAGCGTGGTCACTGTGACTTATCACCTCCCCCATCCCTGTCGCTCGGTTTTCTGGGTGTACAACCGGCGCACCTTCTCAGGTGGATGTTGACTGTCCAGAATCCCAAGAAGTCTTGGTTAGCAACAGAGCCTGCTTGCAGTTTGGTAGATAATGCCTCTCTGGGGCTGCGATTGCCCCCTTCCGGCTCTGGCTGCCCTTGCCTGCCTGTCACCGGAAGGGGGGATGGGCCGGCCTGCAGCCGGCTAGCCCTGCTCAGTCCTTTGTTCTGTGAGCAGGCCTGGTGGCATCTTAGGTTAGGGCTTTTCATGTGGTAGCTATCCCACAGTCTGGTTTGCTAGCCCAAGTTAGTTCCCTCAGATTGCCCTTGGGGCATTCAGGCCCGGTCCTTACTGTAAGCAATGCAGCCCACACCTCCCTGCTCAGCCCCCACTTGCTAGTGGCGGATGCAAGCGTCTGCGGTGTTTCTCCACTGGGGGAGTTACCGTTGGACACATAATCTGTGGATTTTAATTATTTATTTATTTTTTCTCCCGGTTATGTTGCCCTCTGTGGTTCCAAGGCTCACCACAAACTCAACAGTAAGAGTGTTTCCTGGTGTTTGGAAACTTCTCGCTTTTTTAAGACTCTCTTCCTGGGACAGAGCTCCATTCCTCCCTCTTTTGTCTCTCTTTTTATCTTTTATATTTTTTCCTACCTCCTTTTGAAGACAATGGGCTGCTTTTCTGGGTGCCTGATGTCCTCTGCCGGCATTCAGAAATTGTTTTGTGGAATTTAGTCAGTGTTCAAATGTTCTTTTGATGAATTTGTGGGGGAGAAAGTGGTATCCCTGTCCTATTCCTCCACCATCTTAGGACCACCTCCTCTGTCTCATCTCATATTCATCCTATCCTTCTTAAATGAATTCTTCCCCTTCATCACCCTCCCCATTTTCATATTCATCTAGCTGTTCTTCCTAATTGCTTTGTAATGTTTTTCTTTCGTAATGGCATACTTAGTATGCGAACATTTATGAATCTGAATCATGCACATATATTGCTTTTATTATCACATCATTTTGTATCGTGACTTTGAAGTCTTCCATTTCTGCGGTGGCATCCTTTTTGTCATCATAAGGATCAAGGGAATGGTGTGTAAAAAAGTACAGGGGGAAAAAGAGTTAAAAACAAACAACTTACCTTTGCAAGACCAAGGCCTGCTAGAGTCTTGAGTGGTTTTGGAAGAGGATCAGGCCTTGGGAAGGCAGGATGAGAGAAGCCCTGGACTCCAGGTGATGGTTTGGGAAAGGTTTCAACCACATCTTCAATTTCACTATCAGAATTATTGTTCTCAGAGAAGGTGGTACTCTCTTGTCTCACAATGCCACATTCTGCTTCTAATACAGTGAAAACAGGGGAGAGTACACGAGAACCTGTGTCATTTCAAATCAGTGAATAACACCAGGAGGACAGTCTTCAAATAACTTACCTTTTCTCTTGGATTGCTGAAAAGCCTTCATTAGCTTTTGTAAGTTTAGTTTCGGGGCAGGCTGGAGAAAGAAATAAGAGCCTGATGAACAACAAGTATCAACTTGAATAAAAGAATTATAACCTCCCCCATTACTATATGATCTAACACAAAGAACACAGGCTCTGAAGTCATTCAGATGTGGATTCAAATCCCAGTTCTACCACTGACTAACCTTCTCATGAGATAAGCATTATCACAGACGACATCAGAAACCCCAGATGTTCCTCTCCTTACCCCTAATTGACTGCTGTACAAATACTATGACACTCATTAGATTATTTTTTTACCAAAATGTTCTAGAAAAAATATTTATCCCTGGCAGTTTAGAGTACTATTGAAAAACTAAGACATTTAAATTAATTGCTATATTTTGAAATTTGCTTGCATAATTTCTATATGCATGAATTATCACTGGGAAGGGAAATATGAAAGTTTAGATTTTAGTAGAACCTTATTTAGATAGGTTACAAGTGTGAACAGGATAAGCTACTTCTATTCTGTTTGTTAAACAACTAAAGACGAATGATTGTTTCAATTTGGCTCCTTCGAAGAAAAAGGGGAAAAAAGAGTAAACCTGTAGGGAAATGATCATGAATGAAAGCCACAAACACACTAAACAGAAAGCCATAATCAAACATGTTCACAATAGAGGCAGAGAGAGATGGACTGAAAGAACAGACACTGAAGAAAAGTATTCTGCAAGGAAAAATTAGGTTAACAGTAAAAAAAAAAAAAAAAAGGTGGGGAAGGAAAAGAAAGCAAAGAGAGAGGCATTCCTAGTCAAGCACAAACTTAAGGAAAACAGATAGTATAATAAGGTTTGTGGAAAAACACATATATTTAAAATTCATATATAATAGATCAGTAATATATCAGTATTCTTAAGGATATACTATGAACAAAGCCTCTGTTTTTTGCTTTTATTAATAGATAGATTACACATCTATATTGTTCTTCAAATTTTATGAAAATATCAACATACATTGTGTATAAAACATATATTTAAGACAGAGGCTTTTGTTCATAATATATCCCTAGTATAGCGATCTGTATTACTCTAAAACGTTTTGTTTATAAATACTACCATATTAGAGTTGCATTTTGCCACTATAAAAAATGTCATTTGATTAGCCACACATGGTCATCTAGCACTACCTGAATGTTGTAAAGTATTACTTGAGAGAGAGAAAAGTTGATTAAGAAATATTCCTAAACTATTCACTGGGAAAAAGAATTGGTAATCAAAATTCTGAGGAGAATGTATGGCTTGAAAAGAAACATTTAATGGAACACAAGATGGGGCTAAAAAGGTCAAATATTTTAACCTAAAATTCTCATCTCACAATTGGTGGACACTGAAAAAAATACTGCAACCTTTTACTTTTCATGTATTTTTTATTTATTTCCTTGTTATGCAAGACCTCCTTCCTCAACGTAACTCAACTGAACTATATTACCCATAATAGTATATAGGATACCACTTGTCTCTTCATTTATTCACATTAAAAAACTATTAACATGGTTCTTACACTCGAGACCTATGCTACACGCACCAGGAGATGCAAAATTGTTTCCTGAACTCCACTAGCTTACACTGATATGGGACTATAAGATGAATCCTTAAATCACAATAATACAAAATGTCTGAAATCTGAAGTTTCAGAATGTGACACAAGGACTTGGAGTAGGTTTTTTTTAAAACTACACTAGAAAAAGAAACGTCAAGTTGTAAGTTTTATCTTACGGTTATTAAAAGTCTCTGCCTCTATGAAGTGAAAGTTGCTCAGTCGTGTCCGACTCTTTGCAACCCCATGGACTATACGGTCCATGGTATTCTCCAGGCCAGAATACTGGAGTGGGTAGCTGTTTCCTTCTCCAGGGGATCTTCCCAACCCAGGGATCGAACCCAGGTCTCCCGCATTGTAGGCAGATTCTTTACTGTCTGAGCCACAAGGGAAGCCGCTTCTATAGCTGGTTATTATTTTAGGCAAACATGTATTCTTCAATGAGATGAAGAGTTGTGAATATACTCTTAATGGAATGCTTGAGAAAACACAGTGAAATCCCTTTATAATATGGATTTTGGAGAAACAGAATTTTAATTTCTAAATCTTCATAATTTCAACTTTTATTTTAGTCTTAATACAGAGCCAAGACAGAAACAGAGAAAGGGGAAAAAAAAAAAGGCCCTCCTAACAACTCTAAGAAACCAAAATAAAGTGTCCGAGGGTGGCGGGTTGGCGGGGGGAACTAGATGATATATGCTATATAGTTTTGGAACTGAAAGGCTCTGGGAAGATTCCATGATTATTAAAATAAGTAATTATTTCCACTAAAGATATCATTATGAGTGTTGCAAAAGTCATGTCCTTATGGTTTAAAATTCACAGTAAGACTCTTTATCCTTGACCAAAATTCATGTTTCCTTCATTGTGGGAAAGCTTTTCCCAATACAATTTTCCTGTCACTGTATATTTTCCAGCCCATTGTTTTCTTCACCCCACCTTCACTATTTACCAAAGTCAAAAAAAAAAAAAAATCAACTAGTCATATTTTTCTAAAATAGTTTGCTCTGAAGAACTTTCCATTACAAACATAAAACAGTGAGAGGGACACCATTGCTGAATTTAAGAGTAAATACTACATGAAACTAAATTCAGAGCATGAAAACTAATTTCACAAGAGTGCACTTTACCGTTTCAAAATCTAAGACTTCATCATCTGATGCAAACTGTGAATCAACACCAGGTTTGTTGGAAAACCTTTAGAGCATAAACACAACAAAAAATGAGTGAGTTCATTTCTCTAAATGAAAAAAAAAAAAGAAGCAAGTGAAAGTTTGGCTATCTATGTAGTAAACGAAGTTTCTTGGCATAATCAAAATTTGGCCTCTGTTTTAAAACATTTTTTAAAAGATATTTTGATGTGGACCATTTTTAAAGTCTTTATTGAATTTGTTGCCATGTTGCTCCTGTTTTATATTTTGGCTTTTTGACCCCAAGACAAGTGGGATCTCAGCTCCTCCGACCAGAGATTGAACCCACACCACCTGCATTGGAAGGAGAAGTCTTATTAACCATCTTAACCACTGCACCCCCAGAGAAGTCTCCAAAAAAGATTTTAGTTACCTATCTCTGCTTCCATCTCTCCCAACCTAGGACATATCTAGGTAAGACTCATTCTTAGTTTCCATAACAAAGACTGACAGCCAATATATTGGCAGAGCCTGAAAATAATATGTTTTCACCAAATCCTAATAGCTGAACTGAAAATCTAATTGATGGACTTAACATAACTTTTGTTTGCCCAAAGTGGAATAAACCTGACCACTTAAACTAGAAGGATATGCTGTTCCTTCCCATCGTCTGTCCCTGGGTCAGAGACTAATCTGTGTCCATCAAAAATGGCAGTCTTGGTCCTTCAGCAGGGAAATAATTTATGGAGAAGGCCCCATTCCACCCCCCCTTTACTGTAAAGGGAATACAGGAGTTCCCCACAAAGTCTAAAACTTAAAATGGACACAAGTCAAAGAAATAAGCTATATGTTTCACTTATATGCTACACGGGTACTTCTCAATCTCTGCTGAGGGACACGAGAGTGGATGTTGGAGCCAGGCAGGCCAGCTGTCAAGTCACAGGTCAGCTCATTGTAACCATGGAATCATGGGTCAATTCATTAACCTCCCCAAACCACAGTTGCCTAATTAAGTAAAAGTAGGACACAGTTACTTTACAAAGCAGTTCTGATGACTCTATGAGATCACGAATGTTAAGCACATAATGCAGTCTCTAACCCAGAGTAGAACACTCAACAAACATTAGCTTCTCTTCTCTGTGTGTTCTGTTAGTAACACATACAATTTTAAAAAATCCATCAAATCCTACCTGCTTAAAGAGTCTTCTTCAGAACTCTTATCCACTATTAAAGAAAAAAGTAAGACACATTTTAAATCAACAAAAGAAAAATACAGACTATTAAAACCTCAAGACTGATGTTTTGTTTAAAAGTATTCCTTTGGGACCACACCTGGGGACCACACTAGAGGGAACGGTGATTGTACTATACGCATGGGCCATTAATGCCTAAGAACCATTGCTCTCCTTTAGAGTCATCAGATGTAGAACAGAAAGAAAGAAGAAAGAACTGCTGTTTACAATGACCATAGTCCTAACCAAACTCTAGGAGACTGATAGAAAATTGTATTACGCCATTAATAGAATCAGTTCTATAAACTGACAATAGCACATTTAAACAGCACAGTATTTCTGGACTTCCATTGCCTGGAGCAGTGAACAGAGGAACAGGTGTCTTGCTGGGACATAACACAACTTCCCTGGCTCTTCAGTTCAGGATGAAAACACCATATCACAGGGAGGCTTGGTCTACAGGCGCTGAACTTCAGAGTGTGGCAAAACATAGGAAAGAAAGTCTTCCTGGCCCTCTTTCCAAATGTAAGAGAAGTATGAAAGATGTAGTGATTCCAGATTTATAAAGGATAATCTCTTGAAAGGGAGGTAGGGGAGGGTAAATGGGTAGAAGGGGTCAACCAGGTGGTGAGGATGGGGACTAGACTTGCAGTGGTGAGCATGCAGTAGGGTACACATAAGCTGAACTTTTTAATGTTTTAAATATATATATGTATGTATACGTACTAATAAATTTGAAAAGTATACTCTCTTGAGACTATTTCCTTCCCTTGTTCAAGGGTATCTGGACCACCTGGAGCAGGATGGTCCAAACAGTGCTCTGTTCTACTGAGAGATATCATTATATCAGTCCTCCCCATTATATGGCAAATGTTGATAGAAATCATGCTTTTTCAGCTTGGAAGGCATTTGTCATCAGACCCTAAGCTGGTGAACAAGGGGAGGGAGGGAAGGATGGAAGGAGCTACGGACTCTGGTGCTGATGGACAACATTTCACACGTGTCGGCATGATCTGCTGCTGGAGGGATGACTCACATGGAGTGACTCCATGGGGAGAGGAGTCCTCCAAGCTCGAGCCTGGAGGGCAGGGGCAGTGATTTTTAAATGTTTGCATCCTGTGACATCAGAACAATGCTTGGTACATAAAAGACACTTGATAGTTATCTCTTTAGTGAACAAATGAACAAATAAGAATGATTTCTTTGAAAAGTCTGTTTAGAAAACTATAGAAAGTAACCAGGGACAATTCTATTCTGTTCTGAACATATCGAAGACCAAGACTCTATGTCATCTCTGTATCTTCTCTAATGTATAAAACCAACCTACAGAAGTTCCTTGATGGATGTTGTTGTTGTTCAGTCACTGAGTCGTGTCCAACTCTTTGCGACCCGATGGACTGTAGCTCACCAGGCTCTTCTGTCCATGGGATTTCCCAGGCAAGAATACTGGAGTGGGCTCCAGGGGATCTTCCCGATCCAGGGATCAAACCAGTATCTCAGGCATTGGCAGGCAGATTCTTTACTACTGAGACACCTGGGAAGCCCCTTTTGATTAGATAGAGGTCTACTCAGTTTAAAGGTGTTCTCAGACAGCTTGTACAGTGTACTAGATGCCACTTCAAGGGGACATAGTGGTGTTTTTGCTAATGTGAAGTGTTTTGGGTCTTTTATTAGAATCTGCAGAGTCCCAAGTTGATCTATTTGAAAATCTGTTATGATAATCTTTTAAATAATGGCAACAGAACATGTTGTTCTTACAAAACTATACTATCATGACAATTATCCAACACACAGAAGAAAACATCTGGTTCTGATGAAGTCAACCTGTCTCAGTCTTTTTGGATCTGTGAGGAATAAAGTTGGTAACAGAGACCTTGTTGGTACAACAGGCAAAATAACTGATGCTTCTCAACTAGGCATTGCTTTTCTGATCTGTACTATTGGAAGGTATCTTTCGAAAGTCATCTCTTCCTGGTACGTTGCACACTGGCTCAGCATTGCAGTTCTTATTGTTTATCATTTCTTATCCTACCAGGAAGGGATTGTTGAGGTTCCCAGTTTAAATGATGGTAACTTTTTAAATGAAACTAATCATTACACAGTAACTAATAATTATTCATTCACTAAATGCAAACTGTTTGTAAAAATTAAAGTTCCACTTTCATAAGAAGTCCAATTTGCTATAATATGATTATAGACAAAATATATATCATACTAACAGATATTTTTTCTAATTTACACAAAAATCTAATACAGGATTTTAGGGGCTGTGATTAAATACATGGAATTCTTTTCAGGAAATACTGTCTCTGATGTTAAATTACCTACAATTAACTTCTTTAACAATTCTGAATACTAGAGTATTAAGAAATTAATTTAAAAATGAAATACACATGCAGTTTACACTAATTTTATCGTAGTTCTTTCATTATTGAAACTTCCTCACTCCTACTTTATCTATAGTAGAATCACCAAGAGTAATTCATTATTATCAGATGACGTACCTGAGTTGCTCTTTTTGGGAGGAGTTTTAGGCCTCTTTCCTTTATATTCAGAGATCAGTTCACAAATGCTACGTGTTAAAAATGTGATAAATAATATTTTAACACTAATATGACAAACAACTACCAAATATGTTAAATTCTTAGATTATTTCAGACAGACATTGTCAGCGATAATATCAAAACTACAATTGTCCCATATATTGCAAGTTTCTAAGTTCTACAAAGTTTTACTTAGCATGTATTTAAAGGAGAAAGAAAAGAAAGATGAAGGAGTCATGAACTGAGGGCAATATAGCTCAGTAGATTAACTAGAGTTAGCTTGGTATACGAAAACTCTTTCAAACTCTCAAATCCTAGCTCTGTAACCAACTGCTCTTTGTTTCTAGAGAAGTTGCTTCTCTTGAGTTCAAAGTCTTCCTCTACACAACTGGGATCTTACTGCCTTATTTCACAGGGGGATTAAGAGGATTTAATGAGATAATATATCCCCAAAATGCTTACAGAAACAGTCAAAGAATGGAATAATTTGTTCTTGAACTTTATTGCTGGAACTACTTTGAAATCCCAAATAAAACCAATGTCTGTTTTCTTATATGTTTAGCATTCAAGGGTTGCAAGAAACTATTATTAATTATGGTGATTAGCTGCTCTTTGTGGTTTGTAATTTAGGGAATCTCAGCTCTTATATAATTTGTACCTAAATTTATTTATAAAATATGAACTCACTACATTAGATAACATAATTATCCCCCATTATTGCAGCTAATCACACCAAGCGCAGAAAACTAATCACAATCAAGACCTGGCCTGGACCACTACTCTCCATTCTCTACCTGCTCAAACTCTCAACCAGCAGATCTTTCTGACAATGATGCTTAATCTCCATGTTCATCTCTGAGTCACTTGGAAGATGTGTTACAATGGATACTGGCAAGTCCTAGGCAGGGCTGACCTCTCTAAATTCCTCTCTGAACTAATTTACTTGAGATTTAAGGATTTCTGCTGAATGCGGTAGACTCAGAAAACATTTACGGTTGAGGCAGATAAATCCTTTGGAAGATTTTCATTATTACAGGAAACAGATCCCAAGAGGGGGCCAACTGTAACTATGGAATCTCAGGCAAGTTGACACCCACTACTCTGGGAAGAATCTCAGGGAAACCTATGACCTAGAGGTGCCCCCACAGGATAGAAACTGCCTGCACCAAACAGACAACTCTCATTGGTCATGTAACAAGTAACAGGTAAAATTCTTTTTGGCTGCAGGTTAGTGATAACTGGCATTTCAATGTGAACACTTACATTTTAAAACCACTAATAACAGCATATTCTTCTGCAGTCCGTCCAAAGACATCTTGAGAAAAGACATCAGCGCCTCGCTGAAGGAGAAGACTGACTACATTCAGAGATTCATAATTGACAGCAAGTATGAGGGCGGTTCTAAAAAACAGAGAGATGACGTCACCCTCAGGAAGTTGAGTTAACTTACAGAAACAGCTCGTTGGATATGTTTTACCAAGTTAACATCTTGCCCTTCCATGACGAACTGACCATGTACATGCTCAAGGGTACATCCTTGTAAATTACTTCCAAGGCTAAAACGAAGGGATGGAAAAGAAGCCTCCTGTCCCACTGGGATGGCACGTAGCAGCACTTACTATTTCAAAAGTCTCTGACGAGGACTCCCCTAATGGACCAGGGGCTATGACTCCAGGCTCCCAATGCAGGGGGCCCAGGTTCCATCCCTGGACAGGGAACTTCATCCCACATGCTGCAACTGACAGTTCCCACAACTAAGACCCCACGCAGTCAAATAAATAAATGCTTTAAAAAAATAATAACAAAGTCCTTGATGGACAAGAAACTATGCTGAGGTCACTTATCTGAGGCAGGTGAGAATTTAAGGGACGAATCCCCCATTTCCTCCTTAGTCTGATATATTATGCTTCAAAGTCAGCTAGAGGTTGGGTTAAGCAAAGGCTATTTGCAGGCTTAAAACAAAAATATTAACAATAATGGAAATAAAAATAGTCACCGTGACACTTAATGATATTGACAAGCATGTGCTCTTCACTAAATGAAATACTATATATACACACAGCCACCTTTGAAGGATGCATTACTATTTGCCTTTTTGTATCAGGAAACTTATTTGCTGATGATAAGTACTGTGCCCAAGGTCATAACCCTAATAGGTAGGAAAGCTAAGAGTTGAACCCAGTCTGAATCTAAAGCCCATCATTTTCGTCTGTATCATCCACCTCTGACTTATCTTTGTTAAAGGAACTGTTTATCCAATTAAACCTATCATTCTTCCTTCTACCTTCATTTAAAATGAAAACATCAAAATGTACTAGAAATGAAAAAGGATAAAAACTGATGAGCCCACAGTATCTGGTAACAGTGATTACTAATCACTTCTTTGTTGCTGTTTAGCCACTAAACTGCGAAGGACTCTTCTGCAATCTAATAATATCAGTATTTTTCGAAGAAAGTAATTGAAAGCAAAAAGTCATCCAAAAGACAAAATCAAGTCCTTTATGTTTAGTATGCAACTTTTAAGGAAAAATATATAAGAAGTAGAGGTTAAACAATCATTATAAAATAATTAAGAAATTCAATACTGCCATAAGGGAAACTAAAAAGCAGAATCCATATTTTATAAAGCTAATGAAACTAGTATGAAATCCCTCAGCTCCTACAAGATCAACCAGGAAAAAAATAGGTTGCATATGACATCACTCAATATTATAAAGGAATATGAATCCTGCAATATATTCCTGCTGTATAGTGTTTCACGATTCCCAGTCAGAATAATTGATTTTGTACATAACTCATGAAGTGTTGATCACAAATGAAACCTCTTATTAATTTAATCTTGATGTTAGCACCCGAGAACAGCACTAAGGTTTTGAAAAAGAAAAAGAACAACTGTACCTTTTCATCTTATCAACCGCATGTATGTTTGCTTCTTTCCTTACTAAAAATTCCACTATTTGCTGTTTCCTTTCACTTATGCCAAGTAAGAGTGGTGTGAAGTCATCCTGTGAAACAGAAAAAAACATTTCTAATGTACACAGTTAACCTATTTCTAAACTGAACTGAAAATCAGGCAATAGATTCTCTGAACTTAAACATATAATTCAGAAAGTAAATAAAAGGGAGCCCCTTCTCCTCATCCCCCCGTGCGCCTTCTATCTCTTCAAGATGCTCCTCCCCCTGGCCTTCCCTGGGGGTCCAGGGGCTAAGACTTGAGTTCCCAAGGCAGGGGGTCCAGGTTCCATCCCTGGTCAGGGAACTAGATTCCACGTGCCGAAACTGAAGATCCCACGTGCCACAACTAGACCCAGTGCAGCCAAATACGTCTTTCAAAAAGATAAATAATAAAACGCTCCTCTTCTACCTCTTCCAAAGATGAACCACAGAGTCATTCTCTAAGACTCACTTTCAACATTTACTGGTTCCAAGGATCTCTGCTTCTATTGTAGTATTTATCAGGAATATTGTAGTATTTACTTGCTCAACACTCCTCCAGAGAGAATCAATTAGCTACTAAATCATCTGCATATTTTAGGAACAATGCTGAGGCAGGAATATATAATATTATCTGTAGCATGCATAACCTATCCAAGGATGACCAAGAGTAACCTCATAAAGTTTACAGACATTCCAATGGGAATATTATCCTCTATATGAACATGCAAAGAGAAAAATTGTTTTGTGTTTTTTTTTCTTCCAAAAAACCAACTGTGGGCACCATGTTTTTCGGCTTTCTCAGCAAAGTCTCCTGAAATTTAATCTTACTCATTCTCCTTTGCTTGTTCCTTCCCCTGCCCTTAAGTTAAACTGACAGGTCAGCATTAGCTAGATGCTGTTTTGACACAGAACAATACCGCTTATCTTCAAAGACCTTTCTTGATGACTCTCATGTGATTACCTCCAGACCTTCAGGAGGAAGCTTCCTTAATCCCAGTGTTCTGGTCTCTGTCTTGCTTTACTGCTCTTAGTTAAAGATTACAAGGTAAGTTTCCAATAAATATGCACTTAGCGTTTTCTCGGGGAGTTGCTTTTCCGTGAACACTCCCTGTGCTCTCTCTCATAATCCTGTGTGTTTGGGAGACTCATTCAGTGTGATACTGCCACAACCAACTTGAAAATTCTAACTTGAAAAACTCAATCCCATCCTTAAGAGATTCTTTTAAAATATGAAATCAATTATAGATTAATTAGGCTGTATTTAAAATCTTGAAATAGTTATAAAAAAAAACTATAAAACAAGAATTGAAAACTCAAATGCTTATGGAGGGAAAGCTGGTGACCTGAGTAAGTGAAAAAGCCAGGTGAGGCTGGCAAACCTGCAAACACACACCCCATACTGAAAGGGAGGCCTCCACATGCAGGCCAAACAGTAGGATGGGCTCAAGGGGGACCAGATTTAGTTCTCTGAGAAGTCTGAAATGCAGACTTCTACATGAGTTTGCTAAAATTTAGATGCTGACTCAGTTTGTGGAGGGAGGTAAGCTAAACATACCCAAGGATCACATTTGGTCTGTAGCCCACTTGTGGTTTCACATTTTGCTGTTTCCAAACAGGTGGGTATAAAGCAAATATTTGTATGTGAAAGCTTTCCTTTCTTTAGTTTCATGCGTTTCATGAGAAAAGTGGGTCTCAATATGTAATAAAATTGCTGTTGATTCATAATTTTATTAAAATAAATTTAAAACACAAGACTCAAAATTCCCACTTTAAGAATGTTTCCACTGCTTGTTAAAATGACAATCTATTTCTAGAATTCTCCCAGATTATTAACCAAATGGATAATGAGTTCCTAAGACTGCTGAAACTAAATTATTAAAAGAATCCCCATCTGTACTAACTTCATGGGTTTTGAAGTTTAAAGCTGTCATCTTGCTTATGCCAGGGCTCAGCAAATCTAACAGACACACTGCAAGAGTCTGTCCTGCTGACACCAAAAGAAGGCTCATGAGTTTCTATTACTGCAGTCAGGAAAACACTGTTGGTAACAAACATCTGTTGACCTAATGACCTGGTTGATAACAGAAGGTGTAAAATTCTTAAAGGGTCAGACTCTACAGATGAAGTTACTTCGCCATGGGGCAAATTTCTAAAGACTCTTGGAGTGTCACTGAATAATTAGTGTTTGGAAGAAAAAGGAGTTATATTATTCAAGCCAATAGATGTTGCCAAAAATCTTCCTTTTAACTTCTCAGTCACAGAGGCAGAGGAAAAAGTCTGACTAATATTGCTAGCTGATGGAAGTAGCTAGCTAGCACTGATCAAACTCCAACTCTTCTATAGACTACTTATTTTTGAGATAGGTGCACGTAGAAATTATCCTTAATCACTCCATAGTTCTTTACCAAGGATAGTATCAGAATCTCAAGGAAATATTTCTAAATACACATGTCCAGGCCTTTCTTGATTTATTTCATCAAAATCTTCAGGGAACAGCCTAGGCTTGTAAATTTTTTTTATAAACTTTCCCAAGTGATTGTGGTTTTCACCAGCACAATCTAGCTGAGAATCAGCGCAGCAAACATTCCAGTCTCATCTCTCACCCACATGGCCAATTCCTTCTCTTACTTGAGGATTTGAAGAAAAAAGAAAAGTATAAGAGGTAAGAGTCATCAAAACAGAATTAAATTTTCCTGGGTAAATAATGGTAGAATAGGGACTAATAAACACAAAAGGCAACCTGATCTCATTGTTTATAAACCCCTTACTTTCCATCAAGACCTTCTAGATTGAGAGCAGAGTCCAGACTCTTATCTAACTGGCTGTTTCTGCCAGAATAGGATAATATTTCTGTTAAATATTTGTTCTTCTCTTTTCTTTCCAACTTAATCACCACCTGTTCACTGCTGATCTGATTTCTGCAAAGTCTTCCTAAAATTGGTATCTAGGCAAGTCTCCAATTCACTCAATCTCTTTCTCAAAATAACAACTATTATCCCTCAAACTGAAAAGCACCTTACCAAAATATATAAACTGAAGGGGGGTAAAAAAAACCCCCCAAAACTTTGGGACTTCTGTGGTGGTCCAGTGGCTGAGTCTCAGTGCTCAGAGTGTAGGGGGTCTGGGTTCGATCCCTGGTCAGGGGACTAGATCCTGCATGCTGAAACGAAGACCTAGCACAGCCAAATAAATATTTTTTAAAAACCCTCTTTCTTGGTATACGCTAATGCCAAAATTCCAACTTGATCTGCATTCTTCACCTGCTCGCTCCTTTGCCTTTCCTTTTAGCCTCAGAAGCCTTGGGCAATGAGAGAGAAATCATTTTTATATAAATCATTTTTTCATAAAATTGGAATTTGTTAACAGCAGTAAGATTTCTATTATGTTGTCAAATGCTTGTTTGAGTTTTAAGACAAAGTCTATTTCCAAGGCAAATTTTGCTTTACTGTGTTATTTTAGACTAATCAGAAAAAAAATTTTTTTTTTTCAGTAAGGGAAAAATACTTGGAAAAAGTTTTACCTTTAACAAGTGCAGTGTTATCACAAATATCTGCCATCAACACAAAAATGAATGCTTTACTCTCTAATGCTTCTTGAGCAATATCGTGATTTAAAGTGACATCTTAGACAATCAAGTGCTTTCAAAATATTTTCACTCAGAGAAGGCTGGAGCTTCCAAACAAGGAACACTGAGCCCACCTGTGAGAGTGGGGAAGCTCTCTCTGCAGCTCCTGGCGAGGCTGCAGCCGCAGGAGAAAGAGCAGGAGGGGCAGCTTCACCATCATCAGCTGCCCACACTCAGCTGCAACCCTGCCGAGCAGTCCCCCAGGATTGAGTGTGGGAGACCCACTTGTACCTGGCGAACCAAGTGGTCACCAGCACAAGTGAACACCCTTGCTGGGTGTCAAACATGACCTGACCCATGTGACCGGATCTCAGAACCGGGGTCCTGGAGGGCTCAGGGCTCCAGGCTTGCTGCCTCCCAGGCCCACTTGCACTCCCCAGCTCCCCTTGCTGGGCACTGGTTCTCCTTCCTCCTACCCCCTCCCCTCCCCCAGCAGCTGCATCCATTCCCTAGCCCCTGGAAGCAGCCACCCATCACATCACTTCACCCACCCTGACTTGGCTTTGGAGTTGTTTCCACGGTAACAGGGCCTGCTGGACACTACTCAGTCTACGTATTTACATACTGTTATTAATAAAACACTTCTGGTTTAGAAAAATGGTTTGCAAATATTTTGTCAATAAAGTTAGTTGAGCTCTACCTTGTTCCTGGCTTCTATATTGGCGTTATAGGAAAGCAGCTTTGCTGCGAGTGATATATTCTGGCAAAAGACAGCATAGTGGAGAGCGGTGTTGCCATTGACATCCACGACATTTGGGTCGGCACCATGCTCCAGCAGAAGAGTCGCACACTCCTCTTCTTGGCATTCTACGGCCTGTCAGTGTTGTGCCAAGAAACAAGAGTGTGAATTCTAGGAATTCAAAATAAATAGTCCACAAGCTTCACCCGTTCCCTATATTTCAATGAGATAAATTCGTTTACTCTCAGTAGTTAAATCTCATCCATCTCATGTGGACATGGTTCGCTGCCCCATACCTTCATCAGCGCAGTCTTGTTTTCGCTGTCACAGAGGTTAAGCAGGCATTTTCTCTCCAGGAGGAGAGCGACCACCGCTGAATGGCCATAGGCACAGGCCAAGTGGAGCGCAGTCCTATGAAAGCAAGACAAGTTTTTAGGAAACTGTAGTGTTACTGTTTCAAAACAAATAACTGTTTGTGTGATTGAAAACACTCAATTGTATAGTACTCCTATCCCTCTGAAACAAATATTTCATTTTCTTCTGGAGAAAGAACAGCACATATTAGTTTAACTCCTCTTACACAGTAAAGAAAGAACAGTCTACTTGAATAGAATGTGTGAGACCTTGAGATTCAGCTCAACTTGGGTTTAAATTTGACTTTGTCACTTATTAGCTGTTGCTCACCCTCTCTGTACCTCAATTTCCTCACCCACAAAATGGAGAGAGAGTAGTAGTTATCTCACAGGACACTGCTGCGATGCTTAAATGAGATCCACACACAGTGTTTAGAACCATTCCTCGCACAGATAACAGCTAGTAATTGTTAGATTGTATTATTATATTTACTACTATTACTACTATCTTACAAGGACAACATACGAATGAAGTCAAAGGATATTATACCTCCTTTGCAGATATGTTTTGAGGATTGGAGACAACATTGTACTTCGATGATTCTAACATGCTCATTTCCTCACATTTTAACATCTCTGACATTGGAATATAATTTATAATTCACAGTCTTTGCAGCTATAAATTATAGCATTTTCGTTTGTTCATTTCTCTTTTTTCCTGTTGGTCTAATTCCCATGAGGTGTTTTCGTCTAAGTTTGCTTTAGAGATGATGTATGTTATATATTATTACAAAATACAGGTGCACAACACAATGACCCACTACTGCATTTAAAGGGACTATAAAATATTAGCTATATTCCCCATGATGTACAATATATCGTTGTAGCTTGCAGGATTTTAGTTCCCTCACCAGAGATGCAACCCTGGCCCCAGAGCAGTGAGTCTTAACCACTGGACAGCCAGGAAATTCCCAAGATTCCCTTGACTTCTGAAAAGGCTGAAAGTGTCACAGGATACCAATCCTCACAAAAAATTCTAAATTAGAATTAAATTAAATTCTAAATTAAATTAAAATGACAAATTATTTTTATCTGTGCCGCATTCCTATTAGTGCCAGAAAGACAAATCCTGTCTGCTCATCCAACTTCCCTACAGACAGACAGCTTGATCTACAGAGATTTTTAAATTTGGGGGTTGCTAAATCAACTTTCAGATTTCTTTTCTTCTTTTTTTTTTTTGGCAGGGGGTAGGCGAAACCCAGGAAACTCCAGAATTGTTGCCTTCGAAATCATTCTTAGAAAGGTCTCTGGGATGGGATATATGTATACTTACAATTGATTTATGATGCTGTACAGCAGAAACCAACACAACATTGTAAAGCAATTACCATCTAATTAAAAAAATATTAAAGTTAATAAACAGTAGAACTAGGGAAAAAAGAAAATGTATAGATAGGAATTTCAGTTTTCTTCTGGTACTTTTCTCACCCTGTACCATATTTAAACCAATGTATTTAAAATTTTTCATCCATACTCCATCTGAAACTTGCTGGGGAGATAAAAATCTAGTTACTTTTTTCTAAATAGTTACCAGGTTATTTCTCCACCATCTACACATAATTTATCTTTCCTAATAGAAAATGTCACCCAGCAAATTTTGATATCTAAAGGGGCAAATCTTTGCCTACTACACAAAACTTTTAAGTTCATCACAACAGTTAAAGACAGCAGGTGTAACCCAAAATCTTTAAAATCACGATATGTTTATTGGTTTAAATATGGAAAGACCATATATCCTAAGAAAATGTCCTCCTATTCAAGGACACAGCCAGCTTCCTACTTCAAAGCTGTCTTCTAAGGTCCTTCAGCAAAGAGCATATGCACATAAGTGTACACTGATATAAAATGGATATTGAATTGTAGCTGAAGAATTTTTAACCCAGAAGTTGACCTGGGGATTATTTTTCTTACTATGCAGTTTTTTTGTAATATATAACATTATGGTATAAAAATGTGTACATTAAAAATAAGATGCTGACAACATCAAAAATCTTTTCACTGCCAATATCCCCAATGGACGATCCATGGGAAGAAGAGTTTTCATAAATCACATGAGAAAAACAATGTGAGAGCCAGGGAGTTCCAGAAAATTTCTTGAGGGCTATAGAACTTGAGAGCTCTTGCTGTTGCTGCTGCTAAGTTGCTTCAGTCATGTCCAACTCTGTGCGATCCCATAGATGGCAGCCCACCAGGTTCCCCCATCCCTGGGATTCTCCAGGCAAGAACACTGGAGTGGGTTGCCATTTCCTTCTCCAATGCATGAAAGTGAAAAGTGAAACTGAAATTGAAGTTGCTCAGTCATGTCCGACTCTTAGCGACCCCATGGACTGCAGCCTACCAGGCTCCTCCGTCCATGGGGTTTTCCAGGGAAGGATACTGGAGTGGGGTGCCATTGCCTTCTCCTATTCATGAGTAGATTATGTTAACACATGTATAACAACAAATGAAGAGGAGGAGGAAGAAGAAGGAAAAAAAGATGCTATTCATGTTTTATTTCTGTTCTGTGATTACTGATATTCAGTTAAATCACTTTAAAACGACCAGTAAAGTGCTCTATAAGGGGAATTATAAGCGGGTCCTAAACCAGCTAAGGCTTTTGCAGCCTATCAAGTCTGGGGTGCTGGATCCTACAAAAGTGTCTGCGAGCCTTGGAGGGGAAACTCACAGGAGGGACCCCTGCCAGGCCCTTCCTCCCCGCTTACCTGTTCATCTTGTCCTTGTCGTCCAGGCCATTCTTTCCGAGCAGCAGAACCTGCTGCACTTTGGCTACGTTGCCTACACTGGCAGCTTTGTGGATCTTTCCGAGGTCCCTGTCTCGGATGTGGTACCCGGGCTGGAAGCTGGTTCTATGATGACCTCTGTCTCTCCCCAGGATGGTGAAGGAGCCTAAGGGCGACTTGCCCTTCTTACTCCTGAGGTCAAAAATCTTCTTCATCGCAGAGCCTATGGGCTCCAAACACACCTCACCTCCCCCTCGGCTCTTCACAGTCCCCTAAACCCAACACAAACACTACAGGTAAGCCAGAGCCGTCCCGCCACAACCTCCCAGCTGGGAAGCTCAACGGTTTGGAATCTTCCATCCCAGAATGATCGTTGCTAAGGGACACCTCTAAACACATTGCCCGTGTGCCAGAATGCCCAGTACTGGAAGTGCATTTTTTGAAAGAAACAAACAATATCAACAAGCCCTTACCTAAGGTAAGAAGGAAAGAGAGGAAACTGAAATAAACACAGAAAGGAAAGCGACATTACAACAGATACCTCAGAAGTAAAGAAGCATAATCATAAGGGGCCATTATTATTGATGAACTATTACAAATTGGAAAACCTAGAAAATAGATAAATTCTGAGAAACATACACCCTGTCAAGACTAAAACAAGAAAAAATAGAAAAACTCAACACTCCAGTAACAAATAAGGAGATTCAAATATTAATTAAAAAAAAAATCCCAAATGTTAAAAGCTTAGGACCAAATGGATTCAAAGCTCAATTCTACCAACATTCAAGTAAGAATTGAAAGTAAGACTATGCATAAAAAACACTTGACAAAATTCAAAACCCGTTCATGATAAAAAAATTCAATAAAATAGAGATTTCCTCAATATAATAAAGGCCATTTATGAAAAGCATGAAAAATGAAAGTGATAGTCGCTCAGTCGTGTCCGACTCTACTATGCCATGCACTATATAGTCCACGGAATTCTCTAGGCCAGAATATTGGAGGGTGTAGCTTTTCCCTTCTCCAGGGGATCTTCCCAACCCAGAGATAGAACCTTGGTCTCTTGCAGTGCAGGCAGATTCTTTACCAGCTGAGCACCAAGGAATCCCAAGAATACTGGAGTGCGTAGCCAATCACTTCTCCAGTGGGTCTTCCTGACCCAGGAATCGACCTAGGGTCTCCTGCATCACAGGTGGATTCTTTACCAACTGAGCCAATGGGGAAACTAGTCTACTTGGGAAAACAGAGTCTGATAGTAGGAAAAGCAGGGACCAAGAGGCTTTGACCAGGATGGCTGCCATCTTTAAAAGAAAAAAGCCCTCTGTCCTGTGGCTGATTCATGGTGATGTTTGGCAGAAACCAACACAATACTGTAAAGCAATTATCCTTCAGCTAAAAATAAATTAAAAACAAAAAAAAACACCTCTCCCTCAACTATGCTGCCCCCTTCACCTGCAGCCTCAACGGTGCTCAGCCCACAACCGAACACCCTGAAGGAGCTTCCCAGCCTCACTCTCTTCTCCTCACCACAGCCTAGATTCTGCTCCCTCACTCTGGAGTTGATCTCTCTGCCACAGGAGTCGAGAGGAGCCGAAATCAAATGGCTTGCCTACGAGTGAAGGGGGAGAGCTCTCAGCACTTCAAGTCACGGGTGCTAGATGGTAAGGTTCAGAGAAAGCTGCCAGTGATGTTACCAGGGTATAAACATCACATGGTGAGGCCACGGGCTGGATCCTCACTGGAGGGAAAAAGAGCTCAAGAGCTTCAGTCCCTGATCTGTCCCCACAGATGGGGAGGGGGGCGAGTTGACGTGTATGCAGTCACGGGCTGTAGTCACTTCCCGGTAGGGAGGGGACTCCTGCCCTGTGTCTGTGCGGCTGACACACTGCTCTGATTAAATGTATCTCAGGTGTGGAGAACAGCTGGAGCGGATGCTCAACCTGCCTCAGCCTGGCTCCCAGGAAAGAGCAATGAGCTTTTCCTCTCTTCCCAGGTAGTGGCTGAGGCTGGGAAGAAGCAGGAAACACACATTTGCTCAAGAGCACATTCCGATCCAAACTCACAGTATAGTGTCAACCTCTCATTTCTGATACCGCAGGACAGGCAACAGCCAACCTGAAAGGTGGTGAAATTGGCCCAGGTCTGAACCTGGGTGTGTGTGGGGTGGAGAGAGAGGATTCGTTATCACGGACATGGATGGGCCCTGGGGCTGTTTTCAGCCCATGAATGAGGCTGAGGGATGGGAGAATTATTTCTCCAGGATCGAAGCAAGTGCAGCCGGCAGCTCCAAGCAGTCCTTGGCCTGCTCTGTCCACATCTGCTCCCTGGTTACTTTCTGAAGCTGTCAGAGCACAAGAAATCTGTCTAAAGGAAAGTGGGATGCTGGCATTCAGATGCTTAAATAAACCACATCTGTAGCAGGGCAGAACCCAAGGGCCATGTCTGGGCCCTCAGCTTTGAGAAGAGAGATCATAGTCGTATGTGGATAAGACAAAGCTTGGGATGCTGGAATCCTTTTGAATTATTATTCTGGCGCTGCCCCTAAATGAGCCTCAGATATTTCAACCAATTTATCTTCTCCATTTCTCTGCGGATCCATGGATCTATCTCCCGTCTACTGTGATCTCAGCCTGCAAATTAGACTGTTTTCCTGGGGAGGGAGAGGGATAGCCCTCACCCAGCAAGGCCGTTCCAGTACTGATTTGGCACTAATATAAACTAACCCCCACAGTGATAAAGAAAAACCAAGGGTGCAGCAGAAAGAGTCAGATTTTGGTGGCAGGCAGGCCGTGTGTGTGCAAATCCCAGCTCAAATATTAGGTTTAAACCCTCAGCCTCAATTGTCTCATCCAACTTTATGAAGTTGTGGGTGTTAGAGGTTATCACGGAGAGTGAAGGGGCATTTTGTTAAGTGTACACGCGGCAGCGGTCACTACTCTTGTTCATTTGTGCATGATCACTATTTCTGCAGAATCAGGGATGCGCTGTCACTAGGTGGAATGCTAGTCTAGTAAGGGTGGACACTAGGTATAATCAAGGCAAGGCTGGGGAGGAAGGAGGGGTCCGGCTGCTCTGGAGAGTGGGCAGGAGGCAGTGGGCCTGGGACAGGTGGGCACCAGGCCCCAGACCCCAGGGTGGTGAGTAGAGGAAGGCTAATGATGAAGGTTCTCGACTGAAGAGGAGCAGAACTCAGGCCTAAACACGTCTGCCTGGACGAAACACAGTACCACTGGACCAGGGCCAAGGAATGTGCTGCTGGGGAGGGGACAGAGGGGAACCCATCTCCCTGGTTCCTCCAGCAGAAGGTGAGTAGCTGCTCCCCTCGGGGAAGCTTAAGTAACCTCACCAAAGCCACTCAGACAGTAAGCGATGGACCCAAGG
Source organism: Ovis canadensis (assembly GCF_042477335.2). NCBI lineage: Eukaryota > Metazoa > Chordata > Mammalia > Artiodactyla > Bovidae > Ovis > Ovis canadensis. The sequence goes on along the minus strand of NC_091257.1, from coordinate 25,953,002 downwards.
TTGAAAACCATTGTCTTTCCTACTGCACAGCATGGGGCACTCTGCTCAACGGGCTGTGGCAACCTTGGATGGGAAGGGAGTTTGGAATGAACACTGGACTATGTGTATCTTTTTGAATTATAGTTTTCTCCAGATATATGCCCCAGAGTGGGATTTCTGGATCATACAGTAGTTCTATTATATTTCAGCTTTTTAAGGAATTTCCATACTGTTCTCCAAAGTGGCTGTACCAATTTACAATATTACCAATACTGTAGGAGGGTTTCCTTTTCTCTACACCCTCTCCAGCCTTTATTATTAGTAGACTTTTGGATGATGGCCATTCTGACCAGTGTGATGTGATACCTCATTGCAGTTCTGTCATGCATTTCTCTGATAATTAGTGATGCTGACCATCATTTCATGTGCCATCATTTCATGGCAATCTGTCTATCTTCTTTGGAGAACTGTCTATTAAGGTCTTCTGCCCATTTCTATTTTTTATTTTTTTGTGTTGCCCATTTCTAAATCAGGTTTTTGGGTTTTTATTTTTTTGACATAGAACTACATTTGTGTATTTTGGAGATTAATCCTTTGTCAGTTGCTTCCTTTGCAGATATTCTTTCCCTCTCTGTTAGTTTTTTGTTTTTGTTTCCTTTGGTGTGCAGAAGCTTTTAAGTATAATTAAGTCCCATTTGTTTATTTTTATTTTCAGTACACAAAGACATGGTTCAAAAAGGATAGTTCTGCAATTTATGTCAGAGTGCTTTTTTTTGGCTATGCCATGCGATTTGTGGGATCCTAGTTCCCTGATCAGGGATCGAACTCAGGCCCACAGCAGTGAAAGTGCCAAGTCTTAACCCTTGGACTGCCAGAGAATTCCCTCAGAGAGTGTTCAGCCCATGCTTTCCTCCAAAAGTTTCCATTTAGGTCTTTGATCCATTTTGAGTATATTTTTGTGTATGGTATCAGAGAATGTTCTAATTTCATTCTTTTACTGTGGCTGTCCAGATTTCCCAGCACCACTTACTGAAGAGGGTTTTCTCCACTGTCCATCCTCGCCTCCTTTGTCATAGGTTAAACAGCCATAGTTGCATGGAGAGAAGAGTCCACTTTATCTTGTTGAGTCCTCCTACCCCAGATCTGATCTTTCCATCCATTCCAGCGGTTTAAGGTTTTTCTCATTCAAGCACGTAAAGTAAAATAAATGTGCAGACGGATGGAGGGGAGGGACCGTGCAGCAGCTTCAGGAAAGCGGTTGCCACCAGGAAGGGGAAAGAGGTTGGCTGCAGTAGAACAGGGATTGGGCTTCTGTCCAAGATGCTGTAACAATGACCTTAATACCTTTGCACGTTTGTGTAACACATATGAGTGCTTCCTATAGAACTATTTTTCTATATATTTGAAATATTTTAGTTTAAAAAACATTTAGAAGTTAATCGGTTTTAATAGAAAAGGATTTTATTGCAAATACAGTGACTTCATATTACAGTAGTTTATTCTGATACATCAAATGACCATACTTTATGTATATCTTGGATATAAAACTATACTTTTTTCCTTTTTTTAAAAAAAACCATATCATACACTTTCCAGTGTGACGACATTTCAATGAGGAAAAGATTGCATTCACAATGGATACCATCCTCCCTGAGTCCACAGCCCTAAAATACCAGCACTGTCTAAACTCCCTCGTGGTGGAACAGGCCCTGACAAAAAGGCTTCCTTCCTCTACCCCTTATCGCCAGCTGAAAGTCTCAGAAAGTGCAGCGTTTCTGGAGTGTCTGTATCGATCCACCAACGAGAATGCCAGTGACTAAACCCATAGCACTAAATAGTAGAGCCCTGACTTTGCACTTGAACCTCTGTAGCCAAGGTCAGAAGTGCAACATTAAAATTGCTTTATTTTACCATTTACCTTGCTGAGAACCCCATAATCTGTTTTGCTTGTCAGTAGCAAAATTTGGAATATAACTCTGGAAGTTACCCAAGGACCACTGAAAAAAAAAAAAAAGTAGTCTTTTCCAACCTGTTTCCCCAGCATCTGGCACACAGACCTTCATTAAATGCTTGTGAGATAAACAGGATCACAATCCTCGTCTATCCAGGGGTATACACCAGCGAGCCACAATAAGCTACAGCGTCACAGTGGTTTACTTTAAAGATGTTCTTTCAAAACGAACTCCAGGAAGAAAAGCAGTCTACACAGCGAGGGATGCTGTAGCAATCTTGCTGAGTAGTTTGTTGAGAGCTCTAACTTTTTCTTCCAAGAATCGGGATTTTTTCTCGGCACCTCGTTGCTTCTCTTCAGTGACCTGAAGTGCTTTTGCCAGGTGAGCATTTTCCACATAGAGCTCCTTGAGCAGCAGATCAGATCGGGTGTTCTTTTCAAACTGGAGAGGGGAGAAAGCCACAGTGTACCGCATGTCTAACGCAGCCACGCCACGCCACCAGCTCTCCCTTCCTATTCCTCCATACACGTTCAGACTAGTTTGGGGAACCTTACAAATCAGAGACATGTTGGATGCAATGACAGGTTTTGTTATCCTGGCATGAGAGAGGAAAATGACGAACTATGTGGTAGAGAAAATTTAAGCCAACTTTCTACAAATTGATTTATCACGAAATGAAGACAAGAAGACCCAAATGTGGAGGGCTGCAAAAGACAATGAGGAAACTTTCTAGAGTACCCAAATGATTGCCTTATCTCAGTGTGCTCTGCAGGCCCACCATGTCAGCCAAGACGCACAGAGGCACCTTGGGTGCCACCCACACGACACTGACAGGGGCTTCAGCGATAGGGACACAGGATACACTAGTCAAGATGCAAAGACGCAGAGGTCCCGGCTTTGGGCTTTGAAAGTCTGCGCTGAGTTCACACACTCAAGTAGCCACCGAGCAGCTCTGCGGGCCAGTGCTGCCCGGCCACGGCCCTGCTCCCACAGGCACGTGTTCTAACGGGAGGAGGAAGCAGCGCACGCAGGGTCAGGTGGCGTGTTAACAGAGAACCCAGGCGGGGGGCACACGGCTGAGCCTGAGGTGCACAGAGAGGCCTGAAGGAAGCATGGGGGCATGGGGGAGGCTGCCCGGCGCACACCTCCCAGGCAGAGGCCAGTGCATGCGCGGTGGCAGGACCGGCCAGGAGGCCCGTGAGGACGGCAGAGCCGCCACGCCGGCTGGGCGAGGGGCCGAGGGCAGGGGGCCAGGTCCTGCACAATCTTGGGGCCACCGGGGAAGCCGCTGTCTACTCTGGGGCAGGCCGGCAGCTCCGACGTATCTAAGGAAGACCGTTGCTGCTGAGGGGCTGGCAGAGGAGAGAGGAGCCCAGCTGTCAGGCCCAAAAGTCGGGGCGCGGGGCGGGCGATGGGAGCTCTGCTCCGCACGGAGGGCCGTGCTGAAGAGTGAGACCGGCCCCTGGGTGGGCAGGCGGCTGGGAGCAGACAGCTCGGAAGGGGCCCCTGTCATGGCAGCAGAGAACTCGCTGGGAGGACCGGGGCTCCAGAAGGCGGTGCTGAGGAGACAGGAGAGGGGGCGGCAGAAGCAGGGCTGGGCGAGCTGAGCGCACGGCCGTTTCTCTGGGACCTTCTGGTCTCACGGGGACCCAAGCCCAAGTCACAGCTGAGAGGAGGGGAGAGGGGCTGGGGGCCAGAGGCAGAGCGGAAGGGTCCCCCAGACAGGGGTGTGGGGGAAAGGCGGCAGCTGGGACAGTCCACCCCTACCCGCCCCGCCAAGCGTGTAGGAGCCTCAAGATTTACTTGCGGTTGAGGTTTTACCAAGAGTGACTGGGGGGTAGGGGGGTCACCAGGAGTCTGATGGCTGGGAAGGAAAGTGAGGACCCTGGGACCGAAAAGGTTGGAGGGTGGTGGTGCCGGCAGGGTAGGGGCTACACAGGTGGGCAGTGGGGGTCTGGAGCGGGCAGCCTGCATGGAGTGACTCAAACTGGGGACCCGCGGCTCAGGGCGCTGCAGATAAACCACATTCGGTCACTGTGGAAGAGAAGTATTTCCACAGATGCTCACATTTCACTTCCTGGAGCGCCAAGCGGACCTCATAGGACAGCAAGGCCTCTCTCCCCTCTCTCCCTGCCCTCCTCTCCCCTTCTCAGCACTTCCGCAGGATGCAGGGTTCTCTTGGGTCCTGTCTCCCTCATTAGCTACCCGGATGCCCAAAGGAGGCCTCCATCACTCACCTGTTCCTTCAGCTCACCCACTTTCTCTTGGAGGAGCACTTCCATGTTCTTCAAAATCATTTCCACCTCCTCCACCTGCTCTTCTGCTGCTTTCAGCTGTTTCTCATGCACTTCCTGAGTAAGAGGAGGTGAGAGATCAACACGCGGGAAGGCAGTGGCACCCCACTCCAGTACTCTTGCCTGGAGACTCCCAGGGACGGGGCAGCCTGGTGGGCTGTTGTCTATGGGGTCGCACAGAGTCAGACACGACTGAAGCAACTTAGCAGCAGCAGCAACAGCAGAGATCAACATGGTACGTTTTAAAAGAATCATCTCAGGCTTATTTACTTTAGAATGGAAATCAGCTGAAGTGTACACAATCTGAGTATCTGGCTAACCTTTCATCCATAGGGAGGGATGCTTAGAAATGTCTCACAAGCCACAAAGCTGTATTTCTCACTGTAGTGTGAGCAGATAAGAGACTCTTTGTCCTAGGATTTTAATCCTAAATGACTTAAAGTTGAGTTTCCCCAAACATGGTAGCCTTTCTAGAGGATCTCTGACTAAATTTCCTTTGTCAATAATCTGTCCTAGCACAGATTATCTCCAGCACAACGTGCTATAAGGCTGTTCTTCGTTAGAATTTGTGTTTTACAAATGTCAGACTTTACCCACCTTTCCAATCTTGCACAAATTCCTTCCTCAGGAAGGCACCTAGCCCTCTGCCCCTCCTCACCCTCCCACTGACCCATGAACTTTGAGGACCCAAATGTGCTTCCCCAGGGTCGCACTTTGAGGTGCTCACTCACTGATGCCTGAGAGACTGCTCTGAGGTGGGAACCACTGCCACTGAGGTTGAAAGAAATGGAAGCACAGAGTTAAATCACTTGGCTCAGGTGGTGGAGCCAAGATCCAGTCCCCCGCAGTGCATGCGCTTAGCCACTGTTCTGCTGCCCTTTTAAGGCAGCAACTCTGTTTCTACATGTGAGCCCGGCACACAGCAGGGCTCCCCAAGTCCGTGCTGTCACTGTGCTGATCTCTTGTCCAATCAGCACCCCCCACCCCTTGCTGCTTTTAAACATGCCAAGCACAGCCCACCTCAGGACCTTTCACCTGGCTGCACTCCCGAAGAGCTAGCCCTGCCCACCCCTCTCTTGTGGCCCTTCTATCACCACCTTTCAGGCCTGGGAGCAGGTCACATGTGTGGCTGGCTACAGACACACGCAGCCCAGAAAACAGGCTGGGGAACTTCAGGGTCGGCCGCTCAATGCCCACCAGCTCCCAGCGGAGGCCGGGTCCCGTGGCTTCCATAAACATCCCACATAGTGGGATGGGCTGTCGGGCCGTCCTCCCCTTGGCACCAGAGAGCCTACTCACCCTCCCCGTCACCCCCAGCTGGCCCCCGAGCCCGGTCCCCACTCACCTGGGCCTCCTCCTGGAGCCGCCGTGCCCCCCGCCGCTCCCCTTCCAGCAGCCGCTGCAGCTCGGCCACGCGGCCTGCAGGCACGAGCTGTGCCATCTCCTCCCGCAGCTGCCGCACCTGCTGGGCGTGCTGTGACCGGGCCAGCTGCAGCCTCTGGGTGGCTCCATACAGCTGCCGGGGAAAAGGCACAGCGGTTGTGGGTGACTGCCCAGAGCTACAGGGTCACCACCAGACACAGAACACTGCCTCTCTACCTGGTAGGCCACCCCAGAGGGGAAGGGCCTGTCCAGCAGAGCCCACGATTTCTAAAGAGTCCGTTTATCTGATGCCCACACTTCATTTCCTGATAGTTCAGACGGTAAAGAATCCGCCTGCAATGCAGGAAACACAGGATATGTGGATTTGGTCCCTGTGTTGGGAAGATCCCCTGGAGAAGGGCATGGCAACCCACTTGAATATTCTTGCCTGGAGAATCCCACGGACAAAAGAGCTTGGCAGGCTAAAGTCCATGGGGTTGCAAAGAATCAGATGGGACTGAACGACCAACACAAAGTCCATTCAGGGGTGTTTCTGCACCCTGAGAGCCTGGAAGGTCTGCCTGTAGCCCTCCCTGTGACCTTGTGCCGGATCCTGGGAGGATAAAGTTATTCTGTTCTGTTTACTCCCTGGGTTCTTTGCTGGGTTTAATTCCTTCAATAATGGGACCCACACCAGCCGTGTACAGCAGCCTCCCTCTAAATGTAGAGCTCACGCTCCTAAGACGGGCTGTGGCCAGGGCCCCAGAGGTGGTTGCACAGCATCTAGCGAGGTGTGGATGTGGACGGACTTGGCCACCTGCTTCCTGGGCACAGAACCCACGGGATTGCTGGCACCAGGCTGCCCAGAGCCTGGCCACTTTCCCTGAATGGAGCGCCTGGGAGGCCACCTAAACACCGTTTACACCACGGGCTCCGGCAGCCTCGTCTGGAGCACACAGAACTGCCCTCTGAGACCCCGTGGATGGGAGAGGCGGCAGCTCTACCAGGGGCCCTGCTGAGGGCAGGCAGGGCAGGAGGGCACTGGCCACCCCAGGCAGGGGTGAAACTGTGAGCCACAGCCCCACTCCCTCACTGGCCTGTGTCACCGCGTGTCTGAGGGGCCACCCCGGGCAGTTTCCCTGGACAGACCCCCAGAAGCACACCACACACACGGGTCCAGCGGAGCAGCCGCCACGCTCCTGGGATAAAGAGAGGGGAGGAAAGTTCTAACACACCCTCCACCAGATGCAGCCACCTCTCCGTGGCTTTAGAGCTTCAGATGATCACTGTGCAGTCACTCCAGCCCAGGTCTGAGTCCTGCACACCTGCCTGGGTGCCTTGCTGCCTCCTGCAGCCGATGCTGTGCTTAGCTCTGAAGCCTGACCACAGGCCTCGACATCCACTCTCCTTGGCCCAGCTGAGTGCCCCTGAGGCCCTCCTTGTAAAGCAAGGTGTGGGTGGAGGGGGGCCCTGCTCTGGAGAGCCCTGCTTGACTGCCACTTGAGAAGGCAGGATGTCCCCAGAAGAGAAGCAGGGCCCCTGCAGCCAGGAAGCCAGGGCCTCCATGTTCTGGGTGCTGGGGTGGGGCAGTGAGCCCCTCAGATGATGGCGGACCTCTCCACCCTGAATCCAGACTGGCCCGGCCAAATGTGGGGCAGTGATACTAAGGAAACCCCCCAGCGCAGTGCTCAGCAGCCTGGATGCTTGTCTGCCCTTCCTGGGTGCTTGGTTGCTATGCAACAAGGACCCGATACCACAGAGAGGCCAGTGCAGGTGCCCCTCCCACAGCACCCTGGGATGCCGGCCGTGTAAGCGCCCTCTTTGACGCCTGGCTCCCCTGCTGGCCCTGTGACCTCAGGACCACTCCCTCCCCACGGCTCTGGATGCACCCCCACCTCTGCACCCCCGATGGTCCCTAGATGCCCTGTAAGCGCCTTACTTCCCTCTGCGCACTCTCATCCAGGCGTGTTTCAGGGGTCCTCATCTAACTCACCAAAGGTGACACCAGCTGCCTCACAGCAGCTGCTCCTGCCTGTGACAGCAGCTGAGTGCTGGGCATCCCCCCACCCCAGCGGGCATGGAAGCCTCCGGCAGCCCAGCCCTGCTGCCCACGGATGGACCTGTCTTCTTCACCTCAAAGGCTCAAACCAGTCCGGCAATTTCTCAAGGTTCCTTTTGCACTACGAACAGGGAAGGGAGCCCCCAGTACACAGAGACACCTTGGAGAAAGTGCCTGCTGACAGTGGGGGGCTGGGCCCACAGGAGTCTGCCAGCCCCTCCTAAGACCCTGGACAGGGAGGGGTCCCACATGCAGACAGACCTTTCTGCAACCTGGGCCATCTGAGAAGTGACTTCTCACACCAGGTGTCCACAGCTAAGTCCAGGGGTCAGACCAGGGGCCAGGTGGGGAACCTGGTGCCAGGCTGAGCAGAGACATGAGGCTTAGAGACCCTCTCTCACAGCCCCTTCCTCCTGCAGACCCTGGCTCTCCAAGAGCACCCCATGTCTGAGTCCACCAGGGCCTGAGGCCCTCAGGGCACCTCACACTATCACCTCCCTCCTCTCCTCCTGCTCGAGCTCCTCGGAAGAACCAGCCCTGAGTCCCAGCACCTCTCGCTGGCAGGCACCCGCCACCCCTCCTGGGCCCACTCTGCTCACATCTGTGTGTCCCAGCCCATGAGCTCCCTGCTTGCCCCCCATTGCACCTCTGAGCCTGGCAGGTGCTGGACAAGCGCAGGGCAGGGCATTGGCGGCACTGCCACACACATGCACAGGCATGTGACACCCGGGCTCTGCCGGGGCGAGGAGCTGGTCCCCTCGGGGGCTGCTCCGCCCGTGGCCTGGACCTCGGAGGCCACCTTCCGTGTTCCCTGGCTGCTCTACCTGCAGAGGGCACACCCAGAGGTGCTGCTATGGCCACCTGCCCTCATGAGGGAACAGGCACAGCCCTTCACACGGTTCACTCGTGTTCCACCTGACCCTGGACAGGGCCTGACTGCGTCCTCGGCCTAGCTGTGTGGCCTCCGCCAGCCCCACGATGCCCTTGGCCGGCCCTCTGATGTGCAGGCTGTCAGAGGCGAGGCTGACCCCCCTCAGCCCGGGACCACCGTGCACACCCACCTGGTCCCGACTCTCTTCAAGGGCCTCTCTCAGCTGTGACTGTGCCAGTCTCAGGCTCTGACGGTCCTGAGTCACGCGGTCAAGTTCAAGTTCAAGTTTTTGGATTTGGTTACCCTGTTTTTAAATGTTGGTTTCATAAGTATAAGAAGAACATTAGCAATGTGATACGTGCTAAATGCAGAAACTTCAGAAAACAAGAATTACAAATTTAAGTCATCCGTGATCACAGCACACCCAACGTGCTGTAGCTCCTGGCCCTTCCTCCACACACACACATGCTGCCACCATGACATCGTACGCCATGCTTCCTCTCTTATAATGTCAGAGCATTAGATACCATTCAAAAACGTGGTTTTTAATGGCAGCACCATAATTTACTGACTTAGTCAATACAGCTGATGTTTCAAAGCTGATTCCAATTCTGTTGTGCTATTATAAACACCAGAGCAATGAAAATACACCCAGCTAAGTCCATACACAATGTTCAGTAAAGTTCCCACAGCAGAATCATGAAGTCGGAGCACACCAATGTTCTTGACCACTCTTGATGTATGTTTTGCCATAATGACCTCTGGAGAGGTCATCCCAATTTAGGCTCCTATCATCAGGATTTAATTCCTTTCTGTTACTTTCTCTAGAGGTATCAAGCTTTGCAAAAGCTGCTAAAAGTTCACACATTTTTCAGGGCTTGCTTGTGAAGCCCCTCGCTTTACCTGCAGGCACGTCAGGGCTGTCCCTGGTGTTTTAGGCCAGGCTGCCCGCCCCTCCCTGACCCGCCCGCCATTCACCTGCAGCTCCTCCCAGAGCAAGGCCTCCTCCAATCTGTGTGTCAGCAGCTGGACGGCGATGTGATCCTTCTCACTTTGGGTCTGGTGGGTAGAGGCCTCCTCTCCGAGCTGTAGGACCCTGTGGTTGAGCTGGGATAGTTCATCCCTACACTTCTGACTCTGGAACAAAAAGGGAGAAAACATAGGTCGGAAAGTTATTTTTTTAAGCCAGCAGCATCCCAGGGGTCCTCAACCAGGGACACTCTTCTCCCCAGGGGATGCTTGGCAATCTTTGGAGACCATTTTGGTCATCACAGCTGGGGGTGGGGTTACTATTAGCAACTAGTGGGTGAGGCACTCGCTCAGTGTCCCCAGAGTGATGGGCTCTCAGGCCACCAGGCAGAGGATGAACTATGATCCATCCCCCAAGAAACAAACGCTGGGCACCAGGAGCACTCATACCCCATCAACATCCCATCACTGCTCTGGAGAACTGGCATGATTTTCTTATTTCTCCCACGGTTATTTCTGACATTATCTTACACAAGTTGGAGGAAAAAAAAAAAAAAACCTAGCTAAACCTGAGGCACATGATTCTCTTAAAAAATCTGATCATTGTCATTAGACACAGCACACTGATGAAATGACCCACTTTGCAGACTGTGGATGCTGGACGTTGGCGGTGTGGCCTGGGATAAACAGCAGCCAGCAGGTGACACAAGGAAGCTCGTTATCTCCAACCGTGTGTCACACACCTTCACACAAACCATGTTTTACTCCTCTGCTTTTCCCTCGCAATTGCTCTGGAGGCTGAGGGTCTGAAGCCCTCTGTGCCTCGGAGCAGGGTTCATGCACAGCTAGGCGGATGCATCACTGTCGCGCCAGGGTGGGTGTTCCCACCTTATCAGCCAGGCTCGGGGAGGCAGGCAGCAGTGGGAAGAGGCGGTTGGGAACTGCGGGTCTCTCCAGGGTACAGCAGGTGTCTGGGAAACCAGAGGTGATAAAAGCCCTCCCAGAGAGAGTGGGAACTCAGCAAGGACATAGGGTCGGCAGGTGGAAATCCACTACGTTTCTATGTCCTGACAGTGAGCGTGCAGAAACCCACGTGAGAAACAAAACACCATTTCCGCTCTGGCCTGGGAAGAGCTTGGAAGTCGTTACCCGCCCCTCCCAACAAGAACAAAGAGAAAGCTGAGTAGCTGAAAGCCAACAATTCTTCTGAGGCCCATCAGAGAACTGAAGTCACAGGGCAAACCAATGCTCTGAAAACCAGAAAGAAAGACAGGCAAAGAGCATCACAGCTCACCAGGAGCCAAAGGCTGGAGGCCTAAACAAGGTGGCTGCTGTGGGTAGAGCCGGGTCCACAAAGTCACCACTGTCTTGAGACAAGGCTGCTAGCAGGTGATTAAGGTTAAATGTGCTCGCAAGGTGGGGTCCTAATCCAATGGGAAAGTGACTTTATAAGAAGACACAGTGAGACGGGGCTCCCCACAAGCCTGGAAGGGCCTCACGGGAACCAAGCCAGCCCTGCCTTGATCGTGGCCTTAGGAACCTTGGGACAATAAACCCTGTAGTTTAAGCCGCCTGCTTGTGGCATTCTGTATGGAGCCTGAGTAGACTAGGACCGCGACTGTTCTGCAGTACACAGAGCGTTCTGTTCTCGGCCCACAAGGGAAACCTCCTTCTTTACCAGGTCGGAACCAGCGAGGGGAAGGGGACAGCCCACTGCAGCCCCCTCCAGCTGTTCTGACCCAGGGGCCCTCACCTACTGGACTGGCTAAAATAAGAGTGACAACACCAAGTGTGGGCAAGGATGTGGGGCAGCTGGACCGAGCATGCACCGCTGGCGGAAACAGAAACCCTCAGTAGCTGCTCTGGAAAACAGCGGGGCAGTTTCATATGAAACTAGCCATGCAACTGCTGTTCAGAACAGCGATTGCTCTCCTGGGCATCTATCCCGTGAAACGAGGACCATCCACACAAAGACCTGCCTGGGAATGTTCACTGCAGCTTCTGTGACAGCCCAACACTGGAATCACCCAGCCATCCTTTAAAAGGCGAGCAGTAAGACAAGCTGGTTCCAAATTGGGAAAGGAGTATGTCAAGGCTATATATTGTCACCCTGCTTATTTAACTTATATGCAGAGTACATCATGCAAAATGCCAGGCTGGATGAAGCACAAGCTGGAATCAAGATTGCCGGGAGAAATATCAATAGCCTCAGATACGCAGATGACACCACCCTTATGGCAGAAGGCAAAGAGGAACTGAAGCGCCTTTTGATGAAAGTGAAAGAGGAGAGTGAAACAGTTGCCTTAAAGCTCAACATTCAAAAAACTAAGATCATGGCATCCGGTCCCATCCCTTCATGGCAAATAGATGGGGAAACAGTGGAAACAGTGTCAGACTTTATTTTCTTAGGCTCCAAAATCACTGCAGACGGTGATTGCAGCCATGAAATTAAAAGGCACTTGCTCCTTGGAAGAAAAGCTATGACCAACCGAGACAGCATGTCAAAAAGCTGACAAAGGTCCATCTAGTCAAAGCTATGGTTTTCCTAGTGGTCATGTATGGATGTGAGTTGGACCATAAAGAAAGTTGAGTGCTGAACAATTGATGCTTTTGAACTGAGGTGTTGGAGAAGACTCTTGAGAGTCCCTTGGACAGCAAGGAGATCCAACCCGTCCATCCTAAAGGAAATCAGTCCTGAATATTCATTGGAGGGACTGATGCTGAAGCTTCAATACTTTGGCCACCTGATGTGAAGAACTGACTCATTGGAAAAGACCTTGATGCTGGGAAAGACTGAAGGCAGGACCAGAAGGGGATGACAGAGGATGAGAGGGTTGGAAGGCATCACTGACGCAATGGACATGAGTTTGAGCAAGCTCCAGGAGTTTGTGATGGACAGGAAGGCTGGCGTGCCGCAGTCCACAGGGTCGCAAAGAGTTGGACACGACTGAGCGACTGAACTGAACTGAAGACGAGCTGTGGGACGTTAATGCCTTGGAATGCCATCGAGTGACAGGAAAAAACTAACTGTGGACGCACAGCAGGGAGCCGTGCTGTGTGAGGAGAGGCAGTCCCAGAGAGCGCATTCGGTATGGTTCCTTGTGTGTCACTGGTGAAATGGTACAAGTTTGGCTGTCCTCTGTCACTTTCATCAAGAGGCTCTTCAGTCCCTCTTCGTTTTCTGCCGTAAGGGTGGTGGTGGGGCTGGGATAGGTGGGCAGAAAGACAGGTGGCGGATGCAGCTGTGAATGAACGATATGAAGGACCTTGTGGAGCTGCTGCTGGGCTGTGGAGACATGAACCTGCCCAGGGGATGAGACCATGTAGACCTGACACCCACATGGGAACAGAAGCAAAGCTGCGGAAGCACGTGGACTTCCTGAGTGGTCCCGTGGTTAAGAAGCTGCCTTCCAAGGCAGGACATTCGGGTTCCATCCCTGGCTGGGGAACTAAGATGCCATGTGCCACGGGGCCACGAAGCCCCTCCCCCAAGAAAAAGAACACCCCCCCAAACTGGGGAAGTAAGACCTACGGACTGCATCAATGTCAACAGCTTGACCGCGATGCTCATTAAGGGCTGACTTGCGCCCCCGCACACCTCAATTTACACGTTGAAGCCCAAACTTCCAATCCTATACAGAGGGACTGCAGTTGGAGATGGGGTCCTGAAAGAGGTGATTAAGGTAAAACGAGGTCGTGTGAATGCGGTACGATGGTGCCCTAATAAGAGGTGACGACACAGACGCATCTGAAGGAGGACCATGTGAGGACACAGGGAGGACAGCTGTGTACAGACCAGAGAGAGGCCTCAGAAGAAGCCAGCCCCGCCCTGACCTGGGCTTCTAACTCCGAGCACTGTGAGGAAATAAACTTCTGCTGTATGAGCCCCTCAGTCTGTGGTGCTTTGCTATGGCAGCCCTAGCATACTACCACAGACACTAAAGTTTCATAAAACGTGACCACTGGGCAAACTGGACAAAGCGTGTTTCTCTGTAATTTATGTGAGCCTGCAATTATCAGTAATAATTTCAATTTTTAAAAAAATTAAAAAAAAAAAAAAAAAAAAAGAATGCCACATCCAAGCTGTGTGAAGTGAAATGAAAGAAGCTCAGTCATGCCCAACTCTCTGTGACCCCATGGACTATATATAGTTCATGGAATCCTCTAGGCCAGCATACCAGAGTAGGTAGCCTTTCCCTTCTCCAGGGGATCGTCCCAACCCAGGGACCAAAGCCAGGTCTCCCGCACTACAGGCGGATTCTTTAGCAGCTGAGTCACAAGGGAAGCCCTCCAAGCTGTGTGCTTCGGTACGAAAGCCAGTAAGTGAGACCAAGTGCAGAAAGCATTTATTCGTGGCACAAAGGGAGACCAGTGTGGTGGCCATTGCTGAGCAGTGAGAAGGGCATTCACGTGCAGGCTGAAGGGGCCTGATCACACAGAAAGTCCATCCACTGAGGATGATGGAGACCAGGCTTTCCACTGCTAGAGGCGTAAGTGATAAACACAGAGAGAGAAAGCTAGAATCATCCCTGTGATATTGGAACTGCAGTTTGAATTTATGATTTTTGGTAGAGAGGTGTACAAATAAATATACCTGAAACCACGTGCATGTGAGCATAATAAATATACACTCCCTAGTTCCATGCACTAACTGTATTTGGACATAGTGATGACCCTGGAGCCGTGAGCACCCCCAGTACCCAAATCTTGGTCCCCAAGTACCATTCTGAGCTAAAAGTCACCAAGGATTCCTTGGAGAAGTGGCTGCTTCCAGGGTTGGGGCAAGGGAAGTACCAGATGAACCTGGAATATCATGGGACACTAGAAAGTAAGGAAGTGCTCAAATAATGACCAGAACTCACCACGAGGGGGCTCTTATAGCCAAACCTGGGACACTTGAGCATGAAAATAAATACTGATGGTAACATATTATAACCCATTAAATAAACAGGGAGAACAACTGGGTGAGAGTTTGATGAAGAACAGGACATTCACATCATCTCAAAGGATTTTCCCATAAAATGTTCAGGAATAACCAAGGGGAAAGTAACTTTGTGAAGAAGCCTGGCCAACACCACCTGACCAAGAATCTAAGGACGTCACTAAAGCTTGTGTCCCCGGACAGGATGGAATGAGAAGAGGATATTTCCACATAATCTGAATCCAATTCTAAGGAAGTTCTAGACACACCAAAACAACTGCTTATCACCTTCAAAAGCACCAGGTCCTAAGAACAAGGAAAGGCAGACTGAAGCCACACGAGGTCCTGGTTGCAGCTGACGGGGCCACAACCTGTCATATCCACACTGATCCCCCAACTTGGAGTGGGAGGGGGCTGATGGGCCAGCACCTCTTCTAACTTCCATAAAAATGTTCTGTTTCCTTTCTGTAAGTTTGAGATTATTTCAAAACAATAGAAAAGGGAGGGGGTGGTGCATCCGTTTCACACCAGGTGTCAATACTTAACCTGTGTGCAGAGCTCTTCCATCTCAGAGCAGGCCTTTTCCTTGTCTCTCTTTAAGACCTCAATTTCCTTCCTGTTGAAGAAGCAAAGTTAACAGTATCACTGATGAGTCATTGCTCACTGTGGTCACCGTGCTGGCTGGTTTGTACACCTGCTCTCAATACCCTACAGCCACTGGTCTGTCACTGTCCTGCACTGTTATTGTTACTGGTCCAACTGGATCCCAGCCTGGGAACCAGAGGAACCCTGCCAGCACTGTAAGAACAAACCCTCCAAAACATTCCTCAGTTGCACAGCACATGTTAATCTCTCTCCAGCACGTGGCAGTGCTCTTCACATCCAGAAGTGTAACGACCAACACAGCCTTGCATTTGCTGACGTCTGCTGTCAAAAGGGTCCCAGCACCAAAGCTACGGAAAATGGTTCCTGGAGGGAAGAAACCTTTCGGATTTCAGAATTGCTGTAATGTAACAGTGATCGTTGGGTGACTATCCACTCTGGATTCCACACTTTAATCGTCCGGCACTTTTATCAAATCAATACCACATTCTCAGCAGTTTAGAGCTGAGCTTATTTGTATTAAAAAAAAAAAAAAAAGCCAAACCCTTCTTATGAGGCTCTGATAGTGAAAGCTGAAATCTAACGCCAAGTATCCCCTGCAATACACACAGCTCCTGCCTCAGTGCGCAGGCCCCTGCGCTAGACCCCTGACTCTGACACACTGAAATCCATAGACCAGGAATGAACCTTGGACAAAAGCACAGCCGAACTCATCATCAGGACAAGAACAAACAGATTCTACTGGCCCAGGAAGGTTGTAAGAGGCCCTCTTGCCCCTACAGGGATGCAGGATGCCTCCTCTGACCCTCGAGCACGCTATGGAGTATTCTGTAGGATGCCTGAGCCCTCCTGTGCCTATCAAGGCTGGTCGGAGGGCAGCACAGTTCTCTGCTGACTGTTCCTGGAATATGGGTTATCTGTGAACATGTCCCACTATCTACAGTAATGCCTTCTGAGCTTCTTCTATGATGAGCGAACCGTGTTCGGGATGGGTGGCTGGGGTGGGACCACTGAGCTGGCCCTTACCTCTGTGCAGCCTCTGTCCTTTCTGAAGCTTCAAGCTCTTGTCGGATCCTCCCCAGCTCATTTTTCAACAGAGTGTTTTCTTCAGAAAGCTTTTCCAACTTGATTCTGGATAACAAATTAAAAAGAAAGAAGAGTGGGAATTCCAGGAGCTGGTCACCCGACAGAGTCTGGTCTTGCAATGACCCCTAGCCACACTTTCCTTCCCTGGATGGGGACGCAGGGCACCAGTCCCTCCCTGTATCCAGTGTTAACCTGCTCTGGTTTGCATCTCCCAAGAGAAAAGCTACAGAAAAACAAAGCTTTCTTAGCTCCTAAAAGAGCCAGTGACTAAAGTATTCGGCACCTTGGTTCTCTGTGTTTACAGCTGGCCCATTCCTGCATCTCCTTACACCTTCACTGAAATGTCAGCGTGCTCACAGCTGGCACCGATGCAAGATGCTGGGTGAGAGTCCTCATGGAGTTGTTGCAAGGAAATCCCCCCCAGGGACCCCGAGCACAAAGCTGAGGAACACAAGGACTCAGGAAGCTGAATCCTATGGGGAGTGCCCCCTATCGTACACCTTGAGGTCAGCACTGGAGGAATGCCAGGAGGAAGCACACAAGATCCCACCCATGACAAGGTCATGAGGAGAGACCTGACAGGCAAGGCGGATCAGGACTCGAGGGACTCCCTGGACCTGCTCAAGCATCTACCCTGACACCAAAATCTGTCTGTCTACTGTTTACTATATTATGCCTTTCACCAGCTCTTTTGGCATTACCAGGGGGCTCTCCCCGACCACTTTTCTCTGGAGAAAATCAACTGAGGGCTCTAGTTGATAAGTCTCCTGGGCATGAAAGGAATATTTCAATTCAAACCCCTCTGTTAGCATTCTAACTGGCATGGCAGGTCTATCCATACTCTTACAACTAACGCACATGATTGTTCACAACTTCCCAACCATGAAAGGCAGGGGAACTTAAACATTCTAATAGGCATAGAGCCCTTCGAGGAGTAAAAATTATTAGAATAGTGCTGATGAAGGATTTCATTGTTGAGCCAATGCTTGCTGCCAACTTCCCATATCCCTTACCAATTGTGTGCCTGGAAGTATATTAGTTCATATAGTTGGTATGTAGGGAAAATAAGTAGTAGCCTTGGTGTTAGCAACATTAGACCTTTGAGTTAATAAATTTTTTCTTTGTTATAACCCACTGCACCTCTGCCCCATAGGAATGTAACTTTATTTAGTACTTTCTGAGAGTGGCGCCAGACTTTAGAAAAAAACACTTTTAGAGAAAATAAGTTTTCTGGCTGACAAACCTTAATCAGAAAAAAGGGTCATAAACTGTTAACAGGCCTCCAGGCCAGAAGATGATGTAAATCACATAAGACTTTTGTATATGGAAAGAAAGCCTGGTTTTGATAAGGGTCAGAACTGCTGACCCTGCATGACTCTGCATCTTCCATTCCCCTCTATGTACCACCCAAGGTATAAAAGCTCTTTTTAAAAATAAAGTTACAGACCAGACCTGTTCCACCTAAGCTTGGTCTCCCCGTCTCTCTCTTTCTTTCTCTCTCTCTCGCCTACTCCATCCATCCTGAGGGAACCCCTGGATCCTGCTGGGGCTGGACCCCAGTAGAGGAAACTGGAAAGATGCCCACATCAGCGGACAGAGGGTGATCCGATGCAATGTGGAACCTTCAGGAGGGGAAAGCAAGTACTGACAGAAGCTGCCCAGGCCAAGTCTGCCTGGAGCCCTTGGCTTCTGATGCTCTTAGTCTCCCTGGAAGGTAACTCCACTCATGTGGAACAGATGAGCAACTGACCAATAAAGATCACGGGGAGACAGCTTGAAACCCATGCCTGCTGCCCAGAAAACCTGTCCTTGATATGTGCTGGTGTCACTGACATTTATTCCCCTAAACATTAGGTTTCTACCTGGCATTAGCTTCTGATTTTTTCAATCTAAAAGTACTCAAAGCACATGACCTCATATGTTTAATATATTATTCTTATAATATCAAGCATAAGTATCTCCTTCATAAGCATAAGTATGATTTCATTTTTCTCATGAGGAACTAGAGAAAAATTAAGACACAGAAGTCAGTGGAATTTTAAAAGAAGTGAAGGGTTTCAATGAGGAGAGTGATCTCAAATGAGGTCTGTGTTTTGAACTGTTATTCAGGCTCCTGGATGGAAAACAAAATTGATTCGAGGCAGGTATGTGTGTGCATTTGGGTGGCAGCAGGGGATGGGGGTTCTGCTTCCAGTTTCCTGGACCTCCAGTAAGACGGCGGTTGCCTTATCCCAGTCCTCTACATTCACCAGATAACCAGAGCCTGTGCAGAGCTGATCATCTAAGGTGTGGTGTCCTCACAGAAGGTTACAGAAACCTCCAGGGGCCTTCAACAAAAACCTGAATGCTGAAACCAGAGCTGTGAGCATTAAGCAACACAAAATGGGGTTGCCCTGAGCGTTACCCTGAGGCCAACACCTACATCAGTGTGCAGAAACCACAATGGGGGCGCGTGTGCTGGGCGGGTTCCCTGGAAGAGGTTAAGTGGTCTCAGATTAAGAGGCTCCCAAGTCTTCTTGGCAAAGGCAAAACACACCCTTTCTGCAGGGAGAACCCTCTACTACAGCTCTCAAGAGTCCCAGAGATAAACATCGTGTGAACATGAGCTCACAACCAAAGGTCACCACAACGTATGTGGGAAAGGACCACTGATGAGAGTCAGAAGAAGCCAAAACAACAGAATTAGATCCCAGATATTGGAATTATCAGACACAAACTTGGGATAAATATTATTAAATGTTTACTTAAA
The DNA here is from genome assembly GCF_042477335.2 of Ovis canadensis. NCBI lineage: Eukaryota > Metazoa > Chordata > Mammalia > Artiodactyla > Bovidae > Ovis > Ovis canadensis. Next base: position 25,934,157 of record NC_091257.1, on the reverse strand, counting down.
TAAAAGATGGAAATAAAAAGTGGACAAGCAAGCAACAAGAAGCTATCAGAAATGATCACGCAGGACCAAATAGAATGTTAGAAAATGAAAAAAAAAAAATCAATGTCAAAATAAAAGCTCACTGGTAGATTAGATATCGCTGAAGAAAAAGTCACTGACCTGGAACACAGAGATATGAAAAAGTACCCAGAACGTGCCATGTACAGAAAAGAAGATGGAAGAAATGGAAGAGAGTTAAAGAAAAGGAGGAAAAGTGAAAAGATCTAATATCATACATCCAGCTGAAAAGGCCACTGAGGGGAGAGGCAATATTTTACAAAGAATATCTGAAAGATTTTCATAGGACACAAATCTATATATTCAGCAGGCATAATTTCTAAGTGCAGTAAATAAAAAGAAAACAGTACCTATGCCCTACGACTCAACAATTCCATTCTTAGGAACACCAGCACCGAGAACAAACAATGGGGCTACCCAGAGCTCCCCCAGGGGTTACCACTATCCCGACTTGGAACAGTGACCCTGGAGGACATGTTCTGGGTGCTGGTGACACAGATGTGTCCAGTTCATCAGTTCTTCCAACTGTATACACGTGTGAATTTGTGTGTGTGTGCATGTAACGCTTCAATAGAAAGTTAAAACGAAAGAAATACACACCTAAACACACCAAAGGAAAACCGCGAAAGCTGGAGACGCTGACAGCAGCGAGAGGACACGACTCCGATCGCCTCCTGTGGGGACAGAGTAGCAGCCTCTAAAAGGCGTCTGCACCCAGAACCTGCACATGTGCCATTTCATAGCAAGGGGAACCAACGCAACACACAGAATTAAAGCTGCTAATTCACCGCCCTCAGATGGAAAGAGTGTCCGAGGCTGTCCACGAGGGCCCTCCACTGTGGAAGAGCAGGCAGGAGACTGGGAGTCGGGATGGAGCGCGAGGAGGACCAACCAGTCACTGCTGGCGTTAGGGGAGGGTGTGGGTCAAGAATGGGAGGCCTGCAGGTTTCCTCCCGAGCTTCCAGAAAGGAAGGCGGCTGCCAACACAGAGACTCTCGCCCAGTCGTAGGCACTTCTGATTTCCAGGCTCGAGCACCGTGAAATCTTAAGTTATGATGCTTTAAGCCTCTGACTTCCTGGTAACTCATCACTGCAGCAATGGAAAATGGATGCTCACACAGAGCAGCCTGCCCAGGTCAGAGGGCAGAGGGCAGAGGGCAGCCTTCAACTGCACATCAAGGTTTGTGCTCCTAGGAAGACCAGCCTTCAGAAATGGGAGAGAAGCTGAGACATTTTCAGATGAGGAAAACTGACGGAATGTACTCCAAAGACAGTTTCATGAAAGGCCACACATCAGAGTGAAGAAGATGGTCCCATAAAGAAGGCATCTAACCACACATCCAAGTGGAGGACCATTCAGTAAAACGCCCGGTCTGGAGATTTGAAAAACGGCCATGTCCAAATGCCTTGAAACAATCTACCAAGACAGACCCAGGAGGAAACATAAGACCTGAACAGACCTGTAACAAGGGTTACAGATGCTGGAGAATGGAGCCTTCTCCGCCCACCACTCTGGGGCCAAAAGCTGCAAACACCTGTCTCACTCCCGGCTGCACCCCAGGAAACCCTGTCCAATGATCCAGACACCACTGAGACTGGAACTGTGACGTTAGCTGTGGGGCCAACAAGCCAAGGCGTGCTGCAAGTCAGGAGAAGCAGGGAGAGGCCCAGCACAGCCCGCCGGGCCCGGGGGCTGGGTGGAGGATCAGGACAGCACTGGGCTCCTGTGCCTGTCCAGAGGAAGTGCCCAAGACAGATGGCAGAGAGGGTGTGTGGCCGCTGGGCTGATCCCGCACGGAAGGCCCCCAAGTGTGCCGGGGCCTGATGTGGACTCGCAGGTCCACTGGGCCCAAGACCAGCCTTCGATCGTAGCCGCAATTGCAGCAGTGGGCCCACATGTTCACCTGAGGCTCTCTGCCACTTGTGAGGCCCAGCACCACCTGCTTCATGGAGCAGGAAATTCAGAAGTCAGCCCACCACGACCAAGGCTCCACATCATTAGGGGATCGCTGCGTCTGAGGCAGAGGCCTAGAGCAAGGTCTAGAAGGTGATAAACAGTCCAGGCGCCTTGGGGGGAAGTGCGGGGGGTCTGGGTACAGAGCCTGGGGCCACTGGCTGTGTCAGTATTTTCCTTCTCAAGCCGGGAGGTGCACTGACATTTACTCCTTGGCTTATCATAAATCCCACGGGATCTGTTTTCCGGTGAAGCAACATGCCATGGTCACCCTGCGGGCAGGGGCTGGCGCCTCAGCTGGACACACCCACGTGTGCGGTGAGCCAGTGTCCTCTGCCCAGAAAAGGGACACAATAGCTCACGAAGCCTCTCTCTCCACAGGACACGGGGAGCTTGCGGGAGTGCTGTGTGGGCGCTCACGGGGCCAAAACACAATGTGTGGAGAGTACAACCACAACACACAGCTGTGCCTGCCTGCAGTCACCAGGGTCATCTCCTGGGTGGTGCTGGGAGGCTCCTGGAAAAGACCTTCTAGAGGCCTGGGCTCCTGAGATGAAGTGGGTGCCGGCCTGGGCCCCAGGGGGCCCGGGAGGAGGGCCAGGCTACATACCTGATGCTCCATCACCGGCTTACGGACCACCTCCCCCCCTTTAGCCTCCCCTCAGGCCTCTCCAGCCCCTCAGCTTCCTAGTGGGGCCCAGAGGATGGGCATGTGGGCCCTTCTTCTCTAGCACAGAAGATCATGTTCCAGTTTTCCAAATAAACCTTTTCTCTCCTTTTCCCACAAATCTCAGTTTCTTTCAAGAACTCCACTAACCCAAACTAAAGGCCTTTCCCATTATTTGGGGGCATCTAGGCCTTTCATCCACCTCCTCAGGAGCCACGAGATGACGGATGAGGGAGACCGTTTTTAAAAGTCAGACTCCTTGGGACTTCCCTGGCAGTCCAGCGGTGAAGACTCCATGCGTCCACCACAGGGGCACAGGTTCGATCCCTGGTGAGGGAACTAAGCTCTCTCATGCCATGCACACAGTGTGGCTGAAAGAAAAGTCAGAACCTGTGTAAAATAACCTGCTCTTTCAGGGCTCACCACTCAGGTTATGCATACTTGTGACTCTGAGCAATCTGCCCAAATTCAATTTCAAATCTGGGTTCTCGGCAATACCCTGGACCCGAGATCCCTCAAGGCCGGGGTGGCAGACCTGAGCCTCTGCAGCGCCTCCTGAAGCCGTGCTCTCTCCTGGCTGAGGCGGTGCGCATGGCCCCGCTCCAGCTCCGCCCTCCTCTGCAGCTGCTCCCGCAGGCCTCGGACCACCTCCTGCGACTCCGCCTGCAGCGTCGCCAACTCGGCCTTCTGACCCTGCAGCACGCCAACCTCGAGCTGGAAGGCCCGCTCCAGCTGCCTCCTCTCCTCTGCAAAGGCCCTTTTCGTCACCTCCATTTTCCTCTCGTGGTCATTAACCTGAGGATAGAGGCATGAGTGATGTTGACCGGGGGCCTCCAAATACAATTCACTTGATGAAGCAAGGCTGCTGGGTACAGCACCCAAACAGCAGGTGGCCCAGCTTCAACAGGGTGCCGAGGCCCCTGAAAGGCTCCCCACGGCTTGTGTGGCCACCTGCTTCCGTCACTTCCTGTAACCTCCGCTGCAGCCTTGGGGGGAGGCCCGCAGGTGCAGAAGGGAGGCTGGCGGCCCGGCAGGTAGCCGCAGGAGGAGGGCAGAGGGGAACAACACCTCCACGAGGCCTGGAAGGCAAGGCCACAGCAGGCACCCAGGGGCAGGACCACCCAGTGGCCGTGGTGACACCTGACAAGCTGTGGGCACCATCCCTCCACAAAACCCACCACAGTCGAGTAACAGAGTAAGAGACACAGTCACCCAAGAAGACAGGCTTGGGCAGGCTGGCCTAGGAGCCCCTGCGTGCTAAGTCGCTTCAGTCGTGTCCGACTCTGTGTGACCCTGTGGACTGTGGCCCACCAGGCTCCTTTGTCCATGGGATTCTCCAGGTAAGAAGACTGGAGTGGTTGCCATGCTCTCCTCCAGGGGATCTTCCCGACCCAGGAATCGAACCCGCGTCTCTTATGACTCCTGTATTGGCGACATATCTCCTCTTTTCCACTAGCGCCCCCTGGGGAGCCCCTGGTACAGGGCAATCACAGGAACCAAGATTCTGCTCCCAGAATCTGCTTCTGTCTTGCCTCCTTCCGAAGGGGGTGGAGGCAGAAAGTCAAGGTCACACACGTTCCCTGCAAACCTCCGTCCCCCTGAGCGCGCTCACTATGGGCAGACGTGCCTGCAGACGCGTCTCAGCAGCAGCAAGTTCCCCGACCTCTGCGGCCTCCCTCAGTCCCCTGACCTTGGTCTCCAGCTGGATCTTGAGTTCTTGGTAACGCTCCTTCAGCTGCTCCAACATGATCTCTGTTTCTATACTCGCTGGGGCGGAATCACCCACGAACGTGACGGTGCCTGAAAATAAGAGGACATGTCCATAGATGTTCTGCTCAGACCAGCATGGGATCAAGCATCTTTTAATTTCGTAGCTGCAGTCACCGTCTGCAGTGATTTTGGACCCACAGCACGGCCAGCCCTCCTGGGCCCAGGTGTCCCCCACGCCATGCGTGGTGGGGGCACACTCAAGGCTCGGGTCAGAACGTGAGCGTGGCCACTGCTGGCGTCTCACCCATGCTGGCTGATGGGCTGGAAAGTGAAGGGAGCAGACACATCCTGACCTGTCGCCCGCTCTTTTCAGTTCCTGAATTGTAGTCCGTGAGAGAGAGGGACAGACTCGGCAACATCGGCTGAGAGAATTTGGGGTAAGCATCTTAGGAAAGAGAGCATCCCATCGCCCTGACAACAGGAAACTGCCGCCTGGGTCAGGAGTGGCCCCGATTGGAGGCACGGCCAGCCCGGCCTCCACCACCCACCCCTGCACCACAGCACTGCTGTCCTGACCACCCCTTCTCCTTAGATGGGGTCGAGGGGAAGAGAAAAGGCCCCAGCCGGGAGAGCGCTCTGGCTGCGTCGGCGCCAACACGAAGCTTGGGGCTCCCTCCGATGCTACGACCCAGAGCCATCTGGCCACCGCAGCCAGGGCGCAGGTCCTGGCTCTCAGCAAGGGCCACACAGTCCTTACAGCTCAGGCCCGCCCAGGGATAAAGACCATCGACCCCTGGCCACACGGGCCCCTGACACTCACTGAGGCATGTGCTGACAGCAGCCACACGCCAACCACCCCTGGCTGAGGGCGGCAGGGCTGCGGCTCGGGGGCCAGTAGAGTGCACCGCTGCAGGTGCAGGTGAGGGCCTCCCTTAGAGGCCAGGGGCACAGAAGACCCTCCCGGCTGCCCTCGGAGGCCCCGAGGAACACTTACATGGACTGCCCCGTCAGCCATCACAGGCCGCCCCCCACACCCCCAGCCCGCTCTCTGCTCCCCTGCCCAGCTGACCCTCCCCAGGGTTATCTCCTTCCGTCACCCCTGCCTTAGGAGGCTCACAGGGGACACGCCTGCCCTGAGGTCACAGCAAGGTCATCATAACCCTCACCACTTACTCTGTCCAAGCAGTAGGACCTTCCTCCTCCTCCATCTCCCTTGGGGCTCTGGGTTGCCTAAACCCCTCGTCTCAGATAGGACCCTTCTCCCACACAAGTGGTCCGAAGGACTTGTGACCCCCTGCACAGCGGGCTGGCCCACCGCCCCACCCCCGGGGCAGGAGCTCGCGACCCACCACCTCCCAGCAGACCCACCACCTCCAAGCACTCAGCTCCTACCTGCTGGGCCGTGTCCCGGGGACAGGCGGCCGTGCCAACTCGGGGCTGCCTTTACCTGCAGGCCTTCCAGGGCGGCCTGCAGCTCGTCGTTACGGTCCTGCAGGTCCTGTGGGCAGAGCCAGACACTTCCTCCAGCCACTGCGGCCATCAGGCCCAGGAGCGGGCATGGTGCCGGCACCCGGGGAACAGTTCAGGCCCCAGCAGGGCGGGTCCTGACTTCCAGGATGGGGCACCGACACTATACCTAGGCACCGAACTGCTCCGGGAGCGACAAGGAGCGGGAGTCATTTCCCAACCTCTTATGCCTGGCACCACCTTCCAGCACTGGATACCCAGAAGGGACCCAGGGGGAGAAAGGTGCAGTGAAAGTGAGGAATGGAGAAAATACAGAGACCTTTTAACACCTGAAACCACAAGAGATTGGGGGAGCATGCTCGTAAGGGGTAGGGGAGATTCGGGGGACATGAGGCTTAAGAGGAAGGGCCTCTGTGACCTTCCTGGTGGTCCAGCGGTTAGGACTGAGTGCTTTCCCTGCAGGGGACGTGGGTTTGCTCCCTGGTTAGGGAGCTAAGACCCTGCAAGCTGCACAGCACAGAGGGAAAAATACAAGAGGAAGGGTCTCGTTTGTAACAAGCATCATTTATCCACCCAAAGAATGAAATAGAACTCAACAAGCCCATCTGGTCACCTGGCTTTCACAGGCCAGGCAGGGCAGCGTACACAGCCCACTCTCCCAGGTGGTCCCACGGCCCGGGCGCCATGCTCGGGTGGGACCCATGACGGTGGGTCCACGTGCTCCTCCCCCCGCCTCGGGCGGGCCGTGGGCACCCCACCTGGAGGACGCCACATGTGATGCCGCTTCCAGCCGGCTCCTCCCCAGGCTCTGGGGTCAAAGCCAGGCATACCCTCAAGGCCCCACCTCCCGCTCTGATTTTCCTTTTTGGGGGGCTGTGCCAGGTGGCCTGCAGGATCTTAGTTCCCCAACCAGGGATCACACCCGTGCCCCCTGCATCGGAGCTGGAGTCTTAACCACTGGGCCACCAGGACAGGCCCTCCTCTCTGATTTCTTAATCTGAGTTTCCTCTCCAGGCAGGTCTTGTCAGTTCTTTCTTATCTCCCTGGTGGCCGGTGCCTGGCCTGTGTCCACACCTGCGCTGGGAGGAGGAGCCTCTAACTGGCGACTCTACGCCACGTGGGAGAAGGGACAGGCCCTGCTGATCTTAGAGGAAGCACATGTTTACTAGGACCACTGTACCTCCTTAAGAAACTCTGAGCAAATACGCAATCTCCCCAGAGCAAGCACCTCTGTCCCAGGGGAAAGGGCAAGGCCAGGAAGCGAGAGCTGCAGGGAGGCCTGTGGGGCGGCGGGCGTGTGCGCCCCGGCCCCCCGCCCCACAACGACACCACACAGGCCGCGGAGCATCTTTGATGTGGTCAGTCTGGATCGAGGTGTGCAGCATAAACTCTACAATGATCTTAAAGACCAGGTTCCCAAAGAGGGATGCAAAATAGCTCACTTAAAATGTGATTATATTGATAACATGCTGAAATGATGACACTGTGAAAGTAACGGAGTAAATAAAATGTTATAAAATTAACGTCCCCCATTTCTTTTTACCTTTTTTTTTCTTTTACCTTTTTTAACGTGACCACTGGAAAACTTGGAAGTACACACAGGACTGCTATTTTTACTGAGCAGCGCTGATATGGCAGGAAACATCGACAGAATAATTTCTACCCAATGCCCTGCCCCTTCAGTGGTTCCTTCTGCCCCTCAAACAGCTACTGCAAGACCATATACATTATCCACAAATTCAGCAGAGCCAGAAAACAGGCCCTGAAGGTATGATGCTAGGCAGACTGCCCTGTTCTAAGTGCTTAAGGATGACATGCACTGTCCTGGGTCCCAGCCTGTCCATCCAGGGTGCGTCCAGCAGGGCTGGGGAGCCATGTGCCTGCTTTTGTGTGGGTTGCACGTGAATTTGGGCTGCCTGTGGATGCTGAAGGCAGTCACAGGGTGCTGCCCCGAGAGCTGGGAAAGGCAGCAAGTCCACTGCACACAGTGAAGCCCTAGGTCTGAGGGCTCTGGAACCTTCGAGGCTTCTCTTCGCATTAGCGTTAGCAGGAGAGGTGAGTTCAGCAAGAAAGCAGGAGAGGGTGGGTTTCAACAGCCGCTTGGAAAGCACTGGAGAGGAAGAGGGGCCAGCCACACCGAGTCAGCACACACAGAGGGGCTGGCTGCCCAGACATTTGCAACTTCGTGTATTAGAAATTATTAAAAAAAAATTTTTTTAACGTTCTCAATGCTAGTTTAAAACAGCCAAAAATATCCCCCCAAAAGAGGGAAGATCTCTGAATAAGTAGCACCAAAATGTAAAATTTTTTTTTGCCAAAATTCCAAGAATCAAAAGTGAAATGAGTAGCAACAGTTAGGTGACAGTCATGTGGAAAAAACAAAGGGGGTCACACCTGTATGAAAAAAGTCAGGTGCACTAAAGCCACGTATTAACTGCTGGTTAGTCACAGGTGCTCAAAGTGGGGGAGAAAACACAGCAAGAAGGAGAGTTCCTCCCAGAAAGTTAACCACAAAACCCACACACCACGCGGTCTCTGAGAAGGGCTACACAGGTGACCCATACACAGGACTGCAGGGGCACCGGGAGTCGGGGTGTGGCAGGCAGGAGGCAGGGGTCACGTCACACTGCAGACCAGCACGGGCTCACCTTTATCCTCTGGTGTGGCCAAAGCATTACGTGCAGAGAGACAGTTCTTACATTAATCGGGAGGGAAACCATTAAGAAGCAAGTGAATACTACATCCTTGACTACAAACAATCATGTTTTGTCTGATTGTCTTGGACAATCCTGAGGGAGTAACAGTGTGATCTGTTTCCCAGCAGTGGCTGTTCACCACCTGCACCCTCCTCTGCATGGTGGCAATGCCAGCTGAGTGGGCTCACTTGTAGGTTTGGCCCAGGAAATGCATACACTCAACCACAGGAAACAAGATGAAGCCCTACATGGTGCCTGGACACACACGGGGGCCTTGGGACTGGGGTGAGCAGCCTGTGTGGGGCTGGGCACAGGTGCTGGGCAGGCCAAGTCCCAACTGCCTCCTTGCAGAACATGAGGCTCGGGAAACTCCCCAGCAGTCCAGCATTGAGGACTCCATGCTTTCACTGCCGAGGGTGTGGGTTCTATCCCTGGTCAGGAAACTGCAATCCCACAAGCCATGCAACACAGCCAAAAAAATTTGAAAAAACAAAAACATGAGGCTCAGAGGACCTCAACTGAAGAAGGAAGCCCACGTCAGAAGCTACGCCCACCCAGCTCATGTAGGGATGCTCCTGTGGAACCGGGCTGGGCCACCCACCACGTGAAGGCCAGGAGGTGGGAGGGGCCACCCAGTCCTGAGCAGACAGCGCATGATTTTCCCTCAGGCAAGAGGCCACTTACCCGGCACTTAAGTTCGTATTCCTTCAGGATCTCTGAGAATTGCTCTTCCTGGGCTAGGAGTTCTGTGCTCCGAGGCTCCAGCTGAAAGCAAGCAGGAAAATGAGGGCCAGGACCTCAGGCCAGGTAGAGGGTGGGCTGCCACCCCCTCGTACTGCCGCAGTACGCTCAGCATCTGCAGGCGCAGCCACCTGTCCCTCCTCTTCCTCCCTGCCCTTCGTTTACAAGGTCTCGGGGCAGAAGGATGTTCAGAATTTCAGGAAGGTGGTCATGCTCCCACCTGGACCCTGGGCTGCCTTCTTGCCTCAGCCACCTGGGAGGCCCCTTGCACGGACCCCGCACCTCCCTCCCTTCCCCTCCTCCCCTCAAGGTGACAGAAAGGGCCAGGTCTGTAAGCGCTCCTCACCCCAGCACTGGGGTCTGTGCAGTTGCTGACTGGTCCAGGCCTCGCCACCAGAAGGTCAACATGCAGGGCATCACTGGGGTGTCACCTGCACCCCTGTACTGCCTGAAGGGGAGGGAAATACAGGCAAAGTGGCCTTAATGATTTCCTCTCCATCACAGAGTCTTAGGTTTCCCAGGTGGCACTAGCACTGAAGAACCCGCCTGCCAACGTAGGAGATGCAGGAGACGCAGGTTCAATCCCCGGATCGGGAAGATCCCCTGGAGCAGGACATGGCACCCACGCCAGTATTCTTGCCTGGAAAATTCCATGGACGGAGGAGCCTGGCGGGCTACAGCCCATGGGGTCACAACAATTCAGACCCGACTGAGTGACTGAGCAGCACGTGGAATTTTAGCAGAAAAACCCAATTCCGTCTTCTGTGTATTCTCCATCAAGACCCTGACGCCCTTTACCAGCACCCACAGGCACTTCTCTGCGGACTCACACTCAGCAAGAGGACTTGCCTGGTCCTTCAACACAAACTCCAGGTCATTCTGCAGCTTCAGGACTAGCTTCTCTGAGTCTGAGAGCTTCTCCACGACTTCAATCATCTCCTTCTGCAATCGACTATTTTCCTACAAGACACAGGTCAGTGTTAGGACGGATTTGAAGCTGCACTGCAACAGCCCAGGAGTCCACTGGAAGGAAGGCGGTGTCCGGAGACACAGGATACGATCAGAAGGCAGGCCTGGCTTCTCCTCTGGGGGACGGAGGCAGGGCAGGTGTGGAGGAACCCACAGTCAGGGAAGAGGAAGGAGGTGGGGCCGGGGCCACCTCACTGGAAGCAAAGGCAGGTGGGGAGCAGGTCAGGGACGCTCTCCACAGCCAGGAAGAGCGCCCCCGAGCGGGTCACACACCAGGGCTGTGGGCGGGTGACGCTTCTGTCTTTGGTCTAGTGCTCTGGTCCCAGGGAGGCAGCCGAGGCGGCAGCTGCCGACCCAGAGCCGAGAGCGAGAGCCCGGGGGCCCCCATCCTGTGGCCCACACGGCTGCAGAGGAGGCCTGGGTCTCTCCTGGAGAAGCCAGGATGCTTCCGCTTCCGCTGACAAATGGGCTCTCTCAGTGGCTGCAGAAAACGTTCCTTAGCGTCAAGGCCCCAGGGCCGCGGGGAGGGTTCAGTCCTGGCCCAGGAAGGTGTGGGTGTGGAGGAGCGACCCCCGGACAATGTAGCCTCCCTCTTTTCGGATGGGGGGCCGAAAAGGGTCAGCACCCTGCCCCCCCTACCTTCAGGGCCAGGGTCAGCTTCTCGCGGAGGCCGGTTTCCTCCGCCTGCAGGCGCCGCAAGTCCTCCTCCAGCCCGGCCCTCTGCCGCCGGGCCTGCTCCCAGAACAGCTCGCGTTCCACCTCCACCTCGGATCGCAGGAGGCTCAGCCTCCCCCGGTAGCCCTGCTCCAGGCGTCTGCAAGGCACACGGCACGGGGTGCATTGGGCTCCTGGGGGGCGCCATCTGGGCCTCTCCCTCCCCAGGGTCTCCCGTCAGCACACTTGGCCTTGGCACTGGGGACTCATTTGTTCCCGCCTGATAGACGGGGGAGCTACAGTGTTGTGGGGCAGCGCAGGCCTCATGAACTGTGCCCCCTCAGGGCTGGCAGAGGTGACCCCACACAGACAAGGGAGCCAGTGGGTCCCTTGGCACACGGGGCAAGCTGGCAGGTGACCTCTGGGTGGGTCTCTGGCACCCCTTGGCCATTCAACCTTCTCCATGTCATCAAAAAATGCACCGGTAAATAAAGGCAGCATCAGGGCCCTTGCTGACTGAAGACGCAGAGAAGTCAGCCTCCACCACAAGCCTTGGAATACCACCACACAGCAAATCCCAAGGCAGACAGAGGATGGAGCGGGGCCCTTCTCCTCAGACTCTGCAGTGATTTTTTCCAACAACCATTTCTATCAGCAGGGAAAACAGTGAAAAACCTTAGCTTTATCACTAAAGCTAGTGGAGCCTTGCTATTTAAAATCCTAAAAGATGATGTTGTTAAAGTGCTGCACTCAATATGCCAGCAAATCTGGAAAACTCAGCAATGGCCACAGGACTGAAAAAGGTCAGTTTTCATTTCAATCCCAAAGGAAGGAAATGCCAAAAAATGTTCAAACTACTGCACAGTTGCACTTATTCCACATTAGCAAGGTAATGCTCAAAATCCTTCAAGCTAGGCTTCAACAGTACATAAACCAAGAATTTCCAGATGTACAAACTGGATTGAGAAAAGGCAGAGGACCTAGAGATCAAACTGCCAACATCTACCGGATCACAGAAAAAGCAAGAAAGTCCAGAAAAACATCTACTTCTGTTTCATTGTCTACATTAAAGTTTTTGACTATGTGGATCACAATGAATTGTGGAAAATTCTCCAAGAGATGGGAATATCAGACCACCTACCTGCCTCCTGAGAAACCTGTATGTGGGTCAAGAAGCAACAGAACTGGACATGGAACAATGGACTAGTTCAAAACTGGGAAAGGAGTACAGCAAGGCTGTATATTGTCACCTTGCTTATTTAACTTAAATAGAGAGTACATCATGCAAAATGCCAGGAAAATGTCAACAATCTCAGATATACAGATGATACCACTCTAATGGCAGAAAGCAAAGAGGAACTAAAGAGCCTCTTGAAGAGGGTGAAAGAGGAGAGCGAAAAAGTTGGCTTGAAACTCAACATTCAAAAATCTAAGATCACAGCATCCAGTCCCATCACTTCATAGCAAATAGAAGGAGAAAAAGTGGAAGCACTGATAGATTTCATTTTCCTGTGTTCCAATCCCAAAGAATGTTCAAAGTACCACACAACTGCATTCATTTCACCTGCTGGCAAAGTAATGCTCAAAATAATTCAAGCCAGGCTTCAACAGTATGTGAACCAAGAACTTCCAGATGTATAAGCTGGATTTGGAAAAGGCAGAGGAACCAGGGATCAAATTGCCAACAGCCACTGGGTCACAGAAAAAGCTAGAGAATTCCACAAAAAACAAACTTCTGCTTCACTGACTACACTAAAGCCTCTGACTGTGTAGACCACAACAAACTCTTAAAGAGATGGGAATATCAGACCACCTTACCTGCCTCCTGTGAAGCCTGAATGCAGGTCAAAAAGCAAAAGTGAGAACTAGACAGAGCACAACAGACTGGTTTACAACTGGGAAAGGAGTACTCAACGCAGCACCGGGAGCCAGCACGGGAGACCCCACCCAGGACAAGGCCATGCGGAGAGGCCTGACGGGCAAGCGAGTCAGGCGTCAGGGCTTCCCCCTGGGTTTTCCTGAACATCTACCCCCCAAAGCCAGAGTCTGCCTGCCTTATTGTACTGTGCTTTCCACTCTTCTGCCTCTAAAAGGAATTAACTTAGGGCTCCAGTTAACAGTCTCCTGCATATAAAAAGAATGTCTCAGCTTAAAAGTCTGCCCAGACTTTTACATTGTGGATTGTTTACAGCCCCCAACCGTGAGAGGCACGAAGCTCAAAACATCTTAAAGATATAGAGCCTTTTAGAGTTAAGAATTAGTTTGGTGAAGAGTTTGTTGAGTTAATGTTTGCTGCCAGGCCTCCATATCCTTTATCTTTTAGGCACCTGGGAGGATATTAATCAATGTAAACAGGATGCAGAAATAGGAATATAGTAGTTTTGATGTTAGCAATACAGACTTTTGAGTTAATTACTTTTCTCTGTTATAAATCACTGTACTCCTTTTCCCTTGTTATAAATTGTTGTATCCTTGCTATGGAAGAATGTAACTTTATTTAGTGCTTTCTGAGAGTGGCACCAGACTTTGGGGAGAATAACATTATTACCCTTATCAGAAAAGGGCTGTAAAATGCTAACTGGCCTTCTGGCCAGAAGATGACGTAAATCACCTAAGACTTATGTATACAACTAGGTATGCAGAGAGAAAGCCTGGTCTCGATAAGAGTCAGGGCAGTTGACACTGCATAATGTTGTATTATCCATTGGTCTCTATGTACAATCAAAAGTATAAAAAGCCTTCTGAACAATAAAGGATGGACCAGTTTCTTGGACTAGTCTCTCGAACTAGTTTCTTGGAATCTGGCTCCCCCCACCCCGTCTCTCTCTCTCTCTTTCTCCCTCTCCCTTCCTCTCCTTTTCAGGCTGAATTCCCATCTGGAGTGGGGAGGCTCGCCATGTCTACTTACTTGCCCCGGCTTCCAAGAACCATGAGAGAGGGAGCCCAAGGCGGGGCACCTTCCGCTATTCAAACGGGCACTGGTGGCCTAATGTAGATGGTGCAAATCTTTTGTCCTGAGTTTATTAGCTTTCCCTATAAACCAAGTTATTCAGCCTCTTTTCTCCACTAAATTTTCCTACTACACTATTCTTTCCTAATCTCTCTTTTATATTTCTAAATAAATAGTTTTTCCTCACCACGCCGTCCCCACTTCGAATTACCCTGGATCCACCGGAGCTGGACCCCAGCAATGCAGTATATTGTCACCCTGCTTGTTTAACGTATATGGAGAATGCATCATGTGAAATCCCAGGCTGGGTGAAGCACAAGCTGGAATCAAGATTGCCGGGAGAAGTATCAACAACCTCAGATATGCAGATGACACCACCCTTATGGCAGAAAGTGAAGAGGAACTGAAGAGCCTCTTGATGAAAGTGAAAGAGGAGTGAAAAAGCTGGCTTAAAACTCAACATTCAGAAAATTAAAATCATGGCATCTGGTCCCATCACTTCATGGCAAACAGATAGGGCAACAATGGAAACAGTGACAGACTTTATTTTCTTGGGCTCCAAAATCACTGCAGATGGTGATTGCAGCCATGAAATTAAATGATGCTTGATCCTTGTAAGAAAAACTATGACCAACCTATACAGAATATTAAAAAGCAGAGATATCACTTTGCCGACAAAGATCCATCTAGTCAAAGCTATGTTTTTTCCAGTAGCAATGCATGGATGTGAGATTTGGACCATAAAGAAAGCTAAGCACTGAAGAATTGATGCTTTTACACTGTGGTGTTGGAGATGACTCTTGAGAGTCCCTTGGACTGCAAGGAGATCAAACCATCATAAAGGAAATTAGTCCTGAATATTCATAGGAAGGACTGCTGCTGAAGCTGAAACTCTAGTACTTTGGCCACCTGATGCAAAGAGCTGACTGACTGGAAAAGACCCTGATGCTGGGAAAGATTGAAGGCAGGAGGAGAAGGGGACGACAGAGGACAAGATGGTTGGATGGCATCACTGACTCAACGGACGTGAGGTTGAGCAGGCTCTGGGAGATGGTGGAGGACAGGGAATCCTTGTGCCCTGCAGTCCATGGGGTCACAAAGAGTCGGGCATGACTGAGTGACTGAACAACATCACTAAAACAGTTGTTTAACAGGATTCTCAAACCCAGTATATCTAGAGTGATGCTGAGTGGAAACTCTTATTTTGGCAGCGCCTGGCTGGGTCCACAATCAATTGACTGTGGTTGAAACCAGAAACGATTGGCTCGGCCTCCCTCAGACTCACCACAGAGCTTTGGGGCACAAGGGCAGCTGTCACTCAGGGAAACAGTTTGATGAGCGTGATTAACCTCAGAGCCTGCAGATCTTGGGGCGAGTTTTACAAACGTGATCATATCACTCCGCTCTTTAAAGGGGAGAGGTGCAGCAGCATACGGCAGAGCCTCCGGACGGGAGCTCAGGAGGATACGCAACATTGCAGCAACGACACCTCTCTGAAAGCGACCACGTGCACAGGAAGGAGCGAGGGACGCGTGAAAAAGGTCAGGAGCAACAACCTCTGTGGACGTGAAACGTTTGCTTTTATTTTTCCTCGAGTGTGTATTTTCCAAGTTTTCTACAATGAACATGTATCCCTTAATACTTTTCTGTTAGAGTAACCTAACACAACTGCAAACGCTATTTCTAAAAATGTACCAATGACACCGTGTTGCTCATGGAGCAAAATCCAAACACTCACATGGCCCTTGAGGCCTTGTGTCCCCCAACCAGATTCTTGGATGGAGATGAGTCTCTGGTTCTCTGACTCAGAGAGAACTTCACCAAGTCCTTTCAGGGTGGTCAGGAGAATCAGGTCAACCAGGCTGCTGCTGCTAAGTCACATCAGTCGTGTCTGACTCTATGCGACCCCATAGATGGTAGCCCACCAGGCTCCCCCGTCCCCGGGATTCTCCAGGCAAGAACACTGGAGTGGGTTGCTGCCCCCCAGCGGGGAGCCCTATGAGCCCCATGTGCGCCCCATGGGACCTGGCACCTCCCCTGTCTGGGATAGAACCAAACGCGGCCATAGTAAAGAACCGCAGGGAGGCAGGTAACACATTGAGAGAGAGGGAAAGGCTTTCACAAAGGTCAGAAATGCTTTCCTCTGTTTTGTCCGCCACCAGCCGGGCTGACTCTGCGGGAATCCGCTTAGCCCACTACATGGGTGATGCCTGGTCTGCGGGATCCCTGCTGCGGGCTGAGGTGAGACAGCAGGGCCTCAGCTGGCAGCAGCCTGTGTCCACCATCCGCCCTGGCCCAGGACCCCAGCAGGACCCACCTGACCTTCTCCTCCGCGAGCTGCTCCAGGGCAGAGTGTAGGTCGTCCGTCTCCTTCACAAACTCCAGGTTTCTCTGCTCAGCTTTCTCTAGGTCTTGCCTTGCCTTATCTCGCTCCCTGGCCATCTGCTCCACCTGCTCCCTGCAGAAAGGAGGGAGGGATCACTGGGGACACTGCTCTGGGCCTAGCGAGCTGGTCTGAAGGAACAAACTCAGCTGGCCTAAGAGTGCTGAGCAGCGGCCAGCACTGGGCTCTGACCCACCTCCTGTGCATGTGTGCCGAGTCGCTGCAGTCATGTCCAACTCTATGCAATCCTATGGACTGTAGCCCTCCAGGCTCTGTCCATGGGATTCTCCAGGCAAGAATACTAGAGTGGGCTGTCATGCCCTCCTCCAGGGGATCTTCCTAACACAGGGATGGAACTCGCATCTCTCACGCCTCTTGCATTGGCAAGCGGGTTGCACTAGCATTGGCAAGTGGGTTCTTTACGACTAGCACCACCTGGGAAGCCTGACCCTCCTCCTACCAGGATGGTTTCTGCAGTTATTGAGTCTGTTTTACAGAAGTACATACAGCAAGAAGCCAGCTGGCTTGCAACGGGGTTTCTAGCAGGTTTCTGAACCAAGAGGTTTGAGCCTGGGGCGTGCAGTGTTCACCCCTCCAGATGGCCTTAGAAGAGGTAGGAAATTATCCACTCTCCCTCTTGCCTGCAGCTGGGCCTCAGGCCCCAGAGATCCCCAGCAGCTAACCTGGGACTGGACGCATGAAGGGGAGAAGGCTGGCCACCCATTATCTTGCCTGGTCACAGCCTTGCCACCTGTAGCCTGGCACCTAAGTGCCAGGGAGTTGCCCAGAGCAGAGGAGACTCCTGTCTCTGTCCAGTCACCCCAGGCCCTGCCTGAGGCTCAGTGCACCGGCTACCCTGGTGCCTGTTTCTCCCACTGGAGAAGCACTAAGCTTGTCTCCCTTCCTCATCCTCCCAAAGCAGTCTTCCTTTGGGCCCCTCTGCAGAGTTGCCTGACGTCAGAGGTCTCATCTGTCGGTATCTAATGAAATGCAAAGTCGTGGGGATGGAGACTGCAATTTCTGCCAACCTTTTCTGCAGCTTCAGAGCATCAATAAAAATACACTAACAATCTCTGTGCCAACAGGCTCAGTAGACGGATGGCCTGAATATCCAGCTCAACTGGAGCCAAACCCAATTAAAAAGGAACGCATTCTGGGCCCAATCTCCATGCCGTGCTTTGTGACCATGCTGCAAGCACCCTTTCTCCTCCCGCAGGCTGCCCGTGTCCTGGGCGAGGAGGCCAGCCTGGCCAGTGGCACCCCACGCCTCCCCCAGTGCGGCTCTTACTGGCAGAAGCTCAGCTCCTGGCGGTAGCAGGCCAAGGCTGCCTGCTGGGCGGCCCCGCCCACCATCATGAGCTCATTCTCCAGGGCCCAGGTCAGCTCCAAAAGGTTCACCTTCTCGTCCACACTGAAGTCAAGGCTCTGAAAACAGAAAGGCCCGTCGGGCAGGCAGGATGAGTGGGTCTTCAGACATTTGCTGGCCTAGACCTCACTGTCCCAGTACCTTCCTTTTCTGTCTGTAAAGTCTCCACCTCTTGAATGGAGCCTCTCCCCTGCTCCCATCCCTCTGGGGTACCTCTCCCCAGGTCCCTGTCAACACTGATGTCGCCCTCCCACTGTCAACATACAGCTCCTCCCCTCACTGTCCCTGCCTCGGAGGAGGGCATGACCCAGGCTGGAGAGTCCCCCTTCTTGGACAAAGGGACAGACATAGAAGGGGGTATATGCAAGCAGAGGACTTTGGGGATTGATAGGGAGGCTGGAGAAGGGCTTTTCCTCTGTCAGAGCAAGTGTTGTATAGACCACGGGGTCCTGGGGAGCCGTGCAAGGGTGCAAGACCCAGAGGCCAGGAGAGTCCTGACAACCCCCAGAGCTGGGACCCCCAAGCCTAAACTTCCTCCTTCTTCCCCAGCTGGTCACAAAGATCCCTGATGTCCTCCTCTTGCCAAGTGTGAGTTGAGTTCTTGCCATTTCAGACACAAAGAATCCTTAATATATCTCTAAACAGCACGGACAGACATAGGAACAATGTGGGTTCTGTCGGTGGAAACGATTGATAGAGTGATGAGCCACAGCCAAGCATTCCTGAGAGTCACAGCCATTCCCCCTCGGGATTGGGGAAGGTAGAGTTAAAAGAACAGAAAAACTGTGCTTTCTGTATTTTAAGTAAGAAAAAATAAGAAAAAGAGCAGGCTGGGAACGCCCGTGCACCTGCGGCAGCCTAGTGATAACACTGGTGCCGTGGCTGCTCTCTCAGTGACTGGTGCTTGTGACTACAAGTTGCAGACACACGGGTGGGGCAGGCACGTGGCAGGGCCCACGCGGAAGCCCTTCCTGTAAAGTGGGAGAGGGGACTTGAATCTCGACGCTTCTCCACGGCCCTGAGGGCTTCTGGGAGAAAAATGACAGGATGCTAAAGCGTGCGGAGCGACTGGGAAGCTGCCACCAAGACTTGCTGAGAGCACGCTTCTCAGCAATGAAATCACGGTGGGAGCAGAGGATGAAGAAGTCTGGGCAGCAGCTTCCAGATTAGAAAAACTGCGCGACACGTGTGGGTGGCATCTCCTGGTGTCCACACCCACGTGCTGCAGTCACTAAGAGGCCCTCTAGTCCTCCAGGACCCAGGATCTGCTCGGAGGCCGACATGCACTGTGGGGTGAGTCTGGATACTGAAACCTACCCTCTAGAGGATTTGTTTCAGG
The DNA here is from genome assembly GCF_042477335.2 of Ovis canadensis. Lineage (NCBI taxonomy): Eukaryota > Metazoa > Chordata > Mammalia > Artiodactyla > Bovidae > Ovis > Ovis canadensis. The sequence goes on along the minus strand of NC_091257.1, from coordinate 25,915,204 downwards.
CTGTGGGCTTTCTCTGCTGTTTACTTATTATGTTTCTAAGTTAGGAGGTCCTACATATCGATATCAAAAAGTAAAGCAAAAAGTGAGGATGACGGGCCTTCCCTCCATGGGGCCTATGTCTGCGAGGTTCTCTGTCCAGCCTCCCTCATGGGCAGCAGCTCCCTGCAACCCCCCGCCCAGACACCTCTGCTGGGGCAGCCACGTGACCGGCCCACACCTGCAAGACCTCCCTGCCATTGTGAACGCCCTCCTGGGCCCACAAGGAGATGATCTGCTCCGGGAAGGCGAAGCCGCTGCCGTCGTCCACACTGCAGAAGAGGCGGGGGCCCGAGCACACGGACACGAGGGACGACGTGGTGGTCTGGAGAACACTCTCCTCCGGGACCTGCACACGGGGACCAGCGCTGTGAGGACCGTGGGCCTCCCCACGCACCTTCCGTGACCTCACCACTTGTGCGGCCTTCCCCCTGATTCCTGTTGCAGGGAACAGGGTACCCAGAGGACCTGCGGGAACTGCAGGCTCCGCAGAGGTGACCCGAGCCCAGGGCTCAGGGCCGTCTGCGTGAGGCCATGCAGGGGGATGCCCCAGCACCTGCAGGGCCCCCCGAGGTAACTTCTCCCTGAACAAGGTGGCTTGCCGCCTGTCCTCCCAGAGGAAGAGCCCGGGAAGGCACACTCCAGCCAAGGGAAACCCAGTCTATGCAGAGAAACCCAAGATGGGCTTCAGAAGAGGCAGAGCAGCCCAAGCAGAGGGCACGTGTCCTCAGGATTCAGGGCTGGAGACAAAGGCAGAAAAATCCCTCAGCCGGAAAGCTGACAGGTGAGGCTGAAGTGCAGCCAGGAAGCTGTGCTTCCGTCCCAGGGAGGGCCCTTGGGACACGCATTTGCTGTTGGGACCAAAACAAGGAGGAGCAGCAGCCCCCTCCTCTCTGAGGTGGGTGTCCCCAGACCACCAGACCCAGGGGCTCCCCTGATGGAGCAGGAGAACCTCGGTCTGCTGCGCGCGGCCCCACACCCACAGCCTGGCCACACCGGTGTCCACACGCACAGGACATGGCCCTGGCGCCACGTCAGTGCTTCCTGGGCAGGAACGAGGGGCCGAGGCCCCTGGGAGGAGCCCTCCTCCGTGGGCTGTGGGCACCATGCAGTCCCTGCCCTCAGGTGGCCGGGCACTATCCTCACTAACCCAACTTCTTCCCCGTCTCAGTGGCTTCAGGGGCAGAAACCTGATCTTCGGACACGCCCAGCCCAGCAGAGAACAAGGCCACTGTTCCTGCACCGCTGCCCAAAAACTACGGGATCAACCACGCTGCCAAAGAGGTGGCAGCAAGACTCCCCAGGACAACCATGCCCTGCGGTGGGAGAAGGAGCCCTGACTACCCCGAGACAGAGCTGAACCAAACGCACTGGCCAGCATCACAGTGTAAATAAAGTCTGCTTGACCCCAGCTGGCCTTGTGCAGGATGGAAAATGGGAAGAACACAGCTCCAGGAGAGCCTGGAGGGCTAGTCCCGGGGAAGGCACGGCCCTGATAGTGACTCTGTCCCCCGGGAAGGAGGAACCGGGTGCTGTTGGTGGAACGCAGTGTACCCCAGGGAATCCACATAAAATCCCTATGAGGTGCGTCCACTTTACAGATGAGGAACCTGAGGCTCAGAGAAGGCGAGCAGCTCACCCCTGGCGCATAGGCAGGCAGAAGCGATGTCAGGTCAGGTCACTCCAACCACCTCCTGGGCACCCACTCTGGGGACCAGGCAGAGAGATCAGGCCTTCAGGAGAGTGATGCAGTCACCCTGGGCTTCAAGAGTTAATTGCCCCACCTTACCTGGTAATGAGGCCAGGACCCGCTGGGTCTGACAGGCGGGGCCAGTTCCAGCGGTCGAGGGGACCCGTGGTTGAACAGGCCAAGCTGGAGCTCCTCCAGACTCACTCTGCCATCCCCATCTCGGTCCAGCTTGCTGAACAGGTCTTCAAGCTCCTAGAGAAAAGCGCCCTAGGCATCGGCTCAGAGGCTGCTCCCAAGCAGCCTAGAATGCCCCGCCCAGGCCCAGCCCCCACCCCACCAAGCAGGCGGCTTGCTATCCAAGCACTGGCTTCCTGGCTGGGCCTTGTGAAATCCATATGCCTAGTCAGTTTCCACCCAGCTGAGCATCCCGCATCTCCCAAACACCCACCCCGAGTCTGCTGTGAGGGAGTCTGCTGGACGGTGGGACATGTATGTGTGGGACACGCATGTACGGAATCCCAGCGGTTCTGGGTCAGCAAGGTGGGGCCCATCCCATCACACTGCCCCCTCCTCTCTGGGTCCTGAAGGAGGCAAGGGCTGAACACAGATGCTATGGGCACCACCTTTGGGCTGGGCGGTAGGCCTAGGGAGACCAGAGAGGGGAGAGAGCTCCAGGCAGAGAAGCATCCTGCGTAAAGGTGGCCCGAGACGGACCCTCAGCACAAGCCCTGGGAGTCAGCACAGGATTTCAGGCCAGACAGTGACGACTGAGTGTGTGTCTGAGGGTGAAGGGGTCTTCCAGGCCCGGCACCAACCACAAAGACCCAGCCCTTTGGGGCGGTCCATCCCATCCCCTCTCACCTCCTTCGCCAGGCCCTGGAGCCCGATGCTCTGGCAGACCAGGGCCAGCTCCTCCTCTGTGAGGTAGCCGCTGCTGCCCACACCCAGCTCTTCCCAGAGGCCCCAGACGCGGCTCTCGGGGGTGTCGAAGGAGTGGCCGTGGGGCTTCCGGGGGCTCCCGAAGACCTCAGAACCCCAGGTTGGCAGCTGGCCTGAAGCAGGGGAGACACACCAAGGTGGCACTTTACTCTGAAATCAGATGGACTGACAGATGGGCAGAGGGACACATGTGAGCGTCAAGCTTCCGATGGTGGCTACACAGGGCTCACTGTGCAATTCTTCCAACTTAATTCTATGCCACGTTTCACAATAAAAGGGGGACTCTGCTGCACGTGGGGAAGGCATTTTCTGAAGGGAGCCTACAGAAGCTGTAGCACTTGGAGCATACCTGCAAGCTTTGCACTTAGAATAAAAAGGCCAGGTTTAAAATATTAACGTCTAGAAGGTCTTCAAACCTGCCCAAAGCAAAGAGCACAGTCCAGCAAAGGCCCAATGACCCTGTCCCTTGGGCAGCCTCTCGCCCTGGCTTCCTCTACCCCTGTTTGTTCTTGCCCACGTATTTTTTATTTCTGTAATATTTAATTGGCTGCTCTGGGTCTTGGTTGCTGCACGTGAGATCTTTTTAGTTGTGGCATGCGAACTCTTAGTTACAGCATGGGATCTCTAGTTCTCAGACAAGGGATGGAACCCGGGCCCCCTGCAATGGGAGTGTGGAGTCCTAGACAATAAATCACCACAGAGGTCCCTGGCCCAAGAATCTGAAGGCAAATCCCAGCTGCCGTGTTCTCACTGCCGAGTGTTTCGTGTGCACTCCTGACCCCAGCGCGACGATGGCCCTCTACCCAACAACGACGTCCCAGTTCTCTCCCAAGTCTCCTGACGGCTGATTTCTTCAACTCAGCATCAACCCAGAATCCTCCCTGTGTGTGTGGCTACTCCCCCAGAGCTGCTGGGTCACCTCCCACCCGCCCCCCAGTCCCTGGCCTCCTGCCCTCCATCCTTAACATCTCCGGTAGACCGGAACTTAGCACCAAAGGCTAGTTTGGTTGCAGGGTGAGTGTTATCTTTTTTCTTTTTTTTTTTTCCCAGCACAAACGCCCCAAGGTGGGCTGTTTTCCATACCACCGCACATCAGGAGCCACAGGGGTCTCTGAGATGCAGACTCAGCAGCGAGTCCGGGTGACAGCCGGCCAGGTTTCATAGCCTTTCTAAGTTAGCCAGGTGGCTTACTGAGGTTTCTGAAGCTTTGCCAGAGAAACACCCTTTGGGAGAGGACAGACCCTGGGGTGCCCACAAAGAGCTCTCTTTAGATAAGCAAGGCTTCAAAGCACAGCTCCTTCCACGCCCAGACTGCACCACCCTGCCCGACACAGGAAGACGGTCACCTGCGCCTGACCAGACCCCGGCTCCCGGTCAGTGGTCTGGAGCTCTCCAGAGAGGAGTCATCCTGGCCTTTACTGTGGTAACCCAACTAATAATCAGAAAGTCCTTTCCTGAAGAAAGCTAGGCCTCCATGCTCAGGGATGATGTTGTACATCGGGTTGAGGAAAACACAAGGAAAGGGCCACTTCCAAGACCACTTCCAGCTGAAAACATCTGGAAAAATGGAAAAACAGGGACTTCTCTGATGGTCCCGTGGTTAAGAATCCACCTTGCGATGCAGGGGACTCGGGTTCGATCCTTGGTCAGGGAACTCGGATCCCACGTGCCACGGAGCAACTAAGCCTGTGCCCTCAACTAGACATAAACCTGTGCACCGGAAGAAAGGTCCCAAATGACGTATGAAGCTCCTGCATGCTGCCACTGAGACCTGACACAGCCAAATAAATACATTTTAAATTAAAAAAAAATAAATAAGTAAAGGCAGGAACCAAAAAAGGGGGAAAGCAGTTCTGACACCAGGGGGTGTTCTCAGGGCTGGCAGAGAAGGTCAGTCCTGTGCGGTCTGACGTTAGTGCTTATGCACGAGTGCCAGTTCTAACCTGGATGGAAAGAAGAACCCAACCTGTCTCTGGGCAGAGAGCCCAAAATCACTCAGTGAATAACCTCCCTGGAGCCCTTCCTCTCGTCCCCTAGATTTACTCTGAGTCCAGGGGATGGAGGAAGTGACTTTTGGACACAAAGAGGTCCATCTGCTTCAACCAGTAGCGCAGACACTTGGTTCACTCGCCTGACGTCCCCACGCTCAGCACCGAGCCAGCAACAGCCTCGGCCCCTGAGGACCACAGCCTGGACGGTGCTCAGCACCAGTGCAGACCTCTCACTCAGGACAAGCTCCAGGTCAGTTCTGGTCTCCCGCTGGAGCCATGGTCCTGCACATTCTGCCCTGTGACACACGCTGGTGAGAGGCGTCCTTAAGGAACCCACACACCCACATGCTGATGCACCCAGCTTTGCTAAGCACACCTGTGACTGCCTTCCGGGTGCTCCACCAGGTTCCCAGGACCAGAGCCACGTCTTGCTCTCCACCTGGGGCACATGCAGGGCCTCTGGTGAGTGGGGAGGCTGCTGGCCCAGGCCCGGCACCTTAGGAAGAAGGCCCCTGGCCCATGCCTGCCGGTCGGGAGGATCACTATGACCCTAACTCAACTAGCTGCTCTCTTAGCCAGCAGCCCCTGCCCAAGGGTCTGACCTCAAGAATTCCAGAGCTGGGACCTCCCCAGGAAAAGGGCACCCCAGAGAGACCCCCACACTAGGCACCTCCCAGGAAATTCTCTTTTGCTGGCAGCCTGCTGCCTGACAGCCTAGCACTGACCAAAGGAGGCATTCACCACAAAGCCAGGCTTTACCTTGGGCTTCAAACAATTCATTCTGAGGCTCCTTTGCGCTGTCAGCTTCTTCCTCAGACTTGAGACTCTGTGGAAAAACAGAAAGAGAAGGACGTTAGCCACGATTAACCCACACAGGTGGATCTGCCCCGTGGATAGACTTTCTGACATGAAGGCCTGAGGCTCCCGCAGTGGACAGATCAAGGAGTGTCAGTGGGGGCCCCAAGGCATCCATCACGAGCCCGCCAAGTCGTACAGGGTGAGCCTTGGTCCGAGTGCTGGATGCGGGTGACCGTGGCTATGGCACAGCTGCCCTTTCTACCCTCAGCCAATTAACTTTCCCCTCCACCTGCAGGGCCAGGGGGTGGTGGTTGTGAATAGGGGATGCTCCAAGGCCCCCGTTTCTGAAGGATGCTCTGTGGCCAGAGCTGCCCTGCAGACAGTGAGACCCAGAGACACCTTAAAACCAAATGTAGGTCCCCAAATAGCCCCTATTCCAGCGATGAGATGCCTTCTCCCATCCTCCTGCGTCATGTCATGTGAGCAGTGACTAGGGGGGTTGCCGAGGCGGGGGGGTCCACCCACCTCCACGCTTTCCAGGGATGCGGAGCGGCGGAGCTGGCTCCTCGCACTGGGTCTGGCCGGCTGCTCCGGTAAACCTGGGGCTCCACCTGCAGTGCCACAGGGCTCGGGCTGGCTCCGACGGCCGTACCACTTAGAGCCGCTCACGTACTTTGGGGGCACAGCCCGGGAGGCAACTGGAAAGAAAATGGGAGGCGTGTGGGGCTCTTTAAAACAGACTCTGGGCCCACTTGTGCTTACGAAGATGCAGATTCGGAGGTGTGATGTGGCTCTCGGGGACACAGAGAAAATGCCAGAACACAGGGAGTGGCCAACATGAGGCTGGGACTGAGACAGCTAGGCTGGGAGACAGGACTTTCCATCCTAAACTCTCAGTGTTTCCAAGCAAAATATGCTTTTGTTATGGGATAGAAAACTTAAAAATCTAGCTTTTTACACAAAGAAATAACCTTCCAATAATCCAAGTGCTCTAGAGTCCAAAAGGTCCTTTCCCACCCACCTGACCCCACCTCAATACAGCACCCCACCTGGACAGGACACAGAAGCAAGGACCTCAGCACAGCCAGGAAGGCTCAGACTCCGCATGAGTCCAAAGTCCAGGGCAGAGGCAGGTGTGGACTTCAGCTAGGGATTCATGAGGCTCCCTTGAGCCCTAGTACACCCCTGCACTTCCGTCTTCCCTCCTTACCCGCCCACATCTGTGGAGCAATGGGGACTCCGCAGGCGGAGAAGAAATGTCACTGCCTCTGCAGGAAGCTGCGTGGCCAGAGAGACCGGGGAGCGGGGGTGCGGCCTGGGCTGTGACCAGGAGAGAACACAGGTTCAAAGCGAAGGAACCAGAAGGGGCCAGTGGGAGAGAAAGGCACAGGGTCCCAGGAAGCGAGGCCAGGCCAGGGAAACAGACCGTTTCACATGGGTGGGTCATGCTCCCAGGGACCAAGTACCACCTCCCTTCTCTCCCCCTCACCCGAAACTGGGCCGCAGCCCCTGACCTTGGGAGCATCAGAGGAGGAGGCTGGTCCAACCAGGCCTCCAGGAGAAACAGTGAAGCCAGCGACCCACAGAAACTGAGGACAAGGCAGGAGTCTGGGGCGGAAGATGCTGAGTTCCGTGTGACAGAGGACATCGAGGGCAGGCTGACCATGGTCCTGGTCCCTGTGAGGTTATCATGGGCAGGGTCTGGCCTTGTAAATCTCCCCATGTGAGAACTCCCGGGACTGCTGGAGAGGAGGGGGCATTCCCACTGACAGGGAGGAAACGGGAGGCTTGAGCACCCCATGCAGGGAGCGGGGGCCTGCATGCAGGCTCCGCACCTGCTCTGCTTTCTGTCTACACACAGGCTGTGGTGGTTGCTGAGCGGGGAGCAGCGGGAAGAGAAAGGCCGTGTCAGGTGGGGTGGGCAGCAGGGACACACTCGGGAAACCAGGCGCGCTTGAGTGCACGCGGACCCCTGCCTGGGGCTCCCACACTCGCTGCTCACCAGAGGTCGTGAGCCAGCACCGTACCGGCGCCCTTGGCCTGACGGCTTCTGCCTCTCCCCTCCTGAGATCCCCAAGTCTGCGTCCGGAGGCCCACCTGCCCTTGATGTGGTCTCCCCTTTCTTCATTGTTTCGGCTGCTCAGCACTTTCCTGAGAGCAATGAGACGCCCAGAAATCACACACATTAGAACGGGTTCATAAATGTTCTCTGAAAGCGTCACCTCCTCCCTCCACCAGGGGAAATGCGTCTCCAGGAACGTGTCCACGCGGCAAATCAGGCCAGGAGGGGGCAGCGTCTCACCACTCACAGAGCACAGAGCTGTGGCCTCTCAGTGGGAAGCTCTGGGGGTCACAGCCAGTCCCCACCCACTGCCCAGACGGCTGGCAGACCGCAAGGTCAGCCGCGCCCTGAGCCTCCTGTGTGCGCGTATTTATTCATAAGAGCAGAATGCCAAACTCTACAAGTTAAAAATACACTGGTTTAGGATCTCCCTGGTGGTCCAGTGGTTAGGACTCTGCACTGACAATGCTGGGGGCAAAGGTTCAATCCCCAGTCAGGGATCTAATATCTCAGCACGCTGAGTGGCATAGCCAAAAGATTAAACAAGCAAAAAAAAAAAAACCAACAAAAATATTTTGGTTATGTGTTCTGTGATGGCCTTCACTGAATGAGTAGAACTACTGAGAAGCAGAATGTTCTTCAAAACCCCAGGCATTTGGCCCCATGGTGCCACGCACAGTCCTGGAGCATCAAAGCACACGTTTTCCATCATGTGGCCTGAGTTGGTGGGAAGGACCAGCAGGCAGATTAGAAAGCCGGAGAGAGGGATGCTGCGGACTGGCCGGGGAAGCAGGGAGGAAGCCCACGGGGGAGACCGGGAGGGAGGCCCTCCTGGGAAGCACACCGCCCACGACGGCGGGGGCAGGGCTCCCGGGCTCTCCCAGCAGGGGCCGCCCGTGTGCACCAGCCCTGGCCGAGCCACCTCAGGCAGGCCTGCGACTGCCCCACCGACTGACTGGTAACTGAGGAAAGCTCTTAAAATTGACAGAGAAAAACAAAGAAAACCACAAAACAAAACCGGGCTTGGTACAGAAAAGCACCAGTCACCAAGAGGAAACAACTTGCCAACTCACAGGAATTTCAGCACAGAAAAGGGAGCGATGGCATGGGCGTGACCTTTCTCAGGCACCTTCATGCCCAGGGTCACACGATCACACCCCAAGTCAGGAAACGCAAGTGGCCTTCTTCCCACCTCATGAAGAAAAACGTGAAACAAAGCAATCAACCACCTGACCCTTCAGGTCCCTAGGCAGCCGCCAACAAGCTGGCTCCTCCCCCTCGTTAAACTCCTCCCCCATTCAGACTCCACCCCTCGTCAGGCTCCTCCCCTGGCCAGACTCCTCCCCTAGTCAGACTCCGCCCCCTTATCAGACTCCTCCCCTGTCAGGCTCCTCTACCCCAGGTCAAGGTTCCCACATGGCTCCAGCAGGAGGCGGTGGGACACTAACAGATTTCAGCCCCAGGGGAGGCCGCAAATGCTTCCCCAAGGGCCTAGCTCCAGACTAGAAAACCTCAACTGAGTAATGGGTACAATCAGCCACAGGATTTTCGGGGGTGGGGGTGGGCTGGGGGGGCTCACTGGAATCTACATGAAAGGTACATAACCCCCAAACCTCCCAATTGCACCCACTGCCCCAGTCATGCACCTGCCCCCGACCAAGGCCCCACCCGGGGTGTAGGAGCAGACCAGGGGCCTGTGTGGGGCAGACGCCTCGAATCCCTGCCCTGTGGGGGAGAGAGGGACCTGCTGGCCACTGCAATCGCCCTCCCAGCACTCCTCAGATGCGGCCCCGACCGGTCATCCGGCCAGAGCACGGCAGGCTCCGCCAGCCAAGGGGTTGGCCCGTCTTCTAAGGAGCACGTCGGCCATCACCTTCCCACTGGACCCACAGTCCATACCTCCAAGCAGGCCTCCCTCTAGAATTCTCCCTCCACCTCCTGACCAGTTTCAAAGCCCCTCTTCACTTGTTTTGATATATTACTTTGTTCCACTGGCCCCACTGGAAACCAGGATTCTAACAAGTCCGAGGAGCACAGAGTACTATTGTCTGAGACAGAAGACTGGCGGAGGGCTGCCTCAGCGGGCAGCATCCTGCTTGCTCCACAAGCCTCCCAGCCTGGCCAGCACCTTACACCTGCCCTGTGCTTTTGATGATCAAATTCCTCCACTCCTCCACACACTCTTTATCCTGTTCACACCCTCTGCTGTAAGGACAGCACTTGATATTACTTGACATTTGTGACACTGTGACTTATAGTAAGTATGAATTTGGTCTTCCTCCCATCCCTTGCACAGCTTCTAAAACCCTCGGAATTTCCTGTGATGAGAGCAACCACAACCAGGTTTATGCTGATGAAGTAACTTTGAGAACCACATCTTGAGATGGGCTGGTGGCCAGGGAAATCAAGGATGTGATTAGAGGTTGGAACTTTCAGCCCTACCCCTGACCTACCCCTAGAGGTCAGAGGCTGGATGTTGAGTTCAATCACTGATGCCCCAACACTGGATCAGTCATGATTGTGTAATGAAGCCTCCAAAAACCCCAAAAGGACGGGATTCAGAGAGTTTCTGGCTTGGTGAACATGGGGAGACGGGGGAAGAGTGAGGCCTGGAGAGGGCGTGGGGGCGCTGGGCCTCTTTCCGCCAGCCCATGCATCGCTCACCCTGAGTTATATTCTTTTGTAATAAACAGCTGATCCAGTAATGGGTTTCCCTGCATTCCATGACCTGCTCTAGCAAATTAACTAAACCTAAGGAGGCCTGAAAAGGAAGATCATGGCATCCAGTCCTATCACTCCATGGGAAATAGATGGAGAAACAGTGGAAATAGTGTCAGACTTTATTTTGGGGGGGCTCCAAAATCACTGCAGATGGTGACTGCAGCGATGAAATTAAAAGACGCTTACTCCTTGGAAGAAAACTTATGACCAACCTAGATACCATATTCAAGAGCAGAGACATTATTCTGCTGACGAAGGTCCATTTGGTCAAGGCTGTGGTTTTTCCTGTGGTCATGTATGGCTGTGAGAGTTAGACTGTGAAGAAGGCTGAGCACCAAAGAATTGATGCTTTTGAACTGTGGTGTTGGAGAACTCTTGAGAGTCCCTTGGACTGCAAGGAGATCCAACCAGTCCATTCTGAAGGAGATCAACCCTGGGATTTCTTTGGAGGGAATGATGCTAAAGCTGAAACTCCAGTACTTTGGCCACCTCATGCAAAGAGTTGACTCATTGGAAAAGACTTTGATGCTGCGAGGGATTGGGGGCAGGAGGAGAAGGGGACAAACGAGGACGAGATGGCTGGATGGCATCACAGACTCGATGGACGCGAGTCTGAGTGAACTCCGGGAGATGGTGATGGACAGGGAGGCCTGGTGTGCTGCAATTCATGGGGTCGCAAAGAGTCGGACACGACTGAGCGACTGAACTGAACTGAACTGAAGGAGGCCTGATGTTCAAGCTGGTTTTAGAAAAGGCAGAAGAACCAGAGATCAAATTGCCAACATCCGCTGGATCATGGAAAAAGCAACAGAGTTCCAGAAAAACATCTATTTCTGCTTTATTGACTATGCCAAAACCTTTGACTGTGTGGATCACAATAAACTGTGGAAAATTCTGAAAGAGATGGGAATACCAGAACAACTAACCTGCTTCTTGAGAAATCTGTATGCAGGTCAGGAAGCAACAGTTAGAACTGGACGTGGAACAACAGACTGGCTCCAAATAGGGAAAGGAGTACGTCAAGGCTGTATATTGTCACCCTGCTTATTTAACTTCTATGCAGAGTACATCATGAGAAACGCTGGACTGGAAGAAACACAAGCTGGAATCAAGATTGCCGAGAGAAATATCAAGAACCTCAGATATGCAGATGACACCACCCTTATGGCAAAAAGTCAAGAGGAGCTAAAAAGCCTCTTGATGAAAGTGAAAGTGGAGCATGAAAAAGTTGGCTTAAAGCTCAACACTCAGAAAACGAAGATCATGGCATCCGGTTCCATCACTTCATGGGAAATAGATGGGGACACAGTGGAAACAGTGTCAGACTTTATTTTGGGGGCTCAAAAATCACTGCAGATGGTGACTGCAGCCATGAAATTAAAAGATGCTTACTACTTGGAAGAAAAGTTATGACCAACCTAGATAGCATATTCAAAAGCAGAGACATTACTTTGCCGACTAAGGTCCATCTAGTCAAGGCTATGGTTTTTCCAGTGGTCATGTATGGCTGTGAGAGTTGGACTGTGAAGAAGGTAGAGCGCTGAAGAATTGATGCTTTTAAACTATGGTGTTGAAGACTCTTGAGAGTCCCTTGGACTGCAAGGAGATCCAACCAGTCCATTCTGAAGGAGATCAACCCTGGGATTTCTTTGGAAGGAATGATGCTAAAGCTGAAACTCCAGTACTTTGGCCACCTCATGAGAAGAGCAGACTCATTGGAAAAGACTCTGATGCTGGGAGGGATTGGGGGCAGGAGGAGAAGGGGACGACAGAGGGAGGATGAGATGGCTGGATGGCATCACGGACTCGATGTACGTGAGTCTGAGTGAACTCCAGGAGATGGTGATGGACAGGGAGGCCTGGCGTGCTGCGATTCATGGGGTCGCAAAGAGTCGGACATGATTAAGCGACTGAACTAACTAACTGAACTAACTAAGGAGGCCAGAATGTGGTTCACTGGAGAAGGGAATGGCAAACCACTTCCGTATTCTTGCCTTGAGAACCCCATGAACAGTATAAAAAGGCAAAATGATAGGATGCTGTAAGAGGAACTCCCCAGGTCAGTAGGTGCCCAATATGCTACTGGAGGTCAGTGGAAAAATAACTCCAGAAAGAATGAAGGGATGGAGCCAAAGCAAAAACAATACCCAGTTGTGGATGTGACTGGCGATAGGAGCAAGGTCCGATGCTGTAAAGAGCAATGCTGCATAGGAACCTGGAATGTCAGGTCCATGAATCAAGGCAAATTGGAAGTGGTCAAACAAGAGATGGCAAGAGCAAGCGTCGACATTCTAGGAATCAGTGAAATAAAATGGACTGGAATGGGTGAATTTACCTCAGATGACCATTGTATCTACTACTGTGGGCAGGAATCCCTCAGAAGAAATGGAGTAGCCATCATGGTCAACAAAAAGAGTCTGAAATGCAATACTTGGATGCAATATCAAAAACGACAGAATGATCTCTGTTCGTTTCCAAGGCAAACCACTCAATATCACGGTAATCCAAGTCTATGCTCGAACCAGTAACGCTGAAGAAACTGAAGTTGAACGGTTCTATGAGGACCTACAAGACCTTTTAGAACTAACACCCAAAAAAGATATCCTTTTCATTATAGGGGACTGGAATGTAAAAGTAGGAAGTCAAGAAACACCTGGAGTAACAGGCAAATTTAGCCTTGGAATACGGAATGAAGCAGGGCAAATTTTGCCAAGACAATGCACTGGTCCTAGCAAACACCCTCTTCCAAAAACACAAGAGAAGACTCTACACCTGGACATCACCAGATGGTCAACACCGAAATCAGATTGATTATATTCTTTGCAGCCAAAGATGGAGAAGCTCTATACAGTCACCAAAAACAAGACCAGGAGCTGACTGTGGCTCAGATCATGAACCCCTTATTACCAAATTCAGACTCAAATTGAAGAAAGTAGGGAAAACCGCTAGATCATTCAAGTATGACCTAAATCAAATCCCTTATGATTATACAGTGGAAGTGAGAAATAGATTTAAGGGCCTAGATCTGATAGATAGAGTGCCTGATGAACTATGGAATGAGGTTCGTGACATTGTACAGGAGACAGGGATCAAGACCATCCCCTGGAAAAGAAATGCAAAAAAGCAAAATGGCTGTCTGGGGAGGCCTTACAAATAGCTGTGAAAAGAAGAGAAGCAAAAAGCAAAGGAGAAAAGGACAGATATAAGCATCTGAATGCAGAGTTCCAGAGAATAGCAAGAAGAGATAAGAAAACCTTCTTCAGCAATCAATGCAAAGAAATAGAGGAAAAGAACAGAATGGGAAAGACCAGAGATCTCTTCAAGAAAATTAGAGATACCAAGGGAACATTTCATGCAAAGATGGGATTGATAAAGGACAGAAGTGGTATGGACCTAACAGAAGCAGAAGATATAAAGAAGAGGTGGCAAGAATACACAGAAGAACTGGACAAAAAAGATCTTCAAGAACAAGAATATCACAAAGGTGTGATCACGCATCTAGAGCCAGACATCCTGGAATGTGAGGTCAAGTGGGCCTTCGAAAGCATCACTACGAACAAAGCTAGTGGAAGTGATAGAATTCCAGTTGAGCTATTTCAAATCCTGAAAGATGATGCTGTGAAAGTGCTACACTCAATATGCCAGCAAATCTGAAAAACTCAGCAGTGGTCACAGGACTGGAAAAGGTCAGTTTTCATTCCAATCCCAAAGAAAGGCAATGCCAAAGAATGCTCAAACTACCACACAATTGCACTCATCCTACACGCTAGTAAAGTAATGCTCAAAATTCTCCAAGCCAGGCTTCAGCAATACGTGAACTGTGAACTCCCTGATGTTCAAGCTGGTTTTACAAAAGGCAGAGGAACCAGAGATCAAATTGCCAACATCTGCTGGATCATGGAAAAAGCAACAGAGTTCCAGAAAAACATCTATTTCTGCTTTCTTGACTATGCCAAGGCCTTTGACTCTGTGGATTACAATAAACTGTGGAGAATTCTGAGAGAGATGGGAATACCAGACCACCTGACCTACCTCTTGAGAAACCTGTATGCCAGTCAGGAGGCAACAGTTAGAACTGGACATGGAACAACAAACTGGTTCCAAATAGGAAAAGGCTTTATGTCAAGGCTGTATATTGTCACCCTGCTTATTTAACTTATATGCAGAGTACATCATGAGAAACACTGGACTGGAAGAAGCACAAGCTGGAAGCAAGATTGCTGGGAGAAATATCAATAACCTCAGATATGCAGATGACACCACCCTTATGGCAGAAAGTAAAGAGGAACTAAAAAGCCTCTTGATGAAAGTGAAAGTGAAGAGTGAAAAAGTTGGCTTAAAGTTCAACATTCAGAAAACAAAGATCATGGCATCTGGTCCCATCACTTCATGGGAAATAGATGGGGACTTTATTTTTGGGGGCTCCAAAATCACTGCAGATGGTGACTGCAACCATGAAATTAAAAGACACTTACTCCTTGGAAGAAAAGTTATGACCAACCTAGATAGCATATTGAAAAGCAGAGACATTACTTTGCCAACAAAGGTCCGTCTAGTAAAGGCTATGGTTTTTCCTGAGGTCATATATGGATGTGAGAGTTGGACTGTGAAGAAAACTGAGCGCCAAAGAATTGATGCTTTTGAACTGTGGTGTTGGAGAAGACTCTGGATCAGTCCATTCTGAAGATCAGCCCTGGGATTTCTTTGGAAGGAATGATGCTAAAGCTGAAACTCCAGTACCTTGGCCACCTTATGCAAAGAGTTGACTCATTGGAAAAGACTGTGATGCTTGGAGGGATTGGAGGCAGGAGGAGAAGGGGACGAAAGAGGATGAGATGTCTGGATGGTGTCACTGACTCAATGGACATGAGTCTGAGTGAACTCCGGGAGTTGGTGATTGACAGGGAGGCCTGGTGTGCTGCAATTCATGGGGTTGCAAAGAGTCGGACATGACTGAAAGACTGAACTGAACTGAACTCAACTGAAGGAGGCCATGGGCACCCCCAATCTTTAGCCAGTGGGTCAGAAGCACAAGGTGACAGGCTGGGCTTGAGATTGTTGTCTGAAGGCAGTGCGGTCTTAGCCTGTGGGATCTGCAGCTGTGTCCAGGGAGACAGTGTCAGAATGGAGTTGAACTGCAGGACACCCAGCTGGTGTTGCAAAATGGCCTGTTGCAGGAGAAACTACAGAGATCTAGTGACCAGAAGTGCCAGGGTATGCAGAGAATTTCATGCAGTGCAGAGGAAAACACAGGACTTTTCCCTTACAGAACCACTGAACAAAAAAGGAAGCCAAAGAAGAAAAAACCCAGGTGCCGGTCCCAGTCCATGCAGCTGGGGAACAGACCTGCTGCCTTGTTCAGGTACAACATCACACTCCAGAAGTCACAGAATCACAGAAAGAGACGTAAGGAAGACCAGAAAGGCCTCTTACCTGACTCCAAAGACCCACTGTCTTCATCTGAGGAGGCAAGACCAGCCTGTGATGACAACACAGCCACAAAACCGTCCTTAAATTCCTCGAAGTTAACCTGTGAATTTGAGAAAAGCGGTCAACACTGCTTTTCTACAGGCCACATATGTAACACACTGGGCTTTGAGGTTTTCTCAGATGGAAGATCTTATATTGCCTTCAGCACTGAGGACATTTGTTTTTTCAAATAGTTCAGTTCAGTTCAGTCGCTCGGCCGTGTCCAACTCTTTGCGACCCCAAGAATCGCAGCACGCCAGGCCTCCCTGTTCATCACCAACTCCCGGAGTTCACTCAAACTCATGTCCATCGAGTTGGTGACGCCATTCAGCCATCTCATCCTCTGTCGTCCCCTTCTCCTCCTGCCCCCAATCCCTCCAAGCGTCACAGTCTTTTCCAATGAGTCAACTCTTCACATGAGGTGGCCAAAGTACTGGAGTTTCAGCTTTAGCATGATTCCTTCCAAAGAATACCCAGGACCGATCTCCTTTAGAATGGATTGGTTGGATCTCCTTGCAAATATTTACTTAAGGTTTAAAAAAACTGAAGACATAGTAAGGCAATTAAGAGTGAATCGTATATAGCTTTTATTATGTTGAGGTATGTTCCTTCTATTCCTGCTTTCTGGAGAGTTTATCATAAATGGATGTTGAATTTTGTCAAAGGCTTTCTCTGCAGCTATTGAGATAATCATATGGCTTTTATTTTTTAATTTGTTAATCTGGTGAATTATACTGATTGATTTGTGGATATTGAAGAATCCTTGCATCCCTGGGATAAAGCCCACTTGGTCATGGTGTATGATCTTTTTAATGTGTTGTTGGACTCTGATTGCTAGAATTTTGTTAAGGATTTTTGCATCTATGTTCATCAGTGATATTGGCCTGTAGTTTTCTTTTTTTGTGGCATCTTTGTCAGGTTTTGGTATTAGGGTGATGGTGGCCTCATAGAATGAGTTTGGAAGTTTACCTTCCTCTGCAATTTTCTGGAAGAGTTTGAGTAGGATAGGTGTTAGCTCTTCTCGAAATTTTTGGTAGAATTCAGCCGTGAAGCCGTCTGGACCTGGGCTTCTGTTTGCTAGAAGATTTCTGATTACAGTTTCAATTTCCATGCTTGTGATGGATCTTTTAAGATTTTCCATCTCTTCCTGGTTCAGTTTTGGAAAGTTGTACTTTTCTAAGAATTTGTCCATTTCTTCCACGTTGTGCATTTTACTGGCATATAATTGCTGATAGTAGTCTCTTATGATCCTTTGTATTTCTGTGTTGTCTGTTGTGATCTCTCCATTTTCATTTCTAATTTTATTGATTTGATTTTTCTCCCTTTGTTTCTTGATGAGTCTGGCTAATGGTTTGTCAATTTTATTTATCCTTTCAAAGAACCAGCTTTTGGCTTTGTTGATTTTTGCTATGGTCTCTTTTGTTTCTTTTGCATTTATTTCTGCCCTAATTTTTAAGATTTCTTTCCTTCTACTAACCCTGGGGTTCATAATTTCTTCCTTTTCAAGTTGCTTTAGGTGTAGAGTTAGGTTATTTATTTGACTTTTTTCTTGTTTCTTGAGGTAAGCCTGTATTGCTATGAACTTTCCCCTTAGCACTGCTTTTACAGTGTCCCACAGGTTTTGGGTTGTTGTGTTTTCATTTTCATTCATTTCTATGCATATTTTGATTTCTTTTTTGATTTCTTCTGTGATTTGTTGGTTATTCAGCAGCGTGTTGTTTAGCCTCCATATGTTGCAATTTTTAATAGTTCTTCTCCTGTAATTAAGATCTAATCTTACTGCATTGTGGTCAGAAAAGATGATTGGAATGATTTTGACTTTTTTGAATTTACCAAGGCTAGATTTAAGGCCCAGGATGTGATCTATCCTGGAGAAGGTTCCGTGTGCACTTCAGAAAAAGGTGAAATTGATTGTTTTGGGGTGAAATGTCCTATAGATATCAATTAGGTCTAACTGGTCTATTGTATCATTTAAAGTTTGTGTTTCTTTGTTAATTTTCTGTTTAGTTGATCTATCCATGGGTGTGAATGGGGTATAAAAGTCTCCCACTAGAACACTTTCTAACACCATACACAAAAATAAACTCAAAATGGATTAAAGATCTAAACATAAGACCAGAAACTATAAAACTCCTAAAGGAGAACAGAGGCAAAACACTCCAACATAAATCACAGCAGGATCCTCTATGACCCACCTCCCAGAATATTGGAAATAAAAGCAAAAATAAACAAATGGGACCTAATTAAAATTAAAAGCTTCTGCACAACAAAGGAAACTATAAGCAAGGTGAAAAGACAGTCTTCAGAATGGGAGAAAATAATAGCAAATGAAGCAACTGACAAACAACTAATCTCAAAAATATACAAGCAACTCCTGCGGCTCAATTCCAGAAAAATAAACAACCCAATCAAAAAATGGGCCAAAGAGCTAAACAGGCATTTCTCCAAAGAAGACATAGAGATGGCTAACAAACACATGAAAAGATGCTCAACATCACTCATTATCAGAGAAATGCAAATCAAAACCATGATGAGATACCATTTCACACCAGTAAGAATGACTCCCGTCAAAAAGTCTACAAGCAATAAATGCTGGAGAGGGTGTGGAGAAAAGGGAACCCTCTGACACTGTTGGTGGGAATGCAAACTAGTACAGCCACTATGGAGAACAGGGTGGAGATTCCTTAAAAAACTGGAAATAGAACTGCCTTATGACCCAGCAATCCCACTGCTGGGCATACACACCGAGGAAACCAGTATTGAAAGAGACACGTGTACCCCAATGTTCATCACAGCACTGTTTATAATAGCCAGGACATGGAAGCAACCTAGATGTCCATCAGCAGATGAATGGATAAGAAAGCTGTGGTACATATACACAATGAAGTATTACTCAGCCATTAAAAAGAATACATTTGAATCAGTTCTGATGAGGTGGATGAAACTGGAGCCTATTACACAGAGTGAAGTAAGCCAGAAAGAAAAACACTTATATAGTATACTAATGCATATATATGGAATTTAGAAAGATGGTCACGATAACCCTGTATGCGAGACAGCAAAAGAGACACAGATGTATAGAACAGTCTTTTGGACTCTGTGGGAGAGGGAGAGGGTGGGATGATTTGGGAGAATGGCATTCAAACATGTATAACATCATATAAGAAACGAATCGCCAGTCCAGGTTCGATGCAGGATACAGGTGCATTGGGATGACCCAGAGGGATGGTACGGGGAGGGAGGAGGGAGGGGGTTCAGGATGGGGAACATGTGTATACCTGTGGCGGATTTATGCTGATGTCTGGCAAAACCAATACAAATTTTAAAGTAATTAGCCTCCAATTAAAATTAATAAATTTCAATTAAAAAAAAAAAGAGTGAATCATAAGCCCTTCACCAAAAAACACTATTAACAACTCCATAAAAGGAAATTAGATAACATAGTTAGAAAAAAGGTACAGAAAAGAGGTGTCTCATGACCACAAACATTAACACATAAAGAAATATGCATGTCTTCACTACCCACCAAGAAAGAGAACATGCCAGCACCTAGGCTAGTCCTCCACCAAGGTTCCTTTCCAGATTAAATCCCCCGCCCCTACACTGGGGGGGAAAAAAAATCTCTGAACAGTCACACATATGTCCTAAGAGTTTCTCTGGAGTATACACACCTAAGAATGGGATTGCTGGGTCACAGAATATACATTCATATCCTCTCAGTAAATTGAATCTTTTGTCACTATACAATGCTGACCCTCTTCAGTTCAGTAATGCTTTTTACCCTAGAGACTAGCTTTCTTATGGAGCTTAAAAGTTTCATATTAACCAGTTTTACCCTCTTCAGGGACAACACAAAGCCTGTCTGATATTTTTGTGCCTTTGTTATTGTTTATTTTAACTCCTTACAAGATATTTTTGTTTTATATAGTCAATGTTCATTTAGAATTATTCAAATATTTTCCAATTTGTTTTTCATTTCTTCCTTCATTTCCGACCATCTGCCTGGGATAGTTTTCCATCTATTTGAAATAGATCTTTGAGACTTACGTGTTTTCTTAAGTATGCTGGTGCTAAGCTCTTTTAGTGTGATTGTCTGAAATGTTTTCATTTCACTTTGATTCTTTTTTCAGCAAAAAACATAATTTATTAGAGAATATTGGAAATGATCCACATGTGCCTAAAGAAAATGGGTAAATAAACTGTGATTCAGTCAGACAATGAAAGACGACAACAGGGGAAATAAAAAACACTGACAGAGACGACATATTGACCCTGACCTACACTATCTGAATATAGACTGCAGACACAACACTGAGTGAAAGGACCAGAGTATGCACTGGGCATGCGCTGTATATATCCATCCCCCTGTGTGAAGGTCAGAAACAGGTGAACAAATCGATGCTGTTCTCATCAAGACAGTGGTAACTGTTGGGGCCAGAGGGACCACAGGGGCACCTGAGGAGGGATGCAGGATGCTGGGGGCCCAGATATGCTTGGAATGGATGTTCGCTGAGCTGCACACTTCCCAACTCTTTTCTCTACCTTTGCTTCACCTGAAGTCACACAGAAAGAAATCAACGCAAGAGATACTTGTAGGTCAAAATGTCACCGGTATGTGCTAGAAAAGCAGGCCTGGGGCTATAGGTCCAAGCATGCTTCCCACCCCTGGCACAGAACTTGAATGAGCACAATTCTATTGCTGCTTCTGAGCACTAAACGCAGCTGTTGGCTGTGGAACGTCTCTGCCTGGGTTACACACGTATCAGACTTGAAGGTGGACTACTTATATGTGTGTTTATTTTCTGGCTCCCCAACTACCATGTGGTCTCATGGCTGACACATTGTAAATATTCAACAAATATCTATTGGATGTATTGGTCTCTATATCCTTTCAAAACTGAGCAGAATTCACCTTCTCAAGGAGACATTCTTTCACCTTTCTTCTTTTTTTTAAAAAAAGTTCTATTGATTCATTTTTGGCTGGGCTGGGTCTTCGCTGCATACAGGCTTTCTTCATTCGGCGAGTGGGGACTACTCTTCCTTGTGGTGTATGGACTTACCATTCTAGTAGCCCTCACTGGAAGGTGGGCGTGAATTTGCTAAACTGCTACTCTGACAACTGCTACTAAGCCTCTTCTCTCTTTTTTAGGATGATGCATCAATTTCATCAGGTGGATATATTAATTTATTGTTTTCAGTCACAAGTCATGTCCAACTTTTTGCGACCCCATGGACTGCAACACACCAGGCTTCCCTTGTCCCTCACCATCTCCCAGAGTTTGCCCAAGTTCATGTCATTTTGGTGATGCCATCCAACCATCTCATTCTCTGTTGTCCCCTTCTCCTCCCTACCCTTAATCTTTCCCGGCATCAGAGTCTTTTCCAATGAGCTGGCTCTTCCCATCAGTGGCCAGAGTAGTGGAGCTTCAGCTTCAGCATCAGTCCTTCCAATGAATATTCCAGGTTGATTTCCTTTAGGATTGACTGGTTTGATCTCCTTTTGATTCAAAAATCTCCAGCACCACAATTCAAAAGCATCAATTCTTTGCCACTCAGCCTTCTTTATGATTCAACTCTCACATCCATACATGACTGCTGGAAAAACCACTGCTTTGACTATATGGACCTTAATGAATCTCATATTGAAAAGGCTGTATCCAGACTTTTGCCATGTGGATCAATACTAGCAAGAGTATTCTTGCATAGCTTTCATCTCACAGAGATACTATATTGCTTTCATTTTACACTCCTACTTCAAGACGTTGCCTAGCACATAAGTGCTCAAAAATACTTGTTGAGGGACTTCCCTGGTAGTCCAGTGGCTGAGACTCCAAGCTCCCAATGTAGGGGACCCAGCTCCACTGCTGGTCAGGGAACCAGATCTCACATGCCGCAGCTAAGAGTTCAAATGCCGCAACTAAAGAGCCCACATGTCGCAGGGAAGACTGGTGCAGCTAGATAAATAAATAAGTATTCAAAAAAACAAAACCTTGTTGACTGCATGGGAGTGGAATGAAATGGCCATTTTGTCTGATCCAATCTCAGATTTCTTTTGCGTCTTTGATAATACTTATCAGCTTTCTTCTGAGCCATCAAACAGGAGGGGATTTGGGAATTCTCTGGTGGTTCAGTGGTTAGGACTCTGCACTCTCACAGCCAAGAGCCCAGGTTCAACCCCTCGTTGGGGAACTAAGATCCTACAAGCTGTGTAGCATTACCAACAACAACAACAAAAAAACCAGGAGGGAACCTGATGGCTGTGTGTGCTGCTGTTTTATCTGATACCATTTGACTGTGTTTCTGTGTCCTCTCCCATCACAGCTCACAAAAGGAGGAAGGGCCAGGATAAAAAACACCAAGGAAACCAGATAATCTGTTTACGCTGTTTTAACCAGTGTTGATTTTCACAAATGTGCCTTTTGCTCACCTAGCCCTCGAATACAATTCCTGGTGACATCAAGAGGGGCTAGACATGAGCGATCAAAATCACACCCGATTTGTTTTTTTCCAGCCACACCATGAATGACGTGTGGCGTCTCAGTTCACCAGCCAGGGATGGAACAAGCTCCCCCTGCTGTGGAAGCACGGAGTCTTAACCGCAGGACCACGAGGGAGTTCCCACACCTGAGGCTTAAGTCCATAAAGAAACAGCAGTAGAGGGGAAAGTGACCGAGCAGGGTGAAGTGGGTGTGGGAGGCAGAGTCCTCGCTGCAGGAGCAGCTCTGCTGACAGCACCGGCCACACGGGCTCTAGGGAAGTAACAGGAGTCAGATTCGCCTAGAAACTCCCCCGGGGCCAGCAGGGAGGCGTTTTAGGTTGTTCTTCGTTTGTTTCTGCCCAAGAACCAACTCAGGCATCTTTCCAGGCTAGATTTTTTTTTCTCATTCAAAATGAGACCAGTTTTGTTGAGTTCTGTGGGGGGAAAATACTCTTCCTTCAAAGGTAAGATGACCAACACTATTACAGGCACTGCTTTTTTTTTTTTTTTTGCAGTCTGTGGAATCTTAATTTCCAAACCAGGGATTGAACACGGGCCCCTGGCAGTGAAAGCCCAGATTCCTAATTACTGGACCACCTGGGAATTCCCAGGCACTGTTTTTAAAATGAACGTGTACCTCCCTGATGGTCTAATGGTTAAGAATCCGCCTGCCAACGGAATGGACGTGGGGTTCGATCCCTGGTCTGGGTAGATCACTCATGCTGTGGAGCAACTAAGCCCAAGCACCACAACTACTGAGCCTGAACTCTTGAGCCAGGGCTCTGCAACAGGAGAAGCCACTGCAATGAGGAACGAAGAACAGCCCCCACTCGCTGCAACTGGAGAAAGCCTATCGGCAACAACTACCGAGGGCAGCCAAAAGAAAAAAGTTCATTAATTACAAGCATAAAATGAATAGGTTACATCTGGACACATTTAAGAAACAGGAACACTAAGACGCTTCTCAGTGTTCCCGTCAGGACTAGAGAAAAGAACTCCGTGCACACTTTCTTCCTATCTGGGACAGGCATATTCAGAGGGCACCTCTGAAGGCAGGGAGCCTTCGTTCCTGCAATAGCAACACGCGATGTTTTGTCCAGCTGCTGGACGAATTTCACGCTGGGCAACTTTATGAGACAATCTGCCTTCGAGGTGCTTCAAAGCTGCCTCTGAATGACCCAGCACGTGAGCTGCACACAGATCACTGTGTTTTGTGAACCATCCATAACAACCTTCCACTCCCCAGACAAATCAGCCGTTAAATATCTTTCTGGAAAAACGGAACAAAAATCTCTGGAAGTTACTATGCTTAAAAAAGGGCAATCTTAAGAAACCTCTTTCTACAATACAAGAATTCCATAAAAGGAAAAATAGCATCCCATTTCCTCCTAACTTTCCTTTGATGAATATCTCTAGTCAACTGGTGTTTCTCGGATGCCCACAGCTGTCACCACAGGCTCTCCATGCTTTTCTCTGCGAGAGTGAAGTCCAGTACCCACCCTGGCGAACTGGTTGTTTCCGAAAAGTGTGTGCAGAAGGACAGGCAGCTGTTTTTCCAGATGGAGCTTCAGGCAGAGCTGGGTCAGCTCCTCCTGGTCCAGGAAGCCTGTCCCCGTGGTGTCACAGCTGCTGTAGACGTCCCTGAGTTGCGAAACGTAGTGGTTCTCTTCCTCCTTGTCCATCCCATCGCAGGCCGCGTGCAGGACAGGAAGACGCCGTGCCGTCGGACTGGCCCTCGCCTCCCTCCACTGTCCCGGGGCACCGGGCAGTGTGGCCCAGGCAGGGTAGGTGCTGGGGTGTGGGCACCAGGGTCTGCTCAGGGTGCGCGAGGCTGGAGGAGGTCAGTGAAGCTAGAGACGTGTTCGCAGGGAATCCGTCCTCTACTAGCTTGAAAAATCAGAAGTACTTTGTTCTGTTAAAAAAAAAAAAAAAAAGTACCTAATATAGAATAATCAGAAAAACAGGTAAGTATAAAGAGAACAAAAGTCATCCAAAATTTCATCACCTAAAAAAATATCATTATTACTACTTTGGCAAATATTCACTCTATGTTTTTCTCTATGCACTTACACACAGGACCTGCTGGGCACCTGGCACTGCTGCCCTAGGATTCCGGTCGGGCAGAACTCAGGTGTGGGGCTGGAGGTCAGAGGGCACTGAAGGCCCTCTCTAGAGCAGTGACGAGCCAGCTCCATCCTGAGGGGGCTCACTGGATCGTAGCCCCCTCCCAATTCCACTCAAGGGCTGTTTCAGGGGCAAGAGGACCCCCACCCTTGGCCCACTGTCACCCCAGTCATGCCAGCTTTGCACATCACAGTTGAGTCCTGGCCATTCAGAAATACTTCTTTTCCTCTCCTTTCTCTCATCCCTAGGAAACTGAGACCCTGACCCAACAGAGCAGGTGCTTTGTCTTCGGCCATCCAGGCATATGCCATCAGTGTGATTCAAACCAGCATTCTACAGGTCAGGCACAAAAGACCTTTCAGGCGCCCTTTGCTAGGACACTTCCTAACCTCCATCCAAGGTAAGGGCCAGACTGGCTGGCGTCCCGGCCCTGCTCCCCGGCCGCCAGGGAGGGGACCCGTGAAGGGGGACACCCCCTCATCCCTCCATGCCGTGCTGCACCCCTCGAGGGATCAAGTGTGGGCAACCGACTGTCCTCGCCGTAGGCCGGGAGGGTCAGCTGGGTCCCTGGCGATTGCCTCCCCACTTCCTCGCTTTGTGGGTTGCCGCTGCCCCGGCTCCTTATGCTGGCTTAAGGCTTCCCAGGCGACGCTAGTGGTAAAGAACCTGCCTGCCAACGCAGGAGATATAATTATGAGATGTGTGCTGGATCCCTGGGTTGGGAAGATCCCCTGAAGAAGGAACTGGCTGCCCACTCCAGCATTCTTGCCTGGAGAATCCTCATGGACAGAGGAGCCTACATACAGTCCAAGGGGTCACAAAGAGTCAGACACAACTGAAGTGACTTAAGCACAGCACAGTACTGCTTTTAAAACGCTGGGGAAAATATTGGCAGAAAGGAGTCACTGCTTCTGGTCACAGGAGCCCTCCTTCCGCCCCAGGATGGGAGTCTATTTTCAGCCAAGATTCAACATGGCAAACCTCAGCGCTGAGATGGGCCAGGAAGGTTTGAAAAACTGAAAGGGTGCCTCCACCCGGGATATATGCTGGGGCTCAGGTCTGTACCACAACCACGCTGATGCCCCTGGCCTCCCCAGGACTCGAGAGTCCTAGAAAAGGGCTGGACAAGTCACTGGACATTCTAAACACCTCGGAACTATGACATCTTTTCTACTGTGCTCATCACACCACGAATGACAGCAGAATCACCATCCTGCACGCGGGTCCCCAGGTTCCCAGCTGCTCAAATCCTATTTCCAGAAATGTTTCCCCTCATCCCTCCCAATGGGGAAAAGGGATCAACCCAAGCACAAAACAAGAAGAAGGGCCTGACCCTGTCCCTCCCAGCAGGGAGCCAGGGGTATATTATCCGACTCTGTTCAGACTCCCCAGCCTGTGTATGGGGGCAAAGAACGCTGTCCCCTAGAATCCCCACGCAGGACCCTGGAAGGGAGACAGAGGGGACCCTCAGGCGGGGTCCAGTGTCCTGCACTGCCCACCCTTGGCACCCAGGCCTACTCACCCGTGAAGTGCAGGCCTCACAGCCAACTGGTCCTTATAAATAATAGAATGTCCAAGGCCCTCTTCAGTTTCTCTCTTCACCCAAGCTAAATTATTTAATCCTTTCTGGATTCTACAAATACATAAAAGTGCATGCATGGAAACCACAGAAAGCCCAGCCACATTCAACATTCCAGATAAAGAGGAGCCCTTGGCTTATCCCGGTTTGATTCTTTTGAAGTTGGAATCTGTAGATTCTCAGTAATATGAGTGCTATAAAACTTTATTTAAAATTGAAGCATAAACTCTGCTACCAGGTGAGGCAAAAACCTTGTTTTCATCCTGGGGAGAAAAACCTGCCCTCAAACAAACTGAACACCAGTTAAGAAACAGTGGTTGACCAGCACTCTGCTGGACCACGCAGCCCTCTGGAGGCCATGAGGGAAGGTGCAGGTTTGCATTTAACTGTAGCACAGCAATGAAGAAATTTAATCCGTGGCCCTGGAAACCTGCTGGGTATCAAGACAGGGAGAAGGACTATGGCCTCTCACAAGCAGCTGGGTGTGCTGTGTGGAACCAGAGCATTGCAACCCAGAACAACTCCAAACAAGGTCCTCCAAACAACCCTGTAAAAGCGTGCTGACCCAGAACAAGCAGCACCAAGGTCACATTCTAGATGGCATGTTCTGTATCTGGAGAGTATGTTACAACTTTGATTAAATATTGAAGCCCAGCCTTGAGTTCCAGAAGAGTAGGTCTGGGCACCATGTCAAATAGCCTTGGGATTGGTAATCAAACTTCACACTTCAGCAGTTCTGAGCTTTAAGGATTAATCTCTGCATTAGCTGTTTTCATGGCTTTTTTTCTTAGTTTTTATTCACTTACTTTGCCAAGGTCAGCCCTATCTCAGCGATAAAGCTTGAGAGGCCATCACTTTTATCACAGGGATTTTCCAATCCCAACAACATAAAAATAAACTGATGCATCCTTTAATTGGCAATTAGTATAGTCTTTGTTCTTCCTACAAAGTAGGTATTTAGACTGGGCAAAAACTTTGCACTTCCTAAAGTTGTTTTTTTTTTTTTTTTTAAATTTATTTGGCTGCACCAGGTATTAGTTGTGGCATGTGGGAATTTTTAGTTGCAGCATTTGGGATCTGGTTCCCTGACCAGGGATTGAACTCAGGCAGCCTGGAATTGGGAGCAGAGAGTCTCAGCCACTGGACCACCAGGGAAGTCTCCCTAAAGATTTTTATAATCACATGTACTTATATTCATGCTGGGATTATAGCCACAGACCCAGTGGTTATAAAACATCTACATATTTAGCTGGTTATATACATGAGGTTATCCGCATAAGGTTCTACATATAAAAATGAGCTTCTCTATGTGTATCACTATATGTATGCAAATACAGAAAACCTTACTCTCAGTATCAATATCAGGTTCTACCTTAAATTCAACTAGAAAATTCTACCATAAAGAAAGCAATAGTTTCTCTTCTTTACCAAAAGTAGCCAGTAACAGTGTGGAAAAAAATGACAGAACTGGAATACTACAATTTTGAATCCCTAGTGTCATAGCTGATAGGGTACAGACCATCAGCGTATGAGTGAAAACAGCTGTGGGAGGGACTTCCCTGGTGGTCCAGGGGTTAAGCCTCCTAATGCAGGGGGCACATGCCACATTGCAAGGCCAAAAAAATTTTTAAATGAGAAACACTGGGGAACGGTGACGTCATGCAAAGTGGCAGGGGAGGGAACTCCACCAGAGCAAAATTGAGCCATAAAGAGGGACTGGAAGGAACTATCTGACACTCTAGAACCAGATCAGACACAGCAAGGTGGTGAAAACAGGCTGCTGATCTTTGTAAGAGGGCGGTGAGCAGGAGCCAGTCACTACCCTCGACACCGTGGGGACCGGAGCCGTGAGGACAGCGGCCCAAAGTCCTTTGGCTGGAGCCAGAGCGGGCAATCTGGACCATGTCACCCAAGCCCTGGGACTGTGTGTTTCGTTGGTGACTGAGGACCTGGAGCAGACTCTGGCCTTGGGGTCAGCCTCCTTGGGCTGCAGGAGCTTCCCGCAGAGCACCTCCGTTATTGCTGTTCAGTCACTCAGTCATGCCTGACTCTTTGTGACCCCATGGACTGTAGTCTCCAGGCTCTTCTGCCCATGGGATTTTACTGGCAAGAATACTAGAGTGGGTTGCCATTTCCCTCTCCAGGGGATCTTCCTGACCCAGGGAGCCTGTGTCTCCTGCGTTGGCAGGCGGGTTCTTTATCACTGAGTCACAAGGGAAGCCCTCAGAGCATCCAGGAGACGGCTAAGACGAACAGGAAGACTTTGCGGGGCAGGCCTTTGTCAGGTCACTGACTGGCTGCAGACATCGCAGAATGGAAACGTCAGTCACCATCCACAACAAAGAACACACTTTGCAAAAACAGCTTAGAAAAGTCACAAAGACAACTGTAGTCCTCAACTAATAAAAATCATTCATGTCTGAGGTGTGGGAGAATCAGAATGTCCAGATTTCAACAAAAACTTAGAGAGCATACAAAGACACGCACATACTGGAGTCTTTTTTACAGTAGAATTTCTTTTTTATTTAAGGCAGTGTGGTCCATTTAATTTAATTTATTTTTGTCTGCACTTCACAGCTTGTGAGATCTTAGGTCCCTGACCAGGGCTAGAACCTGATCCCACTGCAATGGAAGCACAGAGTCCTAACTGCCAGACTGTCAGGGAATTCCCTCTACCAGAATTTCTAAATATAACTCTCTGCACTTCTACCCAAATATTAAACAGCAGTTGCATGGAATAAGCAGTGATAAATTTTCCTTCTGAAGGAACCACAGCGAGTGCAATGGAAGGGCATTTGCTAAAACAGACTTCTGATTCTAAAGACCCCCAAAATAACTTTTACACAGTTTAATCATTGCTGCCCAATCTCTCTCAACATGATGACCTTTTTCAAGGTTTAAAAAAAAATTATTTAATGGGAGGATTTACAATATTGTGGTGGTTTTTGCCCTACATAGACATGAATCAGCCACGGGTGCATATGTGTCCTCCCATCCTGAACCCCAATCCCACCTCCTTCCCCACCCCGTCCCTGTAGGTTGTCCCAGAGCACTGGCTCTGAGTGTCCTGCTTCATGCAGCAAACTTGATCTGGTCATCTATTTTACATATGGTAATACACGTTTCAATGCTATTCTCTCAAGTCATCCCACCCTCACCTTTTCCCATACAGTTCAAGAGTCTGTTATTTAATCTGTGTCTCTTTTGCTGCCTTGCATATAGGATCGTCATTACCGTCTTTCTAAATTCCATTTATGTGCATTAGTATACTGTATTGCTGTTTCTCTGACTTACTTCACTCTGTATAATGGGCTCCAGTTTCATCTACCTCATTAGAACTGACTCTAATTTGCTCCTTTTTATAGCTAAGTAATATTCCATTGTGTCTATGTATTACAACTTCCTTGTCCATTCATCTGCTGATGGACATGTAGGTTGCTTCCACGTCCGAGCTATTGTAAACAGTGCTGCGATGAACACTGGGGCACGTGTGTCTCTTTCAGTTCTGGTTTCCTCAGTGTGTATCCCCAGCAGTGGGATTGTCAGGTCATATGGCAGTCCAATACAATGAATTTTTAAAGAAATCTGTCATCTAGCTGCATTTGTTATAGCAGATGGACATTAAACCAATGTAGTACGTAACAGCTCATGATCTCAGTGAGTATAAACCTGAATTTTCAACCCCGAGCAGGTCTGGCAGTCACGGTCCACCCTTGCTGTCCTCCTTACGTAGACTCTTATTGGCTATTTTATGAATGGTTTCTGTAACCTTGTTATTCAATCCAGATTTTCCAAGGATAACCTACTTTGCCTGTGACCCTCAATCTGAGAATAATGTTACAGAATATCAGAGTCAGAAAAGGGTGGTTCCAAAGGGTGCCATTCAATCACCCCATTTCACACATGAGGACCTGATATTGTACACTTAAGCACAGAGGTAGATTTCCTCAGTCGGCTGAAGAACATGGATGGAGCGGACAAGCGCGAAGGCAGGCTGGGAAGGGAACCTCTCCTGCCACTCCAAGTGTGCGGTGCTTCCTTAGCCTCAAGGTGAGACCCTCTATCAGGGAAATCCCTGCCGATGCTTGTAACTGTATACACTGTATACAGCTCAGTGACCAAGAAGCAGCCCCATGGACTCCCCACTGTCTTCTTCTCCTGTCTTAGACTTTGCTGGTTTTCCAGATGTACCAATGAGGTCAAGCCAGGCAGCTGGAGCTGCTCATGCTGACCATTCACAGCTCCCTCCTCTGTCTCAATGGCATCAAGTTAGTAGGTTAAAATCTGCTCTGGGAGGACTATTTACACCACAGTCATTGGAAAATGCTTCAAAGTAGGACTCTGGGGGACAGTGGGAAAGCTTTGCTAGTATACCACAACACTGGCTAAAATGTAAAGACTGATCAATATCAAGTTTTGATAGAGACATGGAGCAACTGGAATGCTCACAACTTGTTAGTAGGGGTATAACTGGCACAACAGCTCTAAAAACCTGCTCAGTTTTATCTTCCAAAGCTAAACACATATCACCCTACAACATGGCAATTCAACACCGAGGTTCCAACTCAAAGAGAAACCATAGATTTGGGCACCAAAAGACACGCTTTCTTAAGCAACATTATTCATTGTACCCTAAACTAGAAGCAATCCAGATATCCATCAATAGTGAAAACATAATTGGAGACGTCCCTGGTGGTCCAGTGGTTAGGACTCTGCGCTTCCACTGCAGGGGCTGTGGGTTCAATCCCTGGTTGAGGAACTAGGGTCCTGCAAGCCATGTGGCCAAAAACAGACAAACAAAAGTAAAAATAAGTAATTTGAGGCATATTCTGGGAAACTGTAAAGCACGGAAAGGAATGAGCTACAAGCAGAAATTGCAAGATTCTACTTGCATTAAGTTCAAAAGAAGAACAAATTAACCTGCAGTGTTAGAAGTTAAGCTAGCGAGACTTCCTTGGAAGTCCAGTGGTTAAGAATCCGCCTGACAATGCAGGGGACATGGGTTCGGTTCCTCATCTAGGAAGATTCCACATGTCACGGGGCAACTAAGCCCCTGCATCACAACTACTGAGCCCACGTGCTCTAGAGCCCATAATCCGCAACAAGAAAAGGCACCACAGCGGGAAGCCTGAGCACTGAAACTAGAGGGCACAGACCCCACTCACAACTAGAGAAAGCCCACCAGGAGCAACGAAAACTCGGCGCTGACCAAAAAAAAGGAAGAAAGGAAACGCTATCCAAAAACGCTAAACAAAAAAAATACCCATCTCATTCTTTTCAGCAAATTCCAGAAGAATCAGAAATTTTAACCAAAAAAAAAAAAAAAATAGTAATCTATGAAACACCTAGAATGAAATACAGCTTCTTTATCATCCTTAAAAGAGTGGGAAGTGTGGGGAGTTTGCTTAAAAGTCAAAATTTCTATGAACAAAAGAATAAAGTCAGAAGATGGGGTCGTGAAGAGTCGGACATGACTGAGCGACTTCTTTCACTTTTCACTTTCATGCATTGGAGAAGGAAATGGTAACCCACTCCACTGTTCTTGCCTGGAGAATCCCAGGGACAGGGGAGCCTGGTGGGCTGCCATCTATGTGGTCGCACAGAGTCGGACACGACTGAAGTGACTTAGTAGCAGCAGCAGCAAATGCCAACAACAACAACAACAACAACAAGGTACTATACATTGGGTGACTTAAAACAATAGAAATGGATTTTCTCACAGTCCTGGAGGCTAGAAGTCCAGGATCAAGGTGCTGGCAGAGCTGGTTTCTTCTGGGATGTCTGGCCTTCCTGCTGTGTGCTCGTGTGGGTGTCCCTCTGTGTATGTGTCTGGATCCTAATCTCCTTTTCTTACAAGGACACGGTCACACCGGACCAGGGCCACCTGCTGGGCTACACCTGGAGGCCAACAAGCCCTGTAGCTCAGCTGTGGGACCAAAGAAAGACCGCAGGTACAATGACGGAGACATCCACAGTTTATCAGACAGAGGACCTTTCTAGTCCGAAGCACAAGGTCCTCAGGAGTTCTGCTGCCACTCCTGGGATGACCCAGATAGTAGGCCTGGTCATGAAGCAGCTGTGAGGCCTCAGTTCAAGTGCTTCAGCTCTTGGAGCCTGGGCTTCCTGAGACATCAAACAAGGAGGTCAAACCTCACGGCCCAAGGCACCTTCATCCTCTGACATCCTGGTTCTCTCAGGTCCATCATAACATCTTTGGGCTCCATTCATCGCTGAGCAGGAGTCCAGGGAATGAGGTCTCAGGGACACAGGCCTCAGGGGCCACGCTTCTTACACCCAGAACCCTGGAGCCAGTCTCACCACAGACACTGTCTCCTGTCTCCCTCTGGCCTTTGCACAGAGTCTGGGTCAACATCTGCTCAGTCTCCCTTTCTCTCTCCCTCTCTTTTTCTGGACCGGAGGTAAGGCAACATGAATTGTTCTTGTTCCACACAAACGTTGGCAGAAGTGCATCATGCACCATTAGCAGCAAACCAATCACATAACCAGAGGCACTGGAGCCCAGTGCACGGTGGCCAAACAGACCTGTCTCAAACACCAACAGGGAAACGCCCTGACACTTCAGAGCTCCAGAGGCGCCTGTTCAACCACATTTGTGTCATTCTTTCCAACCAACTTCACATCGTCCTCAACGTGCTGAAACGTTTTTAAAAATGTGCCTACATGGAAAATGCTGAAAGCCAGGTCAGTCTTAGGACACAAATGACAGTATTTCTAAGACTCTAGCCCAGCTCACTGTACACATGGCCATCCACAAACACGTAGCCAAAGATGAAAATGATGTGGATCACAAACGGACTCAAAGCTGATACAACAGTGAAAAAGAACATATATTAATAAACAATCCAACATAATGTAACAGAGGGCACTGGTCTCTCTTCTCCAAACACTGTGGATCATATCACATTTACTCAAAAGAAAAGACGAAAAGAAAGAAAGGAAAGGGACTGCCCAACAGACACAGAAGTGAATGCACAAACCTACTGCCCTTAAGCCTTTTCTTTTCTCCCTCTCCCACTTAAGTAAAAAACCTACCAGAAGAATATGTAATATGTAAAATGTAATGTGTGATCCTCTGGGTTTGTAAGGCCAACTGCTCCTTCACCCTACTAATCAAACCCTGAAGTGGATTCCAGAGATTTTATTCCAGCTGCGTTGGCACAACTCAAGAGAGACACCATCTGCCCACGATCTTCTGTGGGAATCAAGAGGCCTCCACGCCCGGCCACGGCCTTTGGGTTGGAGCCTACTCAGCCAGGCCTGGAGACGCCCCCTCAGAAGACTGGAAGAGGCCTCCCTGGAAAGATCTACACCCAGGAGAGATGAACAGGGGACAAGCAGGTCCTGGGAAAAGGAAGGAGACACAGAGGAATTCAACCGGAGAACTGGTTGATGCCCCTCACAGCTTCGACGGCAGGTTCGGGAAGGGCCCCTTGGTGCACTGTTAGCCTGGGGACCCAGCAAATGAGCAACTTCACCTCTGACAAGAGCCCCCTGAAACAGGGCAGCCCCACACTGACTCATCTCCCCACTCTGCATGGGAGGATGCGGCCTCGGGGACCTGCCGTGCCTTCCTGCTGTCGGATGCTATCTCCCATCCTTGATTTATGTTAGAATCTCTCTTTTTTTAATTATTATTATTTTTTAATTATGCATTTGGCTGTGCTGGGTCTTAGTTGAGGCACGTGGGATCTTCAGTCTTCATTGCGGCACTCAGGGTCTTTAGTTGCGGCATGTGGGATCTAGTTCCCTGACCAGGGGTCAAACCTGGGCCCCCTGCATTGGAAGCTCAGAGTCTTACCCACTAGACCACCTGGGAAGTCCCTACACTAGAAACTGGCCTCAGAAGTACTTTGGGAAAAGAAGTGCAGGATCTAAGGCACAGGCTGGAGGAATGGCATTTTAAAGGGAGCCGTGCACTGACGGGCCACAGGGGTCCTGACTTCTCTGAGCATCTGTGTCCCTAACCGGTGGCCCGTGGGCAACAGCAGGGAAGGTATTTTCTCACTGCCTTTGCGATGAGAGACACTTTATGTGTAACTGATCAATAGCTGGGCTGGGTTTCCGATGCCGCGCGCAGGCTTTCTCTTTATGGCAACCAGGGGCTACTCTTCACTGCAGGGCGGGGCTGCTCCTGTTGCAGAGCCCAGGCTCCAGGTGCACGGGTTTCAGCAGTTACAGCTCGCGGGCTTAGTTGCCCCTCGGCATGTGGGATCCTCCCGGACCAGGAATCAAACTCGTGTCCCCTGCAATGGCAGGCAGATTCTCATCCGCTGCACCACCAGGGACGTCCATTTAGAGACAACTTTGAAAAAAAGAATCACCCCATGGCAAAGATACTTCCCTCTGATTCAGTGGCAGTGCAAACTGGCCTGAAGTAAATCCAGCTGGGTTCGCACGAAAACATGGGTCATGAAGAAAGCCAGGATAAGACCTCAATCTTTTAAAGAAAAAACACAGGCTGTGCACCCCAGATTGTGTGCGCCCGGGTGGAGAAGGGCTGGATGTTTTATGCCGGAACCTAATGTTCTTTTCATTGGTACCTATTCTACTCTAAACATACCCACTAAGTTAACGTTAGTTACTACAGCTTTTATTTCTATAATTAATTCTTTCATAAGCTATTACAGGCTTGTAAATATTAATAGTTCAGCTTGCTGACAACATCCTAAGTCAAAACCACAGGTTGAGATGAATACAAATGTTGTCTGGTTCCCAAGAAGGCCAATTTGTTCCAGTTCACTCACACAGCAGGTGAAGTAGCTAAAACTTTGATAGAAAAAACAGTTCTGATAGCTTGCCAAGTTTGGGGCAACCAGAGCAACTGAAAATGAGTGAGGAATCCTGAAAAAAAAAGAGAAGGAAAGACAGAAAGCCCGAAATTCTGCAAATGCTCCCTAACTCACCAGACGACCCAACTATGCGTGTGTGGAGCAGCCTCTAAGCAGCTAAGCCAAGAATAAAAGAACTGGCGGACTTCCTTGGTGGTCCAGGAGTCAAGAGTCCTCCTTCTGACGCAGGGGACTTGGGTTCGATCCCTGGTCGGGGAATCGGATCCCACATGCCATGGGCAACTCAGCGTGCGTGCCACAGTGAAAGATCCTGCATGCCACAACTAAGACCAACACAGC
This sequence comes from Ovis canadensis, assembly GCF_042477335.2. Lineage (NCBI taxonomy): Eukaryota > Metazoa > Chordata > Mammalia > Artiodactyla > Bovidae > Ovis > Ovis canadensis. The sequence goes on along the minus strand of NC_091257.1, from coordinate 25,880,168 downwards.
CAAATAAATAGACACTTTTTAACAAACAGAATACAAGAACTGAAATGAGATTTGAGCTGCTGCCCAGAGGCAGAGTTTTCAGTATGAGGCCAATAGCACTGCCAACTAAAACACACACAAATGAACACTCTTCAGAGGAACGTAACAGAAACTTCCTTCTCCATGATACACCCTCACAATGTCCAGGACATAGTCCAAAATTACTCACAAAAATGAAGAACCAGGAAAGAGTGAGAGAAATCAAAACCAGAGATTAACCTCAAAATGAGTGAGCTGTTGGAATTAGTGGCCTTAAAGCCTTTGCCAGCTTAATTATACTCGAGGATGTGAAGGAAAAGATTCTCCTAATGAATGCACATATAGAAACCTCAGCAGAGGAACAGAAACAATAAAACAGCCAAATGGAAATGTGAGAACTAAAAAAACCCGTAATATCTGAATTTTTAAAATTCAAATAAAGGGCTTAATAGCAGAATGGATATGACAGAGGGAAAAAGTCAGAGAACTTGAAGACAGATGAATAGAAATCATCCAATCTTAAGAACAGAGAAAAGGAAATTATTTAAAGATTAGCCACAGGGATTAAAAAGATAATTTTCATAAGTCTAGCATACATCCTAGGAGGAGAAGAGAGGCAATTAGGCAGAAAAACGGACTGAAGAACAAACGGCAAAGATTATCCCAAATTTGGTGAAAAACAAAAATGTACAGATTCAAGAAACTCAGTAAACCCCATTTAGCGTAAAGTTAATAAAACTACACCCAGGCACATCAGAGCCAAACTGATGAAAAGCAACATAAGGAGAAAATCTTGAAAACATCCAGAGAAAAACAACACAGCACATATAAGGACACAATAATTCAAAACGATTGCTGACTTCTCAGAAATAATGGGCTCCAGAGGACTGTGCAACTTCATCTTTAACATGCTTAAAAACAACAACAGAAAGACAACTCTGTCCAACTATAATTCTGTACACCAAAAACATCCTTCAAGGGATCTTGTCTTCTTTGTGGCACGCGAACTCTTAGCCGTGACATGTGAGATGCAGTTCCCTGACCAGGGATGGAACCCAGGGCCCCTGCATTGGGAGCACAGAGCTTCAGACTCTGGACCACCAGGGAGGTCCCCAAACGCATTTTCAATTAAAAACACAAACTGAGAGAAATGCCAATAGCCCTGTGCTAAAAGAAATGCTTTAGCTGAAGAGGAATTATGCCAGGTGGAAACTTATATTTTTGGAAAGGAATAAACAGAATAAAAAACACACAAATGTCTGATTAAAATGAAAGAAAAAAGTTGTAAACTTGGAAAAAATACAACTAAAGTTAAAAAAAAATACCACTGTCTTGTCAAATTTGTAAGATATGTAGATGTAATACATATAACATCTAGACTATCAAGGTGGGTGAGATGGTGGTATACATTCGCAGGATTTCTATATTACATGTGAAGTGGCAGAATATTAATTCCAAATAAATTATGAAAAGTTAAGTCCACAAAAACACCTGCACACAAATGTTTAGAGCAGCTCAATTCATAATTGCCAAAACTTGTTAGTAACCAAAATATCCTCCAATAAGTGAATAGAGGGACTTCTCTGGCAGTACAGTGGTTCAGATTCCACGATCCTGATGCAAGGGACATGGGTTCAATCCCTGGCTGGGGAACCAAGATCCAGTATGCCACACCGCATGGCCAAAAAAAAGATAAATTGGAGTACATCCATATAACGGAGTATTATCCACCACTTTTTAAAAATGAGCTAGCAAACGTGAAAAGACTTGGAAGAAATTTAAATGCACATTACTAAGTGAAATAAGATGATCTAAAAGGCCACATAGTATATAATTCCAAATATATGATATTCTGGAAAAAGTAACACTGTTGAGACAGTAAAAAAAGATCAGTGGTTGCTGGGGGTGGGGACAGGGCATGGATGAACAGACAGAGCACAGGGGATTTAAGGAAATGAAACTTCTCTGCATGATACTGTAAAGGTGCAAACATGTTATTATACATTTCCAAAACCCATAAGGTGTAAAACAGGGAGTGAGCCCTAGTATAAACTCTGGACTCTGGGTGATCATGGTATCAATGTAGAGTTGTCAACTGTAACCACAGTGGTGAGGGATGTTGATGGTGGAAGCTATGGGGTGGGAGAAGTATTGGGTTGGCTAAAAAGTTTGTTTGGGTTTTTCCATAAGATATTACAGAAGATCATGAACGAACTTGTTGGCTAACCCAATATATGGGAGCTCTCTGCACTGTCTATTCAATTTTGCTGCGAACCAGAAGTGCTCTAAAGAGTAAAGTCTATTAATTTTTTTAAAGAAAACAGAAACAATGGTTGGATAAAATACTGAAACACGCTATAACACTTAGGACCCTTGAGAACATTATACCAAGTGAAAGAAGCCAGTCCTAAAAACCACATATGGCATGATTTCATGTATATGAAATGTCTAGAAGAGGCAAATGTATAGAGACAGAAAATAAATTAGTGGTTGCCCTGGGCTAATGGGGGTGGGGTGTCTGAATTAAACGGGGAATGATTGCTAACGTGGGATTCTTTTGAGATGATGAAAATGTTCTGAAAGTTTCTGTGGCCACGGTTGCACAACCCTGTGAATACACTAAAAACCACCGAATTATACATATTAAATGGGTGAATTGATGGTGTGTGAACTGTATCTCAATAAAACTGTCATTTTCTTAAGTAAAGCTGCAATTTTTAAAAAGTAACTGGTTAGAACCCATAGCATGCATACTTTAAACATTAGAATGCTGAAGAATACTGAAGTCTCTAGACTTCTAGAGATAGAAGATGAACTTCTCATAGTGATAATTCAGCAGGAAGGCATGTCATACATATCCACATGCCTAACAACAGACCCTCAAAACAAACCAAGCAAGAAGTGAAGGAACCAAAGCTAGAAACAGATGGAAATTTTAAACACCAGTTTCTTAACAGGTAATAGAAGAAGATCCAAAGTAGGTGGGGGGGGGGCGGGGGGCGGGGATATAAGTAATGTACACAATACCATCACCCACCTTGTCTAAAATAAATATGTTGAGGATTGACACATGTACACTACTGATGTATAAAAGAGATAACTAATGAGAACGTATGTATAGCTCAGGGAACTCTATCCAATGCTCTATGGTGACTTAAGTAGGAAAAGAAATCTAAAAAAGAGGGGATATATGTATACATATAACTGAGCCACTTTGCTGTACAGCAGAAACTAAAGTAAAATTGCAAAGCAACTCTACTCCAATAAAAATTAATTTTAAAATATGTTGAGTATAACAAGCAGTGGTTAAGCATTCACTTCATAATAATTTTTTGTCTCCTTGGAACCTCTAAGGATTTTTCAGTGGTCTGAAACCTCTCCTTAAGATTTCCTATTATCTTCCTTCCTCTTATCATTTATGTATTTACTCTGGGCCGTGCCAGGTCTCCGAAGCCGCACATGAGCCTTCTCTGGCTGCGGCAAGGGGGGCCGCTCTCTGGTTGCGGGGTGCGGCTTCTCAGTGCGGGGGCCTCTCTGGCTGCGCAGCACTGCCTCTAGGCTGCGGGGGCTTCAGACGCTGCGGTCTGCAGGCTCTAGCGCACAGGCTCAGAGGGTGTGGTACACGGGCTTCATTGCCCTGCAGCAAATGGAACATTCCTGGACCAGGGATGGAACCTGTGTCATAGGCAGATTCTTAACCACTAGATGAACCATCAACGAGGTCTTCTTGAAGGAGGTGACCAAAGTAATTTGCACAGATGCCTTTTTCCTTCTTAACACCCTTTCCAAACACGAAGACTTATTCGAGACCATCCCATTTTCCCCAAGACACAAACCCTGTATTCTTCCCTCTTAGATGGTTTAATTCTCTACTCCCTGGAACCCAGGTGGTTTTGACAAGAAGCCCTGCTCCCCTACAGAAGTGTGCTGGGGGCCAATCACAAGCCGTCAGCCAGAGACAGACAGCATCCAGGCGGGTGGGTCTGGAGTGCTACAAACAGCACAGCAGAGGAAATGGGCCTGGGCTGCACCCCCGTCTCATCACACAGCAGTGGCACCTGGCAGGCACCTGTTCATTTCCTATCAGCAAGCAGCAAAGGCGAGGCGCAAGCTGGCGCCTCCTGCTTTTCCCAGGAGGTGGCTTCACTGCCAACGCCTTGTGATGCTCTCCAGGGTCTTAGGTTCTGTAACATGGTTGCTTTTCAGCGGTTACCTGCCAGCTTCTGACTCATGAGACCTGTACAACCTCCTTCAACAGATTGCGCTTAGTCACTCAGTCATGTCTGATTCTTTGAGACCCCATGGACTGTAGCCCACCAGGCTCCTCTTTCCATGGGGATTCTCCAGGCAAGAATACTGGAGTGGGTGGCCATACCTTCCTCCAGGGGATTTTCCCAACCCAAGGATCAAACCCAGGTCTCCTGCACTAAAGGCAGATTCTTTACTGTTTGAGGCACCAGGGACTATCATATAACGACCCGCCTAAGACCTGAGAGGACAGGCCTGTGTCGGGGCGTCAGCACATCAGACGGCCTTCCTTCACACAGAAGAGACCACATCAGGGGCCCATGCTTCTCCATCCTAAAGCTCAAGGGTCCCCGAGCATGTCATTTCCCTCAAATCACTTGCAGGTAGTAACAGCACACAATGTAGCTTTCAGTTCAGTTCAGTCGCTCAGTCGTGTCTGACTCTTTGCGACCCCATGAATCACAGCACGCCAGGCCTCCCTGTCCATCACCAACTCCCGGAGTTCACTCAGATTCACGTCCATCGAGTCAGTGATGCCATCCAGCCATCTCATCCTCTGTCGTCCCCTTCTCCTCCTGCCCCCAATTCCTCCCAGCATCAGAGTCTTTTCCAATGAGTCAACTCTTTGCATGAGGTGGCCAAACCAAGCTAGGATGGCAGTGCACATGTGTGCTAAGTCACTTCAGTTGTGTCCGACTCTTTGTGACCCCAGAGACTGTAGCCTGCCAGGCTTCTCTGTCCATGGGATTCTCCAGACAAGAATACTGGAGTAGGTTGCCATTCCCTCCTCCAGGGGATCTTCCTGACCCAGGGATCGAAGCTGGGGCTCATACATTTCCTGCCTTGGCAACCAGGTTCTTAACCACCAGCGCCACCTGGGAAGCCCAAGGATAGCAGGGGAACATGAAAAGAGAGGAGGTGCCCGGTGTGGTTATGTACACCATGGGAGGATGTCAGGGACAACTTCTCTTTAAAAAGGAAGAAAAGCAAGTTGCAAAACTGTGTTCTTTCATCCAAGAAATATTTACTGAGAGAATTCCCTGGCAGTCCAGTGGTTAGGACTCCATGCTTTCACTGCTGAGGGCCCGGGTTCAATCTCTGGTCAGGGAACTAAGATCCCACAGGCCGTGCAGCAAGGTTTAAAAAAATAAAAAAATAAATAAATATATATATACACATACATATACATATATATATATACATACACATACACACACACTGGGCATGCACCATTCTAGGCACTTAGGACACAGCAACTAACGAAACAGACAAACCTGGCAAATAAGCCAACCCTGTCTTAAATGGTGATAAGTAATATGAGAGAAACAGAGCAGGAGGCGGGGTATCGTCGACTCACAGCCTTAAATGGGGCAGATGGGGAAGGCCTTCCTGAGAAGGGGACCTTTCTAGGTGTCTGAAGGTCGTGTATCTTGGTCTGCAGACATATGCCTGGTGCTTCCCTGGTGGTTCAGTGGTTAAGATCTGCCTTGCAATGCAGAGAACAAAGGTTCGATTCCTGGTTGGGGAACTAAGATCCCACGTGCCATGGAGCAACTAAGCCAACAACTAGAGAGTCCACAACGAAGATCCCACGTATGGAAACTAGGACCCGACATAACCAAACAGATAAATAAATATTCAATATTTTTGAAAACCCAGCCTGGCCACAAATGATTTCAAGAGGTCCCTAAACCTGAGAGAGTCATTTCCTAGGCAGGTTGATAAGAAGTCTAGGGGTCCCCAAGGAGAGAGGGGTCTGGAATTCTCAAGGAGGAAGAAAGGACAATTTTTTTTCCTTCTCTACATTCCTTAGGATTATATAACAATAATGTATTCTGCCTGAGGACAGTCTCTGGATAAAACCTTCTGGCTAATTCTGTTACCTTAAAATGTAAATTATGGGAGTAGGTCTGGTGAGGTCTTTACAACCTCCAGACATTCTTTGGATTCACTGGAGGGTATAGAACTTCATTGCTAATACTAACAAGGGGGTACTCTTTCTGCCCCCTTCTGGTGCCTATGTCAGAAGCTTTCTCTATCTCCTTTATACTTTAATAAAACTTTATTACACAAAAGCTCTGAGCGATCAAGCCTCGTCTCTGGCCCGAGATTGAATTCTTCTCCTCCAGGGGCCAAGAATCCCAGCAACGTGATTCAACAACAACCTTTCAAACCCCCGAGTATTCCCCTGCCTTCTTCTAAAGCCTGAAATTTCTTTAATGAGGGGGGAAAGAAACCTATTTAATTCCCTTTAAGTCTATTAAATTCCTATTTAATTCTATACTATCAAAGAGAAATATCTGATGGTTTTGGAAAAGCTGGCACACAGGGCTCCCATGTTACCAGGCGACCGTGGAAGCATATGGTTGATGTCTGGACTTTGCTCCATCACAAGGAAAGGGGAGCACAAATTTCAAGAAGACAGGTGGGTCACTGAGCCAGAAGGAGCAAAAGTGAAGTCGCTCAGTTGTGTCCGACTCTTTGCAACCCCATGGACTGTAGCCTACCATGCTCATCCATCCATGGGACTTTCAAGGCAAGAGTACTGGAGTGGCTTGCCATTTCCTTCTCCAGGGGATCTTCCAGACCCAGGGATAGAACCTGGGTCTCCCACATTGTAGGCAGACGCTTTACTATCTGTGCCAAAGGCGGCTATCAGAGGGCACTCATCCCGGCTTAGCTGCCTCTGCCTGTTTGGCGCAGGACAGGTCAGCTGACTGCCGTGTGGTGCGCATGTTGTGTGACTGAAACCAGGCAATTCCAGTACTCTAACCATGACGTTCACACAAGGCAATTTAGCAGTGACCAGGCACCCTGGACACTCACTGATCAGCAGCATTTAGCAGTGACCAGGCACCCTGGACACTCACTGATTATCAGCGCTACGCTGAATCCTCACCTTCTGTACCATCTGCACTAAAGCGAGAGGGGAGCTCTCTAGCAGACCCACTCTGAAAGAAAGGCTAAAGGAAATTCTTCAGATTCAAATAATACCAGAGGGAAACAAATTTCGAGACTAAGGGAAGAGCAATAGAAATGGCAAATAACTATGTAAATATGAGACTTATGGTTTTTTGGTCTGTGCCATCCAAGGTGTGGGATCTTGGTTCCCCGATCAGGGGTGGAACCCTTGCCCACTGCAGTGGGAGCTCCTAGTCTTAATCACTGGACTGCCAGGGAGTCCCTAATGTTTAAGAAGTGGCCAAAGCAGTCAGCTTTTTATACTTCTCATTTACTTTTAAGAAACATTTATTTTTATGTATTTATGTAGCTGTGCCAGGTCTTGGTTGTGGCACTTGGGACCTTCCATCTTCATTGCAGTAGGTGGGATCTAGCTCCCCGACCAGGGATCAAACTCAGGCCCCGTTCACTGGGAGCACAGAGTCCTAGCCACTGGACCACCAGGGAAGTCCCGAGACTATTTCGTATGTATATATGATGTATATATGTGTGACAGCAGAAAGCAAAATTTCCAACACAGTCTGAAGCAGTTTTTGATGCACGAAGATGTAGCACTAAGTGGTGGTGTGGCTTCTATGTTCCCCGTGATGTGGCACAATCTTATTTCCAAGCAGACAGAGAAAAGCTAAATATGAATACTATAATCTCTACTGCAACCACTAAAATACAGAGATACATGGTGAAAAACATCAGTAAAAATGATTAAAATGGAACACTAAGAATATAATCAACAGTACAGTCGATAATAATGTAGGGGAATATAGTCAGTAATAAAGTAATACCTTTCATGGTGACAGATGGTAACGAGATTTACGGCGATCATTTTGAAAAGTACAGAAATGTCCAATCACTATGCTGTGCACCGGGGAACTAACAGAGTGCTGCAGTCAATTATACTTCAAAAATAAACAAGTTCATAGAAAAAGAGATCGGATTTGTCGTTACTGGAGGTACGCAGAGGGGTGTTGGGAGGGGAACTGGAAGAATCTGGTCAAAGGGTACAAACTTCCAGAGCACCACCCAGCTGGGTCAGGCGGCCGGCCGGGGAGACCTGGCCCTCCCGGTCTCTGCCCCGGGACCCAGATCCAGAAGGAGCCCAGGGGCCGAAAGACCGTCTGCGCACCCGCCACGGGCCCACCAGACCCACGAGCCCGAAACACCGAGGGCCGCCCAGCGAGCCCGGCTCCCGCCGCCCGCCCGCCGGCCCGTGTCCAGGCACGTCCTCCCATCCACGGGCTCGCCGGAGACATGCGCTCCTGCAAGCGATCCAAGCGCTCCAGGAGGGCACGCGCCTGCTGCTAAGAAAGACCCCCTTCTGCCGCCTGCAACTCTCTCATCCAACCAGCCTCCCGTCCCTTCCTCTGCCCGGAGAGACTGTCTCCTCCTCTCCCACTCGACGAGACCAGAAGAGCCGTGCCGCCGTCTCTAAGCTCCCTGGAGCTGACACCAGCCAACAGTTAGGTCCCAAGAGTAAGCACCAAGAAAGAACAGAGGTGAAGATTCACGGAAACTCCCGGAGAGAGTCTACCTTCTCTTGAGTCTCCTTTTCCTCTCCACTCCCGCCCCCATCCCGGCTCCTTCGCCGGCAAGAGAAATACGCATTAAATTCACTCATGGTGTGGACTTCAGCTGGCAAACCCAGGCCCTGTTAGCCCTGCAAGAGACGGCAGAAGCGTTTCCAGTTTGTCTCTTCGAGGATGCCTGTCTCCTTACACGCCGGCCGCATCACGCTCTCCTCAAAGGATGCTCAGCTGGCCCACAGGATCAAAGGCATTCAAGAAGGGCACAGCTGGGCTCCGGGCACCCGCCCATGTCTCTGGTGGATACCAGAGCCCCTGCCCACGGCTAGGACCAGATCCATGGGGTACAAGGTGTTGCCTGCACTTGCTGTTTCTGAGCAGAGTATGTAAGTTGCTTTCCTAGTTTTTTTCAGAAGGAGAAGACTGCATGGCTTTCCTCTGTGACAAAGGTAAAATATGAGAGAATCAAGGTATTCCAGAAATCCTGAGAATAATTTTCAGATGAAGATACTCTAAGGTTGACTTCGCTTTGCAAATTATTCATATGACTGTTTGATGATTTGGAAAACATCAGATTTTCTAGGTTATAGAAGAAAAGGATATTTACTGTGTATATTTACTTTTATTTAAAACATGATGGAACAAATAAGGGAAGACCACTCCAGTCAGTTGCATGGAAGAGCCTGGTGCATCCAGGATACAAACATCTGTCCCTCAGATCGACTTCATCGTTAGTGGCAGAAGCAAATTCCTGTGTGCACTGTGCCTGTCAACAGATCAAAAATTCAACTGAGATGAAAACAGAAAATTGTTAAGGTCTGACGTTTTAGCTCCTTCCGGTAAACTCCTACCAAAATCATTCAGAAATTCCAACTTGTAGAATTTATTTGATTCTTTTATTTGCAAATCATAGATGTATCATAATTCATACTTCAGAATTCTTCATTCCAGGATTTTAAAGAGCCTTTTCAATGTTTTTACAGGTATTTTTATAACTTCCTTGTGGAGAGATAATAAAAATAATTCTTAATGAAAAAAAAATTGAAGCAAAGTTACTGTTATACAGAGATTATACTGCATTCTTTGTGTGTTAGTGCTAATTTCTTCATCTGAACACTGTTTTCCAAGAGCCACAACTTAAACCAGAGAATTGAGGGGATGTATTTTTGCCTCCAATGGAGTAGAGTGTGAGCTGATAAAATCCTTGCCCTTCTTTTGTAACTGAAAGCAGTTTAAGAGACTTCCAGGGAAATAGGAAGTGCCACCAGAAGACTTTTGATATCGTGTGTGATGAAAATGATTAGTGAGGGTGGATATTAATAATGATGCAGTCAGCTAACTGAATTCAAACTAAATGGAAGGACCAAGTTCTGTTGTTTGATACATTTTAACCCTTTGGAAAAACCTTTTCCTGTTCTACATCAACTCATTTTTATGTAAACACTGGAATAAACCTTATCTATGAATACATTTTTTTTTTAAAGGTACAAACTTCCAGTTGTAAGATAAATAAGTACTAGGGATATAATCTACAACACAGTAAATACAATTAATAAACACTGTTCTATGTTATATATGAAAATTTGTTAAGACAGTAAATCTCAACAGTTCTAATAAGGAAAAATACTATTTTTCTTTTTTTTCATTTTGCATCTATATGAAATGATAAGTGTTCACTAAACCTACTGTGGTAACCATTTCAAGATGTATGTAAGTCAGATCATTCTGTAGACCTTAAACTTATATATGGGCTTCCCTGGTGGCTCAGAGGTTAAAGCGTCTGCCTCCAATGCGGGAGACCGGGTTCGATCCCCGGGTCGGGAAGATCCCTTGGAAAAGGAAATGGTAACCCACTCCAGTATTCTTGCCTGGAGAATCCCATGGACGGAGAAGCCTGGTAGGCTTCAGTCCATGGGGTCACAAAGAGTCGGACACAACTGAGCGACTTCACCTTCACCTTTAAACTTATACAGTGTTATATGTCAATTATATCTCAAAAAAACTGGAAGAAAAAATGAAATAGGAAAAAAAGGAACACTGAGCAACATTCAAGTAATCCAGGAAAGGAAAAAAAATAGAAATAAAAATATAGAGGATAGTTATATGTCAACTATACCTCAATAAACACACACAGGGGACAAACAGAAAACAAATAATAAAATGATAGACTTATACCCAAATATATTAATGGTTACATTAAACGTAAATGGTCTAAATGCACAGACTATCAGAGGGACTAAGAGAGGGACTATCAGACCCAAATACATGCTCTCTTCAGGAAATCTACTTCATGTTTTAGTAGAAGGATGGGTAAAACAAGCCATACAAACAATATTTCTTTATGTAGAGTGACTATATTAACACCAGAAGAAGCAGATTTTGGAGGAAGGAAATTACCAGAGATAAAGAGGGGCATTAAATGATTTCAAAATGTCCACTCACCAAGGAGATATAATAAGCCTAAATGTAGATGTACCTAAGGAGTATGTCAAGGCTGTATATTGCCACTCTGCTTATTTAACTTATATGCAAAGTATATTATGCGAACTGCCGGGCTAGATGAAGTACAAGCTGCAATCAAGATTACCAGGAGAAATATAAATAACCTCAGATATGCAGATGATACCACCCTTATGGCAGAAAGCAAAGAAGAACTAGAGAGCCTCTTGATGAAAAGTGAAAGAGGAGAGTGAAAAAGTTGGCTTAAAGCTCAACATTCAAAAAACTAAGATCATGGCATCCAGTCCCATCACTTCATGGCAAATAGATGGGGTAACCAGGGAAACAGTGAGAGACTTTATTTTGGGGGGCTCCAAAATCCCTGCAGATGGTGACTGCAGCCATGAAATTAAAAGATGCTTGCTCCTTGGAAGAAAAGCTATGACCAACCTGGACAGCATATTAAAAAGCAGAGACATTACTTTACCAACAGAGGTCTGTCTAGTCAAAGCTATGATTTTTCTAGTGGTCATGTATGGATGTGAGAGTTGGAGCATAAAGAAGGCTGAGTGCCAAAGAATTGATACTCCATGGTGCTGATGTTGATAATTGATATACTGTGGTGCTGGAGAAGACTCTTGAGAGTCCCTTGGACTACAAGGAGGTCTAGCCAGTCCATCCATAAAGGAAATCAGTCCTGAATATTTATTGGAAGGACTGATGCTGAAGTTGAAGCTCCAATACTTTGGCCACCTGATGCGAAGAACTGACTCATCAGATACTGGCAAAGATTGAAGGCAGGAAGAGAATCAGACAACAGCGGATGAGATGGTTGGATGGCATCACTGACCCAATGGACATGAGTTTGAGCAGCCTCCAGGAGTTGGTGATGGACAAGGAAGCCTGGTGTGCTGCAGTCCATGGAGTCACAAAGAGTTGGACACGACTGGGCGAATAAATTGAACTGAAATATACCTTTCTCTCCCACGTGCGTGCGCTCTTCTCTCTCCCTTTCTCTCTCTCTCCCTCTCTGTCTCTCTCCTCCACTCTCTTCTCTTCAACTCTTTGGGTTGGCATGCCCTCACACTTTGAGGATGGATTCTCCCGCTATCTTCTAAATAAAATAGAGCTGTAACACTGATTTGCCTAAGAGCTATAACACGGTTTGTCCAAGACCCGAGAGCTGAGACACGCTGAGGGCTTTAATGTCCGTCGCTCCAAATCATTGTTGTGACGAGACAAAGAACCGAGGAACATACACTCGCGTGACATCTATGGTGCCGTGACTCGGAGATAACCTGGCTGAAACAACCTCCACACGGAAGAGGCCAGGCACAGCAGGAGCCCAACTCAGCAAAGCTCCCGAGGTAGAGGCAGAACGCGAAGAAAATCCAGCGCAGGGGAAGGCCCATCGTGCTGGAAACCGGGACAGCGAAAAACAAACCCAGCAGAAAGCTCACACGGCCCAGTCTCAGATCCCAGAAGACCTCTGGTTAAGGTAAGAGGCCCTCGCTGGAGGGACATGCCTAAGGAAATCTTAATTCCTTTATAATCTCTTGTTTCTTGTTCCCTCAAACCTCCTGCGAACAGGCGGGCGGCAAGGGGCGCAATTGAAGGACTCTGGAGAGGCTACTCAGCATGTCCCAAAGGCACTATCTGCTGAGCCCCAGTAGCTGTTACACAAGCCAGTGGGGGTTCTTCTGTCCTTTCTCTTCTCTGTGCCAAGGATCAGACCAGTGAAATTGTGAGCACTGGTCAGATATTTAGCAAATTTTCCAGCGGGCTATGAAGGGGATTCCTTGGCACGTTTTTCCCACTGCTTTTTCCTCCTGTCCTTCAGCTCTTTCCCGGGACTCAAGCTCGGCCAAAACTAATGAAACTCAGGCCCTGATGTCTCATTGCAAAAATTCATTGAGAGACAAAGCGATAAGAGGTGGATTTGTTAGGATCCAGAGAGAAGCCACTCTTCAGGGTGTGAACCATTGCCAAGGGCAAGGACTGGGGCCATGGAATTAGGCCTGGCTAGGTTTTGTGACGGAGAAGGCAATGGAACCAGTACTCTTGCCTGGAAAATCCATGGACAGAGGAGCCTGGTGGGCTGCAGTCCATGGGGTCGCTAAGAGTCGGACACGACTGAGCGACTTCACTTTCACTTTTCTCTTTCATGCATTGGAGAAGGAAATGGCAACCCACTCCATTGTTCTTGCCTGGAGAATCCCAGGGACGGCGGAGCCTGGTGGGCTGCCATCTATGAGGTCGCACAGAGTCGGACACAACTGAAGCGACTTAGCAGCATACCTAAAAATAGTCCAACAAAAAACACAAAGCAAAAATGGACAGAACAACTCCTTTTTCAGTTTCACAGCTTTCCTGGGGCAGAATCCTCCGAAAGCCAGTAACTGGTAGAACCACATAAACAGCAGTTGACAAATGCTGGAGGCTAGAGATGGCGAGACGAAACTTAAAACTCCTGAACTAGGGGGAGGGAAAGGGGATGACACACTTATATGAGTTTTATTTCCAGGAGCCCCATGGGGTCTTCATGATAAAGACTGGAGAAAAAAAAGAATTAGACTTTCACTATTTAGACAGGGAAGAGAAGAAAACTAACAGTTTAGAAATGTACCCAGAGAAAAGTAACTGTTTTCAAAAACATCCATACCAAAGGGTGTTTCTTCCCTCAGAATAAACTATTTTATCAGACAGAGCCTTATCAGACATGGGGGAAGGGCAAAGAGCAACTTGACAACTGGAACCTCTTCTAGCCTTCCTGTCTTACAACTGGGATGGAAAAAAAAAAAAAAAGGATGGGTGGGAGCTAAGAAACTTCTGAAGGGCACAGCCCAGGACCTCATGACCACAGAAACAGTCTGACTCATAGGAACGCCTCCGTCACCCAGCACCTCTCCACCACATGCACGGGGCTCTGGTAGAAAAGCCAGGCATTATTCCACGGGCGCTGCCAGACACAGGCTCCGTTTCAGATAGAGTTTCTGGGAAAACCCAGAGACAACAGGGAGACAACAGAAGACACCTGAAGCCTCTGAAGCCTCTGACATACACCACAAGCCCAGCTTTCCACACAAAGTTACAAGTCAAACTAAGGGCAAGAAAAAGCAGAGCTTGAGGAGGCCTGAGAAAAAGCAGGCATGAGAACTTGGCTCAAATATGGCAAAGATTTTGCAATTATTAGACTGAGAGTTTAACTATGGTTAACATGCTAGGGCTTTAAAGGGAAAAAAGTGGAAAACCTACCAAAAAACCGATGGGTAATATAAGCAGGGGCTTCCTCGGAAGCTCAGTGGTAAAGAATCCACCTGCAATGCAGAAGATACCGGTTTGGTCTGGGAAAATCCCATGGACAGAGAAGCCTGGCACAGTACAGTCTCTGGGGTTGCAGAGTCAGACATGACTGAAGCAACTGAGCATGCATGCAATATAAGCAGAGATATGGGAACTCTTATAAAGAACCAAAAATAAATGCCAGAAATCAAAAATACAGTAACAAAGAATGCCTTTGATACATTCATCACTAGACTGGACATGGCTGAGGAAAGAATTCAGTAAGCATTAATTTATATCACTAGAAATGTCTCAAACTAAAAAAGAGAAAAACTAAAGGGGAGGGGGAGAAAAAGGAATAGAATATCCAAGAATTGTGAGACAATTACAAAAGGTGTAATATACGCATAATTGAAACATGAGACGATGAAACAAAGAAATGAACAGAAGAAACATCTGAAGTCACAATGGCTGAGAATTTTCCAAAATTAATGGCAGATCCCAGAGGACACATCCAGGAATTTCAGAGAACAACCAATCAGGATATATCATCAAAGGACTACACCTAGGCACATCATATTCAAACTGCAGAAAACCAAAGATAAATCCTTAAGGAAAGCCCAAGGGGGGAAAACCACCTCACTTGTAGAGGAACAAAGTAAAGAATCACATCTGTCTTGTCAGAAACCACGAGCAAGAGAATGAAGTAATACCCCTGAAGTGTTGAATGAATAAACCACCCACCTATGGTTGTATATCCAAAGAAATTATCCTTCATAAGTGAAGAAGAAATAAAGACTTTCTCAGATAAAAACTGAAGGAATGCATTGCCAGGAGACATGCCTTGCAAAAACTGTTGTTCTTCAGAGAAAAGGAAAATAATATATACTAATAGGTCAGAGATTCAGATCAACATTTAAAAAGGGAAAGCATTAGAGAAAGAATAAATGAAGGTAAAATAAAGCGTTTCATTCTTTCTTCTTTCCTTTTTTTGTTTTTGGCAATGCCTCATGGCTTGTGGGATCCTCACTCCTGGACCAGGGACTGAATCCACACCCTCGGCAGTGAGAACACAGAGCCCTAACCCCCAGTCCACTGGCGAATTCCCTCAGGTTTTTATTATTAACTGATTCAATATATAACTACTCAAAAAAAAAAATAGCAACAATGTGCTGATGATCATAGCTTATGAATGAGTGAAATGAACAACTGCAACGTTATAAGGAACAGGAAGGAGGAATTGGGACTACTCTGTTAAGAGGTACCTGCACTATCTGTAAAGTGAAACAGAGTTATTTGAAAATGGACATAGATTAGTTGCAAATGTATATTGCAAACTCCAGGCCAACCATAACTTTTTTTTTCAAAAGAATTGATATGCTAAGAGAAGAGAGAAAATGAAATCATATAAAATGCTCATTAGAGTCAGAGAAGACAGGAAAAGAGTGGAGTATATTTTTAAAAGGTAACAAATAAGTGCAATGAATGGAAGGTTCCTTTACAAACAGAGTAGATATTAATCCAACTATATCAATAATCACCTTCAATGTGAATGGTCTAAATACACCAATCAAGAGAGTCTGTTAGAATGGATTAAAAAAATATGACCCAACTATATGCAGTCTACAAGAAACACATTTTATTTTCATGAAAAAAATTAATTGCAGCATGCAGGATTTCGTTCCATGACCAGGGATGATACCCTGGCCCCCTGCATTGGGAGTTCCGAGTGTTAAATGCTGGTCTACCCGGGAGGTCCCCCTAGGGGGTTATATTACAGGGCCGAAGGCAGAAGTTTTAAAAAAATGACCTCTCTCTCCCTTTAAAACAAAAAAAAACAAACAAAAAGAAACTGCTTACACAAAAACTGACCCACATGTGTATGCATATATACGGTTCCAAGAGTTTTAACAGGTACAGATTTGTAATAACTGTCACCACAATGAGAACACAGAAGAGTTCCATCACCAAAAACACGTGCTGACCTCAAACGGTCCTAACACTGCCCATGTTTGCTGATCCCACAGTCTTGCCTTTTCCAGAATGTCATATAAATGGACCCTTACAGCACGTGGCCTTCCTGAACTGACTCTCTTTCAGCATCGGCGCGGCTGCACGGATGGTTGTCGTTTCACGGAGGGCAGTGTTCCAGGTGAGGGTTGCCACAGTAGGTCCAGTCATTCACCTGATGGACGATGTTAGGATTGTCTTTCTAAAGACAATATTTTTGATCCTTCTCAAGAGCCCCCATGCTGCAACTAAAACTAGGTGCAGCCAAATTAAAAAAAAAATAACAACTCCATCCTTTGATTCCAATTAAAAAAAAAAAAATCCTGGAAGCAAGGGAACACCAAGATCTGGTACCATCTTAGAATGGAAAAAAACAGAAGAAATACATATTGAATTTCAATACATTATCCTGCTGCAGGTTTACAAACGCTAAGGCATATATAGCTAGTTTGATCAAACAAAGTCACTTCAGCTCACTTCGGAGGGTCTGTCATTGACTTCCCAAGGAGTCTCAGGCTTCCTCCCACCTGAGCAACAAAGACGTGGAATGTGAAGCTGCAATCCCCTTTTGTCCCACATGCAGCCTGTACACAGCTTCTGAAGCACTGGAACGTGACAAGCCCCAGTAAACGGAGGTGGGGGGGTCGCCTCCTCCCGGACGCCACTGTGGAGGAAAGATGTGGGTGCAGATACGTTTCCAGAAACAAATGAGTAACCTACATTTCTCTGTCTGAAGTAAGCGGCGAGAGCACGCTGCAACCAGCAGCGAGGAAGGCAGAGCAGACCCAAGGGTGCAGGTCCCGGAACGCTTGTCATTACAGAAATGTTATCACTGGTCACAGAACCGGCTAGTTTGATCAGCGTTTGATTCTCTACCGAAGCTAGAAATTCCAGAAGAGACTTCACATAAACCCTTTTGTTTCATTTCCAAAATGCCTGAGATCCCAGTGTTGAAGTGAGTGGTATTAGTGTGACAGCTCCTTGCTCACAGTTAGCCCAAGAACAGACCAGAAGGTCGGCACAAAGCACCTCTGCTGCTGCCTGCAGGGTTCCACACCTGCCAGAGCAATGTCCTCAGGATACCCAGGAAGACAGGCTGATTCCGACAGGCATGAGCTTGCTTTTCTTTATCAAGTAAGTAAACACTTAACAGACACAATCTTGCTAATGTCAGCTTAAAAAATAGTCACAACCTAAAAGTTGAGAGTTACGGTTTTTTGGTGGGAATTCTTAGGACTTCAAGCCTAAAGTAATCTCAAGTAACCCTGGGGGAGTTGGGGGAGGATGTCAGGTTATATAGGTTTGCAACAAAGCGCAAGTAGTCTGAACATCAAAAGTTATTTTTGTGAATTAAAGAAAACCAGATTATCTCGAGGAATTTAGCACTTTTTTACATATGGGAAGATGCAAGAGTCTGGGCCCACTAAAATCATTTCTCTCACACGCATCTCAGCTATCTGGGGTCAGTAGCCTACGTTTTTTCACATGCTGAGTTTCCTCAGTGCTCACCGTAGGGAGTGGTGCAACCTCACGGCTGCCTTATTGCAGGCACTGTTCTTCCCAGGTGCCCTCAGAGTTCAGAAATTCACATTTGGAGGGCTGAAATTGCTGATGGCTGTGACAGCCTTGTTTACTGATATGGCAGGAAATACTCCATCTTTCAGTAACTACTAAAGAAACAACTGAAAGAACTCAAGCAACAGGTTTCCACCCAGAGTGCAAGTGAGCTGGCTCCACCTCCCTGGCCCGGGCAGAGGTGGGGAGGAGAGGGCTGACACTCCCACCCACCTCCCAGGGAGAGGCCACTGAGGAGAGACCCCACTGCACACCCATCCCACCAGCCACAGAAAGGAACAGTGGCAGAACTGGAAGAAAAACCAAGGGGTGTGCTTTCAAATCCAAAGAGAAAGACAAAAGGAAGCATAAAATTTTCCACAGAATGCTATGTGAAGGTTCCTAACTGCTCAGGAAAAAACTAGAAGCCCAACCAGAGGGAACACCTCAGCACACCAGGTGTATTATTATTATTTTTTTTTTTTTTGGCCGCACAGCCCGGCAGGAAGGATCTTAGTTCCTCAACCAGGCAGGGACGGCACCCATGTCCCCTGCATTGGAAGCAGAGTCTTAACCACTGGACCGCCAGGGAAGTCACCAGGTGTATGTTTTCAACAGCAGTGAAAACGGACAGACTTGTAAACTGCATCAGCGCACAAACCTCATCTTTAAAAAAAAAAAAAAGAAAACAACTACAGAAACTATCAGAACAAAGCAGAACTCCAGCACACTTTTCGACTCCACATGCTGCTTTCCTCCACAGCGGAGGCAATGAGGACAGAGCCTGCAGGGTCAGGAGAGCATCCCGGTGAATATATTCTTTCCTTAAAGTTAATCTGTGTTTATCAGTTTTTGAAATGTTTGCATATTTTGCCATTCTGAGCAGTTTCTCTTTGTAGGATAACTTTTGCAATTTATTTTTATTTCAGTCACGTGACCTTAAAGGTTGAGAGAGAAAAAGTAAAACGGGCTCCAGGAGATTTTCTTAAAGCCCTGCTCCCAGGAGTGCAGGCACTGGAGTCTACTTTCTGTGGACAGTCAGAGACACAGGGGAGATGTCTCGACCTTTGACACCTCCACAGGATGTTCGCTTTTGCTAAATAAACTTTTGATAATACAAAACTAGTATTTCTTGAGCACTCATCTTTTAATGGGCACATTCCTAAAACTGAGGAATTTAGCCTTGTGAGGGAGGTGCTATTATCATCCATATATATATGTATATATGTTATCATCCTTATATTAAAAGCAAGGAAACCGAGGCATAGAGAGGTTAGGTAATTTGCTCAAAGTCACAGAGTTGGTAAGTGAACACATACTGAGGTCTAACTACACAGACCAACCTTTACATCCTGCCGTATGCCTACTGATAGCATATAAACCCACAAAGCAGTTTTAAATACCAAAAAAAAAAAAAAAAAGTTTTTCCATGAATAAGTTCAGGAATCTGAAATCCAGAATATATGAGAAAACATCCTTCTAGCTCTAAACCAAACGAAGAATGTCCTAATGTTACACAAGAATTTTATATTAGGAAACCTAATTATAAGGAAAGAACATTAACTTGGACAGTCCCCCAAATTAAAAGCATTACTTTAACCAAACACTCTGTGTCCCAGTCCATTTCTATTCATCTGTTAAGAAACGTTCCCTTTGCCAGAACCTTTCTCATTTTGTGTTGGCAATAAAGAACACAAGAGAATAAAATAACAAAGACTACAAAATCTATTTAGAAAACCCTAGGAACAATTTGCCCCTGCTCAGTGTTCCAACTTTCTTATCTTAAATTCCAGCCAAGCCCCAGCCTAAAGGCAAGTCACACAAAATTGCTGATCTTCTTTGTTCTCTAAGTGTTAGTCGCTCAGTCATGCCCGACTCTTTGCGACCCCGTGGACTGCAGCTCACCCGGCTCCTCTGTCCATGAGATTTTCCAGGCAATGATACTGGAGTGGGTTGCCATTTCCTTCTCCAGGGGATCTTCCCAACCCAGGGATTGAACCCAGTTTTCCTGCACTGCAGGCACATTCTTTACCGGCTGAGCTACAGGGGAGCCCTCTTTGTTCTCTACATGTATTCAAAAGTCCACAGAATTCAGCAAAATTCAGAAACCCTGGGTTTCTCCTTCTGAAGAATGAGCCTGCTGTGAAGGTCACCGTCAACACCAACAACTCAGTGGCTCAGCAGCAGACTCAGAGATGCCAAGAAATGGGCTTCCCTGGTGGCTCAGCAGTAAAGAGTCCACTAGCAACATGGGTTCCATCCCTGACTGGGGAAGATCTCATGTGCGGAAGAACAACTAAGCCCGCCCGCATACCGGAACTACTGAAGCCTGCACGCCCTAGAGCCCGTGCACAGGAGAAGTCACCGCAATGAGAAGCCTGCACACTGCAACTAGAGAAAAGGCCTCACAGCAACAAAGATCCAGCACAGCCAGAAACAAGCAAATAAAGAAAATTATTGTACAAAAAATGCCAAGAAGTAATCACCCAAAATGCAGACAAAACACAGCAGTGAAGAAACCAGGCCATGGGGAAATCACCGTATTTTGCTATTGCAGTTGCTTGAAGTCCGTGCCAAACAAAATAGTAAAGTGTTACCATCCTGAGCTGATGCAGTTTCCTAAATCAAACGGTGCTAAAAAGATTCAGATGGAGCCATTCCCAAGTCTGACACATGAGCGGTTCAAGACTAGTGAGAAAATACGATGCCACGCAAGGTCCAGTGATGCTGACCAGTGGCCCCGGGTGGAGAGGACCCTGGGAGCACCAGGCATGGCCAGCTCCATAAAACGGGCCTGCTCCTGGTGGCGCCTGCCAGCATCTGGTGTAAAACCAGCACCCCCCTGACTCACCCAGGAGCCGGACTCCGCACGGGGAAGAAGCCTGGGAGGAAGGGCTGGCAGTCAGGGCTGCCCATACCCCTGCCCTCACTGACACGGGAGCTCAGAGCAGGTCTGCTTCATGGGCGCTCACTTTGAATGATGCTATAAAAGTCTTCCTAAAATGCTCTCCTGTTTTAAGTCATGGGATTTCAGAGTTTTATGGTTACTGAACTTGCTTGTCCATTATCTTGATAGACTTGGGGAAAATATCCTCATTTGACAAATGGGGGAAACGAGGCACAGATATTTGGAGCCCAAAGACAAAACCTAGGCAGTCTAAAAGCAGCCTGTGTCCCAGGTGAGACAGGGATGCACCCACAACCCATCTCTGTAAGCACTGACGGGTCCCTGCGCTCCTCTCAGGGGTCCATTGTGAGCCAACTCTGGCTAAAAGTCAGGTTCCACTCTGAGACAGAAACCCAGAGGAAGAGCAGTTTGGGGGTAGAGGTGAACACAGAAATCCA
This sequence comes from Ovis canadensis, assembly GCF_042477335.2. NCBI lineage: Eukaryota > Metazoa > Chordata > Mammalia > Artiodactyla > Bovidae > Ovis > Ovis canadensis. Next base: position 25,858,791 of record NC_091257.1, on the reverse strand, counting down.
GCCTGGAATGTGTTGAGTTTGAAATACCTAGCAGGCACAGAAGTGGAAATAAGCAAAGGCAGCTAGATATCTGGCCTGAGGCAAAGACAATAGCTGAGTAAAACTTCCTGTGAGCAAAACTGGACACACAAAGCTACTCAAAGCACCACCTTCTTTTCCCCACCTCTTCAAACAACACAGCCAGGGAGAACACCTTACTGTCTGAGTCCCCAGGAAGCCCAGGGAGAATACCACATTTCATCAAACCCAAGGTGCCTCTGATGCTAAGACAAAGGACAAAGAAAGGGAAACTGTCAAAACTTGACACAATGCATTCTAAGACAGCATTGATCCTAAGACGCACCCGCAATGACTTCCCTAGTGGTCCAGTGGATTAGAATCTGCTGCCAATGCAGGGGACACATATTCAGTCCCTGAGCTGGGAAGATCTGACATGCCACAGAGCAACTAAGCCCCTGTGCCACAACCACCGAGCCCAAGGGCTGCAATCACTGCAGCCTGTGAGCAGAGAGCGTGTGCTCCACGGCAGGAGCAGCCACTGCAGCGAGACGCCCCTGCACCACAATGAAGAGCAGGCCTCATGCACCTCAGCTAGAGAAAGCAGGTGTGCAGCAACGGAGACCCAGCACAACAACAATTAAAAAAAAAAAAAAATTTAACCCAAATTCAGAGAAGTGAGAAGACGAAAAAAATGCATCTTAGAAAAGATGAAATATTGTAAGCTTTTATCAGTGGCAGATTTTTACATTGCTGTGAATCCAGGGCAGACATTTGTTTTTGTAACTTTTTATTCTGATGTACTTTCAAATGCATAGAGAAGTTGCAAGAACAGTGCAAAGAATTCACCAACACTCTTTGCCTACCTAACTTCACCAATGACTTGCTTTCACTTTGCCCCATTGATCATACATCCACATCATCATTTTCTCCCCTCCCCTCTTTCCCCATGAAGTTTTACACTATGTGCTGTCTTTTTCCCTAAATATAGAGTTGGCCAGAAAGTTCGTTCAGGCTTTTCACAAGATGTAACAGAAAAACCCGAATGAACTTTTTGGTCAACCCTCTACTTCCATATGTATTTACAAACACACAGGACATGGTCACAGGACTGTTATCAGACTCAGGAAATGTGATATTGCTAGCATACTATTGGCCCATCCACCTTCACACTCAAATTTTGCCCACTGACCCAATAATGTCCTGTACAGCCACCCTCCCCCGAATCCGGTCCACAGTTAAGCACTGTATATAGTTCTCAGATCCCTTAGCACTCTTTCAACTGGAATAGTTCCTCAGTCTTTCTTTGTGTTTCTTGACCCTGAAAGTTTAAGAGTACAGAGGCCAGGGCTTCCCTGGTGGTTCAGTGGTAAAGAATCCGCCTGCCAATGCAGGACACACAGGTTCGACCCCTGATCCAGGAAGATCGCACATGCTGCGGAGGAATTAAGCCCGTGAGCCACAAACCGAGCCTGCACTCTGGAGCCCACATGCAGCAGCCGCTGAAGCTCGCACGCCCTCGAGCCTGGGCTCTGCAGAGAAGGACACAACCTGGCCTGGGGTATTGCTGCGGTAACCTGAATCTCATGTGGGAGACAAACTATATTTGAGTCACAGTCTACAGAGTAACTGGCCTCTGGCCTCTTTTCTGGGTATGCTGGGTCTTCGGTTGCTGCTTGGGCCTGCACGCCGCAACCAGAGTGCAGCCTCTGCTTGCCCCAACTAGAGAAAAGCCCCAGCAGCTGTTATCACGGGGTCAGCGTCCCCCAGTGTCCGGTCTGCCCCCGGCTCCGTCGTCCAGCCCTAGCTGGAGAACCGGTGACGCTGCCAACTTTTACTTGGCTTGCCCACTTCCAGGAACGCAGCCGGAAGCCGAGAGGCCAGGTGGCTGGACGGGGCGGCGCCTCGGGACCTCTGAGCGCAGGGCAGGTGGAGATGCTCCAGGTACAGGGAGCTCTCCCTGGGGTATGACAGCCTGCTCATCAAACTCTCCACTGAGCAGACTGTCTTGATGGTTGTTAGAGAATCTACAACTGTTTACAAAATTCCTATAACCTGAAGTGAGAGAGTGAAGGTCGCTCAGTGGTGTCTGACTTTTTGCAACTCCATGGACTACAGCCTGCCAGGCTCTTCTGTCCATGGAATTCTCCAGGCCAGAACACTGGAGTGAGCAGTGGTTCCCTTCTCCAGGGGATCCTCCCAACCTAGCGATCAAACCCAGGCCTCCAGCATTGCAGGCAGATTCTTCACCAGATGATCCACCAAGGAAACCCCGGTGCCCTGAAACTGAACTCCAGATCTGTGAGCGTTTCATTACATGATGTGATGCTGGCTCTTAAATTCACGCCATCTGTGACCCTGAGAGCAACCCCACCTCCCGGTGTGAACCACACTCCTACACTCCAGCTCTTCTGTTACCATTGTTAGTTGTTATTGTTACTTCCAAGGACAGGCACATCTAGGAGGCCCACAGAATGCAAGGCCAGTTTATTAAGCCATCTACACTCTTGTTCACAGATGGAACTTGGTTGACAGTTCCTCTCTTGTCCCGCACTTAGGATGACTAGACAGATGACATTAGTCACAGCTTCATGGGTTTTTTTTTGGTTTTCAGTCACCAACACTGAAAAACCCTCATTTTCTTTCTAATGTAAAGAAACAACGTTGTCACTGAGGCAACGAAGTACTGGTCTTCGAGATGGGAACCACAGTACAGCCAGCTCAGCAGACTGCTGTGAGCACCAGCCAAAGGAATTTACCCGAAGCACTGAGAAGAGAGCCTGGCCCACAGTGAGTGCTTAGCCACAGTTTAAACAGAAATCACCAAGAGAATCGGCTCCATTTCTGACAGGAGCTCAGCGCGGCATGGGGCCCAGTTACCAGGGACACACCACCTGTGCAGTGAGCCACACGAGCCCGCCCAAAGCCTGCACCCCAGCCCCAAGTCTAAGGAAGGGCCATCCAGAGTTGAGAAAGAAAAGTGCAACTATCAGAGCAGATGCAAACTCCAACTTCCACCAAGAAACTGAAAATACCGAATGCCCAAAAGAACCCCTTGGCCCCATGGTTCACAAACCAAACGATGCTGACAGGCAGAATCACTTGGTGGAGAGGTCTCACCCGGGGGCTCAAGGTCACCTTGGGGATAGGTAAAGGAAAACCTTCTGCTACCACCACCTGCCAAATAGCTCCAGGTAGACTCTGGCCTTCTGCTTGTGATTAACCAAATTGCTGGCCTTGAGCCTGAATTCCTAATTCATACTTGGAGAAGGAAATGGCACCCCACTCCAGTAATCCCATGGACAGAAGAGCCTGGTAGGCTATAGTCCATGGGGTCACAAAGAGTCGGACATGACTGAGCAACTTCACTTCACTTCACTTGTAGCCAAGGACTAAGCTAAGTTCAAACCTAAAGTCGAGTTACAGCTACTGCCACTCAACTTTTTAGGGAATGACTACGGAATCAGACGGGAAAGTGGCCTGGGCACTGGTAACACTCTTCCAAGTTGGAGGGCACTATTCCTTCAGTCAGAAGGAATGCCACGCATCTGACTCCACCTCTGAAACTTCTACTTCAAGGCATGCCAGACACTGTTTTTGCCTCCTTCTTCTAGACCTATCTTGAGTCAGACAAGAAGAGAGATGTTCAGCAACTGCCTATTTGTGGCAAGATCCAAAGCTAAGTGTCCAACGTAGAAAGAACATGGACAGAGGGATCTATCACATGCCCCAAACACTACATGGGCCATCTTCAAAAAAAAAGAAACCATCCAGTAACCAGCACCTAAAGCCACTTACCATAAAAGGGCAGGCTCTGAACGCCCTGAATACTCACAGTTAGAACTCTGCAACTCCTCTGTGACTCTATTTCCCACCACCAGATGTTCCTAAGAACTCAAGACAGAATCAAACTACAGTGAGTTCCCCAAATATGAACGAGCTCCATTCCAAGAAAATGTCCTTAAAGCCAATTTGTTCGTAAGTCCAACAAAGTTAGTACTAGTACCTAACTAACAAAATAGGCTATATAGTACTGTACTATAGTTGGTTTATAACACTTTTCACACAAATGAAACAAACACAAAAAAATAAAGAAAACATTTTTAATCTTACAGTACAGTACCTTGAAAAACTACAGTACAACAGCTAGCACAGGGGGGCAAGAGTTACTGACTAAACAGGCAAGAAGAGTTACTGACTAAAGGAGGTGGGAGATGGTAGAGCTGAAGGATCATCAGAAACGGATGGAGGACAACCTGCAATTTCACTCCTGCCTGATGGTGATGGGATGCACATTTGCATCTCTGAAAGTTCACAACTTAAAGGTTCATATGTAAAGGTACTACTGTAACACTAAAGGATGAATCCCCCAGCATGTTGTGCACAAAGACACAGCCCATCCACCTCCGAGAAGCCGTGCAAACCGCAATGTCTGGGGTAAACATGAGCTAGAGAAAAACAGCTATCCATCAAAGTTTATATAAACTCCTCAACTGAACAGAATTCTCGGGTGGCCCTGTGGTTAGGACTCCAGGAAGGTGGCATAGGTTGGATCCTTGGTCAGGGGACCTCAAATCCCACAAGCGGAGTGGGCAAAAACAAAAGGTAATTTTCTTAAAAGAGAAGGTAATTGCTATTTTACCATTCTGCAAAAACGATTATCTTTTTTTTTTTTTTTTATTGAACCTGAACTATAATCTCAGCAGCAGCCCCTCAAGAGCAGCTTACCGTCGCTCCGTCCTATTGACAGTGCTGGCGGTGGGACCGCGAGGATCACTCGACTCTCCAGCCTGGACTATCACAAGACCACCGGCTCCCAGTTCTTGCCTCCAACCCCCCTCCCTTGCACCACCACCCCCGGGAACGTTCCACAGCTCGGCCTAAGTCTCCAGGAGCAGAAAGGAACCAAGCGACCTTCCTCACTTCCATCTTGTGCAAATACACAGCTCAACAGGGAGTTTCCAGTTATCAGTACGATTTATGGGATCCGCGACTGAGCGCACCGGCGGGAGGAAAGCCGCGCTTCTGCAAAAACTACTCACAGCATACAAAACTCATAACAGACTTTTCCGCCCCAGAGCGTGAGTCCTTATTTCTAACAATTTTTCCAAGTGCAAACTCGTAATACAGCAAAAGGAAGCAGGTAGGAAGCAGAGCTTCTGCACAGTGAGGTGATCTTACTCAGAGCTCATCCCGAGCAGTAACTGGATGCCAGCAGCCGCCTAGAGGACCGGCCCGGCCGCCTCGGGACCCCAGCAGACCGCCCGCCGGCCGCCTGACCCAAGGTCCCGGAGCGCCAACCCAGACGCGACCCACGAGAGGGCCTGGCTCTACCGAAGCCGCCCCGCGCCCCTGGGTCTCAAGGGAAGCGAGTTCCCTCCGGACTGACCCAGGGGCCCCCAGGCCTGGGGGCAGAGTGAGGCGCGGGGCCCCGGCCCGCGGTCCCAGCGCCCGCCACTGTACGCCCCCGGGTGCGCGATTACTTCCCGCGCTCGGCTCACCTGGTCTGTGGCGTTTCGGGTCCCGCCCGCGCGGGGACAGGCCAAGGGCGCGGGCGTGCGCTCCGCTCCTACCCGCGTCTCGCCGCCGCTCTTTGTGTCTGGAGGCCCCGAGCCGCTCTCCTCCCCGCCTGCAAGCGCTGAGGCTGCTCCAGGCGCGGGGCACCGAGGGCCGAGCCCTGGGCGGGACCAGGGAGGCGGAGCCTAAGCCGGGGGCGGGCCCCAACTTAGAGGCGGAGCCGGAGGGTCGCGGCAGGGCGGAGAGGCGGGGCCAGAGACCGCGGGACCCGCCGCGGCTAGGCAAAGCCAGGGGCGGGGCCCCTCAAGGGGGCTGGGGGGCGTGGCCCGAGCCGAGTGGGTGGGGTCGGTGGGCGGGCCCGCAATGGGTGGGGCCCCGTCTGGAGTAGGCTGGGTGGGGATCCTAACGGACGAGAGGGCTACACGCTGCCCCCGGAACATCTTGGGAAACTTTAGAGCCTCAAGGGATGAACCCAGGGGCTGACCTTGCTGATCTCTGTGAGCAATGCACCCCTGTTCTCAGGTCTCGGTCTAGCATCCTCTTTTGGAAGCAAGCCAGGCAACACACCCCAAACCCAAGTTGAGCACCATGCTCTGCTGCTCTGAGTGATGCCAGAGCCTTTACCCTGTCTGTGCCTGTGACCTTTCCCAGACGGGGAGGGACCAGCAGAAAATCAGGCCACGCCAAGGCGGTCATGCTGCCAAGACCCTGGTTGATTCCAGTTGATGGAAATTCCCCTAAATTCCCAAGGGTGCGTGCTGCCAGAGTGAAGACTGTCTTTCCTCTCCTATTCCTTACCCTCTGCTTACTTGGGTTCTCTCTCACTCACCAGTTGGGAGAATAAATTTGATGTCAAATGATGCTAGTGGAGGTGACAGAATCCCAGCTGAGGTATTTAAAATCTTAAAAGATGATCCTGTTAAAGTGCTGCACTCCATATGTCAGCAAATTTGGAAACGTCAGCACTGGCCACAGGACTGGAAAAGGCCAGTTTTCAGTCCAATTCCAAAAAGGGCAATGCTAAAGAATGTTCAAACTAATGTACAATTGCATTCATTTCATATGCTAGCAAGGTTATGCTCAAAATCCTTCAAGTTTCAGCAGTATATGAACTGAGAACTTTCAAATATGCAAGCTTGGTTTAGAAAAGACAAAGGAACCAGAGATCAAATTGCCAACATTTGCTGGATCATGGAAAAAGCAAGATAATTCCCCCCAAAATCTACTTCTGCATTACTATGTTAAAGCCTTTGACTGTGTGGACCACAACAAACTGGAAAACTCTTCAAGAGATGGGAATACTAGACCACCTTTCTTGTCTCCTGGGAAACTTGTATGTGGGTCAAGAAGCAACAGAACTGGACATGGAACAATGGACTGGTTCAAAAGTGGGAAAGGAGTAGGTCCAGGGTGTTTAAGGTCACCCAGCTTATTTAACTTATATGCAAAGTACATCATGCAAAATGCCAGGAGAAATATCAACAACCTCAGATATGCAGATGATAACACTCTAATGGCAGAAAGCAAAGAGCCTCTTGATGAGTGTGAAAGAGGAGTGAAAAAGCTGGCTTGAAAGCTAAGATCATGGCATCCAGTCCCATCACTGAATGGTAAATAGAAGGAAAAAAGTGGAAGCAGTGACAGATTGTATTTTCCTTTGCCCCAATCCCAAAGAAGGGCAGTACCAAAGAATGTTCAAACTACTGCACAACTGCACTCATTTCACATGCTAAAGTAATGTTCAAAATCCTTCAAGTTGGGCTTCAAAAGTGTGTGAACTGAAAACTTTCAACTGTTCAAGCTGGATTTAGAAAAGGCAAAGGAACCAGAGATCAAATTGCCAACATCTGTTGGATCATGGAAAAACCTAGAGAATTCCAGAAAAACATCTATTTCTGCTTCATTGACTATGCTAAAGCCTTTGACTGTGTAGACCACAACAAACTGTGGAAAATTCTTAAAGAGATGGGAATACCAGACCATCTTACCTGCTTCCTGCAAAACCTGTATGCAGCTCAAAAAGCAACAGTTAGAACTGGACATGGAACAGTGGACTGGTTCAAAATTGGGAAAGGAGTATGTCAAAGCTGTATATATAGTGGATATAATTTGAGCAAACTCTGGGAGGACAGAGGAGTCTGGCATGCTGCAGTCCATGGGGTCACAAAGAGTTGGACACGACTTAGTGACTGAATAACAATAACAACATGGGAATCATAGTGCCATATATTGGCTGTTTGTGAACCACCCAGTCATTAACCTTTGGTTTCCTCAGTTTCCTCATCTGTAAATTAGAAATTTTAAAAATAATCACTGGACAAGCATGTGTGCTAAGTCATATCTGACTCTTTGGGACCCCATGGACTGTATCCCGCCAGACTCCTGTGTCCATGGAATTTTCCAGGCAAGAATACTGGAGTGGATTGTCATTTCCTCCTACAGGGGATTTTCCTGACCCAGGGATTGAACCTGAATCTCTTTTGTCTCCAAATTGGTGCGCAGATTCTTTACCATCGCACCACCTAGGAAGCCCAACAAGCATGTATCATGTTTAAATAAGCTAATCAGTGGCTACTTATCTGAAGGAGGCAGGGAGACCAGGAATCCTCCACCTTGGATATTTAAAAATGAAATGCTAGTCGGAGGCCTTCCCTGGTGATCCAGTGGTTAAGAATCTATCTTACAATGCAGGGGGGCACTGGCTCCATCCCTGGTTAGGGACTTAAGATCCCACAGGCCGTGGAGCCTACAACTACTGAGCCTACACACTGCAACGGCAGAGAAGCCCTCGAACAGCCTGAGTGCTGCAACGAAGATGCCGCAACTAAGACAAAACACAGCTTAAATAAATAAATAAAAGAATCAGACGTCTTACATATGCAAGCAAATAAATGCCAATGGGCATGTCTTACTGTAACTGAAAGTGGGAGTCTTGCTGCTTGCTGCTCAAAAACCAATAAAGAGGCAAGGTTAGTGGAAAGGAAAGTTGGCTTTATTTCAGAGGCTGGCAACCTATCATGGGGAATGGAGAGCAGATTCCTGTCCAAAAGCTGACTCTCCACATCCATGGGGCTCTCCTATTTTAAATTTTTTTATTTTGAATTAGCATTATATTTATAGAAAACTTGCAAAAATAGTACAGAGAGTTTCCATATACTTCTCACCCAGGTTCCCCTAAAATTAACATCTAATACAATCATGGTTAACAGAACCAGGAATTTAACATCAGTACATTACTATTAACTAAAGGCTGTATTCAAAAAATCAGAAACATTTCCAGCTTATCTTGCTTAGGTGGAAGATGAAGTTGAAACATTACCCAACACTTTAGGGAGAAATGAGGTGTTCTGTTCTCACCATTACTTACTAGTGGAATATTGACTGTAAATGTTTTACAAACTGAGTACTATTTAAATTTAACCAGAAATTGGGCTCAGTAGTAGATTCCAGTGCTTTCTTTTAGAAAGACATTATCTTACCCACAGTCTGGATTTAGAAGAAAAACTAACCCCAAATTCTACTGGTTAGTTTGTAATCTTGTCCTATGAGAAATACTTCCAGTCTCTCTGTCTCTGCTGCTGCTGCTAAGTCTCTTCAGTCGTGTCCGACTCTGTGCGACCCCATGGACGGCAGCCCACCAGGCTCCTCTGTCCATGGAATTTTCGAGGCAAGAGTACTGGAGTGGGGTGCCATCGCCTTCTCTGCTCTCTGTCTCTAGAGCATGCTTAATGTCTGGAGAGACTAATGATGCAAGGGGCTTCCCAGGTGGTGCTAGTGGTAAACAACCCACCTGTCAATGCAGGAGTCGTAAAAGATGAGGGGTTCAATCCTTGGGTCAGAAAGATCCCCTGAAGGGCATGGCAACCCACCCCAGTATTCTCACCTGGAGAAGCCCATGGACAGAGGAGCCTGGCGGGCTACAGTGCATAGGGTCACATATTTGGACACCACTGAAGTGACCTAGCATGCACGCACAATGATGCAAGAGAAAGAACATTCAGGACATGTTGGGTGGGGATCAGCATAACCTTAAGGTATGAGAGGGAGAAACTAGGGCTCTAGAGTTCTGAAGACCACTCACGACATAAGATGCGCCTTATCAGGTTACACCCAAAGCCCGCACCTCCCAGTGTTTCTCCTCCAATCTATGCGTTGTGACAAATGACAAACATCCCATAACCATGTATTCCTTTACTGAAGGCTTTGATGGTTCCACATTTACTAGGCAGGGGAATCTCGAGTCACAAACCCTAGTCCAGGGTTGTTCAGACATCCCAGCGCACCCTTCCAACTTCTATCTTTTGCCTCATGAAGCCCTGGCTCCAGCAAAGGCATGTACTGGCTGCCTCCTGAGAGTGCCCTTGGCACTCCTGCCTTCGTGTTTCTGACATGCAGGGCTTCTATCTGCTTGAGTCGATCCATTCATCAAGGTTGCACTCCAGCCTGATCACTTTGGAGAAGACACCCTTAGGACTGTCTGTCCAAGTCATCCAGTAATAGTCCTCTTTTGCTTTGTGCCAATCATTCTGGTATCCTGATCTGTTATTTACGTCACTATCTGAAGTTCCACTGCTAAGTCCTTGTTGTTTGAGTCCCACCAAGATTATAGCTATAGCTATAGCTATATATATATAATGTATTTTATATATATGTTGGCCGCTCCAAGCAGCTAATAGGATCTTAGTTCCACAATCAAGGATAGAACCTGTGCCCCTTGCAGTGGAAGCAGAGAGGCCTAACCAGGGATTTCCAGGAATTCTGAACCCCACCTAGATTATAAACTCCTGCAGTCAGACATAGTAATTTTCGCCTTTACATCCTGCAAGACACATTAGCAGAAAGCCTGGTAAGTGAGGGAGGGGGATTCCTTGTTTTGTTGGATTCTCATGTTGACGCTATGTTTCTGGCGACTGTCTCAGTACTGAGTGGGGAAAAGCATAGTTTTTCTCTGTGAAGAGATATCCTAGTTTTTCTTTGATAACCTATCATGAAATTGCTATCTATGAATTCCAATGTCTTTAAGACAGTTGAGAATGTCCAGCAAAACTTCAAACGGCTATGCTTTGGCAAACGGCCACAAAATACTGCATTTGTCTTTATAGTGTTAACGCACAGATTTTTCACAGTCAGTTTTCAACTTAAAACAACAGCAATCAGATGACTTAACAGAGTACTTTATCCTTTAATCCTTTTAAAGGATTTATCCTGTTAAAGGAAAAAGCTGCCATATTCAGGTTCTCTTTCACTGGGAGTCATGGCTAAGTGCTGACCTCAGCACGTTTGGAAAACATATTCATTTATGGATATTGTTGCTTCATTACACTTTGATGAGCCTGGATAACGTATGTAGCAATGTCAGAACCTAAGAACTAAAGAAAGAACTAAAGAAGCTTATTAACTCAGCTTGATTATACCGTGGAAGTGACAAAGAGATTCAAGAGATGAGATCTGATGGACAGAGTGTCTAAAGAACTATGGACGGAGGTTCGTGACATTGTACAAACCGTCCCCCCAAAAAAGAAATGAAAAAAAGCAAAACGGTTCTCTGAGGAGGCCTTACAAATAGCTGAGAAAAGAAGAGCAGCAAAAGGCACAGAATAAAAGGAAAGATATATCCATCTGAATGCAGAGTTCCAAAGAATATCAAGGAGGGATGAGAAAGCCTTCCAAAATAATCAATGCAAAGAAATAGAGGAAAACAATACAATGGGAAAGACTAGAAATCTCTTCAAGAAAATTAGAGATACCAAGAGAACATTTCATGCAAAGATGGGCACATAAAGGATAGAAATGGTATGGACCTAACAGAAGCAGAAGATATTAAGAAGAGGTGGCAAGAATACACAGAACTATACAAAAAAGATCTTCACGACCCAGATAACCACAATGGTGTGATCACTCACCTAGAGCCAGACATCCTGGAATGTGAGGTCAAGTGAGCCTTTGGAGGCATCACTACAAGCAAAGGTAGTGGAGGTTATGAAATTCCAGCTGAGCTGTTTCAAATCCTAAAAGATGATGCTGTTTAAGTGCTAAACTCAATATGCCAGCAAATTTAGAAAAGTCAGCAGTGGCCACAGGACTGGACAAGGTCAGTTTTCACTCCAATCCCAAAGAAGGACAATGCCAAAGAATGCTTGAACTACCACACAATTGCACTCATCTCACATACTAGCAAAGTGATGCTCAAAGTTCTCCAAGCTAGGTTTCAACAGTACCTGAACTGAAAACTCAGATGTTCAAGCTATACATAGAAAAGGCAGAGAACCAGAGATCAAATTGCCAACATCCACTGGATCATGGAAAAAGCAAGAGAATTCCAGAAAAACATCGACTTCTGCTTCATTGACTATGCTAAAGCCTTTGACTGTGTGCACCACAACAAACTGTGGGAAATTCTCAGAGACGGGAATACCAGACCACCTGACCTGCCTCCTGAGAAATCTGTATGCAGGTCAAGAAGCAACAGTTAGAACTGGACATGGAACAATGGACTGGTTCAAAATTAGAAAGGAGTATGTCAAGGCTGTACATTGTCATCCTGCTTATTTAACTTATATGCAGAGTACATCATGCGAAATGCCAGATTGGATGAAGCTGGAATCAAGACTGCCGGGAGAAATATCAATAACCTCAGATATGCAGATGACACCACCCTTATGGCAGAAACTAAAGAAGAACTAAAGAGCCTCTTGATGAAAGGGTAAGAGGAGAGTGAAAAAGTTGGGTTAAAACTCAACATTCAGAAAACTAAGATCATGGCATCCGGTCCCATCACTTCATGGCAAATAGATAGGGACAGTGGAAACAGTGGCAGACTTTATTTTGGGGGGGGCTCCAAAATCACTGCGGATGGTGACTGCAGCCATGAAATTAAAAGATGCTTGCTCCTTGGAAGAAAAGTTATGACCAACCTAGATCGCATATTCAAAAGCAGAGACATTACTTAGTCAACAAAGGTCCATCTAGTCAAGGCTATGGTTTTTCCAGTGGTCATGTATGGATGTGAAGGTTGGACTATAAAGAAAGCTTAGCACTGAAGAATTGATGTTTTTGAACTGTGGTGTTGGAGAAGACTCTCAAGAATCCCTTGGACTGCAAGGCTATGGTTTTTCCAGTGGTCATGTATGGATATGAGGGTTGGACTATAAAGAAAGTTTAGCGCTGAAGAATTGATGTTTTTGAACTGTGGTGTTGGAGAAGACTCTCGAGAATCCCTTGGACTGCAAGGAGGTCCAACCAGTCCATCATAAAGGAAATCAGTCCTGAATATTCATTGGAAGGACTGATGCTGAAGCTAAAACTTTAATACTTTAGCTACCTGATTCAAAGAACTGACTCATTTGAAAAGACCCTGATGCTGAGAAAGATTGAGGGCAGGAGGAGAAGGGGACAACAGAGAAGGAGATGGCTGGATGGCATCACCGACTTGATGGACATGAGTCTGAGCAAGCTGCAGAAGTTGGTGATGGACAGGGAAGCCTGGTGTGCTGTGGTCCATGCTGTCCTAAAGAGTCGGACACGACTGAGTGACTGAACTGAACTAAACTGATTGTCTCACAATTCTAAGAGGCTGGAAGTCCAAGATCAAGGTGTTGGTGGGATTGGTGGGACCTGCGGCCTCTCTCCTTAGCTTGCAGAAGGATGTGCTCCCCTCCACCCCCATGGTGTCCTCATGTGCCCTTTCCTCTGAGGGCATGCATGCTTGGTGTGTCTTCTTATAAAGATACCAGTCCTAGTGGATTAAGGGTCCACCCTTATGGCCTCATTTAACCTGAATCATCTCTTTAAAGACCCTGTCTCCTAATAGTCACATTAGGGGTCAGGACTTCACCATATGAAATCTGGGCCAGGGAGGGGGGACACAGTTCAGTGCAGACACCTCTCCTCATCTGTGGGTCCCTTCCTTCTCTTCTCTCACTATAGATCCACTTTCTCTTTTTCTGTGGTTTTAACTCATTTGCCCTTTTAAGTGTTCTCTCAGGAGAGTGGAATGTGCTGAGTTCACAGTCCTTGGACCCGTGGTTTCACCTCAGGCCTGTTTTGCTTGGCTCGATGACCAGGACCCTTCCTGTTGGTGAGTCCCTCCCACACTGGGCTTGTTACAGTCCTCACCCTCTCTGTGCCCTCACGACCCGGCCCCCTTGGCTCCTCCTTAGGAGGTCTGGCCCCCCTGGGAATTCATGAGTGGAACCCCCAAACTAGACCCTCTCAGTCCCAAACTGTAAGATCTGCACAGTGAGGCTTCCTTGGTCCCACCAGGCAGAGAAGTTCAGAGAAGTCAAGGGCGGGAGCCCCTCAAAGAAGCTGTGGGAGTTCAGAGACAATGCCTGACAGACGGACAACCGCACCCTGGCCCACGTCTTAAAGTAGATTCCCAGCCTCTGTCTCCGTCTCTCAGCCAAGCCTGTTTTAACCTGGTCAGAGAATCACCTCTTTCTCATGTCGTTTTTATTCAGTCACCACATACACACACTTAACAGTAGTACTGCACACACACACACACACCCGCATTAGTCATACTCCACACCATCAAAACACCGCACTGCACACAATCCCACTAAACAGACATCCCACCAAGCACATGCATACCCACTGCTCACATCGACACGCAGTCCCTCTCCTCACAAACTGCACAACACACACCCCACCACTCACACGATTCCACTGCATGCACCCCACCCCACACATGCCCCATTAATGAGCACTCCACTACATGCACAATTTCACACACATATACTGCAGTACTCAACACACATAATATTCACACATACACACTCCTACAAAAACTACATGCCTACACACAATCCCACTACGTACATAAACAACCCTCCATATTCACCTCACGACTCACACACACACATGAACAGTCCACTACACCCATATTCCTCACACACCCATGCATACACACCCACACAACACTGTATTCACTCCCCACTATTCACACACACACACCACTAAACGTCAGCGTGCACATATATACACCCCTTCCACGCACATGCACACACACACTGCCTATGCAACTCTTTACATACATCCACCTCTACACACACACTTTCGCTCCACTATCCACACCCCCCATATCCACACTCACAGACCCCATCACACACATGCACACAAACCCACAAGCTCACACACACAAGCTTTACCCCTCCTTATTCTAAAATGCTGATGACAACGCTCTCCACACCCCTGAGCCTCATATCCAGGAGCGTCCTTCCTACCTGTCCAAGCTGCATCTGTCACCGTTCCCTACTCAGATCCCTTTCTTCAGCCAGGCTGATCACTTTCCTTCTTTGGAGGCTGTGAGCTCCTCCTGACTGCTCAGCACTTGTTGCCTGCCACTCAGTAGGGGTCTGACAACTTTGTGTTGAACTGAATTCTCTCTATGCAAATGTTTTGACTCAGGCTTTTTTATTTTTAAAAAAACTTTTTATTTATTTGGCTGCACTGGGTCTTAGCACGTGGAACCTTCTTTGCCACATGCAGGACCTTTAGTTGCAGCACGTGGGATCTAGTTCCCCGAGCAGGGATCGAACCCAGGCCTCCTGCATTGGGAGCTTGGAGTCTTAACCACTGGTCCACCAGGGAAGTCCCAGGAAGCGGTCATCTATTTTGCACTATACTCCTTCTTTCTTATGTACCAGGATGTCAAAATTGAAACTGATCTAAGTCAGTAGATATCAGACATCAAAAGTGAGTGTGAGGCTCCCTGAAGTTTTCAAGGTAATTAGTCAAGAACTAGTTTCCTGATTTTCGAGGCTCCTCCCCCTTTTCAGAGCATAAAAGTTGAAAAAGTAGAGGTGGAGGTGGAAGGGACTTGATGGGGCTTCTTTGTGGAGTTACTGCAGCCTCTGAGTCCCAGTCCCCTGGAGAATGGGAGAACTATCTCCTTGACCTCAAACTTAGAGTCGGGTCCAATGAGGAAATTCAGAGAGGGTGACATGTATCTGCTGCAGAAAGCATGCAAGTTCCAGGGTCCTGGGGCAACAGTCAGAACAGAGGAGGCAGGTGGGTGGGGGTGTAACTCCACTCCTATGGATGGTGGGGTAAGGACATGGGAAAGAGGCTGATCTGGACCCATATGGAGTCCTTCTCATCCAGGACAGCCTGGGAGAGAAGGGTCTCACTCGTCAAGGTCAGTTGTGAAGAGGTCTAGCAGAGAACCAGGACGTGGGTGGGGGTGGGGGGCAGCCTGCTGGAGAAGGGGCCCGGCAGCAGCAGGAGCCAGTGGGGGCCTCAAGAGGCCCGGGCAAGCCCACAAGGTAGCCATGTGCGGAATCTGTCGGGCTTGCTGGCCGTGGAGCCAACTCATGATGGCACAGGCTCCAGCCATGCGACCTCCCCCCTGTCCACACACCGTCCCCTGCCCCACCCCTGGCTGCAAGGAGATGAGCACACGAGCCAGCCTGGCTTCACCTCCACTGGGAGGCTCCAGGAGTGTCA
This sequence comes from Ovis canadensis, assembly GCF_042477335.2. Taxonomy (NCBI): domain Eukaryota; kingdom Metazoa; phylum Chordata; class Mammalia; order Artiodactyla; family Bovidae; genus Ovis; species Ovis canadensis. The sequence continues at coordinate 25,842,831 of NC_091257.1, read as the reverse complement.
GGCCTTGAGGGGACAGGCAGGGTGCTGGGGTCCTGTTCTTGACCAAAGATGGCAGTGTGGACTCATCTGGTAGGCTAGACCTTCTGCTCCTGAGCACTAGTCTCCGTGTACTGGCAGGGAGAAAGTTTCGCATCTTAGTGGAAGTTAAAAAACAACAGGTGACAGGAAAGTTTCATTTTGATAACATTCCAGAGTCATCCGTGCTCAGCGTGCTGGTTACACGCATGTTTCCTCAAATTCTTTTATGTCTGACTACCTGGTGCTTCAAACGTGGTCCCTGCGTTTTCTTTGATCTGCATACTGTCCAGCACTTGCCTGGGGAGGTATCTGCCGGGCTGGGCAGGGGACTGGCTGGGGCCAGGCTCTCACACCATGCCATCCGCACTGTCTCACCCACTGCGGCGTGTGCCCAGGGTGCTGACTGTTCTGCTGCGGCTCCATGTTTATCATTCCTACAGGGAGGAGTCAGCCAACTGATCCACAAAATTTGCGCATTCCAAGGAGTTAAAGGTAACAAACGGTGCTGTTTTCAGAGGAGCACTGTAAATCTTATTTCAACGACATCTGCTGGACACTCAGTGAAGAACCATATGTGTGATTTTCAAAGCGTATTTTGTCAATCATTATTTTATTTACTTTATTATGTTTTCAAGCACACATTTCAAGCTTGGGAGATGTACAAAAAGATTATCTCTAATTATTAGGAACTCAGTATTATACGGGTGATATTAAACCAACAAATAAACCATCACAAAATTTAACTTTGAAATTATTAAAAGCTTGGGTTGAGGATATTATCCATTGATCAGCCTGATGCCCAGGAAAAAAAAAGTCATGACATCTTCCAGGAAATCCATGAAAATAACTGTATTGTCAATGTCATATATGTGAAGAGTGGTTTAAAATAGACAGTTTTGACCTACCAAGGTCATGTGACTTTTCCGTACCTTTCTTTTTGGCCACACCTTGCAGCCAGTAGAATCTTAGTGCCCTGACTAGGGATTGAACCTGGGCCCCGGCAGTGAGAGCACCGAGTTCCAACCACTGGCCCACCAGGGAATCCCTGTTAACTGTTAAACTTCACCATAAAAGTATAAACTGAATGGATTATATTCAGAAGGGTCTTATTATGAAGAAATCTGAGTTTAAGTCTTAGAAGTGATCATAGGAACATAGTTGCCTATCAAAATAAATATCTTATGTATAAGCAATGTTGAAAATTCAGCAACATAGGACCATAACAAGCCCTCCCATCACAATCAAAGTCAAAGAAGAAATGTATACAAGAATACAGAGAATGAGGAAGTTGGGGAAGAGATCTTAAGAAATAAGCTGCATATATAATTCTTTTTAAGTTTCAAGCATGCTGTAAATCTCCAGCTCAAATGAGTGGCTTTTCTCACTGTGGGTAGTGACTATGGGGCGCAGGGCTAGTTTTGTGGGGCTTGACCTACACTGAACATAGACTGGATAGGCTTCCACAATAAAGGCGAAAGAACGGAGTATGCATCTAATACTGCTTCTATGCCAAACCCAATGGAAACTATCATAAAGGAATTTAAACACACACACACACACGAACTGGGAAAACAGGCGCTGACGGCAAAATTATGGAAGCCAAAAAGCATGGGGACAAGTGGCAAAGGGTTTAGTAGATGCAAGAAAGTAGAGACTAGAGCAGCAATGGGAAACGCTGAGAAGCCACGAGCTGCATAGCTACCCCTTCAAACATTCAGGCACGGAAACCGCCAGATACCTCAGTCCTCAAGAAGAGAGCGAGCTGAGCTAAGGGTGATGGGGAAAAGGTGCCCCAAATATCCACGGAGGGAACTCCCTGGGAGTCCAGTGGTTAGGCCTTGGCACGCTCACTGCAGGGTTTGATCCCTGGGTCGGGGAACTAAGACCCCATAAGCCACGCAGCACTGCCCCACCCCCCTCAAAAAAAAAAAGTGGTAAAGAAAACATGCAGATACAAATAGATCCCTGGATCCTTGCCCCCTCCAACCTGGTCCTCACTCAACAGAAGTCATGATGCGTCTCTGGAATAAAAACAGAGGGGCACCACACACAACTGGGCTCAGGAACAACCAGAGATTAAGTGACCATACGCATTGTCACACCTCCCCACTCAGCTCCCAGGGGCTGACATCAGACCTCTACTCAGTCAGGAGTGAGAGACTCTTCTCTAGGAAACCAGACCAAGAGGAAAAACCTTCGAACCCCAGGGGTTTTTCAAGTAACTGCCTACCAAGCACCCTTCGGAAAAGGAACCTCTGGGTATACAAGCCCCATCCATCCCTGCAGAGCTTCTAGTCGAGCATTTTCATTCCTGTCTTACTTGTGATACGTGAGGTTCACTGGGCATTTGAGGAAAGCCTCTAACGTGCACAAACAGACCCAGATAAACAGAAGACAGCAACATGGAAGATACAGTGGATTCTTGGATTCTTCAAAAACGTAAAAAAAAAAAAAAAATTTCCACTCAAACCAAAAATAAATGCTATTAAGAACATTTTCTTAAAACTGAAAAAACTTGGAAATTAAAATACGTAATGGCAGGCAGGAAAAAAAATCAGTGAGACTGAAAGGTAAAGCTGAAGGGGTCTTTCAGAAAGTGGAACAAAGTAAGAGATGGAAAACTGGGAGGAAAAAGGAAACAAAGCGCAATGGCAGGAGAGGAGGTCCAATTCCTGACGAGCGGGAGGTCCACAGAGCGGGAAACACAGGAGGAGAGCGCTTATCAATTAAGTAAGGACATTTTTCTAGGACTGAAGAACGTCAGGTTTTGTTTGAAAAGGTTCAAGAGTGCCCAGGACAGAGGATGCAAACACAGCAAGGGAAATCACGGACCACTGAGGGGGGAGAAACAAAGTTCTAAGAGCTTGAAGAGAAAAAAACAGGGTCACAAAGTGGCCGCTAGGCCACAGAGCAGTGCCTTTGAAATTCTGAGTGACCTCTGGCTACATGCTGTTAAACTATCAATGCTGGGAAAATAAACGCATGTTCAGACACTTGCGATTTGATCTCATCTTTACAGGGAAACTCCTCAAGGATGCATGCCACCAAAGGGGGAACAAATCAAGAAAGGGATGGCACAGGGCACAGGACATCTAACATGAGAGGTGAAGGGAATCACTGAGATGGGGTATGCCCCAAAAGAGGGCAGAGGAAGGGCTTCACAGCTGTCCCGACCTCAACGCGGACAACATGCAAGTCAGCAGAACCATCGCCTTTATCAACAGTGGATGGCTGAGCTCAAAGCTCCTAACAGGAACAACTGACAGAAGCTTCATGACTTTTAAAATCAGTATCTTAGCAAGATCATTGCTTTCTAAAATCAAAAAAGCAGAAATAGAAAGCTGACTGAATCAGAGGAATTCTGTACACTCATACCTACCTATATACACAGATACACAGCAAAGTGCTGACAGAAGAGGCCTTTTTAGGGTAGGCGGGTTGCTGGGAAAGAGATGAGATGGACGTTTTGCTATTCACGCATTCATTCTTTGACTTGCGTACCACAAATAGGACTTGTTCCAAAATGAAAAAAATACATTCCCCCATTTCAAAAAGGATGGAATGAAAAAATCCTGAGCATCATGCATAGCAAGGAAGTAGCTTTGTTAAACAGGTAAAACTATGTCTAATGTACACACATTGAGTCAATGTTCACCATACATGTGTGTAACGGATTGTGACAGAAAACATTTCCTATCGTGGGCTGCAAAGAAATCTGACAGTGCTAAGTCGAGCACCTCTGCAGCTGAAAAACTGTCTTTCCTAAAATATCACGCTCACTGGGTCCTGGGCACTACCGTATCTCGGATATTCGTGCGCCAGTGGGCGGATGAGTGAATGGAACCAGAAAACAGCCAGCCTTGTGTCAGCGTTCCATGGGCACGGCCCGCTCATAGCTACGAGGCATTCCTCCGAAACGACAGTGTTTGGGCGAGCCTCTGGACAACTGAGAATCTGTGGCTTTCTAGGCATGTGGGGAACTATGAAAAACAATAAAGAATTATTTTAAAACAAACCCCAAAAGAACATTATTAATAAAATAATAGGTCTATTCTAAGATTTCTTAATATCTTCTGTAACATTCCACTCAGAATGCAGAAAGCCAAAGTTCTTCCCTAAGGATGGGTGCAAAGGGAAAGTAATAATACATTACAAGAAACGCAATTATGTCATTCCCCACCAGATCACTTTTGTTGAAGAACTGCTCACTTAGCAACTGAGGTGCCCACCTGTTGAGATCTGCAAGAGATCCCAGGAACTGGGAGCAATGAGCCCTCTCAGGCAGCATAATGAACGCAAGTGCCTGGACTGTCTCATGGGCAAAGTGAAAGGACAAACCCTCAGCATCACACTCGCCCCCCTGAGAAATGACACACAAAACCACTTTCCTATCAACAGCCTTCAACTTGACAATTTAAAACATCTACACTGCAACTGAGGTCACATGGGCACCACACCTAGAAGAGTTTTACACAAACATTCCCTGTTCACAGGCGTTCAGTTTTGGAGCAACAACAATACTCTTCACAGTCAAGGGCACAATCACATTTTTAAAAATAAGAGTGGGATGCATAACAGGCACTCGCGCCATGGCAAGGAGCCCTGCTCCTGGCAGAGCACCTGAAGGAGCCTTTCTATACACGCCCAAACAACTGAACACTTCACAGTAGCAGTTTCCTATACAAACGTTAAAAAAAATAAAAAGTACCCCACCAAAAACAACCCAGACCAGTATTTCTTTTTTCCTTAATTAACCTTTTTATTCCAGGTACGGTTGGTGAAATCATGAGACTTTCTAGCCTCCTGGTCTTGAGAAGTTTTTCAAGTTGCAGGATGCCTCACTTTGGACTTTTAACCAGTAAGTTCAAAGCAAACCCTGAAATGGCTATAGAAATTTGTGACACAATGACAGTTCCCAAAATTTGAAAAACAGGAGATTTAAGGCAGATGATAACACCAAAAACAGTCAAGTATTAAAATGGCACCCTGGAAATGGTTAAGAGTACAATCTAACCTTCCATCGGTTTTCACCATACGGGAAACTATCCTGTCCGGAGACACCAGATGAGGCACAGCATGATTAGGACGCACCAAGGCGACCCCCTCTGACGTGTTCACAGAAGACCGACCTGGGGCCACGTGGCCTGCACTCCCGCACAGCGAGACTGACCGGCCCCTCAACCCCGCCGCGTTCCTGGGAGAAGACAGTGCAAGTACTTCCCCAAGAGGCAAAGACTAGCAGGAGCCTATACACTCACTCGAGAAAGATGGGAAAACGCTACGGAAAAGGAGCGCTGTATTTTGAGTTTAACAGCTTTTTTACTGGAAGAATTTATTGGCCACATACACACCATAGGAAATCTATCCCCTCCCCCCACAAAAAGGTAAGGCAGAAAAATTAGATTCATAAGAGAAGTATGCATTCAAAGTAGGCAAAAATATGGTGCATGTTTTTAAAGCAGAAAAATATGAAAATAATTTCACTATGAAATGCTTTGATTGGCATGTAACTTGGTACTTACTTCATATCAACCAGATCCAACTGCTCTAATATATCTCTATTATATATGTTTCAGAATAGCTATTTTTTTTAATCTATTTTTAAGCCAAAGCATAAAATCTGTATTTGTGCTTCCATGAACAAATCATCTTCCTTGGTATCTTCAGAGATCCAAGATGCTAACAGATTAATAAAATAAATTTTTTTTTTTAATCTCAAGCCACAGATGAACAAATATACTTCTTCAAAGTTTCCTGGATGACACTGCTAAAAGTAACTTGTATTAATGTACTCTGGATTTTCAGATATAAATACCAGTCAATGGTTGGTTGGCCATTACATGACAGCTGTAATTATCCTTAGAACTGGGTCACAGTATAGAGAATGCCTTAACTTTTCTTAGCTGGAACCCTGTAATTTGACCCTAAAATTCGTAAGTATACCGTTTTCTGTGCTTTAAGTGGACACACTGACTTTGCAGTCTATGCTGTGTAAGAGGGCAGGTAACTCTAGCACAGAAGAAACGATATAATGTGGTGTGGGGGATGACTTCAGGGGCACCATCCCATTTTTATTTATCCAGACTGTTGCCTTCAGCCCTGCATTGAGGCCTCCTTGTATATCGGTTTCCAGCGTGTCACCAACCATCACACAGTCCCCAGGCTGTACCCCGAGGAGGTCACAAGAGTAATAAAATATGGAAGGGGCCGGTTTCTCCTCCTTCTGCTCTCCACCCACAACAATAGCGTCAAAATAGGACTGACAAGCACAAGCCTCAATCTTCTCCCGCTGGGTCTGCCGTTCTCCGTTTGTCAGTAAGAGAAGGCGGACCTCCTTCCGAAGTTCAGTGAGCATGGCTTTGACCTCTTCGGCCAGTGTCATGTGCTGTAAACGTGTAGATTTCCACAGGAAATAACATTCTTCAGCTAATTTCCTATTGGCTGCACCGCCTTTGGTTTCCTGGATTGCTTCTTCCCAGTGTGAAGTCCTGAGGTCAGTAATGCACGTATTAGAAGGATGAAAGCATTCCTTGCTGAGTTTAACTTGAACTTTGTTGCAGATGATTTCAGCCTCTTCTTTGTAATGGTATTTTGATTGTAAGAGCTTTATCACCTAAATAAAGGAAAATAACTCCATCAACACACTTCATGTCTTCAATACCCATGTCCTCAGAAGCTGTGAGCCTATAAACCAAGAGCAAAGACAGACTCTAACTCCACTCCTGACTTGGGATGCTCCACTGCCACATCGTTTCTGGTGGGGAAAGAGCACCATGGGACTTCCCTGGTGGTCCAGGGGTTAAGAATCTGCCTGTCAATGCAGGGGACATGGGTTTCATCCCTGGTCCAGGAACTAAGAGCCTACATGCCGTGGGGCAACAAGGCCCACGTACACCACAGCTCTGGAAGCCCGTGCACTCTAGAGCCTGTGCTCCGCAATGAGAAGCCCACGTACCACACCTAGAGAGTAGCCCCCACTCTCCGCACCTAGCGAAAGCCCGCTCACAGCAACGAAGACCCACACAGCCAAAAGTGAGCAATTAAAAGTTCAAAACACAAACAAACAAACAAAACACCAGAGTGAAGATTTCTCAACATTTCCAGACAATTCATTCACATTCACACACACACACACACACACACACACACACACACACACACTCCCTCCCCACCCCCCGACTTCTTCTAAGGAGATTCTTTACATACAGCTACAAAAATCCCTCATTTGTCAGCTTAAGTCTGTCACCTTTTATTCTGCTCATGAAGACATGAAAATAAAACTGTGCTTATATTTAGTAAAATATATAAAATTTCTAACCACCAATATTTAGACTCTTCCCAGATATAAGGCTACTTCACCTAACCTCTCCTCATCTATCTCTATTTTATCTTTTGAAGCCCTATTAACTAACCACCATATAACAGGGGACCCAATTCTGTACTTTTAAAAACGTGCGTGTGTAGTCCCCATGGAATCAAGCATGTTCTGTGATTTCAGCAGGCTAATGACAGTGGTTCTTCCAAACCTACTTTTCCAGATAAAAAACTTCAAGTAGTTCTGAGTCTCCCTCTCTGTCACACTGGTTCTGAATCCTTAACACAATCCCTCTTAGGATCCCACAGCTCTTTACTTTGGCTTTTCATCATACGAGGTTCTTACCATGTGGCCTGTTCGCTAACATTTTCTGACTCTGATGTGGCAAGCATTATGCTCAAAGCTCACCTATGCTATTTCTAATCTCTTCTACAACTCCCCGAGGGGGCTTCCCTCTTGAGATGAGAGAAAGGAAGTTTAGAACCGATAAAGAACCTGCCCCAGCTGAGACTGAAGCCTGTGCTTGCCTACCTCCACAGGCCACACGTGTACCTTCATACTATGTATTCAGCGCTGGAGACTGGGCCCCTCGTTCTCACGACATTATCTGATGAGGACAATAATCATCACAAACGCTGGGTTGAGTGTCCTGAGAGTCACATGAAAAACGAACTAAACGGTAAGAGGCAACCCCAGGGCTGTTGGGTAAAGAGGGCAGAGGAAGAAACATTTAAACCAAGGCATTCCCAAGCCCAAAGGTGGGGACAGGAAGAGGAGAAGAGCATTCTAGAAAGAAGGAACAGCACAAAGACCCAGTACTTGGGCTTTTGTGAGCCGGGCAAGCTGGAAGCCGAGTTCAGCCGCGGTGGAGACCGCGTGACGGAGGGTGCCAGGTGAAGCTGGAGCGGTGCTGCCAAATGCCCAGGCTCACCTCACTGCCACTGGCACCACTGGCCTCCTCCGCAAGGACCTGGGCTTCTCGGCCCAAGAGCCGCATGCCTCCACACAGGCCACGGGCTGGAGCCAGAGGACAGCCCGAGGAGTAGGTCTCAACCAGTAAAAGGCAGAAACTGGTGGGTAGATATCACAGCTCCCGTGGCCCTTCGGAGGGGGAGTGGCACGTGTCTGCATGTGTCTCCTAGAGTCCCAAGCCGTGCGCACTGTTACCTGCTCCTCGGAAGGGTCTGTGTTAGATTCTTCCCCTTTCCCATCTGACTCCGCCATCCCCTGCAGTGCTTCCTAAGCGCCAAGTGAATTACTTGCACTTGGGAGTGTAAATAATTCAATTACTTGAAGTCTCTGTACTGGGGACTTCCGGGAAAAGCTGATCAGCCGCGGCACTTCTGGATCTTTGAGGATGAGCGCAATACACATGGTTGGGGCTAAAATCTTCCTGTTGTTGAAGCAAAGCAGTCAAACAAGTGTTCCCTAAACTTTACAGGGAATAAATGATCTGCTATTCAGGCCAGACACTCAGTTCACCTGCTGAAAAGGGGAAAGAGCTGAATAGACCCCTTCTTCCTGTAATACCTAAGAAAAGCCTTACTAGTCCAGTGAAAATATACCAACCCTAAGAATTTTAGGTAAAGGCAAAACACTGAAATGTTTTGCTTTATAAAGTTAAATTTCAATGAACCAATCCACCCAGCAACGCTGCTGCTATACAATAAAAGGACACAGGCCTCGAGGACTCCACAGTACTCCTGATTCAACAGGAACCGGCTCACTGTTCATTGGGTTAGAGCTCCCAATAAAGATTCAGTTTCCTGTAAACTGTAATTGGCAATTCATTAAATACATTTCTGGAATATGAAAAAGCCAATTAGCTTACCTTAAAGGGAGATTCTTGCAGAGGCATGGCATATGGATCCCAAGTTTCAAAGCTGCTTCCCATTACATTCCCTGATTTAACTTTGCCACAATGACTAATTACATATTCATTTGGAATAACTAGTAGTATTTAAACAGTATTAACATCTTTGGGGGAAAAAAGTTTATCAGTCATTTACATATTATTATTAAACAGAAATAACATCTAAAGTGAATTAGTCCACATTATTGGTGCAAACTCACCAAACATCTGCACTGAGAAAAGGGAAGGTTTAATTGAACTCAACAGAGATGGACAAAAAAGATCTCTGATTTAGAGGCATGACGACATCTTGTGTAAGGGCCTACAATCTTGTGTAAGGGCATCCTGGGCAGGCCTGAGGAGGGTTCTGCGGAGAACGAGGCCACTAGACGCTTACAGGCCCGATGAAGGGAGAAGGGAGAGCAACATAAACTCAAACTCCATCTCCTTCCAGACTCTATTTAAGGTTAACACATATAGAAAGGAAACACTGCCCTACCTCCTGCTTTCCAGACCCAGAATTAAAGTTACCACCATCAGTACTAATGTGTGCGTTAAGTTGCTTCATTATGCCTGACTCTTTGCAACCCTATATCCTGCCAGGTTCCTCTGTCCATGGGATTCTCTAGGCAAGAATACTGGAGTGAGTTGCCATTTCTCACTCGAGGGAGTACTCATGTTTAGATATGATTTAAAAAGACTTTTTTTGAGGCCTAGTGTGTGAGCCATACAACACGTATGATTAAGATATGAAGTGGCTGAATTCTAAATAAAACTTACAAATAACATGCTCACAAAACATGATGGCTGCATACAGACTAACCAAGTCAACCAGTTTTCCTGTTATTTTTAGTTCAAGACTTTGTTCAAATATCACGTACTCCATGTGGCCTAACCTCACCAACCTATTTTGAAACGGCAATTCTTTCTCCCCTCCACCTAACATATTTGTAAATAGAAGCACATTTATTATGTTGACTGTCATCCCCATTGGAAAGTAAACTAAAAAACGCAGGAATACTTTTTGCTTTGTTCTCTGAGAAACCTCAATTTTCTGGAGGCTTCCGCTTGAGTTGTTGCTTAGTTGCTAAGTTGAATCTGACTCTTTTGCAACCCCATGGACTGCAAGGCTCTTCAGGTTCCTCTGTCCATGGATTTCTGCTTGAGTGGTAATACTGAAATACAGGCCTGAAGTGGGTGGAAAAAAAGTAGCTTTCCCAGATGACTAAAAAATAACAGTAATAAAGCTGATGGCCAATATTCTGTAATAACTGTAAATGGAAAGTAACCTTTAAAACCTGTATAAAAATTTTTAAAAAGAGGTTGGAAAAAGAAAAAATATTAGAGCTGATATTTAGTCAGTATGGGCTTCGCTGGCGGCTCAGACGGTAAAGAACTCACCTGTAATGCAGGAGACCAAGGTTCCATTCCTGGGTCATCCCCTGGAGAAGGGAATGGCAACTCACTTTGGTATTCTTGCCTGGAGAATCCCATGGACAGAGGAGCCTAGTGGGCTACAGTTTATGGGTCGCAAAGAGTCGGACAAAGCTGAGTGACTAACACCCAAACACATAGTCAGTACATGATTCCTTCTCCTCAAGCCCAAGGCAATGGCTGGACTTTTCCCCCTTCCTCCTTTCATAAGTCATTCAGAGTGACTCAGAAAGCTGGTATGTTACTTTTAACTAGGCCAACATCTGTGGCTGTTGTATTCTTATGGGATAAAGCGATCCTGGATCCTTGTATAGTTAATAGCATTTCACAGGATGTTTACAAAAGAAACAGAAAGAGAAACAAGTCTGGAAAAATGAACTTTTATACATCCATTCAACATTCATTCAACATTTACCATGTGTCAAACAAGATAAATATGACAGTTTGTCTCCTCTTTAGAAGCTCACTACTGGGTCTTCCCTGGCAGTCCAATGGTTAAGAAAGTGAGTTTCCAATGCAAGGGGCAAGTGTCCAATTCCTGGTCAGGGAACTAAGACCTTACAAGCCTCACAGTGAGCTGCCCTGCTCCCCCCTAAAAGAGGAAATTCACTATTTAGTTGTGGGCATGTGAGCTGCAAAAATTAACTGTAGTATCCTTTGACAAGAACATTAAAAGACATATGAAAATACAGAGCTGGTATAAGGGAGGGTATAAAGACCAAGGAGAAATACAATCTGACTTTTGTTTTTAAAATTTCTCTGTGGTAGGAATGTGGATGAAGCGGACACAGTAAGCCTGGAATCAAGATCACAGCAACAGTCTAGACGAGCAACAAGTCCAGCTTTAACTAAGACAAGGGCATCTGGGATATGCAGGAGGGCACAGACTTAGAGACGGAGTGGACAGTAGTACAATTCTGGAACACCGGCCTCTAGGTACTTCTCATACATTACATTAAACCTAGCAGATGGGGTTTCTGAGAACTAATACCACTACTCAAAATATCACTATTGAAAGATCTGAGGGCTAGAGGGATTCAATAACTTGTTTGGGTGCTTTCAGCTAGGTATGGAGGAAAACTGTGATTCAAACTCAAATGTCTCATTTTATGTATTTATTTATATTTATTTTTTGGACAAGCCATATGGCTTGTGGGATCCTAGATTCCCACCCAGGGATTGGGCCCCCACCCTTGGCTGAAAGCACAGAGTCCTAACCACTAGGTCGCCAGGGAATTCCCTCAACTGCCTGATTTTTAAAGCCCACACTCCTGGCCTATAGCAAGAATTGGACTAAAACATTGATTTAATTACAACACATTGGACTTGGCCTGCCGAGAACACACAGGTAAGTATGTACAGTCTGCAGGGAGATACTGGAGGCAATATATGAGGGGTTGGTGCTCCTGAGGTCACGATCAAAGGTGTGAAGATGGAAAGGTCAGTCAATACTGTGTAATGCCTCAGTAAAGTTATTAAAATAGACTTAAAATGTCCAAGATTCTATCAATTTAGGAGGTGCCTAATTGCTTTTTTTTTTACTTAAAAAATGGACATATCTTTGCTTTTTTTGCAAAAACTGTATAAAAAATTGTTAACATTTTTCCAGTGTATATTTTGGAGAATCACTCTGCTAAACTATTATACACATTATAATTAATTCCCAAAAGTAGTCTTTTGAAGTTGGCCCTAGTGTTGTACTATAACACAGATGAGAAACTCAGGCTCTGCATTGAATTATCTGCCCCAGATCTCAGAGCAAACTGTGGAGCCAATATGATTAAAGACTGATTACACTCTTATGGAGAATAAGAGAATGTTAAATAAAGACATCTTTATTAAAAAATAATAATAATAAACAAGAGTATTGGACAGATCCGAAAACGCACCAGGAGGGTAATGCACCAAGAAAGAGGACGAAGAGGCTGAAGATCCAGGGAGACACAACTTAACTAACAAAGCATGAAGTGGGCGGGGCACGAAGGGTTGGAAGGATCAGGTTCCGAAAGTGGGCTTTTCAGATATGGTAATCCTTCGTTTATTTCCCTTAAAGCTGAATGCAGACAAACGCAAGCAAGGGTGGCTTCGGGTCTTGAAAGGAACGGGAAAAGGCTGAAAGAGCATCAGTCGGTACGGGAAGCGGAGGGTGCCGCTTCTGAGCAAGACCTCGTGAAAGTGAGGGTCACACTCACCGCCGGGACACCTGAGTGAAGCGCTCAGGCTCCAAGGTCCAGCGCACACAGCGCCAGGGGCCCACACTCCCGCGGCCAGGCCGGGAGCGCTGGGTGCGCGCGCGTCCCGGCAGCTCCAAACCCGCCCCGACAGGAAGCCAGGCGCCCCGTGCGCGGCAGCAGCTCGCCGCGGCGGCAACCCTGCCCTCGTGGCAGTTCAGCGACACCCTTCCGGGAGCCCGCGCGCCGCGAGCGCCGTCCGCTCGCAGACGCCCTCGCCCTCCGCGCGGGGTGGCCGGCACACGCGGCCTCCGGGGTGAGGGGCCCCGACGCGCAAGGGGCAGACGGGGCAGTGCCAGGGGCCCGAGGGGCGAGCGCGCGGGGCGCGGAGCTCGCCGAAGGGAAGCAGGAGACAGGACGTTACCTCCAACATGCCCTTCCGACTCGCGCCGGCCGTGTCGATTAGCGTGTTGTCCAGGTCGAAAAAGACCGCCCGCACTCGGCTCAGCCCCATACCGCCGCCGCCAGCGCGACGCGCAAAGTAGCCGCCGCCGCCGCCACTGCCGCCGCCACCGCGCGCGCCTGCGCGAACCTGGCCCGCGGACGGGAAGGCGAGGGCGGAGCCGGGAGGCAGCCCGACCCTTCCGCACCGGCGCTCAGCTCCCGCGAGAGGTCTGCAGACCTGAACCCTCCGGAACGCTGAGGTCCCGCGAGACCCCGGCATCGCGCTCTCTGAGGTGCGCGGAGAACTCCTCACCCGTCTTCGGCTCTTCTGAGTGGGGCGTGTGCGAGGTGGTCGGGGGCGCCGATTCCTCCTTTGTGTCTGTTTCTGCTTAACTCGGAGAACGATCAGAAACCTCAGAGATGCAGATGACACCACCTTTATGGCAGAAAGCTAAGAGGAACTGAAGAGCCTCTTGATGAAAGTGAAAGAGGAGAGTGAAAAAGTTGGATTAAAACTCAACATTCAGAAAAGTAAGGTCATGGCATCCGGTTCCGTCACCGCGTGGCAAATTGATGGGGAAGCAATGGAAACAGTGAGAGACTATTTTCTTGGGCTCCAGAATCACTGCAGATGGTGACTGCAGCCATGAAATTAAAAGACGCTTACTTCTTGGAAGAAAAGTTATGACCCAACCTGCTGCTAAGTCGCTTCAGTCGTGTCCGACCCTGCGAACCCATAGACGGCAGCCCACCAGGCTCTGCAGTCCCTGGGGTTATCCAGGCAAGAGCGCTGGAGTGGATTGCCATTTTCTTCTCCAATGCATGGAAGTGAAAGTGAAGTCGCTTGGGCTCCTCCGTCCTTGGGATTTTCCAGGCAAGAGTACTGGAGTGGGTTGCCATTGCCTTCTCCATGACCAACCTAGACGGCATATTAAAAAGCAGAGACATTGCTTTCCCAACAAAGGTCCATCTAGTCAAGGCTTTAGTTTTTCCAGTAGTCATGTATGGATGTGAGACAATTGCAAACAATTGTAGATCTGATTGGAAAGGGTGATATTTATCTGATATCTAAGGAGACATATATTTTGTAGGGGAAAACCAAATTTTTTTCCCCTCTCTGGGTGAAGAGCCCTTAAGTACAAACATGCACATAGTTGAAGATCAAGAACTACTGCTTGGAGGAATGGAGGAGCATTTGACTTTTTTCTAGCTCACTTGATGAGAATGAGGATTTGGAAGTATTGATACCATAGAAACAGGACTCCCTAGGATGAGAACATGATGTGAGGCCATAATCTAATGCACTGTGATATGTGATCTCTTATTCCAGTATGAAACAGGGATTCTAAAAAGGGAGGCAAAAATTTGTCTTTTGGAGACAATGGAAATTAATCAGTGTGCAAAATGCAATGTGCCACGTGGTTAAACAAAATAATGGGAGTGTGATCCTAGGCAAATTAGTTAGGTAATAAACAATCTACAGATCTCTAAATAGCATTATGGCTAAATAAAGCAATTCAAAAGAATAAGATAAACCTATATACAGTCACATGTTATGATCCTTTGATGTATTTGGTGAAAAATATAATCTGCATACAGAGATTTTTTTTCCTTTTTTTTTCTTTTTCGCTCAGTCCTGTCTTGACTCTTTGCCACCACATGGACTATACAGTACAGGGAATTCTGCAGGCCAGAATACTGGAGTGGGTAGCCTTTCCCTTTGCTGGGGGTTTTCCAAACCCAGGGCTCGAACCTGGGTTCAATACATTCACAGATAGTACAATAATATTTATGAAAAAGATACTCTTGCATATATGTGGACCTGCTTGCAAATGCAAAGAAAACGGTTTGTAAGGATAAACTCCCACTTTTTAACACTTCGATTAAGAAGAGGAACATGAAAAAAAAAAAGAGGAATGTGATAGAAGGAAGTTTTAGGACTGTGCTTTGGGTTCTTCTATTCCCACGTTTTATTTTATGCATTTACTTCAAATTTTTTACAAAGAGAACATTGTGTCTGTAAAGAATAACTAAATGAGGTGTACCAGGTTCACCAAACCCTTACCTGAGAACCATGCTTCTGGGTGATACCCTCGAAGTTAAAATCTGCCACTTAGAACACAGGGAAAATCTGTGCCTTTTGTGTGTGGGGGTGTGTGTGAGTGTGTGTGTCTGTGAACAAGCCAGATTGTCCCAGTCACTTTTGAGTCACATAAGCACTCATTTCATTCACCTTTAAGAAGTGCTTCTTGTACTAACTAAATCCTGAGAAGATGGGTGCCAGGGACAAATTTGGGGCTAATTAAAGCATGGTATGTGGTCCCATCACTTATGGCAAATAAATGGGGAAACAATGGAAACGAGAGACTTTATTTTCTTGGGCTCCAAAATCACTGCAGATGATGACTGCAGCCATGAAACTAAAAGACACTTGCTCCTTGGAAGAAAAGCTATGACCAACCTAAAAAGCATATTAAAAAGCAGAGACATTACTTTGCCAACAAAGGTCTGTCCAGTCAAAGCTATGGTTTTTCCAGTAGTCATGTATGGATGTGAGAGTTGGAGTATAAAGAGAGCTGACCGCTGAAGAACTGATGCTTTTGAACTGTGGTGTTGAAGAAGACTCTTGAGAGTCCCTTGGGCTACAAGGAGATCCAACCAGTCCATTCTAAAGGAAATCAGTCCTGAATATTCATTGGGAGGACTGATGCTGAGGCTGAAACTCCAATACTTCGGCCACCTGATGCAAAGAACTGACTTATTGGAAAAGACCCTGATGCTGGGAAAGATTGAAGGTGGGAGGAGAAGGGGACAACAGAGGATTAGATGGTTGGAAGGCATCACTACTTCATGGACATGAGTTTGAGCAAGCTCAGTGAGTTGGTGAAGGACAGGGAGGCCTGGCATGCTGCAGTCCATGGAGTCACAAAGAGTCAGACGTGAGTGAGCAACTGACCTAAACTGAACCGAGGCTACCACGTGACTGCCAAGGACTCTCTAGCATTCAGGTGCTAGCAGCCCAGGTTCAAACAGACTCGCTTGGAACTTCTCCAGGAAACCGTTGGGTGGGTGGAGAGTGGTGCTCTGTCCCGCAGCTCTTTTCTGATCCTCTGTGCTATTTGAGAACCAGGTCTTTATTCCTGGAAATGAGCCTTAATCCCTCAAGTTTGCACTGGAATTTGAGCGGGAGGCGGGAAAAGAGCCTGTGTCCAGTCCCAGGGGCCCAGGTTGGAGTCCGGGCCTGACCTGGAGAGAGAGATCTGTCTCCCTGCAGGGCCTGGCCTAGAGCCTGAGATGCCCTTGGCCTTGGGTCAAGACCAGGAACCGAGCTTGGCTGGGCGGCGGGGCAGAGCACAGAGCCCCCTCCCGAGTTGCAGCTGAGGCTCCACTACCTCCACCGATATCGCAGTCTGAGAACCAACTGGCCCAGCCACCCCGCTGCCACACCAACTGCCTGGAGCCACCGCTGTCTTGGGCCTTCAGTTGGGCTGGAAGGTGAGCTCGCACCCCTGGATCTTCCTGCTGCTGTCCATGGTGTTAATGGCTGTTCTTAGCACTGGCCTGATTTACCTGCCCCATGATGAAGAAGACCTCGAGGAGCAGTACAGCCTGGTAGGGAGCCCTGCCAAGGCTGAGCAATGCTTTGTGCAGGAACATTTCACTGCCAACAACTCTCTCATCTTCATCTCCAGGAAGAGCACTGAGGTGAATTATGCCTCCATCCTAGCGGTCTCCAACACTGAGACACCACTGGAGCCGGAAATTAGAAGAAGTTAGCAAGGTGGAAGGCGCGTGGCAGGCTTTGACTGTGACACAAGACAGCAGAACCCAGATCCCCTACGGCAAGGTATGCACTGAGAACCAGGGCTCCTGTGTCCCCCCAACCCACTCTTGTTCGCCTGGAAAAGGAACAGGGGCCTCAACCTGAAAACCTTCACCTTCCCCATCTACAGCCTAGCTGGTCAGATCATCAACCTGGCCAACATCCTGGGAGGATCTTAGGTGAGAGTATGGGGCTGATCCAGGTACTCCTCCAGGCCGAAGCCCTGCAGCTGCAGTACTACCTGAAGACAGGTGAAGGAGAGGAAGATGAACGTAGCAAGGCGTGGATGATCCATTTCCTGATGAAGGTTGGCAGCCTTGGAAACAGTTTGGCCTTTAAGAAGATCAAGGTACCTAGCAGCTGGGGTTAATAGGGAGGCCAGGAGAAGGTGGGAAGGATAAGAAGACTTGTTCCAAGGACCATAGCAGTAGCATTCCCAGATTATCAGATAGAGTCCTTGACTGGAAGCTAGGTGTGCTCTGCCTTATTTGATCCTTAATCCAACTTTCTTAAAATAGCACACTGAAGAAAGCCGCGATAGATTCTAAAAAAGAGTGGATATGTGTATACCTGATTCACATTGCTGTGCACGTGAAGCTAACACAAATTATAAAGCAACTATACTGCAATATTTTTTTTTAAGTAAAAAGAGATAGGACGTAAAAAAAAAAAAAAGCCAAAAATCTTAAATCCTTGGTAACATTCTGGTTAAAAACACAAGTTGTACATTCTCAGGGGAGGTCTGCTCAGTACAGACGTTGCTCTTCCCGTTTAGTTTGGTTTTCTGGTCAAATACTCTGCAATTCTTACTTCCAGTTCAAGCCTTTGCTGTTTCTGGGAGCCCCCTAAACTTTGTTTGAAGTTCATTGGAATAAAAAAACAAAACTTTAAACAAAAGTTTCATGATGTTTTTGAGAAAGAAAGATGAGCATTTAAAAAGTAAATTATAGCATAGGGCCAGGCACATATTATCTGTTCAGTAATTTTTGGGCTGGCAAACCTAATACTCTGAATAAAACTGGTGAAAATGAGAAGACACCTTCTGGAAAAAGCCTTTTAATACTCAGGCCTTTCTGAAATGGTGTTTGTGCAATAAAAATAGTAAAAGATAACAACCTAATAGAAGCTTAGAAAAAGAAATAATGTCACAGTTATTAATGCTTTCACAGTTTTGTATAAGATTCAGATTTTGTATATTCGGGAGTATTAAACTTTAGATTTTTGAGAGAAACTTTGAAAAGCATGCCAGAGATTTGTGGGAAGAAACAAATCTTCATTACCTTCTTATTCTAAAATCATAATCCATAGATTTTTATTTTTCACTGAATTTTAATATTTAAATCAATAAGCTGTAGTGTTTCATTATCATATGTAACACACACAATATCAAAATTGAAAGCTCTTTACCTGAATATATTTTTGTGGCAGGTCCTCTACATGACTTTCCAGACAACTGGAATCTGAGGCAAATTCTATGACAGTGGTGCCCTTGTTTCACTTGGCATGCCTTCTATCATATTATTTGCAATTCTATCATGCTACAGGTAAAACAATTTTATTAGTAAACTCTAAAAAATGTTTTATTGTGATAATAAATATAATGTGTAGATATGTCAGGGGACTATGTAATTTCCTCAGTTCTGTCTTTCCAGAGCAGAGATTTGAAACAGCGGACCAGTGTTACAGCTCTCTTACAGCTCAAGAGTTTTGCTCAGCAAGCAAAGGAAAGTACACCCTCAAGGTGTGATAGCAGGCCAATCCCAAAGGGGAGGCATCCATCCATCTTGGTTTCCTCTTTGTATACATTTGTCTCTTGCCCCTGAGCCTGCCCTATGGAAACTAGCTAGCTAGCTGGGGGGTAGGGGTCGGGGTCGGGGGGGGGGGGGGGGGGGGGGGGGGCGGGGCGGGGCGGGCGCTGCTTTTTTCACCTGAGGTCCTTACTCCAGTCCTCAGATTTTCTTTTGTTCCACTTTCACATGCTTTTTCCTTTCTTTGTCTTTTAGCCACCACCATTTTGGACTCCTTTTTTCTATTTTTCTTATTCTAACTAACATTCCCACCTCAAGAGATAGGAGGCCCATTTCTTAGGGAATAGAGACGTCAAGCTTTCTCTGGCTACTTCTGGCCAAGTTGGGATCGCGAGGGGCACTGGGCCTCCCCCTTTTGCTAGTCTGAAGCCTCAGAGTCCTTATAGTGGTGTTCATCTAAGGGTGAGTGATATTTTCTGTGCTTGGGTGTAATTTTACATATCCTTGTTGAACTGGCAGTGCATGTTGAGACAAAATGGGTTAAACAATCAATAATACACGGAGCAATCATAGGCAGCATCAATATGGTGATAACAGGGATTAGTAGGGGCATTAGCCAACTCCAAATTCCCCATTGCCAGAAGAAGAGCCCCCAAAGAGAGATTCTAGCCACCCCGAGAACTCTGCAGCTCATTCTTTGAGATCCTGTAGGATCTGAATGTTTTTCTTGAGGACTATGAGACTTTAACTTAGCTGGGATATTTACCCAGAAACAACACATCTCATTCAAGATGGTTCAAGTCCCTCCTTGTTCAGGGATCAGGAGATCTATCTCCTGTCTATTTGCGCTACAACCCCTGCCAAGCAGTGTTGGCCCTTTAGATCTAGCCTGAGAAATCTTATCCCTTGAAACTTAATTTTGGGGGTTATGATTAGAATGGCACTTATTTGTAGTCCTGAATAGGCATCTGAGATCTCCCACTCCTGTTTTGCCCCCTAGTTCCTTCATCCTACCGAGTTTTGCATGGTTCTATATATTCTTTTCCACTGGTCAGGTGCTCCTGTCCACTCTCAGTTGGTGTTCTGCGTGCACTTCTGTGTCTGAAGGTATATTGCTGATGTATATGTGGAGAGAGATGTTCTCCACATCCACCTCTTCTCCGTCATCTTGTTCTCGCCTCTCTAGGGATATTTTAAATAACATTTTAAAATGGTATTTCCAAGCCAAGGAAACATGCCTTTGCTTTTAGTTTATTGACTATTCTTAATGATGTGTTTTCATCAGATTGGGTTGAGCTAATCAGGAATTATATAATTGGTCTTTGATTTGTCAGTGGTTGTTCAAACTAACTTTCAAAAAACAGTTAAAAATACTGGGATACAAATTAGACCATGAGCAGCTCCAAATACCTTCACAAGAAACAATCTTAAAAAGTGTCCTAAAGATGTATGCTTTAGCTGCAGACAGGACACACACCCCTATTATTGTTGAAAATGCTCTTTGTAACGCAGGGTAGCCTAGCAGATACAATGTCTCAATGGTTTTTCAGTTTCTGAGGGCTCTGAACTTGAAACAAATGCATAGGAAATGTGAGCAGAAAAGTCAAAAGAAAACCCTATACAAATGACAAGATTAATCATGGCTATGGAATCAAGATTAACATTCCAGAAGGCCGTAAAACCCATGAGGCCCATAATCACAGAAGCAGTAGCAAAAGTTGCCCACAAAGAACACAGGGGATGAGGAATTAACAATAAGGAAACAATGAACATAGCTGTTGATGCAACAGTCACATTTGAATAGTGTTTTCTAATATTAGATAGCATATTCAAACACAGAGACATTACTTTGCCGACTAAGGTCCATCTAGTCAAGGCTATGGTTTCTCCTGTGGTCATGTATGGATGTGAGAGTTGGACTGTGAAGAAGGCTGAGCGCCAAAGAATTGATGCTTCTGAAGTGTAGTGTTGGAGAAGACTCTTGAGAGTCCCTCGGACTGCAAGGAGATCCAACCAGTCCATTCTGAAGGAAATCAGCCCTGGGATTTCTTTGGAAGGAATGATGCTAAAGCTGAAACTCCAGTACTTTGGCCACCTCACGCGAAGAGTTGACTCATGCTGAGAGGGATTGGGGGCAGGAAGAGAAGGGGATGACCGAGGATGAGATGGCTGGATGGCATGATGGACTCGATGGATGTGAGTCTGGGTGAACTCCGGGAGATGATGATGGACAGGAAGGCCTGGTGTGCTGCAATTCATGGGGTCGCAGAGAGTCGGACACGACTGAGCGACTGAACTGAACTGAATATTGCAGAATACTGATTGAAATATATGAAAGCCTGGTTGTATACCATTAAGGGAACTTCACACTTCTTGGCCATGTCTCGGAACTGATGTAATATCGGTTTCTTATTGGTTAAGAAGACATACTCATAGTTTGAATGAAGGCCTGGGAACAAATTATTTCCTGTGATGATGTGGTATTAATGTTATACACAAGAAGTGGAAATTCCATTTAAAAAGTGCATTTATTGCTCAGAAAAGCTGTCTTATCATTTATATCTTGAAGGATGTTTTCCATATATTTTATATATTCTCATAACCAAAACTCTGTAAGATTTTTATCTCTATACTCACTGTTTTCAAAATCTGCCAGACATTTTTCCAATTTTTGCCTAGTATTTTTATCCCAATAGTCAAGAGTCTCAGTAACGATAACCATAACCCTGGGACCGTAAGTTGAAAAATATTCTTCTTCTACATTACAATATTGTGTGGTGTAGGAATCATCACTTGCCAAATTTCAGAGGTCTAAACCTTCCTGCACTCAGAAACACCCATATATACTACTTACGATGTACAAAGTATAGGAGCACTACAAAAAACTTGGACTCGGTGCTTGTGAGAAAAGGACTAAAATATTCTCTAAAGAATAGATCCACTGGATTCCATATGTAAAATAGATAGCCAACGGGAATTTGCTGTATGGCTCAGGAAACTCAAACAGGGGCTCTGAGTCAACCTAGGGGGTGGGATGGGGAGGGAGATGGGAGGGAGTTTCAAAAGGGAGGTGATATTTGTATACCTATGACTGATTCATGTTGAGGTTTGACAGAAAACAACAAAGTTCTGTAAAGCAATTACCCTTCAATAAAAAATCAATTGAAAAAAGAATAGATTCATTGGATGGATATCAGCTTTATGTTTATCTTGGGGAAAATTACCTGGGAGGCAAAAGGACTTTTTAAATGAGGAACATTTTTGATCAGGAGTTTCCTGCTTCTTCAGCCAGCGTAGACAGACTACTTCTCTTTTACCATCCATAGCCATAAACGCTCCAAAACAGACGATGTTATGAAAATAACAAAAGAGCAGGGTTGTTCCTATATAAATATAAAAGTATTGTACGGACCTAAAAGAGGTCAGATTTTCTTTATTATTATAAAAGAGGTCATAAATCCTGTATAGGAGGCCAGGACATTGGTGATGGTGGTGATTGTAACAGATACTGCCACTTTTGAAGAGACATCGGACATCTGTTCGCTTATGCTATCCATGAGTCTGGTCTTCTGCCAGGCAGAAATCATGATAAACATATCAACTCCAACACTATTAGAGAAAGAAACAGAGTCTCCACATATTTTAAACATCCATTTAAAATTAACAAGATCAACTCAAACGGTTTTCTTTGCCTGTCTCTCAAGGTCTCACTGATCTTGAGGTGTGCTTGTGTGAATGAACCACATGTCCTGTGCAAAGCAAGTGATGAGCCCTGCACTGGGGTTTTGTGGTGCCTTATGATGACTGAAGGCAGACCTCAGAACGGAAGCCTTGTCAAGGTTTATATACCGACCTCCCAATGCCAAGAGACGCCCAACATCCCTGCGAGGGGAAGGACCAGAAATGGGTGAAGCGTGTGGACCGAATTTTCCTTTCTCTGTCACCTTTACCTGGTCTCTTTGACCATTCCATAACTGTGTGGGGAATTAGAACTACTAACCTAACCTGTCGGATCATAGACTTTCAAAGGACTTGTGATCCATACCATTACTCTGTACTTAGACCTCGAACTATATGGATGGAAGCACCTAGCCTTGCTAGGGAGCTGAAAGTTACAAGAGCACGTTTGGGAGCAAGGCGGAGCTCTGGCTCCAGGAATGTCTCTCAGGCTAGAAGTGATTCTCTTGGCTGGCTGCCTCAGGGTCCAGAGTCCTAAAAGTAAGTCTTTGTCATGGCTGTGCCTCTGATCTATGTGGGTAGAAGCATCGCTGCTGACCATGAGGTTTCTGAAGACACAGATCGGGAATTGTGTGGTGGGCTTCCTTTGGTAGTGCTAGCTCTAAGCAGACCAGAGAAAGCTCTCCCATGGCTTGTGTCACAACTCCCTAGATATTCCTTTTGTGGAATCTGTGGGAATGAACTGGAGGCCTAGTAACTTGAGGACAGAAATCACTTTTTCCTCGCTGGCTGACCCTCCAGTCCCTCTTTTGCTATCACATATACTGGTGTGGCGACACTTAGAAGAGACAGCTTGGATTTCTTGTTCGTCTCTTTATAACCCAAAGCTTCTACTGTGTTCAGGACTGTATTCAGAAACGTGCACATGCACATGGAACATGGATGCCTCCCCTGGAAGACGAGCTTGGGAAACACTCCAGAAAAGCTACCCTGCTCCACCCCAGGTGGCACCAGAGGGGGAGTGAAAATCAGACAAAGGTCTTCATGGTGAGGAACTGGACATCACCCTGGGATGCCATCAGGTCTACCCCTGGTGCATCTCCAACCCACCTTGGTGGTGGAACCGGGTGGGACGGATAAGTCACCTTTGTCAGTAAGGGACAGACTAAGTCCAACCAGGGAAGGAACACTTCGGTGGAATGTCTGTCTACACCCCCGTCTAGAGCAGGGAGGGACACCTCTGGCGAAAAGAAGCCACAGCTGTGGATGCTGCTTTTATCTCTCTTACAGATGGGAGCTTCCCTGGTGGCTCAGAGGGTAAAGCGTCTGCCTGCAAAGCGGGAGACCCGAGTTCAATCCCTGGGTTGGGAAGATAAGATCCCCTGGAGAAGGAAATGGCAACCGACTCCAGTATTCTTGCCTAGAGAATTCCGTGGATGGAGGAGCCTGGTAGGCTACAGTCCACGGGGTCGCAAAGAGTTGGACACGACTGAGCGACTTCACTTTCACAGATGGGAGCTGGCAGATCCAGAACCACCTCTTTAAAATGTATTTTTTAAAACGGGGACAAGTTTGATTCCCAGAGTTTAAAAAAGACATGCCTGATCTTTGTCTTTGATACCAAGTGGCCATGGTATCCTTTGGAAGATGGGGAACACTGGTCGGCTGAAGGGTCTCAATTCTAGTACTGTTTCACAATTAGGTCAGTTCTGTAGAAAACAAGGGAAATGGGTAGAAGTGGCATATGTGTTGCTCTTTATCTCTCTGCAAGACACGCCAGACTTATGTCCGAAGGGTGCAGATCTGGGTGTGAAGCCTTCAGCTGCCTCCTCTTCTCTTACTTTGCCCCTGTATCTTGGGCTCCCAATTAAACAGGCTGATTCAGGGCACCCTTCCAGAAGGGGTTGCCTCAGTCTCAGTAGAAACTCAAACAGTCCCAATTCATAGAAGCCTTTACAGGACTAACTTTATTACCTTACTTGGAGAGACGTAACATACGTCTTGGGACAGATGCTGACTCCTGACTCGAGAACTCGAGTTTTGGGAGAAGCTGCTACTTTTGGAGATGAATGGCTTGAGGATGAGACAAGGGGAAAGAGGGAGCACAAAATAGCCCTCCTCCTTCCTGGGAGCCAAGCAGTTCCCATGATGAGCCAGACTGTGATTATAGCATGCCTAAACGAAGGTGGGATCAGAACTACTTTGCCAGATGTATTCTTGAAGGATTCAAGCCAGTGCACACTAAGACTATAAACTATGCCAAGCTGGCTGACACAGAACAGGGAGAGAAGAAATCTCCTGATAAATTCCTAGATAGACTACAAGAGGCTCTCCACAAGTTTACTGACTTTGATCCCAAAAGTACAGAGGAAGGAATAATCTGAAAAATAGATTCCTCACTCAGTCAGCTCCAGATATCTGCCATAAGTTATGAAAACAGGCGTTTGGACCATATCAGTCTTTAAAAAACTGTTACAGCTAGCTCAGATGGTATATCATGGTAAAGAATACAAGGAGGAAAGTGGGAGGGGAAAAAAAAAAACAACAACAACAACTGACAAAAGAACAAAGCCCCAGCAATGGCTGTTAGATCAACTCTGAAACAGATTGAGGAAAAGTGCCCAGAGTAACCCAGGTGAAAAGGGGTGGACTTGTCATTACGGTGGAAATAGAGGCATCTCAAGCTGGATCGCCCTCAGGCATCTAAGCTGCACCCGGCTCCATGTCTGGTCTATAAAATGACCACACCTCAGGAGAGGCTGGCCTCTGAGACATAGGCCCCAGTGGCTGGACTCTCAAGGCAATCGGACTGAAAGTGCCTGGTGGTCCCCACACAAGCTCCCATTCTAATTACACCTGTGGAACCCTGGGGGTTAATAACTGTGGGGGGCCAATCGATCGATTTTCTTTTGGACACTGGGGCAACTTTCTCTGTGCTCACTGAAGCCCCTGGTCCGCTCTCCTCCTGATCCACTACTGTAATGGGACTGTCAGGATGAGCCAAACGCTATTATTTCAGTCATCATTTAAGCTGCAGCTGGGGCTCCGTGCTGTTTTCTCATGAGGTTCTGATCGAGCTGGAGTCTCCCTCACCCCTTCTAGGGAGGCATATACTGAGCATGGTCCAGCCTCTGCTTTCATGAATATGGAGCCTGCTCATTTACGTGAACAAAATGTAAATCCTGGAGTGTGGGCTGATGGAAAAACTGTGGGTTGAGCACAAAATGCTGTTCCTGTTGTTATCAAGCTCAAACCCCCTCAACCTATTTTCACATCAAAAGCACTATCCACTAAAGCCTGAAGTTAAGGAATGGGTGAAACCTTACTCTACTGACTTCTCATGATGTAAGGGGGATCTTCAACTCTAAAGTTCAGAGCAACAATGTTCCTTCTTAAAGCTACTGTAACTCAAGTGGTGTCAGAAGTTCTAGGAATAGAATGTTACTTACACTGTTCCTGGAGACCCCAATCTTCAGGAAAGGTTGAAAAGGCTAGTGCCGTTATTAAAGGACATCCATGTAAGCTAATTCAGGAAACACAAGACAGTTGGTTTAAAGTTTTACCCATGACTTTAACGAGAGCTTGAACTGCCCCTAAGAAGAAGAGACTGTCTCTATGAGACTGTTTTCATGCACAGATCTTGTCATAGATCCTGAAATCTTAGAATTAACTATGTGACTCAGCTTTCAGCTTTTCAACCTCGTCAGGGAAAGGCTTTGCATCATGGGTTTCTCCACTTCAAGGAAAGGACTTTCTTCCGCTCTGCAAATACCTGCACTGACAACAATCATATATGATGTCTTGTCTTGATCTGATGACATCTAACAACCCTAAAATGGACTGATGTAACTATGGGCATAATGTGACTTTTAATTTTGACTATGTTTTAACTTGGTTTAATGGGTATTTTGCCTTACATCTGTAACTGTAAAATGGGTTTTTTTCCTAACCATCTGAAAGCTTCTAAGTTACAAATGGTTGTCCAGGCTCCTATGAGTGCCACAGCCTCCTCCAACTATTACTCGGGGCCCCTGGATCAGAGACCTTCAATATGACGGTTAGCAGAATATATTGCCTCAACAACGTAGGGACAGTGCCCCTCAACAGCAGGAAGTAGTTATGGAATGAAAACAACGGCCCTTTCCCTTGGTGACATGATCCTCCTAAAAGAAAAGGGGGGAACGAGACAGTCAATTCCTAGGTATGCTGATAAGAAGACCAGGGTCCCCAGGGAGGAGAAACAGGTCCGAAAGCCCTTGAGAAGGAGGAAGGGGTCTGAGGCTCCCTAGGAGAAAAGGACAAACGGTCTTTTCTACTTTGCTCTGTCTTAATGAATATAACAATGCATCTTGCTCGAGGACATGTTTCTCCTTAACAAGAACCTTCTGACTGATCTTGTCATCTTAAAATGGATATTATGGGAGTGGGAGATTTTTCTATTGTTCGTTCTGATCTTGTTCATATAAGATATATGTTGTGGGAGTGGGTCTGAAAAAGTATGTAATGCCTTGAAAAGACTACCTGGGGGAGCACTCTGCCTCCCCCTTCTGATGTCTATGTCAGAAGCTTTCTCTGTCCCTTTTTATACTTTAATAAAACTCTGCTACACAGAAGCTCTTGAGTGATCAAGCCTGATCCCTGGTGGAAAGTGAAGTGAAGTGAAGTGAAGTCGCTCAGTCATGTCCGACTCTTTGCGACCCCATGGACTGTAGCCTACCAAGCTCCTCTGTCCATGGGAGTTTCCAGGCAATAGTACTGGAGTGGGTTGCCATTTCCTGAAGAAGCTAAATAGTCTTCTTTGAAGATCACGAATCCAACGTCATTCACTGTAAGCTATCATACAATTAACCTGTTTTTGTTTTTTCCTATTCTAAATCACACTGAAATGAACATCCTTCTTCTATTTTGTGAACACCTGTCCAATAATTAGGACGAATTCCCAGAAGTGGAATTGGCAGATCAGATTCCATTTTAAATTTTTAAGTCTTGATTTGTTGCAAAGTTATATTTTAAACCTGTACCAATTTACAAATTTCCCTCAGCAGAATGTGTGTTTATTTGCATACAACCTTCCCCAAACCTTCAGTCTTGCTGTAATATTCATTAATCTAATAAAAAGACAAGGTGTCTCACTTTTGGTTTAACTTGCATCCCTTGACTAATGGAAAGGTCAAATATTTCTTTCTTATATTTTCAATGATTAGTGTTTTGGATTCTGTGTGTGTGTGTGTGTGTGTGTGTGTGTGTGTATGTGAACTGCCTGTTCATGTCCCTGGTCTGTGTTTTTCCATTTGGGGTAATAGATTTTTCCAACTCTTAAAGGCACATAAGACAAAGGATGAGATGATTGGATGCCATCACCGACTCAATGGACATGAGTTTGGGTAAATTCCAGCAGTGGGTGATGACAGGGAGGCCTGGCATGCTGCAGTCCATGGGGTTGCAAAGAGTTGGACACGACTGAGCAACTGAACTGAACTGAACTGAACCGAACTGAAAGGCACATAATTCCATTTGATTTTCTTTTTCTCCTGATTCCTCATTTTGGATCTGTAGAGTCACCAATATATAACTATTTTGCCTAATCTAACACAATACCCTTCCTTTACCCACCCCACACCCCGACATACACAGTGTGCACCCTCATGCTTTGTTTTACTCACCTAGAATAAGAAATGGTGAATTTGCAACTATGATCACAAATGGCACCCCAATGTACAACATCAGGCCAAAGCCACTCACCATTGCGAAGGCAGCAGAAATGACTCCAAAGGCTGAGACCCACATTTTGTTCCGTACACAGACACACCTGTACATTTGGAGGGGAAAGTCATGGAACTTGCAGTGGTAGCTTCCATACCGAAGGTCCAGCAATCCATAACATTCTTTCCTCGGACACCTCTTCAGAGCCCTCTTGCACAATATTTCCCATACCTGTCTGCTTGAGAACTTTAATTTCCAGGCACTAACCCAGACCAACTGAACAGAAGATGGGGCGGAGGGAGGTGCAGACAGAAAAGTCGGGAATCTGTGCTGTTACCAAACTATACTGGTTGATTCTTATGCAGCGAGCCAAGCATGAATCCACCGACTGGACTTTCAAAACCACAAAGATATACTAAAGCACTGCAAATAGCTAATTCCACTCTGATCGTCAAAGGAGTGTGAATGGAAGTAAGCAGTATGAAAGTGCCCATGTCTAGGTATCTTCTCACCCACTTATGAGTCCAGTTAGCCATAAAGACAAATCCTAAATATCTCCTGTGTGTCAAAGCTGGTTTAATATATATTGCGGCTAACCAAAAGAATGAAAACTTTCTTCTAAAAGATTTTTGTGGTTCTCCTCCGCTAGAGATGTGTGTTCTAGAAAAGAGGCTGTGTGTGTGCTCAGTCGATTCAGTCATGTCCGACCGTTTGTGACCCTATGGACTCTAGCCCATTAGGCTCCTCTGTCCATGGGAGTCTCCAGGCACAATTAGTGGAGTAGGTTGCCATGCCCTCCCTCTAGGGGATATTCCCCACCCAGGCATCAAACCTGAATCTCCTGTGTCTCCTGCATTGCAGGCAGGTTCTTTGCCGCTGAGCCACCAGGGAAGCCCAAGAAAGGTGGCTACTAATTACGAGCAAAAAAAAGTAACATGTACCTCATTTTGAATAACATCTCAAGCCTGTTTCTTGGTTGGACCAACAAAAATGGGAATATATACACAGCATTTTAAAAAGACTGGATTTAATACTTAAACTCTCCAATAAGCACTACTTTCCATCCTAAAATATTGACAACAATCTCTACGGGTTTTTTCTTTTTTCTACTAAAATCAGACAACTTTTATTTGCAAGTCCACACTGCTGTCAACCAGTCAGTTTGGTTGGATTGTTAATAAATAGTTTTTCTGTTTCTTTGTTTTTTTTTAAAAAATAAATTTATTTATTTTAATTGGAGGCTAATTACTTTATAATACTGTATTGGTTTTGCCATACATCTATTTCTGTTTTACTTCATTGTTAACTTCTTCAAAAGAAATGACTGATAACTGCCTCTAGAAACTTTTAGTAGAAGAGAGAAACTAAGTTGATTTGAAGACTAGCAAAGTCAACTATGGAAGTGGAGCTACTGATTCCCAAAGAGCAAGAATATAACTAAGACCTTGTTCATGCAAGGCCACATTAAGATAACTAAATTTTCCTCTTATTAACACAGCTATGTGTGTCTGTATTTCACTTTTTCTCAAATTACTGGTGTTATCAGTTAAACTCAGGGCCCCAAATCAACATACACACACACATACACACACTCTCACAAAATATTTTGTTTTGATTACAGAAAAAAATTTGATTACAACCAATACTTTCTTAAAGCAACAATATTGGTTTACAGGAGTTTAAGATAAAAGTACCACAGATGAACCTTGAAATCAGAAAGATTAACAGGATAAAAGCTACTTATGACCTGTTTAGCTCTGTTCCCTCTTTCAGGTTTCTGGATTGTTGGTATAAATTTTTCAGAGGATAGGGGGGAGTGAAGTATATTATGGCTATATTATGGCTAGAGTGATTATTTGACTTTGACTAGTTGCTGTGTTGACTCTCTCTAAATGACCTTTATTTTAATGTTCAATAGGCAATGGAAGGGAAGACGTGTGTGTAGAACACTAGTGAAAATACTTGCATATTTTCTAGTTCCCAAGAAGGACTTTGGTTAAGCAGTTTCTCAGAATGACTTAGGAGAGTCTTAGAACTTTAGATTCCTGCAATCTTGGAACATAGCTCTGCAGACTCTGATCCACAGTTGTGGAGAAGTTGCAGAATCCATGTGTCTAAAAATTTCTACATGTGATTCCACTGCTCAGGTGGACTTGGGCATCAGTGGCAGCAAAATGATCAATCAAAACAGCAAACAGAAACTACACATTGAAGAAAGCAAAAATCAGGAGTTCCCTGGTGGTCCAATGGTTAGGACCACTTGGTGCTTTCACTGCTGGGGCCTGGGTTTGCCCAAAAAAAGGCATCAATGGATGAAATGAAGGATAATAAGCTATAATATATGCATAATAAAAACACCCAAACAATAGAAGTAAGTCCTTCCTTGTGAGCAATTATTTTAAATCTAAACAGATTAAACCTTCCAATCAAAAGGCAGATATTGTCAGAATGGATGAAACAGCATGATTCAACTATATGCTATTTACAAGAGATTCTCTCTAGATCCAAAGACTTAAATAGATTGAAAGATAAGAGGAATGAAATAGATACTCCCTATGAATGCTTACCAAAAGAGGCTAGCAGTGCCTATACTGATAACAGACAACATAGACTATTTCCAAAAAACTGAAAGGAAGGGACACTTCCTAACTCTTTCGATGAGGCCATGTTACACTGATATCAATGCCAGACTAAGATATCACATGATGTCACAGATATTTCTTATAAATATAGATACAAACATCCTCAACAAAATTCCAGCAAACACAATTCAATAAGCATATTAAAAGGAGTATACATCATGACCATGTGGGGTTTACCCAGGAATGGAAAAGTGGTTCAACATGAGAGCATCAATCAACGTAATACAGCACACCTTCAGAACAAAGGGTAAAAAACCATATGAATCTCTGAAAAGGTACAGAAAAGGCACTTGACAAAACTCAATGTCTTTCCATGATAAAAACTCTCAAAAACAAGGAATGGAAGGAAAGTTCCTCAAAATTATAAAGGCAATTATGAAAACTGCACAGCTAACATTATACTCAGTGGTGAGAAAAAGAAATCTTTCTAAGATCAGGAACAAGATAAGGATGCCCACTTTCATCATTGATATTCAAAGATGTACTAGAAGTGCTAATCAGAGTAATCAGATAGGACGTTGAAATTAAAGGAATTCAAGCTGGAAAGGAAGAATTTTAACTATATGTTTTTACAAATTATATGCTCATATGTATGAAAACTCCAATGAATCCAAAGGAAGCTACTAAAGTTAGTAAATTCAGTAAAGCTGCCAAATACAAGATCAACACACAAGATTCAGTTGGTTCTATCCATGTGCAATGAACAATCCCAAAGAGAAATGAAGAAAGTGATTTCATTTAGTGTTTAAAATAATGAAATACTTAGGAATACATTTAACCAAAGAAGTGAAACACTGGTACATAGAAAACTACAAAACATTGGTGAAATAAACTAAAGAAGACCTAAATTAATGGAAAGACTTTCACAGCCCATGGGGAGGAAGACTTAACATTGACAAAAACGACAATCTCGCCTAAGGTGATCTACACATTAGTCACAATCTCTATCAAAACTTCAACAGCTTTTTTTTTCAGAAATGTATAGGTCAATATTCAAATTTGTATGGAATTAAAGGAGCCCTGGATATCCCAGAATAACCTTAAAAAGAAAAAAGAAATGGACAAGTGAGATTTCCAGATTTCAAAACATGTAACAAAGCTACAGTATTTAAAACAGAGTGGTACTAGTGTATGGACAGACATATAGACCAATGGAGTAGAACTGAGCCTCCAGAAATAAATCCATATATCTACAGCCCACTGATTTTTGACAAGGATGCCAAATCCAATCAACTGGGAAAGAGCAGTCTCTTCAACAAATGGCACTTGGATGACTGGATTCCCACATGTACAAGAATGAAGTTGGACCCCTGCTTCACATCATACACAACTATGATTAAAAATTGCAACCACCTAAATATTGCAGCTAAAACCATAACACTCTTGAAGGAAACAAAGGAAATGCACACAACCTTACTTGTTGATGGAAGCTTACATATAAGACCAAAAACACAAGCAAAAAATAAACATGTTGGATTTTATCTTAATTAAAATCTTTGTACATTAAAGGGCATTATCAAGAAAGTAAAGAGATAATCTACATAATGAGGGAAATATTTGCAAGTTCTATAACTTGATAAGGATTTAATATCTAAGACATCTACTCATCAACAACAGAATTCAACAAGTTCAGTTCAGTTCAGTTGCTCAGTCGTGTCCAACTCTTTGCGACCGCATGAATCAGGGACAAACAATTTCACTAAAAATGAACAAAGGTGGGAATTCCCTGGTAGTCCAGTGGTCAGAACTCTGAACTTTCACTGCCAAGGGCCTGGGCCCAAGTTCAACCCTCGGTTGGGGAAATAAGATTCTACAAGCCTTGGGGCATAGCCAAAAAGAGGGCAAAGGACTTAACTAGTTCTCCTTGGAGGATATGCATATAACCTCAGTCACTCGGCTATCTGATTCCTTGTGACCCGTAGCTACCAAGCTCTTCTGTTCATGAAAATTTTCAGGCAAGAATACTGAAGTGGGTTACCATTTCCTTCTCCAGTGCATCTTTCCAACACAGGGATCAAAATCAAGTCACTTGTATCTGCTCTACTGGCAAGCAGATTCTCTACCTCTGCACCACCTGGGGAGCCCCAAAGAAGATATACAAATAACCAATAGACACATTAAAAAGATAATCATGGTTAGAATGTGGAGAAATTGGAAAACTTACACATTGCTGGCGGGATATAATATGGTGTAGCCTCTGCGAAAAATAGTTTGGTGCTTCTTCAAAAAGCTAACCAGTGAATTATCATACAACCCACTAATTCCACTCCTAGGTATATACTGCAAAGAACTGAAAACAGGGGCTTAAACAGAGATTTGGACACGACGCTTCACTGCAGCATTATTCACTATAGCCAAAACATAGAATAAGAAAGCCTTCCTCAGCGATCAATGCAAAGAAATAGAAGGAAACAATAGAATGGGAAAGACTGGAGATCTCATCAGGAAAATTAGAGATACCAAGGGAACATTTCATGCAAAGATGGGCCAATTAAGGACAGAAATGGTATGAACCTAACAGAAAGCAGAAGATATTAAAAAGAGGTGGCAAGAATACAAAAGAACTATACAGAAAAGCTCTTCATGACCCAGATAATCATGATGGTGTGATCACTCACCTAGAGGCAGACATCCTGGAGTGCAAAGTCAGGTGGGCTTTAAGAAGCACCACTACGAACAAAGCTAGCGAAGGTAATGGAATTTCAGTTGAGCTCTTTCAAATCCTAAAAGATGATGCTGTGAATGTGTTGCACTCAATATGTCAGCAAATTTGGAAAACTCAGCAATGGCCACAGGACTGGAAAAGGTCAGATTTCATTTCAATCCCAACAAAAGGCAATGCCAAAGAATGTTCAAACTACTGAACAATTGCACTCATCTCACATGCTAGCAAAGTAATGCTCAAAATTCTCCAAGTGAGGCTTCAATAGTATCTGAACTGAGAACTTCCAGATGTTCAAGCTGGATGGAAAAAAGGCAGAGGAACCAGAGTACAAATTTCTAACATCCGTAGGATCATAAAAAAAAGCATTAGAATTCCAGAAAAACATCTATTTCTGCTTCATTGACTATGTCAAAGCCTTTGACTGTATGGATCAAACCAACTGTGGAAAATTCTTAAAGAGATGGGAATACCAGACTACCTTACCTGCCTCCTCAGAAACCTGTATGCAGCTCAAGAAGCAACAGTTAGAACTGGACATGGAACAACAAACTGGTTCCAAACTGGGAAAAGAACACGTCAAGGCTGGGTATTGTCACCTGCTTACTTAACTTATGTGCAGAGTACATCTTGCAAAATGCCATGCTGGAGGAATCACAAGCTGGAATCAAGATAGCTGGGAGAAATATCAATAACCTCTGACATGCAGACGCTGCTGCTGCTGCTCCTAAGTCACTTCAGTTGTGTCCGACTCTGTGTGACCCCATAGATGGCAGCCCACCAGCCTCCACCGTCCCTGGTATTCTCCAGGCAAGAACACTGGAGTGGGTTGCCATGTCCTTCTCCAATGCATGAAAGTGAAAAGCAAAAGTGAAGTCACTCAGTCATATCTGATTCTTCAGGACGCCATAGACTGCAGCCTGCCAGGCCCCTCCATCCATGGGATTTTCCAGGCAAGAGTACTGGAGTGGGTTGCCATTGCCTTCTCTGATATGCAGATGACACCAACCTTATGGCAGAAAGCAAAGATCTGAAGATCCTCTTGAAGAAATGGAAAGAGGAGATGAAAAACCTGGCATAAAACTCAACATTGAGGAAACTAAGATCTTGACATCCAGTCCCATCAGTTCATGGCAGATAGATGGGAGAACAATGGAAACAATGGAAACTATTTTGGGGAGCTCCAAAATCACTGCAGATGGTGACTGTACCCATGAAATTAAAAGCTGCCTCTTCCTTGGAATAAAAGTTATGACCCACCTACATAGCATATTAAAAGCAGAGATATTACTTTGCTGACAAAGGTTTGTCTAGTCAAAGCTATGGTTTTTCCAGTAATCACAGATGGATATGTGAGTTGGACCATCAAGAAAGCTGAGAACCTAATAACTGATGCTTTTGAACTGTGGTGCTGGAGAAGACTCTTGAGAGTCTCTTGGACTGCAAGGAGATCCAACCAGTCAATCCTAGAGGAAATCAGTTCTGAATATTCATATGATGGATTCTGAAGCTGAAGTTCCAATACTTTGGCCACCTGATGGGAAGAACTGACTCACTGGAAAAGACCCTGATGCTGGGAAAGATTGAAGGCAGGAGAAGGGGACATCAGAGAATGAGATGGTTGGGTGGCATTATTGACTCGATGGACATGAGTTTGAGCAGGCTCCAGGAGTTGGTGATGGACAAGGAAGATGGCTTGCTGCAGGCCATTGATTTGCAGAGTTGGACGCGACTGAGTGACTGAACTGACACATAAAATACTAAATGCTAATGAGCCAGACATCCTGGAATGTGAAGGCAAGTGGGCCTTAGAAAGCATCACTACGAACACAGCTAGTGGAGGTGATGGAATTCCAGTTGAGCTGTTTCAAATCCTGGAAGATGATGCTGTGAAAGTGCTGCACTCAATATGCCAGCAAATTTGGAAAACTCAGCAGTGGCCACGGGACTGGAAAAGGTCAGTTTTCATTCCAATCCCAAAGAAAGGCAATGCCAAAGAATGCTCAAACTACCACACAATTGCACTCATCTCATCCCAATGTTCAATTTTGCCCACTTGGTTTTTGACTGTAGTTTGTAACTTGGCATATTCAATTTCAAGCCTAAAATGCAAATTTAAAATAGTTATTCTCACACATTTTTTTTTTGGATGTGGACCATTTTTAAAGTCTTTATTGAATTTACTACAACATTGCTTCTGTTTTATGTTTCAGTTTTTTGGCTGTGAGGCACGTGGGATCTTAGCTCCCCAACCAGGGATCAAACCCACATGCTCTGCCTTGGAAGGCAGAGTTTTAACCCCTGAACTCTCAAGGCAGTCCTTCACACATAGATTTTTAAAATACCACACTGTTTCTGAACAAACATCTGCAGTTCAATTACAGAGGATCTTAGAATTTAGAAAAGTAAATGATTTGGCAACTGTTCTGTTTTTCTAGTTGTGTTTTGTGGACAATCGGCTTCCCTAGTGGCTCAGAATGTAAAGAATCTGCCGACAATGCAGGAGACCCAGGTTGGATCCCTGGGTCAGGAAGATCCTCTGGACAAGGAAATGGCAACCCACTCCAGGATTCTTGCCTGGAGACTTCCATGAACAGAGGACCCTGGTGGGCTATATCCCATGGGGTCCTAAAGAGCTGGATGTGACTGAGTGACTAACACTTTCACTTTTCACTTGTGGATAATGTGCAAAATATGGAAATAATGGGGGAAAAATATGCCTCTCAAAACAGCTCAAAGCCGAAATGTCACCCAGCTTCACAGTGATGTGTTCATTATAATTACTGATTTAATTCTCGTATTATACTATTTATCTGCTCTATACTTAGGCTGTTTTCTGTGCTGCTTTAAATTGTACTTTTTGGATGTGATCCTGTGTTTTTCAGCACATCTCATGGCCTCTATATGTTGATCCTGTGCTTCTTGCAACTAAAAAGAGAAAAAAAGGGGAAAACAACTGATTTAACTACTGATAACCTAGCAAATCCGCCACCATTACGTTCTGTCTCTTTCATCTGCATATTGTTTACAGCTGCTTTCCTGCCATACAGCAGAGTTGTTACAACAGACACCCTACAGTCCACAAAGTGAAAATATTTCCTGTCTGCCCTTTGCACATTACTGACCTCTCCTCTAGCACTCAAATACAACATCATCCATGCTTTAAAACAGATTTTCTCCCATCCAAGGACTAACCAGGCCCGACCCTGCTTAGCTTCCGAGATCAGACGAGATCGGGCGTGTTCAGGGTGGTATGGTCGTAGGCTCGTATACACCCGTGGCGGATTCATGTTAATGTATGGCAAAACCAGTACAGTATTGTAAAGTAAAATAAAGTAAAAGTAAAATTTAAAAAAAAAAAGAAAAAAGAAGATTTTCTCAAATAAACACACAAATTTATAAACTGGCCAAATGGGGAAAAGCAGAAAATTACCTGATGATACACACACATATATATATATATATATATATATATATATATATATATATATATATTTTTTTTTTAATTCCAAGCTCCACATCAGCCATCACTTTAAATATCCACATATGGGAATGACCATGGCTCTTCCAGTGATTATGAGAGCTAGCACTGCTGTTGGTGACAACTAGATGCTTCAGGGACTAGTGTGAGAGGCAGCAGCTACATGGGAGCCAGAATCTGTGGGCCTGTGTTCTAATTCCATCAGTTCTGAGCTATGAGTCCTGGGGCAAATTACTTAGCCTTTCTGTATCTCAGTTTCTCCATCCATAAAATGAGGATAATGGTAGCATCAACCTCAGTGGGATGCTGGGAAGATTAAACTGGGGACTATACATACTGTATTTAGAAGAGGACATGGCAGATACTAAGGGCTGTTTGTAACTGGCATTATTACGGTTGCTGTATTTTACCTGTAAAACAATCCGATACTTCAAGCAGACGGTATGCCAACGGAAGTGGTCTTCTACACAATCGCAGTGAACTCACTCTCCATACTGTTGCGAGGGGCAGTAAAGGGGGAGCATGAGGCCCAGAACACACGTGTCCAAACTTCAAAAACGTTCACTGACTCCACTAACCAACTAGTACTCTAGTACTTTTCTCCACTTACAGTAATTTGTAACTTCCTTCCTCTCTGTACTACTCAGTGGACAATGACCACCGGTTAACATGCAAATAGCACCTCCTGGACAGAGTGGTACAGAACATTATACGACCGTCAGAGGAAGGGTGAAGTCACTGCCACGGGAATATTACCCTACTGCTAAATCAACGTTCTGAGTCAGTTCATTCCCACAACTGTTAATGTCTAGCCAGTACTTGGATGAGAAAAGTAAGGTTACCAGGTATGGATATCAGAGAAGCCATCCCCAGAACCTTAGGCTGGGAAGGTTAGAAATCTATAAGGGCCTGAAAGGCTAGATATCCGCAAATCCCACTTCTGGCTGCATAATGAAGGAAGGCAAATTTACATTTTACTACCAGAGTCAGGGGAAAAAAATGAGCATTTAATTGAACAATTCTCCTCTATTAGACTAAGCACTTTCAATTTTACATTTAATTACTTAAAATACACTTTAATAGAATTTTACTATACCAGCATCTCCAAGAAGAAATTATTGGTATGGATGAAGTACGTAGTTGTGTCTTAACAATTGTTAAGCTATTTTCCATTTATGTAAGTCCAGTGCTGTGCATATTAAGAAATACTTCCTGTTAGACTAATGTATACTTAGACAAGATTCTCCCTCATGGAAAAAATGACAACAATGTGAAATGAAGGGCTAAACTGTTCTTCACAGCCTGGATGACAGGGCTGAAGAGAAAAGGCTGCCTAAGAGCCGGACAGTCAGGAAAGGTCTGGAGGAGGAGAGACTGGGCAGCAGGTCTGAACAAACGGAGGACTGCTGAAGAGGAAAAGAAACTGTAACGACAGAAAGGACAGTCTGAGCAAAGGCAAGAAAAGGAGAAGTCAGCCGGCTAACTCTGAGGATAGAATCCCGCCACAGGGAAATAAAACCACGCCCAAACAGAAACATGTAAATCAGTGTTCACAGCAGCATTATTCATAGCTGCAAAGTGGAAACAACCCAAATCTCCATCATC
This sequence comes from Ovis canadensis, assembly GCF_042477335.2. Lineage (NCBI taxonomy): Eukaryota > Metazoa > Chordata > Mammalia > Artiodactyla > Bovidae > Ovis > Ovis canadensis. Next base: position 25,804,255 of record NC_091257.1, on the reverse strand, counting down.
GGATGAATGGATAACTGGCTTAGCCACATACTGTTTCTTGTTTGCCAATCAACAGAAATGGAAGAACTGATACGTGCTATCACAGGGATGGACTGTGAAAACATGACATCAAATGAGAAACGCTAACCGCGAAGGAGCACACACTATGTGATTCCATTTACGTGAAATGCCCAGAACAGGCATGTCTACACAGACGGATACTAGACTGGGGTTGCCTGGGGCTGAGGGAGAGGAGGGGGCCATAGGTGGTGGCTAAGGGGCGCAGGGTTTCTTTTGGGGGCTGATGGAAATGCTCTAAAATTGACTGTGGTCACAGGTGACACCTCTCTAGACTAAGATACTGAACTACACACTTGGAATGGGTGAATTATATGATATGTCAATTATATCTCAATAGCTTTTTTAAAAATCCAAAGGCACGATCTAGATAATGTTCTCAATTCTTTATTTTGGATGTACATACTATACTCCATCTGAGTACCTCCTTGCTTTTACAATATATCTAAAATGAAGAGAAAGGAAGGCAACGCCTAAATTCAACTGGTTTATATAATACCCTTTCTGCGCAAGTTATTCTGAAATTCACGAAATAAATATATACAGAACTCTACAGCTGTTCACCAAAGGGAAGATGAGAAATGATAATTTTCTGGAACCTTCCATTAAACATTATCCTCTGATTTTATCTGTCTTGCTTCATCGTGGTAATACAGCTATCACTAAAAAAAAATATTGTTCAATAGAAAAAAAAAGTCTCTCAACTTGTGTGAACAATGATACACATTTCTCCACTTTCCTAAGGTTAAATAACATAAGTAAAAAATATATAATACAAATGGCAGAATGAAAGAGTTTAAGAAATGAGTGCATTATAAAGATAATAAAACTGTAGTAAATTACTTGTAACGAAAATACAAAAGAAAGCTGTCTGCGAAAATGAATGTCCTAAAACACTTTATCCTACATATTAATTGTCAACACACTCAATTTCATAGGTACCTGACTTGGGAGTTGATGTAACTTGCTCTTTAAATCCTGTGCCTCACCTTCTAAGTTGGCCCAGTTACGTGCCATGACTTCCAGTGAAGCCTCCATCATAGACCGCTTTTTTATGGTGTCAGTCAGTTCTTGCCGAAGTTGTCTCACAACTGCCTAATAAGATTCTCTGTCACTGAGTTTATCAAAACCCTTTACTATGACATTGTGCTAATAATAGATAACGGGAACATATGGACTTTGAAAACTATCCCCACACATAGCAACTCACCTTCTTTTCCCTCCTCACTGAATCTGGTTACGGACACAGAAGGGGCCACCCTCAGCCCTTCCTGATATTAAGTTTCTCAGACAAAAGATGCAGACCCACTGTCCACACCCTGCCCCTCCCAATAAATCGGCAGAGTTTCACCACCTCACAACCAGAAAGAAATGGGTGGGAATGTCCAACAAGTGGTGGAAAATTCCACCCTGTGGAACATGTTCCCTCTTTCTTTATTAGAGGCTTTGATTCACTTCAGAGATCTTCACATGTTCTAACCAGTGCTCAGATCTTTCCAGCAGATTCCTATCCCAGCAGGAAAATGAGGCCATTTCGTTGCAGCTTATCTATTTTATATCTAGTAGTGTGTCTCTCTCGGAGAAGGCAGTGGCTCCCCACTCCAGCACTCTCGCCTGGAAAATCCCATGGTCGGAGGAGCCTGGTGGGCTGCAGTCCATGGGGTTGCTGAGAGTTGGGCGCGACTCAGTGACTTCATTTTCACTTTTCACTTTCATGCATTGGAGAAGGAAATGGCAACCCACTCCAGTGTTCTTGCTTGGAGAATCCCAGGGACAGCGGAGCCTGGTGGGCTGCCGTCTATAGGGTCCCACGGAGTCGGACACGACTGAAGCAACTTAGCAGTGTGTCTCTCTGGACACATTCTAACATCAGAGTCTTTTCTCTGAGATCATCTCTCGTCTGATGCAGCTTTATGTTTAGCTGATTGAATTTACTTTCCACTTTAGAAAGTTGCTGGGAAGCCGTCTCACTGTTACTTTTCAGCTTAGTCACATCGAACTTCATTTGGTCCTGCAAGCATCACCTCTCGTCGTTTGCTTTCTGGAAGGCAAGTTCCAGGTCTTTGTGATGTCTGACCTTGACCACGATCGGGTGTGGCAGCAGCCAGTCTAGAACGGTAGGATTCCACTTCTGTTTCCGGTGCTTGTTTGCTCTGTTTATTGCTCTCCAGCTCAGAGTCGAGCATTGCATTCTCAGCTCTCAGGACATTAAGCTGACCGGTATACTGGAACATAGTCTCCTCTGTTAATATTTTCTCTTTCAATTTCATTGCCTTTTGAAGAGTTTCAGTATCCTCAAAATATTTCTTCTCCTTTTCCTGCTTCTGATTTTTTACCGCATCTATTTCCAGTCTTAGGCTGGCAATTTCATCCTGCAATGCGTGGTTTTTGCATAATAGATCTTTTGCTTTTCTACCAGTATCAGAAACCTAAGTGAAACAAAGGAGACTTTTAGTTAGTACTCAATAAAATGACGTTTCATTATTTCCTAAAAATGAAACACTAACCTGTATGTTTATACAGTGAAGACTGCAACAAGTGGCTCTCCAACCAGAAAAAATAAGGTTTGATACAAACCTCAAACTTTACACAAGCAGAAACTTCCAAAGGTTCAAAAACTTAATTGAAGACAATGAATCCATGAAATGAAAAAGAAATCCCAAGCGACTTTTCAAGAAGCTCAGAACTGAAAGAGCTTTTCTCAGAACCACAGTGAACCCAGAAGGCTTGAAATAAAAGACTTACAGATTTGACTACACGTAAAACTTGCATCTGATGTGGACTGTTTATACAATGGAAAACTACTAAGCCATGAAGAAGAATGAAAGAATGCTATTTGCATCAACAGAGATGGACCTAGACATTATCACACTATGAGAGGTAAGTCAGACAAAGACAAATAGTATATCATACTGTTTATATGTGGAATCTAAACTGAATTTATTTCCAAAGCAGAAAGAGACTCACAAACATAGAAAACAAACTTATGGTCACCAAGGGGGAATGGAGGGTAGGGGAAGGGATAAATAGGGAGGTTGGGTTTAACATATACCATTATATGTAGACAAGTGTACATAAAATAACCAATAAGGATCTACTGTACAACATTAGGAACTACACTTAATATTCTACAAGAAGGATCTGAAAAGGAATATGTGTGTGCGATGTGTGTGTATGTGTGTTACTCACTCAGTCATATCCAACTCTTTGCAACCCCACAGACTGTAGCCCGCCAGGCGCCTCTGTCCATGGCATTCCCCAAGCAAGAATACTGGACAGGGCTAAGGATCAAACCCAGGTCTCCTGCTTTGCACGTGGATTCTTTACTGTCTGAGCCAGCAGGGAAGCCCCATTTGTATAATATACCCACACGTACATATATGTCTGAATCACTGTGCTGTATACCTGAAACTAACGTAACATTGTAAATCAACTGTGATCCGATAAACAACACCACTCGCTACCTTTAAAAACACTGCATCTGATACCTCCTATACAGCTACTTCACAGCAAGAGCCTTAGCTATATATATATTTAAATAGATTATATGTTGTATAGAAATTGTTTTCTTGAGAATATGCTACCTCTCTAACATTTTAAGAGGCAATTACAGGCTTATACCTACTGACAACTGTACTAAGCACTTCTACAAACATCAATTAACTCATTAGCTATAATGATTCTGGAAAGGAAGAAGTTAAAAATATTTAAGTAAGCTGCAGGCTTTTCATCAGCTCTTCTGACTCTGTTAGTTCTCTTACATCAAACCACAGTTACTGCTCTAGTACAAACATATCAATACAAAATAATCCGCCTATTTCATTCATGGTGTATACACTAATGGTAAATAAGGCAAAATTTAGAGAGGTCTTAGAGAATCATGAGATTATTTGCTGCTGCAATAACTTTCATTTTAAAATAGTAAGATGGGGGAAATACAGTGAGAAACATAACTATCACTAAATGTATACTCAGATCAGTTCAGTCGCTCAGTCGTGTCCGAATCTTTGAGACCCCATGAATCGCAGCACGCCAGGCCTCCCTGTCCATCACCATCTCCTGGAGTTCACTCAGACTCACGTCCATCGAGTCCATGATGCCATCCAGCCATCTCATTCTCAGTCATCCCCTTCTCCTCCTGCCCCCAATCCCTCCCAGCATCAGAGTCTCTTCCAATGAGTCAGCTCTTCACATGAGGTGGCCAAAGTACTGGAGTTTCAGCTTTAGCATCACTCCTTCCAAAGAAATCCCAGGGTTGATCTCCTTCAGAATGGACTGGTTGGATCTCCTTGCAGTCCAAGGGACTCTCAAGAGTCTTCTCCAACACCACAGTTCAAACGCATCAGTTCTTCGGTGCTCAGCCTTCTTCACAGTCCAACTCTCACATCCATACATGACCACAGGAAAAGCCATAGCCTTGACTAGATGGACCTTAGTCGGCAAAGTAATGTTTCTGCTTTTGAATATACTATCTAGGTTGGTCATAACTTTTCTTCCAAGGAGTAAGCGTCTTTTAATTTCATGGCTGCAGTCACCATCTGCAGTGATTTTGGAGCCCCCCAAAATAAAGTCTGACACTGTTTCTACTGTTTCCCCATCTATTTCCCATGAAGTGATGGGACCGGATGCCATGATCTTCATTTTCTGAATGTTGAGCTTTAAGCCAACTTTTTCACTCTCCTCTTTCACTTTCATCAAGAGGCTTTTTAGCTCCTCTTGACTTTCTGCCATAAGGGTGGTGTCATCTGCATATCTGAGTTTATTGATATTTCTCCCGGCAATCTTGATTCCAGCTTGTGTTTCTTCCAGTCCAGCATTTCTCATGATGTACTCTGCATAGAAGTTAAATAAGCAGGGTGACAATATACAGCCTTGACGTACTCCTTTTCCTATTTGGAACCAGTCTGTTGTTCCATGTCCAGTTCTAATTGTTGCATCCTGACCTGCATACAGATTTCTCAAGAGGCAGGTCAGGTGGTCTGGTATTCCCATCTCTTTCAGAATTTTCCACAGTTTATTGTGATCCACACAGTCAAAGCTTTTGGCATAGTCAAGAAAGCAGAAATCGATGTTTTTCTGGAACTCTCTTGCTTTTTCCATGATCCAGTGGATGTTGGCAATTTGATCTCTGGTTCCTCTGCCTTTTCTAAAACCAGCTTGAACATCAGGGAGTTCACGGTTCACATATTGCTAAAGCCTGGCCTGGAGAATTTTGAGCAGTTCTTTACTAGCATGTGAGATGAGTGCAATTGTGCGGTAGTTTGAGCATTCTTTGGCATTGCCCTTCTTTGGAACTGGAATGAAAACTGACCTTTTCCAGTCCTGTGGCCGCTGCTGAGTTTTCCAAATTTGCTGGCATATTGAGTGTACCACTTTCACAGCATCATCTTTCAGGATTTGAAACAGCTCAACTGGAATTCCATCACCTCCACTAGCTTTGTTCATAGTGATGCTTTCCAAGGCCCACTTGACTTCACATTCCAAGATGTCTGGCTCTAGATTAGTGATCACATCATCATGATTATCTGGGTTGTGAATATCTTTTTTGTGCAGTTCTTCCGTGTATTCTTGGCATATGTATACTATGGCATATCTATCACTGTTTTCAAAAGTTCCTTGTACTGACACAGGACACTACACAGAGCAGAGGGTTCATTTTCTACAAGAATGACTTCTGAAGTGTGGTCTCTGGACTGCCTATAGTTTTCTTCCTTATCTTCAGTGGAAGTGATAAACTAACCTAATCATCTATCAAGGAAGGGAAATCACTACCAAATACCAGAATACCTACTATTAGTAACGAGAGTTTTTGATTCTTATTCCCTTGTTGGGAAGGGGACTTTTAAAAGTTTATTCTAAAAAAACACCTTGTTAAAGTGTTCAAAAGTGTTTTTACAACTGATGTTGCAGCTTTTACAAACTGAAAAACTGCAAATGACGTGAAAATGTCGCTGACAGGATATTGGTTAAAGAAATGACAATGGAGCCAAGAACGGACTCTGATTTAGATGCTGAAGATGACGACGTGTGTGGAGGGACAGACAAGCTCACCCCAAAGCGGAGGGTCTTGGTCGGGTAGCGCAGTCGATGGGGGAGCACACGCGGTTGTCCTGGACTAAACCGCAACCAGGGTCCCGGCTCCTTCGAGACAGTCTCAAAGGATCTGAGATCAATTCCTACAGAAAACACTCAAGGCCTCTCCTTGGACAAGACCATTGTATGTCCCTAACCTGCCTGCTGTAGACAAATGGATTTGAATTACAAATAGTACTTTCCAGAGCTCTCCCTGAGAGGTTTTCGTTGTGGGAGATCTGCTGCTAGGACCTCGGGGATGGGATTTGGTCTGTGTCTGAGAGGGATATCGGCTGGAGTGTGAGTTCCTCTGCTTGAGATGCCACTCGACAGCTCTTCAGAATGAAGGACGATCGACTTCAAGAGTGTTTGGTTTTACCAATTGCTGGAAAAAAAATTCCATGGGGAGCATTCCTGCACCTCTAGAGGACGCCAGTTAACACCTGTCCTTGAGGACTCTGGGAGAACCCAGCTGGGAAAGCTGGAGCCAGCTCTGAGCTGTTCATGGGGCTGGTGGCCTGGAGGGCTGACAGGCACAGAGGGAGGGTGTCCACGACCCTCAGCCACCTGCCAGATTGAAGGCCAGAGGTAACTTGATGTAAAATTAGGCACGATCTTCCCTCCCCATGCCCCTTCTCTTCTAGACCTATTCACTCACCAATGGTCCCTCAAGGCAGAAGGATCTGTCGGCTGAGGCGAGTGGAGAGCTTAGCCTCCAGTTTCTACACCAATCTCAACCCTGCGGTTTCTCAGTAACTATTGTGTGAGCTAATGACTTGACCTCTTCCTCCCTCTGCTCGAAAAACTGCACCCAGCATTTCAGGATTATAGAATTCTTTTTTCTGGCCTTGTTACTTGGGGAATTTTGAATTTCTTTGCTTTTGTTTTTAAGAAGTAACCTAAAATTTCCTATAACACTAAATAAATGGCACAACACTCAATGAAATGGTACTTTTCAAAAAAAAGGACATTATAAATAATATTGATGAAATAGTGTTAGAAATTTGAAATCTTCAGCACAGATTACTCTACCTGATTCCAATTATTTCTCAGTCTTCAGTTCCATTTTGAGCGCTCAGAGAGTGAACCTTAGTTGCTATTTCCTTTCAATTTCTTTACTATATTTGTCTTTTCTTCTTAACTCCTCCCTAATTTGTTCATATGACATATTCGCATTTCTTCCATTCTCTTCTTCTTGCTGTAAGGTGAATCTAAAAAATTTAGAGAGCTCTTCTTAGAAAATCATGGGATTATTCGCTCTTGCTGCAATAACTTTCGTTCCCTCTTCACAATGTTTAAAATAATACAAATGGGGGGAATACAATGAAAAACACTTAATAATGATCACTGTTTTCATACAGAGGGTTAAGAATCAAATTGCATAAAACTTTGCTTGTATTTTGTCTGGAGAAAAATGGCTACTTCGTACATCTTTGGGTGGGAATGGAAAGTAATATAAACTTTTTGAACAGTTTAGAAATATAGATCACAAACATTTTTAAAACTTCTCATACTTTAACCAAATAAGACAATATTATTAAAGAAAAATGTATTCAAAATAATTTAAAAACGCAGAAATGAATTTATAGAAAAGACGCTCCTTGCAGTATTAAATAAAATACAGAAAAGTGAAAAACAACCGATTAAATTTGGTGAATAACTAATGGGGTTTCCATTATGGTGGACTCCTGCATGGTCATGAAAATGATGATTTGGAAAAATATGCATTAAGTTATTAGAAGCATTCACTGTTAAGAACCTGCTATATTATGTCCAAGAATTTCAGACTCCACAATACGTTTTCTCTCCTGTAAAATCCAAGAGGATAAGTTAGTCCTTATAACACTCTTACATCTCTGCAGTATTATACAAAACCACAGTTCAAATATTTCTTTAAAATCGAGATGTACAGTACCTCAAGCTACTGAGCTCTTGTTCCCACTCCATTTTCTGATGCTCTAACTATGGTTTTACTTCTTTGGTTTCTGACAGCTCTTTTTGTAGCCCACGGACCTTACTTTTCATTTTGTGAATTTTTCCTCTAAGTAGTTCACAGTGGCTTCTTTGAAAATCTGTCTTTCATAGGAAAAAATTGCATCCCGAATTTTCAACAAGCTACCAGAATCTGCCTGATGAAGAAAACAAAGATAGAAACAACAAAAAAAATTATGTGAGTAATTTTTGAATATAAAGAACTGTGCCTTTCACAGTTACTCATCCAGGCAATGAACAAATATTCTCTAAAATGTGGAAGACATTATTCTAAGCTCTGAATATAAAACAGATGCCCCTGGCTCTTGTTTAGCTTGAAGTCTTGTACAAGAGAAAGACAAAATAATTGTGAACTCAGATAGATACTATAAGAAAAGAGAGTTCAATGATCACATAACAGAACTTGACGCAGACTGGGTCCAGGAAAGATTTCCCCGTGGAAGAGATGTCACCCTGAGAAAGGAAGGATGGGCAGGAAGGAGGAAGCAGAGCAGGAGGACCAGCCCCGTGGACAGTCTCCAGCTGCCGTGTGTTTCTAACCAAGACAGGGTGGACAGAGACTGATTTACCTTCCTGAGTGGAGCAAGCAAAAACAACGCCAACAAAATACATTAAACAATGATTCTCATGACAAAGGACTTCAGGGAGTGAAGGACAACGATCCCGACAACACACCAGGTTAGCCTAAGGAACGCCCCAGCTCACTGCCTGGAGAGAATTTCCAGGCCCCGACACGGGGAGAAGCTCTCCCCAGGTGGAGGTGATGAAGCCGAGAGTTGGGAAACCAATGCGGGCAGAGATCACAGGTCAGAACCATAGAGAGGAGACACTGGAAAACAGAAAAAGGACCCTGGAGATCTGAGGAGGAGCCCCTCGGGTATTAAGCAGAGGAATGAACAGCGCCCATCTGGGAGAAACCACCTAAGACCAGGGAGAAATCATCTGAAGAGACTATAGGAACCTGTGACTGGTGCTCACTCAGTCCCAGGAATTCTATCTAACCTCCTGAGCCAGGCTGGAGAAACTCCTACCTACCAGCAGAATGAACAGGGTAGGCAGCAAGGTTTTGCCTCCAAGGCAGGAAATAATCAGCCCTAGCCCCAGGGCCCCTCTGGATGCACCTAACAAATCATGAGAAGCAAGAGCACAGAAGGATCTCTGGAAAATTCTCAATATTTGGAAACTAAATCACATGGATCTAAATAACCCTTGGATCAAAGAGGTAATGAAAAGAGAAAGTACAAAGTATTTTGAACTGAAGGAAAATGAAAACGTTAAGACCAGCAGACATTTTAGGGAACTGACAAGCTGATTCTAAAACTCATGTAGAAAGAAGGGTAAAAACTATAATCAGATGGAACTACACAACTGTGACCTTTAACCACGCAGCAAAGAGAGGCAACAGTTGGGTTTGAAGCAAGGGGGTAGCATCATGAGACCTGAATATTTAACAATAGGCAATAATTAGAGTTGCTGTGCAGACCGAGGTTCTGCCAGGTGGAGAGGCAGGGAAAGAAGTCCTGAGATTATTTCAGTTACTCTCGGAGGAAAATGATGCTGACCTGACCGTGGGTGGAGGCACAGGAAAGAAGAGTCAACAGAAGGTACAGTGAGTGAGAAGGATCATAGGCCTGTGGCTCAGATTATACACTCACTTTCATGTCCTTTTAATGCAAAACAAACTTCTGAGATGCACAGCTCTGCAATATATCCCTGGCTCTAGAGCAGAACTGACAAGGTGTGCATATATCACTACACTATACACAGACAGGCTTTCCATTAACATTTACACTGCGGTCCTACCTTTACACCCAATATCGAGAGGTTCTACTTCCAAAGTGGAATTCGTAGAGGAAAGCACGTCGCCATCCTCAGATGACTGAGTTGAGTCATCCAGGTCGTTCACGTAATTAATTTGTTCTTTGACCTACATGTAAATAATACTGTTTCACAATGTCTTTAAAATGTGTATAAAATACACTAAGTGTGCAGAGGTGATAAATCTCCATATCAAAAACAGACATTTCTTAAAAGAAGAGATTTTTATCAAAAGGATAACTTTATCAACAGTGTTCCTAAATGATGTGTTCAAGGTAAATTTCTCTACAACAATGGAAGATTTTCTATTTTACCACTATTCCTTTGACAAAGTGTTTTTGACAAGGATAATATTTTTGAAAGTTCCTCTTTTTACTATACCTTCTTCTTTTCATATGGTGCTTTCTTTGCAGGCCTAAAAGAACAAACGATTCTTTTCAGGCTAATATTAAATATTCAAAAATACAAATAATACCTAAACTTTTCTTTTTTATATAAACTCTTTGCATTGGCAAGTAATTGTCTATAAAGGATGCAGAAATAAATAAGAGCAGCATTAAAGGACACAGAAAATATATCAGTAATATTAATAAAGTATTAAAGTTAGATCCAAGGAAAGGAAAACATAAAGTTACTTGCATTGTGTGATAGGAAACAGTATACCAGTGTTTTTTGCACCTGTCCTTTTCCAAAAGAACTAACTTTTATGGCAAATACGACCTATCTGGGAGGTATTCCTTCAGTCCTTCTAAGAACGAAATCCATTTGAATAACCAAGATATCAGCTTTTGAGGACGTCCTATGCATCGGCCATGCATTATTAGAAACACTTGACATGTCTTAAAGTATTTTAATCCTCACAGTCATTCTGGGAGATAGGTATAGGAAGAAATGGAGCACACAAAGGCTGAGGAACTTGCCCAGGCCCACTCAACATGTCACCAACAGACCCAGAATTCAAACCCAGGAAGTCTGGCTTCCACACTGCTCTTCCAAAATATGCTGAGAGAGTAATACTGAAAAGCCTTTTTGAGTAATATGATAGTAAATGAATCTATAGTATTATTTCAGGTCTAGCTGTAGCTATAAATAATGACTTCTAAATCTTAAAAATATTTCTCAAAAATTAAAAAGACTTAGAGGTAGGCAAGACTGGAAACGTACTGTCAATAAAGTTTTGTTTTTCTGTAAAGAAATTCATCAATAGGCATTCATTCAATCATTCTGCTGTTTCTTCATGCATTAGACATACGTGTACTGAGCACACAATGAGGGTTAACGACACTCTTAGTAAAGGAAGCATGGTTTTTGTCATTTATTTTATTTGTTTTTTAGTTTTTTATTTTTTAAATTTTAAAATCTTTAATTCTTACATGCGTTCCCAAACATGAACCCCCCTTCCACCTCCCTCCCCATAACATCTCTCTGGGTCATCCCCGTGCACCAGCCCCAAGCATGCTGTATCCTGCGTCAGACATAGACTGGCGATTCGATTCTTACATGATAGTATACATGTTAGAATGCCATTCTCCCAAATCATCCCACCCTCTCCCTCTCCCTCAGAGTCCAAAAGTCCGTTATACACATCTGTGTCTCTTTCCCTGTCTTGCATACAGGGTCGTCATTGCCATCTTCCTAAATTCCATATATATGTGTTAGTATACTGTATTGGTGTTTTTCTTTCTGGCTTACTTCACTCTGTATAATTGGCTCCAGTTTCATCCATCTCATCAGAACTGATTCAAATGAATTCTTTTTAACGGCTGAGTAATACTCCATTGTGTATATGTACCACAGCTTTCTTATCCATTCATCTGCTGATGGACATCTAGGTTGTTTCCATGTCCTGGCTGGTTTTTGTCATTTAGATTTTACCATCCAAAAGGAATAATTTGTGAAAGACTGTTAATAATTTTTTTCTATTGAATATAAATGAAATCTTCCCCTTTTCCCTGGAATCTACAAACAAATATGTAGTTAATATGATGTGATGTTTCAGAGTACCTTTCAAAATCATAGCTACTCATGATGTTACTTTCAACTAGAATCATCAAGGTGAGGTAAAGTCGCTCAGTTGTGCCCGACTCTTTGCAACCCCATAGATTGTAGCCTACCAGGCTCCTCCATCCATGGGATTTTCCAGGCAAGAGTACTTGAGTGGGTTGCCATTTCCTTCTCCAGAGGATCTTCCCAACCCAGGGATCGAACCCGGGTCTCCCACATTGTAGGCAGACGCTTTACCGGCTGAGCCACCAGGGAATGATCCTATTTAGCTTAAGTGTTTGTAAATTCACAATTATGTCATTTTTGAAAATCTATATATGATAGAATTAACTTAAGCATTAAGTTACATAGGAATATTACATAGGAACATTACATAGGAATATTACACTTCAGAACCAATGAACAAGCCCTTACCATAAAACTATACATGAAGAGAAGTATTATGTACAATTAGTTTACTGTAGTAGTTTAAAGATAATGTCATACAATCAATAATCTTTCTAGTATTGGAAATGCAAACAAGACTAAACTAAAGAAACATGCCCTCTGCTGGCTCATTTCCAATAGCATACATACTCCAAAAGCTCCCTTCTTAACATAAAACAAGAAACACCTGTGAACTCCACATGCCTCTTCAGTGAGCATCCAGTTCTTCATTGCCTGTCCTAATAACATTCCCTACCAAAAAAAACAGCAATAAAATAAAAAAATGTTCAAGGTTTTATTCAACGCCCCTAAACTGGCACTCCCTAGCATTTTATGGCACAAAAGAGATGATACAATTCTGAAACATTGAATGTGATACATTACCAAATGAATTCATCAGATTAATCAGATAAGTTAAAAGCGTGACTTTGGCACATTAATTCAATGCCTTAGTTGAGGGTAGGGCTCATCTCCATTTTTTTTTTTCTTTTGTACAGGAGAGTACATAGAGTTGTTTTATTTTTCTCATCTATTGTTCAAACTCAGTCAAAGCAACTCTTACACAAAAGAGCAAACAAACAATTTTAAAAACCTATGACTGAAGAAAGAAAACTCACAGCATCTCAAAATTCAGTTTTCTCCTTTGGAGATAAACATTTAAAACTTTTTTTTTTCTTTTTTGCTCAGGGTTTATACTACCTAGTGTCTTCCCTGGTGGCTCAAATGTTAAAGAATCCACCTTGAATGCGGAAGACCTGGGTTTGATCCCTGGGTTAGGAAGATCCCCTGGAGAAGGGAACAGCTAGCCACTCTGGTATTCTTTCTGGCCTGGAGATTTCCAGGGACAGAGAAGCCTGGCAGGCTACAGTCCAAGTGTTCACAAGAGTTGGACATGACTGAGCAACTTTCACACACACACACGCGTGCATGCACACACACACACACACACACACTATCTATGTAACAAAATCACGCATTTCAAAACTTTCTACATTTTAGTAAACAACATAACGGAAAGGTCTGTCTCAAGAGAAACATCTGAGAGTGCTGATTAAAGCATATGTGGGAGCACATGTATTTGTTATTAAAAAGATCTTGAAGCAGCCATGCTGGAAATCTAAGTGCCCAGTGACTGCAGAAAGCAGAGAAGATCACACATATTCAACCACCATGAAGAGATTAGAGGGAACACATGTTCATGTCCCATCTCTCAGTGAGTGCTTTCTTCCCATTCTATAGAAATACAACTTATATTTAACCCAACAGAGTTAAAGGGGGAAAAAAAAAGATGCAAAACCCTAGCTGATTATTCTTCTTAAGTAACTTCCTTGGGGCTTATTCTGGCTCAGAAGACCACATGGTACATAGCTAAGTGAGTTTCCCAGTCCATATGAAGACTGGCGGAGAACAATTAGATATTAGAATTGACTGAAGGACAAAAGCCATGAAAATAGTTTCCTGAATTCCTGTTATTGAGATAATAATTGATTTCTACATAATTATCTCTTTGGATGATCCCGCTTTATTCGTTAGTGGAAAATCAAAGTGGACCAGATCATCGAGAAAGAGAAAAACCAAAGCAAGAGTAAATGAACCTCTACCTCTTTTGGAAGTTGAATTGCCGGGAGCCAGTGTGAGGAATCCCGCCCGTGACAAGGTCATGAGGAAGGAAGCTGACATACGCAAGGCGTGCTCAGACTTCAGGGACCCCTCTGGAAATTCCTAAGCATGTACCCCAAAAATCTGCCGGCTTTTGTGCTCTGCTTTTCTACTCTTCTGACATTTTCTGGAAAAAGTCAATTCAGGGCTTTAGTCTTCTGCATTTGAAAGAGTGTTTCAATCCAAAAAACCCTCTGATGGCTTTCTAGCCTGCCTGCAGGACTCCTACAGCTGCGCATGTGATTGTTTGAGGCCTCCTGACCGCAGAGGCACAGGAAGCTTAAAACATCCTAGGAATGTAGGAGCTTCCGAGGAGTCAAAATCTTTAGAATAGGACTGATTAAAGGTTTCATTTGTTGAGTCAATATTTGCTGCCAAATTTTCACATCCTTTAGTTGTAGATATAGTTAGAAAAACAAGCAGTAGACCTTGTGTTAGCAACATTAGATCTTTGAGTTAAGTACCTTCTTTGTTATATCCCACTGCACCTTTGTTCTATAGAGATGTAACTTTAATGTTAATGCTTTAAGGAGATGTAGATGAAAGAAAAACACTTCAGGGGAAACAAGATTAACATTCATTAAGGAAGAGAGCCAAAAAGTGTTAACAAGCCTCTTGGCCAGAAGATAATGTAAATCACCTGAGACCTTTTGTATACAAAATGATGTATAGAAAGAGCCTGAGCTGCGAACGCTACATAATCTTGTGTTACCCATTGATCTCTGTTTTATCAAAAGTATAAAAGGCCTTCTGAACAATAAAGGAGGGGGGCCAGCTTCTGGGGCCAGCTTCTCTAACTAGTCTCCCGGCCTGGTTTCTTGGCACTCTGGCTCCCCCCGTGTCTCTCTCTCTCTTTCTTCTCCTCTCTCTTTCCCTCTCTCTGCTCTTTACTTTAATTTCGGGCTGAATTTCCACCTGGAGCGCAGAGGCTCGCCAGGTCTACTTACTTGCCCCGGCTGTTAAGACCCTCGAGAAAGGGAGCTTAAGGCGAGGCACCCTTAGATATTCAAGCGGGCGCCGGTGGCCCAACGTACATGCTGCAAATTCCTTGTCTGGAATTTTATTGGCCTTCCGCGTAAACCAAGCTATTCAGCCCTCTTCCTCCACTTAATCTTCTTACTACACTATAGTTTCTTAATCTAATCTTTCATTAATAAATAAACAAGTCTTTCCACGCAGACGCCGTCCACCCTTCGAATTCCCTGGATCCACCGGGGCTGGACCCCGGCATTGAATTTTCTCTTTTTCCAGAGCCAGCAACTCTACTTGTAACACGTCTATTTCATTCTTAAACCTCTGCATACCCTTCTCTAATTCTTCATTTACATGCACTTCGGATGCGCTGTGACTATCAGGTGAAGAATTCCCATTTTCTAATTCGGGTTCCATGCTTTTATTGTCACTAGCGCTGCAATTATCCACATGCAGTGGCTTCTGGAACCAGTCCTGTATTGCTTTATTTTTCAGATCAGTATTTTAACCAGTGCAGGACCACCGTGAACTTTTATTTGAATTATGTGTTTCATCTTACCAGAGTGGACAAGCCACAGACTAGAATGACATGCCTGTCCCATGGCTAATTTCCGATTAGTGGGATCTTGCCTCATATTTTGTGACATTTGCATATCAATCTCTTGGTCTTTCACTTCGAATGTAACTACCAGCTCCCCTACTTTTTAATTTTCTGTATCATTATAGAAACTCTCAATTTTCATTAACACATGTTCAATGTCTAGTTGATAATTTTCAAAGTCTACTTTATTTTCAGGGAAACAGAGCTTGAAGATGACCAACAAGTCTATCCAAGGGACCCAGAGTTTATAGACCACGGAAAAACATTTTTGAGAACTGGGTTCTTTATGTTCAGGAAATGCTTGAAATACTAGAGAGACAGATACTCCAAATGCACATTTTTCCTCACAATCTGGTATATTATTTGTGAGATTAGGAGGTAGTTCCTTTTGGTTTGCTCCTTCTCCAGGGTTATCATGCAGTGGATCTTCCTCAGGACAAACGGTAATTTGGTATTCCTCACAAATTTCACCGAACTTCTGCTTTAACTCATTTGTGATGGGTTTTAACTTACCTTTCCACTCTAATTTGCCTTGTTCGATACACATTTTCTCATACAGTACTACACCAGATATTGAAATTTACAGTTTTACATACCTGTGCATGGTTATTCTCATCTCCATCAAGTTTTTCTTGTTCTTCCTCTGATATCATTTCCAAGTGTAGTTCATTTGACAAATCTGCATGTTTAGTTGAAATTACTTAGAATGTTTAGATAAAAGACATAATCTTCCTTTAAAACATAGACCTAAAGCATTGTATCAAATGACAGATTAAGTCAATCTTAACCTTCAGCTGAATATTTATTTCTTTAAGAACTACTTACAATGACCTAAAAGCTTCAACAAACCATTTGGGAAATACCAGATGTCACCAGGTTACAGGCACACAAACAGCTCAAAGATTCAGTCACAGATTCATCCAAACATCAGTGAACAAAACAATCAGAAACCAAACAAAATTTCAAAATGCAGGACAGACATATAAAGTCACAATGCATTCTCTTCTCTACTTCCTAACAGGACCTTTCTAACAACACGTCAAGCTTCAGCTGCAACATTATTCGTGGTTTACAAAATTCCTCTTACTTTTTAGCTTTTATCAGTTCCTTCATCTGAAATGCTTCCTTTTACTCTTCCAACAAATTACTTTTCATCTTTTAAGGCTCAACCTGCTTTGTAAAGTTGTCTTTGATTACTTCTATCTTTCCCCTGATAAAGAGGTATGCCTTTCCTTGTAGCTACCTTAGTACTTTAAAGATTTTTCTAGTGTATCTTTCTAGATTTTCCTTGTGATAGATATAGATCTGAACTGTAAATTATTTCTTTACATGGCTATCCTGTTGGCTCCTAGACTCAGAGGACGAGCTCTTGAAAGTCACCTCAGTATACATAGTGTTTTTTTTTTTAATTTACTTTTTTATTGAAGCATCTGCTTTACAGAATTTTGTTGTTTTCTGTCAAACCTCAACATGAATCAGCCATAGGTATACATATATCCCCCCTTTTGAACCTCCTTCTCATCTCCCTCCCCATCCCACCCCTCTAGGTTGATACAGAGCCCCAGTGTCTCTTATTCAATACTTATTTCTTGGGTTTCTGCTCAGGACTAGACACTGGAGTTTAATGAAAAATGTAGAAAAAGGTGTCAGGGATGGCTTTTCTGGACATAATGCTTGAGTTATACAGTTCAAGGGAACAGAGGGCAGGAGAGGGAGAGCATTTCAGGCTGGAGCAAGATGGGGAGAGAAGATACCTGTCCAAAGTGGAGGGATGGGACTGACGAAGGTCATGGCATCCGGTCCCATCACTTCATGGCAAAGAGATGGGGAAACAATGAGAACAGAGACAGACTTTATTTTCTTGGGCTCCAAAAGAAATGCAGATGGTGACTGCAGTCATGAAATTAAAGGAGGCCTGCTCCTTGGAAGAAAAGATATGACAGACAGCGTATTAAAAAGCAGAGACGTTACTTTGCTGACAAAGGTCCGTCTAGTCAAAGCAAAGGCTTTTCCAGTAGTCAGGTATGGATGTGAGAGTTGGACCAAAAAGAAGACTGAGCACCGAAGAACTGATGCTTTTCAACTGTGGTGTTCGAAAAGACTCATGACAGTGCCTTGGACTGCAAGGAGATCAAAACAGTCCATCCGAAACAAAATCAGTTCTAAACATTCATTGGAAAGACTGATGCTGGCACTGAAGCTCCAGTACTTTGCCCACCGGATTCAAAGAGCTGACTCATTAGAAAAGACCCTGATGCTGGGAAAGGTTAAAGTCGGGATAAGAAAGAAATGAAATGACAGAGGATGAGATGGTTGGATGGCTTCACCGACTCCATGAACATGAGCTGAGCAAGCGCTGGGAGATGGTGAAGGACAGGGAAGCCTGGTGTGCTGCAGTCCATGGGGCCACGTAGAATGAGACACAACTGAGTGACTGAACAACAACAGGGGCAAGTGACGAGGGCGTCAGCAGCAGTTCACAATTCTAGAGCAAAGGACTGAAAGGACTAGAGATAGAGGGTCAGGCAAAGTCAGATTATGAGAGCATCAATGGCGCTTTAAGAGGTCTGGACATTAATGTGACTCAGAGCGCCTCATGGTCACGTGTGCTTTTGAGACTGGTGACTCTAAACACCACGGCAGGGAGGAATCTGAAGGGCATATGAGTAACCAGAGGAAGAGGAATCTGAAGGCATTAATAGTGGGAATAAAAAGGTGATGCACACCTGAACTGAGGGAGTGTTTACAGAAATATTTAGGATATAAAACTTTCAGGGTACAGTATAGAATAAATCTTTAAGAAACCAGTAAATGTAATCCAGGGACCCTGAAGGAGCAGGTACTGCTTGTTATTTTATAAAATGTATTGACTGAGAAGAAAATGATCAACATGAATTGACTGAAGTGGCTTCTATCTATTTTGTAGTTTTCCGATCTCACATCGTCCAGTGTTGCAGGGACTCGTGTAGGTGTTTTATTTGAATTTGTTTTTCCTGTACCTACCAGGCTCATGGAGAAACAAGAGCAAATGGTTCAGTTGTATAGGTTAAAAGGAAAAAAAAGACAAACACGTTGAGTTTAGAGCTTGTAGTCACTATTCTAGCAGATAACTGAGAATCCTCTGTAAATGCAAAGGTGGGGATAGAAAAGAAAAAAGTACAGGAGTGAAAAAAGAAACAGTGGATGATTTCTTACCATAGCCCTGACCGTATGACTGATTAAAGGTGCTTAATCAATGAGTATTTATGGACAACACCTCATTAGACCTTGTTACTCAATAGATTGCGCATCCTAGTAGAATCATAATTGACTTTCTATATACCGCTTTTAAATAATACATCTTCCTGGACTTCCTTGGCGGTCTGGTCCAATGGTTAAGACTCTGTGTGGTTAAGACTCTCCGATGCAGGGTGCATGGGTTCGGTCCCTGGTCAGGGAACTAAGATTCCCACATCCCATGGGGCAACTAAGCCCAAGTGCCACAACTACTAAGCCTGCATGCTCTGGAGCCCTCAGGCCGCAATGAAGGATCTTCTGTGCCACAACAAAGATGAATAAATATTAAAAAAAAAAAAGAGGCTTTCCCTGTGGTTTAAAGGTTTTCTTCAAATGGAGGTATTGCTCAGTTAATAGTGGCAAGATAGAAACAACCAGAAGGGAATCTCAGGCTCCTGAGACATCTGCTATTATCGTCAGGTATACCCACCTACCCTGCCTGGTAAGCTTAAATGAGCCATGCCTGCTGCCTTCTGTGGCCAACCCGTTAACTGTTTACTAGATACCTGCCCCTAGTTAGGGACACCTTCCCAGCAGTTCTTTCCTTCTGTCTTTTGTATCCCATCTGTTGGATCCACCCCTCAGTCACACTTGTTCAGTTGCTCAGCTGTTGCTGACTATTTGCCCAACCCCAATAGACTACAGCATACCAGGCTTCCCTGTCCTTTACCATCTCCCAGCGTTTGCTCAAACTCATGTCCATCAAGTTGGTGATGCCATCCAACCATCTCGTCCTCTGTCATCCCCTTTTCCTGCCTTCAATCTTTCCCAGCATCAGGGTCTTTTCTAATGAGTCAGCTTTTCATGTCAGGTGGCCAAAGTATTGGAGCTTCAGCATCAGTCCTTCCAATGAATATTCTGAACTGATTTCCTTTCGGATTGACTGGTTTGATCTCTTTGTGGTCCAAGGGACTCTTAAGAGTCTTCTCCAACATCACAGTTCAAAAGCATCGGTTCTTTGGTTCTCAGCTTTATTTACAGACTTGGTGACTAGCTCACTTTGTGAGAATGAGTCATTATTTGGGAAGAGCAGAGTATGGCCCCTGGTCTGTGGAGGTGGTGATCTCTGGACATTACTTTCTGACGAATGCATAATGGACCCATTTGTATGTGTGGTTTTCTTCTTCCTGCCTAGGTTTACAGGTGAAGCATAGGGCTTCTTGTTTGAGGACTGTTAACAACAAGATGACAGCCCCCAAATGGAATTGCTTATGTCAACTAAAAAATTATTTGCAACCTAAAAGTTGAGAGTTATGTTTTAATTGGCTTGAAATTTTTAGGACTTCAAGCCTGGAAGGCAGCATCTCAAGTAACCCCCAGAGAACTGCTCTGAGGAGACGAGGGGGGAATTAGGACACATAGGAGTTTTGCAACAAAGAGCAGGTAGTAGTGTTACTGAAAGTGGGGGTCTGGCTGCTCACTGCTCAAAAGCCAATGAAGAGGCAGGTTTGGTGGAAAGAAAAGTTTGCTTTATTTTGGATGCTGGCAAGCAGGAGTAAGGGGGACAGGAGGGTGGACTCCTGTCCAAAGGCCAACTCACCTCCCTCCAGCCCCCGCCCACTAACAGTGGCAAGAGATTTAATACACGAAGGGATAGGGTTACATGCAGAAGTGGCACAGTCAGCTCTGACAGTCAGCTTGAAATCATTGGTGGCCTGATCAGTGTCATCTTGATTGTTTTATGTACAATTAATCTTTGGTTCCAGGGTTAGTTTGTTCCCATTTCCTTGAGGCCAGTTCTTAGGATTGTGGAAGCTTCGGTCATGGCTACAGCCTGGTCATCCACTTGGTGGAGGTTTCTGTATCTATAAGGCAGCTCACACGATATGGCTCAGAATATTATCTGAAGCCTTTTGTTAGGGGACCCACTGACTGAAATCACCTCCCCTGGCCAGGCACCATAATGACCGCTTGCACGAGTTATCTTAAACAAGAGGTCCTGGTAAGGAATGCAAAACTAACAAGCTACCACCAACCGGAACAGTTTGGGAAAAGCCAAAAGGAGAGAGGAGATGTAAGTCCATACGTCCTACCAACACCCCAGAATCCTTATCGCTGGAATCCATCCTGGCTGAGTGACACATGCACCACCAGGAAGGATGCTGAGTCAGAGTGATCGGCCAGAGACAACCCAGAAACTAGCCCCGTTACCGTAAAACCTCAGACTACAAGCCACGTGCAGAGCAGTTCTCCTGGGTTCCCTTGCCCTGCTGTTCTCCACCCGTGCACCCCTTCTCAATAGAGTCTCTTGCTTTGTTGGCCCGTGTGTCTCTTCAGACAGTTTGTTTCTGTCTGGAAGTAGTCACTGTTTTCCTGAAACAGTTGGAAGAGAAAGCCTGTCCGTCTCTGACTGCTTCTTCCTTGACATCTGTCTTCTTCCTCTTGCTATGTTGCTCCAGTTCCTTTTTCCTGCTCAGATCAGCCCAGAGAAGAGCAGCAGACTGAAGCCCATGCAAACATATAACCGGGGGGAAAAATCAATGAGACAACAGAGTTGAGGAATGTAATAGCATTCTCCATGCAGGCTGAGAACCCCCTACTCTAGCTACTTTCCCTCCACCGATTCTTGCAGACCAGTGCTATCCAACGGAACTTTATGCAATGCTGGACATAATTCTACTGTCCAGGGTGCTGTCCAGTGCAATAGCACGAATGCCATGTGGCTATTGAGTACAAGCAATATAGTTAGTGCTACTGAGGAGCTGAAAAAATTTTAATTAGTTTACATTTAAGCAGCTGCCTGTGGCTGGTAGTTACCATATTACGCAGCACAGTCGCCTGGTAGGGGTGCGATGGCCACTACCACAGAGCCTTCTCTTATAATGGTTCTTCAGGATGTGTCTGGAGGCTCTTGTTAAGTAGTCTTTAGGCTTCAGGTTTGCTTTTGGTTTTGTTTTATCTCAGAGACAAGAAATAAAACTTCCAGTTACCATCCTGGTATCCAACAGATGGATATGAATACTTGTTCATTCTTGAATCTCAGGCAATTCTCCACTTGCACTATGGTCTCCTTACCCCTTGCAATGAATACATACTCTTGAAGTTTCCTTTCCCAATTATGCCCTTTTTCATTCCTTCTTTACTGAGTTCCCTTGAGCATACCCATGTTGCATTGTCTCTTGTCCTTTAAAACATCTCATCTTGATCTCATTTGCCTCCATTTCTCTCTCTTTATAGTAAAATTACTCCCAAAGAGTGGTCTATTTCCCTCCACCTGCTCAGTTTCTGTTTGTCCTTGAACCTACTCTGACTGTGCTTTGACTGCCCCTAGAATCATACTAAAACCTCATGTTACCAAACCCAGTGATCAGGCCCCAAGTCTCACCATCCTCACAGCAGTGCTAGACACGGCTGATCACACTGTCCTTGAAATATGTTTTCCCTTTGTTTCTAGTTCACTATCCATTCATTGAATGACTATTTATTGAACATTACTTGATAAAACTGGAAAAGACTTTGACGTGGAAGGGGAGGCTCTAGAGCGTCCTTCCAGAAATTCCTTCTGAGTTGTCTCTGCCTATCATTGATTTTTAACTAGTTTATAACTCAGTAATTCATGGGAAACTGATAATAAAGCAAGGCTTCCCAGGTGGCTCAGTGGTAAAGAACCCGCCTGCTAATGCAGGAGATGTAAGAGACTTGGATTTGATCCCTGGGTCAGGAAGATCCCCTGGAGTAGGAAATGGCAACCCACTCCAGGATTCTTGCCTGGAAAATCCCACGGACAAAGGAGCCTGGCGTGCTACAGTTCACGGGGTCGCGAAGAGTTGGACACTACTTAGTAAGTAAAAAACAAATAGTTGTTTTAGTTTCAGGAGTATTACATAATGAACTTAACATTTGTATACATCGTGAAATGATCACCACAATATGCCTAATATTCGTCCATCCCTGTATAAATTAGTACAATATTAGTGACCATATTCCTTATGCTGTATAATACATTCTCATGGCTTATTTATTTTATAATTGGAAGTTTCTGCCTCTTAATACCCTTTATCTATTTCCCCCCACACCCCATTCCCTTGGGTTCTTTTCTTCCCCCACCATTATTTTCTTTCTTTCTTCTTTGGCTGCACTCTGCCCAGGGATCAAATCTTGGTCTACAGCAGTGAAAGCATGGAATCTTAACCTCTGAACTGCCAGGGAATTCCCCCACCATTATTTTCTTAGTGCCTAAAGAGTGCCTGGCACACGCAGCAGGTGCTCAATCAATGTTGTGCTCCAGAAAATACCTTGGAGCCACTAACTTAATAAAGGGCATCAGTGAAAAACTCACACCTAACATCATGCTTCATGGTGGATAAGACTGCATGCTTTCCCCCTAAGGTCAGGAAAAAGACAAGTATATCTACTCTCACCACTTCTGTTTAACATGCACTGGAAGTTCTAGCCAGTGCAATTTGGCAAGAAAAACAAATAAAAGGCATATACAGATGAGAAAAAAGTAAAACTCTCTCTTTTTGCAGAAGATATAATCTTATATATAGAAAAAATTTCTTAAAAATTCACGAAAAAACTATTTGAACTAATAAATGAGTTTGGCAAGTTGCAGGACATATGATCAACATATAATATCAATTTTATTTTTATTTACTTGCAATGAACAAATAAAAAAAATTATGAGAATGATTCCATTTATAGTAGCATCAAAAAGAACAGATACTTAGGAATAAATTTAACCCAGGAATTGCAAGAACTTTACATTGAAATTATGAGATTTTTGTCTAAAGGAATTAAAGAAAAACTGCATAAATGGGAAAACTCAGGGTCAAGAATTGAAAAAAATTTAATATTCTTAAGATGGCAATTCTCCAAAAACTGATCTATAGATTCAATTTAATTCCTTAAAAATTCTGACTGCCTTTTCTTTTTCTTTGCGGAAATAAACTAACCTGAAATTTTATATGAAATTATAAGATAACCCAAATGGAAAAATAATCTTGAAAAAAGAAGAACAAAGTTGAAATTTTGAACAAAATTTCAAAATTCACTATAAAGATGCTAATCAAAACTGTGTTGCTGGCATAAAGACAGATATACAGATCAATGGAGTAGAACTGAGAGTTCAGAAATAAAACCCATCCATCTATGTTCAATTGACTTCCAATAAAAGTGCCAAGATTATTCAATGGGGGGAACAATATTATTTTCAACAAATGTTCCCAGGGCAACTGAATACCCACATGCAAAAGAATAAATTTGGACTTCTAGCTCACACTAAAAGTGGGAGGAGATTGCACTGGAAACCCAATTTGTGTTAAGAATACACAGATCATGGGCTTCACTGGGGGCTCAGTGGTAAAGAATCTGCCTGCTAATACAGGGTACACAGTCAATCCCTGGTCTAGAAAGATCCCACGTGCCACAGAGCAGTTAAGCCTGGGCACCACAGCTATTGAGCCTGTGCTCAAGACCTTGGGAACCACCACTACTGAGCCCTTGAGCCACAACTACTGAAGCCCGTGGCCCCCAGAGCTTGTGCTCTGCAACAAGAGAAGCCCCCCCCCCACACACACTGAGAGGCCTGCACACCGCAACCACAGAATAGCACCCAATCCCTACAACTAGAGAGAAGCCCAAGCAGAAAGAAAGAACCAGCACAGCCAAAAATAAATAAATTTTAAAAATTTATTTGTTTGTTTGTTTGTTTACACAAAAATACACAGATCACGACCTGCTGAACAAGGAGGCACAAAGTGGGTTGGCAAGTAACTCCCTCAGCATCCAAGTACCCATTCTGAGGACATGAAAACCCCAGGATCATTTTGATTGAAAGCACAGTTTCAACATACTCACATAAAGGAAGTAAAGTTACAAGATTTATTGCTTCCAAATCCCAGAAATGGGGGCAGGGACACAATGAGCTAGGGGAAGGCAGGCTCCCACTTGAGCCAGAATTAGAGGGCAGGGTAGCCAGCACTGGTTACTTACAAACTGGTTGTGATGGAAGTAACAGACTTTTCTCTGGCTCAACTCCAAGTGGTTATTTTAAATAATTTTCCTGGAAGAAGGAAAGTGGGAAGTTGAAATATTACTTCATATGCTGGTGCTGCTGCTGCTAAGTCGCTTCAGTCGTGTCCGACTCTGTGCAACCCCATAGACGGCCTCCTACCGGGCTCCCCCGTCCCTGGGATTCTCCAGGCAAGAACACTGGAGTGGGTTGCCATTTCCTTCTCCAATGCGCGAAAGTGAAAAGTAAAAGTGAAGTCGCTCAGTCGTGTCGGACTCTTAGCGACCCCATGGACTGCAGCCCACCAGGCTCCTCCATCCATGGGATTTTCCAGGCAAGAGTACTGGAGTGGGGTGCCATTGCCTTCTCCAACTTCATATGCAAATACAAAAATAATAGCAATAGTAAATATTGGAAAGGATGAGGAGAAGTTGGAATACTAGTAGATTGCTGGTGAGAAAGTTAAATGATACACCTTTTGACTGTTCCTCAAAAAGCTATAGTATTACTATAAAACCCAACAATTCCACTATGTTTGTACCTAAGAGAAATGAAAACATGTTCCACACAAAACGTGCACGTGAATGTTAACACCATCATTATTCATAATAGCCCCAAAGTGGAAACAAACTAAATGTCTATTAACTAATCCACAGATAGACAAAATGTGGTCTATCTGCACAATGGGATCTCATGCAACCAGTAAAAGAAATGAAATACTTACATACACTATAATACTGATGAACCTTGAAAATATCAAGTGAAAAAAGCAGACCAAAAAAACGCTACATAATTATACAACTCCATTTATAGAAAATGTCCAGAATAGGCAAATTCGTAGAGACACTGAGCAGATTAGTGTTTGCCAAAGGCTAGGGGCAGGGCAGAATGGGGAGTTACTGCTTAATTGGTACAGGGTATCTTTTTGGTTGATATCCTCTGGAACTAGATAGTAATTATGGTTGTACAACATTGTGAATATACTAAGAAAAAAAAGTGTACGCTCTAAAATGATTATTAACACTGGATTTTAAATGGTACAAATTTTTACTTCAATTTGAAAAGAAGAGAAAGCAAGTGACTATGGCATAGAGAAGAAAACAGGTACGGAGACCGGCGTATGGACCTGCCTCCACAACTACGCTGAGATTAGATGGAGGACGGAGGAGGGGCACGGGCACCACAGATTTACGACAGGAACCTTCATTCTGAGTGGTCTGTATGCTGCTACGATTTAGGAACTTGCTACTGTAGGAAAGAGAACACAGATTTAGGGAATCAGTTGGTGGTCTCTGTCAAATAGCCCTTCACTGCTTTGTCTTCAATTTTTTCTCGATAAAGCCACCAACAAGGAAACTAAACCCAGGATCCTTAGAAGGCTAAGGCTGGCATTTCTGCCAATCATTCCAGTAAGGAAATACCTCGAGAAAGTTGAGGCTTTGTTAAGACCCCGAACTTTGCCTTCGTGGGTCCATTTGGATCAGCTCATGTTTTTGGTAAACCCTGTCTTTTGGAGTACATTCTCTGTCATGAGAGAGATCTGAGCAACTCTTGTAAGCATTACCACTCAGAGCAGCGGAAGAAGGAGGGCTTGCTATTGCTGTATTACAACCTTCTCTTTAAAATAAAAAATAAAAAAAGAAAGATTTGCTTATTTATTTGCTGGCTGTGGTGGGTGTCCGTTGCCATGGGAGGGCTTCCTCTAGTTGCAGTGAGCAGGGGCTCCTCTTCCTTGCAGTGTGTGGGTTTCTCATTGCGGAGGCTTCCCTTGTTGTGGAGCACAAGCTCTAGGCATTTGGGTTTCAGTAGCTGCAGGGCATGGGCTCAGTAGTTGTGCGTCTCCAGCTCTAGAGTACTGGCTCAGTGGTGGTGGCACACAGGCTTGGTTGCCTGTGGCATGTGGGATCCTCCCGGACCAGGGATTGAACCAGTGTCCCTTGCATTGCAAAGCAGATTCTTAACTACTGGACCACCAGGGCAGTCCCAACAGCCCACTCTTAAACTTCGTGGTTCAAAACAACGTTTTGTTTGCCCATAAGCCTGCAGTTGGGAAAGTGCTTGATGGGGACAGTACATCTCTGCATTTGAGCCCCTAGATCAGCTCAAAGGGTGGGGGCTGGAATTTCCTGAAGCCTTGCTCATTCACATGGCTGCTGCTGCTGATATTGATGATGGGTGGGCAAGGCTGGGTTTGTGGCCTTTCCATGTGACTGGTAACAGGAGTCCCAGGTCAAGGACCCAAATGGGCCAGTGAAAGCAATGTTGCTCTTTATGACCTATTCTTGGAAGTCACATAGCATCCTTCCACCACCTGGATGCAAAATGAAGGAGGAAAAGAGACCCACCCCTCAATGGAGGAGAATCTGTGTCCATTGAAAGAAGAGTATATGGAGCAGGTGGGACATGATAATGAAACCATGTTTGGAAAATACAATCCTTAACTGAGAGTATGAGAGTTAGATAGATTATTCCTACCAACTGCCCACATAGTGTGGGGTGTGTGTGTGTGTGTGTACTGTGTTTTTCCTTTAACCTCATATCCGTGGCTCCCTGCTATCTGGAATCTGACCTTGAAAAAAGCCCCTTATCTCTCCATATTTTGGGCCATGGGACAGCTTGGGAGAGAGTGTCAGGCTTTATTTAGCACTTTTTAATGAAATCTGCAGAGCTCCCAGGGTTATAAATCATGTGCAGAAAGTTTGGACTTTGTGCTTAATGGCAAAGCTAAGACGAAATGCCTTCCTCTTGGGTTTCCAGCACCTTATTAACTGGCTTAGAAATATTATCACTCAGCAGTTTCCAAAGTTTTCTTTCTAATAACCCTTTCATCCTGTTAGTACATTTAATGAATCTCTTCCTTTTTTTTTTTCAGAATAAAGAAACCTAAGTTATCTTTCTCTGATCACCCTGAAGTACTTATTCCAAGATTCTTTATAATTCTTTATTCCCATCAAGCAGCCTGCTCAGTCCCCTTCCTTTTGCCCACATGCCAAAGCTGTCACAAAGCTCAAGCAAGCTTGCATCACATACATGGCAGGGTCCTAGCAATGCTATTTATTTGTTTATTTTCGTTTTGGCTGCACTGGGTCTTCATTGTTTTTGTGTGGGCTTTCTCTAGTTGCAGTGAGCAGGGGCTAATCTTCGTTAAGGTGTGCAGGCTTCTCATTGCGAAGCACAGGCTTTAGGTGAGAGGGCTTCAGTAGGCGCAGCATTTGCGGGCTCAGCAGTTGTGGCGCAGGGGCTTAGTTGCTGCATGACGTGTGGCATCTCCCTGGACCAGGGATAAAACCTGTGTCCCCTGCACTAGCAGGTGGATTCTTGCCCACTGCACCACCGGGAAAGTCCCCAGTGCTTATTAGTTAGCAATTAATCGGGCTGCAAACAACCAAACTCCCAGGAGCTTATTGAATAGTGATTTGTCTGTTTCACATAAAAAGTCCACAGATGATTCCTGCTTCTAGCAGTGATAGACTGGCTTATTGCTCACCAACACTCTCACCAAAAACAACCAGAAAAGCTGCAGAAAATATATGAAATATGTCTGAGCTATCAGAGGGCCAGTGAGGCAGTGAGGACTTGAAGAGCCATATCCCAGGGAGAAGGGAAGTGCAGAGAAGGGAGTCCCACTGAACTGGTGCCTCAACCCTCAAAATGGAGCAGAGTCCTGAGGACAGATGCGGTCTGGGCATTAAATTTGTAACTGTTAGAGGTCCTGGTGATGCCAGGGGAGGATGCCCATGAAAGGACATTCAAAGAGCTTCAGGGTAGCGACTACATACCAACCACTAAAACAGTATTTCAGGCTTCCCTGATGGCTCAGCAATAAAGAATCCTCCTGCAATGCAGGAGATGCGGAGGGCTCAGGTTCGATCCCTGGGTCTGGAAGATCCCCTGGAGGAGGGCCTGGCAGCCCACTCCAGTATTCTTGCCTGGAGAGTCCCATGGACCGAGGAGCCCAGTGGGCTATAGTCCATGGGGTCACAAAGAGCTGGACATGACTGAGCACAGCACAGCACAAAGCAGTGTTTCAACAATTTAACTAGTAGAGTGAATCGAGGAAAAATTAACTGCCCACCACAAATCTCAGAGAGGCAAAGCCATTTGTTAAATCTGGGTATGTCAGAACATCATTTTTATAACAGGTAACAAGTCCAACAAGTTTCTGTGTGGCTTTGATTAAATCAGGTGAAGATGATAAGAGAGTTGCAGAGAGTGTGGTCAGAGGCTCAGGAACACGCCAAACGGCATCCCTGCCTCTTCATTCACTTGGTCCTTGGACAAATGTGTGCTGTGACTGCTTCAAGGCTTGCTGATATATTATGCTTGACAC
This sequence comes from Ovis canadensis, assembly GCF_042477335.2. Classification (NCBI taxonomy): domain Eukaryota; kingdom Metazoa; phylum Chordata; class Mammalia; order Artiodactyla; family Bovidae; genus Ovis; species Ovis canadensis. The sequence continues at coordinate 25,775,095 of NC_091257.1, read as the reverse complement.
TAAGAAAACTGAAGGGTTTCTCACACCTGGGTGTCTTCCCTTGTAAGCTGCTAGCCATTCCTTCCTCGGGCAGCAAAGCGCCTGTGCCAGTGTACCTGAGAAATGTCAGGTTTCTGGCCCATAACAGGTGTAAGAGCGGCGGCTCTCATCCCCAGTCCAGCTGTCCCCTGGGGAAATGGGACCCAGGTCTGGCAATCTGAACCCGGGAACAGGTGCCTTGAAGGAGCAGGGCACTTAACTGGGTGGTGCTGGGAAGGGGGCCTTGAGAGCTTTTCTCCTGTTTAAATTTGAGGCTGGGCCGAGGACCAATCTAACTGTACTCCTTTGATTACACTTTTATCTTTGAGCATAATTGTATTTCTAAAACAGACACATGCACTTTTGAGACTGAAAGAAGAAACAGATCTCCACTTAAAACCAGTCTTCTCCCCCTCCCTTTTTTTTTTTTAATACCTGTTTCAAGCTGTTTTTAGCTTTCTCATTATATTTTGGTTTGCCCTTTAAGTAAAGACCTTTCTTAACCTAGGAGCCATTTTATTCAGCTTCCCAACCTGAGAAAATGTTCCCTGCCTATGGAGTACTAGGGTGTTAAGCCAATGTTTGCCTAACCTTTGCTTCAAGCATAATCTTACCTTTTAATAAAACACACTCCAAAGGCTGCGCTACACGTTTTTTGTAGCTCAGAGTCGTGTTCATACCAGGAAGAGGAGGAATTAAAGAACTATCTTGTTTGAATAGTAAGTCCTACCATGATGAATCTGAAAGTGATGCAGGTCTGGAAGTCAAATAGTATTCCGTCTTCCCTGCAGGGATGGGAGCTTCTGGGGAGTTCTGACCATGGACAGCATGGAACGCTTGCCCTTCTGAAGTGGGAAAAGCTTGGGACAAACCTGAGCTGTTGGGAGGGGAAGCTATTTCGGCTTCTCTCTATTTAGGAGTGGGCTGGGCTGGAACCTGAAGGGAAGAATCCCAGCCTTCTACTTCCCTGTTTTCCGCCATCTCTCCTTGAGTGGAGAAGAATTGTAAATATTACTGTCAGATGCCAAGACACTCGCTGCGCCAAGCCCTACTCCTGCATGAGGACCACTGGGCTTATAAGACGTGTGGCTCTGCCAGCCCCTTCTTTTTCACCTCCTGCATCTTTGCACACCAGGCTTTCTTACATTCAGTTTTGCTTCCGGCTTCTCTGGAGAAGGTCTACCTGTTAAGAATGGAAAACTAATTGTCTATCCTTTTTGTCTTGGTTTTGGTTTCCTGAGAAATAGACCGAGAAACAAGGATAGGAGTAGAAGTAATTTCTTAGAGAGGTGATTCCAGGGACCAAGATAGGGGAGTGGGAAAGTGACAGGGGAGAAGAGACAGCCACGAAGTGTGTGTTATCAAGGCAGTCATCCCTGTAGGCACCTGGACCTCAGTTTCACTCGGAACCTCTGGTAGATACAGCTAGGAGTTATCCCCTCCAAGGGTGAAGTACTGTTAAACAATACACCAACGCCTTCAGTCACTGGTTAAGGGATCCTTCCATGGGCCTGTGTGCTAATTCGATTCAGTCATTTCCAATTCTTTACGACCCTATGGACTATAGCCCACCAGGTTCCCCCGTCCATGGGATTCTCTAGGCAAGAATACTGGAGTGGGTTCCCATGCCCTTGTCCAGGGGATCTGCCCAACCCAGGGATTGAACCTGCATCTCCCTCATTGCAGGCGGATTCTTTACCACTGAACCACCAAGGAAGCCCAAGGGATCCTTCTAGGGGGTGTCAAGCCTCTGGTATATCCAGACTGCCTGGAAGTGTAGAGCAAATTCAGCTGACCCAAAGGCCATCATGCCAAGAGAGGCAGGTGTCACAGAGCAGGTGTCTTCTTCCTGTCTCTTGTTGTGACTTCTCCTTCGAAGTTGAGGGGGCTCCACCATTTGTCCACACAGTCAGTTGAATCCTGTGCCACAGACCCAGGCGACCAGGACTTGAGGAAGCAAGGATGTGGAAACCTGGTTGCCCATCTAAGCCTCACTCTTCAACCCTGCCTGTGGTGCAGGAGCCCTGTGTGAGGAGATGGGGGCATCACTGGATGCTTGAAAGTAAAAAAGTGATAGTGTTAAGTGTCTCAGTCATGTCAGACTCTTTCCGACCCTGTGGACTGCAGCCCACCAGGCTCCTCCGTCCATGGGGTTTTCCAGGCAAGAATACTGGAGTGGGGTGCCATTTCCTTCTCCAGGCTTTGGATGCTTGCCCAGTGGTTAACTGAGCTGATATTTTGCCACTCACTTCGCTCTTTCACCTTGTGGATGCCCCTCCCTTGGCAGGAATCTCAGGAGGGGAGAAGGCGCGAGAGTATAGGATTTGGAGGACCCAAACCCCAGTTCCAGCTCCTAGTGTGTATCTTAGCCTCCTTTTGCTTTCCTTCTTTTCTTTTCTTTTTTGTTTGCAATTAAAGTTTCATTGAAGACTATCGAGTGGCAAGAATACCTTGTGTATTATATTATGTTTTAGAGCGCTCCTTCTTTTCAGATTGTCAATTTAAAAAATTGTAATACTCTGTCACATGAAAGCAGGAGTTTTACAGAGAAGGGCAGGACTGTTTCCCTTCTTTTAAATTTAAATTCAATAGCAACTTCAAAAAAAAAAAAATCACACCAGCCCCTTCAAGCCATGAGCCAAGACAAGCAGAGGTTAAGTTCGGATTTTGTTCAAAAGTATACATTTGTATATGCTTCCACTATGAGATAAAGTAACCAGTTTCAAATTCAGCTGCTGCTGCTGCTGCTGCTGCTGCTGCTAAGTCGCTTCAGTCCTGTCCGACTCTGTGCGACCCCATAGACGGCAGCCCACCAGGCTCCCCCTTCCCTGGGATTCTCCAGGCAAGAATTCTCCAGTGCATGAAAGTGAAAAGTGAAAATAGGTCTCCAGTTGCATATCTTTTTTAAAACAAACCCACAATTCTAACAGATGAGAGCTGCACGGTGCACCTTTCTCCCCTTCTCAGCTTGGAAAGTCCATTGCACATTTAGTTATTAATGTTTAAGTAAATTCTTCCTCTAAGGAATGAGAAATGTCAACATTAAGCTAAATGTGCACTGTTTAAGTTTTAATTGTATCCACAAGTGTACAGAGACTCTGTAAATATAATTGCGTGCCTAGGAAGCTCTCCCCAGAAAGATTAAACAGGCTGACAACAGCAAAGGAGGGGAAATAAAGGGGAAAAGAGATCCATGTCAGGTAAAGGCAGCTGGCGCAAATGCAATTGACAGTGCATATATTACCGGGGGTAAGGGAGTGCTGTTTTTGCTTGAAAAACAAAAGAACATTGTAATCATCTTCTGGAAGAAGCTGTAAAGCCAGGAGGGCATGATAGCTGTTTGAAAAGCAATCAAGCAGTCTCCTAGTCCTCCAGGAGTGAAAATAAATGCTGGAAGAAATGCGGATAGCCTGCAGCCCTCGTCATGCGTCAGCCCTTCACTAGCCCTGCGCCCTCCCCGAGCTGATGGAGGCGTTTGGCAGAATGTTACACGGGGAGCTGGGGCGCGCATAGCTAGCTGCATGAAGCAGAAAGACTGTGTTTAAAATCGTGGAGAAAGGAATCTGCTGATGGTCATCTGTAACAGGTGCATTGCAAAACGGAGGTTCTCTGTGCTGTGTCCTGTCGCTGGAAGGCGCGGGGTATGCGTGTAGGGATAAGCCCGCACAGACCTATTTCTCAGGTACCCAGTTCTACCTAATGGTTGCTTAGAAAACAAACACACCCCCGGCTAAACTCGGACCAGATCATAGCTTAGGATTTCCTAGGATTTATTATTCTTTCAACGTCCATTTACTGGTTAATATCACCCCTTACAGTAGACTTTCTTAACCTGGACGCTATTGCCCTTTGGCTCTGGCTCATTCTCCGCGGGGGTTTTCTTGCATCTAATAGGATGTTTAGCAGCATTGCCGGCCTCTACCCACTAGAGGCCAGTAGTGTCCCCATCCACTTGTGACAATCAAAAATGTCTCTGGATACAAATGAATTCACAGAGACAGACTCACATAGAACAGACTCACATAGTTCCCAAATGGAGAAGGGGGTGGGGGAAGGATAAATGACGAGTTTGGGATTAGCAAATACAAACTACTCTATATAAAACAGATAAACTGTATAGCACAGGGAATTTTGCTCAGTTTTCTGTGGCCACCTGGGTGGGAGGGGACTTTGGGGGAGAATGGATACATGTATATGTATGGCTGAGTCCTTCACTGTTTACCTGAAACTATCACAACTTTAATTGGCTATTCCCCAATACAAAATATAAAGTTTGGAAAAAATATGCTACTCTATAGCACACAGAACTACACTCAATGTCTTATAATGACCTATTAATGTAATGGAAAAGAATCTGAAAAATTACATATATATATGTAATATATATATAAACTGAATCATTTTGCTCTACACCTGAAAACTAACACACCATTGTAAATCAACTGTGTTTCAGTAAAAAGAAAAATGTCTCCAGACATTGCCAGTGTCTCCAGACATTGCCAAGTGTCTCCAAGATTGGGGTATGGGGTCAAAATGCACTAGTAGAGAACTGCCCTGTTAGCTCAAGTAGAAAGCTAGACTTTCTTTTCTTTAATCATATTCCTGTGTAATGTTGTGGACAGCTTGTTACTTGAAGCCATGTTGTCTAACTGCATTCCCCACCCCCACACTTTATTAAAAAAGTGATCTTGGACATCGCAGGGGGCTGGGTGTCATGTTGACTGTTTTCTAGAGAAGCATCTACTCTCTGAGCTCAAGGTAGTATAAATGAATTAAACCAACTAAAACAATCTATAAACTCTGCAGGGCTCCATATCTAAGGCAAACATACTAAATGAGTCAAAGTGGAAAGTCAGCTTTTCCCTAAAGCGTGACTTTTTAAATTAGTTGAATTGATTACAAGGTCAGCAATAATGGCATATTAACACCACCCTGATCCATGCCAGTCCATTCTGAAGGAGATCAGCCCTGGGATTTCTTTGGAAGGAATGATGCTAAAGCTGAAACTCCAGTACTTTGGCCACCTCATGCGAAGAGTTGACTCATTGGAAAAGACTGATGCTGGGAAGGATTGGGGGCAGGAGGAGAAGGGGACGACAGAGGATGAGATGGCTGGATGGTGTCACTGACTCGATAGACGTGAGTCTGAGTGAACTCCGGGAGTTGGTGATGGACAGGGAGGCTGGCGTGCTGTGATTCATGGGGTCGCAAAGAGTCGGACATGACTGAGGGACTGAACTGAACTGATCCATGCCACGTGATGGGCAGATTTTAAGAGTGTGGGTGATGGAGGGGAGGGTGGAGTGTGTAGTTGAGTCCATTCCAGGAGGTGACCCAGATATTATTGACTCTGAATGCTGTGAAGGACACTCACCCTGACTTGTAGACTCAAGTTTAGAAATTTCTCTCTGAATGCCGGATTCCACGTCCACCACTGGATGTCACCCTGGTCCCACCGAAGTTTCTCACTAACGCACATCATAGTTTCAGGGTCCATGGAAGCTGTGGAGAAGGAAATCAAAGGCCTGATTAGCTGCCTCTTGCCCACAAAGGACGGAGAACGCAATGGCACCCCACTCCAGTACTCTTGCCTGGAGAATCCCAGGAACGGGGGAGCCTGGTGGGCTGCCGTCTACGGGGTCGCACAGAGTCGAACCCGACTGAAGCGACTTAGCAGCAGCAGCAGCAGCGGCCGCCGCCCACAAAGGATGCGGTAGGTGCAGGATGCTGTGAGGATGAAGTGAAATGGAGCACACTGTGCAGAGCCGGGCTGCAGCAGATTAAGTCGGGGCTCCCCTCCAAACACCCTGAAAGTCCCTGTGAGGGTCGTCGTGTACCTCAGCACCTAAATGCAGAGAGAACCAGAACTGCCTCGAGGTGATATCCCCCTACTGCAACCTTTAATTAAGACCAATGGGCCAGAAGAACACTCAGCTTCTCGACTGGGTCCCTATGGCCCCGAAGACATCACTTTCTGCACCTGCGCCCCAGGTGGGACGAGGCGGAAGCCAGGGCTACAAGGCGTTGCCCGGTTTGCTGCTTGTTGAACTCCTGCCCTGTCCGGCTGCCCCTGTCTCCCTCACTTGCTTCTCCTGGGAGTCATTCTTCCTTCAATCACTGTCCATGAACCCTCATCTCAGGGTCAGCTTCTGGGGAACCTCCTCTAAGATACTGGTTTACAGTTGATATGCAAAATAGTTGGTTCCTTTCCCCCACGATCATCTGTCTGTCTGCTTCAGGTAACAGTGGGGTTTGGAAGCTCGAGTACCCAGGGTGCTCCCCGCATGCCCTCCCTGCCTTTTTGTGCAGGAAGACCAGCATTGCCAGCCTATCTGGGTGACCGACCCTGTGTCTGCTGTCCCCTGAGCCCGGCTGAGGCTGGTTCTGGGAACCAGTGTGTCTCTTGTAGTCGTTGGGAGTCAAGGCTCAGGCTTTGGTCTGATGATCTGTTTGTGCTGGCATTGCTACTAGTGACTTCCGGCTCAGGGAAAGATCCAGAAGCAGAGTATACAATCCTTAAATCATTTTGGAGGCAAGAGGGACGAGAGGGAGGAGAAATAGCAGGAGAATATTAATGATGGCTGAGTGGCTGCGGGTCCAGGGACCATGATTCAGGTTTCTGCCTTAGCTTTGTGGAAATCTGAGAGCTGGCATGGGATTGTTTTAAAAAGTGATTTTATTTCATTCAGTTTATTGGCCGAACCACAGGGCATGTGGGATCTTAGTTCCCTTACCAGGGGTTGAACCCATATCCCTGGCACTGGAAGCGTGGAATTTTAACCACTAAACTGCGAGGGAAGTCCATGATTTTTTTCCCCCAGCTTGACATAGGATGGCTCAAACAAATTAACATTCCCATCTCAACTGGTTCATTTGGCCAGAATAAACTCACGTGCTGCAGCAAATAGGGAAAAGGAAGAGGGAAGGTAAGATGAGATGGGCGAGGGGAGAAGGAGGGAGAGATTTAACAGCTCAAGCTCATTTTTTATCTCCCTAACATACTGACTTAAGTGTAGCTTACTCTTGAGAAAAATGATTAAAACAATTGCTCACAGGTGACAGAAAAGTCATTTCCATTTAGAAAAATATTTAAATCATGGTTTGGGGAGTGTTCCCTGTCTTTGTTAATAATGGGTTAGAGGGTAGGTTATATAAAGTGTGTGGATCTATAGATCATTTTCCTGATTAAATTACTGCTACACTGTGGTTTTTGTAGGTGATACATCTGAGAAGACACCATACCGTGGAAAGGCCTTTAAGTCATAAAAATTGTATTTCAAGGGTACAACATGGAATAGTATTAGTTTGTGTGATTTCCCTTTCTCTTTGCCACCCCCCACCAGCATTCAGATATATAAGGCTGCTTGTCGAAGAAATGAGATTTTTTTTTTCCTCCTAGTGCTTGCTCCTATGTCTTCTCCCCATACGGAGCTAAAATACCCACTCCCTCCAGAGATGTGTTTACATGTGACATGAATGAAGCTTCCTATTTCCCTGTATGGAATTGGGGGCATAGGCCAATAAACTTGAGAAGTAATAAATGCCCACACTTATCAAGGGTCAGGAGCCCATGATGCTAAGAGTGCTGGCACCTTCAATTTACCTCTTTTCTAAGCATATGAAATATGCTGCTGCTGCTGCTGTCACTTCAGTCGTATCCAACTCTGTTCGACCCCATAGACAGCAGCCCACCAGGCTCCGCCATCCTTGGGATTCTCCAGGCAAGAACACTGGAGTGGGTTGCCATTTCCTTCTCCAGTGCATGAAAGTGAAAACTGAAAGGGAAGTCGCTCAGTCATGTCCGACTCTTCGCAACCTCATAGACTGCAGCCCACCAGGCTCCTCTGTCCATGGGATTTTCCAGGCAAGAGTACTGGAGTGGGTTGCCATTGCCTTCTCCTGAAATATGCTAGGATTTTCTAAAACTTGACTGTGCAAAAACCACTGCTGAATTTAACCACACTGTGAACATTGAACGAAGTCAACTGTGACTCAAGTATTTTTTGCACAAACTGTGTCTTTACCAAAACCATCAGGGCAGGGAAGGAGGTGGGGACCCTAATAATCTGGATTTTCTGGTAGACGCTGACTGGAGGCTTGATTATCCTGACAATCACATCAGTTACTCTGTTTCACTTTGCCATTTCACATAGCAAGTCAGAAAGAAAACCATTCCTAGGACTGGTGGGGAAAGGGTTTTAAGACTTCACAGCTGGGAATTGAAAAACTGGGTCTCTATTCTTAATATCTGATGGAGATTCTGATTTACCTCTTGCAGGTTTGCAGAGAGCAAAACAGCTTGCCCAACCACCGGCCCCTTGAACAAGAGATAAACTTTTAACAAAAAGGAATGCTATTACAGCAGGAATGTGCTGCCCAAAGGCAGGGAGAGATGAGCTCATGGTGTTTTCAGCAGGTAATCAAAGCGGGGCCTTAAATTGCCCTTTCTTGCCATTCGCTGAATGTTTGTTCCAGGGAAATAGCCAAGAAAGGGAATTTTAAAGCCTGTTCTCTGAAAATGAGGTGGCTCACAAATCTATGGGCTCATTAATTAGGTCAGTCTTTAATAGTTTCTGCAGGATGGCAAGGGATTTACTCTGAAAGACCTCTAGCCACTTCTTTATTAGTCATCCCAAGGATATGTCACAACTGCAGGCACTCAGGAGTGGCTGAAATCAAGCACAGTCGTTCTTGGCTGAACATCAGATAGCAGGGAGAGTCTGATGGCCTCCTGCCATTGGCAATATCCTTTGAGGCTGCGGGAGGGTGAGAGCGGGAAGAACTCTAAGAAACAGGGCATTGAGGCTTATAAGGGAACAGTATCTCCCTGGTGCCCAGGGGTTTTTAAACATCTCTTTAACAGAGCACCAGAAACATTTCCCCAGTAATGAAGGTAGGAAAGAGGTGCCATCCCAGACGTTAAATATAACATTTGTCAAGCTTGTGTATATGTGTGTCTGCATCTTCATGCTAAGTATTTACAGAATGCCTTGCAAACCACTGCCAAAAAACTATGGAGAAAGACGGAAGTGTTCTGGAAATAAAAGATGCGCAAGATATACTTTTGATTCACTTAGAAAAATCTGTAGTTCTTCCAAGGTTTCAAAATGTTTTATGCTTTTTTGAAAAAAATAAGTATTTGTTTGGCTGTGTCCAGCCTTAGTTGCGGCATGTGGGACCTTTGTTTCAGCATGCAGGCTCTTTCGTGGGGCCCACAGACTCTCTACTGTGGTGCAGGGGCTCATTGTTCTGGCCTACAGGCTTAGTCGCTCCTCAGCATATGGGATCTCAGCTCCCAGACCAAGGATCAAGCCATGTCCCCTGCATTGCAAGGCAGATTCTTAACACCTGGACCACCAGGGAAGTCCCTCAAAAAGATTTTAAAAGCCTCTCATTTTGAAGTTGATTTTATTAACGTCTATAACATGCCTACGGTGCACTGTGCTGGGTGATTTTACAAACAGTATCACATTTAATTTAATCCCCTTAATCATCCCCACAGTTAGTTACTGTTATCTTCAAAGGCATCATTATTCCCACGTGTAGCTGAGTAAAATGGGAAGCAAGAGTTTAAAGGACATGAACTTGGGGACAAACGACAGAAGTCTGAGCCAGCGTCCCACGTGATCAGGAAGAGTCTCTAGGGGTCTGAAATCTACAACGATTCCATTGCAGAAGTTCCACTGACTCTGACATAACATGAGGCCAAAACGCAGAAACAGCCATGTGCAGCCTGCTTAGATTACTTGTATTTACTGTATTCACCGTAACAAAGATGTATCCCGCGTAACGTTATGCATCCTACTAATCTATCCAGAATAACCTCTTCCTTAGTATACATTCTGACCCATGCGTGCCTTTTTAGAAAGTGAGTGGAAACCACAGACCTCAGTCTCCCTGTGGGTCCCTGTTGTGATCTGAGGAGGAGTTCTCTCTCCCCAGTGACCCCTGGGCTGTCATGTGCTTTGGATCTTATCCAAGGCTTTCAACAGAATGAGGGTCAGAATGTCTGGCTATGGACTTGAACTTCCCACCTCTAGATAGCAGAGGGACAGCATACAACCCAGCAAATACAGAGACTGCCCTCAAGCTGTGGACCCAAGGGATCACGCTCTGGTGGGGGGCACCCTTCCCCCACCACGAGGTGGATTTCCCAAGAGGTGCTGCTGTTTACACCCCTGCTAGGATGGAGATACACAAATGAGACAACCCTAATATGATTAGCTTACACACTGACACTTACCTGACTGTAGGTCTCATGGGTGAGCAAATTATACATGTTGATCTTCCTAAGGTGTGGTGACCCTTCCATGCTGATGCTGACGAATGGCTGTGACCAGAACTGGGACCTCGAATCTAAATTATATACACACAATATGTAAAAGAACATTTATGTAAAAGTAAATATGGCAGAGTTAAATAAACAAAAAATAGTCTTGAAAAAAAAATTATACACACGTATTTCACACCGTGTCCCTGAAATGACTTGGGACTGTCAGACAATTTTAGGTGATTTAAAAAATAGTAATAAAACTACATAAAAGTATGCAATCTGGAAAGTGTTCCAAATATCTTTGCTATGGACATTCCAGATGGTCTGATGGGGAAATGCAGTGTCTGATCAGTGAAGCATCTGGTAGGTCACAGCACAAGTGTATGAGTGAAGGGCATTGTCCACGAAAATCCTCTCAGGTCAGCTGATAGTGACTGCCACTTAGGGGTCCTACCATTTGCAGACCCTGTGCACACATTGTATTTAAACCTTGCCACAACTCAGCCACAAAGTTTTCATTAATCCCTTTTATTATTTATTTTGTATTTGGTTTTGAAAACCTTTTTATTTTATATTCAAGTATATGCATGTCAGGAAGCAACAGAACTGGACATGGAACAACAGACTGGTTTCAAATAGGAAAAGGAGTACATCAAGGCTATATATTGTCACCCTGCTTATTTAACTTCTATGCAGAGTACATCATGAGAAACACTGGACTGGAAGAAGCACAAGCTGGAATCAAGATTGCCAGGAGAAATATCAATAACCTCAGATATGCAGATGACACCACCCTTATGGCAGAAAGTCAAGAGGAACTGAAAAGCCTCTTGATGAAAGGGAAAGAGGAGAGTGAAAAAGTTGGCTTAAAGGTCAACATTCAGAAAACGAAGATCATGGCATCTGGTCCCATCACTTCATGGGAAATAGATGGGGAAACAGTGGAAACAGTGTCAGACTTTATCTTTTGGGGCTCCAAAATCACTGCAGATGGTGATTGCAGCCATGAAATTAAAAGACACTTACTCTTTGGAAGAAAAGTTATGACCAACCTAGACAGCATATTGAAAAGCAGAGAGATTACTTTGCCAACAAACGTCCGCCTAGTCAAGGCTATGGTTTTTCCAGTGGTCATGTATGGATGTGAGAGTTGGACTTTAAAGAAAGCTGAGCATGGAAGAAATGATGCTCTTGACCTGTGCTGTTGGAGAAGACTCTTGAGAGTCCCTTGGACTGCAAGGAGATCCAACCAGTCGATCCTAAAGGAGGTCAGTCCTGGGTGTTCATTGGAAGGACTGATGCTAAAGCTGAAACTCCAATACTTTGGCCACCTCATGCGAAGAGTTGACTCATGGAAAAGACCCTGATGCTGGAAGGGATTAGGGGCAGGAGGAGAAGGGAGGATGAGATGGCTAGATGGCATCACCAACTCTATGGACATGAGTTTGGGTAAACTCTGGGAGTTGGTGATGGACAGGGAGGCCTGGCGTGCTGCAATTCATGGGGTCGCAAAGAGTCGGGCATGACTGAGCGACTGAACTGAACTGATAGCCAGTTAACAAGGTTGTGATAGCTTCAGGTGGACAGGCAAGGGACTCAGCCATCCATATACATGTACCCGTTCTTCCTCATACTCCCCTCCCATCCAGGCTGCCAGATAACATTGAGCAGAGTCCCCTGTGTACAGTAGGACCTTGTTGGTCCTCCGTTTTAAATACAGTGGGGTTTACATGTTGATCCCAAACTCCTTAACTACCCTTTCCTCCCATCCTTCCGCACTGGCAACCCTAAGTTTGTTCTCTAAGTCTGCATTTTTCATTTTATTTTTGCCACACCACGTGGCATATGGGATCTTAGTTCCCCAACCAGCAATTAACTCATTGATCCTGCCTTGGAAACATGGGGTCTTAACCACTAGACTGCCAGTAATTGCCACTAGGCTGTCTGTAACCTCTTTTGTAGTCAAGAAAATGGAGGTTCCTCAAGGTTAGGACCTTATTCAAGCACATGCATAGCTAGGAAATGGCAGCACCAAGCTGTGCAGCCCACAGGCTTCCTGGGTGCCCTGGGCTCTGCTTTCATCACCCAGCTTTTCTAAGCCACCAATTCCACACATCCTTTAAAAAAGATTTCAAGTTTTTGCCTGCCAGCACCCCACATGCTCTGACTCTTCTCACCTTCACGGGCTTTCTGTACTTGCCTCATCCACTTTTTTGGAAAAAAATTAACTTTATAGTTTCAATTAAAATTTTTTTAAAATTTATTTGGCTGCACTGGGTCTTAGCTGTGGCATGAGGAATCTTTTTTAGTTGAGATCTATGCGATTTATGTGAGCTCAGTTCCCTGAGCAGGGCTCAAACCTGGGCCTCTTGCATTAGGAGCATGGAGTCTTAGCCACTGGACCACCAGGGAATTTCCTCACTTGCACTGGTACCCACTGCCCTGCCCTAGGCCGTCTCCCACTCTCCCTAAGTGGGCTCGTGGGACCGACTTGTCTGTGCTACCCATGTCCAAGTCTCATCTTATTTTCTTATCCTTCCGTAAATCTTATGAATTAAATGTGTATGCTTTTTTCCTATTTACCTGTCCTACAACAGTTTAAACTCTTAGGTCCAGCCACAGAGTCGAGGAGAGTAGAATGAAGTTTTTCCCTTTCTAGGATGTGTCCATGAATCCCCGAGGGTCTTGTTAAGATGCAGGTTTTGATTCAGAAGGTCTGCGGTGAGCCCTGAGACTCCACTTTCTAACCAGCTCCCAGGTGAGGCCCTACCCCTATTGGTCCAGGGATGACTTTTTGCTTTCCCAGAGCCTCGATGGTATTTGAAGTTCCTGCAAGAGTCTTCATTCTTTCCCAGCAGGTGAGCCCCCAGGAGATTTGAATCAGTCAATGAGCTCTGGATTTCTGGATGAGACCAGTCCTGAGGGTGGGAGCAGATTTGTGCCAGGAGGGAGCCTACAGCTGGAAGCCCTGTGCCTGAGGAGTGAAGCTGGATGCCTGAGCCTGGGCAGATGGGGGTTCTGGGTAGACTGAGGGCACAGTGGGGGTGCTGGATGTCTTGAGAGGTGATGGGGTATCTGGAATCAGGGGAGGCCAGCAAGTAACAGGCAGATAGAAACAGAGGTTGGGTAAATATTGTGTTGAGAGATCTAGATGCTGCCTGAAACATTTTAGGAATAAAGTGAGAGAAAAAAAAGAAGAAAAAGGTAGGTTTGGGTTTAAGGGGCTTTTTCTCAGGGGGGTTACCATTTTATTTGACTGACGTCCATAAGAGTTTGGCAAAAACATATTCACCCAAAGTCACAGTGGACACAGCTATAAAATGACCCTGGGGTCCAAGTCTCCAACCTGTCCTAAAAATCCTCCTCTCTACGCTTGTGGAATGATCAGACTCAAGAAAACGGGAACAAATCTCATTCCCAACTCTCACCTCCCAGACTTTCTATTCCTCAAGCTGAAAGTGTTTTTAAATATTTTTAACTCAGAAATTGTGAAAATTTTGCATGTAGCACAGGCATTTTAATTACATGTAAACAAACAAACAAAAGCTCATGACTACATCAAAAGAATTACATTAGTAACACATAACCAAATCTGATTTCCAGTTAACTGTGGAAAAACTTGTGAGTCCATCAGGATCACCAAACCTGTATCCCCTCACCAGATCTCTTAACATATTACCCTCGACTTAGGGAAGAGGATATTCAAAGTTGAAATAAAAATGGACAAAATAACCCACAGACTTTTTAAAAATTTTTTGATTTGAAGCTTGAATAATATCCAGTAATAGCACATAATAAGGGGAAATTATTATATTACAAATATTTCATAAAGTACCCCACCACTTAAACTAATTTAAAAATTAAAAGTTTAAATTTACAATTATTTAAACTCTATTAAAATGAAAATTTATTGAAATTAAAATTTTACATTATTTAAAATTTGGGGAGAGATAAATTTATTGTTTAGAAAGTAAAGTTATCCAACTGAAATAATTTGTGAGACATTTTAAAAAAAGAAATTTAGAAGCATAGTCCAAACAGTTCTTTCTCCTCCAGCAGCTTCACACCCCAAAGGCATCAAATATTATGTCCATTGGGGTACATTATAATACTGCAGTTAGCCAGAGAGACTAGTAGAAGACATCATGTCCAAAAAAGAGAATCACGACCTTAAGTTTATTCAAGGATCCAAAGAGCTGGGAAGAATTACTATTTAGAAATAACTATAAATGAACCATCTTCTATTTGATCCCTTTGTAAGAGAAGGCTCTAGGCTGAAAAAATAATCCTCTGCTTTCAACTCACCCATCTGAGGCAAACACCATCCAGTTCCAGGTAGTCTGGAAGACCAGACCAGGAGAACACTCCCCCTCCCATTTCCTTTCCTTCTTCCTCCTTCACCCTCTCCTCTCCCCTCCCCTTTATCTGCCATCTCCAGGCCCAAGTCAAACCCCTGAAACAAAAGTCAGAAAACAGGGACAGGTTTTTTTTTTTTTCCTTTATTTCTGAAGTTTGCTTTCTATCGGCGAATTTGTCCAACTTCTTACTCGCAGAAGAAGTCAATATCCTAGGGGATTAAAAAAAAAGCGAAAAAAGACTGAGCTGAGCATGCAGGACCAAAAAAAAAAAAAAAAAGATGTAGATCCTTTATTTAAAATCATACGTAATCAAAGGGAAATTTGGAGTTAATAAGTAAAGATTGAACCCCGAGAGTATGACACAAGTTTTACTTTCACTCAAAAACTACTTAAAATGAAAATTCTCAAATACACTTTTAATTTATGATTCTTTGACACATTCAAGTTCAATGCTAAGACATGATGACAAATGAGTTGCATTTGTGTAGGCTGGTCAATGTTTTAAAGTTTTTTTGCATAGCGATTAGCTCCAGAAGAACTATTTAAAAATAATCACCTTGCAAAATCACTCAAAAAGGATCTTTTATTTCTGTTCTGGTTATACAAGACCCCAGGGCATTAGGAAAAGTACAATTCTTTTTCATACATAAGTAGAGTCTCTCTATCACAAAAATAGGCATTCAAATTTTTTCCAGAATGTTTTGATTTTATTAAACAAAGAATAAATACAGGTGCTGATATTTTTCTCAGACCAAGTGTTTAGTTGATAAGTGAGCCTGTCAGTAAGACTCAGTTAATACTATTTTGGCTTCTTTCTTTGTGACGTGGAGTCATTTCCAGGATAACCTACAACTAAAACACTTTCTCTAGTGACAGAGTTCACTAAGCTTTCAACATTGATAATAGGTATAAATGCTCTCCCAAGTCTTGTTGTCTAGAGATGCCACCCTTGGAAGTGAGGAGCTTTACTCTACGCAGTTTGTAAGTTGCGTGATGCATCTTTGTACACCTGCCTACATCTACATTCTGAGTCCTCTCCCCTCTCCCCAGCCCCAGAGACGCTTACCGTGGTAGGAACTTCCTTGGTGGCTTCTTGGTACACATGTTGTTCCTGGACCAAGTTGCTGGGAAAATAACCCACGGTTCCCATTTCATCCTCAGACTGATTGGCATAGACCTGAGTGCCCAGAAATGTAACAGAGAGCGGACGTGATACTCTTTAGAAACCCTCAGGCATCCTCTTTGTTGTCCATGGGAATCATATAACTACCAATGCCTTGCTTCTCAGTCTGGATTCTGGGGGGTACAAACCCAAATCTGAAGTTCACTCACAGTAACTAAGTCAACCCACAGAAACTGCGTGTCTGTTCTTTCGTGGCCCACTCTTACCGGTCTGCCACTTGAGCGTCTCAGTGTGCAATCTGTGAGCTGCCCAGAAATCTTTTTTGGAACCCATAAATGAAGTCTGTATCTTTTACTTTTTTTTTTTAAGTAAATAGACACTGTTATTTTAAAGAACTTTTAAAGGATTCTCCCCATTTTTAAAAATTCAAGTGAACAGATTCTTGAGTGCATCTCAGATTTAATTCTTCACTACTTGAGAATACATCTCTGGAGCTGGAGCTGCAGTGGAGGACAGTAAATCAGTTCAGCTTCATCCCTCCCCAGGGCCCACCCCTGTGCGTTCTAACTGAAGAAAGCAGATTCTTTGGAGTGAAAGAGGGTGCTAAAGTATCCTTAAAAATATTGAAATGTAGCCTGACTGCCAGCACACATGCCTTTTACTTGGCAAATCCACTCAAGTATTTTTGAATAAGATTCAAACTCTTTGGGATGTTCACACCCCCATGTGTTCAACTAGATTTTCTTGCCAAAACAGCAGATAAACCTACACTGGGTTTTGTGATGAAGTTTTCCTTGTTTCTTTAAAATGCAATGAAAGCAAATATACATGAAGTTTTGCATAGCCACAGCTTCTCTACTGTTCTTAACAGTTAGTTTTAAATATTAAAAGGCATCGAAGATAGGTAACAGAGGAAAAGTTAAGGGCAACATGTGTCAAGATAGTTTATGTATTTTAAATAATCTCGTCTTACGCTGCCAGCCCAGAATTCTCCAGCTTCATTTTCTTTTACCAGCTTTGAGTAAACATAGATCCGCTGCCCTTTTTTAACGTTAATGAATCTACAGTCTGGAGCATTGTAATCTTCTTGAGCTCTGGCCAGAGAAATAGTATCTGGAAGAAAAAACCATGAAATAGTATCCAGAAGAAGAAAGCATTGACTCCTGGGTTTTATAACAGTAAAAACCGCAGAGCATATCAGAAGACTAGGAAATCACAGTGACTAACACCTCCTGGTTTATAGCTCACATTCAATTCCAGAAGATAACTAAGGTTATTAAAGCAGCATCCAACAGAATCTTAGCCAAGTGAATTCTTCATGCTGAGACACAAAAGGCACAGACCGGGAGAACTGACGCTAATCGCATGCACATTAGAGAAGATTCACTTCCAAATACAATTAGATTCTACGCTATTAGTGGATATCTTTTTTTCAATTATATAATAGAAAGGTAATAAAAGGCATAAAAAAGTCCTTACAGACACACTCATCATCTGCACACAGCTTCTTGGAGGCAAGTCTGTCCATAAATATTCCATGCACGGCACATATGGCCACAAGACCTGGGAGGAAAAGGAACAACAGTCTTGCCATCTCTTTTGCTGTTTTTGCTTTCGCCCTTTGAGTGGAAGTGGAGACTGACTTCAGTGCTTCCTGTCTTTTATGTGAAAGCCAGACATCTGGGCGAGTCCCCTGCAGCCAATGGGGAGGTGGCTACCCGTGGCTACCCGTGCCTTGGCCTTCATAGCAGTGACTGGGCTCTAGGGGTTATTTAGCATCAGATTTTCTAAAGAGACTCAAATGCTGTGTCTTTTCTTACACACAAATGCTCTCCAAAATAGTCCACTATTTTAAAAACACTTTATTTTATACTGAAGGATAGCTGATTAACAATGTTGTGATAGCTTCAGGTGGACAACAAAGGGACTCAGTCAGACATATGCACGTATCCATTCTCCCCCAAACTCCTCTCCCATCCAGGCTGCCACATAACATTGAGCAGAGTTCTCTGCGCTATATACAGTACGTCCTTGTAGGTTATCCATTTTGAATTCATTCTCGAAGTCCGTAGAGCTATATCTTTTTTGTAAATAAGCTCATTTGTACAATTTCTTTTTAGATCCTTCATATAAGTGATGTCATACAATATTTCTCCTTCTCTGTCTGACATACTTTACTCAGTATGACAATCCTCCACCCTTGTTAGAGTCACTTTTGCTGTGGTTTATTACATCAGGAAGACGTTGTTGAAAGAACTATGAGAATTTTAAGTCATTTGAAAAATGTTTTTAGTTCAAACACCATATTCTTTCAATGTATGAGAAGATGTACTAATCGTAGAGAACTGTTGAAAATGTGATATCTATATCCTTAATACAAATACTTTTGATTAAACATCTAATAACATCTGGATATATATAATAGATAAGTAGAGAATGCTTACATTGACAAATCATTCCTGATGGGATCCTTCAGAGCCATGTGTATCGGGTCAGACAGGGATTGTAACATGTTTAAGACCCTAGCAATGCGGGGAGATGAGGTAGGTGGTTTGGAGAAATGGAACTGGCTTTTTTCTGCTTCCTGTCTTGGAGATTTTTGAAATTCTGTCTCCAATGTGCATGGCTAATAGAGAAGGGAGCAAAGCTGGAGGTTTGTGTTTCTCCTTGAAGCCCCCATCCCTGCCTGGCCCACTTGCAGGCATCTTTCCTATGGGAAGAGGGGCACCGCTACAAGTCATCAAAGCTGAAGCACTAATACCTGGCTCCATCTATTCAACAACTACTTCCTGAGCACCTATGTGCCAGGCACTGTTGTAGGCACTAGCGACAGCGTGAATTTAGAAAGACCCGGGCCCTAGGGTTTACTGTCGGGAGAAAGACACACTCGGCTGGTGCTTGTTAGAGAGTGTTTGGGGCCACTTCTCTCTCTTAAAGTGCCCTCTCCCCATTATTTCCAGGGTTGTTTTTTTTTTTTTTTTGGCTGCACCATACAGTTTGTGCCATCTTAGTTCCCCGATCAGAGATCAAATCTGCACCCTCAGCAGTGAAAGCCTCGAATCTCTAACCACTGGACTGGCAGGGAATTCCCTAGAAGTCATCTTTGAAAGGAGAATGCCAGTGCGGTTTTTCTTTCTATAATCTGGAGGCCTGAGAGGATCTCGGGGAAAATGAAAGCATCGATCAAACCCTCTTAATCCCAATCTGGCAGCTGTTTCACACAGTCTGTAACAGTCTCCAGCCAGCCCTTGACACAGGCAAGTTCAAAGACAATTGCTATTTAAGAGGCACTTTCTGAAATGAGGACTGCACAAACTCAGCCAGGCTCCCTCAAAGCAGGGTGAAACGTTGAAAAAAGCCACGCCTGAGCAGTCACAACTAAGCCAACTAAGCTGAGGCTTGGAAGCCATCGTGGGCCGTTCAAAGGCCAAGAACTAAGAAAAGAGAGACCCCAGCCTCCTGAGGGCCACCTGAGCAGGCCTGGGATGTCCTAGGGTTCTGCAGCAGGAAGAGATGGGATGGAAACTAGAAGCTTCTCTGTAAAAGTTTACTCACAAATAGGAATTCAAACTTACGACAACTCAGCAAGCTACTGTGCCTGGTAGCGCACCATTCGGGGTCTGGTTGGGGTGGGGGTAGCGTGGGGCCGGTGGTCCAGAGATGGACTGTGTCCTGAGCTTCCTTCCCTCCTTTTTCTACATTTTCAGATGGACTCTCTGAACCTTTAATCCCCCAAAGACATTTTTTTCTTTAGTTCCTAAATTAGCTTCTCAGTCTGGGGTTCTCAAAAATGGGGGCTATAGCTCCTTTAGGATGCAAAAACAGGCTTGGGCAAGTGGATGGGATGGAGGCAGCCTCCTTGTTGTGATGTTCAAGGCCCTGCAGGATCTGCCCACCTCCCTACGCCCTCTGGAATCATCTTCTGTCACTGTCCTTCCCTGGCTCTGTTCCTGCCACACCAGCCTCTCTGTGTTTTTTTTTTGAAGCTCATGTCTACTTCATGCCTTTTGGGCTTATTGCCTTTTCCTCCGGTTACTGGCCTTCCCGCCTCTGATGGTCAAGATGGCTCAACAGACAGACCACTTGTTTATCAGAGACACTCTTGCACTCCTCCAACGCAATCTGTCCATCACACGAAACCGCGGGACCCTGTCCTAATACATGTTTCACTACTTGACACGGCTTGTTCACTTTCTTGGTGGCTGTTCGTCCCCTGACGCCACAGTGAGAACTCCACAAGGTGGGGACCTTTTCCATCTTGTCCATTGCTCTACCTTTAGCACTCAGAAAAATGCTTGGTATTCATAAATTGGTATTCATTGAAAGCATGCATGAGCCCCCCAGAATTGTATGCTTAGGTGTGGACATGCATGTACACTCTTATTTTCCCCCTGGGAAAGTCCCTAGGTTTTCTCAGAGCTAAAGAGAGGCTCAGGCTTCCCTGGTTGCTCAGTGGTAAAGAATCTGCCTTCAATGCAGGAGATGTGGGAGACCTAGTTTCGATCCCTGGGTTGGGAAGATCCCCTGGAGGAGGGCACAGAAACCTACTCCAGTATTCTTTCCTAGAGAACCCTACGGGCAGAGGAGCCTGGCGGGCTGCAGGCCATAGGGTGGTAAAGAGTGGGACACCACTGAAGAGACTTCACACACACACACACACACACACACACACACAAAGAGAGGTTCATTACACCCTTCAAATTAAGACTCATTAACTAAATGATCAGGGCAGAGATGCTGGGGTCTTGTCACCAAAACATGGTGTCCAGACTAGCAACTTTAGCATCATTTTATAAAGTCTCTCAGACCCTACCCCAGACCTGCTAAATTGCAAACTACTTTTTCCATGATACAGAAGTGATTTGTATGGACATTAAAGTTTGAGAAGTGCTGCTTGAGGGCAATCAAATACGGCACAGATTTTTAGCCAGGATTTCACACTCACTATTATGTCTTTGCTGGATTCATTTTCAAGAGACAAAATGCCTATTAAATACCCTAACAGAAAATACTTTAACTAATGAGAACCTACTGTATAGCACAGGAAACTCAATACTCTGTAATGACCTATATGGGAAAAGAATCTAAAAGAGTGGATATACATAACACTGATTTACTTGGCTGTACAGCAGAAACTAACGCAACATTATAAATCAGGCATACTCTAATAAAAATTGATTTAAAAAACTTATGTCCACACAGAAACCTGCTTAAAAATACTTTAAGCCTTTTACAAAATTTGGCTGCGTTCAGTGTTAGTTGCAGCAGGCAGGCTATTTGATCTTCATCGCAGCACGTGGGATCTTTAGTTGCGCGCGCAAACTCCGAGTTGCAGCATGTGGGGACTAGTTCCCTGACCAGTAACCAAGCCCAGGGTCCCTGCGCTGGGAGTGTGGAGTCACTGGATCACCAGAGAAGCCTCAAGCCTTTACGTTTACAATGGAGATAGCAGGGGGAGGAGAGGGCGGTACCAACTGAGAGAGCAGCACTGAAATATACACACTGCCACGTGTAACGTAGACAGCTAATGGGAAGCCGCTGCATAGCACCGCGAGCTCAGCCTGGACCTAGAGGGGTGGGATGGGGGCGGCGAGAGGAAGGTCCAAGAAGGAGGGGCCACATGGATACTTATGGCTGATTCATGCTGTTCTATGGCGAAAAACCAACACGACATTGTTGGGTTTTTTTTAATTAATTAATTTTTTGGAGGCTAATTACTTTACAATATTGTAGTGGTTTTGCCATACATTGACATGACATGAATCTGCCATGGGTGTACACGTGTTCCCAATCCTGAACCCCCCTCCCAAGTCCCTCCCCATCCCATCCCTCTGGGTCATCCCACTGCACCAGCCCTGAGCACCCTGTATCATGTATCGAACCTGGACTGGCGATTCGTTTCACATATAATATACAGGTTTCAATGCCATTCTCCCAAACCATCCCACCCTTGCCCTCTCCCACAGATTCCAAAAGACTGTTCTATACATCTGTGTCTCTTTTGCTGTCTCACATACAAGGTTACCATTACCATCTTTCTAAATTCCATATATAAGCGTTAGTATACTGTATTGGTGTTTTTCTTTCGGCTTACTTCACTCTGTATAATAGGCTCCAGTTTCATCCACCTCATTAGAACTGATTCAAATGTACTTTTTTAATGGCTGAGTAATTCTCCATTGTGTATATGTACCACAGCTTTCTTATCCATTCATCTGCTGATGGACATCTCGGTTGCTTCCATGTCCTGGCTATTATAAACAGTGCTGCGATGAACATTGGGGTACACGTGTCTCTTTCAGTTCTGGTTTCCTCGGTGTGTATGCCCAGCAGTGGGATTGCTGGGTCATAAGGCAGTTCTATTTCCAGTTTTTTAAGGAATCTCCACACTGTTCTCCATAGTGGCTGTACCAGTTTGCATTCCCACCAACAGTGTAAGAGGGTTCCCTTTTCTCCACACCCTCTCCAGCATTTATTGCTTGTAGACTTTTGGATCACAGCCATTCTAACTGGTGTGGAATGGTACCTCATTGTAGTTTTGATTTGCATTTCTCTGATAATGAGTGATGTTGAGCATCTTTTCATGTGTTCCAACATGACATTGTAAAGCAATTATCCTCCAGTTTAAAAAAATGGAGATGTGAGCCTCTCACAATAGTTTCCATTTTGACACTATCTTCTACTTATCAGTAGACTGCATTTAAATCTAATCATATAACCTACTTTATAAAGGTAGAAATCTGCTTTGTTAATTCTTAACTTTGACTCACGTTAGAATTACACAGTAAGCTTGAGAAGTATTGACGACTGGGTTTCACTCCTGGAGATCAGGATTTAGTTGATGTGGTTGTAGGTTATTGTTGTTGTTAAGTCATGTCTGACTCTTTTGGGACTCCATGGACTGTTGCCCACGGGCTCCTCTGTCCATGGGATTTCCCAGGCAAGAATACTGGAGTGGGTTGCCACTTCCTTCTCTAGGAGATCTTCCCTGACCCAGGGATTGAACCCGAACCTCCTATATTGGCAGGTGGATTCTTTACTGCTGAGCCACCTGGGAAACCCAGTTGTGGGTTAGGTCTGAGTATTTGCAAATATCTTCCAGATGATTCTAATATGCAGCCAAAATTGAAAGTTAAATTCAAGTTGAAAACCACTATATTTAATGGTGACAACATCTGCTCTCTTCAGACATTCTGTACAGCTCCCACAGATGGGAAAGGTAAGAACAGTCAGAAGATCCTGGTTTGATTGAATCATCTTCAAAATATAGCTAATAAATACAGGGAGATTAATGGGCCTGGAGGAGAAAAATAAATTACAAGTAAGGAGATGGGGAAGGCGAGAATAAACCCGGTGCCATGGGGTTGCAGTCAGAGGTACTGCTGCAAATTCATTACTTTTTAATATAACTGGATAGATATATCCATAGACATAGAGTTGTGATATCCCTATAAAATTAGGATCCTGAAAGGCTTAGGACAGGCTGAGGAATTGACAGGAGACTAAAGAGACATGACAACTCTGCTCAACACGCGATCCTGGATTTGATTCTTGGGTCATGATTGGGACATCAGTAAGTCGGATGGATGCTATTTCTCGATGTTGCTGGTCATCTTAGAGTTATGTGAAAGAGTGGTCTTGCACTTAGAAAATACACCCTGAAAGACTAAGGGGTGATGAGCAACTAGGTCCACACACTCCTAGATGGTTCTGCTAGGGTGCGGGAGGGCTCCGCAACTAAGCCACAGTGGCAGAATGATTAGTTTGAATTAAAGTTACTTAAAACACAACCAGCAAGAGTGATACTCTGACCTTCATTTTTGTCCCCCAGAAAGCAGAAAATAAATCTCTCATGAGAAAGGTGTACCCCTTGCCTCCAAGGGTAAGACACCCTTTTCACCAGGGAGAGGGAATTCGGGTCAAGAAATTTGTATAAACCTTATTACTTCTTGAATTTACTACCAGGGACAAACTTCTTAGATTCCTAATTGAGCACACAAGACCCAAGTTTCTTTGCCCTGTCAATTCATCTCTATTGTTTCTTTCTCTAAAGGGTATAAAAGTTGCCTGCTTCGAATGTTTGTAGAGCCTAAGTTACAAAGGTAATCAGTTCAGTTCAGTTGCTCAGTCATGTCCGACTATTTGCAACCCCATGAATCACAGGCCTCCCTGTCCATCACCAACTCTCAGAGTTCACTCAGATTCACGTCCACCGTGTCAGTGATGCCATCCAGCCATCTCATCCTCTATAATCCCCTTCTTCTCCTGCCCCCAATTCTTTCCAGCATCAGAGTCTTTTCCAACGAGTCAACTCTTCACATGAGGTGGCCAAAGTATTGGAGCTTCAGCTTTAGCATCAGTCCTTCCAAGGAAATCCCAGGGCTGATCTCCTTGCAGTCCAAGGGACTCTCAAGAGTCTTCTCCAACACCACAGTTCAAAAGCATCAATTCTTCGGCTCTCAGCCTTCTTCACAGTCCAACTCTCACATCCATACATGACCACAGGAAAAACCATAGCCTTGACTAGACGGACCTTAGTCGGCAAAGTAATATCTCTGCTTTTGAGTATGCTATCTAGGTTGGTCATAACTTTCCTTCCAAGGAGTAAGCGTCTTTTAATTTGATGGCTGCAGTCACCATCTGCAGTGATTTTGGAGCCCCCAAAAATAAAGTCTGACGCTGTTTCCACTGTTTCCCCATCTATTTCCCATGAAGTGATGGGACCAGATGCCATGATCTTCGTTTTCTGAATGTTGAGCTTTAGGCCAACTTTTTCGCTTTCCTCTTTCACTTTCATCAAGAGGCTTTTTAGTTCCTCTTTACTTTCTGCCATAAGGGTGGTGTCATCTGCATATCTGAGGTTATCGATATTTCCCCCGACATTCTTGATTCCAGCTTGTGTTTCTTCCAGTCCAGCCTTTCTCATGATGTACTCTGCATAGAAGTTAAATAAGCAGGGTGACAATATACAGCCTTGACGCACTCCTTTTCCTATTTGAAACCAGTCTGTTGTTCCATGTCCAGTTCTAACTGTTGCTTCCTGACCTGCATACAGATTTCTCAAGAGGCAGGTCAGCTGGTCTGGTATTCATGTCTCTTTCAGAATTTTCCACAGTTGATTGTGATCCACACAGTCAAAGGCTTTGGCATAGTCAATAAAGCAGAAATAGATGTTTTTCTGGAACTCTCTTGCTTTTTCCATGATCCAGTGGATGCTGGCAATTTGATCTCTGGTTCCTCTGCCTTTTCTAAATCCAGCTTGAACATCAGGAAGTTCACGGTTCACGTATTGCTGAGGTCTGGCTTGGAGAATTTTGAGCATTACTTTACTAGCATGTGAGATGAGTGCAATTGTGCGGTAGTTTAGCATTCTTTGGCATTGCCTTTCTTTGGGATTGGAATGAAAACTGACCTTTTCCAGTCCTGTGGCCACTGCTGAGTTTTCAAAATTTGCTGGCATATTGAGTGCACCACTTTCACAGCATCATCTTTTAGGACTGGAAATAGCTCAACTGGAATTCCATCACCTCCACTAGCTTTGTTCGTAGTGATGCTTTCTAAGGCCCCCTTGACTTCACATTCCAGGATGTCTGGCTCTAGGTGAGTGATCACACCACTGTGATTATCTGGGTTGTGAAGATCTTTTTTGTACAGTTTTTCTGTGTATTCTTGCCACCTCTTCTTTATATCTTCTGCTTCTGTTAGGTCCATACCATTTCTGTCCTTTATCGAGCCTTCATCTTTACATGAAATGTTCCCTTGGTATCTCTCATTTTCTTGAAGAGATCTCTAGTCTTTCCCATTCTGTTGTTTTCCTCTATTTCTTTGCATTGATTACTGAAGAAGGCTTTCTATCTCTTCTTGCTATTCTTTGGATCTCTGCATTCAGATGCTTATATCTTTCCTTTTCTGTTTCTTGCTTCTCTTCTTTTCACAGCTATTTGTAAGGCCTCCCCAGACAGCCATTTTGCTTTTTTGCATTTCTTTTCCATGGTGATGGTCTTGATCCTCGTCTCCTGTACAATATCACGAACCTCATTCCATAGTGTAATATTAAGACATATATACAATTTGTTGAAAAACCAAGAAGAGAAATTCCCATGGATCATCTGTAAAGTAATACAATTATTCGTGAAGCAGACTTAAACAGTTGTCAAAATTAAATTTCGCATTTGCCACTAATTTAAGACAAACACTGTAATTTATAAAAAACATATTGAAAAAGTGAAAAAGAAAAAAGTTTGTTTTGGCCACTATTTAGGTTCTCATTTCCATGGGACCTGTGTGCACACGAATTAACATTTGTATTTTCTGTTAATCTGTTTTGTGTCAATTTTATTATTAGTCCAGCTAGAATTCAGGAGGGGTTGTGGGGAAATTTCCCCTACTTGACAGTTCAAAAACATTTACGGGAGTTCTGTGTACTTTTTCAGCTACTTTCATATAAATTGGATTTTTTTTTTCAAAATAAACAGCTTTCAAAAGTAATCAGATGTCACTTCTCTGCTTGAACTCTTCTCACAGAACTTATGTCCCACACAGACTTCCATGTGAAAGTTCAGAGTCACTTTATTCACAATGGTCCCAAACCGGAAAGAACTCAAAATGCCCATCCACTTGCGGAACAAACTGCTGATCCACACAATAGAGATACACCTCAAAAGCATTCTAGCGGACTCCCTTGGAGATGCAGCAGATGGGAATCCACCTGCTAATTCGGGGGCACAGGTTTGACCCCTGGTCTGGGAGGACTCCACACGCAGAGGAGCATCTAAGCCCATGTGCCTAGGGCCTGTGCCCCATAGCAAGAGAAAGCACCGCAATGGAAGCCTGGTGCACCGCGATGAAGAGGAGCCCCCGCTCACCACCACCAGAGGAAGCCTGTGCGGCAACGAAGATCCGGCACAACTAAAAATAAAAATAGCAGTAACAGCAACAAAAACACATTCTACGAACTTCCCTGGTGGTTCAGGGGTTAAGACTTCACACTTCCACTGCAGGGGGTGGGGTTCAATCCTTGGTTAGGCAACTAGGATCCCACATGCTGCCAGGTGAGGCCCCAAAATTAAATAAGAGCATTCTAGACAGGGCACAGTTGCAGCGATAGAAAGGAGATGGGTGGTTGCCTAGGGTTGGGATGGGGACACTGACTGCAAAGGAACACAAGGGAGCCCTTTCTCTGAGGCGTGACGGAATGCTCTGTACCCTATGACCTTCGCACAACTGTATACAACTGCCAAAACTCACCAAATACTAAAACGAGTGAACGCTACCACTGTAAGTAACTCAGTTTACAAAATCCTCTAATACTTCCCCATTTCGGAGTGCAAGCATGCCCTTAAAATGGCCTACACAGTCCCCTTTTCCATCCTCCCTCTCACACCAACCAATGTGGCCAACTTCCCCTTAAACAGCCACTCAGAGCAGAGCCAGTCTGTATTCTGAGACTAAGTACAGTCACTGAGACCAAGCAGTGAGAAAATGTACTAGCAACTGGGACTGCTGTCAACATACAAGAGCAGTCTTTTTTTCTAGTAGCTCACTGTTAATATATTTTACGGACGTACATGAACTTGACAACTAAAAAGTTATTCATAAGAGTCAGACTCTGCAAGTGGTGAAGTTTAAGGAATAAAAACTATTTTGCTTTTTCCTTACATATACATGTGGTAAAAATCTACGTAAGCCTAAAAAGTGGTCTTAACATAAATATATTCCACAAATACATTAAAAAAATCTAAGTGATAAGGAAAAGTCTTGTTTCAGAAAATATTAAAACAGGAACACAAAAAGTGATCAATAGTGTCACTTTACCATGTGGTATACATAAAAAATTGTCTGCTTCTAAAGACACCCATGGTTTTGCTAGCAGAGGACTGAACTGATAGCCCTAAGTAGATATCAAACACTACAAAAAATGAACTTTGGAAATACCTGAGTATTGGTGTTTAAGAAGCACGATGAGGCAGCAAGATTAGGACTGGCAACCATTGGGTTAGACTGCTAGTCTTCAAAAAGATTAAACATCTTTCCTTTGGAGGTCATTCAATCAAGAGGTATTAACTAAGCAGGTATTCCTTAGGAAACACCCTATCTCAAGAGGGTAGAGTATAAGACATGAAGTCTGAAGACAATATTCCCTTTTTCTCTGTTTTCCCAGAAAACATTTAATATAGTTACTGTTAAATGGTCTTTATTCAAGTAAAAAACGAATGAAAAGATTTGTGAAATGCCTACTACTGGTTCATTTATTTGACTCTGAAGACGAAATTCAGATCCTACCCAGGTCTCGTTTTCTTCTAATATGCAGGATGATCATTACTATTATTAGTACAAGTTTAAGTATTAGTATTAGTACAAGTATTAGTAAAAAAGGGACTTCCCTGGTGGCGCAGCGGGTAAGACTCTGTGCTCCCGAAGCAGCAGGGCCTGCGTTTGATTCACTCTCAGGGAACTAGATCCTACCTGCCACAACCAAAGATCCCACATGCTGCAACTAAGACTCAGTGCAGCCAAATAAATAAATACATGAATGAATAACACACAAAAATAAGTCCCAGGATGGCAGTTCATATGCATAAAAAATAACACAGAAAATCTAATCAAGTGCTTGATCTAATTCTTTTACTTTTATTAAAGTGTCTCTACCATTAGCTGCTCCAAGATGACACTAGAAAAGCATCCCATTACAGTTTATGTACCTTAAGATGTGTCCTAGCCTAACACCAGCATTTGATGATAGGGCAGTGGGTCAATAAATGAAATACTAGGTAAGGAATACAAATAAAAATTTTATTGTACAAAATTAAGGCCTTCACAGTTCACTAAGGCTAAACAGAGACTACGTAACCTTTCAAATCCTTTATAAAAAGCTCACATACACTTCCCCTTTCCCAGCTATTAAAATGAACTGATCAAATGTTATCAAAATGAAAGCTATAAATAACAGTGAGTCCTTTAAAGACAGCTATCCCAAATGTTATTTTTTGGCATAGGTGATCTTCATGGCATGGGACGGTGTGATCTTAAATCCCTGCAGAGCATCCCTAGCAGCTCCAGCCTGTCCATCATTTTCAAATTCAACAAAAGCGATGTCATGCCTCCCAGGTACCAAACGTACTTCCTTGAAACCAGGGAACCTATAACGAATGAAAACAATGCTTACATATGTAAACAATTCATATATATACAAATATAGAAATGACATCAAATACAAAATGTCTATTCTGTATTTAAATTTGTTAAGCAACATCATGATGTATGTCCAGGAAAATGATCACATCCCACCAAGAATCCTGAGTGGGATGAAAGAGCCTGAAATATAATTAATACCATGAAAAGAACGGCAGGAATCATGTAAGCCAATTCTATTCCTGTCACTTCATCAAAGCTTTGTCTTCTACTTTACTTATCAATTAGAATTAATAATTCAAACGTTAGAGGTAATTCAGCTTCTTATTTGCTTAATCTGCATACTGGTTTCAATTCAAGATTAATTCTGGAGCAAATCAATGAAGCCGTAAGGAATTATTGTATGGTATACAAACGGATTCAACCCAGGGAAGTGCTATCTGTCCTGTCAGGAGGCTCTCAGAACACAGACTGTTTATGAAAACACTTACTGATTAAACAGCATGGAGAGCATCATCTCATTAGTCTCTTCTGGTAGATTATTAAGGAATAAAATATAGTTTGGAGGGTAATCAGGAACCTATTAAAAAGAAAAGGCCAAGTTAACTTAGAAGTATAAAAAGCATACTAAGTCACTTTGGCTCATACATTTAAATCTAAATTTCAGATAATTACATTCCACAGTTTAAGGCTTATGAAATCTTACCACATCAAGCTCTAAAGGTGAAAAACAGTGACATCAGAGAAGTAAACAAAACCTAACAGTAATTAAGACTGACATTCAAGTCACTTAGGAAATATTTGGAAGATTATAAATCTTATCAACAGTTTTTAAGTATTTAAATATTAAGTATTTAATTAACAGTATTAAAATAATATTTAAGTTTTAAGCATCTGGAGGCAGCTGGAATAGAAGGCTTTTGTCATCTGGATTATATAACTGGTCTTAACAAAACCAGAGATGGCATTGGTGTCACCCATCCTCAGCTGCTTAACCCTCAGATACTCAATCCTACTGCATACTACATCCCAGTGTGTAAGAAAATTAAAAAAAAAAAAAAAAGATTTCCACTTAGTGCTATAACTACGGAGCCCATGCTCTGCAACAAGAGAAGCCACTGCAATGAGAAGCCCGCACACCGCAGCTAGAGTGTAGCCCCCACTCACACAACTAGAGAAAGTTTGTGCATAGCAACGAAGACCCAAAGTAGCCAAAAATAAAAAAATTAATAAAGAAAAAGAGAAAGTTTCCATGTAGAACCTATATTTGGCGATTTTTAATGTTTTTCCCAAGTAAACGAGAGTAAATTTCACGGGAGAAAAAAGATGAAATGTAAAGAACTTAGGGCTTAGAGAATTATGTGCTGGACTATAGTTGCTGAAAGACTTCAAAGTAGTAGAAAATGTAAGAAACTTAAAATCAGAGGAGGAAAACCTCAGTGGTGCAAGGAATTCCCTGGAGGTAAGGATCCTGTCAGACCCTAGTACCTAAGGGACCAAGTGGGAAACCATTAGTGTATAACTCAAGATTTCTGAGGCCTTTATTGGGAAGATTTAGTAGAGTTTCCTGATAAATCTATATTGTGCTAAGTTGCTTCAGTTGTGTTTGACTCTTTGCAACCACATGGACTATAGCCGCCAGGGTCCTCGGCCCATGGAATTCTCCAGGCAAGAAAACTGGAGCGGTTGGCCATTTCCTCCTCCAGGGGATCTTCCCAATCCTGGTAAGAACACATGTCTCCTGCAGCTCCTGCACTGCAGGCGGATTCTATACCGTGGAGTCACTGGGTAAAGATCTGTATCAGGAGACTTACACATATATGTATTGAGGAAATAAGAACAAAGGTAACCATAGAACAACTTCGCTCTTTGAGAAAAGATGGGTTAGTGCTTTAGCCAATGGGAATGGATTCCAAGCAACAAGCCCGAAAAGCTCTGGGCCACATCATGTGAAGAAAACAACTATTCTGCTTCTTATCTTTATAGAACTTAGAATATATTGCTTAATCCTGTCATTGATCATTGTGGGAAGCAAGGAATAAAGTCAGGTTTTGTTTTCTTCTTCTTAAAGAAAATGTTTTGAGGAAGGAGGTTCCACATTATTGTGGCTTATAGATGGAATCGTTTTCAGTTTTTGGAGACATGAGGGTTGTTGTACATTACTGCTATTGTTTTGTAATTTTATTTTAAAGTAAGTATCACATGGGAAAAAATATTACCTGAGGATTTGGTGTTGCATTTCCTTGGGTATTAGCTGAATTTGGTGTTCCCTAAAGGAAAAAGAGTGAGAAACAGTTAAAACTTCCAATCCCTCTGAAAAAGTAGCAAGTGTTTAAAATTACTGCACTAAAAATAAGATTTTTTTATTCCATTTTATTTTGAGAATTTACATCTTAAAACTCTGACTCGAACATTTATGTATTTGTAACTTGTCAAATATTTTTGAAAGGTCTGTATCATAAAAGTCAACCTCTTAAGTTTCAAAATTATGGAGAAATATACAGGAGAAAAACCAAGGACCAGCCTTTCTCACTTTTCTTTTTTTAAAACAACTAGAAAAAAACCTCAAGCATTATACTTATCAAAACTGATTTCTAATTACTTTCAATCCCAAAGTAACTAGTTTTTGGATGATAATTTCACCTTTATCTGGAATTTTTAAATTAGATTTTTGAATTTATGAACTGTTCAAAGAAGACTGATTTCAGTGGAATACTAAATAAAGATAAAATCTATAGTATTATTTACACACAGAACTCGAAAAATAAGCCAACAGATATTAACATATTTTAGATAATGATGGAGGAAGGAGGATAGAGGATAGATGCAAATTCAAATAAAACTGTCTGATATACAACAAAATATGAACTTTTGCCCATCTTACCTGACCAGGCTTTTTGTTCACAGTTGTTGCAGTCTGTTCCACAGTTTTGGCTTTCTTCTTTTCTTTTTTCTTTTCTTTGTCAGCAAAAGTGCCACGCATTTTAGATATTATATCAGAATCTGTTTTGGCATACTGGATTCGCTGTTTTAATTATTTTTTAAAAAGTTATTTTTCATCTATACTTGTCATTAATATTTCAAATTTCATTACACAAATATGAGCTAATTTTAAACACATCCTGAAGGAAATCTGTCAAGTATGCTGAGTGCCAACAGAAAATAAATTGTGGCCCTGATTTGCAACTGAGACAAGGTTAGATTCAACTGTGTTTATTTGAAGAACCATAGATTTTCATATGGGAGAAACAGGACTTGGAAAAATCTGTACCACTGATCCTCTCCATTAAGAGACAGAAAAGAGTACACTGGAAAGCTGTCTATGCCTTACAGGAACGTTTGACAGGTCAAGATGTGCATGGAGTTTGTTACTTCTCAAGTTAAAGTACTGAAGACTGAGAATGACTTTTCTTTGAATCTGGAATATTACTTTTAAACAAAATAATGAATAGTGGCATCAACTTAAATTTTAAAAGCTTTGAAAGGAAATAAGATGGCATCATAGCTGTGCAACCAGGCCACTTGCATGAATAATACGCCACGCGCAGCATAAAACTTTTTTTTCCTGGGGTCCAGAAAGCTGAAACTACCTCTCTGATCATACTGAAACACCAGTTCTACCAATTCCTCTCTATGGTTGTCTTCTATGGCAAGAATTAGAAAAAGTGACATTTTACAATATACAGGTTTGCTAATGTACAGCTCAGGGAACTCTACTCAGTACTCTGTGACTTAAAATGGGAGGGAAATCCAAAAAAGAGGGGATGTATGTACACATAGGGCTGATTCACTTTGCTGTATAGTAGAAACTAACACAACACTGCAGAGCAACTATACGCCAACAGAAATTAATTTTTAAAAATAATGAAGGTTTGAAAACAAAGAATTTGTTAAAACCAAGAGCAGCTCTTTCCTCTCTTTGATGTTAACTAGAGATGACTATATGGGGGAAACAAGAGGAGGGCAAGCGTCTCACAACATCTCCATCCCTTCAGTCAGTTAGTTCAGTTGCTCAGTTGGGTCCAATTCTTTGAACTCCGTGGACCGCAGCACACCAGGCCTCCCTGTCCATCACCAACTACTGGAACTTACTCAAACTCATGTCTGTTGAGTCAGTGATGCCATCCAACCATCTTCTCTTCTGTCATCCCCTTCAATCTTTCCCAGCATCAGGGTCTTTTCCAGTGAGTCAGTTCTTTGCATCAGGTGGACAAAATATTGGAGTTTCAGCTTCAGCATCAGTCCTTCCAATGAATTTTTAGCACTGATTTCCTTTAGGATGGACTGGTTGGATCTTGCAGTGCAAGGGACTCTCAAGAGTCTTCTCCAACATCACAGTTTAAAAGCATCAATTCTTCAGCACTCAGCTTTCTTTATAGTCCAACTCTCACATCCATACATGACTACTGGAAAAACCATAGCTTTGACTAGATGGACCTTTGTTGGCAGAGTAATGTCTCTGCTTTTTAATATGCTGTCTAGGTTGGTCATAACTTTTCTTCCAAGGAGCAAGTGTCTTTTAATTTCATGGCTGCAGTCACCATCTGCAGTGATTTTGGTGCCCCCCAAAATAAAGTCTGTCACTGTTTCCACTGTTTCCCTATCTATTTGCCATGAAGTGATGAGAGCGGATGCCATGATCTTAACTTTTCAATGTTCAGTTTTAAGCTAGCTTTTTTGCTCTCCTCTTTCGCTTTCATCAAGAGGTTCTTTAGTTCTTCTTCACTTTCTGCCATAAGGGTGGTGTCATCTGAGTATCTGAGGTTATTGATATTTGTCCCGGCAATACTGATTCCAGCTTGTGCTTCTTCCAGCCCAGTGTTTCTCATGATGTACTCTGCATATAAGCTAAATAAGCAGGGTGACAATATACAGCCTTGACGTACTCCTTTTCCTATTTGGAACCAGTTTGTTATTTCATGTCCAGTTCTAACTGTTGCGTCCTGACCTGCATATAGGTTTCTCAAAAGGCAGATCAGGAGGTCTGGTATTCCCATCTCTTTAAGACTTTCCCAGTTTGCTGTGATCCACACAGTCAAAGGCTTTCGCGTAGTCAATAAAGTAAAAGTAGATTTTTTTTGTAACTCTCTGGCTTTTTTGATGATCCAAAAGATGTTGGCAATTTGATTTCTGGTTCCTCTGCTTTTTCTAAAT
Source organism: Ovis canadensis (assembly GCF_042477335.2). Classification (NCBI taxonomy): domain Eukaryota; kingdom Metazoa; phylum Chordata; class Mammalia; order Artiodactyla; family Bovidae; genus Ovis; species Ovis canadensis. The sequence continues at coordinate 25,741,038 of NC_091257.1, read as the reverse complement.
CCAGCTTGAACATCTGGAAGTTCACGGTTCATGTACTGTTGAAGCCTGGCTTGGAGAATTTTGAGGAGTGCTTTGCTAGTGTGTGAGATGAGTGCAACTGTGTAGTAGTTTGAGCATTCTTTGGCAGTGCCTTTCTTTGGGACTGGAATGAAAACTGACCTTTTCCAGTCCTGTGGCCACTGCTGTTTTCCAAATTTGCTGGCATATTGAGTGCACCACTTTCACAGAATCGTCTTTTAGGACTGGAAATAGCTCAACTGGAATTCTATCACTTCTACTAGCTTTGTTTATAGTAATGCTTCCTAAGGCCCACTTGTCTTCACATTCCAGGATGTCTGGCTCTAGGTGAGTGATCACACCATCGTGATTATCTGGGTCATGAAGATCTTTTTTGTACAGTTCTTCTGTGTAGTCTTGCCACCTCTTCTTAATATCTTGATTCTGTTAGGTCCATACCACTTCTGTCCTTTACTGTGCCCATCTTTGTATGAAATGTTCCCTTGGTATGGCTAATTTTCTTGAAAAGATCTCTAGTCTTTCCCATTCTATTGTTTTCTATTTCTTTGCAATGATCACCGAGGAAGGCTTTCTTATCTCTTCTTGCTATTCTTTGAAACACTGCATTCAAATGGGTATCTCTTTCCTTTTTTCCTCTGCCTTTCACTTCTCTTCTTTTCACAGCTATTTGTGAGGCCTCCTCAACCATTTTGCCTTTTTGCATTTCTTTTTCTTGGGGATGGTCTTGATCCCTGTCTCCTGTACAATGTCACGAACCTCCATCCATAGTTCTTCAGGCACTTTATCAGATCTAATCCCTGTGACAATATACAGCCTTGACGTACTCCTTTTCCTATTTGGAACCAGTTTGTTATTTCATGTCCAGTTCTAACTGTTGCGTCCTGACCTGCATATAGGTTTCTCAAAAGGCAGATCAGGAGGTCTGGTATTCCCATCTCTTTAAGACTTTCCCAGTTTGCTGTGATCCACACAGTCAAAGGCTTTCGCGTAGTCAATAAAGTAAAAGTAGATTTTTTTTGTAACTCTCTGGCTTTTTTGATGATCCAAAAGATGTTGGCAATTTGATTTCTGGTTCCTCTGCTTTTTCTAAATCCAGCTTGAACATCTGGAAGTTCACGGTTCATGTACTGTTGAAGCCTGGCTTGGAGAATTTTGAGGAGTGCTTTGCTAGTGTGTGAGATGAGTGCAACTGTGTAGTAGTTTGAGATCTACAGATCTAATCCCTAATCTATTTCTCACTTCCACTGTACAATCATAAGGGATTTGATTTAGGTCATACCTGGATGGTCCAGTGGTTTTCCGTACTTTCTTCAATTGAAGTCTGAATTTGGCCGTAAGGAGTTCATGATCTGAGTCACAGTCAGCTCCTGGTCTTGTTTTTCCTGACTCTATAGAGCTTGTCCATCTTTGGCTGCAAAGAATATAATTAATCTGATTTCGGTACTGACCATATGGTGATGTCCATGTGTAGAGTCTTCTCTTGTGTTGTTGGAAGAGGGTGTTTGCTATAACCAGTGCGTTCTCTTGGCAAAATTCTATTAGCCTTTGCCCCGCTTCATTCTGTACAAGGCCAAATTTGCTTGTTACTCCAGGTGTTTCTTGACTTCCTATTTTTCCATTCCAGTCCCCTATAATGAAAAGGACATCTTTTGGGGGTGTTAGTTCTAGGAGGTCTTGTAGGTCTCCACAGAACCATTCAACTTCAGCTTCTTCAGCATTACTGGTAAGGGCATTACAATGGTCATCTGAGTTAAATTCACCCACTCCAGTCCATTTTAGTTTGTTGATTCCTAAAATGTTGATGTTCACTCTTGCCATCTCCTGTTTGACCACTTCCAATTTGCCTTAATTCATGGACGTAACATTCCAGGTTCCTATGCAATATTGCTCTTTATATCATCGGACTTTACTTCCATCACCAGTCACATCCGCAACTGGGTTCTGTTTTTGCTTTGGCTCTGTCTCTTCACTCTTTGTGGAGTTATTTTTCCACTAGTCTCCAGCAGTATACTGGGCACCTACCAACCTGGGGAGTTCATCTTTCAGTGTTCTATCTTTTTGCCTTTTCATACTCCATCCCTTAGGCTTCTTCTGATTGCAGGACTTCCTCCAAGTGGACTTAACCCTGCTAGCAACTTTGTTAGTCTTGCACATCATCATGTAACCAAAAGGAGCAGATCTGGGCTAACTCTGACTTGGTCCAGGGATTTTCTCCCAACTCCCCTGGGTCTTCAACCTTCTTCTGACCTAAGAAGATCTTGGGTGATCTTGTACTTGTCCCTATGGCCTGTGAAAATCTCTCATCTCAGCCCTCGCTCTTAGCTGGCTAGTCTAGAGCAGCAGTTCTCGAGTTGAGGAGAATCTGCCCACCAGAACACAGCTGGCACTGCTGGCTGGAGATACTGCATCATCACGCTAAGTGGGCAGAGGCCAGACATGCTGTTAAGCACTCTCCAATGAACCAGAAAGCCCAAACAATAAAAAAAAAAGTTATTCAGTTCAAAATGTCAATAGTGCCAGTGTTGAAAAATAGTAGACTAAATACTGATGAGAGATAAAAATTCACCCAGAGCTTAGAGAAGGTGCAAGATTTACATTTATACCAGAGGTTTCAAGACAGACACCCTTAGGAAGATGGTTTCACTTTACTGAGGTATTTTTGGAATTAAAGAATCAAATGTCCTTGAATCACAGAGAATAATTCTGTTCTGAGTTCCAAGTCAGACAATTTTGCTCATTTCTGATCTGGTATGCTGGCGTTAAATAGAAGAGCAACTGAAACCACCTAAGTAAATATAAACAAGATAGTTCAAGGAACATTCTTTCCCTCTTCCAGGATGCTGGAGATCTGGCAGTACCTCCTACTTTCCTGAAGGCAGAGAAGAGACCTCCTAAAATACCTCCAATATGAGATCAGTGTAATAGGCTTGTCCCTTTGATTTTTAGTAACTAGCGGGCAAGGTGAAGCCGGTGCCAAATGCAGCAAACAATTTCCAGCTTTCCTGGCCTTCAATCCCAGGCATATGCAAACGTGTCATCCCAACTTAACAAACAGTCCTAAAACCCTTTATGGGAATAAATGGCTTCTCCATACTAACGTAATTTCAGATTTAAACTAAAACCCAGTCTTATGCTACTACCAGCTGAGATCTCAATTTTGCTAGTTCTTCATGCTACTGAGAAAGATAAACTGGTTTCAGGAAATGCCAATTTACTGTAAGTTGGGGTAGGTAGGTACTACCCCTTCTCAGTTTTTCTGGAATACGACTTTTCAAACATACGATGGTGGGAAACAGTCAGGTGGGACATGATGGGAAAAGGAGCATTGGATAGAGGATGGGCAGAAAATGTGTGGCAGTTTAACAGACAAAAAGTGCTCAGTCCTGAATTAAACAGTGCAGTACCGAGGTCCGTGGAGTGGTGACTATGCCAACACTGCCTGGTATTCTGCGTTAGGTCTTCTTAGGACACAGATAAACCCTTCCATCTGCACACCTTCTGTGGCTGCTTCTCCAACTATAAAGGCAGTTTAAGGAGCTGCAAAAGAGATCATCTGGCTCGTAAAGCCTAAAATATTTACTATCTGGCCCTTTACAGATCAGATGCCTATCCTAATTGAGGGGAAAAAAAATCACAATATTGGATGTCAGCAGATTAGCTTTCAAGTCCTGACGATGCCACTGGTTACAGTAACGTAAGATTTCTGTGCCTGATTTTTAATTTGTAAAAAGAGATCACAGTGGTATTCTGCACTACAGATTATGAGCCAAATCCAGCCCATGGCCTGTTTTTGTATGGCCTATGAGTTACGAACTTTTTTCTTTCTTTTTACAATTTTTAAAGGGTTATTTAAAACACACACACACACACACACACACACACACACATATAAGAATGTGCAATACAAACTCTATGTGGTCCACAAAGCTTGTATTATCTGGTCCTTTATAAAAGAGTTTTTGCTTGCCTGTAAATTTGACCAAAATATATTCAGTCTGCTTATTCTTTTTTTTTTTTAAATAGGTGGTAAAACGGAACAAGCACAAAAAGCCAGTTAATGGCAGAACCAGAATGAGAACATGGGACCTTGAAACTCTCGGCCTCGGCTCTTTCCCCAACACCCCTTCCCATCACATTCCAGTTCCAGAAGAAAAGCACTAAAATCCATACCCAAGGGAGACTGTACCCATTCAAACACCAAGAGACCTCTGGATTATATACTCTGTCTCCAGCCTGATCCAATCCTCTACCATCTCTGACTTATACCAACGCCTCCTGAGTTCCCTGCTTCCCTTCCCCCAATTCAACTTTGACCCAACAGCTAAACGTGAAATCTCAGGTCGCTCCTGAGTTTAAAACTGTCCTTAGATCAGCGCTTTGACTGCACAGCGTCTAAAGTACAGTATTTCACTATGGTATTTTTTGAAATTTCGGACTGGATTTCCTCTTTGACTCACCATTTTTGTTTTGTGTTGTTTCACAAGTTTACAAATAGAGGTTTCTTTTTAATCTTCTGAGTAATTAATTTCTAGTTCTTAGTTCTTTTGAGAGGACAGTATTGCCTATACTGCCATTGTTCTTAAAATATTCTACATCTTCTGTATTTTGCTTTTGCCCATCTGAAATATCATAACTCAAAAAGTGAATATTACAAACTCTACTACTAATGTGTTTCTATAAAAATAAATACATAAATGAACCCCAACCCACTACACAGAAGGCAGAAAGCAACAGCCACACTGTCAAGGGTATATTTACAAATCTACCATACCATTAATAGTGATTAAAGCCAAAATAAGATTGATTTACCATTGGTTTGCCATAAAATGGAAATCCTTGTAACTGTCTCAAGGCATTTGTAGATGAGCCCAGTTCCTTAAATATAACAAAGGCTTGTCCCCTCATCTTCATGGTCTTCAAAGCAACGATATCTACCACGTGGCCAAACTGAGAAAACAGGGCATACAGGGATCTCTTCAATTCTGCACAAAATTAGAGGGGAAACAAGGCATCTGTGGATGAAACTATGACTGAAATTCTTCTTAACATGACATTGCACTGAATGCACTCCGCTCATTTTATTTATACAAAGTTACATATTTTAATAACATACTATTCCCAATGGCTGTTTAATTTTAAGAGTTTCTGAAATGGTTTCATCTGAGTGAAAACAGATTCAACACATCTTCAGCCCCTACTTATTTTTAATCTTTAAAAAGCCTTAAAGTCTTTACACAACAAGGGATAAACCATTATTTCACGCAGTGAGAAAGATGACTAGATGAGAACTTTTGAAGCTGTATAATTTTTAAGATGGTAGTAAATAAACACACTAGTTTTTTTTTTAAAAACACTTACCTTCCTTTTTAATTTTGTCATTCATATTGTTGATATAAATTGTATGATTTGGTCTGATATCCATGTTTTGTGTTAAACTGTTCCAATAGCCTAAAAAGACAATAAATATTCTGTTACTAAACAGGGAGGATTCGTTCACGTCATAGGGTGGCATTAAGGACATAGAACAAAGGTACTGACTTTTCAATTCTTTCAGCCCCAAATGTCAGTTTGAAAACTGAAAATATCAGTTTGGGGGTAGTCTTTAAAACCTCTCCAAAACTTGCGAGCCCTCCTTTTTAAAGAAAAGAACAGTTCTCAGGTTGAAAACTTGGTGCCGCACCATTATCTAGTCAATTTTTAATAATATTCCTTTATTCCATACTTTTATTTTTATAACCTATTTCTTCCATGACAAGTGAGACTGTTTTTTTCCATCTGCCTAATGAAACTTTTCCTTTTAAACAATATTTAAAAAGTGAATAGATTTGGTGAAAAATGAAAAAAACAAGCTAACAAATGCACGTTCAGTAAAAATCATAAGATACAGAACATTAATGAAATTGGCTAAGAATCCTTGCATGGGTACTCTCATAAAGCACTTCCATATTATTGCTTAAATTACACACACCATCACCAACAGTCCTGATTCCAAAGTCAAATGGAACCGACTTGAAACGCTGGTATAGTACAGCATGATGGTTAAAAATTTAGTATCTAGTGCCAGTGGATTTGAATTCAAATCTTTCTATGCTTCTTACTAGCTGCTTGACTGATGGCAAGTTCCTTAATTTCACAGGTTCATATCTGTAAAATGGGGATGGTGATTTGCCCAATAGAGCTCAGAAGACTAAATGAGATAAAATTCTTTGCAGCTTTAGAATGAGCAGTAAGCACTTACAACAGCTGTCACTGCTGTTTATCACAGAATAAAGCACAGATTCCCAGGTGGCTCAGTGGTAAAGCATCGGCCTGTCAACGCAGGAGACGCGGGCCCGAACCATGGGTCACGAAGATCCCCTGAAGGAAATGGCAACCCACTCCAGTATTCTTGCCTGGGAAATCCCATGGATAGAGGAGCCTGGCGGAATACAGTCCATGGGTCGCAAAGAGTGGAACATGATTTGGCGACGAAACAAAAAGTTAATGCAAGTTCTTTCCCACGGTTACATAGGTGATACGCAGGAGGCCTGAAAACTCAACCCTCGTTTTCTGTCTCTTGCACTTTTATTTCACACCCACCACACTATTTCATTTTTCCCACTCTTTCAGTCGCGAACTGGGACCTTGCTTTATTCCCTGATAACCCACATATACCTTCATTTCACAAACATTTACACTCATAGTACTTGCATAGCGTAGGATGTCTGACAAGCAAAACGCCTACAGATGAGGACTGTTCTGTAGGTTAACAGGTGAAAGGTAACGCAATCCCAAAGAAAGGCAATGCCAAAGAATGCTCAAACTACCGCACAATTGCACTGATCTCACATGCCAGTAAAATAATGCTCAAAATTCTCCAAGCCAGGCTTCAGCAATACGTGAACCATGAACTCCCTGATGTTCAAGCTGGTTTTAGAAAAGGCAGAGGAACCAGAGATCAAATTGCCAACATCCGCTGGATCATGGAAAAAGCAAGTGAGTTGCAGAAAAACATCGATTTCTACTTTATCGACTATGCCAAAGCCTTTGACTGTGTGGATCACAATCAACTGTGGAAAATTCTGAAAGAGATGGGAATACCAGACCACCTGACCTGCCTCTTGAGAAATCTGTATGCAGGTCAGGAAGCAACGGTTAGAACTGGACATGGAACAACAGACTGGTTCCAAATAGGAAAAGGAGTGCGTCAAGGCTGTATATTGTCACCCTGCTTATTTAACTTCTATGCAGAGTACATCATGAGAAAGGCTGGACTGGAAGAAACACAAGCTGGAATCAAGATTGCCGGGAGAAATATCAATAACCTCAGATATATAGATGACACCACCCTTATGGCAGAAAGTGAAGAGGAACTAAAAAACCTCTTGATGAAAGTGAAAGAGGAGAGCGAAAAAGTTGGCCTAAAGCTCAACATTCAGAAAACGACGATCATGGCATCCAGTCCCATCACTTCATGGCAAATAGATGGGGAAACAGTGGCAACAGTGTCAGACTTTATTTTTGGGGGCTCCAAAATCACTGCAGATGGTGACTGCAGCCATCAAATTAAAAGACACTTACTCCTTGGAAGAAAAGTTATGACCCACCTAGACAGCATATTCAAAAGCAGAGACATTATTTTGCCAACTAAGGTCCGTCTAGTCAAGGCTTTTTCCAGTGGTCATGTATGGATGTGAGAGTTGGACTGTGAAGAAGGCTGAGAGCCGAAGAATTGATGCTTTTGAACTGTGGTGTTGGAGAAGACACTTGAGACTCCCTTGGACTGCAAGGAGATCCAACCAGTCCATTCTGAAGGAGATCAGCCCTGGGATTTCTTTGGAAGGAATGGTGCTAAAGCTGAAACTTCAGTACTTTGGCCACCTCATGAGAAGAGTTGATTCACTGGAAAAAACTCTGATGCTGGGAGGGATAGGGGGCAGGAGGAGAAGGGGACGACCGAGAATGAGATGGCTGGATGGCATCACGGACTCGATGGACGTGAGTCTGAGTGAACTCTGGGAGATGGTGATGAACAGGGAGGCCTGGCGTGCTGCGATTCATGGAGTCGCAAAGAGTCGGACACGACTGAGCGACTGAACTGAAATGAACGCCTCTCAGAGGTTTGAGACCCCTAAACTGAATCTTGGTGGACTGGTGACTCGAAGACGATGAAGAGAAGGAAGTGACAGGGATCAAACTGAGCAGGGGCGCAGGGAGTCGCCTTCCGGATTCAAAAGGGGAGCCTCTGGGAGGTCCCTGAGAACGCACGGCGCGCGGTAATCGCCTCGCATACGCGAAGGTTTTCCGTAACTTCACACGCGCGAGGGTGCCGGCTCTCCAGACGCAGCGACGTCCGCCCACGGGCTCCGCCCGAAGCCCCAGGAAGCGGCCAAGCCATGCCCGGCCCCGAAGTGTCCCGCCTAAGACAAGCTCTAAGTCCAGGGGCCTCGCCAGACCCGAGCGTCAGTTTCCAGGCCTTCCTCGGCGACCCACCACGAACCCTCGGCTGCATATATTCCGGCCCCAGCGCAGCGGACCGCTTATTCTCGGCTCCCGCAGGGGAAGGTCTGCCTAAGCCGCAACCCGCAGCCAGAAGAGAGGAGAGAGCGAAGAAAAAAACCCCGCCAACTCACCGAACAGGTCCTCTACCTCCCGTAACAACCACAAGCCAGAAGCCGGAAACGGAACCAGCCACCGGAAATGACGCTACCACACACCTCAATCGAAAGCCGATCAGTCAAGAAGCCGAGCCCAGAGTGGATCGATGTCCGTCGGTCTAGACCACAGTAAGTAATCGCTCTGAGCATGCGCACACCTGGTGGATGGGGAGAACAGGTGTGAAGGGGAAACGGGGTAAGGGAAATAGGCCTGGGGGAATTCTGTGGGTTTAACTCGAATTCTGGGGGAGCGCAGTAAGAGTATAAGGACAGACGGTGATCAGTTCCGTCACCATGAGTTAGCGCTGTTCAACCTAGAACATCCTGATAAACACATCTGTGGGCTCCCCTAGTGGTTCAGACGGTAAAGAATCAGCCTGCAATGCGGGAAACCTGGGTTCGATCCCTGGGTTGGGAAGATTCCCTGGAGGAGAGGGCATGACAACGCACCCCGGTATTCTTGCCTGTGAAATCCTGTGGACAGAGGAGCATGGTGGCCTGCACTCCATGGGGTGGTCCAGTTGGACACGACTAGACAGGACAAACACATCAGTAAGTTGAAAGCACTGTAAGATGCAACTGAGAACACATGTAATAACACCTAACCTACCCAGCATCACACATTTAATCCAGACCTATCACAAAGGTGCTCAGAACACTCACAGTAGCCTTTTTGTTGTTAAGCCACTCAGTCCTGTCCGACTCTTTGCAGCCCCATGGACTGCAGCACACCAGCCTTCCCTGTCCTGCAGCATCTCCTGGAGCTTGCTCAAACTCATGTCCATTGAGTTGGTGATGCCATCCAACCATCTCATCCTCTGTCATCCCCTTCTCCTCCTGCCTTCAATCTTTCCCAGCATCAGGGTCTTTCCTAATGAATCAGTACTTCACATCAGGTGACCACTGTATTGGAACTTCAGCTTCAGCATCAGTCCTTCCAATGGATATTCAGGATTGATGCCCTTTAAGATTGACTGGTTGGATCTCCTTGCAGTCCAGGGGACTCTCAAGTGTCTTCTCCAACAACACAGTTCAAAAGCATCAATTCTTCGGTGCTCAGCCTTCTTTATGGTCCAACTCTCGCACCCATATGTGACTACTGAAAAAACCATAATTTGACTAGATGGACCTTTGTTGGCAAAGTAATGTCTCTGCTTTTAATATCCTGTCTAGGTTGGTCATAGCTTTTCTTCAAGGAGCAAGCGTCTTTTATTTCCACGGCTTCAGTCACCATAGGCAGTGATTTTAGAGCCCAAGAAAATAGTCTCTCACTGTTTCCATTGTTCCTCCAAATGTTTGCCATGAAATGATGGTACTGGATTCCAAGTCCTTCATTTTCTGAATGTTGAGTTTTAAGCCAGCTTTTTTATTCTCCTCTTTGACTTTCATCATGAGGCTCATTAGTTCTTCGCTTTCATCCATAAGAGTGGTGTCATCTGCATATCTGAGGTTATTGATATTTCCCCCGACAATCTTGATTCCAGCTTGTGCTCTATCCAGGCTGGCATTTGGTATGATGTACTCTGCATATAAGTTAAATAAGCAGGGTGACAATATAAAGCCTTGATATATTTCTTTCCCAATTTTGAACCAGTCCATTGTTCCATGTCCGGTTCTAACTGTTCCTTCTTGACCTGCATACGGATTTTTCAGGAGGCAGGTCAGGTGGTCTGATATTCCCATCTCTAAGTATTTTCCACAGTTTGTTGTGATCCACATAGTCAAAGGCTTGCAAATAGTCAATGAAGCTGAAATAGATGTTTTTCTGTAATTCTCTTCCTTTTCCTATGATCCAGTGAATGTTGGTAATTTGATCTCTGGTTCCTCTGCCTTTTCTAAATCAAGCTTGAACATCTGAAAGTTTTTGGTTCATGTACTGTTGAAGCCTAGCCTGGAGAATTTTGAGCATTACTTACTTTGCTAGTGTGTGAGATGAGTGTAATTGTGCAGTAGGTTGAACATTCTTTGGCATTGCCTTTCTTTGGGATTGGAATGAAAACTGACCTTTTCCAGTCCCGTGGCCACTGCTGAATTTTCCAAATTTGCTGGCATATTGAGTGCACCACTTCAGCAGCAGCATCTTTTAGGATTTGAAATAGCTCAGCTGGAATTCCATCACCTCCACTATCTTATAGTTGGGCAAAAATCATCCATACAAAGCCAATTTTATAATAATGTGTTAAACATCACGTGCAATTTGTTGAATACTACACTGAAAGTGAAAAACACAACAGCAGTCTGGGTACAGAATGTAGTTCACCCTCATGGTCACATGACTGACTGCACTGCAGGGAAATGGAAGGATGGCCATAACTCAGGTCTCCAGGAAGTCCCTGGAGGGGCCTCCAAGTAAGCATCCTTGGCTTCATGCAGGAAAGATTTCAAGAGTCATGGTGGTAAAGTGAAAGCAGGTTTATTGAGAGGCAGGTTTATTGAGAGAGATAGACATTCCATAGGCAGAATACAGTCCATCTCAGTTGGTGAGAGTGGGGCTGTGGTGGTGGGGGGTTAGTTTTTTATGAGCTAGATAATTTCATAGGCGAACAAATGGGAGGAATAATCCAACTATTTTAGGGAAGGAGGTGTTTCTAGGACTTGGGGTATTGCTCACTTTTTTAGTCTGCATTGGAGCTGTCATAATGCCTGTGGATGTGTTATTTAGCATATTCTAATGTATGACCTAAATCAAATCCCTTATGATTATACAGTGGAAGTGAGAAATAGATTTAAGGGCCTAGATCTGATAGATAGAGTGCCTGATGAACTATGGAATGAAGTTCATGACATTGTGCAGGAGACAGGGATCAAGACCAACCTCATGGAAAAGAAATGCAAAAAAGCAAAATGACTGTCTGGGGAGGCCTTACACATAGCTGTGAAGAGAAGAGAGGTGAAAAGCAAAGGAAAAAAGGAAAGATATAGGCATCTAAATGCAGAGTTCCAAAGAATAGCAAGAAGAGATAAGAAAGCCTTCTTCAGCGATCAATGCAAAGAAATAGAGGAAAACAACAGATTGGGAAAGACTAGAGATCTCTTCAAGAAAATTAGAGATACCAAGCGAATATTTCATGCAAAGATGGGCTCAATAAAGGACAGAAATGGTATGGACCTAACAGAAGCAGAAGATATTAAGAAGAGGTGGCAAGAATACACGGAAGAACTATACAAAAAAGATCTTCATGACCCAGATAGTCATGATGATGTGATCACTAATCTAGAACCAGACATCTTGGAATGTGAAGGCAAGTGGGCCTTAGAAGGCATCACTACAGACAAAGCTAGTGGAGGTGATGGAATTCCAGTTGAGCTGTTTCAAATCCTGAAAGATGATGCTGTGAAAGTGCTGCACTCAATATGCCAGCAAATTTGGAAAACTCAGCAGTGGCCACAGGGCTGGAAAAGGTCAGTTTTCATTCCAATCCCAAAGAAAGGCAATGCCAAAGAATGCTCAAACTACGGCACAATTGTACTCATCTCACATGCTAGTAAAGTAATGCTCAAAATTCTCCAAGCCAGGCTTCAGCAATACATGAACCGTGAACTCCCTGATGTTCAAGCTGGTTTTAGAAAAGGCAGAGGAACCAGATATCAAATTGCCAACATCCGCTGGATCATGGAAAAAGCAAGAGAGTTCCAGAAAAACATCGATCTCTGCTTTATTGACTATGCCAAAGCCTTTGACTGTGTGGATCACAATCAACTGTGGAAAATTCTGAAAGAGATGGAAATACCAGACCACCTGACCTGCCTCTTGAGAAATCTGTATGCAGGTCAGGAAGCAACGGTTAGAACTGGACATGGAACAACAGACTGGTTTCAAATAGGAAAAGGAGTGCGTCAAGGCTGTATATTGTCACCCTGCTTATTTAACTTCTATGCAGAGTACATCATGAGAAAGGCTGGACTGGAAGAAACACAAGCTGGAATCAAGATTGCCGGGAGAAATATCAATAACCTCAGATATGCAGATGACACCACCCTTATGGCAGAAAGTCAAGAGGAGCTAAAAGCCTCTTGATGAATGTGAAAGAGGAGAGTGAAAAAGTTGGCTTAAAGCTCAACATTCAGAAAACGAAGATCATGGCATCCAGTCCCATCACTTCATGGGAAATAGATGGGGAAACAGTGGCAACAGTGTCAGACTTTATTTTTGGGGGCTCCAAAATCACTGCAGATGGTGACTGCAGCCATGAAATTAAAAGACACTTACTCCTTGGAAGAAAAGTTATGACCAACCTAGATAGCATATTCAAAAGCAGAGACATTACTTTGCCAACAAAGGTCCATCTAGTCAAGGCTATGGTTTTTCCAGTGGTCATGTATGGATGTGAGAGTTGGACTGTGAAGAAGGCTGAGAGCCGAAGAATTGATGCTTTTGAACTGTGGTGTTGGAGAAGACTCTTGAGAGTCCCTTGGACTGCAAGGAGATCCAACCAGTCCATTCTGAAGGAGATCAACCCTGGGATTTCTTTGGAAGGAATGATGCTAAAGCTGAAATTCCAGTACTTTGGCCACCTCATGAGAAGAGTTGATTCACTGGAAAAGACTCTGATGCTGGGAGGGATAGGGGGCAGGAGGAGAAGGGGACGACCGAGAATGAGATGGTTGGATGGCATCACGGACTCGATGGACGTGAGTCTGAGTGAACTCCAGGAGATGGTGATGGACAGGGAGGCCTGGCGTGCTGCGATTCATGGGGTCGCAAAGAGTCGGAAACGACTGAGTGACTGAACTGAACTGAACCGAATGTATCACAATGAGCATATAATGAGGCCCAGGGTCTAGCAGGAGCTTCCCAGGTACTGCAGTGGTAAAGAACCCACCGCTAATGCAGGAGATGTAAGAGATGTGGGTTCAATCCATGGGTCAGGAAAATCCTCTGGAGGAGGAAATGGCAATCCACTCCAGTATTCTTGCCTGGAGAATCCCATGGACAGAGGAGCCTGGTGGGTTACAGTCCATGGCGTTGCAAAGAGTGGGACACGACTAAATGACTTATAACAGCAAGGTCTACTAGATGTTGACTCTTCTGCCATCTTGGGTCTCATAGTTTCTAACCAGTTTCGTCGTGTCTTTCATGGCTACATCATTGTTTTAACGGTTGTGCCCTGCCCCTTCCTTCCTTCTAAGCTGGGGGCTGTGGTTTGCTGCCCAGCATAGGACAGAGTACCTACTGCATGTTGTCAGCACCGGAAAAGCTCAAAACTCGAGATCGGAACTGTGGTTTTCATTGAATGTGTGCCACTTTCCCATCTGCATAAAGTAAAAGCATAGTAAGTTGGGTGATCGTAATTTGGGGACCCTCCAATTGAAACAGAACCGGACCCCATTTTCCTTACCCCTAACCTGGCTGTCCTGGGTCTTCCAGAGGAGTGCTGTGGCCCTAATAGTGCATGAGCCTGGCGCTGCTTATGGCTAGCTAACCCAAGTAGGGGTTTGGGGGACACTCCTAGCAGCTGCCAAAATCATTTGTTTTGAGGATCCTCCCTGTTTCTCCCCTCAGCCCTGGCTGCCAACTTACGCTTTTCCTCGGTGACATGGAACTTTGCATTTGGGATGAGCTGACAAGCTCCAAGACCAGGTAAGTTCACCGCTGTGCACACAGGCTCCCTTCCCATCTGTGAGTTCTAGCGATGTTTGGGCATTCTTGCCAACTGGTTCTAATGTCTGTCTGCCACTGATGAGCGTTCATAAGTGCCAGTGCTATTTGGGAATTCTTGCCAGTTGGTTCTGATGTGTGTCTGATGTTGAGGACCATTTGTGAACACTGACTGCTATTTGGGCACTTTTGCCAATTGGTTCTGAATGATGTCTGTCTGCCATTGAGGACCATTTGTGAGCATGAGGTGCCAGTTGGGCATTCTTGCCAATTTGTTTTGACTTCTCTCTACTGCTGAGCACCGTATGTGAGCAGTGAGTGTCATTTGGGTATTTTGCCAGTTGGTTCTGAGATCAGGCTACCAGTGAGGATCATCTGTGCTGGGCAAGTGTTTGTTTGGGACTCTGTACCAGTGACCCTCAGAGAGGGTTTATGATAGACCTGTTGTTTGGTCTGTGAGTGTATATTCCATTTGTATGAATGGTACTCTTGTTGCCTTATGTAAAATGGGACATTTAGGTTCAATTCATTAAGACAAATTTTAGCTACGAAATTACGACTACAAAAAAGAAAGGTGATTTTTTTTGGACAATGTATGGCAGCAGTATTTTTTAGACTCTCGAGAAAATTGGTTAAGATAAAACTCTTGAAATTCAAAAGAAATCAGTTCTTTTGGCATATGCAGTTAGGGAAAGCTAGCTTGATGAAAAGTTTTTTTAGACCCTGAGAAATTAAAATACGAATAGGAGAAACTTTGAAGTTAATGCTTATCATGTCCTTGAAATACAAACAAAGTCCACTTTGCCTGGATCTTTAGCCCTGTACTTTGCCTGGATCTTCAGCCATTATATCTACTATTGTGGGCAAGAATCCCTTAGAAGAAATGGAGTAGCCGTTATAGTCAGTATGAGTCCAAAATGCAGTATTTAGATGCAATCTAAAAAATGACAGAATGATCTCTGTTCATTTCCAAGGCAAACCATTAAATATCACAGTAATCCAAGTCTATGCCCCAATTAGAAATGCTGAAGAAGCTGAAGTTGAATGGTTCTATGAAGAATTATAAGACCTCCTAGAACTGACACCCAAAAAAGATGTCCTCTTCATTATAGGGGACTGGAATATAAAAGTAGGAAGTAAAGAGCTACCTGAAATAATAGGCAAATTTGGCCTTGGAGTACAGAATGAAGTGGGGCAAAGGCTAACAGAGTTTTGCCAAGAGAATGCACTGGTCATAGCAAATACCCTCTTCCAACAACACAAGAGAAAACTACACATGGACATCACCAGATGGTCAATACTGAAATCAGATTGATTATATTCTTTGCAGCCAAAGATGGACAAGCTCTATACAGTCAGCAAAAACAAAAACAGGAGCTGCCTGTGGCTCAGATCATGAACTCCTTACTGCCAAATTGAGACTTAAATTGAAGAAAGTAGGGAAAACCACCAGAACATTCAGGTATGACCTAAATCAAATCCCTTATGATTGTACAGTGGAAGTGATAAATAGATTCAAGGGATTAGATCTGATAGAGTGCCTGAAGAACTGTGGACGGAAGTTCATGACATTGTACGGGAGGTAGGGATCAAGACCATCCCCAAGAAAAAGAAATGCAAAAAGGCAAAATGGTTGAGGAGGCCTCACAAATAGCTGTGAAAAGAAGAGAAGTGAAAGGCAGAGGAAAAAAGGAAAGAGATACCCATTTGAATGCAGAGTTTCAAAGAATAGCAAGAAGAGATAAGAAAGCCTTCCTCGGTGATCATTGCAAAGAAATAGAAAACAATAGAATGGGAAAGACTAGAGATCTTTTCAAGAAAATTAGCCATACCAAGGGAACATTTCATACAAAGATGGGCACAGTAAAGGACAGAAGTGGTATGGACCTAACAGAATCAAGATATTAAGAAGAGGTGGCAAGACTACACAGAAGAACTGTACAAAAAAGATCTTCATGACCCAGATAATCACGATGGTGTGATCACTCACCTAGAGCCAGACATCCTGGAATGTGAAGACAAGTGGGCCTTAGGAAGCATCACTATGAACAAAGCTAGAGGAGATGATGGAATTCCAGTTGAGCTATTTCAAACCCTAAAAGATGATGCTGTTGAAGTGCTGCACTCCATATGCCAGCAAATCTGGAAAACTCAGCAGCGGCCACAGGACTGGAAAAGGTCAGTTTTCATTCCAATCCCTAAGAAAGGCAGTGCCAAAGAATGCTCAAATTACCACACAATTGCACTCATTTCACACGATAGCAAAGTACTGCTCAAAATTCTCCAAGCCAGGCTTCAACAGTACGTGAACCATGAACTTCCAGATGTTCAAGCTGATTTAGAAAAGGCAGAAGAACCAGGAATCAAACTGCCAACATCTGCTGGATCATCGAAAGAGCAAGAGAGTTCTAGAAAAGCATCTATTTCTGTTTTATTGACTATGCCAAAGCCTTTGACTGTGTGGATCACAACAAACTGTGGAAAATTCTTAAAGAGATGGGAACATCAGACGACCTGAGCTGCCTCCTAAGAAATCTGTATGCAGATCAAGGAGCAACAGTTAGAACTGGACATGGAACAACAGACTGGTTCCACATCGGAGAAAGAGTATGTCAAGGCTGTATATTGTCACCCTGCTTATTTAACTTATATGCAGAGTACATCATGAGAAACTCTGGACTGGAGGAAGCACAAGCTGGAATCAAGATTGCTGGGAGAAATATCAATAACTTGAGATATGCAGATGACACCACCCTTATGGCAGAAAGCAAATAATTAAAGAGCCTCTTAATGAAAGTGAAAGAGGACAGTGAAAAAGCTGGCTTAAAACTCAACATTCAGAAAACTAAGATCATGGCATCCAGTCCCATCACTTCAGGGCAAAAAATGGGGAAACAGTGGAAAGTGACAGACTTTATTTTTGGGGGCTCCAAAATCACTGCAGATGGTGACTACAGCCATGAAATTAAAAGACGCTTACTCCTTGAAGGGAAAATTATGACAAACCTAGACAGCATATTAAAATGTAGAGACATTACTTTGCCAACAAAGGTCCATCTAGTCAAAGCTATGCTTTTTCCAGTAGTCATGTGTGGTTGTGAGAGTTGGACTATAAAGAAAGCTGAGCACCAAAGAATTGATGCTTTTGAAGCGTGGTGTTGGAGAAGACTCTTGAGAGTCCCTTGGACTGCAAGGAGATCCAACCAGTCCATCCTAAAGGAGATCAATCCTGGGTGTTCATTGAAAGGACTGATGCTGAAGCTGAAACTCCAATACTTTGGCCAACTGATGCGAGGAACTGACTCATTGGAAAAGACCCTGATGCTGGGAGAGATTGAAGGCGGGAGGAGAAGGGTACAACAGAGAACGACAGTATGGACATTAGTTTGAGCAGGCTCTGGGAGTTGGTGATGGACAGGGAAGCCTGGCGTTCTGCCGTCCATGGGGTTTCAAAGAGTCAGACACGACTGTGTGACTGAGCTGAACTGAACTTAGCCCTGGGTTAACTGTAAAACCTCAAGTCAAGATGGGAAAAAAGGAAGGGAAGCCTTTTAAAATTGAGAATGTAAATTTGACTAGTCTGACTATTATCCATTAATTAATAATTGGAATTGCAATGCCTAATTCACGAAATATAAAAAAAAATAAGACCTCTGTCTGTATGTCTCAATATGTGTTTTTGTCTTTGGACAATATTGCTGAAGTTAATTTGTGAAGAAGCTCTATTTAATTGGCCTTAAAAAATTATAAGCATTTACAAATCAAAACAAATCTAAATTTACCTACTTTGGTCTTCTTGTAAGACCAAGAGGGAAACTAAAGATATTTTGGTTTATTAAACCAAATGTGTGTTATACTACTGAAGAAAAATTTTGCTATGAAAAAACTGTATGTTTTTTGAGGTTACGGAATATGTTCTTCGTTTGCCAATCAGAAAATGCTGGTGTAACATTTCAATCTCTTGTTTCTTGGATTTTTTGGTTAAATTATTCAGGATTTAAAAATTGTGATGTATAAAATGATAAGAGAAACATTTCAGTGTGTAAAGCAAATAGGATATATGTTGTTGGCAAAAAAAAAAGGTATAAAAATGGAATTATTTTTCTTGAGGAAAAATGATGATAATAATTTTATTCTACAGTTGTTTGTTTCTGGATGAGGAAATACAAGACAAATTTGTTTGGATCCAGAAAATAATAAAAGGTTCATGAAAAAGGGACTTTGAAAAAAGAATTTTGTATGTTGTCAGGATTAGGATTAGACTGAATTTAATTAGGTATATGAATTTTGCTATTAACAGTAAACTGATACAAGACTGAACTGTTAAGAAAGCAAAATTATCTGGGAATATTAATCCATTTAGGTAACAGAGACTGCCAATGGAAAATAATTGCTTTTGTTTCTAATCTTACTTTAGACCCTAATGTTCACGATGGAAAGATTGTCCAGTGCGTTGTCACAGAGTGTAACTACTCACGATGTGCAGCACTGCTGGTGTTAAGTTTACTGCTTAAAGCGCATGTACAGTGTTTGTGTGACGGTTGGGTATAGATAAAACGTGTGGCCTATAGAGCATTTCCCTATTAACATAGCATATCTAGCATGGTATCTTTAGTTTTCCCCCAACATGGACAGCTAGGCAAGTATATAAACAAAAAGGAGCCCTTGCACCAAGGGGCGTGGACGGGCCCAGAGCAGGCCAAAGAGCCGCTCTGGCGACGCTGGAAAAATGCATTGATTATCAGTGCTTGCCATGAAAGGAGCTACAATTAAAAGGGGAAAATGACGGAAGAAATTTTCACATTTTGAGGTATCGGCAAGTCATTCTGGCCTATACATGATTTATTTAACTTTAGGCTAACCAAAACAGCCTGTTTATGGCCTATTAAATATACATTGTACATCTGCTTTAACCATTAAGAGAAAAATATGACCAGAGAAAAATACAGAGGTACATTTTGAGGATTATCCTCATTGTAATATGTCTAGTAATTTTCAAATGTTTGTCCAAGTGCCATGAAAGTTTATTCCCTTTCTTTTCTCTGATTAAGGAGTATCAGAGAAAAGGAGGTTTGAAACAGAGCAGGACCCTATGTTCCCCCCTCCCCCCTGCCTGCTCCACCATGTCCTCTGCTTGCCTTTTGACTGTGGGAAACTTTAGTCAAAAAATAAATTTAATCAGAGAAGTGAGAAACGTGGAAACACAGGAAAACAAAGGAGACTAAATAATAATAATGTAGTTACTAAGCATAGTGAAAGACCTGTGGTTCCTTCTCAAGGGCTGTAGATGATATTCTGAGCCACATCCTGTGAGCCGTCTTAAATATACTAAAACACCAGGCGGAGAAGTTAACTACATGATGACTAGACTGTACCCAGGACATGAGTTGCCACAATTCTGAGAACTGGCCAGAAAAAAATGGGAACAAGCCAACCCTGGACCTGAAGATTAACTGTAGCTAAAGAACCAAGATGATGCTGGTCAGACCACTGATGACCAAGTTGATGATGACTGTTAGACATGCCTGTGCTATTTCTGCATGCAACCCCCCTCCCCAGTTCTGTCTATAAAAGCTCTGACCCCACTGGTTGCTGTGGGGTGGGGTGGGGAGAATCAGCCTCTGTTGCCAGCGTCTGAAACAAAGCAAACTCTCCTTTCCACCAACCTGGCCTGTTTTTTGGCTTTTGAGTGGCGAGCAGCTGGGCCACACACTCTTTCAGTAACATGATTAGTTTTACAAGGGGCAGCTCCTTATGCCAAGTGTGGGGGAAGACGCTCTGGTTTTGTCCTTCTCCCTCGGCTCTGGCTACTCCTTGTTAACAATCACCTCTCAAGGTTCCTCTAATTCTTGGAACTCTGGGGGAACTCTTCTCTAACCATTTACTAAACCGCTTGAATCCCAGAGGCATTTGAAGCCCCAGAGTGGGGGGAATTGATATCTCTGCCCAGTTTCTCACCTGATAAGGCAACCACCTCCAGTAATAAACAAACACTGATAAAAATCATCTACCTAAACTTACTTTAAAAAAAAATTAATTTCCTTATCACCCTTCCCATCTTCTTTTCTCTCCACAAAATGGGTAGATTGTTCTAGGGTCATCAAGTTGGGTTTTTTTTGTTTTTTTTGAGTTGTTTTTTAATGGCAAGCTTAATGAGCAAAACACATGTGTGTTCATTCATCCACTTATCACATGTGTGTAAAGCATCATCTAGAATACGAAATGGTTGTTGAGAGCCAAGAAAAATCTTTTATCTTCTCCTTAACTAATCTCTGAGAGCCTCAGTGTTCTATTTGTAAACTCGGGATCATGACAGTACCTCCTTCTGGAGTTTTTTATTATGTGAACAAAATGTAAAGTGATAAGCACATTGCCAGGCACCAAATAAATAGTTCATGAGTGTTATTTCTAAATGCTGGCTGTAACTCAGATATATGGATAAAGAGGCCAAATACATTTGTTTCATAAGCTGGAGTTTTTATTTTAAAACGTCACCTGGGAACTTCCCTGGTGGTCCAGGTGGTCTGTGCTCCCAATTCAGGGGGTGCAGTTTCAATCCCTAGTCAGGGAACTAGATCCCACTAAGAGTTCACATGCTGCAACTCAAATATACCGAGTGCCACAACTAAAGTTCCTACGTGCTGCAACTGAAAAGTGTGGGAAAAAGATCCCGCATGCAGCAAGAACGGAGATCCTGTGTGCCACAACTAAGAAATGGCCCAGCTACATAAATAAATATTTTTTTAAAATTACCAAAAAGTGCAACAACTTAAAAATAATTTAAGTCTCTTGAGGGTAGGGATTTTCCTCTGCTGTTGTAATTAGAGCCGAGGCCCTAAGCAGCCCCTCTGCCTGGCTGTTGCTGTGGCAACCTTACCCTGCACCCCATTACTACACAATGGTTACTGTGAGAGCACCAACGGTTGCGCAGTCATTGGTCTGCGTGACAATGGGCCCTTCCCCCAAGCGAGTAGCTGTCAATAAGCAACCGGTCGTGGTCCTGCTCAGCCATTGGTTGGCGCTGCAGCAGGCCCCTCCCACAAGCAACCAACTGTCAGTGAGCAACCGTCAGTGGGCCTATTCAGCCAACCCATGGACCAAGTGGTGGTTGTCAGGAGAAGAGCGAGGTGAGAGGCAAATTTCAGCCTTCTACCTGGAGCCCTGTGGCTTACCTGGCCTCGGGCCAGCGGGTGAAATGAGGGGGAGCTGGGGGGCCCAGGGAACAGGCTGGGGCTGTGTCCTTCAGAGCTCCAGAGCCCTCGCCAAGGCTGCCCCCTGGGGGCCCAGGCCTTGAGGCAGTGGTGGCCCTCTCCCTCGTCCCCGTCTCTGTGCCCTAATGGCAGCGCCCATCTGCACGGGACGCAGTCTGTGGGGCCTGCCCCCGCTGTACGGCGGCCTGAGGAGCCTGCAGGGCGGGTGGGGTCCTGGGTCCCTGGCTCCCTCAGCGATGACAGCTGAGCAGGGTCTGCGATCTAGGCCCTGAGGGAGCCGCCAATGAGATCTGCCTCCTCTTAGCCAGGAGCTGGATCTCCCAAGGTGACCTGGGACCTGGCCCTTTCTTGTCAGAACAGAGAATAACATTTGTTTGGTGGTGGTTTGTAGGGACCTCCTTACCTGACTACGAGCTGACCTCAAGAACAAAGGCTCTGGGACTTCCTTGGCAGTCTAGTGCTTAAGATTTTGCCTCTCTATCCTGAGGTTTCCCTGGTGGCTCAGACAGTAAAGCATCTGTCTGCAGTACAGGAGACCTGGGTTCTATCCCTGGGTTGGGAAGATCCCCTGGAGAAGGAAATGGCAGCCCACTCCAGTATTCTTGCCTGGAAAATTCCATGGATAGAGGAGCCTGGTGGGCTACAGTCCATGGGGTCGAAAAGAGTTGGACATGACTGAGCAACTTCACTCTCTATGCAGAAGGTAGGGGTTCAATCCCTGGTCAGGGAGCTAAAATCCCACATGCCTCCTGGTCAAAAAACCAAAACATAAAACAGAAATAATATTGTAACAAATTCAATAAAGACAAAAAAAAATGGTTCTTTAAAAAACAACAACGAACAAAGGCTCTGACACCAAAAAGTTTGCTGCAACTAACCACGCCCCTCCCTCACCTTTCCTAGGAAGGGGCTTTGCTGAGAGGTTCCAGGGAGTTTGGAGTTTTTAAGGCATGAGTCACCCATCTCCTTTCCGGACCCTCGATAAACCTTTCTCTGCTCCAAACGCCGTCATTTTGGGTATTGTTGTGCCTCACTGTGTGTTGGGCACATGGACTGGTGTTTCCATAACCCGTTCACTCAGGTACCTTAAGTAATTCGAAAAGTGGCTGATATGTATTGAATAAGTGAATGAAGTTTCATTAGGCAACACTGAACAAAGGAAGATGCACAAGTGTAGGAAATAATGTTATGCAGTCACAGAAAAGCATTGTTTTATTATTTAGATGTAAAAATTTAAAAGAATGTAATATCCTCAGTGAAGGAGTTATGAGAAGAATAAATAGAATATCCTTAACTCATTAAAAGAGAATATAAACTAAATAAACCCACTTCTGAATAGCAAAAGACAAGTTGCCCTGCACATTAATTTTGGCATCTGAGCAATTAATTAATTCTGTTTGATGATAATGAGGATGGTGAAACTTTATTATGTAAGTGGTTCTGGCTAAGAGCTCATTATAACTTAAAAAAGAGTAAGATAAGACTTTGCAAAGACACTCTACCAGGGCAGAAAATACCACAGGAAATGCAGAGACCTGTGGAGCCCTATACCAAAGTCATAAGTGTGAGAGTCCTAAACCAGGGTCACAGGACGAAAATCTCTGGGACTGAACAAGCCCCCTAGCAACTGTTGCAATGAACCGCCAGATCTAAACTGGCCACTTCCCTGACCCCATATGAGGTAAAACACCAACCCTATTCAGTTCAGTTCAGTGGCTCAGTCATGTCCGACTCTTTGCGACCCCATGAATTGCAGCACGCCAGGCCTCCCTGTCCATCACCATCTCCTGGAGTTCACTCAGACTCACGTCCATCGAGTCTGTGATGCCATCCAGCCATCTCATCCTCGGTCGTCCCCTTCTCCTCCTGCCCCCAATCCCTCCCAGCATCAGAGTCTTTTCCAAAGAGTCAACTCTTCTCATGAGGTGGCCAAAGTGCTAGAGTTTCAGCTTTAGCGTCATTCCTTCCAAAGAAATCCCAGGGCTGATCTCCTTCAGAATGGATTGGTTGGATCTCCTTACCCACCCTATATCATCCTAACCAATCACCTTTCCAGCAGGAATTTTCTCTGTCATGAGGCTATAGCCACCTTGGGCTTCCCAGTTGGCACCAGTGGTAAAGAATCCGCCCGCCAGTGCAGGAGACATAAGAGATGTAGGTTCGATACCTGGGTTGGGAAGATCCCCTGGAGGAGGGCACAGCAATCCACTCCAGTATTCTTGCCTGGAGATTCCCATGGACAGAGGAACCTGATGGCTACAGTACATAGGATCGCAAAGAGTTGGACACAACTGAAGTGACTTAACACACACACAGAGACCTTGAAAGGCTTTGGCTCTCCCTGGATCCAGCAGTTCTAACAGCATCCCAGCTCTAAAATTCCACCTGTTGTCTGGAAATTCTTTTCCAGTCCTCGCACAAATCATGACCTAAAGACAGAGGCCTGTGGTGTTCCGTTAACCACTGAACAATGGCTTCTATACATTATACTGTGAGAAGAAAATCTTCTAAGGTCAACTCAGTGGCAATGATCTGCAGGCTCTTTCCCAAGTTCTAAGAGAGCCAGTTCATTTTCCTGTCCTTGGGCAGATGCTCTGGGCTTTTCAATAGCCTCTTAATGGTCTGCGGTGGTTTCCTTAGTGATTTGGAGAAAACAGTCACTAAAAGTAGGACTGGGGAAAAAAAGACGGGGAGATAGGAGCTTTACTGGTTTTGTGAGAAGCACTGCACCACCTGGCTACGTCACTATATTAAGAGCATTATAACACCCAAAATTGTACTGTAAAACAACCATCACTCCATTATAGCAAAATTCACTTGTTGAGAGGCTCAGATGTTAAAAAGTCACTTTAAAAATTTGAAGAAGAGTTGATTTATGACATTTTGTTAGTTTCAGGTGTACAGCAAAATGAGTCATATATGTATATGTAATATATATATATACACATATCTTTTTAATATTCTTTTCCATTACAGGTTACTACAAGCTCTTGAATATAGTTCCCCTTGCTGTAGAGTAGGTCCTTGTTGTTTATCTTTTTCTATAGTAGTGTGTATCTGTTAATCCCAAACCCCTAATTTGTCCCTCTCCCTGCCTTGGATAACCATAAGTTAGTTTTCTATGTCTTTGAGTGTATTTCTGAAAAACTTGTGTTTAAAAAAATCCCAGAAGAACAAATGGATTTGCTCTGAGTTCTGCTGAGTCCAGTATCTCAAATTTCAGTTAGGCAACGTGATTTACTTTCCTGTGAAAGAGGATTTTTTATCCAACTAAGCCCAGAAGCAACACTATAACACTAGCTAAGCTTAATGCAGCTACTGATGATGAAACTTCTTATTTTAAGGGGAGCAGAAAATTTACCACCAACAGTTGGGAATAAAACTGTGTCAAGAGATCTAAATTATAAGGCTAACTGAGGCCTCTCTTGGTGACTCTGGATGCGGAAGCATTTTTGTAGCTTATCTGCACGTTTTATGTTTCTTATTAGTGTTTTCAGTATCTTGCTGCAGTAATTTTGAGATGGAGCCATGTTTAAAGGAGAATGCATCATAAAACCGGTGGATAAATTTTGGCTTATTTATGTTATATAGAACCACAAAATGTGTGACAATTTGCTTGTATCATCTTTTTCTCCCCAGGCAGTGATTTCATTAGGAAATTTATGTAGAGTGAAATTATTTTCACAACAAGCATTAAACAAATTGAGGCATTATTGTTGAGCCTCAAATCAGGTTTAACTTTCCTAGGTTGTTGGAAATGTAGGCTGAAACTTCCTAAAACCACCCCAACCCCTCGATTCAGGGAGGAAATCATTTTGTGCAACCGTTTCTTTTTATTTCACTTCAGTCATTCGGTTTTAGTCTTTTTGGAAATAGTCTTATATTTAGGAAAGAAAAAAACCCATAAATGATGACTAGCACCTCTGATATGTACTACTTTGTTAATAATAAGCTATGTCTTTCACATACATGAGAATAAGACCCTGTCCCCAAAATAGGTGGCATCTGAGATAGGCTATGATACTGTCAGTTTCCTGTCAGTATGATACTGTCAGATACTGTCATGTGATTCCTTACAGTTTGGAAGCAGTAGTTTGCCTTTGTAGATTTAACGACTGGGCTTTCCTGGTGGCTTGGCTGCAGTGTGGGAGACCTGGGTTTGATCCCTGGGTTGGGAAGATCCCCTGGAGAAGGGAAGGGCTACCCACTCCAGTATTCTGGCCTGGAAAATACTATAGACTGTATAGTCCCTGGGGTCGCAAAGAGTCGGACACTACTGAGCTACTTTCACTTTCACTTTCGGCAAATTGTGGGGGAAAACCTGAACTTCTTTGCTGTTCAGCATTATGTATAATTTGTGCATCTGTACGACGCATTCTGACCTCCCCTTGAAGTCCACTACGTAACATCACAGGACTGCCATTCCCTTCAAGACTGGAAAAATATTAATAAGATGCCAGTCCCATGAGGCCCACCTAACAAGCAAGATGCTATGCAGATAAAATTCTTAAGTGTAGCAGCTTTTGCTTCTGTGATTCAATGCTGTAAATTTTTTTGAGTCTTGAACCCTATGATAATTTAAAAATCAAAACTTTTAAAATGAAAAATTTAATTTCAGTTATATAATTTCAAGCATAGTGTCACTGATTTCATGGGCATACCCCAGATGTCCTAATCAGTCCAGTGCTTCTTAAATACTAATGTGTACATGGACCACCTCACCATTTTGTTAAAATCAAATTTTGATTTGGTAGAGCTGAGATAGGGCCTGAGAATCTGCATTTCGAAATGCTCGTGCTGCTGGTACCACATTTTAGGTTGGAAGACCCTAAACATTTCCTCTTTAAGAGTGTTTGGTCTACTATCCAGCGTTCCACGATAGTTAACTCTGGAGACACAGAATACTTTCTTCCTATGCAAACTTTGTTGTTGTCGTCCAGTCGCTCAGTTGTGTCCAACTCTTTGCGACCCCATGAAGTGCAGCACACCAGGTTTTCCTGTCCTTAACCGCCTCCTGGAGCTTGCTCAAACTCATGTCCATTGAGTCAGAGATGCCATCCACCCATCTCATCTTCTGTCATTGCTTCTCCTCCTGCCCTCAATCTTTCCCAGCATCAGGGTCTTTTCTAATGAGTCAGCTCTTCACATCAAGTGGCCGAAGTATTGGAGCTTCAGCATGAGTCCTTCCAATGAATATTCAGGATTGATTCTCTTTACAACTGACTGGTTTGATCTGCTTGCCGTCAAAGGGACTCCCAAGAGTTTTCCCCAACTTTACAGTTCAAAAGCATCAATCCTTTGGCAATGCACACACAATGAAAACACAAATCAAGGATTTCTTTCCAAGAGGTGCTATTTATTCTGAAACTCTCCTTTATTTTAATTGCCTTCCCCTGGGCATTTGGCTATCAGTCTTAAGCGAGAGTAAGAAAGTCCGGACTTTTTGTTCCCTCATGACAAGAGATTGCCTGGTTGTTTGTGAGGTCCCAGGTCACCTTCTAGTTTTTGGTAGTCATTGCAACTGTGCACAGACATGCTGGTTCTTTGTCTCATGAAGGGCTTACACTTTTTTGCGCTCTTTGCAAATTGGCATGACCATGTGATTTGCTTTGGCCAACAAAGCATGAGGACATGAGATATGTATCACTTTCAGGCAGCAGCATTAAAAGCCAGTGCACAATTTACTAAGTGTCCTTTTTTCTGTCTTTGTGATCTTAGAAACATGTCCAAGGTGGGACCTCTGTCAAGCTTAGGGCCACGAGTGACTACAGAAATCAGAGGACAACTCCCCCGAACACAAACATCAATTCAAATTGGTCATGTAACATAAGCAAGAGATAATTAAGATTTAGGGGTATTTGTTAATATGGCATAGCCTAACCCATCCTGACTTATGCACTAATTTAAACCATCTCTGAGAACTAATTCTTAAGAAGATTCAAAAGAGTTTTATAAAGCAGCCTCACAATTACAGACTGCTTTTAAGTGCATGAGAGGCTGTGTATGTGAGATGAATCATTTCTCTTAAAGGGAAAATCAAAGTAATGAATTTATAACTATTAATACATGATCTACCTTGTGAGTGACTTTCATTGAATAATTTAATCCCAGATTTTTTTAAGCACTTATGTAAGAATACTGTATAAGAAAATATTTTGAAACTTAGCTGAGAGAAGATTTAGTGGTTGGTAGCATTCCCACATACCTTCAGAGAAGGGTTCTGAGGAAATAAAGAGGTGTCATGTTCACATTCTAATTTTACAGTGGTCAGAGTTGTCTTGAAACAAAAGACCAGGATATGTATAAAACATTTCAGGCAAGATTTAACATCATGAGACAGTTAGGCTTCTTATCACAAGGAAGTTGAAAGAAAAAAAAAAAAAGAAACCTCCAGTTTAAATTGCAGATTATGTTCAGACAAGACAATCCTGGAAATTATTTCTGTCTGGGGAATCCAAAACAATTATGTAAATGAAGCTGGTACTTCCTATTCTATTTTGTTTAAGGTGAATATGGGTCAGTTCAACTATTGTAAATTTCTTCAATATCCGCTGGCAGAAACATTATCACGTGGGTTAATGAGTTTATTTAAATGGATGGTGAAAAAAATTAAAAAATAGTGTTTACTTCTTACTGATATTGAATAGTGTCCTTTTAATCACAGTCTTTTTTTTCAGGTTTAATATGAAGCTACTTTCTGACATTTAGAATTACCAAATTATTTCAGCTCCTGAAAGATGTTAATAGAGCTTATAATACTTTTTGTCATTTCAGTAGAAGGTGCTAAATAAGACTGGTCAGCTTAGAAGCCTGAAAGAAATTAGTTCTAAGTTATTTCTTCATGCCTGAAATTGCAAATGTCAGGTTCCATTACAAGCGGCTGAGACAAGAGCTCCTCCCTTCCCCCCTCAGTGCAGGGTAGCCCAGAAGTCTGAGCACTAAGGCTTTGGGGTCCTCTTACCATTATTGAACACCTACCACATTGTGCTTCCTATGTTTGCTGCTGAGGTGCCACCTGCCCTCATGGAGCTTCTGGTCTCGGAGCTGTCAGACCCGTAAGTCAACATTTGTGAGTTGTGAGTAGCTACTGTGGATAACAAACTAAATGGTTTAAAACAACTGCTTGATTATATCTCATGGATTCTGTGGGTCAGGAATTCAGAGTCAGGATGTGGATGTGTAGTTCTTCTATTCCTTCGGGAGCTGCTGATGTCACTCCATGGGCCTCAGCTGGTGAGTGGGCTGCTCTAAAGCATCCCAACAGCTGAACGCACATGTCTGGAAGGAGTGGCTGAAAGACTGAGCTTGTAATGGACTGTCAACTGGAGTGCCCAAGCGTGGTGTTTTCAGCCTGGTGGTTTCAAGGCAATTGGATTTCCTACATAGGATCTGCTTCCCTGGTGGCTCAGACATTAAAGAATCTACCAGCAATGCAAGAGACCTGGATTCAATCCTGGGTTGTGCAGATCCCCCAGAGAAGGCAATGGCAACCCACTCTGGAAAATCCCATGGACAGAGAAGCCTGGTGGGGCTGCAGTCCATGCGGTCACAAAGAACTGGACATGCCTGAGGGACTAACACACACACACACACACACACACACACACACACACAACATAGGGGCCAGATACCCCTAGACTAAGCATCTCAAGAAAATTAGGTAGAAGCTTCATGGCCTTTTTGGCCTTGGACTGGAGATTCACACAACAGAACTTTTAACAATTTATTTTTGGTTATGAGTGAATCGTAAGGTCAGCCTGGATTCAAGTGAAAGGAAACTGAACTCTATTTCATGGTGTGGATGGGAATGGCAAATTCACAGTGTACAAAGTTTGTGGGAAGGAGTTACCATTGTGGTCACCTTTTCTTTATGGTAAAAAAATTTATATTTAGTTAGCTGGACTCAGATGATCCCAATTTTGTTGGCAATATCCAAAGAATCATAGAAGGGAGCCAGTTGAACATGTGTCTTCTTCTCTCCATCAGGCCTAATCAGTGTTGACCTTGGCCACACCATGGTCAGAAAGCATCTGCACAGCCTGGTCTGGTGCCTACTGGCCTTGGCATTCAGTGAACAGAAGTGAACTGTTGCCTTCTATCTCCTTCATGGCTGACTCGGAGTTCAAGAGGAACTTGGTGATGGCATGGTGGTCAAGCTTATTTCTCCTGGGGCCGCTCTTTTGAGGATATTTGGAATGCCTTCAGAGCGCAGTGTCTTGGGCCATCGAAAGGCGGGTGATATGTGGATCTTATTTATGATCATCTTTGAAAATGCAATCTATCGGAGAAAGGAAAAAGCAGAGATGGAGGGAAAGGTTCTATAGACCTAAAGGTGAGAAGGAGCAGACAATTGAAAGATAATAATTAGGAGGAAGTCCGTGGAAAGTTCCCCAGGCAGAGTACTTCTGGCAAAGGTCCTGAGCTGAAAAAGAACTTGCCAAATTTGATGAACTATAAATAAATAAATAAACAAAAAATAAACAATAGCTAGAGCATAGAGGGAGAAGGTGAGGCTTCAAAGATTAGGAGCTCAGATAGTATCTTGTGAGCCATGTTAAGACACAGAGGCTATGCTAAGAGCAATGGGAACCAGATGTTTGAGTAGAGAGTAATGTGATCTGAGGGTTTATGTGGATCCTTCTGAATGAACTGGAGCAGTCAAGTATGGACCAGGTAGGAGATGGCTGCAGTGTCCATGCTGATGACGAGGGTGGTCTGAATTACTGTGGCAGCAGAGAAGCAGACAGATTTGAGTTCTGTTTGGAAACATAATTGATAGGTCTTGCTGGTGGGAAAAAACATGACGAGGCTAGGGACTGTGAGATGTGTTAGTTTCCTAGGACCTGTAACAAACGATCACAAATTAGGTGGCTTAAGAACCACAGAAATCTATTCTCACCCAGTTTTGCAAGCTAGATGCCTGAAATCAAGGTGTTGGCAGGCCATGCTCTCTCTGAAGCTCTAGGGGACAATCTACTCCATGCTGTTCTCTTGGCTTTCGTGGTTGCTGGCAGGCCTGGATGCTCTGTAGCTTTGCAGACGCATCGTTCTAATCTCTGCCTCAATCATCATGTGGCATCTCTCCCATGTTTCTCTTTGTCTCTTCTTCTCTTTTTATAATGACACCAGTCATATTGGATGAAGGATTTACCCTACTCCAGCATGTCAACCTGACACAGATAGACTGCCAGACATGTCTCCAAAAATATGGGTTTATTCAGGATCAGCAGAGAATTGCAGTTCTGCAACTATGCCGAGCCAAGTGCAAGAGAAGGAAAGTGCTTTTATAGAGAAGGAGAGGAATGTCGGAGAGTCATAGCAAGCAAAGAATCCGTGGCTTTTCACTGGCTGAGTCCTCCCCAGGAAAGAGGAGAGTCACTCTTCCTCCTGTTGGGCTCTGCTTTTGTCGCAGGGCGTCAGAGCTTCCCTTCCTGGTCTCCCGACTCCATTTGATTGAGGCTTCTGTTCATTAAGCCTTTTACAAGTATGGTCTCAACTTACATCTTAATTACATCTGCAAAGATTCTGTTCCTAATAAGGTCACATTCACAGGTACCAGGGGTTAGGACTTCTCAACATATCTTTAGTAGGGGGCACAATTTAATCCACAATATGAGGAAAAGAAAGGAGTAATCATGGATGCCTCCCTGTTTTCTAGTGTGAATCTTTGGGGGAATAGTGGTGCGTGGTGTTGAGGTGAGAGCAAGTTGGAGGAGACAGCTGGGAAATCAAGCATTTTATTTTGAATATATTGATCTTCAGGTGACTATGAGACACAGGTTTTGGAGGGAAACTTAGATGGGAAGCCCTATGTTGTAGGGACTGTACCGTGTTGAGGGCAGGATATCTGGCTGTCAAGAACAAAGAAAGAAGCCTAGAGCCCAGGGGACCTCCATTCCATCTCTCAAGACAGGAGAGACCATTAGGGCAATGGTGTGCAGGCAAATGTGTAACAGCTAGCTTTCCAGGGGAAGAAGGGGAGAGGAAAGCCCTGAACTGGAGAGGTTGCCAGTTCCCCTGGTGTAAATATTCCCATCATGGTCACAGACCTGCACAATTCCTGAAAATGTCAAAATTGATCCTTGCATGCTGGCACGAGCTGGCTCTGGCACAGCTCTGAATTGAAGACCCTGTTTTATGCTACTAGTTGTGTGAGCTGAACAATTAACTTACCCTCTCTGGGCATTGGTGTCTTTATAAAATGGATGGCTGCTCCTAATGCTCCCTGCCTGCTCTCTCAGAGCATGAATCCCAACAGCAACATTTTGGTTCTGTCCTGGTAATAATGAGGCCCTTTGAATGGAGCACATGGTATTTTACAATAAAACAGTTGAGTGGATAAAGCGTGGGCAGTGACACTCCTGTTCAGTGACCAGCTCCTAGAACTAGAAATGCAACACGGGGAAGGGGACATAGACTCCACTTGAGAGACGTGAAGACTTTTTCGAAGTTCACGTGAGGCCAAAGATATTCTTGTGTCGACTTTTGGAAAAACAAACTGCCACATGAGCTTTCTAGAGGAATGTTTTTCTCATCTCTCTGGGTAGGATGTCAAGGCAACATAATAATTACTCCTTCAAGGTACCTCAAGTCTTTGGGGCTAAGGATGTGTGTCTCAGTTTTTATTTTTTTATTATTTATTTTTGGCTGTGCTGGGTCTTCATTGCTGCTTGCGTTTTTCTCTAGTTGTGACGAACAGTGGCTACTCGGAGGCGGGCTTCTGGCTGTGGCGGCTTCTCTTACTGCAGAGCACTGGCTCCAGGATGTTCAGGCTTCAGTAGGATGTTCAGGCTTCAGTAGCTGTGACCCGCGGGCTTAGCTGCTCCATGGCATGTGGGGTCTGCTGGGACCAGGGATTGAACCTGTGTCTTCCGCATCGGCATGCAGATTCTTTAGCACTGAGCCACTAAGGGAGCTCATGGATGTCTCTGATATAAAGGTCAGGACAAAAGTCTTCAGTCTTTATGGGAGCTTATGTACTTCTTGTCCCCACAGTCTTGAGATCCACCCAGAGTCGAGAGAAGGGGGATAAACAAGACTGACCCAATAGTGACTTTCATAAATAGTGCAGGGAGCCAAACACAGGGCTGGGTGCAAATCCCTCTCTACTAGGACACCTGTTGGGAGGGAAATGCCATTAGGAACCAGTGATTGGCCATAGTCTGCAGGCTAGGAAAGTATGGATTATACATTTCTACCCATCTGTATCAGTGGAAATGTCATGTTCCACTGCTAACAACAGAAATTCATTTGCAGTGCCTTAAATTCACAAAGGTTTATTAGATAAAAGACAACTGAAAATCAGCAGGCTAGACCAATTCCACGGTCTTCATAGATCACATTTCCCTCTATGCTTCTGCTTCATTTTGTTGCTATATTTTTCCACTTCCCTTCAAAAGATCATCTCTTGTTCAGGGTGACTGCTGGAGCTCCAGCCATTATATCCACATTTCAGGCAACAGAGAGAACGAAGAAGGAAGGCTTATCTCACTGTCTCTTAGGTGGTCTTCTCAGAAGCTTCGGTCTTTCTGTTTATATCATTTTGGACAGAACTTGGTTATATGGGATCACCTAGTTACAAACAAGGCTGGGAAATGTACTTTGTAGTAGGAGATGATGCCTGAGGTTTTGTTTTCTAAAGATAAAAGTGAAAAATTAATATTTGGAGACAAAGTCCTCTTTGTCACCTTTCCTATTTGGTGAGTAAGATACCCATCGAGTTAAATGCATCACAAAGATATATGATTGTGGTAACATTTACTCCTTTTAAGTCTCTATAATAATTGAGAGGTTTACTTCATTATTTCAAAATGTGAGGTGAGAAGATTTTCTGGAATCTATTTCCCTACTCTGAACAGTTTATGACAGCATATAAACCATGTTTTAAGCCTCCTGTAATTTCAAAGCACCTTTTGCTCTAAAGGACTGAAGTCGCAGCTAATGCAAGATACATGAAGACAGTCTGGAGTTTGGAGGATGACACCAACTCTGAAATGTTCCATGGCTGATGCCTGCGCCTTGTGTTTCTTACATAATCATGCCTCTTCTTAAAGTGCTGGCAATTTAGGTAATTGTCAATATTAAAATATTCGCTCAGTGTTACATAGATACAAATGTACACTCCCATCTGCACAGAAAATATCATGAAATGTTCTAGTTTTCTCTACCTGCAAACATCCTACACTTATAGGCCCAGCTGAAGTCCCACTTCATTCTTGAAGCTTTTCTTGGCCCCAGTGCTCTTGTCCTCTCTCCCTTCTCTGCACTCGGGGACCAACTCTACTGTTTGCATTTAATAATTAGGATCCAACACTTAGGGCTTTCCTGGTGGTTTAGCAGTAAAGAATCTGCCTGTGATGCAGGAGACATGGGTTCAATCCCTGAGTCAGGAAGATCCCCCGGAGAAGGAAATAGCAACCCACTGCAGTATTCTTGCCAGGGAAATCCCATGGACAGAAGAGCCTGGAGGGCTACATGACTTAGCAACTAAAAAAACAACAAAGACAACGACCCAACATTTAACACACAATAAGAAAACATTTAATATCAGTCCCAAACACTTGAGTGGTTAACTATGGCCTGCTAGAGTCATATGTGTGCTGTGCTTAGTCGCTCAGTCATGTCCAACTCTTTGTGACCCCATGGACTGCAGCCTGCCAGGTTCCTCTGTCCATGGGATCCTCCAGGCAAGAATACTGGAGTGGGTTGCCACACCCTCCTCCTGGGGATCTTCCCAACCCAGGAATTGAACCCAGGTCTCCTGTATTGCAGGTGGATTCTTTACCAGCTGAGCCACCAGGGAAGCCAAAT
The DNA here is from genome assembly GCF_042477335.2 of Ovis canadensis. NCBI lineage: Eukaryota > Metazoa > Chordata > Mammalia > Artiodactyla > Bovidae > Ovis > Ovis canadensis. The sequence goes on along the minus strand of NC_091257.1, from coordinate 25,706,764 downwards.
GTAGAATTCTTAACTTCCCAAGTTGAGTGTGACCTCTTCATCTCATACTTTTTCTAATTACTCTGCCTTAGGCATTAAATATTTCCAGGTTGACAGAGTCCTGTAGATGGTTCTGGCAGTAAGCATCAGAAACCGGAGGAGCATAGACTAACCAACTCACTGCTTGTTTCCACTAAAGGAATAAAACCCCTCACTCCACGTCTCTGAATCTCAAAAGCACCACATTCCAGAATAGCTAACATGGAAAACGCAGTCAATATTCATACATTGTTGTTGTTTAGTCACTAAGTGCAACCACTTTTGAGAACTGCTTGACTATTTCCTATGATCACACAGGAATATTTCATGACCTGGCATCTCCACTCCAAGATTAATGTTCAATAGACGTGCAAAATTAGCAACAACAAAATAACAAAAAATGCACTAGAAGGTTCAGAGTACTATTCATAATATTCCTGGAAACTACCCATATGTCTTTCAACAGTGTAATGGATAAGGAGATTGAGTAAGTATGTTTTTACACAATAGAACATTATATGATAACAAAAATGGACCAAGTATTGCTACATGCAACAACATGGATAAATCTCACAAATATAATATTGAGTGAACAAGTCAAACATAAAATAGGCCTTACTGTTTGGTTTCATTTATATAAATTTCAGAAACAAGCAAATGAATCTATCAGAAATCAGGATGGAGGTTGCCTGAGGTGTAAGGGGGTTGCCTTTGGAAAGAGGCGCAGTGAGCGCTCCTGGGCTGCTGGGGATGCTGTATTTCTTAATCTGGATGCTGCTTCCATGGGAATGAGGTCTTCCCTTTGTGAAACACAGACTGAGCCACACACGTATGATGTGTACATTTTTATCTGAGGATGTTATGCTTCAATAAAAAGCATACTAAAAAATGAACAGAAATGGTAAGTTGTGGTTGGCACATAGTAGGTAATCACCCATCCCAACTTCTCTGTGTGCTGCTAGGAAACATGAAATGAAGGGTTTATAAGAAAATCTCCAAACTTGCTTGTAGCTCTAATATCCTATGCTTCTATGATTACACTGGAAAAAGACTAGAAGAGAATTCTGACTTCAGTTCACAGTGGGAAATTCCACTTGCCAGGAAGAAGGCCCTGGGGCCAGCCAGCCCTCTGGGCCTGAGCTGATTATGGACATGTCCCAAGCCCTTCGGGACAAGCGGTGTGTGGTGGAGCAGAGAATCTCTTTTTGGGAGGGCCACGTGGTATGCGGAGTCTTAGTTGCCACATCTGCTTCAGTGGAACTGCACAGTCTTAACCACTGGACTGCCAAGGAAGTCCCTGGGGCAGAGCACCATTTTCTGAAGAGGTGAGAGGCAGGAGGCTGTGCTGCAGCCGTTCTTTCTGGATTCCTCCCTCCCTCACTTCGTCCTGTTTCTCTCTTCCCTTGTCAGCAGCTCTCCTGGCTGGCACTCTTTGCTCTTAGGGCTGACAGCTGGCTGGGACAAGTTTCCCTTTTCCTCTTAACCTCGTTGGCACCTGTCTCAGTTCCCCTTGTTATGGTTGCTGCTGTGAGCTTTTGCAGCCTTTGTGTCCCGTGTTCCCCACCCACCTAGTAGCTGAACCTGCCTTATTTGCCTTTCCCAGAGGCACAAGGCGTTTCAGAATCTAAAACTTGAAACACTCCCTTTCTGCCTTACCTCTCCATGGCATACTTGTCAATTTCAGTGTGCTACACTACACTGAGTGCTTAGAAAAGAATAATTAAGGGAGAAAATAAAGAATTGAGGTGCTACAGATGGGCAGAGGGATCAAAGGCAGACATGGACAGGGCCCCAGCCCCTCCTATCACTCGGTTTGTAAGCAGTCTCTGCTCACCCCTGGGTTACAGAAAATGCAAACACCGCCACAGGAGCTTTCCACAAGCCCCTGGCCTAACAGGGATGAAGAATGCAGGCAAATGTATAGGTAATTAATAGTGAGAAACCTCAAATGAATAATGATGTAGCCACGAAACAGAAATGCCACAGGGACCCAAAAGGAACATGGGATCCTCCAAGAGAGCATCGCATAAACAAAGCCTCATGGAAGGCAGACAGGTTAAAGTTGGAAACACTTTCATTGCAATCCAAATCTGAAGTTTTTTGAGAGATTAATGGAGAATGAAAAAGGCTGGCTCCGTAATCAAGAAATACAGAGTCCAAAAGTTGGCTCTATTAGCTTTACTGGGATGGGGGCTTGTGCTGTCGAAGGGAGTGGGGATAACTGATGTAACCATATGAAGCTAAGCAAAGTTGTGAGCAAGAAGTAAAATCTAGTCCACAGAGGAAGCGTTATTAAAAGAAAAATCATGGACTCTTTATACTTAATGCATTTCTGTAGGAACTTGGTCACCCAATGCACAGTCCAGGCCCAGGTCCTGCCTGCTGTAGGTCCAGTCATCTGCTAGAGAGGTGGGGGAGTGGGGAAAGGGAAGAATATGGGTTTATTCCTTCCTTCTGTTCCTAAAGAGCCTCTTGATAACAGTGAAAGAGGAGAGTGAAAAAGCTGGCTTCAAACTCAACATTCAAAAAACGAAGATCATGGCATCTGGTCCCTTTCACTTCACGGCAAATAGATGGGGAAACAATGGAAACAGTGAGAGACTTTATTTTCTTGGGCTCCAAAATCACTGCAGATGGTGACTGCAGGCATGCAATTAAAAGACACTTGCTCCTTGGAAGAAAAGCTATGACCAATATAAGACAGCAATATTTAAAAGCAGAGACATTACTCTACCAACAAAGGTCCATCTAGTCAAAGCTATGGTTTTTCCAATAGTCATGTATGGATGTGAGAGTGGACCATAAAGAGAGTTGAGAACCGAAGAATTTATGCTTTTGAACTGTGGTGCTGGAGAAGACTCTGGAGAGTCCCTTGGACTCCTAGGAGATCCAACCAGTCAATCTTAAAGGAAATCAGTCCTGAATATTCATTGGAAGGACTGATGCTGAAGTTGAAACTCCAGTACTTTGGCCACCTGGTGGGAAGAACTGACTCATTAGAAAAGACTCTGATGCTGGGAAAGATGAAGGCAGGAGGAGAATGGGATGACAGAGGATGAGATGGTTGGATGGCATCACCAACTCAATGGACATGAGCTTGAGCAAGCTCCAGGAGTAGGTGATGGACAGGGAAGCCTGGCGTGGTGCAGTCTATGGGTTTGTAAATAATCGGATATGACGGAGTGACTGAACTGTGTGTCTGTTCCTACTCCTGATATAAAACACCAGACAGTCATAAAACAACGTAACCCAATGCTGAAGAATGAGACAAATGTGATGGGACCTATCACATCCATTTCTTATTTCTGTGATTTTCTGGTCCACAAACCAACTGAGGATAAATGGAAAAACAGCCTGAGTTCTATTAGAACCGCATGAAGTAAAATCCTCTTGGCACTCAAGAATGCATCTCAATGCCTACTTTAAGGCTTGTTGTCTATAAAGCCTCCAAAAGATGAAAGCGATTACAAAGCTTAATAGTAAAGGTCATAAGAGTAAACACTTTTATGGGTTTCCCATGTGCTGGCCACAATGTTCCAAGCACTTGCCAGGTATGTCCAGCCACAGCACTGTGATGGAGTTACTGGAACTGCACCTGTTTTAGAGAAATAGGGAAACTGAAGGAGAGGCATATACAATTTCATTCATTCTTTCACTCATGCGTTCATTCAACAAACATTTCTCCTATTGCATGTCTGGATGTAGCGGGTTTGCTGCTTTGCAGGTGCGTGCTGAATGCCTGGCAGGATCAAAAGCTGTCCGTAGGCAGCTTGAGCTGCTTAACAAAGTGCCACAGACTGGGTGACTTAAAGAGCAGGATTTTATTTTCTTACCAGTCTGGAGTCTGGAAGTCCTGGGAGATATGGTTTCTACCAAGGCCTCTCTCTGTGGCTTGCATGAGGCCACCTTCTCTCCATGTCCTCACGTGGCTTTTGCTCTGAGCTGTGTATCTCTGAGGTTTCTGTGTCCTAGGACATCAGTTAACCTGATGTCCATTAGGGCCCAACTCTCAGGCATCATTTTAGCTTATCTCTTTAAAATCCATCTCCAAATATAGTCACTTTCTGAACATTTGAGGGAGGGAAGGGCATGGACACCATTCATGCCATGACAGCTGGGAAGACAATGAGATTCCTTGACCGAGGTCATGAGACCTTAACTGCATCCCTGTAAGCTGGGCCTAGCAGCTTCCTCTTCCCCGGCGACATCAGAACTCACAAGGTTTGCAGCCTGAATCCCCAAGGACTGAGGCGGATGAACTATAAGAAATCATCCCACAAGTTGTTTGTTAACCAGCCGTCCACCAGCTGCAGTACAATGGCGGCCTGTGCGGACCAAGGAACGCAGCTGTGTCCAATTGCTCGGAGTGTTTGCTAAAAACATTGAAAAGGAAACATCTGCTTATACTATATTTTTCTTTCTTTTTTTCCTTTGAATGGTTCAAAAGGGAATAAAGCAGATTTCAGTAACTCTGCCACCCGGAGCTGGATTCCTGCCTTCAATAATTCTTCTGTGCTTGTCACATTCATACTTGCTCTGAGGCACTTCAAACGCTGCTGATTTATTCTTCCATGAATTTGAATGAAGGTAGTGCTGAGGAGCCAAGTTGTTCTGCTCTTCAGATGGGATTTCACGGTCTATCTGCCAACTTATTAAGAGAACCTACTCCTTCCAGTTTTCCAGATTTATTCCGATTACAATTTATCTTAGTCGTCTTAATCTTGAAATAAAGAGCTGTGGGACCCAATAGTGTATTATATCCACCAAAACTTTGATCCCTCAAGACAGTGTGGAAGAACCACTTAAAAATATTTAAAAAATCATAGTCATAAATGTGGCTGGGCAATCACAATGCATAATGCTCTGAAAATCTGCTCCCAACTTCAAATTTCTAGTTCCCTAAGAAGGCAGCCAGTCATAAGAAAGTAAAGATCAGTGTATCTTTATATACAACCATTTCTCTCATTTTCAAGCCCTTTGTAAGTAGTCAACACTGGGAAACCCAGGCGTGACGGCATCAGAGCTGCTTGTCTTAAAAGTCTGCAGAAAATGTGGTGCAGAGTCTAACTCCCTCTTGCTTTAAGTTGAAAAGGCTGCCTTTGGTGGAGAGCGAAGTGCAACCATCTGCTTAATGAGAGGTGCCCCTCTGCAAGGAGAAGACCTGGGAGGACCAGAGGATGAGTGTTCTGCACTGGTTCTATCATGGATTCATTCTGACTTAAGAGATCATTTTACATCCCGTTGCCTCATGTGCTTTCTCATTAAGATGGCAGGGCTTTACCAGCTTTCTCTCTCACAGGAGGATCATGTGGAACAATTAAGGGTTAATTAACTAATTGGAGGACAACTGTGCAAGAGAGATAATGACGATTTCTATTGCATTTCCCTGGCTTTGGGTAAGGCCACTCCTAAGTCAACTTTAATCAGAAGCTTAAGGCCTCAATTTGTCCTTAGTAGTCACAACTTGAGGTTTAAAATGAACATGAATCTCTTGAATATACATTTTCCAAATCAGATTTTTTTTCCCTCTGCAAGACTGGTTTCTAGTACCGACTTCGCTGGGTTAATCAATAAGTTATCTTGCATTAAATTTAATAACTATTGAGTCAATGAAAATGACAAGGATTTCTTTTTTCTTTGGTGAATTTTGATGTTGTTATTGTTGTTTGTTTAAGATAAATGGAAGAAGTCTCATTTTCAATATGAGTTTGCTGATTTCCATCTTAAAAGATGGAAACTTTCAGAGATATTCTTGGCCAAAACCCAGGATAGAATAATGATAGACCTTGGATGGCAAGTCAATGACTTAAAAAAAAATGCTGGTCACCTGCTGATTATCCAAATACTGGTTTTCTTGGGAGAACATGATGAAGCTGTAGTCCCTCCCTGCTCCAACCCCACTGCCACCATTTTCCTCCTGGTGCTCTTTCCGATGATGGGGGATGGGCCACGGCATACATATGTAGATCAGCAGGGCTCCACAGATGGACTTGTCTCCCTGCTGTTGAGAAGGCTCAACCTTATAGAACTGAGGTTCAGGGGCCTGTAGCAGCTCCCCATCAGTGATGCCAGGTGGTGGCTGAACTCTGATTTCCTCACCACTTCCTACTCCAGTGAGAAAGGGATCTCTGATTCCTGTTCTGGAGAACACAAGGAGTACTCCATTTTACAGAGCAAAGTACATTCCCAATCCCATGGCCATAACAAATCGACTCACAAACATAAGCAGAATCTACTCACTATGGAAAATCAGGTTAGTTTTATTTCATTCATTCAACCAATGTTTATTGATGATTTGACATGTGACACCTACTACTAGGAGCAAAAAGAAGATAAAGGACATGGTCTGTCTCAGTGAGGTCAAGGTTAACTTGAGGTAAGAGAGCACAGCAAGCAAGAAGGTCAGGCTCCACTGGTTTGACCTCTTCATAGGAAATCTAGCCAAAGACTAAGTGGACAGGTCGGAGGAAGAGAGACTTAAGCTTTTCTTTGGAGATTAAGTATCCACAGACCAAATCTGGGAACACTTAGGGCTTATATTCTTGGAATAGAAATTTTTATACTTTTGCTGGGTGTGGAAGAATTTTTGTTTATGTAAATTCTCCCAGATGGAGTTTGTTTGCTTTTATATACCTTATGTCAAATTTCTTTTCATTAATAATGGAGTGAGAAGAGCAGCCTCCAAGATATTCCCATCCAACTCCTTCATTTTAAATGTTCAGTTCAGTTCAGTCACTCAGTCGTGTCCGACTCTGTGACCCCATGAATCGCAGCACGCCAGCCCTCCCTGTCCATCACTGACTCCCGGAGCCTACTCAAACTCATGTCCATTGAGTCGGTGATGCCATCCAACCATCTCATCCTCTGTTTTCCCCTTCTCCTCCTGCCTTCAATCTTCCCTAGCATCAGGGTCTTTTCAAATGAGTCAGCTCTTCGCATCAGGTGGCCAAAGTTATCAGAGTTGCAGCTTCAACATCAGTCCTTCCAATGAACACCCAGGACTGATCTCCTTTAGAATGGACTGGTTGGATCTCCTTGCAGTCCAAGGGACTCTCAAGAGTCTTCTCCAATACCACAGTTCAAAAGCATCAATTCTTCGGCGCTCAGCCTTCTTCACAGTCCAACTCTCACATCCATACATGACCACTGGAAAAACCATAGCCTTGACTAGACGGACCTTTGTTGGCAAAGTAATGTCTCTGCTTTTGAATATGCTGTCTAGGTTGGTCATAACTTTTCTTCCAAGGAGTAAGCGCCTTTTAATTTCATGGCTGCAGTCACCATCTGCAGTGATTTTGGAGCCCCCCAAAATAGTCAGCCACTGTTTCCACTGTTTTCCCATCTATTTCCCATGAAGTGATGGGACCGGATACCACGATCTTAGTTTTCTGAATGTTGAGCTTTAAGCCAACTTTTTCACTCTCCTCTTTCAGTTTCATCAAGAGGCTCTTTAGTTCCTCTTCACTTTCTGCCATAAGGGTGGTGTCATCTGCCTATCTGAGGTTATTGATATTTCTCCCGGCAATCTTGATTCCAGCTTGTGCTTTCTCCAGCCCAGCATTTCTCATGATGTACTCTGCATAGAAGTTAAATAAGCAGGGTGACAATGTACAGCCTTGATGTCCTCCTTTTCCTATTTGAAACCAGTCTGTTGTTCCATGTCCAGTTCTAACTGTTGCTTCCTGATCTGCATATAGGTTTCTCAAGAGGCAGGTCAGGTGGTCTGGTATTCCCATCTCTTTCAGAATTTTCCACAGTTTATTGTGATCCACGAAATCTAATTCTGAAGCTATCTGGTTTATCCAAAATCACACTGATGAAAAAGAAAATGGTGGACTGAGTCTGGAACTCAGTTTTCCTACCCAATCTCATGATATTTCAGAATAAGAAATTACTAAGTAATTGCTATAATTTCTCCATGATGTTCTTCTCTTAATCACTTAAATTTTGTGGAAAAATCTTCTATGAACTGAATTCATAGATTCAATTAAAATGCATTGGTAGATTGCAAAATGGCCATAAATTCTTTCACTCTGATATAGGCTTTACCTTGTCAGTGATGGTTTTTAAACAATGGGACATTAACAAGTGTAAGGCTAGCTCAGGCCTCAAGGGGGTTCATGCTTTGGGTTTTGCCCTCTTTCTGCTGTTGGGGCCCAGCCTCCACTTGAAGCAGTGGAAGCTAGCCTACAGGCTAAAAGAGTGGATCAGTCAGACCATCTTCTATATCGCCTCTGCCAATTGCCCAGGCAGCCCTTGACCAAATCACCCACTGATTACAGATGCATGAATGAGGCCAGCTGAGTTCAGCCAAGCCTCACCCAGACAGAAGAGCACCTGGTCAGTGCTTGAGCTAGATGAATGACTGTTGTTTTAAGTCCCATGATAGTAAGGGTGGTTCATTGCAAAACAAAAATTAGCTAATACAGTGAATGTAAGAAAGAATGATGGGGCTTCCCTGGTGGCTCAGTGGTAAAGAATACGTCTGCCAGTGCAAGAGATGTGGGTTCGATCCCTGGGTCAGGAAGATTCCCCTGGAGAGGGAAATGGCAACCCATCCCAGTCATCTTGCCTGGGAAATCCCATGAACAGAGGAGCCTGGTGGGCTATAGTCCATGGGGTCACAAAAGGGTTGGACCCTGCTTACGACTAAATATCAAAGAATGAATGATAAGCACAGAAGCGAGTTCAAGAGGGGAGAGCAGACTGTTGCACGCAGAGTGAATGGTCAAAGGGTTCTTTTGAAAGTGATCCTTCCCTGGTGGCCCAAGGACCTAGATCCCACATGCTGCAACTAAGACCTGGTGCAGCCACATAAACATTTAAAAAAACCGAAACTTTATATACGAGAGCAGAACCTTCATGCTGAATTTGCTATTTTATGGAGGAAAAGGAAAAATCATACTTTATTTTTTTTCTCTGTAAGAGAATCTTCCTCATGGGATGGACACAAGTTCTCATTATACTAATTTCCTAAATTAATATCAAGTCTTGGCCAATAACTGGTCACAATTATCATGAAATTGCAAATAAAACTTTTCTATCAGGAGCACACAGGCTTACACACGCATGTGCACACACACAGCATGTCAGATGCAGAACTGTGCCTCCTCTTACAGGGTCATTTATCTGGAAGACTGCGTAGTGTGGTCTTTTTGAGCCAGAGCTCTGTTTACTGTGGATTTCTGCCAAGATAACTCTTGGCATTCTTCAAAGATTTCTCTTCTAACAAGAGCATCTCTATAATGCAATATGCTTTCAAGGAGTTGAAATATAACCCTGATAGAATATAAAGATAACTCCTTGTAATAAATAAATACAACACTATTTCCTGTTATCCCTGAGAACAAAACTTAGAAAACAGTTTTTTAAAGTCTGATCAGAAAGACACAGGCTCCTGACAATATTCTGTAATTTCTTTCTGTTGCACGAAAATACAAATTATAGGAGAAATATATATTGAAAAATAAATATATAATCAGATTGGAAAACAAGAAGAGATGTTTTTAGTAGATCAGAAGGAAAATAAGATTTTGCCATACAAAGTGAAAACTCATATAGGAAAGGACTTCTATAAAATGTGGGGAATTTCCAGCCTACAGAGTGGGAGAGGACCTAGCTGAGACACTACAAACAGATAAGCTCAACAGGAGTGAATCAGTCTGAGCAGAAGAATCTGGCATTTAGATGGGAGAGAGGGACAACACTCAGGAGGATAGTGACCAAAAGTATTGGAAATTGCTCCTGTCCAGAAGGTGGTATGCTCTGCCCAACAACACATCCTGTGCCCACCTGCTGCTCTCAGACCTGAAGAGACTGCAGTCCACCCCATCTGGAAGCAGATCTATGAATCCCTGAAAGGGCTGCCCTGTGAAGACAAAGTATTCACAGAATCAGGGGAATAGGAAATCAGCAAGAATCTGCAAATATTTGAATGAATCAGCAACTGAAAAAGGGGCACCAAATGCAACTGAAATCTGAAACTGAGTTACGATGCTAAACGGTAGAAGATTTTGGAATTATTATAGTTCCTATTCTCAGACAGATTTAAGAAGATATTGTAGCCATGGAAACTGCTCAATTAGAGATCTAGGAAACTTTTTAAAATTTATTTTTGAAATTAACAACTAACTGATGTTTTGAACAGCAAATTAGACATTGGTATAACATAAGTCAGTGGCCTGAAAGATTAAGGTCTGGAATCCTACCAGAAAGCAGGATGAAAAGACAAAAAACAAAATTATGAGGTAGAGAAGAAAAATTAAGGGGTTTGAAGGAACAAGCCAGAAGTGCCAACATCTAATAATAATTTTAGGAGAGAATAGTGACTGGAGTGAGAGCTCTGAAAGCAATACTAGAAAAAGAAACCACAGAATAAAGAAAAACATCACTCAAGTTTGAAGAGGCCCAGCTCTGTGTTATTAACAGGAGATGTATCAATAGCATAAGCATGTCAAAAGTTTGAAAATAAATAGATATAAAAGCTATAGGAGGTACATGCTACCAAAACAGAACAGAAAATCAGTATTTCTAGGCAAGTTTAGAATTGGAAAGCATTAAATGGACAAGAGAGAATTTATTTTTTACAATACCACAGAATGTGTAGGTTCCTCATTCCCCAACCAAGGACTGGACCCACTCCCACTGAATTGGAAGCTCAGAGTCTTAAACTCCAAGTCTTAATCACTGGACCCAAGAGATATTTCATATCAATAAAAGGAATAACTAATTAACACAACAGTCACAAACACTAAGCCCTTTATTTCCTAGCTTTAGAATTTGTAAACAAAAATAAATAGAAGGACACAGTCTTTTAAAGAACTCATCCCAACTGATAACAGTGATCATATCTGTGGAGGATAGTGAGACTCGGTTAAATAATACTTTTTCTAACTCTATGTTACTTGAAATTATTTTTTAAGTTCAATGTATCTATGTATTAGTTTTACATTTAATACATTTTGAAATAAAGATTTTACTCATATATTTTTCTTATTCCATACTTAGTAGTACTTTAGTAGTACCTTGAATATTTAAGATACCTTGAATATATTGAATTTTCTCTTTCACCTATTAAAACCTTGTTTGTCTCTACCACATAGACTTTATCACTAAATTTCTTATCTTTCTGCACAGTTGTTGGGTTGTTAAATAAACTTCAATCATGTAACTTCAATCAGAGTATCCTGGATGAAAGAGTTTCTTTTTAAAAAAAATTATTTAGGGTTTCGCTGGGTCAATCATTAAATTATTTAAATTATTTTTTTAATTATTGAGGGTGTGCTGGGTTAATTATTATTTAAATTATTTTTTAATTATTTAGGGTGCACTGGGTCCTGGTTTTCTCCAGTTGCCGTGAGTGGGGGCTACTCTTTAGTTGCAGCGCGTGGGCCTCTCCTTGAGGTGGCTTCTTGTGCTCTGAAGCACTAGCTCCAGGCATGCAGGCTTCAGGAGGCATGGTGCACTGGCTTAGCTGCTCTGCCGCATGTGGGATCCTCCTGGACAAGGGATCGAACCCGTGTCCCCTGCATTGGCAGGTCTCAACCGCTGGACCATCTAGGAAGTCCAAGGGATCCTTCTTACACTCTAATAGCATATTATTAACGGTATTTAGAAATTCTGGTTTTAATGACTATTCATTACGTGGTACCACATGCATTATTTCATCAATCTTCTCACTAACCTTTTAGAATAAATCCTGTTACAGTTCCCATTTTACAGATGAGACAACTGAGGTTTCAGGCAGAGTAAATGACTTGTCCATTTACTGAGAGCAAATTCTGAGAGCAAGTAAGGACAGGAGGAACCAATATTCGAAAGTAAGTCTGCTTGACTCAGGACTCTGAGTTGTAATCGCTGTGAACAGGTCTGGGCTCATAGAAACTGCTCACCATGTTTCACTGATTAATCGATTATTTCATGTCTCATGGACAATCCTCAGACTGCAACACCATATGGTGCATGAGGAGGGAGTTGAAGCAGAGAATCTGAAGGGTCTTAATGAATAATTATAAACCTAAGTATCTTGAGTTTGATTATTTTACTGGTGAGGAGAGTGAGAGAGTAGTCCAAGGTCACAGAGCTGGACCCTGAGACAGCTAAGACGGGAACCAGGCTACCTGGGACCCAAGTGCAGCTCTGTAGAGAGAAACATCAGAGGTCGCGGCTCCTGCAGCTTCTTGGCAGCCCTCCTTCAGCATTCCTCCCTGCAGCCCTTCTTTCTGCCCTGTCCCTCTGGGGTACCTTGTGGCGCACCCTTCCAGTCTTGGATCCCCATCACGTAAATCACTGTGTGGAGTGTCTGTAAGGGCACCATAGGGATTCACTACTATAGGTGACTTTTTTTTTAAGGTGCTAAAAAAAAAATGATTCCCAGAGCAGAATGCAAGACCATCAGATACTCAGAGAGTTGCAGAGGGGAGAAAACCAGAGAATAATCACAAACCATGGAGGGAGAACAGAGAGATCCTGAAAAGTTCTGGAAGGCAGAAGAATGGGGACTACATATGGGACAGAATGGATTCAGATGTCAGCACGCAGACTGGATGGGAACAATTCCAGAACCTTCTGCTGAGATACCTGGGCAGTTTCTCCTTGTGCTTTTGTGGTTTCTTTGTGCATGAGCAGTCACACTTAGAAATTATGGTGTTTATCCACTGTAGAAACTATAGTCAGACCTATAAAGGAAAATGGCTTTTTCTTTTTATTTAATTTTAAAACGTTCTATTTAAGCCATGTATTTCAAATGTATAGAAGACTTTCAAAAATGAAGCAATGAAGACCTGCATACCTTTTGTCTAGATTTGCCAAAAGTATTAGGTTAGCCAAATATTCATTTTTTTTTTTCATAAAATGTTATGGAAAAAACCAAACTTTTTGTCCAACCCAATATTTTGCCTCACATTTCTATGTATTTTTTCCTGTTTCTTTTCTTTTTTTCAATCTTGCTGAACCACTTCAGAACTTCAGACATCATAACCCTTTACCTGTAAATACTTTAGCCCACATATCCTAAGAAGAAGGGCATTCTCTTCTGTAATTACAATACCATTATCAAATCCTGGTTATTTTACTATATTGATAAAATATGATTATCAAATAGATAGCTCCTATTCAAATCACAGCAATTCTCTCAATTGTGTTCTTTCATCTCTGGTCAAACATTGCATATAGTTGACATTTCCCTTTAATCTGGAGTAGTTCCTCAGCCTTTCTTTGTTCTTTACGACCTTGACGTTTTGAAGAGGATGATTTGGTTTTGTCTGGTGTTTTCTCACGATGAGAGTCATTCAGTATTTACGGCAGGCATGCCACAGAAGTGAGGCTGTGCCCAAAGGAAACGGCTTTAATCACAATATTTTTATAGGATGTTCCTCCTGTCAGATACACTGGTTATTGAGTTCAAGGAGTAAGGTGCGAAATGACATGGGATTAGCTATAAAGCAAACCCAGAAGAGAGGACATACACTCAAGAGGCAGGTCCCGCCTTTGACTGTATTTTCAACTGCATTCAGTATGGAAAGCAACTCACCCTCTATAAGCTAAGAAGTCGCTCAGTCGTGTCCGACTCTTCATGACCTCATGGACTATATCCTACCAGGCTCCTCTGTGAATGGAATTTTCCAGGCAAGAGAGGTGGAGTGGGTTGCCATTTCCTTCTCCAGAATTCACTCTCTACCCAAGTCATATTACACTGGCCTCTTTGTTTCTACCATAATAACATCACTGAGCATTAATTCTCTAAGGAAGGAAGGGAAGGGTCTACTTGGAACATCACTCCCTGTTTTAATTGGTCCATAAACAAAAAACTTGGAACTTTCATCACCAAACATAGTAATTTCCCTTTGGAATCATCAATCCTCAAAGGATTTCAAGAGTTAGAATAATTCCATCAACTTCTCATTTCTTTCCACTTAAATTTAAAAAACGATGAGGTGAGATATCACATTTAATGATAGCCACGTCATTATGTATTTACAGGGTGTTTGTGTTAAGGGCACGTTCCGTCCGAGAAGCGCATAATACTGCCTTCTGAAGACGGAAAACCGCCTCCTCTGCTGACTGGTTTCTGTTTTCCGAGCGTGTCCTCTTTCCATGCACCTGCCACGCCCTTCCAAGCCTCTGCCATCCTACTCAAGACTCTTCTGGCTCCTGACTGCATCCAGCACTCTTGCTCCCCACAATCCAGTTTTCACCCAGCAGGCATCATGACTCCCCTAAAATGCACCTCACCTCACGCTTTTCTGCCTGATACTGATCAGTGACTTCCTCTTTATTGCACTGACTTAAAACCCAGACGCCCTACCACAGGCAACGGGACTGACCCTTGTACCCTTCCCTGCCTCTCCTGCCCTCGTCTCCTCTGTCAGCCAGGTCCAGCCGCATTAACTCTTCTGTTCCTTGAGTGAGCCTGTCTCCTCACCTAAGGGCATTTGCTCTTGCTGATCTTTCTGCTTGGAATCTGCTTTCTTTGACTTGGTCCTTGAGGGTTCCTTCTTGACATTTGGGTTTCAGCTCAAATGTCACCTCAGCACAGAGGCTTTCAAACATACTGGAGTCCCACAAGCAACAAATTAAATTAGTTTAATTAGTTCATGATTTTGCTTTTAAAGCTGTCCAAGTGACGCTAATATGCATCTTGAATAGCTGTACTAATGTAATGAAGCTAGTTATGAAAAATGGTCAGTGTAGTTGAAAAAGCATTTGTGGGAATCAGTGTATTTATATCTTAATTCTGGCTCCACTACCTTCTAGCTTTTTGGCCTTGAGAAACCTCAGTGTCCTCATCTACATTATAGGGCAGGAGAACTATCGGGTTGGCCAAAAAGTTCATTTGGGTTTTTCCATAACATCTTACAGAAGAACCTGAGTGAAATTTTAGGCCAACCCAATATCTAATGCATAGGGTTTGCCAATATAAGAAATAACATTTTAAAAGTGTATATTAAAAGAGAATTAAAAGAAATAGTGTATCAAAATTGTAAGAATTGGTCAAGGCCAAATTAACATGCTTGGATATGCACAATGGGATGATAAAACTATTTTTTTTAATTTGTTGATTTAAAATATTAACTAATTCATTTGGCTGTGCTAGGTCTTCAGCGCTGCCCAGGCTTTTCTCTGGGTGTAGTGAGTGGGGGCCGCTGTCTGGTTGCTGTGCACAGGCTTCTCACTGCGGTGGCTTCTTTTCTTGTGGCGCATGGGGCTCTAGGCTGTGTGGGCTCAAGAGCTGCGGTTCTGGGCTCTAGATCACAGGCTCAGTATCTGTAGTGCATTGGCTTAACTGCTCCGTAGCATGTGGGATCTTTCCAGACCAGGGATCAAATCCCTGTCTCCTGCATCAGCAGGTGGATTCTTTACCACCGAGCCATCAGGGGAGCCTGACAAAAGTATTTTAAAAGTGTTTCCTATGAAAGTCAAGATACATATTTGTACACATGTATACAGATGCCATGTTCGTAGTAATGTTATTCACAATAGCCAAAGTCAGAAGCAACCCCAGTGTCCGTCAACAAAATGAGTGGGTAGACAAAATGTGCAGCATACACACAGTGGAATATTATTCAGTCATAAAACGGAAGGAAATCCTGAAACTTGCCGTAACCTGGAAGAAACTTAAAGCCATGATGCTAAGTGAAATAAGGACAAATGCTGTATGAGTTTATACGAAAGACCTAGAATAGTCAGATTCATAGAGACCAAAAGGGAATTGTGGTTGCAAGGAACTAGGGGGAGGGGGCCTGGGGTATTGTTTAATGAGGACAGAATTTCAACAAGGAAAGATGGAAAAGGTCTGTAGATGGAGAGTGGTGATGGTTGAACAAAATTGGAAACGTATGTAATGCCACTGAATTGCACACTAAACATGGTAAATTTTGTGCTATTATATTTTAGCACAATTTTTAAAAAGTTAAAATAATGATTTTGTTTTGTGGGGAAAGGAAACGACATCCTGATTGGGATGAGACATGTGGGCAGATCCACAATCACCAGGGAGGTTCTGTTCATTGAGGTGTGTGGTGTTCACAAGGGCATTTGCTTTATAATAGTTCATTGTCTGTTTTATTTGATTTTCTATGTTTTATTTTATAGCAAAAAGGTTTTTTTGAAATAAAGGAATAATATATAAAACACTTGGAGTCGTGCTCAGCATAGAGACAGCCCTCCACACACGTGAGTTATTATTGCCGTTACTCTGTGAACCATCTCTGTCTCAGCCTCTCTCCACCCACCTCCACCACCGCCTCCCAGCACAGTGATCTGCTAAATTAATGGTGACAGCACTGGACCCAGAGAGCCTGCCTGACTCAACCTGAGGCCTCCTAGCCTGATGGAAGAGGCAAAAAACCCCAAGCTGGGCCTCAGTGCTGGGAGCAGATGGGAATCATATGGGGTCATGGGGTGGCATCAGTTGGGGTGCCTTCTCAGCGGGAAGGAGACCATGCCTATTCTGAACAGAAAGAAGCTGAGTTAATCTCTAGGGTACATTTTCTGTTTCAGTGCTCCATGCTCAGCTTGGATGAGGGGCATGAAAATTGGTGACCAATCTGAGATGAGGAGCTAATAAATACGTCAGGTTATCAGTGCTGGAGGCATTCAGAGCAAAAAGAAATAGCCTTGAAAAATTAATGAGGTTTGGAAGGACACAGGGAAGATGGCAAGGGGATGGCTTTTCAGGAGCCAACATCAAGAGGAACGGGCTGGCATATTATAATTGGTGAAAAGGCCAGCTGGCACCAGAGGGACACACGGGGGATATCAGGTTAGACAGATCGCCTGGAGCCAGACGCAGGATGGCGTTGGATTCAGGTAGAGAAATTCACATCTGAAATGATGGGATATAAGGGGTCCATGGGAATTTTTTGAGCAGATGTAGTGAAAAGATTTTTTTTAGCAGCTGCCCTCAAGAAAGGTGGAAGGGGCTGGCGAGGGACAAGCTTGTGAGACACAAGAGAGACTTATTTGGGAAGAAAATCAACAAGACTTGATACCTAACTGGATATGAGGAATGAGGAAAAAATATTTCTAGTCTGCATTAAGGAAGATGAGCCATGTCTGTCACAAGATTAGACTCTATTATTTTTTCTGGGTCCTAGACAATCTCAACTTGGACTGCACAATTGAATCATCTAGTGAAGTGAGTGGAGCGCTCAGTCGTGTCTGACTCTGTGTGACCCCATGGACTGTAGCCCACCAGGCTCCTCCATCCATGGGATTTTCTAGGCAAGGGTCCTGGCGTGGAGTGCCATTTCCTTCTCCAGGGGATCAAACCTGGGTCTCCCACACTGCGGGCAGATGCTTTACCGACTGAGCCACCAGGGAATCATCTAGAGACTGTATCAAAATACAGATTGATTCAGTGTATCTGGGGCAAATTCTCCACTGTTTTTCTGGCCATGCCTCACATCATGGGGGATCTTAGGTTTCCATCCAGGGGTCAAACCTGCACCCCCTGCATTGGAAGCACAGGTCTTTATCCATTTGACCTCAAGGGAAGTCCCAGAATTCTCCATTTCTAACAGACTCCCTGGTAGCTGAGATGGTAAAGAATCTGCCTGCAATGCAGGAGACCCAGGTTTGATCCCTGGCTTGGGAAGTTCCCCTGGAGAAGGGAATGGCAACCCATTCTAGTATTTTTGCCTGGGAAATCCCACAGTCAGAGGAGTCTGGCGGGCTATGCCCCCTGGGATCGCAAAGAATCCGACACAGCTGAGTGACATTCACATTCACGCCACAGGTTCCCGGATGCTGCTGGTCCACAGATCAACCATACTTTGAGATACAAAGTTTTAAAATAGTCATTTCCAACTTGACAGTGCGCAGAGTCTTCTGGGGAACTTTAAAGCATTCAAACAGCCAGACCAGACCCCTTCAGTCAGCCTCTCTGGGTGGTGAGCTCAAGGTTTCTAAAGCTCTCCAGGTGGTTCACACCCACAGCCTAGGTAAACTGGGCTTCAGTCCTTCTGGATTGTGGAGGTTAAAACAACACATTTAAAGTCTTCAAAGGTTTCTTGGATATATTCTCCAGGGAACATGACTTGACTGAGACTCTTTTTGCAGTGGTTCAATAATTAGCCTATTTAAACCTGTGTGCACCCAATAATCTATAACAACAAAAATCAAATTGTCCCTTAAAATGAAGGTACGTGAGCAAAATAACTGGTTGTAGGCCGTTAAGGCTGCTGCAGCAAGCACATTTCTTTTAACTGCATGGTGGGAGATGTCTTACAATGCCTGCAAAGCTGTGTGATTTATGAGCATGAATGCACGGTGCAGAAGCTGCTGAATCACCTCAGCTCATCAAAGAAGCTTCTCCAAGGGCTATTTTGAAGACTCCCTGCTGAGTCGTCAGTCCACATTTCTGTACATGCATCTCTGAATGGTCAGGCCATTGCTCCCAACTCCACAGGTTCCTGGACTCAGCTCCCCGTTAGTCCTACCGTGCTGCAGACACACACAGGCAAGTCCTATACCTTGAAGCAATTAAGGTCCTTTACAACAGACTGCAAATTGTGGTTGTGAAAGAGGGCTTCACCCAGAGCTTTCTCCCAGCACCTTGGGATTTATAGCAAGTGGCTATAAATCTTTCTTTCTCCTGGGTAGTAGAATGACAAAATGCCCATGCTGGGCAGAGAAATTTAGGAGGCGGGGCCTAGACCCTCACTCAGCACACAAGCCCTTTCAATCAGATTTCTGCTGGGCAGCCTGGCATTGAGATGCAGAGCGAGAGCAGTTCTTCCCTAGTGCACAGAGAGGCAGTGTGGTATCATGCCAAGAGCCTCAGTGCAGGAACCACGGGGCCTGTTTCTTGCTTGAGTCGTGTGTTTCAGTGGCCAGAGTTTCCTCAATTATAAATCTGGAATTAGATGGCTTTCTTTGTGAGATTATTATGGTCAGAGGTATACTGGTAAATGTTTGACAACTATCAGCATGGCAAAAAACCCTGACTTACACAATTTGCCCATTTCCATGGTGTAAATATCCCCAGTCTGGCCTGTTTCAAACTACCAACCTGTGGGAACATGCTGTTATGCAGTATTTCCTCCATTCAGATACAACAGACATAAATTCAAGGACACAGATAATAGTAATAGTAATAGTAAAATAATAGTAAAATAATTAGGATGTATTGAGTTTTGCAAATTCATCATCTTTTAAGAATATAATTTGTTTCATTTTAAGTTAACATAGCTTAATTTTGTAGCTCAATGCCACAATTTTGGACGATAAAGAATCTGCCTATGATAGCAGGAGGCCTGGGTTTGATTCCTGGGTCAGGAAGATCCCCTGGAGAAGGGAATGGCAACCCACTCCAGCATTTTTGCCTGGAGAATCCTGTGGACAGAGACACCTAATGGGCTACAGTCCCTGAGGTTGCAAAGAGTCAGACCTGATGGAGTGACTAACAGATGCATAGCTTAATTTTTAATAATGGATGTCCTAAAAATCAGCTCATAAAATTGCTAAAATTTTAAGTTGGCTCTCACAAGCCAGCAGAAGATGGTTCTAGGAATGTCCTGGATGTGATAATTCAATAAAGCGACATGTAAAAACATCTAGCATACTCATCAGGCGTGTGTTTGCTAGGGCTGTCATAACAAAATCACAGATGGGGAGACTAACAAGAGAAGTTTACTTCTTCACAGCTCTGGAGCCTGGAGACCCACAATTAAGGTGCTGGCAAGCTCGTTCCTTCCTGAGGCCTCTCGGGCTTGCAGCTGGCAGCCTCCTTGCCATGTCCTGCTCCTCCTCTGGCACAGCCCTGGTGTTTCTTCCTCTTCTTATGAGGGCGCCGATCCAGCTGATTTAGGGCCCCACCCTTGTGAATTCATTAAACCTCAATTATCTCTTTAAAGGGCCTACCTCCCAAGATAGCCAGTCGTATTGAGAATGGGCTTCAGCATAGAAATTGGAGGAGGTCGGTGGACATGAGTCAGTCAATAGCAGCATTTGGTAAATACAGGTTGTATATAAACAGAAAAGCTTCAACAATGAGCAGAGAAGGACTCATCTCTTCTTTTACAGGTATTACGTCTCTTATAGCTCTTATGTTGCTGTTCAGTCGCTGAGCCATGTCCGACTCTCTGTGACCCCGTGGACTGCAGCATGCCAGGCTTCCCTGTGCTTCACCGTCTCCTGGAGTTTGCTCAAATTTATGTCCATTGAGTCAGTGGGGCCATCCAACCATCACAGCCTCTGTTGCCTCCTTCTCCTCTTGCTCTCAATTATTCCCAGTGTTCCTAGGGTCTTTTCCACTGAGTTGGCTCTCCCTATCAGGTGGCCAAAGTCTTGGAGCTTCAGCATCAGTCCTTCCAATGAATATTCAGGGTTGATTTCCTTTAAGATTGACTGGTTTGATCTCCTTGCAATCCAAGGGATTCTCAAGCATCTTCTCCAGCACCACAGTTCGAAAGCATCTGTTTTTCAACATTCAGCCAACTCTGATGTGTGGTCCAACTCTCACATCCATGCACGACTACTGGAGAAACCATAACTTTGACTAGACGGACCTTTGTCGGCAAAGTAGTGTCTCTGCTTCTTAATATGCTGTCTAGGTTTGTCATAGCTTTCCTTCCAAGGAGCAAGAGTCTTTTAATTCATGGCTGCAGTCACTGGTGGCGGTGACTTTGGAATCGAGGAAAATAAAATCTGTCACTGCTTCTCCTTCTATTTGCCATGAAGTGATGGGATCGGATGCCGTAATCTTTAGTTTTTTTTTAATGTTGAATTTCAAGCCAGCTTTTTCACTCTCCTCTTTCACCCTCATCATGAGGCTCTTTAGATCCTATAGGTAAAGAAAAGACTTAGGCTATGCAAAAATAAACTTTGCCTGGAGGTCTGACCTCACCATGCTCTCTGGCTCATGTGCATATGGTCCAGTAAAGTATAAAGGGCTGTACAAGCGGAATATTGTTGTTGTGGTTAGTTATTTCCTTTCTGCATGGCTGGTTGCTTTAGTACAAACTAAAATTTTTCTCTAACTGCCCTCAGGGATGTTGTGTGTACAGTAGTCTATCGTGGGTAAGTCCATTATGGGTGTATAATTACTTAGGTTTTGTGCTTTCTAATTCTTTATGCCTAGAGGCTATGAAGCATGGAGGTTATGAGTTCAATCTCTAAATCCAGAATGCCTGGATTTGAATCTCAGCTCCACAGTTATATTGTGTTTTTTTTTTAACTTGGATAAACTTTTATTTATATACCAAAAGAAAACCAATATTTTCTTAAAGTCACCTAATCCATATTTCCAACAGTGAAAGTGTTTAGTTTGTACATATTACATTTTCACATCTCATTACAGTTGCCACAAAAGTTAAAGCCATCATCCAAAGACCACCAGGAATACAATCATCATTCAAATGTTTAGGTTTATTTAGCTTCCTGTAGCAAAGGAGAGCATACCCCAAAGAAACCACAGACTTCTGAGTAAGAAGGAATTAGGATAGGATTGCAGTGGGGTTGGGCTTGTTGTGAGTATTTCTAGGAAGTTTGAAGGAAGTTGGAGGTGACAGTTTTGGATGAGACCTGTCAGTTCTAGTGGATCATGCAGTGACTGGATTTCAGAATCATTTTTATTTGGAGGACAAGAGTATTAAGGCAAGGCTAAAGTTGCAAGTGATAAAGAAACTATAGTCACTTGTCTTCATCGTAAGAAGAGTGTTCAGTCATCTTTGTGTTTCTAGAGTGTCCTAGTCTTTGTCTTATTTAAAATATTGTCACACTGTGAACTTATCTGATGATCATGTATATTCTTTGAGCACTGTTCATTTCAACTGGGATCATTACAGCCTATTGCCTCCTGGGGTGTTTCTTACAAGTATCTCAAAATAGCGTTCTTATCACTACTTAGAAATAATATTTATTAAACAGGTAACTGTTTAATACATGATTATACTGTGATTATCATTCCATGATATATGTAGGTCAAATCATACTCTACAACTTAAACTTTTACAGTGTGCATGTCAATTATATATCAATGAAACTGGAAGAAAAGAAAGGCTTGAGTAAAGAAACATATGCAATACCATTTCACTCCTATCTTGTGAGATATACACACATATATTATCATGATAAGTGTACTTCAATACAATTGTGGGTTTTATAATTCTATATGTATTTCATTTTTTGCATTTAAAAACATTATTCTGAGGAAGAATTTATAGGTTTCTTCCAACTGTCAAAGAAACCCATGGATTTCAGAAGTTTAAGAGCATCTGATAGCCCAACTCTGATTCTAGAAGTCGGGAAACATGTGCAAGAAGACAAGTAGCTTTCTTGAAGTTATACCAAAAGTCAGGGGCAAAGCAAGGATCAAGATCCACTTCTTTTCCCTCCTTGCTGCTGCTGCTGCAAAATCACTTCAGTCGTGTCCGACTCTGTGTGACCCCATAGACGGCAGCCCACCAGGCTCCCCCATCCCTGGGATTCTCCAGGCAAGAACACTGGAGTGGGTTGCCATTTCCTTCTCCCTCCTTAGGAGGCAGCAAATGAAAGTGAAAAAAGCACAGGCTTTGGAGACCAATAGACCAGCATTTGTTGGGATAATAATACTGTCTTGGCTTGGGTCTCCTTAAGAATAAAACACTTGGCAAAACTTCCTCTCAATGTTTTATCAAGGGGTGCAACCCCAGGGTGCCAAGAGGGAAGAGGAAAGAAAAGTGAGACTGAGATGGAAGGAAAGCGAACACCAGGAGTTGGATTACTAAGTTCGCTGCAAGAAAAAGCAGACAGCTGTTCAGTCATGAGGATGCCCACCAGCAACAAAGCATCAAAGTCACAGTAAGAGAGAAGACACTGAGGGGACACCAAGTCCCACATCAACAGCCTGGAACATGCTGTCTTCCCACCCCCATGGTAGGGGAACACAGGGAAATTTGGCAAGAACACATGTGTGAGTTAACAGGAGATAAGTTGATGGTGGCAACAAGATTCTCCATCAGGAGATATTTGGAACTCAGAAAACTTGGAAAGGTGCGTAAATTGGACCTGACTTGAATCACTCTCTTATATCATTGTTGTTGGGATCAGAAATAGAGCACTGAGCTAAAAAACAAATCCCCAAATTGGAATATGCAATGTAATTGCAGCACACACCTGCTCTGTGTTCTTTCCACCGTAACTTAGAAGTTTCCCTTAATGACCTTTCCTCAAGGAGGAACTCAGAATGTGACAGTCTCTTCCTTAAAAGTGGCCTTCAGACATGGTTGCACATTGAAATTAGCTGGAGAATTTTAAGAAATAATGATGACTGGGTCCCACCCTGGTGATTCTGGCTCTGTTGGTTTGTGGTTTAAGCTGGGCATCAGCCAATCTCAAAGGAGGGTTTGGGTTATGATTGCACTTGCTTAATTGACAAACGGACAGCTCGGACTTCTTTAGTGGATCTTAATTTTATTCTTTAGTTCAATTCTCTACATTCCTTGGATTTATTTTACTTGAAAATTCCACTCTGATTGTACCTTGTCTGTGGTCTAGGCTAAAAGTTCCCTGACATTCTTACTGTTCCTTTCTATCTCCTTATCTATGTCTGAAGGCACTCAGGGATGGGTCAAGAGGACCTCAGGAAGCAGTTTCTGCTTGTATCCACTTCATAGCGTCCAATGCACTCAACGCTGCCTTTTCTTCCATCACTGCTGTCTATCTGTGCATGCAAATATCCCACCTGCTGATTGAGACCCTGCTCTAGGCATTTCAATAGGAATAAATCTAAAGCATTAGGGGCCATTGCCAATAGAAGGTCACTTGGCAATGAAAGGGACAAATCTCTAAAGTTATGAGTAAAATTGAGAATTCAGGATACCTAAACTCATAAGATCTCAGACTTTAGGGAGAAGAGGGTGAGTTACTTGGACCAGTTCTCTCCACATTGTATAAGTTCTCTTCTACAGCATTCTCGCAGATAGCGAACGACAAAGCATTTTATTTATGTAAATAAGGTTAGGGACTTCTTGGTGGTCCAGTGGTTTAGACCCTGCTCTTCCAATACAGGGGGCGCACAATTGATCCCTGGCTGGGGAACTAAGATCCCACATGCTATGTGGTGTAGCCAAAAAATATAAAATAAATCAGAATCACACAGCTTTAAAAAAGCAAGTTTAAGCCCCAACTTTTCAAAAACATACCTAGTGGATAAAATACAGACCGGTAGAGGTCCTGATGAAGTTCACCAGGTGGTGAAAGTGAAACTGTTAGTCACTCAGACGTGTCCGACTTTTTTCAACTCCAAGCCTGCCAGGCTTCTCTGTCCATGGAATCCTCCAGGCTAGAATACTGGGGTGGGTTGCCATTTCCTTCTCCAGGGGATCTTCCCAACCCAGGATCGAGCCCAGGTCTCTTGGAGTACGGGCAGGTTCTTTACCGTGGGAACCACCAGGGAAGCCACACCAGGTGGTAGTGATCAGAGTACAGCAAAGCTGCTGGTTGTGAGGAGAAGCGCCCAAGATGCTGCAAGTGTGCCTACAAATGCAGGAGACCGTTATTCAGGAGATGTGCAAAGAGTTGCCTTTTTGCTATTCAAAAGGCACCAAAATTGAAAAAGACACATGTATCCCATTGTTCATTGCAGTGCTATTTACAATAGCTTAGAACATGGAAGAAACCTAGATGTCCATCAGCTGATGAGTGGATAAAGAAGTTGTGGTACCTATACACAATGGAATATTACTCAGCCATAAAAAGGAATTCATTTGAGTCAGTTCTGACGAGGTGGATGGACTTACTTAGAACCTATTATACAGAGTGAAGTGAGTCAGAAAGAAAGATAAATATTATATTCTAACACATATTGGATCTAGAAGAATGGTACTGAAGAACTTATTTACAGGGCAGCAATGGAGAAAGAGACACAGACAATAAGCTTATGGACATGGGGAGAGGGGAGGAGAGGGTGAGATGCATGGAAAGAGTAACATGGAAACTTACATTACCATATCTAAAAGAGATTCCAATAGGAATTTGCTGTATAGCTTAGGAAACTCAAACAGGGGCTCTGTATCAACCTAAAGGGGTGGGATGGGGAGGGAGTCGGGAGGGAGGTTCAAAAGGGAGGGGATATATGTATACTTATGGCTGATTCATGTTAAGGTTTGACAGAAAACAACAAAATTCTGTAAAGCAATTATCTGTCAATGAAAGAATAAATTTTAAAAAAGGCATTTTCTCGTTTGAAGTGTTGAAGAAATCAATATGCTGTAGTGACTGAGGCATTCAGAGGCTCAAGGCACAATAGAGAATGACTGCCTCCCCCCCGCCCCCAAATACACAGATCAAAATCAAAGCTGTAGTCCTGTGTATAAGAGCAGAGGCTTGGGAAGTCCTCAAAGCACGAACTTAGCCTTGCTCCCGAGAGAGATAGAAGGTTATTGTTGGTTCAAAGAATGAGAGAAAACATCAAAGTCTGAAAACAAACATTCAAACTTTAGAATAGTTATCTGCTACACCCAGATCAGTAAGACATAATTTCTTTTTATTCTCCACTTGGAAATAACATTCAAACCAGATGTGGAAATAGAAGAGAGGTCGACTGGCATAACACAGTTCCCGCCACCCCTTCCACATCCGCTTCCTTAGTTTGCTATTTGGACATAAGGAAGTTTATGCAGGGGCTTCCACAGTGGCTCAGGGGTAAAGAATCCTCCTGTAAAGCAGGAGCCACATGAGATGTGGGCTCAATCCCTGAGCCAGCAAGATCCCCTGGAGAAGGGCTTGGCAACCCACTCCAGTATTCTTGCCTGGAGAATCCCACAGACAGAGGAGGCTGGTGGGCTACAGTTCATACCGTCACGCAGAGTCAGACATGACTGAAGTGACTCAGCACACATGCAGAAGCATTTGCAAAGTTCATCACCCTTTATTTTTGTCATAACACTGAAACAAGCTTTTGGAGTACCTACAGTGCTCAGCTGACTATGGTAAGGATGGTGATTGAAACACATCTTTACTATTTTAATATTCAATTCAGTTCAACCTGTGAACTCAGCCTTTGGCTGGGCCCCTGGGTGCCCAGCTGTCCCCATGTCTGGGACTATCCTGGTTTGGGCTTTGAAAGTCCTGCATCCTGAGAACCTCTCACTCTCAGGCAAACTGGGACAGTTGGTCACTCTGGGCACTGAGGAAATGACCAAAGAAAGAAATGTTTCTAAACTTAAGGAATTTACAACTTACTTAGATTGAAAATTAAGGCGTTTACAACTTAGATTTTCTTAAAAAGAAACGAAATCTGTACATTATACTGACAGCAATTCAAGAAAGTCTGATTAATACAAGCTTACTCTGTGATTTATATGGAATAATATTGAAAAGGGGGCCATGGAAGTGCTTATGAAAATAAGTGCTTCAAAGGAAGGAGAGATGAGTTAGCTTTGATGTTCTTAGAGTTTTCAAGTGTTGAGTCAAATATTTATTGAGGGGCAAACAGTGCCAATGTCAAACAAGGGACACCTCTGCCTCGAGACGTGGTTTCTAGTCTCTGTACCAGTAATCCTCCCACTAGTGTGAGAAAATCACTTAAACTCTCTGAATTCTGGTTTTCATATCTATAAAATGGGTGTTATAACCTTATTTGTCTGTCTCTTAAGGATGTTGGGAGGCTCATATGAGATGAGTAGTTTATATAGGAACATTTTCAAAACTATAGAATGCAATACAAATTTAAGGGGGTAGGTAATGTTTTTATTATAATTGCTGATGGATAATAAATCCACAGTGTGGATTTCAGTGGTCTAGAACTATGTTGGCCGATACAACATAGCCACTAGTGGTTATTTGAATTTAAATTTAAGTTACTCAAAGCTAAATTCAAATGTAAACATTTGTTGCTCAGTCACCCTACTCACATTCCAACTGCTTGATAACTATACCTGGCTGGAGCTTGCTCTATTGGTCAATACAGAGAATATTTCCATTACTGCAGAAAGTTTTACTGGACCAAGCTGATCTAGAAATAAATGATTGAAATTTTATATCTTGAATATGGTAATACCGTGTCTTTGAGGTGGGACGTTTCTGTATAATAGCGGGAAGGTTATAATGACCCCAAACCCTCTGGGCACAGTCAGGTTGAAGTGGCTATGACTTCTGTTCACTGGATGGTTCAGTTCTCTTTCTCTTCTGGGTACATGGTGGCATGCTACTTCCTAGAGCCCCAGGTGGTCGATTGGCAACCATGATCAAGTCTGGGCAATAAGCTGTGAGCACAACTGATGTATGTCACTGTTAGGTTGAACATTTAATTATTATTATTGGTTGCACTGCAAGGTTTGTGGGATCTTAGTTCCCCAACCAGGGATTGAACCTTCACACTCGGCAGTGAAAGCATGGGGTCCTAACCACTGGACCACCAGGGAACTGCCGAGCATTTAGTAGCTGATGGAAAGACATCCAGGGTGCTCTCTCTCTCCCTCTTTCTCCTCTCGTATAGTTACTAGAAACTTCCCAGAGAGTGGCTGTTGGCCACCCTGGGTCCTGCAGGGAGACTAGATGAACAAAGGCAGAGGTCATTTCCCAGCTGACCCTTGAGGGACGCACAGAAGGGGCAGTAAATCAACCTTTGCTTGTGTAAGCCACTAGAACTTAGGGACTGTTTGTTACCTTGGCATGGCTTAGCCTATCCTGACTGATACATTCATCTTGATGAAAGAACAGAAAGAGACATAATGGGTTAGATTTCTGATCCTAGTTATTCTCTAACCCAGATCATTCACCAACACAACCACACACAGACCCAAATGCACTTGTAATAAAAACAGAACAAAACAAGAAAGGCGCAGCACAGCCCCACCTACCCACAAATGCATGCAAGCTGCACTGTCCGTCTTCTTTGCCAAGAGAAGATTCAAAGCAATTTGTAACCTGTTTACCACAGCTCGATTTCAGAAATAGAGTATGATGTTCCCATTTTCTTTTATGAGGCTCTGGATATTATCATGTCATGAGGACTCAGATTGATGTTACTGGAATCTGAGTTTCCCAGGGCGGGCTTCATACCCTGTTTACCAAGATGTTTACCCTGTTTACCTCTTGTCTTGGTCTCTGCAATTGTCAAAGGAGGAAGCAAGAAGGATAGTCTTCTCAAGTGAGATGATTTCCCCTCCCCTAAGGAAGTGTGGGATGCCTTGAGTTAATGGCAGAAAGTACTTAATTTTTGAAGAATGGAAGGGAATATATTGGTTCAAATTATACATATTCTGCTGCCTGATCCCAAAGCAAAGATTCCATTTTAAGACGCCAGTCAGCAATTTAGCTTTTAAAACACATCATGTACTATACTAAAGAGGTGCCATTAGGAAAACTTTATGAAGAAACTGCACAAATCTTATCTTTCTATGCAAATATGTTGAAGCATCCGCATGGACAAGGATGCGATACTCTACCTGATGCGTCTCTTCCTGTTCACCAGCAAATGCTCAACCCAGCATCTACCCACCGTTTCACCCCACCCCCTCCTTCCACTCAATTCTGTAAAGCACGGAGCCTGTTGGCAGGGTTATCTGCTGTCATAGCTATGGAGAGTCCACAAGAAAAGGGAAGGTACTTACTTCGAGGGCACTGTGCCAAGCGCTCCCTACATGAACTTTTCTCCTTCACAAGACTCTGGAAGAGTAGCTGTCATAATCTCCACTCTCCACAGGAGAAAACCAAGGCTTTGAGACATTGCCTAACATGTCTGTGGTAGACTCACAACTCACATACACCTGCTGACGTCAAATCAGAGGCATCTGTTGCCTTTGGCCTGGTTTTCTCCGGCTGGAGAAGCAAACAGCCCACACGGAGCAGCACAGAAAGGCTAGAGTGTTTGCACCCGTGGGAGTAGTCCCTGGGCCACACAGATGTCAGTGGATAAAGGCTCCAGCTTCCTCTCCTCCCATGTGGGGTGATGCTGAGGCATGCTCTGCACAGCACCCTGGAGTCCCCCAACAGGAAGGAGACAGTTGCCCATAGCAGTAAATTTCTCACTCCCGTACCTTGTCGAGGTGTCCTTCCCCTCCCCTCCTCTCTTCCCCATTCTGTATGTGTGCTTCCTGGAAGCACCTCCCCAGGTAACTACTTGCCCTCAAGGCTTGTTCTCAGAACCTCCTTTCAGATAGGACCCAACGTTAGACAATGTAATGAGCAAATGCTAGAGCCAAGATTCAAATTCATTTGACTCAATATTTTCTACATCAAGCAGGAGAGAGAACTTTTCATATGGTCTCTTGTCTCCACTCCAGGCTGTTGTGGTGGACACTCCACTGGCCAGATTAGAGCAGGGGGTCACCGTCCTCACCAAGGATCATTGTCGTCCCCAGGGCCCTGACTTGATCCTTCCAAAGCAACAGCCTCAGAAAGACTTCTTGGCCCTTGAGCATCTGGGAAGATGGGTATCATGACAGACAGGTATCATTTCTGAGAATCCATGAAGAGTTTGGAGGGAAGGTTTTTGGAAACTGGACATATGACTCATGTCTAAACGGCCAGCGCAGTGGGGAAGGAGAAATGTCACTCTGCTCACACCTGTTTCCTCGTAGTCACAGCACAGCTGCAGTGCCACCGACAGTGGCATCTGCATTTGCCCACTCTGGTCAGGGGCCAGAAACCCAGTGACCTATGGTTGGAATCTCCCTGCAAGGATGAAGTTCCTTTGCAGGTCAATCGCAGCAAGTCATTTCAAGAAGGAAGGATTACCCAAGCTATTGAAGAATGATTACCTTTCACCGCAGCCTTTATTGTTGACACCTCACCCAATTTAATCCCACTAGTCAAGTCTAGTTGGGAAAACCACCACTGTGGCTGCCTTCACAAACAATGGGCACATCAGGGCCAAGAGCCCAGCCACCAGAGAAGGGGGCATTGCCTGGCACAGTTGGGACCAGACTTGAAACTTAATAAATACACCGGAAATTTAGTCAAGGTTTTACTTTAAGACTGGTAAGTTGCGTGAACTAAGGTCAACTGATCTAGTTTTTGAAAAAGAGGGATGATAGGAAGAGGTGATGATAAATAGCCAGAAGCATGTTGGTTCACAGATGTCTGCTGCCTTGATATCCTTGAGAGTCTCTCTTTCTACAGCTACCCTTTTCCTTTAAAAAAAAAAAAATCATGGGAGTATAGTTGACTTAAAATGTTGTGTTCCCTGTTCCTTCATATTCAAAAAATGATTTAAAATGGCTTCATATTAAAAGTGGTTTGTGACATTTAAAAACCATTTAAGTAGATCTTAAAATTTTTCATTACTAGAAAAACTAATTTGTAACCAGCGTTTGGTGATGGATGTTAACTAAATTTATTGTTGTGATCATTTTGCAATACACACAAATACTGAGTCTTTTCGTTGTAAACCTGGAAATAACCTTAAACGTAAGCTATATCCTGTTGTTTCATCACTAATTTGTGTCCAATTCTTTGCAGCCTTATGGACCCCAGCTTCATAGGCTTCCCTGCCTCTCACTGTCTCCCAGTGAGTGAGTGAAGTCACTCAGCCGTGTCTGACTCTTTGCGACCCCATGGACTGTAGCTTGCCAGGCTCTTCCGTCTGTGGGATTTTCCAGGCAAGAGTACTGGAGTGGGTTGCCATTTCCTTCCCCAGAGGATCTTCCCGACCCAGGGATCAAACCCAGGTTTCCCGCATTGTAGGCAGATGTTTTACCATCTGAGCCACCAGGGAAGCCCCCAGAGTTGGCTCAAACTCATGTCCATTGAGTCGGTGATGCCATACAACCGTCTCATGCTCTTTTACTGCCTTTTCTTCCTGCCTTCAATCTTTCCCAGCATCAGAGTCTTTTCTAATAGGTCAGCTCTTTGAAGCAGGTGGTCAAAGTATTGGAGCTTCAGCTTCAGCATCAGTCCTTCCAACGAATATTCAGGGTTGATATCTAAAATTTTTTAAATGGCTTGTGTAATTTCAAGAAGCTCCCTTGGGCCAGAGATGGGAAAATCTGAGCACCTAATAAAGATAATAACCAATATAATAACTTGACAAATTTGTGTGAATACATGAGTTCATAATAATTTAAAATTATTTGGAAACCTTTGAGGGGTCGAAGTGAACCAACACACTGTTCCGTGGTAGCTCAGCTGGTAAAGAATCTGCCTGCAATACAGGAGACCCTGGTTCGATTCCTGGGTTGGGATGATCCCCTGGAGAAGGGATAGGCTATTCACTCCAGTATTCTTGGGTTTCTCTGGTGGCTCAGCTGGTAAAGAATCTGCCTGCAATACAGGAGACCTGGGTTTGATCTCTGGGTTGAGAAGATCCCTTGGAGAAGGGCATGGCAAACCACTCCAATATTCTTGCCTGGAGAATCCCATGGACAGAGGAGCCTGGTGGGCTACAGTTCATAGGGTCACAAAGAGTGGGACATGACTGAGCGAGTAAGCACAGCGCGCACACAGCACAAATGAAGGGAATGAGTCAGTTAGAAAAGGGTGAAAACAGCAGAAACTAACAGAAAAGCAGCTACATTCCAATCAAAATTCATTAAAAAATATGAAAAAGTCCTATGCCCTGTATAAATTAATAAATATGAAGCCTCAATTAAATAGAGTTGGGTGACCAGAAGGGCAGCTCTCATACCCTGTAACAATAGCAGAGCTCAACAGGGGACAGAAAGACTTCTTCATTCCTGGCAAGAATTCAGCCAGTGAAAACTCAATAGTCTCTCTGTTTCCTCCAGCCCTCCCAGCTTCCTCATCCCTGCTATAAAAGCACTCTCCTTGCCTTGCTATCTGGGGAGCTTGCACGAGGCTCATCATAGTTGCAGTCCTTGAACTGCAATTCTCTGCTGATCCTGAATAAACCTGTCTGTACTGGAGGAATATCTGGCAGTCTGTCTCCTGTCAACAGCCCCATGCCATGTACTCACAGAGGTTCTGGCAGGTCACCACCGAGTCTTGCTGGGGAGGCATTCTTTCTCCTGAAGCAATCCTCCCTGCCATGTGCCTTTCCTTCCCCACTGTTGCCTTTGACACCTAGCTCCCCCTGCTTCCCCAGTTGCGACCTTCCTTCTGTGTCCTCAGCCCATGCTGGACACAAGGGGCTTCCTTCTTTTCCCAAACACTCCACTCTTATGAGCCAGTTCCATTTGGAAGACTTTAATTGAATTGAGGAAATGAGGGCAGAAGGAAGCACAAAAAAAAACAAATTAAAACCGAATCTTCATTTTGAACTACACTGACCACATTCGCTCCTTGGGAAATTTCTTCCATCTTTGGTTGATTTTCATTATCTACAGATGAATGAATACATGTCATCTGTATATCTTGGGTTCCCTCCCCACCCTTTAAGAATGTTTACTTATTTGGATGCCTCGGGTCTTTGTTGCATCACGTGGGATCTCTTGTTGAGGCAAGCATACTTGGTTGCTTCACGAGGCATGTGGGATGTTACTTTCTCACCAGAGATTGTACCAGCGTCCCCTGCATTGGAAGATGGATTCTTAAACACTGGACCAACAGGGAGCTTCCTGCCCCCACATCTTTTTATTAACTTCTTTTCAAATATCCTTCAAAATCCTTCTCCCAGTTACCACTAGCCCCTACCAGCCTCTTCAAACTTTCTTAAGCTTTTTATTGTTAAAGGCAAACATGTTAACCCTTCCTTGATTAAATCTCTTCTCATTCAGATTATGCCCTGGAGAACATGGCATAGATATAATCAAATATGCCCATTAAAATTGCTTTTCTTAAAAACAAGGCAAATTTCTCACTAAATAGAATTCTGGTTTCTTGAGGGTCTGACTCAAACCCCAGTCAGGTTTCTTATTTTCAATTTTCTCATTATAGTGAAAAGTCTCTAAAATTTTTAAAGGCTTAATTTCAAGTATTCGTAGGTGCTATTAATCAAAGATGCAGTATGTATACATTTCAAACAAACGCTGTTCATCAGCCGCCAACTGTGTTTTGTTTTGTGTAGTCTGTTTCCCCCACAGGCACCAGCCCTCACCTTGTATCCAAAGTTCAGGTCTTTCAGCTTTGTTCATTGTAGTATTCATCTATGACCTTCGAAAACAGACTGTTGCTTTGCTTGGGAAAAAAACCTAATTACTGTAGTTAAATGAACTGGAATTAATTAAGTTGTGGGTACTTGACATTTTAGTTAATTAGTCTTATCTATCATAAAAAGAAAAATTGGGCTTTTTAATCTTTCTGTTTTATCAACCATGCTGAAAATCCATATCGTTTTTAGAAGCATGTGTGCAGGGGTGGGGTGAGAGGATCAAGTCTCACAGGCTGTTTGACCCAGAAGAAAACACAAGATGCTACTGAATTATGGCTAGAAACTTCTTAGCTGGAGAGAATCCTCGAAAAAGAATCATGGGCTTCTGCATTGCTGAACAGGGACTTTGGAGACAGCCTAGACTAGGGACCTTTGCACAGAAAATTTGCTCAACTGAGAAAAGGGGCACTGTCCTCAGTGCTTACTTGCTTGTTTAATAAAGAAATTATTTATTCATTTGGCTATGTCAGGTCTTAGCTGTGGCATGTGGGATCTAGTTGCCTGACCTCGGATCAAACCTGGGTCTTCTGTATGGGAAGCATGGAGTCTTAGCCACTGGACCATGAGGAAAGTCCCAAAGATTTTTTTTTTTTTTGATGTGGACTATTTTTAAACTGTTTATTGAATCAACCTGAATACTCTTTGGGAGGACTTATGCTGTAGTACAATCTCCTTTACTTTGGCCATCTGATGCGAACAGCTGACTCGTTGGAAAAGACCCTGATGCTGGAAAAGATTGAAGGCAGAAGGAGAAGAGGGCGAAAGAGGACAAGATGGTTGGATGGCATCACTGATTCAATGGACATGAACTTGGGCAAACTCCTGGAGATGGCGAGGGACAGGGAAGCCTAGTGTGCTGCAGTCCATGGGGTCCTGAAGAGTTGGACATGACTTGGTGAATGAACACCATTTTTAAAGTCTTTATTGAATTTGTTAGAATATTGCTTCTTCTTCTTTTTTTTTTTTAATTTTAGTTTTTTGACCATGAGGCATGTAGAAGCTTAGCTCCCCAACCAGGGGTCGAACCCGCACTCCTTGCATTGGAAGGGGAAATCTCAGCCACTGGACCACCAGGGATGTGCTTATGTGTTGAGTCTCATTTCCTCAGGAGTCCCACACTTTCTTTCCATCCCCATGTGTCCAATGTGAACAGCATCCCACCGCCAACCAGGAGATGAATTTCTAAGAGCTCATGTGAGGTTTGCTGAAGGTACCAAAAGTCCATGATCCTTCAGCCTTTCTGTTCCACTCCCGGGGCGTGGAAGGGATAATCTACAAGGGAGTGTCTATAGTGGCATCATGTCTTTATTTGTTCACAGAAGTGGAAAGAAACATGAAAGGACAAGGGACTTGTCTTATTTCTGTGACCCTATAAATAAGCCATAACTGCCTTCTAGGAAGGCTGGGAAATTTCATATTTTCATCAGCAGTATATGAGATGATGCTTCTCCCTGGAGTTATATTGATGTTATAGCTCTTTTTTTTTTTAATAGATTTTCAATCTGATGGATGTAAACTAATACTTTGTTGTTAGGGTAAATTGCATTTCCTTGATGACTAGTGACTTTAGCATCTTTTCATATGTATATTGACCATTTGGCAGTAACCATTAGAGTCTAAACTGTATATTCTTGGGTTTTAGTATTAAAAATCATTATTTATTTGGCTGGTGTCAGGTCTTGGTTACAGCATGTGGGATCTTAGTTCCCTGACGAGGGATTGAGCCCGTGTTCCCTGCATTGCAAGGCAGATTCGTAACCACTGGACCACCAGGAAAATTTCCCTGAACTGTTTTTCTTTTTTTTTAAATTAATGTATGTGGCTGCACTGGGTTTTTTAAATTAATGTATGTGGCTGCACTGGGTTTTAGTTGTGGCATGTGGGATCTTTACTTGGGGCATGTAAACTCCTAGCTGTGGCATGTGGGCTGTAGTTACCTGACCAGGGATTGAACCTGCATTGGGAGCGCAGAGTCTTAGCCACTGGACCACCAGGGGGTCCCTAAATTGTATATTCTTGATAAATCAGTTCCATTCCCAGAAATACAAAAATCCATTGAAATAATACCAACATATGTAAATACTTATATTTATAACAGCATTGTTCATAGCTAAAAACTAGACATGGGTCAGTCAATATCCACTAACAGAGAAGAGGTTGGTGGAATTATGATGTATCTATACCATGAAATGGGGCTTCCCTGGTGTCTCAGTGGTAAAGAATCTGCCTGCTGAGGGAGGAGACGCAGGAGACATAGGTTTGATCCCTGGGTTGGGAGGATCCCCTAGAGAAGGAAATAGCAACCTACTCCAGTATTCTTCTCTGAAAAATTCCATGGACAGAAGAGTCCATCAGGCTACAGTCCATGGGGTTGCAAAGAGTCAGACATGACTGAGCTACTGAGGACGATACCATGAAATAGTATATAGGCATTAAGAAAGAACAAATTTTTGAAAATTAAAAAAAGCAAAGAAAGAACAAATCGTGGCATACAAAGACTTCTGTACGGTGTTATTGAATGAGTAAAGTAAGAAGCAGAAACTAGGTATAATATCATCCCATTTGGGGATGCAGTACCATCCTTGGACCCAGGGCCCTGGGTCTTGTACATCAGAGGCCTTGCTCTGGTCCTTTTCCAGAGTGGATGTGTGCAGGGCTCAGGAAATGTGCCCATGAAGATACCCTGTGCTTCTGTTCAGACCCTGGGACCCTCTGCAGACCTCTTCCCTTGCTCTTTACTCTCAAGTGTGACCATGCTAAGTTATGCACCCCTAGGCCTGAGGGGCGGCTTTTGGTGGAGGATGTGAATGGGACTTAAGCTTGAAGGCCAGGTATCCATGTGTATTGGTACAAGGTCCTTTGCTGTGGAGGATGGAATCAGGCTAAGAAGCCAAGGAGGCGACCACAGGCTGAGTCTCTTATTTGCATTCTTGCCACAGTCAAACAAATATGGCAGGCAGGCCACCCACAGACATGGTGCCGTGGACCAACAACCAGGGCACTCTGAGTGAGTGAGTGTGGGAAGTTGTTCCGTGCTGCTACCCAGGAGTTGTCCGGTCCAGCCCAAACATATTGTTCTTTTTCTGTTCATTGTTTAGGCAAGGATACTATTCCCAGCAGAGTGTCTTTCAGGATGCTGCACACTGAGAGAATGGAGCCCCAGACAATAACTGTACCTCTAGAGTTACATAGAGCTGTTAGCATCTGCAGAGCTGGCCCTTCCTGGAGCCACAGGCACAAACCCAACACAGCACAAACAGGATGCCCCGGGGGCAGAGCAGGCCTGTGATTCCAGGAAAATACTTGAAAAAGCGTGTTCAGACCCAGAGCATGTCCCTCACCCACGGAGTTAAAGATGGGAGGTGCGTCTCAGAACCCACTAAGCATCTTTCTGGCTTACCCAGTGCAAGGTACAGATTTCTCACTCCAGACTATAAATTCACGTGCCAATAGATCTCTATGTGGATTTACATGTGGGTATCTGCATGAGGTGGTTCCTGTCTGAAGAGGAGAGTCAGGATATTGACCAAGAAAATCCAGATCAAGAACCTCCCTCCCAGACTCAATTATAATGAGATTCTTTTCCCTCTGGTTTTATTGTGCTTCACATAAAACCTATTAAAGTTCCATGGAAAAAGATGTCTCTCAATATCTTGTGTCTTACTCAAAAGGTTCAGACATTTATTTGGGCTTACAGATGTTGAAAGCATTTTAAACTATTACATAATCATGACGTTTTAGTTGGAATGAAGCTTTTAGTTCAATAATTTTTCAAAGGTTTTTTTTTAATTCTTCCTCAAAGAAGAAGTGAAACAGATCAAAGCTGAGCTGATCTAGCTGAATTAGAGCTGAGAATGTCTATCTTCATACACTGACTTCTCCATCCCCTCTGTGGAAACTTCTAGGGTGAGGAGAGAACAGGTGTCATCACTAAATCCCTTGACTCCTTTGAGCCCGGTCTAAATACCGCTCATCAATTCACTCTTCCTTATTTTAGACAGAAAAACAATTATCAAGAGGTTAGCCTTTGGGAGTAAGTAAAGATTTGTTATTGTCCAAAGTATATAAAATTTTAAGATTTTAATATAATAACAGCAACAGTGGCCAGTACTTGATGAGCACTATAGGTCAGGCCCTGTGCCAAGCATCTTCCCCCTGGTACCTCATGGAACTGTCTTGACAACCCTAGCAGACAGACACTAGTATTATCCTCATTTTCAGATG
The DNA here is from genome assembly GCF_042477335.2 of Ovis canadensis. Taxonomy (NCBI): domain Eukaryota; kingdom Metazoa; phylum Chordata; class Mammalia; order Artiodactyla; family Bovidae; genus Ovis; species Ovis canadensis. The sequence goes on along the minus strand of NC_091257.1, from coordinate 25,669,548 downwards.
AGGAAACTTAGGCTTTGGTTCAGATCTGTGGACCTTCATGCCGGAATCTTCACCTCTTCTGGCTCCAGCAGGGTTTCTCAATTGTGGCACCACTGACCTTCAGAACCAGGTAATTCTTTGGTCCAGAGAACTGTCCTGGGCATTGCAGGATGTTGAGCAGCAACCCTGGCCCCTCTCTACCTTCCAGATGCCAGTCTCATCCTCTCAGTTGTGGCAATCAAAAGTGTCTCCAGACTTTACCAAATGTTCCATGGAAGGCAAAATCACCCCCAGCTAGAAAACACTGGCCAACAGATAGACTAAGTATTCATAAAATTGTTTCATGGAGTACCATCTTCACCCAGCTGCCCACAAGGATCTATCACAGGGACCAGCTACATAGCTGACAGAGGGCACCAAGCAATACTCACTTGGGGGAACTGTTGATGAAAGAAGTTTCTCCCGTGTACTCAAAGCAACAGCTGTAGCTATTGAATGTTTCCTCTTATGAGCTGTCTTTCTCCATAGATGTTGGTTGGTACAAGTGTCTCACTCATGACAATTTCTTTTGCCAAAATTATATCCAATAGGAGGCTGATCCCAATCTGGGAGCCTGGAGATGGAGCTAATGTGGGGGTTCATTGTATTTTACTTATTTTTTACAGTATTTATTAATTTGATTTATTTATTTGGCTGTGTCATGTCTTAGGTATAGTGTAGGGATCTTCGCTGCATTCTTCAGGATCTTTCATTGCAACACGCTGATTCTCTAGTTGTCTCACACGGGCTTAGTTGCTCCTCTGCGTGTGAGATCTTAGTTCCCTGCCCGGGGGTCGAGCTCACGTCTTCTGCATTGCAAGGCAGATTCTTAACCACTGGACCACCAGGGAAGTCCCTGGGGGTCCATTTTAGGAGAAAGGAATGAACATGTCAATGAGCAAAGAATGAAGCTGAAGCTGAAGCTCCAATGCTTTGGCCACCTGACTCATTGGAAAAGGCCTGGATGCTGGGAAAGACTGAAGGCGAGAGGAGAAGGGGATGACAGAGGATGAGATGGTTGGATGGCATCACCGACTCCATGGACATGAGTTTGAGTAAGCTCTGGGAGTTGGTGAAGGACAGGGAAGCCTGGCGTGCTGCAACCCATGGGGGTGCAAAGAGTCGGACACGACTGAGCAACTGAACTGAACTGAACTGAAAGAAGGAAGTACAGAGCTGTGGAGGTGCTCATCTAAGTGAGCGGCCGCTAAGTTGAAGCTTCATTTGCTTTACGGTGGAACCGCCTCTGTGCACACAGACAAGGCCTTGGAATCCTGCCTATTTTATTCACACGTAGGAAGACTTGACTCCACTGAGCATAGTCATTTAGCATTCTTTCTCATTCAGGCAGCATCACCGTTTCCTCTTTTGTGATGGCCTTGCTGTATCAGGGTGATGGAAGCTTCCTTGTCATTACCAGGATTTATGTGATCTTGTCCCCAAATATGGTATCCAAATTATGGAAGGAATTTGTCTTGCTTAGTAGCAATTTAATATAGCTGGTGGAAAGTAAAATGGAGTAAATAGCTGAAAAAGTGAGATCCGTTTCACTGATGAAAATCATACTGCAGGTTTGAAGTAGCCAACTTTCTGACTATTAAAAAGAATTATGCTTTGCTACCCTGCTCATAAAGTGTCCCAGAGAAGTTTCTGATCAATAACTTTTCCTTTGCTTTATTAAGCACAGAAAGTGATTGGGTGGAAAAATCAACTTGATAAACCTCAGCAATAATTTAATTTGTCTTCCTTAAAATTTCTCATCCAGTCGGCGAGAGTAAAAAATGTGGTAAAAACATTAGAGAGAAGAGTGGATTATGGTAACAAGGAAAGACAGTCTGTCCAGGAATGCCATCCCCATGTCATTAATATGGTTCATACTTCATCTGATGTTGGGAGAGAGGCGGCAGATTGCTGAAGACTGTCCTTTCCTACCCAGCAGGTCCTGCCACACTTCCCGGTTAAGAAAAGCAAGCCACATCCTCCTCCTCCTCTGTTTCATATAAACCTCCATCTCCCTTCCATTCTACTCTGAGAAATATGAAACTTTGATTTCCATTCTCCCCTTGTCCCTCTGTGTCCTCTGAGAGTGACCCAGCGTAGAAGGTAAAGATTGGTAAATAAAGTTGGTTTCTAAAAGCTGGTGGAGCACCCTCGAAGAGGATGCCTGTTGATGTCACTCCATAACCTTAGAGGGTGGATCCCTTTACCAACCAGGACATCCGTCCTCCAGCTGCTGGGCGTGGTGGCAGGTGATACTGGGTGCAGCTTCTGTAGAGAACTGCCCTTGGCCAAATTTCGTTCATTTGCTAGGGCTGATGTAACAAAACACTACAGACTACGTGGATTAAACAACAGAAATTCATCTCCTCGTAGTTCTGAAGGTCACAAGTCCAGCCCAGACCAAGCGTCAGAGCATTGGTTTCATTCCTGGGTCTCTCCCCTTGACTTGGAGGGAGTCATCCTCTTCTGCTGTTTTCCATGGTCTTCCATATGCATGCACGCGCGTATGTGTCTTTGTTCAATTTTTCTCTTCTTATAAAGACACTAGCAGTGGTGGATGACATTTTAACTTAATTATCTCTTTAAAGACCCTATCTCCAAATGCAGTCACTTTCTGAGGGACTTAGGAGTTAGGAATATGAATTCAGGGAGGCAAAATTCAGCTAGTAACAAAAGGCCACCATTGTGACCCGGCTGCCCACAGCCAGGGGCTGCGATGGGGTTCAAAATGTAGGCCCTCTTGCCTCCAGGTTAGACCAACTCTGTGGGGACATGCGCCTGCTTAGCTTCTATTCCTTGTCCTATCCAGCTCCCCTCATGTCCTTTCTCCTGATAATTCTTCTCCAACAAATAACTTTCACAAGAATATCCATCTCAGCCTCTGATCTTAGAATCCAGCAGACGCATTTTCCAGCCATGGTTCAGCTTGCCATTTACCTTCGGACACCCTGAGCATCATTTTCCTTGCCTGTAAAATGACGGGGATGGTCAGATGCCCTCTAAAGCTCTAGCCAGCTCCTACCACCATATATGTCCAGCTAGCCAGGCCAGTCCTCCTTTATTTCTGCTGTCACTAAGGCATCCACTGCAAAGCTTACCTCCATAGAATTGGAGTCCTTAGCTGACACCAAGGCTCTTTTCTGATATTTTCTTCTGCTATTTTAAGTGGTTAAGGAAGATAAATGATGAGCAGCTATGTAAAACCTGCCACCAAGGTTGCCACCAGAGAGGCCTCCAGAACCTTCTCTGTCTTGACCAGACTTTAGGTAAGATCATCATATATAGTCAAATCTGTAACTGGCAAAAGAATCTCTCAAAAACCACCAAATTGCCAAGTAAGAATAGTACAGTACTTGTCAATTGAATAAAACCAATTTCTTTCCCCATCGGACAGGAACAAATCACTGAGGCTAACCAGTCCACTCAAAGTTTTATATTTTATTAAAACCAAAAGGTAATCAACAGCACACTATTATTTTATATACCACTCGAGAAAAAAAATTATCAATCCCAACTCAAGTAAATGCATTTTTATTGGTTAGAATTTTTTGTCCTAATGAAAGAGAATTTTTTTATCCCTATTGAATTTTTTTTTTAATATGGAACGCTTCATGAATTTGCGCAGGGGCCATGCTAATCTTCTCTGAATCGTTCCAATTTTAGTATATGTGCTGCCGAAGCAAGCACCCTATTGAATTTTTTAACAACAGCCTTGAATTTTTTTAGCCCTATTGAATGAATTAGATTCATTTAAGCATTTTTTCATCAATCACTCTCAAACATTAGAAAAGCAAAGTATTCAGGAAAAACTGTTTAAAGTACTCTTAAAAATTGTTCACATTTGGAGTTTAATTCTGAATCACTTTGTTTCCATTTTCCCAATGACTGTATTGATATTTTGTACCAAAAGAACGGGTTATGAGGCACTTGTTAAAATGTGTGCACCGTGATTGTCTGTTGGATTTTCTTCCAAGCCATTGACACCATATTATAAGGTTAATTTTTTTTTCTTTTTTACTTTTCATTATGGAGACTTCTGAACAAATACAAAAGCAACAGAATAGAATAATGAGCCACGGTTCTGTGTATCCATCACCCAGCACGTTCACTCACTTTCACACCTTTATCTGCCTTTTCCTCTTCTGTATAATTTTGAAACAAATGTCTGACAAATCATTTCATATGACATGTCATTCTGACACGTGTCTGAAATATCATTCATCCATAAATCTTTTACTATATATCTTTTAAAAAATACGATTACTTTTAGCATACTCACTATACCTTTTCAAACCCTGAAAATAATTCTTTAACATAATCAGATATCCAGGCAATATTCAAATTTCCAACCATCTCATAAGTGTCATGACATTTCTTGAAACTTTCTTTTAAAAATTAGAATTCAAGTCATGTTTTCACATGATAGTTTTCTGAAATGTCCTTTTTTTTAAAACTACAGGCTCCCTTTCATTCTTTTTCTTTTTTCCCTTGAAATTTATTTCCTGAAGAAATTGGGTTGTTTGCCCTTGCAGAATTTGTTGCCATCTGAATTTTGTTGATTTCATCCCTGTGGTGTAATTTAAAAGATCGCTTTGTCCCCTGTATTTCCTGTAAATTGTTTTTTTGATCTAAAAGCGGATCACAGATAGGTTTGAATTTGGGGCAAGCACTCCATAGGTAATGCTGTATTCTTCCATCAGGTGGCGCTATGCCCAGTTGTCTCATGATTAGCAGCCACGGAAGTTTCATACCAGGGCCCATTAGTTCATTAACAGCTATAAAAAGGTGATATTCCGAATCTATAATTCCTCATCATTTAATGGTTGAAAGCGTCTGTAAAGAGAAACTTTTTCTCATCTCCCATTTCTGCAAGTCTTAATACATGCACCAGTCAGGAATGGTCATTTCAGCAATACAGCCTGACCATGAGTGGTTGAAATAGTCATCAGCATGTATTTAAGGACCATATGGAATGAAGATCACTGTTTCTCTAAGCACTGGGAGCTGAGAACATGTGAGGCATCTCCTAATTCGTGCTCCCGTCCAGAGCACTGTGTGTGTGTGTGTGTGTGTGCCTGTGTGTGTTTGCCAGAGGCGTATAGTGGGACTCACAGAAGTTAAATGCAAAGGTGGTGTATAATAGTATGCATTGTAACCATCACCATGGTTGGTTCTATGTATATGCTTCTACGCCCTTAGATTATGAGCACATTTACATAATCTTTGTCAATCTTGAAGTCTTCAAAGTCAAGCTTCTTACAAAAGCAATTTGCCTTGAATCCCTGCCCCCAGCCCCATTCTTACCTCCCTTAATGTTAGAGCAGCCCTTAGTAGCATTCTCCCAACAGCCAAAACTGGAACCCTACGCAAAGATGTCCTGGCTCTAGTGGCTGAGGATCTCTTCTGTATTGTATTGTAGGCACTGTTTCTATGGCCCCATGTTCCTCAAACAATCCAAGCCAAGTGACTATTGTTACCTATTTTTACACAGCAGAAAACTGAGGTCAAGAGATGTAAAGTGCCTTACCCATGGTAAAAGGGTTTAAAGTGAGTTCAGCGTTATTTTTTTCCTCTTTATTTTCCAAACATCCTCTCAAGTATCCCTATTTTTATTAATTCTATTGGAGTATAGCTGTTTTACAATATGGTGCTAGTTTCTGCTGTACAGCAAAGTAAACGCCATGTGTATAAATATAGCCCCCTTTTTTGGATTTTCTTCCCATTTAGGTCACCACATCGGGTCATAGCATTAAATATAGTTCCCTGAGCTATACAGTGGCCTCTCATTAGTCATCTATTTTCTACATAATAGTGTACATATGTCAGTCCCAGTCTCCCGATTCATCCCACCTCTCTTCCCGCCTTGGTATCCATACATTTGTTGTCTACAACTGTGTCTCTGTTGCTGATTTGCAAATAAGTTCATCTGTACCATTTTCCTAGATTCCACATATAAACAGTGTTATAGGATCCCTATTTTTAGTGTAAAATTTTTAAATTGTTACAGACATTTAAAAGTAAATATTTTAACTTGTTACAGACCAGCATAAAAATCATAAGCGCACAGCCCAGTGAATTTTTACAAAATGGACACATCCATGTTCTTAGATGCCAGCTTGAGAAAGAGAACATGAGAACTCTAGAAGTCCCCTAACGTCCCTCCAGTTACCAGTTACCCTATAGGCAACCACTATCCAAACTTCTGACAGCAGAGGTTCCCTTCATAGATTTTTGAGCATTATATAAATGGAAGCATGCCAAGTGTACTATTTTCTGTCTGGATTCTTTCACACATTATGAGATTCTCCAAACCAGGAGCTACATTTTCCAGGCTCTCTTACAGCTAGGTGGGGTCATGTGACTAGTCTGGGCCAATGGAATGTGAGGAAAAGTGTGTATTGCATTGGAAAAGACTCTGATGCTGGGAGGGATTGGGGGCAGGAGGAGAAGGGGACAACAGAGGATGAGATGGCTGGATGGCATCACCAACTCGATGGACATAGGTTTGGGTGGATTCTGGGAGTTGGTGATGGACAGGGAGGCCTGGCATGCTGCGATTCATGGGGTTGCAAAGAGTAGGACACGACTGAGCGACTGAACTGAACTGAACTGATCCCTATCAGACATCGGTGGGTAATGCCTTCTCCATATTGTCCTCAGTCTTTCTGTGAAGACTCTAGAGGGTAGGTACTGGGACTGGCAGTGTTCAAGCTCAAAGGAGCCTGAATTCCTGAGATGCCTCTCAGATCAGGTGAGAAACAAACCAGAAATATCCACATTTGACTTTATATCACCAAGATACAAGCTTCTATTGTAGTGCGCCATAAAGGCTTGGGGAATATTTGTTTTAGCATCTGCCCTACCCTGATTGATATGGTTGGGATCCTGGGTGTCTCTGTTTCTCAAAACAAAGATTGATAGGGAGAGATCCAATGTGGCAAAGAGTACCTTTTCCTCATTTCTTTTTTCCCCTCTTAAGGAAGTGATTTCTTTAGTAAAGGAAGAGAAAACTGAATCCCTTGAGTGGCAGTCCAGGGTTAGGACTCTGAGCTTTCCCTTCCGGGGGCACAGGTTTGATCTGTGGTCAGGAACTAAGAATCCACATGCCCAGCACAACTAGAGAAGCCCATGCACCTGCACCACCAAAAATAAAGAAATAGTGAATGTGTGAAAGGACCGGGAAAGATGGTTGTATTATGATGTAAAAGGTTCACATCTTGCCTCCTCTGCTTTTAAAAATTAGAAATCTTTCTTTTCTAGATCTTCGTATTTAGCCCACTCGAACATGGTGTGTGCAAGGATTATTCCAGACTTCTCATGGGTTGATTTCCTGTTTACTCCTGAAAAATATGCCTGGAGGATCCTTGTTTTTCTAGTGGCACGGGAGACAACTGAGAAGGGCATTTGAGTTTTCAATCTAGAACAGAAGTTAGCAAGCTGTTTGGGTCAAGGGCCAGATAATAAATATTTTGGAGTTTGTGGGTCACATATAAGCTCTGTCATATATTCATTTGTTTTTTTGTTTGTTCATTTATAAACCTTTAAAAATGTAAAGCTGTCTGAGCTCAAGGACTATATAAAAACAGGATGCAAGCTGGATTTGGCCTGTGGCCCATAGTTTGCCAGCCCTTGGTCTAGAGCATGGATCACTTTTCTCTGGTTCCTTCTCATCTGCAGCTGAAACATTGCAGAAACAGTTTGCCTCCTAATCTATAACCTGAAGCAAAACCCAACAGGGTCGTTTACTCAACATTCTTTGGATACTGTTGGAGACTTGAAAGTGATTCTTTTCTAGCTTCTCAGTTCAACATTCCTCAGTGAGATTATTGGTGAAGAGAGAGCAGTAGCCAGAGGCCCAGCTGCTGTGGCTTTGAGCAGCTCCTGTTTCTCATGGTAGGTAGGTCTGGACCACAGAACCCACAAAATCATGTTCTAAAGCCCTCCTGAAGCAGAGCACATCCTGGGGTGTATCAACAGGAAAACGGCTCATTTCAGATGATCAGGTACTTCAGCCTAGGACCCCTTCATCATAGTGATGTTTTCATTCAGTTCTAGACCTGGGGCCAGGAGGTAGCCTCTCCGTTCACTGTGACCTCTGAATTGGCAACCACTGGGTTCCACACCCTTTGTATTTCTTGCCCCTAGGGCCAGTGTGAGGCCCTCGGGCAGGTACTAAAAAGCTACCGTGGACACTACAGATATTTCTGTTTCCTCTTCCTGAGCATTTGATCTCCTCGCTGGCCCAAATGTGATTCTGGAATAAGCAGCATCAGTTTCCCCTGGAAACTTGATAGAATGAAGACTTGGGGTCCTGCCTCAGAATTATTGAGTCAGAATCAGCATTTTTAACAAGCTCCCCTGGTGACTGGTATGCACATTGAAGTTTGAGAAGCATGATTCTAACGCTCTCTTTGTAGATAGATTAGATACAAAGTACTCAACTCTGGTCTTATGGTTGAACCACCTAAGGAACTTTGAGACATACAAATGCCTGAACCCCAACCTCATAATTTCTAATTGTTCTAGGTGCAGGTGAGTTAGAATTACTTGGCTGCACATTAGTATCACTTACATCAGAATCTCTGGGAGTGAGTTTTTGGTTTAGTATATCTCCCTGAGACCCAGACCCAGACATGTGGCCATAAACCTCCCATGTATTGTAGTGAGGGCTGAAGGGAGCCTTTGGGATGAGGCTGCTTTCCAATTATTTGTTGCTGTATTACAAAACTCCAAGGCTCAGTAGCTTAAAGCAACATACTTTTTTTTTTTTTCCCCTAGCCCATGAATCCCCAATTTTGGCAGGGCTCAGCAAGGGCAGTTTGTCTCTGGTCTATTAAACGTCAACTGAGCCAGCTCAGCTGGGAATTGTAGGATTCACTTCCAAGATGGCACACTCACATAGCTGGCAAGGTGGTGCTCTCTGTTGGTTGGGAACTCAGCCAGGATTTTGAACTGCAAGGCTTGGTAGCTTTCCATGTGGTCCTCTCCGTAGGCTGCTTGAGCTTCCTTGCAGCATGGTGGCTGGGTTCCTAGAGTGAGTGCTCCGTCAAAGAGCCGGGCTCTGTGGTCTTTTACGACTTAGCCTCAGAAGTCATATTGCATCGCTTCAGCCATAACCACAAGACTGAAGGAGGTGAAAGTTGGTAGGATTACTAGAACCTGTCTATTCCAGAATTTTCCCTCCCAGTCCACTAAGGCCTGGGTTCCGATTCTGACCACTCAGTATCTTTCCCAGCATCTATGCTCAGTTGGGCTATCAGCAGGAAGGCCTGCTCATGTCCTCTTCATGTGGCTTAGGCTCCCTCACAGCATGGCAGCTGGGCTCAGAGAATGACCGTCCATCCCAAGAGCAAACAGTCTGAGGAGCAGGAAGCAGAAGCATCTGGTTCTCTTACAGACCAGGTCAGGAACAGGCCCTGCATCATTTTGCCACATTCTACAGGTAAAGCAGACCCTGGGCCAGCCCGGATTCTAGGGGAGGAGAAAAAAAATATCCACCTCTCAAAAGCAAGTGACAAAGAATCTGTAGTCATCTTTAATCTCCCACACAAAGTGGAGCAAGTGGAAGAGCAAGCACACTCCTCTAGGTCTTGCAGTTGCAGAAGCAGAGGGGATGTGGGATTGGCCCATATCAGGCAACAGCTTGATGCTAATGTTGCCCTCTTCCTCTGCCTGGAAAAGGAACATTGTACTGTTTATCCTTCATTCATAATTTTACCAGGAAGTGCAGAAGTGTATTTTTTCATTAATCACATTTGGAACTCCATGAGCACTTTTATTTATAAACCAAGTCTTTTGACAAATGAGCAAAGTTTTCAATTATGTGAGTGATTAACTCCCTCCCATCTGTCCCAGCTCCTCCATCTGGAATGCCTATTAGTCTCGCTTAGGTCTCTTAGATCCAGCCTCCAAATCTTTTTTTTTTTTTAACTTGTGATATCTATTTCTGTATTATTGCTTCTGTTTTGAGAGCAATTTTTCACTTTGTGCCCCATCTTCCCAGCTACTAACTCAACTGTCAGCAGTGACCACTGTTTTCTATTAAATATGTCTCTTTACCAGGGTGGGGGATCGTGAAGGTTGGAAGAGGCAGGGATAGGCACTACATCCAACATTTTTTTAATCTCTAAGATATGAAAAAAATACTATTAATTTCAAGGAGGCCCTTTGCTTATAAGCGTATGCACACCCATGTGGGTGCCTGTGTGTATTGACATGTGTACACAGAGATTTCCACTCATGTGTGGCATTTATGGAAGATAAGTGAGCACCCCATCCCCCATTTTATCTGGCTTTATCGAGACATAATTGACATGGAAGATTGTGTGAGTTTAAGGAGTACAGTGTGATGGTTACAATTATATACTGCAGAACGATCACCGTTAGCTACCACACCTCTTACCTGTCACATCGTTATTTATTCTTTTTTTGTGGTGAGAATATTTAAGATCTCCTCTCTTAGCAATCTCCAGGTAAATAGTACAGGGTTATTAGCTATAATCATCACTAGGGAATCTTCCCCTTTTGCTGGTGTTAGGACATACCCTTCAAAACTAATTATAGCCTCTCAAAATACCTTTTAATATAATTAACATGAATAATTAATCTTTAATATAAAATCTAAACCCTTAAAAATGTACACATGTGGAAAGAGCAAAACAAGTATCTTCCCACATAAGTGATACTGTATGTACCACTCAATAAAGGCAAAATTATAGTATTTTAATAGAAATGCAAGGATACAAAACAGATACAACGACCAAAATTATTAAATACTTGTTCCTTGGAGATTAATCCTGTGTAGGCTTCCTCATATCTGAGTCTCTGCCTGTAATTACTTGCGTGAAAAAATGATCTGTTTACTTGTTGAGTTGCTGAGAATAAAAGGAGAAGGCGTAGGGTGGGGTGAGTGACTAAAGTAGTAGCTGTCTTGTCCTGAGGGGCTGCTCTCAGTGTGACCTGGGCCAGCAGCAGCAGCATCTGGAGGCCTTTTAGGGAGGAAAAGCCTTCACCTCCTCCCTCAGCCTCCCACCCCCCTGCCCCAGATCTATGGAAAACAAAAGACCTGGAGGCGGGGCCCAGTGACTAGTGTCTTAACAAGTCCTCCAGGAGATTGCAAGGCAGGCACAAGTTGGAGAACAATCACTCTAATCTTAGTGTAATCAAACAAGGGGAGGATTAACGCTTGCAGAACAGGAAGCTGAGCTAGTAACCATGGCCAGGCTTCCTTTTCCATCCTCAGTGCTCCGCGTCGCATCAAACCTCTCCCACTTCATCCTTCTACACTCTTGCATAACTGCTTAACTCATTCTTGACATTGTTTAAAAATCACTTTAAAAAAATATTCACTTAGACACGTTTTCTACCTCTCTAGTGTCAGTTTCCTAAACATTGATGTATTTATTGTAGATACCCGTCTGTATTATTCCTCACTATTTTTATTTCCTTTTTGTTATACCTAAGATCCTTTATTTGACACAGTAATTACTTTGCTTACATTTCCCCCGGTATTTTATTATGAAAACCTTCAAACATTAAAGATTTTTTCCAAAAACTGTACAGTGAGCTCCAGACACCCACCATCTAGGTTCTACAATTTTTGACCCTTTGTTTGTTTTATCACTAACCTATCTGTCTAAACATCCCATCTTTTTATTTTTTATTTCGGCTGCCCTGGGTCTTCGTTGCAGCATGAGAGTTTTCCTTTGTGGTTCAAGGCTGGTTTTTTTTTTCTCTCCTTGCTTCACGCAGGCTTCTGTAGTTGCGGAGCACAGCCTCTACAGCTTGAGGGCTCAGTAGTTGCTCTGCAGCATATGGGATTCAGTTCCCTGCTCAGAGCTTGACTGAGGTCTGGATCCCAGATGTGGCTGGCAATGCATCTCCAGTGAACTCTCTCCAAAGCATCTGAGTCATTAGAGTGGCCTGGAATAGGGCTAGAAAGTCAAGGTCCATCAGTAAGAGCAATTGGCAGCTGGCCGGGATTCTGGAGGTGACCCTGAAGCAGTAATCATTTATAACATCATCAGTCGTTGGCACCTTGGCGTGCAAATGTGTATTAGATCAGCATTGGGATTAGAAGGGAAGGGGCAGGTGGAGAAAGGTTGATGGTGTGTAGGAAAAGGGGAGGGACAATTATTTTCTACAGAAGAGTCTTTGAAAGCAGAACTATAGGAAAGTGCATTGTAAGTAAGTAAGCACATGGACTAGTTCTGGGCAGCTGGAGAAAGGATGTGATGTGTCTCTGCATTCACTCACCAGGCAGACAGAAGCGTTGAGAGAAGGATGAGAACAGCTGGACTTGCTTTAGCTTGTGTCTCATTCATTTTTCTGGCCTCATTTTCTTCTGGCTCAGCTGGTCCAGGAAGAATTGTGTTTATTTTGCATTGAGAGGCTGGATCCCTTGGGTTTCTACTTGCTTTGAGCAACAGGAGAACCAAAAAAGAATGAATTCTGAACACTCTGAAAAAACAGATTTGTGGGCATACACTGGAGACGGTGTTCAAGAAGAGTTTATTCAAGCGAAACTGGAACCTTTATAACCCTGCCAAGGCCAGTGGACCCCATGGTGCTTCCCCACGGATGGGTGTCAGTGCTCCTAGCCGAGAGGGGCCCATTCTCCCCTTCCAGTCTCCTCAGGAAGGCCCTAGCTCAGTCAGAAGGTGGGTAGCAGGGGAAATTGAAAGAGCTAAACCATGAACCCAACACTGTTGCCACTGCTTAACAGACCTGATGAATGACTGGGAGGAAAGGGAAGTGAAAACCCATGCCCCGGGTGAAGGTTCAGGATATTCTGAGAATCTGGGGGGCTCATCCTTTCACTGTCACGTGGATATTTGACAGCTGACCATCCATAGGTCAGAAGTAAGACAAGACTCAGATCAGACAGGTAAAAAGGAAATTTGTCCTACACAATTGCTTTGAGGATTTGACTTTGGAGACTAAAGGAAGAAGGGAGGGAAGAGACGTCATAGGTCTGAGTCCTGGAAAGATCACCCTCTTCTAGGAAAAACTGCCCAGAGTTCCATGACGCTAAGATGGCCAAATGATTTCTATCATGTCACCCCAACTCACCAGCACCACTTAGGGGGTGTTTGTCCTTATCTGAAAATAGGCATGAAAAAGATAAAGATAAAAAAAACGAAAAAAGGAACCAAAAAAAAAGAAAGAAAATATGCACAAATAAAAATGCAGATTCAAAAAACAATCTGAAGCAAATGGTAAGATGGGAAATAGACCTATTTGTGTGTGCCTGAACCACACTTGTGACAGCGTGAAGAGTCCCTACGCTGGTGTCCCTGGAACTGTCTTACAAATCTGCATTTTTGTTTGTGCATATATTCGAACAGCTGTTGTTGTTCAGTTCTAAATTGTGCAACCCCATTGACTGCAGCGGGTCAGGTTTCTCTTTCCTCCACTGTCTCCCAGAGTCTGCTCAGATTCATGTCCATTGAGTCAGTCATGCTGTGTAAACATCTCATCCTCTGCTGTCCCCTTCTCCTATTACCTTCCGTCTTTCCCAGCATCAGAATCTTTTACAGTGACTTGGCTCCTCACATCACGTGGCCAAATTATTGGAGTTTCAGCTTCAGCAACAGTCCTTCTGATGAATATTCAGGGTCGATTTCCTTTAGGATTGACTGGTTTGGTCTCCTTGCAGTCCATGGAGTGGCTATCACTGAAATACAAAATAACAGAATATCGAAACACATTCCTAGGATGACTTGCCCAGGATGATAGAGTGGGGACGTCCCCTCTGAGGGGAGCAGACACTGCCCCCTCACACTCTGAAAGCCAATGACTATTCAACTACCGCCACTGTCTCCCCTTCACATGTTCTATAGAAAACGATGATAGGGTGGGGTGGGGTTTGCCACTCGGCAAAGTCAGGGCACAGGTGAATTTTGCCTTCTGCCTTCTATATAGTTTTCCTTTTTTACATTATACTTAATATTTTATTGAAGAATAATATACATATAGAATAAACCCTCACTTTACAACTCCCGCAAATTGTCACAAACTGAACTTACCAGTTTAACGAAGTAACCAAACTCAGGTCAAGCAGCAGACCACCACTCACACAGGAGCTGCCCCCTGAAGCCCATTTTCAGGCACTAGCCCGTCCCTGGGGCAAAGTCAGCACGCTTCTGACATTCAGCAGTGTAATTAGATTTGCCAGAACTTTTTTCCTTTGTATCAATGAAATTGATAGTACAAATCCAATGAAATTGGAGTACAAATGAATTGTACTCCAGGAAGTAAGTACTTTTCGGAGCCTAGATTCTTTCAGGGCTCTGCTGTGAATCACCTGTGTTGTTGCCTGTAATTACAGATCTCTTCTGATATCACTACTGTTTTTAGTTGTATTATTTTGAGAACACTACCAGCGGTCGATAGCACTATTAGCTAGTAGCATTCTACTATGTGCTGTGCTGTGCCTAGTCACTCAGTCGTGAATGTACCACAGTTATCCATGCCACTGTTGATGAACCCCTGGGTTGTTTCAGCCTGGGGCTATCACAGGATTGCTGTCTTCATCTTTTCTGTATTTAACTTTTGCTGAATACATGTAACTTCGTTGGGCATATTCAATGAAGTGGAATCGCTGGATAATAAGAGTGTTCAGGTGTTTAATTTTCATGGATATCACGAAAGTCTTCCAACGTGGTTGACCATTAGCTCTCTCTCTAATGCTTCCTTATTCCTAGTTCAGCTCCTACATTTTTGTCTAATCCTGAACTCGAAGTTTGTCTGCTGCCTCTGACTGCCCAGGGTTTGGCTACATAGATATACATACACCCTGATATTACACAACATCAGATATTCCAGACATTTTCCTTTGGGGGAAAAAAAAAGTCTGAAAACCTACCTCTATTCCTCCAGTTCCTAAGATGTTTGGCTTATTTCCTCTAAGATCAAGTCTGTCTTCAAACGTGGGCTCTTAAAGACTAAGGGCACATTATATCTATTCCTGCTGCAATTCTGTGCCTGGAGTTCTGGTCATTGTCTTTTGTGACTGACCTGATCGCAGGCCCATCAAAGCTAGTGTGTCCTGTGTCCCAGGGCTGCTGCCACTGCCCTCCAGAAGCTAGTGTGCCTCACCCCGTTTACACTGATTTCATCAACACGCGCTGCTTCAGTGTCTCATCCGTTGTTCCTCCTCTCCCAGTGCGTACCCTCTGAAGATTCAGTGCCCACAAAGCAGTGTCAGGAGGCTGAGCGGCTTCTTTGGGAGAGGCAGCATCTTGCAGTCTTAGATTATGGCAGCTTTGATGAGTGGGCCTTTGGGTTCTTACCAAGGGCTCTGACAATGCTGTGCATTTCCTTGACCTAGTCACCTACCTACATAAAAAAGAGTGCTCACAGAGGAAATATTTTAGGAAGACAGATCTTTTATCATACCTCAACTCCCATCTTTCTCTCTCTCTCTCTCTCTCTCTTTTTTTTTTGGACTATGCTGGGTCTTCTTGGTGGTGCACAGTGGGTGAGGGCTGAGTTGATCCACAGCATGTGGGATCTTAGTTTCCCAACTGCAGATCTAATATATGTCCCCTGCATTGAGAAGCAGATTCTTAACCACTGGACCACCAGAGAAGTCCCTTCAACTCCCATCTTGGAGCTGCTTCATTTGTGCTTCAACAACATTTCGCAGGACTCCGAGTTCCCAAATTTTATTAATTCACTAATTATCTAACAAGCTGGGACTAGTTCCAGAGTGGTTTTGAGACATGATTGCAATGCTTTTTTGTTGTTCTACATTTGACTTGCCCAGAAATTGACCTTGAGACAAAATACGAGGGCTAGCTGTTTGCGAGGATCTGCCCATATCCATTACCTTGCATTTATCTAGGTAAACAGCCAACAGCTGAATAGTGGAGGATGGGGGTGGGGAGGTGGCAAAAGTCAGTCCCCTGTAATTCCAGAGTGTTACAAAGTCTTGGTCTCCAGAGTGTCCCACAGAATCCAGCTGAAGTCAGACTCCTCCTAAAACCACGCCCTTGCTCAGCCCCTCCCCCCTCCATCCTGCTTCCCAGCATTCATTCAGGTTTCTCCTCAGAGCATTCCCTCAATAAAACTCTTATGTAAGAACCCCTTGCTCTATTTCTAGGGAATCTGAAAGTGGGAGGGAGTCTCAGGAAGCACGGGTGGGAGAAAAGTGAAGCGATTCCAAGAAGGAGGCCAGAACCTTCTACAATATCAATAGACGACCGTGTGGGCAACTGGGGTTCAACTTCTCTGGTGTAGAGTCACTACATTTAGCAAATAAAAACACTCCATGAAATCTGAATGCCTGATAAACAACAAATAATTTTTTTGATTCAAGAATGTCCCATGCAATATTTAGGATAGACCTAACTGAAAATTTTTTCATTGCTTAACTGAAATTCACATTTAACCAGACATCCTGTATCTTGTCCTACAACCATTGTCTGCAGGTCCCTGGGTGAGAAGGTGATCTGGAGCATACCTTGTCCTATTCACGGGGTGAGGGAGCTAGGGGTGTTTATCCTCCAGTCCTATCCATCACTGACAAAGTGACACTCCTGATAGCATTAACTCTTCGGTGTTTCTGACTCAGCCTAGACACAGCTGGGAGAAGGCCATCAAGTCGAAAGAAGCAAACTTCCAGAAGAATGCTTTCAACAAGTGCTCGGATGGGGGTGCAAGAGGACGCGAGCAGGACACACACACGTGTCTGCTGCACACCGCAGCTGAAGTGAGAGGTTTTCTGAACTCCCACAAGCAAAGCTGGATGAAAAGGCAGTTTGTCTTTCCTCATTTCTCTGGATGAGTTCACGTTATAACCACAGGATGCAAAAGAGAGAATCAGACTGAAAGGAATTAACTATTACATTAAATTATGGCAGCTTTGAAGCATGTGGGTTTGTGCATGTATGTGACAGGGAGAGAGGAAAGGCCGTGTTTACTAGTCCAGAAGTGGCATAAGAAAATGAAGATTTCCTGACCTGTCATTTTCAGCAAAATAATGGTGCAATTATAGTGTCTGGGTAGTTCTAAAATTCTTTCTGAAACTAGGGACCAAGTTCTCTTTCCATCTTTAGTCAGAATAATGAAGCCAAATGACTGTCTTTCCATCAGCAAGACCAATTAGATTTTCAAAATTCTCTTTACACCAATAAGTGTCAATACCATGGGTATGTATTTTTATCATCAGTTCATTGAGTTTCCATATGCCATCTGCTCTAACACATGGGGCCTGTATATTTTCTCTTGTTTTTATAGTTCTTTGGGAATTGTTTAATCTCTAATCAAAACCAGAGAAAATGAACTACCCATAATTTTAGTGTTATTTCTTCATTCACTGGGTAAATGTGTGTGTTCTTCTGGTGTGAAGGGCCATGGCCTCACTCAGGAACAGTACAACTCATTCAGACAGTGGTAAAAAGTGTTCCTTCCTTTCTGGGTTTTCCTGGCTCAAATTCCAGTTTTAAATTATTGGGAATAAATGTAATTTGGTCTTGTGACATGTGATCTATTCAATTGCTCTAAGGAAAAGGCATAAAATATTAATGAAGTGTCCTTTAGTAGTATAGCAGAGGTTAGAAGGTGAATCCCATTGTTTCTAAATACCATTAATGACTTTCAGATTCTTCCCTACCCACCCCCCCCCACCGTTTTTTGTCCTTAAAAGGACAAGGTGAGATTCTATTAGATTAATTTTGAAAGGCAGGGTACGGACCATAGCCCAACACTGGGCCGTAGCCCATTCAAACAGATTTGTGAGCCGGCTAAAGTGCTGCCTCACTTGTGCCATTCCAGTCTTGAGAGGAAATATAAACAAACAGCAGCAAAGGCCATCATGTACAATTGTCCAGGTTGTCTACAAAGACACCCAGTTAAGCAGGTGAATTGAAATCAAGCCATGTACCCTAACGCAGGGCTATTTATTTCTCAGAAGAAGGGATACTTTTTCTTAATAAACACAGAGGTGGGCAGATGGACTAATGCAAATCTTATCCATAGCCTTCAAAAAGCATGAATTCTTCTGATTTTGAAAACAAGTCATTTCGGCTTTCCTGGTGGGTTTTTCGCTATTACCAGTTCCACTACTGTGCTTCACTTCATGGCAGTTTATATACAATATCTAGGATCTCTGTGCCTTGTTGCAGGGCCCTTCTCCTCTGTGCCTCCAGAAAAATTCAGAGCAGCCTAGTTGTCCCACAGTGCAGGGGAAATTGCTGCCTGATCTCTGAGGTAGGTAGATAACCCATCCTGGACTGCCTATCTGCAGATTGCTTCTTTAAAAAAAAAAAAAATTATTTGTGACTGTGGTGGGTCTTTGTTGCTGCCCTGGGCTTTCTCTAGCTGGGCAAGCGGGGGCTGCTCTCTAGTCCAGTGTGCAGGCGTCTCACGGCGGTGGCTACTCTTGCTGCCCAGTACAGGCTCTAGGCGCACGGACTCCATAGTTGCAGCTCAAGGGCTCAAGCAGCTCAGCCTCAGTAGTTGTGACGCATAGGCTTAGCTGCTCCCCGGCATGTAGACTCTTTCTGGACCAGGTACCGAACCCATGTCCCCTGCGTTGGCAGGCAGATTCTTTACCACTGAGCCACCTAGGAAGCCCTGAGTTAGGCAGGACTTCATTCTCACAGATGCACTGGAACAAGGAATTTTCCAGGCCATTTAGAACTGTCCATCACCACAGATTTCTTGGCCCTCAGAGCTAACGTAACAGCCTTTGCAGCACAGTCCTTTTGGGGGGTGATTTTGTGGAGACATGCTGGGATTGGCTGGGGGAGACAATCCTAATCACCATTTTGGTGAGTACCATAATATAGAGTGTCCAGGAGGCTAGTGCCAATTTAAGCTTTAATTATTAATACTTGGGAAGTGTAAATGCTATAAACCTACAACAAATAGCATCTGAAAGATCCGTTATTAAAGTTTTCCAATAGTAATATGTTCCTATTAAATTCAACATCCCCACCTTCCTGTACTAGGTATCACTCCAGTCAGTTTCGAATGTTGTAAACTTTCGTCAGCAGCTGTTCAGCCATCCAGTAACTGAGGCTTCACTCCACCCATAAGAGTTTTAATTACTTAGTTAATTTTGGCTGCACTGGGTCTTGGTTGCAGCCCTGGGCTCTTCATTGCAGCATACGTGAAGGATCAAGTTCCCTAGCCAGGGCCCAGCCCCAGGCCCCTGGCACTGAGAGCTTGGAGTCTTACCCACTGGACCACAAGGGAAGTCCTCATCTGAGAGTCTCTGACGCGACTCCCACAAGAAACAGCCTAATGGGACTACATGAGGTGATGACACTGCCAAGCCAGAGGACCCTACTGCACATCCGCCAGCCTGCGAAAGCATCACCCAGCAACAGCGGCACATGAAAAACTAAATATAAAATGTATTATTCAAAATTTTTGAAAGTAAACAAGTGTCAAGTAAATGTAAGCGATCAAACTTCTGAAGGATGGGTTTTGTAGGTTGTAACGTTGATACTTCTGAAGTTGTTAAAGCTTAAAACTGCAAGAGGAGTTTTGTGCCACCCCGTGAGATCCTTTAGGAATGACGTAGAACTTCCACAGATAATTGCATCTCATCCGCACAGCACATCAGGAGGGCAGCTTTTTGTGCCCCCTTTACAATCCAGTAAATTGGATCTTTAGACCCGTAATGTCAACATGGTGGCCACTAGCCGTGTGTGGCTACTGAGCATCAGAGATGTGGTAAGTTGGAATTGAGATCGGCTATAAACCTAAATGATGCTAAAGCTGAAACTCCAGTACTTTGGCCACCTCATGAGAAGAGTTGACTCATTGGAAAAGACTCTGATGCTGGGAGGGATTGGGGGCAGGAGGAGAAGGGGACGACAGAGGATGAGATGGCTGGATGGCATCACTGACTCGATGGACGTGAGTCTGAGTGAACTCCAGGAGTTGGTGATGGACAGGGAGGCCTGGTGTGCTGCGATTCATGGGGTCGCAAAGAGTTGGACACGACTGAGCGACTGAACTGAACTGATAAACCTAAAATTTATCCAAGATTTTGAAGACTTGGTAAGAAAAAAATAATATAAAGTATCTCATTAATAATTTTTTTAAAATGTTGATCACATATTGAAAAAAAATATTGATCACCCAAGCTTGGACTGGGGTTAGATAAAACATTTAAAAATTAATTCCATTTGTTTCTTTATAGTTTTCAATGTAGCTACTAGAAAATTAAAAATTATATCTGTGGCTCACATTATTTCTCTTGGACAGTGCTGTTCCAGACCAATGCTGAACAAAAACCAATATAAATCTACTTTATGTCCTGCTCTGAAGTAAGAAATTAACTGGATAGATGTGTTATCCTTTTGGGGAGATTTGAAATTTCTAGATTTTTAAAGGCTACACTGGAGTGGGTTGCCATTTCCTTCTCCAATGCATGAAAGTGAAAAGTGAAAGTGAAGTCACTTAGTCATGTCAGACTCTTCACGACCCCATGCAGCCCACCAGGCTCCTCCGTCCAACATGGATGGACCTAGAGAATATCATACTAAGTGAAGTCAGATAGAGAAAGACAAATATCATATGATATTACTTATATGTGGAATTTAAAAAATGATACAAATGAACTTATTAACAGAACAGAATCAGACTCGTAGACATAGAAACAAATTTATGGCTACTGAAGTGGAAGGTGGGGGTAAATTAGGAGTTAATAGATACACACTCGCTCAGCTGTGTCTCTTTGTGACTCCATGGACTGTAGCCAGCCAGGCTGCTCTAGTGAGAAGCTATTCCCTTCTCCAGGGGATCTTCCCAACCCAAGGATAGAACCCAGATCTCCTGCACTGCAAGCAAATTCTTTACCATCTGAGCCAGCAGGGAAGCCCCCACACACTGCTATTGTATATGCAAAACAGAGAAACAACAGGGATCTGCTGTATAGCACAGGGAACTATATTCATTATCTTGTAATGACCTATAATAGAAAAGAGTCTGAAAAAAAAATATATATATTCAGCCATACATATATATATATGGCTGAATCACTTTGCTATACACCTGAAACTATCCCAACACTGTAAATCTACTATACTTCAATTTTTTAAAATTACATAAATAAGTAAATATGCCCTGTGCCTTGCTCTTCTTCCTCAGCAACTATCTGAAGGATCTGGACAACCAAGGAGATACGTACCTTAGCCTTGAGCCTCCACTTCCTCATCAGTAAAGTAGAAAATAACATCATCTGCCTCACAGGATTATTGTGTGATTTAACTAAGACAACAGTTATGAAAGCAGCTGCCTTTAGGTTTATCAGTTAACCTTTGCTGTTTAACAAATGACTCCAAAGTTTAGTAACTTAAGCAAAAAAATTTTTTCTCAAAATTCCATTATTATCCTCATTGTATTCCTGCCCTGAGCTGGTCTCACCTGGGCAGCTGCATTCAGCTTCAGGGTTGGCCGGACCATTCTCTCCCTCTGTCTCTCTCTCCATGTGGCACTTCCTGCCCCAGTGGGTTAGGTTGGGCTTCCTTATGTGGTGGGAGGCAGCTTTCCCAGAGGGAAAGCCCCAGTACACATTTGCCGATGTCCATTGGTGAAGGCAAGTCACACAGCCAACTCTAGACTATGACTGATGTCAACACCAGGAAGCAGGTCATTGGGGCCATTGATTAAACAATTAAACGATACCAGGCGACCCTTTATTGAGTCCTTAAAACATTTCACATACCTATATCATCTAACTTATTGGCAGCCTGGGGAGTTGGGTGCCTTTGGCTACATTTTACAGATACAAAACTGTGGCTAAGTGAGACTGAGCAACAAGCCCAGGAATCCACCAACAGGAGGTCAATAAGCCGTATGTTGTCCTGATCCCTCTAAAGTTTGTGTTCTGAAACCACTGATTACATCTCTCACTGCATATTAGGACAAGGAAGGGAAAAGGAAAGGGAAAGATTCTACTCTCTGCAGTGCCTTAACTTACTCTCAAGGACAACCTCTGGCCTGTGTATTAGAGGGACAAAGCAAAGGGACTTCCTCGGTGGTCCCGTCGTTAAGAATCCACCTTGCAATGCAGGCGACGTGAGTTCGATCCCTCGTGGAGAAACTAAGATCCCACATGCCGAGGAGAAACTAGGCCCGCGTGCCACAACTGCTAAAGCCCGTGCTCTGGAGACCCCACACCGCTGCCACTGAGCCGCAGCTAGAGAGTCTGTGCAGTGCAGCGGAGGATCTTGAACAGTGCAGTGAAGATCCCTTGTGCCACAACTAAGACCTGATGCGGCCAAGTGAATAAATATTTTAAAAATAAATAAAAGAAGGAAACAAAGCAGAGCGCTAAAGGAACTAGGCAGCCCAGCCTGGAGCATTGTCATGTGCCTCGCCACTTAAAGGTGCATCCCTTAGTGTGAGAAATGGAGGGACAGCAGACAGATGAGGTTGGGGCGGCCACTATTACACGCATCGCTACAGCCCTGAAGTCGTTGGAGGCTGATAAGAACTATGAAACCCATTGAGATTTTAGTACTATTTGATTTCCCCCTTTGCCCAATTGCACATTTATTTTTAAACCTCACACATGAGGAAGCAAAGATATTAGACAAATTACATATTCCAACCAGCAGATAAAGTCAACAAAAGCCATCACAGACAAGCTTCAGCAGAATGGGCCTGCCGTTATCTTCCTTAGAAAATGGGATTTGACTTGAAAAGTGAGCGTCTCCGTAGAGAAGTAAAAATCGCCTCCTTAGATAAAAATCTCATTAATAATTCTTTTCTCAAACAAGAGGAGAGGAAGAAAAGATTTGTTGAGCCGGAGCCCACAGAAGCAGATAGCAGTGGTCCCCCGCTGCAGCCCGGAGGAGCTGGAGGAAGGCACTAAAGGTTACATGAATGAGGATCATTAATATTCACGGCAGCATCTGGTGCTATGTTGCCAGGAGACAGTAATGAGAAAAGAGCATCTTCCAGGTCTAATGGCACTGCGGCTGCCACATCAATCCCGGTGTCCCAAGAAATGAGATCTCTATCATTTGCAAACAGGGAAGCACTGGTGGCTTGCTGTCATTCTGGAAGGTCACTAAAAGATATGCAGATGAGCTGCTCATATTTCTCGGGCTGACACCCACCAGGCTCCCCGCACAGCTTCTCCTTTTCACTGTCTGACACAGCAGCTCTACACACGTAGAGGGAACGGGGGATCCGCTCTTGGTCTTCAGCACACAAATTCTGGCTTCTTGGTTTTCCATCCAAATATCTGCTACATGCACTTTTGGGGGAGGCATTTAGCCTCGTCAGACTTGTACTCTCATAACTCCAGTGAAGGTCTTAGCTTGCCCAGCTGTGAACTTCCCGAAGACCAACAAGCTAAACACGTAGACAGAACCCCTTGGCCCTATGTCGCATTTGGTTTCTCCCAGGAGCCGACCCTGAGACAAAGATTTGCCTTAAACAAAATGTTTGCTTCTCTCCGTGGTTAATGAGATTCTAAATGGAAGAGATGTTTCTAGATCTTCTCTGTCTTTACTTCTTGCCTATCAGGGCTGAAGTTCCCATTATATATGTTTAGAGACCAGGTAGGTATACGGCGCCTGTTACATTTGTATCCCCATTTCCCACTTTTCTTAGCCCTTTTGTGTTAACTTCTCTGCAACTTCATGGATCAAAAACTATCTCTTACTTGCTATATGTGGGTGAGCACACAGCAGTGAACAAAACTACGCAAAATTTACACCCTTGTGGAATCCCAGACCATGAATGAATATGCACATAAGTTCATTCGTGCAGTCAACCGGTAGTTTTTTAATCAATTGATATTTTGTTTTATTGAAGCAGAGTTGATTTACAATGTTGTGTTAATTTCCTTTGTACAGCAAAGTGATTCAGTTATATATATATATATATATACACTCTCTATTTTAAATATTATTTTCCATTATGATTTATCATAGGATATTGACTATAGTGTCCTGTGCTATACAATAAGACTTTTTGTTTATCCATCCTATATATAATAGCTTACATTTGCTGACCCCAACCTCCCACTCAGTCCTTTTCCCAACCCTCTCTTCCGTGGCCACCACCGGTGTGTTCTTTATATCCGTGATTCTGCTGCTGTTTCGTACATAGCTTCATCTGTCATATTTTAGATTCCACATACAAGTGATATCAGTTGGTATTTGTCTTTCTCTTTCTGACTTACTTCATTTAGTATGATGATCTCTAGTTGCAACAAATAGTTATTGGTCACCTATCCTGGGTCAGGGATCCTTCTAGGCACTGAGGACTCAGCTTGGAATGAGACAGAAAACTGTGCCTTCTTGAAGATTACAACTCAGTAGGGGACAGTGAAGCTTAGGAATAGAAATGCATGGTTGGTGGAAATAAATGCAATGAACTAAAATAAGAGAAGAGCAATTGATTGGGGAATGGTTATAGGATTTTATCCTGTTATCGGGGAAGCCCTCTTGGAGGAAGTGACATTGAGCAGAGACGTGATAACATCACCTGATCACTGATGCCTTGCGTCAGCTGATGCTGGCTCTTGAGAAGAGGACGCACATCTCTTCCCAACTTCACCTTCAATGACCTTACACAGGCAGCTTAAACCCAGCCATAGTGGGAAAATTTGCACACCAGAAATCAGCAAATGCTGTGAATGAAGACTTTTTTTCAGATAGTCCTTAACTTGTTTTTTTGGTTTTGTATTTTTTTGGCTACACCATGAGGTATGCTGGGGTCTTAGCTCGCCAACCATGGACTGAACCCACACTCATGCATTGGAAGTTCAGAGTCTTAACCACTGGACCACAAGGGACGTCCCAGTCGTTAAGTATTTGTCAGAACTCAGTTACACACAAATATGCAGGGAAAGTGTCTTCCTGGAAGAAAGAGCATCCAGTATGAAGGCCCTGGACTGGGAGAGTCCTTTGTATGTTGAGACATATCAAGAAGGCGAGCAGACCAGCATGTCTAGAGCAATGGTTTCTCATCATCTGGGAAGTTTTTAGAATTACAAATTATTGGGCTCTATCTCAGACCTACTGGATCAGAAACTCTGGGGCCAGGGCCTGGAAATTTGTTTTCAAAAAGTGATTCTGCCACACGGAACATTTAAGAACCGCTGATCCAGAATGAGCCCAATTATCAGGTAGGAAGGTGGCTTGGGTGAAGGAAGTTTGGAGACAAGGGCTGCCATTCGAAAGGCAGAGTCAGAGAGGATGAGTAATGATGCCAGGGGGATAAAATCTGAAGTTAAAGCTGACGTAACTTGTTGACTACCTTAGAATTCTTGAATTTGTAAATGAGAGTCCTCGTACTCAAAGAGACTTATATGAGAAAGAGTTTGTTGCCTCAAGTAACAGAAAAGTCAGATGGCAGGCATGATTGGATTCATGAACTCAAATAACATCATCCTGGCTCATTTCTCCCTTTCTCCATGGCCCATTTCCACTCTCCTCTATGTTGACATAATTCTCAGGTTGGCCATCATGTCTTCAAGCTTGCGTCATTTCTACAGTTAGCAATACCATAGGGAAGATGGTTTCTCTTTTCCGAGTAGTCCAAGAGGAGTCTCAGAATTGAGTAAGTAGGCTCACCTTAGGTCCTGTTCCCTTTGCTGGACCAACTTTGAAGGAAATCAAAATTTGTCACCTTCTTTGGTATATGCCTCTTCGGCATAAAAATTATTTTTACCTGAAAGCAATTAAGAAGTTGTAAATGCAGAAAAATCTCCCCCTTTCTGCGTAAAAGCAGGAAATCAATTCTCCTTTTACTGGAGACAGACTTATCAACCCTGCAACGGTACCAGTGGAATCTGCAAGCAGATGTTAAGCTTGCCTAGTTATTTCTTCACCATTTATTAGCCACAGCCCAAACCCCTGTATTTAACCAATTCTTCACAGATGTATTATTTCTTTGTCTAAAGGACTTGAAAGCTGCCCATTCTGGTTACTTCGTCAGCTCTCCATTCTCTTGGGAAGGCTCTGCTGCTGCTGCTAAGTCGCTTCAGTCGTGTCCAACTCTGTGTGACCGCATAGATGGCAGCCCACCAGGCTCCCCTGTCCCTGGGATTCTCCAGGCAAGAACGCTGGAGTGGGTTGCCATTTCCTTCTCCAATGCATGAAAGTGAAAAGTGAAAGTGAAGTTGCTCAGTCTTAGCGACCCCATGGACTGCAGCCCACCAGGCTCCTCCATCCATGGGATTTTCCAGGCAAGAGTACTGGAGTGGGTTGCTATTGCCTTCTCCTGGGAAGGCTCTAATGCACATATAAAATTTTTATGAAATGAGTATGTTTTTCTCTTGTTAATTTTTGTCGGTTTAATTTTCAGACCCAGCCAGCCACCCTAAAAGGACTGAAAAAAGCTTTTTCTTTCCCTACAACTTCTTGGGCGACCCATAGGATACACTGATTGGCCAGTACTGGATCATGTGACCACCATTAAGGCCAGGGGGGAGTGAGGGTCATCTTCAACTAAACTCAAGGCCAAGAGGAGGAGGAGTTTCCTAAAAGAAAAATAATTTACCTGGAAGGGGATGAATGATGAAAGATCAAATTAACCAATATCCAGATGGTAAAGTAGGTAACACAAATATTTTAGTATTTGTGGGCAAGTCAAGGTAGGGGCTTCCCTGCTGGCTCAGATGGTAAAGAATCTGCTTGCAATGTGGGAGACCCAGGCTCGATCCCTGGGTTGGGAAGATCCCCTGGAGAATGTCAGGGGATGGCAACCCACTCCAGTATTCTTTCCTAGAGAATTCCATGGACAGAGGAGCCTGGCGAGCTACAGTCCATGGGGTTGCAAAGAGTTGGACACAACTGACCAACTAACACATACACACAAGATGACTGGCTTAGACTCCTAATGATGAATAAATGTCTGACCACTGTCTCAGAATTCTTTCTAGTTCACTTTCTCATTCAGTCAGCCTTGGAGATCTCTTTTTGGATGGTTCTATGTCAACTCTCATAAAGAAAGTGTTTAGAAACCAGAGTTGAGAAACAAGATTACTTACATTTTCTTTACTTGCCAAAGTGTTAAGTGCAGACACTAAACTAATATAAAATTTTAGAACTCTTGAAATTTGGAAATCTTAACCCTTCCTTCCTTCACAAAGCCCTGAAAGTAAAACTCTGGTTCACTCTCCTCACCCTCCATCTGTTATCCTGACATTCAATTACTACTAAAGGGAAATGGGGGAGCCAAATTGATGCCCTCCAGGAGGCCAAAGCTCTGCAGAGCTCCCCGCAGCCCAGTAAGTCATCAATCTTCGAGTCTGCACAGCCCACAGTGGAAACAGGGGCCTAAGAGTCTGAAGCTGGGGCAGCAGGACTACAAAGGGGATGTGGCTGGATGGGATTAGCAAAGCTCCCCACCAGGAGCTAACTCAATTTTGATACATGTCAGCTTGGAGAGCCCTGCCCCACAGTGCAGTGATGACCAGACAACAGAGAAAGAGAGAGGAACAAGCTAGGTTCATGGGTTGGCAGGCTTGCTGCCCTAGCAGGACCTCCCAAGGGGTCTGCCCTTGACGTGGACAGCATGGGCTTGGGGTCCAATCCTCATCTGTGAATGTACGGGGTTGACTTATTTATTTTTCACTTCTAATCACAAACCCAACCCATCAAAGATTAGAATGTATTGATTTGCAGTAAAGATGGCTTTGCAGTATCCAGTGTTCAAATTCTCCATCCAAGATAGCTCTTTCCCAGGATCAAGGTAGTTGGAAAGCTAATTCAGTCACTAGAAGGCTGCTCACAGGTTTTATGAGAAGGCAGAGCCTCAGAGCAAGGGGATGTGGTAACTCTTATACAATCCTTTATCCTGCACATGGTAGAGTCTAGCAGATTCTCTCTGCCACAGAAGGGCAAAACTGGGGCCAGATAAGGTAGGCACCCTCTGTACTTCATATGGTTGGAAGCTGGATGAATTTCACCTGTCTCATTTTCAGTTGTATTCTTATCAGCCGCAAACATCCCCTGGACATGGACTTGCTACACACAGTCTCCAAGAATGTAGTTTATCTCAAATTAATTAACTGTTCAATGATGCTTTCTTGGTGAGATTCTAGGTGACACCTTTGAGCCCTTTCAGTAATGCAGGAAACATCTCGGCTTCATCATCCAAAAGCGTTGTTCTGAAAGTCCAGCGACTTTACTGGATTTGTCCCCAAATTCTATAGTAAACTTTGAGTCATTCCTGGGTGTTGGATTCCAGACCTAGGTTCTTTATCTAACTCCTTCTCTCCCTTCTCTTTCTTCCTTGAAGCAAGATAACTAATCTATTCCTGTGTATACCCTCCTCTGATGACATCCCTGGCTCCAAGGGGATGGAAGGAGGGGAATCTCCTGGATGGTGATTTAAGTAATCCTGGCTAATAAAATGTGTAATTTAGGTAATCCTGACTAATAACATAAATAAGATTTATGTAATCCAGGCTAATAAAATGTGAGGTCTAAGAGAAGTCATTTGGGAAGGATTCCTACTAACCTGAGTAAATGGCTTCATTTCTTTCCACTGAACAGTTAACTGAAAATAAGATGTGGCATTGGGAGCCATTTGGAATCCATGAAGGAGTTCACCTGAAGATCTGAAAGAAAGTGGAATCTGACTCTTGATGACCTTTTGGAACTATTGAATTAGTCGCCCTTGGTGCCACTCTCTGGCAATAGTCCTTATGAGAGGTAGGATTCCCCTCACTGCTCAAGCCATTTTAAGTTGAGACTTTTGTTTCTTGTAGCTTGCAGCTCCCTCACAGGTTCATTTGGTTAATGGGTTCTAGACCTACCCCCAGTTGTTCTGTGTGTCTAGATCATTGAAGAGAGATCAGTTAACTTCTCTAGACTCCCATCGCTTCATTTATGAAGCTGGCAAGTTGAAGGAAAGTCTTTCTTCCTTCTCTTTTAGCCTGGCATTTGGAGTCTCTGATTTCTCTTCTGTGGGATACAAGGAAGAAACCCCTGATTCATCTCTGCTTTTTGTGTTCTGGATTCTCAAGGCAGACAAGCTCTCTGCTCTGCTCCTTTGTTCTGAGGTCTGAATTAGATGTTCGATATGTCAGGACGACCTCCTAAATGGTTTATTTCTCTTGGATCATCTTAGAACCTGAAGGGGATCAGAATATGCCACCCCCAAATATGCCACTTTGGTATAAAGATTATTTTGAGCTGAAGGGAACTGATTCAGGAACGGTTCTCTGCCCTATCCATATCTCCTAAACTAGACATTAATTTTTCTTTGGGGAAGATGTCTGTCTGTACCAGGACAGAGAGACTGACTCATCTCTGGAGAGGAATGGGGAGTGGTCACACTGAGATGAATTTGCTTAAACAGACTTTACTAAAATAACCCTTATCTTCCAATAGATTTCCTTATATATTTCCTAGCCATTTCCCCACAATTTATCACCCCTAAGAGCCCAAAGTGAAAGTGAAAGTCACTCAGTCATGTCTGACTCTTTGCCACCCCATGGACTGTATAGTCCATGGAATTCTCCAGGCCAGAATACTGGAGCGGGTAGCCTTTCCCTTCTCCAAGGGATCTTCCCAACCCAAGGATTGAATCCAGGTCTCCCTCATCGGGTGATTCTTTACCAGCTGAGTCACAAGGGAAGCCCAAGAATGCTGGAGTGGGTAGCCTATCCCTTCTCCAGCAAGTCTTCCTGACCCAGGAATCAAACCAGGGTCTCCTCTATTGTAGGTGGATTCTTCACCAACTGAGCTATCAGGGAAGCCCAAACCCCCTTTCTTTTTTCTAGTTGCTCCTCCACAATTTATTACCCATTTGTTTAAATGGTATATAAGCAGCCCCACCACCACTTCTGCTTAAATTCAAACTGCTTCTTTGAATTTTTACTTCTTTTTTGAGAATCTTTCATGTGTGTAAAAAATATTAACATCAGTTTTAAAATTGTATATTTTCTTTGTTAATGTCTTTTGTCAGCTTAATTAACAGGATTCAGGTACAAAACATAAGAGGGTAGAGAGAAGTTTTTCTTTCAGACAAATTCCAATAGCTCCTAAGTTTTCTCACAAATAAAATTAGGACCTAACGACTCTAAGACACCTTCCGATCTAAACATTCCACAGATTTTAAAAATCATGGTAAGATTCATTTTCAGTGATAACCTCTATTAAAATGTGGTTATGGAGTAATATATTTATGTTTTCAAACATTCCAACTCTTACTCCACTTCTCCCAGCTCAGCTTCATGTGAAGATAAAAGATCCCCTCAGCCTTTAACCTTTCACCCAATTGTTCCAGCCACAGAAATAGACTTTCTTTAGGAAGGTGAAGCCAGCCTGGAATATTCCAGTTAGTTCACGACATAGCTGATGGGGACTGGGAGAAAGGATGTTAAAGGTGGCAAGTCTGTCTACCCAGGAATCAGTCAAAGAGGGAGTGTTTGGGGAAAGTGCTGTAATTCATAGCCATTTTGACAAACATTGGAGCTAGACCAATGCCCTCAACACACACACACACACATCCCTAACCAACAACTACTAATGCAGTATTTCTGGCTCTTAAGCACAACAGCCCCTTTGCCAAAAAGCTGACTAGTTGAAATATCCTGCCAACTCACAGAGAAAACCTAGCCGTTTTAAGACTGGTATTCCCCACACAGCCACAAAGGTGAATATCTAGTTCTCACATAAGAAAAAAAAAAAAAGGTTTATTGACTTCTCTGAATTAGGAAGTTAAATGCTTGAGAATCAATAGTACCTCCCCAAATTACAGATTTAATATCAGATAACGTTTTGATATCTTACCACCCCTTTTTCTCTTTAATTCTAGCTCCTTGTTATTTAGAAAGTTATGTATCATGCAAGATTTATGCTCCTGCTGATTGTGTTGCAGTTTATTCAGAACGCGTGGGTTTTTGAGTACCAAACAGGTGCAGTATAGAGAGAAAGCTTAAAAATAAATCAACAGGAAATAACGTAATACAGTTACACTAATAGCTTTTTCAGCCAGTTTCTATAACATCTGCAATTAGGTCAGGGTCCCATGAACCATTAAAAGGGGAAAATAATCATGAGTCTTTTGAAAGAACATGTTCACAATCAGATTATCTGCAGGTCTGCTCTGTATGGAGTGTTTTCAACTTCTCTGCTTTATGCTAGTATTGACAATGGATTTTTGTTATTCAATCTACATAAAGCAACATGGAGAAGAGTAATTTGCAAGTCAGCTATTGATAATGATTTTAGATACTCAGTTTGGTGAGAAGATGGCAGTAGGGCCACGATTGATTTGATATTAATAGGTTTGTGAGAACCGCTGAAACTGAAACAACACCGCAGCTCAGACTACTACTGTCTTCCTCACCTCATCAAGGCCGTTGACATGCGGGCTCCCCACTGGAAGTCTGGGTTGGGCATCTGAAATTTGGGAGGTTGCATTGTTGGTCAGCCTGGTCTTGCCTCGTAAACACAGTCTGAGAAAAGTGCTTATGAAGGGTGAGGTAGGCTGGGGTCCCAGCAGAGGCCAACTCCTGATGTAAGTGTTGTTTGGAAGGTGATCCCAGGAGCCCTAGTGGTAAAGGACCCTACCAGTGCGGAGGACGTAAGAAACGTGGGTTCAGTCCTTGCGTTGGGAAGATCCCCTGGAGGAGGGCACAGCAACCCACTCCAGTATTCTCGCCTGGAGAATCCCCATGGACAGAGGAGCCTGGCGGGCTACTGTCCATAGGGTCACAAAGAGTCGGACACGACTGAAGTGATAACACACCCAGGAAGCCTCCATAGGCGAGGGGAGGAGTGAGAGAAGGAGAGGAAGGAGGCTGTGCTAGTTTGGGTCCTCCAGGAAAAACAGGATTAGAAGAGCAAGAGATATATTGAGAAACCACTTGTGAGGTTGAAAGCGCGTATGGACAAAATGCAGATGGAGCAGCAGCTTGGCTATTTACAATAGCCGAGACATGGAAGCACCCTCAGAGTTCATGGACAGATGAATGGATAAAGAAGTACATATATAATGGAATATTATTCAGCCATAAAAAAGAATGAAATATTGTCATTTGCAGGAACATGGGTGAACCTAGAGATTATCATACTAAGTGGAGTAAGTCGGACAGAGGAAGACAAATGTTGTATGATATTACTTATATGTTGAATCTCAAAAAATCATACAAATAAACTTATTTACAAAACAGAGACTGACTCGCAGACATAGAAAACAAATTTATGGTTACCAAAGGGGAAAGGGAGGATGGGGATGGATAAGCTGGGAGTCTGGATTAACAGATACACACTGCTATATATGAAATGGATACACCATCAGGTCCTACTGCAGAGCACAGGGAATTATACACAATATTTTATAATAACCTACAAAGGAAAAGAAGCTGGAAAAATATATATGTGTATATCCAACTGAATCACTTTGCTGTTCACCTGAATCTAACATGACATTATAAATCAACTATACTCCAATTTAAAAAATACAGGTGGCGCTGCAGGTATCACCCCTGTAGAGCAGAAGGGAGGAGGCTTGGATGGGAAAGTCTGAGACCGTGGTGCAGCTCTAAGGACGTTTGGGTGAAGCCAGTGGCAAGTCCCTGAGCCACAGTCAGCAGCAGAAGAGCCCTGTGTCTCCACTGGGTCTGCCTCAGCTTCCCTGCTGTGCACACAGCCCTTGGGAGGCCCAGACGTGGGCCGACACAATGGTGGATTTCAGAGTGCCTTTGCGGGATGTGCGCCCTCCATACTCTCTGTGGTCAGAGGTCTAAGAGGTGCATTTTCACGGACAACACAGAAATCACGTCAGAGTGGGAGGGTGGGCAAGATTGAGCTTAAAACTACTGGCAAAGGACTTCCCTGGTGGTCCAGGGGTTAAAACTGCATGCTTCCACTGTAGGGGGCAAGATCCCGCATGCTGCTTATATGTTGAATCCTTTATCCTTTATGGCATGATCAAAAAATAAATAAAATAAGAATAAGAATAAAATACTTGTAAAAAACTACTGGTGAGCTCTTGGAGGTTGTGTAGCACTCACATCAGAGATGTCACATCTAAGAAGTGAGGAAGCTAGATTATTTAGTGGCTCTGGCTTATTCTTCAGGCATTAACTCCCCAGCGCTTCCCACCCTGCTCTGGAAGGGCTCACAGACGGCTGTCAGGATGAGTCCAAGATGCTTGCAGTTGGAGCTAGGAAGGTGTCCACTTACACAAAGCGAGGGGTTACAGGTGGGTCCTGGATGTGTCCTGTGTTTCCCTGCTAAGAAGGAAGCACAGCCTTGCAAGCGTTACGTAATCCGCCCTGGGCATGTCATATGACTGGACCTCCTGCACTGTCTTCACCATGGCCGGGTCAGCCCAGGACTCTGGGCAGTGTGTACTGGCCACTCCCCCACGTAAATGAGCCAGCAGAATTCAGAACCATGAGTCCAGTCACCGTGAGGCAACAGTCAGGATCCAGTCCTTCATAACGTGGGCAGCTGGGCTCATAGACTAAAATACAGGGAGAGAAACTTCCAAATGAATGTGCCTCATGTGGTCTCTCCAGCAGGGCAGACACACACTTACACTAATCACGAATCAGTTCCAGATCTCATTCAGGCCAAGGCTTAAACACTACTTGATACATCCAAACATCCACTGTTGGAGGTGGCACATGAGATGCTCTCTTTTAGGTATTTACATACTTAGTTAGAGAGGAAAATTTTTTTCCTTTATCCTTCTCTAGGTTCTTTGGTTGATTTAGTAATCAAATTGACATAAGACAGATTAACAGGAGAAAAAAAAGATTTGATTAACATACATAAAAGGGACCCCACAAGGATGATGAGACCCAAGGGTAAGTTCGAGATCAAGGCTTATATGCCATGTGAGTTGAAGAATGAGCTAGGGGCCTCAAAAGGAGAAGGGTGAGCTCACAGGATGACAAGAGCAGATCTTTTGTAATTAGATGTTTGTCCTGCCGCAGAGATGGGTTCTTCAGGTAAAAAGTTATCTCTTAGTAATAGCTCTCCGTCTGGGTCAGGCCCCCTTATCTAAATTCTTTCAGGCACTTTAGGATAAAAAGTTGTTTTTGTTTTGTTTCTTTGTATCTGCTGGGCTTTGCTTTCATCTCAAAACAATCAGCTTGCCAAAGTGGCACCCATTATTGGAGGGACTCATTCTGATCCCCTTCAGTCTCTTTAGGTATATGTTTCATATATATATATAAATACATATAACACTTAAACATTGTTTGTTTATTTAGCTGCACTGGGCATGTGGGATCTAGTTCCCCCACCAGGGATCAAACCTGGGCCCCTTGCCTTGGGAGCTCAGAGTCTTAGCCACTGGACAACCAGGGAAGTCCCAAACATATTATATATATGTGTGTATATATATATATATATATATATATATATATATGTGCATATACGTATGTATATGTATTTTAGATGTGTATATCTCTTTTAGGTATATATGTGTGATATATGTGCATATTTCAAGTATTATGTATCTCTTTTAGATATATAAGATATATATCTTCATTTATATATTATAGTATATTTTATATATTACATATATATTTGTTTGAGGATAGTAACAAATTTGGCCTGGGAGTCATAGCTTTCCAGTCCCTGCGCTAAATTGTAAAAGGTTTTTCTAAGGACTCTGGTCGATAGAAACTAGACTATAGGGAGTGCATTTCTAGTGCAGGACCACGGCAGCAGTGTGGAATGTGGGTGTTATGGATAATGTGGATAATATCATGACTGAGAATTTTAAAGGTCTTCAAGGTAGTAAGACCTGGCAGAGTCTGCCCTTAAAGCTCCACAGAGGAAGAGAGAGGTGGTGGGTAAGCGTCAGCCTCAGAGGATCGCATCTTCTGTTTTAATTAGCGTGAAAATGGAGAAGTTAGAAGCCGGAGTCCGGAGACCGAGGTGCCAAAGTCTTAACCTTAGTTATTTTATCTTCCCCTGTTGGTTTCTCCTTTGTGACACCAGTGAGAAAACCACTATCAATGTACTTTCCCGGCTTCAGAAATGCTCTGGGGGCTGTGGGGTAAGAAGATGAATTTCTTCTCTTCAGAGCCAGAAATGAATCTAGATCCAATTTAGAAACTGCAGAGAACAGAGTCCTCCAAAACTCTATAGCTTTAAGCAGGGCACGCTCGATTAGAGGCACCCTAGGGTTCTCGTTCCCCCTCTCTTTCTCTCTCTCTCAGTGAGATTCACAATGAAACACTTTCTTCACACGTACAGAACTTACGGAGAGCAGTTTTGATGTTGTTATACTCCATTAACTTTGTAAGGCTACTCTTTTGGAAAATTGTTTTTGCTTACATGCTTGAAGACAGGGGGAAAAAATATTCTTTCGGAAAGCTGCAGAAGCTTTGAATAGATTCAACAGCTTTTCAAAAGGACTTTAGAGCACTCTGTAATAGCACGCATGTTGACATATGTTCCGGTGCACCCGCTTCATAATATCTTCAAGTTTGGCCCAGCAAATTCTCTTCTTTTTCACTCTGGACAGAAATGGAAGAAATAGAAATGAAGATGAGGCAGAGCCTCTGGCATATTCCCAACAGCCAGGCAATTTGGTGTGGAGATGACTCTCTTTTAAAATTAAAAAAAAAAAAAAAAAAAGGAACCAGAAGACGCCTGTGATACCATGATGCCACACGTGTTGGAAATTTACCTACAGGCTCGCCAAGCGTAGAACTTCTTCTGAGGGATGACTTTGGCCACCGTCATCCAGGGAGATGTTCAGTGAGGAGAAATGTTGAAAAAGAGAAGGGATTTCACACATTCCCAGGGTGGGAACTCCCAACAGCAGCATGAACTTCCAGGGCATGAAACGTCGGTATTAAATTCTAACACAGTGTTAAAAGCCAATGTTTTCAGGTCATCTGTGGTATATTATTTCATTATCAATTAATGGATTGAAATGATTCATTTCCACTGATGTATGTGAATACTTCAGAGACATTGTCCCAAAGCAGAACTTTCCAGTCTTCTCTGCCCTTCTCTGTCCTTCTTTCCTTTTTTCTGTAATAGTTTAATTATGGTTGTCAGAAGTCACCTGCTTGTAAATAGAAAGGAATTTGAGGCAGGGAGGTAGATGTTTGTAAAACCATTGGGAGCACAGCAGAAGGGCTCTTGGCTGTTTCCAGGAATGACACCGAGAACAGTCCTCCCAAAGGAGCTGCTTCCTGGCCTCGGTCAGGAAGCCACAAACCCTACCCACGGCGCCCCAGGACATGTGGGCTCTGAAATGATCTGGGCTCAGGAGGCCATCCTCACACCCTTCCTGCCAAGAGCATGTCGCCTTGGCTGTGACCCATCCTGATAAATGGGCCCCTCTGGCTGGGACCTAGGGACCCCCTCATCAGGATGATAAACAGAGCCTGGGACCTCCGCTGCCCCCGCGGCTGGCCAGCTGCGCTGTGCCACGGCCACAGCTCTCTGCAGAAACGTCAAAGGAAAGAAGGACCGGAGGTCTCTGTCTCACAGCTACCTTCCAAGCACCCCAGGCGTCCCTGGAGGTAACTTGATTCCCCAAAGTGCAAGGGAGTCTTTCAAATGTGGGCTTCGTCTTTCCAGCCTCTACTGCTAAGGTTATTGGGGTGTAACAGAGTGGAGTGGAGTGGGCCAAACCGGAAAGTCTGCTCCACTCTGTTTTCTTGCCCAGTGACTTCATTTAGAGATCTCTTTCCCACTAAAGTGGAAATGACTGGTGGCAGCCCAAGTATTACGCTTTCCAGCTCGGTCTATATGGACTGAAAATTTAAAAATGGCAGGACTTTCAGTGTGATGAAATAAAATTTATATTTTAAGGCAGGACTAAACATAAAATCTGTGCATTTGTTTGGCCTCCCTGCCCCATCCCCCTGTGCTTCCCCGGTGGCGCTAGTGGTAAAGAACCTGCCTACCAGTGCAGGCAACACAGGAGATGTGGGTTTGATCTCTGGGTCAGGAAGATCCCTTGGAGGAGAGCATGGCAACCCACTCCAGTACTCTTGCCTGGAGAAGCCCATGGACAGAGGAGCCTGGTGGGCTACAGTCCATAGAGTCGCAGAGTCGGACATGCCTGAAGCGATTCATTACAACCCCCACCCCCCCTGTGCAGTGTGTATCTGTTACACATTAACCAGGGCTCCTGGAAGGTGGGAAGATTGCCCAGCCATAAAGATCAATTTTTTTCTCTTTTCTAATGCCAGCAATGTAGCTTCTTAAAACAATAGTGTTATTTCCCATCTCTGTAGGGAGTCATGGCGACTTTCTGCTTACTTGGTATGTGCTTACCAGGACCGTGTGTCCTTGGTGAACTTTATGTAAAATATCAGCGTGTCGTTTTGGTGTACAATCCTTTGTCTCAAAAATGTATGTGACCGCACCTTCACCTTCTAACAGGGAGATCAGAGCTCAGAGCTTTCCAAGAATCTGCTTCCTGGATTTTAATCCTCAGTTTGACTCAAATAAAATTCGTTTTTTTCCCCTTAACTTGACAGTTAATTGAATTTTTGTCTATAAGTGAAAAGATAGGAAGCTACATGATATTTATAAAATTATCGCATTTTGGGAAAACGATGTGGGTGTGCACGCATGCATGTGTGGCCGTGCACATAAATGTGTTTGTGTAGGTATGTGCGCAAACATGTACATGTATAAGACGTATTTGCTTATACAAGACTGTGAATGTATCCACATATGTAAACAAAATATAACATAGAAAAGGCCTAGAAGAATGTACACCTCACACAGTAATAGTGATTAACACTGGATGTAGGAATAAGGGATGATGTGAGAGGGAAGTTATTAATTTTCATAGCTTTGTTATGTTTTAAAGTCCTGTAAAGAATCTATTGACTTTTTGTAATATTTTAATATTAAAACATGGTAGGGTCTTCTAGGGTGCTGATCTGTGTGGTGTTCACATATGTAAAAATTCACTATACTACATGCTGCTGCTGCTACTGCTAAGTCGCTTCGGTCGTGTCCGACTCTGTGTGACCCCATAGACGGCAGCCCACCAGACTCCCCAGTCCCTGGGATATATATATATATAAGAATATACCACTATAGTAAGCTAAGCATTCATATATATGTTTGCATAGTTTACTATAGTGGCATATTCTTCAATAAAACAAAGTTTAAAATAATGGATGATTTAAGTGAAATAGTAAAAGAAAAACCTCAGACACTTACCAGGTGTAAAAGAACCTGAGGCAGCCACACCCAAACAGTGAACGTCACATGCCCTAAGCATGTCATGTGACTTCTCTGAGACTCGGTTTTACTCGTCTGCAAACAACATATCACAATGGTAGCTATCCCAGTGCTACAGTGAGGATAAAATGAATGAATCCGTATAAATTGCTTACCGAATGCCTAGGCACCCAATAGTAAATATGGAAAGGGTCTTCATTCTTCTTCGTCAGAGTCATTGTATTACTTTCCTAGGGTGACCATAACAAATGACCACAAGTTGGGAAGCTCAAACCAACAGAAAGGTATTCTCTCATAGTTCAAGAGTCCAGAATCCAAAATAAAGGTGTTATCAGCAGGGCTGATTCTTTGTGAATATTCTGATGGAGACCCTCTCCATGCCTCTATGTTAGCTTCTGGGGGCTGCTGGTACCCTTGGCTTTCCTTGGCTTGTATTCACATCTCCAGGCTCTGCGTCCATCTTCATGCGAGCTTCTTCCCTGTGTGTCTGTCTCCCTATGTGTCCTCTCCCCTTCTTATAAGGATGCCAGTTAGCCCACCCTCACCTAATATGACTTCGTCTTGACTAATTCTATCTGAAAAGACCCAATGTCCGAATAAAATTACATTCTGTAGTTCCAGGTGGACTTGAATTGGAGTGACACTATCTTACTTGGGCTTTCCTGGTGGCTCAGTGGTAAAGAATCTGTCTGCAATGCAGGAAAGGCAGCTTCAGTACCCAGGTCAGGAAGATCCCCTGGAGGAGGGCACGGCAACCCACTCCAGCACTCTTGCCTGGAGAATCTTGTGGGCAGAGGAGCCTAGTGGGCTACAGTCCATAGGGTTGGAAAGAGTTGGACACAACTGAAGTGACTTAGCACACACACTATCTTACTCACTGCAGAAAGGCATCATTATTCAGAGATAATAAACATTTAAGGGCAGGGTAGGGGGAGTATCTCATTCTCCCAACAGGCTGCCTGCAATCAGAGTCTCTGACTACCCAATATTTGTAGACCTCTATTTTATTGTTTTTAATAAAAAATAAAAGTGCCAAGTGAGTATAAATCACTAAACTCTTATGGCTATGATCCAGCCTGTTGTGTTGACAGCAATATCATTTGGCATAAATAAAGCGCAAACTTTTCACCACGATCGATAATAAACAAATATTATTAATCTCCCAAGTCTTGGGTAAACTCTCTCTATTTGTTTCCCTTGATTTTAATGGGCAAGACCAGCCTCTGTGTTACTTGAGGTTGCTTTTTAAATGTGCCACTAGAGGGAGAGAAGGTTGTATGTTTGTTTTTGAAGTGCCTGCTGCAGGATAATGAGGTTTTCTTTGTGCAATTACTGAGAGTCTGAGCTCCGTGTGTGACTGCAGAGTAATTTCATCTTAATGTCGATGATGCATGCTGCACCGCAGACCAGAGCGAAACAGTATAAATCACAAGCTGTGTTCCTATTAAAAGCATATTGTTTGGATGGAGATGGGAATCTATAACAATTCAAATGCTTTCTTTAATCACTGAAGTTCAAATGCTCTCTTTAAAACTGAACTTTTGCAAAGTGAGGATGGGCATTGCATTATACACAGAATAGCTTCTAAAAAGAACTGTGGTATAGGAATTTGAGAAGATGGAAAATGCCATCAGAAAGCTTCAAGGTATGACCTCTCAGCATTGTTTTTTTTTTTTTTTGACAGAAATAATTTTATTTTTTTTTTAATTTTTATTTTTACTTTATTTTACTTTACAATACTGTATTGGTTTTGCCATGCATTGACGTGAATCCACCACGGGTGTACATGCATTCCCAAATTTGAACCCCCCTCCCACCTCCCTCTGCATTGTTTTTAATGCAACTTTGGGCGCCAGGTAGCAAAGCAGTGGTCCAGCCCTGGGTAAAATAAAAGCAATAATAATTATCACTAAGTAGTACTTATTCTGCAGAGAAAGCGGTGGCACCCCACTCCAGTACTCTTGCCTGGAAAATCCCATGGACAGAGGAGCCTGGTAGGCTGCGGTCCATGGGGTCACGAAGAGTCGGACACGACTGAGCGACTTCACTTTCACTTCTCACTTTCATGCATTGGAGAAGGAAATGGGAACCCACTCCAGTGTGCTTGCCTGGAGAATCCCAGGGACGGGGGAGCCTGGTGGGCTGCCGTCTGTGGGGTCGCACAGAGTCGGACACGACTGAAGTGACTTAGCAGCAGCAGCAGTACTTATTCTGTACCGGTGCTTTACGTATATTAACTCATTTACTTCACAACAACCTTTTAAAGTAGACATTCTATCATTACCCTCATAAAGGTGGAAACTGAGATCCATGTTTACAAAGGTACTGAGCACCAAGGCTGACAGCAGGGTCTGGACTCAGCCATGAGGCTCTGCAGCCTTCTAAGGTGAAATACAAACATCCATCCTTCGTGCGCCCTAGATGCTTTCATGCCATACTATACCACAGTATACCTATTGGAATTCCTGAAATCAAAACACAAAAACTGACAATGACAAGTGTGACGAGAGTGTGGAGCAGTTGAAACTCTCATCCACCACTGGTGGTGATGCACAATGATTCAACCCTCCAGAAAACCGTTTGGCCATTTCTCTCGCAAAGGTAAATATAAATGATCGCATAATACAGAAAGCTCAGCACCCACATCACAGGTTGCTAAAAGATCATATAAGAGTCAGTATCTAGAAAACAAAAGCCACACAAGGTATTTTAACAGAGATAATGTAATTACAGAGATATTGGAAGAAAGCGAAAGGGAATTCTGAAGCCCTAACTGCAGGAAGCAGCGGCAGCATGCCCCTCCTTAAGGGCTAGGGGAACAAGGGGGAGAAATCAGAGTTCGGACAGATTCTAGGAGGAGGAGCTCCGTGGAGCTGGATCCAGACCTCTAAAGTGTGTGGGTGTACCACACAGCGGTGGCAGGTCCTTTTGTGTGTGTGCGCGTGTGTGGCGGGTCCTTCTAAAGGGTAGATGAGGCTGATTCTGGGAGAGCAGGATGAGGCTGAAAACTAGAGCCGCTGGGGACGGACGCTGCTGGGGAAAGGGCTCTGGCGGGGCCATGCTGACATGCTGACGGAAACAGCGGCAAAACAGGAACTATGGCGTCTCCCTCCCCCAGCCTGCTGAGCACCACTCCCAGCCTTCCAGTTTCCCTCTGGGTCTCTCCTTGGCAGAAGCTGCCCGGAAGCCAGGTGACAAGGAGCCTCGCAGTTTGCAGAGCTCAGCGTCCCAGGCCGTAGAAGGGGTCGGGTGGAGGCGCCCTCTGGAGCAAAGAACCTAGCAACAGTCGGAGGCGTACACTCAGCTCCCCTCACTCACTCATTCAGTCGTTCATTCCTCAAATACTTGTTGAGGATCAAGTACTCAGCTAAGACTCCCATCCTGAAGGAATTACAGCTAAATAAGAAAAACTGAAGCAGACTAAGCAGAGGTCTTTGTGGGTTTTGCCGTCTGGTATAGTGCCATTTCCATGGGGAAGGCACCTCCTCCAGGTGCCACATGCTTGGAGCAGTAAAGCTGGAACAACTTCACTTTGTATGGCATTGAGACTGGCTGTCTGGGAAAGAAAGTACTCTGCATGCCCTCCTGACATCCCTGGGTCACTATAGATTGGCAGGATCAATAACCTCAGATATGCAGATGACGCCACCCTTATGGCAGAAAGTGAAGAAGAGCTAAAAAGTCTCTTGATGAAAGTGAAAGAGGAGAGCGAAAAAGTTGACTTAAAGCTCAACATTCAGAAAATGAAGATCATGGCATCTGGTCCCATCACTTCATGGGAAATAGATGGGGAAACAGTGGAAACAGTGTCAGACTTTATTTTGGGGGGGCTCCAAAATCACTGCAGGTGGTGACTGCAGCCATGAAATTAAAAGACACTTACTCCTTGGAAGAAAAGTTATGACCAACCTAGATAGTATATTCAAAAGCAGAGACATTGCTTTGCTGACTAAGGTCAGTCTAGTCAAGGCTATGGTTTTTCCTGTGGTCATGTATGGATGTGAGAGTTGGACTGTGAAGAAGACTGAGCGCCGAAGAATTGATGCTTTTGAACTGTGGTGTTGGAGAAGACTCTTGAGAGTCCCTTGGACTGCAAGGAGATCCAACCAGTCCATTCTGAAGGAGATCAGCCCTGGGATTTCTTTGGAAGGAATGATGCTAAAGCTGAAGCTCCAGTACTCTGGCCACCTCATGTGAAGAGTTGACTCATTGGAGAAGACTCTGATGCTGGGAGGGACTGGGGGCAGGAGGAGAAGGGGACGACAGAAGATGAGATGGCTGGATGGCATCACGGACTCGATGGACATGAGTCTGAGTGAACTCCGGGAGTTGGTGATGGACAGGGA
This sequence comes from Ovis canadensis, assembly GCF_042477335.2. NCBI lineage: Eukaryota > Metazoa > Chordata > Mammalia > Artiodactyla > Bovidae > Ovis > Ovis canadensis. The sequence continues at coordinate 25,627,061 of NC_091257.1, read as the reverse complement.
GGCCTGACGTGCTGCGATTCATGGGGTCTCGAAGAGTCGGACACGACTGAGCGACTGAACTGAACTGAACTGATAACTTGAGCAGCCTAGAAGGAATCTTACATGGGATTGTTAGGACAACAAATTTTATTGTCTGAATTTCTCTGGGATCTCAATAGTCAGGTCTCTCCCAAATCCTCCCTATTTCCTTAAAAGGAAATTAAAAGACCTGTATTCTATTTGAAAACAAGGGTGAAATTCTGTTCCCTCTTGCCAATCATATATACAGATATTCATGTAGCAGTCTTCATGAAGGTATTGATTTGACCCAATTCCCAGTTTGAGGATTGTTTTTGATTGTTCTAGCTGACGTTATGACTTTATTATGACTCCTGTAGGCAAAATGCCTTCTGGCTTAGCAGCCCTTCTTACACTCAAAAAACCTTGCTCCCCATCCCAGTGATTTACCTTCCTACTAAAACCTGTCTCAGGCTTTGCTTTTAAGGAACCTGATGTGAGACATCAGTTATTTCTACTAGTTCTCAAAGTGAACCCTTACAGGAACCCCCAAAGCAGTTAGGGACAGTCGTCACCCGCTGCTGGCGGGCACACTTGCATCAGTGCCTCCACACTAAGGATGACAGCACTAGGCGTGCTCGGAGGTTACAATCCTCCGGGACCTGGGCTCTGTGCAGGGAGCTGGGGGGTTGAACACACTGCACGGGCCGTCCCGGAAGAGCTGATAGGCCTCCATCCTATACGGAGTGCTTCCGTCCTTGGTGGCCTGTGAATTGCTAGCAACACCAGGTTAAAACAGGTTTTCTAAAAGTTTTATTGGAGTGTTGCCAATTTACTGTTCATGGTGTTCTCAAGGCAAGAAATCCGAAGTGGTTTGCCATTCTCTTCTCCAGTGGACCACATGTTGTCAGAACTCTCCAGCATGACCCGTCGGTCTCGGATGGCCCTACACGGCATGGCTTATAGTTTCATTGAGTTAGACAAGGTGGGGATCCATGTGATCAGTTTGGTTAGTTTTCTGTGATTGTGGTTTTCATTCTGTCTGCCCTCTGATGGGTGAGGATTAGAGGCTTGTGGAAGCTTCCTGATGGGATGTACTGGCTATGGGGAAACCTGGGTCTTGCTCTGGTGGGTGGGACCATGCTCAGTAAATCTTTAATCCAATTATCTGTTGATGGGTGGGACTTGTTCCCTCTCTGTAGTTTGGCCTGAGGCCAAACTATGGTAGGGGTAATAACTGCAGTAATGGACCTCCTTCAAAAGGGCATATGCCAGCATGCCACAGCTCCCAGGACTGTTCTATTCAGTGCCCCTGACCCTGCAGCATGCCACTGTCGACCTGTGCCTCTGCCAGAGACTCCTGGACGCAAGGCTGAGCACCGAAGAACTGATGCTTTTGAACTGCAGTGTTGGAAAAGACTCTTCAGAGTCCCTTGGACTGTAAGGAGATCAAACTAGTCAGTCCTAGAGGAAATCAGTCCTAATCATTCATTGGAAGAACTGGTGCTGAAGCTGAAGCTCCAATACTTTGGCCACCTGATGCAAAGAACTGACTCATTAGAAAAGACCTTGATGCTGGGAAAGATTGAACCAGGAGGAGAAAGGGATGACAGAGGACCAGATGATTGGATGGCATCACTGACTTGAGGGACATGAGTTAGAGCAAGCTCTGGGAGTTGGTGATGGACAGGGAAGCCTGGCGTGCTGCAGTCCATGGGGTCACAAAGAGTTGGACACAACTGAGGGACTGAGCAACAAAGTTGATTTATAATGTTGTGTTAGTTCAGGTGTGAATCAATTATATATATATATATATATATGTATATATATATATATACACACATATATATATAAAACAGCAAAGTGAATCAATTATATATATATATAAAACATACTTTATATATATAACATATATAAATATATAGCACAGGGACCTCTACTCAATACCCTGTAGTAACCTATATGGGAAAAGAATCTTGAAAAGAGTGGATATCTTTTTAATCTTTAAATTAATATCCACATTAATTTTAAAATGGGAAGATCCTTTTCCCATATGGGTTACTACAGAGTATTGAGTAGAGGCCCCTGTGCTATACAACAGGTCCTTATTAGTTATTTATTTTATATATAGTTATGTCCTTGTGTCAAAACTGAAGACTTAAATGTCAAGGGATGGTGTACTTGAGCCAATGTGCTCAACCTGATTCCAAATTCAGTTTTTGCCAAACAGAAATCATCTTCTTAGTGATCTGGAGTGCATACCACTCTGCAGGGGAAAGAACATACAATTTGGAGCTAGTTTAGATACAAATGGTGACTTACAAATCACTTAGCTTCTCTGTGCCTCAGCGTTCTCAACTATAAGACAGGGCAATGCAGGAATTCCCTGACAATCCAATGGTTAAGACACCACTTTCACTGCCAAGGGCTCAGTTTCAATCCCTGGTAGGGGAACTAGTTATACCACGTGGCTTAAAAAAAGAAAAAAAAAAAGGATAATAAAACTTCACAGGATGTGAAAATGACAATTTACCTGTGTGAAAAAACCGACATGAGGCCTGGTGCTTTTTTTTTTTTTCCCTTTTTTTTTTTTTTTTACACTTTATTTTAATTTACAATACTGTATTGGTTTTGCCATACATTGACATGAATCCACCACGGGTGTACATGCGTTCCCAAACATGAACCCCCCTCCCACCTCCCTCCCCATAGCATCTCTCTGGGTCATCACCGTGCACCAGCCCCAAGCATGCTGTATCCTGCGTCGGATATAGACTGGCGATTCGATTCTTGGCCTGGTGCTTTTTAAGTAACAGTAATGTAGTTCTTATTAAAGGGTAGCAAGAATTGTCCTCACTCTTCCTTTATCAGCTATACCTATTTTGTTATCATGTTGTTATTATTTAGTTGCTCAGTTATGTCTGACTCTTTGCGACTCCATGGACTGTAGCACGCCAGGCTTCCCTGTCCTTCACCATCCCCTGCTGCTGCTGCTGCTAAGTAGCTTCAGTCGTGTCCGACTCTGTGCAACCCCATAGACGGCCTCCTACCAGGCTCCCCCGTCCCTGGGATTCTCCAGGCAGAATACTGGAGTGGGTTGCCATTTCCTTCTCCAGTGCATGAAAGTGAAAAGTGAAAGTGAAGTCTCTCAGTCGTGTCCGACTCTTAGCGACCCCATGGACTGCAGCCCACCAGGCTCCTCCGTCCACGGGATTTTCCAGGCAAGAGTACTCACCATCCCCAGTTGACTGCAGATGTTGACAACACTTTGCTGCACCGTCTGCCGCTTGGGACTTCCTCCATCTTCTGTTGTTTCTTTTTCCTCCTCTCATGTTTCTTTGCCTCTTTTTTATCCCTCTTCTGTCTCCTTATCTCATGTTCCCTTTTAACCCTGTTCCCTGAGATCTATTTTAATGTTACTAGAAAGATAGGCTAACCCAACTTTGGGAATCACAAGATGGCATCACAGATCTGCCCTCATGCATTCAGTCTATGAAAGATTTTGTCCATGCCTTGATTGTGTCTCCTTGGCCCTCACCTTTCCATGCATGCTCTTGAAACATCTAGGACACACTACAGGCTCCCTCTGGCATGCTCAGTCCACCCACACCTCTGTCTGGAGGTGCTGGGGATGTAATCAAGAGCAGCTCTCAGTCAAAAGGAAATGAGATTTGGAGGATAAATGTCCCAGTATACTTGCCTTTCAGGAACATCAATTCTGAGGCATGTTTTCCACAGTTTCCCAGATGTTCCCAGCAGAACTAAGCTCCCGCTACCAGGTGCAGAAGCAACCCCATCAAATTACTCCCCTCAGATTGCCTTTCTCCCTTCCCATCTTACCTGCCTGATCCCTGGCTGCTGTGTTCAGATCTTTATCTCAGGTTCTGCTTGGAGGAGCTGGGAGCAACTCGACAGAAGGCATCACCTCACCTACCCTGCATCTTCAGGCTCAGGGCCATCCCTGGCCTCTTCCTGTCATGATCTAAGAGTTAAGAACCAGGCAGTTGGTACAAAAAAGAGATATAGGGAGATTTGCTGCAGGGCTCCTGCCACCAGTTTTCTTTGTTTCAAATAGAAAACATGATTATGGTCACAACTCACCGTGTGTGTGTGTGCTCAGCTGCTAAATCGTGTCCGACTCTTTGCAACCCTATAGACAATAGCCCACCAGGCTCCTGTGTCCATGGGATCATTCAGGCAAAAATACTTGGGATGCCATTTCCTTCTCCAGGGGGTCTTTCGGACCAAGGGATCAAACTCACATCTTCTATGTCTCCTGCACTGGCAGATGGGTTCTCTACCACTGGGAGGCCTCAGAATTCACTGGATAATACTAAATCTTGTTGGTTCTTGCTTCTATAGGCATTTGGCACCCAGCATTATCTCTTTATTATTTAACCATAACAATTTTTCCATTTCTCAAAAGACAGAGCAACAGTTCTGTGAACAACAAAGACAAAAATTGGCTGATAGGGGAAATATATTAGGAGTACCATGAGCTCACCAACAGAGTCATTAAAACGTCTCTCTGGTTCAGCTAAGAAAGAAACCAACAGATTGTTCCATTTCGGCTGATGTGAGACAGGTCGATCGGGGAAAGAAAGAAGAGATTCCTTAGAGACGTTTTCATTTTCCTGCTCCCTGCAGCGATTAGATGTCAACCAGGAACACCTATTCTTCATGTATTCCCTTACGTATTTATCTCCAGCCAACATTCTTGCCTCAAATTGGAAAGCTGTGAAAGGTAAATTTTTTTTCTTTCAAGAAATGAAACTAATGGTCAGATTTAAGTGACAGGAAAACATCTCTCATGATAAAAATAAGGCCCAAAGCTCCAGTACTGGTGTACATTGTTTTCAATTCATCAGAACCCCTGATATTAGCAGAAGTGTCAGGATACAGTAATCAAGCATCTCTACTAGATGTGTTCATCAAGAATTCTTCAGGTTTCTACTTTTGAAATATAGAAAACCCACAAACAGTAAATTCATCCATAACCCCCTTATAATTATTTTCATTGATTTATAAGATAAATAAAATTAACTCCTCTTTCCCACTCTTCCAATACCCTCCCCACTCCATGGGGGGCATAATTCCACTGTGATAGACATACCTCCAGTCCCTTTATATGTCTACCAGGCATACTTACACTCACATTTTTACATTCAGTTCAGTTCAGTTCAGTCGCTCAGTTGTGTCTGACTCTTTGTAACCCCACGGACTGCAGCACGCCAGGCTTCCCTGTCCATCACCCACTCCCGGGGCTTGCTCAAACTCATGTCCATCAAGTCGTTGATGTCATCCAACCATCTCATCCTCTGTTATCCCCTTCTCCTCCTGCCTTCAATCTTTCCCAGAATCAGGGTCTTTTCCAATGAGTCAGTTCTTTGCATCAGGTGGCCAAAGTATTGGAGTTTCAGCTTCAGCATCAGTCCTTCGAGTGAATATTCAGGGTTGATTTCCTTTAGGATTGACTGGTTTGATCTCCTTGCAGTCCCATCACTTCATGGAAAATAGATGGGGAAACAATGGAAACAGTGACAGACTTTATTTTCTTGGGCTCCAAAATCACTGCAGATGGTGACTGCAGTCATGAAATTAAAAGATGGTTGCTCCTTGGAAGAAAAGCTATGACCAACCTAGACAGCGTATTAAAAAGCAGAGACATTACTTTGCCGACAATTTTTATATTCACCTACCCACTATTTTCCTTTTTTTGTTTTTGTTTTTAATATAAATTTATTTATTTTAATTGGAGGCTAATTACTTTACAATATTGTATTGGTTTTGCCATACATCAACATGAATCTGCCATGGGTGTACACGTGTTATTTGCCTAATGAAGATAATATATATACATTTTTGCAAAATTCTTATTTCTATCATATATCATGGGCATTCTTCTAAGAAACCATCTAAGAGCCTGTTGTAGGTGCAGTGATAAAGAATCCACCTGCCAATGCAGGAGACACAAGAGATGATCATTTAGTTATATGCTCATTATAATATTGTTGTTCAGTTGCAAAGTTGTGTCTGACTCTTTGCAACCCCATGGACTGCAGCACACCAGGCACCTCTGGCCTCCACTATGTCCCCCAGTTTGTTCAAATTCATGTCCACTGAATCAGTGATGTTATCTAGCCATTTTATGCTCTGCCGCCCCTTCTCCTTTTGCCTTCAACCTTCCCCACCATCAGGGTCTTTTCCAATGAGTTGGCTCTTTGCATCAGGTGGCCCAAGTTTTGGAGCTTTGGCCTCAGCATCATCCTTCCAATGAATATTCAGAACTGATTTCCTTTAAGATTGACTGGTTTGATCTCCTTGCAGTCCAAGGGACTCTCAAGAGTTCTCCAGCACCACAGTTTGAAAGCATCAGTTCTTTGGCACCCAGCCTTCTTTGTGGTCCAACTCTCACATCCATACATGACTACTGGAAAAACCATAGCTTTGACTAGATGGACCTTTGTTGGCAAATTGATGTCTCTGCTTTTTAATATGCTGTCTACATTTGTCATAGCCTTCCTTCCAAGAAGCAAGCATCTTCCAATTTCATGGCTGCAGTCACCATTCCCAGTGATTTTAGAGCCCAAGGAAAGTAAAATCTGTCACTGTTTCACTTTTTCCTCTTCTATTTTCCATAAAGTGATGGGACCATATGCCATGACCTTAGTTTTTTGAATGCTGAGTTTCAAGGCAGCTTTTTCACGCTCTTTCACTTTTATCAAGAGACTCTTTAGTTCCTCTTCACTTTCTGCCATTAGAAAGGTATATCTGCACATCTGAGGTTGTTGATATTTCTTCCAGCAACCTTGATTCCACCTTGTGATTCAGCCTAACCAGAATGGTGTGATCACTCACCTAGAGCCAGACATCCTGGAATATGAAGTCAAGTGGATCTTAGGAAGCATCACTATGAACAAAGCTACTGGAGGTCATGGAATTACAGTTGAGCTATTTCAAACCCTAAAAGATAATGCTGTGAAAGTGCTGCACTCACTTCAGTTCAGTTCAGTTGCTCAGTCGTGTCCGACTCTTTGCAATCCCATGAACCATAGCACGCCAGGCTTCCCTGTCCATCACCAACACCCAGAGTCCACTCAAACTCATGTCCATCAAGTCACTGATACCATCCAGCCATCTCATCCTCTGTTATCCTCTTCTCCTCCTACCCTCAATCTTTCCCAGCATCAGGGTCTTTTCAAATGAGTCAGCTATTCTCATCAGGTAGCCAAAGTATTGGAGTTTCAGCTTCAACATCAGTCCCTCCAATGAACACCCAGGACTGATTTCCTTTAGGATGGATTGTTTGGATCTCCTTGCAGTCCAAGGGACTCTCAAGAGTTTTCTCCAACACCACAGTTCAAAAGCATCAATTCTTCAGCACTCAGCCTTCTTTATAGTCCAACTCTCACATCCATACATGACCACTGGAAAAACCATGACCTTGACTAGAAGGACCTTTGTTGGCAAAGTAATGTCTCTGCTTTTGAATATGTTATCTAGGTTGGTCATAACTTTCCTTCCAAGGAGTAAGCATCTTTTAATTTCATGGCTGCAATCACCATCTGCAGTGATTTTGGAGCCCAGAAAAATAAAGTCAGCCACTGTGTCCACTGTTTCCCCATCTATTTGCCATGAAGTGATGGGACCGGATGCTATGATCTTCATTTTCTGAATGTTGAGCTTTAAGCCAACTTTTTCACTCTCTTCTTTCACTTTCATCAAGAGGCTCTTTAGTTCTTCCTCACTTTCTGCCATAAGGGTGGTGTCATCTGCATATCTGAGGTGATTGATATTTCTCCCGGCAATCTTGATTGCAGCTTGTGCTTCTTCCAGCCCAGCATTTCTCATGATGTGCTCTGCATAGAAGTTAAATAAGCAGGGTGACAATATACAGCCTTGACACACTCCTTTTCCTCTTTGGAACCAGTCTGTTGTTCCATGTCCAGTTCTAACTGTTGCTTCCTGACCTGCATATAAGTTTCTCAGGAGGCAGGTCAGGTGGTCTGGTATTCCCATCTCTTTCAGAATTTTCCAGTTTATTGTGATCCACACAGTCAAAGGCTTTGGCATAGTCAATAAAGCAGAAATAGATGTTTTTCTGGAACTCTCTTGCTTTTTCGATGATCCAATGGATGTTGGCAATTTGATCTCTGGTTCCTCTGTCTTTTCTAAAACCAGCTTGAACATCTGAAGTTCATGGTTCACGTATTGCTGAAGCCTGACTTGGAGAATTTTGAGCATTACTTTTCTAGCGTGCGAGATGACTGCAATTGTGCAGTAGTTTGAGCATTCTTTGGCATTGCCTTTCTTTGGGATTGGAATGAAAACTGACCTTTTCCAGTCCTGTGGCCACTGCTGAGTTTTCCAAATTTGCTGGCATATTGAGTGCAGCACTTTCACAGCATCATCTTTAAGAATTTGAAATAGCTCAACTGGAATTCCATGACCTCCACTAGCTTTGTTCGTACTGATGCTTCTTAAGGCCCACTTGACTTCACATTCCAGGATGTCTGGCTCTAGGTGAGTGATCACACCATCGTGATTATCTTGGTTGTGAGGACCTTTTTTGTAAAGTTCTTCTGTGTATTCTTGCCACCTCTTCTTAATATCTTCTGCTTCTGTTAGGTCCCTACCATTTCTGTCCTTTACTGACCCCATCTTTGGATGAAATATTCCCTGGTATCTCTAATTTTCTTGAAGAGATCTCTAGTCTTTCCCATTGGATTGTTTTCCTCTATTTCTTTGTATTGATCACTGAGGAAGGCTTTCTTATCTCTCTTGCTATTCTTTGGAACTCTGCACTCAACATGCCAGCAAATTTGTAAAACTCAGCAGTGGCCATAGGACTGGGAAAGGTCAGTTTTCATTCCAATTGCAAACAAAGACAATGTCAAAGAATGTTCAAACTACCCCACAATTGCACTCATCTCACATGCTAGCGAGGTAATGCTCAAAATTCTCCAAGCCAGGGTTCAGCACTATGTGAACTGTGAACTTCCTAATGTTCAAGCTGTATTTAGGAAAGGCAGAGGAACCAGAGGTCAAATTGCCAACATCCGCTGGATCCTAGAAAAAGCAAGAGAGTTCCAGAATAGCATCTACTTCTGCTTTCTTGACTATGCCAAAACCTTTGACTGTGTGGATAACAACAAACTGTGGAAAATTCTCAAAGAAATGGGAATTCCAGAACACCTTACCTGCCTCCTGAGAAATCTGTATGTGGGTTAAGAAGCAACAACCAGATATGGAACAAAGAACTGTTTCAAACTTGGGAAAGGAGTATGTCGAGGCTGTATATTGTCACCCTGCTTATTTAACTTCTATGCAGAGTATAACATGCGAAATGCCAGGCTGGATGAAGCACAAACTGGGATCAAGATTGCTGGGGAAAATATCAATAACCTCAGATATGCAGATGACACCACCCTTATGGCCGAAAGCGAAGAGGAACTGAAGAGCCTCTTGATGAAAGTGAAAGAGGAGAGTGAAAAAGTTGACTTAAATGTCAACATTCAGAAAACTATGATCATGGCTTCTGGTCCGATCACTTCACAGCAAATAGATGGGGAAACAATGGAAACTGACACACTTCATTTGAGTGGGTGGGGGGCTCCAAAATCACTGCAGATAGTGACTGCAGGCATAAAATTAAAACATGCTTGCTCTTTGGATGGAGAAGGCAATGGCACCCCACTCCAGTACTCTTGCCTGGAAAATCCCATGGAGGGAGGAGCCTGGTGGGCTGCAGTCCATGGGGTTGCTAAGAGTCGGACATGACTGAGCGACTTCACTTTCACTTTTCACTTTCATGCATTGGGGAAGGAAATGGCAACCCACTCCAGTATTCTTGCCTGGAGAATCCCAGGGACGGGGGAGCCTGGCAGGGTGCCGTCTATGAGGTCGCACAGAGTCGGACACGGCTGAGGCGACGCAGCAGCAGCAGCAGCAGCAGCAGCTCCTTGGAAGAAAAGCTATACCAACTTAGACACCATATTAAAAAGCAGAGATATTACTTTGCCAACAAAGGTCCATCTAGTCAAAACTACGGTTTTTCCAGTAGTCATGTATGGTTGTGAGAGTTGGACTATAAAGGAAGCTGAGCACGGAAGAATTGATGCTTTTGAACTGTGTTGTTGAAGAAGACTCTTGAGAGTCCCTTGGACTGCAAGGAGATGCAGCCAGTCCATCCTAAAGGAGATCAGTCCTGGGTGTTCATTGAAAAGACTGATGCTGAAGCTGAAACTCCAATACTTTGGCCATCTGATGCAAAGAACTGACTCATCGGAAAAGACCCTGATGCTGGGAAAGATTGAAGGCAGGAGAAGGGGATGACAGAGGAACAGATGGTTGGATGGCCTCACCGATTTGATGAACATGAGTTTGAGCAAGCTCTGAGAGTTGGTGATAGACTGGCTTGCTGCAGTCCATGGGCTCGCAAAGAGTTGGACATGACTGAGCGACTAAACTGAACTGAACTGAAGTGGGTTCTCGATTTATAGATAAGGAAACAAACAAAAAGGGTTTAACAACTTGCCTGGGGTCAGATGAAAGAAGGCCAGGAGCCCAGGCAGTCTGATGCTGGATCTCCACCCAGTTCTCCCTGGTAGCTCAGAGTGAGGCTCTGTCTTGCTCCATCCTCAGTGCCCTGTGGGTCTAACTGAGGCCAGGCTCAGACCTGCTTTCTCCACCTTAGTTCATGCCTAGATGTCCTTGTTTTGCTCTTGGCCATTGTTGCTTCCCCTGGCTTTCCTACAAATGGGACATTTGAAAAATCCTAATGTTGTCTATTGACCCAGGAATTAAAAGGGATTTTTTTTTTTGTGCTTTAGTGAAAGATGGAAAGGGAGGCTAACCCCAGCTTAAAGGTCCTACTTCACACCAGCTCAGGGAGGAATGGAGTTACCACCTCTCATTTGCGGTAAAGGATGAAAGCTGAGGATGGGGTGAGGACTGTGGCAGCGTGGGTGGTCCCCGGAGGGTCAGGCAGGGAGAAAGATCTTTTGGGCTGGCCCCTCCCAGATCAGTGAAATGATGGTCAGGACCCCAGCCTGATTCTATGCCTAAGTTTTCTAGTTGATGGGGTTGAGGGGGAGGGAGGAAGGAAAGGAGATGGGAGAGAGGAAAGTGAAGATCACAGTTGGTGATGGGAATCCTGCGGGCACTGAGCAGAGCAGATCAATATGTTCCTGCTTCAGATCTCTTTCTTTAACCCACCCACATGGACGTGCTCACCTAAGCTGTATTTAACACCAGACGCTTACAGGGAAAGAAAAAACATATTGGTCACGTGGAGAAAAGTAAAGAAAGAAGGGACACCCTCCAGACGCCTCCTTCCCCTTGGCCTGAGGCCAGAAGTAATTCAAGGCTCAGCTCTGTTTACCTTGGGAAGGAGGAAGAGGGGGAACCTGCCTGGCCTCTCAAGCCTCATTCTCCCCTAAACCAGGGAGAGCTGCACACCAGCTCAGCAGCCCGGGACACAGCTCACTCCGCGTGGCGGCCCACACTCAGTTCAAGCGCTGCCTCCTCGATGAGTAGTTTCTGGTTCTCTCAAGAAGCCTTTGTCTCTCCTTTACATGTCCACCCTTCACCTGTAAAACTGATAGTTCAGAGCTCTCATTCATGTCACAAGGTTGCCCATGCCCATTAAATGGAAACCCCTCAGGCATGCGGGCCCTTACCTGCCCCAGCACACCTGATGTGTGGTACATTGTCCAGCGCAAAGCAGGGACCAATAAATATTTGCTGAGTAAATGTAGTTGGGTGGGTGGGTCAGTGAAAAAGCAAATTCATGCCACTGCTTGGTGGGAAACCAAGTGGGAACAGCGGCTCTTGCCCAGATTGCATAGCGCGTTTCTCAGCCGCCTTTGTACTTTGATGTTGTTGCTTAGTCACTCAGTTGTAGTTTTGTGACTAAGTTCTAAGCAATAGGATATAAGTGAAACTACTGCGTGCGATGTCCAGGGAGGCTCCTCAGGGGCAGGGCCTGCCATTGTTTGCCTTTTCCCCTTCCTGCTGGCGAGAACAAGGGCAGAGCTCCAGCTGTCATCTAAGAGCAGTGCTGTCCAGCAGAAATACAGGGCAGGCTGCACGTGAATGCCACACACACAGTTTAAACTTTCTAGGAGCCACATTTTTAAAAGTAGAAAGAGAACCTCCCTGGTGATCCAGTGACTAAGACTCCATGCTCCAAATGCAGCGGGCCTGGGTTCAGCCCCTGGTCAGGGAACTGGATCCCACGTGCTGCAGCTAAAGCGCATGAGTGCTACAATTAAGACCTGGAACAGCCAAATAAATAAACAAATGTAGAAGCAGGCAAGTTAAATTTTAATACTACATTTTTTCATCATACTAAGTTTTCTAAATGTCAGTTAAGACTGTGATGTGGCTATTATGCTGGGCAGCCCAGTTTCAGATCACAAGAAACGAGCTGTGCTTTAAAAATGGCAGAGTATAGCCAGGACATGGAAGCAACCTAGATGTCCATCAGCAGATGAATGGATAAGAAATCTGTGGTATATTGAATTCCATATTACACAATGGAATATTACTCAGCCATTAAAAAGAGTACATTTGAATCAGTTCTAATGAGGTGGGTGAAAATGGAGCTGATGATACAGAGTGAAGTAAGCCAGAAAGAAAAACACCATTACAGTATACTAACCCACATATATATGGAATTTAGAAAGATGGTAACAATAACCCTGTATGTGAGACAACAAAAAAGGCACAGATGTATAGAAGAGTCTCTTGGACTCTGTGGGAGAGGGCAAGGGCAGGATGATCTGAGAGAATAGCATTGAAACATGTATATTATCATATGTGAAACAGATCACCAGTCCAGGTTCAATGCATGAGACAGGGTGCTCAGGGCTGGTGCACTGGGATGACCCAGAGGGATGGTATGGGGAGGGAGGTGGGAGGCGGGTTCAGGATGGGGAACACATGTAAACCCATGGCTGATTCATGTCAGTGTATGGCAAAACCCACTACAATATTGTAAAGTAATTAGCCTCCAACTTAAAGAAATAAATTAAACAGTAAAAAAAATTAAAATGGCAGAGCACACAGTAGAAATAGCCTGGGTTCCTGAACATTATGGAGCTGCCCTGCCAGCACTGAGTAACTCATCTCTAGACTCCATTTACATTAGAGACAGAGGGGAAAGAAACTTCTGTTCTCTTTTTAGTTCAGTTCAGTCACTCAGTCATGCCCCGTGGACTGCAGCATGCCAGGCTTCCCTGTCCATCACTAATCCCCGGAGCTTACTCAAACTCGTGTCCATCGAGTTGGTGATGCCATCCAGCCATCTCATCCTGTGTCATTCCCTTCTCCTCCTGCCTTCAGTCTTTCCCAGCATCAGGGTCTTTTCCGATGAGTCAGTTCTTTCCGTCAGGTGGCCACAGTATTGGAGTTTCACCTTCAGCATCAGTCCTTCAGGACTGATTTCTTTTAGGATTGACTGGTTGGATCTCCTTGCATTCCAAGGGACTCACAAGAGTCTTCTCCAACACCACCGTTCAAAAGCATCAGTTCTTCAGTGCTCAGTTTTCTTTATAGTCCAACTCTCACATCCATACATGACTACTGGAAAAACCATAGCTTTGAGTAGATGGACCTTTGTTGGTAAAGTAATGTCTCTGCTTTTTAACATGCTCTCTAGGTTGGTCATAACTTTTCTTCCAAGAAGCAACCATCTTTTAATTTCATGGCTTCAGTCACCATCTTCAGTGATTTTTGGAGCCCAAGAAAATAAAGTCTCTCACTGTTTCCATGGTTACCACATCTATTTGCCAAGAGGTGATGAGACCAAGTGCCATGATTTTAGTTTTCTGAATGTTGAGTTTTAAGCCAACTTTTTTACTTTCCTCTTTCACTTTCATTTTTCTTTAAACTTTCTATTTTGTTTAAACCATTGTTAGTTTTGGTTTTCCACTGCTTGTAGAAGAACTGAGTTCTAACCACGGTCACTAACCTGTGTTTGACCTCAGCCCTGATATGAAGCATGCATGCTCAAGCTAGGGGCTCTGCTGTGCTGAGCATGCGTGAGTCCAAGAAAATGGACCACTGGAGACCCACACAGGGTTTGGTTTGCCTTCCCAGTGTTTGCTAAACATTTAATAGTCCAGACTTTCTGGTGCCCTCATCAGATAACTGGCAATGCTGAGCCAGCTGTAATTGGCTGAGGCAGGGGTCCAGGTGACTCTTTCAGACAGAACCTGTATTCTCTGTTTGCCACAGAACCTGCTTCTCTCTTTTCTTTCTTTCATTTTTAAAAGTATTTATTTTTAGCTGTGGCCCACGGGATCTTTCGTTGTTATGTGGACTTCCTCCTAGTTGTGGCATTTGGGCTCTAGTTCCCTAGCCATCGACCGAACTCACGTCCCCTGCACTGGAAGGAGTGTTCTTAACCACTGGACCTCCGGGAAAGCCCCCTGCCTCTCCCCTTTCTTAAAGCTGCAGGTATGCCTCATTCCAACACGTGCAGTAGACGCTGGCTCCGCCCCAGGCCAGTATCCCATCGTCCGTGAATACTACTGTTCACAGCTCTTCCCTCCTCCGGGTCACTCTTCTCACTAAACGGGGGCTGCCTCCTGAGAAGTTGTGTGTCCTTCCCCACTAGGTGCTCTCCTAGCTAGTGATGGACTGACACAGGTGTGCAAGAGGCGCACACTACTCCACCCTCCTCTGCTTCCCTGTCTCAAGCTGGGACCAACTGTGTGATATACGGCTGCTCCAGCGTTCCCGCTGGCACCAGGCTGAGTGCCCACCACAGCTGAGGCCATGTTCCGGTTCAGCTTCTTCCCTCGCTCTGTCCTTTCCCCTCCCTCCCTCCCTTGAGCGTACGCAGGCACAAAGTAAATGCACCAAATTTCTTGTACCAGGTACAGCTTCTGGAGAAGAACCCCCTGTAGAAATTTGAGTTTTCAGTCCTTGGATTAGAGGGAGAACTGAAGCGTTCTGAAACAGTTAAAATATAACCTCTCTCCCAGGCGGGGCTGTAGCAGCTGGCCAGCATGCTTCAAATAGTCACAGTCGATCTTCAGAGATCAGTATAGGCTGTCAGGTTGATGGCATCACGCGGGACCCAGAGTGCATTCCCACAGTGATCCGAGAGAGTTACCGTTCTGAACAAGCACTTGATTCTTTGTACTGTACACCATGGGCTTGTGCTGTGTTCAGTCACTAAGTTGTGTCTGACTTTTTGCAACCCCATGGACTGTAGCCTACCAGACTCCTCAGTCCATGGAATTTCTCAGACAGGACTACTGGAGTATGTTGCCATTTCCTCCTTCAGGGGTATCTTCCTGACCCAGGGATAGAACCCAAGTCTCTTTCATTGCAGGCAGATTCTTTACCACTGAGCCACCTGGGAAGCCCACATATGGGCTTAGTTATCTCCTAATTATTGCCTGCCTTCTCTATCATCAGCTAGGCAGACAGCCCATCTAGAGGCAACCCTATAAAACCAATAAGATCCCTGACTGCTGCCAGCATGGTGTGGGTAAGGGGGACGCCTTGCTTGACATGTGTCCTAGCAGAAGTGCTGCTTTTCTGGGCATTGGGTGGCTAGCTCATTATTCTACAGTAAGGAAGTCATGCTCCATCTTCGTACTCTGCTGGAGATAACTGAATCTCTGAGCGCACGCCAAAGGCATCCAGGAATTTTCTAAGAGAACCTGCTGAGAGGAATGTCACTGGCTGAGAGCCTCCAGCTGCTGCAGCTTCAGATCACTCAGCATCCACGCTGAGGCCATGATGAAACGTGGCGGGGGGACTTGAGCCGGGTCATTTTTGCCAGGGGTCACGCCATGAACAGCTCTCTCTCTGAGGCTCCCCAGTGGTCTGGCTGTGACTTTCTCAGAGCTGGAGTGCAGTCTGAGGCTCCCCTTACCCCACCCCACTCTGTTTCTCTCCCTCCCTTCCCAGGACTCAGGCAGATGCTCTGAAGGCTCTCGCCACCTACTGATGTCTCCTCTTCCTGTTATTCTTTGCAAGCATTTCCCCCAGGAAACTTCTCAGTCTTTTCATTCTATCCTGGCGTCCGTTTCTCACAGGACCCAAGCCAACATATCCAACTTAAACCTTGAGGTCTGATCCATGGAGTTGTGGGTGCAAAGTGAAGATCAAGCATAAACAAGGAATCCAAGGTAGCAACACTTAAAATTACAGGCAACACTTGTTAATTGGCATGGAAAGATGTTTATGATAAAGTAAATCGAGAAATTACATTAGTATATAGTGTATGTATAATGTGTGTGTGCTTAGTCACTCAGTTGTGTCCGACTCTTTGTAACCTCATGGATTACACCCCTCCAGGCTCCTCTGTCCATGGGATTCTCCAGGCAACATACTGGAATGGGTTGCCATTCCCTTCTCCAGAAGATCTTCCCAACCCAGGGATCGAACCCAGATCTTCTGCATTGCAGGCAGATTCTTTACCATCTGACCCACCAGGGCTAGCTCGCTAGCGTATATAGTGTAAATAGTATATAGTGTATATTCCAAATTTTTTTAATGATATTTAAATATAAAAAAAAATTAGAAGACTCTACCTCAAAATGTTGTTTGCTTTGCAGAAGTCTTTGTTTTGTTTTGTTTTGTTTTTTGCACATTTGCATTTTCAAATTTTCTCATAGTAAAAACTGTTTCAGCCTGTAGGATGAATACCTCAGAGCCTAGAGCTCTGAGGTATTTTGGGAAAATCACGCTGGTCTAAGATTCCATCGAGCCTCAGGGCTGCTCCATGAAGGGCACCATGGGAGTACCCAGGACCGAGGGAAGAACTTGAGAGATGTGAGGCCGTAAACCTGGAGGGAAGTCCCTGGAGACAGTGTGTGTGAGGTCTCCCTCTGGGTCGATGCAGGGTGCGTCAACAGCTGTCCTCACCAGCACCAACCACTATTTATTAAGCCCTACCCTTCGGTGGTTCTGTTAAGTTCTGAGGATTCTAGGATATGGAAGACACCAACAGTGGCCTCTCGATATCCATTCTCCTATACAAGCAACTGCAGCTCAATTCCAGAAAAATAAGTGACCCAATCAAAAAATCCCTGGAGAAGGAAATGGCAACCCACTCCAGTACTCTTGCCTGGAGAATCCCATGGAGGGAGGAGCCTGGTAGGCTACAGTCCATGGGGTCACAAAGAGTCGGACACAACTGAGCGACTTCACTTCACTATCAAAAAATGGGCCAAAGAACTAAATAGACATTTCTCCAAAGAAGACATACAGATGGCTAACAAGCACATGAAAAGATGCTTAACATCACTCATTATTAGAGAAATGCAAATCAAAACCACAATGAGGTACCATGTCACACCAGTCAGAATGGCTGCGATCCAAAAGTCTACAAGCAATAAATGCTGGAGAGGATGTGGAGAAAAGGGAACCCTCTTACACTGTTGGTGGGAATGCAAACTAATACAGCCACTATGGAGAACAGTGTGGAGATTCCTTAAAAAACTGGAAATGGAACTGCCTTATGACCCAGCAATCCCACTGCTGGGCATACACACCAAGGAAACCAGAATCGAAAGAGACACATGTACCCCAATGTTGATTGCAGCACTGTTTATAATAGCCAGGACATGGAAGCAACCTAGATGTCCAACAGCAGATGAATGGATAAGAAAGCAGTGGTACATATACACAATGGAGTATTACTCAGCCATTAAAAAGGATACATTTGAATCAGTTCTAATGAGGTGGATGAAACTGGAGCTGATTATACAGAGTGAAGTAAGCCAGAAAGAAAAACACCAATACAGTATACTAACACATATATATGGGATTTAGAAAGATGGTAACGATAACCCTGTATGTGAGACAACAAAAGAGACACAGATGTATAGAAGAGTCTCTTGGACTCTGTGGGAGAGGGCGAGGGTGGGATGATTTGGGAGAATGGCATTGAAACATGTATAATATCATATAAGAAACGAATCGCCAGTCTATGTCCGATGCAGGATGCAGGATGCTTGGGGCTGGTGCACTGGGATGATCCAGAGAGATGGTATGGGGAGGGAGGTGGGTGGGGGGTTCAGGATTGGGAACACGTGTACACCCGTGGCAGATTCATGTTGATGTATGGCAAAACCAATACAGTATTGTAAAGTAAAATAAAAAATATATATATATAAAATAAATAAAATAATAATAAATTCCATGTACCTTTCCAAAAATAAATAAATAAATAATATGTTTCCTTTGGAAAAAAAAAAAGAAAACGCTGATTTTGTTCAGGGCAGCAGCCTGTCTGGTTACAAACCGCATGTCCCAGCCCTCCTTGCAGCTGGGAGGGGCTGGCTCAAACTATGGGCTCCTTTGCTCTTCCTCCTCTCCCATCTCTGGAGAGTAGATGCAGGGCTGGAGAGGAAGAGCCACCTTGGGACCCTGAGATGAACATGCGGGACAAAGACTACACCAAAGACACTGGAACAAGAACCTTGAAAGGATCAGTCGTTGGCAGCGTCATCAAATTGCTGAGAAGGACCTCTAGACTTCTTGTTATGTGAGAAAAACAAACCTCCCAGTCTGTTTAAAGCACTGTTCGAGTGGTTTCCGTAACTTGCCACTTAACAATCCTTAAGCGGTGCAAAGAGAATGAGCCATGAGCCCCGCCCTGTGTATGGGCAGAGAGCAGACAACTGAAAGGCAACCAGGCAAACCGTGCTATCAGCAGGGCAGAGGAGAAACATACCTGGCTCTCTGGATATGTGTATCAAGGACAACCCACCAGAACCAGGGGATCAGAAAGGATTTCCTAGAAGACGCAACACTTGGGATAAGTCAGTGAAAGGGAGGGAGAGAGTGTGAATGGTTCTGGGCAGAGGCTTTGTAGAATGGCTGGAGCATAGAAAGAGAGCAGTGATGCAGGAGATGAGGAAGTGAAGTTGCTCAATGGTGTGCGACTCTGCGATCCCATGGACTGTGTTACCTCTAGGCTCTTTCATCCGTGGAATTTTCCAGGCAAGAGTACTGGAGTGGGTTGCCATTTCCTTCTCCAGGGGATCTTCCTGACCTGAGGATCAAGCCCAGGTCTCCCACATTGCAGGCAGACACTTTACCATCTGAGCCACCAGGAAGCAGGAAATGAGGCCTAGGCTGCAAATCTTAATACTCTGGCCACAGTAAGGAGCTAGATGTTTATCCTTAAGACAACAGAGGCAATCAGGCAACCTTCTCATTTTATCATATAGTGGAGAATGGATAGGTAGGGCAGGGTTGGGTGAAGAACATTGCTGATGCTGTCACCCAGAAGAAAGGAGGCAGTGGCCAAAGGCTCAGAGGATGGAAAAGGATCGCGGGAAGGTAGAGGGGTCTGAGGGGCAGTAGGAAACCATACCCAAGCAGCCTCGAAGTGTAAGAGTCGCACAAAAGGGAGAAGCAATGATAAAAATGAAAGCATTCAGGGAGTGTCTGACCTGGGGCTGAGCCATGAGGGCTCGGTAAGGCCAGAGGTGGAAGGAACATTCAGGGATGATGCTCTGTGTACCCTCACGGTGCTCTTGAGGTTTCATGGAAGGGTCAGCTGGGACAGGGGCAATGGGCATGTGGTTGGAGTATATGCCAGAACAGTGTGGGCAGAGAGAAATAAAGGTGGACAGCTGTGTTTGACACAGATGACAAGGATGTTAGGTGTTAGCTGGTTTCCAAGAGAATTCATCTCTGCAATCCCAGCCTGGGATGAGTCTCTCCACTACTAGGCAAGGGGTTCCTGCCATGTGCTCAGAAAGCTGGGTTTCAACAAGTCCTCTTGGGACTTCTAACACCTACCAAAGATTGAGCATCACTTGGCTTGACTGATGCTTCTCAGACTTAAATGTGCACCCCAAGTTTCCTGCAAAGTGTAGATTTCGATTCAGTAGATCTGGGACTAGGGAGGAGAGTGTGTTTCTAATACACTTTCAGGGAACGCTGCTGTTGCTGGTCACAGACCACACTTTGAGTAGCAAGGGTCTAGACAAAAGAACTTGTTGAGATAGTAGAGAAACAGCTTCTATACAGAGATCAGAGAATTGGCTTCTTAGCCTGCACAAGGCTGAAATGATTTACTGGCATTCTCCAAAGGACGTTGTTTCAATTTTTCTTTTTTCATTGAGGTCAAGGCACTAGAGATATGGGCCAGCTTTGAAACAGGCATAATTCAGGATTGGCTGCTTTTTCCTCAGCCTCAGTAATGAAATCTTCAGAGGGTGCTTGTCCCAAGGTTTCTGCCCACGTGGGATTTCCTGAGAGGTTTCCCCCTCGTCACCACCCTGCTAACACCTACAGTCTCTGCTGTATTAAGTCTGAAGGTGACACATTGGAGGGAAGGTAGGACAAAGACATTGCTGGAGTGAGTTTACTGAAAATGGCAGAGAAGAAATGGAATTTTAAGTACAGTTGTCCCTTGGTGTCCATAGGGTATTGGTTCCAGACCCTGCAGATACCAAAATCCATGGCCATTCAAAATCCATGAATACTCATGGCCCTTACAGGGAATGGTGCAGTATTTGTATATAACCTCTATACACATCCTCCCCTATACTTCATTTTTATTTTAAAAAGTATTTATCTATTTGGCTGCGCCAGGTCTTAGTGTATGTTCATTGTGACATGCAGGATTTTAAAAATTTGTTACCATTTTTAGTTGCAGCACGGGCAATCTTTAGTTGTAGCATGTGGGATCTGGTTCCCTGACCAGGGATCGAACCTAGGCCCCCTGCCCTGGGATCATGGAGTTTTAGCCACTGGATGACCAGAGAAGTGCCCCTCATCTGTACTTCAAGTCATCTTTAGATTACTTATAATACCTAATACAATGTAAATATTATGTAAATAGTTGCCAGCACATGGCAAATTCAGGTTTTGCTGTTTGGAACTTTCTGGAATTTTGTTTCCAAATATTTTCAACCCATGGTTGGTTGAATCCACAGATATGAAACTCGCAGATTTGAAAGGATGACTGTAACTGCTATGGTGACAAACGAACTGGAATCAATAACTAAGATTTCTCCCAGCTACTCGGAGAACCCTCCTGGGCTGAGGGAGGAGCTGGAGTGCAGGTCACAAAGAACACTCTTCCTACTTACCTGAACTTCAGTCAGTTCAGTCGCTCAGTCGTATCCATCTCTTTGCGATCCCATGGACTTCAGCATGCCAGGGTTCCCTGTCCATTACCAACTCCTGGAGCTTCCTCAAACTCATGTCCATCGAGTTGGTGATGCCAACCAACCATCTCATCCTCTGCCATCCCCTTTTCCTCCTTCCTTCAATCCCTCCCAGCATCAGGACTTTTCCAAAGAGTCAACTCTTCACGTGAGGTGGCCAAAGTATTGGAGTTTCGCCTTCAGCATCAGTCCTTCCAATGAACACCCAGGGCTGATCTCCTTTAGGATGGACTAGTTGGATCTCCTTGCAGTCCAAGAGGCTCTCAAGAGTCTTTTCCAACACCACAGTTCAAAAGCATCAATTCTTCGGTGCTCAGCTTTCTTTATAGTCCAACATACATGACTACTGGAAAAACCATAGCTTTGACTAGATGGACCTTTGTTGGCAAAGTAATGTCTCTGCTTTTTAATATGCTGTCTAGGTTGGTCATAGCTTTTCTTCCAAGGAGCAAGTGTCTTTTCATTTCATGGCTGCAGTCACCATCTGCAGTGATTTTGGAGCCCAAGAAAATAAAGTCTGTCAGTATTTCCATTGTTTCCTCATCTATTTGCCATGGAGTGATGGGACCAGATGCCATGATCTTCATTTTTTGAAAGTCAAGTTTTAAGCCAACTTTTTCACTCTCCTCTTTCACTTTTATCAAGAGGCTCTTCAGTTCCTTTTTGCTTTCTGCCATAAGGGTGGTGTCATCTGCATATCTGAGGTTATTGATATTTCTCCCAGTAATATTGACTCCAACTTGTGCTTCATCCAGCCCGGCATTTCGCATGGTGTACTCTGCATATAAGTTAAATAAGCAGGGTGAGAATATACAGCCTTCACATACTCCTTTCCCAATTTTGAACGAGTTCATTGTTCCGTGTCCAGTTCTAACTGTTGCTTCTTGACCTGCATACAGATTTCTCAGGAGGCAGGTCAGGTGGTCTGGTATTCCCATCTCTTTAAGAATTTTCCACAGTTTGTTGTTATCCACACAGTCAAAGGCTTTGGCATAGTCAAGAAAGCAGAAGTAGATGTTATTCTGGAACTTTCTCGCTTTTTCTAGGATCCAACAGATGTTGGCAGTTTCATCTTTGGTTCCTCTGCCTTTCCTAAATACAGCTTGAACATCTGGATGTTCATAATTCATGTACTATTGAAGCCTGGCTTGTAGAATTTTGAGCATTACTTTGCTAGTGTGTGAGATGAGTGCAAATGTGCAGTAGTTTGAACATTCTTTGGCATTGCCTTTGTTTGGAATTGGAATGAAAACTGACCTTTGCCAGTCCTGTGGCCACTGTTGAGTTTTCCAAATTTTCAGGCATATTAGGTGCAGCACCTTAATAGCATCATCTTTTACGATTTGAAATAGCTCAGCTTGAATTCTATCACCTCCACTAGCTTTGTTTGTAGTGATGCTTCCTAAGGCTGAACTTGGTAAAGACAAAGCAAGACTGCTGTTCTTACCAGCAGAACAATGGCCTCCAGATACCACAGCAGAGCCTCAGGCTAGGGAGAGACCCTTCCATCCCCATCCTCAACAAGAGTTTTTGTGTGTGCCTCTGGGCAAAGATTTCCCAACTCACAGCTTTCTCCAAGAGGAAAGCCAAAGAGGAAAATGACTATAATAATAGCTCACAGTTCAGAAAGAGAAGCAGTCACAGGTGCCAGTCTCTGAAATCACAACATCTCGGCTTGAGTACAAACTCCAGCATTTACTAGCTGTGTGTCCTTGGACAGGTTTCTTTACCTCTCTGTGCTTCAGTTTCTTTAACAACCAGCTCTATTTGTTCTCTCCCTTTTACCAGGCTGTGAACTGAGGACAGTAACTTTATTTTGCTCATTTTTGCCTTCTGGTAGCATCTGATTGAGCTTAAGGTACTTAAGTGATCATTTTAAGTTGGGAACTCCAGGCAGGAAGTGCCACTGACATTCAGGAGAAGGAGAAAGGGGGGCCTCTGTGATTGTGGCAGTTGTGTTGGGAAGGTTTGGAGAAGAAAAGCTGTTCCGGCTAAAACGGCATAATCATACATTCCAGAAGAGGTGACAACTGCAGGGGCTCAAATGATGTCATCAGGATTCAGTCTCCTTTTCACTCCTAAGCCCAACTTGTCCCAGGGTAGGCTCCATCCTCCTGGAAGCTTCTTCTTCAGACCAGATGGAGTCCCCAGGCAACTCCAGCTGAAACAGTTTCCTTTTTTAATAATTCTGAAACTCCAATACTTTGGCCACCTCTTGCAAAGAGTTGACTCATTGGAGAAGACCCTGATGCTGGGAGGGACTGGGGACAGGAGGAGAAGGGGACGACAGAGGATGAGATGGCTAGATGGCATCACCAACTCTATGGACATGAGTCTGAGTAAACTTCAGGAGTTGGCGATGGACAGGGAGGTCTGGCATGCTGTGATTCATGGGGTTCACAAAGAGTAGGACATGACTGAGCGACTGAACTGAACTGAACTGAAGGGAAGTCCTGGAATTGAGCCCTTCATGGGCTCTAATTGGTTCACAAGCCACATCAGGGTCTTCTCTTATTGGTTAGGCCAGCATCACATGCTCAGCCAGGATGCTGAATGGGGGTGGAACCTGTTCCACCTACTACACATGGACTGAGGTTGGGGGAAGGTGATGCCCCAAGGAAATAGCAGTGTTGGTACCAGAAGAAGGCAGAAACACGCCCCTGATCCTCAGAGCATCCAGCCCTGCACCCTGGGCTTTCTGACTCTGCTCACAACTCCATCCTCCTTACCAGGGGAGTTGGCCATGAGTGGGCACCAGGTCACGCTCCATGTCCCTCTTATCTTTCCACAGCCTGCATCTGATTCCTGAGCTCAGTAGAGTCAGGGATGGTCATAAGCGTAAATGACTTCACACACAGAGCAGCCCAGCCTAACTTGGATCTTATGGTCAACTTTTATTACACTGTTTCAGTGAGAGATCCAACCAGTCCATCCTAAAGGAAATCAGTCCTGAATATTCACTGGAAGGACTGATGCTGAAGCTGAAACTCCAATACTTTGGCCACCTGATGTGAAGAGTTGACCCATTTGAAAAGACCCTGATGTTGGGAAAGATTAAAGGCAGGAGGAGAAAGGGATGACAGAGGATGAGATGGTTAGATGGCATCACCAAGTCAATGGAGATGAGTTTGAGTCAACTCCAGGGGTTGGTGATGGACAGGGAAGCCTGGCATGCTGAAGTCCATGGGATCGCAAAGAGTTGGATGTGACTGAGCAATTGAACTGAACTGAACAATGAGAAAATGCACTGTGAGTTCCACACAACTGCTCTGCAGATGAGATTTTGGAAAACCAGTATTAGAAGCTAGGATGCTCTTTTTCCATTTGGACCAATAACCATCAGTCAATCTTCCCACTTGGGAAAATAAAAGCAGCTGATCAGGATGTCCTCAAGCAAAATCCATAACGCTCAGTCTTGGCCCTGGATGGCAGTGTAAACGCTTTCCTCCTCTGGCCACTTTGTCCACTTTTGTGACTCTCCCACTCTCAGCTCTCTCCACCCGTTCCCTGCTTCCAACCCCTACACCAGTCTTTCCTTCCCACTCACTCTGGCCCAACCAGGCAGCCCCTCTGCCTGGAGGAAACCGCAAAGACTGTCCTCATCTTTAAGGATCAGAGCCTCTGCTTTTCAAACAATTCTTCTGTTCATATCACAGCCAGGTCAGTCTTGGAAGCAGGGGCGGCAAGAAGAGTTGAGGAGCAGGTGCTCCAGAAGAAGGCAGCCAACAGGTAAATCGCCTGAGTGAGGACTTCTAGGAAAGCAGCTGCCGAAGTGGGGCCAGGAATAGAAAACAGGCTCATGCTTTGTTAAATCTAAAAAGGCTCTTTAAGCACAAGCAGGAGAAATCTGTCTTTGGTGCCATGAAGGGAGCAATGCACTTTGTCAGAGGGATGGGGGTGCTCACAAAACAGGAGGAGAATCTGACCAGCCATATCTTCAAAAGGACGGGAACCGATGAGAGAGCTAATTCTTAGGTAGGTTGATAAGGAGTCCTGGGCCCTCAAGAAGGAGAAAGGGGTCCAGGGCTCTTAAGGTGGAGAAAAGAACAAACACTCTTTTTTTCCCCCCTACATTCTTTAGTCTTAGTCACATAGGATGTTATTTTCTTTAAGCCCAGAGCTAATGATTACATATCAAAACAACTCATCTTAAAAGCTGTACTAAGGATTAAAAGATGCTTACTCCTTGGAAGGAAAGTTATGACCAACCTAGATAGCATATTAAAAAGCAGAGACATTACTTTGCCAACAAAGGTCCATCTAGTCAAGACTATGGTTTTTCCAGTGGTCAGGTATGGATGTGAGAGTTGGACTGTGAAGAAAGCTGAGTGCTGGAGAATTGATGCTTTTGAACTGTGGTGTTGGAGAAGACTCTTGTAAGTCCCTTGGACTGCAAGGAGATCCAACCAGTCCATCCTAAAGGAGATCAGTCCCAGGTGTTCATTGGAAGGACTGATGCTGAAGTGGAAACTCCAATACTTTGGCTACTTCATGCGAAGAGTTGACTCATTGGAAAAGACCCTGATGCTGGGAGGGATTGGGGGCAGGAGGAGAAGGGGACAACAGAGGATGAGATGTCTGGATGGCATCACCGACTCGATGGACATGAGTCTGGGTAAACTCCGGGAGTTGGTGATGGACAGGGAGGCCTAACATGCTGTGATTCGTGGAGTTGCAAAGAGTCGGACACGGCTGAGTGACTGAAGTGAACTGAACTGAAGATCCATTCACGTTTCACGTTGCCAGGAGTCTGGTTGACCCGCCTCTGAGAGCCCTTCGTACTGTATGCAGTAAAGGGAAGTGGATTCCCCAAGGACAGCTGAGGGGCTGTTGCCGAGAGGCAGGCAAACACTGTGGTTCTCCACTATAGAGGTCTTCATGTTGCATAAGGCTTTCCCATGTATTTAGACTTTGGATACGCTCTTCTGGACTGTTTCTCTCGGCCTCCATGTGAACTCCAGAGACAAAGTTGTGAGTAATTCATTCAGTGAGGACATTCCCCGGGTATTTCACTAAGGGCCTGTGTCAGACCCTTGTGCTGGTCACTGCAACACAAATAAAACATCACCGTGGCCCCAAGGTTCAGATAGCGAAGCTCGATGCACTGCGACTCAGTGCAGGGGAACAGGCGGCAGGTCTGCCAAGGCAGTGGAGGCTTGAGGAAGCTGTGGAACCTGGCAGGTGGGGAGGTAGGGGCTCAGCTGGGAGACACTCAGGTCAAGAGTCAGCAGCGTGGCGTTCCAGCCAGCTGTGGAGTATTCAGCGCAAGAACAAAGGGGCAGAGGCAGCCCCAGGCATTCTGGGTTGTTAGGAGGAGTACGATCTCAGATGCTGAGGAGAAAGTGCAGTGTGGTGCTAGAAAAAGCTAGAGGGGAAATCACAGGCCAGGCCAGATCACAGGTGGCCTTTGCAGGCCATGCTAAGGACTTTGGAATGACTCTGTAGGTAAGGGCAGGCCCTGCAAGGATTTTAAGCAGAGAAGTGATGTGATCCGATTTGCATTTCGGGACGATCCCGCTGTCCCAGGATGAAGGCTAGAAGTGGAGATAGATAACACATTTATTGCAAAATTCTGGGCAGGGACCAGAACTAAAGTCATAATCATGAAGGTGAAGAAGAGTTAATAGGTAGTGAGATGTGTAGCAGGAACCATGTAGGACATAGAGCTGATTTGCCAGGAAAGGTGAGGGTTTACAGCTCGGTAGAGGTGGAAGGTGATGCCATTCTCTCCAATCAGGGTCTTGACAAAAGAGAAAGAACAGGTTTAGAAGAGAAAAACACTAAATTCAGTGTCAGGTATTGGATTTTGGATGTCTGTGGGGCACCCAGGAAGTGCTCTCCCATAGAAGGTGGGACCTCAGTGTCCCAGAGCTGAGAGACAGGGGTGAGTGGAGGTGGGTGTGTGACTGTCGGGGTGGGAGAGGCCTTAGGCTTGAAGGCTTGGGAGTGAAGATGGAGAGGCCAGGAGAGACTGTCAGGGAGGAGAGAAAGGTGTCCTCAGAAAAGGACATGCTCAACCTCAGATGCCTGAGAGTGAGCCCCCGCAGTGAAGCCTGAAAAAAGTCCCAATTGGATTTGTCATTTATGAGGTCACTATTGACTGAAGATAGAGATCCTTCAGTGGGGTGGTGGGGCCAGACACTGGATTGGGGTGAGTGACAAGTCAAAGAGAGGGATCCATGGTCATAGGAAGCTAAATTCTAACCCCTGCACCTCTCACCTTGGGCCCCAAGCTGCTGGCACCAAGATGACCGAGGCTCTAAGGGATGAGGAAGGTTTTCACTCACGTGTTCATCCATGGGTTTGTCAGGCATTGTCTATAGAGGGTCTGCTGCATGCCAGGTACTGTTCTGGGCACCCAAACCCAGAAGATAAATAAGACCATTTGCTGCCCTAGAGACACTTATGATCTAACTGGAGAAACACACCCAAAGGTCAGACATGTAGCCGTGTGATGAAGTCCCTGTTATAACTGAGTTATTACCAAAAGTGGAAATCAAGGAAGGCTTCATGGAGAAGTGTCAATGGAGAGAACTGGATATTTGAAATCTGTCCTTATTCCAGTGGCCAGCCAAGAAATCCCTTGAAGCAGGGGAGGGACAAGATCAGCTTTTTGTGGTTGTTTCATGCAGATAAGTGTTGCATTTTCATAAGCAGCACCCAGAACGAGAAAGAGGCCATGACCAGCCTCCAGAAGTCCCTGCTTGTCTCCTTCCAGTCACTGGTCCCTCACTGTCGTGACTTCCCCACCCCCACCCTTTTTAGATTTTTTTACACTCAAAAGGAATATTCATTTCCCATTTGTGTTTTCTGTCATTAGCTTGAGATTCCATTTATGAGATTCTTCTATATCACTGCATATAGTACTGGCTGGTCACTCTCTGATGGTCTGTTAGGAAGATGTGCGAAGATGTAAATGAGTAGATTGTGAAACTCAGTCCCCTCCTTTGCTCTGCAGTTCTGGTATATATCTAATTCACCAGGAACCTTGGCTCCTTACCCGTCCCCAAATTTAAGTGGGCAGGCCCAGCTCTCCCGACTCCTCACCTTTCTCCTTAAGACTCATCATCCATTTCTCGCTTTGCTTACAATGTTCACTGAAGTGTAAGTGCTCTCAAATGTTCACATGTGCACATGTGTGTACATGTATGTGTGCGTGTGTGCCGGTAGGGATGGAGCAGGGAGGGACTCTGCAGGGTTTGCTCCCGCCCGTGTCCCGTTTGGAGGGGTGGCCTGTGAGGCTGACAGCCTGTCCTGGAGAGAGACAGGCCAGCTTTCAGGGGGAACTAGGATGGACCGTTTGGGAAGTGGAGTGGTGGATGGCATGGCAGGCTGTGAATGATGAAGCCAGAGCCTCGCCTGTTCCAGTAATGAAGGGACCACCCTCTGGGGAGGCCTGAGTCATTACTGTCATTCTGACTGCCACCCTCTTGAACGCTCAGGAAGCTTGCAAATCCCAGAGCAATTCACTCCCCATTTCTGCTGGAAGAAAAACGAGAAGTCATACACTGGGAGGAATAAGTAATTCCTGCCTGTCTTCTTACAAATACATCAAGACCCTGCAGAGAATATGCTTTCAAACCGAGGCCTTCAGATTCCAAGCAGCCGGGTGGTTTCTGCCGCCAAGGTCTCTGCTACCTGACAGGTCCCCATAAAATTCCTGAAGGAAGAGGTTATATCACTAATAAAACCTACCCTTGGAGCCGTTCTTGGCTGAGTTTTGCCCTAGGAGCCCTTTATTCTTCCCTTCATCTATTCGGAGGTTAATAAGCTCGTATTTTCAAGGGCAGCTCTAGATGTAAAGGAGCATTGGCTCGGTTCCCTCTCGACCTGGGATGAAGATTTGTTCTTTCTTGACAGTAGAAATGTTCAGAGACCTGGCCTGCTATTTGAAAGGGCCCTCTTGTAAATTCTACAGGGCTGGGGGACTTGTGGGGAGTGGTGGGATGGGGCTCTGAAAGGTGACCAGGGACTCTTGTCTCTAAAATACATATGGGCTTTCTCTCCACAGGCATCCAGTCTAGTGTTCTGCTTGCTCTGTATTTCTGAGTTTCCTTGCCTGCAAGAGTCTGATTATCTTAAAAGCTGGCAGGTTGGCCTCTGGCTCCAGCTACCTTAGAATATGGTTGGAGCCAAGGCCTGAAAAGTCTGTCCCAGAACTTCTAGCGCCTTAGGGGCAGAATCAGGCCTAGGCGGTTTCAGGAGTGCACCCAGCATTTACGAGGTGTTAATTGGGAGCGCTCATTGACATGAATGTGGAAGGAGTGTTCGAAAGTGAGCCCAGGCCACCAAACAGCTGCTTCATTCCTCTTCAGAGCCAGACATCTCCGGACATCTGAGGCCAGATAGACAATGTTGGTTAGGCCCAGAAGATGCCTGGGCTACAAGTCCAAGCTGTGTACATGATTGGATTATAAATGACATTCCTTTGCCCTCATTTGATTTTCCCCTACATTGCTTTTCTCTAAAAGCATAGGTCTTTGCAGACAATGTTATAGGAGTCAGCCAAATCCATCCCTGTATATTCTCCAAGTCAACCATTGCAAATTCAATCTCACAGAATTTTGTTAAGAACCTACTATGCGCCCTTAGAGATGACCCCTGTCTGAATTTTCATAGTCTAGCAGAGAAGATGGAACATTAAAAAATAATTAGAACAAAATGTGGGACTTCCTTGGCAGTCCAGTGGTTACGACTTGTGCTCCGAATGCAGGGAGCACAGGTTCCATCCCTGGTCAGGGAACAAAGATCCTGCATGGTGTTTGGTGCAGCCAAATAATAATAATAATGATAATAAATAAATACAAGTAAAAAAATAACTAGAACAAAATGTAAGCACTATATATAGCTCATTCATCCAATAAACATTTAGTGAAGATGTTTGTGTCCCAGGCAACAGAGGTTATAGAAAGTGTAGATGTATGAGTAGACAGTAATAGAAACATTTAGGAGCAAAGATCTCCTTTTGGGTGAAGGGAGGTGTTCTAGGTACTATAGAGCTTTGTAACAAACCCTCCGAAACCTCAGGGACTTAAAATGGCCATTGTATTAAATTCAGGCAGGGCACAGCAGAAATGGATTACGTCCGCTACTAACATCTTGAAGGACACTAAGTCCGGCCGTGACCTCATGGCCCCGGACTAGAGTCATCGGAGAGTACATCACTCAAATGTTCAGTGCCTGGACTCGAATGGTCAAGGAGGAGGCTTTGCAGGAACTGACAACCTGCAGGTAGCCTTTCAGTGTGGCTTGAGCTTTTCACAGTACGGAATCTGGGTCCCAGGGGGGAATATCCCAGAACGAGTGTCGGGAGAGTGGGGGATCCTCAAGAATCAGGAGCCCACGGTGAGGCCTTTTATGACCTAGCCTCAGAGGTCTTACCGTGTCACTTCCTCTGCATCCTGCTGGTTATAAGACAGTCACTAAGGCCAACCCAGATTCAAGGGGCAAGACATGATGCCGCCTCTCAATGTGAGGAACATACAAGAATTTGTAGACATGTCTTAAAACCACCACAGTAAAGGCGGGTTCAGAACTTGCTATTGTCTTAATTCAATTTTATTTTTACCTTCTTAGGAGCAGAACCCTTCTGTTGATCACCCAATATGCTGGAGAATAAAACCCATATGCATTGTAAGGGATCAGCTCGCATCTAATAACTATTGATATAATCAGAAACAATGAAAAAACAGTGTTCCTGGACTGATGGTGCATTCAAATTTTCTGAAACAATACAGTGAGTTGTTTTTCTTACAACAGGGGATTGTTTCTTGGGTACCTTGTCCAAAAGGAAACTAAGGAAAGATAAAGCAAGCTCTGTACACTCAATTTCTGAACACATACCCCACTGTCACCTTCAACTGCTCTGCTGAGAGAAAATAAAGTGTGGTGGTTAATAGCTTAGCTCCCAAGGGTTGATTCCCTAAATAGCTGTGTGATCTTGGTTAGGTAACTTTGTCTCTCTGTGCCTCAACTTCTTCAATATAGCATGGTAATAATTTATGCCTGATTCAAAGAGTCACCATAAAGGTAAAAAGAGATCGGCCTTGAACAGTGTTTGAAAGGTAGGAAGAATTCAGTGAGTGTTAGAAATTGCAAAAAGCTAATTTTCAAAATATGCAGCTTTAGAGCGTTCTAGTTCCTCTGGGGCATAAATCTTGCCATTTTCATGCAGTGCTAGTGTGATGTCATACACTTAGTCAATTCCTGCTTGTTGGTTGAGTTTAATACCTTCTACAAGGAGTTGGCGCACATTTGTAATTGGAAAGGAGCAAGGCTGGGGAGAAATTTGATTTTTGAGATGTTATAGCACATATTCATGATCCAGAAATGCACTTTGATTCATTCATGACTCATTTTGTTTTCAAGGCTTTAAAAAACAAAACTCAATTTGGAAGTCTATTAGAGAATTGGGTAAGTAAACCAGTCTATTTTCTCACATTATTTGATACTGGAATAGTACTTGTCTAGGGAAGGCTTCTTGGAGAAGGCAATGGCACCCCACTCCAGTATTTTTGCCTGGAAAATCCCATGGATGGAGGAGCCTGGTAGGCTGCAGTCCATGGGGTCACGAAGAGTCAGACATGACTGAGTGACTTCCCTTTCACTTTTCTCTTTCATGCATTGGAGAAGAAAATGGCAACCCACTCCAGTGTTCTTGCCTGGAGAATCCCAGGGATGGCGGAGCCTGGTGGGCTGCCGTCTATGGGGTCGCACAGAGTCGGACACGACTTAAGTGACTTAGCAGCTGCAGGGAAGGCTTCTATTGTGGCTAATGTTGGGGGTGCCGCTCTCTGCTCAACCTCTCCATCCATTCAGCCGCTAAATCGTCACTGAGCGCCTCCATGTGCCATTGTCAATGCCAGGTGATGGGATTGTTCGTGCCCACGTCCATGTCCTAAGTCTCTGCCCTCATGCTTACAAACTGATGGAAAGTCACAACAAAGAAATGCTATGCTAGTAGTTGCAACAAGTGCTCTGAAGAAAAATGGGTACAGTGATGTTTCCTGAAGAAGGCGGATGTGTATGCAGCTGTGCTGCCAAGGGCATGTGTGTGGGGGCTCAAACGCTCGTATACGCATATACATGTGGATATCCACAAACATCCAGCATGTGCTTTAAGTTGAAGGGGATCATGAGTTTTATTGTCAACAATTGGACTCAAACTGCTACTTTGATGTAATATTGTGCATAGTCTCTTGCTATTGCTCTTTTCCAACTATTAATAATAATTGACATTTGTTGGGCACTAACAGATACTGTGTCCAAAGCTTGAATATTCCAACAACACCCCCAGACAGAAACTCCCATTAGCCCTAGTTCCAGGTGAGGGATCGAGGCCAACTGAGTTCAGTACCTTGTCCTAAGTCAGTCATGGGGCTTGTGTGTCTGCCCATCTGCTTTTGAGTTCCTTCAACAATCACAGTAGAAGAATGAAACCCGTGGAAGCCACAGGAGTGCAGGATCTGCACAGAGAGGCCGGGAGCACGCACATGGTGATGGTTCAAAGTAACACAGAAGGTGGTCTCGCGAGAGCAGCCCCAGTTGGCTTTTACTGGCACCACCTGGCCCCTGGCTCTCCTTGAGTGAGCTGGATGGCATCCACCATTTCAGCTGCCTCTGGTGCTTGGACAGCCGCTCATCTCAGTCCGTTGCTGAGGTTAAAGGCGTGAAATGCCAGGTGTCTTCTGAAAACCTCTACTGGTGGTGTCCAGCCCTTTGAGTTCAGCGGGACCACACTCGTCACCCCCCACCCCATCTCTTGTTTCTTTCCTGTTCTCTCATCACCACTTATAGCATGGGTTCCAGGTTCATCTTCAGCTTCCCCAGCCCCAACACGAAGCAGCTCACAAGGTGAGTGATTGTATCTCAGAGATATTTTGTTCAAATGCTTCAACCCCGTGACTCTTGTCCGATGATGGTGTGGCTGCCAGAGTCTTGGAAATGTGTCTTTCCCCACTGACTTTTCTTGTCCCCTCATTCCTCAAACTCTGGGTCCCTGCATGAGCACCCATAAATTCACCCATGCCTCTCAGCTCAGGTGTTGAAAATCATTCCCATGCTTGAGATGTGAGTGGCTCTGGCCACACTGAAGGTCCCAGGGGATTTCTATGGCGGGGAAAGTAGGCCGAATGTCTCCTATGGGAGTGGATAACAGGGTCAGCAGATGTACCGCTCTTTGAAAACTGAACTTGGCAATTTCTCAGAAGCACTTGGATCCTCCCAGTCTTGTGCTCGCAGGTCCGCCAAAGAAGCTGGCTTCTGACTGCCCTGAAGTAATCTGTCAGGGAAGCCAGCTGCTCCGAGAGTCCAAGGCCAGCTTTCCAGAGGCCTGTGCTAAGCTATGCTTCTGTGCAGTGTTTAGGGGCAGCTGTGTGTATGAGCCCAGTGGGTGGGTGGGCAGGCAGCATCTACAATTTCTGGGGGAGCAGGGAAAGGGTGTCTAGCCAGAGAGGACTGAGAGGACTAAGATAGTGATTGAGGTACTTTGAAAAGGACTAAATTGAAAAGAAAACTGAGTTCCATAACTGCACCGAATATTAATGACCAGTAACATTTGTCAAGAGGTTAATGGGATGAACAGTATTTCACATATGGTATCGTTTAGTTCTTGTGAGAATTCTAGAAGAAGCTTCTGTTATTCTGCTGTGTGCTTCACCTTCAGAATATTTGTGATAATGACAACTATGCATTTCTTTCGAGATTTGTTAAATGGTTGTCTTCCCTATTAAACCATAAGAATCATGAGGACAGATCTTATTTTCACTCTGCATTCTATGCTCAGCACCTACAGCAATGCCCTGACATACAACAGATGCTCAATTCATACTCAGTGGATGAAGGAATTTAGTAAGTAAATGGACAACTGTATGATGAGGAAGTGATATCATATGGTAATTATATGGTAATTATAAAAAATATTATCTAAGGTAAAACACATCCCTGACAAATATGCATACAGGATTTACCTTTTTGAATGAAGAGAGTCTATTCTTTTTATTATTATTATTTTACTTTATGCCTAATGCAACAGCAGACTTTACAAAAATTATTTTGTTTTGAAATAATTATAGATTCAGAGGAAGTTGCAAAGAAATGTAACTTCCCATGTACCCTTCACTCCTCTTTCCCCCAATGTTGAAATATTACATAACTGTAGTATAATTCTAAAAGAGTTGGAAAGAAGTCATGTTCTAAAAAAGAACCTGAACGAAACATCATCACCTCCAGAAGCTGCCTGCACCACACCCCTCTCCCCGACCATGTTCACTGAAGCCAAGATATGGAAACAATCTAATTGTCCATCTATGGATAAATGGATAAAGATGTGATATATATATATATATATTTCACCATGAAAAAGGAGATCTTGCCATTTGTGACAATATGGAATTGGACCCTGATAGTATTATACTAAGTGAAATAAATCAGGCTAATAAAGGCAAATACTGTATAATCTCACTTATGTGTGGAATCTAAATGAAACAAAACAACAACAAAATAAACTCACAGATGCAGATTTGTGGTTGCTAGAGGTGAAGGGGTAGGGGGAGGGTAGGTGAAATGGATGAGGGTGGTCAAAAAGGAGAAGTTTCTAATTATAAGAAAAATGAGTCCCAGGGATGTAACGTATAGTAGGGTGAAAATAGCTATCTTAAAAGTTCTCTTACATGAAATATAATGTGACTTATATGTATGGTGATGGGTATAAACTAAACCTCTTGTGGTGATCATTTCACAATACATTCATATATCAAATCATTATGATGTGCCCCTAAAATGAATACAATGTTATAAGCCAATTATATCTTTAAAAAATTAGAACCCAAAGAATAGAGTAAGGGGTACCTGACAAAGCAGATCATCTCTCTTTCACTGCAAGACTGAGCTACTCACCCTCTAAAACCCTCCCGTGATCTTCATGTTCCCCTCTCCACTCAACGCAGGTGAGCAAGGAGGGTGACTGACAGGTGCACACGGACCTGGACCCAGAAGCACACTTAGCTGCTCCCACCTCTGTGTTCCCTGGAGCTTGAGAGCCAGGCCTCAGTGTTGGTTTCGCCACTTTCCTGCAGTTACTGAGTCTGAGATCCTCACTCTCAGCACTCGTTAACTCTAGGACTTGGGAGCTAAACCTGAGCTTTTTGCATCTGTGTGAATAGTATTTACAGTAATGGAAAATGGAATCTCTGGAGGCTGGTGTATGAGGTATTGTACCTTCCCCACCTGCTCCCTCTCTGTGTATATTCCTGCAACAAAAAATAAAACAAAAAAGCCCCAGCTCTGGCAAACATTTGACAGATGGAAGCTTACCACTTGTTTTTCATTTCCGGTGCACCTAAGGCGTTCTTAGCGAGGGGGACCGACCATCCATCCATCTGCCACTCGTTAGCGTGACAGGAATTAAATGCTCTTTCCTCCAGCCAAATCAAGTTTCCCTGAGGAAGGCAGGCATGAAACTCAGGAGGCACCTGATTTCTATAATATCCTGTTACCTTAGCACTTATCCCGAGGTGTGGAAATTGTTTGTCTCCCTCCAGCAGACAAGATGAGAGCAGGGATCATGACTCACGTAATTCTCTTAATGCTTGTGGGTTCAGTGAAGAATGAATTAAATCAGTATTGAATGGCAATTCTTGATTTGTTTTGAATAAAATTTGGAGTGATGAATTTGCCCATCTTTACCAGCCAGCTAACCTGGCTGAATTAAATCTTACGCCAACAATCCCTCGTGTCTCATTATGTCTTGGCACTGTCTTGCCATTGCTTTGGGACCAGGAAAGGCATGATCTGGTTTTTTCTCCTAAGTCTCTCCACTCTGCTTATGGATCTGTGTACAGGGAAGAAACAGTCCTGTCACTGCAGTGCCTTTCTGGCACATGTGGGCCTTTCTGGGTAAGCAAAATCTCTAGGAAATTATATATGGAGAGAATTGACTGTGCCGTACATCCAGGGTCTATCCAAGCCTGGTTGCTTCCCAGAAAAGATAATTTAAAATGTGCTGTTTAAATTTTGTTTGTTTAGTTTATTTTTTTATTGAAGGATAATTGCTTTACAGACTTTTGCTGTTTTCTGTCAAACCTCAACATGAATCAACCATAGGTATACAAATATTCTCTCCCTTTTGAAACTCCCTCCCATCTCTCTCCCCATCCCACCCCTCTAGATTGATGCAGAGCCCCTGTTTGAGTTTCCTGAGACATACAGCAAATTCCCGTTGGCTATCTAGTTTACATATGGTAATGTAAGTTTCCATGTTGCTCTTTCCATACATCTCACCCTCTCCTCCCCTCTCCCCAAGTCCATAAGTCTGTTCTCTATGACTGTTTCTCCATGGCTGCCCTGTAAATTAATTCTTCAGTACCATTTTTCTAGATTCCATATATGTGCATTGAGTGAGTGAGTGAGTGAAGTCGCTCAGTCGTGTCCGACTCTGCGACCCTGTGGACTGTAGCCTACCAGGCTCCTCTGTCCATGGGATTCTCCAGGCAAGGATACTGTAGTGGGTTGCCATTTCCTTCTCCAATATGTGCATTAGAATACAATATTTATCTTTCTCTTTCTGACTCACTTCACTCTGTATAATAGGTTCTAGGTTCATCCACCTCATCAGAACTGACTCAAATGCTTTCCTTTTTATGACTGAGTAATATTCCATTGTATATATGTACCACAACTTCTTTATCCATTCATCTGTCAATGGATATCTGAGTTGCTTCCATGTTCTAGCTATTGTAAATAGTGCTGCAGTGAACAATGGGATTCATGTGTCTTTTCAATTTTGGTTTCCTCAGGGTATATTCCTAGGAGTGGGATTGCTGGGTCATATAGTGGTTTTATTCCTAGTTTTTTAAGGAATCTTCATAACTTCTTCCATATTGGCTGCATGAATTTACATTCCCACCAACAATGCAAGAGCATTCCCTTTTCTCCACACCCTCTCCAGCATTTATTGTTTGTAGACTTGTTGATGATGGCCATTCTGACCAGTGTGAGGTGATATCTCATTGTAGTTTTGATTTGCATTTCTCTAATAATTCATGATGTTGAGCATCTTTTCATGTGTTTGTTAGCCATCTGTATGTCTTCTTTGGAGAAATGTCTGTTTAGGTATTTTTCCCACTTTTTGATTGGTTGGTTGTTTTCCTGGCATTGAGTTGTATGAGCTGCTTGTATATTTTGGAAGTTAATCCTTTGTCAGTTGTTTCATTTGCTATTATTTTCTCCCATTTTGAGGTTTGTCTTTTTACCTTGATTATAGTTTCCTTTCCTGTGAAAAAGCTTTTAAGTTTAATCAGGTCCCACTTGTTTACTTTTGTTTTTATTTCCATTACTATAGGAGGTGGCCATAGAGGATCTTGCTTTGATTTAGGTCATCGACTGTTCTGCCTATGTTTTCCTCTAGGAGTTTCATAGTTTCTGGTCTTACATTTAGGTCTTTAATCCATTTTGAGTTTATCTTTGTGCATGGTGTTGGACAGTGTTTTAATTTCATTCTTTTACATATAGCTCTCCAGTTTTCCCAGCACCATTTATTGAAGAGGCTTTCTTTGCCCCATTGTATATTCTTGCCTCCTTTGTCAAAAATAAAGTACCCATAGGTGCATGGGTTTCTTTCTATCTTGTTCCATTGGTCTATATGCCTGTTTTTGTGCCAGTACCATACTGTCTTGATGACTGTAGCTTTGTAGTATAATCTGAAATCAAGAAGGTTGATTCCTCCAGCTCCATTCTTCTTTCTCAAGACTGCTTTGGCTATTTGGGGTCTTTTGCATTTCCATATGAATTGTGAAGTTTTTTCTTCTAGTTCTCTGAAAACTGCCATTGGTAATTTGATAGGGATCACATTAAATCTGTGGATTGCATTTGGTAGTATAGTCATCTCACAATATTAATTCTTCCTACCCAGGAACATGGAATATTTCTCCATCTGTTTATGTCACCTTTTATTTCTTCCAGTAGTGTCTTATAATTTTCCTTAGATAAGTTTATTCCTAGATATCTAATTCTTTCTGTTGCAATGGTGAGTAAGATTGATTCCTTAATTTCTCTTTCTGATTTTTCATGGTTAGCATATAGAAATGCAGGTGATTTCTGTGTATTGGTTTTGTATCCTGCAACTTTGTTAAATCCACTGATTAGCTCTAGTAATTTTCTGATACTAACTTTAGGGTTTTTTATGTACAGTATCATGTCATCTACAAACAGTGAAAGCTTCACTTCTTTTCTGATCTGGATTCTTTTTATTTCTTTTTCTGCTCTGATTGCTGTACCTAGGATTCCAGAGCTATGTTGAATAATCGTGGTGAAAGTGGACACCCTTGTCTTGTTCCTGATCTTAGGGGGAATGCTTTCAGTTTTTTACCATTGAGAATAATGTTTGCTCTAGGCTTATAATATATGGCCTTTACTATGTTGAGGTAGCTTCCTTCTATGCCCACTTTTTGAAGAGTTTTAATCATAAATGTATGCTGAATTTTGTCAAAGGCTTTTTCTGCATCTACTGAGATGATCATATGGTTTTTATCTTTCAATTTGTTAATATGTTGTATCACATTGATTGATTTGTGTATATTGAAGAATCTTTGCATTCCTGGAGTAAACCCAACTTGCTCATGGTGTGTGAGGTTTTTGATGTGTTGTTGAATTCTGTTTACTAAAATTTTGTTGAGAATTTTTGCATCCATGTTCATCAGTGATATTGGCCTGTAGTTTTCTTTTTTTGTGTTGTCATTGTCTGGTTTTGGTATCAGGGTGATAGTGGCCTCATAGGATGAGTTTGGAAGTGTTTCTTCCTCTGTAATTTTTTGAGTTTTAGAAGGATAGGCATTAGCTCTTCTCTAAATGTTTGATAGAATTCTCCTGTGAAGCCATCTGGTCCTTAGCTTTTGTTTTTTTGGGAGATTTTTGGTCACAGCTTCAATTTCAGTGCTTGTAATTGGGTTGTTCATGATTTCTGTTTCTTTCTGGTTCAGTCCTGGAAGATGGAACTTTTCTAAGAATCTGTCCATTTCTTCCAGGTTATCCATTCTATTGCCATATAGTTGTTCACAATAGTCTCCTATAACCCTTTGTATCTCTGCACTGTCTGTTGTGACCTCTACTTCTCCATTTCTAATTTTGTTGATTTGATTCTTCTCTCTTTTGTTCTTGATGAGTCTAGCTAAAGGTTTGTCGATTTTGTTTATCTTCTCAAAGAACCAGCTTTTAGTTTTATTCATCATTACTATTGTTTCTTTCATTTCTTTTTCATTTATTTCTGCTCTGATCTTTATGATTTCTTTCCTTCTACTAATTTTGGGGGCTTTTTTGTTCTTCTTTTTCCAGTTGTTTTAGGTGTAAAATTCGGCTGTCTCTATGATGTTTTTCTTGTTTCTTTAGGTAGGATTGTATTGCTATAAGCTTCCCTCTTAGGATTGCTTTTGCTGCATCCCATGGGCTTTGAGTTGTAATGTTTTCATTGTCATTTGTTTCTAGAAATTTTTTTAATTTCCCTTTTGATTTCTTCAGTAACCTGTTGGTTATTTAGAAACATGTTGTTTAATCTCCATGTGTTTCTGTTTATTATAGTTTTTTCTTATAATTAATATCTAGTCTCTTAGCGTTGTGGTCAGAGAAGATGCTTGATACAATTTCAATTTTCTAAAGTTTACTGAGGTTTGATTTGTGACTCAAGATGTGGTCTATCCTAGAGATGTTCCGTGTGCACTTGAGAAGAGGTGTATTCTTCTTTGGAAGGAATGTCCTGAAGATAACAAGATCCATCTCATCTAAGTTGCATCGTTTAAGCCTTGTGTTTCCTTATTAATTTTCTGTTTTGATGATCTGTCCACTGGTGTGAGTAGGGCGTTGAAGTCTCCTACTATTATTGTGTTACTGTCTATTTCGCCTTTTAAGTCTGTTAGTGTTTGTCTTATGTACTGTGTGAATGCATTCAATTCAGTTCAGTCACTCAGTCATGTCCAACTCTTTGCAACCCCATGAATTGCAGCACGCCAGACCTCCCTGTCCATCACCAACTCCCGGAGTTCACTCAAACTCATGTCCATCGAGTCAGTGATGCCATCCAGCCATCTCATCCTCTCGTCCCCTTCTCCTCCTGCCCCCAATCCCTCCCAGCATCAGGGCCTTTTCCAATGAGTCAACTCTTCACATGAGGTGGCCAAAGTATTGGAGTTTCAGCTTTAGCATCAGTCCTTCCAATGAACACCCAGGACTGCCATCCTTGCATAGATATTTACAATTGTTATGTCTTCCTCTTGGATTGATTCCTTGATCATTTTGCAGTGTCCTTCCTTATCTCTTGTAATTTTCTTCACTTCAGGGTCTATTTTGTCTGATATGAAGATTGCTACTTCCGCTTTCTTTTGCTTCCCATTTGCATGGAATATATTTTTCCATCCTCTCACTTTCAGTCCATATGTGTCTTTAGATTTGAAGTGGGTTTCTTATAGACAGCATATATATGGGTCTTGTTTTTGTATCCATTCAGCCAGCATATGTCTTTTGGTTGGAGCATTTAATCTATTTACATTTAAAGTATTATTGATATATATGTTCCTATTGATATGTATGTTCCTATTGCCATTTTCTTGGCCTTCCCTGGTGGCTCAGAGGTTAAAGTGTCTGCCTCCAGTGTGAGAGACCTGGGTTTGATCCCTGGGTCAGGAAGATTCCCTGGAGAAGGAAATGGTAACCCACTGCAGTATTCTTGCCTGGAAAATCCCATGGACGGAGAAGCCTGGTAGGCTACAGTCCATGGGGTCACAAAGAGTTGGACACAACTGTGTGACTTCACTTTTTCATTGCCATTTTCTTAATTGTTTGGGGTTGATTTTGTAGATCTTTTTTCTTCTCTTGTATTTCTTGACTGTATAAGTCCATTTAACATTAGTTGTAAAGCTTGTTTGGTGGTACTGAATTCTCTTAACTTTTGCTTGTCTGAAAAGCTTTTTATTTGTCCGTCAGTTTTGAATGAGATCCTTGTTGGGTACTGTAACCTTGATTGTAGATTTTTCCCTTTCAGTGCTTTAAATATATCCTGCCATTCCCTTCTGGCCTGCAGAGTTTCTGCTGAAAGATCAGCTATTTAAGCATATGGGGTTTCCCTTTTATGTTACTTGTTGCTTCTCCCTTGCTGCTTTTAATATTCTTTCTTTGTGTTTAGTTTCTGTTAGTTTGATTAGTATGTGTCTCGGCGTGTTTCACCTTGGGTTTATCCTGTATGGGAGTCTTTGTGCTTCTTGGACTTGATTGACTATTTCCTTTTCCATGTTGAGGAAATTTTCAACTATAATCTCTTCAAAAAGTTTCTCATGCCCTTTCTTTTTCTCTTCTTCTTCTGGGGCCCCTATAATTCGAATGTTGGTGTTTTTGATATTGTCCCAGAGGTCTCTGAGACTACCCTCAGTTCTTTTCATTCTTTTTACTTTATTCTGCTCTTCAGAAGCTATTTCCACCATTTTATTTTCCAGCTCACTGATTTGTTCTTCTGCTTCAGATATTCTGCTATTGATTCCTTCTAGAGTATTTTTAATGTCAGTAATTGTGTTGTTTGTCTCTGCATGTTTATTTTTTAGTTCTTCTACGTCTTTGTTGATTGATTCTTGCATTTTCTCCATTTTGTTTTCAAGGTTTTTGATCATCTTTACTATCATTATTCTGAATTCTTTTTCAGGTAGTGTGCCTATTTCCTCTTCATTTATTTGGACTTCTGTGTTTCTAGGTTGTTCCTTCATTTGGTAGTATTTCTCTGCCTTTTTACGATTTCTTTTTCTAACTTATTATGTTTGAGGCTTCAAGGTTGAATTCTTTCTTCCTTTTGGTTTCTGGCCTAAGGTTGGTGCAGTGGTTTGTGTAAACTTCATATAGGGTGAGATTTGTACTGAGTTTTTGTTTGTTTTTCCTCTGATGGGCAAGGCTGAGTGAGGTAGTAATCCAGTCTGCTGATGATTTGGTTTGTATTTTTGTTTTGTTTGTTGTTTAGATGAAGTGTCCTGCACAAGGTACTGCTGGTGGTCGGGTGATGCTGGCTCTTGTATTCAGATGGTTTCCTTTGTGTGAGTTCTCGCTACTTGATACTCCCTAGGGTTAGTTCTCTGGTAGTCTAGGGTCTTGGAGTCAGTGCTCCCACTCCAAAGGTTCAGGGCTCAATTTCTGGTCAGGAATGAAGATTTCACAAGTGGTTTGTTATGGCTTTAAGTGAGATTAAAACAAATGTCAAAAGACAAGAAACCAAAGATGAACCCCAGACAAATGGCAGTTACAAAATCTGGCAAATAATAATTAAAATAATGGAATATATACATATGCATATATACCCATGCTGTTAAGTCACTTCAGTCGTGTCCGACTCTGTGTGACCCCATAGATGGCAGCCCACC
This sequence comes from Ovis canadensis, assembly GCF_042477335.2. NCBI lineage: Eukaryota > Metazoa > Chordata > Mammalia > Artiodactyla > Bovidae > Ovis > Ovis canadensis. Next base: position 25,584,526 of record NC_091257.1, on the reverse strand, counting down.
AGGCTTATCCCCGTCCCTGGGATTCTCCAGGCAAGAACACAGGAGTGGATTGCCATTTCCTTCTCCAATGCATGAAAGTGAAAATTAAAAGTGAAGTCGCTCAGTCGTGTTCGACTCTTAGTGAAGCCATGGACTGCAGCCTACCAGGCTCCTCCATCCATGGGATTTTCCAGACAAGAGTACTGGAGTGGGTTGCCATTGTCCATGAGCAAAGTCAAAACAGTCCAACAAAAATAAAGTACAGTAGACTGACCTGGTGAACAAAGTAAATAAAAAATTATATTTACCAGTTAAGAACAAAACTAACTAAAGCACAAATGGGAAGACACGACTAAAGCAAGGTGCCAAGTGGGGAATAAAGCAGTGAAAATAAAACTAACAAATATGTTGAGAGGAAAGCAAAGAAAGAAAGAAAGAATAGATGTGCAAAGTTAAATAGAGGTAGCTAAAGAAGATTTATATACATTAAAGATTAACTGCTTTAATGGGGAAAAGAACAGTAGGGAAGGCAAGCAAAGGAATAAATGTAGAAAAAATATAATAGGTTTTTTAAAAAATTAAAATTATAGAAAAGAAAAGGGAAAAAATGGAAGAAGAAAGAAAAACAGAAAAAAAGAAAAAGAAAAGAAAACTCCACAGAGCTGTAAAAGTCCAACTTTGATGCAGAGGTTTATAGCAACAATAAAAGCCATGAGTGAATATACGCATATACATACACACCCATAAGCAAAATCTAAACAGCCCAACATAAATAATGTAAATAGATCAACATGGCGAACAAAGAAAACCAAAAATTATATCTACCAGAACAAAACTAACTAAAGCATAAACTGAAAAACAAAACTAGAGCAAGGTGCCAACTGGGGAATAAAGTGATAAAAATAAAACTAACAGATATGTTGAGAGAAAAGCAAAGAAAGGAAAGAAAGAATAGATATGCAAAGTTAGAGGTAGATAAAGAGGGGTTTCTCATTGGAATGACTGATGTTCAAGCTGAAACTCCAATGCTTTGGCCACCTGATGTGAAGAACTGAGTCATTTGCTCCACGTTTCCCAAACTCCAGCTCCCAGCCGCTGCGCCTCCCAGGGGACCCTCATCCATGCCTGGGGTGTGTATGGCTGTGGCAAGGACTGTCTGATTCTCATTCTGTTTAGGCTGCCACAGATCAGCTGTTTCATTCTCAGCCTTAAACGTCTCTCCTCTGACTCAGACAGTTGCCCCGATGTGGGGATCAGACCCCTGCTTCAGTTCCCCCACCTGCTGAGGGCAGGTCCAGTCCTGATAACACTCCTGTTTTCCCCCTAGTTCCTTTGTCCTACCAAGTTTTGCGTGGTTCTCTGTGTTCTTTCCCTCTGGTCAGGAACTCCTGTCCGCTCTCAGCTGGTGCTCTGCGTGCACTTCTGAAGGCGTAGTCCTGATGAATCATCTGTGGAGAGACATGTCTCCATGTCCACCTACTCCTCTGCCATCTTGTTCTCCTCCTGCTGTTTTGCTTTGACTTAAATTATCTGACTTGGGAACTTCCCTGGTGGTTCAGCAGTTAAGACTGCATTTCCAATGGAGGGACTAAGTTTCAACCTCTGGCTAGAGAACTAAGACTCCACGTGCAGAGTAGCATGGCCAAAAAAGAGATTAAATTATCTGACTAGGTTGTCTATATAATGATCAAGCTAGTCAAAGGCTTCCCTGATAGCTCAGTTGGTAAAGAATCCACCTGCAACGCAGGAGACCCCACTTCAGTTCCTGAGTTGGGAAGATCCTATCCGAGAAGGGATAGGCTACCCAGTCCGGTAATCTTGGGCTTCTCTTGCGGCTCAGCTGATGAAAAATCCACCCATAGTGCGGGAGATCTGTGTTTGATCCCTGGGCTGGGACGATCCCCTGGAGAAGGGAAAGGCTACCCACTCCAGTATTATGGCCTGGAGAATTCCTAGGTTGTCTACATAATGATCAAGCTAATCAAATAGTTATCTATGTATTTTCATATGATTATAGTGAGCCAATCTCAGATTGTAAAAGGAAATGGGGCTTTTTTTTCTGATTAGCTGAGAGTTTTTAAATTATTTTAAAAATATAGGCATTTTTCTTATAGTTTCCTTTGTTGTGCAGAAGGTTTTAAGTTTAATTAGGTCCCATTTGTTTGTTTTTGGTTTTATTTCCTATATTCTGGGAGGTGGGTCATAGAGGATCCTGCTGTGATTTATGTTGGAGAGTGTTTTGCCTATGTTCTCCTCTAGGAGTTTTATAGTTTCTGGTCTTATGTTTAGATCTTTAATCCATTTTGAGTTTATTTTTGTGTTTGGTGTTAGAAAGTGTTCTAGTTGAAGTAAGCCAGAAAGAAAAACACCAATACAGTATACTAACACATATATATGGAATTTAGAAAGATGGTAACGATAACCCTGTATGCGAGACAGCAAAAGAGACGCAGATGTACAGAACAGACTTTTGGACTCTGTGGGAGAGGAAGAGGGTGGGATGATTTGGGAGAATGGCACTGAAACATGTATAATATCATATAAGAAATGAATCACCAGTCTAGGTTTGATGGCAGGATATTGGATGCTTGGGGCTGGTGCATTGGGATAACCCAGAGGGATGGTATGGGGAGGGAGGTGGGAGGGGGGTTCAGGAGTGGAAACTTATGTACACCTGTGGCAGATTCATGTTGATGTATGGCAAAACCAATACAGTATTGTAAAGTAAAAAAAAAAAAGCCAAGTGCAAAAATAAATAAATAAAATAAAAATATAGGCATTTTTCATTTAGTCTATTTTACTTGTGTCAACTGGGATATTCTGGGATACTTTCAAATCTTTATTCCAGGCAGCCTGCTAGGGTCACAAAAGCACAAAGGTAGTCTGAATAATTCAGCTCTGTCCAAATGTGTGATTAGCCCAGAGGCTTCTCAGGCAGATAACAAGATGCCAAACTTTAAAATTAGAAATTCCTCAGGCTGAGAAAAATAAGCTTGACAGTTGATTTTGTAAGCAATACTGGGTCATATCATTTGGTACTTTTTTATTCCACAAATAATGTTGCCCACCTGCCCTGTTGAACTTCTATAAACAAATACTTGTCAGGGCTTCCCCAGTAATCCAATAGTTAAGAATCTGTGCTCCCAATGCAGGGGGCATGGGGTCAATTCCTGGCTGGAGAATTAAGATCTCACATGTCATATGGTGTGATCAAATTTTTTAAAAAATTAAAACTAAATACTTATCATGTGAGCAAAGGTCCCTAGGGCTGCCAGGGGTGAGCATCCCAAGAAGAAAAGTTGGTGTGTCTCTCAGAGACTGTCCATCATTTCATTTCTTTGGTTTTGGGAGTCCACTCTGTGGTTCCACTCCATTCTGTACCACTTCTTACCAACTTATTAAGCACATATAGATCAACGGACCTCTCTCTAGGTTCCATTGGGTTAGGAGAACATGAAAAAACACCCACAGAGTTCTGTCTCTTGAAGTGTTAATTTATTTAATTTAGATCAAGTTGAACCAACACGTCACCACTTGAAAGGAAATTCTTTTATAAAGGCCAGTATGTTGATTATAGAATGTGTTGTATAGTTACTTTCAACATTAGCCTGATAAAGATGGTACTCCACTGAATTAATAACTGTAGGACGTTTACCAGTGGAAATGGCCCATGCAAGGTAAAGAATCCACCTGCCAATGCAAGAAACACGGGTTTGATCCCTGGGTCAGGAAGATCCCCTGGAGGAAGAAATGGCAACCCATTCCAATATTCTTGCCTGGGAAATTCCACGGACAGAGGAGCCTGGTGGGCTAGAGTCAGACACCACTGAGCATACATACACACAAGTGAATGACATTGTTGAAGATTTGAACTTGAGCCATTTCATGTAAAATGTGAGGCACAACACAGAAGTGGAAGTAAGGCTCCTATTATCTTAGGAGGAGCAAGGTCTGCATGGATAATGAATCCAGTCTTTCTAGGTGTGCTTGCAGCTATGAAGGTGCAATAGTATGATGATGGGTCTCTACTGGTGCGTAGTCCCAACCAAGGGACAATTCTTTCCCAAAGTTGCATACAGAACAGCCACCTTATTAATTTCCCTTTCCTAACATCTCCTCAATTTCTTCACGGTGAATAGTATTACTATCAAATCTAGAAAGGTAATTCAAACAGCCTTTCAATATGTGTCCAGTTACAATGCTCTGAAATTTTTCCTGGTGCTATTAAATATAACTGTATATATTTTAGCCAAACATTATTGGAGTTTTCCTTTCCGTTTCCATAGCAGTCAGTGTGTTCATGTTATGGAACAGAAGGGAAAAAAATGCTTATTTCCATATTTATTTTGTGTGTCACTTCGCCCCCAAGTGATTGATCATTTAAAGCAAGTTATTGGGCGTGCTTCCCAAAAGCTGTAAATTTGTTCTCTTTTCTCTCCAATGCTGACTTTCAGTATAGCAATATATACAGCAATGTTAAAAACAAAGTCAAAACAAGTAAAGCTTACAATTTTTAAAAGCAACTTTATTGACATAAAATTCATATGCCAGTGGAACATAGCCACTTAACATGTATAATGCAGTGGTTTTAATATATTCACAGAACTATGCAAAATTCCCTAATAATTTTAGAATATATTAAAAGAAATATCCCCATGAGAAGTCACCCTCCATTCTCCTTTTCCCCGAGCTCTCTACTTTCTGTCTGTATACATTTGGCTATTTAACATATTTCTTTTAAATGGATTCCTATATGATCTTTTTGGACTGTTTTCTTTTCCTTAGCATAATAGCTTCATCCATGCTGTAGCATGTGCTGCTGCTGCTGCTAAGTCTCTTCAGTCGTGTCCGACTCTGTGCGACCCCATAGACGGCAGCCCACCAGGCTCCCCCGTCCCTGGGATTCTCCAGGCAAGAACATTGGAGTGGGTTGCCATTTCCTTCTCCAATGCATGAAAGTGAAAAGCGAAAGTGAAGTCGCTCAGTAGTGTCCGATTCCTAGCGACCCCATGGACTGCAGCCCACCAGGCTCCTCCATCCATGGGATTTTCCAGGCAAGAGTACCGGAGTGGGCTGCCATTGCCTTCTCCGCTGTAGCATGTATTCATACTGAATTTCTTTTTATGGCTGAGTAGTATTCTGTTCTATGGATATAGTATGTTTGATTCATCCTTTCATCAGTTATGGATATTTGGGTTGCTTTCACTTATAGGCCAATTTGAATACTATTGCTATGGATATTTGTGTATAAGTGTTTTCATAGACATGTATTTTCAGATTTCTTAAATTTATACCTAGGAATTGCTGAATTGTATGCTAAATCATACGGATTCCTTGCTGGTTCAGTGGTAAAGAACACTCCTGCCAATGCAGGAGACTTGAGTTCTATCCCTGGGTAGGGAAGATCTCCTGAAGAAGGAAATGGCAACCCACCATAGTATTCTTGCCTGGGAAATCCCATGGACAGTGGAGCCTGGCTGGTTATAGTCCTTGGGGTCACAAAGAATCAGACATAACTTATCAACTAAACGACAACATTGGTAACTCTGTGTGTGACGTTTTGAGGAACTGCCAAACAGTTTTCCAAAGTGACTAGATGCTCTCACAGCAAAGGGTTTCAGTCTTTCCACATCTTTGCCAACACTTGTTATTGTGAGTCTTTTTGACGGCAACTGTCCTAGTGGATGTGAAGTGGGATCTCATTGCGGTTTTGATTTGCATTCCTCTAATGAATAGTCAAGGCTATGGTTTTTCCAGTGGTCATGTATGGATGTGAGAGTTGGACTGTGAAGAAAGCTGAGCACCAAATAATTGATGCTTTTGAAGTGTGGTGTTGGAGAAGACTCTTGTGAGTCCCTTGGACTGCAAGGAGATCCAACCAGTCCATCCTAAGGGAGATCAGCCCCGGGTGTTCTTCGGAAGGAATGATGCTAAAGCTGAAACTCCAGTACTTTGGCCACCTCATGCGAAGAGTTGACTCATTGGAAAAGACTCTGATGCTGGGAGGGATTGGGGGCAGGAGGAGAAGGGGACAACAGAGGATGAGATGGCTGGATGGCATCACTGGCTCGATGGACGTGAGTCTGAGTGAACTCCGGGAGTTGGTGATGGACAGGGAGGTCTGGCGTGCTGTGATTCATGGGGTCGCAAAGAGTTGGACACAACTGAGCAACTGAACTGAATGAATAGTAATGCTGAGCATCTTTAACGTACTTGGACTATTGTATATCTTCTCTAAAGAACTGACTTTGCAGAGCCTTTGTCCATTTTTTAGATTGGGGTCTTTTTACTGCCAGATTGTCTGATTTCTGTAACACACATATGATTTGTAAATGTTTCAAAATATTTTCTGTACTTCTATGGGTTGTCTTTTCACTTTTTTAATGATTTACTTGGAAGAAAAAATGTTTTTAATTTTAAAAAATTCAATATATCATTGTTTCTCTTTGACACTTTTGTTTTTGGTATCAGATCTAAAAAAAAATTGTCTAACTCTACTAAGATTTATTCCTATGTTTTCTTCTGAGTTTTATAGTTTTTAGCTATACATTTAGTTCTAAGATTTATTTTGCATTACTGGTATAAGAAAAGAATTCAACTTCATTCTTTTACATGTGGAAATCCTATGGTCTCAGGACCATGTCTAAAGAGATTATTCTTTCCCCAAATAAATTGTCTTGGTACCGTTGTCAAAAATCAATTAAACATAAATATAAAGGCTTATTTCTGAATTTTCAATTCTGTTCCACTGACCTATATGTCTATCCTTATCTGGTACCACCCTGACTTAATTATTGTAACTTTGAAGTAAGTTTTTAAAATGGGAAGAGTGAGCCATCTATCTTTTTTTTTTTTCTTTTTCAAGGTTGTTTTGGCTATGCTGGGTCCTTTGAATTTTCACATGAATCCTAACATCAGCTTGGTCACTTCTGCGAGAAGGTCAGGTGGGAATCTGCAGACCAATTTGGGGAATATTACCATATTTACTATAACATGTCTTTTATGGATGAATGCAATAGCTTTTCTTTTATTTACATCTTTTTAATTTCTTTTCAACAGTGTCATGTAGGTTTCAAGGTACACATTTTATGTATGTCAGGCTGGATTGAAGTCTGTAATTGGGGGAAAAAAACAAACCCTGGGATGGAAAGAACTTTTGCAGCAAAGATTCAGCAGCAACCTGATAGCTGAAAACTGCACAGTGGGTTTGGTGATGGGCTGCTGTTGATAAAGCAAGGTCAAGGGCCGGGATATTAAGGATGTGGCTTCCTAGTGAGCAGGGGTAACCTAGGGTAGCAAGTGTAAAAGTGAGGATACTGAGAGCTCTCCTGACATCCTCACTATATCCTGGCCCCCTTGATCCTACTGACCTGGGCATGTTTTAACAATGGATAAGAAATGCACCAGGGAACCCTAAGAACATATGTTGATGTTCTTCAACATCAAGCATATCCTTAACCCTTTGCAGCAAACATTTGTCCCCACCAAGTCCACATGGCTGAGTGTCTGCTGACCCACCAGCTAATGGGGGTCTTGGTCTCTCGTAGATGGCCGCCTGCAAATTCTTCAGGGTTCCTGGGCGTATTCTATCTGACAGCTCTGTGCAGATAATGGATGAGTACAGCACCAACTTTTTCAAAAGGCAAAATACGCAGGGATAAGACAGACCCAGAAAAGTCATTTCCCCTGGAAAGAGCTCAAGGAGACTGGAGAGACTGCCTGTGGTGATGAGCTGATCTATAATTGTGAGAAGCTGGTATTGTTCCTGAAAGCGGCAATGGGCTTCAGGCATGAGAGAGCTCAGGAGACAATCTCTCTGAAAAAGATGAAGCACAGATAATGGTTTTATTTTGTCTGAACCAAACAGGAAACCACCTCCCAAACCCTTTCAATCACTCTGCCATGTCATTATTCCCCTCCTTTAACACTGCTCATCATCCCTGACAGTGAGAGGAAGACCTCCAGGATGGCATTTATTTCAGGGAAGTGGATGTATCAGCTACTTGTGTGACCTCGGAGGGGAAATATTTGCAAGCTGAGAAGTGTCCACCGAAGCCATCCCTCTTGGTAGCTGTGTTTGGAGTAAAGCTGACATGTTGTTGCTGGGATTAGATTTCTTTTTGAAAATAGATGTTTGGGAGAAAATGCCAATTTCTTTCCACCTTGCCTTGTCCGCTCCTCACCATCCCTATCTCCATTCAAGTTCTGTCTGGTCTCAGGGTAGATATTGCTGTCTAGAATTAGCAAAGACAGAAACAGGACTGGGTATTCATCTCTGGAACTTCATTGGTATCTGAACTTTAGGTAGCCCCCCCTGTCTTGACATCAGGCCACCCTGCTCTCATCCTGCCCCTGCCTTGGACCAGCTGGTGTTGAGAACCCCCTGGGAAAGCTCTGCTTCTACACCCCCCAGTGAGCAGGTGATCTATTAGGCAAACTCTTCTTTTGGTTTCTCTTTACACTCCTATTTTCTATTAATTTTTTACAATGCAAAATCAGGCACACCCCACACTGAATATGAAGACTCTAACACTGTCCAATTTTGTAGTTCCACAGTCCTCTCTGCAAAAAGAGGCAGCATGTCTAAGGGGTGTTTCAAATCTAGAGTTTGCACTAGATTAGCACTTTCAAGAAGATGAAGTGTGCCTCTTGTTCTCAAAGAAGAGGTGAGGAAGCAAATTGCAAATAGATGAAATGATAGGAAATACAGATGACCCTTGAAAAATGTGGGTTTGTGTGGGTCCACTTACATATTTTTTTTTCAATAGCAAATACTCCAGTACACCATGATCTGAAAGTTGTTAAAACTGGGGATGTAGAACTGTGGATATAAGGACTGCATAGATGGAGGGCAGACTATACATTTTCCACTGGGTGGAGGGTGGGTGCCCCTAATCCCCATGTTATTCAAGGGTCAGCTGTACTTGATGAGGTCCTAGGGGCCATAGACACTCAAATAAGTGGAGGCTCTTTTTACATAGGCACCATGAATATGTGAGTGTGTGTATATGTGTAGTTGTTCAGTCACCCAGTTGTGTCTGACTTTGTGACCCCATGGACTGCAGATGCCAGGCCTCTCTGTCCCTCACTATCTCACAAAGTTTGTAAAGTTCGTGTCCATTGCATCAGTGATGCCATCCAGCCATCTCTGACACCCTCTTCTCCTTCAGCAATCTTCTCCTTCTCAATCTTTCCCAGCATCAGGGACTTTTCCAATGAGTCAGCTGTTTGCATCAGATGACCAAAATACTGAAGTTTTAGCTTCAGTCCTTCCAATGAGTATTCAGGGTTGATTTCCCTTGAGATTACCTGGCTTGATCTCCTTGCTGTCCAAGGGACTCTCATGAGTCTTCTCCAGCACCACAGTTCAAAGGCATCAGTGCTTCAGCGCTCTGCCTTCTTTACAGTCCAGCTTTCACAGCCACACGTGACCACCGGGAAGACCATAGCCTTGACTATACAGAGCTTTGCTGGCAGAATAATGTCTCTGCTTTTCAACCCACTGTCTAGGTTTGTCTTTGCTTTCCTGCCAAGAAGCAAACATCTGATTTCATGGCTGTGGTCACCATCCGCAGTGATTTCAGAGCCCAGGAAGAGGAAATCTGTCACTACTTCCACTTTCCCCTCTCTATTAGTCATGAGTGGGGTCGGATGCCGTGATCATAGTTTTTTTAATATTTAGTTTTAAGCTAGCTCTTTCACTCTTCTCCTTCACCCTCATCAAGAGGCTCTTTTGTTCATCTTCGTTTTCTGCCATTAGAGTGGTATCATCCACATATCTGAGGTTGTTGAAGTTTCTCCCACCTGTCTTGATTCCAGCTTGTAACTCATCCAGCCCAGCATTTCTCATGATCTGCTCAGCATATAGATTAGACAGAGTGACAGCAGACAGTCCTGACGCACTCTTTTCTCAATATGGAACCAATCATTTATTCCATACAGTGTTCTAACTGTTGCTCTTGACCCACATACAGGTTTCTCAGGAGAAAGGTAAGATAGTCTGGTATTCCCATCTCTTTAAGAGCTTTCCATGGTTTATTATGCTCCACACAGTCAAAACTTTAGAGATACCTAGGGAACATTTCATGCAAAGATGGCCACATAAAGGACAGAAATGGTATGGACCTAACAGAAGCAGAAGATATTAAGAAGAGGTGGCAAGAATACACAGAAGAACTGTACGAAAGATCTTAATGACCCAGGTAACCACAAAGGTGTGATCACACACGTAGAGTCAGACATCCTGGAGTGTGAAGTAAAGTGGGCCTTAGGAAGCATCACTATGAACAAAGCTAGTGAAGGTCATGGAATTCTAGTTGAGCTATTTCAAATCCTAAAAGATGATGCTGTGAAAGTGCTGCACTCAATATGCCAGCAAATTTGGAAAACTCGGCAGTGGCCACAGGACTGGAAAAGGTCAGCTTTCATTCCAATCCCAAAGAAAGGCAATGCCAAAGAATGTTTAAACTACCACACAATTGCACTCATCTCACATGCTAGCAAAGTAATGCTCCAAATTCTCCAAGTGAGGCTTCAAGAGTATGTGAACCAAAAACTTCCATATGTTCAAGCTGGATTTAGAAAAGGCAGAGGAACCAGAGATCAGATTGCCAACATCCATTGGATCACAGAGAAAGTAAGGGAATTCCAGAAAAGCATCTACTTCTACTTTGTTGACTATGCCAAAGTCTTTGACTGTGTGGATAACAACAAACGGTGGAAAATTCTGAAAGAGACGGGAATACCAGACCACCTTACCCGCCTCCTGCAAAACCTATATGCAGGTCAGGAAGCAATGGTTAGAACTGGACATGGAACAACAGAACTGGTTCCAAATTGGGAAAGGAGTATGTCAAAGCTGTATATTGTCACCCTGCTTATATAAGTTAACTTATATGCAGAGTACATCATGCAAAATGCTGGGCTGGATGAAGCATAAGCTGGAATCAAGATTGCCGGGAAAAATATCAATAACCTCAGTATGCAGATAACACTACCCTAATGGCAGAAAGTGAAGAACTAAAGAGCCTCTTGATGAAAGTGAGAGGAGAGTGAAAAAGCTGGCTTAAAACTCAACATTCACAAAACAAAGATCATGGGATCCGGTTCCATCACTTCACAGCAAATAGATGGGGAAACAATGGAAATAGTGACAGACTTTATTTTCTTGAGCTCCAAAATCACTGCAGATTGTGATGGCAGCCATTAAATTAAAAGATGCTTGCTCCTTGGAATAAAAGCTATGACCAACCTAGACAGCATATTATAAAGCAAAGACGTTCTTTGCCAACAAACGTCTGTCTAGTCAAAGCTTTGGTTTTTCCAGTAGTCATGTATAGATGTGAGAATTGGACTATAAAGAAAGCTGAGCACTGAAGAATTGATGCTTTTAAACTGGGGTGTTAGAGAAGACTTCAGAGAGCCCCTTAGACTGCGAGGAGATCCAACCAGTCCATGCTAAAGGAAATCAGTCCTGAATATTCATTAGAAGGACTAATGCTGAAGCTGAAGCTTCAGTACTTTGGCCACCTGATGCAAAGAACTGATTCATTGGAAAAGACCTTGATGCTGGGAAAAATTTAAGGTGGGAAGAGAAGGGGACGACAGAGGATGAGATGGTTGGATGGCATCACCGACTTGATGAACATGAGTCTGAGCAAGCTCCAGGAGTTGGTGATGGACAGGGGAGCCTGGCGTGCTGTAGTCCATGGGATATCAGAGTTGGACATGACTGAGCAAGTGAACAATAGCAACACAGTCAAAGGCTTTGATGTGGTCAATGAAACAGAGGCAGATGTTTTTCTAGAATTCCCTAGCTATCTCTATGATCCAGTGAATGTTGGCAATTTGATATCTGGTTCCTCTTCCTTTTCTAAGTCTAGCTTGGAAATCTGGAAGTTCTCGGTTCGCATAATGCTAAAGCCTAGGATGCAAGTTTTTAAGCATGACCTTACTAGCATGGGAGATGAGTGCAATTGTCCGATGGTTAGCACATTCTTTAGTACACCCCTTCTTGAGAATTGGGATGCAGATTGACCTTTTCCAGTCCTGTGGCCACTGCTGGGTCTTCCAGATTTGCTGAAATACTGAATGCAGCATCTTGATGGCACCATCCTTTAGGGTTTTGAATAATTCTACTGGAATTCTCTTGCATTCCCTAGCTTTATTAACAGCAGTGCTTCCTAAGGCCCACTTGAATTTGCTCTCCAGAATGTCTGGCTCTGGGTGGCTGATCACACCATCATAGTAATCTCGTTCATTTGGATCTTTTTTGTACAATTCTTCCATGTATTGTTTCCATTTTGTCTTGACCTCTTCAGCATCTACCATGTATATACGTATGTATGTGTGTGTATGTATGTATAATTTGTTTATGCAGACACCTGCACATATATATATACACAGAGAGAGAGAGAGAAATCACTTAAGATTGAAGCATCCTATGATGTAGGTAATATTTATTTCTACTTTACAGATGAAACAGTTCAAACTACTTGCCCAAGGACACCCAAGACTGAGAATACAACTCAGATGGCCCGGGTTCAGTGTTTTCACCTGCTCAGTATCAGTCTCCTTTCTTCCAGGGGTTCCTTTTTTCAGAAACAGCCTACCCCCATGTTGTGTAGTCTTCTGGGGACTGTCAGTCAAGGGGTCACGCCCTGCTCTGCCCAAAAGCAAGTAGGTGATCAAGGTCACTCTGTCCCTAGGAGTCAGAATTCTGAAAGGAACAGCACAGTGATGGTCGGGGCCAGTTCATCCCTGTGATTGTTGCACAAGAAACGGTCTCATTTGTTCGTGCAGTCCACACTCCCAAGGCCACTCTGCGCCAGCCCTTGCTGAGGGCTGCTCCTTTAGGCTGCCCCTCTGAGCTGCGAGCTTCCCTTCTGCACAGGGAGGTGGATGCGGGGGAGTGCCGTCAGATCCCCTCTCCTGGGCCACAGGGGTGCTGGCCCTGCTGGCTCACAGCCAAGGCCCTCCCAGTGCTTGCCCTCAGCCACACAGAATCTCCTCCAGGGCACAGCCTGCAGGGGTACAAAGACCTGGCCCTCTTGGCTCAGCCTGGATTACCAGCAAGGGCATCTCAGGTCCAGAGCTCCCCCTCGGGTCAGCTGAGCCTTCCGCTGCGGTCACAGTTCAGCTGCTTCTCCCTGCCGCCTTCGCCCCCTCGCAGGCGCGGCTCCCGCGGCCGCTCGCAGTGTCCCTGCTGTCAGAGTCCAGAGAACGTGGCCCGAGACTGCAGCGCTGAGTAAGCTGCTGCAGCCTGCTGCCAGAGACCCCTGACTGAGTCAGCCAGGCCTATGTACCTCCGTGTGGGTCTCCTAGAGCTGTCCTCACAAAGTACCACAGACTAGGTGACTCCGACAGCAGACAGTAATTTCTCACATTTCTGGAGGCTGAAAGTCTGAGGTGTCAACAGGGTCGGTTTCTTCTAGGCCTCTCTCTGGCTTGTAGACGGCCGTCTTTCCCTTTGTCTTCATGTGGACTTCCCTCTGTGTTCGTCTGAGTCCTGGTTTCCTTTTTTTTTATAAAAATACCAGTTATGTAGGATCAGGGCCTACCCATATGACCTCATTATAACTCAATTTCTTCTCTCAAGGTCCGCTCTCCAAATACAGTTACATTTTGAGGTACTAGGGCTTCAACATATGAATTTGGGGTGGACACTTGTCAGTGTAGAAAAACCTCTATAGCCTGAATTCCTTCCCCATCAACACTTGTCAGTCTAGAAAAACCTCTTTAGCCTGAATTCCTTTCCCACTCTACTGTTTAGCAATACCTGATTTGGAATCTAGTCTGTGAGCAGATGAGTCTGGATGCTTCTCTCTTGGTGCTTAACTCTTCTCACTGCAAACTGGATACAACTGCAATGTGTAACTCTAAAAGGCAGTGAATAATATCACTGACGGTACAGGAGCTAACAAATAGAAAGGACAATTAAGACGCATCCATTTTAAGTGAATAAGAACTGTTGTCTTCCTTTGAGATGTAGCCAAGCTGTCAAATCAGTGGAGGAAGGTGACTGGGTCAGGGTGTCAGGGTAACCAGCAGTCATGTAAAACTAAATCAAGTTGGAGCTTCTTTGTAATTATTATCAGTATGAAAAAGAATATCTTAGGACTTTTTTTTAAATGACTTTGGTATGGAAAGCACCTTCCTAAGACTGTCCCAAGATCTAAAAGCATTTTTAAAGAGGGATCAATTTAGCCACATTAAAAAAAATTACCATCCACATCCTGAGTGATGTGCAGCTAATTAAGACTGGAAAGAAAGGGAGAAGCTATGAGCCCAAGGCCCCTGACAGTATAGACTGTGTTCTTGCTTCCTGGGGGTGTCTGCAGACCCACTGCCCACCTGTGGCGTCGCTAACCCATTCTGTCATCAGCCGGTCCAAGTGATCATGGCTTGGTCTGTGGAAACTGACTATACCTTTCCATTTGCTGCAAGATTAAAGGCCTTTTGGCTGCTGCATGTGTTATTTGTGGCTGCTGCTCCAGCTCCAGCCAAGGTTGTAGGATATGAAGTGTCAGACTGGAATGAGGATATGGAATTTGATCCCTCTGACTAATCACCGAATAGCAACCAACTCTGCTAAACTCTCCTTGTGAAACAAAGAAATAAAGGCTTCCATCCCTTAAAAAAAAGTCATGGAAATAAAAACAATAAATAAAATCAAAACTATGAAAAAATATTTGTCACATGTACTACTGAAAATGTTTATTTCCCAAACTTATGAAGAATTTCTACAGGGCAACAAGGAAATGATCCAGTGAACAAACGGGCAAATGACGGAAACCATTCAGAGTTAAGGAAATACTATTAATAGAAATGATACATTTGAAAAAGTACTCAGCTTAACTAAAAATAAGAGAAAGTCCTATTAAGTCAAGTTAAGACTATCGGGGGTACTGTATTTTAGCTATCACATTGGTAAAGATAAAGATCAAAACATAAAAATTGTGAGCACTGTTGGAATTGTTCAGGATGTGAGAGCATTATCACAAAATGTTGGCACAGGTATGCATTATTCCCTTGTCAGTGGGTGGCGACTGGTAATATCCATGAAAGTAAAAATGCACACACCATGTGACCTAGAAATTCTACAGATCTTCCCACATAGTGAAATAGAAGGTTCACAAAGGTATATACTTCAGCAGTATATGTAAGAGTTAATGAACCAGCAACAATTCTGGGACAAAAACGGATTGTTGAACCTCAGTATTCATTCTTCTCTCCTTCTTTCTTAATAGAACCCCCAATTTTCCACTGACTCCCTGGATTGTGATGACCTTTCCCATCTTCCCTTCCAGCTAAGTGTAGCTTCGTGACTAGTTTTAGAAAATGAGATATAACTGAAAGGATTTTGTGAGCTGGGATGTGTCCTTCTTGGTAGGGAGCATGTTTGCCTTCAGGCTGGATTGCATATATGAAGGTTGGAGCTCAGGCAGCCACCTTTAAACATGAGAAATCCACATGCTAAGAACAGAGGAACAAGAAGATGAGAGGACATTCAGTCTCTGAGACACTAGCTACCAACACCAGCCCTAAGCCACCTAACTCTGCTCAGCTTTCTCATGATATACACTTCTATCTTATTTAAGCCACTAAGTCATTACTTTAGGTATGCTTAAAAAGACTTTGCTGAAATAAACCATGTGTACGTATATAACATTGAGCATTAAATAACTTTTTTAAAGAATGAGGCAAATCTATTGACGTTTACACAGTAGTACATGCCGGTATGCTACGATGAAATCTTTTACAAGATATACATTTTATGTGGAAAAAAGGCACATAAAGATGTTTTAAATTGTTATAGTTTCTGCAAAGAATAAAAATCTCTAGATTATGTGTTGTTGATTTGTAGACTACTTCTTTTTGGAAGGGCACGAGACACTGGTAACAGTAGTTAACTCTGAGCAAGGGAACTAGGGAAACAGGAAACAGAGACTTCTAGATCTATGCCCCTGGGTACCTTTAAGATTATGGGTTCCCAGGTGGCGCTAGTGGTAAAGAACCCACCCACAATGCAGGAGATATAAGAGACACAGGTTCGATCCCTGGTTCTTCCCAGGACATGGCAACCCACATCAGTATTCTTGGCTGGAGAATTCCATGGAGAGAGGAGCCTGGGAGGCTATGATCCATAGGATCACAGAGTCTGACATGACTGAAGTGACTTAGCAGGCACTCAGGTACCTTTTGGATTTATCCTTTGTGTATGTATATCTTATTATTTACAGTAAGTAATATAATTTAGAAAAAATGAGAGGATGCAGCTGAGGATGTCTAGCGTGTTCTTCTGTTTAGGGATGAGGCAGAGATATGGGAATTGCTGGGGCAGGGGGTGAGGAGGGACCTATGTAACACATAGGAGGTGACCCGTATGTCACAGGCTAAAGGCTGACGGCACAGTGTTAGAACCAGCAGACAGGGTGGATGGCTATCAGCAGAGGGATGCAGAGAAAAGCCACAGGAGGGAGGAATTTGTGTAACCAGTCTGAGAGGACCAGGTTCTGACTACATGAGTTTTCTGCCCAAGACAGAAAAATCAGCCTCAGTTACTTCTAGAAAATAACACAATATGATCTGTGCATATTGAAGGCAGAGCCAGAAAGTGATTGAATTCTCTAGGGACCGCCTAAGCGTGACAGCTTGTTTGCTGTAATGAAGCATGTTTTTCCTTCCTCCATCTTACAGTGTTTTTGATAGATATATATTTTTTTCCTGCTGAATCTTACAAATTTTTTTTAATTGGAGGATAATTGCTTTGTGTTGGTTTCTGCCATACAGCAACGAGAATCAGCCATATACATATCCCCTCTCTTTTGAGCCTCTCTCCCACCCCCGTGTTGCTGCTGCTACTGCTGCTGCTAAGTCGCTTCAGTCGTGTTAGACTCTGTGCGACCCCATAGACGGCAGTCCACCAGGCTCCCCCATCCCTGGGATTCTCCAGGCAAGAACACTGGAGTGGGTTGCCATTTCCTTCTCCAATGCATGAAAGTGAAAAGTGAAAGGGGAGTCGCTCAGTCTTGTCCAACTCTTGGTGACCCCACGGACTGCGGCCCACCAGGCTCCTCCGTCCATGGGATTTTCCAGGCAAGAGTGCTGGAGTGGGGTGCCATTGCCTTCTCCTAATTAAGTACTACTTAGGAATAAAAAAGGAACTATTGATACACTCAACTTCATGGATGGCTCTCAGATGTATTATGCTCAGTGAAAGAAGTCTGACTCATACTGTATGGTCCATTTATAAGACATTCTAGAAAAGATAAACCATAGGGACAGAATACAGATTACTTATTGCCAGGGGTTGGAGAAGGAGGGAGGGATTTACTACAATGATGCAGAGGGGAATTTTTTTTCAGAGATGGGTCTGAGTGATGGGACAGTTCTATATCCTGATTTTATTGGTAGCCACACAACTATAGGCCTTTGTTAAGACTCATAGAACTGACTACAAAAAAGGGAAAATATTGCCGTATTAAAATGGTACCTCATTAAATCTGACTTTAAAATACAAAGCCTGTAGCTTGATGGACTTACTGTGATGATGGATGTGTTCTGAATCTCATCTGTGTGAGGGTTACATGAGTGTATATGCATGAAACAATTCAGTAAGTTGTACAGTTAATATCTGTATACTTTGTGCATCCCGCTGAATAGATTCTATATCTTATTTTAGAAAAAATGAAGAAGATAAAAGTGTCATAGTTGTTAAAATACAAAATTCAACCGAGTAAATTAGAAAGATCTTATTGGCTTTATTCAACAGTTCACGACTTGGGGAACATCCCTTCTTAGCGGAAAGAAGAGAGCTTCGGAGAGCTGTACAAAGTGGAAGACTTGTGTAGGCAGGAGGGGAGTGTGATGAGGAAGTTATTCTGGCAAAGAGCTGACTATGGCGAGGTCATCTAATTTTAGGGGATATTGGGGTTTATCAAGCAGATTACCTCACTAGTGCTGACAGTAATTCTAGAAATTGGTTTAAGATTCCATTCGGGTGTGAAGAGTGGGCTGGAACTATAATTAGTTTAGTCACTAGGTTGTATGTACTTTGCAGTCCTATGGACTGTAGCCTACCAGGCTCATCTGTCTATGGGATTTCCCAGACAAAAATACTGGAGTAGGTTGCCATTTCCTTCTCCAGGAGATCTTCCTGACCCAAGGATCGAACCTATTTCTCCATTCACAAGTGGATTCTTTACTGCTGAGCCACCAGGGAAACTGGTATAAGGTAGGTATTAAATCTTGGTTTGGCCTTCCCAGGTAGCTCAGATGGTAAAGAATCTGCCTGCAATGCAGGACACCCGGGTTCATCCCCTGGGTTGGAAAGATCCCCTGGAGAAGGAAATGGCAAACCCTTCCAGTATTCTTGCCTGGAGAATCCCATGGACAGAGAAGCCTGGTAGGCTACAGTCCATGGGGTGGCGAAGAGTTGGACACAACTAAGTGACTAACGGTGATCAGTTGGTGACATGAGGCTTAGCATAAGTGGCTCCATTTTGGGCCTATTGCCTCTCTCTCTCTTTTAACATAGTTAGGAGAGAAAGAGAGAAGGAGAGAGGAGGGGAATTAAATGAGTCTTTACCACCCTGATGGGGTTGATATTAGACCCCAAACATGATGTTTGATAATGACAGGTAGGAAGGTTGTGGACCCAGGACAGATGTCAACAATGTCACCCTTTGTATCAATGCATGTTTGTGCTTTTTCTCTTTTTATTTAGTTCTGCTTCTGACAGCTGCTTTTCCATTTCTAGCATTTTCTCCAACACATCCTGTGCTGAGGAGAAGGGCTAAAAAAAAAAAAGAAATCCCAGCTCTGAGGACACAGACATTTGAATTCAGAGTCCAGTTTCCATACCTAGAAGCTATATGCCTTCAGAAAATTCTCCATGTTTTTTCATCAGGCAGGTTTTTCCCCATGAGGCACATATGTATATAGAAGTCCTAATAATTCAGGGATCTTCCTGAACATTACGACTCTTTCAATAACAAATTTGAAGCCTCCTATTTTGGACTAACACTTCTTTTAGGGTTTGAAAGATTTCCACAGCAGTAACAGAAGTCCACGGCCTCCTTATGAAGTCATCCGCACAGGGACAGTTCGATGGTAACAGTTCTGATAATCTTTCCCTGGAGGGCAGTGGGGCAGAGTCCCATTCACATATTTCGTGCAGAACAGAAACTGCTGCAGCTCCTAAACAGCCCATCTCTGTTCCTACAAACACAAATGTTCAACTGTGCCATCCCCACTGACTGTTGATTAGAGTCACAGGTGAGCCTAGTGGTGTACTCTTAACCCAGATGCCAAGAATACATCCATGGCCTCTGAGGTCAGAGAGAAAGGGAACTTAAACACAGTCTTGGATATATTAGAATATAGAGGTTTGGGTGGTGGTGGGAGAGCGTCTCGGGTGGCCCAGTGGCCAATGCAGGAGATGCAGGTTCTATCCCTGGCTCAGGAAGATCCCCTGCAGGGGGGAATGGCAACCCGCTCCAGTATTCTTGCCTGGAAAATCCCATGGACAGAGGAGCCTGGCGGGCTACAGTCCATGGGGTCACAAAGAATCAGACATGACTGAGCACCCACGAGGATTTTTCTGCTTGTTTGTATTTTATATTCTGGATAGGCAGATAGTTTATTTTCAAGTAATTTGTTACTCAGAGCTTTTCGGATCCAGTGTCTCTGGGCGCTGATCACTGAAACTTCAACCTGCTGCCATCAAGGCTTGCACTCCGCCCAGAGCTGCGGAATGCCATGTTGGCTGCATCACCGTCTGTCACGAGCCTTGGGGCTGCTTCACTATGACTGGCCGCTCCGCCTTCCTTCCTTCTGTTGGCTTTGAAATGCTTCCTTCTTTCGGACCAGTGATGCAGTAAAGCAAGTTACTTGGAGCTGTGCCTTCAGCAACTCGAGGTTTCAGCAGTCATAGATGGGTACACGGGGCAAAGGTTTAATCAGGTGAATCCAATGAACAAACTGTTTAGTTTCTAGGCTAGTGTTTCATGGTAGCATATTTGTCTCCATATGTAAAGAGTGCAAATTACTACCCCATCATCTTCTATACTGTATTGAATTACCAATGTAATTGTCATCACTGCTTCTGGAAAGTGCTGATGGCCTATTTTGTACGCCTTTGTGTTAATCAATGTTAATTACGAAGCAAGCACAGGGGTTAACGAATTATAATGGGCTTAATTAAGCTTGACAGTAACAAATGGCATAACCTTTATGTTATGACCTGGTTAGAGGAACAGAAAAGGACAAAAAATGGGCCAAAGAATCATCACATAGAAATTCATATTTATATACTGGCCATCTACAGAAACAGAACAGTATAATGAGTTTATTGGTTTTGCCAAGTGTCAATGTTAACATTTGCCAACCTGGCATCAACAGGAAGGCAGACAGCTACTGAGGCCTGTTCTTTACCCTTCTAGGGTTTATACTCGGACTGGGAGAGAGACACAGAAAACCAAGTTTGAAACTTTTCCAGTGAGTATCGAGTGAGTGGTGCTGATCGTGTTATAGGGCATTTGGAAGAGGGAGCAACTGCCAGGAACTGGTGCAGTGGGGGAAGACTCAGCTCAGTTCAGTCGCTCAGTCGTGTCCAACGCTGCGACCCCACGAATCGCAGCACGCCAGGCCTCCCTGTCCATCACCAACTCCCAGAGTTCACTCAGACTCACATCCGTCAAGTCTGTGATGCCATCCAGCCATCTCATCCTCTGTCATCCCCTTCTCCTCCTGCCCCCAATCCCTCCCAGCATCAGAGTCTTTTCCAATGAGTCAACTCTTCGCATGAGGTGGCCAAAGTATTGGAGTTTCAGCTTCAGCGTCAGTTCTTCCAGTGAACACCCAGGACTGATCTCCTTTAGGATGGACTGGTTGGATCTCCTTGCAGTCCGAGGGACTCACAAGAGTCTTCTCCAATACCACAGTTCAAATGCATCAATTCTTTGGCACTCAGCTTTCTTCACAGTCCAACTCTCACATCCATACATGACCACTGGAAAAACCATCGCCTTGACTAGACAGACCTTTGTTGGCAAAGTAATGTCTCTGCTTTTCAATATGCTATCTAGGTTGGTCATAACTTTTCTTCCAAGGAGTAAGCATCTTTTAATTTCATGGTTGCAGTCATCATCTGCAGTGATTTTGGAGCCCCCCAAAATAAAGTCTGACACTGTTTCCACTGTTTCCCCATCTATTTCCCATGAAGTGATGGGACCGGATGCCATGATCTTCGTTTTCTGAATGTTGAGCTTTAAGCCAACTTTTTCACTCTCCACTTTCACTTTCATCAAGAGGCTTTTTAGTTCCTCTTTGCTTTCTTCCATAAGGGTGGTGTCATCTGCATATCTGAGGTTATTAATATTTATCCCAGCAATCTTGGTTCCAGCTTGTGCTTCTTCCAGTCCAGCGTTTCTCATGATGTACTCTGCATAGAAGTTAAATAAGCAGGGTGACAATATACAGCCTTGACGTACTCCTCTTCCTATTTGGAACCAGTCTGTTGTTCCATGTCCAGTTCTAACTGTTGCTTCCTGACCTGCATATAGGTTTCTCAAGAGGCAGGTCAGGTGGTCTGGTATTCCCATCTCTTTCAGAATTTTCCACAGTTGATTGTGATACACAGTCAAAGGCTTTGGCATAGTCAATAAAGCAGAAATCGATGTATTTCTGGAACTCTCTTGCTTTTTCCATGATCCAGTGGATGTTGGCAATTTGATCTCTGGTTCCTCTGCCTTTTCTAAAACCAGCTTGAACATCTGGAAGTTCACGGGGGAAGACTAGGGACCATAAAATTCAAAGGGAGAGCTGGAGCCAGAAGAGGAGAGGAGACAGCATTCCTGCTGGGCACACAGGATGTGGCGCAAATAGACAGTGTGTTCAGAGAGCATGCGTTCTATGAATTGGCTTCATTGATAAGTTCACTCAGCGGGGGTGAGCAGTGGGAAAAGGGGTGTCTGTGGTTATGTTTCCTGTTTCAGCCTTGGTCTTCTCACATGTAATATACAAAATGATCCTAAACACTTTCAGCTTCAAACAGTAACTCCGGAGACCCCTGATTAGGGTCCCAGCTCAGAGGTTTGTTTGTTTTTTTATGTTGCTCATATTTCTATGTGATTAACAAGGATATTAACAAGGACTTTAACATGGACATCACAAGATGGTCAATACCAAAATGAGATTGATTATATTCTTTGCAGCCAAAGATGGAAAAGCTCTATACAGTCAGCAAAAACAAGACCGGGAGCTGACTGTGGCTCAGATCATGAACTCCTTATTGCCAAATTCAGACTTAAATTGATGAAAGCAGGGAAAACCACAAGACCATTCAGGTATGACCTAAATCAAATCCCTTACGATTATACAGTGGAAATGACAAATAGATTCAAGGGATTAGATCTGATAAACAGAGTGCCTGAAGAACTTTGGACAGAAGTTTGTGACATTGTACAGGGGGGCAGGGATCAAGACCATCCCCAAGTTAAAGAAATGCAAAAAGGCAAAACGATTGTTTGAGGAGGCCTTACAAATAGCTGAGAAAAGAAAAGAAGTGAAAGCCAAAGAAGAAAAGGAAAGATACACCCATTTGAATGCAGAGTTCCAAAGAATAGCAAGGAGAGATAAGAAAGCCTTCCTCAGTGATCCATGCAAAGACATAGAGGAAAACAACAAAATGGGAAAGTCTAGAGACCTGTTCAAGAAAATTAGAGATATCAAGGAAATAATTCATGCAAAGATGGGCACAATAAAGGACAGAAATGGTATGCACCTAATCCTGCTTATTTAACTTTTATGCAGAGTACATCATGAGAAACGCTGGACTGGAAGACACACAAGCTGGAATTAAGATTGCCGGGAGAAATATCAATAACCTCAGATATGCAGATGACACCACTCTTATGGCAGAAAGTGAAGAGGAACTAAAAAGCTTCTTGATGAAAGTGAAAGTGGAGAGTGAAAAAGTTGGCTTAAAGCTCAACATTCAGAAAATGAAGATCAGGGCATCTGGTCCCATCACTTCATGGGAAATAGATGGGGAAACAGTGGAAACAGTGTCAGACTTTATTTTGAGGGGCTCCAAAATCACTGCAGATGGTGACTGCAACCATGAAATTAAAAGATGCTTACTCCTTGGAAGAAAAGTTATGACCAACCTAGATAGCATATTGAAAAGCAGAGACATTACTTTGCCAACAAAGGTCTGTCTAGTCAAGGTGATGGTTTTTCCAGTGGTCATGTATGGATGTGAGAGTTGGACTGTGAAGAAAGCTGAGTGCCAAAGAATTGATGCATTTGAACTGTGGTATTGGAGAAGACTCTTGTGAGTCCCTTGGACTGCAAGGAGATCCAACCAGTCCATCCTAAAGGAGATCAGTCCTGGGTGTTCATTGGAAGGACTGATGCTAAAGTCCTGAAACTCCAGTACTTTGGCCACCTCATGCAAAGAGTTGACTCATTGGAAAAGACTCTGATGCTGGGAGGGATTGAGGGCAGGAGGAGAGAAGGGGACGACAGAGGATGAAATGGCTGGAAGGCATCACCAACTCGATGGACATGAGTTTGAGTGAACTCTGGGAGTTGGTGATGGACAGGGAGGCCTGGCGTGCTGTGATTCATGGGGTCGCAAAGAGTGGGGCGCAACTGAACTGAACAGAAGCAGGAGATATTAAGAAGAGGTCGCAAGAATACACAGAAGAACTATACCAAACCCAGATAATCAGAAAGGTGTGATCACCAGCCTAGAGCCAGACATCCTGGAATGTGAAGTCAAGTGGTCCTTAGGAAGCATCACTACAAACAAAGCTAGTGGAGGTGATGAAATTCCAGCTGAGCTATTTCAAGTCCTAAAAGATGATGCTGTGGAAGTGTGGCACTCAATACGCCAGCAAATTTGGAAAACTCAGCAGTGGCCATAGGGCTGGAAAAGGTCTGTTTTCTTTCCAATCCCAAAGAAAGGCAATGCCAAAGAATGTTCAAACTACCACACAATTGCACTCATCTCACACGCTAGTAAAGAAATGCTCAAAATTCTCCAAGCCAGGCTTCAAGAGTACATCGTGAACTGTGAATTTCCAAATGTTCAAGCTGGATTTAGAAAATGTAGAGGAACCAGAGATCAAATTGCCAACATCTGTTGGATCATCAAAAAAGCAAGAGAGTTCCAGAAAAATATCTACTTCTGCTTTATTGACTATGCCAAAGCCTTTGACTATGTGGGCCACAACAAACTCTGGAAAATTCTTAAAGAGATGGGAATACCAGACCACCTGACCTGCCTCTTGAGAAATCTATATGCAGCTCAGGAAGCAACGGTTAGAACCAGACATGGAACAACAGACTGGTTCCAAATAGGGAAAGGAATATGTCAAGCCTGTGTATTTTCACACTGCTTATTTAACTTACATGCATGAGAAATGCTGGACTGAATGAAGCACAAATTGGAATCAAGATTGCCGGGAGAAATATCAATAACCTCAGATATGCAGATGACACCACCCTTATGGCAGAAAGTGAAGAAGAATTAAAAAGCCTCTTGATGAAAGTGAGAGAAGAGAGTGAAAAAGTTGGCTTAAAACTCAACATTCAGAAAATGAAGATCATGGCATCTGGTCCCACCACTTTGTGACAAGCAGATGGGGAAACAGTGGAAACAGTGATAGACTTTAGTTTTAGGGGCTCCAAAATCACTGCAGATGGTGACTGCAGCCATGAAATTAAAAGACGCTTGCTCCTTAGAAGAAAAGTTGTGATCAACCTAGATAGCATATTAAAAAGCAGAGACATTACTTTGTCAACAAATGTCCGTCTAGTCAAGGCTATGGCTTTTCCAGAAATCACATATGGATGTGACAGTTGGACTGTGAAGAAAGCTGAGCTCTGAAGAATTGATGCTTTTGAACTGTGGTGTTGGAGAAGACTCTTCAGAGTCCCTTGGAGATCCAACCTCTCCATCCTAAAGGAAATCAGAATAGTCATTGGAAGGACTGATGTTGAAGCTGAAACTCCAATACTTTGGCCACCTGATTCGAAGAACTGACTCACTGGAACAGACCCTGATGCTGGGAAAGATTGAATGCAAGAGGAGAAGGGGACGACCGAAGATAAGATGGTTGGATGGCATCACCAATGCAATGGACATGAGTTTGAGTAAATTCTGGGAGTTGGCGATGGACAGGCAGGCCTGGTGTGCCTGGTGGACTGCAGCAAAGAGTCGGACTGGACTGAGGGACTGAAATGAACTGAACTGAGCAATGCTCCTGAATTATCCCATTTATCCAAAACCTTTCTCATTAGATAAGTTAGGATGTATTTGGAGGCAAGCAATAACATACAGATCCCCTAAGTCAAAGCTGTGGTTTTTCCAATAGTCATGTACGGATGTGAGCGTTGAACCATAACGATGGCTGAGTGCTGAAGAATTAAAAGTCCCTTGGACTGCAAAGAGATCAAACCAATCAATCCTAAAGGAAATCAACCCTGAATATTCTTTGAAAGGACTGAAGCTGAAGCTCCAATACATTGGCCACCTCATGTGAAGAGCTGAGTCATTGGAAAAGACCCTGATGCTGGGAAAAACTGAGGGCAGGAGGAGAAGGAAGCAACAGAGGATGAGATGGTTGGATGGCATCACTGACTCAATGGATATGAGTTTGAGCAGAGTCTGGGAGATTGTGAAGGACAGGGAAGCCTGTTGGGCTACAATCCATGGAGTCACAGAGTCAGACATGACTTAGTGACCGAATAACAACACCACCCTAAACCAAATGGCTTAAATGCCCACCACTGGTTTATTGTTCATGAGTCCTGTCAGGGTGGGAAAAAAAGAGCTTCCTTTACCTTCTTGAGCTGATTACCTGGGTGTGCAAAGTAAACTGGCAAAACAGTTTAACAGAACAAAGTGTTCTTTTCACCATCCAGTCTCAATTAAAGTTAAGGTTTGGTTATGTTAAAGGTAAGGTTAGATTAATGTTAAGGTTAGCTCTGGATAGACTGAGAAGAAAGGTTTAGTTTTTATCTGCATGGAAGGCATCACTGAAAAGAAGTGAAAAAACCCAAAGCAATTAGGCATTGGAATTTATTATTTTAACAAAAGGCAATACATTGTGGGGAAGTGACTACAAAAAGGAAAAGGGTTCTCATCTAGTGGCTGTAAGGACTGGATGGTTGTAAATCATGGGAAAGTAAGTATGTGGGGGAAACAAATGGGAGATCAAAGTTTAGTAAGGTTTGTTGCCTTTCTACTCTAGTAAGAAGGCATGTTCTTTTGGTATGGGGGAGGGAAGGAGGACCAGCTTCACCAAGGGAAATTTCTGTCCTGCTTTTTGGAAGATGGGGGAGGACAAAGAGCTCTTCCTGTGTTGGCTTATTTTTAATTGCCTTCAGATTTAAGATAATTCTTATGCCAAGTTGCATATTTTGGCATCCTGATCCCAGTCCATCTACAGGTTGGCTTGCTGGTTCTGGTGGTCTGGACAGGCTCTGTCATTCTGGGCTGCTCTCGTACATCACTGACCAGCTCATGAAGTGGCTGGGGCTGGCTGCTGCAAGGGGTCCCACTCCCATGTCTGGGGGTTGGGTGGCTATTGATGGTGGCACTGGGTTTGAGCGGTCATGCCATCATTCAGCAGGCTAGCCTGAGCTTGCTTGCTTCACATGACTGTGGTAGGGTCCCTGGAGTAAGAGTGAAGCACAGGAAACCTTTCCAAGCTTGGGCTGCAAGGTTAATTCTGCTGCATTCAGTGGGCCAAAGCAAGTAACCAGGCCAGCCATGCAAACAGGTGGAGAAACAGACTCCTTTCCCTGTCTGAGTGCTGCAAAGTGACACTACCAGTACAGGGTTGTGGGGCACGGGGAGTGTGAGAAAGTCTGTCTTTATCTTTTTAATATTTATTATTTGGCTGTGGCTGGTCTTCACTGCGGCACCGGAGAGCTCATTGCCAGGTGTGGGGTCTTGGTTTGGCCTGGGGGACCTTGAGTTGTGGCATGTGGGATCCAGTTCCCGTCTAGAGATACCTCCCTGCATTCAGTTCTGTTCAGTTCAGTCGCTCAGTCGTGTCCGACTCTTTGCGACCCCATGAATCGCAGCACGCCAGGCCTCCCTGTCCATCACCAACTCCCGGAGTTCACTCAGACTCATGTCCATCGAGTCAGTGATGTCATCCAGCCATCTCATCCTGGGTCGTCCCCTTCTCCTTCTGCCCCCAATCCCTCCCAGCATCAGAGTCTTTTCCAATGAGTCAACTCTTAGCATGAGGTGGCTGAAGTACTGGAGCTTCAGCTTTAGCATCATTCCTGCCAAAGAAATCCCAGGGTTGATCTCCTTCAGAATGGACTGGTTGGATCTCCTTGCAGTCCAAGGGACTCTGAAGAGTCTTCTCCAACACCACAGTTCAAAAGCATCAATTCTTCGGCGCTCAGCCTTCTTCACAGTCTAACTCTCACATCCATACATGACCACTGGAAAAACCATAGCCTTGACTAGATGGACCTTAGTCAGCAAAGTAATGTCTCTGCTTTTGAATATGCTATCTAGGTTGGTCATAACTTTTCTTCCAAGGAGTAAGCATCTTTTAATTTCATGGCTGCAGTCACCATCTGCAGTGATTTTGGAGCCCCCAAAAATAAAGTCTGACACTATTTCTACTGTTTCCCCATCTATTTCCCACGAAGTGATGGGACTAGATGCCATGATCTTTGTTTTCTGAATGTTGAGCTTTAAGCCAACTTTTTCACTCACCTCTTTCACTTTCATCAAGAGGCTTTTTAGCTCCTCTTCACTTCCCTGCATTGGGAGTGTGGAATCTTAACCACTGGACCACCAGGGAAGTGCCCTGTATCACTGTCTTTAAACCTCTAACACTATGCCCTAGGTAAGAGGCTTTCCTTCCTCACTATTTCTGGGGCAGAAAGAAAGGAAGGAAGAAAAGTTGCTCAGTCACGTCCAACTCTTTGTGACCCCGTGGACTACACAGTCCGTGGAATTCTCCAGGCCAGAATCCTGGAGTAGGTAGCCTTTCCCTTCTCCAGAGGATCTTCCCAACCCAGGGATTGAACTCAGGTCTCCTGCATTGCAGGCAGATTCTTTATCAGCTGAGCCACCTGGGAAGCCCATTTCTGGGGCAGGACCCTTCCTTTCCTATCTCTGAATATTTGTTCAAGGTATTTCCTCTACTTCAGAGGTCATCTCCTCATCCATCTTGAGGCTCAAATGCTGTCTGTCCTGCCAGACTTGTCTCTGCAACCAATTCATTCATGAAACATTTCTTCATCCCTCCAACTAAATGTGGTTTCTCACTCTGAAGAAGTTGAAATGCTTCCAGACTCTACAAAGTCCATCGATTCTGAACTCTTTTTGATACCAGGTCTAGTTATACACAATTGAAAACAATCTTTTTTTCTATCTTAGTGTATAAAATGACTGTGATTTAGGGTGATAGCTTCTATTAAATTGAATCTCTGTGATTTCTTCATTCCCTTCTGCAGAAAACTGCCATTCATAGCTACCTGCCTATAGCTTGCCAACAAAATTATTATGTATGACTTTCAAGATTATCCTTACTGTTACTCTGGTGCTCAGGCTTCACTTTCAGGTCCCCAAGCACATTTTCTCAAATGATGGTTGCTTTTAATGTTTAGTATTTTAGGAGATTCTAAATTTACTTTAAAATTTTGTGACTTAGAACATGAAAATCTTCCATGTTTGGATTTGATATCTATGATTTCTGTCTCTAATACGATTATGTATTTGTTTGAGAACCTGAAGAATACTTACTTTAGTTTTTTGGCTCACTGCATACCTCCTAAATCCAACTTAAGTCCCATGATGGACACCCACATGAAGATATTAAGTGTGCTGTGTGATATAATGCTTGAAGTCAGTACTTGCAAACAGAAAAACAGATGGGTTTCTGAGATGTCAGTTGTATTCTATGTTCCAATTGAAGTGTGCCAGTCTGCTGTTTGTCAAGGTTTTGAAAAAGTCATACTGGTGAGAGAGTAAATCAACTTTGTTCCTTACAGACTAGAGGAAAAATATATAACTGTACATATAGCAGATAGGAGTGTGTGTGTGTGTGTGTGTGTGTTTTTCTGATAATGGTGTTTCAAGATGATTCAAATATTTTGCAGTGGAGTAAACATTTCAATGCAATCTCACTTTGAAATGAAGAAGCTAAGTCTCAGGGAGTTTACATGAGTCACAACTATTTGGCAGTACTGAGACTGTGAAACATTAGAGGGAATAAAAAAGAATTCAACAATAAATGAAGACCCAAACAGGCTACATCAAAACAAGCAAACAAAAGCAAACCATACACACACACACGTGGCTTTAAGGGTGATGGGTCAATATTCCATTCTTCTTGTTTTACAATTTTATCTATTTATCTTTGGCTGTGCTGGGCCTTTGTTGCTTTGCCCAGGCTTTCTCTAGTTGTGGTGCCCAGGCTTGTCATGGCAGTGGCTTGTGGAGCACAGCTCTAGGGCGTGCAGGCTTCAGTAGTTGCTGAACGCGGGCCCAACAGTTGCAGTTCCCATTCTCTAGAGCACAGGCCCAATAGTTGGGGTGCATGGGCTTAGTGGCTCTGTGACACATGGACTCTTCCCCCACCAGGGATTGAACCAGTGTCTCCTGCATTAGCAGGGGCTTCTTTTACCATTGAGCCACCAGGGAAGCCCCCCATTCCGGTTTTAACATAGGCCTCAGAAACTTTTCTTCTCTCCATCACCATTCAATTTTTCTTTTTTTTTTGAAACTAGAATTGCCCTTCACTCATCCAAATGAAATGAATTTCCAAATTGTAGGTTCTTAAATGCTTTTGTGCTCTGGACCCTTGTGTCTGGTGAAATGTCATTTTCAGAATAATCTTTTTAAATGCATAAAATACACGGGATGGAAAGGAAAATCAATTTTAATGAAACATGGTGAGCAAGATATAAAAAAGATAAATTTGTGATAGACTAACATATGTGGTTATATTAAATAACAAGATGTAGTGTCATTCTAATGAGGACCATAATTTCAATGTAACAGCGACTTTTAACAATTTGAGAAAGCTGCAACAATTAAAATTGAACAGGAAAATCCATAATTTCTAGAGGTGTCAAAATCTCTGGTATTACTAAAGTGAATATATTTTATTTAGAGGCTATAACAGATATTTACACCCCGCCCTGCCCAGCCCCGCCAACCCTCCCACCCCCCAATCCAAGTTCAGGGACCTTCTGGTAGATTTGTAATTTTGGTGGCTCTCATGAGTACCTGCTCCTGGTGGGTGACGCCCTCCACACGGATGCTGGACTTGCTGCCTTTGACCAATTCGGGAAATCGGCAAACTGACCTACAAGAGTCACCGGGTGTGCCATCCTGAAAGGCTCCCTCGCCCAACTAAGAAACCTCGGCTAACTTTTCCAGGCTAAGAAAGAGAAGAAGCACAGGCTTCCCAGTAATACCAATTGAGCCCAACCTCCAGTCCCGGGCCCCATAAATTAGGCCAGGTGAGATCAGCTGCACCCACAGAGTTTGCTGGAAAAGCAGCATCTCAGGTTTCACACCAGAGCTGTCCAATCAGAATCTGCCAGTTCACAAGTTTCCCCAGGTGACTTGTATAAGCGGTCTTGTTTGCAAAGTATTCCAGAAACGTGCTGTTTACTTTTGACAAGTAGAGCCACCTCATCTTGTCGTTCGTCTTCCCTTTCAGAGACTTCTTTCACTGAGTTAAGAAATGTTCTCCAGCCAAGTCTCTGTCCCATCCTGCCCAGCGTGAGTCGAAGACTTACAGCCTCACATTCAAAAGCTCCAGGAGTGCTGGGTGAGGCCAAAGTGTCTGCGGGGCTGTTTCGGTCTGTTTCGTCAAATGGCAAAGTCACGAAGGGATAGAGGGCTTAGAGGCAAGAGCAGCGTGTCGGAAATGAATGAATGAACAAAACCTTCCGAAGAGCCAACCAGTGAAGCCCTAGACACAGAAAACAGCTTTTAATCCTGAACTCCTCCTGCAAGCTTGTGTAATTTGTTGTCTTCAAGAATTGGGCTGGCTTTGTCAGCTCTAGGCCACTCGCGTGTTCTGTGCACTGAAGCCCCCAACCTTAATAGAGTGGTCATTAGCAGGCGCCGCGGCGGCTCACGCAAATGTTGGGCCGCGCCCCCCGGGAAGGCGGCCCGCGCGCAGTTTGTCCCCGCGCAGCTCCCATATAAGGCGGGCTCCGCCCCCTGCCCGGGCATCCCCCGCGTCGCGCGAACTTCTTCGCGTTCTTTACCCCACCCACCGCTACCGCGCATGCCCGGCCCGCTCCGGGCTCTGGCGTGGCTAGTTTCCCCGCCTCTTGATGGTCGAATCCGCACCCAGCTTTGCGCTCCCCAAGGGAAAAAGCCATGGGTCTCCGGGCTCTAGGAACTCTCTGGGTGCTGATTCCCGGCCAGCGTCAGGGCTCTAGGGGGACTGAAGCGACGATTCCTTGTTTAAGTGGGTCACGTGTTTGCAGGCATCAACTCAAAGCGTGAACCAACAACCAGGAGTTTTTCCTGATTTGTAGATAAAGCAAGAGCCTTACAGGCGCCCAGTAATGCAGACTGGGCCACCCAAAGCTAATGCTGGAGCCGAAGCTGAAACCCAGGAACCCAGCATCCACTTCTTGCGGCCCCCTTCATAGCTGGGCTTGTGGAGGAGCAGTGCCCCCCTTCCCAGCTCTCAGGGTGTCCTGGGGGTGTGAAACACCGGCAAGGAGGAAATGAGGGCAGAGCATCCTTTTGTGGCTCCATTAGGAACGTGGGGGCACACTGGCTGTTGAGTATGGGCACTGCCTTGTGTGGATTTTGCTGCCTGCCCCCACCCCCTTTCAGCTGTGAGACCGGAGGCAGGAAGGGTGGGGTCGTGGGGCTGGGATGGGTGGGCTGAGTGGCCCAGAGTGGGGCAGCGGAGGAAGGCAGAATTGATGTCTTGGTTAATGTGGCCTGTGGCTCATAGGTGGGCCCCTGGGTGTGTGTGAACCAATGCCCCAAAGAGTGCGTGCTTGAGGGACTGACTGAATGAATGAATGAATGTGCATTCTTCGGGAGAGGGGAGCAGACGGGAGCAGGGATAGGACCTCGGACTTCACTTCTCCGAGACCCTAAGCCCCAGGAGAGTCGTTCCCACCCCTAATTCCTTGAAGATGGAACTGGAACTGTAACGTTCCATCTGAGCAGAGGGCAGCCGCTCGGTCGCTAAGTCCTGTTGGACGCTTTGGGACCTCATGGACTGTAGCCCACCGGTTCCTCTGTCCTTGGAATTCTCCAGGCAAGAATACTGGAGCGAGTTGCCATTTCTTTCTCTAGAGAATCTTCCCGATCCAGGGATGGAACCCCCGTCTCCTGCACTGCAGGGAGCTTCTTTACCACTCAGTCACCTGAGAAGCCCAAACTGTAACATATGTGCAAAAAAAGTCCAATTAAGATCTGATTTCAGACAATAGAGCCATTCTGGCCGTACCCTTTTTATTTTCATTTCTTCGTATCCCTGAGTTGAGGGGTCCAGAACAGCTCAGACAGCTTCAGAGTAGCAGAGAGGACCTGAGGAGTGGCCCACTACCAAGCTGTGATAATCTCTGTGCTCCGGTTTTAAATTGGAAGAGTTAACTCCTTCCCGGTGTCCTAAAGCCAGGTCCTTGGTTAGGGCTGAAAAACTGTTTTTGGTAATTTGACCTCAGGATTGTGGTCAAATTCTTGAGCTGGCCCTAAATTGCTGCGAACTCCTCTTCTGCCTCCTCCCAGTTTTTTCAAGGAGTGAGGTTGGGTTTTAGGCGTTCTTGAAATCGCCCAGTCCCCAGCGGCCCTGAGGCTCGAACTACCTGATTTCTTGACCTCGAACCGGCTCCCGGGCACCCTGGCTCCGCCCCTGCGCGCCGCCCGGGCGCCGCCGAAGCGCGGAGCGCGGATCACGCGGGCCGGAGCCGCTCTGGGCATGCTCAGAGGCGGGGCCGGAGGGCAGCGGCTGCCGCGGAGTCCGGCCCGAGCGCAGGGGCGGGGGCCGGGGAAGGGGGCGGGAGCCGCGGGCAGTGTCTCGGGAGTCGCGGGCTGCGGCGGGCGCACGCGGGCCGGGCCGGGATGAGCGATGGCCTCGGTCAAGGTGGCCGTGAGGGTCCGGCCCATGAATCGCAGGTGAGTACAGGGCTTGGGGCGCAGGTGGCCCCCGCGCTCTTCCCCACCCGGAGGGAGCTGGTGTCCAGCTCCCCTCCAGAGCCGTCCTGGACTTGGGGTCCAGAGCCGGTCGCCGGCGCCCCGGGCCCGGTGGTGGCCTCTGGGGGCCTGGGGCAACTTAAAGCTTTGCTCTCGCTTTTACACTGCTCGGGAGGAGACTCTGGGGGTAAAGAGTTTAAGGCGCCATGGAGAAGATTCCTGTCAACTCTTCCCGGTCCCGAGAATTTGAGGAAGTTTGCTCGCTCCCCGTTTAAAAAGCATCAAGGGATCACTTTCCTGAAGGTGTAAATTCAGGAGCATGAGTACGGGGCACCAGAGCTGTGAGGCAGAGTCCCGTCAATTGTGTCAACTCAGAAGTTCTCTCACTATTTTCGGTGTAACTTTTTAATTTCTTAATAAGAGATGATTATGATTGATTGTGATTCACCAAACGTGAACCTTGACTTCTTCTGATCCGTAGTTTCGCTGTCCTTAACTTCAGGTTAAAGAGTGGATGGGAAAACTTTAAGTTTTGCTTCCTGGGAGAAAAAAATTCAAGGACCCTTAAGTACACGTGTTTGAAATATGCTGATGTTAATAGGGAGGTGGTTATAATTTAATCTTGAATGTTTCTACTAAGTGATGCTTTTCAGAATGATGTGACTCTGCATTCTGTGAAGAATAATCTGTTCTTCCTTTTCAGTGACTATAATCACTGGCTTTAGAATAGTTACTTTTTAAATTGGTTTAACTTTAAAGAATGAAGTGGATCTAAACGGGATATGTCCTTCCCAGTTGATAGGAGCAGTTCACACAAGGCCATTTGTTTTTATTGGCTTCTCAAGCAAGTTGAGCATACCATATGGCCTTTGCTACTTTTGTTGTGTTGACTTTGGAGGTCATTGTTAGTTCTGACAGCTGATTGAGGCATCAGAGGATTATAAAATCAAGAGATTGCTGGAACCTTCTTTGATTCACCTGAATCTGTTTTTCTGTTGGCAGATAGGGAGTTGTTATTCTGATTTTTAGCTTTTGGAAACCAATGCTTTTGTGATTTTTAAGTTATTTCTAAAGCTTTTTAGGGAAGAAGTTTGACTTTTGGGTAAGTCAGATATATACATTTCTATGTGTATTCA
The DNA here is from genome assembly GCF_042477335.2 of Ovis canadensis. NCBI lineage: Eukaryota > Metazoa > Chordata > Mammalia > Artiodactyla > Bovidae > Ovis > Ovis canadensis. The sequence continues at coordinate 25,550,242 of NC_091257.1, read as the reverse complement.
GTCCTACAAAACAAATGGGCCCCATTTAGATGTTTTAAGATTGTTCTTTATTTTGGATTTACATGTACAACATATGAAGGTTCTTTTCCTTCTTTGAACTAAAGAAGCTTTGGAGCACATGCTACAAGATTGTATTGAGTAACTAGAAAGCATTTATTAAGTGCCTGCCAATGCTGGAGACCTGTGTTTGATCCCTCGGTCAGGAAGATACCCTGGAGAAGGAAATGGCAACCCACTCTGGTATTCTTGCCTGGGAAATCCCATGGACAGGGGAGCCTGGCGGGCTACAATTTGGACACGACTGAGCGACTGAGCACAAGGAAGCAGAAATCTGGCTACAGGTGGGGATGGGAAGGCTGGAAAGATCCATGGAGACAGTTTGCTGGCAGAATTGACAGGAATTGGCAGTTCATTGGGTGGGAAGGTGGAGAGACTGGAGGAACAGTCACTAACTGAGGTTTGATGCTTAAGAACGTGGGAGAGGTTTGGGGAAGGTGTGTTCTCTTGGGTTGGTGGGTTTCAGGAGAGGCAGTAAATGTCAGATACAAGCACAGTGTCCCACTAGAATGAGCGCTTCCCCAGGTGTTGACGAGGTTCACTGTCTGAAGTGTCGGAAGGACATCCATTTCTTTGCTGGTGTTGAGGAGACTGGAAGAAAACACGAGTCTCAGGTGATCTGAGGATTGGCATTTGGAAATTTTTAGCACATGGATGACAGTTCAAGAATGTTACAGTGAGGTGTTGATTTCTCAGGAGGAGAAATTTTTTTTAAAAAAACATTTTGTTTATTTATTTGGCTGTGCTGGGTCTTAGTTTTGGCATGTAGGATCTAGTTTGCAGGACCTAGTATCCTGATACCCTGACCCAGAGATTGGACCAAGGCCCCCTGCCCTGGGAGCGTGGAATCCTAGCTACAGGACCACCAGGGAAATTTCTAGAAACCTTATTTTTCTGTATAGAGCACAGATATACAGTAGATTAAAAAAGAAGACTGTTTACCATCAGAAGAAGAGGGAATCAGGCTGGGCGCTGGGATATGCTTCTCTGTAGGTTTCCAGGGAGGTGATTGGCCTGCAGGTGTGGAGGAGAACCAGCACAGCACATGGTCGTGAAGGGAAGGGAGAAGGGGCTCCCGGAAGAGGCGGTGGTTGCTGGTGTCTGGTATTGCCAAGGGAGAAGGCAATGGCACCCCACTCCAGTACTCTTGCCTGAGAAATCCCATGGACGGAGGAGCCTCATAGGGTCGCTAAGAGTCGGACATGACTGAGCGACTTCACTTTCACTTTTCACTTTCATGCATTGGAGAAGGAAATGGCAACCCACTCCAGTGTTCTTGCCTGGAGAAGCCCAGGGACAGAGGAGCCTGGTGGGCTTCCGTCTATGGGGTCACACACGACTGACGTGACTTAGCAGCAGCAGCAAGTATTGCCAAGATGGTGCTCTGCTGATGCCAGTACGTCTTTGGTCTTGGAGATGAGTTTTGATAACCTTCCAAAGAGCAATTTCAAGGAGAGAAAGTGTTCCGGAAGTTGGCAGTGAAGTGGAAAGAGGTATACTAATGGCCAACCAGAAATGCTTGGCTTAACTCATAAGGAAAGAGTTGCAGGTTATAATATTTGTAAGAAATCATTTTTCACCAATGAGATTGGTGAATATTAGCTGAACTTCGAGTGTTGGTGATGGGATCATAAAGGGTCAACACCTTTGAAACTTCCGTGTTGGGAAATTTGAGAGTAGCTGTCAAGATATGAAATTTATAAACTCTTTGGTTGAGAAATTTCATTTCTAAGATTTTATTTTATAGATTGTATTCCTGTCTACCAAGATGTATGTATAGGGATACTTCTGCATCATTCTTTGTATAACAACAACAAAAAAATCATAAATGAGCTAAATGTACAGTAATGGGGGAATTTTAAAATTGTGGCCAAGTTATTTGGCAGAGTACAATACTTACGAAAGACTCTTAGGATCTTTGTCTTAAAAAGAGTTCCAAGATAGAGAATTAAGTAAGAAAAGCAAGATACTCACAGATGCATACACTGTTGTAGAGTTGTGTGAATGTTAAAAATGTTAAAAATGCACATACACGGCCGTATCTGTATAGAGTGATTCACAAGAAGCCTGACAGCTAACTCCGGGGAGGAGGGCTGATGAAGAGTGTATTAGGCCGGGATAGAAGACGTTTCTTTCCTTTTACTGTTTGAGTTTTTACTTTGCTCTTGGTAGTTTTATAATTAATAATTCAAAACTTGTTTATGTAATTTTAAGGAGTCATCCAAGAAGTCATTGGCGCCACAGAAAGAATTTTTAGCTTGTTGTCCAGGCGGTTTGAAGGAACTTGTTAAAAGAATTTTCCCCCAGTTTGATTGAGATGTGATTGACATGTTTGTAAGTGTCAGATATATGGCCTAATAACTTGACTTGTATACGCTGTGAAATAATTACCACAATAAGGTGAGTTAACATCCATCATCTCATATTGTTCCAAAAAAAAGAAAAAAATGTTTTTTTCCCTTGTGATGAAAACTCTTAGGATTTACTCTCAAAACAGCTTTCAAATACCTTCCAGAGGTATTAACTGTGGTCATAATGTTGTACATTATATCCCCGGGACTTATTTATCTTATGACTGAAAGTTCGTGACTTTTGACGCCCATCATCCAGTCCCCCTGTTCCCTATCCCTTGCCTCTGCTGCTGCTGCTAAGACGCGTCAGTCGTGTTGGACCCTGTGCGACCCCAGAGACGGCAGCCCACCAGGCTCCCCGGTCCCCGGGACTTTCCAGGCAAGAACACTGGAGTGGGTTGCTATTTCCTTCTCCAATGCGTGAAAGTGAAGTCGCTCAGTCGTGTCCAACTCCCAGTGACCCCATTGACTGCAGCCTACCAGGCTCCTCTGTCCATGGGATAACCACAAATCGAATTCCTTTGACCTAGTTGTTTGTTGCTGGGTTTTTTTTTTTTTTTGATTCCACATGTAAGTGCCATCTATATAGTAGTTCTCTTTCTCTGACTACTTTCACTTGGCATAATGCCCTCAAGATTCATCTGTGTTGTTACGGATGGTAGGATTTCCTTCTTTTTCATGGCTGGGTAATATTCACATATTCATATTTGTGTGTGTGTGTCTCGTCTTTATTCATTCATCTGTTGATGGACCCTTAAGTCGTTCCCTGTCTTGGCTTTTGCAAATAAGGGTACAAGCCCTGAAGGCAGGCAAACAGGAAGCAGCCAGTAGGAAGGAGAGGCCTGGGGTGATAAGGCGATTGGGTTGCATCCTGTTGAAGGATGGGGCAAGGGGTTGAGATACTGACTCTAAGCCAGGAGCCTGTGTGGTCACCAGTCCTCTGGAGAGGCACCCAGTACTTGATTAAGGACAAAATATGATGTGTTCCTTTTTAGTAATTGTCCAGGAGGAGGAAACTTCTTCCTCTCCCTCTTGGTGAGTTCTTGTGACTGGTCTAATAATGAAATTGACAGAAGGTTAACAGGAGGAAAAGAAACAAACTTGTAAGGAATTGACAGGTCAAAGAACCTTAGGTTTTGTGTGCCCAATTAGTGGGGAATCTAAACAGGGTTTGAGCTTGCGGTGGTTGTTTCATTGCTAAGTGGCATCTGGCTCTTTGTGACCCCATGGATTGTAGCCCACCAGGGCCCTTTGTGGAGAATCGCAGGGACGGGGGAGCCTGGTGGGCTGCCATCTGTGGGGTCGCACAGAGTCCGACACGATTGAAGCGACTTAGCAGCAGCAGCAGCAGCAGCAGCAGCAGCAGCAGCAGCAGGGCCCTTTGTCCATGGGGTTTCCCAGGCAAGAATACTGAAGTGGATTGCCATTTCCTTCTCTGGGGGATCTTCTTGACCCAGCCATTGAACCCGCGCCTCCTATATTGACTGAGCCCCCAGGGAAGCCCCTTGGGGTAGCACATTGAAGAAGAACAAGGTCCGGAATCCCCGTCTTTGGCAGTAGTGGGGGGGGTCCTTCCTCCTCCACAGGCAGGGGGTCTGCCTTTCACGTGGAGATTGGTGTCCTGCTTTCAGGGAGACAGAGAGGAGGGCCAGAGTGTCCCTCATAGATTGACCGTTTCTTAAGTAACTTTAATTTAAAACAATCAATGTGCCATGGAGGTGAATTTTGGGGTGGCCCACCCTGAACCCCAGCACTACCTGTGGCTTTTGGTTATGTGGCAGAAGTAGTAGTTTGAAATTTGAAAAAGCCATTACATTCCATCACTAACAGCCCCTCCCTTTATTGAGAGTTTTCTCTGGACCAGTGGTGCAGAACCTCATTTAATCTTTCTCGTAATATTAGCAGGTAGAGGCTGTGAGTGTCATGCTGTTTTCCAGACTGAGGAAGATAGTTAGCTTGTCCAAAAGTCAGTTTCCTAGACAGTCACAGCTATGCTTTATAACATGAATGAAATGTCAGCAGATACTTCATTCATAATTTTTATGGGCAAAAGCTTACTATTTATGTACTGTCTCTGCCTTTTTCTTGGTGATTTCTTCCCCGGTCTCGTTTTTTCCTGGAAACACTAGGTGATTCTTCCGGGTCATCCATCCTGTCTAGTTGATCTATTGGGGTTACATTTTCGGGGTCTGAGGGCACACGTCCTGGGTTCCAGTCTTAGCTGTCATTTACCAGCTGGGTGCCTTTGAACAAGAGACTTAATTGTCCTAAGCCCCAATTTTTACATCTGCAAAATGGTGATGATAATTATATATACCTTATAAAATCTTTTGTGAGACAAGGTCTTTTCCACATACTTTTTACTATGACTCACAATAAGAAACACATTTAAAATGGAAGCCCTGTAGATATGTAAAAGATTTATGAAGTGTTACATGCAGTTCACTCATAGTTTCAATTTTATCCTATTCTATTCTGTCTCATTTTAGAATTTTCTCTTAAAATTAAAAAAAAATTAATTTCTTGGCCACATCTTGGGACATGTGGGATCCTAGGTCCCTGACCAGGGATCGCACCCACAGGCCCAGCAATGGAAGCCTGGAGTCTCAACTACTGGACCACTAGGGAAATCCCCCCAAATGTCTATTTTTAGGTCTAGTAAATCCACTTTAAGATCTACTGATGAGTTGCAGTTGGCAGTGTGAAGAACACTCATGAGGTTCAGAAGAGAGACATGCATGGGGCAAAGCTCCTCACATGGTGCCTGGCATATAGCATGGGCTCTGTGAAGACTGCTGCTGCTGCTAAGTCACTTCAGTCACGTCCGACTCTGTGCGACCCCATAGACGGCAGCCCACCAGGCTCCCCCGTCCCTGGGATTCTCCAGGCAAGAACACTGGAGTGGGTTGCCATTTCCTTCTCCAGTGCATGATAGTGAAAAGTGAAAGTGAAGTCACTCAGTCGGGTCTGACTCTTTGAGACCCCATGGACTGCAGCCCACCAGGCTCCTCCGCCCGTGGGATTTTCCAGGCAAGAGCACTGGAGTGGGGTGCCATGGCTGCTGTTATTGCTCTTACTTTTAGAATTTCACAATTGTACCTTTATGCAATAACTTATGTTTTAAAAATGTTCTCCCCCCAAATTTTTTTTTGTTGAGTGCTGGCCGCAGACCAGATGTTAGCTTTGTAATGTGTTTTCTCGTCTGACAAGGCAGGTCCACCCCACACCTTCTCTCCATGGCAGTTCTCAGCCTCTCTTCGCGATTAGCCTCTAGAATCTGCTGTCATGTCTGTCAGGTTAAAAAGGAAAGAAAAAAATGCCAGTGGTTGTCTGACTGGGGTTGATGTTGTTAGGCTCTGCTGAAGTCTTCCCATTGGAGGGCAGGCGTGGCGGGGAAGATGGGTCTGCGGAGGCCTCTGCGATCTGTTTCGGCACCAGGCTCCGGTGGCCGTGTCTGCTGAGCCGCTGCCTCACCTTGCACCAGGCATGTGCTCACTTCTTCACCTTGGGGACTTCCTTTTCCCCTCCCACCAACTCACTGACAGAGGCTTTTCACCCCCTTTTGACAGAGGGGAAATGGAACGGCACCCCCAGATAATCAAGCGGGCTGAGCTGGCTCCGCCTCCCTCCGGAGCCCTCTCCCCGGGGACTTGTCGTCCTGGGCTCGCTGGTGACAGAGCTGTTGGCCTCGGGGGATGGCTGGGCTGCTGGCGGAGAAGTCAGGGCCACAGCCACGCATGCTGGCAGCAACAGAATCCGCCTGTGGTTGTCAGGGGACCTCGGGGTTCTGGAGGCTGGAGGCAGAGGTCTCGTAGCTCCCCAGGGTCCCTTCGATGAGCAGGTGGAGACTCAGTTGAGCCCTGAAGACGGGGTGTCAGAGACCACCATTTAGAGGGGGTCTGTGAAGTGCTTGACTGTTGCCCTTTGAAAGGCAGCACAGTCCCTCCATTCTGCAGATGAGGAGCAAGGCTCAGAGAGCCTGCCCGAGGTCACACAGCTCGGTCATGGTGCGTAGTCCCTCCATTCTGCAGATGAGGAGCAAGGCTCAGAGAGCCTGCCCAAGGTCACACAGCTCGGTCATGGTGGAGAATGGGTTTCCCCCTCATAGTACAGAAGGCTCAGATGAGGACAGGCGGGGATGCCTGGCAGATGGCACTAAATACAGTTACTGGGGATCTTAGACAAACTGGAGATTTTGGTGAGGATTGGTTGAGAGATTGGTAGGCAGGGTGTTCTGAGGATATGTCTTTGTTCAGCTTGGGAGTTGGGGCTGTTATAGTCCTGTCGTGTGCTAGCTAGCCTCGTAGCCCTTGGCTGCATGCAGCTACTTAGATCAACATTAAATAAGATGTAAAATGTAGTTTCTTGGCTGTACAAGTCACATTTCAAGTGCTCAGTATCTACACGTGGGGCAGGGCACGTCCGTCCTCGTAGAAGGTTCCGTGGGACAGGAAGGCTGGGCTGGGCTGGGCTTGAACCCCAGTTCTCCCGTTTTCTCGCTCTGGGTCTCGGCGCTCTACTCAGGTGTTCTGTGCTTCCGCTTCTTCACCTGTAAGGTGGAGATTGTCGCAGGAGCCCCCTCGTGGGGCTGAGATGGCTTTTGAATGAAGTAACCCTTGCTAACAGTATCAGGCCTCAGAGTAAGGGCTCTGTAAATATTGGTTGCTCTTTTTAGGCGCTGAGAGCTGCTGATGGCTTTTCAGAAGTTTCGTCCAATGGCAGTGTAGAGAAACACTACTACGACCAGCTCCAGCCACAGTGAGCATTGGTTGACTATTTCCCAGGGGTGATGCTCAGTGCCTTTAAGGCACTATTATCCCACTGGCTTCGCTGCCACATTCTGGACTGCAAGGCCCCGAGGCCTCAGCTCTCTGTGCAGCAGGCAGACTTTCAGGGAACTGGAGTGCGACTGAGGGGGCTGGGACCCTGGATGAGGCTGGAGTTCTGAGTAATAGGAAAGGGCATGAGATCGAAACTTATGAACAGGACCCTGAAAAAACTTTCACAGTATTGTTTTGATTGTGAAAATACTGTGTGCTTATGAAAAACGTGTGCAAAAAGTGTACCCAAGAAATCAAATCGAAAATTGATCGTAATTTCTTGATACAGAGATGATCCAAATTTGGTTCAGGTGCATTTGAATCCGGTCTCTTTTTTTTTTTCCCTGATTTTGTAGCAACATAATGTATAGCTGTTTTATATCCTGTGTTTTGCATTTGCAAGAAACATCTTGAAGACCAGTCATTAGGGCGTAGAGGGGGGAAGAGCCAGATGACTGAGTGGCTTGGGGCCTTGTTAAGTGGAGGCATGACTTTTCCCAAGGTTAGGATGTGGGCTGAGCAGGTTGGAGTAAAGGGCCACTGTGGTGAACTGAGTTGGCTTAGGATGCTAGTGGGGGATCCAGGCAGTAGGCACTTGGGTGGGTAGCTCTAGGGCCCCTGGGAGACTCCCTGGGGAGCGCTGTGCTGGCGCTGACCCTGACTCATGGAGTCTGGGGCAGATGGAGGCTTTTTCCTTTCTTTTAGGAAAGACTTGACTTTGTCCGCTTTCAGGGGAGTGGACTTGACAAGTAACATGAAGCAAATGACTGGCGATGTTTTTTCGTACACAAAATTTAAAACTATCTTAATATGTTTGATGCACTTGCACATGTGAGTTCCAGAAGTTTGAAATAATGTTAAGTGACTTGAGTATTTAGTAAGTGAAATTTGATGTTAAACTTGGCTTTATTTTATTCATGGCATCTGTGTGTGTGTGTGTGTGTGTGTGTGTGTTTGTGTCAGAGGTTATTTTGAAATGTCCAGTGGTGCAATGTAGAGAGAGCACTTTGGTCTAAAGCTGATTTAGCCTACACAGTCTTGTTTTATGATTAATTTTCTAAATTATTTCAATAGCTTTTTCTGTTTTTGTGGATCCTGGAATTGGGACGCAATCTTGCTAAGGCCTGTTTTGTGGGAGGAAATATGTTATACTTCTGGCCTGGGGCCAATGTGACAACGCCCCAGCACCTCCACCCCCTCCCCAGGGCAGGGCCTCCCTCTGTTCTCGATGGCCTGGATTGCCTTCTGTCTCGCTGCAGTGACAGACACCAGTCCTCTGAAACCCCTCACGGAAAGGTAGTCCTTTTCCCCTTGGGTTCAGCCCAGTGACTCTCATCAGGCACAGGGGAGGGACCGCCAGAGGGGCCTGGGTGCGTCCCTTCACTTCCTCCGACTCTGCGTTGAGCTTGTGTTTCCTGCTCTGTTCTTTTACAAGTATATTCATTCATAGTTGCTGCCCAGGGGAAGGGAAGGAACTGTTCTGTGACCAGCAGTCCACTCACAGACACGTGGAGCAAACGTCAACACAGAATTTAAAGTCAGTTGAGAAAGTGCTTTCACTTAATAGTGTTGATGAGTGATTTTTGTCGCTAGTTACTGTCTCTAGGCATTCTAAATCCTTTGCCGATCATCATTATCTAATTTAATTCTTGACAACAGTCCACAGCAGTGAATATTTTTTAGCTCCACTTTCTAGATGAGGAAACTGGGGATTAGAGAAAGGTCAGGTCCTGGCTCAAATACCACTTCTTCCGAGGAGTCTTTATCATTCTGCATCGGTCATCTGGCTTCATGGCATTTACTGTGATTGAGTTTTGTGTGTGTGCTCGTGGAAGGATTTTTGTTTGGTTTGTTTATCGTCTCTCTCCTTCTTGCACGTAAACTCCAGGAAAGCCGGTAACGTTGTCCGGTTTGTTCGTGGCTGTTTTCCCAGGGCCCAGAACGGTGCCTGGCAGGGATGGTCACCCAGAACGTACTTGCTGCATTAGTGACTGTCACCTCCTCCCCAGTCTCTCAGTTCGTGGATGCATATAAGGAATCAGCATCCTTGGGATGCCTCGCATTGCTCCCTGTGAGTGCAGGGGAATCTTGACGATCTTCCTGTCAGATGTTAGGGGATGGGGAGGTAGGAGCAGGCCAAGGAAGGGCCTCGGTAAGGACGGCTTTGGGTTTTCCCTGTGTATGAAGTTCAAAACGTGAAACTGAAAGTGTTAGCCACTCAGTCGAGCTTGACTCATTGTGACCCCATGGACTGTTGCCTGCTAGGCTCCTCCGTCCATGGGATTCTCCAGGCAAGAATCCTGGAGTGGGTAGTCCTTCCCTTCTCCAGGGGATCTTCCCAACCCAGGGATTGAACTCTGCCCTCCCACATTGCAGACAGATCCTTTACCCCTCTGATGCCCCAGGGAAGCCCGTGTATTAAGTTAATTATACACAATTCATATAAAATTTGTGTTATGTTTATCTCTTAAGGTTAGCGGATTGGTGGTAAAACACTGTTTTTCAGTGATGTGTGGTTTATGGGACAGAACACTCTTGTTCCTTTGGAAAAAATTTTTTTTTTAACTTGAAATAGTTATACAGTAAAGTTCCCATATATGCTTCCCCCAGCTTCCTCTGAATCAGCATTGTAAGTAACCACGGTGCAGTTGTTAGGACCATGGTATTAACAAGGGCAACCCTGGTAACTGGACATGGTTTTCCCACTAACATCCTTCTTCTGTTTCGGGATCCAGGGCAGGATCCCACATGCTGTTTAGTTGCCTTGTCTCCTTAAACCCTTCTGGTCAGTGGCAGTTCCTGAGACTCCAGAGAGCGCCAGTGAGTTACCTAGTAGCTGCTGCTGTTCACTTGCTCAGTCGTGTCCGACTTTTTGTGACCCCATGGACTGTAGCATGCCAGGCTCCCCTGTTCTTCACTGTCTTGGAGCTTGCCCAAACTCACGCGCATTGAGTCAGTGATGCCATCCAACCATCTCATCCTCTGTCACCCGCTTCTGCTCCTGTCCTCAGTCTTTCCCAGAATCAGGGTCTTTTCCAGTGAGTCAGTTCTTCGCATCAGGTGGCTAAAGTATTGGAGTTTCAGCATCAGTCCTTCCAATGACTATTCAGGGTTGATTTCCTTTAGGATTGACTGGTTTGATCTCCCAGGAGATCAGCCTTCCTTATGGTCCAACCATCTATATCTGTACACGACTACTGGAAAAACCATAGCATTGAGTAAACGGACCTTTGTCGGCAAAGTGGCGTCTTTGCTTTTTAATACGCTGTCCAGGTTTGTCGCAACTTTTCTTCCAAGAAGCAAGCGTCTTTTAATTTCATGGCTGCCGGCGCTGTCCTCAGTGATTTTGGAGCCCAAGAAAATGAAGTCTGTCACTGCTTCCACTTTTCCCCCATCTCTATGCCAGGAAGTGATGGGACTGGATGCCATGATCTTCATTTTCTGAATGTTGAGTTTTAAGCCAGCTTTTTCACCTTCATCAAGAGGCTTTCTCGTTCTTTTTCGATTTCTGCCATTAGGATGGTGTCATCTGCATATCTGAAATTATTGACTTTTCTCCTGGCAGTCTTGATTCCAGTTTGTGCTTCATCTAGCCTGGTATTTCTCATGATGTACTCTGCATGTGAGTTAAATAAGTGGGGTGACAACATACAGCCTTGATGTACTCCTTTCTCAGTTTTGAACCAGTGCATTGTTCCATGTCCGGTTCTGACTGTTGCTTCTTGACCTGCATACAGGTTTCTCAGGAGGCAAGTATGGTGGTCTGGTATTCCCATTTCTTTAAGAATTTTCTATAGTTTGTTGTGATCCACAGTCAAAGGCTTCAGTGTAATCAAGCAGAAGTAGATGTTTTCTGGAATTCCCTTGTTTTTTTCTATGATCCAACCGATGTTCGATCTCTGGTTCTTCTGTCTTTTCTAAATCCAACTTGTATATATGGAAGTTCTCAGTTCATGGAGTGTTGAAGCCCAGCTTGAAGGATTTTGAGAATTATCTTGCTAGCATGTGAAATGAGTGCAAGTGTGAGGTAGTTTGATCATTCTTTGGCATTGCCCTTCTTTGGGATTGGAATGTTAACTAACCTTTTCTAGTCCTGTGGCCATTGCCGAGTTTTCCAAATTTGCTGGCATATTGAGTGCAGCACTTAAACAGCATCATCTTTTAGGATTTGAAATAGTTCAGCTGGAATTCTATCACCTCCACTAGCTTTGTTCTTAATGTCCCTCAGTGTGAGTTTCTCTGACATTTTGTCATGACTAAAGTGAAGTTATTCGGTTCTGGCGTATGGAGAATTTGTAGAATGCCACTTAAGTGCCCTTCGTCTCCTATCATGGGGGTTCATAATGCCAGTGTGTCTTTTTACTGGTGATGTTGACCTTGGTCCCTTGGTCAAGGTGGTGTCGGCTGTATTGTTATATTTTTTCCTTTTTGTAATTAATGCATATCTGAAGGAAATACTTTGCAGGAAAAGTTTTTGCCTTCAGTTTCAACAGTATTTTGCCTGTGGGAACATTTCAGATTTTCTGATAAAAGTTCTTGTTCATTTAAAACATTTTTCTACCTCTGAGTTAGTGAAAAAGGATTAGTCATATTTAAAATGGAGGACACCTGTGCCTTGGAAGGCTGATGACGATTGTGCGGGACTGTGCACCTAAAGTCTGCAGTAAATCATTTATCGGCTCAGTGTTTTCTACTCTCTGCCGTTTCTTTTTTTTTTTTTTAAAAGATGATTATTATCCACTAAACTGATTTTTAATCGGCAGTTTGAAAATCCTAGTGTAGTGAATCCATTATTCAGAGCAGAACTTCGTAAAATCTGATTTTTCTATGTGAGAGAACTTCGAAATTAGGATGTTATTAGAACGTGTGTCCTCTTTCCTCTGCGAAGCTGGGGTGGGGGTTGGGCTTTTGACCCCCAAGAGGATAAATAAAGCTTAGAATGAGGATTTTCAGCCAAAGGATCTAGGAACCTGAGCCGACCGTGGGATGTCCACTGCTGGGAGCTTTCTTTCTCAAGTCCTTGTGGCCTTGTGGTCTTGGGGTCTCTGGCCTGGCTGCACCTCCAGATCCTTATTTTCAGGGTTTATTAAACAGAGTCTAAGTCATCACGGTGACTCAGCTTGGGGCACAGGTAAATCACCTTGTGAGTTCCCTCTGAGTGGGACTTGAACTTTCCCAGGGAGCTTTCAAGAAGAACCATTCAGGCTGATGGAGGCTAGCTCAGAAGTGAAGCACGTTGCAGAGATAAAGCTTTTAAAATATTAGGTTTTGGTCTGTTCGCTCTCTTTTTGTAAAGTTAGTGTTTTTATAGGAGTTATCTCTGCTAGGTCAGATGGAAGGGCAACTGTGAGAAAATGTCCGTAGTCCTGGGCTGGCGCTCATGTGTGGGGATCCAGTTGAGATGTTTTTCTTCTGGTTTGAAAAATATTAAAAAATTTTTCATTTTGAAATATGTACAAAAGTTACAAAAATGGGGCAGCGTTCCCATGTATCTTTCACCTTGTACACCTGTAGTATAATTAAAAACCAGGCGAGGAACTTGACGCAGTATTATTCAGTGGTCTGATTCATCCAGATTTCCCAAGTTGCCCCCATAGTATCTTTTTCTCTGGTCTAAGATCACACAAGACATTTAGTTGTCTTGTAAAATATCTACTTTTTTAGCTTTTCTTGTTCTTAGGGCCAACTTTGACTATATTGATACACTATATTAAGGGTGAGAACAGGTACCCTCCTCCCAGGCCCCCAGTACCTCTGCCCACTCAAAGGACTGAGGAATTTTGCCTCCTGGCATCCTTGATTATTTGAGCTGGCATCCTTGATTATTTGAGCTGCTGACCCCTTGGTTGGATTGGTTGTTCCACGTGTCAATGAAAAGGACAGTTGGGGACCTTTAATCCTCAATGGGGCTTTTCCCCAAGAGAACCTTATTTCTAGTGGTAACTTAACCTGTGCTTCCTCCTAACAGCTTTCAGATTTTCTGTTCTTTTTGATGACTAATAAATGAATTAAAGGACCAGTGGAAGGAATTTATTCTTTCTTTCCTGGAACCTAAGTGCTCTGGAATGGATTTGATTATCTCTAATTTGATCTTGGCTGGAATTCCTCTCTCTCTTGATTATAAAGAGTCAGAGGATTTTGTGGTGGTTTCTGCTTTTACCATCTTTCTCCCTCTTCATTTTATTCTACTCTTGACTTTTGAGAGACAGCTATTGATAATCAGTCTTGGATAAATCTGATTTATTTTCTCTGCCGTCTTTTTCAGGCTTTGGCCCATGTTTGTAGTTATTGATTTTCCATTTCTTATTCATTCCTGCCTTCACTCAGCAGACATTAAGTGCTCTCACATAAGAGAAAATGCTTTTTTCGTGTGGGATCTTTTCCTTGGAGGGACATCTCAGTACTGTGGCTGGATTAAATTAGCAGGACAGAAGTTTCACGGCCTCATAATTCCAGACTTTCACATGGTGTTCAGTGAAGGTGCAAGAGAGGCATGGGTGTTGAAAGGTAGGTAAGTCAGATGGTCCCAGAGCTGCATCCTGCTATTGCCAGTGACTACCTGCATGGTTTTCTAAAGGATAACTTTAGTCTTCTGGTCTCTTCTTCCTTCATCTGTACAACAAGGACAGTGATACCTACCTGTATGGTTATTTTCACAGTGTAAGGAATTCATGGCAGTAAAGTGCTTGCACAGAGTGGGCAAGTCAGTGGTAGCTTATAATTTCGTGTTGTGCCTTTGGGGATTTCACATGAATATTGTGATGATGGAGCAGAATCTTATATAACTCAGTAATGAGTGGACTTTGTCTGCCTGTCACCTAGTGTTAGGGTCACTGTGTAGATAATAAAATGCAGTATATGTTCTGATAAAGGAGAATCAACGTGAGCTCAAGTCTACAGGTAGACGTTATAACAGAAATGGAGCTCTGTGGTCTGTATAGGCTTCGTGTGGTGAAGAGCAGGTGTTTTTCTGGTGACCTTGGCATCTGTCCAGCCATTGAGCTTTTATTGGGCTTTTTCTTCACGATCCCTGCCCTCCAGTAGCTTATGATCTAGTGGGAGCTGTAGACACAAAGAGGATGTCCCCAGTTCTGTGGGTGATGGTGGGTACTCAGGGCATGGGGGTGAGGGGCTGCAGAGGTGTTGAGTGGAGCACCTTTTCGGGGCTGGGAAGGACAGCCGGAAGACTCCATCACTGAGGACTCTGTAAACGAGTTGGCTGCACAGACAAGGTGGGCAATGGCATTTTAAGCAGAAAGGGTCCATCGGCCCTAAGCTGGGGAGTGTGGCTGGGGAGCTGCAGTGTTGTGACGTGTCCAGAACTTCAGATGGCTGCTGAGCGTGGGGACAGGGCCGGGAGGTTCAGATTCCGGGGGTCCTGCCGTCTGGACTTTATTGTCCTTTCTTCCTTTTCGTTGTCCTGAAATGGTATATCTTAAAGCTGATTCTGTACGTAATGGGAACTGTTTTACAAATGGATGTAACACTTTTCTAACGCATGTTAGAAAGCCAAGGGGTAAGACTGACAGGCAGCCCTGGGGGGGCATCAGAGGTGACTGAACACAGAGGGGTGGGAACTAGTGCCTTGGGATTGGAGCAGCCCTACCGTCCCAGCCACCTGCCACCACCACCCTGTCCACCCGCCCGCCTGTCCACCCGCCCGCCTGTCCACCCGCCCGCCTGTCCACCCGCCCGCCTGTCCACCCGCCCGCCCACCCGTCCGCCCCACCCGTCCATCCACCCGCCCATTCACCCGCCCATCACTCCACTTACACATGCACCCCCCCACCCACCCCCCACCCATCACTCCACCCACCCATCCACCCACCCACCCATCCACCTACCCATCCACTCACTCATCCATCCACCCATCACCCCACCCCATCACCCCACCCACCCATCACCCCACCCCACCCACCCATCACTCCACCCACCCACCCATCACTCCACCCACCCACCCACCCGTCACTCCACCCACCCACCCACCCGTCACTCCACCCACCCACCCACCCACCCGTCACTCCACCCACCCACCCGTCACTCCACCCACCCATTCACCCACCCATCACTCCACTTACACATTCACCCACTCCACCCACCCACCCATCCACCTACCCATCACCCCACCCACCCACCCACCCCACCCCATCACTCCACCCACCCACCCACCCACCCATCCATTCACTCATCCATCCACCCATCACCCCACCCCATCACCCCACCCCATCACCCCACCCCATCACCCCACCCCTCATCACCCCACCCCACCCCCCATCACACCACCCACCCACCCACCCACCACTCCACCCACCCACCCACCACTCCACCCACCCACCACTCCACCCACCCATCCACCCACCCATCCATCCACTCATCCATCCACCCATCACCCCACCCCATCACCCCACCCCATCACCCCACCCCCCCATCACCCCACCCCACCCCGCATCACCCCAGCCACCCACCCACCCACCACTCCACCCACCCATTCACCCACCCATCACTCCACTTACACATTCACCCACTCCACCCCCCCCCACCCCCCCCCCACCCCCCCCCCCCACCACTCCACCCACCCATCCATCTGTCCTCATTACCATTCACTCCCATCTACCCACTCATTCATCTTCTCTCTCACCCACCCACCTGCCTGCCTTGCCAACTATCTGGGGAATCTGGTTCTTTCCCTTTTTAAGAAAGAGTCAACTTAAAAAAAAGCAAAAAACCCTGACCCTTGGGCACCTCTTTTCTCCATCTTTTGTCTGTACCAGACTATAAACCAGATATCACTGTATTTCTAGAAAGAGGTTTCATTTCCCCATCATTGATTGATTGATAGATTGATCAAACTCTGCCAGGTGTATGCCAAGTCTTGTATTAGACCAGCAGTTCTCAAAAAGTTTTGGAGATGGTTTAAAAATTACTGTTGAACCCAAAGAGCTTTTGTTTTGTGGGTTATATCAGTATCTTTACCACATTGGAGGTAAAAGACATAATACTTGTATTTTTCTATATTTAAAAAAGTGTTTATTGTTTTTAAAATTTTTTGACTGTGGTGAGTGGCATGTGGGATCTTAGTTCCGTGCCTAGGGATCGAACCCGAGTCCCCTGCACTGGAAGTGTGGAGTCTGAACCCCTGGCCTACCAGGGGAACCCCAGCGCAGACATTTTTAGAAGAGTATCCGAGCATGTTGTCATCGCACGTCTTGTAGCCTCTGGAAAACTTCACTGAGCAGCCATGAGTGAGAGTGAAAAGGCACGTGGTGTCCCGGTGTCTTTATAAAAAGGGTTTGGACCTCTCACAGTTCGCCGCCCCCCACCCCAGACTCTGAGAAGCCGCTGGGCTGCATGTTGGGAGTCCGGTGAGGCTCCAGCCCCGAACAGGCCCTGCGGCTGTGGGACGGGGTCCCTGGTGCTGGGAGCCTGTGATGGGGGTCAGGGCCTCGCTGAGACTTGGGGTGCTGGGGAAGGCCCTTGGAGGGAGGGGCGGCTCAGGCAGGCCTGCAGCAGGCACCGGCGAGTGTGGCGGGTGGAGGGGGCAGCACCTGGAGGCCCAGAGGCTGCGCGAGAGCAGCTGAGAGCAGTTCCTCAGGGCTCTGTTAATGCCGCATTCGCTAGGAAGAGAGCGGCAGTTTGCTTTCTCTGTGTGGCTTCAGTGTGGTGTGATTTTATCCACCTGCTTAATCTCAGAGGCAGACAGCTGCTCTCAAGTCTCTTTTCCGTGTGACTCAGGGAAGCCTGGGGCCAGGTCTCAGCACTCCTGTTGGAGAGCCTCCTATTTCAGATGCTGAGCAGGATTTGCCAAGCTTTAAAAAGGCCAACAGCAGAGCCACGAAACGTGAGGGGCTGAGAAGCAGCGTGGATGGTGCAGCAGAGTGGAGGCCACATGGAAAAGCTTGATTAATCATCAGAGAACCGGAGGGCGACACTTGCAAGCTGAGGACTCGAGTGCAGCAGAAGTCACCTGCTCACCCGATGTCACCGTAGTATCAGTGAGAGCCCTTGCAGGAGGGCTGTCTCCCCACCTGCTCACCTCCACCTTTGAGATGACGTCCAGACTAGAGGTGTACGCCCGGGCCAGGTGCAACCTGAGACCTCCTTCCCCCTGTGTGGCCGTAGAAGGGGCCTGCTGTATTGTGCCGGGACTCTGTGCTTGGCAGAGCCCAGAAAAGAGGCCCGTCCTGTTTTGCTCTGTCTCTGTTTTACTGCAGAAAGCACGGGGGTATCAGAGGACTTTCTGACCTCAGGCCCTTCAGGCTTGATGACGAGGTGAGTGCTCTGATTTCTATGTGTAAATTGTGGCAGGGTATTTGGTTTCAAGGAATCTGGGGTGGCTTCTTGAATTAGGAGCCTGTGAATGCTGCACCAGTGTTACAGCTCAGGGAAGGGCGGGTTCTTCTTCTTGAGGTATCTCGAGGACACTCGGGGGTGAAGATGCTATCCAGGAGTCCGAAAGAATGACCAGGGAGGGTGCAGCCCACTCTGACAAGACAAAAGGAAATGAGAGAAAGCCACTTCCTGGTGGTTTCTTAGTAAACCCTTAATTCTTGAACAAACCAAACCTTATTTGCCTCTGGCTGGGTGAAATCATGTATCGTTCAAAGTCAGCTTGATGAGTTTCGGGGCCTCTGCCAGCTTTTCCAGGACTCTGTCGCCCTGTCCCAGCCCCGTGGGTGGGAGGAGGTCATGAAATCCCGCAGAAGGTACAGGAAGTTTGAAAAGGCATGGTCAGATCCGTTAACTCTGCTGGCAGTTGGTCATCTTAAGGGTTTTACTGTTAGAGGTACAGCCCCTTCTGTGACGTCTGTGGGTTTCCAGGTGTGGGGGCTCAGTCCCCAGGCCTGGGGAGCCAGGTGAGGGGCCGGCTGGCAGGACCCTGCGAGGAGACGGTCCTGCTGTCCATGCGGATGCAGGAGGGCCCTCTGCTTCCAGAGAAGTCTGAGACCCAGATATGTATGTTTGTATGTAAAACCTTCTGATTTTTAACATGTGCTGACACGCCAGCTGCCGACACCTGCATTTCCTGCCTGACGACTATCTTGGGCACCAAAGTGAAACAGGCTGGAAACACTGGGTAATTAACACCCTGGAACCAGCCCTCAACCAGTGATCCACGAGTATAAATTCCCCCACTCCCTCACCCTCCGATGGGGTAACTTTGAAGTCTGTATGTCACACTACTTCCAGAGTCCCCAGGTGAGACTAAGCTCCATCGTCCCCAGTGTAACTGGCTTGATAATACGCCTTTAATACACCTCTGTCCTTTCCCCATCTCGTTTCCCTTGCCTCCTACTGGCGTTTGCCAGGATTGCCTCCCACATCAACGCCATGGATAAAAAAAAACACACACACACTCCAAATTAAAGGTATTTTATCTATTTATTTGTATAATTTTTATAATTTTAGTGAAGTATAGTTGATTTACCGTGTTGTGTTAATTTCAGGTGTACAGCACAGCAATTCAGTTATTCTCTTTTTCAAGTTCTTTTCCATTATAGGCTATTACAAGATACTGGATATAGTTCCCTGCACTACGCAGTAGGTCCTTGCTTATCTGTTTTATGTGTAGTAGTGTGTCTGTTAATCCCAAACTCCTAATTTATACCTCCCCGCGTAGGTGTTTTAGAACACAGCATAGGTCAGTCCTTAGCCGGGTGCCATTGTAAAACCTTTGGTGTAGAATGGAGGTTTAAAATTTTTCCTCCTTTCTTTATTTTATTTAGAACTCATACACTTTGCACCTTTCCCTTCCTACTCGCTTGCGTGTCAGTGTTGTCCACGTTTGCCAGTCCCACGGTCGAGCCACAAGCATCCCTGAATCTCACCGAGCGCTTAGAGATGCCGGTGCTTCCTGGTGGCCGCGAAGATCAGGAGAGAGGGCACATGGGGGCGGGAGCTCCTGGGAGACGCGGGTCTGTAGGGAGCATCTGTGGGCTCTGGGTGCCCTCGAGGCTTGGTCCTTTGCCTAGGGCCTGGGGTCTGCCCTCTGAAAGTGGTGCCCCCTCGGAGGCAGGCTTGGGGATGGGTGGACAGGCCTAGTGGTCCCCAGAGCGTTGGTCGGTCATAGATGTGGAACCTCAGCCTGGCTGTTTGGATCGGAGCCTCAGCTATGGCTCTGAGCATGCTGCCTGCCTCCGTGGGGCGGGGCGGCGTTCTCTCCTTAGCCCAGGTATTTGGGGGCTTGCTCCTTCTCCATCTCCCTCACCTCGTTTCTCCCAGGTCCGGGTCATGGTTTGTTCTCCTCTTAGGGCTTTGGTGGTGGCGTGAGTATGGGTGAGCCCTGCCTTGCCCCTGGGACACTGAGTGGGGAGACTAGAGGAGCCAGGAGCTTGAGACACTGGCCTCCTCCTGGACTGAGACTTCCCACCCCAGAGAGTTGGATTTAATGAGTGTGGGGTGCAGGTGGGGTGCAGGGGGCTCCCGGGGCAGGAGCCCTGCTGGGAAGGGATTGACGGCACTTTGCTCTGGGGACCGGATGCCTCTAGTGAGGTCTCCATGCTCTCCTGCTGGCGCCCTCGTGTTTCCCAGCTGAGACCCTCTGGTGCCCTACCCCTTCAGTGTCACTCTCCCTCACGATTGTGCCTCCTTTTCTGGGCTGACTTTGTTTCGCGTGCTGACCGCAGCCGAGTCTCTCCTTGGTCTGGACTCTCACCCGTCTGTATGCTGGCTTGCCTTCTATAGCCTGTTTGCTCTCATCCTCGCGGGGTGATCGCGGGCAAGAGCTTCGATCATATGTCTGCATCCCTGGAGAGCCCCGTGAAGGGGAGACCGGTGTGTTTGTCCACTGACCTCCTCCTGCCTCTGGCGACTGTTGCTCCCATTACTTGTGTGTAAGAGTGTGCACTGCACGCTTGCCCTGGGGACGGGAGTGGGGCTGCTGGGCACGGTGCCGGAAGGATGGCGTATCTTCAGGTGGTGCGGCCTGTGTGCTCAGTCAGGAATAACCAGACCTAATCATAGATATTTAAGTGAATTTTGGTGTTTCTGATGTTCTTTTTTAAATTTTAAATAGTTTTTTAAAAATTATTTATTTGGCTGCACTGGGTCATAGTTGCAGCAGGTGGCATCTTGAATCTTCATGGCAGCCTGGGAACTCTTGGTTGCAGCAAATGGGGTCTAGTTCCCTGACCAGGGATTGAACCTGGACCCCCTGCATTGGGATCTTCGATTCTTAGCCACTGGATCACAGGGAAGTCCCTGTTTCTCATATTCTTATATTTTTTATGAACTATGGCCTCTGGATTTGTTGTTCACCAAATGATAAGCATTACATGCTTCAAATGATAAGTATTATATAAACAAAATTTATGAAGATCAGCTCTATAGTGGTTGCTCATTTTATGAGATCTGGCTAGAAAATTTGGCAAAATTTGTTTTTTTGATTCCCTCCATTTCCACTTACTTTGGGAAAAGATTGGAAAGGTTTTGTTAAAATGAATATCAGTCCCCAGAGGGCAAGCAAAGCACCGTGAGTATTTGTTGAAGAAATGTTTGGGTCTCGGATTTGTGGTGTCAATGAAAGGGCACTTTGGTTTTCTGCTGGTGTGGGGCCTTGTGTGGTCTGCTTTCCCCTGTCCCATCTTTCAGCGAAAAATTATACATGAAGGAAGCTCAGTACTTTTATAGGCGAGGAAACAAAGGCTCAGCAAAGTTAAATGAAGTGCCAACATCTCTCAGCTACTCAGAATCAGAATTTGCGCCCAGCTCACCGAAGCGTGGTGCTCTCCTGACATTAACCGGCTCGGCTGGACAACACCTGAGGCTGGGCCTGGTGGAAACGCTGCAAGAGACCACGGTTGCATCTCATTCTTCACTCTGACGCCAAGTGAAGTCCTGAAGAAATAGCCCTTCAGTTTAGTATTTCGTAGCACACCCGTCTGTCAGGTATATTTAGCTGGCAGTGTTGTAAAAGGAATCAGGCTTCTCTTTACCGGCCAGCTATTGTATTTTTTTTTTTTTTCCCCTCAAAAGCTGCCACTGAGGACATTTTTCTAAAATGGAGGGAAATCTGGAAGGAGTGTTGTAGTGGTGGTGTGGGTACAGGGCAGACAGAACTTGGTATTTCGCGGGGCTGTAGCACTAAGCTGATCTCTTTGTGCATCCGTCAACTTAATGTCTGAACACAGGAGAACAAAAGAAGTATTAATAGATCTTATGTTCTCATTATTATATTATGCTACCCCCTTTAAACTTTCACTTTAAAAGGAGAAATGAATAGGTTGGTTGTGTGTTTGGAGAGGCACACTGAAGAACTTTGGCCACGTGCACATCCTTGCTTTTCCTCTTTCCTGTGACTCGAGAGAGAGAGAAGGTCCCTGTGGCTCACTCTTGGGAGTCACAGTCACAGCTGTGGGTCTGCAGCAAGGGTAAGCTTCGTGTCTGCTTTGGAGTTGACATCTGCCAGCTGAACTGGTGTTTATGGGGGTGTACTTACCTGCGTTGAAAAATTGAAAACATGTCATAGACTCGAAAGCATTTCCTTCACTTTAGTGCTTGAATTTAAGAAAAGTGTCTTGCTTTCATCTCAGCTGTTTCATTTATTTCATTTGCTTACTCATTCTCTAGTTCATCCATTCCTCCAAGTGCTTGCTGTATATAAGGACACTGCAGGTCGTGTTGGGGTAGATATCAACAGCAGGGCATAACCTCTGCCTTTGGAAGCATCTAGACCAGTGGGGAAGATGAAGTGTAGTGGCCCAGCCGTAAGTGGGTAGAAAGTGGCAGCTTCCGTGGTGTGTTGTGGGCTGTCACCGCCCAGATGTAGTGAGTGATGGTAGGACTTCACACAGAAGATGTTGGCTAGGTCTGTTCTAGGAAAACCTGCTGGAGGAGGAGGCTCGTTAAGCATCTTGAAGGGTAAGTGAGATGGAGGAGGAAAGCACCTTCCAGGCAGCGGGACCGGTGTGAGGGTCTTTGTCTTGGAAGAAGAGCTAGCTTAGAATGGCAGGGAGCTCAGGCGACCGGCGTGGGTGGGAGCTGAGGCTGGATGGGCTTCTTGTGCCCCTCCATCCAGCACCTGACACAGCTGGTGACGTGCACCTGTTCAGACTAATCTTCCTGTGGGCCTCTTTAAACGTCCTGACCTGCCCACTGGGATCCCATGGGTGCCGAGTTTGCAGAGCTCCCACCTTGAGGAGAATGTCGCTGAAATCAAGCTGGGGTCCTGGCATGTCCTTGACGGTCCTCTGTGGCTGAATCCCTCTAACCTTTCCCAAGGCTGACTCTGGAGGAGCAACTTCGACCCGGTCACTTCACCTCTGGGGCCTTGGGTTCTTTGTGGGTGAGACCAGGGGTGGGCTTGGGCTCCTCTCTCCTGAGCCAACTGCCTCTCGTCGCCTCCACACGGTGACGAGCCTCCCCCTCGGCTCTCCAGCCGTCAGCATCTTGATCTCAGGTGCTTCCCCTGTGTCGCCTCCAGAATTCCCTGAGAAAATGTCATTGTCGTCTTCAGTCTCGAGCACAATCTGCTCCTTCAAGATTTGAGGCTTGAGTTTTGTCTCGTATGAAATTCTTGAGCTTTCAACCAGCTTTTCTCAGCTGGAACCAGGGTTCCATGGCACAATTAAGCGTAACTCCCAGAGTAAGGCGTCCATCATATGCAGTGAGCTGACCTTGCTCCTGTGCTTTTAGAATGCTGCTAGCTGTGACCTTCTTTAGGGGAATTGAGAATATAGTTGCTTGGTGTATGCACATGCTGTTTTCCTTCCCTGCTTGCTTTTTTGTTGCAAACTGCATCAGAGTTTGCACGCTTCCTGGCTCCCTGCTCTTTCTCCCCACGTGAACGGTGTTCCTCAGTTCTGTGATGTTCTAGACTTCAGAAGAGAAGCCTCAGCCAGAAGCAGCAGTGATACGCAGAAGGCACAACCCTGCCCTGGGTTTTTGTCCTGGAATTGGGGATTCAGAGGAAGGGAGGGGATCACTGAGCAGAGGGTGCCTGAGAAGGAGCTGGAAGGCAGTGAGGCTTCCCCACACTTTAGGATTCCAGTTTTTCTGGGTTGAGGAGGGCATCACTGGGCAATGAGGGCAGCGGCTCCCAAACCAGCTTGGTCCTCAGTGTCTCCCAGGAGATTAAATAACCCACATCTGGTCTCTCCATCCTGGAGATTCTCATCTGGGAAGCCGGGGTTGGGCTCTTGAGATGATTCTGTTGCTCGGTGGGGCTTATGAACCCGGGTTTGGCCTTGTTGCCTTTTGCACATGTCTTTGACCTCGCCCCTGGTCCAGGGTCTCTGTGTGGCTTGTATTGGCCTCCTCACTGGTCTCCTTGCGCTCTCTTCCTCTCCCTGTGTCTGAGGCTTCCTATCCCACGTCAGTTCCTGGTGTTATCTGGCCCCTGCCCCCTTTTTGGCCTGTCCTGCTCCCCGCCTCTCCTCCTGTAGTCCCACCAACCTTCCCTCTCTTCCCCAGACCTCTGGCTGGGTCCTGCCCCAGGGTCTCTGCACCTGCTGTTCCTTTTACACGGGCTGCCCGCCCTCACAGCTGTCTACCTGCAATTCAGCCCTCGCTCCCACGCCACCCCTTGGAGAGGTCCTGTCTGACTGCTTGCCTCCCCCTGCCTCTGCCACTAGTTCCAGGACACCCTTTCATTTCTTTCCAGCAATTACCTGTATCTACAATGGTATTTATTTTTTTCTAACCCCCTCCCTAAAATGAAGACTTCAGACAGTACTGTGTGTTGTTTACCGCTTTATCCTTGTGCTGAGAGTGCTGTTTGGCATTTGAAAGTCTCAGGAATATTTGTTGACTGAAGGAATATCTGGATCTCTCCATCCGGCATCCTCGATAAGAATCTGTTGTCTAGATCTCCAGCTAAACCTTCTCTGATGATTCTGCATGTCTCAGGGCAGCCTGTTGGATATTGAGACACTTCTGATGGTTAGGCTGTCCGTCCTTCAATGGAAAGCTGAAAGCAGGTGGTGGTTCAGTTGCTCCGTCGTGTCCGACTTTGCAGCCCCATGGACTGCAGCACCCCAGGCTTCCCTGTCCTTTACCATCTCCTGGAGTTTACTCAAACTCATGTCCATTGAGTCCGTGATGCCATTCAACCATCTCATCTGTCGTCCCCTTCTCCTCCCACCTTCAATCTTTCCCAGCATCAGGGTCTTTTCCAGTGAGTCAGTTCTTCGAATCAGGTGGCCAAAGTATGAGAGTTTCAGCATCAGCATCAGTACTTCCAGTGAATATTCAGGACTGATTTCCTTTAGGATGGACTGGTTTGATCTCCTTTCAGTCCAGGGGACTGTCAAGCGTCTTCTCTAGCACCACAGTTTGAAGTCATCAGTTCTGTGGTGCTCAGCCTGAAAGCAGGTTTAAGCAGGTTTGAGGCCTGCCTGAAGGCCTGTAGCCCTGGCTCCTCACTCTCTGCTGGGGCTTTCGGGTGGTTGAAGCTGCCACTCAACAGCACCTTCCAGTTTAAGAGGATTCGGGGTGGTAGACCCTGTGCCTTGATGTGCAGAGCATCCTTTGTGGAGCATGGGCTCCCTGGCCGCTTGGGTGCTGTCTGTGTGGCCTTCTGTATCAGCCTCTCGGGGGCTTGAGGTTAGGCCCCTTTCCCAGGCAGGTGGTGGTCCTGGTGCCTGGCTGTACCTCGTCAGCTGGGACCGGCCCTGGGTCTGGTCACAGCTTACTGTCCTCTCTGCCCTTCCTGATCCTGTCCTCCTCTCCCAGGGCCGGACCCCGAGGGCACACCCTGCCCGCCAGGCTCCCTCAGACCGTCTGCTCCTTGGGGATCCCAGCCCGGAACAGTTGGCTCTTGCCTAATCTTTTAGGTTTATTGCATGCTTCTGCGGCCGGGGAGATTGTAAGAGGCACAGCCTGATGGTTGTGTCCCACAGTGAGGGTCCCGGCCCAGCAGAGGATCTCACTTGGCCTGAGATGCTCCCAGCATTGGAGGCTGGGATGCTGCCCTTGGCTCGCCGTGGACAGCCCCCAGGGAGCCCAGCAGAGCAGGCTCCCTGCTGGGATGTGGGTCACGGCCCTGCTGACATACTGCTCACCGCTGTGTGGTGAGGCATCTTCCAAGGTGCCTTCAGGGTGATGGCCTGAAAACCCACTCCTGTGTGTCTTTCAGGAGAAAGGCCCTTGGGTTTTTCACAAAAGTTGACCCAATGCTTTATGATTTTTATGAACAGCAGCTAAGAGAAGTCAGCAAGATCTTTGCATGCTCAGAACCAGCTGGAAAGGCTGAGGAGTAGCGCGGGGAGAGAGGGATGCAGGAGAGTGGCCTGCCCTGAGTTTGATCTCAAGCTTTTACATGGGCGGGTGAGGCGACGTGTCTTAATGGAGTCTCTGCTACTGCAGTGGGCACTGAGGTTGCTCCCCCTCTGGGTTGGGGGAGGGAGGTGAGTACAGTTACATCTAAGTGGAAGAGCCGCGGAGTCTGAATAGGTCTCAGGCAATATTTGGAATGCAGTTACATTAAAACATCCGTTTATCTGAGATTGAAGTTTATTTGGGCTTCCTGTGTTTTGTCTGGCGTCCTAAGGGAAAAAGTACCATTGGTTGGGGAGGAGGAGTGAATAGCTCATTGGGCATTTGGAGAGCAGGACTGCTTCCTGCAAAGGCGGGATCTCGCCTGGTTTTGAATATTGACCTCATGGAGCCTGGTGGACATGCTGGAGGGGGGGTTGTGGCAGAGGCAGATTGAGGTGGTGGGTGGTGGTGGTGGCGGATGTGTCCCCTGTGACTGGAGAGCTGGGGCAGTGAGCCAGCCCTTTGAGAGCCTGGATGCACCCCAGGGTGCTGAGGAGCCACCCGATACCTAAAGTTAGAGACTTTTTGCGTTTTTTCAGTTCAGTTCATTTCAGTTGCTCAGTCGTGTCCGACTCTGCGACCCCCATGAACCGCAGCACGCCAGGCCTCCCTGTCCATCACCAACTCCTGGAGTTTACCCAAACCCAGGTCTATCGAGTCGGTGATGCCATCCAACCATCTCATCCTCTGTCATCCCCTTCTCCTCCTGCCCTGAATGCCTCCAGCATCAGGGTCTTTTGCCTTTTAATTAACTAAATTTATACTTTAATCAAAGTAATATCAAATCATGCCAAATTAATTCCCATAGTGAAATATTTCAGTTCATTTTCTCATCCCCTGAGGTCTTGCTCCCACTTACTCTCCAGAGGCGACCAGCTTCGCACTTTGCAAATATTCAGCGGTGTTCTGTGCATCTAGAAGCATCAATGTGCATATTCTCTCTGCTTTATTTATCAACTTATTTGATTGCAAACTGGATGTCATCTACATGCTTGGTTCTTTCCCCACTTAACAGTGTTGCTTGGACTTCTTCCCATAGTAGTGCCCGTGGAGGTCATGCATTCTTTTTATTTTGTATTTAGTTACTGCAGCCATGAAGTTAAAAGACGGTTACTCCTTGGAAGAAAAGTTATGACCAACCTAGATGGCATATTCAAAAGCAGAGACATTACTTTGCCGACTAAGGTCCGTCTAGTCAAGGCTATGGTTTTTCCAGTGGTCATGTATGGATGTGAGAGTTGGACTGTGAAGAAGGCTGAGCGCCGAAGAATTGATGCTTTTGAACTGTGGTGTTGGAGAAGACTCTTGAGAGTCCCTTGGACTGCAAGGAGATCCAACCAGTCCATTCTGAAGGAGATCAAGCCTGGGATTTCTTTGGCAGGAATGATGCTAAAGCTGAAGCTCCAGTACTTTGGCCACCTCATGCGAAGAGTTGAATCATTGGCAAAGACTCTGATGCTGGGAGGGATTGGGGGCAAGAGGAGAAGGGGACGACCCAGGATGAGATGGCTGGATGGCATCACTGACTCGATGGACGTGAGTCTGAGTGAACTCTGGGAGTTGGTGATGGACAGGGAGGCCTGGTGTGCTGCGATTCATGGGGTTGCAAAGAGTCGGACACGACTGAGTGACTGAACTGAACTGAACTGAACTATATCAATTAATGTATACTTGTATTTTGTTTTTAGATTGACGTGTAGTTGATATACAATAAGTTACGGGCGTACAACATGCTGTTTGGTCTCTAGGTTGTGTCCGACTCTTTGCCACCCCGTGGACAGTAGTCCACCAGGCTCCTCTGTTCGTGTGATTCTCCAGGGAAGAATACTGAAGTGGGTTGCCATTGCTTTCTCCAGGGGATTTTTCCAACCCACGGACTGATCCCGAGTCTCCTGCTTGGCAGGCAGATTCTTTACCAGTGAGCCACCTGGGAAGCCTGTACAATATAGTGACTCACGGTTGAAAAAATTTTTTTTTTTTTGGAGTATACTTGATTAATGATGTTGTGTTAGTTTCTGCTGTACAGCAAAGTGGATCACTTACATACATATCCACTCTTTTTAAAAGATTCTCTTTCCATAGAGGTCATTACAGGGTATTGAAGAGAGTTCCCTGCGCTATACAATGGGTTCTTTTTTGTTTTAATATTTATTTGTTTGGCTGCGCTGGGTCTTAGTTGCAGCACGTGGGGTCTTCAGTCTTCACTGTGGCGAGTGAGATCTTTCAGTTTTGGCTTGCAGACTCTGTTGCAGCTTGTGGGATCGGTTGCACCTTGTGGGATCCACTGCAGCTTGTGGGATCCAGTTTCCTGACTAGGGACCGAACCCTGGCCCCTGCATTGGGAGCATGGAGTCTCAGCCACTGGACTGCTGGGGGCATCCCCTACAATAGAGTCTTTTTATCTATTTTATGTAAATAGTAGTGTGTATGTCGTTCCCAGCCTTCCGATTTATCGCCGCGCCCACCTTCCTACCGGTAACTGTAAGATTGTTTTCTATATCTACATGTTTTCTATATGTGATTCTATTTCTGTTTTGTAAATAAGTTCATTTTTACTGTTTTTTTATTTTTTTAGATTCCACATATGAGATATCATAATATAGTGATTCACAATTTTAAAGGTTACATTTTACGCATTCTTTTTAAAAACAGAGTTTAAAATTTTTGCTCTTAAGTGTCTTCCTGCCCGCCAAATGAAGGCAGTTAAAGTATTGGTTCCCAGCATGTAACTCGTCAGGTGAATTTGGGGATGCTAGCTCACTTCAGAGCTGGGCTGAATGAGCCACTCTTTGGACTCTTCCAGGCTAGTGACGCAGTTCGGGGATCTCGGCGTCACCCACCCTCGCTGTTCTGGTATGGGATGACCAAACACCATCAGTTGCACGAGGGGAATCAGTCTGAATTGCTGAATAATTTCAAAACATTTAAAAAATACTTGAATTAACATTAGTTTTTTTTTCCTAACAAGTTTTCTCTGCTCCCATATCTGGCAGCTGATATACTTCATCTCTTTCTCCGATTGGATATTTTGCATCTGTTCCTTTCTCCTCTTCTCCCCCCTTCCCCCAGGATTGATCTGTAACTCAGTCTGATTATTCCAGTGGGTTCATTTGTAGCATCTTATGATCTAGTTTCCAGACCTTTCAAATTAATTACTTATTTATATGAGTGAACCATAATTGACTTTTCGCTTGAGAAACCCAGTTCACCAAAGTGGCCAGGGAGAGACATAGTTCATTTTGCCCTATTATCAAATCAATGTTCAAATAATATTTCAGGATGATTTATTTTCCTCAATATGAGAAAAATGTCAAGATTTATTTCCCATGTTTCGTAAATGTCAGAGGAAATTGACCCGCACCTGGCATCACGTGGATTTTAGCTGAAGGACTGGAAGACAGCGCGCTGAGTTGTGGTTATGAGTGTTGCCCTTGTGCAGGGGGCTCAGCTTGTGGGGTGCAGAGGAAGTGGGCTTCTTGCTTCCCTGGTATCCTCCAGACGACAGGAAAGTTGGCACCAGCAGGGTTGAAGCCCGTGTGGGTGGGATGAAGGGGTTTTCTGAAGGTTCACAGGGTGGGGGGGTCAGACTAGACCTGGGACAAGCCTCGCTCCAGGGCCTGAGTGGGAAATCCAGAAGCAGAAATGATGAGAGGCCAGCGGGGAGCGTGGCCCTCCGGAGGGGAATGCCCCTGGGGAAGAGCAGTCTGCACGGGGAGTGTCCGCTCAACGCTTTGGTCTTGAGGCAGTTGGTCTGTCACAGCAACTGTCCCACGGGCACCCATCCCTCCAGGTGCGGGCGTGCACACCCACGGGCACGCATCCCTCCAGGTGCAGGCGTGCACACCCACGGGCACCCATCCCTCCAGGTGCAGGCGTGCACACCCACGGGCACGCATCCCTCCAGGTGTGGGCGTGCACACCCACGGGCACGCATCCCTCCAGGTGCGGGCGTGCACACCCACGGGCACGCATCCCTCCAGGTGCAGGCGTGCACACCCACGGGCACCCATCCCTCCAGGTGCAGGCGTGCACACCTGTCACATGCCGTCCTTCCTTCTGTGAGGTTCACACTCGGGGTGGGGTGTGAGACCAGCTCACGAGGGGCTGGGGCGGAGGCTCAGTGAAGCCTCAGGAAGATACGGAGGGCAGGCCGAGCACTGCCCGGGATTGGGGCGGGGGGTGGGTAGTGTGGATGGTTAGGCTGAGTTGGGTCAGAAGGCCTTGGGAATAGCCAGGAGTTGGGCTTCACCCTGTGGCCCGTGGAAGTTGCTATAAAGCTGGGGAACCACGTGATGCTCTGTATGTTCAGAAAGAGAGGAGGAAAAGGCTGGAGGTAAAGAGACTCGAGGAGGAGGTGGTGGCCGACCTGGGATGGTGGCAGAGGTGACCAAGCATGGTAGCCTGGCAGTAGGTCAGATGGAACTGTTGGTTGGGGGGAAGGGGAGAAGGCCAGGCTGCCCGAGGGAGCGTCATGTGGACCCTCAAGCCACCCACGATACTTAGAAGCCCTGGGGCTGCAGAAGAGGCCGGAGCAAAAGCCAGTCTCCAGGGAATGAGGAGCCTGGGCGGTGGGGTCAGCAGGCAGGAGAGAAAGGAGCCAGGGGCCGCCGCCTTCCTTTCCTCCATCTCTGAAATCCTAGGAAGCCGGAGAGCTGCCTGGAATCCACCAGGGATGAGGACATCAGGGGTTTGTTTCAGCATTTAATCACCCCAGCCATCATAACTGCTTTCTAGAGATTACATTGGCTTTCCTGTATTTTCCGTAACTAGATTGAGATTCACTGTCTGTGGCTAAATCGCTAGCTAGCTTCTTCATATTTATAGTTCTATTCTTAGGGATTACTTTCAGATTAAAGATACATCTTTTTCTTACAATTTTAGTTTTTATGCTTAAGAAAGAAGCAATCTAGGAAATTGTTATTTGTGAAATTTCCTTCTGGAACAGACGGCTTTCCTTATTTATCTTAATGACCTGTGCTGTGGCTTAAAATGACTTCAAGCTATTGGCAGCAGCCTCACAATGATTTTGGGAAACCATATGGGTGTTGAGAGGGCTGGAAGCTTGGCCGGGTACTAAGGATGTGGGAACCTGGAGGTCAGGACACTCAGATGACTTCTGAGATCTGATGATGTTAGACATGTATTGCTCTTGGTTCGAAGCCACCGTACAACTCAGAACAAAGAGTCAAGCCAGTGTCAGCTGACTGCGGTTATCTCCAGTTCTGTCATGAGATTTTGCAAGTAAGACTTAAAGGTCGAAGTACAAAGTTAGCGTGTTTCCCAGCATAGGAAGCAGATTACCTGGTAGTTTGTTCCGTGAGAGTAGCTGTGAGGCCGATTATGACTTTGTCATGTTCAGAGAGTGCCCAGCCTGGCGTCCCAGTATCAGTGGTCACCGGGGTCCCTTGGGGCTCCTGTCCCAAGAAGATTCTGTTCAGCGGGTCTGTGGTGGACCCGAGATCCCTCATTGCTAATGAGCTCTGGGGGCTGCTGGGTCCTGGGTTGCACTTGAATAAGAAGGGTCTGAGCTGGGTTTCCCATCTTTTGGGGCACAGAGCTCTTTGAGGAACCGAGGAAACTGGACCCTCCAAAAAGTGAGCCTTCCACCTCCCCAACCCCATCCCACCCTGCCCCACCCACCTGCTGTTTCTAGGTTATAAACCTGTTGAAACCCACTGAGTGTCCTCAGTTTTTTTTTTTTTTTTTTTTAATTTATTGGAGCATCTTCAATTTTGATTCGGACGTGGCTGGTAGAAAAGATGCTCATTCAGTCAGTATCTTCCTTGGTGTCTTTATAGAGTGGATGTTAATTTAAAACTGGACACGTACTGCCGTGGCTTCTTATGGGTTTGGAGTCAATGATCCTGGGGAGAGCCCTTTAAATTTAGTGGCTCTCAAAGACGCGTGGCTTCGAGCCTGGGGCTCCTTCCCCTCTGGCTTCCCACCGGTGAGAGTGGTGGGTGCCATGTGACCTGCAATTTCATTTTACTTTATTTAAATAGTTTTTCCTTTATTGTTTTAATCTTTCTCATTTAGAGCTATGATCCATCTCTAATTTTTGTGTATAGTGTGAGGTCTGTTCTTTTTTTTTTTGGCCATACCTGGTGGCATGTGGGATCTTAGTTCCCCGACTAGGGATCAAATCTGAGCCCCTGTGTTGGGAGCATGGAGTCTTAACCAGTGGACCATCAGAGAAGTTTCTTTCTTCCTGTTTTATGAGTAAGAATTGGCTGGTGATGTGAGTGCCTGTCAAGGACTAGTCCTCAGATCCCTGGGTGATTTCTGTGCTCCTGGCAGGTATTTGTTGACAATATTAGTGGTTTTAAAGTGCAAGAGCTAGACACAGTAGATTGGTGAATGACTAAGAAATGGCCCAGGTGGAAACGGGAGGGATGTCACTAACCAAAGGAATCCTCCTGGCTTTCTCAATGGGCAGAACGTGCTTTGGAAGGTGAATGCTGCGAAGATAAGTGTGTGTTTTCGAGCTCCTTGGACATGGGGTTTCCGCGAAGCAGTTCTCACTTTTGGGTTCACGGTGGAGCTGCCCAAAGACCTGGAGGGTGGAGTGGAAGCTCCACACAGGCGAGCGGGGTTCGTTTATTTGGCTCTGGGCCAGTGTTCTGTTCGCCCAACCCTGGACTTCTGCAGACTGGCCCGGAGAAGCTGAATCAGGCCACGGGAACCCATCGTGGCTCTTGGATGGTGTTTACCGCAGCACACTCTTCGGCTTAATAGTTCTGGCTGGTGTTCACCCTGAGGTGGTCAGGGTGCTACCCTTTCCCAGTTCCACCCGCTACTAGATTATCTGAAAATAAGTGCCAGACATCATTTCATTTGAAATATTTCAGTGTTTCTCTCTAAAAGGTCAATACCTTGTAAGACTCAGCATGATAGCATTATTACACTTAATAATTCCTTAGTATAATCATATATCTAGTCAGAGTTAATATTTCCCTCCTGTCATATAATTTCTAAAAATGTTTCTCTATATGAATTGAGATCCAGTCAATGGATAAGTCTCTAAAATCTTTTTTAATCTATAGGTTCTGCTTCCATCTTTACATTCCTTGCAGGTTATTAGCATTATTGAACAACCCAGGTAGGGAAATGACATGATGTCTGGGCCGCTTTCTTCCCCGAGACACAGTCATTTTGAAAGTGGCCACTTAATAATCCTACTATGGCCTGTAAGTGTTCAAGTGAAAGGAAGAGCGCGTGTCTCATCTCAAATCAAAAGCTCGGAACGATTACTCTTAGTGGGGAAGGCAAGTCGAGATAGGCTGAAAGCTAGGCCTCTTGTGCCAAATGTTTAACCTACCTGTGAATGCAAAGGCAAGGTTCTTGAAGAAAATTGAAACTGCTGTTCCAGTGGACACATGAATAAGAAAGCGAAACAGCTGTATTGCTGATGTAGAGAAAGTTTGAGTGGTCTGGATAGAAGATCTAACTAGCTACAACATTCCCTTAATCCAGTGCAAGGCCTTAACTCTCTTCCATGCTGTGAAGGCAAGGAGAGGTGAGGAAGCTTTGAAGGGAGAAAAGTTTGAAGGCAGCAGAAGTTGGATCATGAAGTTTAAGGAAAGAAGTCGTCTCCATGACGTCCAAGTGCAAAGTGAAGCAGCAAACGATGCTGATGCAGAAGGTGTAGTTAAGATCATTAATGAAGGTGGCTGCGCTAAACAGATAGTCAGTGTAGACATGGCAGCCTGCGATCGGAAGATGATGTCGTTTAGGACTGCCATTGGGTAATGCAGTTGGTAACTTTAAAACCGATACTCATTGTCCACTCCAACAAATTGTAAGACCCTTTAGAATTTATGCTCTGTCTGTGCCCTGTAAATGGAACAGCAAAACCTGGATGATAGCACATCTCTTTGCTGCTGCTACTGCTGCTAAGTCACTTCAGTCGTGTCCGACTCTGTGTGACCCCATAGATGGCAGCCCACCAGGCTCCCCCGTCCCTGGGATTCTCCAGGCAAGAACATTGGAGTGGGTTGCCATTTCCTTCTCCAATGCATGAAAGTGAAAAGTGAAAGTGAAGTCGCTCAGTCGTGTCCGACTGTTCGCAACCCTGTGGACTGCCGCCTATCAGGCTCCTCCATCCATGGGATTTTCCAGGCAAGAGTACTGGAGTGGGGTGCCATTGCCTTCTCTGGCACATCTCTTTACTACATAGTTTACTAAATATTTTAAGCCTTCTCAAACAAACAAAAAAAAAAGATTCCTTTCAACATGTTACTATTCATTGACACTGCGCCTGGTCACCCATGTGATGGAGATTAATGTTGCTTTCATGATTGCTAACACAGTATCCATTCTGCAGCCCATGGATCAAGGAGTAACTTCCACTTTCAAGTCTTATCCTTTAAATATATTTCACAAGGCTGTAGTTGCTATAGATAGTGATTCCTTTAATGGATCTGCGCAAAGTAAATTGAAAACCTTCTGGAAAGGATTCGACGTTCTTAGATGCCATTAAGAGCATTCATGATTCGTGGGAAGAAGTCACAATACCAGCATCGGCAGGTGTTTGGAAGAAGTTGATTCCACCCCCCTCGGATGATTTTGAGGAGCTCAAGGCTTCAGTGGGGGAAGTAATTGCAGAGGTGGTAGAAATAGGCCGAGAACTGACTTAGAAGTGGAGCCTGAAGATGTGACTGAGTTGCTGCACCTCGTGAAAGAGCTCTGATGGGTGAGGAGTTGCTTCTCACAGATGAGCAAGGAAAGTGGTTCCTTGAGATGGAATCCTTGAAGATGCCATGAAGATTGTTGAAGTGACAATGATGGATTTAGAACATTACATAAATTTGGATGATAAAACAGTGTTTGAGAGGACTGGCTCCAATTTTGAGTCTGTGGTTTAAGTACTATCAAATAGCATTGTGTGCTACAGAGAAATTGTCCATGAAGGGAAGAGTCCATCAGTGAGGAACACTTCGTTGTTGTCATATATTAAGAAACTGCCATAGCTGCCTCAGTCAGCAGCCATCAACACTGAGGCAAGACCCTCCACCAACAAAGAGATGACCATTTGTCAAAGGCTCAGATGATTGCTAGAAGTTCTTAGTAACAAAGAAATTTTAAATTAAGGTGTGTACCTTGTTCTTCTTTGGGCACAATGCTCTTGCGCATTTTAAACATAATTTTGATCGCTCTGGGGAACAGCAAAGTTAGGGTGGCTCATAGTGTTGTGATGCTCGCTCTACTGCCACCGTCTGGAAGGAACCCACAGTATCTCTGAGGTCTGCCTGAATATTTGAATCGAATCTTCTCCAGTAAGCCCTGGCATACCTTAGTGGAAAATGCTCTTTAAATACTACTTTGGCCCTGGTAGCTCAGATGGTAAAGCGTCTGCCTACAATGCTGGAGACGCGGCTTCGATCCCTGGGTTGGGAAGATCCCCTGGAGAAGGAAATGGCAACCCACTCCAGTATTCTTGCCTGGAAAATCCCATGGACTGAGGAGCCTGGTAGGCTACAGTCCATGGGGTCGCAAAGAGTTGGACATGACTGAGTGACTGAACTTTCACTTTGGCCATAAGACTCTAGGCCTTTTCCGAGGACAAAACTGGGGAGTATTTCTTTTCAATTTCAGATAAAGTTCATCTTAGATTTCCTGTTTAGATTTAGGACTAAGGAGTTTTTACCTTGCATCATCA
This sequence comes from Ovis canadensis, assembly GCF_042477335.2. Lineage (NCBI taxonomy): Eukaryota > Metazoa > Chordata > Mammalia > Artiodactyla > Bovidae > Ovis > Ovis canadensis. The sequence continues at coordinate 25,515,104 of NC_091257.1, read as the reverse complement.
ATCTGTTTAAAAGAATTCAACCAAGTCAATTTGAAGATCTTATTGGTTTTATTCAATGATTCATGAATCTGGCAGCATCCCCACCTGGCAAGTAGAAGGGCCCTGCCAGGAGCTGTACAAAATGGAAGGCTTTTATGGGTAGAAGGAGACTGTGACAAAGAAATAAAAAAAAAAAGTGAATTATATCAGGCAAAGTCAGCTTCCTTGGGGGACTGCAGGGGTTCTTACCAGGCAAGTTACCTTAGACCAGGAATTTCCAGATGGACTGGTTCAAGACTTACTCTTGGGAGAGGCTGAAGCTGCCTTAAGTTAGGTATTAGGTCTTGGTGGGGCTTAGCTTAAGTGACTCCATTTTGGTGTTACAGTTTCTTTGAACAAATCTGATGTTTCTATCTCCTTTCAAAATATACTTATTTTATCACCAAAATATGATGCCTAAAAAAAACTTGACAAATGCTTTGTATTAGTAGTTCTTTTTTCCCTTAGCCTAGATTCCTCCTGCCCAAGGAATCTAGCATGAGATCTTTTCTCACTGTCCAGCACACAGATTGATTTACTTCACCTTACTTTTGGGTTTTAGGTTATTTAAAAATTGTTTTATTTTTGTGTAAATTATTTTCATCATTCTAAACACGATCTACAGATCAAGATGTTTTTGTAGAAATCTAGCTTCGTTCTCTCTTATTTCTCCCTAGGTGACCTTTTGAAAGATAAATAGGTTATCCTTTTTATCTTTAGATACAAGTGGTGGTATCCTATGTATACTTTTCTCTGCTTTGAATTTCCCACTCAGTGTCCCTTGGCCTCTATCCAGAGCAGTACCTAGAGACCTTCCTCTCCCCATTACCAGGGACACCCCACTCCATTGTGTGGGCGTGGGCTTGTTTATTTTAGGAGTTCTCTTAACTTCCTGTTCGAGTGTTTTCTGGGAATGCCATTTTCTGGGTGAAGGTAGAAAGAAGGTGGGGGCGAGGGGTGGCCTGGCTGCCTCTGGGAGCATCCTGGCTCTGAGCCCTCGCCCTTCTTTCTTCTCAGTCCTCATCCTGGATGGAGCATAGGTGCCTGTCCTCCATCCCAGGTGGGCAGGGCCCTCTTACCTAGAGTCAGAGCGCCATCCACCGTCTCTGTCTTTGCATTTATACTCCTGTTGGCTCCCATGGAGAAATGCTCCCAGGGTTTGAGTCATACAGCATTTCCAGTCTTAAGGTTTTGATAAAGGCCTCTGTTTTGTGTGTCCTCGTGTTTATGTTCTAAGGATTTGGGAGGAGGAGTTAAGAGATGGTGCCTCATGTGCTGAATAAAAACAGATCACCGTACATAAAAAGTAAACACAACAAGCATCGTAGAAACACCCTTTTCTGTCCTACCTAACCAATACTGAATTACTTGTGTTGCAGGGAAAAGGACTTGGAAGCCAAATTCATTATTCAAATGGAGAAAAGCAAAACGACCATCACAAACTTAAAGGCAAGTAGTGACCTGGCCTGGCTCCAGTTCTGTGAGTTACGTGCTTTGTTTCAGTGTTAAATGGTTTGTGGGTGAATACGACGCATCTGTTTTCACAGCTTTCTTCTCTCAGTTCAGGTAACGATGTCAGCTTGAACTTGGCTTGGGCTCAGCCATGAAGCAAATGGGTGACAAGTGATTACCTGTTACCTGTCCTGTCTCTGGTTTTGTTGACCTTAGCTGCACAGCCAGGCTGCAGCTGGGGGAGGTGAGACCAGGCATTTTTATCCTCTATCCTACTGTGGATTTTCAGCCTGGAAATTAGCTCATTGTGGATTATTACAAACTTTGACCCTAGATTTGTTTTCATTTTTTAAAAAGTATTTATTTTTATCTATTTATTCAGCTCTGCCAGGTCCCAGTTGTGGCACACGGGGTCTTTGATCTTCACTGTACAATGTGGGATGTAGTTCCCTGACGAGGGATGGAACCCAGGCCCCCTGCTTTGGGAGTGTGGAATCTTAGCTCCTGGACCACCAGGGAAGTCCCTGTTTTCATTTTTACTGAAAGTAACTTTGTAAACCTTGCAGGAGGAGCTGGTATTACTATTCAAAACTCAGGAGATGAAAAAATGTAAAAAATGAAATCTTTTTCTGAAAAAAAAAAAAAATGCCAGAAGTTTCTAAGATGGCAAGTTCTTTTGTATTTAAAATATCCTGAATACTTTCCACTTATGGGGAAAACAAGTGTGTAAAATCAGTAATAAAGGAATCACGCCCCTAAGGACCCAACCCCATCCCCTCCAGGGTTTGTCATTAGCTCACAGGTTTGGGTTTCAGAGGCCTGCTGCCCCGCGGCCAAGTACAGATCACCCTCTGGTTGGATTTCTGTTAATTCATGGCTCAGGGGACTGGACATTTTGTAATCCAGTTTCAAAGTCATGCAACCTGATCCCCAGTGATGGAAGCCAGTAAGTAATGTGCCCGTCTTCAAACAGGCCGTGCCCTGGGGATTTCAGAGGCCTCCTCTGAGGCGCCAGTGCCCCTCGCCTGCGGCCTCTGCAGTGGAATGTCTTTCTTGCTCTGCTGACCTGCACTTCTTGTTCCTCCTGGCTCTGCCCAGCTGCACCTGGCTTCCCCTCCTCTGAACACCCACATCTCACTTAGCTCACCCTTTCTCTGCTGTTAGTTTCCTTTGCTTTGCTCTGCTTCCTGTGTCTTCATGTACTCACAGGGCTGTAGACAAAGTCCAATCATTCTAATACTGTGTTTACTGGAACCACTGGGGAGAGCCGAGCATCGGATGACTATCCTTTCTTCGTGTGTTACGGAATCTCATTTTCCTTGATTACTCTGTTGCTTTTTGAGTTTGCAAACATTGCTTTGTTTGATACAACCGCAATAGGTGCCTGGAGTTTTAAACATTTTAATAATAAGAACCTTAAAATTCTTTCTTTTTTACAGCTTATAGTACACACAGTGTTGTTGTTGAGTCGCTCAGTTGTGTCCGACTCTGTGATCCCACGGACTGCAGCATGCCGGGATCCCCTGTCCTTCACCATCTCCTGGAGTTTGTTCACATTCATGCCCATTGAATCAATGATACCATCCAACTATCCTATCCTTTGTCACCCCCTTCTCCTGCCCTCAATCCTTCTCAGCATCAGGGTGTTTTCCAATGAGTTGGCTCTTTGCATCAGGTAGGCAAAGTATTGGAGCTTCAGCATCAGTCCTTCCAATGGATATTCAGGACTGATTTCCTTCAGGATTGACTGATTTAATCTCCTTGCTGTGCAAGGGACTCTCAAGAGTCTTCTCCAGCACCACAGTTCACAAATATCAATTCCTTGGCGCTCAGCCTTCTTTATGGTCCAGCCCTCACATCTGTACATGGCTACTGGAAAAACCATAGCTTTGACTAGATAGACCTTTTTCAGCAAAGTGATGTCTCTGCTTTTTAATACACTGTCTAGGTTTGTCATAGCTTTTCTTCCAAGGAGCAAGCATCTTTTGATTTCATGGCTGCGGTCACTATCTGTAGTGATTTTGGAGCCCAAGAAAACAAAGTCTGTCTCTGTTTATATTTTCCCCCCATCTATTTGCCATGTAATGTTGGGACCGGATGCCATGATCTTCGCTTTTTTGACTGTTGAGTTTTAAACCAGCTTTTTCACTCTCCTCTTTCACTTTCAACAAGAGGCTCTTTAGTTTCTCTTCACTTTCTGCCATAACGGTGGTGTCATCTGCATATCTCTCCCAGCAATCTTGATTCCAGCTTGTGCTTCATCCAGCCTGGCATTTCACATGATGTACTCTGCATATAAGTTAAATAAATAGGATGACAGTATACAGCCTTGACGTACTCCTTTCCCAATTTTGAACCAGTTCATTGTTCCATTTAAGGTTCTAATTGTTTCTTTTTGACCTGCATACAGATTTCTCAGGAGACAAGTAAGGCTGTCTAAGAATTATCCAGTTTGTTAATGATCCACACAGTCAACAGCTTTAGTGTAGTCAATGAAGCAAAAAATAGGTATTTTTCTGGAATTCCCTTGCTTTGTCTGTGATCCAGCAGATATTGGCAATTTGATCTCTGGTTCCTTTGCCTTTCTAAAGCCAGCTTGTTCATCTGGAAGTTCTCGGTTCAGGTACTGCTGAAGCCTAGCTTGAAGGATTTTGAGCATTGCCTTGCTAACATGTGAAATGACTTCAATTGTGCCGTAGTTTGATCATTCTTCGGCATTGCCTTTCTTTGGGGTTGGAGTGAAAACTGACCTTTTCCAGTCCTGTGGCCATTGCTGAGTTTTCCAAATTTGCTAGCATATTGAGTGCAGCGCTTCAGCAGCATCATCTTTTAGGATTTAAAATAACTCAGAATTTCATCACCTCCACTAGCTTTGTTCGAAGTAATGCTTCTTAAGGCCCACTTGACTTCACATTCCGGGATGACTGACTCGAGGTGAGTGACCACACTGTCATGGTTATTTAGGTCATTAAGACATTTTTGTGTGATTCTTCTGTGTATTCTTGCCACCTCTTAATATCTTCTGTTTCTGTTAGGTCCGTACCGTTTCTGTTCTTTATTGTTCCCATTTTTGCATGGATTCCCTTGGTATCTCTAATTTTCGTGAAGAGATCTCTAGCATTTCCCATTGTATTGTTTTCCTCTATTTCTTTGCATTGTTCACTTAGGAAGGCTTTCTTATCTCTCCTTACCTTCTTTGGGACTCTGCATTCCGATGGGTGTATCTTTCCTTTTCTCCTTTGCCTTCCGGTTCTCTTCTCAGCTATTTGTAAGGCCTCCTCAGACAGACATTTTGCCTTTTTGCATTCCTTTTTCTTGGGGATGGTTTTGATCACCACCTCCTGTACTGTGTTATGAACCTCTGTATGGTTCTTCAGGCACTCTCTATCGGATCTAATCCCTTGAATCTATTTGTCACTTCCACTGTATAATCACATATACCTGAATGGGTTAATGGTTTTCCCTACGTTCTTCGGTTTAAGTCTGGATTTGGCAATGAGTTCGTGGTCTGAGGAGCAGTCAGCTCCCGGTCCTGTTTTTGTCGATTGTACGGAGCTTCTCCATCTTTGCCTGCAAAGACTATAATCAGTCTGATTTCCGTGTTGGTCATCTGGCGATATCCACGTGCAGAGTCTTTTCTTGTGCTGGAAGAGGGTGTTGCTGTGGCCCATGCGTTCTCTTGGTGAAACTGCCGTTCCCCTGCTTCCTATTTTTTTTCACTACAAGGCCACACTTGCTCATTACTCCAGGTGTCTCTTGAGTCCTACTTCTGCATTCCAGTCCCCTGTGATGAAGAGGGGACATCGTGTAGTCTCTGAATTATGCTGGCAAATATAATTCCGATTAGATTTACTTAGCGCATAGCCAGGGAGCTGTGTGAGGCATATGCAGATGTTTAAACATGATTTTTTTGTTCAGTTTTGGTATATAGCAAGATAGATCAGGTGTATGCAAACATACGCAATAGACTCGTAATACGATGTGTCCTGGGAGAGAGGCTCGTGTCTCAGAGGTGGGAGAAGTTACTTCTGGATGGAGTGCCAAGGGAAGCCTCATGGAAGAGGAGGCGTCTGACTTGGAGTTTTCAGTGGGGCCAGTAGATCACACGTCTGTTCTCACATTGTCATCTGTGTGAACAGCACCCCCTGGAGTTGTGCAGACTCTAACTTTGGCCGGAATGTCAGGCTCATATAAGGTAATCATGATGAAAAGTCCAGAAACGTTAGCCTTGGATCGTATTGTAGAGCACCTGAATGAGAGGCTGGGAGGAGTTATGTTTGCTTTCTTCTTCTTCATTGAGAAGGTGGTCAGGAGGAATTAAGTGGATTTGAGTCAGGGTATAAATAATGCACGTTGGTGATTGTTGTGAACTTTTTACACAGTTTTTTTTTTCCCCCTTGAATTGGGTGGATTACTTGTCAGCTAACAGTATTCTTTACATTATTATGGTTTTTTCTAGTTGCACTGTTATTACCACAATCTTCTCTCTCTAGATACCAGAAGGAGGGACTGGGGACTCAGGAAGAGAACGGACCAAGACCTTCACCTACGACTTTTCTTTTTATTCTGCTGATACAGAAAGTCCAGATTATGTTTCTCAAGAAATGGTATGATGTTTTCAAAAATCTCTATTTTGGTTTATTTTCATGTTGAGAAAAACATGCCTGCCCTAAAACTCTTTAAAACGTCTTGCTAATTTTTTTTTCCTGAAAATGATTTATATAAAATTAGTCTTTGCTAACTTAGCTTTTTGGTTGTTACATAGCACCATTTCTCTTAGGTCTGAGATAAATTCTATCCCCAAAAGGTGGAGTTTATTTGTCTCTTCTGAGCATGATCGTAATTTTTGTTTCAAAACTTGGCAGTGACTATTTGCAAGGAGTTTGCAAATAAAGCATTTTGAGGGGGACGTTTATAGACATACTTTATTTTACTGTGCTTTGCTTTATTATGCTTTGTAGATACTCTTTTTTATAAATTGAAGGTTGTGGCAACCTTGTGTCAAGTGAGTTTGTGTCATTTTTCCAACAGCATTTGTTCACTTGGTATCTCCGTGTCACGTTTTGGTAATTCTTGCAATATTTCAAACTTTTTCCAGTATTATATTTGACCAGAGATCTGTCATATTACTTTTGCAACAAGATGATGACTTGTTGAAGGCTCAGATGATGGTTAGTATTTTCTAGTAAGAAAATATTTTCAATTGAAGTAAGTATATTATTTTTTTAGAGATAGTGCTACTACACTTAATAGACTACAATACAATATAAACATAACTTTTATTTGCACAGGGAGCCAAAACATTTGTGAGCCTTGGTTTATTGCAGTTGTTGCTTTGTTGTGGTGATCTGAACTGGATCACAGTGTCTTTGAGGGCTGCCTGTGTGTACTGCTAAGCCTGGCAGATTACTCATTTGACCTTGAGTCCTACCCAGATGCAGAGCTTTAGGATGTAGGCTTCAAACCCAAGTCACATTTCCCCTTCTTGGGTGCACTATTATAGGTTCTAGAAAGAAGGATTCTAGAAAGAAAGATCGTTTTGCCCAGAATCTTTCTGGAACATAGAATGAAGATGCGGTTTGTCCAGGAAACCTGTGTTGTGGACTTTTGTGATCTGAAATGTGGACCTGACATTGGCGGAGAACAGACCCGAAGGCCCTCCAGGGGACCATCACGTGATGCCACGTCACGTGACCAGAAGGACTAGTGCATTTCCTTGGGTGGGACAATCAGGGTGTTAGAGCAAAGCGGGGTTCTGGGAAAGCACAGTGCTGTGGGAGAAACTGGTTGCATCTCTGGGCTTCTTCCTGGCTCGCTAACAGCTTCTTTGGAGATGTAGCTTCAGGTCTCCAGGTGTTAAATGGAGGGTATTAAGGGTGGTGCAAATGTAATTGCTGTTTTGGACCATGAATTTTAAATCATTGTAACGAGGCTCAAACACATTTTTATTAATCAAAATAAGAACCATTACAATCAACACATTTTTGCCAACAAGAGATAAGTTTGTTTATTCCTGTAGCTTAAAAATCTGTGGCTCAGGATTCAACAAACTCTTGGAAAGCATTTTCGCCTCCTGCTAGTTGTGGAAGCATTTTCCCTGCAAAAAAAAAGTCATTGAGATGCTCAAAGAAGTGGTAGTAAGTTGGTGAGAAGTCAGGTGAATGTGGCGGATGAGGCGGAGCTTTGTAGCTTAATTGTTTAACTTTTGAAGTGATGGTTATGTGACATGTGGTCAGGCATTGCCCTGGAAAAGAACTGGGCCTGTGCTGTCGCCCAGTGTCGAATGCAGGTGTTGTAGTTTTCAGTTCCTCTCATCTATTGCTGAGCATACTTCTCAGTTGTAATGGTTTTGCTGGGATTCAGAAAGCTGTAGTGGATCCGGTCGGCAGCAGACCACTGAACAGTGATCATGGCCTTTTTTTGGTATGAGTTTGGCTTTCGGAAGTACTTCGGAGCTTCATGGTCCAACCACTGAGCTGGTTGTTGTATAAAATACACTTTTCGTTGCACGTCCCAGTCTAATTGAGAAATAGTTCATTGTTGTTGTATAGAATAAGAGAAGACGATACTTCAGAACGAATTTTTTTTAGATTTGTGGTCGGCTCATGAGGCACCTGCTTACTGAGCTTTTTCACCTTCCTAAGTTTCTTCAAATGCTGAACGACTGAAGAATGGTTGATGTTGAGTTCTTTGTCAACTTCTCGTGTAGGTGTAAGAGGATCAGCTTTGATGATGGCTCTCAATTATCACTGTCAACTTCCAGTGGCTGGCCATTGCACTTCTCATCTTGAAGGCACTCCTTTGCAGAACTTCTTGAACCACCACCACACTGTATGTCCGTTAGCAGTTCCTGGGCCAAATGTGTTACTCATGTTGTGAGTTGTCGCTGGTCCTTTTGACCCATTTTGAACTTGAGTAAGGAAATCACTCAAATTTGCTTTTTGTCTAACATCATTTCCATAGTCTAAGATAAATATAAAATATACAGCAAGTAATAAATCATTAGCAAAAACATAAAGCGAGAAATGTGCATTAAAATGATGTATAACATAACTGCATTTATTTAAGAATGTATTCCGGCCAGCCTAGTAGAATTCCCAGCCTGGCTGTCCTACCCATGTGGCAGCATCTTGAAGTGGTATCCTCATCTAGTTTCTTGTCAGATGGTGTGTCCACGTGCTGGAATCTCAGCATTGCCTGAGGAAGTGTTAGAAATGCAGAATTCCAGGGGCTATTCCTGCTGAACCAAACTGCATTTTTAGAAGAGCCCCAGATGACGTGCATACTCCTTAATCTGAGAAATGTAGTTGGTCTAGAAATGTTTCGTGGAGACGGCTGTCTGAGGCAATGTAAGTGTTGGGTTAGAGTTAAGATGGGCTGTGAGTTTGGAGAAGTCGTTCCAAGGAAGGGCCTGGAGGGATTGTATCTGGAAGATGTCGGTTCACCATCAGGGAAACATAGACAGGGCAACGGGAGAAGGAGCGGGGGCTGTGAGCGGAGGGGAGGTGCCTGGCATGAGGGAGGCGCAGGGAGAGGAGGGGAACTGGTGTTGGGGAACGTGCCCCAGAGTCAGAAACAGTGCTGGATGCTCATGGCCGCTGCCTGTTTAAGCCCCTCAGGAGCCAAACGATGTCAACGGTAGCTCCAATTTTCTTGTCAGAGAAACTCAGGTTAAATAACTCAGTGTATTAGATCAAGTCCGTAGATCTAATCCACTGAATTGAAAGAAAGCGAAGTCGCTCAGTCGTGTCCAACTCTTTGCAAACCCATGGACTTTAACCTACCAGGCTCCTCTGTCCATGGGATTCTCCAGGCAAGAATACTGGAGTGGGTTGCCATTTCCTTCTCCGGGGGATCTTCCCAACCCAGGGATCGAACTCGGGTCGCCCGTGTTGCGGGCAAACGCTTTACCGTCTGAGCCATGAGGGAAGCCCGACTGGGCAGCGTAGAAATCCTAGGGCTGCTGTATAGGACGGAGGAGATGCCGCTGGAAGGCCTTAAGGGTATGGGAGAAAGGGTGGTGTGTTCTCAGTGGCAGGTGGACAGGGCCCCCCAGTTGAGTGAGTAAGTGGGCCAGCGAGGGAATGAAGATAACTTTGGTCCTGGGATTAGTGGACTTAACAATGTTGGTAGCTAGGAGTCTGGCGAAGAACAGAACGTTACAGCTAGTGGAATCCAGACGTGGGCTTTCGTGTAGGGATGGGGATGAGGTGACTGGTGTGAGGAGAGCTGGTTCTTTCCCCCTCCTTAGAGCGTCTTCACCAGAGGATGAAGGAAGTACCACAGAGGCTTCCCTCCTGACTTACACGGCTAGTGGCTGGCTTTCCCTGCCTGGAACCTGGGTTTGTGCCCCTAGGGACAGGGGCTGTGCTGAGGGAAAGCCCAGGCAGGGGAGTGGCGGCGTGGACAGCAGGGCCTGGCTCCCTGGAGGTGCTCAGCATGCGTTTGCTAACCGAGAAGCCTCGTCTGCGGTTGGTGGTCCATTTATGGGAACAGGTGACAGTTCCTGGATTCAGTGAGAGTTAAGGTCAGGGAAGCTGTAACAGGAGGCAAAAATACCTGCCCAGAGTTAAAAATAGACTATGAAGAGTTCTCAACTCAGGAGCACACTTCGCAGCTTCCAGTCTGAGCTTCAGATGTTTGGGTTCCTTGACTGTGAACAGTCTCAGGTTATTTATACTCACTTCAAAACTGATAAAACCTTTGAGATATGTGAGTGAATGCTGCTTTCTGCTAGAACCACATGTTAATAGAACCAGCAGAGATACAGGAAAATACCTATTTTTTGCATTTTTTCCCCCCCTGTTTTACTGAGAAGTAATTGACATACATCACCATGTCAGTTTAAGGTATACAGCATGGTGGTTTGCTTTATAAATGATGACCGCAGTAGGTTCAGCTGACATCCATTTTCTCATATAGACACAAGGAAAAGAAAAAAAAATTCTGCTTGTGATGACAACTCTTAAGATCTACTCTCTTAACAACTCTACTGTGTGCTGTGTGGCAGTGTTAACTGGAGTCACCCCTGTTTTATTTTTCGACCTTAATTTATTTCCCTAATAACTGCAGGGTTGTACCTCTCGTCCAGCTTCTTCCAGTTCTTGCTCTCCCTCCTTCCCACCTTTGTAACCACAAATCTGATCTCTTTTTCTATGATTTTGGCATTTTGGGGAAAACACCCAGTTTCTACTCTGTTCAAAAGGCAATCTCCCTCACCTCTGATTCTATTAGCTGGTGTTGTGTGGGCTCACGTTTTCATGCTGGCAGATCCTGCCCAGGAGCTGAGCTGACAGGTCACACACCTGCTGTAAACGGGGAAGATCACGAGCTTAGCGTACATGAGGTCACCCTTTGTCTTTTTCTTCTCTTTAAAAATGATTAAAATGTAAAGGCACCTTGAGACAGTATATCATGCCCGTTACTGTAGTACAAGTCAAATTTCCCATAATGTGAAACAAATTCCAAGTAAGAGGACGGTTAATATTTCTTCCTTCCAAATTAATTTTGAATTTAGAAAAAAAAATCAGTGAGCAGTTAAAAGTCCATACTCATCTTGATTAAAGACCATTTAAGTAATGTCTGGTTTTCTTAATGGTTCTTCCAGCTCCAAAGGGAGCCTCTGCTCTCAGGCTTGCCTGTTCCTTGATTCGACCCCAGAGAAACTTGAGACTTAAAATCTCCCCCTTGACAGCTGGATGGAGAGTCTTTTGTTTGCACGGTGCCCCCCTGTGGGCAGTTGCCCTCCAGCGAGGCCCTGCAGTGCCTCCCTTTGCTCTGGAATCAGCTTTACAGCCTCTTAGACAAGCGTGGCGGGTCTCTGGGTCCCTGGCCAGGAGGGCAGCCCGTCAGCCTGTCCAGCGGCCCCTCCTTCCCCACCTCAGTTGGTCGACAAGTCCTTGGTGGGAGCTGCCATGGGGAGCCTGTTTCCCTGACGGGGGCCCTGAGGTGTGGGCACTGTCCTGTTGATTCTCTGGGTCCCCAGCCATTTGGAGCTGAGACAGGGCCAGGCCTGCATCTCAGCCTCTTGGGGCCTGCGTTTCTCTGTGCCAGTTGTAGGGTCCTGTCCACCAGCCCCTGCCCTACCCCCAGGCCCCCTGAGTCAGGTGGAATGCCAGCTGAGTAGATTTCTAGAGAATAAAAGAAGAGTAAAGTGGCGGGTGTGGATTTTAACCCAAGGGAAGAATTCCATCTTGAAAACTTTGGGGTTTGTTTTTTATTACTGCTATTATTTTGGCCACACCCTGCAGCATGTGGGTCTGAGATGCCTGCCCAGCAATGGAACCCAGGCCCCCTTCGGGGGAAGCGTGGAGTCTTAGCCACTGGAGCACCAGGGAAGTCCCTGGGGTTTGGTTTAAATACGGTCTTTTCCGTGACTTTGTTCTAGCCCCAGACAGAAGTATGAGAGAGCATTCCTTTACTCTTGGGGAAGCTTTTGGAAGGCTGTTCTTCCTCCCCACTGCACCCTGTGAGGTGTCAGAAATGATCACCTGCCATTTGTTTTCTTGTCTGATCAGGAAGGATTAAATAAATATTTATGATTTTCTTCCTATTCTGTATATGGTGGTGAAAACCAGCCTCTCAGATGGTTAGTCTGGAGCCCAGAGTCCCTGTGGGATTCCTGGTTCTGCTTCTTCACGGCGGTGTGGGTGTGGATGTGTGTGGAGGGGGTGAGGGAAGGCCTTCCGCGTGGGCTCGGGCCTCCAGGCCGATGCTGAGCGGCGTGCGGCCAGGGGCTGGGGAGGTGGCGGTGGATCCCAGCCCCGCGGCCGCCGCCGGCCCGCCGCCTCGCCTCTCCCCCTGGACAGCGGGCCCGGTGGCCTGCTTGCCCCAAGGGTGGGTCACGAGTACAGCTGAAGGTGGAGTTAGTCATCCAGCTGTGAGAAAAAGATGAGAAAATGCCAGCTCCTAAAGCGGAAGTGGGTGAAACTGAAGTCAGAGTGAGGAGGGTGATGAGAGGTCCTCCGTGGAGACGGCTTGGTTGAAGGCGTAGGCTGGACACCTCTGACTGAGGAGACGAAGCCTGAACAGGAGGGCGGGACGCTGGGGCCGGAGGCGTCCTGGCTGAAGGCCCGACCGTGTTGGTAGCGGGGCGCTTACCTGGGGAGGGGGGAGCAGGGGGCTGGTGGTCATCAGGCCGTCTGGGGTGGGGTCTCCCCGGAGGGCCCAGATCCCCACAGGGAGGCGGTGTTTCTAGAGTCGGCTCGCTCGGCATTGCTCCCGGAGACTCCGCTCTCCTGCGGGGCTGATGTGGATCCTGCCCCGGCCTGTGTGCATCCCACACCTCTTCTGCTCTGAGAACCTGATCGCACCCCACTGTCTGCTGTCTCTTCAGCTGCTGGTGTGGCTTGTTTTTGGAGGAGGGAGGTGTTCTTTGTGCCCTTGGTGTCCTGGTCCGAGAGGCCAGGAGGCAACCCGGAAGGCAGGTGGGGGTTAGAAAGCTTTGGCTGGCCCCCTCCCTCGCCGGGGTAAGTAGGATGACCAGGCATCTCGGTCTGCTTCCTTCCCATTGATCATGTAGGTCAAACATTTGGCCTTCACTCCCTTCCGCTCCCCAGAGCATCCCACTGCAGTGGTGGGGTGCAGTGGACATGGACTCAGGACTGTGGGCACCGTGCCAGGCCCCACAAAGCTCATCTTCCTGGGAAAATATCCAAAGAGGGAAAATCGCCTGGACTCTGACTCGATGGAGCCCATCATCCCAGCCTCACCTGTACCCACCTGTCACTCAGCTCGTGAGAGCCTCTGGAGACTGACTGTATCCTTAAAATGATGGCGTTGATTTGGCACGGTTTGAGCCATAACTTCTAGCTGCTATGACTTTCAGGTTTTGAATATTTGGTTTCTGGAAGCTCTGGTATAGAGTGAATCACTTTATAAGTTTATTTACTCCTGAGATGGTAAATCATCATGGTTTAAAATCGTCTCTGCTTCTGTACATGATTGTCACTTTGCCTTGTTTGCCTTTTTATATTTTAGGAATCTTTTGTTAAGTAGGAAAAAGGGTGAGATTGCTTTTTGCTTTGTTAAGAAGTTTCTTTCTGATTAAAAACTGGAGTACACATATTCTGTTGTTAACAGCTCTTTGGTGATTTTTTTACATGGTGTAGTATTCAAGAATACTGTCAGCACTGAACGGGCTTCTGTTAAAATCCATGGTAATTATATCTTCTTGTTTTTTTGTTTTTTTTTTTTTTTGCTTCCAGGTTTTCAAAACCCTTGGCACAGATGTCGTGAAGTCTGCGTTCGAAGGTTATAATGCTTGTGTCTTTGCATATGGGCAGACCGGATCAGGAAAGTCATACACTATGATGGGAGACTCTGTACGTTACTTACACTGTGTGGGAAGCAAATTTCTCATTTTCTCTTTGGACTGATGAGAGTGTCCCTTTTGTCTGCGTGGTTGGTACTAAACATGCTTTTTGTGTTTTCATCATTCTTTAATAGTACGGTAAAACTCAGTAATAAGTGGGATGAAATTTCCTCAGAGATTTTAAAATTAGAAATAATTTTAAGTTTATAAGCATGAATAATGGATGGGAGTCTCAGTTCATTTTCCGTTTTTAAAGGCTTTATAGTCTTATAAAAAAAAGTGTGCTGTGCCCTCAAGTAATTTATTCTTCTTTTCTGCCAACCCAACAGTTTGAATAAAATTATTGAACTCTTCTTTTTAAAATTATTCAAAACATTTTTGCCCAAGAAAAATGTAAAAAAAGAATCTCCTTGGTGGAAGGGTACTGCATAAATCCAGTGAATACAGAAAAAGTGTTAGATATTACATGGGTTATATAGAGTCCACACAGTTATAAACATAGTGTGTAGAGTTTAGTAGTCATGCTATTTAAATTAAGGACGTTAAAATTACACTTGCCCCAAAATAGGCGGCAGAGGAGGAGCTGGGAGTGACTGCAGAACCTTATCCCGTCCTGTGTTTTCTCCAGACCTGGGCGGTGCGAGTGTGTTTCACTTTCCTCATGTCATGGTTTGGAAAACTGTTCACTGACTCTGAGAGTCGAGGACCTAGCAGAGCATGGCTGGGCTTCCTGCCGGCAGGCTCAGAGGTGGCCCAAATGCTGCGGGTTCGGTGGTTCGTGGGAGAAGTAATGCATTAAAGGAGGGTAGGTCTTTCTGGATGAAAGCCTTTCAGCCCATGTGTCGTGGCGCCTTAAACCCAGGCGTCTTCTTTGCAGCAGAAGTAAACGCAGTGCTGCGAGTCCTCCGTCCTGAGAAGTAGGGACAAGGAAGAGAAGAGCCGAGGAGTTCAAGAGTTTCACGTTTCCTTTCACCGTTACTCCACCCTTCCTCTTTCCTGCTGTGCTTTGGGAAAAAGGCCTTCTCTAAAAATGAAATTTATGGGACTTCCCCAGTGGTCCAGTGGTTAAGACTCTGAGCTTCCACTGTAGTGGACATGGGTGTGATTCCTGGTCAGGGAACTAGGATGCCACATGCCATGTGTGGCCAAAAAATAGAAAAAAAATTTTTTTTTTTTTGCTTGTTGATTTCCTCTTAGCTAGTTTATGTAGGTTCAGCATTTATAAAGCACTCACAAGTTACAGCTGTTTTCTCTGACCTTACAATTGAGTACCATTTGAGTATTCTGTCTTTATTTTTTAAAGTAAGAACAAAAAATGTGGTGAAAGGGCCAATTTTTCTTTTACAAGAATTGGTACTGATTTAATGGTGTAAAGGAAAAAAAGTTCTCCTAAACCTTGTGATGAGATATATACATAAACGTGTGTGTGTGTATATATATATGTGTGTATATGTCTTTTTTTTGGGGGGGGAATGTGAAATTAGGTGCAAGTAGAGAGAGATTTCAGAAGAAAATATTGAAACCTCAGAGTCTGGCCCCCTAACAAGAGCATTTTTCCTTGTCCTTGGTACCATTCTGAAACTCGTCCAGCTTGTCATTGCCGACCGAAACATGACTACTATAATTATACCCACGTCACATAAGTAATGTGATGTATTGAAACCTTTCTGCCGAGGGAGGCCAGGGCAGGAATTAGTGCATCACAGTCTGTATGTTTCAGTGTGCTCATCAGCTCCTTTGTAGGACAAACAGCTTCTTTGAGGACTTCCTAAGGTTTCTGCCCAGTGTGTATTTCAGCTTTTTTTGTCCTTTGACCAGATCAAATTTTTTAACATTTGTTTTACAGCAGTAGACTCTCTGGTTTGAGAGCTAGAGAATACATCTTATATTTGCAAGCCGCGATTTAGCTGATTGACAGCTGACAGCTGTCTATTACTATGGTCCCAGCATGTAGAAATTAGAAGGCTCAATCCTCTTATTTCAGAGGCTAGGAAGTAGCCCTGGGAGGGGTGAGTGGTGAGCCCAGGTCCCTGGGGTGGGCCTCTGGGCCCCCGGAGTCTCAGTCCACCCCAGCCCATTGCAGATGCAGCCATCAGGTGCTTTTATTTCAAGTTACAGCTGAGGCACCCCTCTTTCCCACTGCAGGGCGATTCTGGCTTAATACCCCGGATCTGCGGAGGGCTCTTCAGTCAGATAAACGAAACCACCAGATGGGATGAGGCGTCTTTTCGAACTGAAGTCAGGTAGGGCTTGTGGCCCGAGGGAGTGTGTGTGAGCTTGATTCAAGGCATGAGGAATGGACCTTTGCATCCCTGAGAGGAGAGTCTGCCTTTCCCCATCTTGCGCTGTGCTGGTTGGAAGTCAAGCTCAAAGCACAAATGTGTTCAGTGACCTCCTTGAGTACCATGTGGATGAGGGCTTTGGAGGTTAGTGGAGGTAACCCAGCCTGGTCTGAAACTAATGTATGATGCTCATCTCAAATGCAGTGAGCTTTTCACCTTTCAGTGTGTGCCCACTTGCCTTATTCTTTTATTTGAATAAGGTTTGTGTTATTCTTTATGTTGGTTGGATCGCTGTCATTCTGAGCTTTAAATAAATCTGGGCGGCTGAGGTGTTTCCCCGTCCCCCGAACTTAAACCTGTGTGGAGAGGCAATTTGGTCAGTGGTTTGGGGGCAGGTATGGCAATCAGGGTATTCTCCTGGCTGCCTGAGCTCTTGGAGGCTGTGAGGCCTCAGACAGGCTGTTTAAATCACCCCAAGCCTCTACTGCTCAGTGTGTAAGACGAGGAAGATAGTACCTACCTTTGAGCTATTGTAGGGATTAAAGGAAATAATCCTCGTAAAGTGCTGTACCTGACACATAGTTACCTCCCATAAACGTATGCTGCTGCTGCTGTTGTTATTAGTGCCTGAAGTAATTTTACTGAATTCAGCTCTGTTTGACCTTTCTAGCTACTTAGAAATTTATAATGAACGTGTGAGAGATCTGCTTAGGCGGAAGTCATCCAAAACCTTCAACCTAAGAGTCCGTGAGCATCCAAAGGAGGGGCCTTACGTGGAAGGTAAGAGCGAGTGTCTTCACAGCTCTGTTCTTCTTGGGAATTGTTACTAAGAATAATAGTTTCAGAGGAAAGCAAAGGAAGGATAATGGTGACATTTGAAACATTTAATTTTGGAGTTTAATTGTAGTAAAAATTACACGGGCTGCCACTGAACGCTCGGGCTTCCCAGGTGGTGCTAAAGAAACCCCCTCTCAATGCAGGAGACATAAGAGACGCAGGGTTTGATCCCCGGGTTGGGAAGATTGCTTGGAGGAGGGCACGGCCACCCACTCCAGTATTCTTGCTTGGAGAATCCCGTGGACAGAGGAGCCTGGCGGGCTGCCATCTATAGAGTCTGTATAGAGTCCGACTGTACAGTCTGTAGAGTCCGACACAACTGAAGCAACTTAACACGCCACTGCGCTCTATTCATTTAATGTGCTTCTACTTTACTGGCCATTTGCTGATTTTACGGGGCTTGCCAATAGATCGAGTCTGCCTTTAAGAACTCTAGAAGCTTATTTTCCAAAGTTCTCAGGCAAGATAAGCAACTCTATAGCCTCTTTAAATGGCGTTGCATTTCAGGGGTGTGTTTTTTCTCATCTTAACAGTAACAAGACTGTAGGGTGATTCTGAGACCTCTCACCTTTGGGAAGAGTGTTTGAAGTTCCCGTGCTGTGTTCTCAGCCTTTGTGTTGGGATACGTTCGTCGGGTCATGGTCCATTGGGAGGACTGTCCCACGGAGTGATGGGTAAAGGACTGGCTCCTGCAAACTGTTTCAAAAACAGGCTGGATGGAAGGCTGTCCTTAGAATAGTGAGCTCTGCACACCCCTCTGTGTGTGGCAGCTGAGGTGAGGCCGGAGACTAGGAATCGCACACAGACAGGCTCTCTTATTGTGGTGGTGTCCTTCCTGCGTGTTTCGTTGGAGGCAAGGCTGAGAGCTGGTCATGGATTCAAAGATTTTTCTACTTCTGTTGTCTTTTTCACCTGGAAAACCAGGTGTGCTAACAGCACTCCACCTGCATTTTAGTAAATTTTTGATTGAACTTTTGTGTTTCATGCCCACAGCAAGGTGAGTAACTATATTTGTTCCATGGAGTGTGGGATAAATACTATCGTTAACAGTTTTTGGCCTAACTGCCTTTTCCCTTTAACTGTCTTATCAAATGTTAAGACATACTATAGAGCTGGGTTTTTGGAGAGACAGGTTAATCAAGCAGGGTAAAAATCCAGAATCTACTGTCAATACTTAATGGGGATTTAGTTTCTACTAAATCTGCTATTCAAACACTGGGGAATATGGGTTATTAAGTTGTCTGGGAGGAAAAAAAAAAAAAAAAGAAAATTGGTACCAGAGCTCAGCTTTTATACTAAAGTAAATGGCAGATGGAGCAAAGATTTAAATGTAAAAAGTGACATAATGATTGCAAGAAACCCTGGATAATTTTTTTCTGGAAATTTAGAGAAAGGAGGGCTTTTAAAATATTTTTCTTAAAATCCAGAAGCCATGAAATAAAAGTGTTAAATTTGAAATGCTGAAACAAAACAAAAAATGAACTTTATACTTGGTAGAAACACCATAGGCAAAGTGAAGAAACAACTTACAAGGCGGAGAGGATATTTTCAATTCAAGTTTCAGACAAAGGACTTGTTTTCCTAATATATAAGGAGCTCCTGTAAATTATGGACAGCTCCGCTACCAAGGAGAAAAATGAACAAAGGATGTGACTAGGTTGTTCACAGAAATATTGATGATTTTTAATCAGTATTAAAAAAAATTAATTTACAATGTTATGCTAATTTCTGCTATACAGCAGATTCAGTTATACATTTATACATGTGTGTGTATGTGTATATATATATACACACACACATACATTTTAAAAATACTCTTTTCCATTATGGTTGATAATAGGATATTGAATATAGTCCTATGTGCTATACAGGAGGACCTTGTTGTTTATCCCTTCTATATATAATAGCTGACATCTGCTGACCTCAGCCTCCAACTCCATTCCTCCCACAACCCCTCACCCTTGGCAACCCCAGTCCTTGGTCCCTGTCTATGACTCTGTTTCTATTTAATGGATAGGTTCATTTGTGCCATATTTTAGACTCCACATAGGAGTGATACCATATGGTATTTGTCTTTTTCTTTCTGACTTAATTCACTTGGGATGATGGTCTCTAGTTGGATCCATGTTGCTGCACATGGCATTGATTGCTCCTTTTTTAATGGTGTGCATATACACACGTGTGTATATATGTATGTAGCTCACACCGTGCTTTACCCCTTCATCTGTAGATGGGTGTCGAGGCTGTTTCCATGTCTCAGCTACTGTAAATAGTGCTGCTGTAAGCATAGCGGTGCATGTATCTTGTCTGGCTGTACGTCTAGGGATGGAATTGCTGGATCATACGTAATTCTACTTACAGTTTATTGATGAACCTTTATACTGTTTCCCCAGTGGCTGCACCAACTTACATTGCCACCAGCAGTGTAGGAGGGTTCCCTTTGCTCCATATCCTCTCCAGCATTTATCTGTAGATTTTTAAAATGATGGCCATTCTGACCAGGGGTGAGGGAGTACCCTGTAGTTTTGATTTGCACTTATCTAGTAATGTTGAGTATTTTTTCATTTGTCTGTTGGCCACCTGGAAATATGCGTGACTTTTAAATGAAGGAAAGAAAGAGTGACCTCACTAATAATCAGAGGAAAGCAGAATAAAAATTCTTTGAGATAGCTTCTGTTGTCCCCAGCAGCTGTAAGGAACCTGACTGGGACAGTGTTGGGAGACAGGCAGTCTTATGCATTGTTACTGTTGTGTGTAAATTGCCGTCTATGGAGGACAGTTTTGCAGTATCCATCAACATTTTGTATATGCTTCAGTCTAGAAATTCCACCTCTTAAGAATTTCAGTTCAGTTCAGTCCTTTAGTTGTGTCCGACTCTTTGCAACCCCATGGACTGCAGCACACCAGGCCTCCCTGTCCATCACGAACTCCCAGAGTCTACCCAAACTCATGTTCATTGAGTCCGTGATGCCATCCAACCATCTCATCCTCTGTCATCCCCTTCTCCTGCCTTCAATCTTTCCCAACATCAGGGTCTTTTCAAATGAGTCAGCTCTTCGCATCAGGTGGCCAAAATACTTTGAGTTTCAGCTTTAACATCAGTCCTTCCAAAGAACACCCAGGACTGATTTCCCTTAGGATGGACAGGTTGGATCTCCTTGCAGTCCAACACAGTTCAAAAGCATCAATTCTGGGCTCAGCCCTCTTTATAGTCCAACTCTCACATCCATACGTGACCACTGGAAAAACCGTAGCCTTGACTAGACGGTATTCTAGGGCAATTCCCTGGCCTGAGAGAGCGAGCACGGCTGTGGGCGCACGGTGGGCAGAGGTGGTGGCGGGCCAAGTGCCCTTTCCCGCCCCTCTGGCCCCCCTGACCCCCGCTTGCTTGCGTCCACGTGCCCTGCGCAGCCCCCTTGACCCCGTGCCTCGCGCCGCTGCTCGGGCCGCAGACCCGCGCCCCCACGGCCAGCCTCACCTGGCCTCGCCGGCCACAGCCTCCGCACCCACGTGAGGGACGCTGCTGAGTTGCAGAGTGCAACCTGGTCAGCGGCCCTGCTTAACGCGCTTTGCTGATTGTCCATTTTTATGAGTTTACAACTTTTCTAAGAACTTTTGTTTACAAAGCAACTTTTATTTTAAAGGCATCTCCCTTTTTGTATTTAATACAAAGTAGGAGGATGTCGGGCAATTTGCGGTTTGGTTTTGGGTTCGTTTCTAAATTTTTTCCTCTTCTTTGACTTTGGGGTTCGGATACTCCTACTGCTTCGGACTCCCGAGGACCTTTTGGGCCCCCACGTTAATGAGCCACCTGGCGAGTCCGATGTGGCCGCCAGTGAAGCGGCGCTCACGTCCCTCCCCACGTTCGCATCCGGCCCGGCGGGAAGGACAAAGTGCCCCCGAATGACCGCTGGGAGGAGGAGCTCCCCCACATGAAGCGGCTTCCCCGGTGCTTCCCGGCTGCCCCTATGACCTGGTGGTGGCGACCGCGGCCACCGACCTGGAGAGTGGCGGAGTTTGCAGCCGCAGCCCGGCCCTCTTGCTCTGGAGGGAGGCGGGGGAGTTCAGTGATCTCCTGGACCTGGACCTGGACCTTGTCCTCTCCAGCTTGCTGTCGCATTAGGAGCCCGTGGCCGCCATGCTGTCCTGGTAAGCATCAGCCTCGTCCTCGCTCTCCCCGTGGAGCAGCGGCCCCGTCAGCGCGCCCTCCACCTGCAGCCTCAGTGATCTATCTGGGCGGGGGTGACCTGGGCGCAGCCGCCTCTGCAGCCGGGAGTCTGCACCCGCTCCGACGGCTCCCTTCAACCCGGCAACCTCAGTGACGTAAGCCCCTCTGGCGGCTTCGTGGCCAAGCTTCTGCGGCCCGAATTGGACCTGGTGTGCGTTCCGCCGCAGCTGCCACGTGGTGGACTGACGGGCACGTTCGCCTGAGTGCCCCTGGCAGCGAGTACTGCGGCCCTTGGTTATCAGCGTTCGCACAGGCAGCCTGGATGGCAGCCACTCGGTGGTGGTGGGCCCTACAGCGGCAGGCCACTGCGCATGTGCCCGAAGATCAAGCGGGAGGCTGTTTCCTCGTGCACCGTCGGTCGGCCCCTCTAGGCCCGCTTGGGCACTGGACCTCCTCTCAGCAGTGGCTCCCGGCTGCCTGTGCACGACTTTCCCCTGGGGCGGCGGGGCCACCCCGACCCTGGGTGCCGAGGAACTGCTGAGCAGCCCAGACTGTCATCCTGCCCTGCTGCTCCCCGCGGGCTTCCATCCTCACCCGGGGCCCCAACCACCCTCCCTTCCTGTCCAACCAGATGCAGACGCAGGCCCCACCGTGCCATGACCAAGCGTGTGCCAGCCGGTTCCTGCGTGCCAGAGGAGCCCAAGCCAAAGAGGAGGAGAAGGTCATGGCCCCGGAGAAGGACAGCCTCTCACACTTGTGACTATGCAGCTGCGGCTAAACCTGCATGGAGAGTTATCTCCAGGCGCACCTGCGAGCCCCGCACAGGTGCGAGACCTTACCACTGTGACTGGGATGGTCGGGGGATGAAGTTTGTCTGCTCAGATGAACTGACCAGGCACTATGGCAGACAAACTGGGCAGTGTCAGAAGTGCGACCGGGCATTCTTGAGGTTGGACCACCTCGCCTCACACATGAAGAGGCACCTTTAGATCCCCAGACAGTGGATGGGACCCACGCTGCCAGAAGAGAATTCAGCATTTTCTACCTTTCACACTGTCTGCCTTGTGAGGGGAGGAACCCAGCTAGAAAGCACTACAATCATCTTCAAGTTCCCAAGGAGTGAACTTGTGAATGGAAAATCAGGAGACACAGGAAGCCAAAAGACAAACTCAAAAAAACCCAAAAAAACAGATGGATGTGTGCCTGGATCTTCTAGCATTCCAATTCTAAATCCAACTTGAATATATATTTCTGGACTTATGACACGTCAAGGGGGTGACTGGAAGTTGTGGATATCAGGGTATAAATTAGATCTGAAAGTTGGGGGGAGGGAAGACCAGAACCCCTTGAATTGCTTTGATGCAATATAAACATAAAGATCACACTGTATTCTATTTGCCTTCTAAAAGCCATTATGATGATCCCAGAAGAAGAGGAAGAAATCCAGGTACAGAAAATGGTGTTTAATAGCCTAAATGATGGTTCTCGGTAAGTCTTGGTTCTAAAGGTACCAAATGAGGCCAAAGTTCTCAAACTGCTGCTTGCTTTGACAAGGAAAATCTGTTTTTGTCTTCTGATCTACATTTATGACCTAACTCCACTAAATACATCTGGTTTACTTTAATCTTTTATATAGTCTGTTACGCATTGTGGTTTCAGATGTGCAATAATGTGTACAATGGTTTATTCCCAAGTATGCCTTAAGCAGAACAAATGCTTTTTTCTATATAGTTCCTTGCCTTAATAAATATGTAATATAAATTTAAGCAAACTTCCATTTTGTATATTTGTAAATTACAAAGTAAAAAAAATGAACATTTTGTGGAGTTTGTATTTTGCATACTCAAGGTGAGAACTAAGTTTTAAATAAATGTATAATATCTGAAAAAAAAAGAATTTCTTCTGCAGAATTATTCACATATTCATAGAAACTTGTGTATAAGATTGTTTGTAGCAGCATTGCTTGTATTGAAAGCAAACTCTCAACAATGTCATCTCAGTAGGAGACTGTTAAATTGGCTCTGATACGTACATACAGTCTAGTGCTAGTACAGTCTAGTGCTCTGCAGCCGTAGAAATGAATGAGGGATCACTTTGATACACAGAATTCTTCAATGTATTTTACATGGAAAAAAGCAAGATGCACACATGGTATGCTACCATGTGTAAAAGGGGGAAAAAGATGGTTTAATATTTACGTAATGGCCTGGCCACCTCATGCAAAGAGTTGACTTATTGGAAAAGACCCTGATGCTGGGAGGGATTGGGGGCAGGGGGAGAAGGGGACAACAGAGGATGAGATGGCTGGATGGCATCACTGACTCAATGGACATGAGTTTGAGTGAACTCTGGGAGTTGGTAATGGACAGGGAGGCCTGGCGTACTGTGATTCATGGGGTCGCAAGGAGTCGGACACGACTGAGCGACTGAACTGAACTGAATGGCCTGTATACATATGGCTTATTTCTAGAAAGTTTTGGAAAAAGTAAGAATGTTGAGTTGCTTGACAGGAAAGTGTGGGGTAGGTTATCAGATGGTGGAGGGGAAAGACCCCTGAACAGTGTACTTTTTGTAGTTTTTGACTATGAAAGCATATGAATGTTTCTCAAAAAGATGAATGAAAAGTTTCTTTAAAAAGGATTTTAAAGAATGTGGTCATGTTTTGCCTGGAGGTAGTGTTTGCATTTTCCCTGAGTGTGATTAGGGCTAATGATGTTGACAGCGATATCTCACGGTTATCCTGAATACCGTATGCAATATCAAGAAAGATGACTGAGGCTCAGTGAAGTTAAATGACTTCTTCATAACCATGTGAGTCCACTGGTCAGCCAGCGAGCTGGGACTGGACACGAGGCAGTCAGCTCCTGAGTCTGCATTAGAAACCACCGCAGGTTTGCACAGGTTTGCACAGGAGCTGGGCCTGGACCCGAGGCAGTCAGCTCCTGAGTCTGTATTAGAATCCACTGTAGGTTTGCACACGAGCGGATGTGTGTGTGCTCAGTTGTGTCTGACTCTTTGTGGCCCCATGGACTGTAGCCCGCCAGGCTCCTCTGTCCATGGGATTTCCCAGGCAAGAATTGTGGAGTATTGTTGCAGTTTCCTTCTCCAGGGGATCTTCCCCACCCAGGAATTGAACCCTCGTCTCCTGCATTGGCAAACGGATTTTTAACCACTGTGCCATTTGGGAAGCCCACAGATTTGTACAGTCATGTATTATTTTGTAGAAATACCTATCTTCTTCCCTCTACTATCTGTTGGGGAGATTTCTTCACCCCTCTCTTTTTTTTTCAGATTTATCCAAACATTTAGTGCAGAATTACGGTGATGTCGAAGAGCTTATGGAGGCAGGAAACATCAACCGGACCACCGCCGCCACTGGGATGAATGACGTCAGCAGCCGGTCTCACGCCATCTTCACCATCAAGTTCACGCAGGTGAGGGCCGTCGCCCCGCCCCCGAGGGCGTCACGCGCTCATCAGCGCCGGCTGCGGACTGGTCTGTGCTGAGCCGGGCGCCTCAGAGGCGCCCCACTGCTGTTTTCTTGTTCTTTAGACCTGAACATGTGGAGAAGGCAATGGCACCCCACTCCAGTACTCTTGCCTGGAAAATCCCATGGACGGAGGAGCCTGGTCGGCTGCAGTCCATGGGGTCGCGGAGAGTTGGACATGACTGAGCGACTTCACTTTCACTTTTCACTTTCACGAATTGGAGAAGGAAATGGCAACCCACTTCAGTGTTCTTGCCTGGAGAATCCCAGGGACGGGGGAGCCTGGTGGGCTGCCGTCTATGGGGCCGCACAGAGTTGGACACGACTGAAGCAACTTAGCAGTTGGCAGACCTGAACATGAGCTGCGTGATGGTTTCTCTGCAGTTGCAAACACGCTCATTTGAAATGTAGCCTGATGAAGACCTCTAAGACATATTTAGCAGGCTTCTGCCCTGTTCTCCACATTAAAAAAAAAAAGGTGCTCTGTGTTTAATTAAGCCAGAGTTTTCATTGTTGCACGCTTTGTGGTAGATAATGGGTTGCCAGACAGAGCAGCTGGAGGCCAGGGTGAGGAACTCATCACCCCGAGTGGTCTAAGGTGGGTGGTCCTGTGTGGCTTCATGGAACTCACCCCACAATGCTAATTGTGATCATTAAAATGATATTAAAGGACAAGTGATGTTTTTAAGTATTAATGTTCTGATCTGGAGGTGGAGAGTGTTTAGAACACAGGTGGAAATGACTGGGAAATAATGTTAACACCGAGGCCAGTGAAACCAATGAGCCCGAAAGTGTCGGGGGAGTCTGGCCTGTGTTAACCATTATGCATGTCAGGTAGAAAGACTTAGCATAATTCATGAGGGGGATCAGAGAGCAAAGAAGATGAAAAAATTCTCCAGGGTCAATTGGAACAACTCCTGATAAATTCTCCAGAAATGTATCTTTTATTACGTTTGCTGGTTTTTCTCCTGTTTTCTGGTTAATGTGGATTAGGATGTGGCCATCCCTAGTTCCTAAGAGGCTTGCTTTTGTAGCAAAATGCAGTAACTTCTTCTTGGCATTTTGGTTCAGACTGTAAAACATGGGTTAAAAGTCTTGGGAAAGTAAGATTTTGGTAGAATTCGGAATCAAAGAATACAGTATTTAAGATTTTCGCTATTTTATAATTGTGAAACAAATTGTATTTTAACATCAAATAATGGTTGGATGATCTTTCACATAATTGTCTGTTTATCATATTTTGGAAAGCCATTATGCTTGTCTTGTTCAAGATTTTAGGTGAGAGCAAAACTAATTATTTGTTTACTTATATTTTTCTTTATGGAATGAGTGCCCCTCAGGGTCTAGCTTCCTTCTCCCTTCAGCCCTTGTTGAATGACTGAGTGATTTGGATAATGGAATTGGTGGTTCTTCAGAAAGTTTAAGACTCACATATGGTCGGCTTCTATTGTGTCCAGTATAATTATTGTGAACAGGAAGAAGCCCAATGAAACAACAAAATTAAGAAAAAATGTACCCTGAGAGATCACAGTGAGGAGTGGGAAATAATTAGAACTTGTATTGGTGGTTTAGTTGATAAGTCATGTCTGACTCTTGTGACCCCATGGACAGTAGCCTGCCAAGCTCCTTTGTCCGTGAGATTCTCTAGGCAAGAATACTGGAGTGGGTTGCCATTTTCTTTTCCAGAGGATCTCTCTGACCCGGGGATCAAACCCAGGTCTCCTGCATTGTAGGCAGATTCTTTACCAACTGAGCTATGAGGGAAGCCCTTGAACTTGTGTTATAAACACAGAAACATATGTGGTAGCCTGGATGGGAGGGGAGTTTGGGGGAGAATGGAGCCATGTGTATGTATGGCTGAGTTGCTCTGATGTGCACCTGAGATTATCACAGCATTATTAATTGCCTATATTCTGATATAAAATAAAAGAGTTAAAAAAAGAGAGTCAACCAAAAGTAATTTGATTGCTAAATATGTTGCCAGTCCAATGCTAGTTATCAATGAGGATGTGAAAGATTTTTGTTTCTGTTAAATAATAATCTAGTTGGGGAGAGAAGATTAATAAATATGAATGACACAGAAGAAAAACAAACACACAGTGTTATGTAAATATTGGCGTTCTGTATACCTCTTCCATTTTGCATTTTTATTTCACCATAGGCAAAATTTGATTCTGAAATGCCTTCAGAAACCGTGAGTAAGATCCACTTGGTCGATCTTGCTGGAAGTGAGCGGGCGGACGCCACTGGTGCCACCGGGGTCCGGCTGAAGGAAGGGGGCAACATCAACAAGTCCCTCGTGACGCTGGGAAACGTCATTTCTGCCTTAGGTAGGTTCACACTTGTCTCCTGCCTGCTTTTGCTCTCGGTGCTCCATAGTGGCATGAAGAGCTTAGGTTTAATGCTTGTGTTACAAACTAGAGTAATAGCGTCAAGGTTTTTTGAAGCCAGATTCAAGAGGAAAAAAACCAAAAAAGCCTTTAATAATTGTCGTTGCCTTCCCCCACCTTTTCTTTTCTTTCTCCCTGCAGCTGATTTATCTCAGGATGCAGCTAACCCTCTCGTAAAGAAGAAGCAAGTTTTTGTGCCTTACAGGGATTCTGTTTTGACTTGGTTGTTGAAAGACAGCCTCGGCGGAAACTCTAAAACTATCATGATAGCCAGTAAGAATTTTTCTTTTTTTTTTCTTATCAACATACAGTGTTTCATGTGAATTGATTGTGGCTATTTTAAGTTTAAAGTATTTCATTAGGAAGTAGCACCTCTTTAAAAAAAAAAACTTTTCTATTTTGAAGAAAAGTACTTACTGTGGTCCAGTATGGTATTATTGACTCTTTTCCCCTCTTCCTGGTTACATTAACTTGCTGTTTTTTTGGTTATGCAAACTGACGTCCATGCAGGATGATCCTCAGTTGTGCTTATAGGACAGAAACTTCCAACTCTGCCAACTCTAGACATAAACTGGAAATAACCCAACTTTATTTTTCTATTTAAAAGCAGAAAATAAGGATTTTAAGATTAAGAATTGAGAGGAAAAAGTTTGATATATATGATAACAATAATATACATCTATATTTTCACTAATTAACAGGAAGAAGCAGAACAGAAGGGAAAACATGCAAGGGGGAGATGACTGTTGAGAATTTCCCTTCCAGCTGCCCCCCGCCTTTTCTTGTCTCCATGTCTCCTCCTGCCCGAGCCATGCAGTCCCTGTGGAGGCCAGGGGTCTTCCCAGGGGTGTGCACCCCAGATGCAATTGTGTAGTCCCTTTAGCTCTCAAGTTTGTTGGGGTTGAGGTGGGGATGTGATCAACCAAAGCTTTGGGAGGAAGAGGGTTAGCCGATCTACAGACTCTTTACAAAAGTTATCACACTCTGGGTTTTCATAGGTGGTAGGTTTTGCCAGAACTCTTTTAAAAGGATTTAAATTTCTGCTTTATCTTGAGAAGTGTAAATAGGCTTGAAATCCTCTCTTTATATGTTCAACAGAGGAAACTCCCTAAGTGGCAATGGAGTGTTTCCAGTCTCGTTTTAGATTTGGTTAGATGGCTGATTCTAAACTTAAGAAGAGTGAAATGGCATTTAATTTGGCATAGTGAGCACCTTTCCTATGAGTCCCAGATAATTTGTAATATTCACGACTGCAGTAATGAATATTTAGTCTATCCAGCGACCTGGGGTTAATCTGACTTTTAAATTACAAACCAACTTTGTGTTAAATGAAACAGAGTGCTGGATAAATTATTTTTTGAATTCATTCTTCACAGCCATTTCACCTGCTGATGTCAATTATGGAGAAACCCTAAGTACTCTTCGCTATGCAAATAGAGCCAAAAACATCATCAACAAGCCTACCATTAACGAGGACGCCAACGTCAAGCTCATCCGTGAACTGCGCGCCGAGATAGCCAGGCTGAAGACGCTGCTTGCCCAGGGGAATCAGGTTGGCTCTTTTCTGAGAATTACCAGTAGTTTTCTTTGAGTAATGGCATCTATTTCTGGATCTTAATGAGACATTCATCTCGGGAGTCGTATTGACTCGAGTAAATAAGTGCTAAGTAAAGCTTTGAGTGAGTTAGCCCGGTCTCTCCTTAATATCACCCTCCCGTTGGCCTTCAAATTCATTATATGCTCTGTGCTTAAGATTTTATCCACTAAACCCGAGATGATTAACTACCTAATAGTTATCAATTATGGATGGAAATTTAGCATGCAGTAGGATTAGCAGCATAATCTCCATTAGTGGAAGGAAATTGAGGTGCTTGGAGCAATGTTTAAAATTCTACCGAAGCATTTTATGACTTGAAGATGTATTTTAACAGAATGAGAGACTCATATGAGCCCCTTTCTGAGTCTCTGTTTGGTACTGCTCCTTACAGCAATGGTTATAGTGATGAGGGGTCCTGAGACATCCCTGTGGCCTGGCTGAGGTGAGGTGCCTGGGCCCCCACGTGATGGCGGAAACAGCCTCCCTTCAGGATCCTTTGGGGTTTTTGTGAAGCAGCCTTGTCCTTTTCACTGTAACCTTCTGCATGGTGTGTGTACCAGGCTACGTTCTGTGATCACAGTGTGATCCGTGCTGGTTGGTTTAGACACAGTCATGAGAGAAAGTCAGGATCACTTTTTAAAACACTAGAGTTAAAGTGGAGTTGGAAATAAAGAGGGACTTACCTGGTGGTTGAGTAATTGAGACTGTGCTTCCAAAGCAGTGGGCATGGGTTCGGTCCCTGGTTGGGGAACTAAGATCCTACATGCTGCATGACATGGCCAAGAAAAACAAAACAAGACAAAACAAAACAAGATACATTTTCCCCATTTCCTAACTCATGAATGGATGTCTGAAGTGTATCATTAAAAAAAAAAAAGAACCCAGCTTTCCTTCAAATGCACAGAGCTGTCTTCAGAGCAGCTTTCCCTCCAGGAGCATGGGGAAGCCGTTGGCATCCTGTGAGCAGTTTGATTCATGAGACTCAACAGGCCAAGAGCCTCACAGAGTTTCCCGCGTCCTGAAAGCCCCAAGAGTTGCTGTCCTCTAAACTGGGGGACTGGAGTGGGCTGGGAGCTGATCTCTGCACCTAAAAATAGCTCCACATAATTGTACTCTTTTTTTTTTTAAATCTTTTGGCTGTGCTGCTTCTCGGGTGGGATTAGTACCTTGACCAGGGATCGAACCCTTGCGCCCTGCATTGGCAACTCAGAGTCTTAACCCCGGGACCACCAGGGAGGTCCTAGCTGTGCTTACTGATGTGGAACTTCCCTGTGTGTGCGTGGAAGCCTCAGCATGACGAGTCCAGCAGCTCATGACGTTACCACGCTCGAATCACCGATGACGCCAGCCACAGCTGTCATTTTCATTTATATACTATGTCATTGGGATCTTTTTTCCATGTTTTAAAAATATTTGCCTGAGGTAAACATATAAAGGTGATTTGATAGAGTTACCCAGACTACTGCGTGTGAAGGGAAGGACTTGGAGCATTCTTGTAGTTAACATTTAGTAAGTCATGAGAATGAAGGAAAAGAAAGATCAGCCTAAACCGAGGAAGTCCTTGAAAGGAGCCTTATCACACCAACAGGGAAACTTCATTCAAACGTTTGCACATTCTGTCTGAGGAACGTCTCAGAAGTGTCGCATATGCCAGTTACCTTATCCTTTGTGATCTTCGGTTGCCTTTTTCTTTCATGGCCGAAGACCACCACAGTCATTAAAGGATTATTTTAGTTACTGTGGCTTTGGGGGTGAGGGTGGAATGGATTGTTGTCCACTTTAGGATACAGTGAAGAACTCTGATAAACAATACATTACAATAAAAACGAGTCCAATTTAAAGTAATTTATTGCACCGTGAAGCTATAAATTGTTGTGAGACAATACAGGCTTATCCAAAATTAATTAAGTTTGTGATGCTTAATAAAATAAGCAGAGGTTCTTAAGCACTCGTTAGAAAAATCTCTGTATAAAATCTTTTGGTGACATTCTTGTTTTCCCAAAGTATCCTGTTCCAGATGGCTGCTGTGGTTCATTGAAAATGCTGTTCAAGTCAGAGCTCCATTTCTGGGTTGTTGAAGTACAGTCAGATAAAAGCTCCTGCTTTTAATAATTTTATGTTTAATAATTTGCCAACGCAAAATGCCATGTGTATCAGAGTTTCAAAAGCACAGTTTCAATACAGCGAAAGATTCTGACACGTATCTGCTTCTGTTGCAGATTATAGACAGATAAATATGTAGTGGTGTATATGTATATATACGTCCATGTGAACTCTCCACTGAAGAATGATACCCATTCTGACTGTACATAGCTGTGAATATTCACAAGCTGTATTCACCCATATGACCTGCATGCTGTCAAGAAACAGAATGTTCCCCAGTGCCCTAGAAACTCTTCACGTTCCTCTCCTAGACCCGCCTGCTCCTCCCCTCAAGGGTACCCTCTATCCTGACTTCTTCAGGCAGGGTTAGCTTTTAGTTTTGCCTCTTTTTGTTCTTTATATAAATGTAATCATGTAGTACATACTCTTGCTCTCGCTTTTATGTAAGAGCAAATTTATGGAATTGCAAAACATAGACCTACAAAACACCCGTTTCATAAGGTTGCAGGGTGCTGGGCTGCGGCACGGCCTGGGGAGGTGACAGTGCAGGCAGCAGGGTTGAGGGACAGGCAGAGAAGTGACAGTGAGAACAGAGGACAGACTGGGGGCCCACGCGGCTGGCGGGGGTGCGCTGGCCCCGGATGATCGTGACCAGCTTCCGTCTGAGGCCTTGTGAGGTTCCTGCACGGTGGAGCGTGTGGGTTCGGATCTGCGTCTGAGCACCGCTGTGCTACGCTCCGTCACACGTGTGTGCACCAGCTCACCCGTTCTGTTTGATGGGCTTTGGAGATTTTCCCTTTGCTGCTATTGCTGCTGCTGTGAACTGTCTTGTATGTGTCTTTTTGTGAACATCCAGCTTCATGTCTGTTAAGTTTATACCTAAGAGTGGAATTTGTGTCAGAAGGGGTACATAATGTTTGGTTTACAGATAACTGCAAAATAATTTTTAAAGGTTTTTATACCAACTTGTATTCCACCATCAATATATGAAAGTGCCAGTTCTGGTTGCGTCAGGTCCTTGCCAATACCTGGCGTTCTCTATTTTTCCTCATAGGCCATTCTGATGGGGCCTTGTGGCGTCACAGAATGATTGTAGTTTCCGTGTCTCCGAGGATGAATGAAGTCAAGCGTTTGGATATCTTCTCTTTTCACATGTTCTCTTTAAAGCATCTTTTCAGACTTCTGCTTTGAGTTTGGCAGAGAGAGAATGTCCATTAACTTTTCTCTCTTAAATGTCTCCAAAAATAGCAAGAAAATGAACCACATAGAAATAGGCAGGAACAGTCCCGGAAGCAAAGAAGGCAATGAGTTAGAGAAGATGGAAGGAGAAAGGGTTTCTCATTTGTGTAGCTGAAGTCGCAGATAAACTTTGAATAATAGCTGGATAATAAAAGTGTCGCTATGTGTAAACTTTCAAGGTAGACAACATCTCAGGGAGGGTCACCGAGTAAAACTAGGTGATGGGGTGTTTGTGAAGATGGGCAAAAGCAGACCAGGTAGTCAGGGAAGTGTGAAAGCCTCTGTGGAGGAGAGACAGTGAGAAAAAGTCGTGTATCTAGGTGATTAACAGATTCCCTTCTAGGAATTTATTCTGTTGATACTGCCACGCATCCTGTAGGCAGCTGGTATAGGATAAGTCACTGTAGCGTCACTGGTAAAGCAGAAGATGAGAAAAAACTACCAGTCCGTTAAGAGGAAGCTGTGGACATAAACTGTAGAATAACCGCACAGTGGAGTGCTGTACGCTGGAACTGGAGTTGTTGCAAAGAATAAAATAGATTTATTTGCACTGAATTTTTCCCAAGATAGACTGTGAGATGAAAAAGGCAATATGCAGAATAGCGTTCATGCTGTTTATGTCTGAAAAGCAACACGAGCGCACTTGCTTATGACCAGAATACCCGCACAATTAAGTAGCAGAACGGGTGAGACAGGTTGCCCTCCGCCTGGAGAGGTGGAGTGGGAGGGAGACCCCCTTCCGGTTTCCTCACAGGTGGCCTCGTCTGGAGCCCTGTGTTCCTGCCTCTCGGGCTGCGAGTTACGAATGCAGTCAAAGCCCCCTCTGTGCCCTGCCTGGCTATGTTTCCCTCCCCCGCCTCTGCCTTGCCAGGGTGAACCTGATTGTGGGGCTTATCACTCTCACATGCATCTTTGCAACACAGATAAGGAAATGGACACAGACTGTGGCCCAGCCTTCCTGTAACAGTGTGTGACCCAGCAGTAGTGATAAAGGAGGGCCATTTGCACGTATCAGTGTGGATAAATTTCAGAAACCTCTGGTTGAATGACCCCTCCTTTTGAACCTGTACTCGGTGCAAATTCAAAACGGAAGAGTCTTTCAGGATCTAGGGATTTAGACTGTGTTTGATTTTGATAAAATGTCAGCCTGTTACGTGTTGGTCTCTTTCCTTGTCTTTGCTGATTGGTGTTGCAAACGTAGTTTTACCAGGATGCTGTGGTTTTTTGAATATCACGAGGCATGCACCCTGTGGATTAAAGATTTCGTGGTGACTAACACTCTTAGGGAGGTGTGGGAACATACTTTTCACGTCTGTTTAATAGTTTCTGTGGCGGTTTTTGATGGTTTACAGTGTCAGGGCAGACCCTTCCTCTGGATTATCGGTGTATACTCATTGCCTCTGTCTTTTGTGGTTTCATTTCAGATTGCCCTCTTGGACTCCCCCACAGCCTTAAGTATGGAGGAGAAACTTCAGCAGAATGAAGCCAGGGTAAGTGACACCTTAACTTGTTTTTTTTTTTTTTTTTAAATCATAAGTTTCACTATTTTATTTGTTTTTTTTAAGTTTCACTATTTTAAGTGGATACTTTTTTAGTATGGGGTTAGCCAGAAAGTTTGTTCAGGTTTGTCCACAAGATGTTACAGGAAAACCCAAACAAACTTTTTGGCCAGCCCAGGACTTGCTGTCTGAGACTCAGTGTCTTTCTTCATGACAGTTAATGCTCCCACCGTTTTTAAAGACCCACACTCGCTGACTTCCAGTCTATCTCCTGTGTCCTCTGTGACTTAATAGATGGGGTTTGTCTGGTAGTCAAGGGTTGAATACAGCTGAGACTGGGCCATTGCACGAGGCAGTGAGGCTGCTGCGCCTTCAGGGGAGGGAGGCTGTGTTCACGTGCTGGTCCCCACAGCCTCACTGTAGGGTTTTTTGGTCATCCTTTTACTTATTAGTGGGGACTGCAGCACTTAGGGAATCACTGAATACTCTGGGAAGGTGCTTAGCTGCTCTTAAACAAAGTGGGATTTGAGGTTGGGGGAGAGAGTGTCCTGGGCTGAAGCCAGTATTATGTGCTGGTGCTTTCTGAAAACTAGTTTCATGGATGACCTACTTCTATACTCTTTTTTTTTTTTTCTTTTTAAAAGAAAAAGACCTTCTTTGAAAAGAGAAACAGGTATTAATAATGTTTTCAGAGTGGATTTTGTTCACTGTGCCAAATGGTTAAAGCAGATGGAGAAAGAAAATAGGGTTCTGTTGGTAGAGCTCTTTCAAGAATACACAGTATTGAAGATACAAATCAGAGTGTAGTTGGGAACTTGTTGACACTTCCTGGATAATTATGCTGATTAATTTGCTGATAATAGCATTAGTGAAAACATTAGTTTCTTAATCCCTATTTTTCTCCTGACATTTTGTATTTTGGTACTTGAAATTTTAATTTTGAGGACTTCGATGGATGTGTCTGGATAGTGTGTGTTCATCGCTCAGTCGTATCCAACTCTTTGTTATCCTGTGGACTGTCCCAGCCTGCTGGCTCCTCTGTCCATGAAGTTCTCCAGGCGAGAATACTAGAGTGGGTTGCCATTCTTTCTTCAGGGGATCTTCCTGACCTAAGGGTTGAATCCGGGTCTTCTGCATCGCAGGCAGAGTCTTTACCACCTGAGCCGCCAGGGAAACCCGTGATGTGTCTGAATATAGTCTTAAATTATTTCTTACTGATAGTTTTCAGGAAAACCTAGCAAGTTAATAGAAACTAATAAACATTTTAATTTGAATTGTTATACATGTGGGGACAGACATGACGCTTGTTAATAACATCTTCTAAATTTTTACCTCTTCTTTTGCTGACCTTTTAAAATTGTTTGCCATCCACTTGGCTGTAAATCTTGTCACCTGGTCACATTGTGAGAGGTGCTATCAGACTTTGCATTTTTTTTTTCCGAATTTTAAAAATGAAGATTATTTGGTTTAAATTCACTGGTGAAAGAAACCCAAGGCATACTTACAGTTCTTCAAAAGCTGGAATTATTTGATTGAATTGGAAAAGGATTAATTGGCTTACGTTTCTTCAGGGAGAACATACCTGTTGGTAAAATCCCAAAGCATGCTTTGTTAAATACTTGGTGTTTCTCAGATAAATTGCCAGTGAGAATCTGTTAACTGATTATTATAAATTAGTAAATTCATCACCCCAGTCTCTTCTATGTCTGTAGGGAGAGAAGGTGTAGGAATATTCCCTCTCTGAAAGCTTTTCCAACACCAAAAGCCCTTTGACCCATGGGGCTGGCATCACTTGAGTGATGAAAGGAGAGCCTGTGGGTATGGCTGGTCCAGGGGGGCGGGCAGGACAGCCTTGCCTGACATGTACCAGTGAGCAAAAAAAGAAGTTAGAGAGGCTCAGTCCTGTTTCTTCTCTTACTAAGAAGATGATAGATTTGACATTAATAACTAGTTAAAGAAGATGTGTGTGTGTGTGTGCTTAGTCACTCAGTTGTGTCTGACTCTTTGTGACCCCAGGGACTGTAGCACGCCAGGCTCCTCTGTCCGTGGGGATTCTCCAGGCAAGAATACTGGAGTGGGTTGCCATGCCCTCCTCCAGGGGATCTTTCCAACCCAGGGATCAAACCCAGGCCTCCCGCACTGCAGGCAGATTCTTTACAGTCTGAGCCTCCAGGGAAGCCCAAGAATACTGGAGTGGGTATGCTACTTCTCTGGGGGATCTTCCCAACCCAGGAATTGAACTGGGGTCTCCTGCATTGCAGGCATATTCTTTACCAGCCGAGCTACCAGGGAAGCCCAGTTAAAGAAGATATATTTTTAAAACCTTTTGTTTTGTATTGGGGTGTAGCTGATTAACAAACAATGTTGCGATAGTTTCAGGAGAACAGGGAAGGGATTTAGCCATCCATATACATGTATCCATTCTCCTCCAAACTCCCCTCTCATCCAGGCTGCCACATAACACCGAGCAGAGTACCCTGTGCTGTACAGCAGGTCCTTGGTTATCCATTTAAATGTAGCAGTGTGTCCATGTCCTTCCCAAGTTCCCTAACTATCCACCCTCTTCTCTTGCCCCAGCCTGCAACCATAAGTTCATTCTCCTTCTCTAAGTCTCTTTCTGTTTTGTAAATAAGTTTATTTGTTTCATTTCAAGGAAGATATTTTATTTTAAAAAAATGCTACCTTAGAACTCCTGTAGTTGTTTGCGGTAAGTGTTCAGTTGCTCAGCTGTGTCCAACTTTGCGACCCCAAGGACAGCAGCCCACCTGGCTCCTTTGTCCATGGGATTCTCCAGGCAAGAATGCTGGGGTGGGTTGCCGTTTCCTTCTCCAGGGTGTTTGCGATAAATTGAGGAGTAAAATGTCTAGCCATTGAATGAACAAGGTGAGTGAGAAGTGTTTTGCTTTTGCTCTTGGATAAACTATCACTCTAGTCCCTCCTGTTTTGTCAGTAATGAACACAGCCTTTCTTGAAGGTTGCTGACTCACGTCCTTTCCGTTTATGATACTTAATGGCCTGTGGAAAGTATTTTCCTCTTAGCATTGAGCACGTAATCCAGTGTATTCTGTGCTTCCACTTCGACCTGGCTGAACAGGGTAACTTACTGGTAGGGAGACCAGTCAGGTGAACTAGGATGGCGTCTGCTTCTGGGTGGGGAGGTGGCAGGAACACTGAAGGACGGAAGGGAAGAGGCTTCAGGAGGGTGTGTGCCACGCACTCCCCCCAGCCCCGCAGAGGTCATTCTCTTTTAATCCGAAGTATATTCCTTTCGACAGAATTTTCCATTCTTTTTTTTTCTACCTCTCAGTCAGGTATCACTTTACTTCTTAATGACTCACTCAGGTCATTTAAAAAGTTGTGTGGAACTAGCAGAGTATTTTCATTAACTGAGAATCTATTTCCAACTGTGCTGTGTTCGACAGTGGGGGATATTTTCTCCCTTAAGTTACTGCAGACTGGAAAGAAGCTGATTATTATCAAAAAGATATTTTTATCTTTACTAAGAGTCAATTAAAGAGCCACCTTAAAAAAAAAAGATAAAATGATATTTATAAACCTTATTAATTAGCTACAAAAGCAGATTATCTCCTAAAAGAAAATGGCAGTTTCCAAGGTGACTTAATCATCACATCTAATGAGAAAGTAAAGTAAATCACCATTTCGTAGGACCCAAAGTATAATCAGGAAAAATTAACCCATGTAATGGGATGGTGGCATCTTTGAACTTGTAATTTTGGTTAATATCCAAGGAAGCAGCTTTTATTTAAGTGCACCTTGAAAAAGACTGCTGTAAAGCTCTAGGCAGCTTGACAGATTTTTTTTCTGTTCTTTCCTTTGCCGTAATGTAGGTTGTAGGGTGAGATCAGCTAGTTTGATTTATATTTGGTAATGGTACTTTGCGGCATTGCTGTCTAATTTAAAAAAGTGTAGTGCGTTCTTCTATGATCTATAAAAGTTTGAAAACTTTCTAGAAGAAAATCACAGTAATTTTTTTATAGAGCAATGACATACGTATTTTTTTTTTCTTTTAGGTTCAAGAATTGACCAAGGAATGGACAAATAAGTGGAACGAAACCCAAAATATTTTGAAAGTAAGGACTGTAAAAAGGTGTCATAATCTTACTGTGCTTGCTTCAGCAGGTAAACTCTTTTCTCTCTCTGCCAAATGTGGCAGTTGTGTGCTTTGCTTAGGTTGGGACTCTGGTTTGATTTTAAAGACACAGAAAAGGGAGCTATTAGTCATTAAAGCCGTGTGTTTAGAGACGGTGCTATACTTAAGGCATTTACTCTCACTTGTGGAGTTTTTTCCATTTTTGACTCAACATATGTTAAATTCCATTTAATATTCAAGAGCTCCCACTTTGTCTTTCTGCTTTTTGTTAAACCCAATATAGAAGCAATATGTTTGAAAAAATGTAAAATGGGTAGCCAGTGGGAGTTTGATGGGTGATGCAAGGCACCCAGAGCTGGTGCTCTGTGACAGCCTGGAGCCTTGGGGTGGAAAGGGAGGTAGGAACAGGGTTCAGGAGGGAGGGGACACATGTATGCCCGTGGCCGGTTCATATTGATGGTGATGTATGGCAGAAACCATCCCAATATTGTGAAGTAGTTATCCTCCAGTTAAGATAAATGAATTACAAAAAATAAATACTTCCCTTGGCAGTACTGTAGAGTATGTGTGTTGCATGCTAGACTTCAGAAGTTTCCCAGCTAGTAATTTCCTACTGGAATATTTTTTTCCTGTGTGTCTTATGGGCTAGGCAGTGATGGGCTGCATTTTTGGCAAGATTCATGGTGAAAAGATGTCAGTAATAGCCTCCATGTTTCATACTTTATGCTTCAAAATACACGTTTCTTTGTGGTCCCTTTTTTTTTTTTTTTGCTGAGTTGGTAGGAAACTTGTGTCATCTGTGGAGGATCAGCCATGTCAGATTTGAGGTTCAGCCTGGAATTTCACGCTTTGATAGCATCTGTCTGTCCTTACACATGAGAGAACACAATTCAGAGATGATTACTGAATCCTGTTTTTTTTTTAAGATCTGTGGAGGTAGAACTTTCCCAGAGGACTGAGGCCTCCCTTGAATGTTGGTGAGGATGATGAGGTTTAGCTGTGCGTCTTTGCGGAACCCTGACTTGGATGGCCTTCACGTGAGGATGGAGCACCTGGTGACCGTTGCACAGGGTTGAGGGGGAGCTTTTGAAGGCCTGGGATAGCCGCTGCGTTACTCGCTCTGAGAGCGGGGTCTGCATCATCTCATGAAAGTTTCCTTGTACCATGTAGGCAGTCTGGCCTGCTCTGGGGGCTACAACGCTTATTGCTCACGAGCAGAGTTGAGCTGCAGTCCTCAGTGGCCGTGGGTCGTGGTGGTCCCAGAGACATTCTTTCCAGCTCTGAAAAGGGCTGCAGTAAATAAGGCTTCCGCATCCAGAATTTCTTTTCTTTCCTCCCGATGATGATGATAGCGTCATGTTATTTTAAGGTACTTTCTCATGTTTGTTTTGTTGGGACGTTTTCGTGCAGGAAAACTGAGCGAAGACTTCAGTTGCATTTCTGAAGAGTTGGGTGGGAATAAGCACGGGCAGAGATGAAACTGTTCTTCATCGTCCCTGTTGCGCCCGCTTGGAGGTGTGGGGCCGCAGCCCCAGTGTTAAGAAGCCCGATCATTGGCCCGTTCACGGCATGATGTATACTTTCCTCAGCAAATTAGCCTGAGAGGACTAAAATCTGCTGCACATAAGGAAAGGAGACATCAAGTCATCAGCTATTTGCAAAGCCATTGGTGTGTGTTGTGCCTTATAGCACGGGAGGCAGTGCAGCAGTGAATGCGAAGACGTCAGCCCACCCTTTCTGCCGGGTTGCTCCTTGTCACTGTGCTGGGGGTTTTATAATAGCCCTGCAGAGCTGTCCACACTGAGGCGCCATGGTGAGCCTCTGAACCTTTTCTGATGCTTTTTTCTCCTAATGTTATTCTGGACCCTGAAGCTAAATAAATCCTCTTCCAATTCCAACTCTGTTTTTCATAAATCTCACTATTTTTATCTTTTATTAACTTTTGAGATGAGAAGACGAGCGAGGTGTTACGTGCTCAGTGTTGAAAGTTATGAGAAGGGCTCGTGATGTTTCAGATTTCTCCCTTCTTTTGACCCAGCAAGCCCTTTTTTAGATCTCTCTGCTGGTGTCTGGGTTTTAAACCCGCAGTTGCTTTCTGCTCACGTTTGGTATTTTAAGAGCTGTCTTCATCTCTTATTGGAAGACAGCGCCTAAGGGCTGAGGTGAAGAAGAGGGCTACTCAGATGCTTTTGAAAACATTCTTTGGAAACTGTTGGGGAAAGAGATTGCTTTGTGATGAGTTTATGTCTGTTCAGTTTGTGAATCTTCCTGGCATTCTTGCTGCCTGACTGTTCCTTCATCAGCTCTTGCTCCAGTCATGCTACGGAGAACCCACTCCAGTCCAGTGGCTTAAAGCCACATGCCTTGCCCCTCGTGCCTGTGCGTATTGGCTGCTTGGCTGGTCTGGCTGGGCTTGGGTTCAGGCTGCAGGTGGGTTCCAGGTCTGTCTCTCGCTGTCTGGGACTGGCTGGTTGTCCTAGGCATGATCCGTGGTCAGGGCCAGTGTAGAAGCAGGCACACCTGGTCTTGCAGGCACATTTCAAGCGTCTGTTCATACCGTGATGAAAGCAAGTCTGAACAGAAAGTCAAGGGGGAAGTAGTGTATTTCACCCAAAGGGCTGTGGCAAGGGTGTAAAGGTCTAATCTTGCTTTGAGATCAGTGGTTTAATCGCCGTGTGGCCCCGTTAAAATACGAACCTTCAATTCTAGGACCTTGTTTTCCCACTGCATTTGCTTGTTTCTAGAGATGAGCCCCGGAGAAAGCGATGGCACCCTATTCCAGTACTCTTGCCTGGAGTCCATGGGGTCACTGAGAGTTGGACACGACTCAGTGACTTTACTTTCACTTCTCACTTTCATACATTGGAGAAGGAAATGGCAACCCACTCCAGTGTTCTTGCCTGGAGAGTCCCAGGGATGACGGAGCCTGGTGGGCTGCCGTCTATGGGGTCGCACAGAGTTGGACACGACTGAAGCGACTTAGCAGCAGCAGTAGCAGCAGCAGAGATGAGCCCAGTGAGGCAGTAGATTCCCAGGATCAGCTTCACCATAGCACTGATTGTTTACTTTGCCGACTTGTCAGTATCATCCCTTCCAAGCCCTGAATCCTGAACATCCAAGGAGAGACCTTTGGAGAGAAGACCGAGAGTGAGACCGTCTGGGGGACTGAAGGGCTATACAGGATGCTTCAGTGCCTCTTGGCACACTGGGAGCCAGCCTTGTGGCTTTTTCTTTCCTGAGCTCTCAGATGCTCAGAAACCAAGGAGTGACTTTGTCCCCCTCTTTGTGATCTGGTCTGGGGCTTTCCTTGCTGGGGTGAGTGGAGTCTCAGGCGTGCTGAGTGGGGTGAAGAGGGGATGAAAGGTGCTCTGACGAGATGCTGGGTGTTTGCAGCTGGGCTGGTGACGCCGTGGTGATAATTGCAGAGCCTGGGGCTGTGACCTTCCAGCTCCATCTCAGGCTTCAGTTCTCTTCCTGAGTCGCTGGTGGGTTGTGATACCTACCCACAGGGTCATGTCCCCTCACCCCCAGCTTGAAAGTCAGGGTGGGTGGCAACCTCTTCTTCTACCCAGGTCATGAGGCAAGAGGTGATAAGTGCTTGGGATTAGGATGCAAGTAGCTGATGACAGTGTAAAGAGTGTTGACCTTGAAGAGGTATTTCTTAGGTGGGTAGTAATGCAGGCTTTATCATCCTCTGCAGTTCACACTGTATATCCATTCTTTCGCCTGTTAATCTAGCTTTCTCATTTTCATGAATCTTCATTTCTAGAAATTAAAGCCTAGACCCCCTTGCTGGTCCCCAGAGGCACTGAGCTCCTTCCCAGTTCCATAGTTGCATCTGCCTTTAGCTCCTGGTCTCCCCGCCGCCTGGCCAGATGCCTCGCTGGTCCCTGTCCGCGCTGGGGGTTGGGTTCTGGGGTCTTCCGGCCTTTGCCTGTGCTGCTCTAACATCTCAGGTCCTCCCCTTTCCATGCCCATCAGAACCCACCGTGGAGCTCTTTCTGATCCCTCTTCTCTCCCACTTTTCAGATGGAATGATTTTGTCTTCCTCTGGCGTCTGTAAAGGCTTTTGGTTCTGTCTCTTTTACAGCATTCATCATAATTGGAGTTTGGTGATCTTAGTTTCTCCTTCTAAGCAGGAGCAGGACCTGGGCTCAGACTGTGTCCTTATCATTCTGTGTACCAGCTCCTAGAAACTCATACAGTGAAAACTTACTGGTAGTAGTAGTATCAGGGAACTAAAGCAAAATCTTTATATTAGTTTGCTGCTGCTGCTGCTAGTCACTTCAGTCGTGTCCAACTCTGTGTAACCCCATAGACGGCAGCCCACCAGGCTCCCCCACCCCTGGGATTCTCCAGGCAAGAACACTGGAGTGGGTTGCCATTTCCTTCTCCAATGCACGAAAGTGAAAAGTGAAAGTGAAGTTGCTCAGTCATGTCTGAGTCTTTGCGACCCCATGGACTGCAGCCCACCAGGCTTCTCCATCCATGGGATTTTCCAGGCAAGAGTGCTGGAGTGGGGTGCCATCGCCTTCTCCATATTAGTTTGCTAGGACTGTCATAACGGAACATCACAGACTTGAGGCCTAAGCAGCGGACATTTATTTGCTTGCAGTCCTGGAGGCAAGAAGACCAAGATCAAGGCTTGTCCTGAAGCCTCCCTCCCTCCTTGGCTTATGAGCACTGCCTGCCCTCTGGGCCTCATGTGGCCTTCTCTCTGTGTGCCTGCGGCCCTGGTCACCCTCTTCGGCCTAATCTCCTTTTCTTGTAAAGACATTGGTCAGATTGGACTAGGGCTCAGCCCCATTTCTTCTTTTTTAACATAATTATCTCTTTAAGGGCTATATCTCTGAAACAGCCACATCCTGAGATATTGGAGCTCGGGTTCAGCAGTTGAACTTTTAGGGGGACACGTTTCAGCTCGTAACAGCTGTGACCTGCACACGCCTGGTGAGCTGGCGGGGAAGGCAGTGCGCCGTGTTGTGCAGCAGCCGCCCCGCGCCGGAGCTCCTTCCTGCCTGTGCAGTGCAGCCTCTCTTCCTCACTACCAGTTGAAAGGCTCACACACGTCTGTGTTCTCCATCCTTGGAAGGAATGTGGCTGCGTTCCTGTGGATTACAGATCAATTCTTGCCTTGGGTCAGTTAGGTTTTGCTGCTCCGTGTATGGTTGCTGGACCAGCAGCATCAGTATCGTCCGTGCGCTGGTTGGAAGTGCAGGCGCTCTGTCTCACCGCAGGCTCCTAAGTCAGAGCCTGTGTGTTAATAA
Organism: Ovis canadensis; assembly: GCF_042477335.2. Taxonomy (NCBI): domain Eukaryota; kingdom Metazoa; phylum Chordata; class Mammalia; order Artiodactyla; family Bovidae; genus Ovis; species Ovis canadensis. Next base: position 25,472,341 of record NC_091257.1, on the reverse strand, counting down.
GATGCCTGGCTGACGTGTCTGCACCTCCAAGTGTGTGTATTGGACCTGGAAAGCTGGGGAAGGAAGGGTGAGGCCATCCTGGACTCTCTTGCCCTCAGTCCGGGTTTTCCCTTCTGTTCTGACCTGTATCGTGGGGAGCTACCGAGCGGGCTGCCCTGTGCCCAGTGGGATTTGCTGTGAGGGGTTGGAGGGAGGAACCAGACCTTTCTCACGCCATTTCCTTGAAGAATCCCTGGCGCGGTACCACCTGGCGATATAGCCCTGACTTCCAGAATCTCCTCCTCACCTGCCCCTCCTCCTGGGGCGGTGCTGGTTTCCTGGCCTTGTCAGCTTGTGGGTGGCCTCACTAGCTCCACCAGCTGCCCAGCTCTGCCATCAGCAGACTAACCAGTTCCCTGTCTTAAAGTCCCCAGGGATGGGAACACCTGGCATTTCTGTCTAATGCTGGGCGCTGCCAGCTGCTCAGAATCTTCGGCTTCCACAGTGCGTTTTTCACTCTGGCTGAATTTGTCTTTAGCTGTTATAACTGTTGGCTCTTGGAAGTTAATGTTGTGATGAATCGACTTCTGCCAGGCCTGGGGTTGGTGCATTCCCAGGGCCTTCATGTCAGCCCCTCTTTCCATGGCTTCCACGTGGCATTGGCTGCTTTGTATTTGGGATGGTTTATAAGGGGACTACTTAACACCCTGCCCTTCTGGCCTGGCTTTGTACGTCTTACTGCCAGTGAATTTTTTCAAGTCACTCAGAATCCCTCCATCCATTGACCCCTCACCCCCACCCCCTCTCCCCCTAACCCCACCCAGTATGCACCTTTTTAGTTTTTCTGCTCAGGATGCATTTTCATTTCTCTGTTCTAGCGTCTTCAAATGATAAAAATGAAACTTTCAGAGGTAGTTTTTTATCTGACTTTATTATCTGACTTCCAAATAATGCATTGAGCTCTGTGCTTTAGAATAAGTTGCAGCCAGCGTGGGCCGTGCGGGCAGCTCTCGGGCGTTGGGCAGCTGGCCTGGCAGAATTGCCCGTGGCTCTGTGCAGGTCTGTCCAGGGCTGGGCTGCTGTGCGTGTGCTCACAGCCCGGAGGGTATGTTCTGTCGAATCCCCCAGCAGGGGTTATTCTTCCCAGTTCTCAGCAAACAGGGTCCCTTCCTTACTGCAGGTATATCCTTGGATTATTCTGGCGCGTGACCAGCTTCTGTGTTTTCATGGCTCTGTGAGGGCCATCTGACTGGTTTGGCACAGGGTGTGGGGAAGAAGCAGGTTGCTCTCGTGCAGAGGCTGCCCCTGCAGAGGCTTGTCCTTGAAAAGTGGGCGATTTGTTGAATTAAAGTGTCTTTTTCTTCCCCCTAGACATTATTTGGAGTTTTTTCTTACGATAATGTTGAATTGAATTGGAGGGTGGTGCATACTTGAATCTACTTGATGATGCGATCCTAACACACATAATTTCAGCTTAACTTGTGCCACTGTCTTAAGATTCTGTCTCCGAAGAGGCAGGAAGTATCTCACACATTGATGGAGAAATTGTTTTGTTGTTGTTCTTTCAGAATGTTTTGACTAATAATAAATAGAGTAAAATGAAATTGGAATCCTTGACTGGCTTTAGATTTTCTGAGTTCAAATTTCTTGGAGAGGCATACTTTAAACCAACTTATTTCCATTTTATGATAGAATCTATCAGCTGAACTTTTGTCTCTGGAAGATTACAGAAACCTACCAATGAATTTTTTCCTGCTGTCTGCAGTTTTCCATTTCACGGAGGAGACATGTGCTGGGGAGGGCAGTGGATTTGGAGGGAGCGCAGATTCCTGGGGCTGATGCTCGGCAGGCTTGACACCAGCCAGGTCATGGACCTCTGAATTCTTGCCACCCAGGGCCCTGGATATTCTGGTTTCTAGATAACTTACAGACAAACCAGTGGAGAGGTGACATCTGTGGCCGGTGTCTCTATTTGTATCAGTTAAACTTGACCTCTTTTTGGTATAAGAACTGAACCTGGGGGTAGCTCTAGGATAGAATTCTGTTTACAGGCATTGATTTTGCTCAGCTTTCGAATGAAAGAGGAGACAACACTTTCAGCCATGCATCACCCTCCTTATTAGCAACCTTCTGGGGATTTGATGGTTCAGAATTCTGACCTTAGACAGTCACACGTACTGTTTCCAACTTTATGAGAGAAATTGTCTCCCTGCTTCAGTGTGCAGACTAATGTGAATGAGTCTGTGTCTGGACAGAAGTTAACTGTCAGTACCCCTGGTGCAAAGCCCGTGGTCTTCTTGTAGTGCATTTGCATAAGCTGCCTTGCTGGCTGGCTCTCCGTCTGAAGCACGTGGAAAAAGACATCACTGCTCTTTATATATTAATGGTACTCAGTTGCCAGTTTGTCGACTTCTCTGGTTGTTAATTTCCATCAGACTCTTGTGTTCTCCTTTTTCTAAAGTTCTGCTCTTGCACCTGTTTTTTTAATATAAAAGGCGAAGTAATCAAGTTCCTTGTGCTCCGAAACCGGGGTTTGATAATTAATAGTGGAGATGACTGTCAGTGCCTTCGCGCTGGAGGTTGACTGAGAACGTGGCAGAGTCAGAGGCTCAGCGAGCTGTTCCCAGGACCAACTCTGATGCTGTTAATAATGCCAAGCTCCTTATTTTCTGTGGCAGTTTTCGTCTTGAAGGAGCTGCTCATAAATAAAGGGATTGCAAGTGTATGTTGGTTCTTACTTTTGAATAACATTTCTTGGAACAGAAGGCTCGGGAATAAGTCAAATGCGCCCTGTTAAATGTTGGAACCACGTGATAAATAATTTTGAATGCGTAGGGGATTTTCCTTCTGATGTTTTGCAGTGAGGCATGCACGCTGACGGGCTCTTACTGCAAATTTATGGCTGCAGCCAGGGAGGAAAGGATTGCCTTGGTCATATGGAAGTAATGGTTTATGTGCACCTGAACTCTCTGGAGGTGCTGAACTGTAGGAACTTGGTTTTGTTGGCAGGAAGGCTTAAACAGTGACCATTTCACAGTACAATCAGTTTATTGTTCATGTCACCCAGAAACACACTTAACTCCCCTTGGAGGAGTCCTCAGAGTTGTGAGTTTGCAGAGGAGCGAGGAGGTGGTCCTCCCCTTGCCTGGCCTAAGACCTGTGTCTGTGCATACCCTAACCTTGGTCCCTTTGACCTTTCTGTGTCTCAGAATCTCTCTGTAAGATGCGGACAGTAGTACTACCTGTCCTATAAGGTGAGTCCAACACATAGTCAGCATTGTAAGCATTACAGTAATAATGCTTTCCTTTATTTTTCCTATTGAGGTATTATTGACATCTAACATTGTATTAATTTCAAGTGTACAACATAACAGTTCAGTGTTTGTGTATTTTGAGAAGTGATCACCACAGTAAATATAGTTAACATTCTTCAGCATCATTACTTTTTTTTTTCACGTAATGAGAACCTTTAATATCTACTCTCTTAGCAACTTTCAAACATGCAAGAGGTTTTATTAACTGTACATTGCATCCCCAGGACTTATTCATCTTATAGCTGAAAGCCTGTACCTTTTGACCACGTTCATTTATTCCACTTCACATTGCCACCCTGTGTAAAAAAGTGTGAAAGTGAAAGTCGCTCAGTCATGTTCGACTCTGCAACCCTGTGGACTGTAGCCCACCAGGCTCCTGTGTCCGTGAAATTCTCCAGGCAAGAATACAGGAGTGGGTTGCTATGTCCTCCTCCAAGGGATCTTCCCAACCCAGGGATTGAACCCAGGTCTCCTGCATTGGAGGCAGATTCTTGACTGTCTGAGCCACCACTGGTAGCCACCAAACCACTAATCTGTGAGCTCAGGTTTTTTTTTTTTTTTCAGATTTCACATATCTTTCACCATTTTTTTCTTGTTTTATTTTCTCCAAATCCATCTTTTCATATGTAAAACTGGCTTGACAATAATATATGTCTTCTCACTGGCCAGAAAAACCAGAAATTATGTATACACAAACTTTTAAAAAGTATAGTTTTATGCAGCTACAATGCAGCTACTTATAAGGCATTTTATTATGTAGTGTTTTATGTTTGTTAATTTCAAATAACAGAAAACCCAGTTTCAAACTGGCTTATAAGGTAGAAGAGTAGTGGTCAGGTGGTAGGGTGGGGTTTAGGCATAGTTTGATCAGGGCACGGGCTCTGCTTCTCTGGGACTTGGTTATGCCTTTTTGGTGTAATGACTTGTCTTTAGGCTCTCGGAATGGCCGGGTGAGAGCAGCAGCGATAGTTTTGTATTTACCCACCACACCATCTAAATTCAGAGAGTCTGGGTTGAGTCTCCAGCCAAGTTCTGAAGTTTGCACTGATTGACTGATGTATTTGTGAACGAATCCCTGGGGCCTTGTGCTGACTGGCTTAGGCCCAGAGTATCTCTGCCAGTCACTCTGATAAAGAGAATGGGTTACGTGGATTGGTCGAGGTGAACCAGGGCCCGCCTTTGAGCTGGGGCGAGATCACAGCAGCTGCTGTGCACTGTTGGAGCAGTGGGTGCAGGTGGATCCTGGTGATGCCATCCATGTTTTCCACTGGAGACGCAGAACCTGGTCACTTAGACTGTGAAATATACATTGTGAAATGTATGCAGGGCAAACAGAAGGTGTAGTGAAGTATTCTTTTAGTTCTTGAAAAGTGAAAGTGTAAGTTGCTCAGTCATGTTTGATTCTCTGTGACCCAGTGGACTGTAGCCTGCCACGCTCCTCTGTCCATGGAATTCTCAAGGCAAGAATATTAGAGTAAGTAGCCATCCCTTTCTCCAGGGGATCTTCCTGACCCAGGGATTGGAACAGTCTGAACTTCAGAGAAAATATTTTCAGTCACTTCCTTTCTGACTCAGAAGTCCCGTGTCCAGCCAGGAGACTGTGTGAAAGGCCCCTGGTATCTGTACCCTCGTGGGAACATTCCACGCAGGGGAAGTCGGTCTTCTCTGGTGTTAGACTTGAAGGGTGGCACACAGTAAATTCCGTGTGTTTAAGCACATTTCCCTTCCTTTTCTAGATTGATTATGTGATTTTAAAAGGAGCTCTAAATGAGTGCCTGTTCTCCTTTGGCTTTTTGCATGTGGTTTTAAATTTGGCTTCATTTCCCGTCGACCCCTTTAACCTGATGTTTCCCAGCCCAGCCTGCCTAGCAACTGTTGCTGTGCGCGGCGAGTTGGCACTGCCCTCCACCTGGAGCACAACGGCAGGTTTTAGGAGATTACTGTTCCTTAGCATCTGGGTTGATTTTGCCTTTGCGTAATTTAAGGATGACCATCATTTCTCCAAACTCCAGGCGCTAGAGTTCCAAGTCTCTTAGCAGAAGTGCTGGTTTTAGAAGGTATATATCTGTAAGACAGGCTCATTAGCCATGGGCAGATATTGAAAAACAAATATGGACCCAGGTTGTGTATGAATATTTATTACCAGGATATTCTGATACTTGCAAGGGGGGAGATGGTTATAGATTTGTACTATCTTTTATAATACTTTATATTAATAACATTGGCTTTACCAGCTAAGAACAGCCTTCCCGAGAAGTCATCTGGGGGTCATACATGAGAGGAGTGATTTCCTAACAGCTGTGATTTCTCCTTGGAAGACGAGCAACATGAACATCACCAAAGATGCTCATTTTCTTCTAGACCGAATCTACTCCGTATCAGTGTATTCTATTTAGGCTTTCCTGTCCTTCTATTAAAGTAAAAATTACACTGGCATTTCCAGATGATTAAGGGACTGAAAGGAAACCACAGAGCTTGCTATAATGCTGTTCTAGTCGCCAAGTCCAGTTTCTTATCCAGAGCAACGTAAGTACCAGTTACTCCGCACTTCATACCAGTTGGCTTCCCATAGGGAAGTGTTTTCAGCTCAGAATCTCTTGGGGACCTTTTTAAAAGACCATTTTCTGGGCTCTGCAGTGTCATGGAATGAGAGTTGTGGGGGATGATACCCCCAAATCTCTTTTTTTAAACAGTACCCTGGAGCCTCACAGGAGTTGGGACGCACAGGCCTAGAAAGCACATCTTGATATATGGGCGAAGGCTCCCAGAAGAAAGTGGCCCATGTAACTTCTTGCAGAGTTTTATAGTCCCCAAAGTTGCACACTCATGCAAGTGTTTGGAGATGTTGGGTGATGGCATTTGAAAAGACATTTCAACTGAGTAGATTATTTGTCATTAAATAAGGTGCTCTGTTTACAGGACCTTTTTTAAAATCCTCACGCAGGCGTTTGAATTTATTTTTTAATTGAGATTCAACATACACAAAGTATGTACATTTGAAATGTGTGTCTTGGTGAGCTTATAAAAGAGCGCATGTCTGGAGTGTCCGGCTCCTGAGTTGTCATCTGTGTGTATGTCTCCCTCTAACCCACACCCAGGTCAGGATGCAGACTCTTTCCTGCTCCCAGGGGTCCCCTCTCGTCCCTCCTGGTCAGTCACGTCTTGTCCTCACATTCCGGAGGTGTCTGGACAGCTCTTAGGTAGGGGGGTGCTGGCTGTCCCTGAGCTCCCTGCAGTGTGTTCTGTGTCTGCTTCTGTCTGCTTCCATGCAGGCTGTCGTCTTTAAGATTCATCCATGCTTTGCTTAGCAGTAGTTTCTACTTGATTTTGCGACTCTGCTGCCCTATTTATTCATTCTCCTGTTGGTTAGCTCCATTTGGGTGGTTATCTCCAGTGTTTCGGTTGTTATGAATAGTGCTTCTAGGAGTGCACAGGAACGTGTTTTGCTGGGTGTGTGCATTCAACCCCCACCCCACCACCCCTGCCCTTTTCTGGCTTTCAAACCTGGTAAGAATTTGGCTATGTATACATCTGGCCAGTATTGATGATCAGAGTGCCCCCAATCCAAAGGTCCCTTATCCCTATCCAGGTGGCTCTCAGTGTGGTCTGGGCCACAGAGCAGAGGACCCCCTGCCCCAGTGGGTCAGATCTGGGCCTGGCAGGAGCATCTCCCCCACCCCTGATCCACCAGCAACAGATGTTTGCCTTTAGTCTGTGTGGGTTCCCATGTAATATTTGTTTTTTTCTGTTGTCATCTGAATATAGTCTAACTGGGTGGGTAACACAAATTCTAATTTCTGTAGATTTTTAGAATGATAGTTGTGAAGTGAGTTGAATACATTCTTTGTGGATTTTTTTGTTTCTTCCTGAAAGTCCTCTTTTCTCACAGCTAGATATTGATGATTTGTTTTCTGTAAAGCTATAATATTATGGTATGTCTGGTTTTCCTTTGCTCAACTCCAAGGTCCAGAAGGTAGAGACATGTTAAAATTATTTTTGGACTCTCCTAAATTGCCTTGCATTTAATATTAATAATAATAATATTAATAGGGATAATAGTGGATAATATTTACTGCACTGTTACTGTGTGCCAGGCATTGTTCTAAGCCAGCACTGTTTAATAGGAATGTAATGCAAGCCACATATGGGAGTTTAAATTTCTAATAGCCACATTTAAAAAGAAACAGCTGAAATTAATTTTAACAGTACATCTTATTTAACCCGTTACATAAAAAACTTACCACTTGACCTTGACATATAATCAATATAAAAATTATTAATGAAGAATAGAATTTTTAAAATAAGTTTTTAACATGATGTAAATTTGCAGTACCTTTGCATTTATAGTACCTCTCAACTCAGTGTGAAATTTACATTGGATGCACTGGATCTGTATTTTGATTTTATGAAATTTACAGTTGAAAAGTAGATTCTCATTGCAAACTGTGTTCCAAACATATTTAAAAGTTTTCCAGTCGCTCAGCTGAGCATAGTTTAAAATTTAAACCAGTGAGTCGTTAGCTGCCTCTCGAATGCTTGGTGGCCACATAGTTGTATGACTTTAAATATTGTTTCTATTAATTTGTTCTGCTCTGCTCAGCAACCTTGTACAAGGTGGAAGAGTATTTATTTTCTCACTCTGCAGACAAGGAAACTGAGGCCCAGAGGGTACTCAGTTAAGGAAGGAATAGATGAGGTCGGAATTTGAACCCTGTCTCAAAGTTGGCTCGTGACACCATTCTGCTGTCTAGTTCTTAATTGTTGTTCCAAACTGACCTTTTTATTCCCATGTTCTAATTTATTGCCTTTAGTGTGTGTGTGTCTTTCTCTGACCTTTGTCTCTCTTGTTTTTTTATGTTTTAAAGATTGATGGAAAAAAAGTCTGAAAAAGGGATACTTTATTTGCTGTGAATTTGGTTATTCATCGGTATTTTAAAAACCAACACCGGTGACAGCCACTGTTCCAGCACCATCTGCTCTGTTATCTCCATAAGTGTCAAGACAAGATTTGCTTTCTCTGAAACAGTGGCTCAGGTTCCCTTTTGTGTTTTGTGATGCTCTTTCTTTAATCAGGACTCTGACGTTTATTTCTGCCGCCGTTGGGTGTAGTCATTTCTTCTGCCTTGGCTCTTTGCTAGTCTTTTTCTATAAAACAGTCATGATTATTTCTCTGGGTATCATTTATTTTCTCCTGATGTGTTATTTGCATTTGTTCTTATGTTAATGACTTCTCTGAGCATCTTTCAGATGCTTCTTTGAACTATATTCAACCAGCTGGGTGTCCTTGTCTACCTTTGTAGGTAATATTTTACTTTATATGAGACTTGCTTTTATACAAGTGTTCTATTGCTCTTCACTGCAGTGGTGGTTTGTTTATAAAACAGAGATCTGAAACGTGCTCTTTGCAAGGAAGAGTAGTCCAGACGTGCAGAGTGTCATCTTTTTAAGTGCCGTGTGGGAGGAGTGTGCTGTGTTCCCAGGTTCCGCGGGACTGTCTTCCCCTCCCCTCTCTCTGAGCTCCCCTGTCTGTGGATATTGTGTGCACCTGTCACCTTTCACTGCTTATCTCACTTGAATGAAATGGACAGCAGCTGTGTCCTTTCTTGAGTTCTTACCCATTCAGGGTGGTTGCTCAATTCATTCTTTTGAAATATCTTGACCGTTTTATAATTAGTTGTCTTAACTGAGGTGACCCAGCTTTTGCACTTGGATTTATCCTTAACTAGTTCTCAGACTTTGAGCAAATTGTTCTGTCTCTGTCTCAGTTTTTCTCAGTCATGACCAGGTGGGTGGTGAGGTGAGCTCTCAGGGTTCCTTCTGTTTGAGAAGGATGTGGGTTCTTTCTCAGGGGGCTGCATGGAATTTTCCCTGTGGGTCGCCTGTCTTGGGTATGGGACCCTTCCCCGTTTCTCTGTCTTCAGGGGTGGCAGGTGGTTTCGGTTTGCTCCACTTGCTGTGGGAATTCTTTGTTTGGACCGCTCTTCCTTTGTGAATGTGCCCTGGGAGCTGTTCTCAGTCTGGGCATTTAAGCGCACGACGCACAGACGGTGAGTGTCCTGCCTGATGGGTTGCGCAGACTGGAGGCACCCATGTAGCCCGTGTCTGGGTGAAGAAGCAGTGCTCAGCCCCTGCGTGTCCCGACCATGCCCCCTTACAGTCATCACTCCCCGCAAGAAAGCTGTCTGGCTTGACTTGAGAGAAGAGTGTTGAAACATGTATATTACCATATGTAAAATAGATGACCAGAGCAAGTTCCATGCATGAAGCAGGGCACCCAAAGCCTGTGCTCTGGGACAACCCAGAGGGGAGGGATAGGGTGAGGAGGAAGGTGGGAGGGGGCTTCAGGAATGGGGGGGGGACACGTGTATCTGTGGCCAATTCATGTTGAGGAATGGCAGAAACCGTCATCGTAGTGTAAAGTAATTATCCTCCAGTTAAAATTAATTAAAAAAATAAAAGCACAGTTTGGTTTGTCCTGCTTTTAAACTTCATGTGTAAGGAACCATACGGAACATAGCCTTTTGTTTTTGTTTTTTTGGTAAGTGGCTTTATTTGCTCTGCATTACGTTTGTGAGATCCACCTCTTTTTTGCACTGTTGTGTTTATTTTCATTGTTGCATAAACTATATAATGTGTGACGTGGCTGTATCGCAGATTATCTGTTATCTCTTTGAATTTGCGCTGTTTCCTGGTTTGGGCTGTTAGGAATAGTGCTGCTGTGAGCCTTCTTGTCCGTGCCGTGAACGAGTGTACACATTTCTCTTGGGTGTCTGCCTAGGAGAAGAATTGCTGGGTTGTAGAGCAGGTGTCTGCTCCGCTTTAGTAGGTAGTGAAAATAGTTTTCCAGAGTTGTTGTACCATTTACACTCCCGCCTGCTGTGTGTGAGAGGGCCGGTTGTCTCACCTCCTCCCCAACGTTTGCTGTTTTCTATCTTTTGAATCTTTTGGGGCCATTTTCATTAGTGTGCAGTGGTATCATGCGGTGGTTCTGTTTTGAATTTCCTGATGATGGTAATAAAAAAACACAACTCGCCATCATTTTTCATTAGCTTCATTTCTCAAATGCCTTTGCCTTAGAGCTTGTCATCGAGTGCGTGATCCTGGCGTTCTCTGTCCTCCATCGCGGGGCACTTCTCCAGCCTTCTCTAGCTCCCCTCACCTTGTTTGTCCATAAACTAGCTCTTCATCACCTCCCACCACCCCCTGCTCCCCGCAATCCTGGAGAGCTGTCACTCATTCAGACAGCAGCTCGTCACAAATGCCCATTGAGGGGAGCTCCCTCCTGAGATCCTTGGGGGATACCAGTGCAGTGATTGGAACCGACCCGAATCTTGCCGGGGGCGGGAGGGTCTTCCAGATGCAACTCACCAAATTTCCCTGTCTTTGTGGAGTTTGACTGCCCCTCCTTCTGGTCTCTCCACCCCCACAGGTCACTTATCAGCTCTTCTAAGATAGAACTGTTACTTTTAGCTAGGTGAGCGTTCTCTCTGCAAGGTGAGAGTAATAAACATACGTGTAGTCGGAAACTCCAGACAGATTTTAAATCAGTTGCATCCTCGTCCTCATCTTAGCCTTTTCAATGAACATTCCCTGTACACTAAAGAAAGACGTCAGTTGTTCTGGTGGCAAAACTTCACTTGACCAGAATGTTTGTGAATATCCTGGTTTAGTGACAGAGCCCACCTGAGCTACGTGAATTATGAGAGTCTTAATTAAAGGGACTCAGCATTCCTTGTGGTTTAGAATATACAAGGCCTTGGTGCATGGTCAGTTCCTGTGGGGTCTCTGGGTCCTGGTGTGCAGAAGGTTTTGTTTGAGCCCTCCAAGCGTCTCTGGCGGGTATGGAGTTCGATTCTAAACAAGATTTCACCCCTCCTGCCATCTTGCTGAGGCTTCTCCTTTGCCCTCGGATGTGGGGTATCTATTCTGGTGGGACCCAACATTCTCCTGTCGATGGTTGTTCAGCAGGGAGTCGTAAGTTTGAAGTTCTCGCGGGAGAGGATGAGCACACGTGCTTCTTCTCTGCCAGCTTGTCTCTCCAGAAAGCAGCAAATGTTGGGGAGGAGGGCTGAATGCAGCTCAGTATGCCTTTGGTGAAGCTCAGGTTGTCGGTGTTTAGTTGCTAGCTTGTGCCCGACTCTTGCCACCCCAGGGACTGTAGCGCGCCCGGCTCTCCTGTTATGGCACTCTCCAGGCAAGAGCACTGAGTGGGTTGCTGTTTCCTTCTCCAGGGGAATCTCCCAACCCAGGTGTTGAACCCGTGTCTCCTGCATTGGCAAGTGGGGTCTTTACTGCCGAGCTGCCAGGGAGATACCTTTACGTACTCCACAGTGATTTCACTTCGAATCTCCTTTGTTGAGTCTTCGTTTGTCCTGAATTTCTTAAAGTGCTGTGTCATTGCCTGTGATTTAACTAATTTTAAAAAATGCTCCTAGATTGTGAAGCTCATCTTGTTCATAGAGCGCAGAACATAGCACAAACAACCCAAGAATTTAGGTGAAACTCTTCCCTCATCCCACAAAAGAAAAACTTTTTGTTTTAATGAGGAAGTTGAAGCCACGAGAAATTAACTGAGTTGGTTTTGATGTTCTAGAGTTAGAAGCAGGGCTAGACTGGGTTTTTTCCTCCTAATCCAGTGCTTCTTAATTATATCTCACTTATCTTTTTAAATGGTTTCCAAATGCCTAGATTCTTAATTCCAAAGTGGTGCTTTACTTTGATAAAGAGACTATGGCTGGCCCACATCTTTTAGAATAATTTTAATATGTAAAATCTGAAGACAAGATTTAGCCCATGGCATATTTAAATCAGCAAGCCATCCTATAATGGGCTTCATCTGCATTTAAATTATTCTCCTTCAGAGATTTTTGAAGTTGGTTTTGAATAAATGGCTTGTATTATATTATTGTTAAATTAAGCCAGCGTGCTTTTTGGTTAATTTTAAATGGAGTCTTTTAATGTCTGCAAAATCTCCTAACTTCCCAGTCTGCTGTTGGTAAATAAAGTTATGTTTGCATTTAAAACAAAAAAATTGGAGAACAGAGTGATTTCTTCCCCTCAAACAATTGTATCTTCTCAATGGGTTAATCTTATGAGATACTTTAAATTGGGAGTTAGAAGACAATTGAAAGTCAGCAATTCCAGTTATGGAAAAAGTGATATATTTTTGAATTATACATACTCTGATTTTATAGTAGGTGGTTATCGTTATAATAATTGGAAGGAATAGTGTGCTCCACAGTGTATTTCAGTTTCTCAGCACTAGATGTCACTAGAGATAGGAAGAACCAGCTCTTCTCCCGTCTTTAATTCCAGGTCTCTACTGGTAGTGAAAGGACTCGGCAGGCATTGCTAAGTGGACTGGCGCCTGTTCACGTGTTTCTGGATAGAGGCTGAGCGAGGTAAATTGTGAAGAGTTTAGTAGAAGGAATGTCTTTTTTGCAGCCTCCTTTGGAATTGATCCTGAAAGATGTAAACATGAACCCTCACATATTTGGAGGTTATTTTCTCAATTTTTAAAATAGTTTTTCCAAAGTTGCCTCAAATCACTGGATACTATCTTATAGGTAAAAGATATATTTTTTAACCTGGGTACTAGGTAGTCATTTTGACTAGCTTGCATTAGAACGCTTTATTTGTCATTTATTTATTCGTTTGCTTATATTTGCCCCTTAAAGGACTTTTTCTTCTTTTACCTCACATTTACCTCATTTTCAGCTCTTAGTTTTCCTTTTTCAATTAATTAATCTTTTGCAGCTCCGGAAGTTCCTAAGAGAATTAAAACATAGAACCTCTTGCCTCTTTCTCCCCAGTTGTATGTCTGCCATATTTACCTCAGCAGAGTAACCTTGACTCTTGGGATGGTGGCTGCAGCTTTTTCCTCTTTGGTTTCTCCTGGTTTGTGAAGCCAAGAAGTTTGATAGATAATCAGAGTGAATTTTCTCCCAGCTCGTTCCTCATTTTTGTAGAAACAGGAGGAAGCAGACAGCCATCCTCGGTGACTGAGAGGCAGAGGAGATTGAGAGTTACGGACTTGAACGCTTGAGTTCAGTTGATGGAATGCAGTCTCAGCCTGGCCAGTTGCTGGCTCTGTGACCTTGGGCAGCTTAACTTCTCAGTGCTTCAGCTTCCTGATCTGTGAAAGAGAGGCAATGGTACTTGCCTCCTCCCAGGTCGTTATGAGGATTCAGTGAGTTGCTTGTGAAGGCGGGCTTCCCTGGTGGCTCAGTGGTAAAGAGTCCACCTGCAGTGCGGGGGATGCAGGTTCGATCCCTGGGTTGGGAAGATCCCCTGGGGGAGGAAATGGCAACCCACTCCAGTATTCTTGCCGGGGGAGTCCTGTGGAGAGGAGCCTGACGAGCTGCAGTCCACAGGGGTCGCAGAAAGCTGAATGCGACCAAGTGCCTGAGCAGTTGTGAAGGCATTGAAAGCGGTGCTTGGCAGTAGTGTCTCAGGGCTTGTTAGGTGAAGAACCATAACTTCAGGCACTCTGTGGGCAATTTATAAATGCTAAATAATCTACAGGATCTCCAGTTTAACTAGGGAGGGACAAAGATGAATTTTTTATTTTTTCTCTTAGAGTCTTCTCTTAGAAGAGTCTAGGGACAAACTGTGAATGGCTTTGTTTTCTTTTTGTCCATCATGGAACAGTTTTGAGCACCTGCTTGGAGAGATGGATTGTGTGAACATGAATAAGACACTTTCCATCTGTTGGGGAGACCAAACTTCAAACAAATAGTGAGAAAAATTGTCACACGTTCTAGGTTAATAAGAGCTGACTCTATCAGGGAGGCATTTGATTGCAGATAATGGTACCCTTAGTGCAGAGAAAAGGTGCCTTAAGCTAGCGGAGGGTTGTTGGTTCTCCCCTCCCTGGATGAGGATGACAGAGCTGGGCTGCTGCTGCTGGGGGTTCAGTGGTTTGTCCAGAACCAAGGTCTGTGAAATTCCACTGGCCTTTCTCTCAGTGCTTTGAGACAGTTTCTGCAACTACATAATCACGTGAGATTTAGTTAGGAGGCCTGGGAATGGCAGCAGGGTGTATCTTTGCAGAATTTATCCCTCTCTTCAGCCCCGCTTCTGTCTTGCTGGGGAGCTGCGCTGCGTGGCTCCTTCTGCCTGCAAGGAAGGCTGGGAATACTGTCTTCAGCTGGGAACCCTGCCATCTCTAACAAAACTGGGATTTTGCCCAGGAGGAAGATCGGGAAAGCAGAAGGCGGTTTTGACCACAAGCACTTGTGGGACCCTGTTCAAAGCCCTCTACAGGTAGTAATAATTGGTTGCAATCTTGTAACAGTCTTACATGTGAATGCTGATGGCTCTGTTTCAGGAGATGGAGACTGGAGTTGATAAGAAACTTGTCACACAGCTAACGAGTGAGCCGGCCAGCCGGAAATGAGTCTTAGGATTGGTGGAGAGGCACAGGAGGCCTTGGTCAACAGGTCAAGCCTTCTGGAAGACGATGAGAAAGGGTTCAGAGAGGAGTTGCCCTTGAAGGCAGTGTAGAATTAAGTAGCTGTTGGGAGTCCTGGGTGGGGTGATACAGATTTCCTGATGGCCAGGGCTCAGCTGAAGCCATTACCCTGGGGTATCGGGGCTTCCAGGGAAACTGAGTGGGCTTGGAGCAGGGGGGCAGGAGGATGGGGTCCCAAGCTGGAGAAGGAGCGTGTGTCAGGCCACGGGGAACTCAGTCGCCCCCCTTTAAAGCTCTCACAGTTTCATCATTGCTTCAGGAAACATATTCAGAGCTCATTT
Organism: Ovis canadensis; assembly: GCF_042477335.2. Classification (NCBI taxonomy): domain Eukaryota; kingdom Metazoa; phylum Chordata; class Mammalia; order Artiodactyla; family Bovidae; genus Ovis; species Ovis canadensis. Next base: position 25,457,294 of record NC_091257.1, on the reverse strand, counting down.
AAATTCTCAATGTACATTCTGGAGACGTTTCCAGTTTAGTTTCATTATCTGAGCCATCAGTGTGTCTTTTGAAGTGTCTAAGTAGTATATTGAAATTTCTTGCCCGTTTCTCTCATTTCACGTTGAATTAATGGTGTAGAATATTTGAAATGGACAGGGCCCGAGAGCCGATCTTCTTCTGCCCTTCCTGTGCCACGGTTGGGGCGTCTGGCACCTGAACCCAGGGAGTCAGTGTCTGAGTTTAGGTCAGAAAATAATAATCTGGTTGTCCAGTGCCCTTCCACCAAGCAGTGTTCGCGAGGCGTCCTCTCTAATCCCTGTGCGTCTTCTTCAGGTCCCTGATACTTGGTTAATCACGTCTAACTTGGGGTTATAACAAGAGTCTGCACCAGGACACTTGGATGTGCTTCTGGTCCTAGCCCTTAGTTGAGCTCTTGCTGCAAAGCAGGCACTCAGAACTGTGTGTGGATAGACTGTTCCAGTGTTAATACGGTTCCTTGAGGGGGAGGTGGGGGGACACAATAACTCTTGTTCAAATAAATCTGGGCAGTTCTGGGTGAAAAGAATTAAACAGACTTGTTTATGAGCCTTGTGCTCTTGTGTCTGTAGCTCTGAGGAGGGCCGTGCACTTCTGATTCACTTTGTTCTGAGAATGGCTGTTTGGCCCTAAGCCAAATGTCCTTTTTTCAGTTTTGTGTCCAGACTTTATGAAACCCTTGTAGCCTAAATGGATTCCTTAGCGCAAAAGTGCTTTTGTATTCTTTTTAGGTTGCCTTTTGGTCTTTTGCTATTAAAATAGTGAAAAAAAATTTTTTTGTCGCAACTCTGTTGTATTCAATATTAGAAGATAGTTATGTTCCAAAAATTGAGTGATGTCCCATTTCTCAGAACCTGGACTCCTCTCTGTCCGTCAGATGCTGACCCTCAATCATGGGTAGGTTCTGAGGTTGGCCGTCAAAACCTGTTCAGCGCAAGGAACGAGGTGCTGAGATGCTGACTCGGCCAGTCCTTAGGGCATCAGCACGTTGATGGCGCATGGACTGGGTCGACAGGGCTGAATGCAGAGTCAGTGGATTGAGGACCAGCCCACTGAGGGATTCTGACTCAGTTCACAGTGTGTCAGGAGCACATAACGTGATGTTGTCACAGGAACATCGATACTGTGGTGCACATCACACGATGGGATTCAGGAAGTGTTTCCCCAGAATGTTTCCAGAGACTGTCTTCGGCTCTTTACTTTTATACCAGAGCTTGTATCACACTAGAGTTAGTTATCCCCCAGCTCCCACTTGGTAGAGCTTGATGGTTTAGAGCATCTTCTCTGAGCCTGTGAGTTTGGGGTTGAACCGTGGCTTGGCCAGTTGTGAATTTGGCCAATTACTTAATCTTGATAAGCCTCATTTTAGGGCAGCGAAGCTGTTCTATGATGGGACACGTGTCAAAGACCCTAGAATATACAACACCAAGAGTGCAGACCATTTTCCCCAGTCACGGCTGACCCTCTGAATCTCTTGACGTTGTCTTTCGTAGAGCAGAAGTTTTGAATTTTAATGAAGTCCAGCTTGGCAGTCGTTTCTTTCATTGGCGTTGCCTTTGGTGTTGTGTCTGAAAAGTTACCGCCATGGCCGAGGTCATCTAGGGTTTCTCCCATTTTATCGTCTAGGAGTTTGATGGTTTCTGTTCTACTTTTAGATCTGTGACCTGCTTTGAGTTCCTTTTCGTGAAAGGTTCCTCCATGGCTAGTGCCTCTGGACTGTGGGCCTCACAGCGCCTCTCCTTGCCCCGTGTCCCCTTACGTGGGGTAGGGGGCTGGAGCGGGCTGGAGCTGTGTGTTTCTCTTCCCCCAGCAAGTTTGTTGTTCTTGTTGAGTCCCTAAGTCATGTCCAACTCTTTTGTGACCCCGTGAACTCTATAGCCCACCAGGCTCCTCTGTCCATGGGATTTCCCAGGCAAGAATACTGGAGCGGGTTGCCATTCCCTCCTCCAGGGGATCTTCCACACCCAGGGATCGAGTCTGTGTCCCCTGCATTGGCAGGTGGGTTCTTTACTGCTGAGCCACCAGGGAGGCCCTCCAGGAAGGTGAGACTCCTGTGAAATGTTTTCTCCTTGGTAAGAAGAACCAAGGGTTTTGGCATATGTAAAAATGGCTGTTTTCCCCACCTTCTTCTGAAAGCAAGAGGGACTTTTTCTCTGATATCCTCTATGAGGATATGGGGGAGCGCTGGGAAATTATCTCACAGGGGTTTTGGGACCTTCCCAACTAGTGGCTGGGGCTTCCTGGAGCTTTTAACCAGCAGAGCTGTCCACTCTGAGCCTCCACCGTGTTGTCAGATTACCAGTTAGGTTTTCATAGCCTGGGTTTCTGCTCCAGTGAGATGTGATCATCTGTGTCTGTCTCTTCAGTCGTGAAGATAGCAGTTTGCCCTGTGACCTCACTTCTCTGATGGATCTAAGAAAAGCTGTTGGCTTTTCAGGTCCTCCCCCGCCCCCCAGTTTTTTACTTATTGTTAGGCTGTTGGGGCTTCTAAACTCCTTGCATGGTGAACTAGAAACCAGAAGTTAGTGCTTTTTTTTTTTTTGGAAATTAATCCCAGAATGGGATTCTCGTTCAGGCCCTCATGTTAGTCATGTTTTGCCCATTGTAATAATTCGTATTTTTGTTACAAAACTGTAGTAGTCAAACACTATGACCCTGGCATATAAACAGACATACAGACCAATGGAACAGAATTGAGAGCTCAGAACTAAGCTCATGTATATTTGATCAACTAATGTTTGATGAGGGAGCCAAGAATATTGAATGGGAAAAGATGGTGTCTTTAATAAAAGTGGTGCTAGGGAAACTGGACATTAAAGAATAAAATTAGATGCCATCTTTTACCACTCACGAAAATAGACTTGAAATTAAAGTCTTAAATGTAAGATTGTTACTGTAATACTATTATAGGAAAACAACTTCTAGACATTGGTCTTGGCAATGAATTTTTGGAAATAATACACCAAAAGTGCAAGCAATAAAGGCAAAAATAAACAAGTGGGGCACCTTAAACTGTCGGTGTTTAAACTTAAGGTGTCCCACTTGCTTATTTTTGCTTCTATTGCTTGTGCTTTTGGTGTATTATTTCCAAAAATTCAGTGCCAAGACCAGTGTCTAGAAGTTTTTATGAAAAGGCAGCCTACAGATGGGAGAAAATAATTGCAAACCAGCTATCTCATAGGGGTTAAAAACAAATGATTAAAAAATGGACAGAGGACCTGAATAGACGTTTTTTCCAAAGAAGACATACAGATACCAACAGGTACAAGAAAAGAAGCTCAGCATCACTAATCATGAGGGAAATACAAATCAAAACCACAGTTAGATTACTACCTCATCCCTGTCAGAATGGCTCTCATCAAAGACATAACAAGTGTTGGTGAGGATGTGGAGAAAGAGAACCATTTTACACTGTTGATGTGAGTGCAAATTGGTGCAGCCACTATGGGAAACAGTATGAAGGTTCCTGAAAAATTGAAAATGAAACTACCATATGACCCAGCAGTTCCACTTCTGGGAATATATCTGAAGGAAAGAAAATCCCTCTCTGGAAGGGATATCCGCACCCACATCCCTGCAGCATCATTTAAAGAGCCAAGACATGAAAGTAATCCAAGTGTCCACTTACGGATGAATGGATAAAGAAGACGTGAGATAGATATCTATGTAATGGAATAGTATCCAGCCATTAAAAAGAAGGAAGTCTGGCTTTTGCATAAGAGGACGCACCGTGAGGGCGTCATGCTGAGTGAAATCAGCGAGACAGAGAATGACAGACACTGGATGGTCCCACATGTGGAATCTAAAAATGCCGAACTCCTAGAAACTGAGAGTAAAACAGTGGTTACCAGGAGCTGGGGGAAGGGCGGGGGAAATGGGGAGATGCTGGTCAAAGGGTGCAGGCTTCCTGTTACAAGGTGACTCCGTTGTAGGATCTCATGTACAGCATGGTGACTGTAGTTAATAGAGTATCACATACTTGCAGGTTGTTAAGAGAGTAATGGATCTTGAGGGTCATCACCATACATACACATACACACACACGAAAGTGACTCTGGGGTGAAAGAGGTGTTAACTAACTTTATTGGGTAATTGTTTCACAATAAGTGTGGGTATCAAGTCATCACATTGTCACATTAAAACCTACATATATGTCGGTAATATCTCAGTAAAGCTGGAAAAAATAATTTTATCAGTATAAACTAAACAAACTTCACTTACACTGCTGTGTTGCCTACCTGCCCTCCACACTTGGGTTGTGTGGTCGTAAGACCTCATGCTCTCCATCTGGGTCCCTGCCGTATCGTCTGTTTCACAGCGTGGAGCAAAACAGGCTTGGTTTCCACTGCCACTGAGCTTCCATCATTCTGATTTTCTCACACATTTCTGAAGTTTAAGGGAAGAAGGAAAGAGAAGTACGGGAGGAATGATTCCGTTGTCTCTTCGCTAAGCCTCCTTGCCCTGCTCTGCCTTGGCTGTGTAGACCTGAGTGTGTGACGGGGTGAAATAAATGTTCTCGGTGAAAACGTGGACGAGTTGGACACTTACTGGAAGTCTTAGTAAGTGATTTTTTTCTTTCACCTTTGGATGCTGAATTAGTTAAAATAATTCACGTAGAGACTTCGTATACATGTGCGTGCCCTGGATAGGAATGAATGTGTATGTACAGATAGGTGGCCACATGTTTTAAATCAACACATTTTAAAATGATTTAAAATAAATAGTGCAGGGGCTCTCTGGAATAGCCACCCACACTTTTGAGGTGTGTGGAAGGCATCACAGGAAGATGGCAGAGGCTGAGGGATGGGGTGGGGTTATCTGACCGCTTCCCATGACGAGAGAGGCTGTGGAGCTGTAAGAATCGTTTCTATTCTGAACCTCTGGACTTTCCACTCATGATGGTTAAATACAGAGTGCAGCCTGCAGCTCTGTGTGGAATCAGTTGGTTCTGGTTTTATCTCGGGGCAGAGAATGCACTAGAATAAATGATTGCTGAAAATCGTTTCTTGTCCCAGTGTTGAGCATTTCTTTCTTCTTGGAGCTGCAAATGCTTCTCCAGGAAAGTATTCATTTTCTTAGGCCGCTTTTGCAGCAGGATCAGAGTCCTGGTCTCATCCACATTTATTTTTAAATAGATGGATACGGACATGAGGGTTTATCAAAGGTCAGTCCTGGAACTCGTGGTGGCGAAAAACTCATCTCCTGGCGTCTCTTCATCTAGTCTGAAGTTCAGCCCATCTGCTCTCCTGTTTCTGATAAATATTCGGCTGGAACAAGTTCTCAGAGAGTAAGGAAGTGCTCTCAGACTTTTGGCAAATATAATTTGATATCATTTTGAAAATCAGCACTTTTTGCATGACTGTTGTTTGCCATTGTGGCAGGCAGTTGGGAAACAGGTATGAGAGTAAACAAAGGATTTCAGAGACCAGTTTATTTGAAGAACCTACCAGCAGGGAGCAGGACGCCGGAGAGGAGCCACTGGAGCCTGGCAGGCACGCCTGTCGTAAGCTGTGGCTATGCTGGGAAGTAGAGGACAGGGGCCTTCTGACTCTGCACTTGCACACCTGCCCAGGAAATTTTCAGAGCTCTGCATTCCTTGAACATTTGTAAGTTGGTATCTATGTTTTGTTATGTATTTAATATTTGCACAAGGTGTCATTTTTGATGGATTTCAAATACTGACATTTTAAAAGAAAATCACTCCTTTACATGAATCCAGTAAAATGTAAAACCATAGGGATTCAAAATCCACCACCATTCATGCAAAAATAAATGAAATTTATTTACTGTCGGAAATTTTGCCCTGTTCTCTTTTGTCCTTGGACTTGTGTATCCTGTTTGCCCTACAGAAGTTTTCCCTAGTTTAATATGTTTTTTTGTGCTTGGTTGTTTTTCTTTGATCATCTTATCATAATGCCTTATAATAAAATCATGCAAATAAATTTAAATGTAATTAAGACTGTTTGCTACAACCATGAGGCTGTGATCGTTAAGAAAATTTCTTCCAGAGTGTGTGCCATCATACTTATTTGTGGTATGTACTTTAAAGCAATAGAAGTATACACTTTAAAAAATTTGTTAGGTGTTCTTTCTTTTTAAAAAAATATATGATTTATTTGTTTTTTGTTCTGGGTTTTGTTGCTTGCTCTGATTGTGGTGGGTGGGGGCTGGTCTCTGTTGTGGCCCGAGGCTTCCCCTCTGTGGCGGCCTCTCTTGCTGTGGAGCGTGGGCTCTCGAGCGCTGGCTCAGTAGCTGTGGCTCACGGGCTTAGTTGCTCCACAGCACGTGGAGGCATCCCAGACCAGGGACTGAACTGTGTCTCCTGCATTGACAGGCGGGCTCTTAACCATTGGACCACCAGGGAAGTTCAGAAGTGTGCATTTTGATAACTGACTATTAAACATTAGAAGTGCTTTCAGAGACATGTCATTTAATAAAACGTATGGCACATTGCCTTCAGGTAGGTGACTGTTCACAGGGACATCGTCGAGGGGCACAGATTTCCCCCTGATGGATCTTTTCACTTATTATATGAGTTGATGGCCGTGGAAGGAGGGCTGCTTCAGCCATGGCCTTTCATTCTTCAGAGTGGTTTCCGGAGATGAGTGAAAAGTCACGTGATGATCTCTTACAAAGATCTCTAGCACTCTGTGTGGTGACCAGCTGAGACCCAGTCCTCCTTCCAGTTTGCTGAAGGTTAAGAATTGGAGACCCCCGCAACGTCCACAAGTCCTTTGTTACTCAGTTACTGGAACCTTTCACTTTCTCAGTTTCTGGGAAGCTTACCAAAAAGACCTTACCCCGATGTGTCAGATGTCTGTCAATGACACCTGTTGTGTTTTCACTTTAAAAGACACTTTTGAAATTCCATATACATTGGAAAGGCTGAGAAGGCATTTCTATATTATTGACTTTAAATGTAGTTTTGTCTGTGTGTGTGTGTATGTGTAGTTAAAAACCATGGAGCTGTAGAATTACTGTCATTCCAGTGAGAAAATGTAGGCTTTTAGTTTTAAACCATCTGCCTTCATTCTTCAGTTCAAACAGGTATGTTAATATCTATTCCTCTGTCATCTCCATCGCTTCCATTTCCCAGGTCTAAGGTAGTTAGAGGGGAGTGGTGGGGAGAGTGCCTTTGCCACCTTGAAATAAGGAGACTGTCTTCAGCATGTGCCATCCATCTGCTTGCCTTGTTGTCAAGACCCTCTGGCATATCTGCATCCAGAGCCTCCCAACACAGGACCAAATACCCCGAGTCTGTCATCAGATTTGCCCAGAGCAGAAATACGTGCCAGAAGAGAAAGGCAGAGAGTTGGCCTGATTGAGGACCCTTAGATTTAAACCAAATATGGAAAATGTGTCTTGCTTGGCATCCTGAGTGCACCATAGAGAAGTCAGGATGGGTACCAGGTGTATCTTGCTGGTGTGAACGGGAAGAACAGTTGTGATAAGGAGGTGGGACAGAAGAGGGGAGTCATGGAGGGGTGTACAGTGGGCACTTTCTCAGGAAAACCCATGTTAGAGTCACACACACAGAGAAATCAGAGGTCTGGATATGGATCCCCGTAAGTAGCTGTGCTCAGTATCTTCTGGAAGGTTCCCTCCTTAGAAAACTTCCAGTTTGAGTCTTCTGCTTTTGAACAGTAATTCTCAGATACCCCGCTTTGTTCTAGAAGGCCAGAAACTTAACTAAAGAATCCATGTCTTTGTAATTGTTCTGGTCATGTGGTGCACAATTCTCTGGGATCATAGTTCTCTGGGTAGACAGTTCTGTCAGTTTTCGTTTTTATACCTAACAGTTCCTTGTTAGTAACTTATTAGGTCACCGAAACTTGATCCTTATGTGGATGAATTGGAAATTATTGGTCAGTATTCCCGTGAGGTCTGTAATTTTTTAGGAAGAGCTCTGTTGTCAGTCAGGGTCCTCAGTTTGGCTTGAGTTGGGTAGTGGTTTTCAATCATTGGTATTCTTTGGGTTTTTTAAAATGTATAAATGATAAATTTCTTTAAGATTGGGTTCACTATGATCAATATACTTTATTATGTTTGTTAAATCTTTTTAGGTATAGTGATGGATAAAATGGGCCTGTTTATTTTAAGCAGAGGTGACATGATTTCATTTCTTTCCTATTTTTTTTATTTTTCCATGGAAGGAGGAACCAATGAGTTTCATGAGCTTTGGGTTCCTTAGTCTAAGTGAGTTAAAGAAGAAAAAGGTTGGAAAACTACCCAAAAGATGCAGATTCTTCATCTTTCTCTTTATTAATTTTGCATATTTATATTTTCCCTCTTTTGTTAGTTGTATTAAAGCTTTGCCTTTCTTGTATTCCTCTATATGTACCTTCAAGTCTTGTGTTTCTTTGTTTTCAAAGTATTAATTTCTTCTTATGTCTTATTTCCTTATTCTCTTTTTTGATATTTAAAAATTTTTGATTGTTTTTTGTAGAAAAATGCAATCATATAAGGCTATACATTTTCCTTTGGGTATAAATTTGGCTGTATCCTCTATGTTTTCCTATGTAATGTTATATTTTTGTACAGGTTTTTAATTAAAGTTTTATTTTCTTTGTTGTTGTAATAGATATTTAGGAGAATGTTTGTTTTAAAAGTTTCCATGACTTGGGATTTTAATTTCAGATTATTGATTTATTATTATACTGTCTTTTCAAGGTCCACTTTTCCCCTGTATCTAGGCTATATTTAGATTAAACCCAGTGCTTTTTCTGATCTCTATTGCCTCTCATCAGTGCATTTGACCACTGGCTGCCCTTTCTTCATTTTGATATATCATGCTTGGGATGTTCGTGGCTTTTGCAGGTGAATGGTAGCTGGAGTGTCTGTTGGACTCATAGTATTCTTATTAAAGCTTAAACCATATGCTCTAGTTTCTTCCCAATCCTGGAGCTGAGAAATTTTCTATTATTTTTGCCGCTTGAAGCCAAGCTGCATTTAATTTTCATTTGTACTTCTTTGTGGCAAATTCTGTTTATCTTACAAGCATATTACCATGAGATGTGCAGGTATTGGCCACTTCTGTCTCATTTTGTATGGATCAGTAGCAAAAACTAGGTGAAATTTCCATTGTTTAGATAGTGGGTCCTCCCCCTCTCCCGCCACCCAGTACTGCTCCTCATTTTCTCCATTTTCATACTTAACTGTTCTTTTAAATCAGGTGTTTGTGAGTGGAGAGGTGAGACTGAGACAGGTGAGTTTGATAGCTACCTAGGAAATAGCTGAGGACTCAGATGGGGGGCCTTTGAGCACAGGTCAGAAGGCAGAGAAAGGCAAGAAATGATTTGAAATGTGTCAGAAACTTAAGCGAGAGACCCTCCAGTGCATACTAATCTTAAGAAGGATTTCTGAGTTTGCCAGCCCACAGGAGATTAGGAAAAAGCAAATTAGAAGTGGAATAGGAGCTGTGAGGAGTGAGGCCCAGGTATCAGGGATAAGTGACAACCTGCTGATTTTGAAAGAGGCAGAATAATTTCAGCAAATCTAAGCACTTTGATGGCACCTTGGCTTAGGATGAAAGCAGCCTCTGCACCACCTCCACATGCTCCGACCAAAGGCACAGACTGAGCTCTCTTACAGTAGAGTCATCGGAGGCGGCAGTGATGACTGCATCCCAGGGGTAGGTGGCAGCATGCTCAAGAGCCAGCAGAGTGTGCTGTGCTTCTAGGGCAGCTTCCCTGGGGCGCAGAGCCATTTTAGAAATCGGTTTAGAGCTTTTCGAAGGAAGGTCTGGACTTTGAGGAAGATTCTTCGGAGAGCGCCTGACACCCAGCACCAGCCACAGCGCTGGTCAGAGATGATGTTGGTGGATAGTTTTTCTGTTTTAGTTCTTGACCTAAAACAAATAGGCTGCCAGTTATTTCTCCAGTAAAAATGAGTTTATTCGGGATCAGCAGAGTGTTTTTGCTTAGTCAGTGTTGGGCTGTGCTGGGTCTTTGGTTGCGGTGAGCGGGGGCTGCTCGTTATTGGGGTGCGTGGGCTTCTCGTTGAGGTGGCTTCTCTTGTGGAACACAGGCGCTCGGGCACAGGTTCAGTAGTTGTGGCGCTTGGCCTTGTTTGCTGCAAGCTACGTGGGTTCTTCCTGGAGCAGGGATCCAGCCTGTGTCCCCTGTGTTGGCAGGAGGCTTCTTATCTGCTGTGCCACCATGAAGTCCAGGGTGCCTCTTTTAAAGACAGATTAGTGTGCTGGCTTCTGGTTGGCTGGGTTGTGACAGTCTCTCATTGGCTGAGCTCTTGCCAGTCTAGAAGAGGACATCTTCCTTCTTTCTGTCGGGCTCTGCTTTCCCTCTGGGGCTTCCCAGGTAACGCTAGTGACAAAGAACCCGCCTGCCCACGCGGGAGACATGAGACGCAGGATCCATCTCTGGGTTGGGAAGATTCCCTGGAGGAGGGCATGGCAACCCACTCCAGTGTTCTTGCTTGGAGAATCCTAAGGACAGAGGAGCCTGGGGGCTGTACTCCATAGGGTCACAAAGAGACGGGCACAGCTGAGTGACTCGCCACCAACCACCACCTGCTTTCCTTGTCGGGCATAAGAGCTCCCCCTTCTGGACTCCAGACTGCTTTAACTGAGGCATCTGTTCGTTACTTTTTACAGCTCCTGTGTCGTCTCCCTTCAGTTGCAGGCTTCTTGAGGTCAGGCACTGTGTTCCATGCTTCTCTGTGTTACTTGGCGTAGGTCATCAATAAATGTACCTGATAGTCTTGGTGAGGAGGGCGTAATTTTCACAAGTGAGCAATACCTCTATGCCTGTAATTAAATTTATAGTAATTTAGTTTGGCAAGAAATCATGACTTGAGGCACTTGTTTAAAAAGTGGTAATCATAGAAGCATTGGAGTTGGTGAATAGGGAATTGGTGTTTGCTTAATAGAAGTTCTAAAGAGACTTCTGATTTGATTCATTTTCATTGTTAAAGCAAACTGGATATTAGTTATACTTCATCTGGAAGTGAATGGAAATGCCTTTTAGAATAATAAGAAAACGGATACCTTCTATTTATGTTGCACCTTCTTCCAAAGAATCCAGAGCCCTTTCCAGAAATGATCTAATTAATCTCTTTCCCGGCAGCGTGGTTGGTGGCGTGTGGAGTGGTGTGCGTGTGTGTGTGAACACATTTGAACGTGAATTTCTCCCTTCCTTCTAACCCTACCTCCCTTCCTTCACTTTTCATTCCACCTAATGGAAGCTGTTTTCTGAATCTAATCGTGGCATGAACTTGGCATTTTTTAAAGTCTGATGTTTTAAACAGTTGCATACCATTTTAAGAATATTAAGTCACGTTTATTCATAAAGACAGAGTTTTCTGGGAAAAAACAGCATATGTTAGCCATGCACGTCAGACCATTTATCAAAAACTGATAATCAGAAGTGCTGTTAGAACGTGAATTGCAGCAGTGGCTTCCTGTTTTGGCTTTTCTAATAGGATTTGATTTCTTAATAATTGCTTTTATTTTTATATCAACCGTTGGATGAGCAATCGCCTAGGTGACGAAAGCACGTAACAGAGGAGAAATGAGCACTGTGAGAAGGTGTGGTGTTTCTCATTTAACATTTTCTCTTTAGACGGAGCAACCGGATTTTCTGTTCCCGTGTTTCTTAGTCACACTTGCTCACTTGGGCCGCTTTTCATGCTGCGTGTGTCCTTTTCTTTAATTGACATTCATCTTAGGCAGCCGTCACCGCCTCCTTGGACCGTCCTCACAGCAGCTGCATTTGGGCAGGAAAGTGGCCCAGAGCAAAACTGCATGGTTTCGATCTGGGTTGTGGCAGAATCTTCAATAGATTTCTTGATGGATTGAAGTAGCAGAGCATTATGAAGTCAAACCTGTTAGCACCCCTGTTCTGCACCACCCCCGAGACACTGGTTCTGGGCTTTCCTCTGGGTGGTGCTTTACTTGGGTAGTGCGGGTCAACTTTTTTTCTTTTCAAAAGAGTGAAAGGGTTTCACATCCATCCTTTTTCCTGTGATCTTGAACCAGTGGTGGAGGCCCATGGACCTGTGATGGAGGTTTTGCTGAGCAGCGAAGCTTCCCTTGATTACCTCGATGCCGTTTCAAGTCCTTGTCCATGAAAGGGGTCAGTCCAGAGGGCTTACTCTTTTTTGTTTTTTCTTAGATTGTTGTTATTCACTCACTAAGTCATGTCTCCTCTGTCTGTGGAATTCTCCAGGCAGGAATACTATAGTGGGCTGCCATTTCCTTCTCCAGGGGATCTTCTCGACCCAGGGATCAAACCCACATCTCTTGCGTTTGTAGGCAGATTCTTTACCATCTGAGCCGCCAGGGGTTACTCACTTTTATTTATTTGTGGTTTGATCTTCTATTTATTTTTTACGGAAGTATAATTGCTTTGCAATGTCATGTTGGTTTCTGCTGTACAACACAGTGAGTCAGCCACATGTATACACACATCCCCTCTCTGTTGAGCCTCCCTTCCATCCCCCATCCCAGCCTTCCAGGTTGTCAGAGAGCATCGAGCCGAGCTCCCTGGACCGGGTAGCAGGTTTCTACTAGCTGTTTACACATTTATAAACATCATGAGCTGGAAGCTTCAAGACTGCATGAGACAAAGACTTTTCAAGGCGTGGATAGTGATTTTTTTTTGTTTTCTACTTGAGACTAGAGAAGGAAACAAAACCTAACTAGTAGGTTAGGCAGTATGCACACCCAGCCTGCTCAGCTGTTTATTACAGCCAGGCTTTTTATGGATGAAGCAGGTGAAGGCTTTGGAGGGCAGGTAGCATTCAGTACCCACCTTTTCCCTTTTTTCAACGTCTCATAAAGCAGATGTGAAGAACAGGAAATCACAAGTCAGTGACTTCATTTGAGCAAAGGCAACCATTGAGTTTTTACTCTTGGATAAGGAGCAGTGGCTGTAATTTCTGGGCTGAGATGTTACTCGCAGACACTTTAAACATTAGGAGTTTTCTGTCCTTTTCAGTATGTGTAATCGTCATTTGGCAGCAGTGCACACAGATTTAGAAACAGTTAGGTTACTGGCACGATTTGTATGTGTGTATGTATGTATATGCATGTACACATATGAAGAAGGTCCTTCTTGCAGGCCTGAAGTGTAATTTGACCAGAGGTCATCCAGAACCTGTACCAGTGTAAAGGGTTGTTTATCAGCAAGAGTTGTCAGCAAGAGTAAGACGTTGCTGGGAAGAATAAAACCCGGGACTCGTTTTATTTGCCATGCTTGGACTGGCCTATACATGAGAACAGTTGGGGAAATAGGGTGAGGAGGGGGAGTATCCTCATTTATGATTCTGTGTCTTATTTGATATATGACTGGAATCTTCAGGGCTCATAGACTTGTTCGTACCCGGTGGCTTTAGAAATAGACACTTGTGCCCCTGAAGCCCAGAGCTGTGTAGTGAGGCAGGCGTTCCCATGGCTGACTGAGCCGTGGCTTCTCCGCAGCCTTCTCGGCTCACTGATAGGTAAGCGAGTTAGGTCCCATCTTTGTACTGTTCCTGAGCCAGCTGGGGGCAGCACGCACAGTTCTGCAGGCCGGGGTGCTGTGGGGAGTGGTACAGAGTAGTGCTGGATGTCCTGCTCTCTGAAGTCAGGTTACTTAAATCCTCTTCCAGGTGCTCTAGCTCCTAGTTGTGTAATTTGGGCAGGTTAGTTACATTTTTAGCTAGTAGGACATTAGTGATCTCTTGTAGTGCCTCTCGTTGTCTTTTTAGTGGCTCAGACAGTAATGAAGCTGCCTACAATGCAGGAGACCTGGGTTCGATCCCTGGGTCAGAAAGATCCCCTGGAAGAGGTCATGGCAACCCACTCCAGTATTCTTGCCTGGAGAATCCCATGGACAGAGGAGCAGGCTACAGTCTGTAGGCTCACAAAGAGATGGACGCGACTGAAGTGGTTTAGCAGGCACCCGCGCGCGCGTGTGTGCGTGTGTGTGTGTGTGTGTGTGTGTGTGTGTACGTGTTTTAAATTGGAATAAGAGAAAAAGCAAGGCTATTTGTAGCAGGATCATGGAAGCTCTTTTCTGTTTGCATTTTTGTTTCGAGAGAGAAAAATAATTTATTGCAACAGCATGAATGTCATTTTGAGAATTTAGGCGTCACAGAGCTTAGTATTCCAAACTGGGCCTCCCAGAGGAAATCCGAGCCTGCCATGTGTTTATCTGAATGGAGTGTGTTGAGTTGGATTCTAGATCCTTAGAGATCTTTCCCTATATCAGGTCAGACCTTCAGAACTGTATCTCTGGACTGGATGAAATTAGCTCCCCGTACAAGTGCTTCAGTTGAACTGGTTTTTGGCCTCATCCCATTAACCTGTATTGAAGGACATTGTAAGAAACGCCCTAGAAAGCAGGTTGACATGTTTAATATGAGAGGTTGTCAATGACTTGTCCTTGGGTCTCTGTGAAATCCCATGGGGACTATTCTCTTGGGATCAGGGAAGATGGGGACTGCTGAGGAAGGGTTTTGTTTTAAACTCGCAGACGCTGTGAATCACCTAGCGAGGCATGTCCCCTCTTTGTATTGGTAGATGAGATGTATCGAAGGTCATAAGTTTGTCCTGCCATATAAGAAAGAATATACAGGACTTTGTGGCAGACAGTTTGTAGCTTGTCAACCCTCCTTAATTTAGCCTGCAGCCCTTTTGTCTTGTTTTTTTCCAAGACAAAATAATGAAAATATTAATAACATGTAAATAATAATTGAAATTAATAACAATTTTTGGATTTTGTTTTTATTGTATGCAGAGCCTTGTTGGACACTAGAGTAGAATTAAAGAAAATACATTGTCACTTTAGTTCCTGTAAACTGTTTACCTCTTGGTTTTGACATCAGTTGATAATTCTTGCCTGAATCAGTGATTTCATTAGAAGTTACGGAATGTTTTCTAGGTGTAGTGTTCCTTCCTCGTTTGTTAACCAGTGCTCTGTAAAGTTGAGCTTTCCCTTATCACCAGGGCCCATTTAGATCTTCTGAAAAGGCACGATACGTACGTAAGTTTTTTTCTGTAATTGACATTTTTTTAAGGTAAGGATTTTTTTTTGTTTTTCCTCCCCCCAGGCTTTTTCTATTCTTTTAAAAAAAATTTTATTGTAGTTAAATAACAAGGCTGTGTTAGTTTCAGGTATACAGCACATGCATACATATATATGCATTCTTTTTCAGATTCTGTTCCATTATAGGTTCTTAACATAATATTGAGTGTAGTTCCTTGTGCTATACAGTAGATTCTTCCTGGGTATCTATTTTATGTACGGAAGTGTGTATGTGTTAATCCCAAACTCCAACTTTATCCCTGCCTGCACCTGGCTTTTCATATTTTTTTGGCCATGCAACAGACCCTAGTTCCTTGACCAGGGATTGAACCCTGCCCTCTGCACTGGAAGTGCAGTCTTACCCATTGGACCAGCAGAGAAGTCGCAGCTTTTTCTTTTGTTGACTATCAGTATGGAATATGGGATTTCCTAGGTTCAGTGTATTTAGTCAACTACAATCATTATTTTTTTTGATGTGCGATCTCTCACAGCTTTGAGGGAACTTTGTTCTTGGTGTTTTTCAACCAGCGTTCCTATATAACTTTATGTTTTGAAAGCTTTCTTTCTGTCTGCCAGAACAAGGTGTCCCACGCACAAACTGAACCTTTTCTAAGACTGGAAACCAGCCCTTTCTTTAGGAGACTTTGGTTCCTGTTGGTAATGAACTGCATTAGAGACAGACCTTCCTCCTTGCTGCTAGGGTGTTGTGGCTTGTACACTACTTAGTAAATATAGTTTTTGTGTTTAACTTGCTTAATCTCATAATTATATGTCTTTAACTGAAAATCTTGATTCCTAAGACCATTAGCACATTATTTATTTGATTTAATCTATTTACTATTTGATTTGAAAGCTGTTTCCTCACAGCATTACTAATATTACAGTTAATAATAAAATTAATGACTGTCATTTAAAATAAATTTGAGATCTTTTACTCTTAGAATGCTTTCTGTTAAGGAGGGTTGATGGTCAGAATTCTGTGTTATATGTTTACTTGAAATGATGAGTAATTCTTTATGTGGTTATGTTTTCATTTTGATGAATGATGGAATTCATTTCAGTTCATTTTCAGTTTTAGGATTGAAAATTAAATTATACATATTATTTCCATATTATGTGTTACACGTAAATAAAATGTATATATGTGCATATGTGTGTTCATTATATAGTATATTTATACAATTCTGTAATCTAAACTAATATAGAAAGACAATGTAGATAAATCTTTTATTTTTCCCCGTAACTGACTTTTTATTAGTTATTTATCTTTCATGGTTTTCTTTTGGAAAATAGGAATATATGAAAATGCTTTATGCTTTTGGAAAGCAAATATGAATATGTTTTTATTCTCTACATTTGTTACAAAAGACATCAGAGGGCAGACAGACTGAAACCACAATCACAGACCACAGGACAATCTGATCACACAGAACACAGCCTTGTCTAACTCAGTGAAACTAAGCCATGGCGTGTGGGGCCACCCAAGATGGACGGGTCATGGTGGAGAGGTCTGACAGAATGTGGTCCACTGGAGAAGGGAATGGCAAACCACTTCAGTATTCTTGCCTTAAGAATCCCATGAACAGTATGAAAAGGCAAAATGACAGGACACTGAAAAATGAACTCCCCAGGTTGGTAGGTGCCCAGTATGCAACTAGAGATCAGTGGAGAAATAACTCCAGAAAGAAGGGAGGGATGAAGCCAAAGCAAAAACAGCACCCAGGTGTGGATGGGATTGGTGATAGACACAAGGTCTGATGCTGTAAAGAGGAATATTGCATAGGAACCTGGAATGTCAGGTCCATAAATCCAGGCAAATTGGAAGTGGTCAAACAGGAGATGGCAAGAGTGAACATCGACATTCTAGGAATCAGCAAACTAAAATGGACTGGAATGGGTGAATTTAGCTCAGATGACCGTTATATCTTCTACTGTGGGCAGGAATCCCTTAGAAGAAATGGAGTAGCCATCATAGTCAACAAAAGAGTCTGAAATGCAGTACTTGGATGCAATCTCAAAAATGACACAGAATGATCTCTGTTCGTTTAAAAGGTAAACCATTCAATATCACAGTAATCCAAGCCTATGCTCCAGCCAGTAACACTGAATAAGCTGAAGTTGAATGGTTCTATGAAGACCTACAAGACCTTTTAGAACTAACACCCAAAAAAGATGTCCTTTTTAGGGGACTGGAATGCAAAAGTAGGAAGTCAAGAAACACCTGGAGTAACAGGCAAATTTGGCCTTGGAGTACGGAATGAAGCAGGGCAAAGGCTAATAGAGTTCTGCCAAGAGAACGCACTGGTCATAGCAAACACCCTCTTCCAACAACACAAGAGAAGACTCTACACATGGACATCACTAGATGGTAGACACTGAAATCAGAGTGATTATATTCTTTGCAGCCAAAGATGGAGAAGCTCTATACAGTCAGCAAAAACAAGACTGGGAGCTGACTGTGGCTCAGATCATGAACTCCTTACTGCCAGATTCAGACTTAAATTGAAATAAGTGGAGAAAATCTCTAGACCAGGTATGACCTAAATCAAATCCTTTATGAGTATACAGTGGAAGTGAGAAATAGATTTAAGGGGCTAGATCTGATAGAGTGCCTGATGAACTATGGACGGAGGTTCATGACATTGTATAGGACATAGGAATCAAGGCCATCCCCAAGAAAAAGAAATGCAAAAAGGTAAAATGGCTGTCTGAGGAGGCCTTACAAATAGCTGTGAAAAGAAGAGAAGTGAAAAGCAAAGGAGAAAAGGAAAGATATAGGCATCTGAATGCAGAGTTCCAAAGAATAGCAAGGAGAGTTAAAAAAGCCTTCTTTGGCAATCAATGCAAAGAAATAGAGGAAAAGAACAGAATGGGAAAGACTAGAGATCTCTTCAAGAAAATCAGAGATACCAAGGGAATATTTCATCCAAAGATGGGCTCAATAAAGGACAGAAATAGTAGGGACCTAACAGAAGCAGAAGATATTGAGAAGAGGTGGCAAGAATACACAGAAGAACTGTACAAAAAAGATCTTCACGACCAGATAATCATGGTGGTGTGATCACTCATCTAGAGCCAGACATCCTGGAATGTGAAGTCAAGTGGGCCTTAAGAAGCATCACTACAAACAAAGCTAGTGGAGGTCGTGGAATTCCAGTTGAGCTATTTCAAATCCTGAAAAATGGTGCTGTGAAAGTGGTGCACTCATTATGCCAGCAAATTTGGATATCTCAGCAGTGGCCACAGGACTGGAAAAGGTCAGTTTTCATTCCAATTCCAAAGAAAGGCAACACCAAAGAATGTTCAAACTGACACACAGTTGCACTCATCTCACATGCTAGTAAAGTGATGCTTAAAATTTTCCAAGCCAGCCTTCAGCAATATGTGAACTGTGAGCTTCCAGATGTTCAAGCTGACTTTAGAAAAGGCAGAAGAACCAGAGATCAAGTTGCCAACATCCACTGGATCATCGAAAAAGCGAGAGAGTTCCAGAAAAACATCTATTCCTGCTTTATTGACTATGCCAAAGCCTTTGACTGTGTGGATCATAATAAACTGCAGAAAATTCTGAAAGAGATGGGAATACCAGACCACCTGACCTGCCTCTTGAGAAATCTGTATGCAGGTCAGGAAGCAACAATTAGAACTGGACATGGAACAACAGACTGGTTTCAAATAGGAAAAGGAGTACGTCAAGGCTGTATATTGTCACCCTGCTTATTTAGCTTCTATGCAGAGTACATCATGAGAAACACTGGGCTGGAAGAAGCACAAGCTGGAATCAAGATTGCCAGGAGAAATATCAATAACTTCAGATATGCAGATGACACCACCCTTACGGCAGAAAGTGAAGAAGAACGAAAGAGCCTCTTGATGAAAGTGAAAGAGGAGAGCAAAAAAGTTGGCTTAAAGCTCAACATTCAGAAAACGAAGATCATGGCATCTGGTCCCATCACTTCATGGCAAATAGATGGGGAAACGGTGGAAACAGTGGCTGACTTTATTTTTCTGGGTTCCAAAATCACTGCAGATGGTGACTGCAGCCATGAAATTAAAAGACGCTTACTCCTTGGAAGGAAAGTTATGACCAACTTAGACAGCATATTCAAAAGCAGAGATGTTACTTTGCCAACAAAGGTCCGTCTAGTTAAGGCTGTGGTTTTTCCAGTGGTCATATATGGATGTGAGAGTTGAAGTATAAGGAAAGCTGAGCACTGAAGAATTGATGCTTTTGAACTGTGGTGTTGGAGAAGCCTCTTGAGAGTCCCTTGAACTGCAAGGAGATCCAACCAGTCCATCCTAAAGGAGATCAGTCCTGAGTGTTTATTGAAGGACTGATGTTGAAACTGAAACTCCAATCCTTTGGCCACCTGATGCGAAAAGCTGACTCATTTGAAAAGACCCTGATGCTGGGCAAGATTGAGGGTAGGAGGAGAAGGGGACAACAGAGGATAAGATTGTTGGATGGCATCACTGACTCAATGCACATGGGTTTGGGTGAACTCTGGGAGTTGGTGATGGACAGGGAGGCCTGGCATGCTGCATTTCATGGGGTCGCAAAGAATTGGACAAGCCTGAGTGACTGAACTGAACTGTTACAAAAAATAAGACCAGAATATATATTCATTGTTCTACATCTTGTTTTATTCATATATCCTGGTTCTCCTTAGTAGATTTTCCTCATTTTTTTATAGCTGCACAGTACATCCTTGTGTGGATGGATACACGTATCACGGTATACAGTGTACTGTGATAAAGTATGTCACACTGTATATCCAGGACAATACAGATTGTTCCCAAGAGTTCTATATTACTGAGCATTTTTTTCTTTAACCTTTTTGAATATAAGCAATATTATAAGCATGACTGAGTAATTTGTGTTGTGTGTATATGTTGTGTAAGAAAACCAGCTCATACTTTTTCATTTGAATTCATAGGATAAAATTCTAGAAGTGAAATTCTTAAGTCAAGGATAAATTAATCTGTTAACTCTTCTCCTTAGAAGGTACCGTTTTGCTTTCTCCATAGCCTGTCAATGGTGTGTGTTGTCAAACTAGAAAGTTTGCCAGTCTGATAGATTAGAAATAGGTTGTTTTTGTGTTGATTTGCATTTTTCTTTGCAAAGTTAAGAGAGTGTTTTGTTTAAGGGCCAAATAGTTGTCTTAATTTCTTAATTATTTTGTCTTTTTCATCCTTCCTGAGTTCCGTACATCTTTTCTCTTCCTGTTGTTACCTAGTCATTTCTTTGAATTCCTGGAATGTTTTTTGGCCACCTTCTAGCATTGCAACTGGATTTTTTCTGGTGAATTTTCTTCTGCTGAGAAATAATTTTGTTTTTCAATAATAGATATGGCAATTTAACTTGCTTTTCAGTTCTTATTGGAATTATTTATGTTTTCCTAAGTTACTTACTAGCATCAGGGTCCTGTGAGGCTAGGGGGCTTAGAGAAGTCTTCTGGTTTTTCAGTGAAACCTATCTCCCACTGCTGCAATGAAAGAGCAGCTTCTTTGCCATGAGGCACTGGCTCTTGGCTCTCCTGTTGCCCTCCGTACCTCTTGTGTCTGCCTCACACAGCGCTGCCTGCTGCACCCTGCCCTTTGTCAGGCGTGCGCGGAGCAGGCAGGTGAGGGGAGCCCCGGTCCTGGTGGAAAATGCTGTTGCACCGTTGCCCCGGGTCTGCTCTCACGGAGCCCCTGCCTGCTCCCGCCCGCCCCGTTCTTCCCTGTGGCATCCTCTCCGCTGCACGCAGAGGTCACTTCGGTGCCATCAGTTCCACTGGCTCCCCCACATCCTCACAGTATTTGAAGTAGGCATCCTAAGAGGCCTTGTTCCTTCTCCTACTTGCTTTTCATGGTTTCTAGGAGAAATGGGAGGATTCATTTGTGGGCAGTTTCGGTACTCCTCCCAAACCCAAATAGATCTTCTGTATTCCTTTTAAAATAAGTAAACTTTGGAGCTAATATTTTTTTATTGGCAGTATTAATTATTTTAATTGGAGGATAATCACTTGACAGTATCATGGTGGTTTTTGCCATGCATCGAGATGAATTAACCACAGGCATGCATGTGTCCCCCGGATCCTGAGCCCCCTCCACCTCCCTCCCCGCTGTGTCCCTCTGTGTTGTTCCAGAGCACTGGCTTTGGGTGCCGTGCTTCATGCGTCGAAGTCGCACAGGTCATCTGTTTGACCTATGGTAATGTACATGTTTCAGTGCTGTTCTCTGAACTCACCCCACCCTCGCCTTCTCCCACTGAGTCCGAAAGTCTGCTCTTTGCGTCTGTATCTCCTTTGCCGCCCTGCTTGTACGATCGTCGGTACCACCTTTCCACATACATGTGTTAATATTCGGTATTTGTCTTTCTGACTCACTTCACTCTGTATAATAGGCTCCAGGTTCATCATCTATGAGTTTATTTTTAAAATACTGAACATTAAAGCAAAATGAAACCAAGGTCTGAATAAAAACAGCCGTTCACAACCCTTTCTGCAGATATCTGTGGGGGTGTTTTGTGTGCACTGGGTGTGTGATCTTCACCACAACTAGAAGCTGGATGCTGTGAACGTGAGGCAGAGTTTCTCTAATGATTACTCCGTATCTTAACTTCCATTTGCCAAGTTCACAAGGTAGGGATTTAAATGAACTTGACTAAAATATTTTGGGAAGTAAGGATTTCTTTTTTTATTTTTATTTTTTGCTTGATGATAATTATTTCAGTTTGATGCCAATGGCATAATGGTCCAAAGAAAGAAGTCATCAGGCGACTTTGGAGAGGGATTTAGGGGTCATTTGTGATTCATTGGGAATCACCACCAGTGAGAATTTAACCACCAAGCAAAGCGCAGTTGCGTGTGCTTCATAAACTTTCCGAGTGGAGAGAGGGGCTGTGTTGTTTTTTCCTGCTCCTCATTATTCTAGGAAATGTATTTTTACGTCTCTCAAGTCTAGCGGGCATCTCGCATTTGCTGCTATAAATGCCTCCCATCAGAGGGCCAAATAAGGAAGTTACAATTATAGAAATGTTTTCCCTGGAGACGTGAGCCACGTGAGATGCTAATTGACTTGCTCTATTTCAGTCTTTCTCATTTGTATTTTTCTTTCTGTGTGAGCTTGGAAAGCAGCTTGCAGAGTATGTGCTGACAGGTTTATTTTCTCCATAATGTGGAAGATACGTGGGTATATGGTTTTTGACTGACCCGACCTGCTGTCTTCTCAGACCTGCTGTCTGAGAAGATGCAGGCATGCAGCAGATGACACTGTCACCATCCAGACTGCCCTGCAACACTGTTCATATCCTTACATTACTTGTCACTGAAAACAAACTGCAGTGTTTTTTGGTGGAAAACAGAAAGCTAGAACCCACTCACACCATATTCCTGTTTGTTTCTCTCCAAAGAACGGCATGTGCAAGTCTCTTCAGAATTGAACTCCTGTCCGTTGTATTGTAGATCTGAAATACTGTATTTGTTTCCAAATGTCATGCGTCTCTTCTCACTTAAAGCTCAGCTCAGCCCCATGTCATTGGTTGAGGTTGTACCAGATATCAGGCAGTGTTTGATGCTGGGATTAGAAACCCCAATGAGATCCTATCCTTGTTTTTAACGACCTTAGAGCCCAAGGAGAGAGACAGCATATCCATTTGAGAAAGTCAGATGGGAATAATAGTATTAATCACGAAGGAGGTGTAACCTGGGGTGCTTGAGCAGAGGGACAGGCCTGTCTTGGCAGGTGTTTGCAAATGTGGTCACAGAGCCCCTGACCCTCTGTGTCTCTCCTGTCCTTTGCCTTGTGCTGGGAAAGCTTCTGCAGTAGAACCTTGCCAACTTCAAGCCAATCACCTAATGTTTGGGTGTTTTAACTGGAGGAAACCTGACGGGTGTGTGAGCTGTGTGTGGTAGAGCTGGGGCTTGCTCTTAAAGTCGTTTATGTTGTGGTGCTGGTCCTAGGTTGTACAAACACTGACACCCAGATGTGTGTGGAGGTATTAGTGCCTCTCCTGCCTTCATATTTATTTTCTTTATGATCTGAACTAATAAAAGTCTAAAATAGAAAGAGGTCAAAACTCAAATACAGGTGAACTTTTACCGTAGATTAATATGGAAGTATTTAGAATTTTAAAACATTTCTGTCTGCTTGTCTTGTACCATGGCCCAGCTTTATATCTGTTATAAAGCTTCCTTTCCTGAAAGGTAGAAATTTTTCTGGTTTTTTTCCCTTAAACCTCCTTAATTATTTAAGTTTTTTTCTAGAATTTTGGCAGTTCAGTCTCATAGTCACTGTCTTTGAAGACCGTGTTTCTGATTCACCTTTGTATACTGTGGGGCCTGGCTCACGGTGGTGCCCAGTGAATGTTTGTTGAACTAGATTATGTGAACTCAGTCTAGTTCTGCTGCTGCTGAGTCGCTTCAGTCATGTCCGACTCTGTGCGACCCCATAGACGGCAGCCCACCAGGCTCCCCGGTCCCTGAAATCCTCCAGGCAAGAACACTGGAGTGGGTTGCCATTTCCTTCTCCAGTGCATGAAAGTGAAAAGTGAAAGTGAAGTTGCTCAGTCGTGTCCGACTCTTAGCGACCCCATGGACTGCAGCCCACCAGGCTCCTCCATCCATGGGATCTTCCAGGCAAGAGCACTGGAGTGGGGTGCCATCGCCTTCTCCCTGGTTTAGTTCTAGCACATACTTGTTCTGGTGATTATTCTCCCTGCCCCCACCATCTGCCATTTCATTTTACTGCTGTTAATGGAGGTTTTATATTCTAATATTAATAATTCTATTTAATTCACCTTTCTATTTTGACATGCAGATCCAGTTTTATAACCTTCCTTCCAACAATTGGTAAGAACAGTCTTGATTCTGAATGGTTTCCGTGCTTGTGGCTGCTCATTTTAGCCTGTAACTGCCCACATCCAGTCTACGTTTTTTTGTTTAGATCATCTCTGACTTATCATCTTGCAGTGAGTGTGCAGACTGTCTTTTGGTGCTTCTGCTACTTCTGCAAATGGAAGGACCACGTGGGTGTGGAATTGTTTTGTTCTTGATCTTCTCCCTGGAGAATAGTTATGAAGGCCACGGTCTTAGCTTTTGGAATTCACTATTGCCATGGGGAATGCCCAGAGTCACCAGAGGTGACTCCATGGGACAGGACAGCCCCTAGAGGTGCAGCTAAGCTCTTGGGCTGAGGCCAGCAGTTGTCTGGTTGGACCTGGAGCGAGACTAGGGCCCAGTCCCAGGGAGCTGGGGTTAGTGGAAATGGCCCCACAGATCCCCAACACACAGCCAGGGGGGCCGGAGTCATCAGAGTCGTGATGGTAGCAGCAGCAGCAGCAGCAGCAGCATGGGGAATGCCTGTTATCAGCGTAATGCTTTTTTCCTTTGTAAACATCCTTGCCTTTTATTTTGATACCTGTAGGATTTTAAAGTGCATTTCTTTTTTTATTTCTTTTTCTTTATTTTTTTTTTTTAATTTTAAAATCTTTAATTCTTACATGCGTTCCCAAACATGACCCCCGCCTCCCACCTCCCTCCCCACAACATCTCTCTGGGTCATCCCCATGCACCAGCCCCAAGCATGCTGCACCCTACGTCAGACATGGACTGGCGATTCAATTCTTACATGATAGTATACATGTTAGAATTCCCATTCTCCCAAATCATCCCACCCTCTCCCTCTCCCTCTGAGTCCAAAAGTCCGTTATACACATCTGTGTCTTTTTTCCTTTCTTTAATTAAAAATTTAAATGCAATTCTTCTCCTTCTGCCTTCTTACTCAGAGAGAACTTTTTCTCCTAGGTGCTGCCTCCTTTCAGCTTCTTTCCATCGTTTCCGCAGCTTCTCTCTCATTTGTTCTCCTGTCTGCCTTGAGCACGGATTTCCATCCTCCTGCCTCTCTCACGGTCATCTCCCGACGCTGGTCTCCCCTCTTTGCTCTTCGCCGTCTGCAGGAGGGTCCCTGGTGTCGGCCCTTGTTGCCACTCTTGCTGCCCGTCTGCCGTCTGTGATGGTGGTCTGTGCTGGCTTACCTTGTGACGCTGTTGTTGCTTATGTCTGTGGTTAGCTGAACTTGTTCGTTTTGGCTTTTACCTGTTTGGGGGTTTCTTTGATCCCCAACACTGCCTTCCTCCTCCTCTGGTGGAATTCTTTGCCGGACATGAGATGAAGGACTAGTCTGAGTGAACCGCCCTCTGCCAGATTCTTGGTATCTTCCAGTCATTTGTCCTAGCCCAGCTTGCCTTCCTGGAGGGGGCATAGCCTATTCCCATTGTGTTTTGTGGGACGACTTGAGGATTTATCTAAGATAAATGGAGATATCGGTATGTTCCCTCTGGGCAGAGCTGCAGCATGATACTGCGTGGGTAGCCCCGGTCCCTCCTTGACCCCTCCACCCTGTGCCAAGATAGAGCAGACAGTGGCTTGTTCCTTCCATCCCGACTGCGGGTGACAGCGAGTGCAGAAAGAGAACTAGCTTTGCGGATGGCTGGCTTGAAAGGAGGTTGCTCCTGCCAGGAATTGGCAGCGGGGGGATGGAGAGGGAGTCTTTCTTTCTGTTTGCTCTTTCTGTTTTTCCTCAGACACTTACCTGTCCATAATTTCCTGATGGAAATATCTCTCAGGATGTGACCCATCATTGCCAATATTTCTGGATTCCAAAGTGTCTGTCAGTTTGCATTTCTTTCTGTGTTTTCATTAGTATTTCAGCAGGGACAAAGGTGAGAGTGGAAGCCTCTGGCTTCAGCAGTTGCATCAGAAGCCAGGAGCTTTGGACTTGAGGTGGACATTCTTAGTGGACTTCTCCAGTGTATGTTTTTGCACACTTTTTCTTTCTTCAGCGAAAGTGCAGGTCACCCTCTAGGTCCCCTTCACCTGGTTCCTGTGATTAATGAAGCTGAGAGCAGGCCTCTGATCTTAATTCAAGAGGTTCATCAGAAACATTGCGATGTATTTACATTCGAACAAGTCTCTGTAATTTATTACTCATCTACAGCTTTCTTCTACTGTCTAATTGCAGAGTGGATTTCCTTGGTCATAGTAAATCGTTTAGAATAAGAGGAAGAAAAAATGAAAAGACGTTCTGAGTGGCCCCCATCTAAAGTAGATCAGATAATCCCCTAAAGAGATTCGTTAGACATTTTCCTCTTTTTCTGTTTTCATGTGCAGTCCATGAGTTGAAGGATTTAAAGTGCTGCTTAATCTGTAAGTGGCGTTTATCTTGAGTTTGAGTGTCTGCTCTGTGCTGGAACTCTGAAAGCCAAGTTAAAAAGGACCAGGTTCTTGTTCTTGAGAGGTAATGCGAGAATAAAGTTGGTGAGTGTGGGTGGATTTAATTCA
Organism: Ovis canadensis; assembly: GCF_042477335.2. NCBI lineage: Eukaryota > Metazoa > Chordata > Mammalia > Artiodactyla > Bovidae > Ovis > Ovis canadensis. The sequence continues at coordinate 25,430,910 of NC_091257.1, read as the reverse complement.
GTGTAAGGGTGGTTTTTTTTTTTTTAACTTTCTAATGTTTTCTTAAGTTTGCTTCCAAGTTTTATTTGGGAGCACTTGACAATCTGTCAAGTCTTCAGGAACCCACCATCCTACCTAGTATGCCTGCTGAAGTCTTAAGCTTAGTCAATGCAATAGTTAGGATTTAAGTGGTGTGATCTCTAGGAATTAGATCAACGGAACCCACCATCCTACCTAGTATGTCTACTGAAATCTTAAGCTTAGTCAGTGCAATCGTTAGGATTTAAGTGGTGTGATCTCTAGGAATTAGATCAACGTTTTCTCTGTATAGCGCTTAGAGCTCATGGACCTTTTAGGTAACTGGAGATTGGGAACCATATTCTATTTCTCTCTGTTTTGTTAGTTAAAGGTATAGTGTATTTTAGGGGATTGTTATACGTTTTTAGAGTTCTGTTACTTCACTCGGTTTTAATTGGGTTAGTCCAGCAGGAATTGACGGCGCCATGGTGGCGTAAGAGGGTGCAGATGTAGAAGGTTCCCATGGGCGGGCGTTAGTGGAGTTGAGATGGTGCGGGCGAGCTGCCACCCGGCTCTGTCGCAGCCCCAGAGGCCTCTGTGACGTTTAGCAAATGTCTGCCCAAGCCAGACAGTGGTTCCTTAGATTAATTAAAGTAAGATCTAACCCCGATCTGGGGTTTTGATAAGACCCCAGGGCAGTTGAAGTTGGAATTGGCTGGTGTTCGACACTGTTCTCATGAAAATGACCATGGAACTGCTGTTACGGTTTCCTCTAAGCTTCTGAATTTACCTTCTCACAAAGACGTGGCCTTCCAGCATTCCTGTTTGCTTTCTCTTTGTTTGGTTGATCCACAAGGCTTTGTTTTAATGGAAGACGAGGCCCTCCTTCCCTCGCTTCATCTTTCCCACTCTGTCTGGGGCACTGGTGACATCAGGGTTTGGTTCACAGACTGGTCCTCTCCTGTAAGTGGCCTGTTCTGGCAGGAGTTACAGAAAGAGGAGGTTGTTGGCTCTGTCCATAGTCAATGCAGGGTTGTTTTACATATTTTAATAGGAAATTTTACTGGCCACTGATACTTAGGTAAAATATAGTAAGAATGAATTACTAGAATAATAAAATGGAAATTAAGACACACGCAAAAATACAAGTCCCAGTATTTTATTTATTAAATTCAATGCTCAAAAAATTAATTGCTCTTAAAAAGTTTCTGAATACTTGTGTTTCTTTTCTGTGCTTATTGTAAAAGTGTGCTTATATCACCCCGAATCACTCTGCTCTGGACCCTGTGATCCTGTGAAGAAAGGACCCGACATGCCTGCCCTGACTGAGGGCTGTGGTGTGCTGCTGTCCAGTCTCTCAGTCGTGCCCCCTCTCTGCGACCCCATGGGCTGCAGCACGCCAGGCTCCCCTTCCCTCCACTGAGCGTGCAGGTGGGTGAAGATGTGACGCGGCAGTGCGTCTGTGCACGCGTGTGCTCAGTCGTGTGTGACTCTATGACCCCATGGGCTGCAGCACGCCAGGCTCCCCTTTCCTCCACTGAGTGTGCAGGTGGGCGAAGATGTGACGCAGCAGTGCATCTGTGCACGCGTGTGCTCAGTCGTGTGTGACTCTACGACCCCATGGGCTGTAGCATGTCAGGCTCCCCTTCCCTCCACTGAGCGTGCAGATGGGCGAAGATGTGACGGAGCAGTGCGTCTGTGCACGCGTGTGCTCAGTCGTGTGTGACTCTACGACCCCATGGGCTGTAGCATGTCAGGCTCCCCTTTCCTCCACTGAGCGTGCAGATGGGCGAAGATGTGACGCGGCAGTGCGTCTGTGCACGCGTGTGCTCAGTCGTGTGTGACTCTGTGACCCCATGGACTGTAGCCCGCCAGGCTCCTCTGTCCATGGGATTCTCCAAGCAAGAATACTGGAGTGGGTTGCCATGCCTTCCTCCAGGGGATCTTCCCAACCCAGGGATCGAACCCACATCTCCTGATGCTCCTGCGTTGCAGGTGGATTCTTTACCACTGAGCTACCAGGGAAGCCCAAAGAGCCATCAAGGCTGCTCGTTATGACATTTGACAAGACTTGGAATTGTGAGCAACTTATGACTTTTGTTTGGTATTCAAATTGCTCACTTAAAAGTATATTTACATTAATTCTTGTAGAGTCTGGTTAGAATGACTTCAGATTAAGGGAAACACACACACACACATACACACGTATATAGATACATGTGTATGTATACATACCCAGTAAAGTTAAATTATTCTCCCCCTCCAAAACCATAATAAATGCACATATGATAACTAGCACCTGTCCACTTGGCCCCTGGAAACACAGGAGGCTTTTTGGTCTCAATTTAGTGTAGCTCATTTAGAAACCAAGCCCGGAGGGGGGTTTCTGCATAGTTTCTGACAGGTACATGAGAATCAGCTGTGGATGTCTCTCTTTTCCCTCAGCCAGCACTGGAGGTTCATTGTACACACAGTGGTGTTCATCTCAGCATGATGTTGGCAATAGCCTGCCACTGCAAGATTCTGAGAGCCTCTTAAATGCCTGTGAAAAGACGACAGGTTAAATAAATTAGAGCTTATCCACACAACGGAATTTTATGTAAGCGTATAAAACCTCAAGAAGCTCTTTACATGTTGATGTGAAATGAGCTCCAGAGATACGGTTAAGTGGAGAGAGAGCAAGGCCCAGGGCAGTACCCACTGCGCACCTCTGCTTGTGTACAGAAAGGGAAGTGCGGTGCAGCAGTGATGACGTCTTTGCCTGTGTCCCTGTGTCTAGGGGAGGACCTGGGTTGGCTGGGGTGTAGGGCTGAAGGGTGATGATACACTGCATACTCCTTTCACAGTTTGAGTTTTGTTCTGGGTGTACTGCTGATTAAAAAAAATAGTTGGAATAACACAGTCTGTTGGTGATTTTAAAAAGCAGATCTGAGGACATCATGGGAACAGCGCTACACGTGGGATGAGGTTAGGCAAAGCTGTCTCTGAGAGGACCACGCCGTTTCAGGAGAGACAACTGTTTCTCGAAGGGAAATCTAGCCCTGTTGAGAAGTGACCTGCAGGAAGCTATAAGTATGCAGCGTTTGGTGAGCTTCCATCCGGCTGTCACAGGCACTAAGTGGTTTGGGACGTCAGTTTGCCATCTTACGTAGACTCGTGCATTCTGAAATAAATAGGAATGTCTGCTGTCCTTGCTTCTGTAAAGCTGAGAGAGCGAGCTTAAGAGCTACTCTGAGGCCACGGGGCATGAGTGGGGGCCCAGGATTGGATCCAGCAGGTGGGATGAGAGAGCCCTGGTGCTGCTCAGCACCAGCATGGAGTGCCTGTGAATAGACACTGTTCGGAAGCTCTGTGACTTAATTCTGAGGAAGTAGCCAAGGACTAACCAAGACAGGACAGCGCACAGTCGCAGCTCTTCAGTCTTTGTGTTTGAAGCAGGTGCTGCCCCAGCAGCATCTTATCCTTGCACAGTTCAGTTCAGTTCATTTGCTCAGTTGTGTCTGACTCTTTGCAACCTCATGAACCGCAGCACGCCAGGGCCCCCTGTTCATCACCAACTCCCGGAGTCCACCCAAACGTCCATTGAGTCGGTGATGTCAACCAACCATCTCATCCTCTGTTGTCCCCTTCTCTTCCTGCCTTCAATCTTTCCCAGCATCAGGGTCTTTTCCAGTGAGTCAGCTCTTCGCATCAGGTGGCTGAAGAATTGGAGTTTTAGCTTCAGCATCAGTCCTTCCAATGAACATTCAGGGCTGATCTCCTTTAGGATGGACTGGTTGGATCTCCTTGCAGTCCAAAGGACTCTCAAGAGTCTTCTCCAACACCACACTTCAGAAGCATCAATTCTTCAGCACTCAGCTTTCTTCATAGTCCAACTCTCGTATCCATAGATGACCACTGGAAAAACCATAGCCTTGACTAGATGGACCTTTGTTGGCAAAGTAATGTCTCTCTTAAATATGCTATCTAGGTTGGTCATAACTTTCCTTCCAAGGAGTAAGCGTCTTTTAATTTCTTGGCTGTAATCACCATCTGCAGTGATTTTGGAGCCCAGAAAAATAAAGTCAGCCACTGTTTCCATTGTTTTCGCATCTATCTGCCATGAAGTGATGGGACCGGATGCCATGATCTTCGTTTTCTGAATATTGAGCTTTAAGCCAACTTCTTGACTTTCCTCTTTCACTTTCATCAAGAGGCTCTTTAATTCTTCTTCACTTTCTGCCATAAGGGTGATGTCCTCTGTATATCTGAAGTTAGTGATATTTCTCCCGGCAGTCTTGATTCCAGCCTGTGCTTCCTCCAGCCCAGCGTTTCTCATGATGTCCTCTGCATATGAGTTAGAGAAGCCGGGTGACAATATCCTTGCACAACAAACCAGCAACAGCGAAAGTAGCAGAATTGGAGCGAAATAGCTCCGTAAGGAGTGTCTTCAGACCGAGCTGACATCTCTGGTCTTACTAATGTTATTTGTCACATCTTACTTGAACCCACAATAGTCATCAGACAATGATAAAACGCCTACTGTGTGTGTGCATGCTTGCCAGAGGCCATGGAATGTGCAGGGAGGTGTAGGCATAGTCCTGACCTCAGTGAACTCCTGTGGAAATGACTGTAACTTGGTAAATATTTCTTTTTTTTTTTAACCCTCTTGGGCACATGAGAAGTATGTTAATTATAAAACAGAGTGTTGCAGGATTCCAGTAGGAGGAATCTGCAAAGCTGGAGAAGACATCCTTTCTTTGACTGATGAACACTGCAGGTTGTTGTTACAGTTTCTATTCTGCATAATCCTCTATTTATACATAAATTGATGCATAAAAGGGTGAAAAGAATATAATATCTTTTCCTAGTCTCAGTGCCAAGTTAACAGCCTTTGTTAGTCCCGTGTTGAAATTTGAGATGAGAAAAGGAGTGTATGCCTGGGGCTATGTTGAATTCCATAATAAATGAGTTCCCCAGAATTCAAGGAGCTTACACTTCAGTCAAAAGATAGACTTTGGTCTCTGTTCTAGGTGGGTAATAGTTATACATTCTGTTACTTTTCTAATGAAGATTAAAAAGTTGTAAAGTTGATTGACTCAATGCTTAATAGTGCTAGATGAAAAGAAACTACTTATGGTTACCATTTTTTAAAAACAAAGAGAGAGGGAGGATCAAACTCTTTAATCCATTGACAATGCCGCCTCTGCAAGAGGCACCTCAGTTAAACGAGGAAGGATGGATTGAGAGTATTTTTAGGACAGACATAATAGACAGGAGGATTTTATTCCTGCAAGTGAATATTCCTTCAAATAATTTGCTTAACTGCAACTGGGTATATATACAGTTTTTTCTTTGCTAGTAGAAAACTTGGTAGAAAGAATCTAGGTTATTTTCTTATTAGGAAGAAACTTAGTTTTAACTAATCTTAGTTCTGTGAAACTTCAGGTTTTAAGTGTCTCAGAAGGAAAAAAAAAAAAAGTACCAGGTTTTAAAGTTGTAAATACCTTCCAGAAGTCACTTACCTTTATTCATTCTGTGGGAGGCAGGGTCCTACGTTGGCTCAAGATCCCTGCTCCTGTTGTGTATACCCTGTGTGGCACCTACACTCAGTGCAGGTGAATGAGACCCATGAATGTGAGGAGGTGTCACTCCCCAGACTGTGTGACATTTATATGAGACTTTGTCCTGGCAGACTGGGGAGAGATTCTCCTGCTGACTTCGAAGTAAGCCGTTATGTTGTGATGGCCACTTGGCTAGGACCTGAGGGTGACCCCTCACCTACAGTCAGCAAAAAACGGAAAATGGGGACTTCAGTCCTACAGCCATAAGGAACTCTGTCACCATCCTGAATGGGCCTGGATGAGGACCCTGAGCCTCAGGTGAGAGCACAGTGCTGCCAGGTCCTTGATTGTGACCCTGTAAGACCCCGAGCAGAGAACAGCTCCGCGTGCGGTCTCCTGACCTGTGGAAACGGTATGCAGTACATTTGTGTTGCTTTAAGCCACTGTTTGTGATAGTTTGTTACTCAGCAAAAGCACAGTAACACAGTTTAAAAATTTATATGTACTTTGTTGTTTCATCTTTTACAAAATTGCCCAGAGTGAATTCCTGGTGATAACTTAATATCAAAAGAAACTGTTCCTTATCTGCTTTTGTGACTGAGGCATTTGCTGTAAATTTCTATTTTCTAGGTTATACAAGTTTATGTACTCTAGAGCAAAGAAACATGTTACCCATTTGGGGTGGAAATTTTAAAGAAAGTAGACAGCACACTTCTCCATTATCTTAAACAGAGTATAGCAGCAGAACAGCCATAATAATATAATGTAATATAATATAATCCTTGTCGTGGCCAGGTTTGTTCTGAGCATTGATATGAACCATGACAGGTCACTGGGAAAGGGAGATGACACCTCGCCAGGGCTGGAAAATGGTTTGTACTTAGACTGATTGGGGGAATGATCGAACCTTTGTCCCCTGCGTTGCACGGCAGACTCTTAACCACTGAACCTCCAGGGAAGTCCCTGTAAAACTCCTTCTCAGCCCATGGAGAATACCGATCCAGGCAGCTGGCCTGATGGGGCCTTTGACTGGTGCTGGGGAGCCTGCACTGAGGGTGGGATGATGGGCCACATGGTATAGATAGTATTTAACTGTGGAAGACACTGCTGGTTTCCCAAAGTAGATTGCATCCGATTGACAATATGTAAATGGCTTTGTAGTGAATGAAGGACGAGGATTTTACAGTCTGGATTTTGTGATGGTTAGAAAAAGGTTGTTTGCTTGCTTTTGACTCTGTCGATTATAAGAAGTTAGATGTTGGTAGATAAGTGGTGGGCATGGCATTTACTAGCAAAAATAATTGAAGTATGTGATTGGTAAATGTCACGTGTGTACTTTTTATTTTGTTTACTTTGAACAGACCAGATCAGGAAACACAATTTATTTTTTATCTTGAATTTCATGTTTGCTTGAATAATTCTATAACCTTAGCCACATGTTTTACTTGTAAAATGCTTTTCATATGTAATTTCTCTTTCACAAGTGGGTTGGGTTTCATATTTTAATAAACTGTTGGGGCCTGTGCAGGCAGTGTTCAAATTCTTGTTTGGGCTTTTGAAAGTCCTCCTCTTGCATAATCTGAGTGAATGTGCCCTTTTGATTTACTGTGTAGTTTATCTTACTAAAGGTATAATTAATAATGTTTCCAAGTGTAATGTATCACTTACAGGAATACTTGTGTGAAATATTGTTGACCATAAAAGAGTATTTATACAACCAAGACATACACATATATTCCTGCTAAATTGACTGAGGGAGGAGGTGCTGGTCTTTTGGGATTGGTGTCCATGTAAAGTTATGATGTGAAGGACGTGAACTCTCATAGGGTGGGATTTGAGTGGCAGACCAGTTGAAAAGTATTAACTCCTTGGATTCCTGGAGGGGGGTTAATCTAGTTCCTCATTAAGTACCTGGTCACATCTCTCTGCACTGGCCTCTCCTTCCTCGTCCTTGACTTTACTGCATGGCCAGGGCAGAAACTCACCTCTGTACCAATGTGTGCGCTTGACATGGTGTATGGAGCTGTCCAAACAGACTCACTGGGTTTTGGTGAGTAGGGTGGATATTAAGTTACTAGACAAAAGAGGTGTGCAAGCTCTCTTCTCCATAAAAAGCAGGTTTTATTATGAACTAGGAGAAGTGGTGAGCCATTCCCTGGGGATGTCTTTACTGAGTTACCAGGATGCTTGAAGTGAGCACCTCCTCGAAGGAGATTGTGGGAAGCCAGAAGTTGGCCCCTTTCTTTTTTCTTTTGTTCTCCTCCTCCTCTTCCTCCTCTCTCTCTCTCTCTCTCTCTCTCTGTTTCTTTCTTCCATTTTTCTGTATTTCCTTTTGATACCGACACTGAGACAAGCAAATTTCTGTACCAAGTCCTGCTGAAATTAACTTTTCACTGATTGGAGATCGCCTCCTCTTTTCTTTTTTTTTCAAATCTCTCTACTTTATGTGACAGAATGATACAAAGAAGCTTGCAAACTTGAGGATCTTTGCTTTAATACTGGTTGATTTCCTGCTTAATTAAGAGCTAGGCATCCAGATGCTATGTGACATCACAACTTGATGCAGAGGTACCCTTACTAGTTCGTTCTTACATAGAGTTTTAAGTGTTATTTTCAAGAGTGTAATCATGATGCCTGTGGAGGATGGTAAATTCTCCTGAAAGCATCAATAGGTCTTTCAGGTGTGATTTCTGCTGATGAAAGGGTGACTGAAAGTTCCTTTAGCTTCTGGACATCTGAAGATTGTCCTTCTTTTTGTTTGTTTGGCTTTTGTTTGTTTTCTCCCCAGTTTTATTGGAATGTAATTGATTCAGAAACATTGTATTAGTTTCAGGTGTACAAATGGTTTTATATATGTGTATAATGCCAAGTGATCACCACAGTAAATTTGGTTTTCATCCATCATCTCACTTGGGTACACATTTTTTTTCTTGTAATGAGAGTTTTAAGATTTACCCTATTAGAAATTTTTGATTATATGATGCAGTGTTGTGAACTTTAGACACCAGGCTTCACACTACACCCCTATAGCATGTGTGCTGGTATTTTCTAAGTGTGAGTGCGTACCTTTTGACGACTGTCACCCATTTCACCTCACCCCCCACCCCCGTCTCTGGCAACCACCGGCCTGATCTCTGTATCTGTTACTCGGGTTCATTTAGATTCAACTTCTGGATGAGATCATACAGTGTTTATCTTTTTCTGACTTATTTCACTTAGCATAATGCCCTCAAGGCCCATTCTTACTGTTGCAGATGGCAGAATTTCCTTCCTGTTTTGGCCAGCTGGAGAAGGCAGTGGCAACCCAATCCAGTGTTCTTGCCTGGAGAATCCCAGGGATGGGAGCCTGGTGGCCTGCTATGGGGTCGCACAAAGTCGGACACGACTGACGTGATTTAGCAGTAGCCGTAGCAGTCCATTTTGTGTGTGTGTGTGTGTGTGTGTGTATCACATTTTCTTTATCCATTCATGGGCTGATGTGGCATTTTGGTTGTTTCCCTATCTTGGCTGTTATAAATAATACTGCAGTGAATATGGATACTGCAGATGTTTCTTTAAAACCCTGTTTTCATTTCCTTCAGAGAAATACCCCAACGTGGAATTGCTGGATCATATGGTAGTTCTGTTTTTAATTTTTTGAGAAACCTCCTCAAAAAAGTACTGTTTTCCATAGTGGCTGTACCAATTTACATTCCCACGAATAGTGCACAAGGGTTCACTTTTCTTCACATCTTCACCAGCACTTGTTTCTTTTTGATAATAGCCGTTCTAATGAGTGGGAGGTGATGTCATGGAGGTTTTGGTTTACGTTTCCCTGGTGATTAGTGATGTTGAGCACCTTTTCATGTAATAGTCCTGCCTTAGCTGTGGTTTTGCTTTCTAAAGTTTTAGTACCTGTGGTCAGCCTCAGTCTGAAAATATTAAAGGGACAATTCCAGACTGAAGCAGTTCATAAATTTTAAACTACATGCACTTGTTAGCAGCATTGTGAATTCTTGAGCTTTTGCTTTTGTTGCCTTTGCTTTTGATTGTCATGTCCCAAAAAAATCATGCCAAGACTGATGTTAAGGAGCTCACCCTTGGTGTTTTCCTCTAGCAGTTTTATGGTTTTAGGACTTATGTTTGTCTTTAGAATTTGTTTTTGTGTATGTTGTAAAGTATGGGGTTAGTTTTATTTTTTACATGTGACTGTCCAGTTTTCCCAACACCATTTAGTGAAGAGACTGTCTTTTCCCCATTGCATATTCTTGGCACCTTTATCATAAGTTAACCACTTGTGTGTGGGTTTATAATGGGCTTTCTCTTCTGTTCTGTTGATCTCTGTGTGTGTTCTTATGCCAGTATCATACTGTTTTGATTCCTGTAGCTTTGTAATGTAGTTTGATGTCGGGGAGCATAAAGCCTTCTTTAGTTTTGTTCTTTTTCAAGATTGCTTTGGCTGTTCAGTCTTTTGTGGTTCCATACAACTTTTAGGATTTTTTTTTCTATTTCTGTGAAAAATGCCATTGGAATTTTGATAGGAATTGCATTGCACCTGGAAGATCACTTTGAGTGGAATGGCCTGTAAATTTTGACTATTTTTCCATTCCATAAGCATGGACTATCTCTTCATTTATTTGTATCTTCAGTTTTTTCATTAATAGTTTTCAGTGTACAGGTCCTTTACCTCCTTTGTTAAATTTATCCTTAGTTATTTTGTTCTTTTTGTTGCAAGGTAAATGTCATAGTTTTCTTAATTTCTCTTTCTGAAAGTTTGTTATTAGGGTATTGAAATGTGACTTATTTTTGTATATTGTTCTTGTGCCCTGAAACTTTATTTATTAACTATATCTTTTTTTTTGGTGGAGTTTGAGTTTTCTATATATAATATGTCATTTGCACATAAAGACAGTTTTATTTCTTCCTTTCCAGTTTGGATGCCTTTTCTTTCTTTTTCCTTGTCTTGTTCCTGATCTTGGAGGGAAGCTATCAGCTTTTCATTACTCAGTATGTTAACTGTGGGCAGATTTTCTATATTGAGGGCTTTTGGAGAAATGGTCTCTGGGCTTTCAGTTTGCGTGGTGCATTTTTGTTTTATCATTTTAGAATTCTATCTTCAGAATGTTATACAACGTACAGTAAAACTTGGCCTTGGAGATTACTTGAGATTATTTTAAAAATATTTTAAATAAGATAAATTGGAATAAATTGTTTAAATTTCATATTAAGGAAGTATATTCCTTCTCTTTATTACCTGCATTGTATTATTATAAGTGTGTTTGTCTTAGAAAATTGGGAAAGTGAAAAAGTGTAAAGAAAAAACTGCCCAGAGACAATAATCTCTGTTTCTAATTTGCATGAGACATCTCTACTAGGCTCAGTATCTCCTTGTCTTTCCCATCTACCTCAATACATGTATTGCATTTATAACATAGTCTATATTTGTAAGTATATAATGTATATATTAGACACACAAACCCTGCCATGGACTGCCAAAATTTGTTTGTTGAAACCCTGATTCCCAGTGTGACTATATTTGGAGGTAAGGCCTTTAGAAGGAAATTAAGGAAAGGATAATGAGGTCATAAGGATGGGACCCGAATCCAGTTGGCCTGTGGCCTTATCTGTCTCTCTCTCTCCTGCATTGTGCACACACACCCAGGAAAGGCCGTGAAAGCACTTAGTGAGACGATGGCTCTCTGTAAGGCAAGAGAGGAGGCCCCAGAATAAAACTTCTTGGTGACATTTTAATCTTGAACTTCCAAGTCTCCGGAACTGTGAAAAGTCCATTTCTGTTGCCTCCACCATCTAGTCTGTGGTATTTTGTTCTGGCAGCCCAAGCTAACACACACACACACACACACACACGCATGCACACACGTGCACGCACCGCACGCACACGCACGCACCGCACGCGCACGCACGCACATGCACGCACGCACACACACACACACACATGCTCTCTAATCATTTACACACACACACACTCTAATCATTGATATATCCTTCACACACATTTGAAACAGAAGCTGAAGACATTTTCTGTATAGTCTAGCAGACAGCTTTAAAACATTGTCTGTATAGTCTAGCGGACAGCTTTAAGTTGACCTGGCAGGTCGTAGCAGATGCTTGTAAGTGTGAGCTGAACGAGTTGCAGATTCTTCTGCTGGCTGGAGAGTGAAGTGCAGCACTCGCCCTTTGGAATTCCTGAGCGCACCCAGCAGATCAGAGGCTCACTCCTACCGGGAATACAGAAAATTATGGATGCAAAATACCTGGGAGCTTAAGAAAATACCCTTACTAGGTCCATCTTTAAATGAGATGCTTACTGAAAGGAACTGCAGGGGTCAGTGAAAATGAAAGTCATTTAGTCATGTCCAACTCTTTGCGACCCCATGGACTATATACAGTCCGTGGAATGCTCCAGGCAGGAATACTGGCGTGGGTAGCCTTTCCCTTCTCCAGGGGATCTTCCTAACCCAGGGATCAAACTCAAGTCTTCTGCATTGCAGGCGGATTCTTTACCAGCTGAGCCACAAGGGAAGCCCAAGAATACTGGCGTGGGTAGCCTGTCCCTTCTCCAGGGGATCTTCCCGACCCAGAAATTGAACCAGGGTCTACTGCATTGCAGGCAGATTCTTTACCAGCTGAGCCACAAGGGAAGCCCCTGCAGGGGTCAGGCATGGTGTTTTTAAAAACTCCTTGACTAGCCGATTATACAGAGTGAAGTAAGCCAGAAAGAAAAACACTAATACAGTATACTAACACATATATATGGAATTTAGAAAGATGGCAATGACGACCCTGTATGCAAGACAGCAAAAAAGGCACAGATGTGTATAACGGACTTTTGGACTCAGAGGGAGAGGGAGAGGGTGGGATGATTTGGGAGAATTGCATTGTAACATGTATACTATCATGTAAGAATTGAATCGCCAGGCTATGTCTGATGCAGGATACAGCATGCTTGGGGCTGGTGTACAGTGATGACCCAGAGAGATGTTATGGGGAGGGAGGTGGGAGGGGGGTTCATGTTTGGGAACACATGTACACCCGTGGTGGATTCATGTCAATGTATGGCAAAACCAATACAATATTGTAAAGTAAAAAATAATAATAATAAAATAAAAGAATTAGCAAAAAAACAAAAAAAAAACCCTCTTTGACTGACCTACTGGTCTAGTAGCTGAAACAAGCAGGGCATGGGTGTAAAGACACTAGTCATTTTTGACTAAGATGCACGTGATCAGGTGCAATAACTGTGGTCATTGAGAGGAAGGATCCACTGTGGAGGTGAGGAGACTCTAGGTGTTTCCTTGGGGAGGGGAAGGATGGCTAGGACTCAGGAGAGGAAGGATTTAGAGAGCTGTCCCAGGAACAAAGGCTGGAGGTGGGGACAAGTGGGACATATTTCTGTGGGTAAGAACCATGAAGAAGCCAGCTTTATAAGACTGCAGTTTAAGGCTGATGTAAGATTGGAGCTTTCTGGGTTACAATGCGTCACTTAAAGTGATCCTTTTACTCTGCTTTCTCATCTTGAGTTAAAGTTCGTGCTGTATAAAAATCATAACAAAACAAAACAAAAAAACAACGCCCTTGTAGTGAACCCTCCTGAGTATCTTGGGCTTCTGTTTAGGTCAGATACATTAAAGTTCTTCTGATCACAAGATCCTGCTCTACTTTAAAAGTCTAGTTAAATATTAATGCAAGGAAATTTTCTCTTGCATATTTTCACACGTAATTTTGTTAATTGGGATTATGCATTTTGCATAATTTAAATCCTGACATCTGGGTGATTTGCTCAGCTAGTGAAGGACCGTTTCATCGGAGAGATCTCCATAGCATCTCTCTGAACTGCCTGCCAGCAGTTAGCTGTTCAGTGTTTACATCAAGAATGTTGTTTCTTCAGTGGGAGGTGTGATGGAAATTGAACTGTCCCCAGAGCTTAGTTCTGTTCACTGTGTAGCGGCCGGAATGCCCGGAGAGGTCTGTTTGCTGGTACTGGGGAGGAGGTGAGGAGGTTGTCAGGTTCTTCCCTTCCTGCTTCTGCCCTTGGTTAGTCCGGGGCTGCTCACCATCTATCTGTCCGGTGTGTCTCTGTTGACCGCGGGTACTGTAACATGGATTGTTTGGGGGTGGGGGGGAGCGAGGCTTTTGCGTTCCTACTTCAGTTTTTATAATGTATTAGTAATAGGTGCCAGTCTGACATCAACTTTCTGATGGTTGGTACAGATGTGAATACTCGTTAAATTATTTATGATGACTATCTTTTAGAATCCAAGCTTCCCATGTAAGCAACTTCCTTTATACGCTTCTGACGTCTCTGGCCATTTGAAGCATTCCTTTGAGGTTCAGGAGCTGCTTTTGCCAGGCAGGGAGCGTGCCCATAGGACTGACGCGAGGCAGTCAGCCTTGGGATCAGAGCGGTAGTTTGCCCCTCGCCTACCCCCACCTGCTCTCTTGTTTGCTGAACTTGGCGTATTGTATTTGCTTTCTGGGGGACCAGGCAATAAGCTCACATAATTTTGACAGACTGGCTGCTGCTGCTGCTAAGTCGCTTCAGTCGTGTCCTACTCTGTGCGACCCCATAGACGGCAGCCCACCAGGCTCCTCCGTCCCTGGGATTCTCCAGGCAAGAACACTGGAGTGGGTTGCCTTTGCCTTCTCCAGTGCATGAAAGTGAAAGTGAAGTTGCTCAGTTGTGTCGACTCTTACAGACTGGAGTGCTCTGGAAACAGCTAGCTGGGTGGAATGATAGCATGTGGCCGGGGGGTGGGGGCAGAGGGGTGCGGTTCTTCTCGTGGGAGGTGAGCTGTCTGTGAGCAAGGGCCTCGTCCGCCTGACTAGCCGGGCCTCCGATCTTCAGAGAGCAGGCAGCAGGCGGGCTGAGTACGAGCGGGCTGACAGGAAGGGGCGGGCTGAGATGTAGGGGGAGAGCTGCTCTGCAGAGGGAACGGCGCGCAGAGCCCCTGCAGTGGGGTGGGGAGGCCGGGGGTCACGTGGAGGGGGAGGCGGGCACAGCGAGGCGGCGGGCGCCATTTTGTGCTAAACGCACGAGAAACCGTCGAAGCGCTCTGTGTGCGACCTCTCAACATTCTGGGAAGAAGACCGTGGCCGTCGTGTGGAGGACGGAGTGCAGGCTGGCACGAGACGAAGCAGGAGGACCCCTGGGGCTGTCGGAGACCACGCCGGAGGTGGTGGTGGCAGCGGCCGTGGAGACCGAAGGCCCCGGCCGCCTCCGGCCGCCGCGCGGGTAGAGCTGTGGACCTGCTGAGGGTTCGCAGGGGGCTTGGAGGCACAGAGAGGGTCAGGGTGACGTCGAGGTCGCCCCACCCGATCCTGCCTTTCCTCCTTCGGCCTGTGGAGTGCCGAGTCTGTCTTCTCACCAGAACCGCCTCTTCCCTTCATCCGCATTCGGACAGGGCTGGTTTCCGGTCCTGCCTGGCCTCTCCGGGTCTGCGGGACCTGCCAGACGCTTTCAGTGCAGGTGGATTTCCGGTCGGGCCTGGATTCTCACAGGCTGTTCCTTCCCATCCCTGTGTTTGTCATTGAAATCTTAGGATTCCAAGAGCATCAGGAGAGCTCTCACACGGAGGTTACACGTTACCAGGCAGCCTTGCAGGGACGTGGATGTGCCTCTAGGCAGCAGAGGTGGTGTTTCTTCACCTCATTGTGCTCACTGGGAACACAATGAGAATAAAAAGTTATTTCCTGGAGCAAGGTGGAGATCCTGACTCCTTTTCATCCCTGCTGGGTCAGGTTACATGAACAAAGGGCGGAGGAAGGTGCGATGGTGTTGCAGGCAGTTGACAGGTACAAGCTTCGTCGACTCTGGCTATCTTGGCAGCTATTTCCTTCCTCAGTTACATGGATAGGATTCTTTCTTTGCGCACAAGGATATACAAGAAATTGAAGCTTCTGGGTGAATGCCAGTGTGTATACTTTCAGGGTTTCAGAACTAATTGGTTTGTGTTGACTGTGACTATTTACCATTTGTATATTGTAAAAGAAACATGCAAATTACTTGATAACATTTGCTAGTCAAATTGGTGAGCTATTTTTTAAAATAAGTCAGCAATATCTACTTGATGAGCTGTCTGGAAAGTGTTACTGGGAAGTGTCAGGACTTTTCTTCCCTAGCAATAAAAATCTTTTTTGGATATTTATCAGATTTTTGCAACTCTTGCAAACTCTCCAGTTCCCTTATTTCTCATTAAGAGAAGTATATAAAACAGTTAAGAAGAGTCTTAAGGTTAGTCAAATTGTCACATAGAGTCTGTGAGGCTATTCCTTCCTAATTTCACCTCCCTTTTCCCTCTATTCCTGGTTATCCTGCACGTCCTTGCCAGGTTTGTGTTCTATGTGTCAGCCGGTCCCTGTTTTTGGAGTTTTCAGTGGCTTCCTGGTTTTTGTGGAGTGGCCTCACAGCAGAGAGTGCACTTAACTTGTGCAAACCTGACTACAACTCCGCCTGACCACCCTGACCTGCTTGGTGTGATCCGTGGCCAGGAGTGGACACAAACACCAGTCACACAAACGTACATGGTTTCAGGCACAGCTGGTTAAAATTCAGCAAATACTTCAGTTGCTTTTCCTTCTGTTAAATTCAAATGAAATCACATACAGGTTTTTTTTTTTTTATTAAAAGCATCTATGCTAGAGGATAATTTCATTTTTAAGAGGAATCTTCGCGTCTGCCTGACTCCCTCCCTCCTCCTCACATGCAAGCCGGCCAGGTTCTCTAAGCCCCCATCATGGCGCCCCCTTCTCTTCTGCTGCTGTAGTCAGGTTTGCAGAAGTTAAGGCCACAGTCTGCTGTGTGGCAGTTCCGCACAATTCTCCTAGTTAGCGAAACACATGATTCTTCATAAACTGAATTTCCACCAGAAAAAGGCCTGACTTTTAGTTCTTGGCTAGCAACAACAGCAACAAAAACCAAGTAAAACCACCAACTCTTTACAGTGCTAAATAACCAGCAGTGTACTGAGTGACTGCTGGGTGCCTGGTGAGCCGTGCTCACCCCACGTACTCGGTGTGTGGAAACAGTTTCTGTCCCTCTGGAACTGTGAGTTCAGGTGGAAGAGACACATTGCTGGAGTTTTCCCAGTATTTCCCAGGCAAGACCTAGCTCTCAGGAAGGCTTGTCAAGAGGGAGAAACAGGCTTTCTTGTTGACAAGTTTTTGTCTTGATTTTCACCTACTTTTTTGGGAAGACTGTTGTGTTTTGGCAGACACAGGGCTAGATATTAAGGATGTGGTTATGATGAAAACAGGGAGAATTCCTGCTAAGTCTAATGAAGGCCTGTGGAGTCACATGGGACATGCCAGTGAGCCAGGTCCTGTGGCTTCTCCCTGTAACCCCAGCAGCCCTGCCTGCTCCTCACCTGAACCCCTGGTCACGCCAGAGGAGGCACTGCTGGGGGCAGGTTTTTTTTTGTTGTTTATTTAAAGTTTTTTTTTTTTATTTTATTTTGGATGTGGGCCGTTTTAAAAGTCTCTATTATGAATTTGTTATGATAGTGCTCCTGTTTTCTGTTTTGGTTTTCTGGCCACAAGGCGTGTGGGATCTTTGTTCCCTGACCAGGGATCAAACCCGGGCTCCCTGCCTTGGAAGTGTGGCTGCTTAACCACTGGGCCGCCAGGGGAGTCCCTGAACATAGGTGTTAGAGTCAGAGCTGAAGAAAATAATTTTGAACGTATTTTTGGAATTGTGATGAACGTCATGTTTAAGTGGACTCTATCTGCTTACATTTTTTGTCAGGCTATAGTTTCCTTTTTATTCAAACACTGGTTGCCAGAAGCTTTGCTTCAGTACTGAATACATGCAGCCGCACGTCTTTGACCACATTCTCTCTTTGGGACCCCGTGTGCCTGGCGTTGGGAAAGGGATTGCCCGCTCTGCTCTGTTAAATATTCCATCTTATCAAAGAGGTGTTTCATCAATTATGTATAACAGTAGATACCACTCAATAAATATTTTATATGTGATAGATATTTTTGTCGAAATTACTTTTTCACTCAAGCAATGATTTAAACCCTCGTTTTTAGTTTTATGAGGTGACACTTTTATAATATCATATAGTGACTGCAGCTTGAATGTCATAGAGCCTTAGGGCAGCATTAATCATAAATTCGTCTGCCCCCACCCCTGATCCTCAGAGACTTTCTGTTAATTCAGGTATTACCCCTTCCATGTGTGGAAGAAAATGTGTGTGTGTGTGTGTGTGTGTGTGTGAGAGAGAGAGAGAGAGAGTGCATATGTGTGTGTGTGCGCGTGTGCTAGGGATGAGACAAGTAATGCTTTTGACCTAACGGCTCTGAAGTTATAAAATTCAAATGATTTTTAAAGTCTATGTACGAGACTTTAAGGAAGGAAAAAAAAAGTGCTTTTCAGTGGGTTAAAAAAAACAAAAAAGAATGTTAAACTAAGCCGGGATGTATTCCAAGGAGTCTCTCTAGTGAGTGGAAGCTGTAAGAGTTTAAAATATACCCCCCACCGCTCTCCTTTTGGGGTTATTGTGTACTTTGATGGAGAAGGGTAATACTCTGTCTGGACCTTTGAGGACAGCCTCTCTCCTTTTCACATGGACCTGGTGGCCGGGCACAGGCCATGTCCAGGAGCCACCTGCGCTGTGTGCAGCGTCGTCACAGTTCACAGCTACCAGGCCTTCCAGGGAGGACTTTGCTTTATGAAATGAGGCTGTATGATTAAATTCTCCGCTGTAATATATATCTTTAGAAAAAAATAACAGACTTTCCACTTTATGGGCAAGAGGAAAGCATGACTTCTGCCGGAGAAGCAGGAGTTGGGGTCGGTATGTTGAGGGTTCATTTCAGCCAGGATTTGCAAGGGCCTTGGTGTGGCAAATTGGGAAGACGAAGCCCCCAGCCTCTCAGCCTGATGCTCTGGGCCTGGAGAGGGAGCCTGGCTGATAAGAGGAGTAATTGAAGAACAATGATACGCTTCATTTCCCTTTCTTGAATCTAAGTTATGCATTGGTCATTTCCTCTGCGTATCTATTTAATGGTTGTTAAATTAAATTGCTTTCTCTCAAGTGGTGATTTTTATGTGTGTGTTTTTTTTTTTTTAACCATCTTTTTTTTCCCACTCCGCTCCGTCACCCTCTGGCCTGACTCCAGCTCCGCACGCATGTGGTGGAGGCTCTGATGTAATATTTAAACCACACAGGATGCATTTATTCGATCCAGGGATGTGTGGAGTGCCAGCTCTGTTTCGGGCTGTGCTGGGCTTTGGAGTCCAGAACTAGAGTGTGCTTAGCATGTCTGGCTGCACGAGGGGGTGAGGAAGGTGTACACTCAGAGCACCCTGCCCCAGAGCCCCCATCAGCAGCACGAGACTGCCTCCTCCACGGCTCCCGTCGGCCTGTGGTCACTGAGCCCGATGTCGTGCTCTGGGATGGGGCGCAGTCTCATCAGCCCAGCCGCATTTCCACCTTCACTCTTCTGGAGTTTGCTCGCTTTCCACCTGTGCCCATAAGCCTGGGTTTCCAGTCTGCTGTCTCAGGGCAGATGGGCCTGCTGGTAAAGGGCCTCCCAGTCTCATCCCCGAGACCCTCCTGCCTGCATTTCTCTGAACTCTGTGTCTGCCCACTCACTCACTCATTTGACAGATCCTCATTGAGCAGCATCTCTGTGTCAGACATGAAATTAGGCGTTGGGTTACATTCTAGTCGGGAGACAAGGGATAAACTCTTCTATAACGTGCAGAGAGTGATAACTGCTAAGAGAGAAACAACTCAGGGTAGGAGAGATTGGTGACTGCGGTCTTAGATGGGATGGTGGGGAAGGAGGCTTTGGAGCAGAGCCCTGAGGAAGTGGGGGCCACGTTTCGTGTGCATTGAAGGCAGTCTTCTCTCCTGTGGCATATTTCATTCCCCAGGGGACATTTCTCAGTGTCTGGGGACATCTCACAGTCTTGGGGGAGGGATGCGTCTCACTGGCGTCTGGAGGGCAGAGGCCAGGGCCACTCCTAAGGATCCCGCAGTGGACAGGGTGGCCCTGCACGCGGAGAGCCATCTGGTTCAAAACGTCAGGCTGCCAGGGTTGGGAAACCTAGTCGGGGAAGGGAAGAGTACACAAGGACAGAGGAAGCAGTGGCCACAAAAGCAGAAGGAACCCCCTTAGGAACCCCTGAGGTGGGAGCAGGTTTGGAGAGCATCACAAAGCCGGTGTCCACGGAGAGGAGGGTGCTGGGGGCGCGTGGCAGGAGGTCAGGGAGCGGTGAGGGCACGCGGAGCTCTCTAGAACCTTGCAAAGATTTTGGCTCTCACGGAGCAAAGGAGGCACGTAATTGACCCTTGCAGAGGAGGGGCCTGCCCTGACATCCCTGTGGCTGCAGAGGAGACCGTGGGCCCTGGCTTGGGCATGGGCTGGAGCAGCCGGGATTACTGCGGCTGTCTTGCTGGAGGCTCTGGTGCTTGGGGCCAGGGAGCAGTGCGGTGTTGTGGTTTGTTGTTAGATTGGGCACATATTTTGAAGCTAGAGTCAGTAATGTGTGTTGAAGGGTTTAGAGAAAGACATGTGCAAAGGACAGCTTTTTTTTTTTTTTTTTTACTTTTTGTTTTGTATTGGGGTATAGCTAATTAACAATGTTGTGTTAGTTTCCTGTGAACAGCAAAGGGACTCAGCCATACACACACACGTGGACTCCCCTCCCATCCAGGCTGCCACATAACACTGAGCAGTGTCCCGTGTGCTATGCAGTGGGTCCTTACTGGTTATCCATGTTACATACAGCAGTGTGTAGTGTACCTGTAGTGTTAGTTACTCCCTTACTATCCCTTCTCCCTGTCCTTCTCCCTGGCAACCATAAGCTTGTTCTCTAAGTCTGTGAATCTTTATTTTATAAATGAGTTCATTTGTATCTTCTCTTTTTAGCTTCTGCATATAAGGGATGTCATATGATATTGCTCCTTCTCTGTCTGGCTCACTTTACTTAATATAATATTTTCTAGAAACATCCATTGGAGAAGGAAATGGCAACCCACTCCATTGCCTGGAGAATCCCAAGAACGGGGGAGCCTGGTTGGCTGCTGTCTGTGGGGTTGCACAGGGTCAGACAAGAGTGAAGTGACTTAGCAGCAGCAGCAGCAGCAGCAGATCCATCCATGTTGCTGCAAATGGCATGATTTCATTCTTCTTAAATGACTGGTTAATAGTCCGTGATATGTGTATCACATCTCCATAACCCATTCCTCTGTCAGTGGACAGTCCGTTGCTTCCATGTCTTGGCTGTTCTAAACAGTAGGACAGCCTAGTTTTTGGTCCAAGCAACTGTAAGGAAGATTGGCATTTAGTGAGAAGGGCCGTTGTGCAGGTGTGGGAGGCAGTGGGAATCAAGGATTGAGCTTTCAAGGTGTTAAGTTTGAGCTGCCTGCTTGGCGTTGCCACAGGTATATCGAGGCAGGGGGATTTGTACACGAGGGTGGAGTTTTAAGGGAGAGGTCTGCCTGCCTTCCCCTTAATTTGAGATTTGATCATTATTAGCATGCTGTTGAGCTCTCTGTGTCTGTAGATTCTACATACATGGATTCAACCCACCACTGATGGAAAATGTTTTGGGGAAAAAAACTTCAGATAGTTCCCCAAGATAAAGACTTGAACTTGCCTTGCTCCAGCAAATATTTGCATAGCATTTTCACTATGTTTGCAATGACTTGCGTAGCATTTACATTGTATTAGGTATTATAAGTAATCTAAAGATGAGTTAAAGTATAAGGGAGGATGTGTGTAGAATATATGCAAATCATCTCTTATGATGCTCATAAGAGACATGAGCATCCTTGGATCTTGGTATCCGAGGAGGTCCTGGAACCAACCCCCTCTAGGATATACAGGGATGACTGTGTAGATTGCTAGTAAATTCAGGAGATTGTCGAGTCCCTGGGATCAAAGACTCCATGGAACGGGAGAGTGCCAGAGGGAGGAAGTGGAGGACCACAAGTAGGGAAGTCTTTGGAGGTGGTTTCCTCTGAAGGGGCACAGAGAAGTTGGTGGTAGCTGCAGGGTGATGCAGGGCCGAGGGAGGTGGTGGCGGTGCGTGGTGGGAGCCCTGCAGGTGGGGGTGGTCGGTGGGTAGAAGGTGCTGCAGGGCACCAAGGGTTAGCTGCCTCCAGTCCATGGGAGATAGTGCACAGGAAGGGGTTGACACGCAGAGTGGGACCCTAGTCACCGGCAACAAGAACCAACGAATCAGGAGACTTCTAGGAATTAAGTGAAGTAAAGGTTCTGAAGAGGGGGAAAGATTACCTTGTAGTCGACTGGTCCCAGACCCCTTCCTTGGGAAGGCAAGATTTGAGCTTAGCTTCGTGTGAGTGTGTGTGCATTTATAACATATGTATATGAATCTTTATCTGGCAATAAATGTAATTCATTTTATATTGAGCTTTTTATATGTTCCAAGCTCGCTTTGCCCACCATATGCCAGGATTTCAGCACGAAGTTTATGATCCTTTTTTCTTGCAGGTTTTTTCGTGAGCAATAAAAACATCGCTCATTTTTAACACTTCCGTGCTCATGCTTGAGCTCAGTCAGCCTGACTTTTTGCGACCCTGTGGACTGTAGCCTGCCAGGCTCCTCTGTCCATGGGATTTCCTAGGCAAGAATACCGGAGTGGAAAAAAAAAAGAATACTGGAATGGGTTGCCGTCGCTTTCTCTAGGGGATCGTCCCCACCCAGGGGTCGAACCCCTGTCTCCTTCTGCTCTTATACTGCAGGTGGATTCTTTACCACTGACCCAGTGGAGAAACCCGTGTTAAGTCTAACAAGCACCCAACAGGAAGTTCTCTTTTCCCAAAGTAACCTCTTCCTTTTCTTTCCCTCCTGATTCCAGGAACAGACTCTGGCCCTAAGGAAGGAAGGGATTGGGGTTGTTTTGGACTCCGAGCTGCCCCATCTGATCGGCATCTATGACGACCTTCTGAGCACTGGCATGATCCTGTACCACTTGAAGGTAGAAACTGCTTACCTGGAACATTCTCAGTTTGGTTTCAGCTTTCCCTCGGACACTGGCAAGGTTTAGTGTAATAACTCCGTGTCCATGAACACGCTGTGATGGTGAAGAATGTGCAACAAATCCTCGAGCTCTTTGGGGATTTTTAGCAATTCATTGGGATTCTCTGGCATTAGAAATTCCTGTTCTATGTAATCCTAAAGGTAAATGAAGATCTGTTCCCTTTGCCTTCTAATTTGTAGAACCAGTAAGAGGGAGGTAAGGAACACAAAGACAGACTTAGGAAGAAGAGCTCCCAGCACCTAAACTGCGATTGCTTGTATGTACAGTTTTCTGGTCGCTCAGGTTAATTACGAAGTTGTGTCTGAAAGTTGCTCAGTCATGTCCGACTCGTTGCGACCCCTTGGACTGTAGCCCGCCAGGCTCCTCTGTCCATGGGATTTTTCAGGCAAGAATACTGGAGTGGGTTGCCATTTCCTTCTCCAGTGGATCTTCCTGACCCAGGGGTCGAACCAGGGCCCCCTGTGTTGCAGGCAGATTCTTGAACCACCAGGTCCCACCTACATGATTGGGCCTGCTCCCAAACAGAGTAGCCCTTTCATGAGATAAGAATTTCCTTATCCGCATCAGTGATGGGCTCTGTAACCTTGACTTCAGTATCTTTTCTCTGATCCATGACTTACAATGGGAAGAGTATCATACTGTGTTTTGCGGGCTCCCCTAAACCGTATGTTTAGACACAAAGAAACCCCTGGCTGCTGGAGGAGAGACTTGTTGGAAAGGATTGGGAAAAGCCGTGGGATTGCAGTCACGGGTAGGTTACTGGTGCCGAAACAGGAGGCCAGCCTTGCTGAGCCCTGAGCCTCAGGAGTCCTGTGTCCTTTTCCGGACACCATGCACTATAGTTACAGAGCCTCGGGGGACTCTGCCTCGACCAGAGCTCGCCCACCTGGCAGCAGGTTTCTGGGGCTTCCATGAAAGATGGAGAAGAGACCATTCTTCATGTTCTTCCTGATAAATTTTGCTTGGCTTTTCTCCCTAGGAAGGTCAGACATATGTCGGCAGAGAAGATGCTTCGACAGAACAAGATATCGGTGAGAATCTTGATCAGCTTCCTCTCCCCAGTGGTTTTTAAGAAATCATTTAATGAATTTGCTTTTGAATGACTGACTTTGAAGTAATTATAAAAAAGAAAACATTTCAAATGCAGCATTGATCAGAATGTGTGTTTCCATAATTTTGAACTCAGCTCAAATGACCAACACCGAACGCTTAGTGAATAGAATGGAACAGAATGGAGCTGCGAATCCTCTGCCCATGCCCCACAGGCCTTCTGTCCTCAGCCTAGTCTTTCAAGTGAGCTGTTCTTTAAACCACTCGGCTCTTGTTGCAGTGGAGATATACAAACGGGTACAGATAAACGATATAAGTTCCTTTAACGGGAAATCCTTCGCACACAGGCGAGGACGGAAAGTAGGCTACACACATGCCCAGCATTCACACACACAGAGCAGCGTTTCCTGGCTTTTCCCACAGTCTCTGTGAGGCACCCGGCTAACCAGGGCTTTAACCCCTGAGCCCAGTGAGGTCTTGACAGGCTTTATAGCGTAAATTAGAGCGTGCATGTGGTGATCGTGGACTGTGTGTGTGTCTGTGTGATGGAGGGGTCAAGGTGGGGATTGGCAGGGGAAGAATTGTATCTTTTCAGCTGGCTTTTAGAAATGCTGGCAATGAACTTGCTTTCTTGCCCAGTGTAAACTATTAATCAAGTCCACGTGTATTTACTGTTTATCGTGAACTTGGGAGAGCTGGAAACCAATTCCTGGAAGTCTCTGGGTGAAACTAAGCATCAGGCCTCTTCTCATCGTTAAGTTATGTGTTGACCTTAGGGTTTGTTGTACGTGATGCTGAGTGCCCAGCACACGTGTTTTCTGTGAACAGGAAAGTTCTGTTCACAGTGCAGGTCTGTGGCGCAAAGTGGAAGCTGTTTGGTTTGTGCTTCTGAGCAGCTGGCCAGGAACTACGCCTGAAATTATGTAGGTTTTTGTGACTGGGTTTGTGTCTGTGCCTGACCACGAGTCACAAGGAGGGTGGTCGGGTGGGAGTAGGTAGCCCTTGGCAGCCACACGCAATGAGAGGTCTGTGGAGGTCAAGTTCACCTCAGGACTTCTGGAGACTTCTTGGGCGTCCCAAGATTCATGCCCTCCCATGTTCATCTTTCACCTTCGGTCTGTGCTCCTGGAATGCAGTGTCAGTAAGAGTGGAGGTCACAGTAAGTAAGTCCTTGAACCATGGGGCCATCTGTCCCTTCCATTTTACCGGGACCTTCAGGTAACTGGAGGAGGAAGTTCATTCAGACTCAAGCAAATCGTGTCAGCGGTAATCAGCTAAGTCACATTACTCAGCTGTTTTTTTTTCCTGAAGATGAAATCCTTTGTTTCAGGTGATATCCAGACCCACTGAGTGACATGCAAGAGCTGGTTCTGTCAGTTGATGCTGTGAACTCCTGAAGTTCAGTTTTCTCACTAAACATAAGTGTTCCCCTCACAGTTCAAACTGAGAAAATAAATGAAGGTTGGGAATCATTGTGCCAGTCACCGAAGGACACCCTTTCTCCCTTTGTTCCCACCTCAGTTCTTCACGGCCTCGACTTGGAGAGCGAGCACTGCGTCTTTGAGAACGTTGGGGGGACGGTGACTCTGATCCCCCTGCGCGGGTCCCAGTGCTCTGTGAACGGCGTTCAGATCCTGGAGGCCACACACCTCAACCAAGGTATTGGCTTTTGGTTCTCAGTTCTTTGTACACGTCATTTCTTAAAAACAAGTTGGCTAGGTAATGGGGAGCGTGTGCATCCTAGGACTAATTACTGTTCAGGTGTAAAAGGGATGGAGGCTTCATTAGACTCTTCTCTGTTTTGCTGGAGCATTTCTTTATAAAATGCCCGTTGCCTTGTTGCGTTAAACTTCGGTGTTGTGGCTTAAAAGTTACTGCTGCTATGGAACTATGACTTTAAAGGAATTTATTAAGTTAAGGAAAGTGCTCTTCAGGTGCAAGTCCTTAACACAATGGCTTCTTTTAATAATTTTATTACCTAATTTATGTTATTTTTATGACCAATTATAACTATAACATACAGGATCGTGTATAAAATATTTTTTTATTTTGAATTAATTTCTATATTACAGAAAGTTTGCAAGGACTTTTTCAGGTCATTTGAGAGTTAATTGCTCAGTGTCCCTGAGTACTTCAGTGTGTTTCCTTCAAGCAGTGGTGTTCTTGTACATAATTACAATGGAGCCGTCCAAACCGAGGAAGTAACAGGTGTGTTCCCACCATCTGATTTCAGACACCCTTTGAGCTTGGCTGTTTGTCCCAACAGTGTCCATTACTCAGTTGCCACGTCTCTCTAGTCTCCTTCAGTCTGGACATGTCAGATACGCTGTTGACTGTCCTGCATAAATGTAGAATTTATCTGATGGTTCCTTGTGAGTTGACTACTATCATTTTTTGACAGGAACATCAGAGAAACGGTGCTGCACTTTTCTCACATCTTGTTACCTGATTTTTACCTGTCGCGTCACTGAGGGTATTCATGTTGATCATTTAATTAAGGAGCAGGATGCTAGGCTTCTTCACTGTGAAGTTACTCTTTCCCCCCTTTCTAGTTAGTGAGGATATCGGGAAGGTACTTCAGAATCATAAATATTCTGTTCTTTGTCCTTTGTACTTTCACCCTCTGGTTTTGAGATCAGTTGGGGTTTTTTGAGGAGGGGACATGGTCGGATTTAATTTTTATTCTGATGGCTGCCAAGTGCTGATTTTCTTTCTACACTTATCAGTTGGCTTTTTACTGTAAGAAAGAGCTTTCTTTTGTTGCTATTTATTTATTTGTTCATCTATTTAAATCAGCAAGGTTACTTGTGTTGCTGTTTTATTGGTAAGTTTGGTCATTTTCTATTATTGCTAATTTTGATGCTCAAATTGTCCTGGATTTGGGAATTCTTTCAAGTTGGGTTTTTTTTGTTGTTGTTGTTCTTTTGGTTTGTCCCTATTGTCTGTGATTACTTCCTTCCTTTCTGACAAATGAGGTAGTCCAGGCTCATCTTTTACTTTTCTGGAATCAGCCAGTTCTGCTTCCTTTTAGTGGAGAGTGGGATTTAAAAACCAAGATCTGGGCACTCGATGTGCTCATTGCTCATTGAAGTGTTGCTGCTCACATCAGAGTTGGGAAAACTGTGTGTGTGTGTATAGCATATACAACTCTACTTCTGTATCTGTTTATATTGATACAATGAAATATCTGTATTTCAGTACCTGTATTTCTAACCAGGAGTTCATGCCAATACCTCTAATTCCAACCCAGCACCATAGAATTCTTTCTAGCTTTCTCCTGTTTCTGATTTGTAGCCCCTTTTTTGACGGTGATGAATTGGACTCCCGTTCTGTAACCAGCACCCCCTCACTTCCGCCCTCTCCTCATTCTAGGACCCTCCTCTTCTTGCTCAGGCTGTGACGCCCCACGCTGGGCCACCAGTACACTCGCCCTTCTAGGGCAGACACACCTTCCTCACCTCACGCCAAAACGGCCTTCCTTTCCCGGTCTGATGCTTGCTTTGTCCGGCCCTGTCTAATGGCTTTCGTACTGAACTTTGCAAGAAGGAGAGGAAGAAAGATGTCGACGTTATTGTTAGGTAAAAGACGACCAGGACGCCAAAAAGAGTGTCTAACAGGCTTGAATGGTGAAGCGCTAATGGGCGGGGTTCCCGGACCTGAACGAGGCAGGTCGAGGAAGTCCGCGCCAGACCGTGTTGGGGGGTGGTTTATATACCTTTATTGTGAGGGATGGTCTGGCAAGATCGCCACAAAAGGTACGGTTAGTAGATGGGGGTTTGGATAGGTTGTTAGGTCGAGGTGTTGTGGGCTGATAGGTCCTTTACGCGGCTGGGGTGGGGATTGTTTTAGCTGGCAAAGTGTGCTGTCATTGGTCCTCGGGATCTGGGAGGATCCTTCCGTTAGGGACTTTCCTGCCCTCGGGAGAGAGGCAGCCCATCATGGCCTGTGGGGTCCGGCCTTACAATTATATCTTAAGCTCTTTTTGGTATATTATACATAGTTTTTATGGTTTTTCATGCTTACATACTATAATGTGTCTGTGATATAGGAATTGTACAGATGGGGTCTGGAAAGCATGTAGTTTTATCGGTGTTAGTGAAGTTATACAAGAAATCAGTTGCAAGGAGTTATCTGAGAAACAAAGGGCATGGAGCATGGACAGAGGTGATCATGCTTTCTTAGGAGGTACATAGAGTCCATTGGAGACATTCTAAACCCAGCTGATGGAGCACCCGCCCACGGACCATCTCCAAATCATCCACCCGTTCATCCAGCCGTTGATGTCTCCATCACTTTCCACTCTCAGTATTTTTCAGTTTCAAGGTTAATTGAGCTTGGGAGATAGCTGGTGCCCTGGAACTGGCCAGGAAGGCCCAGGGTCAGCAGGAGTAGGTGACCAGCCCAAACAGAGGACGCAGTGAGAGCCTGGTGATCATCACCAAAGCAGCGTTCCCTGCTCTTTTGCAGCCAGGACAGCGGCCCTGACAATAAGGGCAGCAGTGCTTGCCAGGCAGCGCTGTTAATCGTGGTGAGAAGCTGTCTCTGCCCTGGGCCCAGAAAGTCACCATAACTGGCTGGCAGACAAGATGTCGCCATGTAAGGCTCTTCAGTGGCAGCCCCTGCCTGGGAACACACAGGCCCTCGTGTGAACAGCAGGGCTAACTAGAGGGCACACAGCTGACAGATGACCCCGCAAAAGAATTCTGTAACTGGATCTGGACCACAGCCAGACCACCTGGCTGTCCTCTGTCAGGGCCTCAGGACCTCCAGTAAGGGTTCTGCTGCTGTTGCTTCAGGCAGCAGGGTGGTGCAGGGGTCATGATGAGAGGCGAGGGCTGTGTCTCCATGTCCAGCGGAGACCTCTGTGCTGGCTGCGTCTCCCTCAGTCAGGTCAGAGGGAGGTGCCCTTGTGATGATGACTGTGTTTACTGTTACAGAATTTTATAAGCAACTTGTGCTGGTTTTCAATATCCTTGTTGATGCATGAGTACACTTCTGGAATCATTTTGAAATATCTCATGCTTCTGAGGTTCACTGGTGTATAAAGTGTAGATCTAATTTAATTTTTCCCCACCTTGGTATACCATTAGCATAAACCTTCCCACCACCTCCCTTTGAAGAAACTTAGTTTACCAAAAATAAAAAGTCATGTCTATTTCTTGGCTCTCTACTTTGTTCCAGGACTCTGTGTTTCTACTTTTGTGCCTTTATCACACAGTTTTAATGCTTAATGTGTTATGTCGCTGTTGTTACCCGGTTGCTAAGCTGTGTCCAACTCTTTGTGACCCCATGGACTGCAGCACGCCAGGCTTCCCTGTCTTCCACTATCTCTCAGAGTTTGCTCAAATGCATGTTCATTGAGTTGGGGGTGCTATCTAACCATCTCATCCTCAGCCGCCCTGTCTCCTCCTGCCCTCAATCTTTCCCAGCATCAGGGTCTTTTCAGATGAGTCAGCTCTTTGCATCAGGTGGCCAAAGTATTGGAGTTTCAGCTTCATCATCAGTCCTAGAATACTTATAATATGCTATAATGTCTGTTTTTATCTGGGTAGTTTTTCTGTTATTCATGCCTCTGAATTTTTTCAAAATTTTAGAATTGTTTTGTTGTACTAAAACGTCCTTTGACAAGTTAAGATTCTAATTTCATTCAGTTTGCTCACATTAAAAAAAAAATGTATTTCCATCTTGACACTTGGGTTTACTCACTATGCCTCTTCTCATATTTGAATTTTCATCTATTTTCTCCAGTAAAACTTTGAAGATTTTTAATTTATGTACTTGTTGAACTGTGTTTATTCATGTATACAAAATTCTGAACATAGCTGTATACATTAACTGCTCAAAAACAGAAAGGAAAAAGCCCTTTCTTATATTCATTCTATAATCATCTGTTTTGATCATTTTGGGCACAAAGGAAGATGTCGACTTAAAACTGGGTGGAAAAGAGGCCCACAGAATTCTGTTGTCTGGCGCCAGGAGTTCTGAGTGCGTTGTTCTTCCAGATGCAGCCTGGCGTGCCTGTGGAATCACTCTCAGGGAGTTAGAGGAGTTTCAGTTGGGGTTGGTTTGGGGACGTTCTTTAGCGTGCGCAGTGCCTGAGTACAAACGGCCCACGGGTGTCAGTGTCAGCTGCTGGATCTGCCTGGCTCTGTCGTCCGGCCATCAGGCGGTCTTCTCCTGTGCATTCCCTGCCCCAGGCGTGTTTCCCTGGAGCCTCTAGAACTTACAGCACCCGCAGTCCTGGCCACTGGGTGCTGAGAAGGCTGCTGAGGGGATTCTAGTGCCCACCTGCTGTGCTATGGGTTAGTCTCTTGTGGATTTTCCTGGAAGCTGACTGTTAGGTGCAGTGATGTTTTTGTGAGAAAATGAGTCCAGAATTCTAAACAGCATACTGAAAAGGGAGCATATCTTTTAGAGCATATCTTGTTTCATATGTGAACAGCCTAAAATTTAGTATTTAGTATTGGAGTTATCGTCCCATCATCCTGTAAAAATTACTAGCTTATTCATTTAGGTCATGGAAATGGCTTATAATTCCATTGTTGTTCAGTCATTAAGTCATGCCCAACTCTTTGTGACCCCATGGACCAGAGCACGCCAAGTTTCCAAGTGTGCTCACATTCTCGTCCATTGAGTCCGGGATGCCATCTAATAGCGTTATTCCTTCATCATCCCACTGCCGTCTGTTTATGTAGTGATGATTATGTCTCTGGTTCTCTTGTGGAATGGAGCATGGAAGGTAAATAATAAATGTGTCTCCTGTGCAGCGTTTTCATCAAGTGGTTTTTAAATCTTAAAACTTACAAAGTCCATCTGAAAAATATGCATATTCGAGTTTAGGAAAGGCTAGAACTAACTTTTTGAACTTCATATTGAGGCTATGACTTGTCCAAGGAAAGTAGGAGTCCTAATTGGCATTCAGGGTTAACTTGAATTGTCAGGATTATCTTCCCCTTCAGGGCACTCTTAATTGTTTTATTACCCTGCTGGCATGGTTTTCAGACCTGATGGGCTGAGTTCCTCTGGAATTCTATTGTGTTGCTCAGCAGCTTTCTCAGTGTGGATGTCAATGAAATTGACAGAAAAATGCTAAAGCATTAAAACACAGTGCACTGAATATAAATGCCACAGTAGGTCTTAGGGCAGAGAAATGTGAGCCAACTTTATGTTTCAGGGCATTACAGAAGAGAGGTAAAATGGTAACTTAAAAAAAAAAACCCTGCACACTTTAAGACTGTAAGATCCCTTCAAGGGAAAAACATGTATTTTTCTTCGGAAAATTAAGGGTTAGAAATCTCCATTTAAATTTTCTTGAAATTTTTTTTTTTTGGAGATTACTAAAGTAAGAACTGGGACATGTTTTTTAAACAGAGAAAATATGATATATTGTTTGTGGTTACAAAACATGTAGCAAAAATAAAAAGATATGGATGAGACACATGCCTACCTCTTCAAAAATTTTGTTGAAGTATAGTTGACTTACACTGTTGTCTCTAATTTCTGCTATACAGCAAAGTGACTCAGTTATACAGATGCATTCTTTTACATATTCTCTTCCACTGTGGTTTGTCTCAGGATATTAAATATCGTTCTCTGTGCTCTACAGTTGGGCCTTGTTATTCAATCCCAGACTCCCACGCCATCCCTTCTTTACTCCCCCTCCCTTGGCAGCCACAAGTCTGTTCTTTATGCCGCGAGTCTGTTTCCGTTTCATACATATGTTCATTTGTATAGTGTTTTGGATTCTACCTCCAAGTGATATCATATGGCATTTGTTTTTCTCTAGGTCCATCCATGTTACTGCAAATAGCATTATTTCATTCTTTTTAATGGCTGAGTGATATTCCATTTTATGTAGGTACCGCATCTCTGTTTATCTGTTCACCTGTCGATGGATATTTAGATTGCTTCCACGTGCTGGTTATTGTAACTGGTGCTGCTATGAACGTTGGGTGCATGTATCTTTTAGAACTGTGGCTTTGTCTGGGTGTATACCCAGGAGTGGGATTGCTGGATCTTACGGACACATGCCTATTTTAGAATAGTGTTAATCTTTGGAGAGAAGTGGGGAGGGGCTTAATCAGGCAGGAATTCAGGAGGATGTTCAGCTATAAGATTTTATTTTTCAAGGAAAAGAAAAAACCAAACTCCTCAAAAGGTATATGCACTTTATTAAAACCTAATAATAACAAGGACACAGATTAAAAACAGCAGGGTATTCATACTCCAAAAATGATCTTGGCTTTTACTCATGAAGCCATTTTTTAAAAAATTAAAAAAATTTTTTTTCATGAGACTATTTTTAAGTAAAGGTATCAAGAACAGAGACTGCAGATGTTAAAGTAACTGTGTTAACTCTGCGTTTGACTGGGTTTCTGGTTCACTAGCAGCTTCCTATCTTTTTACCAGTCTCTAGTATATTGTTGGGCTTCCCTTGTGACTCAGTTGGTAAAGAATCTGCCTACATTGCAGGAGACCCGGGTTCGATTTCTGGGTTGGGAGGGTCCCCTGGAGAAGGAAATGGCAACCCACTCCAGTATTCTTGCCTGGAGAATCCCATGGACTGTAGCCTGCCAGGCTTTTCTGTCCATGGGGTCGCAAGAGTTGGACACGACTTAGTGTCTAAACCACCACCACCAGTATATTGCTGGTGCTTGCGTGCTCAGTCACTCAGTTGTGTCCAACTCTCTGTGACTCTGTGGACTGTAGCCTGCCAGGCTCCTCTGTCCATGAGATTTCCCAGGCAAGAATACTGTAGGAGGTTGCCATTTTCTTCTCCAGGGAATCTTCTCAACTTAGGGATAGATCACACGTCTCCTACATTGCAGGCAGATTCTGTATTACTGAGCCACGTGGGAAGCCCCAGTAAATATTGCTGATACTTGGTATTTAAATGTCTCTTTCATCAGTATATTAGTAGTCATTTGGAAATGTGCTGGTTAGGCTGTGCCATAAAAGAGCACATCATGTAGTAATTCCCATTTCCTTATAAAAATCACTTAAGACACTGGTGAATGTCAACTAATAGAAGATATATCTGTGTTTAGCAGATTGTCACCATGGCAAGGGAAATTTTTTTACCTGTATCAGTCAACTGCCTTAACTTCTTTCAGATTGCATAAATAGTAGTTCCTCTGCCTTAATTATCTGATCAGTTCAGTTCAGTTCAGTTGCTCAGTCGTGTCCGACTCTTTGTGACCCCATGAATCACAGCATGCCAGGCCTCCCTGTCCATCACCAACTCCTGGAGTTCACTCACACTCATGTCCATCAAGTCCATGATGCCATCCAGCCATTTCATCCTCTGTCATCCCCTTCTCCTCCTGCCCCCAATCCCTCCCAACATCAGAGTCTTTTCCAATGAGTCAGCTCTTCGCATGAGCCTTAATTATAGGAATGTTTTAATCTGGTAAAGTCATTAGAAAGAAAAGTATTTGCTAATACTCTGAAAAGTAACTGTGATGACATGTATATTGTCTATGTCTACAACACTGCACCTGAAGCTTTTCGCCTCTTTCTTGGGTCCTTCTAGGGACAGTGGTATGATTTGCAGCGTCGCATCAAACCTTGCTCTTCAATGGATGTGTTCTGTGAAGTGTGGTTTCCCTCACTCCCGTGATTGCATACAAAGAGGAGGCCTTTGCCAGAGAATGCGTTGACTCAGATGTCTAATCCCTGGGCCTTGAGTTGTTTTTGATAGTCTCAGACCTTAGTTGCTTTTTTTTTTTCCTTCCATTTTTTCATATGTTTAATATGAAATGTACAAAAAACAAATGAGGTATCATTAAAAATGTATTTCAACGTTTGTCCTATAATTTCTAGGAACTATTCTTTCTTATTTTAATTATTTTTTTCTTTTTAGTCCAGTATGTATATATTAAAGGTGACAGTCGCTAAACGTAACGAATTTTCCGTTCAACATCAGTGGACTCCGCTGGTCTTGCTGGTTTGTCAGAGCCATTGCACGCTCACCTCTCCCGTGAGCAGTGCTGCAGCAAGTCCGTCCAGGGACTTCACCCTTTGGTGCATTTGAATGTGCCATGCTTCAGCGCCAGAATGTACTTGCGTATATTCCAGCTCTTGGAGGGAGCAGGTGGAGTGGCGCTCAGGAGACTTGATAGCATTCTCATCTGCTGAAGGGCTGCTGTGAATTGTTCAGTGACAAATTACAAATGAATTTTAGTGCAGCTAGAAAGGGAGATGAATTTTCGAGCGGTTTAGCCAAGCTGTCTGGAGAACAGAAGAGACCTTCCACACTTCACAGAAAGCCAGCAGATCACACTGTCTCATCTCCCCTTCAACTCCCTTGCACTTGCCCTTAAGCTGTCATTAGATGTCTTCCTCTAATTGGAGATCCGCAAAGCTGACACCTGTCACTTGCACGTGTATGATTCCTTCAGTAGAGACTGTTGAGCGTCAGAGACCTAACTATTCTTAAAGACTATGCCCAAAGCCAGCGGCTCTTAGTGTGTCCCCGGATCAGCACAGTCGGCATTACCTGGGAGCCTTTCAAAATGCAGTTTCCTAGCCCCATCCCTGACCCACCCAGTCAGGACATCTGGGGACGGGCCCAGCAATCTAGATTCTTCTGACCCCACGAGTCCTTCAGGTGACTCCGATGCACACTCTGGTATGAAGACGGAGGATAACCACACATTCCTGCCCCAGGCTTTGGCCCAGGAGACAACCATTGGTCAGTTCCTTTAAACCCTTCTCTTCTCTTGTCTGAATCATTACATTTATTGTTCGTGATCGCTCACAACTGAGGCGGAGGGTGCTGCTCCACGTTGGGCAGAACCAAAACTTGCCCTCTAGAGCAGCTTCAGACTGATGAGAAAGAGATTTACCCAAAGCTGAGTTCCGAAATGAATGAGTTTGTCATAATGGTCCTTGGTGAAAAGTGACTTAGACTTGGGCCAAAGTGTCTAGTGAAGAATTATCTAAAGGCTGGAGAGTGGGTGAGGTGGGGAGCAGAGGAGTGGGAGAACAAGCAGCCGTGCCTGCTGAGTCTTGGCAGGTTTGGAGCACTCCCGGTTTGGCAGGGAGTAGCACACCATCCCAGGCTGGTGGCATGGGTTTTCTGCAGAAGGTGCTCACCAGTCAGGGGAACAAGAACGTATTCATGGAGGTGAAGGACAGCCCAGTTTTAGTCCAGAGGAGGCTTGAGGGTGAGACGTAAAGAAAAGGAGTTGATGCGGTTAGGAGACTGTCCGTGTTTAGGGAGAGGGGAGAAGGGGGCATTTTGGAAGGAAGGCTGGAATGTGGACAGCTTGGTGGGTGTTGGAAGCAAGAGCTGAATAGTTGAGATTGTTACTGACAGAGTAAGCTGTATTGCTGGTAACAGAGAGTATGAGCTACTAGGTATGAATGGAAAGAAAATGACACAGCCCTCTGTATGTGGTTTTGCATCCCAGTGAATCCAACCAACAACTGCAGATTAAAACTATTCAGGGGAAAAGTTCCAGAAAGCAAAACTTGAAATTTTCCGTGCTCTGGGAGTTATTTACATATCATTTACATTGTATTTACAACTATTTACATAGCATTGACATTCTGTTAGATACTCTGAGTAAGCTGGAGTAATTTAAAGTGTACAGGAGGCTGGCTGTAGGTATATGCAGGTACTGTGCCCTTCTGCATAAGGGACTTGAGCGTCCCGGACACTGGTCTCCCTGGGGTGGGGGGAGGCGGTGTTCTGGACTCAAACCCCCATGGATAGTGAAGGGCCACTGTGCTGAGAGTTTGACCACTTAGTGTACTGTCTTCCATTCAGTGCTGCAGAATCGAATATTTTCTTGTCTACTGTATCTCCCCCGAGGTTTTAAGAGGAAAAGTTTCATCTCCCACTCACCCCACACCCACGCACATGCAACTGAAGATTGCTTTGGCAGGGATGGCGCTGGCACATCTTGAAATTTTATAAAGCTTCACACTGAACCTGTGTACACAGTTGGAGCAAATGATCCTTGTCGATTATTTGGCTAGAAATTTCAATAATGAAGACTGAAAATCAGTTTTCTTTTATTCTCCAGAGTCCCAGAATCTAATTTGCAATTTTCACTTCACCAAAAGTGAACAAGGGGCTTCCCTGATAGCTCAGTTGGTAAAGTATCTGCCTGCAATGCAGGAAACCCTGGTTCGATTCCTGGGTCAGAAAGATCCCCTAGAGAAGGGATAGGCCACCCACTCCAGTATTCTTGGGCTTCCTTTGTGGCTCGGCTGGTAAAGAATCCGCCTGCAATGTGGGAGACGTGGGTTTGATCCCTGGGTTGGGAAGATCCTCTGGAGAAGGGAAAGGCTACCCACTCCAGTATTCTGGTGTGGAGAATTCCCTGGACAGTCCATGAGGTCACAAAGAGTCTGACGCAACTGAGACGAAGTGAAAAAAAATTAAGTAAAAAAGTGGTTTATCTACAGCAGGAAGTTGCAAATCCACATTTGAATATAAACATTGAAAAGGAGAGTACAGGGCCCAGGTGGCTTTTTGGTAAGGTGTCACAGGCATTTACATCCTTCACAGATGCTAATGGGCCGTCTGATGACAAGCTTTATAGCTGCTATGCTTGATGCCCCGTGCAGGTCCCTCACCTGAGCCCGCTGTCAGCCCCAAGCCATGTGACCTGTAAGAATTTGTTAGTGTTCATGTAAAAATTGCATACCCTCCACCGGCACCATGACAAATCTTAAGTCTTCCTTGTCTTGCTGCCCAATACCATTTTTGAGATGGAGGGAAATTGCTGTATTTCAGGTGTCTTAAAAGCCAGTGTTACAAGAGTCCAAACCTAGGACATGTTACGTCAGATGTTCCTAAGTATCGGCACGTCAGTGGAGATTAGACTCTGTCAGATCCCCAGTTGGTGCTGTCATCTTAACTTATTTTAGTGTGAAGTATTTTAAAGATCTTTTATATGACTTGAAATTATCATATACAAGGAGAGTTTCTTTTAGCTTGAACTAGGGAATAAGAGCTTCACCTGTTCTGCCTCACTCAACTTTTCATGTGATAGCATTCCAGAAAATTTTTCCAGACAAGAGCTTTGCTTTTCTTTTTTTCAATCTTTAAACTTTTTTGAAATTTGTTTTTAATTGAAGGGTAATTGCTTTACTGTATTGTGCTGGTTTCTGCTGTACAACACTGTGAGTCAGCCGTAAGTATACATGTGTCCCTTACCCCTTGGGCCTCCCTCCCACCCCCTCATCACACCCTGCTTTTCTGCCTGTTGTATCGAAAATGAATACCTGTCCTTCAGAGTGTGGTTGAGCAAGGTGTTACATTGTGTGTATGTTGGGGAGGAAGTTGCTGAGGAGGGGCTTTCAAAACTAGGATTAAATGCAGAAATTGGAGCCCTGAAGCAGAGTTTCAAATGGTTCCTCGCTTTTTGGCCAGGAAGCTCATATTACATTTGACCATGCCCTTTTGGGAATACAGTTCTTTTCTGTGTTTTTATTGATAGTAACTCAGAATGAAATAATTCAAACACCATCGCCTCAGAAATATTTATTTGACACCATTTGATTTCAAACAGTTGATTTATTTGGGCTGTAGCAGAATTAGAAAAATCTCACATGAAATTTGAGGACTGTAATTAATAGTGATATTAATGATTATTATCACGACACTCCTTAGAAATCACTAGAAATGTGCACGTGATTAATTTTTTCAGTGTGCCTGAAATATTAAGATAGAAAGTCTCCCATGAAGCCTTGTTCAGTGGTTTCGTTCACAAGAGACGTCGGTAAAGCTGTTTCTGCTGTTAACAAGCATCTTTGTCTACCTTTTATAATGTTGTTTCTTCTCTATCCCCTTTTAAGACTACCTGGGATTTGTCTGTCCTCAAGCGTTTAACAGGATCTCAAAATGCCATCGTATATTTCAGGGAGGTTTAGCTATACTCTGAACATGCAAATTAAGTGCATCACAGAAAGTCCATCTGCTGTGATTAATCGCGTTAACCTCAGATGAAGGAGTCAATCATAGAAAAATTGAGATCTAGAAGGAAGTGTTGAGGACTTGATGAGGGTGCCGAGCCCTTGAGGGTTTACTGCAGGCGGAACGCAGGCGCTGGGTCTCTTACGAAGGCCTTGCACAGCCAGTCACTCTCATCCGTTCCTTCGTTGCCTCTTTCCCTTCAGCTCTTTGCTTTTTAAATATACTCACAAGTCTCCTTTAAACAAAAATATCCCATGGGATCTGTTACCTCCCTGCTCCAGCTACCACGAACTCTTTCTCTTCATACACAGACAGCTTCTTTTTCTGTTTTGTTTATTGAAGTGTAGTTGATTCATGTGTCAAGTATACAGAACAATACCCAAACTTCTTGAATGAGCTGTGCACTCGGGAGACCTCGACCGCGACTTCCCTGGCTTCTGAGGTTTTCCTTCTCCCCCTCTGATGGCCCTTCTCTGTTTACTGTAGGGGTTCATCCTCTTCTACTCAGCCGTTAAAAGCTGAGTTCCTTTAGGTCCTCGGCATTGGGCTCTCTTGGTTCCCAGCTTTCTGTCCTCTCCTCAGGTGACTTTCCCACAGCTGTGGCTTCCTTTGTTAGAGATGACTCAAATGTATAGAAAGAGATGTAGCACACTCTCTCTCACACACACACACATGTGCATGTGTGTGTCCACATATCTACCTAGTATCTGTAGCGATGCATGTGTTTGTATGTATACGTGTGTATGCACAGATCCGTGGCTAGAGATATACATATGTATGTGTGTATAGCCATCTGTCTATATATTTTGAGGTCTGTATCATATGTAAATTTTTTTGGTTATTAGGATTAAAAAGCAATTCTTAATCCTCCAACTTTCTACATTTCTTAATTTCCATCATTCAACAGAATGTACTTGACAAAAACCAGGGGTTCTTTCAAAAGTATACATGCCAACATCAGGAAAACATCATAAAATATTCTATATTTTAGCACAGAGCACCAGATTATCAAAAATACGCATGTGTTTATGTGTATATATGTATATGAGTAAGTAGGTATGAAGGTGGGTAGGTTGGTAGATGGACAGATTGAGAGAGCTCCCAGCCTTTCTTCTGGAGATTCACGCCCTTCTACCTGCAAAAGGCATCTCAAATTCATTATGTCTAAAACCAAACTCAGTATTTCTGCCCCAACCCGAGTTTGATCCTTTTCAGGTGTTCTCATTCGGTGTGAACAGCTAGTTAGCAGCAAAGCCTAGCCAAGAGCCGTCTTCCTCACCTCCTGGTCCCTGTCTCTTGCCCAGCATGAGTCCTGGCCTTGTTATCTCCAGGTGTCTCCCAGTCTGTTCATTTCCCTTCTTCTTACGCCTCCCTCCCACCCAGTGCTGAGCCGCCCGCATCTTTGGCCCAG
Organism: Ovis canadensis; assembly: GCF_042477335.2. Taxonomy (NCBI): domain Eukaryota; kingdom Metazoa; phylum Chordata; class Mammalia; order Artiodactyla; family Bovidae; genus Ovis; species Ovis canadensis. Next base: position 25,391,965 of record NC_091257.1, on the reverse strand, counting down.
ACAGCTGCAATAGTCAGCTGCCTTGTTTATCTACATCTCCTCTTGCTCTCTGGTTCATTTTTCAAACAGTAGAAAGAGTTGGACTTGAAACTCAAGTCCAGTCACGTGATGCTGCTGCTGCACAAAGGCCTTCAGGGTCTTCCTGCTGCCTGGACATGAAATCCGAGGCGCCTCCCTGTGTGCTGAGTGACCCGTGTGCTCTGTCCCTCCCTCCCTCTCAAGTCTCGTCTTGGGCAGTACTCTCCCTGGTTTCTGCTTCTGTGTCTCCCATCATCATCGTCTGTTCCTGTCTCCGCTGCATCTGCTTCCTGCCCCCCCAACCCCAGGAGCTTGTCTGAGGCACTGCCTCCCGCAGGGCATCCTTCCGTAACCTCTCCCTGCGCCCCGCTCCGTTCTCAGGTGCCCATGAGCCAGAGGCAGCAGCGCCTCCTTCGATTGCAGCTCTGAGTTTGTTGGTGAAGTTGTTTGCTACGTGACCTCTCTCTCCTTATTTACAAGCTCCCTACGGACAAGGCGTGTGTCTAACTCGTTCCTCTTTGCATCCTCACCCCAGTGCTTTTCACAGTGATGAGCACAGTAAGTGCCCACGCAGTGTTTGTTGAGTGAACGGATGCACAGCGGCATCGTGTAAGAAGGAAGCACAGCCAGTAGGCTTGTTCAGGAAAGGAATGCAGTGGAGGAAAGAGAAGGGACCAGCCTAAACAGAGTCCCTTTTATGTGCCAAGCAGTCTTTACACACTATTTGGATGGAAGCAAGGAAGAGTCACTGGTGGTTTTGTTTTCTTTTGTAACTCCTCAAAGATATTTTTATGTGTATTTCATGCACATACATGGGTGGCAAGATTATTTTCATTCATTTAATACAATATGAAATATGTCTCTGAAATACTATCCTATTTTTCCATTAACATCTTTTAGCAATTTTCACCTTGCATGGCTGAACATTTGATTAACAGGAAAAAAAAGTTCGATTAGAGGTAATTAACACCTCAAATGAGATTGCCTTATTAATCTCTAATGTCACTTTAAGAGCATTAAATACACATATATCCTGGGCATGGCGGTTTGATTTTTGACTTTCTGTGTGGCACACGGTTTTGAGTCCCAGTCATAAAAGGCATGGGAAACACCTTTCTTCATTATGGTCACGGTACCTTTCCATAATTGGGAAATATATGAATGCAGTTTTATGTGAGGAGGATAAGCAGATTGTTGGATGGATAATATCCACTGCTGCCCTTCTGAGTCTCCCCAAACTGTGTCCTTCTCCTCTTGGCTCTATTTCTGCTAAATAACAGCAGTCACCAGAACAAGTACTTCGGTTACTCCCTTGGTTATGATCCAAACCCGTTAGGTTTTAACTGTATTGAATTTGAAGCTCCTTTGAGATTCTGAGATAGTACGTGAAATAGGCATATGGATATGCCGGTCTGAAGCTCCAGAGTGGCCATGTGGGATATCGATGCTACCTTCAGGGTCCAGGGGGAGCTGGTACCCAATAGAGACGGATGGCTGTGGCCAACCGGAAGTCACGTGTCCTGTCCAGGGGAGCCAGCAGGCAGCAGCCCAGTGACAGTACTGACCTCCTGACGCCAGATCTCCTAATTTTTGAAGGGAAGCCAGAAACTCAGAGAACTGAGAGAACTCAGAGAACTCTCTCCATGTGAGAACTATGGAGTTTTCACTGTTGATTTTTTTTTTTTTTCAACTTTGCGTGGGATACACAAAACACCTCCAGGACCTGAATTTTTTTCTTTGACCTTTGTGTTGCAAATTCTTTATCCTGGCTGCTAGTTCTCTGCGGTCTCTTTCTACCTCATCTGTCCAATATGGGTTCTTGCTGCTATTTCAGATGCCCTGTGTTTTGGCTGGACTTGACTCTCCTTTCTCCAGACTCAGGAGACCCATCCCTGGTCTCAGGCTTAGCTCCTCTCCCCGGTCACCCTCACATGGGGCACCTCTCTTGTCCTCTGCTTGTCCTGTGAGACCCAGCAGAGGACCTTGATGCCAGAGTCTGTCTCCCCATTCTGCACCCTGAACTCATCACTTTGATCCTTCATGGTTGAAGACTTCTCATACAAATGTCTTATCTTCACAAATACGTTGCCTTCATTTTCAGGGCAAAGATTGAACATGGGGTCTGTACTGAAGGCTTGATAGACTCTCAGGTGTGATATGTGCTTGTGTGCTAAGTTGCTTCAGTCTCGTCCAACTCTGGGCAACCTATGGACTGTAGCCCACCGGGCTACTCTGTCCATGGGATTCTCCAGGCAAGAATCCTGGAGTGGGTTGCCACGCCCTGCTTCAGGGGATCTTCCCGACCCAGGGATCGAACCTGCGTCTCTTATGACTCCTGCATTGATTGGCAAGTGGTTCTTTACCACTGGCGTCACCTGGGAAGTGGGACCAGCTCAGATAGTACATCTTTTAAATGCTTCCAGGGACGGGGAGTTCACTGCTTCCTGCGACATCTGTGCCAGCTTTGGACAGCTCCGACCTTAGAAAGCGCCTTGTTGCTTACTGGCTTAGTCAAGCTGAAAGTTGCCTCCCCACCTAATGATTTTGTTACCCTTGTGCATTTACATCCCATCCTTCTGCCCTTTGTACTGTGTGGACCCTCGTAAGTCAGAAGGAGCCCTTCTTGTGTGTCTAATGTAGCCATTTCAGTTTTAGCAGGATTTTCGCAAGAGGCAGCGTCTTTACAGGAGATAGACACTCCTCATGCACGTTTTCTTTCCTGTCAAATTCTGAGGGAGATTTTAGTAACAGTGACCTGTGCTCTGGCAGTTTCACTGCTTTTTCTGTTGAAAGTTTTTGCTTTCATTGGTATTAATAGACATTTCCTAAATTGGTGACCCTACGCTTTGTTTGCTTTCCCAACATCTCTTTGGTGAACTGCTTTCTGTTTTTCTTCTCAACAGTCAAAAGTCTTAATTATTTGTATATTAAGTTTTAAGTCTTGTATGATTTTGTAGTAGTTAAACCCCTCACTTCTGCCCTGGGTGACATAAATATTGTGACGCTTGGCTGTAAAAAAAAAAAAGCATTTGAAGGTTTAGAATTGGCTTGTGTAAGCAGACTTTTGGGATGAAAGCCTCCTCTTGTTCCTGGGAATCCCATCTCAGCTGTGGAATTCCATGTTAGAGTGTCCTCCGCTGACCAGGTTGCTCACGGTAAACTCATTGCTATTTCTGTGCGTTCTTAGGTGCCATGATCCTCTTGGGAAGAACCAACATGTTTCGTTTTAACCACCCAAAGGAGGCTGCCAAGCTCAGGGAGAAGAGGAAGGTGAGCAGCGTGGAATCTCGGGGAGCCAAGTCCACTTTGCGGGGGGGGGGCGGCCAGGGGTGGGGGAAGAGGGGTCTCTGCTCTGGCTCCAGAAATTAGACTTTCTGGGGCAGGAACCAGCCCTCTGGGAGGGCTTCCCCGCGGACGGTGGGCTGGTGGAGTAGGATAGTGAGTGAGGTCCTGTGTGGGAGGAGACAGGCAGCTCTCCAGCCTCCTCTTCAGCCCTGCGTCCCCATCCCCCGAAAGGGGGTGGACACGCTCTCAAATTAAGTGGAGGGTGCCCTCCACTCGGGAGTGTCTGTTTTAAGAGTTACTTCTACATCAGAATCACTTTCATTCAAAACTTTGCTCACTGCTTATTTTCATTCCCAGTAAGTTGGATTTTTGACCAGGGTGTGAAGCAGAGATGGGGCAAGTTTAGGACAGTTGAGCAGCCGGAAGAGGTTGCAGCTTGTTTGGATGGGGACGTCCAGAGGCGCTTGAAGCTCTAGATGGGGATGTGGGCCAAGGACCAGAGAGGGAAGGGAAGGGGTAAGAGGGAGCGATGTCTGCCTAGCTTTAGAGCACCGTGCTGAGCTTAGACGGAGGAAGACAGTGAAGTCACAGCAGAGGTGTCTGTGAGGCAGGCACTGTGCGGAGCCTCCCCGTGAACCACTTTGTGTCCACAGAGGCTGTTGGCACCCCCAAGTCACAGACGAGCGAGAGGAGAGACTGAGACTGGCCTGTCCTGTGGCCAGCAAGTGGGGATCAGGGACTTGAGCCCTGAATGCCTGCCCAGATGTGCTAGCACCTCATATGGGGTGTCAGCCCCCGGCCCCGAGTCACAGCTCCTCACACAGGGTGTCAGCACCCGCGCCAAGTCACATGACCCCTCACACGGGGTGTCAGCACCCCAACCCGAGTCACTCATCCCTCACACGGGGTGTCAGCACCCCAACCCGAGTCACACAGGGTGTCAGCCCCCGCCCCGAGTCACAGCCCCTCACACAGGGTGTCAGCCCCCCACCCCGAGTCACAGCCCCTCACACAGGGTGTCAGCCCCCCACCCCGAGTCACAGCCCCTCACGCAGGGTGTCAGCCCCCCACCCCGAGTCATAGCCCCTCACACAGGGTGTCAGCCCCCCAACCCGAGTCACTCATCCCTCACACGGGGTGTCAGCCCCCCACCCCGAGTCACAGCCCCTCACACAGGGTGTCAGCCCCCCGCCCCGAGTCACAGCCCCTCACACAGGGTGTCAGCCCCCCAACCCGAGTCACTCATCCCTCACGCGGGGTGTCAGCCCCCCAACCCGAGTCACACAGGGTGTCAGCCCCCGCCCCGAGTCACAGCCCCTCACACAGGGTGTCAGCCCCTTGCCCCGAGTCACAGCCCCTCACACAGGGTGTCAGCCCCCCACCCCGAGTCACAGCCCCTCACACAGGGTGTCAGCCCCCCACCCCGAGTCACAGCCCCTCACACAGGGTGTCAGCCCCCCACCCCGAGTCACAGCCCCTCACACAGGGTGTCAGCCCCCCACCCCGAGTCACAGCCCCTCACACAGGGTGTCAGCCCCCCACCCCGAGTCACAGCCCCTCACACAGGGTGTCAGCCCCCCGCCCCGAGTCACAGCCCCTCACACGGGGTGTCAGCCCCTTGCCCCGAGTCACAGCCCCTCACACGGGGTGTCAGCCCCCGCCCCGAGTCACAGCCCCTCACACAGGGTGTCAGCCCCTTGCCCCGAGTCACAGCCCCTCACACAGGGTGTCAGCCCCTTGCCCCGAGTCACAGCCCCTCACACAGGGTGTCAGCCCCCCGCCCCAAGTCACTCAGCGCCACGCCTTGGCCTGCTTTTCCAGGACTGCCAGGGTCCCCAGTGACCTAGGTGGGAATAACCAGAAAGCACAGTCCCCACCTCAGCCTTCTTTGGGCTGCTGCATCCAGCCTCTGAGCCTCCTGTCTGCTCAGCCCAGGTCGCCCTGGAGGGCCCTTTGGGGACCCCGTTGCAGGCAGGAGAGGGAAGGAGGCAGGCCTGCCGGTAACCTTCTGTGGGAGCAGGGCGCAGCGTTCGCTCTCCTGGTCTCCCTGCTCCTCCCCGTCCCTCTTTGTCACTCAGCAGGCGTGGGTGCTGCTGCTAGGGCACGGACGTGCCAGGGATGCCAGGACACCCCCTTCCCTGGATGCAGCAGCAGGTCAGGGAGCCCCTCGGGGCTGAGCGGCTCCTGTGCGGGGGTGAGACCCCGCTGGCCTTAGCTTGGGGCCTGGCTGCCGCAGCTTCCGTCCTCAAAGGGCACAGTTGTGTGTGGGCTCCTGGGGGTGCTGGGCCCCTCACTGCCTCTCCCCAGGAGAGAGACGTGCGGGCAGTTACCTTCTCCTGCTGCCGAGGTAACCGCTCTGCCCTGTGTCTGCTCTTAGAGCGGCCTTCTGTCCTCTCTCAGCTTGTCCATGAGCGACCTGTCCAAGTCCCGTGAGAACCTCTCCGCCGTCATGCTGTACAACCCAGGGTGAGTGGACAGCGGCATCGCCTTCTCTGGGGTCGTCTCTGTGGTTGTGTTTGCTCTGTCGACCCCATTAAAGTCACTTACTTAAGGAAAAAATCAGGTAAATAAAGCTTCTGCACTCAACCCTCCTTTATCAAGTCAGCCATAGCGATTTTTCAGGTTCCTTTCCAGCGCTCGCTGTGGATGAGTATCCTATTACGAGAAGAATCAGCATTGGTAAGGCTCATCACGGCTTCTTTCTTGTTTTCATAGCAGTCTAATATTTTAGAGCTGACACTTGGATTGCTCCATGCACGATCCCTTTGGCTCAGGTACTTTCGCTTCATTTTGTAACTGTGGTGTAATTGCAGAAACGACTTTGGTTCTTGGGGCTTCAGATGCCCAGGGAGTCGTGCTCACTCCTCCCAGTCTCTAGGAGGCCAGAGACCACGCACGGTGGTGGTTTCCAGGGACTTGGTGCTGGTGACCTTGAGCAGTTAGCTTAATTGCCTGACTCCTCCATGGTTCCATCTGCAAAATGGTCATGAAAATGCCTCAAAACAGGAAAGTGGATGCAAGGACTTTGGAGTCCTTGCCAGGTGTGTGAAGAGTCCATAACTTATCTTTCCTGCAAGGAGAATCTCATGTGAAACGGTGGAGGTAAATCTCACAGCTGAATGTGTTAAACCTGACAGCACTGCCATCTTCCAGAACTGGTGGTCCGTTGGTTGTCACTGTCCTAGACACTGTCCTGAGTGCCTCGCCTTCGTCAGCTCCTGTATGTCGCAGTGACTCTCTCTCTCTCACACGTAGAGTTCATACAGGCTTGCTCGCCGGTTTCAGGGTCAGAGGCATGGTGTGACCCCAGGTCGCCCTGATGCCCAGCCTGTGCTCTGACTCTGTTCCTATCTGCCTTTCCCCACGTGGGGCACGGTTTCCCACCTGGGAACCGGTTCCATGGCCCATTGCCCCCAGCTCAGCTCTTCTCACAAAGTCTAAATATCTCGTCCCTCAGCTCAGGTCAGTCCTCCTGTTTGTGGACAGTAGACATGCCTAGAAGGACTTTCTTCACTGTTGTAGGAGTTTAAAGCTGGGAGGGGGCCTTTCATCATGTCTCTGGATTCTCCTTTCTCTCGGCAAGCAGCCTGGAGCCCAGGTCTGGTTAGTAGGCCACTGGCTGCAGACTCCTGGGCCCTCTCTCCTTGCAGAACTCCTGGACGTGCACACAGGCCCGTCCCTTCTGTGTCAGCCCTTGCCAGCACTGTTCAGGAAGCCTTTCCATCTTATGACAGGGTTACTGAGAAGGGTTGTGCTTGTTTAGGTAAATCTGTCTTGGACTAACCCTTGGTGATTGGTAAGACCCCTGAAACATGAGAACAGTCTCAGAGCAGCTGGGTTATTGGTACTTGGGAAGCTCATCAGGTTGTCGGTCTTTAATTAATTCCTCCCTGTGGTTTTAGCAGCAGCTTTCTACCACGACTGAGACTGCGCCTTTCACATGCTCACTTTATTTGGGTTTAATGTAACATGCAGGTGTTTGGGGTTGTCTTCGATTCAAGAAGCACGTTCCCATCTGTTCAGTGTTGTGGGGCTGCTTGAGTCTTTAGGGTGTGTAGCGTGTTTACATGTGTGGATTCGTCTCCCCGCTTGAAACCCATTTCCTGTCCCAGGATTCAGGTACCAGCTTCGTTGTCCTCGATGGTGGCAGCTTCGACTCTGAGTAGGCTTGACAATAACACGTGACTGTTCCATGCCTCTGAAAACAGAAAGTGACCTGCATTCTGCCCGAGCTCTGGGACAGTGTTGCCAGCTGTGGGCCCCCCTCTCCCAGGCCTTACAGATGGGATCTCCTCCAAACGCAGGAGACTATGCTGTTCTCTTAAAAGTGATGTTGTTTTGTTGTTGTTTGCTTGTATTTAAGCTAAAGTGGTTTTTCTCAGTGGCTGTGAAATGTAGGTCAGAATGTAGTAGCTTTGCCCTCAGAACTTTTCAGTGATTTCTCCTGGTCTGAAACCTAAGATCCCAGGCCTCGGTGAACCGCCCCACCCTGTTGACAGCTCAGCTCTCCATCATCCGTGCTGGACCCCACCCCACCCTCGCGCCCCTTGCTCTGGGCACCAGCCATTCCGTTTCGGGTCCCGCTTCGTCGCTCAGACTGCCTGGGCCAGTCATGCCTTTGGGGCTTCTCTGCGAGTCCCAGAGCCTGGCGTGCCTTTGCTGGTGCCCTCTGCCCGTCCTGAGGCGCAGTACACGCAGACTCCTCCGGGTGCTGTTCCCAACTTCCCTCCTCCCGCGGCTGTCTCACGGCTCATCGCTCCATCTCTGGCAGCCTCATCTTGTCCTTTGTGATGCTCACTTGTCTGTGAGCAGGTCCTTTCTCAGCCCCTCCTGAGAAGCAGGCATGGTTCTCCGCTTGGGGACACAGTTCCCGATAAGACCCCTGGTGGGCTTACAGGTCGCTCCAGGGGAGCAGCCATCACAGGTCAATTATGAATAACGGTAGAAAATGAAAATGAGATGAAAGTAGACCGCCTCGGGCAGTCCTAGATGGAGCGATCAGGAGAGGCCTCCTGAGGCGGGGACATTTCTTATAAGGCTCGTGTGGAGTGAGGATGATGCTTTTGTGACCGGAAGCGGGTGGGTATGTCCAGGCAGAGGAAGAGGAAGCAGGCACGTGGCATCCAGCCAGGAGGTGGGGCGAGGGCAGAGCAGATGGGTGCAGTCACCAGAGGGTGGGATGCCAGGAGGGCAGGGGGCCAGCTGATGTGGGCCTTGGAGACCCCCGGAAGGAGTTTGGCTGTTTCCAAAGAGTGCTGGGAAGCTGTTAGATGTCTTTAAGCAGTAGAGGAATGTGAAGATTAATTTACTGCAGATGTTAGTACCTGCAGCATTTGGAGAAGGTGGTGTGGAGTGAGAGACCACTTAGGAAGCTGCTGCCTTAGTCCAGGTGGGAGGTCCCAGCGGCTTGGGTCTGGGTGGTCATCATGGAGATGGAGCATCATGGAATTCAGGGCTGTCCCAGGCTTTGGATTTAACAGTTGGGCAGATGGCAAACCTGCTTCTGAGGTGAGAGCTGCAGGAATGACCCCCCTGGGCTGGCAGAGGGTGAGAGTTCAGTCCGTGTAACTTTCCTATTAGGTTGGGAATTTTTAGAGGTCAGAGGCCGGTCTTACTAATTTCTATATTCTATAGTGTCATTCACATAACAGGCTTGTTTTTATTTATTTATTTATTTATTTATTTATTTATTTTTTAATTTTAAAATCTTTAATTCTTACATGCGTTCCCAAACATGAACCCCCCTCCCACCTCCCTCCCCATAACATCTCTCTGGGTCATCCCCATGCATGATGAATGTTTAGCAAACAGATTAAAAATGAATTTATAGTGAGATAACACATGTCCTTGGGGCTTCCCTGATAGCTCAGTTGGTAAAGAATCTGCCTGCAGTTCAGGAAAGCCCAATTCAGTTCCTGGGTCGGGAAGATACACTGGAGAAGGGATAGGCTACCCACGCCAGTATTCTTGGGCTTCCCTTGTGGCTCAGCTGATAAAGAATCCACCTGCAATGCAGAAGACCTGGGTTCGATCTCTGGGTTGGGAAGATCCCCTGGAGAAGGGAAGGGCTACCCACTCCAGTATTCTGGCCTAGAGAATTCCACGGACTGTATAGTCCATGGGGTTGTAAAGAGTCAGACATGACTGAGCGACTTTCCCTTCACTTCGCACATATCCTTTGTGGGGGAGGTTTTTCACTACTTCCTCTGGGCACGTGCGTTCCTAATGATGGAAAATGGCACATCGTGCAAAGGAATGTGAATCTGAGGCACAGGTCAGTTCCAGAATGACACTGCAACGGGTGCAGTAACCTCAAGCTCATGTTCAAGATCCTCAGGCCACAGGTGGGAAGAGGGCCTCATGAAGAAGTGAAGACTTGGGCCAAGGCAGTCTGGGAACACAGTGAGAATCAGTCTGTGGTTGGCCGAGGAAACGGTGCTGGATGGGTGGACGCAGCTGTGGTGACCCGTTCATCCGTGCATCTCGTATCTGCCACCTCTGCAGCGCTCATCTGTACCAATTCAAACTCAAATGACTTGATACTTCATCATACCTTCATTCCCCTGATTCTAGCTGCCCCCTCCAACTGCCACTGGCTATAGAGAACTGTTACCCATGAATTAAAACATAATTGGAGAAAAGTCACTGCTTCTGATTTATGGGAAGCAGACACCCTGTACAGTTTATCTGCTCCAGGAACTCGGCAAAACAAAGTAGGAATAAAGCTGTGCTGGGTTGTTTGGATCTTTTTTTATGTAACAGGTGTGAATTTGTTGTCATTTAGTCACTAAGTCGTGTCCCAACTCTTCGCGACCCTGTGGACTGTAGCCTGCCAGTCTCCGCTGTCCATGGGATTTCCCAGGCTGGAATACTGGAGTGGGTTGTGACTTCCTTCTCCAGGAGGTCTTTCTGACACAGGGATCGAACCTTTGTCTCCTGTGTTGCAGGCAGGTGCGTTATCACTGAGCCACCTGGGAAGCCTTGCAGATATAAACACCTGTGACCGAGGTTAAGTGCCGTGGGATGAATGGAAAGGGGGGCTTCTCCCTGTCTCCTGTGCAGTCTCATTGCTGTAGCAACACGCAGCCTGTGCTGAGTCGCCAGGGCCCCTGGCAGGAGGAGGTTGTGTGGAAGGCACAGCAGGGCTCTGAGGAGGCTTGGGTGGTGACTCCATCTAACCTTGCACTTCCTTCTCCATAGCTGAGGATGTGAAGATGCTGGAAGTCTGTAAGATGCCTCATCTTGGAGAATAAAGCTCAGGTCGAACACTGGGCAGAAATTTAGCCCTGGACGCTCATCAGGCAGAACCTCAGGTCGCTCCCCTCAGTTCTGTTTGAGGAGGTCCTATCCTGTCCAGTGAACTGGATTGTGTGCTGGGCCCTGAGAGGTCTGCAGGAAGAGAAAGTTTTGCCCTGGAGAGTAGATGCTCTGGGGAGGAAACTAGGTGAGTGCTGGCAGGAGTCGTGCTGAGCGCTAGAAGAGGTAAGAAGATTCTGCAGGTCGGGGCCTGGCTGGGGAGTGCTCTGAAAACCAAGCCAGGATGTGTGCAGTTTGCTTTGATAAACATGGCTGTTCTTTGAGGAGATGCACTTTGGCAGGATGGGGCAGGAGAGATGGCAGCTCAGGTTCTGCTGGCATGTTCTTCAGCACCTGTGTGCAGGTAACATTTTTACAGGTTCTGGTAGCTGTGCTTAGAATAAGGATTGTGATTAAAATGTGTGGCCCAAAATACAACAGAGAATTGTTTTCTCTGCACTCGTAAGCTTATGCTATCTCATTTCTTCATTCCTTTTTAAAATTGTGCTAAGATGAATCCACCTGCCAGTGTAGGAGATGCAGGAGACACAGGTTTGATACCTGGGTTGGGAAGATCCCGTGGAGAAGGAAAGGGCAGCCCACTCTAGTATTCTTGCCTGGGCAATACCTCTGGGCAGAGGGGCCTGGCAGGCTACAGTCCATGGGGTCAAAGAGCTGGTCACGACTAAGCATGTACGCACACGATGCACTTAACATGAAATTTGCCATCTTAACCATTTTAAGGGTACAGCAGTATTAAGTGTGCCACATCGCTGCAGCTAACCTCCAAAACTCCATTGCTATAAAACTGAAACTCTGTACCTATTAAATAATCTTCCAACCCCCATCCCCCCCCACCTGTCACCCTGGCAACCACCATTCTGTTGTCTGTCTCTACTCTAGGTACCTCGTATCAGTGGATTCATACAGTATTTTTTTTTTGTGACTGGCATATTTTGTGTAGTATAATGTCTTCAGAGTACATTCCATTTTGTAACAGGTATCAAAATTTCTTTCTTTTTAAGGCCAAATAACATCCTGTTGCATGTATATGTCATATCTTACATATTCATTCATCTGTCGGTGGACACTTGGGTGGTTTCCCCTGTTGGCAGTTGTGAAAACAGTTATTTTCTGTGTTTTCTTTTTTCTTTTTTTTTGATAGTGGCCACCCTAATGGGCATGAGATGTTACTTCATTGTGGTTTTTCTTCACTCTGTTTTTCTTCCATATTCTCAAGAATGTCCTATCTGGAAAATAGTGTTTGGAAATACAGAAAGATGGAAAATCTCAAGGTCTGCTTCCCTAGTAAGTACAATAAATAACTAATGAATGTCAGTCTGAACCAGACATGGAACAACAGACTGATTCCAAATTGGGAAAGGAGTATGTCAAGGCTGTATATTGTCACCCTGCTTATTTAACTTATATGCAGAGTACATCATGTGAAATGCCAGGCTGAATGAAGCACAAGCTGGAATCAAGATTGCCAGGAGAAATATCAGTAACCTCAGATATGCAGATGACACCACCCTTATGGCAGAAAGCAAAGAACTAAAGAACCTCTTGATGAAAGTGAAAGAAAAGAGTGAAAAAGCTGGCTTAAAACTCAACATTCAAAAAACTAAGATCATGGCATCCAGTCCCATCACTTCATGGCAAATAGATGGGGAAACAATAGAAACAGTGAGAGACTTTATTTTGGGGGGCTCCAAAATCACTGCAGATGGTGACTGTAGCCATGAAATTAAAAGGCATTTGCTCCTTGGAAGAAAAGCTATGATCAACCTAAATAGCATATTAAAAAGCAGAGACATTACTTTGCTGATAAATGTTCATCTAGTCAAAGATGTGGTTTTTTCCAGTAGTCATGTATGGATGTGAGAGTTGGACTATAAAGAAAGCTGAGTGCTAAAGAATTGATGCTTTTGAACTGTGTTGTTGGAGAAGACTCTTGAGAGTCCCTGGGGCTGCAAGGAGATCCACCCAGTCAATCCTAAAGGAAATCAGCCCTGAATATTCATTGGAAGGACTAATGCTGAAGCTGAAACTCCAGTCCTTTGGCCACCTGATGCGAAGAGCTGACTCATTTGAAAAGACCCTGATGCTGGGAAAGATTGAAGGCAGGAGAAGGGGCCAACAGAGGATGAGATGGTTCAGTGCTATCACTGACTTGATGGACATGAATTTGAGCAAGCTCTGGGAGTTGGTGATAGACAGGGAGGCCTGGCGTGCTACAGTACATGGGGTCACATAGAGTCAGACACAACTGAGTGACTAAATTGCACTGTCTGACAAGGACAGATCCAGGGATCCTGAGGACCCCCTTGAAGCCCTGCCAAGTTCAGTTCAACCAGCTCACTCGCAGATATCTCAAACCCAGTCCATGGGGTAGGGATCCAGGAAGTACTATTAGTCAAGGAGAGATGTGTTCATAATGGCACAGAGATGGAACAGTGAAGGGTGCTGGGGGCACTGCAGGAAGGGCGTGGAGGGGAGCTTGAACTGAGGCATCAGTGGAAGGAGCCTAGAGGCAGGCCTGGGCTGCAGAGGCGCCCTGAGCAGGAAGTGATGAGGCCTGGGTGGGTAATGGGATGTGGGCAGGAAAGAAGGAAAAGCCATTGGCGTCCATCTTCTGGTTTTAGTAGTTGGTTGGGTGTTGCTAGCTCTCCAGCAGAAAGGCGGATATAGGAGGAGAGGCAGGGAGGGCAGTGAGCCCTGCCTTGAAAACCTGGGCCCTGGCCGTGAACTTCCTTCCAGGAGGGACTGCCTGTGAGCTTGGGGTCAGCCACCAGCTCCCTGTAGGGGTGTGGGGTCTGGTCCACCTGTCACAGGCCCCAGGGAAGGCGGGTCCCTTGCATCCCCTCAGCTGCTGAGTGAGGGCCCTTGTTTGTCCACCCTGAGCTGGGGCTCAGACCCCTTGGTGTGTGAGCGCGTGCACTGGGCAGATTTTGGTAAAGCCTGGCAGGAGTCAGGGCCCCGGACACTTGGACTCCTCTGGGCTGACTCTGCATCCGTGCTGCTATGCAGCTCACCCGGCCCTGGCTGCACGCCTCCTCCTCCTGGCAGAAGTCCACAGCCCCCCGCCCTGGGCTCCGTCCCACAGGCTTCAGCAGACACATGCAGAGTTCGGGGTCCCTTACCCTGTATTTGCCTTGTTGCCTCTGTTAGGACCGGTCTGGTGCTGGGGTCCTGCCCTGGTTGGATCCAGGGTATCCGAAGTGTGACGGCATCAGCGAAGAGATTTAGAGAGAGAGATAAAGAAAGGATGTTGCAGATAAGAAAATAGAGGAGAGAAAGAGGCTGATACTCCTTTGTTTACGCAGAAAGCTAATAAAGCCCCAAGACAAGGGACTTGTCTGTTCACGGAGCCCGCAGGCACCCTCCCGGTCTCCCGGGGGAGTGAAGATGCAGAGCACCTTCCCGTTCACGTGTTAGAAGCCCAGGCAGATAAGTGAATGCAGAGAGCCTCTATGCCCCAAGGGATCAGCCTGAAAAAGAGAGCAAGAGAGAGAAAGAGAGAGAGAGAGAAAGAAAAACATGGGGAGACCAAGCTTCTTCGGTGAGCGAGGCCCCTAACTTTATTTTCGAAAGGGACTTTTATACCTTGTATGTAGAGGGAAATGAAAGATACAAGGTCATGCAGGATCAGCCCAAACACTCCAGCCGTTTTGCCCTTACTGAATCCAGTATTTTTTCTGCAAATCTTTCCCAGAAACACTGTTGTGTACATTATCTTTTGGCCTTGGAGGCCTGTGGACATTTTATGATCCTCTTTTGATAAAGGCTGTTCAACCAGAAAACTTATTTTCCCTTGAAATGTTTTTTCTTTATATTTCTAATCTATGTCAGCCTCAGAAAGTATCAAACAGAGTTACAGTCTCACGGAGCAAAGGTGCAGCAAGTTACAACTAAGAAAGAACCAATTAGCTCAAAGGTCTGATGTGGTTAAATTCAAGGCTACTATTTGTTTTTCTTACATTCCACCTATGTTAACTAATGCACTCCCAGGTGCACAATGGATAAGGGATATGGGAACTTGGCAGCAAGCATTGGCTCAACAGTAAAATCCTACACCAGCACTACTCTAATAGTTTTTAACTCTTCGAAAGATTCTATATTTTTAGAATATTTTAGGCTTCCTGTGCCTCTCACAGTTGGGAGGCTGTAAATAATCACATGCATAGCTGCAAGAGTCTGGATAAACCTATCAGACAAGCTAGAAAGCCATCTGAGGGGGTTGATTTGAATATTTCTTTCATGTCCAGGAGACTTATTAACTAAAGCCCTAAGGTAACTTTTTCCAGAAAAAGGTGGTCAGGGATAGCCCCCTGTTAATGTCAGAAGAGTTGGTGAAAGACATAAAATAGTAAGACAGACAGATTCCGGTTTTGGGCAGATGCTTGAACAGGTCCAGGGGGTCCGTCGAGTCCTGAAGCCTTGCTTATCAGATCTCTTCCGCATGACCTTGTCATGGGTGGGATCTCCCGTGCTGGCTCCCGGCAGTCTGGGATTAGCATTCTCTTTTTGCTTTTAAACTTTCCCCTCTTAGGTGAACTAGCTTTCTGCCTTTCTGATTCCCTAATGCTTAGTATTAGCTTAATAAAGTCAGCTACCCCGAAGCACGCCTCTCCCCCTCCATCCCCCTACTGACACACACACCCTCTCTTAGTTCCTCTCTCATTAAAGCATCACGAACACCTCTTTGTAAAGATGCTGGGTTATTGAGTTTGAGCTGCCCCTTTCCCTTGAGCACCAGCGGCTTTCCTGCCTCTTGAGAGAAATCTCAGCCCGCTCTGTGCATCGGGAAACTTTTTCTCCCTGAATTGGCTCCATACAGGGCCTCTGCCTCTCCCGCTCCCCACTTCCAGTCTCCCACCTCCTCTTCCAACAAGTTCATTCTGAGAAGCATGCTGCTCCTCATCGTGGAGAATGTTCGGGAGGGACTTTCCTCTTTAAGCGGCCAGCGTGGTCAGTCCGTGAGAAGTAGCTGACCTTCTGGAGTCATCAGGACTCCCTTGGTCGTGCACAGGATTCCTGGTTTCCTCTCGAGGTGACACTGGGTTGGGGGGCTACTCATGGACTTGCCCCTGGAACCTGCCCAGCCTGGGGCCACAGGATGGAGCTCACTGCAATCCCCCCTGTTAACCCTTCGTGGTGACCCCAGCATGGGGCCTGGCCCCTGGTTCCTCTGGGATGCCCTCCAGGCCCCAGCCACAGTCACCCATTTGTCCACTACTATCATCTTCGGTCACTTGCTGCCTTGAAATTTATGCTTTGGTTTAAGTGGACAGAACGTCTTTCACAGCTCTCTCCAGGCCAAGTCCATCTATAAAACCTTCTACAAAACCTGCCCACTCTCCTTCCCACGGCCAGTCCTCTTCGTCTTCCAGGGTGCATAGGGAAGTTGTCTCCTCAGAGGCATTCTGTGTGTCTCTAGATTGGGCTCAGTGCTTCCCCTTCATTCTCTGCTGGTGTCTGGCTCACACCTTTATCACCATAGCTCTTCCCAGGTTCATGTCATTAATGCTTTTGCCTGCTTGCCCACCAGGCTCCCTGAGAGCAGGAGCCATGCCTTACTCATCTTTGAGTCTCCAGCATCTCGCATGTAGTGAGCATGTCACAGATGTTCCCTGAGATGGAGACTTGGCAGCAGCAGGAGGTGTGTCTGCTCATAGGTGTCCAGGGGCCTTGTGCTTCAGATGGTCCACACTAGAGTCTCCAGTGTAGCTGGGCCTCGTCTTTGTGAGGCTGTCATGCACACAGATGTACTTCTTACACATTTTGTGGCTTTCTTAACTGTTATACATTCATATATCTTTTGGTTTCCTCGGTATCATGTAGATCTGAGTATGTTTATTGCAGTAGGTTAAAATGTTTGTTACTTAGCATCCAGTGCCTATTAGAGCAGAGCTCTCTGGAAGAATTAAATATGGTTTGCAAATGATTATATCCAGTAAGACGCAACTCATCTTCAAAGCACCTGGTCTCAACAGGCAGCCTAGTAATTCTCCAAAGAGAATTTTTCTCCAAAAACCCATGCTGTGCATCACAGCAAGATTTCGACTTTTGAGAAGTGACATCTTTGTTACCCAAGAACATTTTATTGGCCCAAGTGGGCACATGGTGTTGGGTATGTCGTGTCCAAGGTCCTTGTTTGGGAGCTGACTGCTGGTCTACATTGCTGGCTTTCTGGAAGCCAGGATTTGTGTGCACACATGGGTGGTGCCTGGTGCCAGAGGATTTTTGGAGGAGATGAAGCAGCCCAGGGACTTCCTTCGGGAGGGAGCTCCACTTTGGAGAAGCGCCCAGCCAGGGTCTTTGCCAGGAAATAATTTCACTGCAGGGAAGGCATTCCTCCTCAGTGGCCCAGTGTCTTTTAAGAAGAAACCAAGCCCACTCCTCAGGTGTCCTGTCTCACTCTGAGGCTGTAAACAGGCGACTAACTTGGCAGAGTGTGGGCACTTTCACAGCTTTTAGAAAGTGCTCAAAGCAAAATTATATGCATTCCAAGTTCATTTCAGTCTTGAAAGTAAAAAGAAATTTTTATTTGTGCATTAGCACAAATTTTTATTTAAGCACTAGCTAGTGGGGAGCCTGTATGAATGGATATACTATACGTGGATAATTAAATTCTGAAGGGGAAAAATGCCTAGGTTTCTTTTTCTTTTATTTATTTATTTATTTATTTATTTTTAAAATTTTTATTTTTTTTAGTTTTTTATTTTTTAAATTTTAAAATCTTTAATTCTTACATGCATTCCCAAACATGAACCCCCCTCCCACCTCCCTCCCCATAACATCTTTCTGGGTCATCCCCATGCACCAGCCCCAAGCATGCTGCATCCTGCGTCAGACATAGACTGGCGATTCAATTCACATGATAGTATACATGTTAGAATGTCATTCTCCCAAATCATCCCACCCTCTCCCTCTCCCTCTGAGTCTAAAAGTCTGTTATACACATCTGTGTCTCTTTCCCTGTCTTGCATACAGGGTCGTCATTGCCATCTTCCTAAATTCCATATATATGTGTTAGTATACTGTATTGGTGTTTTTCTTTCTGGCTTACTTCACTCTGTATAATTGGCTCCAGTTTCATCCATCTCATCAGAACTGATTCAAATGAATTCTTTTTAACGGCTGAGTAATACTCCATTGTGTATATGTACCACAGCTTTCTTATCCATTCATCTGCTGATGGACATCTAGGTTGTTTCCATGTCCTGGCTATTATAAACAGTGCTGCGATGAACATTGGGGTACATGTGTCTCTTTCAATTCTGGTTTCCTCGGTGTGTATGCCCAGAAGTGGGATTGCTGGGTCATAAGGTAGTTCTATTTGCAATTTTTTAAGGAATCTCCACACTGTTCTCCATAGTGGCTGTACTAGTTTGCATTCCCACCAACAGTGTAGGAGGGTTCCCTTTTCTCCACACCCTCTCCAGCAATTATTGCTTGCAGATTTTTGGATCGCAGCCATTCTGACTGGTGTGAAGTGGTACCTCATTGTGGTTTTGATTTGCATTTCTCTAATAATGAGTGAAGTTGAGCATCTTTTCATGTGTTTGTAAGCCATCCGTATGTCTTCTTTGGAGAAATGTCTATTTAGTTCTTTGGCCCATTTTTTGATTGGGTCTTTTATTTTTCTGGAATTGAGCTGCATAAGTTGCTTGTATATTTTTGAGATTAGTTGTTTGTCAGTTGCTTCATTTGCTATTATTTTCTCCCATTCAGAAGGCTGTCTTTTCACCTTGCTTATATTTTCCTTTGTTGTACAGAAGCTTTTAATTTTAATTAGATCCCATTTGTTTATTTTTGCTTTTATTTCCAGCATTCTGGGAGGTGGATCATAGAGGATCCTGCTGTGATTTATGTCTGAGAGTGTTTTGCCTATGTTCTCCTCTTGGAGTTTTATAGTTTCTGATCTTACATTTAGATCTTTAATCCATTTTGAGTTTATTTTTGTGTGCGGTGTTAGAAAGTGATCTAGTTTCATTCTTTTACAAGTGGTTGACCAGTTTTCCCAGCACCACTTGTTAAAGAGATTGTCTTTACTCCATTGTATATTCTTGCCTCCTTTGTCAAAGATAAGGTGTCCGTATGTGTGTGGATTTATCTCTGGGCTTTCTATTTTGTTCCATTGATCTATATGTCTGTCTTTGTGCCAGTACCATACTGTCTTGATGACTGTGGCTTTGTAGTAGAGCCTGAAGTCAGGCAAGTTGATTCCTCCAGTTCCATTCTTCTTTCTCAAGATTGCTTTGGCTATTCGAGGTTTTTTGTATTTCCATACAAAGCTTGAAATTATTTGTTCTAGTTCTGTGAAAAATGTGGCTGGTAGCTTGATAGGGATTGCATTGAATTTGTAAATTGCTTTGGGTAGTATACTCATTTTCACTATATTGATTCTTCCAATCCATGAACATGGTATATTTCTCCATCTATTAGTGTCCTCTTTGATTTCTTTCATCAGTGTTTTATAGTTTTCTATATATAGGTCTTTAGTTTCTTTAGGTAGATATATTCCTAAGTATTTTATTCTTTTCGTTGCAATGGTGAATGGAATTGTTTCCTTAATTTCTTTTTCTACTTTCTCATTATTCGTGTATAGGAATGCAAGGGATTTCTGTGTGTTGATTTTATATCCTGCAACTTTACTATATTCATTGATTAGCTCTAGTAATTTTCTGGTGGAGTCTTTAGGGTTTTCCATGTAGAGGATCATGTCATCTGCAAACAGTGAGAGTTTTACTTCTTCTTTTCCAATTTGGATTCCTTTTATTTCTTTTTCTGCTCTGATTGCTGTGGCCAAAACTTCCAGAACTATGTTGAATAGTAGCAGTGAAAGTGGACACCCTTGTCTTGTTCCTGACTTTAGGGGAAATGCTTTCAATTTTTCACCATTGAGGATAATGTTTGCTGTGGGTTTGTCGTAGATAGCTTTTATTATGTTGAGGTATGTTCCTTCTATTCCTGCTTTCTGGAGAGTTTTTATCATAAATGGATGTTGAATTTTGTCAAAGGCCTTCTCTGCATCTATTGAGATAATCATATGGTTTTTATTTTTCAATTTGTTAATGTGGTGAATTACATTGATTGATTTGCGGATATTGAAGAATCCTTGCATCCCTGGGATAAAGCCCATTTGGTCATGGTGTATGATCTTTTTAATGTGTTGTTGGATTCTGATTGCTAGAATTTTGTTGAGGATTTTTGCATCTATGTTCATCAGAGATATTGGCCTGTAGTTTTCTTTTTTTGTGACATCTTAATGCCTAGGTTTCAAATCCAGTTGGACCAAAAATACCTGAAGTCAAAAATCACACCTGTGTTTGGCAAGTGTTCCAGGGAGCTTTATGGAGTGTAGTGTTGGGATAGGATTGGTGGGCGTCAAGGCATGTAGGATGTTAGCTCCCTGACCAGTGATCAAACCCGCACCTTCTGCTTCGGAAGAAGTCTTTTTTTTTTTTTAATTATTCATTTATTTTACTTTACAATATTTTATTGGTTTTGCCATACATTGACTTGAATCTGCCATGAGTGAACATGTGTTCCCCATCCTGAACCCCCCTCCCACCTCCCTCCCCATCCCATCCCTCTGGGTCATCCCAGTGCACCAGCCCCAAGCACCCCGTATCATCCATCAAACCTGGACTGGCGATTTGTTTCACATAGGGTAATACACATTTCAATGCCATTCTCCCAGATCATCCCACCCTCGCCCTCTCCCACAGAGTCCAAAAGACTGTTCAATACATCTGTATCTCTTTTGCTGTCTCGCATACAGGGTTATCGTTACCTTCTTTCTAAATTCCATATATATGCATTAGTATACTGTATTGGTGTTTTTCTTTCTGGCTTACTTCACTCTGTATAATCGGCTCCAGTTTCAGAGAAGTCTTAACCACTGGACCACCAGGGAAGTCCCTGAGAGATGATTATTTTTAACCTGACTTTTTATTTTCATGTGTTCATTATGGAAAATTTAGAAATCACCAACAAGCAAAAAAGAAATTATTGCAGTGAACATGTTGCCGTGTATTCTAGTCTGTACTTCTGTTGGCCCCACTGTCTAGTCACGTCTGTCTTTCTCTGTGTGTGCGTGTACATATGTACACTTTTATATTCATATGCATTTACATGTGTTCTTTTGCCAGGTGGGTTCACACTGGGCTTGTGAGAGTTTTTTGCCCTTATGCGTCTTTTCCTCTTCATATGTGTTATCCTCTCTCGTTTTAAGTCCATGTGTGATTCCTTTGTATGGCCATTCCGTACCTCACTTATCTTCTGTTGGTAGGTGTTTCTGTTGTGTAGTTTGGCGCTATGATGAGCAGTTGGGGTGAACACATTTGTAGCTGAATCTTTGTGCTGATCCATGAATATTGCTTCCTCAAGGGAGAAAAAAGTAGAATGGAATTACCAGGCCAGAGGGTATATATAATATGTCCTAAGGCTCCTAATATACACTTACAAACTGTTCTATAGGATGGTTGTACATATCACCACTATGCATTTCCTACCAATACTGTCTGAGAGTTTCCCTTTGCTTGCAAACTCGAAAGGAATCCTTTGGAAGTGTAGACTGTGTCAGTACGAGCACAGCCTTCTGGGTGCAGCTCTTGGCTGTCTTCACAACAGCTAGGGTGTAGGGAATCCCCCTAGCAGGGGCTCTCTCTGCAGGCATGTTCCGAGCATCCTGGTCAGCAGCAGGGATCCAGCAGGCTCTGGTTTGTCCTGTGCTGAGCTCCATGCTGTGTGTGGTGAGCTCCAGCCTTCCTGCTCCTTTCAGGTTAAGAGTTGGGATGGGATTTTGGAATGTAAAGCCGGAAGGAGCTAGATTCTGAATTAAGAGTCCTCAAGATTGCTGTGCAGAAAGCCAGAGGCACCCAGACACTGGTGCAGACTTCTTACCAGCAGACAGGTGATTGTAGGAAAAGGAAGTGGTTTCATTTTCTGTCCTCTCTCCAGCCCCTTCCTGGTTTCTTCCTTAGACTCTCCCCCCTCGTTTCTTTCCACCTTCCCTCCCACTCCCCTTACCTTCTTTCAACGGGAAGGATAAGTGCATCACACCAGGGAAAGAGTCAGGAGACATCAGTAACAAGGTGTGTTCTTCTGTCTGCTGAGCTTAGCTTCCCTCTCGATGCCCGTCAGCAGGATCTAATCTGTTCGCTCAGCACCCAGCGTAGCACTTTACTCGCCATGTAATACACGTGGACTAGGTTTTCCCCTTGATTTGTACCCCATGTAGAAGGCACTTGAGAAATAGCTGGTCATAGCTGGAGATGCCCTTGGGAAGGCCTGCACCTTCAGGTGTGATCATGCCCGTACTGGGGATCCTGGGAGGGATGATCACATTGCTCGTGGACACAGTGTCCTGCCACCCCCATTTATGTCTGTTCTTCCCTCTCACTCTCTGGGGCTTTAAACATTGTTTTATCTTTTCTTTTTTTTCCTTGCTTGACCTTGAGTGTGAAAGTTTTACGCATGTAGTTGGAAATATTTCTGTTGCTGGTGATTTGGTAGTTAGTCTGTGTTTTAGCTGATGTGTTTCGTACTGCGTCTCTGCTGGTTTATTTTATTGGGCTTTCTATTTTTCAGAAGTTTGCCTTGCTACAAGGCTGACTTCCTTTTCCCATCTCTGGTCTCAGTGGTGTCACTTTTTCATGGGCCATTTACTCACTTGGCAGTTGCCGTAGAGCACCTTAAATAGCTTGCAAGATGCACCGTCTTGGAGAACTTGCGATGAAGCAGCCGAAAGAAGTGAACTTCTTCCTGCCGTTAACAGAGAGCGGGCCTCGGGGACATGGCCGGCTGGGTTCCAGAGCACCGTGATAGACCAAATATTGCCTTATAGAGAGTTGTACCAAGTGATTGGTTTCCCCATCCTTTTAAAAAGTATGCTTATACTGTGTTACTTCATTTTATTTAGCAGTAAAGAACCTGCCTGCCAGTGCAGGGGATGTAAGAGACACAGGTTCAATCTCTCGGTTGGAAAGATCCCCTGGAGAAGGGCGTGGCAACCCAGTATTCTTTCTTGGAGAGGCCCATGGACAGAGGAACCTGGCGAGCTGTCTAAAAAATATACGTACTTTAATTTTAAAAGTTTATTGCTAAAAAATGCTAACCATCATCTGAGCCTTCAGTGAGTCAGAATGTCTTTGCAACAGTAACATAAAAGATCACTGATCAGATCACCACCACAAATACCATAATGAGAAAGTTTTCAGTATGGAACGTATTACTAAAGTGTGACGCAGGCCTGAAGTGAGCAAACGCTGCTGGGAAGATAGCACTGGTTGACTTGTTCGATGTAAGGTTGCTGCAAACCATCAGTTTGCTTAAGGAAAAAAAAGACAGTATCTGTGGAAGTGTGGTCAAGTGAGGTCTGTCTGTGCTGACTTAGCCTTTTTCTTTCTTGTCCTTGAATGTAACTCCACTGCGAGCCACTTTAGATGGTGAGCGCCTTTGTTTTCCATGAGCTGTAGAGTTCCGGGCGCCATCTGTCTTCATTCCGTCCCTTTAGCCTCGCGTTGTCTGCGCAGTGGCGGCATTTCTGTTTCCCTTGTTGTATTGATGTACTTGTATGATCTAAAGCTGAATTACGTGGTAGCTGCGGAAGGGACTTGCCCTGTGCAGTGATGGATGGCAGTTACAAGCAAGGGTGGAAGGTAGTGGATTCCTCTTCGTCCTACAGAGCAGCGTGATTCTCCTCCGAAGCAGCATCTTGTACTAATTTGATTATCTGCCACAGGCTGTCTCTAACTGGTCGACTCATCTGATTAGAGCTTGCTGCCGATTCAGTCATGGGTTCCTGATGTACATACGTGTCTGTTGTTGCTCCCAGGCCTTTGCTGGAAACGTGCCGTTTCCTCTTCTTGGCCCACTCGTCCCCATGGCCATTTGCTCTTCACGTGCTAAAGCCCACATCGTCTCTAAGATCTCGGTTTATTTGTGTTTTTATACTTTTAATTTTATATTGGAATGTAGCCGATTAGCCACGTGATAGTTTCAGGTGCACAGTGAAGGGACTCAGCCACACATTCTGCCCCAAAGTCTTCCTCCCAGCCCGGCTGCTGTGTAATGTTGAGCAGAGTTCCCTGTCCTGTGCAGTAGGATAAGATCCCAGTCACTTAGATGTCACTTCCTCAGGGAGGCCCTGCCAACCCCAACCCAGATTTCATTTCCCTGGCTCTTCACTCAGAGCATTTTCTTCTATTTATTTATTTATTTTTCATCATTTTGCCTGTGCTGGGTCTTCATTGCTGTCAGAGATAAAGAACAAGTTCACAACTGGGGTGAGTTTTTTTTTTTAATTGATTACTTTCTGGTTGCTCTGGATCTTTGTTGCTGCACGCAGGCTCTCTCTAGCTGTGGTGAGTGGGGGCTCCTCTGTAGTTGCGGTGCAGAGTCTTCTCCTTAGACTCGCTTCTCTTGTTTTGGAGCATGGGCTTAGGGGGTGCACGCCCAGGAGTTGAGCCTTACCGGGTCTGGAGGGAGGGCTCAGTGTTTGTGAGCACAGACTCAGCTGCTGCACGTTAATGTGGAATCTTCCCAGAGCAGGGGTGGAGCCTGTCTCCGCTGCACTGACACATAGACCCTGAGCTGCTGGACTGCCAGGGAGGTCCTGTGGTGGCGCTTAAAATAGATGGTAAGACTGTGTCTCTCGGAGCAGCTCTTTGCTGGCTCTTGATCTGTGTATTTAGTAAAATGCTTTTAGTATGTTTAATGAAAAGCTTTGATTTTTCTTAATAACGCACTCCTGCTTCTAAGTAAGTGTTCTGAGAAGTAATTGTTGATTGTGTGTGTGTGTGTGTGTGTGTGTGAATTGTTGTGCCCGAAGGAGGACCCTCCGCCCCCTTCTTTCTCCCGAATCATGACACTAACCTTGAAAAGCCGTGTCCCACATCAGTGACCTCAGATATTTAGTCACCATCAGCAGCCCCCAGATTTTATGATCTTCTGAGGTTAGTCATCATCATTGCTGGAGATGAATGGAAATGAACTAGAAATGTGTAGGAGCAAAAAGGACGTAAGACGGTTGCTATAATCAGGGTAGATTAAGAAAAATGTTTGAAACAGGTAGTTTGTCTCATTATGAATTGAAATGCTTATTACAAAAAATAACACATTCAGAAATGAAGAAAGTAATCACAAGTATTCACAATCCTTCCACAAGGAAATAATGACTGGTTTATATTTATAATATTTACTTATATTTTATACTCTATATATTTAATTGTACACTGGGTACTGTAATCATGCATTATAAAGAGTATTTTTAAAAAACAACATTGAGCTCACACTTGATATACAGCTCCATGTTTGGCTTTTCCTTTTACCGTTTTCCTGGAAGTTTGTGCCCAGGCCACTGAAGACTTGTCTTCCTTCCATGTTTATATCACCATGTAACTATTGCTTCATCACTGATGACTTTTGGGACTGTTTCTTCATTTTGCCCCCATAAATTATTGGTTGTGTTCAGTCACTTCAGTAACATTCAACTCTTCGCAACCCCATGGACTGTAGCCCCCCAGGCTCCTCTGTCCTTGGGCTTCTCCAGGCAAGAATACAGGAGTGGGTTGCCATGTCCTCCTCCAGGGGATCTTCCTGACCCAGGGATCAAAGCTGAGTCTCCTGCATTGCAGACAGATTTTTAACTACTGAGCCACTGAGGAAGCTCGAATTTTTTATTGCAGTGCAGTTAATGAGCTTGTGTAAATCTTTCCTGCTTTACTATTCTATTTTTTTTCTTTCTTTTTTGGCCTTGCCATGTGGCATGCAGGATCTTAGTTCTCTGACCAGGGATCCAGCTTGCACCCCAACACTGAAAGTGTGGCGTCCTAACCACTGGGCCAGCAGGGAAGTCCCCTGCTTTACTATTTTATCAGCTAAATCCACACGCCCTGGATTTGACAGTGCCTTCTGCTTACATTACAGTAGCAAGCAGAGGGACGGAGAGAGATGTCAGAGAGAAATAAGGAATGGGAAGCTTGAGACCTAGAAGAGGCGATGGCAGGGGCAGGCTGGGGTGGACAGGAAAACCCTGAGATCACAGGTGCTGCCAAGACCTCCCTCAGTCCGTGAGTTTCAAGCCCTGCCTGGTTGAGCACGTGAGCATCGTGTCCCTTAGCACTCTGTGAAAGGAGCACGGGTGTGCCAAGCAGACCGGAGCTCTTCACCTCAGGGGTGTCTTGTCAGGGCAGAGGAGCTGTGGTGCATTTCAGGTCTTTTTCGAATGTTCAGACCCCCTCCTCTGCCCTGTCTTTCTCTGTACCCACAGATATGCACAGCTTTTCTTTTCATAAATGAACCTTTCCCTTGGTTACCCCATGTGGATCCCACCGAACTCTTTAATCAGACTGATCTACCATGTACATTTCCAGCCTAGAGATTGCTCCCGGAAATCATGGGGCATCTGTGTTCTAAGGTTGCATGATATTAAACGGTGTTGTCGTTTAATGTCGTAATGTTGTCACATGTCGTAATCATGTGTTCATGATTTGGGAGTCTGTCCAAGATATGGATGAAGAGGAAAGGGTTTCTCGTGTGTGTGTGTTCACCTGTGGCATTGAAGGCCATTTACCGAGACGTTGTGATCATGGTGAAGGGCCTTGCTGTATTTTCCTCCCCTGTATTTTCTGCGTTTGCTGCAGTTAATCATTTTCGCCTTGAGTTTGGAAGCACTGCAGGGTGTCATTTCTTAGGGCACAGAGAGCTCTGCCCTGGCTGATGTCTGCTCCTCGCCCAAGCGTTCTGTCACTCTCTGTAACGAGCGTCAGGCTCTGAGAGCTGAATACCTACTCTGTGCCTTGCGGAAGGCCCTCAGGTTACCGAGTCGGCTCAGGTGGTCTCTGTCCTCCAGGTGGACAAGCTCCGTCCGTCCTCTAGATCTGCACGGCCCCGGGGGGTCTGGGCCCCGGCCCCCTTTGGGCCGCAGCTGCTCTCGCTCTGTCTCTGCTCCCTGGTTCCGTCAGCTTTCACCACGCTAGTCTTGTTGTGTGCTCCGGTCTTTGGCCTGGCTTCCCCCACGTGTGGCACCAGCTGCATCCTCGTGGCCACGCTCTTCCCTTAGCTCTCCCCCACCCTTTCCTGACTTCAGTCTTTTTCACGCGTTTACTACACGAAAGTCTCACTGTTGGTTAGCTACCCACCTCCCCCCGCCCCAGAGGCTTCCCTGGTGGCTCAGGTGGTAAAGAATCTGCCTGCAATGCAGGAGGCCTGGGTTCGATCCCCGGGTCAGGAAGATTCCCCTGGAAGAGGGCATGGCAACCCACTCCAGTTTTCTTGCCTGGCGAGTTCCATGGACAGAGAAGCCTGGAGGGCTGTAGCCCATGAGCCACTAACACTTTCACTCACCCTCCTCCTTCCCCCCAAGAATGGAAGGCTTAAGATGGCAGGGACTTGGTTCCTTCTGCAGAGTCTCAGGGCCTGGGACACAGATAGCGTGCTGATCAAGCGAGCTAATGGTGCGTGAACCACTGGCCCCTCGGCTTCGTGCTCAGAGCCTTGCTTGTTTCTTTTGTCTCCCTCCTGCTGTTTTTCTTCCACCTCATTTCCCCGCTCCCCACATCGTGGCCATCGTCCTTCTGTCCATTTGTGAAGGCCCCGCTCAGATCGACGGTGCAGCCTCCTCCGATCGCTGCAGCTGTAACCGTCCTCCCTCCACCCCAACTCCTGTTAAAAATGAGACTTTCTCTTTGGGCTCCTCACATTCCGTGTGATCGATATGCACACATATTTCATTTCCCTTACGGTTCACTCTGAAGACCTGAAGGCAGTTCATCTGTTCTGTACGTCTAAGACGCTACCTTGCACATAGTAGGGGCTTGTTAAAGGCTTGTTGGGTGTGTGACCAGCATGGCTGAACGAAGGCGGGGACGTGCCTTGTGGCGCACTGTTCTGGCGTGTCTGACGGGGAGAGGTCCCTCTTGGAGCTGTGGGCCGCCTTTAACTCTGGGAGGCTATGTCTGGGGTGCAGGCTGCTGTGTTTCGGTTGAGTAGGGGAGACAGAATTCTAGAGTTGAGGCAGGGATGGAGGAGGAGTAGGAAGTGGTGGACTTTTCTCGGCTTCTGTGAAGAGGAGGTCGCCTTGGGCGTCTCCCTGAGCCTGGGTCTCCTGGTCCGTACAGTGTCTGGAGGACAGGAGCTGGATGCAGGGGTGTGTGCCAGGTTGATGGCTTGGTCTCTTGAGTCCCATTTTGTTCTAATTACCTGTGGTCTTAGGTTTGATCAGGTAGGCCTCCTGGGTTTAACATGTGGTTCTGGCTGTCTATTAGAGCAGGTTATGACACTATTATGAGAAATAAGCTGTGAAGAAACTCAACTTAAAATGCTGATGGTATCAAATTTTACTATTTTTTTAAAGCAATCTTCATTTCTTTGAGCACTTACCATTTGCAATACAGAAGGCTTAAGACTGGCTTCTGGGAAATCTTTACTAGTACTTTGTAGACCAAGGATTTGAAAGTTCATTAGAAAACCACTCCCAGAGTCCTGGGGATACTTTTACTATAATCTTCGACATCTGCCTTAAAGGGGTTTAATTTCACACCTTCCTAGATCAAATTGCATTGTGCAGTTGATGTAAGCTCTTGGAATTACAGCTGTATGAATAGAACTCTGTGCTATAGGATAGCATAATTTGAAGGGGGAAAGGGGGACTCTAGCAGTGATTGATGTGGCAGTTTCAGTTGTCTCGACAAGCTCGTAGGAAGGACAGCAGGGCCTCTCTAGGCAGAGTGTAGTCTGGAAGAAGGGCCAAGTTCTTCTTTCAAGAGTTTCCCTTTGCCTCCCTTGGGGTAGCATCTGGTTTCTGCTCAGCCTTCAAAGAACATCTTGAATGACAGGGTTCTCAAGGTCAGGGAAATAGTTGGATGGGACCTGCGCAAACTCTCACACCCAAATCCAAACCCTAGTCTTCAGATCCCCTAATCTCCGTGGGATTTGCTTTCTCTGTGGTGATTTTCTTGCTGGGAAAATCCCATGGACAGTAGAACTGGTAGGCTATAGTCCATGGGGTCACAGAGTCGAACATGACTGAGCAGCTTCACTTTCTCTTTTGTGGTGATTTGAGACTGGCTGGAAGGGAGTTCCCGAGGGTGGAAGGGTAGTGAGAAGATTGGCCGTTCTGGGCTGAACCACTATAGGACCCATTGTGGTTGTGGTCAAAATCTAGTCCCTTGTAAGGATGTGGGAGAAGGGAACCTTCTGCACTGGTTCTTTCCAGCACCTTTCCATTTATCCCTTACCTCTGGACTGGGTCCAAACATCCCGGCAACAGAGCAGACAGAGATTCTTTCAAAAATGACACATGCTTGATCAGAACCAGCTGCATAATTTGCAGTGCTCAGTGCATAATGAAATGTATTATTAAGAATTTCAGGATGATGATAGCAGAGCATCACATGAGTGCAGGGCCCTGGGCACCTTCACGGACTGACCACCCGTGAGGTCATGCCTGGATTTGATGATAACCTGCAAGTCACATAGGAAAAAGCCTGGCCTCCCCACTGACCAAGAACTTTTCCCTTGCCTGTTCTCGTACCTCCTGTACGAGGGGCTGCCTCCCCTTCGGCTCGTCTCCCTCGTGGGGTGAGTGCTCCCTTCTGGTCTGAGCTCAGCATCCATGTCCCCCCACTTCCCCCTGCAACTGCCACTCAAGTGTTGACTGGGCCCCAGTGGCCACTTTTCTCCTTTCAGAAAGTGAAATGAGAGGTATCAAACTCATGGCCACTGATTTTAAAGCATTAAAAATTTTCTTTTTTTCCTTTTTCTCTCTTGATAATCACAGTCTCACTTTCAGTGTAATGGTATGAATGGAGAAATTCCCACCCCCTTGTGTTTTCATTGTCGGTAATAACAGGGATATAATTCGCAAGATGTGCAGTGATGTCTCCAAATGCTAGATGTCTTTTAATGCACAAAAGAGGTCATGTCTCATCAGATGGATTGTATGCTGGCCCTAACACTGTGTGTGTACTTCCAACTGTCATTGAAAAACACTAAAAACAGCTGCAAAAATTATATCCTTTTGTGATTTTCCTTTTAATTATAACATTTAGGAAATTAGCATTTGGGGCCAAGATAATTCCAGTAAAGCAAGTTAGTGAATTATACTTATTTAAAATGAAGCCATATTAAAGTACAATTACAGTAGATACTCTTTCCTTGATATTAACACACATTTATATTTTACAGTCTGTTGAGGTTTTGCTCTTTGAAATAATTATCATTGATTATGGGAAAAGGTGCATTTTTAAAGTATGATGAGTAAATATGTAATATTTAATAGAAGCCAAACAGTACCAGCAACAGCTGATATCACCTCATATTTAAAATACAGTTCCTGACTTTGTAATTATAACTCTCTCCACAGACTATTTAGAAGTTTAAGACTGAGCATCTTTATCTATTTAACTCTTAATTTCAAGGAAATGGAAATCGTTATTTATCGAGGGGTCTTCTCTCTGTCTTTGACCGCTCATCTTCAGCCTGGAAGGGCCCCTCCTTTGCCGCCGGTCGCTGCCGTGTCTGTGGTGGCCACCACTGGGCTCCTTCTTGTCTCTGGGGATCACATACGGGAAGCAGATTTGTGCCCCTCCTGTGTACAGGCGCTCTGCAGATGGTTCATGGGTACTGTCTCATTCCACACCTGTGTCCTGGGTAACCCCGTCCATCTCTGCTCCCTTCCCGCCTGGATGCTGGTGAATCTCAGGTCTGTGTCTCTGTCCTTGAGAAGGCTCCAAGTATCAGATCTCTGTATTCCCCCTGCTTGCTGGACAGCTCAGTTTGGTTGACCCTGGAACCACTAGATTCAATACATGTAAAACTGAGCTTCCTTTCTTGAAGGCAGAATAGAGACAAACGGTGGCCTCTGGAGTCGGTTGATTCACTTCTCGCGTGTGAAGCGGGGGAAAGATGGCACCTAGCTCACGGGGCCGTGGTGAGAGACAGGGTGTGGCCTGACTCTTCTGTGGACGCTGAGCAGCCCCCACCTGCACCGCTGTGAGCACAGCCACGGCCGCCCCGCTGCTTCTCCCCTTCCCCGCTGGGCTTCTCCTTGTCTCAGGTCACAGACGAGAGGCAGACTTGCGCACCTACTATGCACAGGCACGCTGCAGATATTTCATATGAACTGTCTTGTTTGATGGGATGGGTGTTTGTCTCCTTTGAGGGGACGCCTGTTATTTTCTTCTAAGTCTGTGAAAATTAAACATCCAAGGTTAAATAACTCATGCTTAGCCTCAGGACCACCAGCCTTTGTATTCAGACCAACTGACCTTTGAGTGCAACCTCTTGGCTGTAATGCTGTGCCTCCCCACCCACTGTGTGACCCTGCCAGGAACCGTCTTTGATTCTTTCTTTCCCATCACAGCTTCCGGCACAATGCAGCCCACTGCCGGGTTCTGTCACCTTGACGACTGCGTATCAGAAGATATCAGCCCTTCTTTATCCCAGTTATGTTGGGTCCTGCCTCTGTTATCTCTTGTATCCATGATGCACTGGCCTCCTGATCTGTTTCTTGGCTTCTCCTCTCACCTGTCGTCTGTGGACTTTCCAACAACCCTGTTCCAAGATACTTCTCTGCCACCATCTTTAGGGTCAAATTCAGAGTCCTCAATATAACTTCTTAGGCCCTGCACCCTGTAGTTTCTGTACTCCCATTGAACTTTGGATCTTGCCTCCTTCCATGTGCCCCCCACGCCACCCCAGCCCCACCCAGGAAGCCAAGGCATGGCTTTATGAAGCTTTTCCTGTTTCTTCATCATCTCGAGGAAGACTGTCATAGCCTAGGTGGAAGTTCCCATGAGAGTCTTGCCTTGATTCTCATCCTGCTAAATTCTGAGATCTGCACCTGCTCTGTTTGTTATATGTAACCCTGTCCTTCCTCACTCTGGCGCGTGACTCACTGGGAGCACTTCCTGTTTTTACCCCATTGTCCCTTACAGACTGGAAGCCCCGTGAGGGCAGGGGCCACAGCTCCCTTCTGAGACACTGTATCCCCTGTGCCTTGCGCAGCACCTGGCACTGGGCTCAGTGAAACACGTAGGTGCTGAGTGTCAGCCTGAAGAAGAAGATGCCAAATCTCACATGTTACAACCCTTGGAGACCCGCAGTTACCAACAGTTGCAGAGGTCGGCACAGATTTTAGTACCAAGTTGGTTCAGGGCCTCCCTCTGCTACGTGGGTGCTCCAGGCCTCAGTTTCCTGGTTTATCAAGTGAGGATGAGGCCTGCAGAGGTTCGAGGGAACAGCACGCTCAGCACCTGCAAGTTGTGAACTGTCCTGCGAGAGGGGTTTGTTGTTGTGTGTTGTTGTTTTTTCCACACCGCAGTGTTATGCCTGCAGTCCAAGTCCCCACAGCTGAGAAAACAAGACATCCACGGCAATGCAAACGCAATAAGGGAATTTATTGCTAGCTCGAGCCAGGGCCCTGACCACATCCAACACAGTGGAATAGAGCCAGAGCCCCGAGCCCTGGATTACAGTAGTATTGATAGGTTTAGGACAAAGACAGGGAGTTAGCAAGGTTGGATTGGTTATAAGGGTTTCTTTGCATCTACTAATTGGCTAGATTTTCGTGCGCATGGGCTTTCTTAGGAGATTTCTATCCCCGTCCCGATTGGCACAGACCAGGCTACGGGGAGCATGCTGACAGGCTGAGTCCTCCCGTCGGGGGTAATTAATTTTGATCCCGCCTGGGCAGTGTCTCGGCTGTTTCCGGGATGCTTCCTCCAGCCTATTTTAGTCATGGCCTCTATCAGGCCTCAACATTCCCCCCTTGTCCTTTGATCATGGAGAGGAATCCTCCTCTCCATTCACTGCCTGGTATTGTTGTCTTAATACCATTACCTGAACTGTACTGACACGTTCTCTTACAAAGGTTATTAATCTGTTTAAAATACATGGGCTGAAGTTAAGAATGAGTAGGAGTATAATGAGCGGTCCGAGCAAGGTAGAAATTGGTGGTGTTAGCCAAGGAGATTGATGGAACCAGGACTCGAACCATCCCTGCTGGCCTTCTCGCTCTCTCTTGGGCAGTGCTAATCCTTCTCTCACTTTTGCCATAGACTCTCTCACCACCCCAGTGTGGTCTGCATAGAAGCAACATTCTTCTAAGGCCGCACATAATCCGCCTCCTTGCAGGAAGATCAAATCTAGGCCCCTCCTGTTCTGCAGAACCACTTCTGATAGTGAAGTAAGGGACTTCTCAAGGTGGCTGATTGAGCTTTCTAATCTTTCGATACCAAGATCAATGGCTGCTCTTAGGCTAGAATAGTGTTGATTCTGCATTATTAAAGAGGATATCCCAGTTCCGGCCCCGGCTGCCCCTAACCCCAGTAGGACTGTGAGGGTTAAGGCTGAGACTGGCTCTCTCTTAGACCGGTGTGAAGCCTCTAGTTTCGGGAGGATTTCATTATTGGAGTGATAGAACAATCGGGGGACTAATAGTACCAATACACAGAAATCTTTGGAATTATTTAACACCCGCCTGTGAACACAAGGGGCTAAGCCTGTGGAGCAGGCCCACGAATTGTCCTGGGGAGGCACCAGGTACCTGTTTGTCACTGTAGAATTTATAGATTTGCAGAGATGTTGGTAGGTTTGGGGGACATTTCCTATGCAAAGGCCCCACCTGGTTACTTGTTGGAGGGTTAATCTGGCATTTCCTCTCTGCTGCCATCAGCAAGCTGTGTGGTTTTGGGTTGGACTGTAACTTCCTGGGACAGCTATACCTTCATAAGGGGGTTTGATGTCATAACATAACCAGCAACTGCTAGTCAGATCTGGGCGTGTGGAATTTAGAACCTGATAGGAGTTGATTATCATATTAAATAATGGGTCTTGCTCGTCTTTAATGCTAGGTCCCGCACGGCTAACTGGAGGAGAGTTGCTTGTATTAGTAACGTAGGGCCCGGAAGGCGTTTGGGTGGGTGCTCAGGCGGGGGGGGTGTGCAGGCCGAATGGGAGCATGGGTAGCCTCTCGTGGCACTAAGACTGAATTGGGCCCTATGCCCCGAGTTGGACCGATCTGTATGGGTCCTACTTTTAACCTGACGGTGAACAGCAACCCACTGTTATATCCTGACTGATAAAACCGAAGGCCCCAGGATTGTCTGGCTTCCCAACCAGGGAACCTCTTCCCTTGAGTTGAGAATTTGAGCCTTACCAGGTTGCAAAGAAAATTCATACAAGGCCCAGTTATGAGGGACCCCCTTCTATGTCCCCCCAGTTAGCCCAGTGGGCCGTGGAATGCAACCCAAGGTAATCAAGTCCCCACGAATGGGGGCTCCCAATGGACTGTCCCCATTGACTCGCATCCCTAATTGGCGCAATAAAACTCATTAGCCCCCCCACAGTTATTGACGGTCGCCCGGTCCCGTCTTCCTCCGGGGCACACATAGAAGGGTGTTTTCCGCAAGTTTGCCCATTGGATGAAGTGGCTGTACCCAGGCCCTGAGTTAGTGGGGGGTCGAGTATTACACCTAATAATGCCAGCCCCACATTCAGGCTTGCCGGGCGTCTTTACCTCCCAGTTGCCGATGTCCCATGATCCTGTGGCCAAAAGACAGAGGTCGAACTCCAGGTCTGGCCACCAGGTGTTTTGGGGATGAATGGCCGAGGTGGAGTTAATTACTTCTCCCATAGTTGCGCTCAGAATCATCCAAGTCAGGTTCAGTGGTTGATGAGGGTTAGCGCTGACGGTCCTGGGGTCCAGGAAGGTGGCTATTATCAGAAGAGTCAGGTTGATCTGTCCGAGACCTGCTGCTGGGCGAGTTTCAATTTTAAGGGATTGGAGGGATGCAGTATCGGCTTCCATTCTCTTTGGGCCCTCTCTTGTTCTTTGGGGGTGGCCCGCCATGCGTGGCTGCAGTGTATCCAGGGTCCAATTCCGTCCACCTTGAGGGCAGTAGGGGTGGTAAGGAGAACAACATAGGGCCCTTCCATCTTGGTTCCAAGGTCTTTGACTGATGTCTCTTGACCCAAACCCAATCCCCCGGTCCTATATCATGGGACGGGATCGTCCCTTCATTCTGGCTCTCATAAATTTTCCGTATCAGTGACCAGGTATGTTTATGCACCTTGCTAGCATCTCCCGTTGGAAGGCATGTAATGAAAGGTGGTTTACTCTTTCCTTCAGACACTGGACAAATGAGGGGTGGACTTCCATATACAATTTCAAAGGGAGTCAGACCTAGTTTATAAGGGGGTATTGTGTGCCCGAAAAAGCGTGAAGGGAAGGAGGGTCACCCAGTCCCCGCCAGTCTCAATTGCCAGTTTTGTTAAAGTTTCTTTTAGGGTCCGATTCACTCTTTCTACCTGTCCTGAGCTCTGGGGACTGTACTCGCTATGTAACTTCCATTTGGTCCCTAGGGCTGAGGCCAGTCCCTGCACAATTTTACTCACAAATGCAGGTCCATTGTCAGAGCCGATAGATACCGGCAGCCCAAACCTAGGTATAATCTCTTCTAGGAGTTTCTTATCTACCACTACTGCTGTCTCCTTTTTAGTGGGGTAAGCTTCTACCCACCTGGAAAACGTATCAACCAAAACTAGCAGGTAACAATACCCATACTTGCCTGGTCTTACCTCAGTGAAATCTATCTCCCAATGATGTCCTGGCCTTTCCCCCCGATATCTTACACCTGCGCACTGTCCTTTTCCCGGTCTCATCATCTGACAGGCCTTGCAGGTGCGGACTATATCCTGGATGGTTTTCTTCTGTTGGGGAAACCATAGCTGTGCCGTTTGTAGGAGTGTCAAAGTCTTTTTTTCTCCCAAATGGGTGGTTTGATGTAAATGGATACAGAGATGCCTGCCCAGATCGGCAGGAAGCAACAGGTTGTCATCTTGGTCCCGATACCATCCGTTTTTGCCAGCAGGATGGGTGGTATTATCTTGCACCCAGCTCAAATCAGAGTGGGGGTATATGGGGCTTGGGGGAAGTGTTCCCATCCCCGGCGGTGGCAATCCCACAGTCAGTATATGGGCTTCGTGGTCTCCAGCAGCTGCCTCACAGGCTGCTGCATCGGCAGCACGGTTGCCTCGGGCCCTGACACCCTCTCCTTTCTGGTGTCCCGGGACATGCACTATGGACACTGCCTGGGGCAAGTGGACTGCTGCCAAGGGTCTGCGAATCTCAGGCACGTTTTTAACCTCTTTTCCCTCCGCCGTCAAGAGCCCCTGCTCTTTATATATGGGGCCTTGAACGTGCACAGTGCCGAATGCATATCGGCTCTCAGTGTAAATAGTGACTCTTTTTCCTTTTGCCCTCTCTAGTGCTTGTATCACAGCTATCAGTTCTGCTTTTTGGGCGGATGTTCCAGGGGGCAAGGCCTCAGCCCAGATGATCCTTCCAGTGTTGTCTGCTATGGCTGCCCCCGCTTTTCTCTGTCCATCCTTTATATAACTGCTCCCGTCCGTGAACCATACCAGCTCACTGTCCTTTAATGGTATGTCGCTGAGGTCTCTTCGTATGGCGGTTACCTCAGCTAACACTTCAACACAGTCATGGAGGGGCCCGTCCTCCTCCGGGATGGGCAGCAGAGTGGCAGGGTTCAGAAAACAAGGTGTTTGAAAGGATATTCGGGAAGCATCCAGCAGCAGGGCCTGGTAGTGGGTTAAGCGAGCGTTAGAAATCCACTTACCCGGTGGCTGTTTGAGGATCCCCTCTATGGCATGAGGAGTATAGACCAGGAGGCTCTGTCCATAAGTCAGCTTGTCAGCATCATGGACAAGGAGAGCAGTAGCCGCAATGATACGGAGACAGGGTGGCCATCCTGCAGCTACTGGGTCCAGTCGTTTAGAGAGATAAGCCACAGGCCGTCTCCATGGTCCCCATTGCTGCATCAGGACTCCCTTTCCTACTCCCTGCTTTTCATCCACAAACAGTTGAAATGGCTTAGCTGGGTCCAGAAGAGCAAGGGCTGGGGCTTCCAGTGACGCCTGTCGAAGTTCCTGAAATGCCCGCCTCATTGGCTCAGTCCAAGTCCAGTCTCTATTTTCTCTGCTTCCTTCATATAGAGGTCGGGCCTTTTTAGCAAACCCCATAATCCATAGCCTGCAGTACCCAACCGTCCCTAAAAACTCCCTCACCTGCCGGGGAGTCGTTGGCTCGGGGATCCGTAGAATAGTCTCTTTCATAGCCTGAGTCAACCATCTCTGCCCCTGTTTTATTTTATATCCCAAATAAATGACTTCCTGCCTAGCAATTTGGGCCTTCTTCACACTTGCCCGGTACCCCAGTGTTCCCAGTCTGGAGGAGATCGCCTGTGGCCTTTAGGCATACCTCCTTAGTCGTAGCGGCCAGCATGAGGTCATCTACATACTGTAACAGAACAACATCGGGGTGGCTGGTTCAGTACTCACAGAGATCTTCGCCCAGAGCCTCACTGAACAACGTCGGTGAGTTTTTGAATCCCTGTGGAAGGCGAGTCCAGGTCAGCTGCCCCACAGTTTGGCTGTCCTCGTCAGTCCATTCAAATGCGAAGATCTCCTGACTCTGGGGAGCCAGAGGCAAACTGAAAAAGGCATCTTTCAAGTCTAAGTTGTATACCAAACATAGTCTGGTGACAAGCTGCTCAGGAGGGTATATGGGTTAGGGACAGTGGGATGAATGTCACTCACCTGTTTGTTGACTTCACGAAGATCTTGGACTGGTCTAAAGTCTGCTCCCCCGGGCTTTTTCACAGGTAATAGGGGAGTATTCCATGGGGACCGGCACTTTTTGAGGATTCCTGCCTTTAGGAGGCGCTGGATGTGTGGCATGACTCCTTGCCGGGCCTCCTGGCTCATGAGGTGCTGTTTCACCCTCACAGGAGTAGCGCTCGCTTTTAATTCAGCAACAACGGGAGGCCTTTGTTCAGCCAGTCCTACTCCCGCGATCTCTGCCCAGGCCGGAGGGTATTTCTGAACCCACTGTCGCATAGCCGGGTCCACAGCTGCAGGGGGCTTCGGTGGATATAGTCTGCATTCATCTCTCAGTGCCAGGGATAAAACATGAATTGGTTGTCCAGGCCCGTCTATGACTGATATCCCCCCAGAGTCAAAGTGAATAGGTCTCTTCCTAATAAAGGGGCCGGACATTCTGGGATCACCAGAAATGAGTGGGACACCCGTTGGGCTCCCAAGTCCACTTTTCATTTAGTAGTCCAGTAATATCTCTTTGTCCTGGTGGCTCCCTGGACCAAGCTAGTCTTTTTGGACATAGGCCCAAATTTTTGATTGAGAACTGAGTATTGGGCTCCCGTATCCACCATGAAGCAGACCGGTTTCCCCTCAACATTAATAGTTACCCAGGACTCGGGGAGGGGGGCCGGGCCCTGACCCCCCTAATCACTATCTTCCCCTGCATATAAGACGTGGGTCCCTGGGGAAGATTCCACCTTTCTTACAGTCTTTCTCTTCAGATCTCTTTTGGGGCACTCATTTTTCCATTGTCCCTGCTCTTTGCAGTAAGCGCATTGGTGTCTCTTTAGGGCTGGTCTAGCTGGTTTTTCCTTTCCTCCCTACCGGGTGTCTTTAGTTCTCGGGGCTTCGGGCCCCTTTCTCGTCCCCGCAAAAAGGATCTGAGCCAGCTCTTTCTGATTTCTCCGGTTTTCTTCAGCCCTATATTCCCTTTCCTCCCATCTAATCTGTTCCTCATATTCTCTTTCTTCCCGTCTAATCCGTTCCTCCCTCTCCTCAGGGGGTCTCTCTGTTATTAAACACTTTCTCAGCTGCCCTCACCAGATCCTGTATTGGCAGTTCCCCCAGCCCTTCTATCTTCTGTAACTTCCTCCCGATATCTGGAGCTGCCTGATTCACGAAAGCTAACAGAACTGCTGCGCGTGACTCATCAGCCTGGGGGTCCATGGGCATATACTGCCTAAAGGCTTCCATTAATCTCCCTAAGAAGGCTGCCGGGCTCTCCTTTGGCTCTTGTCTTATCAGATTTACTTTGGATAAATTCGTGGGTTTCCTGGCGGCTGCCCGGAGGCCGGCCATGAGAGTCTGACGGTACACTTGGAGACGCTCCCTACCTCCAGCGCGTTCAAAGTCCCAGTTCGGCCGCATGGAAGGGAACCCTTCCTCCACTAGGTGGGGCTGCATGGTTGGTCTCCCATCCGCTCCAGGAACATGTTTCCGTGCTTCTGACAGAATTCGCACCCGTTCCTCCGTGGTGAAAAGCACCTGTAACAGCTGCTGACAATCATCCCAAGTAGGATTGTGAGTAAACCTGATAAGTGTCTAAAAGATCAATAAGGCCTTGGGGTTTTTCAGAAAAAGAGGGGTTTTGAGCTTTCCAGTTACATAAGTCGCTAGTAGAGAAAGGCCGGTATTGGTAGTTCTGTTCCCCGTCAGGATTTGCTGGCCTGACCTGGACAGGAAGCGCTGGAACGTGGACGAAGGGGCCTCTCGGCTCCTGTAGTCAGACTTGTCTCCGCCCCCTCGGGTCCTTCCGCGAGTTCCCTGGGCTGGCCCCCCCTCCTGCTGCAGAGCCGAGGGTTCTGAGTTCCCCCTTTGTTCTCCGGACGACACCTGAGGTACCTGCGGGAGCAAGGGTGGCGGGATATACGGGGGAGGCGAGATTTCAGTGTCTAAATCAATCAGACTAGGATATAGAGAAGATTCCTGGAGTATCGGTTTCTTCCACCTCTCCCGTGCCTCATGGTCTTCTTCCTGGGGTTGGGGGGGCCTCCACTACCAGGACCTGTGGAACAGAAGCACTGGGGGGGTTGTGAATAAAGGGTTTCAGTCAAACTGGAGGGTCTTCTACTACATTTTCCCAGACCAGGATGTAAGGAGCTTGGTCTGGATGGCTCCGAGGGTCAGGAGCCATTATTCTTTCTTTAACAGCGCAGATGACCAGCGGGCCGAAAGTTCCCTCCAGTGGCCAGCCGACCTGAAATGTCGGCCGTTCAGATGAGCATAGGGTTCTTAGCTTGCTCTTCTTTAGTAGCATTGATAGATTCTGAGCCTTGGACTTAAAATCGGAAAAATGGTCAGTCATTACGGATAGCGGTGTAGAATAACTCTGACCCATGACGGCAACACCCACAATAAGCAAACAAAAAGCAAGCACGGGGCCAGCACACAGAGACAAGCGACAGACAGTAGATGAACAAATATTGGCCAAAAACACTGAACTAGGTTTATCCCGGGTTGCTGTTGTCCTGTTCCCCAAAGTTACCTTACCGAAGGGCATCCACTGCCCACCAGACTCAGGATCGGGAGAAACGTTTTCCCCCATTCCTTTACAGAATGGCTCACAGAACCAGCTGCCTTCCAGCTCGAGTGCTGGGCCTCAGACTTATGTTGGCCGGGCAACTCTTTCGCCCCCTAACCTGATGCCGGCGTCCAGATATACTTCCTCCTAGTGAGGCTTCCCTTATGCCTGGAAGGTGTTGTTCTTCTCAGTCAGGGGATCCCGGACGAGCCCCCAAATGTTATGCCCGCAGTCCAAGTCCCCACAGCTGAGAAAACAAGACATCCACGGCAATGCAAACGCAAAAAGGGAATTTATTGCTAGCTCGAGCCAGGGCCCTGACCACATCCAACACAGTGGAATAGAGCCAGAGCCCCGAGCCCTGGATTACAGTAGTATTGATAGGTTTAGGACAAAGACAGGGAGTTGGCAAGGTTGGATTGGTTACCAGGGTTTCTTTGCATCTACTAATTGGCTAGATTTTCGCACGCACAGGCTTTCTTAGGAGATTTCTATCCCTGTCCCGATTGGCACAGACCAGGCTATGGGGAGCATGCTGACAGGCTGAGTCCTCCCGTCGGGGGTAATTAACTTTGATCCTGCCTGGGCAGTGTCTTGGCTGTTTCCGGGATGCCTGCTCCAGCCTATTTTAGTCATGGCCTCTATCAGGCCTCAACACGCAGGGCACATGCAATCTTCGTTCTTCAACCAGGGCTCAAGCCCATGCCCCCTGCACTGTAAGGACAGGCTCTTAACCTCTGAAACTCCAGGGAAGTTCCTACATCCTGTGACAGGTTTTCATTCGAACCTCTCAGAGCAGCATTTGGCTTATGACCATCCTTTTGTGACATTGTCAGAGGAGAGCCTGTTGTCTGCTGATGATCGCATTGAGCCAGTGTTCACAGAAAATAAAAATTGAGAATAAAGACAATTCAAGGAAAATCCTCAGGTTTTGAAAGTGTTTTAGCCAGTGATTTTTTTTTTTTGTTTTTTTGACTCTGCCTCTAAGAAGGCTAAGTTGTACTGAAGTCTCATACTAGGAATCATTCCCAAGGATCTGTTCACCATTATATAAAAAGAATGATCATATGTGAGCTTTAATGAAGCCCTGCCTCTACTTAGTGTAATGGCATGTAGATAAGGCTTGGAAATTGGCAGACACTCTTCATATAGATTTATGATTGACTTCTCATGGATGGCAGTACCTATAATCTACAGATCATTTTCATTTGACAGAAAAGTAAATATAGACGTAAATGATAAGTTTCAATGAAGGATTTAATATTTTTATTATGCATCAGTAACTGGAAGCATTGCTCATAAAATAAATGAATTACCATGTTTTGGAAGCAGGCTGTTGTGGGTTCAAGTCCTGGTTCCTCCATGTCTTACCCTTCTGATCTTGGACAAGTTCTTTCCCATCTCTGAGCTCTGGGCTCCTGATATGTTAATGGGTTTATGCTGTGTGCTGTCTTCAGGATTTGCTGGAAGGCAGAGTAAGCAAATGTGTAAACCGCTCAGCACAGCACTCAGTTCTGCTCCCCCCAGCCCCCCACCGCTGCCCCTGAGACATCTTACTCTGAGTTGTAACCCAAATTCAGCTGGTGACAGATCTGTTTGAAATTTCATTAGCTCGTTGTAAAGGTAACTGTTGCCAACCTGGATTTGCATGTTATCCAAGGACAACAGTTGACAATGAATTTTTCTATAGTGTCGCTTTTTGGCTGTATCTGCCATCCCCCACAACAAGAAAAGGTGTAAGTTTAACAATTGCAGTTCATGCTGTTTAAAAAGTATAATGCAACCTGGAAGTAATTCAAGCTAGTTATTTGAGAAGAAGTCAACTTTTGTCATCCGTATTTTAATGAGCTTTAAATTGCCCAGTGACCTTGCTCCCTTTATTTTCCTACCACTGTGGTCAACCTATTCATCATCTCTGTAGCCCCCAGGAGCTGCTGTATCAAATAATTACTGACTGTAGGTTTCTCAAGATCCTCCTGTATACAGTAGAACCATCTATAAAGTAGTAAAAGTATAAATTTGACTTTCGTGGGCAGTTATTATTGGCGCTTAGGTATTATTAGCACTATAATTATCCTGGGAAGTGTGCAAAACCTAACAGCCAACTCTTTGGAGTATTTGCTTGAAGAAGTGGTTGGGAAATGTGATATGTATGAAAAGCTGTTTCAATTTGTGCATGACACTTGGCTATTAAGTATCTTGCTGCTTTTCTTGTGATGTTTCCCCAGTTAATTCTCTTCTTAATTGATGTCTGTGCTCTCTTTCTCTACCTCCCTGACAGTTTTTTCCCTATAAAAGGACCCATTTGTCTAAGGTAGAGATTCTTCATTTTTTTGTACTAATCTGTGACTAAACTGCATGGAGCCAGCATGCTTCTCATTTAGAAGTCGTCTTTAACTCTGCTCCTTCCATACAGTGGAAGTGCTTCCACTATATGGACTTTCATATAGTGTTTTCTGTTTCCTTTCCTTCAAGTAAAGTATGTTCCTTCTTGACCTGAATTCAAGCACCCCAAAGTATGTCTAATTTCTAATCATAGTTATAGAGCAGAGAATACGTTTTAAACTTGCTAATCCACAATGATTAAAAATCATGC
Organism: Ovis canadensis; assembly: GCF_042477335.2. NCBI lineage: Eukaryota > Metazoa > Chordata > Mammalia > Artiodactyla > Bovidae > Ovis > Ovis canadensis. The sequence continues at coordinate 25,349,558 of NC_091257.1, read as the reverse complement.
TTGACAAACTGATGCGCTTTGGAGAGAAAGAAAGAGTAAAAAAGCACTTTCAGAAAAGTAACTTGTTTTTCATTTGGTTTTCTTAGACTTGAATTTGAGCGGCAGCAGCGTGAAGAGCTTGAAAAATTAGAAAGTAAAAGGTAAGCCACGTGGTATGGAGTCTTATTAACACCACATAGGGGTGGGTGCCTGTATTGGTGTCTTAGACTGACTTCACCTGTGTCTGTGTCGTTCCCCTCTGGCTCAGTGTCCATCCATTTACACATCTGATGACTGTAACTCATTTTTCTTTAGCTGATTAATTTTACTTCGTTTGAATTTTTAATTGTTTTTAATTACTAATTTTTTTTTTGGCCATGCCACACAGCACATGGGATCTTACTTCCCAGACCAGGGAATATCTGTGTCCCCTGCATTGGGATGTGCAGAGTCTTACCCACTGGACCACCAGGACAGTCTCAATGGTTGAATTTTTAAAAATAGTTCATCTTCAAATACTTGTGAGAGGAAATAAGTCAGTAGGCAAATTTACTACAGTCATTAAATGTAATACATCAAATAATAGATGTAGTCAAATTTAACTAAAAAGTATATCTTCCTTAATAATATCCCCTAAAAAAAAAAATAATATCCCCTGAGTTTTAAAAAAGCCAAAAGAATGGCAATTCCCCTTCTTATGCCTTCTCACTTTTTAAACATCTTTCCTTAACGGTGATTGGCCATTTCTGTAACCTTCTTTACTCCACCTCTGCATGTTCTCAGCTCCCTTTTCTTTTGAGGTGTGTCTGTGTATGCACGCACCTGTGTGCAGACATGTGTGTGTGGTTATTTAATTGATTTGGAGACGGTTTTTTAATATGTTCTGAATATAATTCTTTGAAAAAGCTGTACTTTTTTTTCTGTTCTATATAACAAGCCAAGAAATGAACCGACAGATACTAGCATAGAAAGTAAGGCCACAGAAAATCTGTACCCTGGATATTTATTTCCTAGAACGTGGAGTCTGGAGATTACAGATGCATTGGTTTAGCTCCCAGCATCATGTAAGATAGGGCTTGGGTGGGTCAGGAGAGAGGCCTTGCACCCACACTCTTGCTCTAGAGGCCATCCCTCCCAACCTTGAAACACTGAGTTAGCACCCAGCGGGCACCCTTTGCTCTCTCAGACGCATGACATGTAGCCCCTGGAATCATGCATTTAAGTATTTTAATGGAGATTGCCATTATTTTTAATGTTAATGCATTAATAAACTAATATTTTGGGTCATTTGGTGATTGCCATTTGTCCTAAACTAGTGATTAAATGCTCAACAGCGTGTAGTTATTTGACCTGGAACAATGAAATGTTGATTTTGTTGACTTTGATATTTGACCCTGATGAGTTGAGGACAGCATAAGCATTTTTATTTAATGTCATTTTGTCACCGAATTTCCACTGAGTTTTAGCCACTGGGCTGAATAGAATTATTCACATTTAAATTTAAATTGGGCACGGCTCTTTCTCTTTGAGCTCAGGGGTCTTTTAAAATTATATCATGCATAACACATTATGCTTATAGGCAATACAAAGAAATGATATCAGAGGCTACTTGAGAAGATTAGGCAAATGATATGTTGGACAGTTACAGAGTAAAAAAATTAAACAGCAGGCCACTGGATATTAAAAGGAAAATGTTTTCTCTGTCTTTTTTAAAACTTTAGTAAAGGGTGTGCAGTGTACGTCCATTTCCAGGATGTATCAGTTCAGGGAGAAGTCAGAGCAGCATGTGGAGCTAGTGATCAAATAATGATCCATCACATCTTTACCTTTCAGAAAACTCATAGAAGAGATGGAGGAGAAGCAGAAATCCGACAAGGCGGCGCTGGAGCGGATGCAGCAGGAGGTGGAGACGCAGCGCCAGGAGACGGAGATGGCGCAGCAGCAGATCCGAAAGCAGGAGGAGAGCCTCAAACGGCGCAGCTCGCACCTGGAGAGCACGCTCAGGGACCTGCTGGCCGAGAAGGAGCGCTTCGAGGAGGCGAGGCAGCGGGAGCAGCAGGAGACGGAGCTGCAGAAGCAGCAGCGGGAGGAGGAACGCTTCCTGCGTGTCCAGGAGGAGCTCCAGCGGCTGCAGGAACTCAACAGCCACGAGAAGGCCGAGAAGGTGCAGATATTTCAGGAGCTGGAGCGACTCAAGAGGGAAAAGGAGGAGCAGTACGCCAAGCTAGAGCAGGAGAAGCAGCGGCTGGAGGAGCAGGAGCGGGAGCAGGTCTTGCGCGTGGCGCAGCTGGAGGCACAGCTCCGTGCGAAGCAGCAGCTGCTGCGGCCGCCGCAGCATGGGGAGGTGCAGCGCGCAGCCGAGGAGCGCCGGCACCTGGAGGGCATCCGCGCCGCCCTCCTGCGTGCCAGGGAGGCCGGGGCCGAGGGGGGTGGCGACAGCCCGGAGCTCGAGCAGGCGCAGCAGCGGTTCTTAGAGTTAAAGCGAAGGCAGCTGGCCACGCTGGCCAACATGGAGAAGGACCTGGCGCAGCAGAAGGACCTCCTGAAACGGGAGGTGGAGGAGGACTGGGACTTCCTCCGCGAGCGCGTACCGTCTGGCAGCCAGGAAGAATTGAGGGGGTCGGAAAAGGAGGAGGAGGGTGGCGCCGACATCCTCTGGGCGGCCGGAGCGGTGGAGCGGACGCAGCCGGCAGAGGGCAGGCTGCAGTGTAAGAAGCGTCAGCTCCAGGACCTCCTGCAGCAGCATTTGCCCAGGCTGTCGGAGGAAAAGCAGAGAGTCCGTGAGATCCTCGATCGAGGTCCTCTCGACCTGGACAACACTTTGTACCTAGTGGAGAAAGAGATGGAAGAAAAGGAAGAGCAGCTCGCGCAGTACCAGGCCAGCGCCAGCCAGCTGCAGAAGCTGCAGGCCACCTTCGAGTTCACGGCCAACGTGGCCCGGCAAGAGGAGAAGGTGAGGCGGAAGGAGAAGGAGATCCTGGAGTCCAGAGAGCAGCAGCAGCGAGAGGCGCTGGAGCACGCGGTGGCCCGGCTGGAGAGGAGGCACTCTGCGCTGCAGAGGCGCTGCGCCCGGGCCGCTGGCAGCGAGCAGGCCGGGCAGGAAGCCCTGGAGAAGGACCGGGAGAGGTGAGCGCGGCCCAGGGAGCGCCGGCCATGCCTTCCGGGCCCCCGGGCTTTAGGTTGATGGCTTGGTTTCTCCCCTTGAGTGCTGTATCTCTGACTGATACATCAGTTAATGGCTAAGCCGTATTTTCTTTTTCCTTAGAATTCTTGTTTTAAATCACCATCCTAAAGTTGAAAAAAAACACACAAAAACCAAGTCCTGGTCTGTTAGCTCAGTGACCTCTGATCGTGTGTGTAATATTTTAATAAATACGGAATACTGAAAAGGCTTCCAGCCCGATTTCCCCGCCCTCCCCCATTCTTTTTTCTTGATCTCCACCGCTCACCACCCCCTCCTGCCCACACCTCAACATCTCCGTGAGGATGAGCAGCACTTACTCCGGTGAAGGGTCGCTCCTGAGTTCACAGGTTGTGTAGACACTGATTTCCACTCCTGGCAGCGAACTGAAAAGACGCCCCCACCGCCACCCCCCGTTCCCGGGGGGCGGGGGGGGGGGGTTCTTAGTGTTTGATGGGTGATTTCAGGATTCTGAATTTAAAAATAAAGCTCTCCAGATGTTCTGAACACAGGTCTCTCCAGGCTCATTTGGTGATGATTTACTGATACTACTTTGGAGGTTGTGAGCTAGGAGCCAGTGCTATTTTCATGGTTAAAGAAGAGTGTTTCTTTTTCACCACCTCTTAACTGTCACCATGCTTCCTGGAGGTAGGGCCTCAAAACAAATAAATATGCACACTGGAGGGTGCTTTTCTGCTAACCCTGTAGGTGTGATGCCAAGACTCTCAGCGAGACTGGCAGCCACCTGGTTTGCAAATGTCTCCGGATTTGGTGTTCTGCAAGGGGGCTTCGTCCCCTGCCCAGCCCCTTCCTGCCCTGCTTGCCATGGATAGGCTCTTCCATCTTGGAGCCACAGTGTTTGTCCTTACCCTTATGAGGAGGATGTGGACCTTTTCTTTAGTAATTCCAGACCCTTTGGTCTATTGGGATCTTTTTTTTTTTTTTTTTTTTTGGTCTGTTGGGATCTTAACTGAAGCCCCGGTACAGGGGGCTGGAAGGCTCCCTGCTGCCCTGAAGTCCTCCCCCTGCCTCCCACACCTTTCTAGGGGCTGCAGCAGAAGCCACCTGCTGGCTTCTCGGAGCCCAGCTTGACATGGGCAGAGGCTTGAGATCCATGCTGGTGACAAGGCAAGACCTACCGTGAGGTGTTGCTGGAGCCATCATCAGGGTCAGGACAGCCTGCTTTCCAACCATCTGCTTAAGCGATTCTCTTTACCAAGCTCCCTGGTGATTCCCTCAGGCACAACAGTGACAGATGAAACAATCAAAAACCACGATGCTGTGGCTTCAGAGAAGTAGGTCTGAGGCTTAAGACAGTGATCGCAAGTATGTTATGTCAGTGAAATTGCTGGACAAAGCTGCAGCCCCAGGAAAGGCAAAGCAGAGGAGGCGTGCTCTCAGTTTGTGCCCTGAGCTTCACAGCGAGAAGGCAGCAGGGCTTGAAGCCTGCCGTCCCTGGCTTCTGCCAGCCAGCCTTGCTCCCTGGCCCTTTACTGTCAATACTAGATTCTAGCAGATACACTTTAGTGATGTCCCAGTGTCAGCATTTCCCTGGAAGCTGGGCGGAGGAGGCTTTCAGCTTCGTGTGTTTTGGTGGAGTAGATTTTGCAAATCTACTTTGCTTTGCTGTGGCTGTGACAGTCCTGTAGCTTTCTGGGGGTCTTGGTTTTGTGTCTTATTATTTCTCTGGGCTCTCCCAACCGAGCCAGGGTCTGCCGTGCACCCTGACCTGACCACTTGTGAATTTCCAAAGTGCAAAATACCAGATTCACATGGAGCCAGATTGGACCAACACTGCACTGCGTTTGTCTTTCTCTGCCAGCTTGCTTTATGAGCTAGGTCTAATCCATTTTCTTCTTCTTTCCCCCTCGATGGTTATATAACCATAGGGGACAAGCGTCAGGCACTTGGAAAGTGGCAGGGTTGCACCTCGACACCAGCTGAGATCCAAGTCTCATAACAGTAAGCGGGCTAGTGTTCCTTGGGACACACTGACTGGCAAGCTTGGCTCTTTGGCCTGATGGCCCTGAATTCAGTCACGCCCGGGCCAGTGGGAGACCCGCCTCATACATACTTGACCTTACATTAGCTGTATCGTCTGCCTTTGGAAATAAATGTTTGGTTCCAGAGCTTACGGTTTATATTAATTTCTGTAGATGCTGAGCCTGTTTTCCTAGGTCTCTCTCACCTATTTCCCTTTTCCACGCCCTCTGCCTTAGCCAGCACAGATTCCTGGTTTTCGTGGCTTAGTCCCTTTGTTCATGCACCTGGAATACCATTCACTGTCATCTCCAAATGCCAAATTCCCACTGGCCTGTGTGGACTCAGTTTAGAACTGCCTTGACTTTGAAGGTTCTCCTAGATTGGTGGTTTTAAAAGATTCTTTAAGACAAAAATCTCTTTTGTCAAATAGACATCCTTGTTGGGATATGATGTATAGTCCACAACCAACAGTTATGTTGAAGCCAGGATCGGGGCTCAGAATTCTGCATTTGTACTTCTGAGGATTTACCGGACACAGTGGGAATACCTTTGCCCTTGACGTAGAACTCTCTCTAACGCCTGGATATCTGTGGCGTTTGTCCTGAAACTCTCTGTGGCTTGTTACCACCTTATACATTGTCTTATAGGTCTGCAGTACCTTTTCTACCAGAAGGTAAAGCTCCTTGGGCAGTTTTTGTCTGGGTCTCCTGTGGTTTCTAGGGAAGAAGCTCAGGAGATGCTGTTTAACGAGTGAATTCACATAACTTCCATCTTTGTAGGTTAGAGCATGAAATCCAGCAGTTGAAGCTGAAGATCTGTGAGGTTGATGGTGTTCAAAAAGGGCATCGTGGGACCTTAGAGGGAAAGCCTGCTGCTTCCAGCTTCCCATCCAGTGCAGAAAAATCTCACCTGGTCCCTCTGATGGATGCGAGGTATTAGACAGCACACTGATGTCAGGCCTATTTCTGACGTGATTTAATGACTCAGGGAACCCTATACTGGCCAGTTTGCATATGAAGGGCTCTATACAAGATGATGAACAGTACTTGTCCCCAAGACATATTTGTCTTGATCAGCTGCTGCCTGGCCCCTGGTGGGGTGAGATGTCCTTCATAGGGCTCAAGACAGGATACTCGGCCAGTCAGATCAAGAATGCTGGTACAAGTAGTTTGTGTAAGAAGGTAGAATTGTTAAAAGGTTCAGGGAGGGACTTCCCTGGTGGGCCAGTGGTTAAGAATCTGCCTTGCAATGCAGGGGACGTTTGTTCACTCCCTGGTCGGGGAACTAAGATCTCACGTGCCATGGAGCAGCTGGGTCTGCATGCCACAGCAGGGGAATCTGTGTGCCACAGTGAAAGATCCCGAGCGATGCCAGGAAGATCCCACAGGCCACAACGAAGACCCGGTGCAACCAAATAAATAAATGTTTAAAGAAAATAAAAAGTTTCGGAGAACCAGAAAGGAGTACTGCCAGGCCAGGTCTAGAGGAACAAACCAGAGTTAATTGGATTGTACCAAGATGGACCTTGTGTTGATTGATATTTTACAGAAGTCATTGGTTACAAATAGACGCCGCAGAGACGCACCATATATTCAGAATGACCGTGAATAGCACGCATGCGTACCTGATGTTACTATAGAAAAGTGACTTTCGACTTGGTTGGCATCATGAATTGATCTGTGGCTTGGAGCCTTCAGCTAAATCGACCTATTCATTCTTTGCCTATAAGAAAATAGACTGTTTTCCTCACTCCATCTAAGCCATGGGGACGTTTCAAACTAGGCTGTCCAGAGCCCTGGGTACTAGCAGATAGCTATTCAGGTATCAAAATGTGCTCAGAACGGCACTCTGAGGTCCTTTAAACCTAAGTTGTCCTCTGTGGCGCTTAAAATTTAAGTAAAGGTTCAGAGAGAGATTTTGTTTATAGGAGGCCTTGACTCACATTCAGTTACATATGATTTTCTTTACTGAAATACTGAAATGTAAATACTGTATTCTATTACCGTTGTACCATTCTTTTGGGCTGTTTTACCTATAATATCAATCTCTTTACCCAGCATATCAGAAAGTCATGTAGCCATGGTCAGTAGTACAGAAATGTTTCTAGAATTATGTGTAGACTTAGATGAAACCAGATTTTTAATTTTTTAGTGTGCTAAGATGTAAACATTTAAAACAATCTGTGTAATTCAGTGTTTGTAGACCCAGGGCCGGGAGCCTAGAACTGAGAAATCCTTGCCTTTGAGCGGCCTGAGTCACTGGAAAGATTTTGATGGGCCCCAAATCCTCTGTTCTCCCTGGTTCTTCTGGGTGGATGGCTGCAGTTTATATAGTTTCCCTGATGTATTGTATGGCGTGCCAGATGTTTGGTTGGCAGCTGCCTGAAAAGTCAGCTGTTTCTGGCTTCCACTGTCGCGGCCCTTTGCCGGGCCTTTTGGAAGGTAGAGACCTGTAAAACACACGGGCTCAGGGCCAGGTGCAGCGAAGAGACAGAAGGAACCAGGTGAGACCGTGCCGTCCAGTGGGGAGATCTGTGGAGGCTGCACCTGCCTCTTTGTCTTTCCTTTTACTCCTCTGAGATGACTTTGTATTTTGTGAATTCAGTATGTGTGTGAGGAAACCGAGGCTTGGTGAATGAAGTGCTGGGTCTCAGAGTCCGTCCTGAGACCGTGGAGGGTCTCTGACTCTCCTTTGGCCCGCAGCAGGAGTTCTGCCCGGGACATCAGAGGGAATTTGCATGGGATAACTGAGTCTCCTTTCTGTTCCCAGGATTCGGTAATTTGTCCAGGCCTCTCTTATTGGAGGAAAACCCTAGATAGTGAACACCTGATGTCACATTTCTTAGAAAGAAGGCAAAAGTTGGAGGCTCTGAGTTAACTATGTTTAGCATTTAGAAAAAGAAGGTTTCTGGTTGCCAAGGGTGTGGTAAGCAGGATGTCAGGATGCGCTGTGTGGTTAGACGGGATCATGGACTCCCATCTTCTTGGCTTTCAGGATCAATGCGTACATTGAAGAGGAAGTCCAGAGACGCCTTCAGGGTCTGCACCGCGTGGTCGGTGATGGCCGCAGTGAACCTGCGGACACGGTGAAGGTGAGCGAAGGAGCTGGCGGTCCGGGCAGTCGTTTTCAAGATGACTTTCCATTAAGGAGCTGGGGGTGGTGATCTTTTATTTACAGTTTTTCAGTGGGAAAATTGAGATATAAAGTGTTGTCAAATAATTAAATATTACTTGGGTGGAGCTTGTTTACAGATAGTCTTATTTCAGGAGTAACTTTATTTGAACACTTTGGACTTATAGGGGAAATTCATAAGTGAATATGAAGTTTCCTAAAATGTTTCATTTACCTCAGTTTACAAAAATTCTACACATAACACCTTTCTGTTCTCTCCAAAAATATAATCAGTTTCCTAAGTATTTAATCCAAGTGCTAAATTATCCCAAGTAGAAATACAGTTTTGCCTTTGAGAAGTTACATACATGTGACTTGTTGATTTTTATCAAAATGAAGTCATTTCCTTCCTATCCTATAAATTAAGAAGTATCCTAAGGAAATCTTGCCTTTAATGTTATGCTGTGATTTTTAAGGTTAGGAATAAATGGTTCAGTTCCATTTATAGGCAGATGGATCCATACAATCACGTTTACCTTGGAAATATAAACTCTTCAAGAAAGGTCATTGTTGAATGACAAGTATGTTTCTTTAGAATTTTGTTCTCATAAATATTCTAATCAAATCAGCTTTTTTTCCCTCTATGTGAACATGCTGTAATTTAATATAGAGGGCTTTTATTTTCATTTCAGGATAATGAGAAACTCCACAATGGTACCATTCAACGTAAGCTAAAATATGAGGTAGGTAATGACTTTTCAGATTGATAGGGTCGCCTTAAATTACGGCATGCTTGTGTGATTAAGTTTTCTTAATGTTTAGTTGCTTAATTAGATTTTCGAAGTCCCAGTGAGATTAATGGCTAATAGGCAAGGCAAGCTATTATATGACTTAAAAATTAAACGGAATCCTGCCGGTTGCAAACTGCTCTGACTTTATTCGAGTGTGTGTAGCTGTGGTAGAGACCCTCTGCCCAGTTTTTCATTTGTAACAGTATCCTTTCTCTTCATCTGCGTTTAAGAGGCTGAATGATAGAATCAGAATCAGAGAGGGGGTTTGGAGATGAACCCGAGTACTTCCCAACGTGTTAGGAACCCTGCCTGTTTATGGACCGTGCTGGCAGTGGCTCAGAGGAAGCACTCCTGGTTGGGTAGCTTATTTCTCCAGTGGCTTGTCAGACCAGGGTTTATTTGGGCATACTATTTGTAAGGCTTTTCTTGTATTTTCCTCCACTGAGGGACTTGTCCTTCCCATACACCCCTAAATTAAAAAATTTTAAAAAAAGCAAAACTAGGAGGTGGTGGAAATCTTACGTCACGGGACAGAATGAGCAACAGAGGGGTGGATGTCCTGCGGGAGACGGACCATCTCACCCCCCGTCTGACCCTTCCGGGAATAGCGCTGTCTTCCTCTGAACGTCCGACTCCTCAGGAGATGACCTTGTGAAGACAAGGACGTTGCCTTTCACTTCTTTGTATCCACATGTCTAACCTGTAGCAGGCTGGCCATGAGCCTTTTGTGGTCCTGGTTTGCAAACACCGTAATGGCGCTCTAACCAGGGCAGATGTGAGGATTCCCATGAAACAAACCGAGAGGCCAGAGAAACACACGTGAGGTTGGAATACTTGTCAGTTTCTCATTCACGTTAAGTATGCCCCCGGCTACTCTTACATTTTGGACGTTTACTCGAGGACTTATTTTCACAACTAAATTTGCCCCCTGGAAAATTGAATCAAAGGCCTTAGAATTCTGTCTTTTTTTTATTTTTAAGAGTAGAATATTAGACCAAGAAATGGATACTGTGGGTCACTCCCATCTAACATATTTCTGTCAAAATACTTGGCAATCTATAAGATATGAAATATGGAAATTGATGCTCTGTGTGTGAATCAGATCCTCTATTCTGAAATCATGAGTCAATCAACACGAATGGCTTTGGTTATCGATTGAACCTCTGCATTAATCCACATGATAAAACCAATGACCACAGGAATCTTCATTCACGCAAAAAGAATCGCAAAAGATGCCACAGCGCCCTTTCACCTGTTTTTGACAGAAGAGCTGTCCTGCCCCATTGCTGCCCAGAGACGTCACTGATGCCCCCTGCCGAGAGGAGAGGGGGGGAGGTGGACCAGAATCGCCACTGGAGCCCGCCTGTGACCCAAAGCATCCCCAGCCCGTCTGCCTGCTGCTCAGCGCCAGGCTGGGGAGCAAACCAGCGAGGGGCTTGGCCCTTGGAGGACGAGTCGTCATACAGCAGTAGTTGTAATTGTAACAGAGGCGACTCTCGGCCAGAACGCCTCGATCTCACTGAAACCTTTCCTCTTAGCAAAAGCAGCACCAGTGGTGCGGGACATTTTCATGGTGAGTCAGAAAGCCTTAGCGAGCCGATGAGTCCTCAAGGTGGACCCAGCCCGGGGCTCACGTCCAGCTGGACTTGGCTGCAGCACACATCCCAGGAAGTGTCCGTGGACGGCAGGGGCGAGCAGACCAGGCAGAGCCAGCTCCTCTGCTTCGTCTCTGAAAGGGTCCCCCGGGCCAGTGTCCCCCCAGCAGCACTGGCCTCCAAGCTCCGCTGGGAGGAGGCAGCAGCTGGAGCGGTGAGCTCTCCGGAGTCCCTGATGACTGTCGAGCCGGAGGGAAGCCGTGGGTTGGGGTTCGTTTACCAGTGGGTCTCAGACTTCTACAAAGACACCAGGAGCCACCTGCTGCGGGCAGGCACAGAGGCCATTGGCCAAGCCCGGCTCGTGGGCAGCCTGTGCGACCCCAGCCAGCTCGCATCGCAGGCAGCGACCTTCCTCACGAGGCTGCCGATTCTGAAGCTGTCACCCCTGCACAGGCTGCTGGAGATAGGTGGGGCAGCAGCAGAAGCTCTTTCTCTCCCCAAGGAAGGTCAGGTTGGCAGCAGGGATGAGGCAGGGGCTGTGGGGCGGGCAGGGAACCTGGTGCCCTACCGAGCCCTGGGCTGGCCCGCTGGCCCCGCAGCCACTGAGTTCCCAGGATCCTCACTGGGCTCTGTCTCCTGCCTGGAACTGGAAGGTGCCAGAAGGGGCTCCGTGTTTAAGCAGACCCTTGTGCAATTCTCAGACCAAATGCTGAAACTTCAAGAATGCCCCTTAACAGACTTCCTTGAGCTGGTGGCCGGTTCCCTACCAGAACTCTGGGGCAACACGGATGTACCCCGAGGCGTGTACTGGCTGGCGGTGGCCAACTGCGCGGAGCCAGCGCCCCGGCCCGCATGCTTGCTCCTGTTCGGCTCTGCACTGTACGCCCTGGTTCTGGACTCCCCGGGCTCCGTGGGCGTGTTTCACGCCCTGCCCCTCTCTGGGCTCCAGGAGATTCAGGTTGGCTTCGGTGGGCAGAGCGTTCGGCTCCTGGGCTCTGCAGAGAATCTGCTGCTCACCGTGTTTACTTACAACAAGAACCTCTGCCAGCAAATATGCCGGGACCTCCTGTGTGTCCTTGCGTCTGCATCCGAGGCCGCTGCCTGCGCCGAGCATCCCTTGTTCCGGGAAGATCTGGTCCAGCTCTCCCTTGACTGGAAGGCAGAAATCCCTGACTTAGTTTTGGCAAACGGAGTCCGGTTATCATCCAGGTTCCAGAATACCCTGGTGGACCTGATCTACTTCCTTCATGGGAACCTGGGTGCTGGCGCCCCGTCTCTGGCGGAGGCTCAGCTCTTGCTCTACACGACGGTCAGAGTCGGGGGTGACTCTGGCCGAGATCCCTGTCAGTCACTTGTCCTTCTGAACACCCACGTGGCCCTGGTGAGGGAAGACCGCGTGTTCCATCCTCGCAGCCCCGCCCTGAGCTCTCCGCCCCCAGGAACGCGGTTTGATGTGGTCAGATGCCGAGCCTTAAGTGAATTCAGGTGCCTCGTCATTCCAGAGACAAAGACATCTTTCATCCTCAAACTCGTCTTCCTCCAAAACCTCAGACGCCAGTCAGATTCAGGAAGCAGTGCCTCCCGGCGCCCTCAGGAAGCCCGGAAGGTTCAGCCGTGCACCAGCACCTTGGATCTGCAGGACGGCAGGGATGTGGTCCCTGAGGTCTGGAAACTGACCTTCAGCTCGCGGGACGAGGCTCTGTGGCTGACCTCACACTTGACGAGGCTCTAGGGAGGAGGCTCGTAACAGTACTCTGCATGGTTTCTTAGACTGTTGGTAGAATAAACACGATGACAACTGTCCAGGGCTATGAATAGCTCAGTGTGGCTAACTGATTTGAAACTGGAAAAATGCAGACCTCTCTAAATTGGAAATGTAAAAAATTTGAATATCTCCTTTGAAATAAAAACAAACAATAGCTGAGCACTGATAAAATACCTTTCTCACCACCGTGCCTCACTTTCCGGAATGTCAGCCTTGTAAATCGGGTCCGCCTCATCGTGAGGTGCTGGAAGCACGTAGGGGTGTGTTGACTTGTGGTCGGGTACCTTGGCGTCTGTCGGGTTTCTGCCAGACGCAAGCAGGTGGACATGAGCTGCCTGAGCAGGTGTCTGGTCTGGCAGCTCCCTTCCCAGCATCCTCCGCTGGCTGAGGTTAGGACATCTCTGTCTCAGAGCCCCATAGTGAAGGCTTCCGCCAGCCTTCCCCAGGGGCCCCGAGGGTTTGCAATGCCTGCCCCCTCCCATAACACGTGGGATGGAGGCAGTGCCGTGCCCTGTTGGGTCTCCTTCAGGGCATCGCCTTTGTCGTCCTCCGCTCAGGCTTCCAGCCCTTCCTTTCCATCTTGTGGTTCAGTTCCTCCCTCGTCAGCTCAGTTTTAACTGTTCTCCGCACTGGGTCATGTGGCCCCACGTTCCAGTCCTTTCTCTGAGCTTCCGCGTTTCTCTGCTAGAAAGCCCTTAAGCTTTGGGTAAATGTCTGCTGCTGCGGCTGTCTCATCAGATGGAGGCCACCCTGAAGGCATCTGGCGCTTGCCTGCCACCCCCCAGCTTCCTCTCAGCCTGCACATCCTTCTCAACCTCTAACCACAGGGCCCTGCGTTCCCTGCTTCCTGGGGGAGCTCACGCCATGTCAGCCTGGGTCGGCTCCTCTCCACTCCGGGTACCATCCAGCTGCCCTCCTCTTGCATAAGTGGCTTAGAGCCGGCTCTTCAGAGCCTCTCCTCTGGTGGACCCCTTCCTGTGCACCCATCTCTGGTCAACATTCCTATGAGGCGGCTTGCGCGTTTTGTGTTTATGTTTTCCGGCATCTGACCCTGGGTTGCTATGCTTCTCTTCTCCTGTTTTCAAGTTCGAGTGTTCTCCTAGCTTCCAGAGTCTCAGGAGGAAGGAGGCCCCCTCCCATCACCCTTTCTCTGCTCTTTTGCTTCAGCTGGCAGCTGCTCTGCCACGCATCCGCAGCTCTCGGCCTGGCCTGCAAGGGCCACTTTCTATTCTGGTCAGGTCTTTGCATCACAGACAGTAGAAGTGATGTAGCCCCACACTTCATTTCTTTTCCTCGTTGAGTGGGCCAGTGCCAAGCTGATCCGTCCAGAGACTGACCCCTTGCCTCTGGCCAGGAAGCACAGCTCCTCCCTCTTCCCCATCAGAGCTGACTACAAGCTGCTGAATTTGCCCTGCGTTTCCAGCGTTGGTTTTCCTCTCCCCAGATTCTGAGGGAAGGAGTGGGGAGAGGCAGGACCTAGGAGGCTGTGTCAGGGTCCACACTGCTGGCTGCAGCCTGGCTGGTGGTAGCCAAGCGAGGTCTTTTATCTTTCTGGAGAAAGTGGAATTCCTATGTTTTTTTCCTTTTCCTGTGGAGCTTGTTTTTAACCCTTCCATAACCCCTTCCCCCCCGCCGACACACACAGGCACACACACTCTTACACATGAATATGCATTCACACCCTTTTGCCTTACACGTGAAGACTTTTGAGTCTGTGATAAAGACATCATTAGAATTAGTTTGTTGACACGACTGAGTGACTGAACAACAACAACAACTAATTATGTGCTTAAAAAAAAAATGTTTGTTGTCTGCTTGGCGGGTGGATCTTCTATCACAGAAAAAACTTCCAAAATGAACCAGAGAAGTCTTCTGATATCTTACCAACAATATTTCTCTGGATTTTAATCGAGTATTTTCTTTATGAGAACAGAGTGAATGATCATGAGGAGCAGAGAGAGCAGATTGTAAGATCCCAGAGAAGGATAGCGTGGTTGGGGAGGAAATAGTACATAGGCGGTCCGTTTAGCAGAGTGATACGCCTTAGACAGACCTGCTCATCTTCACAGGTAAAGAAGCAGGACTCCACCATGTTGTAAGTTATGCTCTTTAATGTTGTCCATAGACGGAGCTTGCAGCGACGTGAGTGCTGCATAGAGGTCACATTATCGGCTACGACAAAAGTCTGCTCGGTGAGCCACATAGCCTGAAATGAGGGCTATGGCTACGAAACAGAAGCAGCCTCCGGGCAATTCAGATTCCACCTGTCACTTCATTTCACCTAAGCATACATTTCACCTTGAGATCAAATGTGGTCCTGATGTGAGGATCTGATTTACCATCATGAATTGACTGTTAAGGGTGTCAGGAGGCCAGGAGAAGCCAGTGGAGGGACATGTGCCCCCCTTATCGTCCATGGCTTTGATCTTAGGGCCTCTCTCTGGCTCACAGGTTCCTTTTCCGGGGTTCTGAGCCTGGGATGCTGCTGCAGGGGAGCAGGTGTGGCAGCTTTGGCATCCAGCCTGAGGTACCATCTTCTCAGTGGTAATGAGCTTCTCTATCAGAAAAGAAAAAGGCTCATCCATACTTCATTATGTGGCACTTTGCATTATCATACTGTAAGCATAAACACTTAACATTGCAGAGCTTGTTACTGTGTCCTAGACAATACCTCTCTGAGTCCTTTTGAAATAGCAGTTTCATCTGAATTTGATTAAAATCCATTTTGCTCACAGCTGCCTGTTGTGCAGACTTGTGGATGGCAGGGTGAATTTATTTAGTCTTTGTTGAAAAACACTTCAAAACAGTTTGTCTCCCCATTCTCATTACTTTAAAAAAATGTGCATGCATCCTTTGGAGAGAATGCTTATGCCTTCCAGCAGTAGTAATTACAGTAATTTTTATTTACATTCTTTTTCCTAGATGGATTAAAGTTCTGAATGATAACTAGATTAGAGCACTTTTATTAATACTTCTTAGATAGTCAAGTGGTCTTGTTGGGCAGACTAGTTTCTAATGAGGTCATTTTGCTGATTGAGTTACACAGCCTCCGCTGCTCACTTTTTAGTTAATACTGCTTCCTTCCTTAACATACCTTTTGTGATGGATGTTATATCAGTCAGCTGTTGCCAAGTATCAGGCAACCCTCAAAATTTTAGTGACTTCCAAAAAAAGAAAGCTTTTATTTCTCATCAATAGTTTGTAGTTGAACCGAGGCATCTCTGCTTGGCCAGGGTCATCTGTAGCTCAGCTAGGGCTGGTCTGTACCACCTGTCTCACTTTGGGGTCTGTGTGGAAGGGGCAGTGGCCATGAAGTTGATGATAGCACCAGTAGGGGGACCGGTAGAAAAGACAGCCATGCATCGTGTCTGCCAGCACCCCGTTGGCCAACACAGGTCACACACCCACATCCAAAGCCAGAGGCAAGGAAGAGCATGCTCCGTTCACCAGGAAGCCGTGGCGAGAGTGTCTTCCTCCTCTGGCTACAAGAGAGAGAACTGGGACCACACACAGATGTGTTCAGCCGCTCTTCCCAAGGTTCTCTTGGAGATAAGTTCAGGTAGAACTTGTAGGACCTCTCCGTGATGGAAGTGTTGAGTCCCTGTCATCAGTTGAACATATTTCCCAATTCAGTCTTTGCTTAACCCCTCCATGGGCTGATTTTCGCCTGCCTCTGAAGCAGTTTGTTCACTGGGATCTGCTCTCACTGTTAGGGGCTTCCCTGGTGGCTTAGATGGTAAAGACTCCACCTGTAATGTAGGAGACCAGTTTCAGTCCCTGGGTTGGGAAGATCCCCCGAGGGATGGGATGGCTACCCACTCCAGAGTTGTGCCTGGAGAATCCCATGGATGGAGGAGCCTGGCGGGTTACAATCCATGGGTTCACAAAGAGTCAGACACGACTGAGTGCCTTTCACTTTTTCTCACTGTTAGACCGTTCCTCCCATAATCCGCCTTATTGTGACCTCCGTCTGCAGTCCCTCCATCGGTGGCCGCTCTGTGGCAGAATGGAGCAGGTCTGTTCCACAATTGTATTATACCAACAGCCTTCCAAGGACACAGTGCCCGCTCTCACCTCCTCTGGTTTTTCTTCTTCTACGGCCAATGTTCTTTAGTCCCCCTACTGGTTCCTACATAACACAGATTCCGAGCTACCAACATCCAGTCACTTATTAAGGATGCACTCTTGTAATTTTTTTTTAAACTCCTTTATAAGAAATGAAACTGAATAATCGAGTTAGTAAGAAGGAAAGAGTCTGTTACAAATCGGCGCTCACGTTGTTTCGTCATCTCATTAAAATCGCTCGTTGCTGAAGATGCAGTGGATCATCGTGGTAACAGTCCCGACCACCCTTTATATGGTGATTTATAGCCTAGTGAGTTCTTTCCTACGTGCCATTCCTTTGGAGCCCCACTGTGATCTGCTGGGATGGGGAGAGTGTCAATTTCCAGTTCATGTCTGAAAGGATCACTTGATTGAGAACTGGAACTCAAACCCAGACCTGACTCTGGGACGGATATTCTCGCCAGAGTCATCTCCTGGTCGTGGTTCTTCTTGACAGTTCCTGTATACATATTTTTCTTGATTTGTCTTTTCATAGGCATGAATGATTAATTGGAAGAACTGCTAATGTTTTTCCTGACTTGTAACTTTTTCCTTGGAATTCTAGACATTAAAGATTATGTCTCTTTTTACACGTTTTATTTTTTGAAGAATTGCCTTACAAGTTTCGCAGCAATTCCATTGTTTCTTGGGATGCTTTACATCTCCTTTGTGCTCTCTGCATTTTAGCTCTTACAGAAGAAAAGCTGGGATATAACCATTGTGGCATACAGTACAGATAACCTTGTGTGCTCCGAGTAGCTCCTTTAGTTGGCAGGTTAAACAGTATACTCTACAGAAACACAGAAGCATGGTGATAGAGTCCTCGCTAGGCCCCAATTTAGTTTCTCCTGGACCTGAGAATTCAGCACGGTTTGAGAAGTCAGCAACTGACTGACGAGTGGCACTTTTCATGGGTCATTAAAGACACTGCAGAACCAGGAGAAGGATCACCTGTTTTTCCCTCCTTGCTTTGCTGCTCCTAGACTCATGTTTGGTGATGAGAGCCACGTGACAGCTGCTGCCGCATCCTCAGTGAGTCACTCTAAACCTGTTATTTAGTCTTTTTTAAAACCGTCCATCTAACGATGGGTTGTCCATTGTTAACGATGGGCCATTCAACTTATCTTTGGACTAGAGAAAGATGGGGACATTTTTAATGATTCAAGTTGAGTCATTCATAAGATGTTCAGTATTTCCAAACCTTGAGACAAATGTTAATCATCTCAGATGTGGATGAAATAATCTACTTGTAGTAAGAATCAGAGATTCAGATTTACCGTAAGGTCTTTCTAGCCTCAAGATATTCCACACGAATCTGTGTCTAGTACAGTTGGTTATTTTCTGGCTCATTTATCCTTGATGATATATAGGTATATAGCAAAAGGACAGAAATACTCCTTTATTTGAAAACTCATATTTCTGTGTCCTGCTGTATTCTGAAGTCGCTTTAAAGTAAGGCACAGTTTGGGTTGTTTCTGCATGTCAGCCAGTTGTCAGGCCCCAACCTCAACAAAGGTCGTACCGGGAGCAGGTGTGCCACATGCCTTAGCAAATCTGGGTCAGCGGCAGGTACGGAGCCTTCTGAGCGGCATGGGGCCAGACCCAGGTCCCTTCTTGGCACAGGGAGGCTTCACCTTCTGGACAGGCACGCAAGCATGTCTTGGCTTTCTGCCACATTGCATAAGGTACACCTGCTCACACAGGCCGCCTTTGTGCCCCGTTTCTTGTGGTGTGGCTCGTACTTGAGAAGGTCCTTGCTGCCTATGCCCCAGACCCCAGTTTTCAAATTGAGGGGTCACAGTAGGTGCCTGCTGCAGAGACCCCTAGTTAAAACTATCACTGTGGCACATGTGGTTGAAAAGGAAGGGTTAGAGATATGTGCTATGCTGGGAACAAAGAAAGGAGAACCGCTGCTGCTGATGCTAAGTCACTTCAGTTGTGTCCGACTCTGTGTGACCCCATAGATGGCAGCCCACCAGGCTCCCCCGTCCCTGGGATTCTCCAGGCAAGAACACTGGAGTGGGTTGCCATTTCCTTCTCCAATGCAGGAAAATGAAAAGTGAAAGTGAAGTCGCTCAGTCGTGTCCGACTCTTAGCGACCCCTTGGACTGCAGCCCACCAGGCTCCTCCATCCATGGGATTTTCCAGGCAAGAGTACTGGAGTCGGGTGCCATTGCCTTATCCAGGGGAACCGCTAGTTTTGTTAAATCTGATAAAAGCTCAGGTTTGCCTTTATTTTAAAAGCAAAGCATGGATATTTAGCTAACAGATCACCCAGCCGTCCTGAGGCCTGACCTTGTCATAGTTACAGCATATACTGAATTCAACCATCTGGTTTGTAATTAGAGCATTTAGGGGAGAATGCTGATGCCTCCCTGTGGGATCGGCCCACTCCATGCCCTCTGCAGTGCCGACAGCTATTCTAGTGGATGCTAATGCCTCTTCCTATTAATTTCCTTAATTTGCCCCTTTTGAAGGAGACACAGCCTGAGTAAGGAAGAGAAGCTTCTAACCTGAATATTCAAAACATATCCTGTGATCTGTCTGCTTCCTTTGGCTGAGGACCGGACTATAGTATTTCTCTGACACTGGGAAAATAGTGTATTTGTTGACACTGGACATTGTTTTGGCAAAAGCTATCCGAAGAAAATACTTCCCTGTATCTTATTGTAAAAAGTGGTATTTCTTGTGTATAGAAATGTAGTCTAGGTTACTGATTATATACTTTTCCTTGACCTTTTAGTTCTAAATAGAGCCGCCCTATGGTGCGTTTAAACTTGCTTGACACATCCCATGTGTTTGAGCTTCCACACTACAGCCTTTCTTGCTTCGTCACCTCCTAGCATCTTGTGCCACTGGCTTCCCCTTCCCAGTCTAAGATGACTCTTTGCCCCATGTAGAGAAACTGACTGATTCCAAAATTCCATAAATATTTAAAAGCTCTCACAGAAAACAGGATATGATGCCGTGCAGCACACATTTACAATAAAACTCACGATATTCAAAATATAACTACCTTCAAATTGAAAAAAAATAAATTTGGAAGAAATTTGTGTTAACTTTCCTTCCTGCCCAACAGAAGTGTAGTTTAGGATAAGGTCAGGAACTCTGCGCAGTATATATCCTGAGAATTCAACATTTTAAACCTTGTTGACTCTAAAACATAGCATCTAAAAGTTCCATCACAACAGTGATTCCGTGGAAACACATACTCATGGTTTTTCTCTATAGTTATGCTCAAATGTCTTTGGATTCCTGACTTATTCTTCAGTTATTCATTTCTGCAGGTGTTTCTCTCCACCTGTTAATATTTAATTACTGTGAAATCAGTGAGATTGAAGTAAACTGTGGCCCCAGATGTTAGTGGGAATGCTGACAATATTTCTAGTCCTTGATGTAGAAAACAATGAAGAGAAATATCCTCTTCTCAAAGAAGGGATCAGTTATTCTTCACTGTCTGGTCCCAAACAGGGCAGTGGCTTTTGTGTACCATCTAGTAGAACCGTTTCTTGTACATGTGTGTGTGCTAGGGTGGAAAGGGCTGTCCTGGATTTAGGTGAGTTGCCCGATAAGATCCATTTTCTCCCAGGTCACTGGTCTGTACAGTATTCATATACCTGTTAAATATGGAGGCAGTGATTTTTTTTCTTTAAAGGATTTATGAGCCTGTGCTTCAAGCAACTTTTTTTGCATTAGGAATTTCCACTATGGTTTTTGACACCAAGGATAGCTAAAGAAAGGTGTACCACTGCAATAAAGTGAATGGTTTTATCTTGGGTAACCAGCTGTGCAGTGAAAAACTGAGACACTCCAAAAGGCTCTGGTAACTTCGTATCGTGCTGGGATGTTTGCAGTGTCAGCTGGGTGAAAGGCGCCATCTGAGGCAAATCCCACACCTCCGTGTCTCCACACCCGTAGCAAAGCTGGGCCTTCCATGCTCTGCCTGGCTGAGACGCCAAGGGCCCAGGACCCCTTCCTGCCAGAGGGAGAGGGAGCTTGTTGCCCCTGTTGTCTTTGTGGTCAAATAAGTAAATTTAATAATCGTGGGGTCTCCATCTATTCTGTGTGTGCTGAGGTGTTTATTAGCTCAGTTTATCTCAGGTGGACAGATTTACTTTAAAATGTCTTGAAAGCTACAGAGTGAGGCCAGTCAGAGAAAGACCAGTACGGTATGATATCACTTACATGTGGAATCTAAAAAATAATACAGATGAATCTGTATACAGAATAGAAACAGACTCACAGACACAGAAAACAAGCTTACCATTACTTAGAGGGAAAAGATAAGAGGATAAATTGGGAATTCGGGATTATCAGATTCCCCCCATCGTATATAAAACAGACAGTAAGAACTTACTCCATACTCAGAGAACTATATTCTGTAGCTTGTAATAACCTATAATAAAAAAGAATCTGAAAAATATTTGTAACTGGATCACTTTGTATACCTGAAACTAAGACAGTATTGTAAATCAACTCTAATTAAAGAAATAAAATACAAGAGTGGATGTGTGTGTGTGTAACTGAATCACTTTGCTGGATACCTGAAACTTACACCGCTTTGTAAATCAACTATACTCCAATAAAAAGTTAAAAATACGTAAATTAATGCATAAAGGTCATGCTAGCAGTGCAGTGGTGATATACGTGGGCTTTCTCAGTTCCCCTGAGTTTGAATCCTGGCTCTTAGCACTTCCCATTTTTTTAAACTCTTACATGTTACCCACGCTCTCCGCGTTGGGCCTCTTATCTGATAAACTGGGTGAATAATGCTTCTTGCCTCATGGGGAGGGCCATGAGGATTAAATGAAATGACACAGTTGAACTGTTCAACACAGTTCTAGTTAATAGTAAATACTCAGTAGGTGCTAACAGTAATTATGATTTTAATGATTTTATTACTGCTGTTAGAAAAACGTGTTTTTTAGTGTCTTGTAAAGCCCTCCGTTGGTAACAATAAGGATTGTTCAGCCGATCTCCTTCCATTCACACTTAAGAGAATTCCTTTTGATTTTTTTTTTTTTTTTTTTTTTGGCCTCTACCTCAAACCCCTCCTTGACACCATCCAGACCATAGACATTTGTCGGGAGCTCAGTTGATTATTAATCAGATGGAGCCTAAAAAAAACACTTGGGATTGTTTTAATTGTGGTTTAAAGAGCTTTCCATACTATACTGTCTTATAAAAATGCCTGGAAGTTAAAACTAAAGCGAATGGGAATAAAATCTCCAGCTTTGGAGCTTTATGTACAGCAAGCAGTCTTGTAGTCTGTGAAGTAAAAAGGTGTTATTCAGTGATTAAGACTTTCTGAAAAGATTCTGGCTTATACCATATATATTTTTTTAAGTCAGGATATGTAATCTGTTCTTTGTCTACTCATTCTTGTAAATTGAAAGGAACATCAAAGCCAGACATTTGGGAGTGCTTTCACGCTACCTTTGTGGACTGGTATCTCTTAAGCAATGGTCTTTTGTCATGAGAGAGACTTAGCATTTCTCTTTCAAAGGAAACCATCATTTTTCTAAATAAACTGCTGGTTGGATGTTCTTTTCTTTGCTTGAAACGGTCTCCTCCACCTGCCTGGGCGGGGTATTTGCAGCGCAGTGATCTTGGTCTCTCTTTGTTCTTCCATCCAATGTGCCTTTGATAGCGGATGGTTTCCCGCTCTTTGGGAGCAAATCCAGATGACCTGAAGGACCCCATCAAAATCAGTATCCCCCGCTATGTTCTCTGCGGCCAAGGGAAGGACGAGCACTTCGAGTTTGAGGTCAAGGTAAGTGTCCCTTCCTCGCTCTTCTGGAGGCTGGAGGCGTGAGGCTCTGCAGTGCTTTTTTTTGTAAAAGAAAATAACGCTATGCAGGCACATGTGGTTTTGTGCAATACTGGTCTTGTCCTTCTATAAACCAGTATGTGAAAGTCGGGCCTGGAGCAGGTGGAGGGAAGGTGGTGGTGGGTGGGGAATCAGGCCGACACGGACGTTGCTGTCACCTCCCAGGCCCACAGGTGAGGTCACCAGCCACCCCGGACTGCCAGGGTTTCCTGCTCTGGGCATGGACGGTGCTACGCCTCACGGAACTACCTAGTGCCCAGGCAAACCAGGACAGTCGGGCCATCCTACCATGGACTTATGGCTCCATGTTTTTTAACCTGTTAGAGCAAGAATAATAATATTTATGTCACAGGGATGCTAAGTGCGCATAAAAGGCTGACTCCAGCTTTTGGTGTATGATAAAGAATAATACCTTACGGCTGTTGCTGTTTTCATTGTTGTCTCTGTTGTTAGTGAGTAGGAGGCTTTCCTAATCTGTTATTTGACTTATAGGACTTTTCAGGAAGAGACATGCCTGTCTCCTTACCTCATCCTTCCCCAGATAATGACTTCATCTTATTTCTAGTGGAGTTCCATCGACTCATACGCTTGATTGCATACTGCTGGCCGCCATCCTCTCCTCAGGGAATTGGTGGGTAATTGCACTTCCCTTTTGAGGATGAGCGAGGGTGTTGCTGTCACAGCGTCCACTGGGATCACCAGTGTCTGTCTGCTGGAGGGCCTTCCTGGAGGTGGTTTTGGCCGCCAGAGTCTGGATGTGGACTTCTCTAAACTTGGGTTCTGCTGCGGCTGCTGCGGCTGACTGAGTGACCCAGAGTCTTCACCTTCCTTGAGCTTTGGTTTCCTCACTGGGAAAATGAGAAAATCGGATATGACCAGGGGTTTCCGGATTTCTATTTAGCGAACCCTTTGAACAGAGAATCTCGTATGAGGAGGACACTGTAGAAGCAGATGAGCATGGATCAGCCGTGGGGGCATCCTGAAGCCAGCCCACCCTCCCCCAACACTTCTCCCACCTCCCAGATGCCCCTCAGGGGAGCCCTCAGGCTCTGGGGGATCCCTCCCTTTAGGCATGTGTATTCTTTCTGTCTTCCTGGGGAAACAATGCAAATAACTTATCTATTAATCAAAGTTTTTAGATTCTGATTTCTACCTACTGATTATCCCTCCCCCCCCACACCCCGCCACCATGTTTTTAGCAAAACTTGTGCCTTAATTTATATGTTTGAGGTGTCTGTTGAGAAGGCGTGATTGTTGTGTGGTAGTGGTGCAGAATTTGGCCAGATTCTGCAGTTTCTTATTAAATGTTCCATCGTGTCCTTAACCCAGTGTTTCTACTGCCCCTGACCTATTGCCTGATTCCTGCCCCGTTTCTTTTCTCAGCCATTTGAAATTGTGTGTCTGTAAGGAGAAGGCAATGGCACCCCACTCCAGTACTCTTGCCTGGAGAATCCCATGGATGGAGGAGCCTGATAGGCTGCAGTCCATGGGGTGGCGAAGAGTCGGACACGACTGAGCAACTTCACTTTCACCTTTCACTTTCATGCATTGGAGAAGGACATGGCAACCCACTCCAGTGTTCTTGCCTGGAGAATCCCCGGGACGGGGGGGCCTGGTGAGCTGCCGTCTGTAGGGTTGCACAGAGTCAGACACGACTGAAGCGCCTTAGCAGCAGCAGCAGCAAGGATCCATTTGGGGCTTCCCTGGCGGCTCTGCAGTAAAGAATCTGCCTGCAATGCAGGAAATGTGGGTTCTATCCCTGGGTTGGGAAGATCTCCTAGAGGAGGAAATGGCAACCTGCTCCAGTGTTCTTGCCTGGGAAATCCTATGGACAGAGGAGCCTAGTGGGCTACAGTTCATGGGGTTACAAACCAGTTGGACACAACTTAGTGACTAAAGAACAACAAAAAGTTCCATTAGTACCTATGTGTTATATGTTGGATTGGCCTGAAAGTTCACTGTGAGTTTCTCCATGTAAGGCATATTTATATATATTATTTCTGTGTTTTTAAATTAGAGGATAAAGAGTGACTTTCACCAACTCAGAATTCTTCAAAACTCACAGCACTGGAGGACATGTAATGATTATGGTTGGTACAGAGATGTCTTTTATCTTAGTGGATAAATGTGCTAATAACGTAATTATTAGATTGATTTCACGAATAGAACCTAAGACATGAGTAAAGAACATACTTAATTCTTTTTAACTGAGTTGATTTAAATGAAAATTGTAAGCAGATTACAGGCTGGCCATATGTGGATCTGGCCAAAACTGTGATGCAGCTGTAAAGGCAGATAGAGAAACATGAAGTATCTGGAGCCTTTCGGAATCCCGGCTGCGCTCGGAGCTGATGAAAGCCCTGTCTGCAGGCGCGTCATCTGCTCCGCTTCCTTCTGTTCCCATCCCGGGTGCTGGCATTGCCGGCGCCAGGACTGGACCGTTGGCATTTGCCTGGAGAATTCCCAGTTCTTTGCAGAGGAAGCGCTGCCTCGTGCATTCTCAGGGCGGCGGCCTGAGGGCCTTACGTCCCCGCAGGGCGCAGCCTGTCCACGGCACTGTCGGGGTCCGGTCCTAGACACAAACATGAGAATATGCTGTCCCTCCCTTGGCAGGACAGACACAAGTATCTGGGCTCCAGCAGAAGCAGAGCTGCTGGAGAAGTGCTGGGGGATGGGTATTCCCCCTCCAGGTAACCTCGCTGTGCCTCATCTGTGAAATGGGGCTGAGGGAGCCTGTGGGCTGGCTTGGTTTGAGGCCTGTAAGAGCCTTTGTATGTGAAAGGCTTGGAATAGGGCCGGCGGCATTCTAAGTACTGGATAAGGTGTTGAGAATGAGTGAGATTTTACTCTTGGAAATCCCTTAATGACTTTGATCTTTATGACTGTTTGGGTTTTGTTGTTGCTGTTTTTCTCCCTCAGTGTTCTGAGTTTGAAAATGAACTATGCTAGCCGTTTCCTGGGCGTCCCTGGTAGCACTAGTGATAAAGAACCCGCCCTGCACTATGCAAGAGGCGCAAGAGACACAGGTTCCGTCTCTGGGTTGGGAAGATCCCCTGGAGGAGGAAATGGCAACCCACTCCAGTATTCTTGCCTGGAGAGTCAATGCTAAAGGAAATCAATCTTGAGTATTCACTGGAGAGACTGATGCTGAAGCTCCAATACTTTGACCACCTGATACAAAGAGCTGACTCATTGGAAAAGATCTTGATGCTGGGAAAGATTGAGGGCAGGAGGAGAAAGGGACGACACAGGATGAGATGGTTGAATGGCATCACTGACTCAGTGGACATGAGTTCGAGCAAGCTCCGGGAGTTGAGTTGGTGAAGGACAGGGCAGCCTGGCCTGCTGCAGTCCATGGGGTCGCAAAGAGTGGACATAACTGAGTGACTGAGCAACAGCAACCACCGTTTTCTTCCATCACTTTATTTCGTGCATAGGCAATGTTTTCTAGAACAGGTCATCACACTTAGGGTAATATTTTGACTGCTACTAAATTCTCTTAGTGAACCAATAGTTTTAAAAAGAAAAGGTAAAAAATAACTATTTTTCGAAAAAAAAAAAACATGTTTAGTCTTAGCTCTCCTTATATATGATGTAATATGTAATATGAACGTATATTTTACATCAGGCTCATTTAAGGGGCCAAGCTGACTCAAGTACAGGGCCCTGGGTGTACGTCCCCAGTGGTTGAAGTGGCAGGTCCCATAGAGGCCAGGAGGACACCAGTGTGCAGAGTGACAGCTGTGGAGAGCGTGTCTCTCAGCTTCTCCCTCCTCCTCCCCGTCCTCCACCTCCTACCTTCCCGCCCACTCTGCTGTCGATAGAATTGATTAGTTACTTACATTCCATCTTCCTGTCCATTTTCACCTCCAGTCCGATCACTCCAGCTCTCCAATGTGGTCTGTTCATTGCCAAACGAAGCAGTGATGATCCTTGTTGAAGGAATATTTAAGTCTGGCTGCAGGGCCGGGGACCTGTGGGCAGAGAGGGGGCCAAAATGCTTATCTTCTTGTCCACAAGGCGTCCTGAGGAACTTTCCATCACTGAACTTTAAAATGAGGGGGGGGAGAAAAGAGTTTTTAATTCAAAAGGACATTTATGTCTTTTTTATTTGGGGGATTAAAAACAACTTTTATAAACCAACTGTGAGAATGGATACGTATAAGGTTTTGGGGTTTTGGTCAAATTTGTAACTTTTGGAATCAACTTTGTTTAGGCATTATTTACACCCAGTGAAATACCCCATTTTAAGTATAGTTTGATGAGCTTTGACATATATGTACACCCAAATCAAGCACCCCAATCAAGGTTTAGAACCTCTCATTCACTCTAGAAATTTTCTAATACTCCAGGCAAACACTGATCTGCTCTCTGTCATTATAGATTGCTTAGGTCTGTTATGTGTGGAGGGGATGTGTGGACCAGAGGCATTCACTCTCTCGTGTCTGGCTGCTTCCTCTCACCAGCCTTTTAGAGATGGATCCATACAGTTAAGTGTAACAATAGTTTGTTGCTTGTTCTTGCTTAACAGCATCCCACTGTGTGGCTGCATCACAGCTGGTGGGTTAGTGTCTGTTTTGATGTTCTCATCTGACAGTACGGAAGCTGTCATCTCCATGTCACCCCCGCCCCCCACCCTTATTTTATTGACCCTGAAGAACACGTGCCTGGAAAGCCCTGGGTGAAGACGTCATCGGGTGAGGTCATACCTGCCGGCGTCTCCAGTAGCACATCCTTCTGGAGCTGAGTATGCATGTATGGTGAGAGGTGTACATCCCGCCAGCTGCTGTCAGCTGCAGACAGGCTGTGGGTGTGCAGCCTGGCTCCTCTTGGCGAAGAGCACATAGTGTGCTGCACTCCATGGGCTGTGGTGGGCTGATCAGCTGAACGTAGTAGCTTGGTGCAAATGTAATCGCAGTTTCAGACCGAGAACTTTTAGCTTATTTCAACGAGGCTCAAACACATCTTCACCAATCAAAATAGGAATGATGAGGCAACACATTTTGGCTGATGAGAAATAAGTTTGTTTATTCCTGTAGCATAAAAATCCACGCCTCGGGATTTGATGAACTCTTGGAAAGCATTTTCTGCCTCCTGCTGGTTGTGGAAGTGCTTTCCCTACAAAAAGTTGTTGAGATGCTTAAAGAAGTGGTAGTCGGTTGGTGAGAGGTCAGGTGAATGTGGTGGGTGAGGCAAAACTTTGTAGCCCAGTTCGTTCAACTTTTGAAGCGTTGCTTGTGTGACGTGCGGTCAGGGTGTTGTGGTGGAGAAGAACTGGGCCCTTTTTGTCGACCAGTACGGGCTGCAGGTGTTGTGGTTTGTGCATCTCATTGATTCGCCGAGCATACTTCTTAGATGTAACGGTTTTGCTGGGATTCAGAAAGCTGTAGTAGATCAGACCAGCAGACAGCGACCATGACTTTTTGGGGTGCAAGTTTGGGTTTGGGAGCTGCTTTGGAGCTGCTTCTTGGTCCAGCCACTGAGCTAGTTGTCACTGGTTGTCGTATAAAATCCACTGTTACTGATTTCCGGTCAGCTGACGAGGCCTCCACTTACTGAGCTTTTTCACCTTTGCACTTTGCTTCAAATGCCAGATAACCGTGGAATGGTCAATATTGATTTCTTCAGGACCTTCTCCTGTAGTTGTAAAGAGGATCAGCTTCAATGATGGCTCTCAATGGGTCATGTCAACTTCAGATGGCTGGCTGCTGCGCTCCTCATCTTCAAGGCTCTCGTGTCCTTTGTAAAACTTCTTTAACCACCACCACACTGTATGTTCTTCAGCAGTTCCGGGGCCAGAAGTGTTGTGGATGTTGTGAGTTGTCTCTGGGGCTTTACGACCCATTTTGAACTCAAATAAGAAAATTGCTCAAATTTGCTTTTTGTCTAACATCATTTCCATATTCTAAAATAAATATAAAATACATGGCAGGTAGTAAGTCATTAGCAAAAAAACATAAAGTGAGAAATGCACATTAAAATGATGTATAACATTACCACATTTATTTAACAATGTATTCCAATATCAAACAGCAGAGTTCAACAGTACAAAACTGCAGTTACTTTTGCACCAACCTAATACCTGTATAGTCCGTGATGGCACGTAGCTGCAGCCGTCACAAGTTCCTCCACTACCTAGACCACAGCTGCTGCTGCTGCTGCTAAGTCGCTTCAGTCGTGTCTGACTCTGTGCAACCCCATAGACGGCAGTCCACCAGGCTCCCCTGTCCCTGGGATCCTCCAGGCAGGAACACTGGAGTGGGTTGCCATGTCCTTCTCCAATGCATGAAAGTGAAAAGTGAAAGTGAAGTTGCTCAGTTGTGTCCAACTCTTCGCGACCCCATGGACTGCAGCCCACCAGGCTCCTCCATCCATGGGGTTTTCCAGGCAAGAGCACTGGAGTGGGTGCCATCGCCTGCTCCCAGACTACAGCAGGTCAACTTAACCGGCTTCCACTGCTTTTCAGTGATTGACACATGAAATCAGTTACCCTGTATTATACTCGCCATCGTCAATTAGCTAGGACCAGACTGGGTGGAATTTAATTTTTCAGTTGCATTTCAGCACGACACAGAATCCGTGGTTATGGCTAACAGAGGTGGTCATACTCTTATGTTGCAGAAACAAGGCAAGGTTTCCAGCATAATTTTAAACTGCCTACCTTACATGTTAACATTATAATATAAAGAAATGACCTAACACTGGTATTTTTTTTTAAAAAAAACAACACTTTGTTTCCTGAGAGTTTTTATTCCTGTAAAACTGGAAATAACCTCACCCCACCCCACTCAACCCCTTACCTGCTGGCCATAGCCGGTGTCACAGCCATACTCCCACTTTCCTTTCTCGGTCCTTCTGGTGTTTAGCACTGGTCTTCCCCACCCCCCACAGGTGTCCGCTCCATGGACCCTCATCAGCCCCTGCAGCCCTGAGGCTCCAGCCCTTCCCCAGGGCCAGATGACTGTCACATGGCCCGCACAAGCCGGCTCAAAGTGGACGTGATCACAGCTCAGCACTTTCTGTCTCTGCCATTCTTATTGTTCCATCACGTTGATGTCCTCCATCTTCGGCCTGTCTTATAGGTGATGGGCCTGTATTCAGCCCGTCTTATGAGCTCTGCCATTTCTCGCGTGCTGCTTGCTTGCTCAGCTGTTCTGACACAGTCTGTGCGATTTGCCTGCATCTCATAAGCCTCACTCTCATCTCCTGGCTGCACTCAGGCCCTGTCGGGCTCCATCCATCCCCTGGAACTGAATGTGCCAGGTGGTCTGTGGGTCCCCTCTGTGTCCCCTGTTTCTACACTCACAGGGCCTTTTGGAGTTTGCTTCCTGTCTGATCCCTGCAGGCGACTGAGTCTGCAGCCTTGCTTCAAGTTTGGACACTAACACGTATCAGGCACCTGCTTTGTCCCAGGCACTTTGAAGACACTTCCCCAGCTGTGGAAAATGTACCAGAAAGGGAGTGCTATTTACATTTGATGAGCTCTTAAGTGACTTGCCTGAGGCCGCACAACTACTGTGTAGAGCACTACATCACTTCAGTCGTGTCCGGCTCTTTGTGCCGCCATGGACTGTAGCCTGCCAGGCTCCTCTGTCCATGGGATTTTCCAGGCATGAATACTGGAGTGGGTTGTCATTCCTTTCTCCAGGGGATCTTCCCTGCCCAGGGATCAAACCCGAGTCACTTATGTCTCCTGCTTTGGCAGGTGGGTTCTTTACCGCTAGTGCCAGCTGGGAAGCCCATAACTTAAGTAGATCGAGGTACCGAATGCCCATGGGAGCAGAGCCAGCCATTCAGGTTCCTGTGCTTACCCGTCTTCACGGACCTCCGCGGTGTCATTGCTCCCTGCACGTTCTGGAAGCTGAGGCCACATCTTAGTGCTGCCCCCACATGGGGACCATTTCCACAGCCTCATTTATTTTCGAGTGTCACCATTATTTCTGTGTGCACTTTAACTTTTGTCATGAAGTCTAGGCCAGGTCATGTGCACTCTGTGAACTGGGGCTGTTAAAGTGTTGACAGACTTGGAGAATTTGATAGTGGATAGACCTGCCAGGAGAAATGCCCAGAAAATGTGCAGTTTGGGAGCTGAAGAAATCACATTTAGAGTCAGGGAAATGTCTCTTTATTTGGCAGAACAGAAATAAGAGCCATTCCGGTCTGTTAGATAAACTATGCACTCAGGCATCTTCTAGAAACACCCCCAACTTGGTAGAATGTAAATGGTGAGAAGGATTTGTGTGTTGGCATCTGAATCTCTCCTTATTAGTAACTGATAGATGGTCTCCCGGCATGTGTATTCACAGAGGTGAGATGGATGGGTGGTCGCACGAGCTGTGGTTCATCTGGATTCAAATAGTGTGTGAACCATTTTCAAACATAAATATCAAGTGGAAGAAATAGAATTAGGACTTAAGAGAATCATATATTATCCTAAATTTTTTTTTTAAGCATGCCTCTCATCTCTTTGAGAATGTTGTCTTTCACTTAAAAAAAAAAAGAGTACACATCTTTCCTGTCCCCTATTTCAATACAAAACAACTCATCTTTCATGTTGTTTTTACTTGGGCAGTTGTTTATCTTCACTAAGGCAATACTGCATGAGAAATGATGAAGAATTGATGAGATTGATTCATAAGCCCAGAGGAAAAGCAGTTATCACTTTGTGATCCTACCTTGAATTTCCATTTCAAATTTGTTTTTGTGCTATAAGAGTCTATTAATATTTCTTCATTTCAGAATTTGGGGAGTTTTACCTCTCTTCCTAGAATAAAATTTGTTTTAAAAGAAATCACAAAAATGGTTTGAACTCCCTTTTTGCAGTTGCTGTCCACAGGTGCCCTGGCCTTTCAGTATGTGTAATAAAAGGGTTTTTTCAGTAAGGTGACCCTGGGCGCAGCAGTAACTGTGTACTGAGTGCCCAACACTCTGCTGGTTGCTTCACTTCGTTTAGTTCAGCTATAGGTTAGGTGTTAGCTATAGGTTAGGATTTTGGGGGCTCCAAAATCACTACAGATGGTGACTGCAGCCATGAAATTAAAAGACGCTTACTCCTTAGAAGAAAAATTATGACCAACCTAGACAGCATATTATAAAGCAGAGACATTACTTTGCCAACAAAGGTCCGTCTAGTCGAGGCTATGGTTTTTCCTGTGGTCATGTATGGATGTGAGAGTTGGACTGTGAAGAAGGCTGAGCACCGAAGAATTGATGCTTTTGAACTGTGGTGTTGGAGAAGACTCTTGAGAGTCCCTTGGACTGCAAAGAGATCAGTCCTGGGTGTTCATTGGAAGGACTGATGCTGAGGCTGAAACTCCAGTACTTTGGCCACCTCATGCGAAGAGTTGACTCACTGGAAAAGACCCTGATGCTGGGAGGGATTGGGGGCAGGAGGAGAAGGGGATGACAGAGGATGAGATGGCTGGATGGCATCACCGACTCAGTGGACGTGAGTTTGAGTGAACTCCTGGAGTTGGTGATGGACAGGGAGGCCTGGCGTGCTGTGATTCATGGGGTCACAAAGAGTCGGACACGACTGAGTGACTGAACTGAACTGAGGAGTCCATTTTACAGATGGAAAAACTAAGGCTGGAGGAGTTGCATAATTTCACCAGAGTCACACAGCTAATTAGCTAATTAGTGACTGGGCTGCAGTCAGAATCCAGGTCTGTCTTAGTCCAGAGCCTTTCATTCTCCAGTGATGACTGCTGGGTAATTTGCATTTGGTGCTTTGCCTCTGAATATCTGAGTAATTTGAAGGAACATTGTTTAGGCTGTCATCCTCCCAATTTACCACAATTTTAAGGTAGAACAATCCTGCCTGTTGCTCACCTGTTTCAGAGGTGTTAGGGAAGGGAGAAGTGCTCCTGAATAATGATCTTGGATTTGAAAGGCATCCAGCTCATCAGAATCTTCCCATCTTTTGACAGTCTTTCAAATTTACTTTCAAGTTACCATATGCTGCTGCTGCTGCTGCTAAGTCGCTTCAGTTGTGTCTGACTCTGTGTGACCCCATAGATGGCAGCCCACTAGGCTCCCCTGTCCCTGGGATTCTCCAGGCAGGAATACTGGAGTCAGTTGCCATTTCCTTCTCCGTATAAAGTTAAGTATATTGAGATAAATGGTGTTATCCTTATTTTGAAGGTGCATTCCTTCTGGTTATTGCGGAAGGCTGAGGTTCGGGCCAGCTCCAAAGCCTTGTCTGATTTGGCATCACATCCTGCCATGCAGAGTGCTCTATTGCCAGCAGTGGGCTGCCGGGCTCCTGTCTGCCTGGTGCTCTGGGTTCAGACCAGGTCCAGGAGCCAGAGGCTCCGAGGCACCGTCTTTACTTGCTGGTGATGCATCTACACAGGGGATGTCTGGGGCACTTCCCGCATAACATTATATCTGCATGGCTTTCTGGAATCTTCATTCTCTAAGCCCAATAGCCTCCCTTCCACATTATCAGCAGGCGGGGGTAAGTCTAGGGTTGCACCTTAGAGCTCCCTCTCCCCACACACTGCGCTGCCTCTAAGACCGTCTCCTCCTGCCAGGGCCCGTCATGTTCCCACAGGTGCAGAGGAGATGGGATTTCTGTAGTTAGTGGAGCTCTAGTTCAAGTTCACAGAGACACTGCAGTGGAGGGGATGCGAGCTCAGCTCAGGAACTCACGATGTGGTCAGAGGACATGGTTCAGATGGCACCCATCCCTCCGCCTCCAGTACCCTGGACAGTCGCTGACACAATGTCTTTTCCTTCTTGTCCACTGGGCCTAGAGCTCAGCACTCCTTTGGGTCCCTAGAAAGAAAAGTACGTCCACTTTGCTCCAGTTTCCCCAGGGAGCCAGAGGAGGAAGAACGGTGTACATCTCAGAGCAAAGAACAGAAAATACCCCTTTAGACAGTTAGGGTCTCCCCAGAGTACCAGCATCCCCCCTTTCCTAGATGGCCCCTGGGAGCTCCAGCTGCTGCCCGCCCCCCTGCTAAGGGTGGGGGGGTGGCGTTAGCTCCAACCCCCTTTCTTGGCCTGTATCCCCACGCCTGCCTGCATACACGGAGACATGATTTTCAAAAACAAAAGTCTCCTCAGTTAATAGAACCCACCCTTTAAAGGCAACCTCTTGTTTCTTGATGTGTTTTTTTTTTAGTTATTTCTCACCTACCTGTGCTCATTCTTACTCCCAAATCATTTTTCACTAAACCAAGACTCCTCTCTCCAAAGGAATCTGGTGAATGACATTTAAAAAAAATTTTTATTATTTCTTTACTTTCGTATCTCCTCTAGCCTAGGTAAATCACAGAAGGCCTGAGCTGCCGATCATTCTACTGTCTGCAGTTCAAGATAGAAAAAGGGAATGGGGAGGTCACAGAAAAGTGTGTAACAAAGAGACTTTGGGCTCCACTGTCCTTATTATTCATCCACTTATTATTTAAGAAGTATATATTTGGTACCTTTTTTTTTTTAAGAGCGTACTAGAAGTATCAAGACATTGAGGAACAGAAGAGCTGAATAATCAATCAGTTCATGTCCTCTAAGGTCAGTGAAGTGGGAGAAAGAGTACAGAGCAAGGGGGATCTTGAAGGGCACCCGGGAAGACTTTCGCTTTCTGTTCCCACGTGGGAGTGAGAGGGGGAGCAGGGCGCTGGGACACGCCCATGCGCAGATGAGCTCAGACGATGCTTTGGTAACAGGAAGTAGTACTGCTTGAGGTTGGCGCTGGGGGGTAGCTGCTTTCAGGCAGAAGCCTAGGAGGCTGATGAAGGGAAGCTGAAGAGAGGGGGAAAGACAGTAGCAACAGCATCTTTCTTAGATGGGTGAAGCGACTGCTCAGAAGCTGGGCTTGGGTGACCCTAGTCATCTCAGTAAAATATCACTGTCTGTGAGAATTGAAAATATAGAACATTTAGAAATTCTCTTCACAGAAAGTGTAATTTAGAAGGATTTCCATGTAGGAGTGACTGCAGAATTAAGATGTGAAAGTCGCTCAGTCGTGTCCCACTCTTTGGGACCCCGTGGACTATACTATGGAATTCTCTAGGACAGAATACTGAAATGGGTAGCCTTCCCCTTCTCCACGGGATCTTCCCAACCGAGGGTTGAACCCAGGTCTCCCACATTGCAGGCGAATTATCTACCAGCTGAGCCACAAGGGAAGCCCGAGAGGACTGGAGTGCAGAGTTGAGATAGCACGCGTTTAGGGTCAGTGTTTCCTGCCTTTCTGTGGAGGGGCTGTAGGACTGTCTGCAGCAGTGCTGGGCAGCACACAGGAGGGAAGGGGATTATTCTGACGGGGCTCCACCAGAAGGTCTAGGGAGCCAGAGAGTTGGGGCAGGAAGAGTGACCTGGAGTTTGGCCTGGGCGCTCAGCGAGTGATCGGAGGAGGAGAAGGGCTGGGAGACCGTGAGCGGCTGGGGCATCGCAGCAGAGGCACACCGCGGGTGCGGCACACGCGGGCTGAGCATCCCCGCTGGAAACCCCAGCACCCTGGGCCGAGTGTTCTCGGAAAGCCTAGGCTGTCCTAGAGGTGGACCAGGGTGAGGAGGCCCGCGTGGCCGACTGGTTGACGGGATCTGGCTTCTCCTCCCGCCTCCTGGGCAGTTCTGTTTGGTGTTTGAGGAGAATTTAATTAATGTATTAATGCTTGCTGTTATACAGATTCAAATATTTGTAATATGTTCATGTTTCATCAAGCATGTTCATAGTTACATTACTGCATAACACTATTTTTTCAGAAATCTAATAACTCTTGTTTTAGTATATATTAGGGTGGTATTAGACCATTTCCTGTGAACTGTTACTGAATACAAGGAATTTCATTTGTATATACTTGACGCAGCACCTGCAAACGTTATTTAAAGATAAATATTGCTGAGGAGACCTCTGTGAATAACTGCTTATTTACTTGGGGCCAGTTAGAGAATTTTTCTTTGAATGAAAAACTGTTGATTCTCCTCTTACACAGATAGATATACACAAGCAAATAAATACTGATGACAGATCCTGAAACTGACAATCCTTAAACCAGCAAAATATGTATATAACATAAATTTGTGGAAAGCACTCAATTGAGAATTGTTCATAAGTGAACGCAGTTCATCTTGTGGACACATTTATGGTGTTTAAGTTGCGCTTGATCATTTTACGGCCCAGAAAAGATGGATTTGTATCTGCAGACCTGTTCAGTGAGAGAGAAGTAATGAATTGGCTCCTCAAAGACACGCAGCATTGATGCCCAGCGTTCTCAGCGTGGAAGAGAATAGTTGCGTGTTTTGACCTGATGTGTTGGGTACGCTGATCGTCTGTCCCTTCTCTCTGCATCAGCACCTCACCCCAGGCCCAGTTTTAATTTGGGGCAGAATAGGGCTTTAGTGGCTGTTTCTCCCTTCTGTTGGGTTTCCCTGAATTTCACAGGCACTGTTTCCCCAGCGTGAGGCATGAAGGTGTCCCCATCGCAGGAAAGGGATGTGGCGGTTTTCCTGCGGGGAGGCGGCCACCGTTTCCATGGCGCTCACAGCGGCCTTCACTCACTGCCACTCTTCACATCTTGCTTGCATGTTGATAGATAAGGGGGAGAGTTCAGTGTTTTATGTACAAAGCAGGAAGCTTGAACCTTTGTAGTCCCTGTGTTAACTTGGATTCAGGTGAAAACCAAGGGTAAAGAATTTAGAAATCTCTGTACGCCTCAGTATAAACTTGGGCTACAAATACATCGAGAATGCACCCTAGTCTCAGTACAGAGAAAACAAACAAAAAAGATACTACTGTGTGACTAATGAAAATAGTCTGATTCAGAGAAGCCTCAGAGAACCCACCAGAAGAGAATTAGTGAAGCCGAGATAGTGGAGTGGTACGCTCTTCGAAAAGCAGAGTAACCGTAAGGACATGGCTCAGAAAACCACTAGCATCTGAGATGGTGCCAACACACAGTAGTAGCTCAATAAATTTATTCTTCAGTGAGAGCCCCTCTACCACCACCCCAGCTACTACCAAAGGCCCATTCTCTTAGAGGGCTTACATCTTGTAGGACGGAGAGACAGATGTCGATGTAATTACTGTTGGCTATATAAATTGATTAGGCAAAAATTAATTCTGCAATTAATGTCCTGTGACATGTGCTCTGATCAGGGTGTGAGGGAGTGTCTTCCTCAGTGTCCTCCCAGCTCCACAGCCCGCCATGGCGGCACCTGCCTCCCGTTGTGAGCCCTGGGGGCTGATACCGAGAAGCAGAGGGACGTGCGTTGGGTGCTTTGGGTCGAGGGGCTCTCCCGAGGATTTTACGTACTCTTGCTGTCCTGTCATCTTGTGCCCAAACACCCTGATTCTGCTGCCCGGGGAATCACTCATCTGTGCCTGTCCTTCTGAGGATCTGGTACATGCAAGTTGTTAGAGAAACTGCTGTCCCTTATAAAGGCCTTGTTCTGGGGCCACTGTGGAAAGGAGGAATGCAACCCAAATTAGGAGGTAGATTTGAAGTAGCTGTTTCATTAGTTAGAGGTTTCAAAATACAGTCTGACTTAACGAGCTGTGAAGTCAATGAGCAGGAAGAGGCTGCAGGCCAGAGTCACACAAGCTGGTGTCCAGTTATCCACATCCAAATCCCGACTGTGCTTAAGGTCATCTCTTCCACCAGAGAGACGGAGATGGGCCCTGCTTGCTTGTTGCTGCTGAGCCTGAGGACCTTTGAGATCAGCCCATCCTGAGGCTCTGCTCTCCAGCTCTTCCTAAGGGTGCTCACGCTGCATCAGGTACTTTTCTCAGGTGCAGTGAAGAGCAGCTAGAAATCCCAGCTCTCCTGGGGCTTCCTCCAGCAGGGAAGAGAGCCAGAAGCGAGACGTCCAAGTAAATGTATACAGGCACATCTCGTTTTATTGCCCTTCCTAGATACTGAGGGTATTTTTGTTCTGTTCTGTTACATGGAAGGTTTGTGGCAACTTTTAAGTCATCTGATGAAGGTTAGCATTTTTCAGCAGTAAAGTATTTATAATTAAGGTATGTACATTGTTTTCTTAGATGTAATATATTACACATTTAATAGACTGCAGTGTAATATAAACGTAACTTTTATATGTATTGAGAAACTAAAAATTTGTGTGACTCCTTTTTTTTTTTAAACTGGAATATAATTGCTTTACAGTGTTGTGTTAGTTTCCTGTACAACGAAGCGAATCAGCTCTGTGCATATATATTTATCCCCTTCCTCTTGGACCTGCCTCCCGCCCACCCCCGTTCCCACCCCTCTAGGTCACCGCAGAGCACCGAGCTGAGCTCCTTGTGCTCTGTAGACAGCGGCTTCCCGCTGGCCATCCATTTTACGCATGGTAGTGTGTATATGTGAGTGCCCCTCTCTCAATTTGTCCCACCTTCCCCTCCCCACCCCCATGTCCACACGTCTACTCTCTAATTCCTGCCCTGCAGACAGGTTCATCTGTACCATTTTTCTACATTCCGTATATATGCATTAATAAATGTTATTTGGTTTTCTCTTTCTGACTTACTTCACTCTGTGTAACAGACTCTAGGTCCATCCTTGTCTCTGTAAGTGACCCAGCTCCGTTCCTTTTTAAGGCTGAGTAATATTCCACTGTGCACGTGTACCGCGTCTTCTTTACACATTCATCTGTTCACGGGCATTTAGGTTGCTTCCATGTCCTGGCTGTTGTAAATTGTGTTGCAGTGAACATTGCTGTATTTTTGAACTATGGTTTTCTCAGGGTATATGCCCAGGTGTGGGACTGCTGGACCATACGGTAGTTCCGTTTTTAGTTTTTTAAGGTAACTCCATACTGTTCTCCATAGTGGCTGCAGTAATTTACCTTCCCACAAATAGTGCAAGGGGGTGTCCTTTTCCTCATCCCCTCTCCAGCATTTACTGTTTGTAGATTTTTGTTGATGGCCATTCTGACCAGTGTGAGGTGATAACCTCATGGTGGTTTTGATTTGCATTTCTCTAAAAATTAGTAGAGAATTCCAGAAAAACATCTATTTCTGCTTTATTGACTATGCCAAAGCCTTTGACTGTGTGGATCACAATCAACTGTGGAAAATTCTGAAAGAGATGGGAATATCAGACCACCGGACCTGCCTCTTGAGAAATCTGTATGCAGGTCAGAAAGCAACAGTTAGAACTGGACATGGAACAACAGACTGGTTCCAAATAGGAAAAGGAGTACGTCAAGGCTGTATATTGTCACCCTGCTTATTTAACTTCTATGCAGAGTACATCATGAGAAATGCTGGACTGGAAGAAGCACAAGCTGGAATCAAGATGGTAGGGAGAAATATCAATAACCTCAGATATGCAGATGACACCACCCTTATGGCAGAAAGTGAAGAGGAACTCAAAAGCGTCTTGATGAAAGTAAAAGAGGAGAGTGAAAAAGTTGGCTTAAAGCTCAACATTCAGAAAATGAAGATCATGGCATCCGGTCCCATCACTTCATGGGAAATAGGTGGGGAAACAGTGGAAACAGTGTCAGACTTTATTTTTTGGGCTCCAAAATCACTGCAGATGGTGACTGCAGCCATGAAATTAAAAGACGCTTACTCCTTGGAAGAAAAGTTATGACCAACCTAGATAGTATATTCAAAAGCAGAGACATTACTTTGCCGACTAAGGTCCATCTAGTCAAGGCTATGGTTTTTCCTGTGGTCATGTATGGATGTGAGAGTTGGACTGTGAAGAAAGCTGAGTGCCTAAGTATTGATGCTTTAGAACTGTGGTGTTGGAGAAGACTCTGGAGAGTCCCTTGGACTGCAAGGAGATCCAACTAGTCCATTCTGAAGGAGATCAGCCCTGGAATTTCTTTGGAAGGACTGATGCTAAAGCTGAAACTCCAGTACTTCGGCCACCTCATGAGAAAAGTTGACTCATTGGAGAAGACTTTGATGCTGGGAGGGATTGGGGGCAGGAGGAGAAGGGGACGACAGAGGATGAGATGGCTGGATGGCATCACTGACTCAATGGACGTGAGTCTGAGTGAACTCCAGGAGTTGGTGACAGACAGGGAGGCCTGGCGTGCTGCGATTCATGGGCTTGCAAAGAGTCGGACACGACTGAGCAACTGAACTGAAAAATTAGTGATGTTGAGCATCTTTTCATGTGTTTGTTGGCCATCCATATGACTTGTTTGAAGGCATGTCTGTTTAGTCATGTGACTGACTGTATTGCAATATAGACTTTACTGTGGAACCCAAGCCACAGTATCTGGAAGGTATGACTGTACCATGTTAGGTAGGAAGATACGCTTAGTAGAAGAATACGAGGAGTAAGTATTGTGGAGATGGGGAATAAGGGGTGGGGGCAAGAGTGTCCACTGACCTCCCGGGACGATGGGATGCGGAGTGTGGGGAAACACAGTCTCTACTTGAGAGGGCTGCAGGGGGAGGGCTTCCCTGGTGACCAGTTAGAGTGAAGGTGAAGGGGATGTTCCCGAAAGAGGCTGGGGATGGGGGGACTTT
This sequence comes from Ovis canadensis, assembly GCF_042477335.2. NCBI lineage: Eukaryota > Metazoa > Chordata > Mammalia > Artiodactyla > Bovidae > Ovis > Ovis canadensis. The sequence continues at coordinate 25,309,780 of NC_091257.1, read as the reverse complement.
GCAGATGATTGACTGTGAGTTGAAGAGGAACAGTGGAAGCGCTCAGAGATCCAGGGAGCATTAGCATCTGGGGGAGGATGGGCACCCAGGCTTCTACGACTTTCTGTAGATTCCAGAGTTGCAGGACAGAATGGTCTCCCTGTGAGCATCCTGCATCTTATGGCTCCCAGGTCACAGCTGTGGTTCCATTAATTCCGGGGCTTTCTTGGCAAGCAGGCAGTATCACGCCCACCTTGTCTGTGTGCAGCCAGGGTGGCAAATGGCTTTGCTCCTGCTCTAAGGAAGCCCTTGCTGATTGTGGTCAGTGGGGTCTGTTGAGAAGGAGAGAGCCGGGGAGAAGGCCCCCAGCTGAGCTCCCAGGGGCAGTATTTCCCAGCTTTAGGTGACATTGGTACTGTTTTTGCTAAATGCTTTTTTGTTAACATACTTATCTTTTTTCTTTCCCTTATTTAAATATCTTTTAAAAAGAAACAGGAAAAAAGCTGCCACAGTTGAAGCTTTGTTGTAAATGATGAATCTAGAGCCAGATGATGAACATTCTGAAATGTACATCCTTGTACAACCCCAAATCATCTCATTTGCCACTTGGGGGAAATGAGCGAACCCAAGGCTCGCCCCTCCTCCTGAGGGCTCTGCATGGGTGTCCTCCCCCTGCCGATCCCGGTGGTTTGCTGATCCCTGACGTCCCTGCTCACCCGCTGGAGTTTACATGTGGGCAGATCGGGCTGAATCGCCAGCCTGAGGAGGGTGTTCCTCGCAGGCGCGGGTGAGGTTTCCGGTTAAGGGGTGTGGCCCCTGCAGAGGCCAGCGTGGCAGAGTGTGCAGTTAACAGGGGGTGCCCGTGCGTGAACACACCTGTGGGCAGAGGCTGTCGGCGGGGCACGCGTCTAAAGTGGGGGTCTTTTTCTAGGAGCAGCATGAGGCTTCTTGGGGACTTAGGAGTGGAGGTAGAATGATCAGATTCAAGTGTTAGAAAGCTCCCCTGTCAGTGGTACAGGGAAGGGATTGGAGGGGCAGCTGGGTGGGGACCCTGGGAGGCTTGGCCAGGCCACGTGGGACCTGGTGGTGCAGCATGAGCCGGCAGTGGTGGCAAAGGGTGAGAAGGTAGAACCCCAAGGAGGGCGCGGGACCCGGGGCTTGTCTGACTGTGGTGTGTGGGGCAGCTGGACTAGAGTCCGTCTGGCGTAGCTCGGTGGCTGGTAGTGACAGGCGCTGAGATGAAGCAGAGTTCAGAACAGGGAGAGTGGATGGGTTTGTTTCAGACAAGCTGACCTTGAAGTTGGTGTGCAACATCTAAAGAAAAGTCGTCGCCCAGCTGGGGACATGGGTCTGGAGCAGTGGTGCGAGTGAGATGGGAATTGACTCAGGTGTGACCACAGAGGTTGGTGGTGTCTCCCGGCTTCTTCGGGTCCCCGTGACCTTGGTGTATGACTGAAGGATGCCAGAGTGTCCACAGGACACACCATCCAACAGGAACAGTGAGTCCCACCGCTGGTTAGAGGCTGGACTGAGACGTCTCCCTCCGAAGCAAAGCAGATTATAGTGTGGGTTTTGATGCTAATGATCACTGAGACACAGTCTTTTCTTTTTTCATTTTTCTCTTTGTCCTCTACTTTCTCCTCCTTTGCCCGCCCCCCTTCTCCTCATCCCTCTCCTTTTCTTTGCTGCTGCTTCTCTCTTGTCCATGGTGGTGGCATCTGGAACCGACACCACATCTTATATGAGTGTAAATGTTCTGTGTGGGCACAGTGCTCTGAGAGGTCCCGCTGTGAGGTTTCCTCCCTGTGCCCCACGTGGAGAGTTGAGGGAACTTCTGATAAGCGCTAAAGAGGAGACTCTGTCCTTCACTTTACAGGGGCACCTACTGCTCATAACAAGATTTGGGAAGCAGAGATGCATGCGTCAGCAGAGCACAGTTATTATTTATAAGGCTGATTTGTGTCGCTAGATTAATGTTTTCACTTCTGGAGAAATTTACAGCTGATCACTTTTTGTTAATTTATAAGTTATTTTATAGAAACGGAGTCGCCTTTTCCTCTAATTAGTGCTGGTTTGTTTCGCTTGTCCCCGTGAATAGATCACTGTCCTGGATGAGACGTGGACCGTGTTCAGACGTTACAGTCGTTTCCGGGAAATGCATAAAACACTGAAACTGAAGCATGCAGAGGTGAGTTATGACATAGTCATTTTCAGTTAGGAACATCTGTTTCAAAAAGTCAATGTCATTGGCTGCCCTGTCAGTGCCCCCTCCTTCCTCTTTAGGTGTTAGCTTATGCATGTCACCAAGTTTCACTCCAGTCACTCATCTTTCAAAAATAGCTTTTTGATTTTTGTTCTCTGTTCCATATGTACTTTATACAACTCAGACATCTTTCTGAACACAAAGTTTTGAGTGATAGTAAGGAACAGTAAGTCAATTCTGTCCATTTCATTAATTTTATGATGTATTTTAAATAAATATTTTGATCAATTTATAACTTCTCAACCATGAGTGAGACCTATTACAATGAAATAGTAATATATTTTTCAGTATGAGTTTGCCCCTTTTTCCCATAAAAAAAGACTACATTAATGCTTAGACTTCCACATAATGAGGAGTAAAGTCATAAAAGTTAGTTTGCCATCACACATGCAGGGGAGATGGATAGTAAATACAGAATTATCTAGAAGCAAGGAGGCATTTCATACATCTGGTAAGATACCCAGAGTGTGTGGATACATTATTGTAGTCATTTTTTAAAAATTTGGACAAAGACTGGTTTTTTAATACTTTTCAGCAAAGGAAGGTATTCCTAAAATTAATGTGTATCTTCCAAGTGATACACATTATTCTTACTTTTTGTTTATTTTTGCTCCAATTAAAGGCAGCCTTGTGTAGGCATTGATCTTTGGGATGTTTGGTTGAACTGACTGTAAATCAATCATTAGTCATTGTCTTTTTAGCCTGCTTTCCCTAAGTATGGCTTTTTAGCCCTATTTTTATAGTTTCTTATGATATTCTGAAAACAATTTAATCATACATGTGTCCCTAATTTGTTTCATGTTCATTACAAACTATTTCCCTCCACGGCTTCTACTCTCTGTCTGATACACAACATAAAGAAGAATTCCTTTTTGTAAATAAAGTGATTCCTTGATGTACAGAAGAATCTTGGGTCCAGGAAAAATTGAGTTATCTCTGAAATTCTGTTGTTAACTCATTATCATAATTGTATTCAGTTAAAAATTGAAGAAGCTTCAGGTATGAATTTTAGCTCAGTGTTCCCAAGAGGCTTTGGTTCTGAAAGTAACTACATCAAAGTTCTTATTAAGTTTGTTTCTGCAGTTTACTCTTCCTATCCCAAGTTAATTTTGACAATAAGAAGAAGTAATTGTGTACATATTAAATGTACAGAACAACTGGTTTTCGCAGTGAGCTTTGCAGCTCATCAACTACTTGATGGTAAATTACTCTATCAATACTTTAATAATGTATAGATTTTCATGTTAGCTTACTAAATTCCCACAGTAGTAGTAGGTGGAGAAGCAATTTACTTGAAACAAAAGGATACAGACTTTACCAGGAATGTGTGTGTGTGTGTGTGAGTATGAGTGTGTGAGTATGAGTGTGTGTGTGTGAGTATGAGTGTGTGAGTATGAGTGTGTGTGAGTATGAGTGTGTGTGTGTATGAGTGTGTGAGTGTGTGTGTGAGTATGTGTGTGTGTATGAGTGTGTGTGAGTGTGTGTGTCTGTGTGTGTGTATGAGTGTCTGTGTGTGTCTGTGTGTGTGTGTGAGTGTGTGTGTATGAGTGTGTGTGTGTCTGTGTGTGTCTGTGTGTGTGTGTATGAGTGTGTGTGAGTATGAGTGTGTGTGTCTACCTTCATTCCATTATTTATTTCACATCAGTTCTTTCAGTGCCGTTAGTTCAGTGCCATTCTACATAGGCACATTTTTGTAAATTCTCATAAGCAGCAGACAAGAACCAGAATGTCTTCTCTTCTGCATCTTAAATTTATATCAGGCAGGCTTGACGATAAACCAGGAAAATATAATAATAACTGACACTTTAAAAATATGCATGCTATGTTGCAGTTACCACTTGAAGTGAGGTACAGGCATTCTAGGAAAAATATCAGTAAACTGTGATGGGCAGAAGTAGTATAAGGACGTTTTAGGGTTGCTCTCTAATAAAATGGCATTATAGTTGAAATTTGAGGTGAGCGATATTTAAACAAATTTGCAGAGAAATAATAAACAGCTCTAATCAGTGTGGTCCACTGTAGTAGGAAATGGCAAACCACTTCAGTATTCTTGCCTTGAGAACCCTGTGAACAGTATGAAAAGGCAAAATGATAGGATACTGAAAGAGGAACTCCCCAGGTCAGTAGGTGCCCAGTATGCTACTGCAGATCAGTGGAGAAATAACTCCAGAAAGAATGAAGGGATGGTGCCAAAGCAAAGTCAGCAGCCAGTTGTGGATGTGACTGGTGATAGAAGCAAGGTCTGATGCTATAAAGAGGAATATTGCATAGGAACCTGGAATGTCAGGTCCATGAATCAAGGCAAATTGGAAGTGGTCAAATGAGATGGCAAGAGTGAACGTCGACATTCTAGGAATCAGAGAACTAAAATGAACTGTAATGGATGAATTTAACTCAGATGACCATTGTATCTACTACTGAGGGCAGGAATCCTTTAGAAGAAGTGGAGTAGCCATCATGGTCAACAAGAGTCCAAAATGCAGTACTTAGAAGCATCTCTGTTTGTTTCCAAGGCAAACCAATCAATATCAAGTAATCCAAATCTATGCCCCAACCAGTAACGCTGATGAAGCTGATTTGAACGGTTCTATGAAGACCTACCTACAAGACCTTTTAGAACTAACACCCAAAAAAGATGTCCTTTTCATTATAGCGGATTGGAATGCAAAAATAGGAAGTCAGGAAACACCTGGAGTAACAGACAAATTTGGCCTTGGAATACAGAATGAAGCAGTGCAAAGGCTAATAGAGTTTTGCCAAGAGAACGCACTAGTCATAGCAAACACCCTCTTCCAACAACACAAGAGAAGACTCTACACATGGAAATCACCTGATGGGCAGCACCGAAATCAGATTGATTATATTCTTTGCAGCCAAAGATGAAGAAGCTCTATACAGTCAGCAAAAACAAGACCAGCAGCTGACTATGCCTCAGATCATCAATTCGATATTGCCAAATTCAGACTTAAATTGAAGAAAGAGGGGAAAATCACTAAACCATTCAAGTATGACCGAAATCAAATCACTTATGATTATACAGTGGAAGTGAGAAATAGATTTAAGGGACTAGATCTGATAGACTGCTTAATGAACTACGGACAGAGGTTCGTGACATTGTACAGGAGACAGGGATCAAGACCATCCCCAGGAAAAAGAAATGCAAAAAGGCAAAATGGCTGTCTGAGGAGGCCTTACAAATAGCTGTGAAAAGAAGAGAAGCGAAAAGCAAAGTAGAAAAGGAAAGATATACCCATTTGAATGCAGAGTTCCAAAGAATAGCAAGGAGAGATAAGAAAGCCTTTCTCAGAGATCAAAGCAAAGAAATAGAGGAAAACAATAGAATGGGAAAGACTAGAGATCTCTTGAAGAAAATCAGAGATACCAAGGGAATATTTCATGTAAAGATGGGCTCAATAAAGGACAGAAATGGTATGGACCTAACAGAAGCAGAAGATGCTAAGAAGAGGTGGCAAGAATACAGAGAAGAACTGTACAAAAAGATCTTCATGACCCAGATAAACACAAAGGTGTGATCACTCACGTAGGGCCAGACATCCTGGAGTGTGAAGTCAAGTGGGCCTTAGGAAGCATCAGTACGAACAAAGCTAGTGGAGGTGATGGAATTCCAGTTGAGCTATTTCAAATCCTAAAAGATATGTTGTGAGAGTGCTGCACTCAATATGCCAGCAAATTTAGAAAACTCAGCAGTGGCTACAGGACTAGAAAAGGTCAGTTTTCATTCCAATCCCAAAGAAAGGCAATGCCAAAGAATGCTCAAACTACCGCACAATTGCACTCATCTCACACGCTAGTAAAGCAATGCTCAAAATTCTCCAAGTCAGACTTGAACAGTATGTGAACCAGCTGTTCAAGCTGGTTTTAGAAAAGGCAGAGGAACCAGAGATCAAATTGCCATCATCTGCTGGATCATTGAAACAGCAAGAGAGTTCCAGAAAAACATCTATTTCTGCTTTATTGACTATGCCAAAGCCTTTGTGTGGATCACAATAAACTGTGGAAAATTCTGAAAGAGATAGGAATACCAGACCACTTGACCTGCCTCTTGAGAAACCCGTATGCAGGTCAGGAAGCAACAATTAGAACTGGGCATGGAACAACAGACTGGTTCCAAAGAGGAAAAGGAGTATGTCAAGGCTGTATATTGTCACCCTGTTTATTTAACTTCTATGCAGAGTACATCATGAGAAATGCTGGACTGGAAGAAGCACAAGCTGGAATCAAGATTGCCGGGATAAATATCAATAACCTCAGATATGCAGATGACACCACCCTTACGACAGAAAGTGAAGAAGAATGAAAGAGTCTCTTGATGAAAGTGAAAGAGGAGAGTGAAAAAGTTGGCTTCAAGCTCAACATTCAGAAAACGAAAATCATGGCATCTGGTCCCATCACTTCATGGGAAATAGATGGGGAAACAGTGGAAACAATGAGAGACTTTATTTTTTGGGCTCCAAAATCACTGCAGATGGTGACTGCAGCCATGAAGTTAAAAGACGCTTACTCCTTGGAAGGAAAGTTATGACCAACCTAGACAGCATATTCAAAAGTAGAGGCATTACTTTGCCAACAAAGGTCCGTCTAGTCAAGGCTATGGTTTTCCTAGTAATGTATGAATGTGAGAGTTGGACTATAAAGAAAGCTGAGCACTGAAGAATTGATGCTTTTGAACTGTGTTGTTGGAGAAGACTCTTGAGAGTCCCTTGGACTGCAAGGAGATCCAACCAGTCCATTCTAAAGGAGATCAGTCCTGGGTGTTCATTGGAAGGACTGATGCTGAAGCTGAAACTCCAATACTTTCGCCACCTGATGCGAAGAGCTGACTCATTTGGAAAGACCCTGATGCTGGGAAAGATTGAAGGCAGGAGGAGAAGGGGACGACAGAGGATGAGATGGTTGGTTGGCATCACCGACTCAATGCACTCGAGTTTGGTTAGGCTCCAGGAGTTGGTGATGGACAGGGAGGCCTGGCGTGCTGCGGTTCATGGGGTCACAAAGAGTAGGATGTGACTGAGGGACTGAGCTGACTGAATCAATGTGTTAAAGAAAATTTTAGAGCAGACACAAGCAATCTTTAAAGATATAGTGTAAGACAACTCACCTGAGGTAAAAAAACAAGTTAACTGGTGAACTGAAGCTGTTGCCTGGTACCAGGCAAGATTAATGAACAGAGATGATCACATGTATAAAATAATCCTTTTAGGATTATTTTCAGATTGAAGAAGAGTATATGACATACATGCTGAAAAAATTAAGTGGCTTTCAAAGGAAAAAAAAATTGAGGTGGTTTCCTCTGTCATCTGGTCGTAAATCTTCATGGAGCAGACCTGCACGGTGCATCCAGTTGTGATGGACAGCCACACCCATCCTCTCATTAAAAGAGAAAATGAGCAACAAACAGACAAATGAAACCCAGGAAATAAGAGGATTATAAATGGTGTTAAGTGCCACGGGGAAATACAACAAAGCACTGTGATAGTGTGAGCTGGCCGGTGGGCTGCTGTAGATAGCTTGCTGAGAAAGGTGATGTCCGAAGAGTGAGACTGAGCTGAGATCTCTGTGCCAGAAGGAAACGGAGGCATGAAGATCTGGAGGTGAGCTCATTTGAAGGTGAGAAAAGGGCAAGTGCAAAGGCCTTGGGGAGGGACCAAGCTCATTGTGTTTCCAGAATTAAAAGACCCATGAAAAGGGGCAAGTGTGGTAGAGAGGAGGGCCGAGACTTAGTGGTTCCATGGGAAACCCACTACACTGGGGTGCTGTGAAGGAGGGTCTGAATATCGAAGCCCAGCTGGAATTTCCATTCTGTTAATAGGCGTCTTTTCCCAGAAACCCATTTCCTGAAGTGGACTCCCGATGTAAATAACGAAGACTGGAAGTTGCTTTTACATGCTGAGTCCAGCTTGGTGACATCGGTTTTTTCCTTAGGAGGACAAAAGACAGTTTATGAAAGAGAAACTGCAGACAGTATGCATGAATTTGAAAGGGAAGAGAGAATGTGAGTAGTGTTGAAATCACATAGTGAGGTCCTAAAACAACACCGCCTGGAGAAAGGGAAGCGGAGCTAATCACAAACCCCGTGGGATACCCCAGCGCCAAGGAGCTTTTCCGTGGCCTCGGCTCTGATGGACATCTCACCATTCACGGAGTGCATCCTGTCTAGCTATGCTCCGCCTGTGGCATTCGTGGTCTCTGGTGGAAGCGAGAGACTCGCCTCTTGTGACACAGCCTGTGAGCAGAAGCCCGGGCAGTTCAGCTCTGTTTCCTGTTTCTAACCAAACAACAGTATCGGAACAGAAATGAGGAGAAGCGTCATCTCTAAATACACAGTAGCGTGTCATTCTAGACCACAGTCAGTCTTGTTTCCCTGGGAGGACAGCATTGTCCATTTGAGATTTTCAAGATGAAGCTTGAATATCAAGATGAATATTTGCTTTATTTTTTTTTTTTCATCATAAAGTTGACATTTCTTTTGTGTAGCCTTACTTGCCGAGTATTTGTTAGAGTCAAGAATCTGTGTGTTAGGTGTTCATCCATTATGGTCACTCTTATTACTGTTTGTATGACCTCCATCCCTGTATCTAATGTGAATCTTCTTGACATCATCAGCTGCCTCCAAATGGTCTGTAGGCCATGCTTTGCCCCGGGTGACCCAGGAATGACGTAAGACAGAGATCACTGCTTGCCAGCAGGGCCCAGGCACAGAGCGGGCCTGGCAGCAGGGAACACCACAGTCCACATGGCTGTCTAAGCACTGTTCTCTCTGCCCCACCTCTCCCAGGATATATCCTGGGATATTTAGGTGGTAAGAGAAGAGACCCATGTGGGGAGGCCTGAAGAACCAGTCTGCTGTATAGAATCCTAGGCAATAAGAGAGCCACTTTCTCTGGGAACAACTCCATGGGCAGAATGTCCAGAGTCTGCATGTGGGACATGCTGAATTAAAAGAGTCACCTCACTCCGAGAAGCCTTAAGCTGTGGCTTCCTCCCAAATAGCTCTGGCTTCCCTAGCTCACAAAATAGTTTCTCTGCTTGTTAAGCGATGAATCATTTTCCCATGAGCAGTGGTGCCTGGTGACAGAGTTGGCGTGTCACCTGATCAGGTTCCAAGAATCCACTTGATGGCCCTTCAGGCAGTTTCCAGATTTTTGCCGTTGTGACGACCACCCTGTACATTCTGGAAGATACCTACCTATCTACAAGTGCTGTCTGTCTCTGGGAGGAACTATCGTAATTGTTCACCTGTTCTTAAGGACTCCGTTTATGAAAAAGCAAGATTAGGAAAGAGCACACAGAAACGGGGTGGACTGAGGCCCCTGAGGGTTAGTGAGAGGGTTTTAGGAATTCCTTACACATCATTCAGCTAAGTCTTCTAATCTCCCTGTTTATTCACTTTCATTTGCTTAATTATTTACTGTAACGTCTCCTTAAGGAGAATGATGTCAACTGAAGGGCCCCTAAGGGATGTTTTGTATACACTTGGGTGGTGAACCAATTAAAGCAGGCAGGGGTTGTTAGTTATTAGGTGTAACATATGTCTGTGAAGAAAATAGAAGGAACTTAGGGGTATTTATACGCAAAGCGGACTTGTGAATTGAAAGGATGAGAAGTCAGTGGATTCCCTGAAACTCTGGGGTGTGGGGGTATCCATTATTTTTTTATGGTGACAAATTTCAGAATTAAAAAAACAACACTGAATTATTTGTCCTGAATAATACTGAAGATGAGCAGGTTGCCTGCAGGTGACCAGGCTTGTCTGTAAGCGTTACGCTCAGTCCGTTTCCGGATTCATTTGTGTGTGCGGGTTGAGCGCTCACTGGGTGGAGGTGCTGCATTACTCAAGGGTTTTTAAATTGTTGTTTTATTTTTATTTATTTATGTTCTGTCATGCTAGCATTTTCCTCTGGATCCTAAGTAGCTTTGCCTTCTGTTTTGAGTTAGTTTGTCCCCTTGATGCACTGACATGTATCATGCAAGATAATGCTCCTCCTGGCTTCCCTTCTCCGTGCCCCTTCATTGACCTCGTATGGAATCATCATCAGATTAAACCCTGTGTTTTCAGAGTCCACATCTATAAAATGATCATGCCGCAGCTAGTTTGTAAAACATTGTGAGAGCCTCAGATGAAATATGTTATTGAAAGTAACTACAAAGAATGGTGCAGTGTCTGCCAGAGAGCACGCCTTTGAAATTTGGTCATGCAAATCACTGCCGCAGCGCTCTTTATCTACATGAAAACTGTGCATTTTCCACTCTATTAAAATCAGTATAACCCTTTTATTTTTTTTAATTTTATTTTTACTTTATTTTACTTTACAGTACTGTATTGGTTTTGCCATACATTGACATGATATAACTCTTTTAAATACAGTGAAGTTATGTGCTCGGAAACAGAGCCCCATTCAATGTCCTCTTCTCTTTATGGATGAGGCAGAGTTTACTATTGATGTCTAATGAAGTTTACTTGTGGGTCCAGGTCATAGTCTGAGAGTCCATCAAGACAAAAGCATAGCTCATCCAGAAGCTGAAAAGACTATTTTAAAAGCTCATTCCCTTTCAACCATTAGAATGAATGATGAAGACCTTGTGTCCCATCCTGCTCCCCCACTTTGGTTGAGTGGTCTGATGGGCACTGAGTGTATTTAATGAGGTATAGGACATGAGGCTAGAAGGTCAGAGGGTCACTGAGAGAGCTGCTCCTTTTAGGAGGTCCAGAGATGTCAAGGACTTCATTTTAGTACGTTTAACAAGGAGTCCTCCTGAGTGCTAGAGCCTAATGGACCCCTCATGCCTCTAGAGAAGCATCTCGCGGTGAAAGCAGTTAAGCGTTGGAATCGATTGTTGAGGGCCCTTTTATAATCTTGGCTAATAGTGATTCTGAAGCAGGTTTGTGTTCTGCCCAGAGGTAAGAGGATGAACCATGAAAATAGGATATTTTAAGTATTAAAATGTACAATCAAAATAAATGCTAAGGAACTTTAAGGCCCATGTGTGGTGAGAGCCTAAGTTCCTGGGAACAGGCGTGCCTGTCTGAATCATAACTGAGTTAGCACAGTGAGTCTTCAGAGTGCCCTAATGTCAGACAGGATCAGCATCCATCAGCCACGTTCCCAGGGGGGGCTCCTTTCTCCCTGATGCGGATCTGAGGGAGAAAAGCATTTTCAGAGCCTTCGAGTAGAACATGAAAGATTGCTGTGTTAGAGCAACTGTTCAGTCTCACTTCTGGCAGTCTCTGTGTGCCCAGTAAATATCACTGGGAGAAGAAAACGATTAGGCAGGAGCTTATGTCATTTGTATATGGACTTTCAGTTTGTACTGATAGAACCATTTCTCACCTTCTTTATTTCCCAAGTAATTTCCCCAAAGCAGCACCAAAAAAGGGAAAGAAAAGAAACCGGCTATTGGCTTTATATTTGTCTTAGACAGCTATCTACCATCCATCACTGAAATGCATTCTAAACAGTTTTACAACCAGCATTCCAAATTTAATATAAAAATTGCAAATCTACTCACCACCCAAATTGTAAAGCTACCAACCATAGCCACAGGGAGCATTCGGTAACCCTTAGATAAATTCAGCTGCATCAAGCAGTCAGCCTCCTTGAATTTTTAAATAGCAAACAGCTATGTAGGCAAAAAATAGAACACTGCCAGCTCCCTGATCTGGTACGTGATCAGAGGCCCAGGTATCCCACTGTATGGCTTGTATTACACCATCTTCTCTGCCTGATAGATAATCCATATTTAAATCACTGCTTTCAAAGGTGGGTTGGGGAGAGAAAGACATCAATTAGCTAAGAAGCTTTTCCAAGATACGTGAATGCAGGCCCCAAGCTAGGAGATTCTGATTCAGTAATCTGACATGGGATCTGAGGGTGTGTGTAGTTAGGGAAAAAAAATAGCCCCGAATGATGCTCTTTGAATCACTGGTTAAGATGCTGCCTGTCATTTCTTTTGCATCCACCATGGGAGCGTTATTGATTTTTCATTATTGTAATCATTGTTATAGATCACCAGATCTAGAAGCTGATTTCCAGTGACAAATAATCCTGTCAAAATTAATGACAAGCAAATTTAAACCTAGACAATGAAAACAGGTTGATAGCCTCTTTGAGCACCAAAGGCTGTGAAACACAGATTCATACTAGGCTTTCCTATCCAGCAAGGAGACTTCTGTAACTGGGTTGGAACCATTTGCACATTATGAAACATACATACTCCAGGGGGCCTTAAAGATTGGGTAGTCCAGTTTTCATTTTAGAAATGAGATGTGAAATCCCCAGAGACAGTTTTGCTTGGAGTCACCTCAAGACTTGGGGCCCAGGCAAGGTTTGTCTTCCAACTCCTAGGGCTTTTCCTTGGCCCAGAGTCTCCATGACCATGTTCACTCAAGAAGGGGGAGTTTGCAGAGTGCTCCAGACAAGACCAGAAAGAAGATGGTCTCTTGCCTGTGAAGATCTGTTACATAGCAAGACCCCATGGATGAAAACTAGAAATGGGGTTCCTTCTATCGAATGTCACGGCAATGACAGGTTTCTGTCACATTCTCAGTCCCTGAAAGGGACGAATTAGTATCACAGAAGCAGATGGAAAATACAAGCATTTGAGTTAATTCAGCTGCATAATTCTTCTTTAAAATGCAATATGAAATACCCATAGATCCAAAATGTTTCTCACTTTGCAAGATTGTCGCGACATGCATGAATGTCCTCAAATCTGTCTTACCTGGCTCATACCTAAGTAAAATTGATAGTGGCTTTGGGAAGAGTAGGATTTTAAATTACAGTCTTTCTACCAAATATAACAAAGTCAGTGCATTCATAAGTACATTTCTTTGTTTTTTGGCTGTGCCGTGTGGCATGTAGGATCTTAGTTCCCCAACCAGGGATCAAACCCTGTGCCCTCCCCAGAGTGGAAGCATGGAGTCTTAACCACTGGACTGCCAGGGAAGTTCTAGTACATTTCTAGCTGTAGTTTTATACCTAGAATCTCACCAAGTTTCTGTACTTCAGTGATGGTAGGACAGCAGCTTCTGATGGTGGAATGTCCTAGTTATAATTGCTGGCTGTTCCATGTGGACCACCAGCAAAAGATTCTGCCTTGGGAACTCATGTACACCCGTGGTGGATTCATGTCAATGTATGGCAAAACCAATATAGTATTGTAAAGTAAAATAAAGGAAAAATAAAATTTTTTTTTAAAAAAAGATTCTGCCTTGTTCATTGGGCAGATCCTTAAGAGAACCTAGAATGTTCCAGGCTCTGAGCTATGTACCTAGCACATGCTCATAAATATTGCATGGTTCTCTCCTGTTACCATGTGCTGTGCCGTGCTTAGTTGCTCAGTCATGTCCAACTCTTTGTGACCCCAGGGGCTGTAGCCCGCCAGGCTCCTCTGTCCGTGGGGATTCTCCAGGCAAGAATACTGGAGTGGGTTGCCATGCTCTCCTCCAAGGGATCTTCCCAACCCAGGGATCAAATCCAGGTCTCCCACATTGCAGGTGGATTCTTTACCGTCTGAGCCACCAGGGAAGTCCAAGAGTACTGGTAAGCTATCCCTTCTCCAGGGGCTCTTCCCAACCCAGGAATCAAACTGAGAGCTCCTGCATTGCAGGTAGATTCTTTACCAGCTGAGCTACCAGGTGCCCTCATGTTACCATATCAGAGGTCTAAAGGAAGCTCGTTGCTCCTTTGATTATTTAGGTTGTCCTGAAGAGTGACCACTTCATGCCTCTAATAGGTCAAACTTGGAGGAGAATTACATATTTGTTTGTGAGTATATTTCTCAGTGACAGCTGTTCTTATAAGGCCTTGGGAGCTGCTATTAATTTTGAGTAGTCAGAAATGCTTCCCTCTTGTCAGCTGTGAGAATTATGGTAGCTCTTTGATGAGTTTTCATTATTTGCATTTCTCAAAAGATGGAGAAGCTGAAATTTACAACCGTAAACCTGCAGTATGTGGGTGTTTCAGATGCTGCCAGTTGTCCTGTAGTTACATCTACTGGCAAGAGATGGGTTAAAGCTGATTTGACCATATAGTTTTGCCATGTAGAACTTTTCCCTTGAATTTTTTCTTTTTGGCCATGCCATGTGGCATGTGGGGTCTTAGTTCTTCCACCAGAGGTGGAACCCACGCCCCCTGCATTGAAACTGTGGAGTCCTAACCACTAGACCACCAGGGAAGTCCCATTTCTCTCTAATCTTTAAAAAAACTGGGTACTGTTTAGGTAGCCACATACTACAGAAGTAAAGAAAATGCCTAGTAAATGAGGAATGACAATAAAGCACACTTTTATTAGGTGGTAACAAAAGTCAAATGTTTTCCTTTCATTAGTCAGGATTCCATTCTTTATTAGTTGTTGTTCTGTTTTCCTTCAGTGATTTATAACCCAGTTTTAGCTGCTTAATTGTTATAAAACCATAAAAGATAGGTGAGGTTTTTTTATTGCTGACTTTAATTTCTTTCTTATATTAAGGCTGCCATTATTTATATCCAAGGAAACAAGGATGCCATTTATCAAAACCTATGCTGTCTGTTGCCTGCAAGACTACCTGGCTAACCCAGAGTGAACTTGGCCAAGAGAGAAAGCCTTCTAATAAAAACAGACTTTTCCATTACATTTAATTTGTCTTTTTGATGGCAGTAGCCTGGCCAACCTATCTTATTATAATGTAATAAACATTGAAGTCAGAATTTGAGCAAGATGGCTCTTAGAAGACATTAGGCTCTGTCAGTTCATTGGGAATCAAAAAGGGGAAAGCCAACTTGCAGATGAAAATTTCACACTGAGATCATTTAGAAATATTAGAAAGCAGCAGAGAATGCTGACTCTATTTCTAATACACATATAGCTGGCCAACTTGATGAATAAATGGATACTCTTGTTTTCATTTTCTCAAAACTGAAATTCACAAATAATTATATAAATTGGCAATGCTAGTATTATAAGGAACCACTGTCTTTTCTTACTCTGTTCATGATTCTTCCTATAGAGTTATCATTCAGCTTAAAACTTATGGGCTTGCTTCTCAATTATGCAAAATGAAAGTTGATAACTTGGATTTTTAGACTCCACAGTCAGAGAAAAAGAGCAAGACAGATTTCACTGAAAACCAGTAGACTTCAAAATTATTGATTTCATTTTTTAATGGCTTTTGTTTCAATACATTTATCTTTAGAATAATGTTTTATTTACTGAACTGCAGAATGAGCTTGCCACTGTGTTTCTCTTAGGTCAAAGAAATGTGCTGTTTTAGTCCTCATTTGTTTCCTGTGTTTTACTCTGTATAATTAGATTTCACAGTATGCAATGTAGGTAATAGGGCTGTTGTTCAGTTTCCTTCCAGTGGTTTCTAGACCTGCCGTGTCTCTCACAAATATCCAGTGTATTTGACCTCAACCATCATTTTTAACTTTAACATACAATTTTCCCATAAGAGCTCAAATGTCCACAGCATTTCCCACTCCTGCTCTAAGGATAATGACTATAGCAGGAAGTGATACCATTTTAAAGATTTTCTCATGAATATTGCATTCCCGTTTGTTTCTATCCTTTTTCAATTCTACAACCTCTTGAACGGTAACATTTCATTATTATATTGGTCTATTTTCCCATACATTTTCACCTTACTTAAAATAAGAATGCTATGAAGATTTTACAGGAAGTAAGGTACACTCCTCAAAAGTAATATAGCCAAGTTAAGTACCTCCATGGTATCTAAAAGTGCTTCTCGTAACTCAGCGTGGAGAGATTTTAATCATTAATACCTGAGATACAGGATTTCAGAGCTCAAAAATGAAATATCTCAGTTCAGTTCCTTCATTTTAACAGACGATGAAACTAACAACTAGAGACATTATACAAGCAGCTCTTTGCTGAGCTGAGACCTGAAATCTGATTGCCCTAAATCTCAGGTTATTAAGGGAAAAAGGCATAAGATGTTAATTTAACCATTCCATTAAATATATACAGAGAATAATCGCTTTTTATTGTTCCTCTAAAAATGATGCATGCTCATTTATAAAAGCTTCACATAATACAAGAAGAAAGCAACCGATTACTCAAAAGCATTCTCTAAATATAATTAATCTCACTATTTAATGAACATTATTTAAAGTACTGAAATGGATAGGGACAGGTAAAGGGACAGATATGTATGTAGATTGATACAGAGAAATTTAGAAGAGAAGAAAAAGAATAGGAAGAATGAATAAAATAACTTTATAACATCAGACTCACTCTGTATATGCTATTTTTAATTAAACTTAATTTACTGGAATTTAACAAAGGGAAAGAAAATCAAGTAAAACTGAAGAAATTTCTGAGCTTCAAATTAAATTTTTCTCCACCATGACCTCTAAAATAATGTGTTTTTAAGAAAAATCAGCGTGTCAGGCTTCCCTGTCCGTCACTATCTCCTGGAGTTTATTCAAATTCATGTCCTTTGACTCAGTGATGCCATCTAACTGCCTCATCCTCTGCCATCCTCTTCTCCTTTTTCTTTCAGTCTTTCCAAGCATTGGGGGGTTTTTTCCCAATGAATTGGCTCTTCACAGCAGGTGGTCAAAGTATGGGCACTTCAGCTTCAGTCCTTCCAATGAATATTCAGGATGATTTCCTTTAGGATGGACTGGTTTGATCTCCTTGTACTCCAAGGGACTCTCAAGAGTCTTCTCCAGCACCACAATTTGAAAGTATCAGTTCTTTGGCACTTAGCCTTCTTTATGGTCCAGCTCTCACGTGCATATATGACTACTGGAAAAACCAAGCTTTGGCTATATGTACCTTCACTGGAAAAGCAGTGTCTCTGCTTTTTGACATGCTGTCTAGGTTTGGCATAGCTTTCCTTCCAAGGAGCAAACATCTTTTAATTTCATGGCTGCAGTCACCATCTGCAGTGATTTTGGAACCCAAGAAAATGAAATCTGTCACTGCTTTCACTTTTTCCCCTTCTGTTTGCCATGAAGTAGTGGGACCGGATGCCATGATCTTAGTTTTCTGAATGTTGAGTTTTAAGCCAACACTCCCTTCTTTCACCCGTATCAAGAGGCTCTTTAGTTCCTCTTTGCTTTCTGTCATTAGAGTGGTACATCTGCATATCTGAGATTGTTGATATTTCTTCAAGCAGTCTTGATTCCAGCTTGTGATTCTTCCAGCACAGCATTTCGCATGATGTACTCACAGAGAAGAGAAGCGAAAAGCAAAGGAGAAAAGAAAAGATATTCCCATTTGAATGCAGGGCTCCAAAGAATAGCAAGGAGAGATACAAAAGCCATCCTCAGCAATCAGTGCAAAGAAACAGAGGAAAACAGCGGAATGGGAAAGACTAGAGAGCTCTTCAAGAAAATTAGAGATACCAAGGGAACATTTCATGCAAAGATGGGCTCGATAAAGGACAGAAATGGTATAGACCTAACAGAAGCAGAAGATACTAAGAAGAGGTGGCAAGAATACACAGAAGAACTGCACAAAAACGATCTTCACGACCCAGATAATCACGATGGTGTGATCACTCACCTAGAGCCATCCTGGAATGTGAAGGCAAGTGGGCCTTAGAGAGCATCACTACGAACAAAGCTAGTGGAGATGATGGAATTCCAGTTGAGCTATTTCAGATCCTGAAAGATGATGCTGTGAAAGTGCTGCACTCAATATGCCAGCAAATTTGGAAAACTCAGCAGTGGCCACAGGACTGGAAAAGGTCAGTTTTCATTCCAATCCCAAAGAAAGGCAATGCCAAAGAATGCTCAAACTACCGCACAGTTGCACTCATCTCACATGCCAGTAAAGGAATGCTCAAAATTCTCCAAGCCAGGCTTCAGCAATACGTGAACCGTGAACTTCCAGATGTTCAAGCTGGTTTTAGAAAAGGCAGAGGAACCAGAGATCAAATTGCCAACATCCGCTGGATCATGGAAAAAGCAAGAGAGTTCCAGAAAAACATCTATTTCTGTTTTATTGACTATGCCAAATCTTTTGACTGTGTGGGTCACAATAAGCTGTGGAAAATTTTGAAAGAGATAGGAATACCAGCCCACCTGACCTGCCTCTTGAGAAACCTGTATGCAGGTCAGGAAGCAACAGTTAGAACTGGACATGGAACAACAGACTGGTTCCAAATAGGAAAAGGAGTATGTCAAGGCTGTATATTGTCATTCTGCTTATTTAACTTCTATGCAGAGTACATCATGAGAAACACTGGGCTGGAAGAAGCACAAGCTGGAATCAAGGTTGCCGGGAGAAATATCAATAACCTCAGATATGCAGATGACACCACCCTTATGGCAGAAAGTGAAGAGGAGCTAAAAAGCCTCTTGATGAAAGTGAAAGTGGAGAGTGAGAAAGTTGGCTTCAAGCTCAACATTCAGAAAACTAAGAGCGTGGCATCTGGTCCCATCACTTCATGGGAAATAGATGGGGAAATGATGGAAACAGTGTCAGACTTTATTTTTTTGGGCTCCAAAATCACTGCAGATGGTGACTGCAGCCATGAAATTAAAAGACGCTTACTCCTTGGAAGGAAAGTTATGACCAACCTAGACAACATATTAAAAAGCAGAGATATTACTTTGCCAACAAAGGTCCGTCTAGTCAAGGCTGTGGTTTTTCCAGTGGTCATGTATGGATGTGAGAGCTGGACTGTGAAGAAAGCTGAATGCCAAAGAATTGATGCTTTTGAACTGTGGTGTTGGAGAAGACTCTTGAGAGTCCCTTCTTGGAGACTCCAAGGAGATCCAACCGGTCTATCCTAAAGAAGATCAGTCCTTGGTGTTCATTGGAAGGACTGATGCTGAGGTTGAAACTGCAATACTTTGGCCACCTCATTCGAAGAGTTGACTGATTGGAAAAGACTCTGATGCTCTGAGGGATTGGGGGCAGGAGAAGAAGGGGATGACAGAGGATGAGATGGCTGGATGGCATCACTGACTCAATGGACATGAGTTTGGGTGAACTCCGGGAGTTGGTGATGGACAGGGAGGTCTGGTGTGCTGTGATTCATGGGGTCGCAAAGAGTTAGACACGACTGAGCGACTGAACTGAACTGAACTCTGCATATAAGTTAAATGAGCAGGGTGACAATATACACCATTATTGTACTCCTTTCCCAATATTAAACCAGTCCGTTGTTCCATGTCTGGTTCTAACTGTTGCTTCTTGACTCCCATTACAGGTTTCTCAGGAGACAAATAAGTGGTCTGGTATACCCATCTCTTTAAGAATTGCCCACAGTTTGTTGTGATCTGCACAAAGGCTTTTATGTAGTCAGTGAAGCATAAGATACATGTTTTTCTGAAATTCCCGTGCCCCTGCTTTCTCCATGATCCAGTGAATGTTGGCAATTTGATCTGTGGTCCCTCTGCCTTTTCTAAACCCAGTTTGTTCATATGGAAGATTTCGGTTCATATTTTGCTACAGTCTAGCTTGAAGGATTTTCCATATCACCTTGTTAGCATATGAAATAAGTGCAGTTATACAGTAATTTGAACATTCTTTAGCATTGCCCTTCTTTGGAATTAGAATGAACACTGACGTTTTCCAGTCCTGTGGCCATTGCTGAGTTTTCCAAATTTGCTGGTATATTGAGTTCAGCACTTTGAACAGCATCATCTTTTGGAATTGCATTAGCCTGGCTGGAATTCCATCACCTCCACTGACTATGTTCATAGTAAGGCTTCCTAAGGCCCACTTGACCTCACAGTCCAGGATGTCTGGCTCTAGGTGTGTGACCACACCATTGTGGTTATCCAGGTCATTAAGAAAGACTATTTTTTGGTACAGTTGTTCTGTGTATTCTTACCACCTCCTCTTAATCTCTTCTGCTTCTCTTGGGTCCTTACCTTTTCTGTCTTTTATTATCATGCCCATCCTTGTATGAATTTTTCCTTTGATATCTCTAATTTTCTTGATGAGACCTCCAGTCTTTCTCGTTGTGTTGTTTTCCTCTGTTTCTTTGCAGTATTCATTTAAGAAGGCCTTCTTTTATCTCCTTGATATTCTCTGGAACTTTGCATTCAGTTGGGCATTTCTTTCCCTTTCTCCCTTGCCTTTTGCTTCTCTTCTTTCCTCAGCTATTTGTAAAGCCCCCTCAGATAACCATTTTGTCTTCTTGCAGTTCCTTTTTCTTGGAGATGGTTTTGATGATGATCCTAACACTGCTGTGCAGTGTTAGGAACCTCCGTCCATAGTTCTCCAGTCACCGTGTCTACCAGTTCTGATCCCTTGGCTCTATTTGTCACCTCCACTGTATAATCATAAAGGATTTGATTTAGGTCATGCCTGAAAGTCCTAGTGGTTTTCCCGACTTTCTTCAATGTAAGCCTGAATTTTGCAATAAGGAGTTCATGATCTGAGCCAGTGTTAGTTCCAGGTCTTGTTTTTGGTATTTGTATAGAGCTTCTCTATCTTCGGCTGCAGAGAGTGTAATGATATCTGATTTCGGTATTGGCTGGTGACGCCCATGGGTAGAGTCATCTCTTATGTTGGAAAAGGGTGTTTGCTATGACCAGTGTGTTCTCTTGATAAAATCCTGTTAGTCTGTTAAAACAATGGGGCTTCCCTGGTGGCTCAGATAGTAAAGAATCTGCAGACAATGCAGGAGACTCAGGGTCAATCCCTGGGTCATAGGATCCCCTGGAGAAGGGAATGATAGACACTAGCTTTCATGTGGTGTGTTTCCATTTTATAAATTATCAATTGTGTTTCTCTCTTCCAAATGATCTTATAATAAAGATAAGATTGTCCCAGTGTATTTACTCCCACCTACCTGCTTTTAAAAATTCTATTATTTTTATATTGTCAAACTATAGTACATTTTTATACATAAATTATGCATAATTCTCTCCTAGTTGTGAGTTTAAAATGAAGCAGCATGTTCTTTATCTTGCTTTCTTCATTCCTTAGAACCTTAGACTGTACTATCTCTCGGTTGAATTTTTTTGGTCATCCAGTATGTTTATTAAAGGTTCACCTTGATTTGTTTTAGCAGAGTTTTATCTGTTTGAGAATGTCTACCTGTGGCCAGCAGTTTAAAGACATTTCTGTGTTAGTTAGAAACTTCTTGGACCATATTTTCTTTCCCTTACAACTGTTCTCAGTCATGTCTGGCTCTTTGGGATCCTGTGGACCAAAGAGGCTCCTCTGTCCATGGGTTTTCCCAGGTCAGAACACTGGAGTGGGCTGCCATTTCCTCTTCCGGGGATCTTCCTGACCCAGGGATCGACCGGCTTCTCATCTGTCTGGCACTTTGGCAGGCAGGCTCTTTACCACTAGCGCCACGTGGGGAGCCCTTTCTTTCCTTTAGCACACGTCATTTTGCCCTGTTTTTTTCCTGCTCTTATAGCTAATCTGTGTTCTCATTGTCGTCAGTCTAACTTTTTCTTTCTTCTACTGGGACTTTCTTTCTACTATTTTGTTGTTGTCTTGTTTCTTCCATCTCTTGAGTTCTTCTTGCTTCTTTCTTTTCTTTTCTTTTCTTTTTTTTCTTTTTTTTTTTTTTGAGTAAGAAGAGGGAGTGGGGAGGAGGGCTTGGTGTCACTGGATTTTCTTTTTTCAGTCAACATTTTTCACTTTAGAATAGTCTCATTTATAGAATAGAAAAGACTGCTAGTCTTTTTTTTTTTTTTTTTTTGGCTTTTAGCATGCCTTGTCATTTTTATGCAAGCTAGACACGATGTGTCATGTGAAAGCCGCTGAGATAGACAGGCTTTAGTGTGTGGTTTTATATTTATCTGGCTATGATGTAGGCTAACTTGGGGGAGAGGAGCACCAGTGAATCATGGAGACAAGGAGGGAACAGGTCCTTTGGAGAAGGAGGCAGCAATCTACCATATACCTAAACCTTTGCCTGGAATTTTTCTAAGTTTTG
Source organism: Ovis canadensis (assembly GCF_042477335.2). Classification (NCBI taxonomy): domain Eukaryota; kingdom Metazoa; phylum Chordata; class Mammalia; order Artiodactyla; family Bovidae; genus Ovis; species Ovis canadensis. Next base: position 25,287,659 of record NC_091257.1, on the reverse strand, counting down.
TCCCAGTATTTTCCTTCACATTGAGACATACCTTTTCTTGTTTTCTGGTGTTTTCGGGGACTGTGGGGTCACCGCCTGTGACAGTGAAGCCAGGTGTCTGCCCCTGGGCTGTTCTCCCACCTACACCTTGAGCAGCTCTGGGCTTTCCCCTAGCAGCCCCCACTGCCCCCCTTGGCTTCGGGTGTCCCCCACCTTATCCTTGTCCCCAGCTTCAGTCTTTAATCACAGCTTCATGGAATAGCTACCTAGGAGTTTGGTTGCCAGCTCTGGTAGGTGGCTTGTGGTCCCCAGCCTGGAGGGGCGGCAGGGAAGCTGGGCTCCCTGGGGTCACATGGTCTGCGTATGGACTTGGTGGTTTCCTACTTTGCAGTCGAAATCTTTCTTTTATTTTTCATCTCTTTGGTGCTCTTGAAGGCAATAAGGGGAACAAATAAAAGCTTTAGTCCGCTGTCTTTATCCAGAGCTGTTCCATCAAATGTTATGGTTTGTAGGAAGAGTATTTCTGTTGCAATCATGTTTTTTTAACATGAGACTCTCTCCATGAAAGTTAAAAGGGGAAATTGATGGGTTTTGCTCTTTATGAAACTGAAGTTTTTAAAATTTGTTTCATGGAATGGTGAACTCTAGACTTTATGATGTCACTTCTTTCCAAAGTGATCTGTTCTTTCAATACAATTGCAGTAAAAATCCCAGCATACTCTTTTTAGTAGAAATCAGCAAGCTAACTCTGGCAGAAAATGATTCTGACAGAATTTTGTACAAATAAAAAAGTTATTTTTTTCCTTATTACTGAATCCCAGGTACCTTGATCATTTTTATACAAGTCAGAAATACTTATATGAGTTGTGAGGAATATAGGACATCAGGAATATTAATTTTTAGAAATGTAGGGCACTGTGTTTTCCTTTGTCAGAGGTTACAAAGGAAATGAAAGAGGAGTCTCTCCCCCATTCATGGATATTTACTGTTCCTGACAATGTTTCTTACGGAAATCAGACTTGACTATGTGCTAGATTAAAAAAAAATGAAGCCATAAAAATGAAAAATTCTAACTATAAAGAACTTGAGAAGAAATTGTAAATATCCAGATAATATCATTGATTTTACTTTCAACCTGTTTAACATGAGAAGCCAAACAAGTAAACAGCATGTGTCAGTGTATGTAGGACATGAGAGGAAAAGTCAGGGACAGTCACCTCCTTTCTGAGCCTCACTTGTATTCTTAATTTGTTGGAAATACTACTTTTCAGACAGCAACACTTCCTGCACAATAGAAATCTTTTCCCTCTTTTCAGCTCTCCCGGGCACATCATTTGCCCTGACCAGTGATTCTTTTTATCTTGGTAAATTGTCCATTTTAAAAACATTTGGACAGCTTAAAGAATTCATAGTCCAGAAATGAAACCTACAGAGGATTGCTTGCGCTGTTCTGCTTCAGAAGAAATGAGGTGGTCGTACTTGGAGAGAGGAAACGCTCAGGCCTCTCTTCTACTCCATATTTCCAATTCTTCTAAGGGTTTTTCTAATATTAAAGATACAAAGGATTGTAAGGATTTTTATAATGCTGAGAATGAAGAGTCAGTTCCTGCCCTTTTTTTCCTCTAATCCGAGAAAAGACTATGATGGTCTTTTCTGCCTTTTTCCTTTCAAAAGATGGGCTGATGTTGAAAATGGCCCTGTAATCCATTCTGAATCAACAGCTGTTGGCCCCTAGGTGGCTTTGGTGCGCCCTGTACTGTTACCGTTTCCCCGGTTCCTTGGCTGTTTCAGCGCTGCTTTTTTTGTTGTTGTTGTTTTGGCCATGCCAGGAGGCACAGGGGATTATAGCTCCCAAACCAGGGGTGGAACCCACATCCCTGGCAGTGGATGCTTGGAGTCTTAACCCCTGGACCAAGGAGGTTCCAATGTTGCATTTTTTAAATATATGATGTTTCCAGTTCTGTTTTATTTTTGAGTGCTCTAAGAAAAATATTCCTTTGAAAGAATATTGGTTTAGATGTAGCCGATCAACAATCCCACAACTGAGAACCTTTGCCCTTGGCAGGTAAAAGCAGCTGGGAATGTATGTTCTATAGCCCCAGTGGTCGTTTAAAAATGTCAGAAGTTTTATATGGAGTTTAACCTGATGGAATTGCTGATAGTCAACCATTTTTAACTTTAAAATTGGCAATTTCATCTCATTCAACTAAGAGCTTATAGATGGCAAGGCTTAAACAGCACTGTCAAGATTCCCTAAAAAGGAGAAATGGAGGTAGTTTCCATTCTATCAAAGGGAAGAGGTTGGAGAGCTGCTTCTGATGTAAATGTAATTATTTTAATGGAGGCAATACTTTTTTTTTTTAATACCTTGCCTCACAGCCTTGCCTTTCTCCTTCAGTTTGTTCATGTCCCAGCCCCACCGAAAGGATGTGGACCAGGTCGTGCACGTTGAGTTATGAGTCATGTGTCAACTTAAAAAAAAAATTTATTTTAACACCAAAAACATTTTGTATTGGGGTATAGCTGATTCACAGTGTTGTGGTAGTTTCAGGTACACAGCAGAGGGACTCAGCCATAGGTATGCTGCTAAGTCGCTTCAGTCGTGTCCGACTGTGTGCGACCCCATAGACGGCAGCCCACCAGGCTCCCCTGTCCCTGGGATTCTCCAGGCAAGAATACTGGAGTGGGTTGCCATTTCCTTCTCCAATGCATGAGAGTGAAAAGTCAGAGTGAGGTCGCTCAGTCTTGTCCGAGTCTTAGTGACCCCATGGACTGCAGCCCACCAGGCTCCTCCATTCATGGGATTCTCCAGGCAAGAGCACTGGAGGGGGCTGCCATTGCCTTCTCCAAGCCATAGGTATACACGTGTCCATTCTCCCCCAAACTCGCCTCCCATCCAGGCCAGGACATAAGATTGAGCAGGGTGCCTGCCATGTGCTATATAATAGGTCTTTGTTGGTTGTCCATTTTAAATAGAGCCACCCCACCCCACCCCCAGCAAAGCATTAGTTCATTTTCTAAGTCTGTGGTGTCTTTCTGTTTTACTAGTTCATCCCATTTGTAGCTCTTCTTTTTAGATTCCACATCTAAGGGATGTCATACGACAGTTCTTCACATGGCAACTTTTGCTCCCCTTCCCTCTCTCCCTCCCTCCAACACTGAAGTTTTATTATGTGTGGAGTCAGCTGACAGGAGCTGATCACCCCAGGGCAGGCGTCCAGGGACCCTGCCTCCAGCCCCATCCAGTTCCCATTGTCCCCGCGACGGCCACTGACCCATCACCTTGCTGTTCCCTTGTTAGTGCAGGTCCCTTCTGAGGTTCGTGGACAGCTCTCGGTGGGCCCGTTGGCCGCTGCCAGCAGCTGTTCCTCAGTTTTCTGGAGGAGGGGTTATTGTCTCTCCTCTGGATCCCTGATCCTTGAGGACTTCAGTAGGGCCTTCCGTACCCTGTGGATACCCTTTACAGCCTTGTTGTGAAAACCTAGAGTCAGTCCTGGTTCCTCATCTTGACTCGCCCACCTCATGATATGGAACTTTTCTAAGTCACTGAATTCTGTGTTTCTTCATCTATGAAGCTAGATGGTTGAATATTATAGTCTTAGGATTATGTGCCTCAGTGATGTTTAAGGTTGCCCTTTTCTTCCTAAAATCTGAGCGACTGTATTACACATAGTTTATACACAGTTATTTCACAGGGTGGATCATCATGGCGCAAGATGTGAGCCTCCATCCCAGGATAGAGTACGTACTACCATTTGACCATGAGGAAATAAAGATGCTTGCTTCCCACCTGGTTCATCTGCCTGAGGTCCTTTCCCTGCACCCGCTCTGATTGAGTGTGCAAGTGTGACTGAATTTCCCCAACAGAAACCACATCATCTCATCAGCCATGTAAGAAAATGACAACCAACTGTGAAAGCATGCTTGCCAAGTTTTCAACATCACTGCATTTGAGGGGGGAACACACTTGTACAAGATGAAAGCACGGCTGGATGGAGCCCAAAAGACACGTTCTGAGTACCTGTCTTCTGTAAGCTGCAACATATGGGAAGTGTGCTTATGCCATTGAAGGCAGGGTTCCAGAAATCTCTTTGCTCCTTGAAGGCACATCACCAGTCTAGAGATGGAGAGAGGGGACCAGAGAATGTGGCATGCTGCGTTCTTAGAAATTACCAGATCTCTAGTAAAGAATAAGAGTAGCTAAGGTGCATTCGGTGTTGCTTCACTAAATATACCTGGAAACATTTACTACCATTGTCTGCAGGGTTTTTTTTTTTTTTTTTTTTTCAGCAGAGATTACTCAGGTTCAGAGAAACAAACTAGCTGGCTAATTAGTGGTCATGATTCAGAATTGGCCTGTCTTATGCCCATGGTCTTTCTCTTTACCTTCAACTGATTTCAGATGTAAGCAACCAAATTGAAACATTGGTGAGAAAAGGGGAAAGAGGTCCCACACCTGTCTCACCCCAAGGTTTCTCTGGTTTGGTAGAAAGAGCAGTGGAGTTGGAAACTTCTGCACGACTTCAGCTAACTTTAAAAAAAAAAGCTCTAAAGACTTCAGATCCCTTGAGAAGAATCAAAAAGGAGAATTATGCTTAATGAGAAAAAGGCATTATACCAATAAAAAAAGAGTTAAACAGGCACTCCCCATATGGTCAATGAGCATGCGAAAAGATGCTCAACATCGCAGCTCGTTAGAAAAATGTCAGTCTGAACCACATCAGAAATCATGGCATACCCATCAGAATTGCCCTGATGAGAAAGACCACAGCGTCAGGGGTTGGTGAGGATCTGAAGCCATCTGGTCTTGCAGTCACTGCTGGTGGGAGTGTCGGTAGTAACACTGGGAAAGCCGTTTGATAATTTCAGATACCGCTGAGCACTTGCATTCCACCTCTAAGACTATGACCAACCGGACTCCCCGCATAACGTTTATAGGAAATGTATAGGAAACCTATAGAAAAAATGTTTATAGCAACACAGTGCCTAAGGGTCAAAATGCAGAACCTAGCCAGATGTCCCATAAACAGACTGAACAGACCAGTGGGATGTTCAGCCACAGGACTGAGCCAGCTACTGCTGCACGTGGTTACGGGGTGGACCTCACACACATGAGGCAGAGCAATGACAGATGCAGAAGGGGTCATGCTGTGTGATGCTGTTTGCATGAAGTTCAAAAATGGGAAACACTAAGCCATGCTGTTAGAAGTCAGGCTAACACCAGCCTTCCACAGGGCATGTGGGGGCAGTGGAAGGGAGCACTGGGGGTGACTGGGCTCCTGGGGATGTTCTGTTCCTTATCTGGGTGGTGGTTGCAGTGTGTTGAGATGCTGAAAATTCACATGCTTACTTCCGATGTGTGTGTTTTTGTATATGTATATTCTCCTTTGATACTAAGTTTAAGTTTTCAAAGCCATATATATATATATATATACAGATGTTAGTTTTTAATTTTTGATTCCCACTGTGGAAATATAAATGTAATCCAGCCAAGATTTGCATATGCATGAAATAGGAATTTTGTGGCACATTGTGACCTATATTGTGGGAGAAAGGTGTTTTTTTTTCCCCTCCCTAATGCTTCGTTGGCTTCTCAATGTATCTGAACCTGACAGGGCAAGGAAGGGAGGAAGGAAAAAGTGAGTTTCATCAACATCAGCAGTTATTGCTGCTCAGTATTCATTCAGCCAAAGCCACATGAGCAGGTCAGGTTTGTACCAGATTAGAGAGTTCTTATTGAACCTGGAGTCTATTAGAAAATTTACCTTTCTGTTATTGATTTTTCTCCTTCTGAGAATAGAAGCTTAAGAATAATACCTGTGAAATTCTGAGACCTGGCTACAACAAATTCTAAATGTTTATTCTTTAGGAAACAAGGTGAAAGACTGAGAGAGAAGTCTTCCTTTCCACAAAAGCAGTCTGCATTAGCAGTAGTAGCTGAGAAAAGTCCACATGGAAAGTTGAAAGAACCACAGCAAGGGTCTAAAAACTCTCTTGCAAACTATGCAGGTAGTGTGCTTATTGAGTTTTCAAACTTCGTCTCAACACAAAAATAATTCTAGTTTAAGAAGGGGACTAAAAGAAGAACAAACTTGTGTTTTAAAAAAGGGAACTTATGAACCACCATCTCTACTCTGTACCTGGGACCAAACATTGAGACTCAGGTCCATCCTTCCTTTGAGGCCCCTCCTCCTGCTTCCGTTGTGAGCCTGGTGGAGCCTCACCTGGTCTGTTTGAAGTCATACAGTTGTTTAGTGGCCAAGCAAGGCAGGACCTACCATCTTGAAACGTCTAACCTCTTTCTCTTCCCACCCCACCCCCCGTGATAGAGATTCCAAATAATAGATTAATAATGATCATAAATATCATAATATTTATATCATAATAATATCAATAATGTCATAAATATCATAATGGCCCAAAGATCATAAATGTGATATTAATCCATCTCTTATAAAATATGTATTTCAGCTTGCGACCCTTGAATTCCCTCCAAAGAAACTATTTGGAAACAAGGATGAACGTGTGATTGCTGAGAGGCGAAGTCAACTAGAGGTAACAGAATCAAGCTTTTCTTTCTGTGTGTGCAATGCCATCTGATTGACCAGTGAGAAGTCTTCCTCTTAAACACTTAACAGTTCACGGATGTGAAGGTGCTGCCAATCGTTAACGCAGGAGATGGCAGTAGCAGATTGTAAAGTAATGAGATCAGTTTATTTGAAATATAAGGCCTTCCCCTCACCACCCCCTCCGCTCTAACAGGGCATTTTCCTGGGTTTTGAGGAGATACATTTATTCCAAGGATTAGGAAGCAGGTTGTGGGTGAGAACTGAATATTCACGTAGACAGATGGTACGCAATGCAGGATGGGGGTATGAAGCTTGCTGCCAAAAACTTGAATTAATTAACTGAAGATTTATAGTATTGCATTGCTGTTGCTTTTTCAAGATGCTGGAAGCAAAAAGACACATACCTATTTTAGTCACGTTAGGTTTTGTTTGACTTACTTTAACTTCGTCTTCGGAGCCAGCTACATGGAAAACTTTGGTTCAACACAACTGTTGTTTTTCTGACTGCCTCTCTGCCAGCATGCATTGTTGACTGCTTTATATAGTTCATTTTTCTTTGTAGAATAGAGCTGCTTATTTCATTGGCATACGATACTACTGAGGCAGGGTGTCCGTGCTAGGGCATGATAGCAGGTGGCCTTCCATCATGGGCAGCTCTCTTGCCATTCTGAGCCACTGAGGCCGGCAGATAAAATTAAGCTCACTCCAGTCAACAGGCTTCCTGGGGGCCTTGCAGAGTCCCCTCTGCCACTCCTGTAAGAGGAATTTAAAAACTAAGACTTTTTGTAAATGGAATAAGAGGAGGCCTGAGCTAGCCCTTTCTGAATTGTAAAATTCTGCATAAAGCTTCAGTATTGTCCTCATTGACTTGAGAGAGGCACAGTTTAAAGTGGCTGCCTTTGGAGTGCAATGAACACCAGTGAACCAAGGGCAGTGTCCAGAGGCTGGAGGTTCCAGTGAAAGCCAAAATGGGGAGTGGGGACCGTGGAGAAATTGGAGGCCAGGAGATTGTGGTCCATGAGGAGGTGGGGCATTCTGGGGTTTTAAGATCCTGAATGCTCTAAGGAAAGATGAGTTTCAGGGTGTGGCCATGCTTACAGACCGGTGAATTAAACTGTAGAATTATACTGTGTTTGAGACGATCCGGAAACTGTTACAACTGAGGTGTGGATGGATCATTGCAGAGCTCTAAAAATCATCCTATGAGGTGGCCCCAACTGAAGAGTTTATTACATTCAAAGTAGAGATTATCGTGGTGAACCTGCTTGGCCAAGTTCTTGTAAAGGTTTAATGGTATCATACAAGCAATGTAAAGCTCACAGGAGAACTAGTGATGGTTTTCTTTACTGAAGCCTTACCCACCTCAGTTATCTAGACTTGTCTTTAATTAAAACCTGTGCAGAATGACAGTATATGAAAACGAGTTTGTAAACCAGCAGGAAATAGCTGTTGTCATCTCAGCTTACTCAGAGCTCTGAATAAACACACACGGTGCCAGCCGTGCCACCGCAGAGCAGGCGTGTGTGTGCTGCACGTTTGTGAGCCCAGCTCTCGGGGTCTCCACTCTAGCTTCCAGGGCCAGAGCAAAGTTCAGGGCACCCTTTCATTCTTGGTACTTCCAGGTGGAACCCATATTTGTTCTTCCAGGGTCTCTGCTTAACCATGTAGCCCTACTGAGCCACCAGCTGTTGAGCATCAGTGTTAACATCTCTGCACTGAACAGAGTTCAGTGTTAACATCTCCGCCGATATAAGCCTGTGATGGTGGTTTACCTGTGTCTGTGGCATTAGTCCATATGGAGTGGAGTCTACACTTGGGAGGAAAACAGGAGCTTATATTTTAAATTAAGTATATTTCATCTCATGTGGACTGTTAAGTCTTAGAATATTACGTTCTTGTCAAGGACAGTGTGTAATTCAGCTTCACTTTAATGGAAAATTAACTTGAGAATCTTGAGTTAATTTCATGCAACTATTGTGTTATTTTTTTTTTTCCAGTCTAACACCAAGAGTCACTGACTTAGTGGATTTTCATGTGAAAACTAACATTTATTTTCCCTTGAATTTCCTATGTGATTTGATTCAATATGCATTTACTTAGTTTCCAGTATTGGGGATAGTTTGAGGTGTTACATAGAATATCAGGGTGAATGAGTCCATCTCTTTCCCTCTAAGAGCACGTGTTTACATTGGTGTATGAAACTTTAACTGGAGGTATAATTAAATACATAAGCAACATGCAGAAAGATGGATTCCAGTAGCACACATTTGTACTGGCACAACATAACATACAGAGTGTTTGCACAAGAGGAATTATCTGCCAATTTCCAAAATCCAGAAATACAGTTTTACAAACCTCTTCAGGCCAGTGGAGCTGCACAGAGCAGCGCCATTGGATACTTATGGATGCTTCCATAAGCAAGCATCTGATTGCATTTCAGTCTTCCTTGCTGTTAAAATAGATCCAAGATTGGGACCTTGTGTTTGAGTTTATCAGCAAAAAAAAGTCAAATGTTTTCGCATGAAAGACATAGACACCTACTTTATAACTTTTTTTTTTTTAATTGCTCAGTCGTGTCTGACTCTTTGTGACCCCATGGACTATGCAGTCTATGGAATTCTCCAGACCAGAATACTGGAGTGGGTAGCTTTTCCCTTCTCTAGGGGATCTTCCCAACCCAGGGATTGAACCCAGGTCTCCTGGATCGCAGGTGGATTCTTTACCAGCTGAGCACAAGGGAAGCCCAAGAATACTAGAGTAGGTAGCCTATCCCCTCTCCAGTGGACCTTTCAGACCCAGGAATTGAACTGGGGTCTCCTGCATTGCAGGCAGATTCTTTACCAACTGAGCTATCAGGGAAGCCTTACTTGTAAAAAGGTTAAAATAATTATTGTAAAGATGATGGGTAGCAACAGAAATTTCTGCCTGTCATGAGATGTTCCAGAGATTAATTTTCTCACCACAGAGAGAGCCATGGTGGTGGCTAGCCATGAGGGTCAGAGTATGTAGCACCAGAAAAAGGCAGGAGTGAGTCAGGATGAGGTGATGCCATGTGGAGAAGTGTAAATTTCTCCTCCAGAACTCACTCTTATTGACAGACTTGTATGGGATCCACCCATCCAGAGTTTTGGGGCCCACTCTGGTTTATACCTCGAGAATCTGGCCTGTTACTGCTTTGCATCCCATGCTCAAATGCCACCCAGCACTTCTGCTCCAAAAGAGCCATAGTCTCTGGAGGTTTCTCCCGTGGGTGGATCTCCCTGTTGCTGCCACTGTGGCCCCACTGGAACTGGTCAGCGTAAATGTTCATGTCGTTGCCAGAGCCGGCCATCGGGCAGCTGGAGGGTTCTGATAGCAACTCTCCCTGTGAGACACGCTGCCCAGCTCCCCCAGCCCTTCTAGTAACACAGACTACTGCCCAGCAGAGAAGGTTGTGGAGGTACCAGGAAATGACTGCATCACTCTGTCTGATGCGTTTATCTGGAGTGGAAAGGTGCTTGTTATCAGTACTCCACTTAAAGGCAGATACCGTTACCGTTGGGTCGAACCTGCCATTGTTGTAGGTCAAAAATGGTGGAATGTTGGCAGTTCCACAGGCTTTCACACAGTACTACAGCTGACTCCCATTCACTGTGTGTTTGTTACTGAGTGCCAGGCCTGAGTGAAAGGCTTGGTACATCATGCCATTTACTCCGCCAGCCAGCTTTTGAGGGCTTCTATTATTATCATCCCCATTTTACACATGAAAAAATTAAGTCTTGAGGAGGACAAAGAAGGTTGTGTGGCCAGTGAGTGGCAAAGCCTCAGTCTGCACTAGAGTGTCTTCAGGGCAGGCACCTCCTCAGCCCTCACACGCTCTGAGCCTGACGTGAAGCTGGGTCTCCCGCACAGTTTGTTCTGGAATGTCCGTGAGACTTCACTTCCCCCTCTCCTAAGACCCTTGTTACTCTCTCGCTTGTATCAAAAGGTACGTTTATGTCTCAAACTTCCCGTTGTACTCTTCAGTTACTTGAAGACAGCAGAATCGACATCTAATGGAATTCTGAGTCTCCCGTGAGATTTTACACATGCCTCACCTTCAGTGAATTCTCAGAAAATCTGCCTGTATTATCTCCAGTGGATGAGTTTTTGTTTTGCTTTTGTTGATTGATGAGAGGTACATTTTGGGTCACTAATTTCAGAAAATGTTATCATCTACTTGAAACATTTCTGCTAACCATCTTATAGTCTGTCATTTCAAGGAGTAACTCTAATTAATGAAAACAAGGGGAATCCTCTAAAATAATAAAGTTTTCAAGAATAAAACCACTACTTTTGGAGATAGGAACCTGAGAAATTTCTCAGACTTTTTTCTTGAAAGTACTAGAGCAGTCAGGCTTCCCAGGTGGCTCAGTAGTAAAGAATCCACCTGCCAAGCAGGAGACTCAGGTTTGATCCCTGATATGGGACGATCTCCTGGAGAAGTAAATGGTGACTCACTCCAGTATGCTTGCCTGGGAGATCCCATGGATGGAAGAATCTGGTGGCCCATAGTCCATGGGGTTTAATCCATAAAATGGAAACACTAATAATACCCACTTCATAGAGTGGTTATGAAAGTTAAATGAGAATACATGTAAAATCCTTGGATAGGTACCAGGTACATAACAGATCCTAGAAATTCTTCTGTTAAAAATTGCTACATTCCAGTTGCTGTATGACTTACAGTTTACTTTTAAAATTAAACAAAGTTCTAATTAATGCAATAAGATAAGGATATGAAAGATTATTCTGATTCAGAAGGGAGAAATAAAGCTCTTACTCACAAATGACATGATTGTCTCTGTAGAAAATCCAAAATAATTGACAAGAAATCTCCTGAAACTGATAAGCAATTATGACAAGATTGCAGGATACAAGAACAATCACTTTCCTGTATACCAGCAATGAAACATTGGAATTGAAATTAAGAACACAATAGAATATGGCGCCCCACTCCAGGACTCTTGCCTGGAAAACCCCATGGGTGGAGGAGCCGGGTGGGCTGCAGTCCATGGGGTCGCGAAGAGTCGGACACGACTGAGCGACTTCACTTTCACTTTTCACTTTCATGCATTGGAGAAGGAAATGGCAACCCACTCCAGTGTTCTTGCCTGGAGAGTCCCAGGGACGGAGGAGCCTGGTGGGCTGCCATCTATGGGGTCACATAGAGTCGGACACGACTGAAGCGACTCAGCAGCAGCAGCAGCAGAATGTACATTAGGACCTCAAATTAAATACTTTGGTAAAAATTTAATAGAATATGTATTAAGATCTATATGGAGAGAACTCTGATGAATAAAATCTCTGGTGAAAGAAATCAAAGAACTAAACCAATGAAGATATAGTCCATGGTTATGGATAGGAAAACTCAATATTGTCAAGAGGATCAGGTCTTCCAACTTGATCTGTGGATTCAGTGAAATCCCTCAGTAAGGTATTTGTGGACATGGACAAATTGATTCTCAAGTCTGTATGGAGAACCAAAGGACCCAGGATAGCTGGTATAATATTGAAGGAGAAAAAGTTGGAGAACCTACACCACCCAGGCTTCAAAAGCTACAGTAATCCAGACTGTTTGTAAAATGCAGAACTAAAACTCCTAGAAGATAATGCAGGAGGAAACACAGATGACCTTGGGTGTGGCAGTGGTTTTTCAGATACAGCATCAAAGACACAGTCCATAAAAGAAGCAGTTGATAAGCTGGACTTGACTAAAATTGAAAATTTCTGCTCTAAGAAAGACAATGCCAAGAGCATGAGAATGCCAACCTCATACTGAGGATAAAATATCTGCAAAAGACACATCTGATAAAGGACTCAGTCAAAACACACAATGAGCTTTTAAAACTCAACAATAAGAAAATGAAAAACCCAACTAAAAAGCAGGGAGAAGATCCAAACAGGCACGTCACCAAAGAAGATGTACCCATGGCAAATATAGGCGGGACATCTGCGAGCATCATGTATCAGTTGGGACATGCAAAATTGAAATAGCTGTGAGCTATCTGTACATCTATTAGAACGGCCAAAATCCAAAACTCCATGGATATCAGATGCCAGTGAGAAGGCGGAGCAACGGGAACTCCTTCATTGGTGGCAGGAATGCATGATGCCGCCACTTTTTTGAAGACAGTTTGGAAGTTTCTTATGAAACTAAACACACTCTGACCATACAGTTTGGCATTTGAAATCATTGGTGTTTACCCAAATGAGTGGAAAGCATATGTTCACACAAAAACCCACACATGAATGTTTATAGCAGCTTTATTCCTAATTGCTAAAACCTGGAAGCAATCAAGATGTCCTTCTGGAGGTGACTCGATAAATAAACTGTGGTACATCCAGACAGTGAAATATGACTGACCTTGAAAAGAAATGAGCCATCGAGTCTTGGGAAGACATGGAGGAGCCAATCTGAAAAGACTGCGTACTGTATGAATCCAACCATAGGACACTCTGGAAAAGCCAGAACTGCAGACCCAGCAAAAGGGTCGGGGTGGGGAAGAATTAATAGGCAGAGCACAGAGGACTTTTAAGACTGTGAAACTGCTCTGCTTGACACTGTCATGGTGGGTACCTGACTTAATACATTGTCAAAGCCCATAGAATAGGCAAGCGTGAACCCTAACGTGAACTGTGGACTTTGAGTGACAGTGATGTCTCTGCGTAGGTTACTAATTGTAACAGATATAACCTGGTGTGAGAAGTTAATAGTGGTTGTGTGTAGAGAGCTGGATATGAGAAGTTTTGCCTCCTCTCTACTTTTCTATTGACCTTTACCTGCCTTAAAAACAAAGTTTATTTATGAATTTTATTAATTTTTTTTATAAATGTATTCCTCATGCATTGGTAATCTCCTTCCTTTCCCTTTTTTCTGCCTTCATTTTCCTTTCACTTCTGTCCTCCCTCCATCCTCTTATTTTTCTCTTGTCTTTTAAGTGCTTTGCTCAAGAGAGGAGGGAAGGATGGATGGATGGGTGGGTAGGTAGGTGAGTGGGTGAGTGAGTGTGGCTCTAGTACACATTTTTCTCAAGAGTTTGAGGTTTAATTATTATAAGGAAGGTGATCATCATCTAAACAAGTTATATTTTTATACATACTTTCTCTACGGCTAAGCATATAATAATGTATGTTTCATTAAGAGTGACTCACTCATTACTCTGAAATTTGGAAGTCGCTATTTTATCTATCTTTGCCAAGCACCATTTTTATTCACTTGTTCTTTCCACACTCAAGGTTAGACGTCTGTCTTTATGAATCAATGATTTTAAGAATATGCAAATCAGTGAGGTGCCCACCCAGCGCAGACCACCTTTGTAAATTAAGACATTTGAATACAGAAACGTTTCAAAATTAAAACATTTGAATAGTGAGGGGAAAAAAAGGATATCTCTTGTAATCACACAGAAGCATGAGCTAGGTGAGCGCACTGGGGGAAGACTGATGTAATTGACAGGCATCGAGATTATCTTTCTCTGTAATTTTCATGTATCACCACAGAGGCTTTTCCTCACTGACGCTTGGTGCAGAGGGCCTTCCCGTTCACCTGCCTCGTAGTATCACTTGGGATATTCTAAGTGACCTGTTGCAACTTTTAATTACACTGTCAGTATGATATGTGAAGACTTTTTCTTCGAGGGTCACTTATGAAATCTGAAAACGGGCTGCCCCTTCCTCTGCCCTTTTTCTCTGTTCTTTCTGCCACTTTCTACAGTACTAAAACCAAGTTCCCCTTCATCTGGTCAGACAGGAAAGCTGAGATGGTCTGCTGTCAAGTTAGTGTGAAGAAGCGGAAGGACTTGAGTACGTTAATTTTAGCATCAAGCCAAAGTTAGAATGTCCATGTAGAGGAGAAGATCGCCCTCTTTCCAGGACATGGCCCTGGTTCTCCTTGGGGCACGGGGCCTTCTTTGGCAATCCTGTGCAACCCATTCTGGCTCCAGAGAGAAACCGCCTTTACTAAGAGTGTTGGGTTTGTTGATAGCAGGTGTTCACAGAACTCTTAGAATCAAGGGATGCAGCCTATAATATTAGCAGATTTCTGCTCTGCAAAAGGATATATAACCATCTCCAGCTTTCAGTACACTAGAGGAGCTTTGAGATATCATGAGATAGAAATTGATGGCTTGGACATTTTGTTAAACTTTATGTTTTATGACAGTGTCTATTAAAAAACCAGAAAGAATGATGTTATAAACCCAGTGCACCCTCTCATATCACCCAGCTTCATCACTGTCAGCATGTGACCTGTTTCGTTTCATTTCTTCCTCAGTCACTATTACACACACATTCACAGGATTATTTTAAAACAAATGCCAGACACCATACTGTGTGCTTATTTCGCTCAGTCTTGTCCAACTCTCTGCAACCCCATGGCCAGGCTCCTCTGTCCATGGAATTCTCCAGGCATGAATACTGGAGTGGACAGCCATTCCTTTCTCCAGGGGATCTTCTCAATCCAGGGATTGAACCCTGGTCTCCTACATTGCAGGGGGATTCTTTATCAACTGAACCACTAGGGATATCATATTATTTTATCCATAAATATTTTAGGATGAATCTCTTTAAAAACTGTCTTATAATCTATAGATTTCCCTTCCCTCTTGTTTTCTCTCCATTTGTTTATGAAACCATGTCATTTATCTAGGGAATTCTCACATTGGAGGTTTTGCTGGTTGCATCCCATAGTGCCATTCACCATGTGCCTCTCAGTTCAGTTCAGTTGCTCAGTCGTGTCTAATTCTTTGCGACCCCATGGACTGCAGCACACTAGACTTCCCTGTCCATCACCAAATCCCAGAGCTTGCTGAAACTCATGTCCATCAAGTCAGTGATGCCATCCAACCATCTAGTCCTCTGTCATCCCCTTCTCCTCCTACCTGCAATCTTTCCCAGCTTCACGATCTTTTCCAGTGAGTCAGTACGTCGCATCAGGTGGCCAAAGTATTAGAGTTTCAGTTTCAGCGTCAGTCCTTCCAATGAATATTCAGGACTGATTTCCTTTAGGATTGACTGGTTTGATCTCCTTGCAGTCCAGGGGACTCCCAAGAGTCTTCTCCGACACCACAGTTCAACCAGTCGTTAGATTGAGTGGCTTGATTGAATTCAAGTCTAATTTTCTGGGGCAGAAACTCTGTAGAAGTGGTGCTGCTGTTCCCTCGCATCCCAGAGGAGGCACGTGATGTCTGATGGTCTCCCTCTTGATGGTCTTTGCTGTCTGTGTTAAAGCAGTCCATTGACCGTGGCAGTCACTGCCCGTGCTCGTGACCACTTCCTGTGCACGATTGGGCCTGTCTTGCACGCGTCAGTTGAGTGCTGCCCATCCTCCAAGGAGCCCATGGTCCTGTCGGAGCGGAGACAACTTATCAAGTAACTGTTCAGACAATCGTGTACCACCTCCAAGGTAATCAGAGAACGTGGCTCCCAAAGCAGTTGCCCCCAAACCCGTGTGGCCAATCTTTGAATTTATCTCAAGTAGCTTCTTGAAAGATCCAAATTCTCAGACTGTGTTCTAGTATATTCTGATTCAGCGAGACTGGGATGGGATCCAGGAATCTGAGTCTGCCGTGGAAAGATGAGACTGGTGTGGACGTAGACAGGGAAGGAAAAGCCAGTTCCTAAAGCCATGTTCCTGACTTTGGACCTGAGCCGCAGGACAGCGAGGCCCCCGGAGCCCTGTACGCAGATGAGAGGAGGGCTGACATTTGACTACCCTGGAGAGAATGGAGGGAGCAGGGGAGACGGAGGCAGCAAGAATGGTGGCTGGGCTGTTACTGTCTCCAGACAAGGCGTGACTGTGGCCTCAAGGAGGGCATGATGGCCGTTGGCGCAGAGGAAAGTGGGCGGATTAGAGAGACACACGAGGGGCGGAGTCAGTGTGGCTCACCACTGGGACAAGTGAGAGCCGAGGGCAGTGATGACGTGAGCGTGGGTGCCCAAGACCCTCAGCATTCATCTGAACCAGACAGTGAGATTCATATATTTACACATATTTGTGTCTTTTGCATTTCTACACACAGTCGATGACACTGAAATAGTGCTTTTTTTTTTAGCATTTCACTAGCTTGGGGTTTGGAGGTCCTAATGTGTGCAGTCAGCAGTCATGGGTCAGGGAGAGCAGCGGTCCAGTCGCTAAGGCCAGAGGACCAAGGGAGCTGGTGGAGTGCGTTCCATCCTGCGTGTTGATGTTACTGTTCGCACCCAGAGACGGGAAGGACCGCTGTCCCTGCTCAGTGCAGACAGGCACGCATTCTACTCGGGGGAGGGGCCGCCTTTTCATTCAGCCTGTTGGATGAGGCCCACCCACGTAAGTGAGGACCGTGTGCTCCACCCAGTCTGTTGACTCAGATGTTCATCTCATCCAGAAACAGCCTCGGAAATAGGCTGTGTGTGTTCCAACACACGGAAATAGCGTTTGGAGTAACATGCCAGCCCACTCCAGGATTCTTGCCTGGAAATCCCATGGACAGGGAAGCCTGGCGTGCTGCAGTCCGTGGAGTTACAGAAGAGTCAGACGCGACTGAGCGATGGAACAACAACAAAACATCTGGGCGCCTCGTGGCCCAGCAAGTCGGCACATAGGATTAACCATGGCAGAGGCCGTTTCTGTCCACCCCAGATACAGCTGCAGTGGCAGTGTTTCCATTTTTGAGGCTTCTGATACTCTTTCACATCAGTCCCAGTGAGAACCCCACCTCAGTCCCCAGTAAATCCTTAACATCTGTCCTCTTCCCAGCTTCCACCCTCATTCACAAGGCGTTTGGGGCTTGGCAATCAACGGGGATTCTCCGGCTCTTTCCTCTTGATGGAAGTAGCATCAGATGAAAGGGTCGCAGCGCAGCCCAATACGGTGGGCTTCAGAGCTGGGCCTGCTCCGCTGTGCAGTTCAGTACGGAACATTTTTCATTTCCTGGGTCACTTTTAAAAGCAAAATGGAACGAGGCTTGACTATTACAGAATTAAACCGTGGCTGGAGGATTGTTCCTGCTCTCCTCCTAGATACAGCGAGGGACCCCTGTTTGTTTCCTTTTCTATCATGTCTCATGGCCTCTGACGCAGAAGCAGGCATCCCCAGTGACACGTGGAGCCAGTGGCCTAGCCTCCCTCCTGTTGCCCGTGCCCGGGGGAAGCTGGCCTGTGTTGCTTGGAGACGGCTGTGAGCTCCAGGCCCCTGTTGACCTCACCGTTTACCCTGCAAAATGAAACGCCATTTTCGTCTCTTCTCTCTGCTATCCCTTCCATCTCACACTTGCTGCAGCACAGCAGGGATGGGGAGGGATGGTCTTCTAAACTGAAGCACTTAATTAGCTCCCTGCCCCAGGGGAGTGTCAGAAATGCAGCTAAAGCAGAGAGAATAGCTGTGCTGGATGATGGAAAGAAAACCCGCCTCCTTCCGGGGACACCGAGTTACTAAAATGGTTTTGGAGTTAGTGGCCATTTGGAGTCATCAGTTCCACTTGCTCGTTTCTGCCAGAAATACTGTTCTTCCTTTTCCCCAGTGTACACATTGTCCTGAGTATAGATAAAGGGGTGTCCCAGTAAAATTCTAGTCCCTTCTTGGGAGCCAGGTTGTCCTTTAGGGCCCCTGATGATGATGGTATAGCTGCATCACCATCCTGTTAATCCTCACTGGAGGAGGAGACATGCAGTGGATATGTTACTAATTACAAATAAGATAAAGCGGGATCTTGTTCTTGTTCAGTCGCTAAGTCATGTCCTACTGTTCACAACCTCGTGGACTGCAGCATGGGCAGGCTTCTCTGTTCTTCATCCAATAAGATACAGAGATTTAACTGTATATTATGTGAATATGATTATAGGCATAGTTATATAGGTATAGTAGAGAGGTTGAGTCAGCTTGCTGTGAAATCAGAAAGTCCTCATCAGAAAACCACATGCTGAAGTCATGGTGTGAGCTCAGGGTGGGGGCAGCAGCTGGGCCAGGGGCAGAGCCTGACACGCAATGCCCGGCTCCCAGCGTGGGTACCCCCCCCACCTTTGCAGCTCCAGCTGAGATCCCTCATCCCCCCCAGACCCATCCCATAGCTGATACGTGCTCCTCCCTACTCCGTAGCCCCCAGGTGATGCTGGTCCTGCCCGGCAGGTCCAGCGTGTGCAGGCAGTGTCCCCAGGGCCTCTTAGCTCTTCTCCCCCAGCCTGCTCCAAAGCCGAGGAGGACCCATCCCGGCTGGGAACCAGAGGGAGGCGAGGCGCTGGAGGGACCCCACAGGGAGGCTGCACATCTTTCCATGGGGAGCCTGCCGGCTCCCCCTCCTTTCTGGGGTGATTGGAAGCACAGTGTTTGTGTTTCTAAGCATCCCCAGCAGGACCCAGCCCAGCCGTACGTGCACGGCTGTGACCTGCTCAGCAACAGCCCCTGTGTGGCTTTTCTCCTTTTTTTCCCTCTCTCGCTTTCCCCACCCCTTTGCTTCCATGCCCAAAGTGTGTCAGTTGCTCAGTCATGTCTGACTCTTTGCCACCCCATGGACTGTAGCCCACCAGGTTCCTCTGTCCATGGGGATTCTCCAGGCCAGAATACTGGAGTAGGGAGCCATGCCCTCCTCCAGGGGATCCTCCCAACCCAGGGATTGATCCCAGGTCTCCTGCATTGCAAGTGGATTCTTTACCAGCTGAGCCACCAGAGAAGCCTCAAGGTCACCCCCAAATAAGTGACCCCAGTCTTTGCTCTCAGAGGCTCTCACGCTGCTTTTATGGGTTGGGCATATACCCTTCCTGACCATTTTGCTGTTCGTTCGTGTGTGTTTGTGTGTGAGAGAGGTGAGTGTGTGTGTGTGTGCGAGCCTGTTGCCCTATTCTGTACGTAAGTTCTGTAAAATCAGTGAGTCATGGACGCGCTCACAGAAGCCTGGGTCACGTCCGCCCTGACCCGCATCCTCCTCTGCACCCCGTCAGGTTGTTTCCCCTTCCTGTGCTCCATGTTCTCCTGTTTCTTGACTTATTCCCTCGTTTCAGTGGAGCACACCCCTAGGAGCTTTCTGAGAAAGGATGCACAGGAGGCGCATTTCTAGAGACATGTCTGATGAGGTCGTTCTTCACCCACCCCTGGCTGGCCAGGATATATTAGTTGGAAACCATTTCGTCCTGTAGTTTAGGGGGCTTGCTTCACGGTCTTCTGACTCCAGTGCTGGTGGCAGGCGGGTTGAAGCCATCTCGATGCCCAGCCCTCTGTCTGTGTCATGAATCTGTGCACCTCTGTCCCCAGAGTTTGGAGTGCTCGGGGGTCTTCTCTGGTGAGCAGCCCCTCCCTTCTCTGGGCCTCTGCCTGCGTGGACTTTATCTCGTGTCCTTCATCTCTGGGAGATTTTTGTGATTGCTTCCTCTTCTGAGGATTTTCCTTCCTGGAGTCCCACTTGCCTGTATTGAGCCTCCTGGCCTGATTCTCCCCTCACCTCCTCCGCTCTGCTTTCCTTCCCTCCCTCCCTCGGCTGGTCCTTCCCTGCAGGTTTGAGAAACTCTGTGCCACGTGGTCCCTCTCACCCTGTCATCCTTTGCTTTAAAGCTCTGCTGGTTACTTTTGCATCTTTTCATGTTATAAACCTGGAGGCCTTGCTTCCGGAAATTGTTGATTTGTGTATTTCCATGGGTCAGTGTAGTTCCTCTTTGTACATTTCCTTTGCTGCAGCAGCCCAAAAGACAGGATCAGAAATCTTTGTGCTTTTGTTTAAGAGCCACTGTCTCTGTCCTGTCTCCATGAAGTTCTCTGGTCACTATTTATATCAACACTGGCGAATTATCAATTCTCTCCTACAAACCCCCACGCAGTCAGCATGAGGCCTTCCTAAAGATGCTTCGGTCCCCTTCGCTGCACTCATTCAGATTTGTCTGCCAAATGAGTTGTGCTTTTCTTAGATGACAGATGTTCACCATGTCCTGGGCCCGCAAACCTTGTTTGTTGCCTTTGTGAACTACATCTTTATTTCAGGATTCCACTGGTTATTTGTTTTCCCTAGACAATCGTTTTCTCTTCCATACCACTTACGTTTTTCATAGCGGTAATGAATCAGTGTAGTTGCAGCACTTCAAGACAGTATTTGGGGGGAACAAATGGAGAAGAACATCAGTTTGTTCCAGTTCCACACAGTTTTTATCTTTACTGTTTGCTCATGTAAAGCTCTGATCCTTTTCTAGACAGGCTTATTTTTATTCCCAGCAGTTCACTGCAAAGTGTTTACATTTACATCTATAATATTCCAGGCAACCAAAAAAAAAAAAAAAAGACTTTCTCTAATCTATTTTCTAATTGAGATCACCTGTCTCATATTATTTATAAGTGAAATTAAGAAACTGCTATTGAAATCAAGAAAAAAATTGCTAATCAGAGATGAAAATGGCAGTAGATGAAGCCATCATCTTTTTCTCAATGGATTTTTTTAGCCAGCTGAGGGATCGAGGTAAGGCTCGTGCTTAAGATGCTGGTGAGTGCTGCGGGCAGTGAGGGGCCCTCTCTGTTCTGTTTCCACAGTCTGGGGTATTTATGCTTCTTGCTGTATGTCGTGATTCCCTTTTCCATTTCCATTTATAGTGCTCATCTTCAGGTTCACAAAATCGCGTTTATTTGCAGTTCCTCATCAGAAAGAATCTGGGTATATTCAAGTAATAGCGCAGTCCCCATAGACTGACCTTCCTTACTTTGCCAGGCAGTTTCCTCGTGGCAGAGTCTGTGGATGATGTCAGGCCCCTGTTTCTTTGATTAAATGGCCCTATTGCTGTCCGCAGGACTCCTTAACTGGCGAGGTTTCCTTTTGATCTGTAAGCTCGTCTCTTTACCCGCATCCTGTCAGTCCCTTTTAACTTGCACTGTACTGCTTGCCCTGCCCTACAGTTGAGAACAGTCACAGATAAGAAAAGTCATGACGACTGAAAGATTGATGCTTACGGAGTTTGGGGTTGGTTTGGCATTTCTCCCAGCCAGGCGCCGGTATCCAGGGAAGTGTGTGTGTCTTTGTGCCCTGGGCTGCCAGCATCCTTCACTCTCTTCTGCAGGAGCGCCTCAGGTTATAGGAGCTGTCCAGGACAGTGGTAAAGGTTTCTAAAGTTTGACTTTGAGTTATAAATTGACTTGATAGACTTCATTCTCTATAGTAAATAAGTAAAACCCTTTGAGAGAAAGAAGATCCTCTTAAACACATGATGTTTTGCTACAAGCTAAGGTCCTAAGGAAAGAACACCCATACCTTTTATTGTCTGAGATCTAATTACCTAATGGCCATCTCTGAGTCAGTCATCTAATTGAGTGTGTCTTTCAGGAAGCACACGGATTCAACGTATATGTATTTTTCATTGAGATGCTTGACTCTGTAGGTAATATCTGTTTGGTAAAGGAATTTAGTTTCATTTCCTTGTATGAATTATAGACCTACTCTGTCCGTTTTGAAAATGAGAGATGGTGCATTTAGAGAAGTTTGGTCTGGCTTTTCTCCCCGCCTCCACCTTCCTGTCATCACCAAACCTCAGTCCCTGTGAAGGGGGTCAGTGGAGCAGATAGTCCAGCATTCCAGCTAATCCTCTCTGTGGGGCAGGGTCACAGGCCCACCACTCGGGGCCACAGTCCTCTTCATACCTGGGACCTGACCGTGGCTCCCCACTGGGGTGCAAGGCAGCATGTGGACCCTGAGACATGACTCCCAAGACAGGAGGATAGTTTGCCAGGCAAATAGTCCCTCAGGGATCATGGCCCAGGGATCAGGGCTCCTGGCCCAAAGAACAAAAAAGGAGCAGTGGGTCTACTTCCCCCAGAGTCTCCAGAGCTTACCCCTTGGACCTGAATTCACGGACTCAGTGTTACTCAACAGAGGTCCAGTTCAAGGCCATCCAGGGAACATGTGCCATCGATTGTACAGAAGGCCTCAGGTCAGACTTGGAAGGGAAGGGTCGTCCTGCTCACCCACCGGCACAGCTGGTAGAAGGGGACGAGGTTGTCATTCAGGGTCTCGAAGTGTCTCACTGCACCCTGTCCCTGGGCTGCACTAGGGGTGGAAGCTTAGGGGTGCCAGGAATTCTCAAGTGTTTCAGGACCAGTTCTTCACGTGGCTTGTAGCCAGGACATGCCACACAGCAAGTTCAGTCTCTCAGTTACCTTGGTCCCTGGGAGGAGTCCTTCTCTTTCCAAGATGTCAGGAACCTCTTTGAAGGCTTATGCCGTGCTGGGAGGAGTCATGAGCCTAGAAACAAAAGAATAGGGCTTGGAGTTTGTTTTTTCCCCAGATGGCACTTTACATAATCTCATTATTCAAAATGATCTTTCAGAGGATAGTTAATTTACCTCATAGATTTTTTTAAGCTTATTTTTAATATGATTCCCCATATTGAAAAACACGTGAAGTCATGCTTCTTTTAAAGCAACTCTTGAAATAAAGGGTCTGCCAGTGACTGATACTAGGACACATTCCAGATTCTTGCTGTCCTCTACTTTGCTTTGAAGGGGAAAACATTAAATACTTCCATGCTTTAAGCCCATGTAAAAGGAGAGAGAGTTAACAGATTTGCCCAACAACTTCCAGAGGACCAAACTATATAGATAATAGCGTCAATGACTTAATAAAGTCTCCTTGTGAATTGGGCCCTGCCCCAGGCGCTTTTACAGACAGTAGCTCATTTAATATTCTGGTCATTAAAAGACAGTCCGGTGAGGAAGCAGAGGAGTTCAGGGACTCTCTGTCCCTGTGCGGTAATGTCCCCACGCCCAGCGTGATGGCTGAATGGTAACCAAGGGCCTGAGGCGCTGGCTCACAGGGCAGAGTCGGACTGCAGCTGCGTGTGAGCCCACCGGCCACGCTGTGCCTCCAGGGCTCTCTTCCAGCCTCACCTCTGTGCTGAAGGGGTCCAGTTGCTCTGCATCTGTCCTTAGCCAGTTACCGATCTCTTACAGAGAGACCCAGTAAACAGAAGTCAGAGAACCAGAGTGAGCCCTGGGTGCAGGGCCCCTCCCAGCGTCCTGGCATAGTTTGCTTTCATCAAACAAAGTTGAGAGTGTGGCCCGTGAGACTCCGTCACTCCTGGCTCCCAGGTGCACCAAACACTTGACTCCTCTCTTCCGCTCTGGAAGCCGAAAAGAGGGGACCGCTGTTGACTTGTGCTCTGGAAAAAGGCTCAACAAGCTTCTCAGTTCAAGCAGACCTTGGCTTTCTCATGTGGCCAGTTTGTTTGTGGGGTTTCACCCTGACCTTGCTGCTTGACCTGGCTGGGTCATCAGGATCATTGAAGCTACTTAATACCCCAAGCCAAAATGTCAGCCGATAAAAATTGCATATCACATGGACTTGAAAGGCACATCCCTTATAAAATTTTTAAAGCTTGCTAGATTTTATTAAAATATGTGAACCAGACTGAGTATATTAAATTTATGAGTCCGACTGATGCAGTACCACAATAATTCAATACAATATGCTTATGTCATTAAACTCATAAAGAAGATTCTCTGAATAGCTGTAATGAATAGTTCGGATTCTGTAATCACAGACTAACATTTTCACCCTGATGAATTTTAAGTGGGAGCTCTCAGAATTCTATTTAACATCAAGAAATAAATGCCATATTTCAAATGATGACTACTTATTCTAAGTATTTACTTTAAAACCTAGGGTAGGAAAGAAGTACCTGCAAAGACAGAATTATTCATTAGAAATACGGAAAGGGTTGGAAGAGGTTGGCGTGAAGTAGAATAGGATTGTAATTTATGGCTAGTCATAAATCATAAACAGAAAACAAAGAAACTTCTTCTGTTTGGGTTTGACTAATACCATTTATTCCCTCACCTCTTACCTTTTCCCAAATATGTGTATTTTGGTAATCTCTCAGTAATAGCCTACCCCAAAAGTGAGTGCTTTAAGGAGACTGCGTCTTGTTGCCTATGGGGCTGTGATTCTGGAGCGTGGGCAGCGCTCCGTCAGGCGCTTCACCGTCTCCACGTGTCACGGTCAGGGCAGGGCACGTGCATGTGGCAGCGTTTGGATCATGGCTGCACTGAGGACTGGGCCCAGCCAGGGCGCCAGAACCTGCAAGGTGACCTCTTCACTCTCAGCATTCCCTCCAGGCCACTCTCCAGGTTAAAGCAAGTCACAGGACTTGTCCTGGCAGGACTCCATGGTTCAGAGAGAAGAGCGTTTGGCAGGATTCATGCTGGACCCCTGGGCTAAGGCCTGGTTGAGAACCGATCTGGTGGGCAGTGCAGAAGTGCTTCCTGCCCCATGCTACATAGAGCGCAGTCCAGTCCTGCTGGACCACTGGCCATGCCCCAAGCTCTGCGATCCCACTATGAGGCTTTATACCCACTCTGCCCTCTGCCTGGAACAGGCTTCCTTCAGAATCTTTCTCCAGTGTCTTCACAGCCTTAATTCTTACCCTCAGGTCTTGGCATAATGTCTCCACTCCCCAGGGCTGCCTCTCCTAGGCGCTCCAGAAGTATCTCATTTTTTTTTTTTTTTTGGAGCCATATTTTAATTCCTGCTTTCCTTGTCCAGTCTCCCTGAAAAGCCTGCATGTTACTCAGGATGGACATGAAGCTTGTCTTTTACTGAATCCCCAGCAGCACTGCCAGGAGGCAAGCTCTCAGTTAAATATTTGTTTGTTGGGTTCATGAATGGGGTCTGAAGAGAGAGGGATCAACAGAGAATAAACCTTGATTTAGTCCTTAAAGGATGAACAGGATTTAGATGATGGAAGCACAGCACCAGGAAGAATGACTCTGAACATGAGGAGATGATGTGGGCAGCCAGGTGCCCTAGGAGGGCAGGCTCTGTGTCTGTCAACACCCACGTGCCCACTGCCCATGTCACTTCGTGGGGAGCAGGTGTGCAGTACCTGTGCAGTGGTTGAGTAAGCTGCTTGTCAAAAACTGTCCTAATTTTATCAGAGCATGGAGGACATTCAGAGACATGTTGGGAAAGGAACCCAGCATGGTTGATCAATGGAGACAAATTTTAGGATTCCTAAAATAGCCAGAGAGAGGTGTTCAGAGTAGAATGTATGGGAGTTTAAAACTGGGAAGACTTGACTGTGAATAACATCAACCCGCCTGGCTTGGTTCATAACACGTGGCCAGTGGTAACCAGACCTCTCTGGGGTCTAGAAATATCCCAGTGTGTCTCCATCTAGGTCAGATTCATCTTCAGAGCCCATCATTCAATGATTAATTCTCCAAGTACTGCAAGGTAAATGAGACCTTTAAGTCAACTGGACTGAGAGTTGTCTTTAAGCTGCCACCATGGCTAATGAGTTCTGGAAATGAGGAATGCCACTGAACTGCCTTCTCTGTTAATATGTCATGGTGGAAAGGTGGCTCAAGCCCTTTTACATTTTTAAAGAACATTTCAATTTTAATAATTTCAATAACTTTAAATTAAATTATGGATTGGTGTTAAAATTTTGTAAAATGAAAAGAGCTCCACAACAATGAGATGGCCGGGAAATCATTCAGATGACACAGCTGGGGTGAAATATCACCCGTGAAATAAGCAGTAGGCTGCAGTTACAGCCGTGAGCCCTATTAAAGTGGAAACTTTATAATAACATAAAATAGTGATGATTTTATCCCTCCGTTAATTAAAATAGAAGGAAGGAAGCCAAAAGATAAAAAAAAAGGGTAAAGTCTTTCAAATGCATCTGAGGCCCTATTCTCGTTCCCACATCTTATACACACACATATGTATTCACACACCCACACATGCGTGTGTGGCGGCTGATTGAAAGTCGGGGTAAATTCTGAGCCTACACAAGCGGGGAGGGGACAGCCCCAAAGAAAGGGGTTACATGTACATTTACATTTATACCTTAACATTACGGGCTTAAAGGATTCGCCTTGAGAATTTCGAGGACTTTCTCACGAATTTGAAGAGCCGGTCATTTTGTCTCTTACAGTCGTTACCCTTGTCTGAGTCCCTGTCTCCTGAGATCTCAATCTTCTTATGTGGAAACAGAGGATGCAGACACCTGCCCTGCTCCTCCTTAGACTGTCTCAGGGGTCATAGGAGCTCCTGAGCCCGGAAAGGCTTCCCACAAATACCTGCAGACCTGACAGCCAGGTTCAAGGCCCCCAGGATTCTCCTTCAGACCCTGCCCTTCCCCAGGCTGAGCCCTCCACACACTGGCCGTGCTCCGTGTTCACATCCTTCACTGAGCCCTGGGTACCATACACCTTCCCTCCTTTCCCTGTTCTCAGACTTGCCCTTCCTTCCAGATTCCAGACCTGAAAGGGGAATGGCCTCGAGATGGGAGTGGCCACACCATGTAATGTCCCTCTGACTCCCAAGATTTTGCCTGGGTGAGCTGTAGAGCACGAGGTCCTCCCTTTGAACAGACTAGCGTTTCATCCAGAAGCTCCGGAGTTGAAAGGAAAAACCCAGCAGAAGTTACTTCAAGTCCAGCTTCTGCCCAGGTTATTCCAGGAACTTAAGTACTTTTCCTTTTAGCCAGAGCTGACACTGAAATCATATTACAGGTCACACATGAATCATGTTAATATAATGACCTTCATCAAAAGTGTATAAAGTGAAGTAGCAGGTAGCAGCACATTATATTTCATTCTCCCCCCTTAATGCAGTGTATTGATTGAGGTAGCAGGCTAAAGCTCTAAGATAATTGACTGAGTTCTTGCTGAATTGCCCTGTATTGCTGTAGGAAGTGTGTTTCGCCTTTCAGAACTCATTAACACAGCCAACAGACCATATTAGCCTGTGTTTTTTGGTTCAAAAGATTAATAATGTTTAGTGGTTGACTTTTGAAATGGTGTTGAATTTTAAAGATTGGCCCTGTGTGTATCTGGGTTTGGAGCGGGAGTCTTCCAGCTGAATGCTTGGCTGGGAATGGACCTCTCGCATGGGCTGACCCATCTGAGATGGTATGTGTGAAAGCCTCCCAGGACAGACTTTGTCCTAAGAGAGGCACCCTGGGCAGATGCCCTGAGCCCACTGCAGGCCCCCACCCCCAGAACTGGGTGTGTTGTAAGTGGGAGGTTTCCTCTTATTCTTGACGGGCACCTGCCGACACCCCAGGGGTGTTGATGGCAAACAGTAGGGAACAACTTTGGTCCTGGTGAGCAAGCGGGCTTGGGAATGGACAGACCAAGAGCTCTCCTGCTTCCGCCCCGGGTTTCTTATGCAAACTCTTGAAATGCTCCACGGCACCAGCTCTGCAGTCTGGGAGAGGCTTGCCCCAGAGGACCCTATATCCCTGCAGGCTCCACGTGGTATCTTGATGAGCTCTTTAGCTACAGGAGCCCATCCCAGAAGAGGAAGACGAAGAGCCCACCAGCCCTCTGCCCTGAGTCAGCCAGATGACCATCCTCAAAGAATGGAGATGTATTTTTTCAGAAGGGAATCTGAATGTCATCTGGGAAGGGGAACAGAAGAAGGGTGGTAGAGAAATGACCAGTGCCCAGCAAGGCACTGTGAGGAAGGTCTGGGAATGTGAGCAGAGGTGCGTAGACTCCGTGTAGAAAAGCAGAAGCATCACAGGAAGGAGGCCTCTGCCCCAGGTTTGCGTGGAGCATTCACTCTAGACAACCCTGCGCCTTGTCCCCGCGAGAGTGCCGTCAGGCCAGATGGTGAGACACCCAGTGCCATCAGCCCGGCCCAGTGAGACGGCAGCGCCCGGAGAGGAGGGTCAGCCCGAGAAGAGGGGCCTGTGGATGGCGCCCGGGGACTGAGACCAGTCTCTGGACTCGGGAGAGCTGGGCGTGAGTCCTCACACCCCACGCTGTCACCTTTAGGACGGCACTTAGGCCTCCTGGACTGTGGTTTTTTTTCTCTGAGAAGATGGGGATAGTAATGGTCCCTGTCTCATGCACTGTTGTGATCTTTAAATGAGATAGACCATTACACGTTCTTACTGTGCCTGGAGCGTTGCAGGCTGTTGATCAATGGCTCTCTCTGTGAGAGGACTGAGGTGATTGCTGGCTGGCCTGGTGTGTGCACGTGGGGGACGTTCCCAAGGAGCTCAGGGGTGTCGGCAAGTACAAGTTAAAGGACAGAAAGAACCCCTTTGGAGAGAAGGAGTCAGGACCCTGGTGCACGGTGTCTTTGGCAATCTGTGTGCCCCTCATCCTTCTGCTGATCCCTTGTCCTCCTCTTCTGAAAGCTCATGGTCCCTTACAGGATTTTGTTTTTGTTCTGGGGGGAGGGACCAGTTTGTTTGGAGCAGACCCATGGGGGCCCATGTTTCCCAGTGACTTCTGCCTCCCCCCACCCTGCTCAAGGCCCATGTGCAGATTGACTTAAAAAATACATACATAGATACATACATATATATATATGCCCACAACCTGTAGAAGAAAGACAGTTTCTGTAGTCAAGGTGCTATGCATCAGTACTGAAGTATGCCATAAAGATTTGTCATCTAAATTTGATTTTCCAAAAGCATTGATAAGAAAACACCTTATATTACAGTGTAGGTCCAAGCAGCTAAAGGAAACCTAGATAAATGTCTAACATATCCATTGTTCTTAAACCTTTTTTTGCCAACTTTGAAAGCAGCTCATGGTCCTCCTGAAGAAGGCAATGGCACCCCACTCCAGCGTTCTTGCCTGGAGAATCCCAGGGATGGGGGAGCTTGGTGGGCTGCCGTCTATGGGGTTGCACAGAGTCAGACATGACTGAAGTGACTTAGCAGCAGCAGCAACAGCATGGTCCTCCATCCCCAGTGTGGTGTGTGGTTTTCCCTCTCTCCCTCCTCTTCTCTCCGCCCCCACCTCTGATCCCACCCCATCCCTTCTCCCCATCCCCTAGCTGGCTCCTTGCCTCTCGTTGGGCTCCTTCTCCTCTCAGTCCCTCCCATCTCCTCGGTTGCTCACTCTCAAGACATCCCCAGACCCCCTCTTGCTCTGCGTTCCATGTCCTGGTTTGCAGTCCTACAGAAAGAAGATTGGGTTTCATCTGACTTTCCCAGGCAGGGCTGGAATGTCTCCCAACCATGGCAGGTACAGCCACCATTCTCAGCAGCCCTGATCTGGGGTGTTTCTCAGAGCAGAGGCTTGGATGTGACCTCCCCCTACCCTGCCACCAGGGCAGCCAGGTGTCCTGCGGGCCTTCTGTGATCCCTAACAGCTGCTGAAGCTGAAGCTCCAGTACTTTGGCTACCTGATATGCAGAGCTGACTCATCGGAAAAGACCCTGATGCTGGGAAAGATTGAGTGCACTGGGAAAAAGGGGTGACGGAGGATGAGATGGTTGGATGGCATCACCAACTCAATGGACATGAGTTTGAGCAAGTTCAGGGAGATAATGGAGGACAGGGAAGCCTGGTGTGCTGCAGTCCATGGGGTTGCAGAGAGCTGGACATGCCTTAGCAACTGAACAACAACAGTGGCTGCAGAGAGTGAAATTTGTCTGCTTTTCTGATTCTCATGGAGAAGAAGCCATGTGACGGAAACAGAAATTGGATATTGGATTTCACAGATCCTTTTCCTACTTTGCCCTCTGATCCTGATAAGCGCATAAACTCCTGGAGTCCTTGAGTTTTGTAAAAAGTAAACTGCCCTGGGGAGGTGGCTCAGTTCCTGGACTTACTTTCACACACCAGGGAGGGTAGGGGTGTCTGTGGACTCCGCATTAGAGAGAGAGCTTTGACAGGAGGCACTTTAACTTTCTCCCTTTGGCCACAGGTGCTGCGGAAAATACTAGGAGCACAGACAGCAGAATTGATTAATATGAATGTGGGCACTTAAGTATGTGTTTTATATATAATTAGGATGTACACTGACATACATGCAGTAGCAGGGTTCTAGTACATTAGACTGAGGCCTCAAGCCCTAAGGGAACGCTTCTTTATTGTAGGAATAGTAATAAACTTGATTCACCCGACACCGTTACACAGAAGTCGATTTCCTTACTGAAGAAGCTCAGACAAAAGAACCAAACCCATGGCCCCTCCTCAGTAAGTGGGTGGGTATGGGCACGTGGAATACTACGCAGCAGTGAAAACGACCAGACCACGGTGCACACACCCAGGAGCACAAGTCTCACAAGCATCACGTTAAGCAGTGGAAACCAGATGCAGAAGAGTGCACCCTGTGGGATCCTGTTGGCTTCAATTTCAAAACCTGGCAAAACTGATCGCTGGCACAGGAAGCTGGAGTGACCGCTACCCTGGAGGACGGAGTATGGGAGGGCTGCTGGGGCTCTGAAGGTGCTGTAATGCTTTTAGCCCAGTGCTCAGCACACCAGCGCATTCACTTTTTGAAAACTCATTAAGCTGTGCATTCATGATGGATGCTGTTTTCTCTCTGTATGTTTCAACTTTTAAAAATGAACTCATCAATATTAGTCATCAAGGTTGCTTGGAAGCGCTTTCCCCCAGCCCAGCAGTGGGCCCAGGACAGTGGGGAATTACAGAGAATAAAATGCTGTCTGTGACCCCGGGCACTTTCCACAATTTTAGTTCTTTCTTGTGTCCCCTGCCCCAGCCCTGGTCCTTTGGGTTCGTCACCAGAAAGAGCTTGTTCAACCCACTGCAAGCCTGTGGCTCTGGACACAGGCAACCAAGGCCACACCTCACCTCTTCACTTCGGAGCACCCTGAAGTCTCCGCAAAGAACGCTTCCTACTCACAGCCTTTCTTTGACCAAGGAAGTGGTCTAGGAAGAGGGAGCCAAGGCCACCCGATTCTGCTGAGCAGAGACTCATTGCAGAGAAAAAACTCTTCCATAATGTTTAGAATCAGTTGGATCAGATCCCTCTCTCTGGAGGTTTCATGGAGGCGTGCTGATGCGTTCATTTTAAGGAGAGCCATCGCTGGCGACTGCTTCTTTGCTCGCTCTTATGGGGCTTCCCCAGGCGGGGAAGGGGGATCTCCAGGACCCTCTCTTTTCACTTTATTTCTGGCTTTTACTATTACTTCTCTTTTCCTCATCCCTTCAGGCTTTCTTGGCCCTTTAAAGGGCCCCTGCTTCATGAACTGATGATGACACATGTTGATACGTCATCTGTTCCCGTCCATCCGGTCAGAAAGCGTTTGGAAGGCAGGCAGCGTGGACATCAGTCTGCGCTCGAGCATGGCCATGGGGCGTGGGCTGCAGGGAGCTGCTGAGGTGACGGCCGGGGTCCTGCTTCACCCCGCGGAGGGGGTGCAGTCACAGCTCACCCGCGGGGCAACCCCAGTCCCCCTTGTGCCAGATAGGTGTTTCCCAGTAACTGTGTTCGTTGGACCTCGGGTCCCTCTAGGTCGATGTTCCCGGCTTTTCTGCCCCCAGAGAAATCAAGGCATGTACTCTTCTGCTTTGTTGATGCAAATAAGTCTTGGAGCAAGGTGTCCATTTTCTAGCAATTGGTTTTGACACCTTCTTATCTTGACCTGCTTTTTGTTTAGAGAGACTTTCTTGAGCGACTACCATGAGATCAGGAAATTAAGAACATTGAACACGGGAAACAGTCTGAGTTAAAAATCCTTGCTTTCAAGTCTCCTCTCTGGATTACTAGCCTTGCTCACCAGACAATGGGTGTTACAATAATTAAAAAAAAAATAAAAATAAAAAACAGAAGAGGTAGGTGGAGGCAGAGTATGAAGATAACCCGCAGGTGGGTGACGCAGGACCCCTTTGGGTATGGTCCAAACATCTGTCACCCTGTTTTGGTGCTGGTTTCACAGACGTCTCCGTGTGTCAGCACTCTGCAGGCCCTGCCTTGGAAGAGTGCTCAGCCACTGGGCATCCGTTCAGTCAGTTCAGTTCAGTCGCTCAGTCGTGTCCGACTTCTGTGACCCCATGAATCGCAGCACGCCAGGCCTCCCTGTCCATCACCAACTCCCAGAGTTCACTAAAACTCATGTCCATTGAGTCAGTGGTGCCATCCAGCCATCTCATCCTCTGTCCTCCCCTTCTCCTCCTGTCCCCAATCCCTCCCAGCATCAGAGTCTTTTCCAGTGAGTCAACTCTTCGAATGAGGTGGCCAAAGTACTGAAGTTTCAGCTTTAGCATCATTCCTTCCACAGAAATTCCAGGGCTGATCTCCTTCAGAATGGACTGGTTGGATCTCCTTGCAGTCCAAGGGACTCTCAAGAGTCTTCTCCAACACCAATTCTCCAAAAGCATCAATTCTTCGGCGCTCAGCCTTCTTCACAGTCCAACTCTCACATCCATGCATGACCACAGGAAAAACCATAGCCTTGACTAGACGGACCTTAGTCAGCAAAGTAGTGTCTCTGCTTTTGAATATGCTGTCTCGGTTAGTCATAACTTTTCTTTCAAGGAGTAAGCATCTTTTAATTTCATGGCTGCAGTCACCATCTGCAGGGATTTTTGAGCCCAAAAAAATAAAGTCTGACACTGTTTCCACTGTTTCCCCATCTATTTCCCATGAAGTGATGGGACCGGATGCCGTGATCTTCATTTTCTGAATGTTGAGCTTTAAGCCAACTTTTTCACTCTCCTCTTTCACTTTCATCAAGAGGCTTTTTAGTTCCTCTTCACTTTCTGCCATAAGGGTGGTGTCATCTGCATATCTGAGGTTATTGATATTTCTCCCGGCAATCTTGATTCCAGCTTGTGCTTCTTCCAGTCCAGCGTTTCTCATGATGTACTCTGCATAGAAGTTAAATAAGCAGGGTGATAATATACAGCCTTGACGTATTCCTTTTCCTATTTGGAACCAGTCTGTTGTTCCATGTCCAGTTCTAACTGTTGCTTCCTGACCTGCATACAGGTTTCTCAAGAGGCAGGTCAGGTGGTCTGGTATTCCCATCTCTTTCAGAATTTTCCACAGTTTATTGTGTTCCACACAACCGAAGGCTTTGGCATAGTCAATAAAGCAGAAATAGATGTTTTTCTGGAACTCTCTTGCTTTTTCCATGATCCAGCGGATGTTGGCAATTTGATCTCTGGTTCCTCTGCCTTTTCTAAAACCAGCTTGAACATCTGGAAGTTCACAGTTCACATATTACTAAAGCCTGGCTTGGAGAATTTTGAGCATTACTTTACTAGCATGTGAGATGACTGCAATTGTGTGGTAGTTTGAGCATTCTTTGGCATTGTCTTTCTTGGGGATTGGAATGAAAACTGACCTTTTTCAGTCCTGTGGCCACTGCTGAGTTTTCCAAATTTGCTGGCATATTGAGTGCAGCACTTTCACAGCATCATCTTTCAGGATTTGAAACAGCTCAATTGGAATTCCATCACCTCCACTAGCTTTGTTTGTAGTGATACTTTCTAAGGCCCATTTGACTTCACATTCCAGGATGTCTGGCTCTAGATGAGTGATCACACCATCATGATTATCCGGTTCGTGAAGATCTTTTTTGTACAGTTCTTCTGTGTGTTCTTGCCACCTCTTCTTAATATCTTCTGCTTCTGTTAGGTACAGACCATTTCTGTCCTTCATCGAGCCCATCTTTGCATGAAATGTTCCCTTGGTGTCTCTGATTTTCTTGAAGAGATCCCTAGTCTTTTCCCCATTCTGTCCTTTTCCTCTATTTCTTTGCATTGATTGCTGAGGATGGCTTTCTTATCTCTTCTTGCTATTCTTTGGAACTCTGCATTCAGATGCTTATATCTTTCCTTTTCTCCTTTGTTTTTTGCCTCTCTTCTTTTCACAGCTATTTGTAAGGCCTCCGCAGACAGCCATTTTGCTCTTTTGCATTTCTTTTGCATTTCTTTTCCATGGGGATGGTCTTGATCCCTGTCTCCTGTACAATGTCACAAACCTCATTCCATAGTTCATCAAGCATTCTATGAGATCTAGGCCCTTAAATCTATTTCTCACTTCCACTATATAATCATAAGGGATTTGATTTAGGTCATACCTGAATGGTCTAGCGGTTTTTTCTACTTTCTTCAATTTAAGTCTGAATTTGGTAATAAGGAGTTCATGATCTGAGCCACAGTCAGCTCCTGGTCTTGTTTTTGTTGACTGTATAGAGCTTCTCCATCTTTGGCTGCAAAGAATATAATCAGTCTGATTTAAAGTGTTGACCATCTGGTGATGTCCATGTGTAGAGTCTTCTCTTGTGTTGTTGGAAGAGGGTATTTGCTATGACCAGTGCATTTTCTTGGCAAAACTCTATTAGTCTTTGCCCTGCTTCATTCTGCATTCCAAGGCCAAATTTGCCTGTTACTCCAGGTGTTTCTTGACTTCCTACTTTTGCATTCCAGTCCCCTATAATGAAAAGGACATCTTTTTTGGGTGTTAGTTCTAAAAGGTCATGTAGGTCTTCATAGAACCATTCAACTTCAGCTTCTTCAGCGTTACTGGTTGGGGCATAGACTTGGATTACTGTGATATTGAATGGTTTGCCTTGGAGAGGAACAGAGATCATTCTGTCGTTTTTGAGATTGCATCCAAGTACTACATTTTGGACTCTTTTGTTAACCATGATGGCTACTCCATTTCTTCTGAGAGATTGCTGCCTGCAGTAGTAGATATAATGGTCATCTGAGTTAAATTCACCCATTCCAGTCCATTTTAGTTTGCTGATTCCTAGAATGTTGACGTTCACTCTTGCCATCTCGTTTGACCACTTCCAATTTGCCTTGATTCATGGACCTGACATTCCAGGTTCCTATGCAATATTGCTCTTTACAGCATTAGACCTTGCTTCTATCACCAGTCACATCCACAGCTGGGTATTGTTTTTGCTTTGGCTCCATCCCTTCATTCTTTCTGGAGTTATTTCTCCACCGATCTCCAGTAGCATGTTGGGCACCTACTGACCTGGGGAGTTCTTCTTTCAGTATCCTATCATTTTGCCTTTTCATACTGTTCATGGGTTTCTCAAGACAAGAATACTGAAGTGGTTTTTCATTGCCTTCTCCAGTGGACCACATTGTGTCAGACCTCTCCACCATGACCCACCCGTCTTGGGTTGCCCCGCGGGCATGGCTTGGTCTCATTGAGTTCAACAAGGCTGTGGTCCTAGTGTGATTAGATTGACTAGTTTTCTGTGAGTATGGTTTCAGTGTGTCTGCCCTCTGATGCCGTCTTGCAACACCTACCATCTTACTTGGGTTTCTCTTACCTTGGGCATGGGGTATCTTTTCACGGTTGCTCCAGCAAAGCGCAGCTCCTGCTCCTTAGCTTGGATGAAGGGTATCTCCTCACCGCTGCCCTTCCTGACCTTCAACGTGGGATGGCTCCTCTAGGCCCTCCTGTGCCCGTGCAGCCACCGCCCCTTGGACGTGGGGTTGCTCCAGTTACACTTCCATAAAACACAAAGTGTTAGGTGTTCTATTTTTAGAAACTATAAATTACCATACAAGTGTTAATTATTAGTAATCCCTGCTACTGCTTTTAAGAAAGTAGCTAACAGATTTTCCTTGAGCAGAATGTCTTCTTTCAGAGGTAAATTTGAGGTGGGTTATTCATTCAGCCAGCTTAGTTTGGCTTCTTCGCCCAGGCCACAGGTTCATTATCCGTGTCACTAGTGACATTTGGGGTAAATCTTTGCACAGAGGCTTGTGGGATGTTGAGCATTGTGGGATGTTAGATGCACCCCTGGCCTTCCCCTGGTAGATGCATGCCCACCCCCTGCACCCCATTTCCAGTTAATAGGTAGCCTTTGCCGTACCAGAACTGTATAAAATATTTCTGCAGGTTCTCTTTTCCATTAACACATCTCGCTGGTGCCCGTGTCTGATTTCAGCCCCAGCATCTCGGGTCTTGGACTCAGAGCAGCTTTACCAGTTTGGTGCCAGAAGAGCCGGCCAGTGCACTGCCACAGACGTGTGCAAAGGTTGGGGTTGGGGTGAGCACAGGGTTCAGAGCAGTAAATCTCAGCAAGAGCTTCCTTTGCTGGGTGGTCTGTAAATGTTCGTGTTTGCAGTGGACCCTCTCGCCCGCAGTGTTTGTTTTCCTTTAGTGTATAAGAAGGCTGCAGAGCACAGAGGGCCCGTGCTGCTTGACACATTATTGACTAAGGACATCTTAGTGCCAGAGACGTTAGTTTCTGCAGAAATCCCCCGGTCAATAAGAGTGAAAATGTGCAGTTAGCATCGTGCAGACCATTAGCAGTTTTGTTCTCCTTCCTCTTAGTGGCCTTTCTGTTAGTGAGTTGGGCGGGGGGACATGAATCCATGGGCTGCAGTCCATAGTGTTGCAAAGAGCTGGACACAACTGGAGTGACTTAGCACATGTGACTTGACTGAAAAAGCCAGGTATTAACTACCAGCACTGTGCTGGAAAGCAGACCCTACCCCCAGCGCCCGCTGCCCAGCGTTCCCCGGGCTTGTCTGCAGACAGCATGTCCTGTGCGTCAGAACCAAGAGGTGTCACTCGCACGCTGGACGCCGTGGCTGCTCCCCAGGTGGGTCGGATGTGGGGAAGGCAGCAGAGGAGGGTCCCTGCGCTGTTTCTGATGGCAGTGGCAGCCCCTCCACGCCAGGAGGGGCGTCGTTTCCGGGCGTTCCTCCCCGCTGCCTCCTCCCTGCCTGTGTCTTGACCATGTCTTTGCCTCCTGTCTCTTCCCAGCGGTACCTCAGGGACTTTTTCAGCGTGATGCTCCGGTCGGCCACGTCCCCGCTGCACATCGAGAAGGTGGGGCTGACGCTGTCTAAACACACCGTGTGTGAGTTCTCGCCATTCTTCAAGAAGGGTGTCTTCGACTACAGCAGCCACGGGACAGGGTAGGACTGGAGATGGAACCTCGCCACACAGTGCCTTCTCATCCGAGCGGCCCCCGACCAGGGGCCTGGACCCCTCACCGCCTCCTCCGAGTGCCCGAGCAGAGCCAGGGCCATGCTGGCCACGGTGACATTGAGTGGCGGCTGTCCCTGCCCGTCTCGGCTGAATGTGGCCTTCTCATTGTGTGCAGAGTCTGTCCTGGAGGCTCCGTCACCCTGGGCCCCTGGAGCTGAGCCAGCCTGGGGCTTCCCTGATGGGTGGCTGGTCAGACCTCCCCAATGACTTTCATCTGGTTTCCCCTTTTACCAGAATACTCTTTTATTTTTTTTAATATCCCTTCCATGTGGCTGGCTGTATCCCAAGAAAAGCATTTTAAATTATTTCATTGTATTTTCCGTTTTCCCCATTTGAGGCTGAACTTTTTGTATAATCCCTAAGCACCGATGTTTACACAGAATTTCACATTCTGCAAAGGGGATTTTCAGTCCAATCACGACTGGAGTCTTCCATGCTTGACACATTGGATGTAGGTTACAACAGCTTCTATAAATCCATTGAAATAGGATATTTGTTCAATCTTGAATATTCAAGAAGTTTTTACCAAATGGCTGTCCTGCACGTTCAAGCTTTCTCTGCTAAGCACAAAATGAGCTCCTCATTGAATGCATATTTTTAAACATTTTGTTCACATTTTTGTTACTGAATCTACTGGATCTTAAGCTGCAAGACTAGAATTTACTGTAGTTTATTAACGATCTCTTAAATCACTCAGGACTTAATGTAGCATTGTACATCCACGTACAAGCAAAACTGCTTTGTTTTACTAAAGAGAAAAATATGAGAAGAAAAAAGATATATATGGTATATATTGAAATGTATATAATTCTACCTATAAATTTATATGTGTACACACTCCTGTATGATAGTTACATCAAAATATATAATTATTCACATGAAATTTATTAAAGGTATTTGCTTTTTCAAGATTTAAGTGGAGCTGCTATCAATATTAAATGAAGTTATGGAATCCACCCTGTAGCTTAGTTTATTTTAAGCTTGTGACATGATCATTCCTCCTGGTCTGTTTAAAAATTTATCTAATGTGCTTGGAAAGATACACAATGTATAATTTAGCATTTGTTTTGTAGAAGATGTGCTTATAGTAATGATTGAAGTCACAAATGAATGGGTAATGAAACAGGCCTGCATTCAGTCTTTCAGAAGATTCCTGTGCAACAGAGCTCTCCAGTCTGAAAAATGTATATTCAAAGATGCAATTATTCTGATAAGGGGGGAAATTATTATTGTACTAATTAGATATCACAGTTTAGCATGAAAAAAAATCAGGGTTGTTTTTTTTTTTTAATTGCCACAGGAAGACTTCGTATTGAGTACTGTTGTGATTACAGGCAGAGGTTAGGGGTAATTACTGCTAGGAAATTTAAACCTAGAGATTAAAGGATAAAAACTGAGAGATGATATCAGGTTGGCCAAAAACTTCATTTGGATTTTTATGTACAATGTCCCCTTTTTGCTGAGTAAACGTAATGGTTTTCTTCAACTGACCGGGTCATCTGTCTCCTGCCCTTTTGGACCCATACTGGAAGCCAGGCTCATGGCAGGCATCTCACTAGGGTCACACAGGGGACATAACAGTTTGACGAGGATAAATAGACATGTGTTTGTAGGAAGCGCAGGAATCAGATGATGCTTTGATTCCAATCCTCATCTAAGGTGTCAAGTTGAGGGTTGAAATCCTGGTCGGTGCTGGGCAAAGCTGGCTGTAACACATGGGTGTCATTTCACTCCTCTGAACCTCAGTCCCCATTTGAAAATGACACTGTTGCCCAGGGTGACCTCTAGGTTCTCACCTAGCCCAGGGTGACAGGCAGAGGGACCATCACCAATGTATGGATGCAGACTTCTAATCGGACCCAAACAGCATCTTAATCTGAGTAGAACTTGAAGGAATGCTGGCAAGCCAGTGAAAAGTCTCCTCGAAACAAATAATAAAATCCCTTTCTGAGACAAAGAGAAGACACGCGACACAGATATCTGTCTCTGGTGATAAAATTGAAGCTTCATTAATTTGGACTAATTCAAAGGAATAAAAGAAAGCCAGCAAGTATGTATCTTATTACTTTCAAGTGTATCAAATAACAGTGAAGTGCCATCAATTTATAAATGCTTTAGTAGTCAGTTGGACAAATATAAGGCAATTCAACAGAATCATTTATTTAGGATGTCTTAGCATGTTCTCCGGAGACAGCAATGGCATCCCACTCCAGTACTCGTGCCTGGAAAATCCCATGGACAGAGGAGCCTGGTAGGCTGCAGTTCATGGGGTTGCGAAGAGTGGTACATGACTGAGCAACTTCACTTTCACTTTTCACTTTCATGCATTGGAGAAGGAAATGGCAACCCACTCCAGTGTTCTCGCCTGGAGAATCCCAGGGACGAGGGAGCCTGGTGGGCTGCCGTCTATGGGGTCGCACAGTGTTGGACACAACTGAAGTGAGTTAGCAGCAGCAGCAGCGTGTCCTCCAGGGTCCTGCTTACACACCAAAATATTTGCACCAAACTTGTGTGTAACCACAGGTAGTAGAGTGCCCTTCAGCCTGAGTCCCACCCAGACCTTGTTTCTAAGCCAGAAAAATTCCAGTTCAGCCTTGTGATTAACTTAGTGATACGAGGTCACGCTGCCTCCTTAATGATGGACGTCTAGGAGATTCCTGGCCCACAATGTAGAGACACTCTGAAGATTCGTGAACTAGGGCACTGGGCCCTTCTGTTTATGTTTGTTGGCAGGAAGAGCTCAATCTGTTCCCGACTCAGAACTCTAGACAGTGTCTTTCAGAGTCTGAAAAGAAGCTTTCA
Source organism: Ovis canadensis (assembly GCF_042477335.2). Taxonomy (NCBI): domain Eukaryota; kingdom Metazoa; phylum Chordata; class Mammalia; order Artiodactyla; family Bovidae; genus Ovis; species Ovis canadensis. The sequence goes on along the minus strand of NC_091257.1, from coordinate 25,247,657 downwards.
GAGCCTAGTGCATCCATGAACTGGAAATGTAGCTGCTGTGGAGATGCAGTCCCAGCCCCAGAGCCAGGCCATGTTGCTGATCTGGGGTAAACTTTTGCATATGGCGGCCCCACCCCACCCCTGCCCCATCTCTCCGGATATATCTCCTAGCACACAGCTGTGCCTGGCCCACCGTTGCCTCCAGTTTGCTCCTGGAGACGGGAAGCTGCGTGGCATCGTGACGCGGCTGCTTAACACTCAGTCTGCACCCACCACAGGCGACGCGCATCCCCTCCAAGAGCACGCAGGTAACAACAGATCAAGCCTGACGTGAGAGACTATTCCGTGACATACTGCTTTCAAAGGGTGCTCTTGGAGAGGTTTTGAAATTGACCCTCTTTTACATTGCCTAAAACAGCGCCTGGAGGTTTCGTGAGTCCAGAGTTGAACGTGTCTGCCGCATGAGACCTTGTTCCTCCTGGGTTCCCACACGCACCGCAGGAGTGGTCCACACTTTGTTGCTGGAAAAGAATAAGGAAAGCTAGGTAAAAGAACTCCGTGGCCAAATCCAGTGCTTCCACTATATGTACATAACCACAGCAGGTATTTATGTTTTGGAAATACTAAAGAAAGACCATTCCTCGGAGGAGACTCATTCTTGACAGATTTAGCCCATATACCCTTCTTTGTACAACAGGGCTCTTTCCACCGGCAAAAAGAGGGCCTGACTGTTGACTTTTTTCTTTGGTTTAGAGTGCCTTTTCTAATGCTAATATAGTAGGTGAAAAATTATTCTCTGATGATGCTCATGTTGTGAATTTTGCACATACAGAGTTATTTCCCAGTTGAAACAAATCTACCTGATTCTTAACTGCAGATTCCTAAAGCATCATATTTCAAATTGATCCCATGGTGGTACCTGAGAGTTAGCAGGATGGAGTTGGAATTGGTCGGGCTGATGCCTTCAAAAGCCTCCTGCATTAGGGAATCCAGTAGGACCAGTTACATGTAAAATAGAGTTACATGTAAAATAGTGGGAGGGACGTAAAGGCAGTTGATGGACCCAAAGGGGTTCAGGATGTGAGTTTACCCTTGTTCCCTCCAGATAGCATTTGCACATGCTTGTAACTGTGGAGTTAACCGAATTCTAGCTTCTAAGGCCACCCCCTGCCTTTCTAAACGGTCTGCCCTCTGTGCATCTCTTGCTGAATGACTAAATACAAAATACCCTTTTTTAAAATTTTTATCAGAGTATAGTTGTTTTACAGTGTTGTGAATTTACAATGTTGTTAGTCTCTACTGTACAGCAAAATGAATCAGCTATAGGTGTATTTATATACCCCTCTTTTTTTGGATTTCTTTTGCATTTAGGTCACCACAGAGCATGGGGTTCCCTGTGCAAAACAGTAGGTTCTCATTAGTCATCTATTTTATACATAATATCAATAGTATATATATGTCAGTGCCAATCTCCCAATTCATTTCCCCCTGCTTTCTCTCCTTGGTATCCATGCATCTGTTCTCTCGTCCATCTGTGTCTCCATTTCTGCTTTGCAGATAGGTTCATCTGTACCATTTTTCTAGACCCTGCTTATTAACTGCATGTGTTAATATATGATGTTCGTTCTTCTCTTTCTGACTTAGTTCTTTCCATGTGACACTCTCGAGGTCCATCCACATCTCTGCAAATGGCCCAGCTCTGTTCCTTTTTATAGCTGAGTAATATTTCACTGTGCATATGTGCTACGTCATCATTATCTATCTATCTGTTGATGGACGTTTAGGTTGCTGCTATATCCTGGCTATTGTAAATAGTGCTGCAGGGAACATCGGTGTGCATGTATCTTTTGGAATTATGCTTTGGTTTTCTCCAAGTATATGCCCAGGAGCAAGCTTGCTCAGTCAAAATGGTAGCTCTATTTGTAGTTTTTTAAAGGAGCTTCCGTATCGTTCTTCTTAGTGGCTGTACCCATTTACATCCCCACCAACAGTGTAAGAGGATCCCCTTTTCTCCACACCTTCTCCAGCGTTTATTGTTTGTACGTTTTTTGATGATGGCCATCCTGAGTGGTGTGAGGTAACATCCTTTAACTGTGCGCATGTACGTCTCTATTTGAAAACAAGGAGACTTTTTTCCTAAGTTACCTCTCCCACAATTGATTCTTGCTGTAGGAATTTGAGATTCATCAGTTTGGTTTTGCTCCTTCTGCGTTGCTGGAAAGGCAGACTATTCCCCGTTCAGGGAGAGAAGAGTGGATGTGTTGAAAACCGAGAGGTACTCTGGAACACAGTGGGAAATGAGCGGAGGAAGACGCGCCGGCAGAGAGCCGCGGGGTCAGCATCACGAAGCGCACGGAGGAAGACGCGCCGGCGGAAAGCCTGTCAGGTCAGCATCACGAAGCTCTTGGGTGCCATGAAGGCAGGTCACCAGTAAGAGAAACTATCTCTAGAATTTAAATCCGGATTGAAAAATATTGTTAGACATCTTCACTGTTCGAAAACAGAGTTACTTTCCTCCAAGTAGCAGGAATCCTTACGCCCAGCTAATATTTGCGGAAGGTTCTGTATCTTTCCACTAGCGACTCAAGTTGTGCCTCAGAGCTACTCGCTGAAGAGCAGCCCTGGGCTCTGCTGTCACGGAGGCTCCTTCCCTGCCAGGCAGAGGGGAGGCGGGAACACAGCTGCTTTTGCAAAGCATCGGGGACCGTCTTCAGAGAAAGGAGTCACAGTGAACAAGAATGCCAGTTTGTGGTGATTAAGAGCTTCTTGAATATTTGCACTTTGCTTAATTCCAAACTCTGTGAGCTTTTCTCTCCCAAACACAGCCAGAAGCCTTGGAGAAGGAGGGGGCGGTTTCTGTCATTTATGACTTCTCCTATGGTGTTTTGAGCCCTGATTTCAGTGGATTTAATAAGAAACGTCGGTTTACAGAGGGCACAGGCCTTCCGCTGCAGAGGAATCTTAAGATGCTGGCTCTTTATCATCTGTCAGTGGGTGGATGGGGAAGATCAAGTTTACATTCATAAGGGATTTCCCATGCCTTCAGACACAGGGCGGATGGCCCACTCCCCTTAGGGTCTGGAGCGGAGAGCCTGTCTGAAGAGCTGGTGGTCCCACGCCTCTCTTTCTGGGGGACGAGCTGCCGTGTCTGCAGCTGATCTGCACTACCACTGCCTGTCCCCCTCTCTTTAGCACATGGGGGAGCCCTTCTCTGGGTGTCGGTCTCTCTGCTGCCTTATACCCTTCCGGTGCTGGGAGGAGGCGGGGACAGACAGGAGGGAGGTAAGCCTGGGACAGCTCGTAAGGTAGGCACTTGCCCTACTTGAAGCCACCAGTGTAAACCCGAGTCCCAGCTACCACCCCAGTCCCTTCGTGCAGCGGGAGGGTAAGGGGGGTCAGCCCAAAGTCTGGCCCTTCTGGTGACCCTGCTGGCCACATGCTGTGTCGGGGGCCTGGCTGAGAGAGATGCACTGAGCATGCTCAGAGCTGGCTGCTCCTTCCTTGTCCTTGTCCCCTTGTCCTCAGGGGACCAGCCTGCCCATCCGTGGCCCACCCTCCACTGGCCCGTCATGGTGCTCAAAGGCTTCTGTGTCACTTTCTCTGTCCCGGCCAGGTCCCCCCACAGAGGGGTGAGCCGCTTGGTCAAGGGCCTGCCTGCGAGGGCTCTCAAGCCACTCAGAGCCAGACTAGTAGTGGCAGTTTCATGGCGTAAATTGGGATAGAAGAAAGAGTAGGGTGGTGCTAGGGGAGAACGTACTAGAGAAATTACGGAGCCTGGGAAGCGCCGAGGCTTCCCTGAGCAGGTGACGTGGGCGAAGAGATGGCCCCCAGGGGAGGAGGAAGCTGCAGCGTGAAGGGTCTGCCGGAGGGAGACAGAGATCAGGGTGGGGGCACCTGAGAGCTGCAGCCAGGATTCTGAAAATGGGATGATGCTTCCCATCAGCTCCCGCTGTTTCGGAAGCTGATGTTCCCGGGGGAGGAAGACGAGCACACAACAGCTAAAACTCAACCTTTAAAGCCACGTGCAAGAGGGAGAGGTGAACTTCCTGTTTGTAACAACCAAGGGGCAAGTCCAGGGCCCAGGCATACTGTCCTGTCCTGTGCCATCAAGAGGCTGGTTGTCCTGCTTGTTGAACTTTGACCTTTGGCCTCTCAAGGTTCTGAGATTTCAGAGCCTCTTGCCATCAAGTAACATGATTTCCATAGACCATCAAGTCCAGCTAGGAGTGGACTCCCCTGCCCTGCAGAGGCTAGCAGTAAAGTTCATGCCCTCTCTTGAGCCACCACCTCTGTAAACAGAGCCCTTGCTCAGAGCCTGCAGAACACATCAGCCTAGTTGTATGGACCATAGGTGCAGTTGGTATGAGTCAACGCTGTCCTTCACAAGGACTGTTGCTGTTAATGCATTGATTCTCTGGGCTGTGAGCTGTTGTCTCTGCTGAGGGCAAGCAGAAAGGGTCCTCCTTGGTCCCCACCAATAGGGGATGGACTGCCATTGTCTGTAGCCAGCGAGAGCTTCAGAGAGAAGCAAGAGGCATCGGGGCCAGGGCATGGTCAGCCCAGTATAGGCTGGTGGGCTGTGTCTGCCTGGCCACGCAGATCTGAGACAGCCGGGCCCAGGCACCTGCTCTCTGATGCTGGTGCTGCCCCAGAGGGCAGCAGGAGAAGGGGGCAACCGAGGAAGAGATGATTAGATAGCATCATTGACTCAGTGGACATGAATTTGAGCAAACTCCGGGAGATAGTGAAGGACAGGGAAGCCTGGTGTCCTGCAGGCCATGGGGTTGCAAAAGGTCAGACACGACTGAGCAACTGAGTGGCAACAACAGCAAACGCCCTTCAGCTGTTCTGGCCCAAAGTCCTCCTTTCTCAGAGTCAGAATGGGTAAGTGGCTGAATCAAGAGCTTCGGGTCTCTCCCCTTTCCCCCAGCCTTGCAGTCTCTGTCCAGTGCCCTGTCGTGGCAGAGACTAACTGGGAGTAGCTGGCAGAGCAGAAGGCTGTTTGCAGGGTCCCAGTGCCAGGGACCCAGGGCAGATGGAGGTGGGCTGGGCGCTGAATGTAAGCGCTCGCTAACTGGGGTACTTGAGTTCATGCTCCAGTTGAATCCTGGACCTAATACCCATCAGCTTCCAATTGACTCTTGGATAACAATCTAGAAACCATCCCACACAACCCATCCTGGGCCTCTTTGAGTTGCCATCTCTCCTACTTGCTGGGAGTTGATCAGGGTCTCTACCCTCCAGGAGCTCACATGCAAAGGTAAAATTTATTCCAAACCTTTACTGGGGGTCGAGAGACTGGACACTCCTCTCTCAAAGCAGCCACGACCATGTGTCCCTCGCAGTGTGACCCTCATCACATGGGAAATGACATCACAAGCATCCCCCCACATCACCTGGACTTTGTTACAGGCTCGTTTTCTGGAATTGGGAAGAACCATTCAAAGACTCCGGGAGCAAATTCTAAGAGGTGGTGAAGGACAGGGAAGCCTGGGCATGCTGCAGTCCATGGGGTCAGAAAGAGTCAGACATGACTGAGCAACAAATTCAAAGACTGCTTGAAAAAGGCAAGGAACTGAAAACGTCCTAGGACACTCAGCCCTGAGCCAAAAAGACTTGGTTTTTCTCTGTTCTTCCCTTATGGGACCAAGAAAATTGCTTTGGGAGTATTCGCTCTAGTTCCATGGGCCTGTAAGGTAGAGCTACCATCTGGGTAGGACAGAGATGAAGACGTTTCTGGAGCATCTGGCAAGGGAGCTCCTGTGCTGTGAATAAACGCACCGTTTCTTGCCTTTTTGTAGCTGGTAGTAGTGCCCTTACTAATCTGCGTTGGAGTCTCCTCTGTTCCCCGTGAACTCTGTGCAAGGGGGGTGGCTTCATCCCCTCTGCCTCTGTTATCTGAAGTGCTGCTCACCTGAGAAATTACTTCTCTGCGCCTGTCTTCTTGATCAGCCATACCATTACCGGGGACTGGGCCATGACATTGACTTTCAGAGACTGGAAATGGCTGTTTTCCTGGACGTTCTGAACTTTAGGACCTGGAAACACCTGTTTCCTAAAGAGTTTTAACAACCCATGAGCAAAGACCTGGGAGGTGGGCTTGGTTCCGTTTTTCCTGGTGTGTGGCAGGCTCGATGATTGCTGTTCTAAAGTCGAGGCCATATCTGCTCAGTCGGGGAGTCCCAGAGCTGTCTTCCCCTTTGAGCTTTTCTGCTTACTTGCGCCAGGAGGGCCAGAAGGTAGATCAAAGGGAGGTGGGCGAGGTTGGGGTGCAGAGGGTCGTGTAGCAAAAGAATTCTCAAAGAGAATTGGCTCGAGGTTGGAAATAACTTGTGAATGGCCCAGAAAAGCCCTCTGGCTCTGGGGCTCAAATTTATTTCAGTACCACGATAAAATCCTCAAGCAGTGAAATGAACATTTAATAGTTGCTTACTTTCCTATCTCACTCTCCAGCCAGCCCACAATGGCTGGGCTAGTGTTTGTCTTCCTCTCAAAATGAAGGCTGTCCTGGAAGCTCAAAGTACTTCATTTATGTTCATTAAATTTCCTGGTATCAGTGACAGATGATCAGCTCATCGGTGTGGGGTTTGACAAGTGGTGGAGGATACATCTGATCACATCAGGAAAAGCATCGTCTTGCAACCGTTCCAGGATGGGTTGTAGCAGTCTCTGATTGCTGTTTGAGAAATAGGCTGTCGCAAGCTTATCAGTGTAGACAAACCCAAACCATCCCTGCAAATGCAAGGGAACTCTATTAAAAGTGAGGAAGTCTGAACAGATCAAACATATTTTAGGAAATCTCTATATAACTAGCCATCATCCACTTTGCAAAGAGGAAATGGCAAAATGCAGGTAGTCCAGAAAATGCATTCAGACATTTGCAGGTTCGTCTTTCTCTTCCACTCCCCTTGTAACAAAAGTCTCTAGTTCCGGGTCTCCTAATTTGCGTCGTGCCCCTTTTCCTTTTCTGGGAGCAGGAAGGGTCTCGCAAGGACTGAGAGGACACACGGACTGAGAGTGCACACACAGGGGGATGGCCCCAGTAGAAGAATTATGAGCAGGGGGCTGTATCCTTTGAGACACGAGGAGTTGCTGCTTCCTGAAAACCCCTGCTACCCTAAAGTGAAAGTGTCAGTCGTGTCTATTTGAGAGCCCGTAGAGTGTAACCCACAGGCTCCTCCGTCCCTGGGATTTCCCGGGCAAGAGTACTGGAGTGGCTTGCCATTCCCTTCTCCAGGGGATCTTCCCAACCCAGGAATCGAACCCACATCTCCTGCCTTGCAGGTGAGTTCTTTAATCTGAGCCACCAGGGAAGCCCTATCCTAAGAGAAGTTCAAGGGCAGAGACAGACTCAACTTGAAGATATTTAAGCTTAAGCCTCTCACGTACACAGGCTCATTTCAAGGTGCCAGAGTTCTCCTGGGAAGAAACAGAAGCCCAGCCGTTCATGGGATGGGAGTGAGTGGGTGATCTCTGCCTCTACCCCCATCCCCACCCCCCACCATTTAGGCATCACTCTTCACACCTGGGGGTCCTGCAGGCACTGTGGGCAGAGCTGGCAGGCTACCTCCATCACCCACAGCAGCTGTAGAAAGGTGGCTGTGGAGGGAAGGCTGTAGCTGAGTTAGACTAGTACCCTGGGGGCTGGTGTAGGGAGATCAAAGAGCTGGTGCTTTAGGCAAGAAGCACTGCCCACGAGGTTTGGCATCTCTAGTAACAAGTAGTGATGCCAAGGAAAGTCTTTCTGTTCTTCCTGCCCATAATGTTACATCGCTATCTGATGCAGAAGTGATCCAAAAAAGCAGAAAAAAATAGGGGCAGAAACAAGTATTCTAGAACTGAGTCGAGCAATTAAACATTAATAATGATCTTTTAATATAATTAAGATTCCACCCAATGGTCACAGAAGGGAAAAATTATAGGGAAGGAGGACAGATGTGAAGTTGCAACGGTCTCAGGTGAAGAGGGGGCAGAACATGTTGGTCCCTCGGTTGTATCCCAACTCTTTGCAACCCCATGGACTGTAGCCCACCAGGCTCCTCTGTCCTTGAAGTTCTCCAGGTAGTAATACTGGAGTGGATTGGCATTCTTTTCTCCAGGGGGTCTTCCTGACCCAGGGACCAAACCTGGGTCTCTCACATTGCAGGCAGACTGTTTACCTTCTGAGCCAGCAGGGAAGCTGGAGAGGGTGGGGTTGGCCGCAGAGGGGTAGCTGGGGGGGATGTTCTGGGGTGAGGGGTCGCCTGCGTCCTCATTGTGGGGATGGCTACACAGTTATCTGTGCTAGAGCTCATAAAGCTGTACGTAGTGAAGTGAATTTTACCACCTGTGAATGAGGCCTTACACGTATTCTTTTTTTTTTTCTTACACGTATTCTGTAATTCAGCCAGTAAACTGCTGACTCTATTCCATGCCACGTCTGTCTCTGTTTCCTTTGTGTCAGAGACAGCTTACAAAGTCCTACGGCAGAAAATCAAAAGCGCAGCCCTAGACTCCAAGGCCTCTTGGTGAGTTGAGGTCCCAGGGTCTGACACGGTGGGAGACGTCCTTTGTCTGCAAGTCTGCCCCCTACCTGAGCCCACCAGCGTGCAGACGGCAGGGAGCATTCCATGGCTCATACAGCAGGCGCTCAACAGAAGTTGCAGGATAGATAGATGGCGGGCTGCAGGCTCACCACCCCCTCCGGCTCTGGAGCGCCTCCCTCTCCCCGCCTCCTTCCCTCTTCCTCCCCACTCCGCCTTCTCCCGGTGTCCAAAATGTTTCCACCATCTCCAGGGGGAAAGACCATCAGCCCAGCATGATTCTTACAGGCAAAGGATCCAGAAGGCTTTCTTCCCAGCCTCACAATTCTTCAGGGCGACTCCCCGGTGGGGGGCTGTCAGACGTCACCTTAGGACAGGAGAAGGAATTCACCAGGAAAGTTACCAAGGGCTCCCAGGGTGTCACGCTGGGAAGGGTGGACAGTGGGGATGATCCTGGTGGGTGAGCGGCCAGCAGGGCCTGGCGTGCGGTGACTTCCTGGGGAGGGGTGAGTGCCGGGGCTGCTGGGCCGCTCGACAGGCCCCTGGTGAGTGCTCAGACTTCATCCCCATTTCCACGGGAAAACAGGACACTGAACAAGTGTCCGGCAGCTTCAGTGTCTCTGTCCGACTCCCTCCTGTGTACTGAGGTCAGGGGGACAGGACTACATTCTCTGTTCACTGCTGGTTCCCCTGATTCAATGCCCAGGGTATTCAATGGAATTGAATTGAGTGTGTGTGTATGGAGGCTGGGGGGTGCTGTGTACTAAATCGCCTTCAGTCATGTCTCTTGGCCACCCCCATCGACTGTAGCCCACTCGGCTCCTCTGTCCATGGGATTCTCCTGACAAGAACACTACCATGCCCTCCTCCAGGGGATCTTCGTGACCCAGGGATCGAGCCCGCGTTTCTTACATCTCTTGCATTGGCAGGCAGGTTCTTTACCCGCTGGGGGCTGGGTAGCAATGGGGAATTTTCTAAAAGGATCCCTCAGGCTACTTCTGGAAATGGACAGGGTGGAGCGGGCAATGTGGAAGAGGTGAAAAAAAGTAGGGGGACCACGGGGGACAGGAAACTTAGCTGGGCAGCCTCAGTGGGGATGGAGAGCGAGGAGTGGGCGTCACAAAGGGGAACCAGGATTTGCTGGGGGAGCATCAAACGTGATTCCCAAACAAAGCTGGTGAGAAAGCCCACTGCCTTCTGAAACTGCCCTGGCCCAAATCCCCTGGGCCTTACAGATTTGGGAGGGAAGGAAAAGCCACATTTGGGGTGGATGGACTTCCTTGCTCTGGTGGGAACAGACTGTGGATGCTACCCCAAACGCCCCGGGTGGAAAGCTGCTCCCAGCTCTGAAATGCTGGTGTTTCTTGTTCTAAGACCAAAAACAGTGGAACACGAAGGGGAGATGTATAACCAGAGGCCTGCACACACCCCACAGGCAACAGATGCCCGCGTGTGTCTGTGGGACATGGAAGAAGGGAGACAGTTGGGTTTCCAGGAGGCTGGGAAGGGCAAAGGGCAGCCAGACGGCCCTGGCTTGGGGGACTGTCACGGCATACCGGAGCGTGAAATCAGGGTTCAGAGGGAGAGGAGGGCGCGGTTCGGCAGAGGGGTGTAATCCTTAGCCGGAGGTCTGTGTGGGAGCTCAGGCAGAGGTGACCCAAAGCATGTGTGGGGTGAGGGTGAGTGTGCGCTGCGGCCTTAGTGCAGAGTCTTCCCCCCGCCCGGGTTCACCGTGCACGTGTGACCCACCATCAAAGCAAGATGCGGATCCACGTCCGTCCTCCTCTGTCCCTCCAGCCCTTGGCAGGCTCAAGTCTGGCCCAACCCCTGCAGCCTCTTCCTCGCACCTCGCCTCTTTCTACTGTTTCCACCACTGCTCCACCCGGGGGCAGAATTTACAGCCTAGGCCCCTGTGCAGTCCCCAGGGCAAGAGCAGCTGAGGCAGCCTGGCCATTGGGGTGGCTCCAGTGAGCCCTGCTCATCTCACAAAGAGAATGCGTGTGCACTTGGGGCTGACTGAGCCGGGCTGGGGTCCACAGGGCAGCATTAATGAAGGAAGACCCTGCAGGGAGGAGTCCCACAGGCATAGCCAAAAGCTGCTGTCCACAGGTGGAAGTTCCTCCATCTCTCTCCCTTGCATGCGTGTGTGGCTAAGTTGCTCAGTCGTGTCTGACTCTTTTCAACCCTTGGACTGTAGCCCACCAAGCTCCTGTCCATAGGATTCTCCAGGCAAGAACACTGGAGTGGGTTGCCATTCCCTTCTCCAGGGGATCTTCCCAATCCAGGGATCGAACCCACGTCTCTATGTCTCCTGCACTGGCAGGTGGATTCTTTATCGCCAGCGCCACCTGGGAAGCCCCCCTCCCCCTTACTCTCACTTTCTCTCTAGGTGAGAAATCTCAGCCCTACTTCACAGGTCCACCCAAATTGTCCAAGACAACCTCCCTTACTTAAACTCAACTAGGAGGTGTTTTAATTATATCTGCAAAATACTTTCACAGCAACAACTGGGTAAGTGTTGGATTGGCTAACTGGGGACTGTAGCCTGACCATCACCACCCCATCAGAGAGGCCTGACCCACAGCTTAAAGCTTCTAGGTGGATGCGGCCGCACCTTCCCCTGCTCCAAACGTGCTCGGAAAGCCTGACTCCTCTGCAGGCCAGGAATGAGGTTCTCCTGAGAGGCCCCTGGCTGGGCTCTGATGCTGCGGTGGGGAAGCTGCTGCTCTCCAGGTAGTTCTACAAGCGTGGGTGGAAACAGTAGCGGTGCCATTCCAGGGGCCGAGGAACAAGCTTAAACTGGTCTTCGGCATCTGTGGACCTTTTCAGCTCAGTGATAAACTCCAGGTCCATAACTCCTGTTTAAAAAACAAGTGGTAAACAGTCAAGGGCAAGTGAGAGGACTTTATTTCTCATATCATTCCCTCGTTGAAATGTACACAGGCTTCCCATGTGGCTCAAGTGGTGACGAATCCGCCCGCCAGTGCAGGAGACATGGGCTCCATCCTGAGTTGGGAACATCCCCTGGAAGAGGAAATGGTAACCGGCTCCAGTATTCTTGCCTGGAGCATCCCATGGACAGGGGAGCCTGGCGGGCCGCAGTCCACAGGGTCTCAAAAGAGTCAGACATGACTGAGTGACTGGGCACACACAAAATAAAAACTAGGCGTGATCAGGCCTGCTCACTGTTCTCTCCATCATCTTTGCTCTCAGGAAAGAAAACAAGTGTACATAATTGGCCACATCCTGTGGTATTTATCTCATTGTTCTTTGTTTTAGACCACCTCACCCTTCTTTACAAAACCTGCTTTTCTGGATTTTTGGGGTGATTCTCCTTTAAAAAGGATGCTTCTGAAAGCAGACTAATTATGCAGTTACACTTTTAAAGACTTTCCCTAAATTTCCTGTCCCCTCTTGGGAACTGATTTCCCCTGACACACTTTCAGAAATGAACTTTGTTCACCCCCCGGAGCTCACTTTTGAATAACTATTCTGTTTCTCATCCTTGAACGGACTTAGTGGGAGCCTTGTGATCCTCTTTCTTTTGTTATTAGTGTGGTTTTCTGTAATCCAAATTTGGAACGAATTTTCTGAATATGAGGCCCCAAGAACCAGCATTTAAATTTCTCCCACCTTTCCCCTCTTCATTATAGAATCCATTCAGAGATTCTTCGCTGTCGTCATCTGAATGGGAGCCCCGTGTGCAACACAAGGAAACCAGCATGGAACCAGCGCACAGCAGGTACTCAGTAAACGTAGTGTCTTGTCTTTCCCCAGGATCCAGTCTGCTGCTTGGCCCCAGCCTGTCTGCTGCGGGGTTCTCTTTTCCTGAGATCGGTGCATTCAGGCCACGTGGGTGGCTGGTCCCGGGTAGGCAGAATCTGAAGCTCATGGTCTCACATTTGGGAGAGATACCCTGCCTTACTGCACTGGCTCCAGCTTCAGTCTGGCCCTTTCCGAGGTCTCTCCTTCAGTATGAGGCTCCATTTCCCTCAGTGCTGGGATTGTTGGCTGGTGATGACTCTCAGCTGAGTCCCTCCCCCAGCATTGCACTTGGCTGAAGGGGTTCCCTTCCTCCAAGGCTAGGGCCTGTCCCCAGGGTCAGGGCACATCCAGCGAGCGGTCAGTGCAGCGGGAACGAAGGGCTGGCCCCTGGGGAGGGCTGTCTGAGCCCAGAGCTCTTTGTGGGCCAGGCCAAAGGTGTCGGTGCTCTTTCATGACGTCCTGATGCCCCCTCTGCCCACACAGCTCCCCTCACTCTGTGTTTCTGTCCCAAGAGCCCGCTTCCAAAATCTAGCTGCACCCATTTCTCCCTCTCAGTCTGTTTTCTAGGAAACGTAAAACTCAAAAGACGCTGAGTCGTTCTAAACAACCGTGCTTTTATGTTACTGATGGTGCAGTGAACATCATTGGTTTTTATCAGCACAGCGTCCTTCCCTCCTCCTTCATGCGTCCGCCTCCAGATTGTGCCCTGGGCGTGGGGAGAGCCCTGCATCAGCCCTCGCTGCCTCCCCAGCCTTGGGTGTGGGTGTGGCTGAGGCCTGGCCTGTGTTGCCTTGGCCGCGGTGATTGGCTGAGAGTTGACCAAGGACTTGAGCTGGGCCAGTAACATCCCTCCCCAGGATCCACACTGTAACCACTGAGGTAGAGAAGCTCTCTTTGCTCTGGAGCACTGAACTCATGGATGGGACAGTATTTCAGAGAAAAGTGGGATGAAAAGAGAGAGAATTTGAAGACATCCTTTGACCACCTGAATCCAGCTGGCTCTGAACCCAGGTCAACTATGAAGTTTCGCTTGGGGAGTTAATGTAGTCTCTTATTTACTTAATTGGATGGGTTTTTCTTATTTGAGGCCAACAGTGTCCCACCTGATACAGAAGTTTGCCCTTTAGCTCCCCTCAATTAATAATAATAACAGCCCTAATGAACATTTTTAATTAGAATTTTTTCTAAGATGTATCCTTTCCTGCTGCTTAAACAGAGCTCCAGAACGTGACTTTTCCCATTGGCTGGCATTTGACCCTGAGGCCCGAGATCTGCCCTGGGCTCTTGCCTCGTGTCAGCTGGACTCAGTGACTAAGATACGTGGAGCTCTCCTGTAACTACACTGAGTTAAAAATCTTTCCCATTGTTGCCAGGCTGTTACTCTTTTGCCATGTCTATCTGCTATCGCAGCAGTTGCTTCGGCAACACCCATCCTTCTCTTCAGTTGCTGCTTTGATTTAGAAATCGGGTCTCTGAATTCATTTAAATTTTGTGTAAGGTAAGTGAACATACATGTTTGTGTGTGTGCATGCTAAGTCTCTTCAGTCATGTCCTACTCTTTGCACCAACCTTATGGGCTAGCCCACCAGGCTTCTCTCTCCATGGGATTCTCCAGGCAAGAATACTGGAGTGGGTTTCCGTGCCCTCCTCCAGGGGATCTTCCTGACCCAGGGATCCAACCTGCGTCTCCTGTGGCTCCTGCATCACAGGCACATTCTTTGCCACTAAGTCGCCAGGGAAGCCCTAAGTGAACATAGGTTTTGAGCAAATACTTGACACTCTCCCCTCTGCCCTAAATGCATACGTTTTTGATATGTGGACATTGGGTATTAAATATAACCAATTGCATTTTATGATTTTATACTTATCATGAGACAGGTTCTCAGTCAGGAAACATTTGGGCTAGGAGACCTCCATGTCGGCAGGATGTGAAATAGTCAGCCATGCAACCAGAAAACTTGGTTTTATACAATAGTTTCCATCTGGCATATTGTTCTGTTTTAAAAATGAGGTTCTCAAGTGAACTCATTCCACGTGAGTCAATGACTTTTGAGTCAAGAAAATTAGATTGAAACCTGTAGTAAATGGATCCATAAAATTACTCATTAGTCTCTACAAACGCACACTGGCCTCTATGCCAAGCGCTTCCTCACTTCTGTTGGTGTATCTTGTACTGTCCTCGTTACCGATCTTCCTGGGTAATGTGTATATGACTGTGTCCAGAGACCAGAGTGGAATTCCCATCATTTGATTCTAATTGTTTTTTTTTTTTTTTTCATGAACTTGACTTAAGGCAGCCAGAATATGATTCCTGGCTTCTGCTAGCACCAAGGACAGAGTCTGGGACCTGTAAGTAGAAAGAGGCATATAGACAGGAAAGGAGATATTTGCTTCTGTGTTCCCCTTTGTCTGTAAAGCAAAGAGCAGGTATAGAAGGGAGGAAAATGTTCGCAAGAAGGAGGAGATCTGACAGTCCCAGAGAGTCCAACATCATCAATTAGTGTGAACACAGTATGCGTCATTTTCGAGCTAAGAAAACTGCTTTCGCCAATCATTTCCGCTCCTCTTTATCACTTCCAAGGGTATTTGTTTTGACAGTTTTTTATTTACTCTCTCTTTTTTTTTCCAGTGGTATATCAGAAATATGGCCCCATCTGGAGACAGTGCATAACTTGATGTTTTCCATGGCCCTTCCAATCAGGAGTAACTACAGCTATCAGGGGAGCGCTGAAAAAATGTCAATTAGCTATAAAAGTTTCACAAACAAGCATTATGTCTTCCTCTTACGAGTCCCTGGGTGCAGCTCAAAATGGAGCAATAATGTCCATAGTTAAGAATGGCTTTTGGGGGCCCTAGCATCTCTTTTTCCATTAACAATTGCTCGACACTGGCGCTGGAGTCCCTGCCTGGGTATGGTGGAGCCCGGGTAGAGAAGTTGTTTTAAAAATAACTACGGCTCCTATCACATCTCTGGCATGGGCACACGGCGCTCTCTGTGCAAACCACATGGCCAAGTGCATCCCCCCGGGGAGCCAGGAGTGGGGCCATCCCACCCTGCTCTCCAAGCACCAGCGGCGTGTTTCCTCCTCATGTCTGAAAATCGCATCATGGTCGCTCTGGCTCCAAGGAGGAATCAAAGAGCAGTCTGACTCCTGGTGTCACCCTCTGTGCTTGTCCAGGATCCCACCCACGTGCCCTGTATTTGCAGACACATGCTCTGTCCTCCAGGCTGAAAAGGCACAGAAAGTCTCCTTTCCAGAAGTGAAACCAGACGTGTGCCCAGTGGATGTGACCTGTCTTGGCATGCAGAAGTAATTAAATCTTGTTTACAAAAGCAGGCAGCTGGCCCATGAGTTTGTCAATTATATTTTTTAAAAATATTGCATTGAAATAGTATTCATCTTGATTATTGAAGTTTTTGGTGCCCCTTTAATCTTGCACCTGGGGCCAGCACCTCCCTCTCTTCTTTCTACTCCCAGCATGGCCTCCAGCCAGAGAGGAGGTAGGTGGGATACTTGTCCAAGGGCTCTGCTGTGTGTTGCAGGGGAATGACTTATCGCATTTAGCAGAGTTAGGGCAGAAGGATTCAGCCATGCGTGGCATGGAGGTGATATCTGGAAAGAGCACGCATCCAGAGCTTGGTTCCAGCTCTTGTTCTGGAGCCATGTGACCCCCAGCAAGTCATCCAGCATCTCTGAGCCTCAGACTCCAGGTCTACAAAGCTGAACAAATAATATTGACCTCCAAGTACGGCTGAAAAGATTAAATGAGATGAAGTTTGCCAAGTGGCTGGCCTCAGTAAGTGGCGCTTTAACAGATGTTTGCAGAGTGACTAGAATGCGCAGACTCTTGGAGGATTTTATAGGACCAGATTGCCTTCTAATCAGCTGGACCTTTTTTATTGTGTGATTTCTGGGCTCATGAATTCTGGGAAGATCCTGCTGGCAGCTTGGGAGCCAGCCCTGTGTAAAGGCCCCATCAGCGCTGGCCTGAGGCCTCCTACTGACAGCGCATGAGTGCATGAGCTCAGAGCCTGACTCCCCCTAGGGCAGCCCTTGAGATAACACAACCACAACTGATACCCAGACTGCAGGCTTGCGAGAGACCCCAAAGTAGGACCACACAGCTGAGATACTCCTGGATTCCTGATCCGCAGGAACTGGGCGATTGTACATGTGAGTGGTTTTCAGCTCCCATGTTTTGGGGCAATTTGTTACACAGCAATATCTAACTATCACACAGTTACATCCCCGCTTTGGGCCGTAGCCTCTATAAAGTGTTCAGAACCCAAAGGAGCCCACCAGTGAGTTGATATAAGACTAGCAGAGGCCCCAGTGGGGACATGGGGAATCTAGAGGCTCTCTTTGACCCCATTGGGCCATCACCCCTGCTTTTCTGAACTGGGCATTGTGATCTTTCAGAAAAATCAGCCAAGCAGAGAACAGTCCTGTTCAGGTTAAGGTGATAGCAACAAGTAATTTAATACTTTCTTGATTGGATTAGCAATAAAGGCATTGACTAGCCTCTCTCTGAGAGGAGGAACGTTCAGCCCATCTGTATTCAATCTCTTTGGCATCACTGGTTCCAGCAGCCTTCTTAAGCTGCTGCAGATGCTCTGTACATTTCTGTTCTTGTTCAGGGCTGGAGGAGAAGCAGAAATGAATTCTATTTTCTTGGCTAGGAGGGCCGACCGCCTCCACCTCCCCAGCGTGATTATCGAGGCGTGTATGGCTGAGAGCCACTGAAAAAAGGCATGGATCTGCCTGAATTAGCACCCGACTTGGGTGAGCGCCGGAGCAGAAACTGGCCCTCCTTTTAACACTGGCTCAGCCAGGCAGGCCAAGCCCTGTAATCATCATCGATTATCTCATTCGGCCTGACTCCTGGGGGAAATCTTGGGTAAAAGCAAATTGAATTGGATATTTGCTGCCACTCTTGTAAAAGAGGCGCCACTTAGATTAATTTCAGTCATGATGGTGGCCTGGAAAATGAGGCCTGGACCAGCGTGGTCGAGGCGGCTGTCTGGCCCCGTGAGAAGATGCGTGAGAAGATACAGCTCTCATAAGCTGGTGAATGAAAGGGGTGGCTTTGGAGCCAAGCGGGGTCTTTTAACCCAGAGGATTAGTCACAGAGGGGAGGCTACTATGCATATGAGCTTGCCTGGCTGACACATGGAAAAGGCAGATTGTTAAGGAAGATTAATTAAATAAAGCCCCAGCTGCATTGTTCCTGGGTGTCCTAGGACCCCTAGGGAGAGGGGCTGAACTAGGGCTCTTGGGGGTAGGTCTTAGAAAGAAATGGAGAAGAAGCCCTTTTGTGGACACTGGGTCATTCTAAGAAATCCCTAACCCTTAGCCGGAGAGGATGAATAGGCAAAACTTAAAAAGGCCAAGGGTTTATTGAATGTCAGAGGAGGATTTGGGGCCGGCAGGATGAGGCGCGAGGGCACGGCTGAGAAACAGAGCCCTCTAACTCGAGCCCATGGCCGGCGTCTCCCTTGCACACGGCCCTCCCGGCAGGAAGTGGAGCCTTTCCACCCGGAGGAGAGGGAACCCCGAAAGACAGGGTGCCAGACAGGGTGCCAAACAGAGAAGCCGACGATGTGAAAGCAGAGCTGAGTGGTCGCCCTGGCTGTCAGACGAGGGCCTCGCCAGGGGAGCACGCAGGACCTCAGGTTGCTAACCTGGTGGGGCCCTTTCGGGGAAGATGTTATGGGAAAAATAATAATAATAACAACAACAGCAGCAACATTAAACATTATCAAGTATCTTCTGTGTTTTAGGTCAGGAGATATATATGTATTTATATAAAATGAAAGAAAAATTCTTGTTTGTAGTGTAAAATGATGTTCCACCCAGATCACTTTGGATCCCTTTTCACCCAATTTTTAAACATGAAATATAGTTGATTTACAATATTGTTTAAGTGTCTGGTGTATAGTACAGCAATTTAGATGTATATTCACATATACATATGTGTGTCTTTTTCAGATTGTTTCTTCTGATAGAATGTTACGTGATGTTGAGTATAGTCCCCTGAGCTATAGCATAGGCCCTTGTTGGTTTTCCGTTTTATACGTACTAGTGTGTATCTAAATACCAGCCTGTTAATTTACCCTTGTACCCTTCCCTCTTTGGTAACCATGTTTGTTTTATGACTCTCACTCATTTACAAAGTTATTTATTTACTTTGGCTGCGCTGGGCCTTCCTGCGGCGCTTGGGCTTCCTCTAGTGGCACGCGAGGGCTGCTCTCCAGTCGTGCCCAGGCGTCTCCCTGCGGAGGCTTCTCTTGTTGCGGAGCACAGGCTCTGGGGTTTGGGGCTTCAGCAGCTGTGGTGCACAGGCTGAATGGCCCTACGGCACGTGGGAGCTTCCTGGACCAGGGATTGAACCTGTGTCCCCTCCATTGGAAGGTGAATGCTTAACCATTGGAACACCAGGGAAGTCCACTTTTCATCCATTTTATGCTTTGTGCCTCTCAGGCTGGGGTGTGGTCCTGCTTCTAGCCTTGAGCACCTGTGGCTGGTTTTTTTTTCTAAGAGTTCCTCTTGGTCTGATGGAGCTTGCTTTGCAGAGATGAACGTGCCCCAGAATTTATGTTCAGAAGTTACTTTCCTTGCCACAGCCCTGAATCAGAGGCTGGTGGGTACAGAGATAAGAGAGCACCTCTGGGTGGAGCCAACCCCAAGACATCATCTCATTCAGTAGTCCAGGGTGCCTCTCCAGGGTCAGGCCACCGCGTGCAGGACTTAGATCCGGAATTCCTCTCCTGCTAGGCTTCCTCGGTTCTTTTCTCCTGCTTCCCTCCCTAACTTCCAGTTTGTCCTGGGAGCACTTCCTTAATCCTACACATCCTCACCTTGGGATATGCTCTTGGGAAACCTAACTTAAGACATTGTCCCCAGTTTGTAGGCTGGAAAACTGAAGCTTATAGTGTGATGAAGTCATTTGCTTGCCCAGGGTCACTCCAGGGAATGGCTGAGCTGGGATTTAACACCAGTTCTATCTGACTCCAGAGTGTGTGTTATTCACATCCCTTGTTGGAATGCATTTCCGAAGGGGAAGCCTCTGTGTGTGGAAAACCGGGAGGAAAAGTTCTTGTTGTCATTCTTTGGTTCCCTTCTTGGTGTGCTTCTCCCCCATGGGATCAAGAGTTGGGCAGATTCAAGACACCTACAGCAGCAACTCTTGGGAATGACCTGTGGGGATTTCTCACTATGGTGTATTTCATTTAGTTTTGCTAAAATTTGACCCCAAGAGTCAATAGATTTACCCCAGTAGAGTTGCCTGCAGAGACACCATCTTTGTAGGCAGATCTGTGGTTTCTTCTACTCTTAGATTATTTCCTGTGCTGACTTGGTATTGGCCTGTGGACTACATCACTATGAGGCATGATTGGCTTGTGTTCATTTCCTTTGAGATCCAGAAGTCGGTCCACCACTATCATGATCTTGTCATTGTTATCTACCTGCAAAGGAACTGGTTGGGCCCAGAGGTAGACATACTTGGGCGCCTGATAGAGCTCAAGCTCTGGCCTCAGGTGCCTTACCTGACATTGGAGGTGGGGACAAGTGATGCCCAAAAGATCGGCAGATGTTGGGGTTAGGGCTTTGCACTTAGAAACACCCGAATTACAATTAATGTGTCGTTTCAGACAAGTTTCTTAACTGATCTAAACCTATGTCCTCATCTGCAAAGTGAGAATTCTAATCACCCCCGGTTTGTAGAATTGCTGTGAAGTTTTTATATATGGCTTTTATGCATTTAGGTATTTTAACAAATATTTCTGTGACTGTGTCGAGTCTTAGCTGCAGCGTGCAGACTTCTCCCTAGTTGTGGCACGTAGGCTCTCTGGTTGTAGCTTGCAGGCTATAGAGTGTGTAGACTCGGTCATTGAAGTGCATGAACTTAGTTGCCCAGTGGCTTAGTTTCCTGACCAGGGATCAGACCTGTGTCCGCTGCATTGGAAGCCAGATTCTTAACTACTGGACCATCAGGGAAATCCCAGAATTGCTGTGACTTCTGAATGAAACAGTGCTTGCAAAGGTTTGGCAAATAGTTCTTGGCCACCTGATGCGAAGAGCCGACTCATTAGAAAAGACCCTGATGCTGGGAAAGATTGAAGGCAGGAGGAGAAGGGGAAAAACAGAGGACGAGATGGTTGGATGGCTTCACCAACTCAATGGACATTAGTTTGAGCAAGCTCCGGGAGAGGGTAAAGGAAATGTATCCTGGCATGCTGCAGACGATAGGGTCGCAAAGAATCAGACATGACTGAGCAACTGAACAATGAATGACAACAAAGTATTTGATAATGGTCCCTTTGTTTTAATAGCTTAATTACAAGTAGTTTTTGCTTATGTTAAGCAAGAGGGAAAAGGCAGGAGATTGGAAAAAATATAGGTGGTGTGTCAATGTGGGTCAGCATACACTTGAACTCTAGCAAGCTTCCTGCTCACCAAATAGTTCTTGTATTGTACCTGTAATCAGGAGGAAATCAAGAGAAGACCTGTGTTATCAAAACACTGCTTTCTCTCAGGACCCATGCTCTCTGAAACCTGCCTAATGATGACAGCACAAAATATGAAGCCCATGTCTATGAATTTTTGTATTCTGATGGGGCTCTGTCCCCCTCCGACTCACAGACAAATACTTAATGTTTAGGCAGAAGCTGCTTGGCTCTTGATCTAAGGGCCACTCAAATTCATTTTCTGCATGTGTCCCGTTGGCCTTGTCTTCTAGGTAACAGTGGCTTTTGGTTGTCATCTTGAACAGAGCCCTCAGTGTTCAGATTTGAGGTATGTCTCCTGGAGATGTGCATGAATCTCTGGGACTGCAGGGATGCTGCCCCCCACCCACCTCAAAACATCCAAACTCCAATCAGTTATAGCAGCAGGGGTTTGTCTTCTTGCTTTTGTGACTTCCGGTCAGATGGATAGGTCTGTTTCTAGCCATGGGTTGCACGTGTGCCATCATTCTGGGGCCAAGGCTTGTCAGAGGCAGCAGCTCTGTGGGCAGCCTCTGTTCACGGTGGTCCCAGGCCCAGCTGGGCAGCACACGCAAAGCCTCTGCTCTGGTGACGTTGGCCAACGTGACCATTGGGCCAAACCCAGCACCAAGCACGTGGAGGAATGAGAGCAGTGGGAGGCTTTCTGAAGTCACATGACAGAGCACGTGGATGTAGAAGTTAGTTGTGGGAGCAGGAATGAAGGAGTGTCGCAATAATCAAATATATATGAAAATAATAAGACTTCACACTGGACCCAAAACTAGGACAAAAGACCATCAAAGAAAGATCAGAATACATACACACACTATTATATAAAAAATATATCAACAACTAGGACCTCTTGTATAACACAGGGAACTATACTCAACATTTTGTAATAACCTACAGTGGGAAAGAATCTTACAAAGAATATATGTATGTATATATAATAGATATATAACTGAATCACTTTGCCCCACACTGGAAACTAACACATCATTGTAACTTAACTATACTTTAGTCAATCAATCAATCAACAACATTAAAAAAAAACACAAGTCTTATTTAAATAAAAATAGAGACCAGAGTGTTAGGACTGGCACTCTGAGCATCAGTGATGCACGGGACACGGAAAATACCCTGAGGGACACCCACGGGTCTCTCGTTTCTACTGAGGATTATAAGTGCACCGATAAAAATAAATACTCACGTGTATGTACTAGGAATTAATACCACAGAAATGATGCTTGTGGGGCACCACCTAGGTTCTTGTGTGACTAGAATTTCTGGGTCAAGTCACAGTTTCGTGAGTTCTGTCGGATCTCTTAGGCAAGCTTTTGTTTGTTTCTTTTGTCATTTGAATCATCAGAAAGTGGCTCTTGGCTAAGCAGAGCCTTCCTGTAAGTAAATGTTGCTACGCTGCATGCAGTTTTGGAAAAATTACACCAATAGGGGCACGTGCCGGGCTCTGATGCTCTTGGCTAACGAGAGCTGGGGGTTGGCTGGAGTGTGTCTGGTCAAGGTCTGGTCATCCATCCTGTCCCTGCTCCCTTCCTAGTAGCTGGGAGAGGCAGTCATCATGTTAAGTGGTGATCTTCAGGGAGGACCACTCCTTGCCTCTAAGGATTGAGCTAAATGGGTCGGGGAAGAATCACTAAAAGGCTATGGATTTCTTATCCCACGTGCTGGACCCAGTACTTAAAGGCCCTCAGAACAATCCTTGTGCTGACATCGCCCCGTCCCTTTCTGAGCGTCTGGGCACGTTCATGATGGACTACTTGCAGGATGGAAACGCTGACTCTGCCGGGCAGCCGGGAACAGGACAGAAGGAAAGTCGGCCTTGACAGAATTGATCCTGGCCCCTGCTAATGAGAAGTGCAGCCTGAAGTGGCCAGAGCGCTCACTGGAGTGCAGTCCCCGGGGTCCCAGTCTTCTCCTGCCAGAGGCTAATCGCCGGCTGTCCATGGCTGACTCCAGCCGGCAGACACAGCAGGTTTAGCTGCTGAGAGCCTGAACTGTCTTCTTCTCTGGTCCCCCACAGTCTCCTGTCCTTGGTCAACACCCCCTCTCCCACTTGACTGATGGCTGCTCTTCGACTGGCCCTGGAGTGATGTAAACCTGCAGCCTCCTAGAGCCGCCTTCCCCATCACTGTCTGAATGAGGCTGATTCACAGGGTTAGAGTGAAATTTCAAGCCAACAATAATAACACGCCCAGAGCGGGTGAGCACCTCTTGAACTTGAATCGTTTCTCTTTCTTTTCCTGCTTCTCTTTTTCTGGCTTTCCCTTTTCGCTTGCCCCATTCCTCCTTCCTCTCCCTCTTTTTGCTTTCTTCTTCTGTGATGCTTTGATACTGTTTTATCTCTTCAGTAAACTTTAAACAGGTGTCATTAGTCAGCGGGAGCTTTGAGTTGCTCTGGCTTACCCTGAAGGGAAAGGCGTGTTAAATATGTCTCCCAGTGACCCCACCTCCCGTTTCCAGGGTGAAGGAGACATACCTAAAAAGCCACAAGAGTAACTCAGTATCGAAGTCGTCACACTCTGAGTTAAGACGAGGTTCAGTACTCTCCTCTGGATGAATCCAGCAAGTAGGTGATGATGATGGCCAAGCATCTCACCTGGGGGCCTCTTAGAGGGGAGTGAAATTATGCTGTCTCACTCTAAGAATAGAAAATAAAAGAAAATGTAATTCCAGTTTTCTTAAGACCCACCTAAATAGGTACATAATGCAGGAATTAAATAGCCAGACGAGAGTTGTTAGCAATCTGTAGAACTCAGATTGAACAGAGTGACAAATCCTTCCAACTATTTTCTTTTATAGTTAAACAGAAGCTGGTTAGGCCTAAGGGACTTGTTGGAGGCACATGGGTATCTGATGCTGAGGACCTTTGCACCAAGTGCCCAGTTTCCGCTCCTTACCCTACAACCCCATTGACTACAAGGGTCCAGACAGTTTTCTGTGTCTGCATTTTAAATAACAAGAATCGAACCGGCAATCATTAGGGGCAAATGTTACATAAGCAGTGAAGAGATTATTGAGTACCAGTGCTGACCTTGGTTTGAAAAGACACAAGAAGGCATTCCCATAGAATCCCCAAAAGCCGGGGGAGGGGAAAACCTTCTTTGACTTCACTGAGATCTGGGGATCGGCCCTGATCTGGATACTTACTAGCTGTAAACTTGAACATGCCATTTAATTTCCTTAAGTTTTATTTTCCTTATTTGCAAAGTAAAGATAATTATTTATGAACTGCCTGTTTTGAAAACATATTGTGAGTCTCCAAATATAGACGATTTTGTCCAACAAAAACATCTGTACACCTACTATGTGTAGGGTCCATTTGGCCAGACACTGGAAAGTCAAAGATGAATATAGCAAGAACATGCTGGTTATGCTAAGTGACGGAACATTCCTTGTGCATAACAGAGCAAATAATTATCACTGTCTCAGGACTGCTCCCTTTTCCCTGGAAGCAGGGGCTAGACTTCCATCAGTGCCCCCACAACCCACACAGCTCAGAGCTCTCGGATTTCAGTAGCTACCGCAACACGTATGTGCACGCACGCTCAGTCGTGTCCGACTCTTTGTGACCATGTGGACTGTAGCACACCAGCCTCCTCTGTCCATGGGATTTCCCCAGGCAAGAATACTGGAATAGGTTGCCATTTCCTCCTCCAGGGAATCTTCCTGACCCAGGGATCGAACCCGCATCTCCTGCATTGGCAGGCAGATTCTTTACCACTGAACACCTGGGAAGCCCCACTGCAACACAGAGTACATTGTCTAATGGTCATGGTTTAAAACAGAAAATTTTTTCTGTCTTTCTACACGTGCAAGTTTCAGGGATGACTCATGTATTGTTCTTGACAAAGA
Organism: Ovis canadensis; assembly: GCF_042477335.2. Lineage (NCBI taxonomy): Eukaryota > Metazoa > Chordata > Mammalia > Artiodactyla > Bovidae > Ovis > Ovis canadensis. The sequence continues at coordinate 25,223,030 of NC_091257.1, read as the reverse complement.
ATCGGGATCCAAGAGGGAATTGTGAAGGATAGACTGTTAAGGAGCAAGGGCTGAATTCCTCAAGTTGCTTCATTCCCAATTTGCATTACGGGTCTAGATGACTCACTTGTTTATTCCAAGTTTGAATTTCCCTCACTCTGTTCAGGGAAGAAGAATCTTATCCTGCCTACTCCAGAGGTTTCTTGGGGAGTCAAGATAGTAATGCTTATGGAAGCATTTTTAAAAACGTATGAGTGCTAAGAAGGAAAACCGGCTGCCTACATGGGGCACCTGGAAAAGGGAGAATGAGCCAGATAAACAATTCTTTGAAAACTCACAAATAACCAGATTTCCTGGAAAGCATACACGTGTGTTCACCAGCAGAAAGGTTAGGGAGAATCACGGTCTATGAGTTATTTTTAGCAGGATAAACCCAATCTGTGCTAGTTGCCTATTGTAAATAAGCCCGAAATGTGTGGATTTATGGGACACAGTGGGAAATGCCCCATAACCTATGTCGTTTGTTTGTGAATTTCTGTGTTCTGCTCTGGCTTGTAAACTGAATTACAAGTGAGTTTGGCACTCAGTCTGATCAATGGCCCATGCTGACTGTCCCTTGCATGGTCTCTGTGTTATATCAGGTGCCATCCTAGGTGAGGAATAAGAAGGCATCAGTGTCAAAAGGAGGTCATCTGTAACTGAAATGGCTCTTCTTCAAGCGTCATACAAGATCCGGGGCGGAAAGCCCCCACGGTCCTGAGCGGGAGCAGCCCCAATGCAGCAGAGTTCTGTTGATAGTCGTGGATCTTTGAGAGGGAAAGGGATGGGGGAGCCTGGTGGGCTGCCCTCTATGGGGTCGCACAGAGTTGGACATGACTGAAGCAACTTAGCAACAGCAGCAGCAGCTGTTTGGCTGGGTTTGGCAATTTCCAGTAAACTGAATTGGAAATAAGTCTGGTCCGAGCAGTCATCAGTGAGTCCAGCCGAGTCTTATCTGTACTGTCTTTGGGCTTTCTCCCAGACAAGGCATCATCACTGCACCATTTCTGAGGATCACTGAGGAGACACCTGTAAAACCCAACCCAATTTTTAGGGCAAAGATCTTGTATATGTGTGAGATCAAAGCAGGGGGAAAGATAAACTCTGATACAAACTGGTTTGTGGAGCTGGGTGAGAAACGGAATCCCCTGGGGCTTTGCTGACTCAGTTACAGTCAGAGGGGCAAGTTAGAGATGGATCTTGGGAGGGTTTGTTGTCCGTTGGTCCATACAGTGGGTGTGGTCACCAGGACCCACAGTCATTATTTATTTATTTATTTTAGTTTTTATTTTATGTTGGGGTTTAGTTGATCCACAATGTTGTGTTAGTTTCAGGCGTGCCGCAAAGTGATTCAGTTACTCCTAGACATATATCTGTTCTTTTTCAAATTCTTTTCCCATTTCAGTCATGATAGAATATTTAGCAGAGCTCTCTGTGCTATGCAGTAGGTCTTTGCTGTTTTTATCTATTTTATTTTATTTTTATAATGAAAACTTTTATACTTGGAATTAGCCAGCCGGACTCAGTTTAGATGATTTCAATTTTGTTGGCAACATCTGAAGCGTCTTAGTCTGGAGCCAGCTGGACGTATGCATGCCTTCCTCTCTCTGTCAGGCCTGATCAGGGTGCTGACCTTAGCCTCGTCAGTGTCCTGGAGCCTTTTCACGGCCTGTTTACTTTGCTGCTTGTTGGCCTTGACGTCCACGCTGAACACCAGTGTGGTGGTGTCCTCTGTTTTCTTCATGGCTGACTGGGTGGAGAGGGAGAAATGGATGATGACAGTGGTCAAGTTTGTTTTTCCTGGGGGCATTCTTCCGAGGATACTTGAGTTGCCTCCTGGCCTGCAGCATTTTGGGCTGCTGGGACGTGGATGGCGTCTGGATCTACTCTTTTGTTAGTGGCTGTGGATGCCTTTCAACACTGCTTCTTGGCCTTCAAGGCCTTTGCTTTGGCTTCAGCTTTGGGAGGGGCAGGGGCCTCCTTCTTTGCCTTTGGCTCCATCTTCATGAAAGGTTATCTGTTTTGAATATAGCAGTGTGTATAGGTCAGTTCCAGACCCCCGCCTTATCCCTCCCCTGCCCTCTTCCTCCCTGATATCCACAAGTTTGCATTCTAAGTCTATGAGTCTGTTTCTGTTTTGTAAATCAGTTCATTTGTATTCATCAGTTTATTTGTATTTTTTTTTGGATTCCATATGTAAGTGATATCATATGATATTTGTCTTTCTCTGTCTGACTCAGTATGACGATCTTTAGGTTCATCCTATTTCATTCTTTTTTGTGACTGAGTAATATTTCATTGTGTATAAGTACCGCATCTTGTTTATCCATTCTTCTGTCAACGGACATTTAGGTTAATTCCAGGTTTTGGCTATGATAAATAGTGCTGTGTGAACATTGAGGTGCATATTAATCAGAATTATGGTTTTCCCTGGATATATGCTCAAGAGTGGGATTGCTAGACCATATGGTAGCTTTACTTTTAGTATTTTAAGGAACTGCCGTGCTGTTCTCCATAGTGGCTGTTTACATTCCCTCCAACATACGGTCACTCTTTATGGTTGGATTTTCCTCTCCCACCAGCCCCGCCAGCCCCTAGACCACTTCTGGCCTCTTCAGGTGCCCCTTAGGACGGCAGATCCTGCATTCTGGCCTTCCTCTTCCACTTTCATTATCTTGACGTGTGTGTACAGCAAAGGGCAGCAGGAGTGAGGTGAGCTGGACTCCCTCCCCACTGCTCTGGCTCTCTGCTTCCTTTCTTCACACATTGTCCATCACCATCCTGAAAGCCAAGGGATAAAAGTCAAGTCAGACGCAAGAGCTGGATATTTTCTTTAATCTAATAAAAATATTCTTTTGGGGGATTAATACAAAAAGGCAAAAAAAAAAAAAGAAAGATTTTTATCTTGGAAGCCACAGAGGCTCACTTTTGCAAGCCCCAGACAGAGAGAGAATTGGAGACAACAGTTCTCCACCTTGACTGCAGAATTACTTAAGGTGCTTTAAAAAAATACTATGCCTGGGCCCTACTCCAGAATGGTTAAATTAGAGTTTCTGAGAGTGAGACCCAGGCATGCAATTTTTAAAATGTGTTCCAAGGTGATTCTAATGGATACCCATCATTGCAAAGCACTGGGGTAGGAATCTTGTTGTCGTTTGTTATAGTCCTTAGGGAAAAAAAAAAAATCAAGCGGTTAAGTGAATTTTTTGGACATAAAACAGCTCAAAGATGAAACATTTGCTATTGTGAGATAAGGTACATGAAAAGGCAACCCAGCTGCGTACTGGAACATTGTCAGCCCATCTATGAAATCTTTCTTTTGATGTTTACAGCACTAACAGGTCCTGAGATGAGGCTGTCTGATGAGACCATGTTTAATGACCCAGATCTGCCTATGAGCCAGAGAGACATCCTGATTTGACTTCTCTCTTTACCAGTTTATTAACTTCAGGGCGTTAATATTTTTTACCACTTAACAAAATGACTTGCAAGTGGGACCTTATTAGAAAGCATGAAATCCACATCACATCAGGGGCATGACCCTCCCCACGTCCTTCCCAGTCACACAAGAGCTGACACTTCTGTGCTCAGGAGAAAAAAACACTGAATTTGTATATTATATGAGAAATTCTGAACTCAGGGGCTAACTGGATCACTTCAAGGATCCTAGTAAGAGGCGTACTTATTGTCGATGTCTGCCCTTGAAGGAGTTTCTCTCTGCTTCATTTTGGTTCTTAAGGATGATGGAATGAAGTCCACTTTAATTAAATGTATAGGAAACACTAATCTACTTTGAAAGGCACCACTTAATCCACTTATTGGGAGTCAAGGTATGTAGTTAATAATGAGACTTTCAGGAGAACAGGCACAAAGGAAACTTTCCAGGAAATGCCCACTCTTAGGATGGGCACTGTCTTGGGATTTCCCTGGAAGCCCAGTGGTTAAGACTTTGCCTTCCAGTGTAGAGGGTGTGGGTTTCATCTCTGGTCAGGGAGCTGAGATCCCAAACGCCTTGCAGCCAAGGAACCAAAACATAAAACAGAAGCAATGATGTGACAGACTCAATAAAGTCTTTAAAAATGGTACATTAAAAAAAAAATTTAAAAAGAAAGGAATAAAAAAGAACCAACACTCTCTTATATGCATGACTCATAGCCAATGGCCACCAAGCAGTCTCAAAATTAATCCCTTATACCCTGCCTAAATACTTACTGTGTCTTCACTCGGGACTTATGGACATGATACAAACAGTTTTGGGCTAAGCAAATGAAATAATGAAATTATGCATGCATTTATAACTTGGGTCTTGTGCCCAATTATATATTAGTTTGGTCTCCTGATACTAAAGTTTTGTCTATCCACTCCAGACTTCAGATTATTTTGCTATATATTATTATGGATTTGCATTTCAATCCTGTGGGAAACTTTAAGAAATAAGTTATATGCTACTGCATTTATTGTGTTATTGTGAATAGTTTCATTTTACTATTTTTATTTTCCTTCCTTAAATAGACACTGGAACTTCTCTAGCAAATTACTCACCTATAGAACTGATGTTCAAGAAATGTTTGAATGTTTTCAGCATAGGAAAAGAACAGATGTCATCATCAATTTGATTGGCAAAATAGCTTAGCTATCTAAGAAATATTCTGGGTTTTACCCTGAGGCTTTACTGAAGGATAAGCACTTGGAGAAAGAAACAGACAACTGCTAATGTGTCTAAATTGTCCAGGTTTATTGCGGAGCACATGGGGTCTCTGAGTGGTGATTTGACTTTATCTGCATCGTAATAGGTGGCAACGAGTTAGTTATCAATAGAATGAAAAAGTAACAATAATTTTTTAACATTAAAGGATTCACTTGCAAGCTGTGCCTTCAGTATTGTTGTGGTATTTCTGTATGTATTTATTTGGCTGTGTTGGGTCTTCCAAGGTAGCACTAGTGGTAAAGAACCTGCCCGCCAATGCAGGAAACATAAGCAACTCAGGTTTGATCCCAGGTCAGGAAGATCCCCTGGAGAGGGGCTTGGTAGCCCACTCCAGTATCCTTGTCTGGAGAATCTCATGGACAGAGGAGCCTGGCGGGTACAGTCCATGGGGTCACAAAGAGTCAGACAGGACTGGGTGACTAAAGAACAGCAATATCCCATTGCATATGTGCATCACATCTTTATCTATCATCTCTCGGGGGATGTTCAGGTTGCTTCCATGTCTTGGCTGTTGTGACGAGTGCTGTTATGAGCCTAGGGGTGCATGTATCTTTTTGAACTATACTTTTCTCCAGATATACGTCCAGGAGCTGGATTGCTAAATGATATGGCAACTCTGTTTTTAGTTTTCTGAAGAACCTCCATACTGTTTTCCATCATGGCTGCACTGATTCACATTCCCACCGGCAGTCTAGGAGAGTTCTTTTTCTCCACACCCTCTTCAGCATTTATCATTTGTAGAGTTTAATGATGACCATTCTGACTGGGGTGAGTAGGTACTCTATTGTAGTATCGATTTGCATTCTCTAAGAGAGATCATTTGTATAAACAGTTGTTACAAATGAAGCCGCGGTGTAGACTGCAGATACTTTTATTGTTGTTTCTATTGTTGTATATGATTTTTGAGTGGAATAACATTTGCTACAATCAATTGAATCACTTTGAGGGTGAGAGGTTTGGCTGTAATCCAGATATACCCAAGTGACACAAGGTCTCCAAATCAGCCATTTCAAATAATTCCCTTGAAAACACTCACCATAGTGGGGGAAAAAAGAGTTTTCCAAGTTTGCTAATGGCTACTTTATTGTTCTCATTCTCCTGGGACCCATTTCTCTTCTTGCTTTACGTGTTCTTCCTTTGTGACCTCACCCCTCCTGTAGCTCCTAACAATGGGACTCAGCAAAGCAAGCATACAAGATTTCCTGGACTGGTCTGGGAGTGTGCAGAAAGGGAGGGCGTGTGCTGAGCTGAGCAGCAGGACTAGCCATGGGGTATTGGCGTTGGATGCGCAAAGCGTTCTGAGTGGATTCGAGAGGACAGAGCAGGGAAGAGGGATGATGGGGAGCAGAAAGGGAGAGCCAGGCTTTGGGGATTGCACAAGCAGATCTGAAGACTAAGGGGGAAATCCAGCCAGAGACCAGAAGTGCAGTCAGGAAAGGGAGTTGGCAATAAAAATCAGTGACAGGGACTCTGGAGAGTCTTCCAGAGCAGACTGCTGCTTTTCTGCCAGCTTGTTCCAGCTGCTAGCTCTGCTCTGCTCACTCCAGAAACAGCTTCAGGAGCATAGTCCTGCCCCTGGGGGATTCAGCCACCATCTCGTGACCTTCTGGTCAATCTCTGTATTGTCGTTTCAGTCGTGTCTTTCTCTGTGAGATCCTATGGACTGTTACTCACCAGACTCCTCTGTCCATGGGATTCTCCAGGAAGGAATACTGGAGTGGGTTGCCATGCCCTCCTCCAGGGCATCTTCCCGACCCAGGGCTTGAACCTATGTCTCTTTTGTTTCCTGCATTGGCAGGTGGGTTCTTTACCACTGGTGCCACCTGGGAATTCCTTTGGCCAACCTTTAGCCTGAGCTTATTTATTTGTTTTAAAGTCTTTACTGAATTTTCTTCTGTTTTATATTTTTGGGTTTTTGGCCACAGGGCATGTGGAATCTTAGCTCCCTAACCAGGGATTGAACCCATGCACCCTGCAGTGAAAGGCAAAGTCTTAGTCCCTAGGGTACTAGGGAAGTCCCTAGCCCCAGCTTTAGTGCAGAATTCTAGCTACTCTCCATCCCTTCCAATCCAGCTCTTTGCCTATCACTCTGTCTCAGGGAATGGCCTCTGCTCCATCAGGATCCAAGCCAGAGTCCTTGGAGTTATCCTCAGCTGCTCCCTCCCTCACCCCCCAACATCCAGGCAGTCCTGATATTTCGATCCTAAAATATCTTTTCAATCCAGACTTTCTCTCTGTCCCCACTGTCCTTGGAGGGGTTTCCTGCCACCAAAGTTTCTGGCTCTATTTCATCAGATACAGAATGTCGGAGTCCATCTCTTCTAGAGGAAATGGGTCAGCCAGGATCCCCAACATGGCAGGATGGGGAAATGTGGGGTTTTTATTTTTCTGAAGAAACCAGTGAGCCCCTGAGAAGTTAATACAAAGGATTTAGGGGCTAACAGTAGAATACCTGCCAGTGTGGGAGTCCTGTCTGCCAGTCGCCCCCTCTCTCCAGCTACCAGGATCCATCTTTCCTTTGTTCCAGAAGGTACCACAAGCCCACCTCCACTTGGGCCAGGATGAGACCCAGAGAGACTACAGAGGGATCTTCTCCAAGCTCTGGGTGCTGTTTTAGAACCTTCCTTCAGTGTTGACTACTCATTTTTTAAAATTGTGTACTTATTTAGGCTGTGTTGGGTCACCGTTGCTGCGTGCGGGCTTTCTCTGACTGTGGTGCATGGGCGTCTCCTTGCGGCGGCTCCTCTGTTGCAGAGCATGAGCTCTAGGGAGCGCTGCCCCGTTGCTGTGACCTGCAGATACTGAGCTACTGAAGCTGCAGCTCACAGGCTCTAGAGCAGGGGCTCAGGAGTTACAGCACATGGGCATAGTTGTCCTGCAGCATGTGGGATCCTCCTGGATCAGGGATCGAATTGGTGTCCCCTGCATTGGCAGGCAGACTCTCAACCACTGGATCACCAGGGAAGCCTGAACATCCGCTTCAAGAAAGACCCTTCCTGCATCGCACAGAGGTGTGGTCTTATGATGTCTAGCAGATAAACCTGTTAAAGTACGATGAACCTCGTATCTATAGACATGATATACACAGAGAAGCCATCGATTGGGGGTTGAAGGAAATTGGATCCTGGGAATGGCCTGGGAGAGTGTCAGGGCCTGGCATTAAGGAGAAGGGGCAATGGGTGTTTCCAAACAGGCATGAAACTCATTCCCATAAAGGGCAGAGCTGAGTGCTTTGAGCACACTGGAACGATGCCTGCCTTGAGAGGAAGAGGAGATTCTGGTGTGTGGCCCCCAGTGTCATGTACTCCATCTGATTTGCAGCAGCTTGGGGATACAGTGGAAGCAGAAGTGTGAAGAGATTCAGTTCAGTTCAGTTCAGTCGCTCAGTCGTGTCCAACTCTTTGCGACCCCATGAATCGCAGCAAGCCAGGCCTCCCTGTCCATCATCAACTCCCGGAGTTCACCCAGACTCACATCCATTGAGTTGGTGATGCCATCCAGCCATCTCATCCTCGGTCGTCCCCTTCTCCTCCTGCCCCCAATCCCTCCCAGCATCAGAGTCTTTTCCAATGAGTCAACTCTTTGCATGAGGTTAGGTTTAGGTTAGTGGTTCTCAAACACTCTTAAAAAACTACTGAGAATCTCAAAGAGCTTTTGCTTATGTGTGATATTTCTATCACTGCTTATTAAAACAGAACATTAAAAAAGGTTATTGGCATATAGTTGATGTACAATGTTGAGTTAGTTTCAGGTGTACAGCAAAGTGAATCAGTTATACATATACAGGTATCCACTCTTTTTTCAGAGTTTTGTTTTTTTTTTTCCCCCAGATTGGCCATTAGAGAGTACTGAGTAGAGTTCCCTGTGCTATACATGAGGTTCTTAGCTATCTCTTGTATTTATAGTAGTGTATATATGTTAGTTCCAGTTTCCCAATTTATCCCTCCCCCCTTACCCCCTGGTAACCATAAGTTTGTTTTCTACATCTGTGACTCTACTTCTAAAACAGAAAAAAAAATTAAATACAAGAACACACAAGCCCACATTCCATTAACCATGGGTGTGATAATGTCAGATGTCTTATAATCTCTGGAAAGCTCCTCTGCCTACTCTTAAGAGAAAGAGAGTGAAGAAGACAAATAACATTGTATTATGAAAATCACTTTGACTTGATATAGCTCTGAAAGGGGTTCCTCAGGGGATCCCGGACTCTACTTTGAGAACCACTGAAACTGATAACTTTTCTGAGGCGATGTGACTGCTAAGTATGGGGCTGGTATTTCAATCCAGGTCTGACACTAGATCCAATGTTCTTTTCACCCCTATCGGGAACCTGATACTTTGTAGGAAAAAATCCAGCATCTTGTGAAAAGTACAAGTATTAGTTGCTCAATCATGTCCAACTCTTTACAACCCATGGACTGTAGCCCACCAGTCCATGGAATTCTCCAGGCAAGAATACTGGAGTGGGTAGCCATTCCCTTCTCCAGGGGATCTTCCCGACCCAGGGATCAAACCCAGGTCTCCCGCATTGCAGGCGGATTCTTTCCTGGCCGAGCCACCCGGGAAGCCCGTCCAGCATCTTACTTTCACCTTGATGCTTTGGGAAAGGGCCAGCAATAGAAACGTGCATAGCAGATGGGTCATTCTCTACTGAAATATGGATTTCTTTGGATTAATTTGTCATATGTGTTTAGTTAAAATTGCTTTGGGCTTACAATGTGGTCTCTTCCCTGGAATAAAAGTGTCCCTTGTCCTCATACACAGCCTAGTCCAAAACTCTCAGCAAGGGCTTATTGTGGGGCCTGGTGGTGGGCACCAAGGAAAGATACTAGGGCAGCATGAGCCAGAATCACTGCTGACTTTATGACATCACAGGGTTGCTGGGAAGTGATGCACCTGCCTTTCTAACAGCAGACTCACCTATGAGCCCTCAGCACTGACAGAGCCATAGAAAAGAATGAAGTAATGCCATTTGCAGCAACATGGATGGGCCCAGAGATTATCATACTAAGTGAATCAAGTCAGAAAAATAAATACCAACATGATATCACTTATATATGGAATCTAGAAAAAATAGTACAAATGAATTTACTTACAAAACAGAAATAGACTCACAGACATAGAAAGCAAACTTACAGTTACCAAAGGGGAAAAGAGGAGAGGCATAGATTAGAAGTTTGGGATCAACATATACACACTAATATATATATGTAATAGATAACTAATAAGGACCTATTGTGTAGCACAGGGAACTATACTCAATATCTTGTAATAGCCTATAATGGAAAATAATCTCAAAGTGTGTATATTTATTAATATAAATGTATAAATATATGACTTCCAGGTGGCTCAATGGTGAAAGAATCTGCCTGCAGTGCAGGAGATGTGGGTTCCATCCCTGGGTCGGCAAGATCCCCTGGAGAAGGGCATGGCAACCCCACTCCAGTATTCCTGCCTGGAGAATTCCATGGACAGAGGAGCCTGGTGGACTATAGTCCATGGTATTGCAAAGAGGCAGACACCACTCAGCAACTGAGCTGCTGCTGCTGCTAAGTCACTTCAGTCGTGTCCGACTCTGTGCGACCCCACAGACGGCAGCCCACCAGGCTCCCCCGTCCCTGGGATTCTCCAGGCAAGAACACTGGAGTGGGTTGCCATTTCCTTCTCCAATGAATGAAAGTGAAAAGTGAAAGTGAAGTCGCTCAGTCGTGTCCGACTGTTAGCCACCCCATGGACTGCAGCCCACCAGGCTTCTCCATCCATGGGATTTTCCAGGCAAGAGTACTGGAGTGGGCTGCCATGCACATGTATATGTATAACTGAATCAGCTTGCTGTACACCTGAAACGAGCAACATTGTAAATCAACTATGATGCTTCAAGCAAACAATTTTTTAAAAAGATGAGGAGAGCAGAAACATGAAAGAAGAACCAAATTTTACTAAAAATTATGAAATCTGACTGCCCTTCCTAAGAGCTTTCAGAATTCACAGTGAAATGCAGCATCTGTGGACCCCGTGTCTCACCCGAGCCCCGCTGACTCTAAGCCTGGCTAGGGGCTGGGTTTCTCTTGGGGAACACGAGTCACTGGGTGCGTGGAGGAAGCAGCTGTGGACAGGAGCTCTTGTGAGCTCTCGAGCATCATGGCGTCGCATCAGCTAAGCACCAGCCCCTAAGCTGCAGCCCAGGTGGGCTGGGCTGGAAGGAGCTAGCATTTCAGGAAGGCGTGACTCCACGTGACGTCCGTCTGCTGGAGCCTCCATGTTGATCTCTTATAATGACTCTGCTCAGAGGACATACTTGCCACTTGCATATTGCTGACTCGGCTCCTTAATCCATAAAAGGCCCCAGCAGGAGTTGTCTTCTACATCTGTGAACGCCCGGAAATCAATGCCATTCAGCCAGCCATAGTGACCTTTCAGATACAGAGATGATTTAAAAATGACTCATGGAAGATAACATTCAGAAGTTATGATAGTATGCACAGAATTTCCATTAGCACCGTAATGATCATCTCTTGCACAAAAGGAGAAAAAGTACTAGTTCGTTAGGCTTTGGTGGCAGCTCTTAGAGCTGAAGAAAGCAGGGAGGACAGCCTGGCTCACAAGGAGGGTCACCTGCCTATCCCCCTTGTCAAGGGTCACATCCCGTGACTCCAGCCTCCCAGGAAGGGAGAGGGAAAGAGCCCCAGGGCTGACAGACTAAAGCTCAGGGTTCCTGCCTCAGCTCTGTGTTATGAGTCTGCATGACAACAGTCTCTTTGAGCCTCAACTTCTGCATCTGTGGAATGGGATCATAGTACTACTTGCTGGATATATTGCAAAGATTCAGGAGGAGGTGGTTTTTGTTGGCTTGTTATTTTTTATGTTACATCTCCAGGTCTTGACTTACCTTTTAACTAGAAGTTTGTGCCTTTTGGCCACCTTCACCCATCTCACCCACTCACCACCCTCCGCCTCTGGCACCAGCAGCCTGTTCTGAGTTTGATTTTTTATTTTTAGATTCCACGTACCTGAGATCATACAGCATTTGTCTTTCTCTGACTTATTTCACTTAGCATAATACTGTTGAGATCCAGCTCTGTCATTGCAAATGGCAGGGTTCCCCTTTTTATTATTACATAGTGGAATCATACACCACTATGTAATATACATGTTTTCTTGTTCCATCAATGGACAAAAGTTGTTTCCATGTCTTGGCTATTGTGAATAAGGCTGCAGTAAACAGGAGGGTGTAGATAGGAGGAGGTTTTGAACCTGAAAATTGCTACTGTTTTTTTTTTTCAATCATTCTTTCAAAAGCAATATACGTCTATTAAAAAAAAACACTGATCACAGAGATTAGCTGAAATAAGAAATTAAAAATAACTTAATCCCACACCTGTTTTTTCATGCATACAGGTTTTTTATTTATTCCTTCCTTTCTGAAATGAGATTATATTGTGCATACTGTTTGCTAATCATTTTTTAAAAACTGAAGACTATATGAGCACAGCCTTCCAAGTCATTAACTATTTTTCCTATAACTTTGAATGACTGTACAATATCCCATTGCATGTTTGTAGCATGATCTATCCAACCCGCTCCCTAGTGTTTGACACCCACGTGGTTCTCTCTCTGTTTTTCTCTCTGTATCTTTCCTCCTTCCTTCTCCTCCCTCCCTATCCTTCTTGCCCCTCCCCACCCCCTCCTTCTTCCTTCCTCTTCCTCCCTCCTTCTTGGAAGTTACAACTGATGCTGCTGTGCAGCTCCAGGAGCAGCCACATGGCCGGCTTGGCTCACCACATCCTTTGCTGGGATTCTGGAAACAGACCAAAAGGACGCAGAGAAGGGTGACAGGGCTGGAGTTCCTTCATTCTAGACGTGGTGCTGCCAGCAGTCCGTGCTACTAAGACTGCTTGCATCTCCTTCCACTTCAGCCTTCTTTCCTCTGCACACTCTCCCCTTCATCCTGCAATCTTGCAGGAGCTTGCAAAGCTCTTTGATGAATTTGCTTCTTGCCTAAGGTACTCACTGGCCATTTCTGCTGTTTGTTATCAAAAGACCTCCTGCAAATGCAATCTGCTGTGTAGATCTCACAGTACTAACCTGACTTCTTAATGTTTTAAGTTAATCAAAGGAATAGCCTACAGACATTAAAATTAAAGTCAAGTCTATAATCTTGTTTATACCTGGACTGAGCTTTATCTTTTCCTTTGTGACTGCATATTTGCCTCTGGAATTAGTAAACTTTAGTAGTTTTTTTTTTTTTTTTTTTTAGCCTTCCAAGTAAATTGATACTTGTTTAATTTGCCAACAAATCTATTAGTGTCTTGGCTGGAAACTGTTGGGAAGAAGTGTCAGCCCAGACCGACTTTTTATTGGCTCTTTCTGAACCTCAGAAAACAAAGATTTACTATCAGTTTTATGGAAGTGCTGGCACAACCATAACTATGATAACGCAGATGGCACGGTTGTAAAATATATATGTATGTGAGCTTACTAAGCAGCACAGTTTGGTAAATAGATGTTCGGATTGCCTGGGGAGAGAGGAACTTCAGCGTGGCATGGTTTCTGTTTATCCACATGGCCTAACAGAGCAAGTGACAGAATGATGTTCCCTTCCACCCTCTTGTCTGGTTTTCTTGAATCCACAGCCCTCCTTCCTCAGGACTCCTCTGACTTTGCTCCCAGGCCAGTTTATGGGAGGGGAACTCTCTTGAATGGTGGCCTTCAGGAATCCACCAAGGACCAGCCCATGGCTTCCAACTCAGAACCAAGTGATGCCAATGACAGTGAAGGATGCTTCTCTTCACTCCCTGTCTTGCTCTGATTGGTGGGAAGAATGGTATCTATTACAGCAGGAAAGAGTCTAGTCACTACGAAACAGTGTCGGAGAATCAGACTGGTTTGGTGGTAGACCTAGTTTTAAACTCAGCTCAGCCGTTTTAACTTTGAATAATTGATCTACCCTAGTATTGAACATGTTCTCCAAACAGTTTCCTCACCTGTAAATTCTTTCAAATTAATGTGAGAATTTATGAGCTTTGATAGCTTGGTAGGTAGTAAGTACTCTTTAATGGTAGCCATAATATTTTTTAATAATTATATCAATATTTGCCATAAGATATTTGGGGATTTAAAGAACTCCATAAGCTTCAAGTAATGAATCTATTGAAAGACTACATATGGGAATTAGAAAAACAAGAATTTTGGCCATATTAGTATTGAGGAAAGTGTGAAGTACTTAACAAGCAGGGTCAGGGGATGTCTGAGTGTCTGAGCCTTGCAGAGCATGCAAACGGATCATCCTTAAAATCCCACTCTGTCCACTTTGGCCAGGAAAGAGGTGATGCGGTGCCAGCTTCAGAATTAGCTTTCTTGACAGCTTTCTCTTTCCACGTCTTGAAATGCTCACTCCTGGGAGATTTCCTCTTAGAGCCAGCTGCCACACTGTGAATGCTGAAGCCCCATGGAGGTATTTCAGTTCACAGCCTCACCTAAGCAGCACTGTCCATGGCTGGCCACGTGAACGCATCAACTTGAATATTCCAAACCAGCCGAATCTTCACATGATGCAGCCTCTGCTGACATCGGATGAATCGCATGAGACGTGCCACATGAAGCTAGACGGCTGAGTGCAGCCATGCCCGGGAGCCCTGAAGCCGAGTGCGGCCACGCCTGAGAACCCTGAAGCCGAGCGCGGCCACGCCCGGGAGCCGTGAGAGGTAATCGTGGCCGGTTTCAAGCTGCTGAGTTTTGGGGTGGTTTGTTGTGCCAGAGTAGAGGAACTGGAACAACACCAACCTTGGATACACCACGAAGTGAATGTCTCCATCAAATGGAGTGTCAACTCTCACGCACTCAGGATGGCGGGGAACCCCTCCTGCTTGCTGCCTGCTTTACGGCATAGTGGGTAGTCTGCCTGTGGTTAATGTCTTCACAGACCCATGAAGTCATGGGTTTGAGTTACCACTTTATTTTCTCTCTTCCTACGTCCCAGGACTTCTCAGAAATAGTCCGGCTCCTGCTTCTCAGACCGAAGCTAGACTTCCTCCTTCCTCTAAAACGTGGCTTTTCTCAGTATCATGTCCTTCCATCCATGCTTTTTTCCTGTTTATTCATCTCTTCCTGTTTCCTGGTCTTGCCCAGGTTTCCAGCTGGTCCTCTCCTCACTCTGAGCCCACTGTCCTCCCTTGGCTTCCCTGCCAGTGATGACCTCTCATGCTGGTTCCTGATGTCTCTCCAATCTCTGTTTCAGCACCGTGATGGAGACTCCCCACCCTCATCCTCTGTGATCTGAGACTGTCAATCAAGGGCCCTCTCCCAAACCCCCGACCAAGGGTAAGCCATGGGATCAAATATAGGCAAGACTCTTTCCTTCCTGGGACTCCGAGTCTCCCAGTCTTCATTACTGATAGAAAATGGTGAGTACTGAGTGCAGACACTGGACTGCAGTGTCCATTTCTTGCTGTCTGCATCGGGGGAGCTGCCTCTCCCAAGGCCCGCTTGCTTAATTCTTTCCTTTCACTTTAGGAACTGTTCTTCCAAGAGGTGATTTTACGTGTGAATCAACCAGAGCTGTTTTCTGTTGTCTGGCATGAATTATTTCCTTCCTCCTCCCTCTTTTTTTTTTTCTCTTGTTCACTCCCCCTCCCCCCGCCCCCCTTAGTTCTCTGTCTTTCTATTTATTTCCGGGCTGTTCTCTCATTGTCTCTTTACATAAACGTGCATATACAAGAATTTTCTCTCTCTCCACCATTTCTTCCCTCTTCAGGGTCTGCTTCTTTTCTTTTTATAATTAAATTGTTTTTAAATTGCAGTCTTCTGGGCATTGCTCATGCCCAATCAATTCCGCATGGGCCCTGCTTTCCCCCGTGGGTGGGCGGTGGGGTTACAATGAAGCTGTGAGTCTCCGCCATGCCTGTGAGTTTGCCAAGTCAGAGTTTCATCCCTTCCAGCTCCCTCCCAGGATGGTTTCAGGCTCTTGAGGAAAGTAATGGCCATTTCTTGCTGCATTTCTCGGCTCTCCAAGTTCCAAATCTCTCCTGCTGGGTTTGCAGCGGTGTTTGTACAAGTCTAGCATTAATAGGACACATATTTGGTGCTGCTTTTGGGAAGGGGTGTTTTAGAAATCTGGCAGATGGGCTTGTGTTGAAATAACTTTGGAGTGGAAATAGGAGGTCTGGATGCCAGTCCCAGGCTGTATGGCAGACAGCCTCCACGCTCTTCACCACTCCATATGCTGCCTCTCCTGGGCGCCCGCCCGCGCCTGCTCCTCTCTTGTTTGCCAGCATTGGTCCTGGTCACAACTGCACACAAAAGCAGGTCACAGTCAGGATCCTCTGGAGAGAGCGCCCCGGTCCATTTCTGAAGGATTTCTTAGGAGGGAAAAGACAAATGATAAAAAGGCCACTTGGGAGAGTCTGGATTGGGGAAATTTATACATAGCTTCCTTGGTGGCTCAGATGGTAAAGAGCATGCCTGCCAGTGCAGGAGACCCAGCTTTGATCCCTGGATCAGGAAGATCCCCTGGAGAAGGAAATGGCAACCCACACCATTATTTTTGCCTGGAGAATCCCATGGAGAGAGGAGCCTGATGGTCTACAGTCCATGAGATCGCAAAGAGTCGGACACAACTGACTCAATAACAATAACATACGTATAGCATGAAGCAGACATTGTCACTGCCCTGCCTGCACTCACTTGCCACTCACCACTCCAGTGTGCCATGCTGGTAGCTTCCTCCTGCTGGCACCTGAGAATGCCCGGGGGCTTTTGCTGACTGGGGGGTGTGCTTGGTCTGTGAGGACTGTGAGGGCAGACAGGAGTGCAGAGAGGTTTACCTGGAGCAGCCTTGAACCAGTGACACACAGATGTTGGTGGATAAATACCGCAGCTCTCCTGCCCCTGGGATTCCGTGAGAGGTGTTCCATACACCTCCATATGCAGAGGTGTCCCAGACCCCAGAGGCCAGCCGTGGGATGGAGCCCCCGTTGTCCGCAGTGGGGACCTGCTCATCAAAGCCCCCTCTAGCAGGTGCCTCCATCTGTCTCACTCCCCATTCCTTTCCGGTGGCCCCTGAGGTCATCCTTTCCCTGGTAAAACACTGTCTGGGAGAATCCAACCCCAAAAGAGGGTTTTCAAACTGCAGAGCCAATAGTTGGCAAGCCAGAGCGATGCTGCTAGGATAGAAAAGAGACAGTGAAAAACAGAAAACTCAAGTCGGCCCCCGGAGTGCCTCTTCATCAGCTAGTGTGTGTATGTGGGGGGAAGAGAGATGGTGGCTTGCAGATGGAAACACTGTGAAAATGACTGGATGAGGATACACGCTGGAAACTAGACTTCAGTACCTTTGAGTTCAACAAATCACTCAACTTCCTCTGTCGAGTTTGTTTCTGAAAATAAATGGCCCAGCTGACCTCACCAGGTGCCATGGTATGAAAGCAGGAACTGGAAGCCGTGACCCTTCTTAGCCTATTGAAAGATGGTGTCAGGGCATTGAGGTTTTTTCCTTATAAAGGTCTCATTTGTTTTTATAGTGAAATGGTTTTGATGACAGTTTCTAAAACACCAGCATTATGCACTAAGTGTTTGCCATGAATATCGCTGATTTTCAACAGCTACGTTCGTTATAAATTCACAGACATAAAAAGTGCCATAGTGATGAACACGCGTGTCCTAAGCTCTGAAATCATGAAAGTTTAATGGCTGCACTTTCGTTGCCCTGGGTCTTGTTTCCATTGTTGCTGTTCAGTTCCTATTTAACATGCTCAAAGCATCCACAATTGAACAAGCTCATCCTTACAAGACAGCTTGTTTTTCACTGTGCTCAGGGCTGGGACTCTGGGCTTTGATCTTTCTTGCCGCTGCACTGTGGGCCGGGTTATGAGTTTTATTCCAATGCCAGCAGGCTGTTGTGGGACAGCGATATTTTATCCTGGGTCTCAAGCATGTGATAGGTTTGTTTGCGCATCAAGATTTAGGAGTACAGACTCAGAAATTCAGTATTTTTGGTTTCTTCCAGGATGATTCTGGGGAATGGGTCTGAAGAGTAGAGAGGGAAGAATGGTTGGCTTTAAGACCCGCAAGGAAAGGATAGAAAAGTGATGATACTATGGGTTTCTCCATGACTGCTGTATTCAATTTCACAGCAATCCTCTCTGTGTATTCACTATGTCCATTTCTATGGATGAGGACCCTCAGGTTCAGAGGAGTGAAGTGACCCGCCTGAGGTCACACCACTCAGGAGTGCAGAGCTGGGATGCCAGCTCAGGCATTTGTCACTCTGTCCTATGGCAGTGTTTAGATATTTGAAGACAAGTAGCATGTAGGATGGAGAAGGCGATGGCACCCCACTCCAGTACTCTTGCCTGGAAAATCCCATGGATGGAGGAGCCTGGTAGGCTGCAGCCCATGGGGTTGCTAAGAGTCAGACATGACTGAGCGTCTTCACTCTTACTTTTCACTTTCATGCATTGGAGAAGGAAATGGCAACCCACTCCAGTGTTCTTGCCTGGAGAATCCCAGGGACGGGGGAGCCTGGTGGGCTGTCGTCTATGGGGTCGCACAGAGTCAGACATGACTGAAGTGACTTAGCAGTAGCACGTAGGAACTTGCAGAACCCAACTTGTGTGGGTTCTTCCAGAGTCACATCCTGTATAAGAGGATGGAGATGGACGCTCATGAAAGTACCTCCCAACTTTTAGGTCCTAGGATGGACAATGAGATGATGACCCTTGGCCAAAATGTTCTGAGTATTTTATTCGGGTTCTTATGATAGAACTAGTTTACCTCCCAAGTAAGATACTTCTAAAGTCATGAATGGTCTTCATGGTGATTCCATCTGAGACCTTCATTGGAGATCCACTGGGACCTTCACCATGTTGATTTCAGCACAGCCAGCCTTGACCTGGGTAGCTTCTTGGGGGAAGTTTCCTACATGCAACTGATCTTGTGGCATATGGATTCTTTTTGGTTCCCTTCCCAGCATACAGATTCCAAGGTAGATCCATGGAAGCTTTTTGGGGCCTAATGAACCTTGGGCATCCCCAGCTGGTATTGGTGCTCCGTGGAGGACCACAGTAATCATGCATTTCCTCATCTGCACCCTGCAGATAACCTGCATACCCCACACCATTCACCTACAGACCTCAGTCTCACTATAGCGTAGGTTGTCTCCTGAGAGCATAAGCTTGTTGAATAAAGCATAACGATGGTCAATTTTGGTCAGGACGTCCCTGTTCCAGAGTGGATGGCAATAGTTGTCTCTATGAACTTGAGGGAAAGGCTTATTCTCAGGTGTAAGTATTGCAGTCTGGTCAATGAAACTACTTATTATCTTACATGTAGTCTTACATGTCTTATATGTAGTCTACAAAGACCTATTTAGAATAAATAATAATAATAAATAATAAAGAGTTTTTGAATAGCTTGGGAGAAAAGTGGATTATCTGTTTTATCACGTGTGTATGTGTACATGAGTGTGTGTGTGTGTTGGTGTATCTGTCTCTCATACACGTCCAGGTATGTTGTGTTCAGTCGCTCAGTCATGGCTGACTCTTCTCGAACCTATGGACTGTAGTCCACTAGGCCCTTCTGTCCGTGGAATTTTCTAGGCAAGAATACTGGAGCCGGTTGCTATTTCCTACTCCCCAGAATCTTTCTGACCCAGGGATTGAACCTACCTCTCTTGTGTCTCCTGAATTTACAGGAGGATTCCAGCACCACCTGGGAAGCCCACGTGTGTATGCACACACATAAGCACATTTACACACATATATGTATAGGAATATATGTACACAAGAGAATCAGATCTGGGACTTCGCTAGTGGCCCATTGCAAGACTCTGCACTTGCAATGCAGGGGCCTGAGTTCAGTCCCTGGTCAGGGGAACAGGTCACACATGCTGCAGCTGAAGGATCCAGCATGCTGCGGTGAAGACTGAAGACTCCGTCTGCCAAAAGTAAGACCTGGCGCAGCCAAACAAATCTTAATAATTTTCTTTAAGAAAAGAGAGAATCAGATCCCTCTGTGTGTCTTATGAGCTGTGGTCTTCCAGGGGTCAGTTTGCCTGAATGGTTTCCCCATCAAAGGAGAGAGGAGAAGACATAGAGGGGTCTTTAGAAGTCATCCAGCTCCTCCCAAGACTCAAAAAAAGCAGGAGAAGCTATCTTCACAAGAGATCTAGGGAGACCTGGCTGTGGGAGCAGGGCTGGGGTCCCCAGGTGATGAGGGTTGCCATGGATTGACGGAAGGGCCATGTCTCCTAGTTTCTCTTACAGCCAGACGTGGCAGGAAAAGTCAGAATGGTGTCCAGTGCCTGGCAGTCAGGGGAGAGGACCTCAAGAAAAAGATCGAGTCTGGCAGATGGCACCTATTTGGATCAAGGGCTTCCTCAAATAAGCTTTAAGGAAGGTCAGAGATTTTGTTTTAAACTCAGGGATTGGGACTTCCCTAGTGGTCCAGTGGCTAAGCATCCACCTACCAATGCAGGGGACACAGGTGTGATCTCTGGGAGCAAGGATTCCACATACTGAGGAGCAGTTAAGCCCCTGAGCCACAACCAGCTGAGCCTGTGCTCCAGAGTCGATGAGCTGCAACGACAGAAGCAGCTGTGCACCGCAATAAAGACCCAGCACAGCCATCAGTGAATAAATATAAATCAATAAATGATAACCTTAGAAGTTAAGGAAAAAGCCTGAAAAATACGGGGTATGTCATTCTTTGGGGCTTCAGTGACTATTCCAGCAGGCTGATTGTGGTAGGCAGAACTGCCCTTCTCCCCTGCCCCCACTCGGACCATGAGGATCCTCTCATCCCTAGAACCTGTGGATGCGTTACGCCACTTGGCCGCAGGGAGTTCAGGTTGCAGATATAATTAAGGCTGCCAGTCAGCCGACTTTACAATAGAAGAGCCTAGATTACCTAGATGGGCTCAAGCTCATCACCTGGAGATACGAGGAGGGCCGTGGCTGCCTTGAGGAGCCAGGAACAGCCCTCAGGTACAGCCAGCGAGAAAACAGGGGCCTCGGTACAACTTCAAGGAGCTACATTCTGTTAGCAACCCAAATGGGCAGAAAACAGATTCTCCCCTAAAACTAGAGGCTTCAGAGAGGAACGCAGTGGCCGACCTCTGGATTTCAGCCATGCCTGTCAGACTTCTGACCTGCAGAGCTATGAGGCGATTTGTGCTGCTGCAAATGGTGAGTTTGTGGTGCTTTGTTATGAAAACAAATATATATATAAAAAAACTGTCTCCTCATCTTTAAAAACTTCCTTTCCGAATTGCCTCCCAATCTAAGACCATCTTCTCTGTTTCCAGTCTTTTATTCCAATAACACTTTGAAGTTATATTTCTCTGATGTCTTTTACCTTTTATTCAGTATTAGCTGGAAATTTGATTCTTGCTTCTTCATTTATCAATTGAAATTTTTCTACCAACACATATTTTGGCAGTTTTTAATCTTATGGCTTTTTTGTTTTTACCTTAAAAGACCTCTAACTCCCTATATTAGGTTTGTTGAAGGGGTCGTAAACCTGAAAAGTTGTACAATCTCAAGTGACCGTAGAAATAAAGTACAGATAATGAGTTGTTTTGATCTGTCTTTCGGGGAAAATTAAGAGATGTGTATTATGAAGTGTTGATGAGTGTGAAAAGAAGTGTGCCCTTTTATACACATAGGGAATATAACCCTGCAGACTCTCTTATGGAAAGGCAGCATGACAGTATTTTCATAAATGGAAATGCAAATTCCTTTTGACCGAGAGCTACACATAAAGATAAAGATGTCTATTCTGGTGTTTGAGGTTGTATAAAATCGGAAACCGTGACAAATGGGCATAAAAGCAGATCAGAGAAGGACCGTGGGGAGGACCTGAGGAGTGGGAACGTGCAGCCCTTCTGTCTGAAAACATGTGAATTGTTTTATCTTTTACAGAGAGAATCTGACCTTGATCCCTAAAGTAACGTTAGAAGGAAAGAATTCCCAGGTTCTTTTCCCAGAGAAATCCAGGTCCACTTCTACTTTATAAAGTCAAAACCAACCCAGCAGGCTGTCAAACCCCAAAAGTTCAGGCAGCAGGTGGACGATTTAGTCATGGAGCTGGCTGGTTAGTTATTTGGATAATTGAATTTCAGCTATCACGGATAATGTAATCCAGTTTAATTTGCAAAAATGTCATATCTGGAGACAAATCAGAAGAAAAACATTTGGTAATGGCGGGAACGTCATTGGAGAGACTTACTTTGTGTTATGAGCTGTCTGTAGGAACCAACCCTTTCACAGTATAAGCGCCTAGATTGAAAAAGATGTGATTAAGAACCTCAGCAATCTGGTGTGTGTCATTAATGTTAGCGTTATATAATGTGTTTTGCTAATATATTTATGAAATGTTTGATTTAGGAGTCCATTTGCCCCTTGTCAAAAGCATCTGGGAATGCCTTCATTTTCAATTTGTTTACTGGAATAATAATTTGATTTGGGTTTTCCCATTTGGCAAGTTTTTCTGATCCCAATAACATCTCTAACTACACCACATGGTAGATTCCTATTCTGGAAATTTTGAGCTTCTTTTCAAATATTGGATACGGCACATGGCCCACCATTTGTCAGCTTAAACATATTGGCTTTGAAAAGGGGCTGCAAGTAAAAATTGTATTTATCTCCTTGGATCTATGACCAAACACCTTTCTGCTTGTATAATCTTTTCTTAGTCTCAGCTGTGACCACTGCTTGTTTAGAAGATTTGGGCGTGACTTGTGGACTACAGGGAGAGCCCAGCTGATGTTTATTAGCTTGGTGTCTTCTGGAAGGAAACTCAACATCAAAAAAGGGCTATGCTGCTGCTGCTAAGTCACTTCAGTCGTGTCCGACTCTGTGTGACCCCATAGACAGCAGCCCACCAGGCTCCCCCGTCCCGGGATTCTCCAGGCAAGAACACTGGAGTGGGTTGCCATTTCCTTCTCCAATGCATGAAAGTGAAAAGTGAAAGTGAAGTTGCTCAGTCGTGTCCGACTGTTCGAGACCCCATGGACTGCAGCCTACCAGGCTCCCTCGTCCATGGGATTTTCCAGGCAAGAGTACTGGAGTGGGGTGCCATTGCCTTCTCCAAAAAGGGCTATATGAAGACTCAAATGATGTGGGAGGGGAGTAGACATTGTATCAAAAAGTACACATGGTGGCTGGAACTCAAATATGGTTTGTTTCAGAGAGACCTACAGATGCTTGGGTTCCAGATACAGAGACTGGAATCCTGGACCACACTGGGGCATGAGGATCTCTGTTTGGCGACACCACTAAGGTACAATTAACTTGATGCCCTTTGGGCAAGATTGCAGACCAATAGTACTTTGTGGCTCAGTGTCAGAGGGGTGTCGGACCAGGCAGGACCACAGAGATGCCTCTTGGGATTTTTGAACACTTACTGGAAGTGTAAGAGACTTCGCAGTCTCCAAAATAAATGGTATAGACTTGCTGAAGTCTGAATGCAAGCTGATGGTCACCCCGGCGCTATGACACACATCTGCACTCACATGCTAGTGATGATTGATTTCACTTGGCCTTCACAGTGAGCCTTGGATGTGGGCTCTCCACTGAAACAATCCTTTCACAGTGGTTTGTTGAATCTTCCCAATCCAGGGATCCAACCCAGGTCTCTCACATTGTAGACAGACACTTTACCGTCTGAGCCACCAGGAAGTCCTTACTAACAATTAAATCCTGCCATTATCAATATGACGGAATAAAGATATGTGTACAGTGGAAACCTCGTTGTGAATGTAACCACTGGGTCCTTTCTGACCCAGCAGAATCTGGCCACTGGAGTCCTCATCTGGTGTCCTCAAGATCATCTCATTATTCAATGGTATTTGTGAATTATTCCCTAGAGGTCATAGGGTGGAGATAAAAGTAAATGGAGAAAATGATGACCTTTCATTTAGAAGTTCAACTATATTAGAAAAAATTTTCAGAACCCAAGGTCCAATTGTCAATAGGTAGCAAAGTGACGAGTTATAATTGTAGACTTGAGATAGGTTTCTGGAAATAACTCAGTGAAATTATATCATTGTCACCAATTCCAAGTGCCTAGAAACTTTTAAAGAAATTTGTCCAGGAAATGCTCTGAATCCTGCATCCCTTCTCCACCCGAGTCCTCAGCCAAATCTGCTTTTCACATAGGTTGTCCTTCTTTCAACCTATGTCGGAACATAGATAATGACACAATTTCTGTCTTCACACGTGAGGTCTCTGTAAGTATGAGGGTAGCCTGGGGGGTCATTGAGCCAGGCAGGGGCATCACCAGGCTGCCCATCTTATCAGAGTGTCTATAGGCTGGGCTCTTTGAGAATTACAGGTTGACTCTTAAGTCCTCAGGAACCTCACTTTCTTACCTTAGGTCTTTGCCAAAGCATTTTGTGTGCTTAGGTTGTTCTACAGATAGAGTTAGAATATTACTTCTTCCTGGGAAACACATCCTTAGACGAGCACCCAGTTATCCAAATAATTTCCCTTGGCCTCGGTCTTCCTATCTGGAGAATGCACGAAACTGACTTGTCCTCCCAGAGGTTTTTGTATGTGACGCTTACGTGAGATTGAAGACCTAGGACTCTAGGATCTCTCATGTTGGACTGCTCTGATTGTATCCATGGGAGCCATCAACCCAACCACCGACCCAAGTTGTGTCCATGAGAGTCACTGATCCAAACGTGCTGGTTCTCAATGTAAGTGGGAAAGAGAGCTTGAAAAACTCACCCCGTGGGAGTCAGGTTTAATTGTAAGCACATGGATAGTATTGGAAGCACATTGTACTTCCATAATGACCTAGAGATTAAGTTTCCATGGAGGAAGAGATGTCAGAGCCACAGACTCTGCCCTCCCAGGAAGGATGAGGGATGCCTGTCAGCTGGATCTGGCCTGGTGCTGTGCTCAGTTGCTCAGTCATGTCCAACTCTTTTCAACCCCATGGACTGTAGCCCTTCAGGTTCCTCCGTCCATGGGATTCTCCAGGCAAGAATACTGGAGTGGGTTGCCATGCCCTCCTCCAGGGGATCTTCCCAACCCAGGGAACGAACCCAGGTCTCTCTCATTGCAGGTGGATTCTTTACCAACTGAGCCACCAGGGAAACCCAGATCTGGCCTTAGACCACAGTTAACCACTGAGCTGCACAGTGGCATCCATCACCCAGCTTCTTTCACTCAATTCTGAGAGCAGGCCACCCTCCAGGCCAATGCCATTGGTATCTGTGGGGTGGGACTCGGGCAACTCTGCTCTTAGAGCTTCTCAGGGAATTTGCACGTGGAACCAAGGTGAGAACCACTGCTCGGGCCCCTGTGCTTCTCACACTGTGGTCCTTGGAGCGGCAGCAGCAGCCACTCCTGGGAGCTGCTTAGAAAGGCAGAGCTTTGGCCCTACCCCAGACCTACTGAATCAGAAACTACATCTTAACAAGATCCCCATGAAGTTCTTACTGTCCTTTTGAGCAATCTAGTAACAAGGTTTCTCAGAAGAAGGAAAAAACAGAAAAAAAGGCCATGTATATTTTTTATCTTAATGTAATAAAGTGAAAATGACTCCAGTGTTATTACACACTAATATGTTTAAAAACTACTTAAATACTTAAAATAAAATTTTGAGTTTGGAAGGCTGCTGTATTCAGGCAGAATGTGATTCTGTAGTCAAGATAATTGTTGAAGATAAATGGCAAGGATTGGGCTTTTCAGCTTAACGATGCTCTTGAAAGCGTCTCATATATAGGACACAAGGTAGAAAAGAATTGTGTTGTGATTTTTCTTTTTTCTGTAAAGGCCTGCATCCAGTGGGGGAGGCATTACTTTTTCAAGAAGGACTTTAAAATGAGAGAGGTTGAATATAAAAAAAAGGTGGTTGAAAACAATAAATGAAGGCTTTGCCATTTGTAGGAACACAAATATAGACAGAGGTGAACTGTATTTTCAAAGCAAAGAAAAATAATATTCACTCTGGTGAGTGGAATTTACATAGATCTTGATCAAATATGCATCCTCATCCTAAGTTTAAGACTTGGGCACAGCACACAGCCTCGTTACCCAGAGAGCTGGCTCTTTGAAAGAGCAGAAAAGAGAAGTCAGGAGCAATTGAGAGTGAGCACACAGAAAGATAAACACCCAGATTAGGGAAGGGCTAGGCTGGTGAGAGGAAAGGAGCTCTCATTGTTGGGCAGCAAGCCAGGTGCCCCATAAGCAGAGGGCTACAGGCCGATGGAGCCCTTGGGGTAAGCTGCTTGCCTGCGATATGGTCATGGCTGTGAACCCAGACCTCTTTGCTTTCTCTGTGATCCAGGTCATCTGGAAGTTCTTGAGGATCTTGGTGAATAGCATCACTTTTTCACTTGAGGCCCAGAACCCACCTTGCCACTTTTTAGTGATTTTTCAAAACAGCAGAATGATATGTTATCCTTTCACATCCTCCTCTTCCTTCTTACCTTGCTTGTCACTTCCTTGTTTTCTGGCTTCTTAAACCATAGCCTTCATTTAGAAATCAGCAGCAGAAAAGCTGTTTCCTTATCACAGCATTCCAGGATTCCCATCAATCCTGCAGTGAAAATTTAAGCATCATTTTTGGGCAGTAAACTTGTCAACTTGCCTGACAGCAAGAGAGATGATGTTTCCAAGATTCTTCCTGACTGTTGTGATATTATAACTGTGATAAGACTCAGCATCCCAGTGCTTTACTTACTTAGTGGGTTTACCATCTCAGGGCCGTAACGTGAAGGTTCACTTTGGTTTTATAGAAACTTCCTGAGTTGAATGTCCTTGGCTAACGGTCAAGGGCAGTTTGCTCAGAGACATATCAGGGTCTTCAGTTAAACTCCTCAAGCTGGTCTCCATATACTAAGCCTAACCCAGACGTGCCTGTGAATGTCCAAGAGTCTCTGGTGCAGGGTTGGGGCACTGAGTACAGCTTTCTTGCCTCTCCTTGCTATTCTTTAGAACACTGCATTCAGATGCTTATATCTTTCCTTTTCTCCTTCGCGTTTCACTTTTCTTCTTTTCACAGCTATTTGTAAGGCCGCCTCAGACAGCCGTTTTGCTTTTTTGCATTTCTTTTTCTTGGGGATGGTCTTGATTCCTGTCTCCTGTACAATGTCATGAACCTCCGTCCATAGATCTTCAGGCACTCTATCCATCAGATCTAGTCCCTTAAATGTATTTCTCACTTCCACTGTATAAAGGATTTGGTTTAGGTCATACCTGAATGGTCTAGTGGTTTTCTCTACTTTCTTCAATTTCAGTCTGAATTTGGCAATAAGGAGTTCATGATCTGAGCTACAGTCAGCTCCCAGTCTTGTTTTTGCTGACTGTATAGAGTGTCTCCATCCTTGGCTGCAAAGAATATAATCAGTCTGATTTTGGTGTTGACCATCTGGTGATGTCCATGTGTAGAGTCTTCTCTTGTGTTGTTGGAAGAGGGTGTTTGCTATGACCAGTGCATTCTCTTGGCAAACCTCTATTAGCCATTGCCTTGCTTCATTCTGTACTCCAAGGCCAATTTTGCCTGTTACTCCAGGTGTTTCTTGACTTCCTACTTTTGCATTCCAGTCCCCTATAGTGAAAAGGACATCTGTTTTGGGTGTTAGTTCTAGAAGGTCTTGTAGCTCTTCACTGAACTGTTCAACTGCAGCTTCTTCAGCATTACTGGTCGGGGCCTAGACTTGGATTACCGTGATATTGAATGGTTTGCCTTGGAAATGAACAGAGATCATTCTGTCATTTTTTAGATTGCATCCACGTACTGCATTTTGGACTCTTTTGTTGACTATGCAAATTTGGAAAACTCAGCAGCGGCCACAGGACTGGAAAAGGTCAGTTTTCATTCCAATCCCAAAGAAAGACAATGCCAAAGAATGCTCAAACTACCACACAATTGCACTCATCTCACACGCTAGTAAAGTAATGCTCAAAATTCTCCAAGCCAGGCTTCAGCAATACGTGAACCGTGAACTTCCAGATGTTCAAGCTGGTTTTGGAAAAGGCAGGGGAACCAGAGATCAAATTGCCAACATCTGCTGGATCATAGAAAAAGCAAGAGAGTTCCAGGAAAACATCTGCCTTCTTGACTACACCAAAGCCTTTGACTGTGTGGATCACAACAAACTCTGGAACATTTTGAAAGAGATGGGAATACCAGACCACCTGACCTGCCTCCTGAGAAATCTGTATGGAGATCAAGAAGCAACAGTTAGAACTGGACATGGAACAAGAGACTGGTTCCAAATAGGGAAAGGAATATGTCAAGGCTGCATATTGTCACCCTGCTTATTTAACTTATATGCAGAGTACATCATTAGGAATGTCAGGCTGGATGAAGCAAAGGCTGGAATCAAGATTGCTGAGAGAAATATCAATAACCTCAGATATGCAGATGACACCACCCTTATGGCAGAAAATGAAGTACTAAAGAGCCTCTTGATGAAAGTGAAAGAGGTGAGTGAGAAGGTTGGGTTAAATCTCCACATTCAGAAAACTAAGATCATGGCATCTGGTCCCATCATTTAATGGCAAACAGATGGGGAAACAATAGAAACAGTGACAGACTTTATTTTCTTGGGCTACTAAATCACTGCAGATGGTGACTGCAGCCATGAAATTAAAAGAGGATTGCTCCTTGGAAGAAAAGCCTTGACCAACCTAGGGAGCATATTTACAAGCAGAGGCATTACTTTTTCAACAAAGTTCCATCTAATCAAGTCTATGGTTTTTCCAGTAGTCAAGTATGGATGTGAGATTTGGACTATAAGGAAGGCTGAGCACTGAAGAATTGATGCTTTTGAACTGTGGTGTTCCAGAAGACTCTTTGAGCATCCCTTGGACTGCAAGATCAAACCAGTCAATGCTAAAGGAAATCAGTCTTGAATATTCATTGGAAGGACTGATGCTAAAGCTGAAACTCCAGTACTTTGGCCACCTGATGCGAAGAGCTGACTCATTGGAAAAGACCCTGATGCTGGGAAAGATTGAAGGCAAGAGAAGGGGATAACAAAAGATGAGATGGTTGGATGGCATCACTGATTCTACGGAGTTCTACATGGAGTTTGAGTAACCTCTGGTAGTTGGTGATGAATAGAGAAGCCTGGCGTGCTGCAGTCCATTGGGTCACAAGGAGTCGGACATGACTGAGCGAGTGAGCTGAACCTAACCCATATCTCTTCATGCTCACATGGCTTGTCTGTGAACTGCCCACTTTCCCTGAAACTATATCTGTGAGTTCTTTGAGGCCCTGATTAAAGCTGAGCTTCTCCACAGACGGTTTATGGGTCCTTACCTGTTTCCCTGGGGCACTGTGTCTTTAAGTCAAATGATTTCGGGGGGTTTCTTGGGCCACAGGCATTCCTGACACTGAGGCATCCCAGCTGCATGTGGTGTGTAGTGTGGGGTTCCCTCCACTGGCCTGTACCAAAACACGCCCATCTCCTGAGCTACTGACCCTCGGCCAAGGCTTTGGCATCTGTTCATTAATGAGAAACAGTGATCTGGAATCATAGAGCCCTGAGTAGTTTCTGAGCAGAAGGTAGCAGCTTGTCAGTGTTGATTAGTAACAATACATGGATTCATGATCTGTTCCTGGTTTTGGCGGAGGCCGGGGAGTGAGATTGAGCTTCAGTGGATAAATCTGGTCATGTAGCTAGAATGTGTCTATAAGAGATGCCCACCACGAGCAGGTTTACTAGTACCAAGGTGCTTCACCCACCTCTCCTCCACCCCCTACCACGGGCATGCACATACACACACCCCAGTGCTTGTTAGAGATGAGGCTTTTCTATGAGACTCAGCTGGAGGAGGACATAGACCCTGTCCCTCTGTTTCTGGGTCCTTCTGAGGATTTCTTATTCCCCATTCAGTTCAGAGATGAATTATTTTATCAGAATTGCTTTCTCAATAGGGCAATTATTCAGTATATCCAAGCTTCTAACAGATGGTGAGTGCAGCCATGAAATGAAGATGCTTACTCCTTGGGAGGCAAGTTATAACCAACCTAGATAGCATATTAAAAAGCAGAGACATTACTTTGCCAACAAAGGTCTGTCTAGTCAAGGCTGTTGTTTTTCCAGTGGTCATGTATGGATGTGAGAGTTGGACTGTGAAGAAAGCTGAGCACTAAAGAATTGATGCTTTTGAACTGTGGTGTTGGAGAAGACTCTTGAGAGTCCCTTGGACTGCAAGGAGATCCAACCAGTCCATTCTGAAGGAGATCAGCCCTGGGATTTCTTTGGAAGGAATGATGCTAAAGCTGAAACTCCAGTACTTTGGCCACCTCATGCAAAGAGTTGACTCATTGGAAAAGACTTTGATGCTGGGAGGGATCGGGGGCAGGAGGAGAAGGGGACGACAGTGGATGAGATGGTTGGATGGCATCACCAACTCAATGGACATGAGTTTGGGTGGACTCCGGGAGTTGGTGATGGACAGGGAGGCCTGGCGTGCTGTTGTCCATGGGTTCACAGAAAGTCGGACATGACTGAGTGAACTGAACTGAATCTTCTAAACTGCCAGAGACTAGAATTTTCAATACACACACATACACGAAGAGATATGTTTGTGTGTATACATACACATCCCTATACATGTATATAATATACAGGTATTTTATACATATCTATATCCATATGTGCACATATATGTAACCATGACTTTATTTTAAAGATTTCTTTGTGGAACACTTTTAAAAATTATTTTTGGCTTTTCTCACTGTGCGTGGGCTTTTCGTTAGTTTTGGCGCGTGGGGTCTACTCTGGTTGTGGCATATGGGCTTCGTGTTACGGCGACCCCTCTTACTGCAGAGCATGGGCTCTAGGCATGCCAGCTTTAGAAGCTGGGGCACATGGGCCTAGTTGCTCCAAGGCATGTGGAATCTTCCTGGACCAGGGATCCAGCCATTGTCTCCAGCATTGAAAGAAGGATCCTTCACCCCTGGACCATCAGGGAAGCCCGATGTGAACCATTTTTAAAGTGTTTCATTGAATTTACTACAATATTGCTGCTGTTTTATGTTTTGGGGTTTTTTGGCCACAAGGCATGTGGGATCTTGGCTCCCTGACCAGGGGGCAAACACACAGCCCTTTCTTGGGAAGGTGAAGTCTTAGTCACTGGACCAGCAGCGAAGTCCCTGTGACTGTGCCCCTCTCACTCACCGTCATCTGGCTCTCATGCTGCCCGTCCTTCCAGCTGCCCTTTTCTGTGGCTCCATCCTCTCCTTCCTCCTCATCCTTCTCCGCACCACATCAGGTGATTGCTTGGCCAGCTGCCCCTTGCCAGCCACATGTGGCCCATCACCTGCTTCTGTCAGTGAAGGTTTTCAGGAAATACAGCCTCACCCAGGGGCTTCTGCATGGTCAGAGGCCATTTTAATAGCGGAGTTCAACAGAAAGTGTTCAACAGAGGTCTGGTCCACAAAAGTCTAGAATGTTTAGGAGGAGTTTGTCGACTCTGCTCATGTCCTGACACCTGTGATGCTGGCCACCCCTGAATGCAGGGGTGCCGGGGCTCCTGTGTGCCTTGTGTTGGCCTTGTCTGTTTCATCTTTTGGTGTCCGCGATTAATGGAAATCACACGGTGTTTCTAGAGGGAGCAGGTCCTGGTTACAGAGCGTCTTGAGGGGAATGATGCCTTGGGCTGACTCATGTTGAGTGATGTAGGTGAACGGAGCACGGTGACACCGCACAGGTCCCTGATAGGGATCCTTGAAGAACAGGAGGTTTATTGATTATGGGCGATAGAATTGCTGAGCTGCTTGGGATTGTTGCTGCCCTTCTAACATCAAGAAGCAAGGAAGCAAAACCACAGAGTGTCACGGAGTCAAGCCGCAGAGTGGGTGAGCGCGGCTGCCTCTCCGACAGGCTTGGAGACACCAGGAGAGACCGACTCCTGTGGCATGAGCAGCTGTGAAGGCAGCAGTGGCCAGGCTGCCAGGGCCCACTGGAGAGGGGCTCACTCTAGAGCAGCTGCTTGCCTCTGGGGACCACAGGGCAGGGAGCCCTCGCCAGGATTCAGAGCCCTTCAGGATGGAGGGTCAGCGCTGGAGAACTTACGTTGCCCAAACCAGGGGTCTGCACTGAGAGCTTGGGTGTCACGGGGACTCCTTTCAGTCACTGGCAGGTGGGTTAGCCAGGATGTGGATAAGCTTCCCTACTCAGGTCCGCTCCCCCTCCAAGCTCTCAGAGGACCTGGGTTTGAGTCAATGGTCAGACATCCAGGGAAACTCAGAGCCCAGAGTACTGAGGCACACTGGAGGGGAGGAGTTTGGAGACCACTCTTCTAACGGGCTCTAAAGAGTAATGGGGCTGAACCCCTGGGACTGAGCTGGCATCAGCCAGGATGCAGGTGACGAGCAATGGTGCACTGATTCCTCTTCAGCTGACTGGAGAGAGGCTTGTGTGGCTCCCTTCTGAAGCTGCACCCTTCATTTACCCACCTCCTCGGTCCTCATAGACCTTGAGCCTCCTGACCTGTAGCCACACCCAGTCCACATGGCTCTCTGAGTGCAGACTTGTGCTGGGGCCATCTCTGTTCAGGCACCCAAGTGATGCTGAGCTTAGCTGAGCACATGTGTTCCTGCCTGCCTTCCTCCCCATATGGCTCTTCACACAAATCTCATTCAAATAGCAACTGAATCCTATTCTTTTAGCCACTCACTCAGGGTCCCATGATTTCTTTCCTGTGTCCCCCCTAAAGTGGCCTCGTTGGTCTCTTGCCCTACTGTTTGTTCTCCAAGCATCAGCCCAGATGCTCTCATGTCATAAGTTCATCCCCCCACCCTCCTTGCCATGAATACTTTTCTCTCCAGGACGCAGTCCATGTGTTTAATGTGGCTGTGAGTGTCTTCCTGTCCTGCTCTGGTCAAAACTCAGAACCTCTTTCCCAGGCTCACGCTTATTCCCTGCCTCTCAGCTGATCCGAATGCTTTCTTCACACCCAGCTTCTCCTGGAGATAAGCCCTGTCCTCATCACTTGCCTGGCTGTATCCACTGCACCCCCATGGGACTGTCCCACCCTGGGCTCAGGTGCCCAGTATCTCGCATTCACTCTGAGCTCACTGGTTTGGTCTCCCTTAGACCTCATGGAGCTGCAATGCAAGCTCTACTTGGGCAAAATCTTAGTTCTCTTGGTGAGTAGATTCCCTTAGCTGAGAGCCGTGCACAGAGTGGGTGCTCCGTGAATTTGTAGAAGGCATACATTTGAGGGTTTCTTTGTAATCCACCGCATTTCCTAACAACCTTTCCTACCAGTGAGTTTTCTCTCTGTTCTAATTAAATCCATATGCTAGAAAGCAAGCACGTTTCCTCATCTGAGTTTTTGATGGAGTTGGCAAACCAGTTAGACTCTCTTTGCTATAAAAAAACAGCAACCTGGATTCAAAGGAGTCTGGAGTCCTTGCTGACAATTTTCTCATCTTAATCTCAGTCATTTTGATGTCTTGAACACGTCTTCAGAAACCGTTATCTATTTTCATAGATTCGCCTGGAAAGAGCCCACATTAGGTAAGCAGCTTCTGATGTTTACAAAACAGCACCAGATTCAGGCCTTTGGTTGTTAAAACCTTCAGTGTTCTTGAAAGAAGCTTGGAAACAATGCCTCATGCTCAAGTGGGTTCACAGTGTGTTTTGGTCTGGGAAAGTCTATGAACCTGAGTGATTTTGGATCGGAACAAAATAATGCCATTTGCAGCAAAACGGATGGACCTAGGGTATGTTTCTAATGGTCGTCATCAGGAAGGAAAGGGATGTCGAGATGCACACAGTCCAGAGCCAGCTTGCGTTGTGTCCTTGTGGGACGGTGAGGGGGATCAGGAGCGCCAGACTTCCAAGGTGTCTCCTCTTTAGCTGTACTCCCGGATGCCATCTCCATCCTGAAGCCTGAATAACGTTCTAAGCCAGAAGTCCGGCCAACACCTGTCTCTGCTTCTTACCCCTCAGGCCCCCCCAGGATGGACAGACCCAAGCCTGCGCTCCGGCTCTCCAGGACTTGACAGGTGCCCCCTCCAGCTCTGCCCTCAGCCTCCTGCAGACTTGGTGCTCCAGCTCCCACGTCCACAGCCTCCTGTGTCTTCCATCCCTGCCTCCTTCCTGTTGCTTTGTTCGTTGTTGTTTATTTTTAAATTAATTTTTTATTGAAGTATAGTTGCTTTACAATGTTGTTCGCTTCTACTGAACAGCAAAATGAACCAGCCATGCATACACATGTATCCCCTCCGTCTTGGGCTTCCTTCCCATTCAGGGCCCCTCAGCGCCGTGAGCAGAGTTCCCTGTGTGTACAGTGTGTTCTCACTAGTTATCTACTTTACACAGAGGATCAATAGTGTATACGTCATGCCCAAGCCCTCTCACCACCCGCTTCCCACTTGGTATCCATAGATTTGTTCTCTGTACCCGTGTCTCTATTTCTGCTTTGCAAGTATGATCATCTATTCCATTTCTCTAGATTCCACATATATGTATTAATATATAATACTTCTCTCTTTCTGACTCATTTCACTCTGTGTGACACTCTGTCGGTCCATCTGTGTCTTCACAAATGACCCAACTCTGTCCCTTTTCATGGCTGAGTAATATTCCATTGTGTGTATATATTCATCTTGCTTCTGTCTTGGATGGCCGTCTTCTGTTTTCTCTTTGGACTAAATTCCATCCATCGTATAAGACTCAGTTTTTGGGTCTTTGATGGCAGGAAGGCTTTTAATTGCCTCAGAGTTGGCTGGAAATGTTTTTTCATTTGTGAGCATTGACTGAGTGCCTACTATGTGCTGAGTATTAGAGACAGAGCAGAGATGAAGACTCAGGAGTCATCCCTGAGGAGCACACAGGCTGTATATCCAAGTGTCCTTGTCCGTGGACAGCAGAGAGAAAATCAGAGGACCATCCCTCATTTGCAATAAACTTTCAGTTATTATGTGGTGAATTTTATTTAAAAGTTACAAATGAAACTTGAGCCTTCAAAGTCACCAGAATATTTCCACCACTTGGATAGCCAAGGATGATATTCCTTTATGGTGAACATGGATGCTGATGTTAACACATATTAGTTAGCATAATATTGGCTTCCTAGGAGACTCAGTTGTAAAGAATCCACCTGACAAGTAGGAGACACAGGTCCGATTCCTGGGTCAGGAAGATACCCTGGAGGTGGAAATGGCAACCCACTCCAGTATTCTTGCTTGGAAAATCCCACGAACAGAGGAGCCTGATGGGGTTACAGTTCATGGGATCCCAGAGTCAGATACAACTTAGTGACTAAACAACAACAACATAATGTGCTGTTTTACCAGCATTTCAAGGTTTACTGGGAACAAAAATGGAACTTGACTCCAGTAGGAATGTTTCACTGTGCCCTGCACAAAGCTTCCCTTTGTGGGCTTAGAAGAAACATTGGAAGTACAGAGATTAATGTTGCTCTAATGGTGTGCCTAGCTTCCCTGGTGGCTCAGACCAGACGGTAAAGCGTCTGCTTGCAATGTGGGAGACTCAGGTTTGATCCCTGGGTTGGGAAGATCCCCTGGAGAAGGAAATGGCAACCCACTTCAGTACTCTTGCCTGGAAAATTCCATGGACTGAGGAGCCTGGTAGGCTATAGTCCATGGGGTTGCAAAGAGTTGGACACAACTGAGTGACTTCACTTCACTTCAATGGTATGCCTATATGCAGGTCAGGAAGCAACAGTTTGAACTGGACATGGAACAACAGACTGATTCCATATAGGAAAAGGAGTATGTCAAGGCTGTATATTGTCACCCTGCTTATTTAACTTATATGTGGAGTACATCATGAGAAACACTGGGCTGGAAGAAG
Source organism: Ovis canadensis (assembly GCF_042477335.2). NCBI lineage: Eukaryota > Metazoa > Chordata > Mammalia > Artiodactyla > Bovidae > Ovis > Ovis canadensis. Next base: position 25,187,505 of record NC_091257.1, on the reverse strand, counting down.
CACAAGCTGGAATCAAGATTGCCGGGAGAAATATCAATAACCTCAGATATGCAGATGACACCACCATTATAGGATAAAGTGAAGAGGAACTAAAAAGCCTCTTGATGAAAGTGAAAGAGGAGAGTGAAAAAGTTGGCTTCAAGCTCAACATTCAGAAAACGAAGATCATGGCTTCTGGTCCCATCACTTCATGGGAAATAGATGGGGAAACAGTGGAAACAGTGTCAGACTTTATTTTTCTGGGCTCCAAATTCACTGCAGATGGTGACTGCAGCCATGAAATTAAAAGATGCTTACTCCTTGGAAGGAAAGTTATGACCCACCTAGATAGTATATTCAAAAGCAGAGACATTACTTTGCCAACAAAGGTCCATCTAGTCAAGGCTATGGTTTTTCCATTGGTCATGTATGGATGTGAGAGTTGGACTGTGAATAAGGCTGAGCACTGAAGAATTGATGCTTTTGAACTGTGGTGTTGGAGAAGACTCTGGAGAGTCCCTTGGACTGCAAGGGGATCCAACCAGTCCATTCTAAAGGAGATCAGTGCTGGGTGTTCTTTGGAAGGAATGATGCTAAAGCTGAAACTCCAGTATTTTGGCCACCTCATGTGAAGAGTTGACTCATTGGAAAAGACTCTGATACTGGGAGGGATTGGGGGCAGGAGGAGAAGGGGATGACAGAGGATGAGATGGCTGGATGGCATCACTGACTCGTTGGACGTGAGCTTGGGTGAACTCTGGGAATTGGTGATGGACAGGGAGGCCTGGCATGCTGTGATTCATGGGGTCGCAAAGAGTCAGACACGACTGAGCCACTGAAATGAACTGAACTGAATGGTATGCCATGGTTACTATGAAAATTATGAGATTGTTTATTACTAAATGAAGAGTGGCAATAAATTCAGAAAAAGAAACCTACAGCATTGATACTGAGCCGTCTTGCAGTGTGGTTATTTTGCTTTTGTCTTCTGCATCAGTTGAAAGCTGATTGAAGAAAAGTCTTCTCCTCAGGGGAAGAGAACACTGTATTGGTGCCAGCCACCTGAGGCAATTCATTTCTGATAATAAAAAGGAGCATTACCTAATTCAAACTTTTATCATGCTGGTCAACTGGGCACCCGTAAAAGGCACTGAGACAAATGATTTACTGACCACCTGATCATGAGGGGACATGTCCCAGCTGCTGGGAGGTTCTCCTCAGTCCTTGGAGACTAATGGGCAGAAGTGATCGCTTTCCAGGCAGAGGTGTTTACCTAGGAAACAGTTAGTCCAGCAGGCTGAAGGCTCACGTTGATATCTGATAGAAATTTTGTTGCAGTTATACCCAGTAAGAGATTAACTCTCATATTTAAATTTGTTTTCTGTGGACAGTCATTTGTCAAGCTCAGTAAGAAGACTGAAACAGGCTGATGAGATTCAGGGCTGCTAAACTGGCACTAAAACTCTCCAAAAACTGAGGATTCTCACTAATCCCTCTAGAAGATTTTTTAGAGCCAAATAAAAGGGTTGGATTTGAATGGCATGGCTTAGCTCTGCACAAAAGCAGCTCAGTACCCTTGATTTTAGTTCTTCGAGAGAAATGCTGTGTCCCCACTAGGAATAACAGGAAGCGTGTTCTGACGCAGAAGGAGGGGATGGCATTGTACCCCATGTCCTCTTTCCAAAGAACAAGGGGCCCTCTGATATTTGAGGCCCTAAAATTGAAGACTTGAGCACCACCTAATTTCTTCATCTGTGAATTCCAGCTAGCACCTCGCCTGTCTGTAAGTGTTCACCAGTCCTTGCTAGATACTAGTCAGCTCTTGCAGCTAAGACAGCCAGCTGTTTCCCCAGTCAAGATTCCTGGGGACAGAATACAACAGAACACATGTGAGACAGGGCTTTGAGTTACTGTTTATTTTCGTGAGCAAACGTGCATCCATACATACATATATGCGTTTAGGTGAAGTTACTCAGTGGATGCAGCAGATTCCGACCCCTAGGCCAGGGAATAAGTATGTGGCCACCCCACCCCTCACCCTGGCTCGGGACAGAGCATCATCCCACAGCAAGAGTAATTCCAAGGTGAGGTCACGCGACGCCAGCAGAGCCAATCTGAATCTTTCCCTGGGACTGATACACTAGCACTGGAAGAAAGCTCTGTCTTTCTCTGTGGTTACTGGATGGGTTTTTAAAAATCCATCTGTCTTTGAGTTCAGTTCAATTGCTCAGTTGTGTCCTACTATGTGCAACCTCATGGACTACAGCATGCCAGGCCTCCCTGTCCATCACCAACTCCCAGAGCCTGCTCAAACTCATATCCATCATATCAGTGATGTCATATAACTCTCTCATCTTCTGTTGTCCCCTTCTCCTCCCACCTTCAGTTTTTTCCAGCATCAGGGTCTTTTCCAGTGAGTCAGTTCTTCATTTTAGGTGGCCAAAGTGTTGGAGTTTCAGCTTCAGCATCAGTCCTTCCAATGAATATTCAGGACTGATTTCCTTTAGGGTGGGCTGGTTGGATCTCCTCGCAGTCCAAGGGACTCTTAAGAGTCTTCTCCAACACCACAGTTCAAAAGCATCAATTCTTCTGTGCCCAGCTCTCTTTATAGTTCAATTCTCACATCCACACTTGACTACTGGAAAAACCATAGCCTTGACTAGGCAGACCTTTGCTGACAAAGTAATGTCTCTGCTTTTGAATATGCTATCTAGGTTGCTCATAACTTTCCTTCCAAGGAGTAAGCGTCTTTTAATTTCATGGCTGCAGTCACCATCTGCAGTGATTTTGGAGCCCACCAAAATAAAGTCTCTCACTGTTTCCACTGTTTCTCTATCTATTTGCCATGAAGTGATGGGACCAGAAGCCACGATCTTCGTTTTCTGAATGTTGAGCTTGAAGCCAACTTTTTCACTCTCCTCTTTCACTTTCATCAAGAGGCTCTTTAGTTCTTCCTCACTTTCTGCCATAAGGGTGGTATCATCTGCTTATGTGAGGTTATTGATATTTCTCCCAGCAATCTTGATTTCAGGTTGATTATTGGGATTACCCTTTCTAATACTGCCATTGAAAAAGAAAAGGATTGTGTAGGCTAGTGGATAATTTACTCATCCAGGTAAAGTTAGAATGAATTAAATGAAAACTAACAATGCAGATATCTTTTGGCTTATAGCTCCTGTTACTGATGGCATTTTAGCCGTGACCACACCTCCCATTTCACGTTTTCTTCTGCCCTGTGACCTTGACACTCTGTCCATCGGGATGTGCAGTCTATGCTCCCTCCCTTTGGACGTGGGCAAGCTTGTGTCTCAGTAACGAACAGAAAGTAGCAGACTGAATGCTGTGTATCTTCCAAGGCTAGGTCGTAAACCAATGCAGTTTCCACCTTGTTAGCTGAGACTCTTTTTTGGAGCACTGACCTGCTGCAGAGGAAGTTCATTACCCTGAAGTCACATGCTCTGAGGATGCTCAGGCCATTGGAGAGGCCTCTCATGGATGCTTCAGGTGATCATCTAAGAGAAGACCCCAGGAGAAAGTCAGCATCCACTGCTAGACGCATGGATGAAGACACTTTCTGACGATTACAGGCCCAAACCATCAAGTCACCCCAGCATGCTTCTAGGAGTTCCATGAAGGACATCTCACAGGTCCCCACGAAGCAGTCTGTCTCTTGTCTCAGCTGTTGTCACGTGGCCCATCATCACTACATTTTCTCTTGTGTTTATGATGCTGCCTGGCCATACCCTGTCCCTTTGCCCACTCTGCAACTCACATCTCAAGGTTCAGGAAGAAGAATTCCAAAACTTCCCACTACATTCCAAAACTAGTAAAGACTCAGTGTTGGGACAGGAAGAGAACGATGTCTCCAAATTTCAGCCACACTTTGTAACTTGGGCTCCAGAGCATCTCGAGTGTTACAAAGCCACCCCTTAGCAGCGTCATGCTGGCCCTGGTGGCTGGGCTTCTTCAGTAACACTTACACAATGCTGACAGTGGGCAGGCGTTCTTCTAAGCACTTAAAGAATAGTGACTTCCTTGCGGGGGAAAAGATCGGGGGAAGAGATAGGTAGGGAGTTTGGGATGGACATGTACACATTTCAATGAATATCTAAAATGGATAACCAAAAAGGACCTACTGTATGGCACATGAAATTCTACTCAATATTTGTGGCAACCTGGATGGGAGGAGAGTTTGGATACATGTTTATGTAGGCGGAGTCCTTTCGCGGTTCACCTGAAACGATGACAACATAGTTGTTTGTTAATCGGTTGTACTTAAGAAAAAAAAAAGAATGGTAAGTTTTTAATTTTATTGATGTATAGATGATTTACAATGTTGTGTTAGTGACAGGGGTATAGCGTAGTGATTTAGTTTACATGCACATATATTCATTTATGGACTCTTTTCTCATATAGGTTCTCACAGAATATTAAGGAGAGTTCCCTGTGCTATGCAGTAGGCCCTCATTGGTTACAAATCTTATGATTTGTCCCTCCCCACAGTGTTTCCCCTTTCGGTAACCACAAGTTTGTTTTCAATATCTGTAACTTCTTATGTTTCATAAATATGTTCATTTGTATCTTTTTAAAAAAAAATTAAGCATCACATATGAGTGGTGATATGTAATATTTGTCTTTCTCTGGCTGTCTTCACTTAGTGTGATAGCCTCAAAGTCGGTTCATGTCACTGCAAATGTTGTTATTTCCTCCTTTTTCTGGCTGAGTAGTGTTCCATTGTATGTGGGTACCACATCTTTCTCTGTTTCTCTGCTGATGGACGTTTAGGATGCTTCCATGTCTTGGCTATTATGATTGGTGCTGCAGTGAACACTGGGGTGCATGTATCCTTTTGGATTATGGTTTTCTCTGGAGATATGCCCAGGAGTCGGATTGCTGGATCATATGATAGCTCTGTTTTTAGTTTTTTAGGGAAGGGATAATAACTTTTCAGCCGTGAGTGTTTTTTGTTGTTTTTTTAGCAGATAAGGACACGGAGGCACATCAAGATTAAGGAACTCTGCTAGAATGTGGGGAAGTCAGGATTCAAATCCAGGCAGTCTGCTCATAAGTCCATGTTCTTAAGTACTGCTTTTGATGGCTCCTCTGGGTTCACATCCAGTCAATATGGCCAGAGAGAGAACAAAGGGCATACTATCTTCCTTACCTCTCGTACACCTCATCCTAATGATCCTGCTGGTTAATCTGTGTGTGCATCTGTGTGTGTGTGTACAAACTAGTGTATGCTTGTGAAGCCAAGTCTTTCTCTGCTGTACACCCTTGGAAGCTGATTATGGCTTGTCTGTGTCTATGGATATAAATAAAACCAGCCAGTGTTTGTTAAAAGAGATGAACAAGCCCTAACCCAGTCAACCCTAAAGTCATCTGGGTTTTTGAGAGCTTTCCAGGTCCTTTGATGGAACCCATCAGGCCAGACTAATGAGGCTGCAGTTTGCCATTCATTCTCATCGGGCTTAATGAAGATAAAGGGCTCTCTTTATGTGTCCAGTTGGGCTTAACAAATTAACCAGGCTGCCCAAAGGGTCCATGTGAACAGAGTATTTGTCCTCATAATGTTCATTAGGAGAGAGCAAGTTAACTAACCTTTTTTTTTTTCCCTGTGTTTCTTTTCCCAGGGCCCAGTGAAATCTACAGAGCTAAAATATAATCTCTAATCTTATTTCCAAGGGGCCTTTCCCTAACTTATTCTTCTATGATCTTTTCACAGCTGTTATATTGAATCAGTATCATTATTGTTTAAAAAAATATTATGTTCTGTGTCTCAGAGCTAACTGTCCAGAACTAAATATTCTGGCTCCTTTTTGGGGAGATGACAGGCTGTGAGAGATCTTTCCAGAGTGGAAGGATTGTTTGCTTGTTTCTTCTGCCTTCTTGGCAGCAACTGGTGGATGAATGAAAGCTGTGGTTCTTGGAATTTTTTTGCTATGGGTTTACATGAGCAGCTCCTCATGGCCCATTGCAAAAAAAAAATTGCCTCCAATTCCTCCTTTCCCTGAATGGACACCTTAATGTGATTTTGCCTTTATTTTCATCAGGAGTGGAGTCTGTATTCCATATGTGCTTCTGGACTTAGAAAAATGATTTGTTTTAATTAATAGGGGCTTCCCTGCTGGCTCAGATTGTAAAGAATCTGCCTGCAATGCAGGAGACCTGAGTCCGATCCCTGGGTTAGGAAGATCCCCCGGAGAAGGGAACGGCAGCACACTCCAGTATTCTTACCTGGAGAATTCCATGAACAGAGGAGCCTGGTGGGCTGCAGTCCATGGGGTCACAAAGAGTCGGATACAACTGAGCGACTAACACTTTCACTTTCAGTGAGATGTTAGCCAAGCTTGAAGGGTACATGTACTTTGCTCTCTCTTGCATTTGAATCTTGAGACCCTTATGATACCTGGCCTAAGCTAGCCTTTCAGAGGATGAGAGACCATAAGGAGAAGAACACAATATCCCCAGTTGCCTGACAGCCTGTTACCTGCCAAGCATGTGAGTGAAGCCAGTATAGATTATCCAGCCTCTGGCCAACCTGCCAAGTGATCATAGTCACACAGGAGAGTCCAAAACAGGTAAACTGAGCTAACCTGGGCCAGAACAAGTGCCCAAAAGACTCATGGAATCATTCATAAAATAAATGGTAATTTTAGCCATTAAAACTTGGGATGATTTTACAGAGCTGAACCTAATTGACACACTTCTTTATTCTCAAAGCATGACAGCTTACCTCAATGGAGTACACTTTATGCCAAGAAGTCTCTGAATCATGTGAAAATCCACCTTCTGAAGGACTTGGCTTCCAAGAAGTTAGCTCCTTTCCATCTAAGACCGATGTTTTTATCAGTGATGTCATTGAAACCCGTTTCAACATTGAATCATCATTCAGTACGCATGTCAGCTCGCTATTTCACCTTGCATAGCAGAGATCAAGGCCATTCACGTGCATCTGACTCAAGTAAACCAAGTCCCTGTGGAGTTACCCTTTTGTAAGATCAGACTAGCAAAGCTGAGGATAATTTGTTTGAAAACCAATTATATAGCCTATTACCATGCTTGTGGATATCTGACAGGTTGAATTAAAGTTGTTTCCTCCCAGCCCACCAAGATCATAAGTTGGCCTGTTGGGTTTACTTGATTTAGATATCCCTAAGGTGGTCTTGTAACTCAAGGCTTTGAAAATAGTTGAGAAGAATTAAAATCACATGGTGGATGAACCAGATTCAGGCTTTCAAAAAGTACTATCCTAGTGATCACTAAGAAAATAGCATATTAATACAGTCTCATCTAGTTACTATTCCTTACTCAATTTAGGATGGCCAAACTTTTTAAGACATGGGTGATGTTCTGGATATCTGTTGTTGTTTAGTTGCCAAGTCACATCTGACTCTTTGTGACCCTAAGGACTATAGCATACGTGGATCCTCTGTCCTCCACTATCTCCCCCAGTTTGCTCAAATTCATGTCCATTGAGTCAGTGATGCTATCTAACCATCTCATCCTCTGTTGCTCTTTTCTCCTCCTGCCTTCAATCTTTCCTGGCATCAGGATCTTTTCCAATGAGTCAGCTCTTCGCATCAGGTGGCCAAAATATTCGAGTTTCAGCTTCAGCATCAGTCCTTCCAATAAATGTTCAAGGCTGATTTCCTTTAAAATTGACTGGTTTGATCTCCTTGCAGTCCAAGGAACTCTCAAGAGTCTTTTCCAACACCACAGTTTGAAAGCATCAATTCTTCAGTGCTCAGCCTTCTTTATGGTCCAACTCTCACATCCTCATATGACTGCTGGAAAAACTATAGCTTTGATTATAGGGACCTTTGTTGGCAAAGTGAGGTCTCTGCTTTTTAACATACTGTCTAGGTTTGTCATAGCTTTCCTTCCAAGGAGCAAGCATCTTTTAAATTCATGGCTGCAGTCACCATCCACAGTGATTCGGAGCTGTGATTTTGAGCATTGCTTTACTAGCCTGTGAGATGAGCGCAGTTGTGCAGTAGTTTGAGCATTCACAAGAAATTAAAATCTGTCACTATTTTCACTTTTCCCCTGCTATTTGTCATGCAGTGATATCTATTGCCAGGTAACAAATCACGCCAGAATTTAGTGACTTGAAACAGCAATCATTTTATTGTCTTTCCTAGTTTCTGAGAGTCATGAATTCAGGAAGGGCCTGGCTGGGTGGTTGAGTGTGGCTCAGGTGCGCAGAGGTTGCAGGTAGAAGCTGTTCTCTGCATAGGCTATTCCGGGCTTCCTCACAGCATGGCTGCCTCAGGACAGTCAGGCTGCTTACAGGACAGCTTAGGACTCCAAGCCAGTGACCCAGGAGAACACTGTCTGGCCTTTTGTTACCTATCCTCAGAAGTCACACAGCATTACTGCTGCCGTGGACACAAGCCTTTGCTCAAGGGAGTGGGATAGACAGCTTATCTTGACGGGAGGAGGGTCATCAAAAAAGCAGTGGGTGTGAGATAATCATTGCTACTCTCTTAGAAGTGTTAGTACGTCTGCTGCTGCTGCTGAGTCACTTGGCTAAAGGCACAATCTCTGATTTGATCTGAGATCTGTTTCCTTGGCTTGTGCTTCCTTAGCAGTAGCAGGATTGACACAGTGTTACCATGTGGGTCCCTTCTGCTACTGCTTGCCTCCTGTCTACCTCCAGGTAAGACAAATCGGCTACAAAGTAAAGTAAAACCCAAGAAACCGACAGGACCACCAGGGCAAAGATGAAAAAATTGTCTAAAACCAAAGGGATCTAAGCTGTTCACCGAATAGCTCTGATATATAGAAGAGATAAGGAGATTTAGAAGCTTGGAAGAACAGTGGGGTAAGAGAAAACCAACAACCAAAAAAGAAACATTGAACAGAAAAAGTCTTGCCTTCTAAGCCCAGGAGGAGGAAAGAAGCTGGGAGGGTCATGCAGTTCAAACCATCTTGTACACCTCATTATTGCATATATTTTTCAGATCTTTTGTGTGGAACTGATTTAATGTCTCTCCAGAACTCTTAGAAACCCTAGGCTTATGGATGCTAAGGAAATGTCATTCAACCGTGCAAAAGTGAAAGACAAAAGCGAAATAAGAGAAAGGGGGTGCTGCTCACAATTTAAAGGCTCTTGTTTATGGTTTCCCACAAGATGGGGCCTGAGGACAGAAAATCAGAAGTAGGCTGTTGGGCCAAGTCACATGTTCAGAACCACTTCTGTCCCATCCCAAGGCCTTCCTGCTCTGGGGCCTTTACAAATATGCTGCTGGATATTGTACCTGTCTCTACAGTCTCCCAGGTTTACCAGACTATTTCCTTTAAAAAATTCTTTTCTTTCTTTCTATTTTTTTTTTTTTTTTATGTTTTGGCCAGGCCACACAGCATGCACTTTCTTAGTTCCTTGACCAGGGATTGAACCTGAGTCCTCTGCAGTGCAAGTACAGAGTCTTAACCATTAGGCTGCCAAGGAAGTCCCTGACTAATACAGGGTTTTTTTTGTTTTAAGATGCAGCTCACTTTGAAAATATCAGAAGCTTGAAATTATCTTCAGATGAAGTTTATAGAATGTGTGCTCTGCTAGGTCGCTTGAGTCGGGTCCGACTCTGTGCGATCCCATGGACTGTAGCCCTCCAGGCTCCTCTGTCCATGGGATTCTCCAGGCAAGAATACTGGAGTGGGTTGCTGTTCTCTTCTCCAGGGGCTCTTCCCAACCCAGGGATCCAACCAGCATATCTTATGTCTAACCTGCATTGGCAGGCAGGTTCTTTACCACTAATGCCACATGGTAAGCCCATGGCGGCTCCATGCAAAACCTTAATGTATTTATCTGAATCAGTAGTTTACTGAAAACCGATTTTATTGCTGTTCAGTTGCTAAATCATGTTCGACTCCCCATGACCCCATGGACCACAGTGCACAAAGCCTCCCTGTGAAGCCTAACTTGCAGGATTACCTTGCTAACGTGTTAAATGATTGCAATTGTATGGTTGTTTGAGCATTCTTTGGCATTGCCCTTCTTAGGGTTTGGAATGAAAACTGACCTTTTCTAGTCCTTGGCCACTGCTGAGTTTTCTGAATTTGCTGGCATATTGAGTGCAGCACTTTCACAGCATCATCTTTTAGGATTTGAAATAGCTCAGCTGGAATTCCATCACCTCCACTAGCTTCATTCATAGTAATGCTTCCTAAGGCCCACTTGACTTCACACTCCCGGATGTCTGGCTCTAGGTGAGACACCACACCATCATAATTATCTGGGTTATGAAGAACTATTTTTTTTTTTTAATTTTATGCTTCTGTGTATTCTTGCCACATCTTCCTAATCTCTTTTGCTCCTGTTAGGTTCTTACCATTTCTGTCCTTTATCATGCCCATCATTACATGACATAGGCCCTTGATATCTCCAGTTTTCTTGAAGAGATCTCTAGTCTTTCCCATTCTGTTGTTTTCCTCTATTTCTTTGCATTGTTCACTTAAGAAGCCTTTCTTGTCTCTGGAACCCTGCATTCAGGTGTATATATATTTCCCTTTCTCCCTTGTCTTTCACTTCTCTTCTTTTCTTAGCTATTTGTAAAGCCTCCTCAGCCAACCACTTTGCCTTCTTGGATTTCTTTTTCTTTGGGATAATTTTAATTGCCACCTCCTGTAAGAATGTTGCAAATCTCCATCCATAGTTCTTCAGGCACTCTATCTACCAGATTTAATCCCTTGAATCTATTTGTCACTTCCACTGTATAATCATACAGGATTTGGTTTAGGTCATACCTTACAGGCCTAGTGGTTTTCCCTGCTTTCTTCAATTTGAGCCTGGATTTTGCACTAAGGAGCTCATGATCTGAGCCAGTCAGCTCCAGGTCTTATTTTTGCTAACAGTATAGAGCTTCTCCATCTTCAGCTGCAAAGACCATAATCAATCTTATTTCAGTATTGACCGTCTGGTGATGTCCATGTGTAAGTCATTTCTTGTGTTATTAGAAAAGGGTGTTTGCTATGATCAGTGTGCTCTCTTGACAAAACTCTGTTAGCCTTTGCTCTGCTCCATTTTGAACACCACAGCCAAACTCACCACTTACTCCAGGTATCTCTTGACTTCCTACTTTTGCGTCCCAATCCCCTATGATGAAAAGGACATCTTTTTTTTGGTGTTAGTTCTAGAAGGTCTTGTTGGTCTTCATAGAACCATTTGACTTCAGCTTCTTCAGCATTAGTGGTCAGGGCATAGACTTGGATTACTGTGGCATTGAATGATTTGCCTTGGAAATGAACTGAGATCATTCTGTCGTTTTTGAGATTGCACACAAGTACTGCATTTTGGACTTTTTTGTTGACTATGGGGGCTACTCCATTTCTTCTAAGAAATTCTTGCCCACAGTGGTATATATTATGGTCATCTGAATTAAATCCACCCATTCCTGTCCATTTTCGTTCACGGATTCCTGAGGTGTCGATGTTCCTCTTGTTATCTCTTGCTTGACCACTACCAATTTACTCTGATTCATGGACCTAATGTTCCAGGTTCCAATGCAAGATTGTTCTTTGTAACATCAGATTTTACTTTCACCCCTGGACATATCCACTACTGAGCATCTTTTTCGCTTCTTCGTTCTTCTTCACTCTTTCTCTGCTCTTCCCCAACAGCATATCAGACACCTTCTGACCTGCGGGGCTCGTCTTCTGGTGTCATATTTTTTGTTTTTTTCATACCGTTCATGAAGTTCTTGAGGCAAGAATACTGGAGTGGTTTGCCTGGTCCTCCAGTGGACCAGGTTTTGTCAGAACTCTTGACTATGAGCTGTCCGTCTTGGGTGGCCCTGCATGGCATGGCTCATAGCTTCACTGACTTACACAAGCCCCTTTGCTATGTCAAGATGGTGAACCAGGAAGGGGAAAACCTATTATATACCCCCACTGGGATGTACACTGTTGCAGACTAATAAACAATAATAGTTACTGTTATATAGGGATGATGAGTCCCATCAGTTCAGTTCAGTTCAGTCGCTCAGTCGTGTCCAACTCTTTGCGACCCCATGAATTGCATAAGAAACTAATATAACCATCAATGTGCTGATATCCCTTATACTGTAAATTTTTTTCCAGATTCATAATCAGTCATAATTCTTTTCAACATTGAGACTTAGTCTTGGCTTTGAAGGCTTTAAGTTTGTACAATATCATGAACCAAAATGCCATTGGTGGACTTTGCTTTTTTCCAGGGAGTGGTTATGAAAGAGCATCTCTAAATAACCTTTCCTCACCAGACCTCCAGGCTCTTGATACCTTCCTGTCTGGAGATTTTGTTCAGATGGACTTTGCTTGGAACTATTTTTTCCCCATGTGGTACTTCAAAACTTCTATGCAAGCAGTCCCAATGCCCTATGGGGTTAAAATACGTTAAAAATCCTCTTTCATTATTTTACTTATTATCTGAAATTACATGGCATTGAAACAGTAGACGATTTCTTCTTTGCTGTGATAATCTACTTTTGTTGATTAACTGAGAAACTGTTAAATTTTGTGTCCTGCTTCACTGTATTATGGAATAAGTATTAATAGCCATGGGTGGGGAGAATTCTAATGAGATGGATGAGATTAGGTGGGAGTAGGGCTGGAATGTTTGCTTCCAAAGTAGCTGAGGCTTAGATCTTCTAAACACCCATCTTAAAATCTGGCATCTAAATGACTTTTCTGGAGATTTCAAAATGAATCTTGCCTTCTTTCCAGCTTTAATTGATCCTGGAATGGAAACAGAAGACAGAAAGCCAATTTGAACCATGCCTGTTTGTTGAAAATGGTAGTGGTTTGTGTTGTAAGCTGCATGAGAAGAGGGACCATCAGGCCATGTTCCTTCAGAGCAAACTGTTCAGAAGTGCGGTGTGCACATATGCAAGGGGACATGGAACCTCTGGAGCTTGGTAGCTTTTCTTAGCTCTTCTCCAGTAGGTTGCTTCGTGGGCACTCACCGAGTGGACAGCCTGAGGAAGGGCTTAAGCATCAGTGCGTGGCCAGGGAAGAGTTCTCAAGTTGTTTCCTAGTGAGGTTTTGATGACTTTTACTGCGAGCTGCCCTGTGGGGCTGAGCCCCAGTTGCGCCGAGTGGAAACCTATCCAGTACCTGACCCTGTATCTTCCCCTGCCCTTCTCTGTCTCACTCCCTTGCTCTGCTGTCGGTGATTCCTGGGGGCATCAGGCACATGGCCTCATACCTTCCTTGTGTCAGAGCCTGCTGCTAGAGGAATCCAACTGAAGACACAACCTTTAGAAAACAGATGCTTAATTCTGCATGCTCATCTTTCAGTCAGCGTGCACTTTCTCTGAACCCACCACGTGGAAGGCACAAGGCATGGAGCCGGGGAAAGAAAGGCAAGAAATGAGACCACTGTCCTGTTATTTAGAGGTGAAAAACAGGAGGGGACTCTCTGTTGAAACAAGGACATCATGAGAGAGGGATGTGAGCTCCCACAAGATCTCCACCCTAAGGATTCCTCCAGGAACTTTCAGAATGACCCCTGGTGTTCCCTAACAGATGGGGCCTTGGAGAGGCTACGTGACTTCTGTTGGCTTTTTCCTACCCGCTCCTTCTCATCTCATTTGTGTCTCTATTTAGTTTGGGGTTCTTGATGATGTTTATCTTGTTTTTAAACATTGCTATAACTTCTTTGAACATTTTTATGTAAGCAGAACACCCATACAGAGAAGTGCACATTTTGCCCAAGAAGCGTCCCTCATGCACAGCTTCCTCTCCCCACAAAAGTGATCACTGTCTTCACTTCCCACAGTGGAGTTTGCCTCTTTTTCTCTTTAAACGTCCATGTTTGTGAGTTTTGTGCATAGTTTTGCACGTAATTGTGCAGGGTTCATACTCACTACCATGTAGTATTCCAGCGCGTGAATGACCATGATTGACCTATCCGCTCTAATGCGGATGGACAGTTGAGTGGTTTCTACTTGGAGTTCATTCTGGATGCTGCTGCTCTGAGCTTTCTAGTGCATCTTTGGATGAATACACGGATGCATTTCTGTTGGTAGATGCTCTGGAATGACACTGTCGGGTCAGAGAATTCACATGTGTGGTCAGTTTCAGTGAATGCCTACCTGGTTTCCTCAGTGGGCACACTGGATTACACTCCCACCAACAGATTATGAGACGTCCATTGTTTCTGCAGCCCTACGAATGCTGGTTTTATTCATCTCCTTTTCATTTTAGTTATTCTGATGGGTATGGGCTATATGCTTTTTTAACTTTTCTACAGAGAAAGATTTAAGTATTTTATCTCTGTAGCAGAAAACCAGAAGGCTCATAGGAGAGTTTTGTGATTAATAAAAATTTGTACCTGCTATAAAATTTTCTCTTTTGTGCACTTTTTGTCCATAATTCTTTGAGATTATGACTCATCTTGGGAGCTGCCTTTTGCTAAGCCACTTGGAATACTGTAACTAGCTAATCCTCCTTCCCACCTCCTGGAAGGTGTCCGCATCTCCCCCTTTCAATGAAGTGTGGGTCCACCCACTGGAGAATCCTTTTCTGTCAGTCTCTTCTGCCTCATTATCTTCCTGATGCTTTCAGTTTTCAGGCTATTTTCCGGCTTCATCCCCACCATTCTTTTGAAACCATGTTTCCTCCCAAAAGCCACAAACATTTCTTTCACTTTCCTTTCAGTATGTGTTCTTTTTTTTCAGAAAGTCCTTGAGAGGATGCTAAAGCTAGTATGCATTGTTACATGGTTTCCTTTGCTTCTAAATGTTATCTTGTCCTCCGAGGTGATATAATGGTTAAGAGTGATTGACAGCGCTCTGAGGTCAAGCGCCAGCGCTTCCATCTTTGGCAAATCATATAACCACTGTAAACCTCAGCCTCCTCATCCATGAAGTGGAGGGATTTATTTTAACTCTCTCTCAGGGTTTCTGGAGATGAAGTGAGCTGTTAACCTTAGCCTCATAGCTGGCACATACTACTGTCCAATGAATGTTACTGTTAACCAGATTATACCTTGAATTCCTCTAATGGAATTTCCTTTTCCTTCCCTTCTTTCTCCCTTTCTCTTTTTCTTTCTCTTTTCTTCCTTCCTTCTCCCCTTTCTTCCTCAAACATTTATGAAATTCTGCCATGTGTCTGATCTTGTTCCAGGAGCTGGGATGTAGTGGTCATGGTTATGGCCAAAGAGCCCAGAATTTGGTTTGTGAGATAGGAAATCAGGTGCTCACGTGACTACATCATTACAAACTCTGCTATGTGTCTAGGAAGACCGGCATGGGCTCCTGGGTAGTGCCTATCAGGAAAATATGATCTAGTCAGCTTCCCTGAGAAAGAGGCTTCAGGTCTCACAGGAGGAATTAAGTAGACACCCCACCATCATTGAGAAGTGTATCGTTAACTCTTTCAATAATTATTCATTTCTTTTTTCAAGCAGGCTCTGTTGTAGACTGTTTACCCAGTGCCCCCACCCAGTAAGCCATGTATCCCGGTATTCCTACCCTTGTGCAGTCCTTCCCCACACTGACTCTGGGCTTAGTCTTGTTTTGGTCAATGGGATGTTAGCAAGCTTGACCCCAGCAGAATATCCCTCTTTTTTAAAATTCTTTTTAAGTTTTGTTTTATTGTGGCATGAACTCTTAACATAAGATCTAACATTTTAACAAAAATTTAAGTGTGGATCACCAACTATAGACACTCTATTGGGTAACAGACCTCTAGAGCTTATTCATCTTGCTTAACTAAAACTTTATGCTTACTGATTACGACTCCCCATCTTCCCCTGCCACTAGCCCCTGCCAACCACCATATTGCTCATTATATGAATTTAACTTTTGTAGATACCTGATAAAAGTGAAATCTGCAGTACTTGTTTTCCTGTGACTAGCTTATTTCATATAGTAATTATGTCCTCAAAGTTCATCCATGTTGTTACAAATTGAAGAACTTCTTAGAAACTCCCTCTTGAAGCCTTGGACCCCCATGAAGAAGTTAAATTATCCTGCTGGAGGGCTCACGTGGAGAGATGTCCCCAAGGCGGTGAGACTCCAGGGAAAGTGAATGAGAGAAGTCCAGTCAGCGTCAGTGGTTCTAGCCAAGACCCCACAGTGTGAACAGAGCCAGCTTGACCTCTCCATCCCCCAGTCAAGCTGCCCCAGCCAGCAGCGCTTGGAGCAGAGCCATCCCTACCAGGCCCTGCCTGAACTGTAGAATCCTGACCAATACACGGTCACTCTTCTTTTAAACTGCTAAGCTTGCGGATGGTTTGCCAAATAGCAATAGATACCTGAGTCATGTGGCTTATTCATCCTGTCTGACATGGGTGCTTCCTATATTTCAGATGGAACGGGATGTGATCAGTGGCTTCTCTCACGTAGCCCAGTCAGACTCAGGGGGTTTAACCTCAAATTCATGGACTCCTTGACACTGTACTCTCTGCTGGTCATGTGTTGTATATTTCCTAGGGAGAGGACTTGTGGCTTTAAGTATACTGTTTTCTAAAGGATCTGTGATTCTGCCAAATAAATAGCAAGTGTTTCAGAAGGAAATAAAGACATGTAATATTATCTACAAAAAAAGAAATTTTGAATAAAGTGCTCTGGGGGAACAAAGAGATAGGAATGATTAATTATGCTAATTAGAATCCCTGTGCGTTCCACAGTGGAAGGAGTATAACTTCATCTCCTTCAGTAAAATTGAGCCTTGAACCCATATGCCAAGCAATTTGTTTTTTCTCTTGTGTTGCAGTGAGTTTATTGTACCGTCATCTTTTAAGATGCGCTAATGTCCTCACAGTTTTCCTAAAGACAAGTAAGAAATTAAATAAGTAAATAACAGAGTACAGTAAATCATAAAAACTCAGCTTTGGGTTTGCTTCCAGCATTTGTGGGGTAAAGAATAAGAGTAAAAATGGAAAATTAGATACTGTGACTAAACAGTGAAAGTTATAAATTGAGCTAACAAGCTCTTTTTTAGCAATGTAGTATTAAAAAAATCTTTTTAATTGTTTATTTTTGGCTTTACTGAGGCTCATTGCTACGCACAGTCTTTCTCTAGTTGTGAGCGGGTGTTGCTCTGGAGCAGTGGTGTGTGGGCTCCTTATTGTGGTGGTTTCTCTGGTTGCAGCTCTCAGGCTCAGTATTAATGGTGTGTGGCCTTAGTTGCCCCACAGCATGTGGAATCTTCCCAGACCAGGGATCAAACCCATGTCCCCTGCATTGGCAGGCAGATTCGTAACCACTGGTCCACCAGGGAAGTCCTACCAAACTCTTAGATAACAAAATATGTTCTATTTTCCTACCTTGTTAAATTAGCTTCAAACATAGGATCCTTAGGGATCTCAGAGTTCTTCACTTGCATGCAGTGGTATAGAGAAGAATGGCCAGGCTCTTGGGTCAAACCGACCTCTCCATCTTCTCTTCCTTGCCGCAGCTCTGTCCTGCAGAGAAATCGCAATCTACTTATCCATGATCTGTTTCTATCTCCCCAACAAGCACACATCTCTTTGGACCTCCTCCAGCATGGGAGTGCACAGAACATCAGCAGAGTTCACCCTCAGCATGGTAACCCCTTCCCTGTGATGGAGCCAGAGAAAGGATCCATCCAAACGTTGGAAGCGGGGGAGGCTATGCACCCTTTGGGCAGGGAATTGAAAATCTCACGTATCTGATGTACAATCTAGAAGGAGGTGTGGACGATCTAGGTAGGTTGGTCCCCTTGGCCTCACAGATTCCCCGCCCCTATGATGAGGAGTCTAGCCAGAAGAGGACCAGGGTGGCTCCCCCTGAGGCTGTGTTATCCAGTATGATAGCCACTAGCCACGTGTTGTTTTTTAGCACTTGCAGTGTGACTAGTCAAGATGGAGATGTGCTGAATGAGTTGATTAAAAAGTGCATAGTAGATTTGGAAGACACAGTATAAAGAAAAAAAAAATGTAGCATACCGCATTGAATGTATTTCGTTTGCTTCTTTTACCCTTTGGAAGATGTGGCTATAGAAAACTTTTCATGGCCGGCATGGTTTGCATTTGCGGGACTCTTGGTCCATGCAGCTCTAAAGCATGGCACCCAGGGCAGCAGCCCCTGTTGTCCTGGTGTAGGGCATCATGGTGGTGGTGCTCTTGGCGGCTCTTCTCTTCCTCTCCCGGTCTCACCTACTTTCACACGGCTCAGACTTGTTTTGATTGATCTCATCTCCTAGATTCTATCCCAGATTGTGGATTCATGGCCAAACTTTGGTGTGCAATTCTGGACTCCTACTCTGAGATTTAACAACCTTCCTGCCTTTCCCCATGTTGGCTCTCCAGCACTTGTTTCTGACTGACTGCTCCCCTTTGCCCCAACTCCCATCCCAGTTCCCTTTGTCTTCAACAAGGGCCCTCGGGGGTATTAGCCAGCCCATCACTGGGTTTACTTATGGGTAAGAATGGGTGAGATCCCATATGCTCCTTGGCTCCCTGGGGTTCCCTTAGGATCTAGTCTGTCTTATATATTTGCTATAATGACTTGGGTTTGGTGGGCTTTAGCTTCATCTCTTAATTATCTCAAAAAACTTTTACATTTTTGCTTTCAAGTATTTCCTCAAGGATAGAATCCAATGGCAGATCCATGAGGAAGACAAATACTAGATTTTCCTTAAAGATTGTACAAATCCTTCTATTTGCAAATACTTGTTGCCATTCAGTCACTAAGTTGCGTTTGACTCTGTGATCCCATGAACTGCAGCACACCAGGCTTCCCTGTTCTTCACTGCCTCCCAGAGTTTGCTTAAAGGCATATCCATTAAGTGGGAGATGCCATCCAAGCATCTCATGCTCCGTCACCCCATTCTCCTCCTGCCCTCAATCTTTCCCAGCATCTGGGTCTTTTCCAATGAGTTGGCTCTTCACATCAGGTGGCCAGAGTATTGGAGCTTCAGCATCAATCCTCTCAGTGAGTATTCAGGATTGATTTCCTTTAGGGTTGACTGGTTTTATTTCCCTGCAGTCCCATGGACTCTCAAGAGTCTTCTCCAACACCACAATTCAGAAGCATCAATTCTTCAGCACTGTCTAGGTTTGTCATAGCTTTTCTTCCAAGGAGTAAGGGCTTTTTCATCTTGTGCTTCAATCACTGGCTACAGTGCTGTTGGAGCACAAAAAATTAAAATCTGCCAATATTTCCACTTTTTCCCCATCTATTTACATGTAGCAATGGGACTAGATGCCATGATTTCAGTTTTTTAAAGGTTGAATTTCAAGCCAGCTTTTTCACTCCTCAAGAAGCTCTTTAGTTCCTCTTCACTTTCTGCCATTAGAGTGTTATCATCTGCATATCTGAGGCTGGCAGTCTTGATTCCAGCTTTTGAATCATCCAGCCTGCATTTTTCATGGTGTACTCTGTACAGAAGTTAAATAATCTGGGTGACAATATACAGCCTTGATGTACTCCTTTCCCAATTTTGAACCAGTCTGTTGTTCCATGCTTGGTTCTAGCTATTGCTTCTTGACCTGCATCCAGATATATCAGGTGACGGGTAAGGTGGTCTGGTATTCCCATCTCTTGAGGAATTTTCTGCAGTTCATTGTGATCCACACAGTTAAAGGCTTAACAGAGTCAATGAAGCAGAAGTAGATTTTTCCCCCTGGAATTCTCTTGGTTTTTCTATGATCCAGTAAATGTTGGCAATTTGATCTCTGGCTCCTCTGCCTTCTCTAAACCTGGCTTGTACATCCGGAAGCTCTTGGTTCATGTATTGTTGAAGCCTAGCTTGAAGGATTTTGTGCATTACCCTGTTAGTATGTGGAATGAGTGCAATTGTGTGGTAGTTTGAACATTCTTTGGCAGTGTGCCTTTTTGGGATGGGAATGAATCCTGACTTTTTCTAGTCCTGTGGCCACTGCTGAGTTTTCCGAACTTGCTGGCATATTGCAGTGTTCCAACAGGACCATCTTTTAGGATTTTAAATGGCTCAGCTGGAATCCTGTCGCCTCTGCCAGTTTTGGTGGTAGTAGTGCTTCCTTCCCAAGGCCCGCTTGACTTCACGGCCCAGGATGTCCGGCTCTAGGTGAGTGATCACACCATCGCAGTGGTCTGGGTCATTAAGACTTTTTCTATATAGTTTTTCCATGTACTCTTTCCACCTCTGCTTAATCTCTTCTGCTTCTTTAGGTCCTTGTCATTTCTGTCCTTTATTGTTGAGTTCCTACTAGTCGCTTGTTCTAAACGTGAGGACTCTATCGTGAGTGAAATGGAGCAGTTCCCTTTGATAAATGAATTAGAAATCAAGGAATCACAATAGCACCCACTGTTGCAGAGAAGCCTTTGGTGCTGTAGATGAGGGAGTTAGGGAGGTGAGAGATAACCCCAGAGAAATCAATAAATTACTGAAAATGTAAATGGCTGCTTCAGACCCTTAGTGAGGATTAACGGTTGTATGAAGAGGAGGGAATCATCATGTCACTGGTGACACCTTGGGGACATGTTGGAGGCCTAGCCTTGCCTTTCTCATGAAGGGACATTTCCCTGCCTAATACCCTCACTGTAAGTGGGCTGCAAACTATTAGCTGTAAACCAATTCCAGAGCACGTAAGGCTGGACCCTTGACTCTGTGAAAGACCGTGTTGCTATCTTGTGTGTATTTGGGCCTGTTCTTCATTATAGGACTCATATTTTGAAGTATTGGCCTAAGCAGTTATTCTTTTTAGAAGTCATTTTCCCTACAAGGCTTGCATTTCTTAAACTAGAAAAGCTGAGTTTGATTGTCTTGAGAAAGAAATATACAGAACCCCTGAGAGTAACACAAAAGTTGAATTCTTGGCTTTTGGGATTCTAAATAGATGCTTCTGAGTCTACGGTGAGAAAAGGGTCTCAAAAGTTAAGAGGAAAAAAAATCAGACTTGAAAAAGAAAAGGAAATAGGCTGGCTGTTTGTTCTCCATAGAAGGCCTGAGAGTTTGCCCTTAAATAGTACTTGGGTAAAAGAGTCACAGAGATGTGAGAGTTGGTGAATTCTTACTTGTGCTTCAAGACTCCACTCCAAGACCCCTTTCTGAGTGGCCCAACACCATAATTCCATGACACCCCAAGAACGTGGGCCTGTCTTCTGAAAAAGACTTGGTTCTTTAAGCAGGGATCATGTTTTATTTTGCTATTTCCAGCTCTATGCTCAACAGCACTGATGCTCAATAAATGTGTGTTAAGTGAATGAGTGATGGAGTAAATTCTCCCTTATTCTCCAGAGTAAAGAGAAAACAGCAAGAGACAAGGTTGACATGAGGACATTGTTTCTCTACCAATAGTCAGGATTTCAAGACACTTTTTATGGGAGTAATGAGCATTGTCCTGGGTTTTTGGGTGGCCATCCTGAGAAATTTTCATGTGTCAAATGAAATGTAATACTTTGTGTCAGATGAAATAGGCCAGTGGGCCCAGAGTGGGGTTCTGATCCTTTCTCTGGCACTGACGAGTTATGTGGCCTTGAGTATTATCATTATTTCAGCTGGAGATACCGCGGTGCCCATCCTGTCTAGCTTCCTCATTTTGCAGACTGAGTGGCTTGCTGAAGTTGATCCACAAGGCTCTGGCTGAGGTGACAGGCTCTTTCTGCTGACCCAGGTGACCAGCTCTTTAGTCGAAGGGATGTCCTTGGTGCGCATCCTTAACTGCCCACAACTGGGTTACAGCATGATCGAAGCCAGGCATCCTGGGCACACGTTAGCTCCAAGACGAGGCAGGAATGACATGGGGAAACGTAGGGAAATGAGGGCCGTTGACCAGGTGTCTGGAAAAAACTGAGCGATGCCATCACTGCACACCTGGAATGAAGCAAAACCATGAATCAGTCGAGGTAGACGTGGGGGCTCCGGGAGGAGAATCAGGCAACTTGAGATGATGCTGAGTCCAGACTCAGTGCTTCGTTCCAGCTCGCCCTGCAGCAACCTCTTAAAAATGGCAGCCACCACCCACCAGTGCCTACGTGACAACGCTTGCAGAATGTGATGACAGGGCCTGTCAGTGGTATTTACGGGTCTAACGTTGCTGGCTCAGCCTGGCCATCTGTTCAGAAAGCCTTCCCTTGGCATATAGCTCAGTAACTTTGTCAGTTTCTTAAAGGCAGAGACTGCCTTACGATCCCAGTTACGCTCAGTATCCAGCGTGACACTAGGCAAAGAATTATAAAGATTGATATTGGCCAGGTAGGAGAGGCTCTGCTGGGTAACAAGCCTGAAATCTCAGAGGCCACACGCAGTAAGAAGTAGTTTGTTTCTTGTGCAAGATCGGATGGACCTGCAGAGGCTCTTCTCCAAGCAGATACTCAGGTGTCCAGGGTCCTGTCCCTAGAGGCTCCGTTTCAGCACATGCTCATCACCGTAGCTCTGCAGAAGGAAGGGAGCCACAAGGAAGCACGCTGGCACTGAGCTGCCTTCGCCTGGAAGTACTCGTGTTGCCTTAGCTCAGAATCCTATCGTGTGGCCCAAACTGACTGCAGAGAAGGCTTCTGAGCACTGATAGCCTTGGCTGGGGCTTGGCGCTTTTGTCTGAGTGCAGCAGAGCTGTGTGGCGCGTGGATGCGGTGCGAACGCCAGCCCGGCCCAGGGGGAGGTCGAGGTCCTGCTCCGTCACTGCCTCTTCCTGCAACCTTGGGAAGTCGTCTCAGCCTCTCTGTCTTGACCTTCTCATCTGTAAAATGGATGTAATAATCATATCTATTTTCAGAGTTGTTTGGAAGACTCATTGAGATGATGACTGTGAAAAGGGCTTTGTAAAATGTCTGGGACTATTAGAACTTTTACAGTTTTTTTCTTTCCTTTTTTACCCCCAGAGCACTTTGTAATTGTAATCCCATCACAGTACGTGTGAGCGACAGAGCTTGTCCTTGAATAAGGAGGGTTTAAAGAGGACTGGGTCCTGTTTATTATTATCATTTTTAGCTTTATTTTCCACCTCCTCTTGCTTTTTCTTCAATTGTTTTATATATGTATCTATCTCTAATATATATTTTAAAGGATCTTGAAGAGACACTTGTTCATTTACTTACTTGGTTGTGCTGGGTCTCCGCTGTTGCGCACGCTTCCGGCAGGCTGCGGCGAGCGCGGGGCTGCGCTTTAGCAGCCGTGTGTGCGCTCCCCGTTGTGGCGGTGTCTCTTCTCGCGAAGCGCAGATGCTGGGGCGCAGGAGCTTCGGGAGTGGCAGCAGCGGGCTCAGTAGTGGTGGTTCCTGGGCTCTGGAGCACAGGCTCAGTCGTAGTGGCACAGGAGCTCAGCTTCTCTGAGACATCTTCCAGGACCAGGGACCGAACCCGCGTCTCCTGCATTGAAAGGTGGGCTGCTCACCACTGGGCTACCAGGGAAGCTCCGGTCCTGTTTGTGATTACTTTTCCTGTGTCCTCACTGGCCCCCAGGGATCCCAGACTGTAAGGATCCTTAATCGGCATCTTCTAACTGGACGAGTGGTTGAGCATGCGCATTTTATGCCTCGCTAGCACAGCAAAGAAAGGGAGTATACTCGAGGTCTCTAGTACATTTATGACCTGAGTGTAAACCTCTCAGGGCTCTGCCCCAAGATCCCACATGCATGGAGGAGCATCCTTCCCTTTTTCCATCCAACCACCTCACCATCTCTTCCTCTCAGCTCTATAAACTCTCTTCCTTACTGCAATGACCAGAATCATAAAACACAACAATATAGTCTTTGTCTTTGAAGAGAACTTTCTTCAGCCGAAGCAGTCACCTTTCCTCCTCTGCTAGGCTGGCACAACTCTAACAGTAATGGTAGCAGTGACGGGAACATGAGTAATAACAGTGACCGTTGACCAAGCACAACTCTGCCAGGCACTTTGTCCATTACATCTGTTAAGCCCCACAACAAGCTTGGGAGTGAGGTAGTCTTTCTGTCTTAGAGATGAAAGAATTGGCAAGGTGATAACAGGGCTATGTTTTAAGCCCAGGAGAATCTGATTCCAAAACTTTTGCTCTGAAGAGTTTTTCAATATTGCCCTCTTCAGAGTAAGCCATGATTCCCGCTTCCAAACCAAGATGCTGGAATTATTTTGTATCTGAACTCCTTGTAATTGTTTTCATTGTAAGCTTCTCTTCCCTAAGGACTTTGGTTGTGTTTTTAGCATTCATGATTGGCTGTTTCAAAGATAAAGCATGATGCAGCTGACAAATTTATACAGGAGTCTCATAGGATTGTCTAAGAATCACAGTTTTTATTTTCCCTGTAGGTTAAGATGAATTCATTTAGACACATCTCTATTCTAACGCTGTCTTTTAGTACAGACTTTTCACCATGCTTCCTAATCATGTTGATTTTAGTCTGTGGCACTCTGAGTACTATTGCTGGCTCAAACCCCCTGAACTTGGTGGTGTAAATCAATAACTCTCATTTGCTCATGATTCTGTGGGCTAGGAATTTGAACAAGGCAAAGGAGAGACTCTTTCCTGTTCCATGATGACTGAGGACTCAGCTGGGGAGACTTGACTGGCTGGGGATGACTTGAACATCTGGGGGTTGGACAGCTGGGGCTGGGAGTTGGCTAGCTTCCGTGTTGATTTCCTTCCTTGCATGTCTGATGCTGAGGCTGAAGGACAGGCTGTTGACCAGCACACCTACACGTGGCCTCTCCATCTGGCAGGGGCTTCCTCACAGAATGGTGGCTGGGCTCCAAGAAAATGTATATTGAGAACAAACACTCTAAGAGCAAGTCTTCCAAGATAGTCAGTGGGAACTGAACAACCTCTTCTGAGCCAGCCTTAGTAGTCACATAGCATCATTTCTGCCTTGCTGTTCTCTTTGCTTCTTTAAAGAATTTTTTGATGTGGGCCTTTTTCAAAGTCTTTGTTGAATTTGCTTCAGCACTGCTTCTGCTCTGTGTTTTGCATCGTTGGCTGTGAGGCATGTGGGAGCCTAGCTTCCCGACCAGGAATTGAATTTGCACCCCCTGCGCTGCAAGATGAAGTCCCAGCCACTGACCACCAGGGAAGTCCCTGCCTTGTTCTCTTAGTGGCCAATGTGTCATAAATCCAGTCCTGATTAAAGTGGATTCTATATTCTATTTCTCAACTGGAGGAGTTTTAAAAAATGTGCAACCTTTAAAAAACTGAGCACTTCATATATATATTAATATTCTTTAGAGCAACTAGGCCTATTCAAAGAAGAGAAGACAGGGATGGCACAAACAAAAGAAAAAATATATAAGTTGGCAAATTGATGTGTGGCACAATCTTACAAGACAGCAACTGTGGCCATTAAAATTATGTTTTCAAATGATATAAAAAGTAAGGAGAAATGTGTCAATGTATTATTAAGTAGAAAAATGCAACAGATAGTATGTAGAACCCATACCTGCCATCACAGACTGAAAGAATCCGGCATTGTGAGTGATTTCTCTTTTCTTCTGCCCTCCGTGTGCGTGAATGTTTTTACAATAAGCATGTGCTTCTTTTGTAATAAGGAAAACAATCAGATAGGAGGAAGGAGAAGTTTGGAAAGTTGAAAGCATCCGCACTAATTTCGAAAGACCCACAAAATGTTTGGGGTCCAGCTGTTGTTTCTGCACGTGTGTGAGGAGAGCTGACTCTCTGGAGCCTGGGGAGCTGGGGTGATTGGGTGACTGAGGAGCCCTGTGAAGCTGGAAAGGGCCAAGAAATTGTTGTCCCCAAGCCCTGGCTTTGGGGAAGGGAAGTCGGATAGGGAGTGGCTTATGCAAGGCCAAGCAGCTGGTTAGTGGCAGGCCCGGCATGTAGCTCAGGGCTGCTAGTCCTGGCTGGTCGGATCTCCCCCACCTGCTGCGGCCGTGGACCGAAGTCAGTGTTGCCTGTGCCCTCCCTATAGGGAGGACGTTTCCATGCCCGACGGGTGACGGCGTCTTGTCTTAGACACTGTCTGTTGGGAACTCTTGAATTTCTCTGGCTTGAGAAAGTAGAGTGTGATTTTATGGAAATTGGACCGGAGGTTGTGATAAACTTAGCAGTCGTGGGTTACGTCCAATGACTGATGGCAACTGTATTCTGTAAGAAGCTGAACTTGAGAGTGAAGAATGGGAAAAACACTGAATGACGGTGAGCTTCCTTGGTTAAAGCGTAACTGAGACAGATCCAGCTTTAGAGGCAGCTTGGGGGAGTGGGGAAAGGAGCCCCACGCTTTGGGCATTCCATTCCTAAAGCTTTTTAGGGGGCCAGATGGCACTGGTACACTGAAAGGCAGCTCGGAAAGAATATATCTCCTCCATCCCTGTCATATTTTCCCTTTGGAACAGGAGACACATGTTCAGCAGAGCCCTGAAAGGAGAGCACACCAGTCAAATGTCTTGCTGTCAATATTGTCTATTTTTCACTTTCAAGTTCCATCCCAGCAGGGCAAATGGCTCATACAGGTGTTTCTGGGCTTTTCATACCTTCTTTTATCATCTGATAATCTTTTAATAAAGAGAGCTTGCTTTTTCTACTCCTGTAAAAAATGCCTTTGGAATTTTGATAGGGATTGCATTGAATCTATAGATGACTTTTGGTAGTATTGACATTTTAACTATATTCCTTTCATCTATGAAACACGGGATAGCTTTCCATTTATTTGTGTCCTCTTTGATATATTTTATCAAACTTTTTGATATTAAATATAAAGAATTGATATACAAAAATAAATTCATTAGACAGTTGACTAAAATGTCATTAAAATATTGAATTGCATACAAAATACCCCTAAAGGGCACATTTACAGGATAGTACAAATTTAGTATTTAAAATACAAGAATAATTCAGGAGTGCCCACAGGCAAGTTTGTTTTAAAAATGATTAAAAAACCAAGTAAATTTTAGAAAAGGATAGATACTGGCAAGGATTCAGGAAAGAATTAAATATTAGATAACTTGATCATTAGATGACTAATCATTAGGCAAGTAACTTAAGGAGAATTGGCTCAAGCGCGTAAGGATTCCCTGCGAGCTAGGAGCGAGCGTGGCTAATGCTCTGGGGATTGGGAGTGATGGTTGCAGGGTGATGGCAGACGCTTCAGAGATGATATGTGTGGAATATCAGAATGTCCGAATGATGAGGATAACTCTTACATTCTAGGTGTGTGGCTTTTCTTGCCACAATTCCGGGTCAGGAGGGTTGATTCGTTTGAGCAAAAAGCAATGTATTCTTCCCCAGATGGGAGAGTCATGTGCTGAGCAGCAAAAGTGCTCGGTCGTGTCTGCCGCTTTGTGACCCCGTGGATGGTAGCCCACCGTTCTCCTCTGTCCATGGAATTTCCCGGGTAAGAGTTGCCATTTCCTTCTCTAGGGAATCTTCCTGACCCAGGGATTGAACCTGCGTCTCTTGAGTCTCTTGCATTGGCAGATGGATTCTTTACCGCTGAGCTAACTGGAAAGCAGCTGAGCAGAGGAGTATTACAATGGGAAAATGAACGTTTGGGGATGGTATGGATACAGCAAGAGAGACAGGGAGATGCTTGACAGCTGCTGTGTGGGCCTCTGGGCAGGGGGAGGAAAAACAATAACTAAAAACCAGCTTTCGGAGGAATTCCATGACCTTGGTAACGCCACTCCTTTACGGAAATCTAAAAGAAAGGCTAATGTTATTCTCCAAGCTTCTAAAGGCAGATGTTGTTGCTCTTAGATGCGTTGACAAGCAAAGAGAAACCTCAGTCTTGCCTGGTTATATTCATATTACAGTCTGATGGAAGACATATTGGGAGATGTAGGTTAACATTTTGAGCTCTTTTAACTGATTTTACTTTTTTTTTAAAAAAGCAACAATTGTTTATTTGGCTGTGCCAGGTCTTAGCTGTGGCACTTGAGATCACCGATCTTTGTTGCGATGGACAGGATCTTGTCTTAGTTGCAGCATGCGAACTTTTGGTTGTGGCATGTGGGATCTAGTTCCCTGACCAGGGATCGAACTCAGGCCCCCTGCATTGGGAGTATGGAGTCTTATCCACTGGACTGCCAGGGAAGTTCCAATAACCCATTAACTAATTTTCCTCTTGATGTCCAGGGCACTGTGAGTAAAAAGTGCCAGGTGAGCTGATACAATGTGCTACCAAACACCTGTGATGAGAAGGTGTTTCTGAGGTGCTTTACACCAAGGCACCTACAGAATGAAGGGCATATACCACAGGCCTGCGGATATGCTATTTTGTTACTTTTTATTTAGATGAGCCAGAGGACAAAAATCTAAAAATTTCACAGTCAAATTAGATTTCCAATTTCTAGTGGAAACACTGAACAGTCTAAGGATAACTTGCTGCATGATTATTGGCTGGACCTGAGCAGAGGCTGTCTCCTCTCAGCAGGGTACATGGGCCTCCAGCTTTCCACAAGCCCCGGCACTCCTTACTGCACTGCCAGGCCCCCATCACTCCTGGTGACCCACCCTGAGAGGCCCCACACTGAGAAAACTGGCCTTGCCTTTGAGTCATCATGACCAGGCAAAGGAAACACCAGGCGTGGGGCACATCTCCCACATGCCTTCTTCTGAGAAACCTATAGAGTGAGGGAGAAGCAGGAACCCCCGGGGAATGAGACTCAGTCTGGCAGCTCCACAGGGTGACTGTGCTCGTGGGTGCTGTGGGAAGACAGCGGGCTTTGTGAAGTATAGAGCTCCATGGAAGGGATACAGAGTTCTAAAGCAGCAAGTGGGACAGGGAGAGGACAATAAGTAAAGATAAAAAAGATAAAGCTGTTCTTGAAAGGGATGCAGAGCAAGCCAGCCATCCTTGGGACCGTTAGAGGGTGAGAATGGGAAATACGTGATGCAGGAGGCTGGGAGCACTGTGCGTGGAATTTAAATGTTTCCTCAGGTATTTAGGAGAAAGCTAAGACACCGTCTCTGAACTCAGGCTGGAAGTTCCTCCAAGTGTACCTCTTGTGCCTTTTGTGAGCCACAGCGGAAAACTGGAGAAGGGAAGATGGCGGTGGGATCGGCAGAGCCGGAAACCGTCGTTGGCATCGTATCCGGGTGTGCCGCGTGCTGCGGGATATAACCAGTTCCCTTGAGGCCCCGGTCCCCTGGGGCAGCTTACTTCTGCAGCTGCTACAGCTGAGTGATTAACCCAGGAGGACCCTGAATCCTGTTCCCCTGTGCTGAAGAAAATGAATCTCTGAAGTCAGGAAACATTCCCAAGAGCCCAGCCTGGATGCAAGCAAGCCTCTTCTGAGAGGGCAGCCCCCCAGGGAGAGAGACGCTTGGGCTCTCAGAGTTCAGAGTATCGCTCTGGGGAAGGGTGGAGTGAGTGCTGTTCTGTGTTTAATCGCTTAGGCCGTGGAGAAATCACTTGGAGAAGAGCATGTGCCAGTCATAACCACTTAATTAAAGGAAGGGGGGAAAAAAAAAACACCCAGGAAGACTAAAAACAATTTGGGTGAAGACAGCTTCCAGCTATTTACAAGGGAACAGAAAAATGCCTGTCAAGTCTCTGAAAATCACACATATTTAAGACTATCTTAAGTCCTGCTATACTGAAACCCTTGATGAGAGAATCCGCCTGCAATGCAGGAGACCCCAGTTCAATTCCTGGGTCAGGAGACCTGGGTTCGATCGTTGGGTTGGGAAGATCCCCTGGAGAAAGGAAAGGCTACCCACTCCAGTATTCTGGCCTGGAGAATTCCATGGACCTCCTGGGAGCTTGCTGACTCTTTTGTGAGAACCTCTTTCTTCACGTCTCAGCAGGGCAGAAGCATTAGAGGCAGAGCCCTTACCTGCAACACGTCCTATAGCGAAGTCTGATGGTGACGTCTCTAGGGTTGGGCATCTAACAGAAAGATAGACATAGAAGGGTTATGCTTGAGTATGTCTTTATTTTTATTGTTAAGTAACTTCAAAAACTCAATTCCGGACCTTAAGGTCAAAGCATTTAGGCCTTAGGTCAAAAGATCTATTAAAGAGTCTGATTGGTTTTGTTTTACTTAAGCCAGTGATCAGCTGTGAGAGCTTGGGAAGTACATTGAAAGAGGCACATCTTCGTTTCTTAATCTGCAGAATGGACAAAACAGCACCTCCATCTTATGGTCAGTTAGGACGGCTAATCATACATAAAACATTGAAGTAGTGCTTGATATAAAGTCCTTGATAAATGAGACTTTATATTACTCCTGATCAGACAACTGAGTGATATGAGCTTAAGTTGGTTAGGGTTTTAATTAGTTCACATAAAAATGGCAGTGTACGTTTTCTATGGTGCTAAGAGATACTTTGGCATTTTTTTTTTCCCTGTAAACTTCTGCTGTTTTGTATAGGTTATATCTATATAGTGCAATTAGATTGATTTTTTTTTTCCCGTTCAATTCTGCATTTTGTTTTTCAGCTGGGATAATGGGCAATTGCAGAGATATGGATGGAAGTTACTGAGCTTCCTTAAAACAAGCAAGCAAACACATCTGTGTATTGCTCCAGTGGAGTCAGCCCTACTGCAACTGCCAGAAAGCATTTGAGTCGGAAAGTGCTGTTAGAAAATTCTGGCTTCTCCTATCATCCTCTAACCCTTAGCTCTCAACTGTTTCTAATGAATCTGAATCATGTGGAGACTCACTGGTTTTGAGCAAGAAATGAGAACAATGTATTGGTTATCTCAGTGCAGTTCAGTCACTCACGTGTCCGACTCTTTGTGACCCCACGGGCTGCAGCACAACAGGCTTCCCTGTCCATCATCAACTCCCGGAGCTTGCTCAAACTCATGTCCATCGAGTCAGTGATGCCATCCAACCACCTCATCCTCTGCTGTCCCCTTCTCCTGCCTTCAATCTTTTCCAGCACCAGGGTCTTTTGCAATGAGTCAGTTCTTTGCATCGGGTGGCCAAAGTATTGGAGTTTCAGCATCAGTCCTTCCAATGAATATTCAGGACTGATTTCCATTAGGATTGAATGGTTTTGATCTCCTTGCAGTCCAAGGGACTCTCAAGAGTCTTCTCCAACACCACAGTTCAAAAGCATCCATTCTTCGGTGCTCACCATTCTTTATTGTCCAGCTCTCACATCCATACATGACTACTGGAAAACCCATAGCCTTGACTAGATGAACCTTTGTTGGCAAAGCAATGTCTCTGATTTTAATATGCTCTCTAGGTTGGTCATAGCTTTTCTTCCAAGGAACAAGTGTCTTAATTTCATGATTGCAGTCACCATCTGCAGTGATTTTGGAGCCCAAGAAAATAAAGTCTGTCACAGTTTCCATTATTTCCCATCTATTTGACATGAAGCGATGGGACCGGATGCCATGATCTTAGTTTTCTGAATGTGGAGTTTTAAGTAAAAAATTTCACTGTCCTCTTTCACTTTCATCAAGAGGCTCTTTAGTTCCTCTTCTCTTTCTGCAGTAAGGATGGTGTCATCTGCGTATCTGAGGTTATTGATATTTCTCCTGGCAGTCGTGATTCCAGCTTGTGCTTCATCCAACCTGGCATTTTGCAAAATGTACTCTGCATATAACTTAAATAAGCAGGGTGACAATATACAGCCTTGACATACTCCTTTCCTGATTTGGAACCAGTTTCTTGTTCCATGTCCAGTTCTAACTGTTGCTTCTTGACCTGGGTACAGATTTCTCAAGAGGCAGGTCAGGTGGTCTGGTATTCCCATCTCTAAGAATCTTCCAGAGTGTGTTGTGATCCACACAGTCAAAGACTTTGGCTTAGTCAATAAAGCAAAAGTAGATGTTTTTCTGGAACTCTTGCTTTTCTGATGATCCAAAACAGGTTGGCAAATTAATATCTAGTTCCTCTTCCTTTTCTAAATCCAGCTTGAGCATCTGGAAGTTCGCAGTTCATGTACTGTTGAAGCCTGGCTTGGAGAATTTTGAGCATTACTGTGCTATTGTGTGAGCTGAGTGCAATTGTGTGGTAGTTTGAACATTCTTTGGCATTGCCTTTCTTTGGATTGGAATGAAAACTGACCTTTTCCAGTCCTGTGGCCACTGCTGTGTTTTCCAGTTTTGCTGGCAAATTTCCAAAATTGCTTGCATACTGAGTGCAGCACTTTCAGAGCATCATCTTTCAGGATTTGAGATAGCTCAACTGGAATTCCATCACTTCCACTAGCTTTGTTCCTAGTGTTGCTTTCTAAGACCTACTTGACTTCTCATTCCAGGATGTCTAGCTCAGGTGAGTGATCAAACCATTGTGACTCTCCGGGTCATGAAAATCTTTTTTGTATAGTTCTTCTGCGTATTCTTGCCAGCTCTTCTTAATATCTTCTGCTTCTGTTAGGTCCGTACCATTTCTAACTTTTACTGTGTCCATCTTTGCATGAATTACTCCCTTGGTCTCTCTGATTTTCTTGAAGAGATCTCTAGTCTTTCCCATTCTATTGTTTTCCTCTATTTCTTTGCATTGATCACTGAGGAAGGCTTTCTTATCTCTCCTTGCTATTCTTTGGAATTCTGCATTCTAGTGGGTGTATCTTTCCTTTTCTCCTTTGCCTTTCACTTCTCTTCTTTCTCAGCTATTTGTAAGGCCTCCTCAGACAACCATTTTTCCTTTTTGCGTTTCTTTTTCTGGGAGATGTTCTTGATTACTGCCTCCTGTACAATGTCACAAACTTCCTTCCATAGTTCTTCAGGCACTCTGTCTATCAGATCTAATCCCTTGAATATATTTCTCACTTCCCCTGTATAATTGTAATGGATTTGATTTAGGTCATACCTGGATGGTCTAGTGGTTTTCCCTACTTTCTTCACTTTCAGTCTGAATTTGGCAATAAGGAGTTCATGATTTGAGCCACAGTCAGCTCCCGGTCTTGTTTTTGCTGACTGTATAGAGCTTCTACATCCTTGGCTGCAAAGAATATAATCAGTCTGATTTTGTTATTGACCATCTGGTGATGTCCATGTGTAGAGTCTTCTCTTGTGTTGTTGGACGAGGGTGTTTTCTATGACCAGTGCATTCTCTTGGCAAAGCTCTGTTAGCCTTTGACCTGCTTCATTGTGTACTCCAAGGCCAAATTTGCCTATTATTCCAGGTATTTTTTGACAGAGGATGAGATGGTTGGATGGCATCACCAACTCAATGGTCATGAGTTTGAGTTAGCTCTGGGAGTTGGTGATGGACCAGGAAGCCTGGTGTAATGAAGTCCATAGGGTCTCAAAGAGTTGGACACAATTGAGCGAGTGAACTGAACTTAATTTACCTTGATTCATGGACCTAACATTCTAGGTTCCCCTGCAATATTGTTCTTTACCGCATCAGACTTTACTTCCACCACTAGTCACATCCACAATTGCATGTTGTTTTTGCTTTGGCTCCATCCCTTCATTCTTTCTGTAGTTATTTCTCCACTGTTCTCCAGTAACATATTGGACAGTTGCCGACCTGGGGAGTTATCAGTTATCTATGGCTGCATAAAAACCCACCCCCACATATAGTGGCTGAAAACTACAAATTCTGTATATATTCATGGGTCTCTGGGTCAGCCATCTAGACTAGGCCCATCCATCTGCTTCTCCTGTGGTCTTGGTTGAGGTCACTATGTGGCTGCAGTCATCAGACAGCCTGATACTGGCTTGTGGCTAGGTCACATATCTTCATGAGCTCAGCACAGTCTTCCTCACCTGGCAACGACATCCAAACGGGCAAGAACAGATGGTGTAAAACCACTCAAAAGTTAAACTCAGAAGTTGCATGACATCAAAGCAAGTCAAAGTGTGGCCTAGAGTTCAAGTCATAAGTGAATGGGCTACATGATTTAATGGGAAGAGCTGCAAAGATTTTGTGGCCATTTTAATCTACTGCAGGGAGAGAAGGGAAGAGGGAACAAAAGTAGAGAAACATTTACTGAATACCAGTTATGTTCCTCATCAGACACCTTTCAGTAATGATAGCCAGCCTGAGTCGCGGGCTAGGTGTGTGCTGGCCATTGTCAACACTCAGATGCATACCTCATCTGTGTTCTGAACAACCTTAGAAGGTAAATAACATTATTATCCCCACTTCTCAGATGAGAGATCAGAGAGGCTAAGGATCTTTTTCAAAACAGCCTCACTTGTCAATGACAGATGGGACATTTGATTTTGGATTTATCCACGCCGGAGAGTAAACTCTTGATTCTTATTGTTTCACAAATCAGAAAATTAACAGGAAAACTCATTTCCTCTTTGTTTCTCTTTCCTTGGGTGAGAGGCTGATTGATTGCTGCTGCTGCTAAGTCGCTTCAGTTGTGTCTGACTCTGTGCGACCCCATAGATGGCAGCCCACCAGGCTCCCTCGTCCCTGGGATTCTCCAGGCAAGAACACTGGAGTGGGTTGCCATTTCCTTCTCCAGTGCATGAAAGTGAAAAGTGAAAGTGAAGTCGCTCAGTCGTGTCCAACTCTTAGCGACCCCATGGACTGCAGCCTACCAGGCTCTTCCATCCATGGGAGTTTCCAGGCAATAGTACTGGAGTGGGGTGCCATTGCCTTCTCCAGCTGATTGACTGGCAGTCAGCAAATTGGCAGTTGGCAGGGCCACCAAGGGAAACTAATTTATTTGCTTATGGGTTATCCCAGGTGGCCCTAGTGGTAAAGAACCCTCCTTTTCAATGCAAGTAACCATAAGGAATGTGGGTTCAGTCTCTGAGTTGGGAAGATCCCCTGGAGGAGGGCCTGGCAACCAGCGCCAGTGTTCTTGCCTGGAGAATCCCATTGACAGAGGAGCCTGGGGGGCTGCAGTCCGTAGCATCACAAAGAGTCGGCACGACTGAGCTGACAGCACACACGTGGATCCTCCAAAGACCCAAGATATTTTATGGTCTCTGTAGCCTGCCTGTCGGTATCTTTGGATAGCACCCCATTACACTGGGTTAGTGCCATTTCTCTTTTTATAATTTCTCCACTTGGGGGACAGTACTGATCCAAGCCGCAAAGGGATTCAGGGGAGGGCATCTGTCCTAAGAGGTCCAGCTGTACCATGCATGCTCGCTCTTGGTTTTAGAGCCTGAGCTCATCAGATTTAAACATAACGAAGACCCTAGGAAGCCAGGCGGATTGGTTGTCGTCTCATCACAACCTGTAGCCTCTTGACTTTGCTTCTTCTCCCACAGGTTCACTAAACTCTCATTTCACCCTTTTCCTAGACCACAGTGCTACCCTGGTTCTACTGTGTTCTTAGGGAAAAGGACATTTTTGTGGTTCTACTGTGATTTTCTCCTGAAAACTAAGTGACTTTCTGGTTCCGTTGCCACTAAAATGTAAATTTTTTAAAAAAACCAAACAAATTAAATATTCACGGAGGCATCTGCTGCAAAACATTGTGATTTTCACTTTCCTTTGGAATAGCTCCCTCTTTATTTTAACAGCTCGTTTTTATTATTTTTTTAAATTTATTTACTACTTCCTTTGGAATAGCTCTCTCTCTCTCTTTTTAAATAGCTCCTTAAAAAAATTCTTTTTATTTATCTACTACTCTTGGCTGCACTGGGTCTTTGTTGCTGGGGGCAGGCTTTCTCTAGCTGTAGCAAGCAGAGGCTGCTCTCTAGCTGAGGTGCCTGGGCCTCTCACTGCAGGGCCTTCTGTTGTGCCGGTGTGTGGGCCCCAGGGCATCCAGGCTTTAGGTATTGTGGCCTGTGGGCTTAGTTGCTGTGTGGCATGTGGATTCTTCCCAGACCAGGGAGCAAAACCATGTCCCCTGCGTTGGCAGGCAGATTCTTAACCACTAGGCCACCAGGGAAGTCCTTTATCTTATTTTGAATCAAGGTTATTACAGAGAATCTGATGAAATAACCTTACTGAAAAAATTGTACACGTCCAAATACCCAATTTTGGAAATGTCTATAGCCTGGGTGTCTGCGAACCCGGGGTTAGAAAGACTTGCTGTAAAAGACTTTGAGTCAATGATTCAGAAAAGGGGGCAGAGCAGAGACAGAAATGGTGAGGGCTCTGGACCTGTGGTTCTCAGCCCTGGTTTTTCATTAGAATCACCTGGAGAAATTTAAAACAATGGTGATGCCCAGGCTGCCCCCCATCAGAATTTCTGGAAGTGGTTCCTGTGCATCAGAATTTTTTCAAGCTTTCCAAATTATTTCAAATTGCAGCCAAATTTGCTAGACCAACAACCACTCAAAACCCAGCTCAGACCCTTACTTGCTGCTTACTTACTTAATGTTGGGAATCACTGACTCCCATTGTGGGTTTCAGTTTTCTCAACCACAGAATATTGATGATATTAATACTGAACTTAGAGGGTTGTTTGGAGGAAATAAATGATTTCCTATATTTAAAGCTCTTAGAACCTGACACATAATATGCTCTTAACACAGTTATTAATATTTTTATTAGGAAATAACAATAACTTGGTCTCCATCCTTCCAAAGTTTATTCAAGAACATCATTCAGAAGTTGTTGCTATCTTGTAGTACCAAGGACTGTTTTTATTTCGTAACATAGGGGAAAGCTAAGAGTGAGTGTGCCTGGTTGATTTTTTTGGGGGGTTGGCAAGTGCCATGTTTGTGTTTCAAGGGACTGTTCAATCTTCTTGCAATTGTTCTGTGTTGCTGGTCAAAGGTGTCACGTTGGGCCTTGGAGTTGGTTTTGATGTCTCTTGGTGCAGAGTCCCCGTGCTCTCTGGAATGTATTTATTTATTTTTATTTATTTATTTTAGTTGGAGGCTAATTGCTTTAAAATATTGTAATGGTTTTTGCCATACATTGATATGAATCTGCCACGGGTGTACATGTGTTCCCTATCCTGAACCCCACTCCCACCTCCCTCCCCATCCCATCCCTCTGGGTCATCCCAGTGCACCAGCCCTGAGCACCCTGTCTCATGCATTGAACCTGGACTGGTAATCTGTTTCACATATGATAATATACATTATTTTATGTAACATATATTATGTTAGCATTTATTATATTATTTTATGAAACATATGTTTCAATGCTATTCTCTCAGATCATCCCACCCTTGCCTTCTCCCACAGAGTCCAAAAGACTGTTCTATAGATCTGTATCTCCTTTTCTGTCTTGCATACAGGGTTATCGTTACCATCTTTCTAAATTCCACATATATGCATTAGTATACTGTATTGATGTTTTTCTTTCTGGCTTACTTCACTCTGTATAATAGGCTCCAGTTTCATCTACCTCATTAGAATGGATTCAAATGTATTCTTTTAAATGGCTGAGTAATACTCCATTGTGTATATGTACCACTGCTTTCTTATCCATTCGTCTGCTGATGGACATCTAGGTTGCTTCCATGTCCTGGCTATTATAAACAGTGCTGTGATGAACATTGGGGTACACGTGTCTCTTTCAGTTCTGGTTTCCTTGGTGTGTATGCCCAGCAGTGGGATTGCTGGGTCATAAGGCAGTTCTATTTCCAGTTTTTTAAGGAATCTCCACACTGTTCTCCATAGTGGCTGTACTAGTTTGCATTCCCACCAACAGTGTAAGAGGGTTCGTTTTTCCCCATACCCTCTCCAGCATTTATTGCTTATAGACTTTTGGATAGTAGCCATTCTGACTGGTGTGAAGTGGTACCTCATTGTGGTTTTGATTTGCATTTCTCTGAGAATGAGTGATGTTGAGCATCTTTTCATGTTTGTTAGCCATCTGTATGTCTTCTTTGGAGAAATGTCTGTTTAGATCTTTGGCCCATTTTTTGATTGGGTCGTATATTTTTCTGGTATTGAGGTGCAGGAGTTGCTTGTATATTTTTGAGATCAATTCTTTGTCAGTTGCTTCATTTGCTGTTATTTTCTCCCATTCTGAAGGCTGTCTTTTCACTTTGCTTATAGTTTCCTTTGTTATGCAAAAGCTTTTAAGTTTAGTTAGGTCCCATTTGTTTATTTTTGCTTCTATTTCCATTACTCAGGGAGGTGGGTCATAGAGGATCCTGCTGTGATTTATGTCGGAGAGTGTTTTGCCTATGTTCTCCTCTAGGAGTTTTATAGTTCTGGTCTTACGTTTAGATCTTTAATCCATTTTGAATTTGTTTTTGTGTATGGTGTTAGAAAGTGTTCTAGTTTCATTCTTTTACAAGTGGTTGACCAGTTTTCCCAGTTTTCTCTTGTTAAAGAGATTGCCTTTTCTCCATTGTGTTTTCTTGCCTCCTTTGTCAAAGGTAAGGTGTCCATAGATGTGTAGATTGGGATGTGTTTTATTTCTAGTGCTTATTCAGTCTTTCCCCCACTCCCAAGGGTAACTCTGAAGGCTGGGAGGTTGTATGTGAGCCTCTGCTGACAAAGGCATCTCTTTCAGGACTTTCTGCAAATAGGTGGAATTTTCTGTATACAGTATCGCCAACTTCTCCATAAAATAAACGGGACTGGTGGCAGCTTTAGCTAAGATGCTTTGATCTCTTCTGCCAAGCTTGTAAGCATAAACCACATGTTCCACTCTAACTGTACCTCCAAAAGTCAAAATAGAGACCGTGATGGTCTGCGCCTGCAAGTATCAATCATGTCTTGAAACTATATTCTCTGTCTGTGCTAGGTGTTTTAGAGAAATAGTATAGGCACAGAATTTAGCCAGCTCTGGCCTGAGGAGACATATGATTGAAACGAAAGGCTTAGAGGAATTGTGGCTTTGTAATTATAAAATTAATTAATGTACAGCTTAATTC
Source organism: Ovis canadensis (assembly GCF_042477335.2). Classification (NCBI taxonomy): domain Eukaryota; kingdom Metazoa; phylum Chordata; class Mammalia; order Artiodactyla; family Bovidae; genus Ovis; species Ovis canadensis. The sequence continues at coordinate 25,149,063 of NC_091257.1, read as the reverse complement.
TTCAAAGCAGGTGATCCTTAGGTGATCAAGCCTGCTTCTATAGCCTTGAAAGGACCAAAAAATGTTGGTGAACAGAAATTGCTATACAGGCTATTACTGTAACTTAAGGAAAGTATGAGTTCTTAGATGAAATCAGTGTTTCCTAAATGTTGCACATCAGAATATCTGACATTAAGAAAAATTATAACTGTAAATAACTACGTATCTACAGTTTATATAGGTTTATGTACTATATATAATTCATGTAACATTTTTGAGATATAAATTACATATAATAAAATGCATTATATCATAAGTGTTCAGTTGATGAGTCTGGATTATTCTATCTAATCATATTACCTCCAGCCAAAGCAAGATAAAGAAGCTTTCTGTCACTCTCAGAAGTTACCTTATGCTTCTTTACAGTCAATTCTCCCCTGGAGACCAGCACTTTCTGATTTCTAGCACAGTAAATTAATTTAGCTTATTCTCCTACAGTGTATCCTATCTTAGGTCTGGCTTCTTTCACTGAATGTAATGTTGGTGAAATTCAATTTTATTGTTATGAAAGATTCCATTTCACTTTTCATTGCTGAGTGCCGGTCCATTGCCTGACTATATAACTATGTCTTTATGTTGATGGACTTGTGGATTATTTCCAGGTTGGAGTTGCTTTTCTAAGGCTTTTATGAACATTCTTATACAAGTCTTTTGTGGATACATCCCTTCATTGCTCTTCAGTCAATATTTAAGAATGAAATTACTGAATCATATGGTAAATGTATATTGTTTAATTTTATAAGAAGTTGCCACTTATTTCAGTTGGTATGATAATCTCCACTTCCATCCGTTGGAGAAGGAAATGGCAACCCACTCCAGTATTCTTGCCTGTAGAATCCCATGGACACAGGAGCCTGGTGGGCTATAGTCCATGAGGTGGCAAAGAGCTGGGCGTGGCCACACGATTCACACTTATTACTTAAGCATTTGTGGTTAGGGTATTGTATACTTATTTATAGTTTATCCAGGCAAATATTTAATCAGCAATCTCAGGAAAGTTCCTAAGGTTAACAGTAAGCACATGGATTTGTATGATTGTATTCCTCACACTTCAATTTCTTTACCTTTTATTAGTTTATCAGTCTTTTAAAAAATTGAGATATAATTTATATACCATAAAGTTCAGTCTTTAAAAAGTGCCCAATACAGTAGCTTTCAGCCCAATACCAAAGTTGTACAAGCTTAACCACTACCTAATTCCACAATATTTCCATCATCCCAAAAGGAAACCCTGTACCCATTAGCAGTCACTTTCCATTTTCCTCCCATAGCAACACATTAATTCATTTTATGTCCATGAATTTGCCTATGTTGGGTGCTTTATATAATGGAGTGATGCAGTATGTAGCCTTTTGGGTCTGGCTTTTTTTATTTACCAGAAGGTTTTCAAAGTTCATTGATATTGTTGCATGTATCAGTACTTCATTCACGATATTCCATTGTTTGAAGATCCTAAGTTTTGTTTACACATTCGTTAACTGATGGTCATTTGGATTGTTTCTACTTTTTGGCTATTATGAATGATACTCCTACAGACATTTGTGTACATGTTTTTGTATGGACATAAGTTTTCATTTCTCTTGGGTATATATCTAAGAGTGGAATTTTGGGGTTATATGGTAACTCTATCTTTAACCATTGGAAGAACTGCCAGACAGTGTTCCATAGCAGTGTGTGAGGGTTCCAAATTTCTCCATGTTCTTTCTGACTCTTGTTATTATCTGTTTTTTTTAGAGCTCTCCTAGGGGGTACAAAGTGGTATCTCATTATGGTTTTTGTTTGCATTTCCCAAATGATTAGTGATATTGAGCATCATTTCATGGCCACTTGTATAAATGCCCATTCAAATCCTTTGCCTGTAAAAAAAAAAAAAAAGTGTTCTTTGCTTTTGTGTAATGATGTTCTGTGTTCTTTATATATTATGAATACAAGTCCCTTCTCAGACATATGATTTACAATTATTTTCTTCCATTTCTGTAGGTTGTCCTTTTACTTTCTTGATAGTATCCTAGCACAGGTTTTTAAAAATTTTGATGCAGTTCAATTTATCTTTTTTCTTTTGTTGTTTGTGCTTTTTCTTTGTCATATCTAAGAAACCATTGCCTAATCCAAGTCACAAGATCTCTGTTCAAGGTTTCTTAAGAGATTTAGCTCTTACACTAGGGTCTTTGATGCATTCTGCATTAATACTTGTATATGTTGTAGAGATCCAACTTCATTCGTTTGCATGTGGATATTCACTTGTCTCAATTTGTTGAAAAACTAGTCTTTCCCCAATGAATCATCTTGGCATCCCTGTTGAAAATCAGTTGATCATGAATATAAGGAATTATCATTGGGATCTCGCTTCTATTCTATTGATCTGTATGTCTGTCCTTAGGCTAGAACCACGCAGTCTTGAAGCCTGTAGCTTTGCAGTAGGTTTTGAAATTGGGAAGTATGAGTTCTTCAACTTTGTTCTTTTTAAAAATTGCTTTAGTTATTCTGAGGGTTGCATTTCCATAAGAATTTTAGGATCATTTTTCTATTTTTTTCCCCAAAAAGATACGTTGAGATTCTGACAGTGACCACATATATTTTGTTCATCAGCCTGGGGAGTGCTGCCTAGCAGTGACTTCTAGGCTGCTGGCTTTCCTTGAAGTTTGTGGCTGTTAGTTTTCAAGGCTACCATGGAGCTGGGGAGAGGAGATGGGTAGCAAACAAGTTAAAATACCACAAAACTCTCTGTTCTTACCAAGATTTAGACATTTTTCTTGAATAAACCCTCTCCACATTTTTGTAAGAATTTAATTTTCAGAGTTCTTAGTTTATTTTTTGCCAGTATTCTTATTGCTTTATGAAAGAGGAGATTTTTGAAGGTCTTTATTCCATCTTTCCTGCTAATGTCACCATCAATTCCTCCACCTTTCCAACTTTGGGATTAGAAGTCCTGCAGAACAATGCTGGCCTAGTCATCTATCAGCTGGTGACCTTAGGAAAGTTAATTAACTCCTCAGAGTCTCAGCTTCTTCTCCTGTCCAGTGAAACTCCATTGCAGGATGTGCAGGAACATTGTGATGTACAAGATTGCAACACAAACTCTAAGAGCCCTGCATATACGTATATTTCCCTAGGCTCGTCTTTAAGGTGAAGTTCAGTTAATACTAGTACGTATTGATCGTTTCCTCTCCAGACGCTTAACATCTGATCACCTCCTCTTGATGCCCCTAGTTCCCCAGGTTGGAACTTCTGTTTTTGTTCTCTGGGATGAACAGACTTTCAGATGCCGCCATGATTCCTGCCTCTTAGGATTCACACCTTTGTATAGTCATCTCCCTTTGAAGGTGGGCGGGGACTGTGGCTTCCAACCAGTTCAGGTCAGTTCAGTCACTCAGTCGTGTCCAACTCTTTGCGACCCCATGAACTGTAGCATGCCAGGCCACCCTGTCCATCACTAACTCCCGGAGTTCACTCAAACTCACCTCCATCGAGTCCATGATGCCATCCAGCCATCTCATCCTCTGTCGTCCCCTTCTCCTCCTGCCCCCATCCCTCCCAGCATCAGAGTCTTTTCCAATGAGTCAACTCTTCACATGGGGTGGCCAAAGTATTGGAGTTTCAGCTTTAGCATCATTCCTTCCAAAGAACATCCAGGACTAATCTCCTTTAAAATGGACTGGTTGGATCTCCTTGCAATCCAAGGGACTCTCAAGAGTCTTCTCCAACACCACAGTTCAAAAGCATCATCTTCGGTGCTCAGCTTTCTTCACAGTCCAGCTCTCACATCCATACATGACCACTGAAAAAACCATAGCCTTGACTAGGCGGACCTTTGTTGGCAAAGTAATGTCTCTGCTTTTGAGTATGCTATCTAGGTTGGTCATAACTTTCCTTCCAAGGAGTAAGCGTCTTTTAATTTCATGGCTGCAGTAACCATCTGCAGTGATTTTGGAGCCCCCCAAAATAAAGTCTCTCACTGTTTCCACTGTTTTCCCATCTATTTCCCATGAAGTGATGGAACCAGATGCCATGATCGTCATTTTCTGAATGTTGAGCTTTAAGCCAACTTTTTCACTCTCCACTTTCACTTTCATCAAGAGGCTTTTGAGTTCCTCTTCACTTTCTACCATAAGGGTGGTGTCATCTGCATATCTGAGGTTATTGATATTTCTCCCGGCAATCTTGATTCCAGCTTGTGCTTTTTCCAGCTCAGCGTTTCTCATGATGTACTCTGCATAGATGTGAAAGAGGCAGGGTGACAATATACAGCCTTGACGTACTCCTTTTCCTATTTGGAACCAGTCTGTTGTTCCATGTCCAGTTCTAACTGTTGCTTCCTGACCTGCATACAGGTTTCTCAAGAAGCCAGTCAGGTGGTCTGGTATTCCCATCTCTTTCAGAATTTTCCACAGTTTATTGTGATTCATACAGTCAAAAGCTTTGGCATAGTCAATAAGGACAAATAGATTTTTTTTGGAACCCACTTGCTTTTTTGATGATCCAGCGGATGTTGGCAATTTGATCTCTGGTTCCTCTGCCTTTTCTAAAACCAGCTTGAACATCAGGGAGTTCACGGTTCGCATATTGCTGAAGCCTGGCTTGGAGAATTTTGAGCATTACTTTGCTAGCGTGTGAGATGAGTGCAATTGTTCGGTAGTTTGAGCATTCTTTGGCATTGCCTTTCTTTGGGATTGGAATGAAAACTGACCTTTTCCAGTCCTGTGGCCACTGCTGAGTTTTCCAAATTTGCTGGCATATTGAGAGCAGCACTTTCACAGCATCATCCTTCAGGATTTGAAAGAGCTCAACTGGAATTCCATCATGTCCACTAGCTTTGTTTGTAGTGATGCTTCCTATGGCCCACGTGACTTCACATTCCAGGATGTCATATTCTAACCAGTAGAATCTGACAAAGTGATGGGATGTCCCTCCTATGGTATTACACTATGTATGACTCTGTCTTGATTCTAGACCTGTTCTTTTCTCTTTTGCTGGTTTTGAAGAAGCAAGTTTCCATGGGGTCAGACCCAGCCTACAGAGAGGGCCAGTGGCAAGGAACGGCAAGTGGCCTCAAGGAGCTGAGGGTGACCTTGTTGTGTGGCTGCTAGGGGTACCAAAATGAATTCTGCCAACAACTAGAGTGAATTCAAAATCAGGTCCATTGGCAGTCAATGACTTTGGAGGTTTTCATAAAAGCCAGAGAGACCAAGTGAAATAATCCCTACTTTGAAAAAAACGTTCTGAGATAGCAGGGAGGTCCGATTCTTATGGCTGACATATGAAGACAGGGTGAGAAAGTGGTCAAGAGTCTAGGTTGTTGTCTTGCTGGAGAAACAGAAGATGAAAGACTTGTCCTTCGCAGACACATCACAAAGCTTCCTCTACCTGCTCCCTGCAGTTGGGCAGCAGTTTGCCCTCCTCTCAGCCCTTTCACAGCACGAGATGCAGGACCCTCAGCTGGGTGTCAGAGAGGCCCCCCATCAGTGATGCTCCACAGTGCCAGAAAACATCCCACCAGTGGACACCTGCTCACAACCCCCCACACAATGCTGGATGTGGAGAAAGCCTGTGCTCCCCCCCCCCGCCAAGAAGCGCACCACCACCCCGGCCTGGCGGAGTGGGGCTTCTCCAGCTGTCTGGCACATTACCACCCCTGTTCATACAAACAAGGCTCCTCTGGGGAGGCCAGCTGTGCTCCAGCCAATGACACACGTCGCTGAAGGTGGTGGAGATGAATGAATGTGATGAGCCATCATCCCGACTGCTTTCATTTCTGCCTTGCTGCCACAGGCTCTGCTGTCTGCATCTCTGCACAGGCAGGCGTGGCTCCAGGTGGAGGACCGGCTTGGTCCTGCTGCAGGCGCCATTTACCACTTTCCCTGCAGTTCCCCTGGATCCCATCACCTGGCAGGTTAGCATGGAAGCTGGAACAATTAGATGTCAGTTTGCCGCCAGGCTGGCAGAGGCCCCCCAGGGCTGTCAGTTGTCGTCTGTGATGAGAGCAGGGCTGAGCATTCTTGGAGCTCTGGCACCTGCACAGGCCTGCCATGCCTTTGTGATGCCTTAACAGCCACAACTAGGGCCACTGTGAGCTTACAGGACAGTCTTGACTCTCTTATTATCCTGTATCGAAATCTGTGAATGTGAATGAGTTCATTTTTCTGATGGGAGCATTTGTAGTTTCTATGATATTCTCCAATCAGGAGTTACTGACATTTGTTTTTCCAGCTACTGTTCTAAGCACTTCATATATGTTGATGCCCTTTAATTCTCATAATGACTCACTGAGCTCAGGATTATTATGTTCATTTTATAGGTGAAGAAATTGAGGGCTGGAGATAGTAAGTCACTTGTTTAAAATTGCACCTTGAAGAAGGTAGGAGGGCAAAGATTCAAGTTCAGGTTGCACCACATGAGTGTCTGTGACCCCAAAAGAGATTGTGACACCCTGCTTGGATGAATCCATTTGGAAAATAACATGACTCCCCTGTCCTGGCAGCTCAAGACACAGCTCTTGTTCACAGCGTGGTTGTATCTCTTCCCATCTACCAGTGTGATGCATGGCGTTACCTTTACAAGTGACTTGCTCTAGGACATATTTCTTTATTTTCAGTTTCCCTTCTTACTTTCTGCCTTTCCTTTCCTTCTTTAGGGTTTAGAATAGTCATTGATAATATGTAACTTGATGAAATTTTTTATATATAAACTTGCATGTAACCACTACTCAGATCATGGTCCATAACTGAAGTCAGCAGACCTTTTCTGTATAGGGTCAGGCAGTAATAATTTTTTTTTTTTTTCGGCCAAACTGCACAGCATGTGGGATCTTAGTTCCTAGACTAGGGGTCAAACCCATGCCCCTTGCAGTGGAAAGGCAGAGTCTTAACCAGTGGACCACCAGGGAAGTCCCAGCAGGCCATACAGTCTTTGTTTGCAAAACTCAACTCTACCTTGCAGAGCAAAGGCCACCATGTCCATGTGCAAATAAGTGGGTATGGCTGTGTCCAAAGAAAAAATGGTTATTAACCAAAGCGGGCAGTGGGTCAGATTTGGCTCATGGCCTTATTTGCCAAATCTTGTTATGGTGTATTCTTAGCATCTCATAGAGCTCCTTTTTACCTGTTCATAATTGAGAGTAACCCTCCGTATCCATACAGATGTAACCACTATTTTGACAGCTGTAACCACTATTTTGACAGCTGTCATCATTACAGTTTGTTTTTTTGTTCTTGGACTTGGTGTGAATGGAATTGTATTCATGTACATATTCCTTTGTGTCTCATTTTCTTTATTCAGCATCATGTGTGATTCATCCGTGTTATTGATTATTTATTATTGCTTTGTAGATTTCCATTGTATGACTATACTGTCATTTATCTGTTCTCCTGTTGATGAAGATTTGCATTGGTTTTAGTTTGGAGCTATTATGAATACTCCTGGGGCTGAAAAAAAATTCTTCATTTCCTTTTGTGGAATCTATAAAAAGGCAAACAAAACTCTAGATGATATCTTGATTGGTTACCATGTTAATTAAATTAATAAATGGCCTCAGTGAATACTTTGAAAGCATACCTGAATAGAAGCAGGATTTGTTTGCTTCCATTATGGATTCTATCACCATTCCTTACTCTTGTTTAGAAAATGTAAAGATATGTTTTCAGTGGCAATTTAGTGAGTGCCCACTCCCAAGTACAAGGCAATAGACTTGGAACCCAAAGGCCTGCCCTTTCACCTGGGGGATCTGTGCCTTCAGCTGTAGCAGGGAACCTCTCTGAGTCACTTTCCTCGTCTGTGGAATGGTGGGAGCCAATGTGTAAAAATAAACATGCTTGTGGACTACAAATTTCCACAAGTGTGAAACAGTAGTGCTACTGCACAGAGATATGTCAATAATGGTCTCTGTCCTCAAAGAGAATCCAATGTAGTAAAGACAATAACCGTGGCGTGTGTTCTGTGAGTATACCAGATAGTCAACACTGAGGAGGCGTCTTGCTTGGACCAGCCGCAGTGCAAGGGGGTAGAGAGGATGGCAGAGCCCTCCGGGTTTCAGCCACCAGGGTTTGCCGATGGATTATGGGATGTGAGAGAAAGAATCCTGGATGATTATGACTGCAGGGTGTTTGCCTGATCCGCAAGGCCGATAGAATTGCCATTGACTGGTGCAGGAAGACCAGGAGGACGTTTGTTCTGAGCTGTCCTGTGCGGATGGACAGGATTTCCCTAAGAAGGGGATATAGTGGATTCCATAAAGGGACACCCATCTCATAAAAAGGAAAACTAGGGGGACCTTTGGAGAGTCAGTTGGTCAAAGCTGAGAATGTAGGGAAAATGAATAAAACCGCATAAAAAATGGTGGAAGAGCTTGTGGACCAGCTGGCGCACATGGCTGCTCTCCTACGTGTCCAGGAAGATGACTGGAGGGTTTCAAGCCACAGGACCTTAGAGCCTTGGAATAAGCCAATGAGACTCTAAACATTTCTTCCTGACTTTCTTCCTCAGGCCAGTTTGCTCAGTAAGTTACTCTTTGAGGGGAATCCAGAAGTACTGAAACTACTTTGAAAGAAGAAACGGGTAACTGGGGCTGTGTTGATCCTCATATGTCCCGTGTGGGCCCCATGAGCCACTTCAGGAACTGTTTCTGGGGTCTTATTTGTGGCTGCAGGAACTGAGGTGGGGACGCGGATGATGCCGTGCTGAGAATTACAGAAACACTCATTTCCTCAAATGATTCAAGAGCCGAGGGTATCGAAGGAAGGCCAAGCACAAGAGAAAATTTAAAGCAAAATCAGACATGAACCACAATGCCTGAAGACCTGGGTGTGGTTCTTCCCCAAGCCTCACAGTCACTGTGTCGTCTGGGACATGTTACCCACTGCTCACTTCCGGCAGTGAATTATGGGTAACATGTCCCAGTGCCTCATCATTAAAGAGGAGCTGCCAGATCACTTTAGTAAACAGAAGTTTACAGGAAGGGGTGGTTGATAGTTAAGAGCCAGAAATTTAGCCTTAAGTCAAACTGTGTTCAAATCATCTCTCTGGCTTTCATGAAGCAGAGGCAACCTTGGACTAGTCACTTTACTGTCTGAGCCTCATTTTTCTTGTCTGTGAAGTGGACATAGTCATAAGTATCCTTTAAGACTACTGTCTTAAAGGGTAATATGTCCAAGAATTTAGCACCATGTTCATTTGCAAAACCCAGGTGGTTGTCCCTTCTTGACCTTCCCTCCAGGGCTGTAACAGAAGTCTGACAAGATGCTGTAAGTCAGACACCGTTCCTTGCTGCAGCGTGTTAATCAGGCTCCTGTCAGGGTGGTGGATTAGGACAGCAGAGCTGCTCACTTCCAGCAGAGCCAGCCAGTCTGCTTTTCCAGACTTTTGAATTCTTTTAGTTCTGCAGGCCACACAGGGCTGGGGCAGGCAGGGAGAAGAAGGTAAACCCCAAGGGCTCAACTTAGAGGGAGGCACTGATGTGATAGGGGCTTCCTTTCTGCATATGGAGCCTGGCTGTTCAGTGTGACGTTCTTGTCTTCAGGGTTCTCTTCTGAGACCCCCAAGGGTCCCAGGGCACCTTTCTTTCTGAGTTCTTTGCCAATCATGGCCGGTTAGCCAAAGCTCTCTGTGAAAGTTTAGGGAAACCTGAGGAAGCTGGCTTTGACATCTTGCAAAGTGAGAGAATGATTCTGTTTTCTGTTTTTGGAGCACCCTGACATACCCTCAGGCAGGCCCATGGCAGCCCTGGATACAGCTGGAGGACCCCGACCTCCTCCACTCTGCAGAGCTCACCTGCTTCATTTCAGAAGATGCCTGCGGGCAGAGCTGGGCCTTTTTATTGTCTTCACTCCTGGGCCTTCCTGGCCCTGGAGGAAGAACCTTCTGGAAGCAGACATGTCTGCCAGTGGCAATATATGCATATTAATTACTGTCCTCTTCCATAAATTATCCAGTGCCACATCATTAAAGGGGAGCTGCCAGATCACTTTAAGAAACAGAAGTTTACAGGAAGGGGTGGTTGATAGTTAAGAGCCAGAAATTTAGCCTGAAGTCAAATTGTGTTCAAATCGTCTCTCTGGCTTTTATGGAGCAGAGGCAACCTTGGACTAGTCACTTTACTGTCTGAGCATCATTTTTCTTGTCTGTGAAGTGGACATAGTCATAAGTATCCTTTAAGACTACTGTTTTAAATTAGGAAGTCATAAAATACCCGGAGCAACAGGCAAATTTGACCTTGGAGTACAGAATGAAGCAGGGCAAATGCTAATAGAGTTTTGTCAAGAGAATGCACAGATCAGGTCATAGCAAACAGCCACCTCCAACAACACAAGAGACAACTCTACACATGGACAACACCAGATGGTCAATACCAAAATCACATAGATTATATTCTTTGCAGCCAAAGGTGGGGAAGCTCTTACACTCAGCAAAAACAAGACCAGGAGCTGACTGTGTCTCAGATCATGAACTCCTTATTGCCCAATTCAGACTTCAATCGAAGAAAGTAGGGAAAACCACTAGACCACTCAGGTATGACCTAAATCAAATCCCTTATGACTATACAGTGGAAGTGAAAAGTAGATTTAAGGGACTAGATCTGATAGACAGAGTGCCTGAAGATCTATGGATGGAGGTTCATGACATTGTACAGGAGACAGGGATCAAGATCATCCCCAAGGAAAAGAAATGCAAACAAGCAAAATGGCTGTCTGGGGAGGCCTTGCAAATAGCTATGAAAAGAAGAGAAGCAAAAAGTAAGGGAGAAAAGGAAAGATACACCCATTTGAATGCAGAGTTCCAAAGAATAGCAAGGAGAGATAAGAAAGCATTCCTCAGTGATCAATGCAAAGAAATAGAGGAAAACAATAGAAAGGGAAAGACTAGAGATCTCTTCACGAAAATTAGAGATACCAAGGGAACATTTCATGGAAAGATGGGCTCAATAAAGGACAGAAATGGTATGGACCTAACAGAAGCAGAAGATATTAAGAAGAGGTGGCAAGAATACACAGAAGAACTATTAAAAAAAAAAAAAAAAGATCTTTATGACCCAGATAATCACGATGGTGTGATCACTCACCTAAAGCCAGACATCCTGGAATGTGAAGTCAAGTGGGCCTTAGGAAGTATCACTACGAACAAAGCTAGTGGAGGTGATGGAATTCCAGTTGAGCTATTTCAAATCCTGAAAGATGATGCTGTGAAGTGCTGCACTCAGTATGCCAGCAAATTTGGAAAACTCAGCAATGGCCACAGGACTGGAAAAGGTCAGTTTTCATTCCAATTCCAAAGAAAGCCAATGCCAAAGAATGTTCAAAATTATACTTATCTCACACGCTAGCAAAGTACTGCTCAAAATTCTCCAAGCCAGGCTTCAACAGTATGTGAACTGTGAACTTCCAGTTGTTCAAGCTGGATTTAGAAACAGCAGAGGAACCAGAGATCAACTTGCTAACATCCCTTGGATCATTGAAAAAGCAAGAGAGTTCCAGAAAAACATTTATTTATGCTTTGTTTACTATGTTGAAGCCTTTGACTGTGTGGATCACAAGAAACTGTGGAAAATTCTGAAAGAGGTGGAAACACCAGACCACCTGACCTGCCTCTTGAGAAATCTGTGTCCAGGTCAAGAAGCAACAGTTAGAACTGGACATGGAACAACAGACTGGTTCCAAATTGGGAAAGGAGTATGTCAAGGCTGTATATTGTCACCCTGCTTATTTAACTTATATGCAGAGTACCTCATGCGAAACTCTGGGCGGGATGAAGCACAAGCTGGAATTAAGATTGCCAGGAGAAATATCAATAACCTCAGATATGTAGATGACACCACCCTTATGGCAGAAAGTGAAGAGAAACTCAAAAGCCTCTTAATGAAAGTGAAAGAGGAGAGTGAAAAAGTTGGCTTAAAACTCAACATTCAGAAAAATAAGGTCATGGCATTTGGTCCCATCAGTTCAGTTCAGTCGCTCAGTCATGTTCGACTCTTTGCAACCCCATGAATAGCAGCATGCCAGGCCTCCCTGTCCATCAGCAATTCCCGGAGTTCACTCAGACTCACGTCCATCGAGTCAGTGATACCCTCCAGCCATCTCATCCTCTGTCATCCCCTTCTCCTCCTGCCCACAATCCCTCCCAGCATCAGAATCTTTTCCAATGAGTCAACTCTTCGCATGAGGTGGCCAAAGTACTGGAGTTTCAGCTTTAGCATCATTCCTTCTAAAGAAATCCCAGGGTTGATCTCCTTCAGAATGGACTGATTGGATCTCCTTGCAGTCCAAGGGACTCTCAAGAGTCTTCTCCAACACCACAGTTCAAAAGCATCAATTCTTCGGTGCTCAGTCTTCTTCATAGTCCAACTCTCACATCCATACATGACCACTGGAAAAACCATAGCCTTGACTAGACGGACCTTAGTCGGCAAAGTAGTGTCTCTGCTTTTGAATATACTATCTAGGTGGGTCATAACTTTTCTTCCAAGGAGTAAGCGTCTTTTAATTTCATGGTTGCAGTCACCATCTGCAGTGATTTTGGAGCCCCCCAAAATAAAGTCTGACACTGTTTCCACTGTTTTCCCATCTATTTCCCATGAAGTGATGGAACCAGATGCCATGATCTTCATTTTCTGAATGTTGAGCTTTAAGCCAACTTTTTCACTCTCCTCTTTCACTTTCATCAAGAGGCTTTTGAGTTCCTCTTCACTTTCTGCCATAAGGGTGGTGTCATCTGCATATCTGAGGTTATTGATATTTCTCCTGGCAATCTTGATTCCAGCTTTTGTTTCTTCCAGTCCAGCATTTCTCATGATGTACTCTGCATAGAAGTTAAATAAGCAGGGTGATAATATACAGCCTTGACGTACTCCTTTTCCTATATGGAACCAGTCTGTTGTTCCATATCCTGTTCTAACTGCTGCTTCCTGACCTGCATACAGATTTCTCAAGAGGCAGGTCAGGTGGTCTGGTATTCCCATCTCTTTCAGAATTTTCCACAGTTTATTGTGATCCACACAGTCAAAGGCTTTGGCATAGTCAATAAAGCAGAAATAGATGTTTTTCTGGAACTCTCTTGCTTTTTCCATCACTTCATGGCAAATAGTTAGGGAAACAATAACAGACTTTGTTCTTTTGAGCTCCAAAATCACTGCAGATGGTGACTGCAACCATGAAATTAAAAGACGCTTACTCCTTGGAAGAAAAGTTATGACCAAAGTAGACAGCATATTAAAAAGCAGAGGCATTACTTTGCCAATAAATGTCCTTTTAGTCAAGGTTATGGTTTTTCCAGTAGTCATGTATGAATGTGAGATTTGTACTATAAAAAAAGCTGAGTGCCAAAGAGCTGATTCTTTTGAACTAAGGTGTTGGAGAAGACTCTTAAGAGTCCCTTGGACTGCAAGGAGATCCAACCCGTCCATTCCAAAGGAAATGAGTCCTGAATATTCATTAGAAGGACTAATGCTACAGCTGAAACTCCAATACTTTGGCCACCTGATATGAAGAACTGACTCATTTGAAAAGACCCTGATACTGGGAAAGATTGAAGGTGGGAGAACAGAATGACGAGGATGAGATGGCTAGATGGCATCACTGATTCAATGGACCTGAGTTTGAGTAAACTCCGGGAGTTGGTGATGGACAGGGAGGCATAGCATGGGGTCACAAATAGTTGGACACAACTGAGCGACTGAAATGAACTTAACTGAAGTATAATCAGGAAATATTAGCTCATAGAAGATATTGATTTTACACTTAATTAGAGGTGGTTTGTTGTTATACTGAGGCAATTTAGAGTCAGTAAATGAATTCAGTTTGATTTTTTATTGTCAGTCTAGAAAGTTGGGCTCTGGCCTTTATCACTGCCAGAACTAGGGAAGAGATTTTAAGATTAGTTACATGACACTGAGTTTACTCTTTAAAAGGTGATGTTGGAGAAGCTGAAAGGGCAGTGAAGCTTAAAGGAAAAGAAGTGGCTAATTAGCTGAAATTGAGGGATGGCAGTGCCTGGTGGGCTGCTGTCTATGGGGTCGCACAGAGTCGGACATGACTGAAGCAACTTAGCAGCAGCCGCAGGATCACTTGGGGTGGGTAGGCAGGAACCAGGCAGGACTGTTCACCTGACAGCCCAAACTCTCATCTGCTTACTCAATTTTCTCAACATTGGAAGCAGCACAAGTCCCATAGGAGAGGAGGAAAAGCTTTGATGTCCTAAGTCTAGTCAACCCTTCTTGTTCAGGTTTGGGAAGAGGCTGAGGGGCACTGGTGTTTTATCTTTATATTGTTAACAACAGTCCTAACGATGAATACCGAAAACTGTTGGAGAGGTTCTATGAATCCGCAGTTTACGGGCATTGTCTCTGATCATTACAATACAAGATGTACTAGTCTTATTCCCCACTGAGAGTGGGTCACTAGCTGCCCAGGGGTGTTAAATAACTCACTCAAGTACCCACAGCCAGTTGAGATTCTAACCCAGGGTGCTCATGCTCTTACGCCGTGCTCCACTGCCTCTTGGAGCTTCCCTTGTAGCTCAGTTGGTAAATAATCTGTCTGCAATGCAGGAGACCTGGGTTCAATTTCTGGGTTGGGAAGATCCCCTGAAAAAGGAAATGGCAACCCACTCCAGTATTTTTGCCTGGAGAATCCCATGGACATAGGAGCCTGGCAGACTATAGTCCATGGAGTTGCAAGAGTCGGACACGATTTAGGGACTAAACCACCACCACCACCACTGCCTCTAGAAACACTTGAATGTTTACAAGCTTCTTCCTCCAGGTAAGACTAAGTGAAGATCATCTTATATTTATAATGTGCACTGTTCTGAGTCAGATGAGCAGAGTATGTTCACATGTTCATAGAAAATGTTAGGGGCTCTTCCTTTTCTGAAATAAGAGGTTCCTATACATTGTTATTCAGAGAAGGCGATGGCACCCCACTCCAGTACTCTTGCCTGGAAAATCCCATGGACGGAGGAGCCTGGTAGGCTGCAGTCCGTGGGGTCACGAAGAGTTGGTCGTGACTGAGCAACTTCACTTTCACTTTTCACTTCCATGCATTGGAGAAGACAATGGCAACCCACTCCAGTGTTCTTGCCTGGAGAATCCTAGGGACGGCGGAGCCTGGTGGGCTGCCATCTATGGGGTTGCACAGAGTCGGACATGACTGAAGCAACTTAGCTACCTATACATTGTTAACCCAAATGTCTCTTTTCCTCAGTTCTGCTCACAAGAGTCATGGAAAATTCGTTCACAATGCCTTCTTGGGAAAAAGGAGAAGACAAAAGCTTAACAGTGTAGTCTGGGAGCTCATCAGTGGTCTTTCTGTAAGGCATCCTTTCTTCATTCACTCATTGCTCATTCATTCATTATTTCAATTAAGAATTTATTATATACTATACTTTCTTCTAATCTTGTTTCTATCTTTAGATTGTGTTAGTTGCTCCGTTGTGTCTAACTCTTTGTGACCCCATGGACTATAACCCACCAGGCTCCTCAGTCCATAGGGTTCTCCAGGCAAGAATACTGGATTGTGTAGCCATTCCCTTCTCTAGGAGATCCTTCCAATCCAGGGATCAAACCTGGGTCTCCTATATTGCAGGAAGAGTCTTTACCATCTGAGCCACCAGAGAAGCCCCGTCTTTAGCTTGATGGTCTTCTAAAAGTTTCAACTCATTTTCTTGTAGTCTATAAAAGAAGTACAATAAAGTGGACTCTAACTGAGCCCAGAAGGAATTTACAACTCTTGGGAATATCATCCTTTCTGTAAACTAGGGCACTCCCAAGTACAACTGAAGGCTAAGTTTGTCATGCCTAGAGCAGGTAAGATTTTTGGTTCTTAAGATAAATGGCCAACAGGTATATGAAAAAGTGCTCAGTGTCACTAATAATCAGGGAAATGCAAATCAAAGCCATGATGAGATATCACCTTGTACCTTTTAAAATGGCTATTATCAAAAAGACAAAAGATAACAAGTGTTGATGAGGTTGTAGAGAAAAGGGAACCCTTTTGCACTATTGATGGGAATGTAAATTGGTGCAGCCATTATGGAAAACAGGATGGTGGTTCCTCAAAAAATTAGAAATAGAACTACTGTTTGGTACAGCAATTCTGCTTCTAGGAATATATCCAGAGGAAATAGTACCAGTATCTTCAAGAAATATCTGTGCTCCCATGTTCATCACAGCTTTATTCACAATAGCCAAGACATGGAAACAAAGTGTTCACTGATCAATGATATAGAAAGTGATATATATGACATATACATTTCATTATCTATCTATCTATGATAGACTATTATTTATCTATTTATAGATCCAGTTCCAGTTCAGTTGCTCAGTCATGTCTGACTCTTTGCGACCCCATGAATCGCAGCACGCCAGGCCTCCCTGTCCATCACCATCTCCCGGAGTTCACTCAGACTCACGTCCATCGAGTCAGTGATGCCATCCAGCCATCTCATCCTCAGTCGTCCCCTTCTCCTCCTGCCCACAATCCCTCCCACCATCAGAGTCTTTTCCAATGAGTCTTCTCATGAGGTGGCCAAAGTACTGGAGCTTCAGCTTTAGCATCATTCCTTCCAAAGAAATCCCAGGGTTGATCTCCTTCAGAATGGACTGGTTGGATCTCCTTGCAGTCCAAGGGACTCTCAAGAGTCTTTTCCAACACCACAGTTCAAAAGCATCAATTCTTCGGCACTCAGCCTTCTTCACAGTCCAACTCTCACATCCATACATGACCACAGGAAAAACCATAGCCTTGACTAGACGGATCTTAGTCGGCAAAGTAATGTCTCTGCTTTTGAATATACTATCTAGGTTGGTCATAACTTTTCTTCCAAGGAGTAAGCGTCTTTTAATTTCATGGCTGCAGTCACCATCTGCAGTGGTACCATCTACCATGGCTGCAGTGATTTTGGAGCCCCCCAAAATAAAGTCTGACACTGTTTCCACTGTTGCCCTATCTATTTCCCATGAAGTGATGGGACCAGATGCCATGATCTTCGTTTTCTGAATGTTGAGCTTTAAGCCAACTTTTTCACTCTCCTCTTTTACTTTCATCAAGAGGCTTTTTAGCTCCTCTTTCTGCCATAAAGGTGGTGTCATCTGCATATCTGAGGTTATTGATATTTCTCCCGGCAATCTTGATTCCAGCTTGTGCTTCTTTCAGTCCAGCGTTTCTCATGATGTACTCTGCATATAGATAGATAATGAAATTTTATTCAGCCTCAAAAAAGGAAAGTTTATCATTTGCAACAACATGAATGAAACATGGAGAACATTTTGCTGAGTGAAAAAAGTCAGAGAAAGAAAGATACTGCATGATCTCACTTATATGTGGAATCTAAAAATGTCAGACTCTTAGAAGCAGAGGGTATACTAGTGGTCACCAGGGATGGAGTGGAAGAAATGGGGAGATGTTGGCCACAAGGTACAAAGATTCAGATATGGAGGAGGGATAAGTCCTGGAGATTTAAAGTACAGCATGGTGACTTTAGCTAACGATACTGTAATGTACACTTGAAATGTTCTAAGAGAGTAGCTCTTATTTGTTTTTACTAAAAAGAAGATAACTATGTGAGGTGATGGTTATGTTAATTGTTGGTTAGTTGCTAACTTGTGTCTGACTCTTGCGACCCCATTGACTATAGCCTGCCAGGCTCCTTTGTCCATGGAATATTCTAGGCAAGAATACTGGAGTGGGTTGCCATTTCCTTCTCCAGGGGATCTTCCTGACCCAGAGGGTTCAAACCCATATCTCCTACATTGGCAGGTGGTTTCTTTACCACTGAGCCACCAGGGAAGCCTGGATATGTTAATTACCTTATGGTAAACATTTTAAAGTGTAAATGTACGTCTGAAAATCACATTGTGTGTCTTAAATGTATACAATTTTTAATTGTCAGTAACCCCCACAGTAAAGCTAGGATTTAAAAAAAGGGAGTTTGGGAGCAGTGGCTGTAAGGATTTTGCTTAGTGTGGGTCTATAGCAAGTATTCAATGAAAGATAGCTATTAAGTTTTGTCATTTAGTCAAACTGCTTAAACCAACTGTGATGATTCATTGCATTTTGAGAACTTTTAAAATAATTCTGCTTTATATGGGGAAAATCCGATGGCTTATGAGCTGGAGAATATAGATTTGAACACTGGCTCTGTCATTTAGCTGCCAGTTCTTGGGCAGATGTTTTCACCTCCTCTGCCTCTATGTTTTCATCTCCACCCAGTAGTAACATTTACTGAGCCTTTCTTATGAACTTCACTTTTTGTAGGTTTTCAGAAGATTAAAATATAGTAAATTAAGATCTGATTCTTGTCCTGACAGTTCTTCTAGCATGGCTGGGAAACTGAGGGGGCGTGGCCAAAGGTCAAATCCTGGGACAAACAGAACTGTAGGATGCAGAGATGTTGAGAGCAGGGGAAGATGAACAGGGCTTCACAAACTGTGGGGCATGGGCTGAGCCTCCAAGATGAGGAAATGTTAGGCTCAAACCAGCCATTTAAGCAGGAGCTGGGAAAGGAACAGTGTGGACTCTGGCTGGAATAGCAGGGTGTGTGCAGAGGAATTGAGACCAGCCTCCCCAGGGCAGAGTACTGGGTTTGCAGTAGTGAGTGAGGAAGGAATTGCTGGATCTTTTTAGGAGTGCCTGCAAAAGTCAAACCCATGAATTACATTGTTCCTCTTTCTTGTCTGGGTCACCTTCCTTGCGATGAACCAGAAGGAGCTTTGTTTTGTTTGCTTTGATAAAACTTTCAAAAGGAAAGTTGACGATGAAGGTGTTCTCAGGAGCCATGTTCTCCTTTCTTAGGGGATTAATCAGAAAGTGACCAGAAGCATGTTGGTGCCTGTGTGGACTGCAGGAGGTAGTGTCTATTGGGATGCAGAACCTGCTCTCAAATGCAGAGCCAGTCTCAAAGAGACAAGCTAGGAAGGATTTCTGGTTTTCATTTCTGATGACTCCTTCTGACTTATCAACTGCTAACATGCTTTCTATAAGGTCTATAGTTCTTGAATGGAGAAGGAAATGGCAACCCACTCCAGTATTCTGGCCTGGACAATCCCAGGGACAGAGGAGCCTGGTGGGCTGCCGTTTATGGGGTCACACAGAGTCGGACATGGCTGAAGTGACTTAGAAGCAGCAGCAGCATACTTCTTGAAAGTTTTCCAAAGAAATGTCAAGAGCAAAATGTTTCCTTTCATACTTTTAGAGCTGCATTCTTTTTTAGGAGGAGGGTAAGGGGAGGTTCATTTTCTTAGTGTTGGATGAACATCTGGTCTACCTCCTTCAAATGTACCAAGGGGAGAATGGGTCTAGACACAGCAGACTCCAGACTTTTCACAACAAGCTCTGGCTACCAGGTGGGAACAATTTGAAAGCTTTGTTTCAATCCAGTGTGGTGTGGCTGTCAGAGGAAGTGGTGCATCAGGTCTCCTTTCTTGCTTAATAATTCTCTTAATGCTCCTTTACAGCTCTCTTGCTAGTGTCTGAGAACACACACATGGAAAGTAGTTTGGAGCAAAAGTGGCTTTTGAGGGATTGAAGTAATGACGATCATGGTTCTAAAGGTGCTAGGACTGAAAAGCTGTATTGCCAAATACTTAGAAGGCACATGAAAACTTAGAGGGCAAGGTCACAAGACCCTGACTCCCTCACATTTTTCTATCAATTGGTCAAGAACAGTTTGGCCATAGCATACAAAAACAAACAAACAAACAAACAAAACAAAACAAAAAACATAGAAAAAGGTTGGTCAGAGCTTACAAAATTAGAAAAAGGCAAGGAAAAGATGCTCATAGTCTCCTGGGCAAAAGCTTAAATCTAAGAGCCCAGCTCTCTCATTTTTTAATAGGAAGATGAGAATAAATATGGGTTCAAAAGAATCCCAGAGGAATTCCCTGGTGGTCTGGTAGTTAAGACTGTATGCTTCCACTGCAGGGGGCGTGGGTTTGATCCCTGACTGAGAAACTAAGATCCTCCATGCAGTGTGAGACAGCCAAAAGTAAAAATTAAAAACAAATAAATAATGTCTTAAAAAAGAATCCTAGGTTCCTGGTTTGAAAGAATACTTTCCTGATTTCTCAGGGTTATTGAAGAGGCCATTAACATACAAAGGTAGCTTCTCCAGATCACTTCTCTCTCTCTTGTCCTCCTAAACCAGTTGAAATGAGAAGATGAACCAACCAGAAGGCAGAGGTGGTGGGGAAGGGAGCATCCGCCCACCACAGCCTCCGTGCGCTTCATCCTCTGTTCCTGAGACTTGGTCTAGTGTGACTTCCTATGCCTCCCACTAAAGCAGAGAGAACAAGCCTCAGATATGGATTTTGTGATTTGAATTTTGTGACTCTATTTGAAACCATAACTAGAGACCAAATTCTGGCTTAGTCAGAGGGGCAAGATTTTTAACAAGTCAAAAGCGATCGGCAAAGGAAGGTCTGCCAGTTCGCTGGTCGCAGCTCTACTGGCCTGAGCCCTGGGGGTGTGCTTCCACCGGCCAGTGCACTGAGCTGGCCTGCAGGCAGGTCGTGAAGAAGACTGAGGAAGGCAGTGCTGGTTTGCAGCTCAAGGCCCTCTTCTCCCTAAATTTGTTTTCTGCATCTGACGTTTCCACATGAAAGTGGTACATTTACCACTATACATAAAAACCATTAAAATATTCAAACTCTTTGCCTCAGGAATTCTATTTTTAAAAATATTTTCTAAGTCAATAATTCTAAATATGGGAAAAGTTGTATGCATGATGATGTCCCTCAAACTTTATTTCTAGGAATGCAATTTGCAAGTAATTTAAATGGCCAGCAAAGGAGGAATGGTTCATAGTACATCCACTGGAGGGAATTATAAAAAAGCAAGATTATATTGTAAAAAACAAGCTTTATTTGTATAAGAAAAGTTTTCCTATTAGAGTGATTTAAAAATAGAATATCAGAAAAAAGTAAAAAGCTATAGAAAAGCCTAATGGATTCTTTATTGCTATTTGCGGGATAATGGGTCTGTCCAGCCAAAGCTATGGTTTTTCCAGCAGTCATGTATGGATGTGAGAGTTGGACTATAAAGCAAGCTGAGTGCCGAAGAATTGATGTTTTTGAACTGTGGTGTTGGAGAAGACTCTTGAGAGTCCCTTGGACTGCAAGGAGATCCAACCAGTCCATCCTAAAGGAAATCAGTTCTGAGTGTTCATTGGGAGGACTGATGTTGAAGCTGAAACTCCAGTACTTTGGCCACCTGATGCGAAGAGCTGACTCATTGGAAAAGACTCTGATGCTGGGAAAGATTGAAGGCAGGAGGAGAAGAGCACGACAGAGGATGAGATGGTTGGATGGCATCACTGACTCGACAGACCTGAGTGTGAGCAAGCTCCGGGAGTTGGTGATGGACAGGGAAGCCTGGTGTGCTGCAGTCCACGGGGTCGCAAAGAGTCGGACACGACTGAGCGACCGAACTGAACTGAATGAGATTGTGAGTAATTGTTTTTGCCTTCTACCATTTCCTTTTCCTTTTATTTTTCTTCCATAATCATGTTTGCTTTTTAACTAGAAATAACATTTTCATGAAAAAATGTTTATGAAGCAAAAAGAATAAGATTCCCTCTGGAATTATTCTTTATTCCTTTACTCTGGAAAAATAACCATCCTTATATTCCTTTTCTGGGGTAGTTACATATCAACTGAGTCATTTTATATTTTGGGAGGAGTTAGGGTGTGCTTTCTTTCCTTCTGAGCCTCTGACTGCTTTGAGCTGTGAAAACCCAAGAATTGTGCTACCGAGACCAAGAATTCTAACAAGTTTCTCCATCTTAAGTTAGCTTTGTTGTCTTTCCTTGAATTGCCTGTTTGTTCTGAACGCACCAAGGTCTCTGGGAGCTCAGAAAAATACTGTGAAAGGATGAAAGAAGGAATATCTGTTCAATCCATCTGACTTTGACAAATACTCAGGAAGTAACTGCTTCAGGCCAAGCAAACCCCTCACACCAGAGCTGTGCAAGGATAGCTTCCAGGGGATAATACCCAGTCCAAAAGGCAAGAGGGCTGACTCCTGGCTCTATGGCAAGGTAGACTGTAAGCCTCCTAGGAGAAGAGATGAGTTTTATTTAAGGGTCAGGGGACATGGAAAACCATTCTGGAGGATGAAGTGCAGAACTTGTCCCCAGATCGATCCAACACAAGTAGATGGTCAGGTGCATGGAAAGCTGGGAGGAGTGGTTGAGGCCACAATAGGGAAGTCCTCAAGTATTAGGTTGGGAGTTTTGGCTTTATTTATAGGTGATGGAGACTGATTTTTTTTAATGTAAATTTATTTATTTTAATTGAAGGTTAATTACTTTACAATATTGTATTGGTTTTGCCATACATCAACATGAATCTGCCACAGGTATACATGTATTCCCCATCCTGAACCCCTCTCCCTCCTCCTTCCCCATACCATCCCTCTGGGTCATCTCAGTGCACCAGCCCCAAGCATCCTGTATCCTGCATCAAACCTGGATTGGTGATTCTTTTCATATATGATATCATACATGTTTCAATGCCATTCTCCCAAATCATCCCACCCTCTCCCTCTCCCACAGAGTCCAAAAGACTGTTCTATACATCTGTGTCTCTTTTGCTGTCTTGCATACAGGATTATCGTTACCATCTTTCTAAATTCCATATATATACATTAGTATACTGTATTGGTGTTTTTCTTTCTGGCTTACTTCACTCTGTATAATAGGCTCCAGTTTCATCCACCTCATTAGAACTGATTCAAATGTATTCTTTTTAATGGCTGAGTAATACTCCATTGTGTATATGTACCACTGCTTTCTTATCCATTCATCTGCTGATGGGCATCTAGGTTGTTTCCATGTCCTGGATATTATAAACAGTGCTGTGATGAACATTGGGGTACATGTGTCTCTTTCAATTCTGGTTTCCTCAGTGTGTATGCCCAGCAGTGGGATTGCTGGGTCATAAGGCAGTTCTATTTCCAGTTTTTTAAGGAATCTCCACACTGTTCTCCATAGTGGCTGTACTAGTTTGCATTCCGACCAACAGTGTAAGAGGGTTCCCTTTTCTCCACCCCCTCTCCAGCATTTATTGCTTGTAGACTTTTGGATCGCAGCCATTCTGACTGGTGTGAAATGGTACCTCATTGTGGTTTTGATTTGCATTTCTCTGAGAATGAGTGATGTTGAGCATCTTTTCATGTGTTTGTTAGCCATCCATATGTCTTCTTTGGAGAAATGTCTATTTAGTTCTTTGACCCATTTTTTGATTGGGTTGTTTATTTTTCTGGAATTGAGCTGCATAAGTTGCTTGTATATTTTTGAGATTAGTTGTTTGTCAGTTGCTTCATTTGCTATTATTTTCTCCCATTCTGAAGGCTGTCTTTTCACCTTGCTTATAGTTTCCTTTGTTGTGCAGAAGCTTTTAATTTTAATTAGGTCCCATTTGTTTATTTTTGCTTTTATTTCCAATATTCTGGGAGGTGCATCATTGAGGAATCTGCTGTGAGGTATGTCAGAGAGTGTTTTGCCTATGTTCTCCTCTAGGAGTTTTATAGTTTCTGGTCTTACGTTTAGATCTTTAATCCATTTTGAGTTTATTTTTTGTGTATGGTGTTAGAAAGTGTTCTAGAATCAGAGTTGGAGCAAAGTTTCATCTACTCCTAGGAAGTTAACTAGTGCAGAGACTGCAATTTGGTGACCCTCAGGTTGTACGGGACCACCGGAAGGGCTGGTTTGATTCCAAGATATGTTGTTTTTAATATTTTTTTTTCTAACAGATTTAACATTATAAAAATAATTCAGATTTCAAACTTAAAGAAAAAAAGAAAAGGTGATCTGTGAGTACCAGGCCACATCTCTCTCTCTTTTCTCAACCCAAACTCTCACTTTCATGCATTTTGTCATTTGTGTTGCTGACACGGGTCGTCTTGCTGGGGACATTGCCTATGGACGCTGTGAGGGAGCCACTGCTGTGCTGTCTGATGTGGAAGCCATGACTGTTTGTATCTATTTAAATTAAAAGTTAAATTTTAAAAATTTCTCAGTCACGGGTCTCAGTGATTTTTCAGTCACTGGTCACGTGGGACTCATGGCTGCCATATTGTGGTTGCTTCTTTATGTCTTTGATGTGGAATACCTTTTTTTGGTAGTTCCTGTGTTTTTCTATTGATGGTTGTTCAGCAGTTACTTTGATTTTGGTGTGTTTGTGAGAGGAGTTGGGCTCAAGGTCCTTCTACTTTGCCATCTTGTCTCCAATCCTCATGGTTGCCATATTGGAATATACAGACATTGAATATTGCCAACGTCACTAAGAGTCCTATTGGATAGCTCTGGTGTTGGGGCGAACTGGAAGGCCTCAGCAGGAGTCCAGAGGAGGAACTACAAGGCCGCTGAGAGTGGTGGAAATGGAGCGTGATGGCTCTCCTCTCTAGAGCACTATTTTGGCTGACTTCTTAATGATGAAATTAGACTGAAGTCTGCTCTTGAACTCATTTTGCTGAGTGTTTGAAAGCACATTTTTGTTTGCTTGTGGGACCATGTTTGACAAGTGTTCCAGGAGGACGTACTGTTTGTGTTCAACAATCCTGATCATTTTTGCCCTAAGTCGGCTTCTCTGAAGTGCTTACTCATTGGTGAGGTACCTGAAGTGCCAAGTGCTGTGGATGCTCACGAAGCACACAGTGTTTGGAGTACTTAGGGAAATGGTGCTCCAAATGTTGGAAGCATTATTATCCTCCTCAAAAATAGTATCAAGAGGCTCCTATTTGTGACTGCCATCTATTAAGATTATAGGCAGAAGGAACCTGCTGGCAATGACAAGAATGGATCTAGCAGATTTATCATCCCTGATCCTGATTCCTCTCAGTGTGCTTCTGTGAGACTCAGGACCTGAGAACATGGGAGTCATGTTTGTGTGCATGTTGCTTCCTCAGCACTCACAGAAACACCAACATCTTGGTCATGGTGTAGATATATGTTCCACTTTACGAATGCTTTTAATTGGTCTTCCAAAGTGAGGGCACCAGTTTGCACTGTCTCTGATACTGATTTCTACATGTTTTTCTGAACATTTGGTATTTTCAATCTTCAAAATTTTAACCATACTAGAGTGTGTGTAGTGGTATGATATAGTGGTTTCAGTTTGCTATGTCTTGCTGATTCAGTTCAGTTCAGTCGCTCAATCATGTCCGACTCTTTGTGACCCCATGAATCACAGGACACCAGGCCTCACTGTTCATCACCATCTCCTAGAGTTCACTCAGACTCACGTCCATCGAGTCCATGATGCCATCCAGCCATCTCATCCTGGGTCGTCCCCTTCTCCTCCTGCCCCCAATCCCTCCCAGCATCAGAGTCTTTTCCAATGAGTCAACTCTTTGCATGAGTTGGCCAAAGTACTGGAGCTTCAGCTTTAGCATCATTCCTTCCAAAGAAATCCCAGGGCTGATCTCCTTCAGAATGGACTGGTTGGATCTCCTTGCAGTCCAAGGGACTCTCAAGAGTCTTCTCCAACACCACAGTTCAAAAGCATCAATTCTTCTGCACTCAGCCTTCTTCACAGTCCAACTCTCACATCCATACATAACCACTGGAAAAACCATAGCCTTGACTAGACGGGACCTTAGTCGACAAAGTAATGTCTCTGTTTTAGAATATACTATCTAGGTTGGTCATAACCTTTCTTCCAAGGAGTAAGCGTCTTTTAATTTCATGGCTGCAGTCACCATCTGCAGTAGTTTTGGAGCCCAAAAAAATAAAGTCTGACACTGTTTCCACTGTTTCCCCATCTACTTCCCACGAAGTGATGGGACTGGATGCCATGATCTTCGTTTTCTGAATGTTGAGCTTTAAGTCAAGTTTTTCACTCTCCTCTTTCACTTTCATCAAGAGGCTTTTTAGCTCTTTGTCATTTTCTGCCATAAGGGTGGTGTCATCTGCATATCTGAGGTTTTGATATTTCTCCTGGCAATCTTGATTCCAGCTTGTGTTTCTTCCAGTCCAGCCTTTCTCATGATGTACTCTGCATAGAAGTTAAATAAGCAGGGTGACAACCTTGACGTACTCCTTTTCCTATTTGGAACCAGTCTGTTGTTCCATGTCCAGTTCTAACTGTTGCTTCCTGACCTGCATACAGATTTCTCAAGAGGCAGGTCAGCTGGTCTGGTATTCCCATCTCTTTCAAAATTTTCCACAGTTTATTGTGATCCACACAGTCAAAGGCTTTGGCATAGTCAATAAAGCAGAAATAGATGTTTTTCTGGAGCTCTCTTGCTTTTTCAATGATCCAGCCGATGGTGGCAATTTGATCTCTGGTTCCTCTGCCTTTTCTAAAACCAACTTGAACATCAGGGAGTTCACAGTTCACGTATTGCTGAAGCCTGGCTTGGAGAATTTTGAGCATTACTTTACTAGCATGTGAGATGAGTGCAATTGTTCGGTAGTTTGAGCATTCTTTGGCATTGCCTTTCTTTGGGATTGGAATGAAAACTGACCTTTTCCAGTCCTGTGGCCACTGCTGAGTTTTCCAAATTTGCTGGCATATTGAGAGCAGCACTTTCACAGCATCATCTTTGAGGATTTGAAACAGCTCAACTGGAATTCCATCATCTCCACTAGCTTTGTTCGTAGTGATGCTTTCTAAGGCCCCCTTGACTTCACATTCCAAGATGTCTGGCTCTAGATTAGTGATCACATCATCATGATTATCTGGGTCGTGAAGATCTTTTTTGTACAGTTCTTCTGTGTATTCTTGCCACCTCTTCTTAATATCTTCTGCTTCTGTTAGGTCCATACCATTTCTGTCCTTTATTGAGCCCATCTTTTCATGAAATGTTCCCTTGCTATCTCTAATTTTCTTGAAGAGATCTCTAGTCTTTCCCATTCTGTTATTTTCCTCTATTTCTTTGCATTGATCGCTGAGGAAGGCTTTCTTATCTCTTCTTGCTATTCTTTGGAACTCTGCATTCAGATACATATATCTTTCCTTTTCTCCTTTGCTTTTTGCCTCTCTTCTTTTCACAGCTATTTGCAAGGCCTCCCCAGATATCCATTTTGCTTTTTTGCATTTCTTTTCCATGGGAATGGTCTTGATCCCTGTCTCCCGTACAATATCATGAACCTCATTCCATAGTTCATCAGGCCCTCTGTCTATCAGATCTAGGCCCTTAAACCTATTTCTCACTTCCACTGTATAATTATAAGGGATTTGATTTAGGTCATACCTGAATGGTCTAGCGGTTTTCCCTACTTTCTTCAATTTAAGTCTGAATTTGGCAATAAGGAGTTCATGATCTGAGCCACAGTCAGCTCCTGGTCTTGTTTTTGTTGACTGTATAGAGCTTCTCCATCTTTGGCTGCAAAGAATATAATCAATCTGATTTCAGTGTTGACCACCTGGTGATGTCCATGTGTAGAGTCTTGTCTTGTGTTGTTGGAAGAGGGTGTTTGCTATGACCAGTGCATTTTCTTGGCAAAACTCTATTAGTCTTTGCCCTGGCTCATTCCACATTCCAAGGCCAAATTTGCCTGTTACTCCAGGTGTTTCTTGACTTCCTACTTTTGCATTCCAGTCCCCTATAGTGAAAAGGACATCTTTTTTAGGTGTTAGTTCTAAAAGGTCTTGTAGGTCTTCATAAAACCATTCAACTTCAGCTTCTTCAGCGTTACTGGTTGGGGCATAGATTTGAATTACTGTGATATTGAATGGTTTGCCTTGGAGAGGAACAGAGATCATTCTGTCGTTTTTGAGATTGCATCCAAGTACTGCATTTCAGACTCTTTTGTTGACCATGATGGCTACTCCATTTCTTCTGAGGGATTCCTGCCTGCAGGAGTAGATATGTTGGTCATCTCAGTTAAATTCACACATTCCAGTCCATTTTAGTTCACTGATTCCTAGAATTAGCTGATTCTTATTGATTAGTGAGATTGAATATGGTGTTTGCTTTTGCAATAACCTCAGATATGCAGATGACACCACCCTTATGGCAGAATGTGAAGAGGAACTCAAAAACCTCTTGATGAAAGTGAAAGAGGAGAGTGAAAATGTTGGCTTAAAGCTCAACATTCAGAAAACGAAGATCATGGCATCCAGTCCCATCACTTCATGGGAAATAGATGGGGAAACAGTGGAAACAGTGGCAGACTTTATTTTTATGGATTCCAAAATCACTGCAGATGGTGACTGCGGCCATGAAATTAAAAGACGCTTACTCTTTGGAAGAAAAGTTATGACCAACCTAGATAGCATATTGAAAAGGAGAGACATTACTTTGCCAACTAAGGTCCATCTAGTCAAGGCTATGGCTTTTCCAGTAGTCATGTATGGATGTGAGAGTTGGCCTGTGAAGAAAGCTGAGTGCTGAAGAATTGATGCTTTTGAACTGTGGTGCTGGAGAAGACTCTTGAGAGTCCCTTGGACTGCAAGGAGATCCAACCAGTCCATTCTGAAGGAGATCAGCCCTGGGATTTCTTTGGAAGGAATGATGCTAAAGCTGAAACTCCAGTAGTCTGGCCACCTCATGCAAAGAGTTGACTCATTGGAAAAGACTCTGATGCTGGGAGGGATTGGGGGCAGGAGGAGAAGGGGACGACAGAGGATGAGATGGCTGGATGGCATCATGGACTCGATGGACGTGAGTCTTAGTGAACTCCGGGAGTTGGCGATGGACAGGGAGGCCTTGCGTGCTATGATTCATGGGGTCACAAAGAGTCGGACACGACTGAGCAACTGAACTGAGCTGAGCTAATTGTTTGAGATTCTTCTTGACTGACTACTCATATTTTTCTATTGATTTTTTAGTCTTAATGATTTGTTGGAGCTCTTTACATAGCTTGAATATGAACCTCTTGGTTGAATGTGTTGAAAATATCTTCTTCCACTCTGTGACATGTTATTTCATTTTCTTAATGGAGTCTTTTGATGAACAAGGTTGCTAATTTTAATTTAACAGTCAATTTAACAATTTTTTCCCTTATGATTAGTGTGTTTTGTATACTCTTAAAACAATCACGGCTTACTCTAAGGTTAGGAAAATGTTCTTTTATGGGTTTTGAATAGCTTTATTACTTTTCTGATTTGGATTAACAATCTATGTGCAATTCATTTATTGATTTTTGCACACTGATTTCATACATCAGTTTTGGGTGGCTCAGTGGTAAAGATTCTGCCTGCCAATGCAGGAGACTTGGGTTTGATCACTGGGTCAGAAATATTCCCTGGAGAAGGAAATGGCAACCCATTCCAGTATTCTTGCCTGTGAAATCCCATGCATGGAGGAGCCTGGCAGGCTATATGGCCCATGGGATCGCAAAAAGAGTTAGACATTACTTAGCAACTAAACAATAATAACATCATTTTCACTATTTCCATATGGATTTTAATACTTTGTCTAAAGACCTCATTTTCTTCCATGTGGATATTCAGTTGATCCAGTTCCATTTAATGATAAATCCATTCTTTTCTCACTGCTCTGTTCTGCAAATTTTGTCATGAATCAAGTGCCCATTTATGCATGGGAGTCAGCTTCCCACATCTGTTATGCCCCATCCCTCCAGTTAACTATTCTTGTTTACTAATTTACTGTATGCTCCAAATATATATATATTTTTATCTG
Source organism: Ovis canadensis (assembly GCF_042477335.2). Lineage (NCBI taxonomy): Eukaryota > Metazoa > Chordata > Mammalia > Artiodactyla > Bovidae > Ovis > Ovis canadensis. The sequence goes on along the minus strand of NC_091257.1, from coordinate 25,119,457 downwards.
GGAAAGTAAATCATCCAACTTTATTCTTCTTGTTCAAGACCATTTTGTTGTCTTTGCTCTTTCATTTGTTTATAATTTTTAAATCAGTTTCTAAGTTTTGACACAAACCACAGTTGGGATATTGTTTGGTATTGCATTAAATCTATAGAGAAAGCTAGAATTTATATCTACACAATACTGTCTTACAAACTCATCTCTTTGGGTATACTTTAATTTCCCTCAATAAAACTTCATGCTTTCATGCTTTTATTAGAGTTTTTCTGAGGAGTTCCCATCTCAAAGAGAAATCATTTATCCTTTTACCATCAAGGATGATGGTGGATGGCTCTTGGGTATGGTTTTGCTTTGTTATGAAATATCCTTTATCAAATTAAGGCTTGAAAACAAGACATTTTGCTATTTTTTTCCAACCCTGGGCATTTTTAAAGGAACTAAAATAAGCTATCAAAGTTTCAGCTGTGGCAGGGTTATGAGCACAGTCTGCTGCAGTCAGCCTCCGAGCTGCAATCCATCTTCCCTGAGCTGGAAGAAGAGAGGGAAAAGATGGCAGGGCTGAAGCCTAAAGACTGTAGAAGATTCAGGAGCTAATCCCTGGGAAATCCAGAATTATTTTTAAAATAATTGAGGACAGTCTAGTGTTCTCATATAAAGCGTGAGAAAAAGACCAAAGAGATGTCTTGTGACAGACTTATGCGTGTAGCAAAAGCCTGGCACATTTTCAGTCTTAACATCCCATCTGTTATATCACTGGGTCCTTATAACAACCCTGGTTTCAATTTAGTACAGTTTTACAGAAAAAGAAAAGGAAAACCAAGATAAATCAGTCTTCTAATATCATCGAATGAGAAGAGGATGAGCTGGAAGCAAATATCAGGTTTCCTGGTTTCTTGGCCTGGACACCTCTGATTAGAACATAAAAGCGTATGAGCACTTCTCTGGCGGTCCAGCGGTTAAGGCTCTGTGCTTCCACTGCAGGGAGCATGGGTTCGATCCCTGACCGGGTATCTAGCATCCCACATGCCACCTGGCATAACCAAAAAAGCCCCCCAATAAACAGTTTTTTAAAAATCTAGTAAAAAAGCACATGAGAAACCCCAAATATAAAAGCTATCCTAGGTCACCCAAGAGGAGACTATTACATTAGAACATGCAAAATGTAAAAATACAAATCAGTTTATAAAAAGTACCTCTTATAAAACCATGATTTGGGACTTCCCTGGTGGTCCAATGGCTAAGACTCCACACTCCAAATGCAGGGGGCCTGGGTTCGATCCCTGGTCAGGGAACCAGATCCCACATGCTGAAGCTAACACACGGTGCAGCCAAACAAATAAGTAAAATAAATATTAAAAAATAATTATGATTCATCCTCAAAACAAACTGTTATGGAGGACTGCAAGCTGGGAACCTCTCCTCCAGGCCCCCACCAGATGCAAGTCTGCTCATTCTTCTCTCTTCCTCTTCCTCAACTGCTCTTCCCTCTGTGACTTGCTTTGGCCAAAGAAATGTGAGCATATCACTTCTAGATGGAAGCGTTCCACAGCCGGTGCTTGGCTCCCAGCCCACTCCCCCGTGTCATGGAAAGCACAGGATCTCAGGTTGATGTGGCAGTGCCAGAAGGTAGAAGCCAACTTGAGATTCTGGAATGTCCCAGAGTTACCCATATCCACAGCAGGTTTCATGTGAGGGATAAAGCCACATCTGTTCCTTAAGCCACTGAGACTGTGGGTTGTTTGTTACTGCAGCATCACCTTGCCTATCCTGACGGATATAGCACACCAAACAGGATCTGCTTCTGCCAGGCCAGCTCTGTGGTTTGCATTTTCTTCTGCTGCACCTTTGGACAAGCCCCAGTTCCTCTGCTCTATAGGGGCAGCTATCCTCCCTCAGTTCAGTTGATGGGAAAGAAGCGAGAAAGAGACAGGAGGGTCACTGTAGCCGTATGTCCAGCTGTGATCTCCAGTCCCAAGCCAGCATTAGTGAAGTGTTTTGCTTTTTGAGGTTTTAGATCCCACCGACATTCCTTGGCTCATAGCCCCATTCCATCTATAAAGCCAGCAGAATTTTCATCACATTATATATATATATATATTTTTTTTTTTTACAAAAAAGAATGCTTTGATCCTACCAAGGTGTCTGTTTCTAAAATAGTTTAGATTAAAAAACCAAAACTTTATTAGGTTGTGCCTTGCAGTGTGTGGGATCTTAGTTCCCCCACCAGGGATCAAACTGATTCCCTCTGCATTAGGAGCACACGTCTAATCCACTGGACCACCGGTGTTAGTGGTTGTTTAGTTACTAAGTCATGTCTGATGCTTGCAACCCTGCGAGCTGTAGCTCACCAGGCTCCTCTGTTCGTGGGATTTCCCAGGCAAGAATACTGGAGTGGGTTACCGTTTCCTTTTCCAGGGGGGATTTTCCCAACCCAGGGATCGAAGCCGGGTCTCCTAAATTGCAGGCGGATCCTTTACTGACTGAACCACCAGGGAAGTCCCTAAAAAAGCCTGGGTTTTTGCTACTCAAACAGTGATCCATGGGCCAGCAGGGTCAGCATCACCTGAGGACTGGTTGAAATGCAGACTCTCAGGCCCCGCCCCAGACCATCTGAGTCATAATCCACATTTTAAGATCCACTTGATTGGCATGAACATTTCCGTCTCAGAAGCACTGGCTTAACCTTGGCAGTGAGGAGAGAGGAGTATTTTGGTTTTCCTCAGTTTCCATGGTCCTCGGAGGGGGTGAATGATCACCCTCTCCTGACCTCCTGACCTGCTATTCCCTCTTTTGAGCCCTGCACAGATTCCTGCTGCAGTTTCTGTAACAGAAGGTGAGCCTTGAGGTTTCTGGTCCTCTTTTGCATCACATCACAAGTAAGAAGTGAGCCCAGATGTCATGTGTGAGGATTCCATCCAACTCGCCTTCCTCTAGGTGAGACTGCCTGCTATCCATGTGGGAAAGGCAGCCGGAAGGTTTTTCCTGCTCCGTGCTCCCATCTGGTGCTCTTGACCTTCTCGGGTCTTCTGCAAACAGATGGACTTGGCAAATGCTGGGGCTGCTGCCGCTCACTCCTAATGTGCCCTCTCATTTCCTTCCTGGCCCCAGTCCCTGCTCTTGCCTGTCTTCTCCAGTGCCCCCGGAAGAGTGCCAGGGATGAGGCAAAACAGCTCCCTGGCCCTGCTCCCACACAATGGGAAGCCAGAAGAAGCTGAGCAGGAAGGATGCTGAGCTGAGACCGGGTGATGTCTTGGAGTCCGGGCTGCGTCTGCTGGTTTTCGGAAGACAAGGCCCAGGCTTGTCTTTGCTGCTCCAGTCCCCTGCCCTGGGCTGCCCTGAGTCCTGGCACCTCCTTCTCTGCTATCCATGCGCTGTTGGCAACCCGAAGCCAGGGGCCTGCCAACGGGAGGCCGCCGGCTACTCCTCAGAGCTGCTTCCTCCCTGCTGTTTGTGGAAGCAGCTCTCCGTTGGGATCTGACCTGATGCCTTCCACGAAGAATGCCTTTCCTCGGGGCTGTGGCCAGGGCTCTGCGGTGGGGGCTGCTGGACTGACTGAGGGCCAGGAGGGAGGGAAGGTGGTCCGGCTACAGCGGCAGATGGAATATGGCCCAGGGCGGACAGCGAGTGCCTTCTTCAATATGGCTTTCTCCTTTTAATCTCCTCTTGAGCAGAGCTGCTCAATTAGAGCTGTAATTATTTTAATCTTCTTCTTTGCTGTCCCTGTCTGCCTGCCTGCCACTGCCCGTCGACCCTTTCTGCTAACGATGTACTCAGGTGGCAGCCTTGCCAAGGCCACTTCAGGCAGCCCATCTTCGTAACAGGCCACACCAGGATTCAAGCTTGCCCAATCAGGGACTGTTACCTCCTTTGTGGGGGGGGAGCTTTGGCAAAGCAACACTCCTGAGATGGTTTCTCCTCTACAAAGTGAGTCCGCTCCATGGGTGGGTGAGAGAAATGAGGCATCAGAACGCTAGCTATGCAGCATATAGCATGCATTTCAGCATCACTGTGATGTTCACAACATCATTTTGGAATCAGAAAAATCTGGGTCATCTACCTGGGTGTCAATCTTGTCATCTCTGAGCCTTGAACCCTCATCTGTTAAATGGATATCATAATAAGTTCAAGAGTTGTAAGGAATGGAGGACTTCCTCAGTGGTCTAGTGCTTAAGACTCCACTTTCCAATGGGGTTCCGGGGGTGCAGGTTCAGTCCCTGGCCGGGGAACTGAGACTTCATATGCTGTGGGGTGTGACCCAAAAGTTAAAAAAAAAAAAGTTGGAAGGAATGGGCAAAGTGATGCATATATAGCTCAGAGCATAACATTGGGCCCTAATGTCACCTGGATAAGCAAGTTTTGTTTTTGTTTTTTATCATTAGTTATTTCCAGATTTCCCCTATGACTGAGGGAAGCAGGTGTTTGGAGAAAGGAGTGAATTAGTCATCTTGGATATGTGCTGTTATTATGGGTTAATAGAATCTCTTCCTATCCCACCATGGGTGGTGAAATGAGGAAAATAATGCAAACTAGAAGTCTTTGGGATATTTGAATAAAACTTTTTTTTTTTCATATAAACTCTCATGAAGTTAAGGAGGCAGGTAGTCCCTGGCTCACAAGACAAAGACTTCCATGTTCTGAAGGGTCCTGAGCCAGATAAACATCAGTTTGGAAGCTGGATGGGTGTGGATTGTCCTGTGGGAAGGTTTGATGCTTCAGCCTGTGAGAAAAGCAAACCGTTGCTGGCAACTTTCTCCCCCTCACTCCAGCTTAATCAAGTATCCCATTTTGTTCAGTCCAGCATAATGCAAAGAAATGCATTAGGAGCTTGAAATACAAAGGCAACTGGGACAGAGTTGCTGGCTCTAAGATCAAGGGTCAAGGGCAGGCAGAGAAGCAGAAGTGGAAATTATAGTGGTGAGCATTAGGCAGACACAGACACGTATCCTACAGGAAAACATACAAGGGGTCAGCAACTTAGCAATGGAGGGTATATTGGGGGCGATGGTCAGGGAAGGGACTGCAGAAGCGGACGCACTTCTGAGATGATTTCTCTTTTCAGGTAATCTTTAGATGCAGTGAAGACAATTTTAGTGTAACCGGGTGTGTCCGTTTTTAGCTTTTGCTGCGTACAAAGCAACCCAAATATTAGTGGTTCTGAAGAACAGCAGTTTCTTTAGTTCCCCATTTTGGGGCTCACTTGGGTGGTTCTCTTATCTGGACCAGGTTGACTCCTCTGGGTGCGCTTTTTTGTGGTCATTTGATAAATTAGCTGACGGGGTGATTTAGGACGGCTCACTCACAGCCAGAGTGCATTGGTCCCCCTCCACGTGGGGAAAGCACCAGCTTGGGACTCGTTTACATGGTGGTCTCAGCAAGAAAGCAAGCCCAAATGCTCAAGAGCTATTCAAGTCTCTGCATCATGGTTTCTAACATCCCAACAGCTGAAGGAAATCACAAGGCAAGCCTGGATTCCAGAGCCACAAAGCAGCGTCCACTAGTGTACCATACTGCTTAGATTTAGGGTACAGAAGGCAAGAGGAGGCAGACAGAGATGAACTCAGGAGGTAAACATCTGAAGGAGATGATCTATTTCCCCACTAGGGAGAGGAGTCAAGAACCCAGTGCTACATCTTTGAAGTGTTTAGTCTAGTACATCCCATTGTCCTTGTTGGAATGAGTATACCCTTGAAAGGTCATGACACTTTCAAGTGTAATTAGTCACTTTGAGCTGCCACTTAATAGCGGCAAAGGCCATGGCAGAAACCTCCTTGGAGAATTAGTGGCAGTGGATGAAACACGGGAGGGGTCAGGAAAGGCAGAGAGGGAAGATCAGGCTTGGTTTTAGCTCCCTCCCAATTTTGCCTGAAGCTAGACCTGCATCTGCGTGTTCAAGGGTGAGCCCCATTGCAAAGTCACTTGCAGAACTTAGAAGCCAGATGTCCCTGAAAGGATGGTAGCAGTGTGCCAGGGCACCTCACCAACAGCCTGATAAATGGTCCCCTTTCTTGTCCCTCCCAGCCCAGCCACTCTCTGAGCAGCCGGTGCCTGTGGCCGGCTGTGGGCCCTGCCTCACGTGCTGCTCTCTAGTCCACCTTCTAGGGGGTCGTCTGGTGTGGGACGCCAAGGACTTAGAGTAGTAGTTTCTCACACTTTACCAAACCCCAGATTTCCCTGGTTGTTGTTGTTTTTATTCACTATGTAGTGCCCAACTCTTTTGCAACCCCGTGGACTGGAGCCTGCCAGTCTCCTCTGTCCATGGAACTTCCTAAGCAAGAATCCTGGAGGGGTTGCCATTTCCTCCTCCAGGGGACCTTCCTGACCCAGGGATTGAACCCATATCTCCTGCATTGGCAGGCGGATTCTTTACCACTGAGCCACCTGAGAAGCCCAGATTTCCCTAGAGTTTGTTAGAACAGCTCTCTGGGCCCTGCTTTCAGGGTTTCTGATTCTGTAGGTCCAAGGATCTAAGCATCTGTTGTGCTAACAAGGTGCGAGGTGATGCTGATGGTGATACTTGCCGGGAGCCAGTGTGAGGAATCCCGCCCGTGACAAGGTCATGAGGAAGGAAGCTGACATACGCAAGGCGTGCTCAGACTTCAGGGACCCCTCTGGAAATTCCTAAGCATGTACCCCAACAAAAATCTGCCGGCTTTTGTGCTCTGCGTTTCCACTCTTCTGACATTTTCTGGAAAAAGTCAATTCAGGGCTTTAGTCTTCTGCATTTAAAAGAGTGTTTCAATCCAAAAAACCCTCTGATGGCTTTCTAGCCTGCCTGCAGGACTCGTACAGCTGCGCGTGTGATTGTTTGAGGCCTCCTGACCGCAGGAGGCACAGGAAGCTTAAAACATCCTAGGAATGTAGGAGCTTCCGAGGAGTCAAAATCTTTAGAATAGGACTGATTAAAGGTTTCATTTGTTAAGTCAATATTTGCTGCCAAATTTTCACATCCTTTAGTTGTAGATATAGTTAGAAAAACAAGTAGTAGACCTTGTGTTAGCAACATTAGATCTTTGAGTTAAGTACCTTCTTTGTTATATCCCACTGCACCTTTGTTCTATAGAGATGTAACTTTAATGCTAATGCTTTAAGGAAATGTAGATTAAAGAAAAACACTTCAGGGGAAACAAGATTAACATTCATTAAGGAAGAGAGCCAAAAAGTGTTAACAAGCCTCTTGGCCAGAAGATAATGTAAATCACCTGAGACCTTTTGTATACCAAATGATGTATAGAAAGAGCTTGAGCTGCGAACGCTACATAATCTTGTGTAACCCATTGATCTCTGTGTTTTATCAAAAGTATAAAAGGCCTTCTGAACAATAAAGGACGGGGCCAGCCTCTGGGGCCAGGGGCCAGGGGCCGGGGGCCCGGGGCCAGCTTCTGGGGCCAGGGGCCGGGGGCCAGCTCCAGGGGCCAGCTTCTTGGACCAGCTTCTCTAACTAGTCTCCCGGCCTGGTTTCTTGGCACTCTGGCTCCTCCCGTGTCTCTCTCTCTTTCTTCTTCTCTCTCTTTCCCTCTCTCTGCTCTTTACTTTAATTTCGGGCTGAATTTCCACCTGGAGCGCGGAGGCTCTCCACGTCTACTTACTTGCCCCGGCTGTTAAGACCCGCGAGAAAGGGAGCTTAAGGCGAGGCACCGTTAGATATTCAAGCGGGCGCCGGTGGCCCAACGTAGATGGTGCAAATTCCTTGTCTGGGATTTTATTGGCCTTCCGCGTAAACCAAGCTATTCAGCCCTCTTCTTCCACTTAATCTTCTTACTACACTATAGTTTCTTAATCTAATCTTTCATTAATAAATAAACAAGTCTTTCCACGCCGATGCCGTCCACCCTTCGAATTCCCTGGATCCACTGGGGCTGGACCCCGGCAGATACTGAGGATTCAGGACTGCATTTTGAGACCTGCTGACCTAGGGTTTGGATACCTCGTCCTTCTACAGAGGGTTTTCCTTAAAGCAGAGGTTCTCAACCTTGGCTTGTGCTCCTGGGTACCACTTTAAAAACATAAATATTCAGACTTCACCTGCAGAAAGGCTGATTTAGTTGGTCTGGGTGACCCTGGTACTTACAGTTGTTAAAAGACTCTTGGGTGATTCAGATACACAGCTAGGGCTAAGGACCCCTGTCTTGTTGTAGTGGTTTTCAGAGTGGTCCCCAGACCCACAGAAGCAGCAGCAGCAGGGTCGCCTGGGGTCTTGTTAGAAATACAAATTCCTAGGCTCTACCCTAGCCCTTCTGAATCAGAAACCTGGCGGATAAGACCTGGCAGCCTGGGTTCTAACAAACCTGCAGGGGAATCTAGTGCACACTGACGTTTGAATCATCAGCTCTTTCAAATGAAATCGGGCCCATGGGACACAGTCTTGGAGGTGTTCCTTCAATACCCCCCGTCTTCAGAACATGGCCTCTGGGGAGGTGACATGCAGTTTGTAATATGGGGTGTTTGATGTTCCATCAAAAATTTTTGAAATACATCTTAGACAGAAGCATGGAGTATGAAAGCGAAAAGTGAAGTGAAAGTCGCTCAGTCATGTCCGACTCTTTGCGACCCCATGGACTTTATAGTCCATGGAATTCTCCAGGCCGGAATACTGGAGTGGGTAGCCTTTCCCTTCTCCAGGATATCTTCCCAACCCAGCGATCAAACCCAGGTCTCCCACATTGCAGGCGGATTCTTTACCAGCTGAGCCACAGGAGAAGCCCAAGAATACTGGAGTGGGTAGCCTGTCCCTTCTCCAGGGGATCTTCCTGACCCAGGAATCAAACCAGGGTCTCCTGCATTGCAGGTGGATTCTTTACCAACCGAGCTATCAGGAAAGCCCCAGCATGGGGTATACATAGGCCTAAAGAGAGGTCTCAGGCTAGCGTGGGGAAAGGGCTTCATGTGTCTGCCTCTCTCTGGCCTCCAAGGCAGCCCCTTGAGATCCTTCCCCTCAACTCCTCTCCCTCTCAGCCTGGAGCGGAACCAGGAACTTCTGCCTGAGCTCTAGCACTAAATCTTGTGATCTCTCTCTGCCTTTGCTTCCTTTTCTAAATGTACAACAGGATTTGCATCAGATAAATCATCTACCTTGCCTTTCTAAGTAGGTCAATGAGATTTCACAGGTATGGTTTGCAAGTGTTTTATGGTTATCGTTCAGGAAGAAGAACGTTAATGGAAGGCCTGCTCTTGTCTCATGTACATGCAGCTGGCAGGGCTACCTTCCTCAGCTCAGGGAAAAAGCAAAGTTAAAAATCATATCCTTTAGATTTTTATAAATCAATTGTTTGAAATGTCCAAAGTAACAAGGAGTATATAGGAATGCAGGGATTCCTCACTGGGGCCTCTGCCACTCCCAGTTGTCTGAGATCTCTTAGGGTTTATTCCTGGGGAACCTAAAGCATCAGACCTGCTTCTGGATGCTTCGCAGAGCATCTTGAACATGGTCAGTGGGGACCATGGCTCATCCTGCCTCTTCCACTGCCCCGGCAGATCTGGGCAGCCCAGGGGATTCTCTCTACTTGGTGATGCTCTTGCTGGTCTGACAGGTTCTAGAATTGCCCTCTTCTTGGGCCCCAGAGGAATGTTTAAGAGTTACTGAAATTCATTTATGGAATATTTTCATGGAGAAGGAAATGGCAACCCACTCCAGTGTTCTTGCCTGGAGAATCCCAGGGACAGGGGGACCTGGTGGGCTGCCGTCTATGGGGTCGCACAGAGTCGGACACGACTGAAGCGACTTAGCTTAGCTTGGGCCCCAGAGACACAGTAATTTCGTCGATGGTCCCACACACACACACTCAAGCTACAAGGTTGTAGAGTCTAGAGGGGCTTTCCACCTGGGTCTTGAGTTAGAGCTAGCCCTCTCCATGAACCTAGAGAACAGGTAGAGTCAGTCAAGTGCCTCCCAGGGGTTAGCAGGACCCTTAAATGAGAGAAGTGACGCCAGGAACTACAGTTGAAACTAGACCCAGTTCCACTTGGTCTAGACCTAGTTCCAGGCTCGTTGCCAAAGTCTGGTACTCTCTCGAAATACATAAGAATGAGGCTCAGAACAAAGAACTTTGGGGTCTAAGCAACAGAAAGATTCTCTTTCCACTGGATGTTGTCTTATTGGGTGTTGGCTTCTTGAGGCATCTCATCGGAGCCAGATCAACGTGATGGGAAAAGTGTTTGCACTGATGTTATAAGTGGTCCTCAAATGGTGGTAATCAGGACGGAGTAGCAACATTGCCGAGGAACTAGTTAGAACTGGGGCCTCGCCTGCACCGTTGAATCAGACACTCTGGGATGCAGTGCTGCAGTCTGTTTTATCAAGCCTGCTAGGCATGTCTGAGGTGTGCTAAATTCAAGAACCATTGCTGTTTCTCTATGCCAGTGGATTTTAACCTTGACTGCACATTAAAACCACCAGGAGAGATTTTAAAACTCCCCATGCCCAAGACATACCCCAGACCAATTAAATCAGAACCTCTGGAAGTGCGACCCAGGCATCAGTATTTCTTTTAAAACTCTCTAGATGATTCCAGTATGAGCCAAGGTAGAGGCCTATTGCTTCAAATAACCAAATTAAATCAGCTGTAAAACTGGTCTCTTCCATTGCAACCATTACTGATGGCTGAAAATAAAGACCTTAACAAAATGAAATTGACCTAAAGAAACAGCTTAAAAAACAGACTGGGTCTCACAGGCAACTTGTAGCAGGGAACAGGGCATTGGCTCGTAAATTCTATCACCACAAACAGTCCCACAGATAACTCGAGCTATTTCCCCTTTGTCCTCTGACAAATTCTTGGTGTGGAAGAATCACTTATTGGTTCAAGACAGAAAAAAGGGCAGGATCTCGTGAGGATCACATGCCACGATAGGTGTGATGGGAATTTGCTTCAATATAGTGGCTTAGAAAATCCAAGACAGGATTTTTTTTTTTTTTTAAGAAGCTAAATTCAGAAAAGGCAGTTCTTACTCATCAATGCCTTTGCTTATAAAAGTGCCTCAGTCTGTTTAGCACGACTGAATTTAATCAAAAGTGTTATAAAGCAGTCCTGCCCCTTCAGCTTTTATTACACTGCCCAGTGAGATCATCCTGCCAGACTCTTCTAGTGGCTTGCCTCCTCTCTCTGGGCTCAGAGGATGAAGCAGTGAGTCTGAGCCTCTGACACTCTCAGGCTCAACTTCAGCAACGTTCCGTCTCTATGGCAACTTCAACCTTAAGAAATGTGTGAGGTGATTTCATTTGGATTTAGAAAATCAAGCCCTCTGATTTGGATGGTGGCCCTGATGGTCGGTTCACCTGTGTGATTGATTTCATGAATCTGTTCTGTTGCTTCTTGGTATTGTGAGCCTGGAAGCATGAAAGAGAGGGAGGGAGGGATGGAGGGAAACAGAGGAAAGTCTTGGAAGGAGCTCTCTGCATGCAGGAGCAGCAGGTGGCTTCTATTCTGACTTTGCAAGCTGCCTTTAATGAGAGCAACAATCTCTTAATTGCCCTAGCAGGGTGCACCCTGAGGTCGGCTGCCCACAGTGCCGTTTGTGTGTTCTCTGGGTCCGGACCTCATTACACTTTTGGGTTTCCCTGGAGGCTCTGTTCTCACAAAAGCAGCAGTGGCCTAATAGATTTTGCTAAATAGTTGATATCAGAATCAGGCCAGAGTAGCAACATTGCCGCAGAACTAGGTAGAACGAGGGCCTCACCTGCACCATTGAATCAGAAACTCTGGGATGCAATCCTGCAGTCTCTGTTTATCAAGCCTGCTAGACATGTCTGAGGTGTGCTAAATTCAAGAACCATTGCTGTTTCTCCATGCAAGGGGTGCCTGTGGCATCTTCCAAGGCAGATGACTTAAAATCTTCATGGACATTTCTCTTCTCCAAGGTTTCTCTTTAGCTGGAACGTTCTGGGATTTTATTTTCAATCCGTTTTCCTCCCTAAGATTTTCCCTTGGAATTTCAAAATGCTCTTATCCTGAATTGGTGTTCCCAGGAGCAATGGATGTGGAGGGAAGATGAAAAGGGATGAAGGAAGCGTCATAAAAGAACAGGGGTCTGCAGAGGGAGGGCTAGTGTGTCTCCTTCCACCCACCTACCCCCGCTCTGCTCCCCATGTTTTCTCCTTCAGTCATTGAAACTCTTGACTTTGGCTACCAGCCAGAAGATTCTTGGCAACCAACATGGACTTTGTCTCCGCTGAATTTGGTGGGTGCCATTCTGTCCCTGGAAGAGCCCCTATCTGACCTCTGCTTTGACTCAGTCCCCAGCTGGTTAAATGGCATTGACTCACCAAATATTTATCCAACACACAGCCTAAATCCCTCTATATTACCGTTGAAGTTCTTCCCTCTTTGTTTTGTCCTTGGCAGTGAGGTGGGGTGGGGGTGGGGGTGGAGGGTGCGGAAGTCAGAATACCCACTGTTTACAAAAAATGCATCTTACCACATTGACAAAGGGAAGGTCTTATTTGCATTTGAAGAAGCTGGTTCTCATCAGTCTTCTTTGAGATAAAGAATAGCTGGAGATTTGGGATCACGTAGAAGGGATGGCTTCTCAGTTCTTGTGACTTCTGTCACCTTATCAAGGGTACCAGGTGAATGTCTCTGAGTTGTGGTGACTGAAATGATCTATCATCAGGGAAGAGAGCCCTAAAATAGACTGTGTGGGATGGTGTCTCTAAATGCTGCCTCTTGACCTTGCATTTTGGGCAAAAGTTATAAAGGAGCGAAGGCAAGAATACAGCTTAGCCTATACTCCTGCCATAAGAATTCGCTTCAAAAAAATAAAGCTGAACAACAGTAGCAGAACATAAGCATAATTTTTGAAATGCATAAATTCCATGTAAGCTGGAAACACAATCCTCTTCTCCTTCAGTCGGGATAAATAGGAAAGTTGTTGCAACACAGATTAGGGCACATTCTTTTAAGATTTCAGAGCTAATAGGAAAAAAATGCAAACTGTAGCAAACTTGATCTTGAGAGAAAATAAATGTGAAGATGCTTCCCTCACAGCTGGGGCTGTTTACAGGTGCTGGTCATCAATCTCAAACACGTGTCTTGCATCCCATTCATGATGGTCTGATTGATTCCTCCCTCTTTTTCTGTGTTCATTCTGCTTCTCTCTGTGTCGAACTGCTTTTCCTACAGGTTAGGATATGGCTTGATTTTTTTTTTCAATTGGGTTTAAATCTTGTAATTAAAGCTCTCTTCTCATCCAAATACATATAAAAAGAGGTTTCACTTAAAATGCATCTCCAGCCAGCTTGTGTGAAGCATCTGCTCAATGAGTGAGGTTGTGTAACTTCCAAGTATAGAGCAGGCCATGGCAAGCCTGGCTTTTCCAGTGCCCCTCCCTCCAATTTACTCCATGCTTACTTGGTTGGAGACATGCCTGACTATGGCAGCACGCAGACAATTAGAAACCGGATCTAGGCTTCCTGGGAGATGCGCATCTTCCAAGGTGCCCGTTAGCGCATTTTCCTAGGACAGCTTGTAAGTAACCGCCACATAGTTTGTACAGGATGGAGCTGGACTTGAACCTATGACTGTAAGCCTCCTGCATATCTAACTGCTCAGTAAGCTACCAAATTGTCATAAAAGGCAGCATTAGCTCTAGGCTCAACAGTGGTAGAAAGGAATTGGTTTAGAAGGACAGAGAAAAGAGAGGTCAGTTCTGACTTCATTAAGGAAGTCTTATATGAGCAGAGCCTCAGAATCAGCATGACTTTGATAAAAAGAGACAGGGATGTGGAGAAATACTGGCAGGTATTGGACCTGAGGCCACTGAAGAGGAACTACCCCAGTTTCACCCATTGCCAGCTGTGTGACCTTTGGAATGTGCCCAGACTTTAGTCTCCTCATCCTGTAAACACTGCTAATAACAATAAGACCTCAAATGGTTTATGAGAATTCGATGAAATGATGCATGAAAAGCGTTTAGATCAATGCTCTTTAAGGGCTCAATGAATCTGAGCTATTATTATTTTAGCCACAGGCAAGAGAGGGCATGTCATGTTGTGATGTTTTTTTTTCCCATTACATTAACTTTAGCCCACATGTTTGGAACACTTTGGTGCAGCATGAACACACAGAGCTGCTTGCCCTGAGTTTCCACAGGAGATGCTGCGATGGAGAGCCTTGAGGGGACTCTAGAGGGTGTCGCTTTTGTCTTTGCATTCAGACCCTGCGGTGGCCCACACCATGCTGATTTTAAGTAAACAAGCTTAAAAATACTTACTGCATTGTGTTTTGAATTCCAAACCCCAGCTATCCAGCCTGGGAATAAACTCCAAAAGGAAGAGTGATTTCCAGAATCCCTTTATCCCCATTCATGGTTCTCCGCCTTGTCCTTCTTCTTAAAGGGTCCTGCTGCAACCCCCAAGAATCGTCCAGTGCTTTCTCATATCTCCATCCCCTAAGTGAATCAACTGAATTGTCCTACTCATCAGTGTGTCCTTTTCTCGAAGCTAGTCACTTTTGGGGTCCAGAGCATGCCACCCCAAAATGTGCCTCAAGTATGTACTGATTATTTTGAATAAAGTCACTTGAGAAATGGCTGATGCAAGAGAGACACTCTGATCCTCCTCTCAGTCTCCCTGAAGGCAAGAAATAAAACACCTCTGAAATGTGCAGTCCTTGCATCTGGTGGTAGAAGGATGCCTTTATCACCAGAGGTAGGGAAGCTGGGCAGAGAATTGCTCTTTAATTGACTACCCCAAGCCTAAGCACTGTTCTTAGATTCTTTACTAATTAACCCACTCAAAGCCCATATTTCTTTGTTCCATCCATTCTTCACAAATTTATTGTTTCTTACCCTAAAAGGTATAAAAGCTGCCTGTTTTGGCCACTTCTTAAGTCCTATTCCTATGAGACCTCTGTGCATATGAATTAAATTTGTTTCTTTTTCTCCTGTTCATTGTCTGGTTTCAATTTTTCTCTTGGGCCAGTCACAGAAAATCAAGGAGGTAGAGGGAAAAATTCTCCCCTCCTCAAATGCCCCCTTTTCCTTCCTCCTCAGCCCATTCCCCACCTCTCAAAACTGAGATGAGACTGAAATGCTTGCTGGTGGCTGGAGTGGGGATCATGCAAAGGAATAATGGATGGAGAAGCCCAAGAAAACAGCTGGAATATCCAGCTGGTGGCTGGAGCCAGATGTTAAGGCAGGGTGTTAAACCAGAGTGTAGGTGCCAAAAAATGGAGGCAGATATATGTGCACTAAATGGGGGCAAAAGCATAGTCCCTGGTAGTCCAGTGGTTCAGACTTCACCTTTCAATGTGCGGGGTGTGGATTCAGTCCCTGGTTTAGGGGCTAAGACCCCATGTGCCTCATAGCCAAAAAAAACCCCAAAACAACAAAAAACCAGAAACAATATTGTAATAAATTCAACAAAGACTTTAAAAACAACCCACATAAAAAATCTTTTAAAAAAGAAAAAGAACATCAGAGTTTTGAGGCGCTTAATTCTGCTTGTTCTTCCTAAGCACTTATTGTCATAGTCATGGGGTCTACACTGCGGGAAGGACTGAGCAGGGGCTAGCCTGCGTCTCTGTTCTCATGGATGACATCCCAGTGGAGCAAACAGGATGTGGCGCAGGAAGCAGGGTGTTCAGGGCCATCTCCAGAGATGGGTGCTGCTGCTGCTGCTGCTGCTGCTGCTAAATCGCTTCAGTCATGTCCGACTCTGTGCGACCCCATAGATGGCAGCCTACCAGGCTCCCCCGTCCCTGGGATTCTCCAGGCAAGAACACTGGAGTGGGTTGCCATTTCCTTCTCCAATGCATGAAAGCGAAAAGTGAAAGTAAAGTCGCTTAGTCATGCCCGACTCTAGCGACCCCATGGACTGCAGCCCACCAGGCTCCTTCGTCCATGGGATTCTCCAGGCAAGAGCACTGGAGTGGGGTGCCATTGCCTCCTCTGAGAGAAGGGTGAGGATCGGGAAAGAAAGGGAGAAGCACTGAAGTGTGGGCGATCGATGTGCTCAGGGGAGCTGAAACCTGGAGCATGAGGAGGAACCTGCCACATTACGAAGGGGAAGAGCAATTGGCAGGGGTGGGGTGGGGGGCGTTTCAAGAGCAAAGATCTTGAAGAGGGGGCAGAGCTGGCATTTTCAAGGAAGAAAAAGAAGATATGGTCAACACGTTTGTCATTTATAGGCTGCCCTGTTCTGAGCCCATTTCCTAATTTTGGGGGAATTCTCCATCTGCAAGAGGGAGAGTCCACTTTTCACTAAGAAAGAAAGAAAGAAAGGAAAGGATGATATTGGCGCTCTCATCGTCTTAGCAGCCAGAGCTGAGCACAGGGCTTAGGGCCATCCAGCCAACTGGGTGCCCCCAGTGGGACTTTGCGCCTTGAGTAGGTCATTCAAAGACGAAGGGTCAGAAATATGAGGACCTTCCTCCCCTATCGTTGGTGAACACAGCCTGTAGTTGGTGATGGAGTTGGTGCTTGCACTACTGCTTTGAAAACGTCTGCTTTTGACAACTAGGAGTAGGAATGGCCAGGTGTCTCTGGCAGGGCCAGGAGAGGGCAGCAAGGTTTTCCTCTCCAGTCAGAGCTTGCAGAGATGGGCTGCAAGACCTGCAAGACCCATTCCACATAAGACCTGCTCTCACTAAGGCATGCCTTGGCTTAGGGCTGGGCCCAAACAGCGCCTTTCACCTTCCACCTGGTCAAGAGCCCCCGCCATAGCTGCTGTTCCCTGCCATGTGCCTGGGGCTGCTGTGGTTTCATGCTGGTGTGTTGAGTTTCTTTGGTTGCATAGTGTGGTAAGCCTAGGATGGAGAAAACCCTGATTATTTTCCCTGTAACATGGAGTATGTTGTCACACTCACAATTCTACTGCCTTGCTGTCTATTGCTTTTTCAATTCGGTATCTAACAACTGACTCAGGAGTGCCAGTATTGGCACTAATGTTGAAGCTTGATTCCTGTGCTGAGAGGCTGGTGGTCCTTCTGTTACAAGATAGGATCATTTCTCTGGCAATTTGCTCATTTGGTGCCTATGGGTTTACTCATTGGGGTTTTAGGATGTCAGTGGTTAGATCTGTGTAAATAAATCACTTGTATAAATAATAGAAGTAGAAAATAATATGCTCCCTCCAAAGAAGATACGTAGATGATAAAGAAGTATATGAAAAGTTGCTCCACATATATCATCAAGGAACTGCAAATTAAGACAAGAGTGACCATGTCCCACGTGTCCATTGTCTATGTCTAAGTCTCTATTTCTGCCCTGGAAATAGGTACACCTGTACCATTTTTCTAGATTCCATCTATATGCATCAATATATGATACTTATTTTTCTCTTTCTGACTTTACTCTGTATGACAGAGGGAGGTCCAAGAGGGAGGGGATATGTATATGCACATGGCTGATTCACTTCACTGTACAGCAGAAACTAACACAAATTATTAAGCATTTATACTAAAAAAAAAAAAAAAAAGACCGTAGTGAATTATCACTACCTACCTGTTAGAATGGCCAGCTCCAGAACAGTGATAACACTAAATGCTGGTGAGGATTTGGGGCAGCAGGAACTCTCATTCATTGCTGGCGGGAATGCAAAATGACTTGGCCACTTTGGAAGACAGTTTGGAAATTTATCACAAAACTAAACGTATTCTTACCATATGATAGAGCAGTTGTGCTCCTTGGTATTTAACCAAAGGAGTCGCAAATTTATGTCCACACAAAAGCCTCCACACAGGTGTTTATGGCAGCTTTATTCATAATTGCCAAAACTTGGAAGCAATCAAGGTGTCCTTCAGTTGGTGAGTAGATAAGTAAGCTGTGGTACATTCAGACAATGGAATATTATTCAGCACTAAAACGAGCTAGCAAGCCATAAGAAGACACAGAGGAACCCTAAATTAGTAAGAGAAAGAAACTAATCCCAAGAGGCTCCATAAGGTACGATTGCAACTACATGGCATTTCCCAAAACACAAAACTGTAGTGACAGCAAAAAATCAGTGGTTGCCAGGGGTTCAGAGGGAGGGATGGATGGATAAATGGATGAGTACAAAGGATTTCTAGGTCAGAGACACTATTCTGTATGACGTTACAGTGGTGGATAATGTCATTTATTATACATTTGTCCAAACCCATAGAATGTACAACAGCAAGAGTGAGCCCTAATGTGAGTCTAATGTAAACTATAGACTCTGTGTGGTAATGATGTGTCAACGTAGATTATAATAAATATAATCTGGTGTGACATGTAGATAGGGATGGATTAAAAAAAAACAAAAAGAAAACCATAAAAGCTCTATAGAATCAATCTTTCTAAAACAATGAAAGCTGCATGTAACACTAGAAATGCTATACAATAATACAAATAATAAACTTAAATGCATGGAAATGAAAATAATAGTAAAAAAGTTTTAAATGCTGTCATGATTCTATTAGGTTTTTAGAACGTGGAGCATCACCCAAAATGTCTGATAGCCGGTTGTCATGACAACAGATCAGGAGTCCCAGAATGAGCATCAGGGACACTGAGGTTTGGAGGGGTCCTTCACAGACCATCCACACGGATGTCAGTTGGTTCTACCCTGGTAAACAAGCAGAGGCATTGTTGAATTTTAACAGCTGGGTACAAGCAAACCTCTCTCCCCATACGGACTTTTTACTGTTGTTTTTGAATTTGGAAGACCGTCACTTCTGTTGTCATGAAACAGCAGCTCAGCAAGTGATAGACAATATCATTTCAAATTGCAACCACATTTAGCTTATTTAATGAAAACTGCCCTCCACACTCAACCTTCACCTAGAATTCTTATCAACGCCAGAAACCTGGCTCATTAATTAAAGCTGCCCTTGGACTGAGCCGCATCCAAAATGATGATTGGCTGGAGAAAAACAAAATGTCCTGGTGAGGCAAAATAATGCTGGGAAGGGCCTCTAGGGAAAATGCCATTGGTATGTCTGGTCTGTTGAAGGTTTGGGGGCCACAGCCTGACACCCAAGGACTCAGATCCTCAACGTCACATAGACCTTTAATGATAGTACCCTGATATCCAAAGGACTCGTGCAAAATCAGAACAGATGTCATATCTCTCAAACAGAGTAGATATGAAAGCCTCATGGTAAAGCAAAGTTGTAATAACATTTTGCATTCATAAAGCATTTAGTTTAAAAATGATGGAGAATCTGGGCTTGAAGATCAACGTCATACAATTAGCAGGTTGTGGAATCACAACCTTGAACCCAGGTCTCTATTACTTGAAAATGTATGTTAAGCACTTAGCACAATGTTAAATGTGGTGGCTCAGAGGTTAAAGCGTCTGCCTGCAATGCAGGAGACCTGGGTTCGATCCCTGAGTCGGGAAGATCCCCTGGAGAAGGAAATGGCAACCCACTCCAATATTCTTGCCTGGAGAATCCCATGGACAGAGGAGCCTGGTGGGCTACAGTCCACAGGGTCGCAAAGAGTCAGACACGACTGAGCGACTTCGTTTTACTTTACTTTCCTTTTACAATGCTGACATTCATTAAATACTCAAGAAATAGTATCTATTGGTAGTTAGAAAAGAAGATCATTATTGAAATTCTGAGACGTTGCTGCCAGCAGGTGATGACAAATGGAAATGAATCGACAGTACATTCTGTTTCCTCTGTTCCTAATTTAAAATGTGGAAAATGTAAATCATATTCTACTAATCAGCACTTTGTGGGTTTTTTTTTTTTTTTTGGATGAATGAGTTTATAAAGAACTTTCTTAGGCTTCTTCTCATCTTGTACCTCCAATGAAACACTTTTCTTTGTAAGGTTCTAAGTGGATCAGTTTGAGTTCTCCTAACAGGAGTTTAAAAAATGTAATGCTTTAAGTTGGGCAAGGTTTAATATTTAGGTAGAGGAAATAAGCACCTAACAGCATTTAGGAACACTCTTCTGAGAGCTTTAGCCGAAGCACATCTTGCAAATGATTTTTTTCCTCCTCAAATATCATCAGCCGGTTATTTCCGCCTTTTGGGATGCTATAA
The DNA here is from genome assembly GCF_042477335.2 of Ovis canadensis. Classification (NCBI taxonomy): domain Eukaryota; kingdom Metazoa; phylum Chordata; class Mammalia; order Artiodactyla; family Bovidae; genus Ovis; species Ovis canadensis. The sequence continues at coordinate 25,099,512 of NC_091257.1, read as the reverse complement.
TTGCATTTTTCTATGTAAATGTCAAATCAGAGTATGAATACAGTATAATTACTGCACAGGAAGGAAACTAAACAGGTGACTATGGGTTTTAGAGGGAGAACTGAGAAGAACTTGGAGGTGCTTTCCCTGGAGAGGCAAGAGAGCCAGGCAGGGAGCAGGCTGGACCTGGGGCAGCTGGTGGCGGATCCGGAATGAGGACGCGGTCAAGAACAGCAGAGAGCAGCCTTGGTGTGTATGTGCTGGTGGTGAAGCTGCAGACGGAGGCATCCTTGTAAAGTGTGCAGTGCAGTGCTTCAGGCTGAATGCAAATCAAGAAGTTGGGTATAAAAACTGAAAGAGACAGGATTTCCAAGTTGGGGCTGAAGTTTGCACATTCAGGTCCAAATCAATTCTTGCTACCGAAAACTGCAACAAGCAGTCCATTGGTTGGGCTTTTCTCAAGTGGTGGCTTTTAGCTATTAAAAAAAAAAAAGTCCCTAACATCCAAATCTTGTTGACTGCCTCATAGGACTGATTTTATCTATATGGCTTTTAACTTGTTTTTGTCAACAAGTTCTGCATGGAATATAGGAAACACACTTATCTGTCTGAAAACAAACAAGAAAGCATTATTGAAATAAAATTTAAATACCATACAATTCACTTATTTAAAGAAAACAACTCAGTGATTTTTAGTGTATTCACAAAATTGTGCCAGCATCACCACTGTCTAATTTCAGGACATATTCATCATTCCGTAAACAAAACCCATACCAATTAGAAATTATTCCTATCTCACTTCGACATCTCCCCGGTCCCAGGCAACCGTGAATCTACTTTCTGTTTCTACAAGTTTACCTACTCTGGACACTTCATATAAATGGAATCATGTAATATCTGGCCTTTTGAGTCTGTTTTTTGCATTTTCTTAATAGTTAGTGATGCTGAACTCTTTTCATGTACTTATAGCCCTGCTGTATATCTTCTTGGGAGAATGTTATTCAAATCCTTTGCCCATTTTTAAATTGAGTATTTGTCTTTTATCATTAAATTATGAGTCTTTTGTGTATTCTGGGTACAATTTTTTATCAGCTATATGGTTTGAAAGTATCTCCCCCCATTTCATGGGTTGTCCTTTCATTTTTTTTCACGGTGTCCTCTGAAGTGCAAATTTTAATTTTTATAAAATCCAGTTTATCTACTTGTTCTTTTGTGATTCACTCTTTGAGGTTCATATCTGAGAAAATATTCCCTGACCCAAAGTTATGAAGATTCACACCTGTGTTTTCTTCTAAGACTTTTATAGTTTGAATTCTTATAGGTGAACTCTGATACATTTTGAGTTGATTTTTTTCAATGTGATATGAGGTAGGGGTTCAGTGTGCTTTTGTTTTTTCCCTTTTGTGTTTCTTTTTTTGCATGTGGCTATCTAGTTCTCAGTACTATTTGTTGAAAAGACTATTCTTTCTCCACTGTGTGGTCTTGGCACCCTTGCTATCTATAAGATGATATCATCTCACATAGAGGAAGTTTTATGTTTTCCTTTTCAATCTGGTTGTCTTTTATATAATTTCCACCCCAATTGTTGAAAATCAATTGACCATAGTTTTATGGATTTACTTCTGAACTCTCAATTCTATTCCATTCATCCAGAAGTTTGCCCTTATGCTGGTACTACACTGGTTTTTGACTATTGTAGCTTTGTAAAATTTGTTCTTCTTTCGCAAGATTATTTTGGCTATCCTTTCATATTTTAGAAACAGCTTATCAATTTCTTCAAAGACGTCAACTGAGATTTTAATAGGGAATGGGTTGAATTTTTAGATCAGTTTAGGTTATATTGCCCACTTTACAGTGTTATCTTTCAATCTGTGGACATGTGCTGTTCTTCTACTTACTTGGATCTTTCACTTTTTTAAAGAATGTTTTACAGTTTTCAGAGTGTACACTTTATACTTGTTTTGTTATTGCCAGATATTTTATTATTTTGATGTTATAAATATCATTGTTTTCTTAATATCATTTCAGTTTGTTTGCTGTTGTTGTGTGGAAATACAGTTGACTTTTTAATGTGGTTCTTGCGTCCTGCAACCTCACTTAACTCATTTATTAGTTCTATTTTTATAGATTTTTTTAAAAAATTTGTTATCTATAAGATCATATCATCTCACATAGAGGAAGTTTTATGTTTTCCTTTTCAATCTGGTTGTCTTTTATACAATTTCCACCCCAATTTCCCTGGCTAGAAATTGTAGTACGATGTTGAACAAAGGTGGCAAGAGCAGAGATCCTTGCCTCGTTCTTGACTGTAGGGAGAAAGTATTTAATCTTTTTACTGTAATGTCATTTTCTAACATAATATCACTAAGTATGATGTTAGCTGTTTTTTTGTAGATGCCTATTATCAGGTTGAGAAAGTCCCTTTCCATTTCCAGTTCATTGAGAGTTTTTAAAATCATGAAAGGATGTAGGATTTTGTCAAATGCTTTTTCTGCATCTGTTATGTGATTTTTGTCCTTTATTAATATGGTGTATTAATGAAATGTGAGAAGTGTGGAGGAATCAAACTGTTACAGCATTTTGCTAGGAGGGTCTTTCATAATTACTATGAATATCATCTCTTGGAAAATTGCTTTTGGGGAGATATTGTTACATCCATTCAAAGTTTAAGAAAACATTGCTTTAAAAGAAAATACTACAGAAAGTAGTTTCTTTTCTTTGAGAACTCTTTTCTAGTTAGGTCATCTGAGGTAACCAAAACTTGAATTTAATTAATCAAGCAATGCTCTAGCTTCTGTCCCAGACTCTCCGTTTTATCTTCACCAAGGTTTAAAAAAATAGAAGTCATGTTGACATGGATCTGGGCACATGTCGCTACATTTCATCCCCCTGTAGAATACAGACATTAACATGAGGAGCTAGTTTCTGCTTTCTTAGTGCGTGTGTATCCATTTAGTTCTTTTGTCATTTAATCACCCATTATTCATTCAAACGTTTGTTGAATTTCCCCTATTTGTAGATTTAGTAACTCTTCCCATGTCTAAATGCAATTTCTACTTCCTGATGCTACAGCACTTAACCTATGCTATTATAACTGTTTATAAAGCTGCTCATTGATACAATAGACTGCCGTCTCCTAAAATAAGAACTGTGATTCTTTATATCCCTAGATTTTTATACAGGTGCTCAAAGGTGTTTGTGAGAATGAATGAACAAATGAGTGGGTGGATGAAAAAATGCAAAACAATAGGTGTGGTCCTGTGTATCAGGAAAAGGTATTCTTCATGGTCTCCCAGTGATATGACTTCAACTTGGGCAACGAAATGGCAGGCATGATGACAGACACTGATATTTACCCATCCATCAGCCATATCCCCTTTTTCCCTGCTAATAGAATTCCACGTTTGTTTTCAGGTTGTGAGTGGCAATCCCTTGATTTCCAGGAAGACTGGCTGCTCCCCCAGAATAAGTTAGAATTGGTCCAATCACAACCACCTCACTTTTCTTTGCTGGTGATTGGCCCAGAAGTAAACATGTGATCCATTTTGAGCCAATAAGGCAGGAAGGCAGTCTTCTGGGAAGTTAGCTTTTCCCATATAAAATATGAGAGACGTCTAAAGATAAAACCTTTCGCCTCACGCCCTTTCCCTATTGCTTGGAGAGTCTACCATGATAGTGGTGAAAGACAGCCATGGTCTCAGTCCCGTGGGGATTATAGTCTTGTTATAAAGACAGAAAATGAGCAATGAACACATACAGAAATAAGAAATATATGCAGAGGGAAGACAAAAATCATGGTTGTTTCATGGAGAGAGATGGGTTGGGAGGAATGTTGTCTTTTTAAGCCAAGAACAGAAAATATCCATGGAAACAATATTCCAGTGAGTGAAGAGGTCATTCTAGAAATGTTAGTATGGCCAGTGTAGGTAGAGGAGGGAGAGTCAGGGTGAGATTGGGAAGGGGGTGGGAAATGAGGGAGCAGAAAAGGCCAGAACAAACGATGCAGTGAGTTAAATGCCGTTACAAAGAATTTGAATATTTTTGCTTAAATGTGATGGGAGCCACTGAAGGGTTTTAACCTGGGGACTTATTTCTATAAAAATGTTAATGCAAACTAAGCTTTTGATTAATTACCATGAAATGTAAAGACCTTGAGTTGAAAGAGATTAATCTAAGTAAGAAAGACCTAATTTACTGGCAATCCTAGGCTTGCTTATTTCTTTATTTACTTAATGGCATTTTCTATTAATCTTATTTGATAATTTGGGTATTTAAAAATGTTTGGTTTTATTTTTCACTGTGATAACATTCTTTTAAAACCTTTGACAGACTTTTATAGGCTTTATGACAGAAATGGATTTGACAGATGTTTTCCCCCAGAGTCAATAGGTTTTGACAACTTACTGGGTGTGAAAATGAAGGAAAAAGTAATGTAAAGACTACATTATGTCTTCAGGACTGCCCTCTGTTGTAGCATCTTCCAGTTTTATTGCTATTAAGCTCTTATCACAGTTTTTGTTCCCTAAACTAGACAGTGAGTTCTTTTAGGCAAAGGCCTGTGCCTTCTTAGGACTCCCTCAAAGTGGTATGGTGCCTCATGAGAAGGAAGTACCCACACACTGGGTTGATTAATTAACCGAGTAAAAAGTAGGTTACAGTTATATTGTAGTTCTTAGACCATGCAAAGGGGGCTCCACATCTGTCTTCCTCTTTCTTTTGCTTCTGCTTCTCTCTGTGTGCCCACTTAATCAGCCCACATCAACTTTTCCAAATGATGAAAACACGGCTATCAATGTCTCCTGGCCTGGGAATCACTGAGCATCTGTTTTTTCTTTTTGGTCCCAAGTTATGAAGTCAAGGAAGAGCTCTGAGCACTTGTGTTTGAGTTGGATGGCCACCTTTAGACCAGTCACCACAGTTACCGAAATACAGCCCACCTATGTCATGCTCTGCCCCTCCCCGCCCCAACCAAGAAGGAGTGGGCCCTGTTTGAAGATGGGACTCCAGTCTGAACCAGCAGGCTGAAGTTAGAGGATGACCATTTTGAGTAGGACAAACACCACCTTACCTCTCGTCTGAGATCCCTACCTGCACACGCAACTTCCTCCTCTCTCTCTCTGTTGAATGTTTCACAGATATTTCAGATTCAGCATCTTTTCCTCACACTATCCCCAAACCTGATTCTCCACAGTACATGGCTCTGCCATATATCCAGTTGTTCAAAGAAGATATCTGGAAGTTATCCTTGACTTCATCTTCTCTCTCGCGCGCTCCTTATTTCTTATATTTTCTGAGTTAGACATAATGTGTTGCTCTGTTTCTTGCTGCCCTCACATTGTTTAAGCCAACATTACTTCTCTCCTGAAGGAGTTACTCTACCAGGAGGCTAGTATCTACTTTCGCTGGGCTGCAGTCAGTCCATTCTCTGCACTTGCGGGCCACGTGTGGCTATTACATTTACAGTTAAGACAAAGCACATTTAAAAGTTCCTCAGTTGCACTAGCCATATTTCCGGAACTCAAACAAGAGCCCCTTGTAGTAGATAGGGGCTACCGCATTGAGGCTGCCATGAAGGATCCAGCTGGAAATGTAGCAGGTCTCAGCTGCAGGTGGAGCACTCAGAAATGTGATGATATACAAAGCTTGCTTTACCCAAGCTTACAGGATGCTTGTAAGACTCTTTCCTGCATCTTCCCAGTCTCAATAGCATCTTCCTTTTCTGTAACATAGCATGTTCTTCTTACCTCAAGGGTTTCATGAACACTTGGCCTACACTTCCTCATCCTTCTAGTCCTCTTTCTACCAGGAGGCCAATGGGCACAGTTTGACCACTTAAAGACCAACATCCCAGGAGACCCCTCAGACCCAGGCAAGCCAGAACAGACATCCTATCTATTTTTAACATGGCCACCTATTAATTATCCTTCTGGTCTCAGCTACAGCATCCTCCTGCAAAGCCTCCTTGGCTTTACTACTCAAAATACAGTCCCTAATGTGGTCCCTAGACTACTACCCTTTTCCTACTTAACTGTGACTCAATGGGTTAACAAAATGTGGAGGTGATTCAGATGAACATTAATGCTGAAAAGCTTCAGTGAATCTGTCCTACCTTTCAAACCAGACCATATAAAACTATCTTACTATTTATCTCCTAACTAGAAGCTTGTATCTTTGAACCACCTGCCTCCAATTCCCCCTCATAAGTCAGTCTTTTTTTTAAAAATATTCATTTATTTTTATTTATTTGGCTGCACCAGGTCTTAGTTGCAGCATGCTGGATATTCAGTTGCAGCATGCAAACTCTTAGTTGTGGTATGTGGGATCTAGTTCCTTGACAAGGGATCAAACCCAGGCCCTCTGCCTTGGGAGCTCAGAGTCTCAGCCACTGGACCACCAGGAAAGTCCCCTAAGTCAAAGGCTTATCTCTATGTCATTCTAGGGCCCTTGATTCTAATCACTCATTTTCCCTGGTATATTCCTCAAAGGGAACTTGAGGTGAAACCCACTTATCAAAGAGAAGTGAACACAGTATGTATTCACAATACTGTTCTCCCTTTTGCAGCATTCATCCCAATTGTGTTATTAATTCATTATGTATGTAATTGTATTTTTAATATCTGTCTTTCCCACTAGACTTTAGAGGCTGGGTCTTCCCTGTTCACTATAATCTTTTGTGCCTAAAGCTGTACTTGGCAAATGGCAGGCACTTATTAAACGTTTTGGAAAAATGACCTAATGAACTCCTTTTATATCAGTTAATATTAATACCTCCTACTGAAAAGCTATTGACCAAGCATCTTACTATAAATTCCCATTTTATTTTCTAAAACCATGAGAAGTAGAATAGACATTTTTATTAATATTTTCTGTTAGGACTGATCAGGTGGTTCTTATGTCCCAAGCTCTTTGCTAGGACCTGGGATACAGGATGTATGAAGTGGTGCTTCTGAGACTTCAGTGTGCATTCAGATCATCTGGGGACCTTTCCCCTCCCGAGCTCTTTGATCTTCTTCACTATCATCACCCTGAGCTCTTTCTCAGGCAGGCTGCCTGTCTTCACTTAGGCCCTCTACTGGGCTTTTACCTTGCCTCTTCATCTAGCACGTTTCCTGTGCCACCTCATTTTGTCTAAGGTGCTGTTTGCATTTTTATGTATGTGGTAGGTTAGATCCCTATCTCAGCCTTGGAGAAGTGGCCTCTGTAGGAGGTATCCTATGCCATCCTAGCAGGGCACACCCCTGTCATCACCCAATCTATATACTCCAGGGGTTCCCCTTAAGAAGCTGCAGGGGGTCCTTCTGTTGTGGCAGGCTGGCTATGTAGGTGGTCTGGTGGGCTTGGCTGACCTTTAGTCCAGTTGATTGCCAGGCCCTGCCTTGTGTAGATGCTGCTGGCTGCTGTTTAGCGGAGCCTGGTCATGAGGTGGCTTGCTGTGGGATCCTTAGGGGGCCCCAGGGCTAGTGGTTGGCTCACTGGTGGGCAGAGTCAGGAATGGCAGGTGAAGCCAGGTCCTGGGGTAAGGGGCTGATTATTAGCAGGAAGAGCTGATTCCTGAAGTCTGGCTGCAAGGCCCAGGGATTTCAGAGCTCATTTCAGATTGGTGGTGGTGGGAGGGGCCGGTTCCTGATATAGTTGGGTATGGGGTCTGAGGTGTCCTGAAGGTTGTGTTTTCCTGCCAGTGAAAGAGCCAGGGTCTTGCTGGTCCCAGGGCAGGGTCTGGCTTGTGTTGCAGGATCATAGTCTCCTTGCTTCTGGTCTCTGCTCCCTCGTGGCAGAGGTTGGGCTAGAGGCTTATGTGGGCTCACTGGTGGGAGGGGCCAGTGCCTGCCCACTGGTGGGCAGAGCTGGGTCCTGGACCTCTGGTTGGCTGGGCTATATCTAGGGGTGTGTCCAGAGGCAGGCATGGCTCTTTAGTCTAGACAGCCTGTCTGCAGATGATGGGTGGCCTTCCTGTCCAATTAGTTGTTTGGCCCAAGAAGTCCCAGCACTGTTGCCTGGGGGCTGTTGGGTGGTGCCAGGGCTCAGTGCTAAAGAGCCAAGATATTTGCATCCAGTAGCAGGGTTAATGCAGCAGTATTCCTCAGTGTATCTGCCAGCAGTGTTCACGTTCCCGGAGTGAGCCACAGCCAAGGCACCCCTGTATTTCTCCCCACCCCCGCATTCTCCAGGAGACTCTCCAAGATCAGCATGAAGATGTATTGCCCTGGGCCCCAGTGCATGTGGGATTTTATGTGCGCTTTCTAAAAGTGAAGCCTCTATTTCCCCCAGTCTTGTGGGGCTCCAGCAATTAAGCCCCAATGGCCTTCAATGTCAAATGCTCTGCAGGCTTGGCTTCCTGTTGCTGGACCCCTGGGTTGGGGAGCCTAATGTGGGGCTCAGATTTCTCACTCCTGTGGGAGAACCACTGCAATATAATGATTTTCTGGTTTGTGGGTCACCTACCTTGAGAGTATGGGATTTGATGACCCTGCAAGCACGTCCCTACTACCTATTTCATTGTGGTTCCCTATTTATCTCTTCTGGTAGGTTCCAGTCATTTTCATCAATGGTGATTCTGCAGACAGTTGTGATTTTGGTGTGCTCATGAGAGGAGGTGAGCAGAGGGTTTTGGTGCTCTAGCGTCTTGGCTGCTCTCCCAGATCACCTGGGAATCTTGTTAAAGCAAAGATTCTGAGTTAGTGTGCCTGGGAAGTAACCTGAAATTCTGTCTTTCTAACAAGTTCTCAGATGATGCTTATGCTGCTGATCCATGACTACACTTGGAGAAGAAAGGTCTAGGTTAGTGTTTCTCACCCTTACTGCACGCTGGAATTCCCTGGCTTAGTATTAAGCTGTACATCTAATTGCTTACCAGGTATCCCCAGTATTAAGCTGTAGCATTATTGCTACCTCTGTCCCTTGCTCAGAGACTTTGATTTAATAGGGTTGGGATGTTTGGAAACTTCCCAGGTGGGACTTCCCTCATGGTCCAGTGGTTAAGAATCCACCTGTCAATGCAGGGGACATGGGTTCCATCCCTGGTCTGGGAAGATCCCTCATGCCTAGGGGCAACTAAGTCTGTGCACCACAGCTGAGCCTGTGTGGCAACCAGAGGAAGCCTGCGTCACAGCAAAGACCCAGTGTAGCCAAAAAAAAAAAAAAAAAAAAATCTTAGGTGATTCTAATGTTTGACCAACTGGTCCAGGACAGTGGTTCTGAAACCCTAGTGTGCAACAGACTGACTCCCTGGAGGACTTGTTAAAACAAAAATCGTCTGGGCCAACCCCAGAGTGTCTAATTCAGTACATCTGGGGTAGGACCTGAGAATTTGCGCTTCTAACATGTTCTCAGGTGATGCTGACATTGGTCTAGGTTAATACACATTAAGAAACAGAAGTTTACAAGCAACTCAGGCATATTCATAGAAGAGCTGCAGCAAAATGTTGGAAGTTTTAACAGTGGAACCATGTACGGTGGTAGCAAGAGAGAGAAACCTGGTTCAGAAAGGGCTTCATGGAGGAGGTGATGTTTGAGTTGGGATGAGAAGGACAAAGAGGATGGGGAGAAGTGGTGGAAGAAACAACTTCAGCCAGAGAAAAACATGTATTAAGATATGCTGAGATGAAAGGCCAGGGGTGCCTTTAGGGGACTCCATGAAGTTTGAGATTGTGAGAATGTATAAACTCAGAACAAGGTAGTCACTGTAGGACAGAAGATTTGAGCAGCAGGCTGGGACTAAGGCATGAGGGGAGTTCTATACTATTCTTAGACTTTATTCTCAAAGCCATCGAAGGGGTAAGATCAACCTGATTGTGATGGGGGTGGGTCTAAGAAATGACAGATGGATGTAGAATCAATGGGAACAACTCTTGGGTGGATGCTGGGGTCCAGCCCCAGTGGATCCAGGGTAATTCGAAGCAGGGACGGCATGGCGAGGAAAAGCTTATTTATTTAGAAATATAAAGAGAGATTAGGAAGAAATCCATGGGTCACTAAGAGTCAGACACTACTGAGTGTCTTCACTTTCACTTTTCACTTTCATGCATTGGAGAAGGAAATGGCAACCCACTCCAGTGTTCTTGCCTGGAAAATCCCAGGGACAGGGGAGCCTGGTGGGCTGCCGTCTATGGGGTTGCAGAAAGTCGGACACGACTGAAGCGACTTAGCAGCAGCAGCAGGAAGAAATAGTGTAGTAGGAAAATTTAGTGGAGAAAAGATGCTGAATAACTTGGTTAACGTGGAAAACCAATAAAGTTCTAAGACAAGGAATTTACACCATCTACGTTAGGCCACCGGCGTCCTCTTGAATAGTGGGGAGTGCCCCACTTTGGGCTCCCTTTCTTGTGGATCTTAAAAGCTGGGGCAAGTAAGTAGACATGGCGAACCTCCACGCCCCAAATGGGAATTCAGCCAGAAAACAGAGTAAAGAAGAGACGTGGGGGAAACCAGTCCAGTGACTGGCCCCTCCTCTATTGTCCAGAAAGGCCTTTTATACCTTTTTTTGTAGAGATCAATGGATAATATAAAATTATGCAGCGTCAGCAGCCCTGACTCTTATGAGACCAGGCTTTCTCTCTGCATACTTAGTTGTATACACAAGTCTTAGGTGATTTACATCATCTTCTGGCCAGAAGGCCAATTAACGTATTACGGCCCTTTTCTGATAAGGGTTTGTCAACCAGAAGACTTATTTGTCTTAAAAGTGTTGTTCTTTCCAAAGTCTGGTGCCACTCTCAGAAAGCGCTAAATAAAGTTACATTCTTACATAGCAAGGACACAACAATTTATAACAAGGAAAGAAGTACAGTGATTTATAACAAAGAGAAAATTCATTAACTCAAAAGTCTAGTATTCCTAACATCAAAACTACTATATTCCTATTTCTGCATCCCATTTACATTGATTAATATCCTCCCAGTTGCCTAAAAGATAAAGACTATGGAGGCCTGGCAGCAGTCATTGACTCAACAGTGAAACCCATCACCAGCATAATTTTTAGCTTTTTAGAAAGGGCTCTGTATCTTTAAGATGCTTTAAGCTTCGTGCCTCTCACAGTTGGGGGCGTAAACAATTCACAAGTTTGTAAAAGTCCCAAACTGTTAGGCAAGTTAGAGAGTCATCAAAGGGGTTTGAGCTGAAACATTCTTTTCATATGCAGGAGACTAATTGGAGCTCTAAGTTAACGTTTTCCAGAGAAAGGTGGTGGTGTGTGGAAAGCACAGTATAGTAAGGCAGGCAGAGTCTGGTTTTTGGGGGTAGATGTTCAGGAAAACTCAGGGGGAATCCCTGAAGCCAGATCACGCCTTTGCGTTTTGTTGGGCTTCCTTCCTCATGACCTTTGCCGTAGGCGGGATTCCTCATGCTGGCTCCCAGCAGGTGGAGACACAGAAGACACAAACTGGGTAGCGGGATCCCATGAGAATACAGAGGGAAGGACCTCAGCCTGTGAAGTTGGAATTATGTTGATGGCATCAGCTGCTTGATATTAGCATTGGCTAACACCTCTCTCTCACCCCAGTCCAGTTTTCCTCCATAGGTGGTCTAAGCTGTGTTTTGTTTTTGATGGGTTAGCTGATTGTAGTTTATAAGAAAAATTCTTTGATCTTCCACTGTTCTCAAGGAGGTGTATACCCTGCATGTGGCTCACTGAGTTGAGACCCAGCACAGACTGGGCTTTTCAGTCTCTTGAGGGCTGATGTACTTTCCCTTCTTGAGAACTGTAGATTTGCTTGAACACTGACTGCCTGGTGGGCTGGGTGCTCCAGCTGACCTTGGGTGGACTCTTGGTGGTCCAGTCAGGGGATGTTGGCTCAATTGACCAAACTGATGGTGGCACTGGATAAACAAGGAGGAAAGTATTTAGGGGTGGGGTGGAGATGGAGACAGAGGAGGAGGTAAAGATCTGTGTAGGCTGGGGATATTTGGTAAGCAATTAGACGTACAGCTCCATAGCTCAGAAGAGGGGAGTCCAGACAGATGGTAATTTAAATAATGGGAGTGATCAGGTTGTGCAGAGGGTGTACAGAGTGAAAAGACCTGGGGAGGGGTTCGTTAAAGCCATGTTCCAGATAATATCATTGCATGAAAAATACTCCTGAACCTTAAGGCTTAAAGGAAAAATGGTTATTTATTTTGCTCACAAATTTTCCAGTGCGATGTAGAGAATTTCTTAAATCTAAGCAGGAATCACTGGGGATTTCTATCCCATGTATTTACAGATGGGGCAACATGACTGGAGGAGAGAAGTCACTTCTTAGATGGATCCGGGGCATTTTATTTGTTTAAAAATTATTGTATGTTACAGTATGATTTACACTGTTAGTTTCAGGTGTACAACAAAGTGATTTAGTTATATGTATTATACATCTATTATTTTCCAGATTGTTATCCTATTTAGGCAATTACAGAATACTGAGTGGAGTGCCCTGTGCTGTACAGCAAGTCCTTGTTGATTATCTTTTTTATATATAGCAGTGTGTGCCTGTTAATCTTGAATTCCTAATTTATCCCTCCCCCACCCCTATCTTGCTCCTTTGGTAACCATAAGTCTGTTTTCTATGTCTGTAAATCTTTTTCTGTTCTGTAAATAAGTTCATTTGTATTATTATTATTATTTTTTAGGTTCTCTATATAAGTGATAGCCTATGATATTTGTCTTTGGCTTACTTCACTTAGTATGATAATCTCCAGGTCCATCCATGTTGCTGCAAATGGCATTATTTCATTGTTTTTTATGATTGTGTAATATTTCACTGTGGTAAAGAACCTGCCCACCAATGCAGGAGACATAAGAGATGCAGGTTCAATCCCTGAGTTGGGAAGATCCCCAGGAGAAGGGCATGGCAGCCCACCCCAGTATTCTTGCCTGGAGAATCCCGTGGACAGAAGAGCCTGGTGGGCTACAGTCCCTAGGGTTGCACAGACTCAGACATGACTGAAGCAGTTTGGCACAGCAGACAACGTTCCACTGTATACATATACCGCCTCTTCTTCATCCATCCACCTACTGGTGGATATTTAGGCTGCTTCCATGCCCTGGCTATTGTAAATAGTGCCCCAGTGAACAGTGGGGTTGCTGTATCTTTTCAAATTAGGTTTTCCTCTGGTTATATGCCCAGGAGTGGGATTGCTAGATCATATGGTAGCTCTGTTTTTAGTTTTTTAAGGAGCCTCTATGTTGTTCTCCACCATGGCTTCACCCATTTACATTGCCACCAGCAGTGTAGGAGGGGGTCGATCTGGGGTGTGTGGAAGTACAGTTTGCATCTATCTGGAATGTGCTCCAGGCTGTCAGCTGGGAGCTCAGCTGGGGGCTGTGGACCAACACCTTCAATTCCTCTTCACCACGGGCTCTTGCTGGATGCGTGGGCTTCTTCTCAGTAGCATGACTGGGTTCCAAGAGGGAGCATCCCAAAAGAACCAGGAAGAAATTGTATTGCCTTTCACAACCTTCTCTCAGAAGTGACAGCATCTCTTCCTTGGTGGTCCCAAGGTCCACCCACGCTAAGTGAATGCAGGCCCCACCTCTCAATGGGCGGACAGTTGAAGTCCCACGGTAAGAAGGGCTGGGGAATGGGAGCTATTATTGGGCCGTCTTTGGAGTATAGGTCTGCCACATGTGCTACTTCTGGGGGAAGCCTGGGGAGAAGACTGGCCCAGGTGCCCTGACTGCGCATCTGGGGCGCCCGCCTGTCTGTTGCTCAGGCTCCTGAAAGGGTGATCTGTCAGGCAGCAGCACCAGCATCACCTGGGATGAGTCTGAACTGCAGAATCCCAGCCCTGCCCCTGGGCCTGTGGTCTAATAAGATGCCCAGGAGATGCATCTGCACAAAAGATTTAAGAAATATTTCTGTACGCCACGCTGGCTCATCTGGCTGCCCAGGGCCTCATCCCAGTTCCCAAGTGCCGCCTGAATTTCCCATCATGCCTCCTTCCAAGCCTCCTACACAAGATGTGTCAGAGCCGTGGTCCACGGAGACACCTTAGGGGCAGGTGCAAGGGTTTCTGGAGCGGTGTATGCTCGCTTCCTCTCATGCTAATCCCTGGCCGGGCTTTCAGCGAGAGCATTTCCAACATCCTTCTCCGGCAACAGGCTGGTCCCAGCTGACTGGCAGACGGGCACTTGGAGAGAGGAGGGCTGCTCAGTTCATTACCTTCCTGCTCATCAGCGCAGCTGGGCTTGCCGGAAACAGGACGTACTTGAAGCCCCTTCGGGAGTCCCATTAACGCTATGGGCCAGGACGCAGGCCCTTAGGCCTTCTGCTCCTGGCAACAGATGAAAAAAGTAGCTTCTGTTGTCATTTGTTAGGATCCTGTACGTGCAAAGGACATGGAGACGACTCTTCTGGAAAAAATAAAAACCCATAAGCCTTCTACCTGCTAATATGCAAAGGTCAGTGGCCAATTATGCCCTCAATGGCCTGAAGATGGATGCTACTCAATTGAGCATCTCAGTCTCTGGGGTCGTTGGCTCATCAAAGATTCGTGAACTCTGATGCTGTGCCAGGCACCAGGGATGCAATAGGGAACAGGCCACTCCTTGCAGGGAAATATCAAAGCAAAAAGCCACATGTTTGTGTACACACAGCTATATTTAAACTGGATAACCAACAAGGACCTACTCTGTAGCAGAGGGAACTCTGCTCAATGTTATGTGGCAGCCACAGATCAGGGGGAGTTTGAGGGGAATGGATACATGTATATGTATGGCTGAGTCACTCTGCTGTGCCCCTGAAGCTATCTCAGCGTTATTAGTTGACTATGGTCCAATACAAAATAAAAAGTTAAAGCCACATATTTGGGTTATCAGTCAGATTGCTGGTGTTCAGCCTTGCTAGCCTTGTCCAAGCCCCACTTCTTCACATTCAGAGTCACGGCCCCAGGCTCTGCAGCTGTGCTCTTGTGAGGGATGAGGCTGGCAGACCCTGGGGTTTCTGTGTTTTGGCCTCTGGAGTGAGGGCCCAAGTGACCCACCCTCGCCACTGCCTGCATCACTGCTGATGCTGGAAAGATGAGTGCCTACCAAGGGGACAGTCCCCTTGCTGGCCTGAAGCCAGAGGTTGCTACCACACATCCATACTTCACATTCCTGCAGTCTTTGGTGTGCCTTTCAGAATCCATATATTTGGGCAAAGTGCTCTTGGAACACCTGAATAACCCTCAATACCAAGGACAGTTTGATGGACACAAGAGTTGGTGCTCCAAGACGGGCTGGCAACCTGTGTTCCCAAGGCTGGTCACCCCCTCAGCACAGTCACCTCAAGCTGCTTCTCCAAGTTCATTTGGGGACCTTGTTAAAAACAAACTCTGGCAAGAGGGCCTTCTGGGGTGGGGTTGCAGATTTGGCACATAACATGCTTCCATGGAGGCCGTATCTGTTGGCCCAAGGACCATATTTTGACTCACATGGATCTCAAAAAGAGGCTGCAAACTACCGTTCTTGTAAATTTCATGGCACACAGCCACATGCGCTGATCTGCCCACCGTCTGGCTGCTTTCAGGCCTCAATGGCAGAGCTGGGTAGCCAGGGAAGAGATTTTCTGGGCCACAGAACTTGAAATATTCACTGTCCACCTTTATGGGAAAGGTTTGTAGACCCCCTGGCACTCAATCAAGGTCCTCTATTCACCTGGGAAATTCTCAGCCCCATGAGGGGGCCCCACCCCCAGCAAGGCTGGCTTAATTGCTCCCAGTGCAGTGTGGGCAATGTGATGTCTAAAGGCTCCCAGGCGGTGCACACAGGCTGCAGGTCCCTGGGGGGTTAATTGGAGCCCCATTCAGTGCCGCTTGCCTCCCTCCTTCCTCTGCCCCCGTTTGGCCACGTGACTTTCATTTTTAGAGCTGGCGTTTGCAGCTGATTTCTGCAGCTGCTTTGGGAGCAGATTTTGATAAGAAACTTAGGATGCACAGCTGAGTACCATGGTCCCCCTGCCCCCAGCATATTTATATGCAAATAACCAAGAGCCTTGTTTATGAGGCTGCCTCTAAAACTGCAATGAAATTGAGAGATCTTTTATGTTGCCTAACCTTCTGATTTTTCCCTTTGCGTTTCTGGGCACATTTCTACTCGTCTTTCATTTCCCTCTTGCAGCCTCCAGCCCACAGGCAGCCTTTTGCTGCCTACTTATTAATCAAAGCAGATTAAGTCTCATTTTCTTATAGCTGCATTTGCTGGCAGAGGTTAGTATTTAGTGCTTGCCAGTTTCCATAGGAAAAGGCTCATCCTTCTGTGTAGCAATAAAATAAATTTTTTATAAAAACATCTTGCAAACCGAGAGGGGAAGCACATATTTGTCCGAGGTTGGAGATTATTTGAGACTTGCCACCTGATGGCTTTCTGTTACCCCAGGGGTAGTGAGGATTTTGTAACTATCATTGCCTTTCTCAGTGTGGATGTCTTCCAGAAGGAAGACTCAGATTCTTCTAGAGAAATACCTTTCTGTTATTGAACAGAACTTGGGTCCACAGCAAAGACAATCTATTGACACTGCATTGTGGTGAGAGAAAGCATGGCATTTATTGCAAAAAAAAAAAAAAAAAACACACACACATACACACACACAAACCACACACGAGAAAGAAATATGGGCAGCTGATGTTCAAAAGACCTGAACTCCCCAATGGCTTTCAGAGAGGATCACAAGGCATGTGATCAACTTGCGCATGGTTCTCTGATCGGTTGATACAGAGGTAACACGGTGATGTTTCAGGAACCTCTGATCTCAGGTGGTCTTGGCCTGCAGCAGCTTGAAGCAGGACTTGGGTTCCCAGGCAGAGTTTGAGGTCGGGTTGTGGTGAGAGCACTGAATCCTAGCCACTAGACCAGTGGTCAGTGACAAGGGGTCCTGGCCCTTCAGCTTGGCAGAAAAGAATTTCCACAAAGATGGAATGTCGTGAAGCAAGTAGAGTATTTAAAAGAGTACAGTAGGTGTGGATAGACATATGGAAGGACTCAGAGAGAGAGAGAGAGTCCTTGAGTTTCGCCTTTGTGGTAGTTTGAATTACTTTTATGGGGTATTTCTTCTGGATTCCCTTTGGCCATTTTGATTTACCTGGTTCACAGTCTATATTTGGTATGTATCTCAGGATCCTCCCGTGTGTGCGCATATACCTCTTAGCCAAGATGGATTCTGCTGCAAAGGCCTGTGGATAGAGCATCACTTGACATCACTCCTCTTTGACCTTCAAGGAGCCTTTCTGTGCATGTGCGGTCGGGGAGGTCTTCTGACTTGGAAAATGAGAAATATGTGATCTGGGCAGGACCCAGCCTCCTCCGTGCATTGTCTTGCTGTTCTCATCTTGGAGTTTCTGTCCACAGGGCATGGATCTCCAGTTGCTTTGCCCTGGGGAGGGCTGCATCAGTGTCGTTCCTTGTCTCCATTCTCAACCTTCTGGTCCCATCCAGTCTGGAGTCTACATGCTGGTGGTGAGCCTGCACTTCACTTCTTCCACCTGAGGGAGGGGTTGGGTTTGGCACCTGCAAAACCAATCAAGGACGTGGCTCAGGATATTATCTACGGCCCTAGAAGAGGAACTAAAAGTTCTTGATTTTGTTTCATGGCTCAGCTATTACTCATGTATCTTTCTTGACAGTTTTCCTTTGTTTCTGCATTTTCTCACCTCTGATTGAATTTACTCTTTGGAACTCAGTGGGGAAGGCCTAGAAGACTACAGTTTCTCTGTAAACAAGAGGCAGGAGACCTGGGGGGATTTGTCCCCAGGAAGGCCCTGCAGAGTCCAGCTCAGTTTCATTTCAGAGTCTCAAACAATGCTTCTCTGGTGATGGCACTATTGCATTACCCTTATTCCAACCTCATCCCTGATTCTACCCAGAGGAGTTTCCTTTGAGTCTCAGGTGGCAAAGAGATGCTCTAGGATGAGCATTGCTGATTCAATGAACATGAGTTTAAGCAAGCTCCAGGAGTTGGTGATGGACAGGGAAGCCTGGCGTGCTGCAGTCCATGGGGTCACAAATAGTTGGACATGACTGAGCGACTGAACTGAGGACGAACTGACACAGCCCCAGAAGGAAGGGGCCCTTCTGTGCCCTTTGGACAGAACAAAGCTTTAAGACAAAGTCCTCTTTAAGACTTTTAAAATCCAAGGTGTGATTCTCAAGCCTGATCGCACTTTAGAACCATTTAGAGGCTTTTAAAAGTGCCTGTAGCCAGACCCTAGGCCCCCAGATGCTGATGTGTTGGTCTAGGGTGTGGCATGGGCAATGGTACATTTTTCACATTTTGTTTTGAAATAATTTAGACCTTCAAAAAGAAGCAAAAATGTACAAAGGATTCCTGTGTATTCTTATCCAGCTTTTCCAAATGTTTGTAAATTATGTAACCACAGAACCATGATCAAAACCAGGAAACTGGCACTGGTATGTGTTCCACTGATGCGTGATCTGTTCTGCAGACCTGACTCAAATTTCCCCCGTCGTCCCACTCATGTTCTTTTCCAGGATCCCATGTTGCATTTAGTTGTCGTATCAAGAAATCTTAGTCTCCTTTAATCTGGGATAGCTCCTCCATCTTTCTCTTGACCTCAACATCTTGGAAACATACTGGCTAGTTATTTTGAAGAATGTCCCTTAATTTAACTTTGGTCAGGGCATGTTGAAAATCTCCTTGGATAATTCAATGTGTAACTGAGATTGACAGGATCATTATGCTCAGTAAATTGCCCCTTTGGGTCATGATAAAACCATGAGGATGAGGACTGGAGAAGAGAGTGAGGGCCAACAGGACCTGGATTTTTTTTTTAAATTTTATTGTAAAATATTTATAAATTAAAAATTTTATTTTTGTTTTTAACTTATTCTTAATTGGAGAATAATTGCTTTACAAATATTCTGTCAATTTCTTCCATATAGCCACATGAATCAGCCATAGGTATAGGTATATCCCCTCCCTGTTGAACATCCCTCCCATAAAATATTTTTTTAAAAATATTTGTTTTTATTTATGGATCTCACATGTGTGGCTGTGAGAGTTGGACCATAAAGGAGGCTAAATGCTGAAGAATTGATGCTCTTGAGCTGTGGTGTTGGAGAAGACTCTGGAGAGTCCCTTGGACTGCAAGGAGATCTAACCAGTCAATCCTAAAGGAAATCAGTCCTGAATATTCATTGGAAGGACTGATGCTGAAGCTGAAGCTCCAATATTTTGGCCAGCTGATGTGAAGAGCCAACTCACTGGAAAAGACCTTGAGGCTGGGAAAGATTGAGGGCAGGAGGAGAAGAGGATGGCAGAGGATGAGATGGTTAGATGGAATCACTTCCTTAATGGACATGAGTTTGAGGAAGCTCCAGGATATGGTGAAGGAGAGGGAAGCCTGGCGTGTTGCAGTCCATGAGGTCGCAAAGAGTCAGACATGACTGAGCAACTGATCAAGAACAAGATTTATTTGGTTGTATTGGGTCTCAGTTGCAGCATGTGGGATCTTAGTTCCCTAACCAGGAATTGACCCAGGCCCCCTGCATTGAGAGTGTGGAGTTTTAGACACTGGACCACCAGGGAAGTCCCCGGATCTCTCTTTAGTTTGGTCTCTACCCAGTCCTTTCTCTTAGACCTCTGATATTTCATTCTCTTTTTCCTCTACCGTAGTGTTAGTGTTAGTCACCCAGTCATGTTCCACTCTTTGTAACCTGAAGGACTGTAGCTCATTTCGCTCCTCTGTGCATGAAATTCTCTAGGCAAGAATATTGGAGTTGGTAGCTATTCCCTTCTCCGGGGGA
Organism: Ovis canadensis; assembly: GCF_042477335.2. Classification (NCBI taxonomy): domain Eukaryota; kingdom Metazoa; phylum Chordata; class Mammalia; order Artiodactyla; family Bovidae; genus Ovis; species Ovis canadensis. The sequence continues at coordinate 25,079,822 of NC_091257.1, read as the reverse complement.
TCTTCCTGACCCAGGGATTGTACCAAGGCCTCCTGCACTGCAGGCAGATTCTTTACCATCTGAACCACCAGGGAACCTCTTCTATGTCCAAGTCCCACGTCAAAGGCTCAGCCCAGCTCCCTCAGACTGCATTGACGTCGATTCACTTTCAAAGCTGGACCATGTCCCTCCTTTGCATAATATCCTGCGAACGTCAATGCATCCTGCTCCAAGGCTGTCATGATGGGACCTGGCCTTCCCAGGACTCCAAGTTTTCCCTCGCCCTCTCCCACGCACTTTCGCTGGCAGCTCTCCAGGCTCTTGCCTTTACTGCTCCTTCCACCGGATGCCCTTCCTTCTGATGGCCACAGGGTCTCTTTCAGGCCTTCACTCTCTGATCCTGCTCACTCCCCCCCGCCCCCACACTCTTCACGGCTCCCCCCACCCGCCCCCCATGGAGAAGATCATCGCCTGTTTCGTTCCCCTTTGTTTCTCTGGAACCTAGAGAAGTGGCTGATACATAGCAGGGATTTAATACATGAACAAATGAATGAGAGTGGTTGAAAAAATTTTAAAAATAGCTTCATTGCTGACAGAGAAGAGATTCGTGTTTATAAGGCTGAGTGCGTTTATCCTAAGATCTCTCTCTTTTACTGGACCAGCTGCCCAGACTCCCATCGTGCACACTGCGCCTCCATTTCTGACACCTTCTACTTTTCCAGTTCACCTGTCTCTTCTGCACTGGGAAAGATGGCCTGTGAGATAAGTCAGGCAATAATTACCTCTCCTTTCAGCCAGAGCGGGGAGCAGACTGTCAAATATACATACTTTCTTTTTTTATCCTTGTCACAGAAGCTGTAAAGAAAGTTTGGGTACCTGATGTGACCCTGGAAAAATCTTACTGTGGTGGCACCTCCAAGTTAGATTTCTCGTCTGGTGTCGAAGGAAGGAAGGAAGGAAGGAAGGAAACCAGATACTTTCTTTTTTAATAAAATAAATAACTACCTTATTTCTGTATGCCAATCAAAATGTGCGTGTGTGTAAAATTCACCTTTACTAAAATCCTAAGTGGTAAATAATTCTCATTTTACAAATGTGATATCTGAAGTTTAGATTGTCAGCAGGTCTATGGGTCGCACAGAGTTGGACACGACTGAAGTGACACAGTAGTAATAGTAGTAGTAAACAACAGGACAGCTATGTAAACCCAGGTGTTCTGATGCTCCAGCCAGTACCCTTAATTATCTCCAATATTTAGGTAACTGCCTATAATTTACAAGCTGGATTTAGAAAAGGCAGAGGAACAAGAGATCAAATTACCAACATCCGTTGGATCATAGATCAAGCAAGAAAATTACAGAAAAACATCTGCTTCATTGACTATTTTAAAGTCTTTGACTGTGGATCACAACAAACTATGGAAAATTCTTCAAGAGATGGAAATACCAGACTACTTTACCTGCCTCCTAAGAAACCTGTATGCAGGTCAAGAAGCAACAGTTAGAATCAAACATGGAGCAACAGACTGGTTCAAAAATAGGAAAGGAGTACATCAAGGCTGTATATTGTCACCCTGTTAATTTAACTTATATGCAGAGTACATCATGTGAAATACCAAGCTGGATGAAGCACAAGCTGGAATCAGGATTGCTGGGAGAAATATCAATAACCTCAGATATTCAGATGACACCACCCTTATGGAAGAAAGTAAAGAGGAACTAAAAAGCCTCTTGATGAAAGTGAAAGAGGAGAGTGAAAAGCTGGCTTAAAACTCAACATTAAAAAACTAAGATCATGGCACCCGGTCCCCATTGCTTCATGGCAAATAGATGGGGAAACAATGGAGACAGTGACAGACTTTATTTTGGGGGGCTCCAAAATCACTGCAGATAGTTACTGCAGCCATGAAATTAAAAGATGCTTGCTTGCTCCTTGGAAGAAAAGCTATGATTAACCTAGACAGCATATTAAGAAGCAGGACGTTATTTTGCTGACAAAGGTCCCTGTAGTCAAAGCTATGGTTTCTCCAGTAGTCATGTATGAATGTGAGAGTCGGACCATGAAGAACTCTGAGCTCCAAAGAATTGATACTTTCAAACTGTGGTGTTGGAGAAGACTCTTGGGAGTCCCTTGGACTGCTAGGAGATCAAACCAGTCAATCCGAAAGGAAATCAACCCTGAATATTCATTGGAAGGATTAATGCTGAACCTCCAATACTTTGGCCACTTGATGTGAAGAGACGACTCATTGGAAAAGACCTTGATGCTGGGAAAGTTTGAAGGCAGGAGGAGAAGGGGACAACAGAGGACAAGATTGTTGGATGCATCACTGGCTCAATGGACATGAGTTTGAGCAAGCTCTGGGAGGTGGTGCAGGACAGGGAAGCCTAGCATGTTGCAGTGTATAGGGTCACAGAGAGTTGGACACGACTGAGTGACTGAAGAACAACCGTAAGGAAGAAGGTGGCATCTTGTAGGATTTGGGGTTGCTTCAGGCCCTGGAAGAATAGATAATCTGACTTTAGAAACAGGATTAGCTGCATACATTCATCATCCTACAGGTCTATTGATCCTTCCTTGCTTCCTATGCCGATTATTTCTGTGTCCTGCCAGGTGGTGGTTCTCAAAGTGTGGCTTCCGGGAAGCAGAAGCAACAGCACCTGGGAAGTGATAGAAGTTTCCACTCCTGACATCATGAGTGAGGAACTCTGAGGTTGGGGTTCAGGAATTTGTGGTTTTTCAACCCTCCAGGTGATACTGATGCCCACTCAGCTTTCAGAATCCCTAACACAGGGGCTGGAAGAGTCACCTCTGGCTCCAGACTTCCTGTGTTCAAATCATAGCCCTCTTGATTACTGGTTCATTAACCTCGTGAAAAATACTTAATCTCTTGGTGCTTCAGTTGGAGCATCCCATCTATGAAATGGGAATATTGACAGCATCTATCTCATTGTTGTCAAGATGAAATGAGCAAACATATACAAAGTGATTTGAACAATGAATAACATTGATATTAGCTATAAGTATCATACTCTTTCCATATTTATCAAACTTTCTGTTTGAAAAAAAGAACAACACCCCCCTCCCCCCAGCTCTCCTGGATCTTTTAAAGAGGACCCAGCATCCCTGATGCTATTGTGATGACTGCCAGGCTGTGAATGAGTTTTGGCTGGACTGGATGATGCCAGCACCCAGCATCAGTGAGATGGAGCCACAACATTTCAGTTTGCCTTAGGTAGAGCTCGGATCCAGGGGGTGGAAGCAGGAGCATCTGGTCACCAAATGCTGTATTCCTGTATCTTTGGTCTCTGTAGAGTCCTGTGTACCAACTCTGAGCTCTTCGACAGTTTCTGCAAAATGAATGATGATTACTCAAGACTCAGTGATATTTACCAAGCTTTTGCTTCCCAACTCACTATGCAGAATCAAATGATTCAGATGAGATAGAAGGGACTGAATGCCAAAATGAACTGGAAATGGCTTCAGAGCAGAGTATTTGGAAGTCAATTGTTATTCAGAGAACAGCCCAGCCTGGTCTGAAGGCCAAGGATGAGCAGAAGCCTTCTTCTCTGGAACATTTCAAGGAGCTGCATTTATAACAGAGGCCCTCTCTCCTTACTGTCTGAACCAAGTGTGGTATGACTAACCTGGCTGGCTCATCCATTTCCCTGGGGATGTGGAGAGAGGGAGGGGATCGAGAAAAGAAGACTATCTATAGGAGAGGAGTGTGACAAAGCTATTCAGAGGTTTATCTGGAACATTAAACAATGAGGAACAGCCAAGAACATTTAAAAATGAAGATGGTGGAGGTACTGAATTTTCCTTAATAGACATCAGCACATATTGTAAACTACATTAATAGTAACAAAGTGGCACTAGAGAAACCAAAGGAAGACATAGCCTAGAAAATAGATCTTTGTATAAACATAAAATGAATGTGTTTTAAATAAATAAGCTCAAGGCAATGGGATGCAGATGTATTATTTAATAATTGGTGCTGGGGATATTTTCAAAGTTACTTAATTACTTTTCATCAGCTAACAAGTACCAAAATAAATTTAAGGCACATTAAAGATGTAGATGTAAAAATGGATATCTAAAAAAAAGAAAAAAGAAAAAATATAGGTGAGCATCTGGAACAGTTCCTGTCTCCAGGCAGAGAAAGATGTTTGCCTTTCAAAAGCTGTGCATTTTTAGACCTTGAAAAATCAGACACACACATTTCCCCTGGACCTTGTCTTCTTTTGATTTGAACAAGTGATAGAGGCCTGTCCAAGTCTCATTCTATTACATCCTTATGTTTCTAACCAAGACAGTGCAGAACAACCTTTCCTCACCACATCATTAAGTCCTCCTCCCAACATGAGTTTGCTTTGATCATCTAAAACGGACAGACCTCATGCTCTCCCTAAGCCAGTGCAGCTCATTTGCTCTTGGGCAGTGGAAAAAGAGGGCAGCACGTGTCTACATCTCAAAAGAGGGAGTTGTTTTGCTTCCAAGGCAGAAGCAAAGCTAGGTGATCATCAAACATGTTTCATTTTCCTGCTGGATACTTGGCCAACCCACATTTTCCAGGAAGTAGAGTAGGGCCTGGAGAATCCCAGGGACGGGGGAGCCTGGTGGGCTGCTGTCTATGGGGTCACACAGAGTCAGACACGACTGACGTGACTTAGCAGCAGCAGCAGCAGAGTAGGGCCAGGTGACTGACCTGTGGCCAGCAAAACATGGACAGCAGTTGGCAGTCTCTCCTGAGCTTGGCTCCTCACTGTCTCTGTTCTCTCTCCTTGTTCCATGGTGACCTTGGAGAAAACATGCTAAAGGTTAACAGCACCATATGGTGGAAGAAGCCAGGGGTCCCTGTTACCACCTGTAGGAAAGCTGCCCAGCTTGCAAGGGGCCGTGATGCAAATGAGAAGTCAACCTTCATTGTGTTCACCCGCAGGGATGGTGGTGTTTTCTCAGAGTAGTCTAGCCAGTCTTTCCTCCTGTGACTTCTGTCATCACCCACCCTTGGATGAAAAGATGGATCATAGTAACATCAATGCATCATACTTACTTTGTTTGAGGCAGGATGAAGGAAACAGACACCTTTTAATCTCATTCTTCTCCTCCTCTTCCTTTTCTTCTTTCTTTGAATAGAGAGTGGGCATATTTTTTGAACCAAAGGGAGTTCTCACAATAATCTTGCAAACATTTTTAGCCCTCCCATTGTTCTTATTTTGGGGGGGGGCTCTTTATTTAATTTTTACTTTATAATACTGCATTGGTTTTGCCATACATTGACAGGAATCTGCCACGGGTGTACATGAGTTCCCAATCCTGAACCTCCCTCCCACCACCCTCCCCATATCATCTCTCTGGGTCATCCCCGTGCACCAGCCCCAAGCATCCTGTATCCTATATTGAACCTAGACTGGTGATTCATTTCTTACATGATAGTATACATGTTTCAATGCCATTCTCCCACATCACCCCACCCTCTTCCTCTCCCACAGAGTCCAAAAGTCTGTTCTATATATCTGTGTCTCTTTTGCTGTCTCGCATACAGGGTTATCATTACTATCTTTCTATATTCCATATATATGTGTTAGTATCCTGTATTGGTGTTTTTCTTTCTGGCTTACTTCACTCTGTATAATAGGCTCCAGTTTCATCCACCTCAATAGAACTGATTCAAATGTATTCTTTTTAATGGCTGAGTAATACTCCATTCTGTATATATATACCACAGCTTTCTTCCATTTGTCTGCTGATGGACATATAGGTTGCTTCCATGTCCTGGCTATTATAAACAGTGCTGTGATGAACATTGGGGTACACGTGTCTCTTTTAATTCTGGTTTCCTTGGTGTGTATGCCCAGAAGTGGGATTGCTGGGTCATAAGGCAGTTCTATTTCCAGTTTTTTAAGGAATCTCCACACTGTTCTCCATAGTGGCTGTACTAGTTTGCATTCCCACCAACAGTGTAAGAGGGTTCCCTTTTCTCCACCCCCTCTCCAGCATTTATTGCTTGCAGACTTTTGGATCACAGCCATTCTGACTGGCGTGAAATGGTACCTCATTGTGGTTTTGATTTTCATTTCTCTGATAATGAGTGATGTTGAGCATCTTTTCATGTGTTTGTTAGCCATCTGTGTGTCTTCTTTGGAGAAATGTCTATTTAGTTCTTTGGCCCATTTTTTGATTGGGTCATTTATTTTTCTGGAATTGAGCTTCAGGAGTTGCTTGTATATTTTTGAGATTAGTTGTTTGTCAGTTGCTTCATTTGCTATTATTTTCTCCCATTCTGAAGGCTGTCTTTTCACCTTGCTTATAGTTTCCTTTGTTGTGCAGAAGCTTCTAATTTTAATTAGATCCCGTTTGTTTATTTTTGCTTTTATTTCCAATATTCTGGGAGGTGGATCATTGAGGAACCTGCTGTGAGGTATGTTGGAGAGTGTTTTGCCTATGTTCTCCTCTAGGAGTTTTATAGTTTCTGGTCTTATGTTTAGATCTTTAATCCATTTTGAGTTTGTTTTTGTGTATGGTGTTAGAAAGTGTTCTAGTTTCATTCTTTTACAAGTGGTTGACCAGTTTTCCCAGCACCACTTGTTAAAGAGATTGTCCTTTCTCCATTGTATATTCTTGCCTCCTTAGTCGAAGATGAGGTGCCCATAGGTGTGTGGATTTATCTCTGGGCTTTCTATTTTGTTCTGTTGATCTATATTTCTGTCTTTGTGCCAGTACCATACTGTCTTGATGACTGTGGCTTTGTAGTAGAGCCTGAAGTCAGGCTGGTTGATTCCTCCAGTTCCATTCTCCTTTCTCAAGATTGCTTTGGCTATTCGAGGTTTTTTGTATTTCCATACAAATTGTGAAATTATTTGTTCTAGCTCTGTGAAAAATACCGCTGGTAGTTTGATAGGGATGGCATTGAATCTGTAGATTGCTTTGGGTAGTCTACTCATTTTCACTATATTGATTCTTCCAATCCATGAACATGGTATATTTCTCCATCTATTAGTGTCCTCTTTGATTTCTTTCATCAGTGTTTTATAGATATATAGGTCTTTAGTTTCTTTAGGTAGATATATTCCTAAGTATTTTATTCTTTTCATTACAATGGAGAATGGAATTGTTTCCTTAATTTCTTTTTCTACTTTCTCATTATTAGTGTATAGGAATGTAAGGGATTTCTGTGTGTTGATTTTATATCCCACAACTTTACTATATTCATTGATTAGCTCTAGTAATTTTCTGGTGGATTCTTTAGGGCTTTATATGTGGAGGATCATGTCATCTGCAAACAGTGAGAGTTTTACTTCTTTTCCAATTTGGATTCCTCTTATTTCTTTTTCTGTTCTGATTGCTGTGGACAAAACTTCCAGAACTATGTTGAACAGTAGCAGTGAAAGTGGGCACCCTTGTCTTGTTTCTGACTTTAGGGGAAATGCTTTCAAATTTTTACCATTGAGGATAATGTTTGCTGTGGGTTTGTCATATATAGCTTTTATTATGTTGAGGTATGTTCCTTCTATTCCTGCTTTCTGGAGAGTTTTTATCATAAATGGATGTTGAATTTTGTCAAAGGCTTTCTCTGCATCTATTGAGATAATCATATGGCTTTTATTTTTCAATTTGTTAAAGTGGTGAATTTCATTGATTGATTTGCAGATATTGAAGAATCCTTGCATCTCTGGGATAAAGCCCACTTAGTCATGGTGTATGATCTTTTTAATGTGTTGTTGGATTCTGATTGCTAGAATTTTGTTAAGGATTTTTGCATCTATGTTCATCAGTGATATTGGCCTGTAGTTTTCTTTTTTTGTGGCATCTTCCTGTCAGGTTTTGGTATTAGGGTGATGGTGGCTTCATAGAATGAGTTTTGAAGTTTACCTTCCTCTGCAATTTTCTGGAAGGAAATGGACAAATTCTTAGAAAAGTACAACTTTCCAAAACTGAACCAGGAAGAAATAGATAATCTTAACAGACCCATCACAAGCACAGAAATTGAAACTGTAATCAGAAATCTTCCAGCAAACAAAAGCCCAGGTCCAGACAGCTTCACAGCTGAATTCTACCAAAAATTTAGAGAAGAGCTAACACCTAGCCTACTCAAACTCTTCCATTGTTCTTATACTTGTCTTCTGCAACAGGGTACAGAGCCATTAACTTGCTTAAGACCTACAGTTTAATTTTATCTCCTCTATTTTTCCCCAAAAGAAAAGAAACCCAGTTAGGTGGTCATCAGTGTGATGACAGGGAATTTGCCAAGGATTTCCCAGAACAAAGTATTGAGCATAATTTAGACCCTCAATATATTTTAAGAATTTTATTCTTTAATCTGGGAAATCAGGGCACCATTCAGCCACAAGATTTGGAAACCTAACTCAAAATTGCTTAAAAAGGGAATTTATTGGCTCACAGAAACTGAGCTAGGAGAAAAGCTGCCCGAATCTCCAGCTTTACATAATCACTGAGCTATGTGAATATCTCTCTTTCAGTAACCACATGTGGTCTTGGGGAAGATATTTATTGGTTCAGTTTGGGTCACATAGCTCTTTCTAAACCAATCACTGAGGGCAGGACTATTAAATCCTGTAATTGGCTAGTCTGGATCCATGTCTGTCCCTTCCAGAGAGTAGAGTTGAAAGGTCATTTTCAGAAAATGCAAAGTCTTATACCAAACTGAGAAGCTTCATCACCTGAAGAAACAGGAATGCACAGCAAGCAAAAATAATAAATGTCAACTACAGAAGTGATGAAAGCCAGTACAAGGGGGAAGAGACTTGACAGCCTCAAAGCATAAAAAGAAGTCTGCATGTCAGAAAATGTTCTGATCAGACTTACAAAACAAAGCACGAGTAGGAGGTTATATGGAGGAAAAATGACAAAGGATACCTTCATATAGAAATAGTTCAGAAATAACTGTTGAAAAATCAAAATTCCAATGGACAGACAACCAAATATCATGAACAGATGAATTTCTTATCAGGAACTATGTACAAATAGCTGACAGAAATCTGTCCAACCTTACTAGTAAGTGAATAAATGTTATTTAAGATAATAATGACAACTCATTTTTCACACTATTTTTTGGTGCCAGTGTTTGTACAACCCTCAAGGTCACTGAGGGTTGTACCAAATAGAAATTCTAATTGCTAGCAGCACAGCTTTGCAAACTAACTTGGTGATAAGTATTGAGTGTTCTGAATGCCGGCAGTCCTCTTCTGGAATGTACCCTTATGAAGATAACAGTTTCTGACCAATAGGGTTCATTAGAGTTGCATTTAGAATAGGAAAAACCATCAAGTATCATAGAATAGGGAAATGATCATATAAACTCAGGCAAAAAGATGAAGTGATATTAGATGATTGGAAAATCCTTGCTTGACAAGAATGTGCTTATGACACAACCAAATGAAAAAAAGGGTGCACCGCATGATTCAATTATGAAAATACCATGAAATTAAAGAAAATTGGGAGTACTACCTGGGATCATGCCTAGGCTTTTGATAATTTGTATGAACTATTGTAAAAATTCATTTATTGTGGCTGTACCGGTCCTCATTGCTGTGAAGGCTTCTCTCTAGTGTGGGCTTCAAGAGTTGCGGCACCGGGGCTCAGTAAATTGTGGTTCCTGGGCCCTGGAGCACAGGCTCCATAGTTGCTTTGCAGCACGTGGGATTTTCCTGGACCAGGGACTGAACTGGTGTTTCCTGCCTTGGCAGGCAGATTTGTTACCACTGTACTGCCAGGGAAGCCCTACACATACTATTTTGATGAATAGACACACAGACATAGATAGTTAGCTGGGGGCTTTTTGATATCTTTTCTCATATGTGCTATGAATTGGTTTTATGTGGGTTTTCTTCTTCATGTTGCATTTTTACTGAAAAAAAATCTGTTATCATTAGGTTGTTATTGGTTATATAGTTAGTATAAAATTTAATTGTACTTAAATTTCCTATGTTGCTATCCTTTTGAAATTATTTGTGATAGTTGCTGAAAATTTATGTATTTTGTTAGTTCTTCAAAGAACCAATGGATTTATTTTAACGTTTTGCTTGTGTATATTCCTCACTTTCTTTGGATCATTTTCTAAAATCTAAATTTGAATGCTTTCATTTTCTCTCTCTCTCTCTCTCTCTTTTTACTATTTTAAATGATTAGAACATTTCAGACTGAATTTTCCCTAAGTATAACTTTTAGTTTTATCCTACATTTTGTATATTTAGAGTTTGTTTTTATATTCTAAATGGTCCATCATTTTGTTCGTGATATCCTCTGTGACAAAGTATTTAGGAAATTGCTTTTTTTTTTTTTTAGCAAGTCTTAAAATTTCTTTTTAAATTTTCTATTGGCTATAGTTGATTAACAGTGTTGTGCTAGTTTCAGGTATATAGCAAAGTGATTCAGTTACACATGTATCTCTTCTTTTTCAAAGTCTTTTCCCAATTAGGTTATTACAGAGTATTAAGCAGAGTCCCCTGTGCTAACCATAGGTCCTTATTGGTTATCTGTTTTAAACATAGTAGTGTGTACATGTTAATCCCAAACTACCAATCTATTTCTCCTGCTTTCCCCCTGGTAATCATAAACTCATTCTCTAGTATGTGAGTCTTTCTGTTTTGAATAAGTTCATTTGTATCATTTTTTAAGATTCCACATATAAGTGATATCATATATTTGTCTTTTTCTATCTGACTCACTTAGCTTTAGTAATGATAATCTCCAGGTCCATCCATGTTACTGCAAATGGCATTATTTCATTCTTTTTATGGCTGAGTAATATTCCATTGCGTATATACACATCTCCTTTATTCATTCATCTGTCGATGGACACTTAGGTTGCTTCCACGTCTTGACTATTGTAATTTGTGCTACAATGAACACTGGAGTGCATGTATCCCTTCGAACCATGTTTCTGTCTGGATATATGCCCAGGAGTGGGATTCCTGGATCATACGATAGTTCCATTTTTAGTGTGTCAAGGAATCTCCATGCTATTCTTAGTAGTGGCTGTACCAATCCATATTCCCACCAACAGTGTAGGAGGGCTCGCTTTCCTGACATGCTACAGTCCTTGGGGTTGCAGTCGGGCATGACTTAGTAACTAAACAATAGCAATTTCTGCCTATGTTTTGCTCTAAGAATTTTATAGTATCTGGTCTTACATTTAGGTCTTTACTCCATTTTGAGTTTATTTTTGTGTGTGGTGTCAAAAAATGTTCTAATTTCATTTTTTATGGATTTCTGTCCAGTTTTTCTGGCACCATTTATTGAAGAGAATGTCTTTTCTCCATTGTATATAGTTTTCTTTCCTCTTAGATTAATTGACCATAGGTGTGTGGGTTTGTTTCTCAACTTTGCATGGTTGTCCATTGATCTAGAGTTTTGTTTCTGTGCCAGTACCACACTGTTTTGAAGATGGTAGAATTGTAGTATGGTCTAAAGTTAGGGAGCCTGATATTTCTAGCTGTTTTTCTTTTTCAAGGTTGTTTTGGCTATTCAGGGCCTTTTGTGCTTCCATGTATAAGATTGCTAGCTCTAATTCTGTGAAAAATGCCATTGGCAATTTGACAGGGATTTCACTGAATCTGTAGAATGCCTTGAGTAGTATAGTCATTTTGACAATGTTGATTCTTCCAGCAGAACATGGTATATCTTTGCATCTGTTTGTGTCATCTTCAATTTCCTTCATCAGCATCTTATAGTTTTCAGAGTTCACGTGTCTTGCCACCTTCAGTTCAGTTCAGTTAGTTGCTCAGTCGTATCCGACTCTTTGCGACCCCATGAATCGCAGCACGCCAGGCCTCCCTGTCCATCACCAACTCCCAGAGTTCACTCAGATTCACGTTCATCAAGTCAGTGATGCCATCCAGCCATCTCATCCTCTGTCATCCCCTTCTCCTCCTGCCCCCAATCCCTCCCTGCATCAGAGTCTTTTCCAATGAGTGAACTCGTCACATGAGGTGGCCAAAGTACTGGAGTTTCAGCTTTAGCATTATTCCTTCCAAAGAAATCCCAGGGCTGATCTCCTTCAGAATGGACTGGTTGGATCTCCTTGCAGTCCAAGGGACTCTCAAGAGTCTTCTCCAAAGTCACATTTCAAACGCATCAATTCTTCGGCGCTCAGCTTTCTTCACAGTCCAACTCTCACATCCATACATGACTACTGGAAAAACCATAGCCTTGACTAGATGGACCTTAGTCAGCAAAGTAATGTCTCTGCTTTTGAATATGCTATCTAGGTTGGTCATAACTTTTCTTCCAAGGAGTAAGCTTCTTTTAGTTTCATGGCTGCAGTCACCATCTGCACTGATTTTGGAGCCCCCCAAAATAAAGTCTGACACTGTTTCCACTGTTTCTCCATCTATTTCCCATGGAGTGATGGGACTGGATGCTATGATCTTCATTTTCTGAATGTTGAGCTTGAAGCCAACTTTTTCACTCTCCTCTTTCACTTTCATCAAGAGGCTTTTTAGTTCCTCTTCACATTCTGCCATAAGGGTGGTGTCATCTGCATATCTGAGGTTATTAATATTTCTCCTGGCAATCTTGATTCCAGCTTGTGTTTCTTCCAGTCCAGCATTTCTCATGATGTACTCTGCATATAAGTTAAATAAGCAGGGTGACAATATACAGCCTTGACGTACTCCTTTTCCTATTTGGAACCAGTCTGTTGTTCCATGTCCAGTTCTAACTGTTGCTTCCTGGCCTGCGTACAGATTTCTCAAGAGGCAGGTCAGGTGGTCTGATATTCCCATCTCTTTAAGAATTTTCTACAGTTTATTGTGATCCACACAGTCAAAGGCTTTGGCATAGTCAATAAAGCAGAAATAGATGTTTTTCTGGAACCCTCTTGCTTTTTCCCTGATCCAGCGGATGTTGGCAATTTGATCTCTGGTTCCTCTGCCTTTTCTAAAACCAGCTTGAACATCTGGAAGTTCAGGGTTCACGTATTGCTGAAGCCTGGCTTGGAGAATTTTGAGCATTACTTTAGTAGCGTGTGAGATGAGTGCAACTGTGCGGTAGTTTGAGCATTCTTTGGCATTGCCTTTCTTTGTGATTGGAATGAAAACTGACTTTTTCCAGTCCTATGGCCACTGCCGACTTTTCCAAATTTGCTGGCATATTGAGTGCAGCACTTTCACAGCATCATCTTTCAGGATTTGAAATAGCTCCACTGGAATTCCATCACCTCCACTAGCTTTGTTTGTAGTGATCCTTTCTAAGGCCCACTTGACTTCATATTCCAGGATGTCTGGTTCTAGATGATTAATCACACCATCATGATTATCTGGGTCATGAAGATCTTTTTTGTACAGTTCTTCTGTGTATTCTTGCCACCTCTTCTTAATATCTTCTGCTTCTCTTAGGTTCAGACCATTTCTGTCCTTTATCGAGCCCATCTTTGCATGAAATGTTCCCTTGGTATCTCTAATTTTCTTGAAGAGATCTCTAGTCTTTCCCATTCTGTTGTTTTTCTCTATTTCTTTGCATTGATCACTGAAGAAGTCTTTCTTATCTCTTCTTGCTATTCTTTGGAATTCTGCATTCAAATGCTTATATGTTTCCTTTTCTCCTTTGATATTCGCTTCTCTTCTTTTCACAGCTATTTGTAAGGCCTTCCCAGACAGCCATGTTGCTTTTTTGCATTTCTTTTCCATGGGGATGGTCTTGATCCCTGTCTCCTGTACAATGTCACAAACCTCATTCCATAGTTCATCAGGCACTCTATCTGTCAGATCTAGTCCCTTAAATCTATTTCTCATTTCCACTGTATAATCATAAAGGATTTGATTAAGGTCATACCTGAATGGTCTAGTGGTTTTCCCTACTTTCTTCAATTTAAGTCTGAATTTGGCAATAAGGAGTTCATGATCTCAGCCACAGTCAGCTCCTGGTCTTGTTTTTGTTGACAGTAGAGAGCTTCTCCATCCTTGGCTGCAAAGAATATAATCAATCTGATTTCGGTGTTGACCATCTGGTGATGTCCATGTGTAGAGTCTTGTCTTGTGTTTTTGGAAGAGGGTGTTTGCTATGACCAGTGCATTTTCTTGGCAAAACTCTATTAGTCTTTGCCCTGCTTCATTCCACATTCCAAGGCCAAATTTGCCTGTTACTCCAGGTATTTCTTGACTTACTACTTTTGCATTCCAATCCCTTATAATGAAAAGGACATCTTTTTTAGGTGTTAGTTCTAAAAGGTCTCGTAGTCTTCATAGAACTATTCAACTTCAGCTTCTTCAGCGTTACTGGTTGGGGCATAGACTTGGATTACCATGATATTGAATGGTTTACCTTGGAGACGAACAGAGATCATTCTGTCGTTTTTGAGATTGCATCCAAGTACTGCATTTTGGACTCTCTTGTTGATCATGATGGCTACTCCATTTCTTCTGATGGATTCCTGCCTGCAGTAGTAGATATATTGGTTATCTGAGTTAAATTCACCCATTCTAGTCCATTTTAGTTCTCTGATTCCTAGAATGTCAACGTTCACTCTTGCCATCTCTTGTTTGACCACTTCCAATTTGCCTTGATTCATGGACCTGACATTCCAGGTTCCTATGCAATATTGCTCTTTACAGCATCGGACCTTGCTTCTATCACCAGTCACATCCACAGCTGGGTATTGTTTTTGCTTTGGCTCCATCCATTCATTCTTTCTAGAGTTATTTCTCCCCTGTCTCCAGTAGCATATTGGGCACCTACTGACCTGCAGAGTTCCTCTTTCAGTATCCTATCATTTTGCCTTTCATACTGTTCAAGGGGTTCTCAAGGCAAGAATACTGAAGTGGCTTGCCCTTCCCTTCTCCAGTGGACCACATTCTGTCAGACTTCTCCATCATGACCCGCCCACCCTGGGTTGGCCCACGGGCATGGCTTTGTTTCATTGAGTTAGACAAGGCTGTGGTCCTAGTGTGATTGGATTGACTAGGTTTCTGTGAATATGGTTTCAGTGTGTCTGCCCTCTGATGCCTTCTTGCAACACCTACAACCTTACTTGGGTTTCTCTTACCTTGGGCATGGGGTATCTCTTCACAGCTGCTCTAGCAAAGCACAGCCACTGCTCCTTACCTTGGACGAGGGGTATCTCTTCACCACCGCCCTTCCTGACCTTCAATGTGGGATGGCTCCTCCTGGCCCTCCTATGCCCACACAGCCACCACCCCCTGGACTTGGGGTTGCTCCTCCCGGCCACCACCCCTGGCCTCAGGCATGGGGTTGCTCTTCCCAGCTGCTGCCCCTGGCCTTGGACGCAGGGTAGCTCCTCTCGGCTGTTCCTGTGCGGTCGCACGCAGCCTGGCACTCTAGGCTGCTGCCCTTGACCTTGGACATGGGGTAACTCCTCTTGGCCGCCGCCCTTCAGGCATGGGGTCCTCCTGGCTTCTGCCCCTGACCTCAGACGTGGGGTAGCTCCTCTTGGCCGCAATTAGTGCGTGGGCCGCAGCCGCCTGTGCTTAGTGCACCGTCGTATTTTATTCTTTTTGATGCAGTGGTAAGTGGGATTGTTTCTAATCTTCTATTGTTAGTGTATAGGAATGCAAGCGATTTCTGTGTATTAATTTTGTATCCTGCAACTTTACTGAATTCATTGATGAGCTCTAGCAGTTTTCTCATAGCATCTTTAGGATTTTCTATGTATAGAATCATGTTATCTGTTTTCAGCAAGTCTTAAAAATCATGAAACTGCATTTAAGATGTTTTATCATAGTTAAAATTCAGGGGTTTTTTTTTTGCTAGTTTTATTGCATAGTGATTAGAAGAAAGGCCTTTACATAGGTAGGGCATAATAATTTTGGGGTCAACAAGTGGCTTCAGTAAGGCATTTAAACCTTGGATCTCACTAAATATTTACCCCTAATTTAGTATTTTAAACTGAAAAAGACTGAGATATCTTTTATTGACCAATTAAATTATTTTCCCATGATCACCTCTAACCAATTGGACAGAAGCTTAGAAATAAGGCAAGTTCATATTTTTGGTGTGTGTGTGTGTGGAAGAAAGTTACATTATATTGCCCATCTGAGTTGAGACATGTGAATGTTTGTTTCTTCCATGTAAACAAACAATTACAAATAATTCTAACTGTTCTGACATAGCAAATATGGTGTTCAGTAGGTAAGGACATTGGGAAAGGGGATCTTCTTTGATATAAGGTAATTGGGGAAGGCACCTCTAGGAAGTGACATTACAGCTGAGATCTCAAGGATGAGTATGAATTTAGCCACTTCTGGGAATGGACAGAAGGCCAGTTTTGGGAGCCAGTTTGACAGATGAGACTGGAAAGGCAGATCATTCCACTTCTTGGACTTTTTATTTAAATGCTTTAAATGGCAGACATATGAGTTAGAACAGGCTAGGTTAGGCTTGGGTGATATGGTGCCCAGATCTCAAAACACAGATTTCCTTCTTACTCCTGTCACCTTCTCAGTGTAACTTGGCTGAAACTCAACTTCACATCTTCTTCACTCCAGTTCTAGGCTGACAGAGCAGCCTGTCTTAGAAGTTGCTGGTCATTATGGTAGAGGGAAAAAATGATCAAGAGTCTTCAAGCTTCTACCTGAAGTGACATATGCTACTTCTGCCCACACATCATTGGCTGAAGCAAGTTATATGAAGTCCAGTTTCAGTGGGGCAAGGAAGAGTTCTCCTCCCCCAGTGAAAGGGAGTGCCTGTTAGTATAATCCTCTCTCCCCTTCTAAATCTATATCCTTCTGTGCACCTTACCCAAGAAATAGGGCCATACCCCTTTCTGATTTAGTCACAGATCCACTCTCATTCTTACCAGAGAAATAACAGCTTAAAAAGATTTATACCAAGTGTCAGTATTTTGTGTGCAAATAGCAAACTGCCCATTTCTCCAAATTTTATAAAATAGTTTTCTCTCATCCTCATGGGTCCTTAGGGGCAAAATTTAAGTCGACTTCAGTAGAAAGGATTTCATATTTCCACCCAAAGTTTCGTTGTTCTCTCACTAAGTTGTGTCCAACTCTTTGTGACCCCATGAATGAAGCATGCCAGGCTACCCTGTCCTTCACTATCTCCCAGAGTTTACTAAAATTCTTATCCATCGAGCTGGTGATGCTATCTAATCATCTCATTTGCCACCCTCTTCTCCTTTTGCCTTCAATTTTTCTTTCCCAGCATCAGAGTCTTTTCCAGTGGGTCATCTCTTCACATCAGGAGGCCAGAGTTTTAGAGCTTCTGCTTCAGCATCAGTCCTTGCAATGAATATTCAGGGTTGACTTTCTTTAGGATTGATTGGTTTGATCTTCCAGTCATAAGAAGTTGATGATCTGAGCCACAGTCAGCTCCAGGTCTTGTTTTTGCTGACTGTGTAGAGCTTCTCCATCTTCAACTGCAAAGAATATAATCAATCTGATTTTAGTAGAAAAGATTTCATATTTCCCACTCAAAGGTAAGGACTGTTTATTCATTTGGTGGAGAGTCTTGAGTTGGAGAAAGGGATATTTGTCTACAGTTTCAAATAGAATATAATGCAAATAATTTACCAAGTGCTTTTCCCAATGGCAAAGAGGAATAGCTTGGCATTTTAATTCATGTTTAAATTTGGAAGCGAGTTCAGGGAATGCATTAGTATTTCTATCTTTCAAACCAAGGAATGGAGGTATTTGTTTCCCAAAGCCCCACACTGGGCCAGAATTCTGGCAAGAACAATATGAATTAGTATCATTACCCTTTTAGTCCCGAGAACCACCAGCAAAGTTAAGTTGATGTTCAATGACATCTATTAAAGGTAAAGAGGCAGAAGTGGGGGAGAAACATAAGTGATGGGCAAAGAGATGAAAAATTCAATGTAGATTAAAACAAACAAACTGTATTTGGCCATGCTAGAATCATGTCAAATCATCTGTCTGCCACTTTGAAGTATTTGTGTTAGGATTGCCCATTGTGAGAGAAGACTGTCCTGGCTACAATTTTCTTCTCATCAGACTTGTTTATTACTGAAAAAATGTCCCTTTGGTACAGCAGATTAAAAAACCTGATTCTGCCTTAACTATTAAGCTTCTGGCTTTGTTGGATTAAAAGGACTGACCTTCTTTATTGCCTTCTAGAACAATACACTTGATAGCTCTTCCTCTGTAGGAGATAGAGGGAATTAAACTTGATGGAATACAGATTTCCATTTTCAAAAGAACTTTAAGTTTTTCCCACAGCAGTTTTTGTGGCTCTGTTGCCAGTCTCTTAACAATTTTGTAATTCAATCATAATTCTGTCAACAGTAGGCTGAGGAGGATAGTGGCTACAGTTGTCACATAGCCAGCCTGGCTATGTGACATAAAAGATGCTCAAAAAAAATTCCAGTAATGGATGATGGGTTCTATAGCATGGACCAGTGTTCATTGGCTTCATCTCAACAATGTATATCTTCACCTCAGAGGCTGTTGCTAGGGTAAGTAACTACTTAGCATTCAGAGAAAAATTATATATTAGGTTTTATGTCTGTTCAAACTTCTGTATAGTTTAATTTTGAAAACACGGCCACACCATTGATCAGTCTTAGTAGGGAAAGTTACAGTTGACTTGCAGGGGCAATTTTAAATACATATATTTGCAACCAGATATCTACTGTTAAATGAACAGTTTTGAGTCATTAACTGCTCACAGCCAAGGAACAAATTTCACAAAACACGGATAATTCCACCTTATCCTCTCAAACAAATTTTATTCATATTCTGCTCTAACAAATATAGCATGAAGGCAACAGTTGTTTAAGTTTCTTAGTGTATGGCACGGATGAAAAGAAACAAACATACTCAGAAGCAGTCCAGTGCTGAAATGCTGGTTTAACAAAAGAGGCACGTATTATTCTATTTAGCAGTTTATACCAGATCTCAGAAGACGTTTTTTTTCCTTGCAAGCAACAGACTACATTTATTTGCATTAAGTAAAAACATATCTTGATCAAGAAAATTACTTTTTTTCTGATTTTCCTTTATATCACAAATGTCAGGGTAAGGCAAATCCTTAATGAATCGTATGATAAAAACCCTATTCCCCAAGAAAATATATTGAACATATTCTGCTAACTTTGTTATTTTTCAAAGCAAAGCTGACATGCACCACATACAGAGAAATGTCATTTCAAATCGAGTGCATCAAGCAAAACTGTATTAATTCACAAAGAGGCTTTTCAGTGTTTCATAGAAAGATGTACAATTAGCTGCAATGACTAATAGGTGACCTAGTATCACAGGCTGTGTTTCAGATGCCTCCTTTGTAAGCTTTTGTGAAGGAAGGCTTGTCCATCACTTGAGTAGTTACCAGCTAGAGGACAGACCCTTTGTCTCTCCTACGATGAGTACCTTTTTAAATAGAACTATTACGTGGAAAGCCCACCTCCATCCTCTGTATGCAAACAGGACTTAAATAACGGGCTATTTGCCTCCCACTTTCCTTCCTATAAACCCTTGAGTCACCTAGCCTGGCTAGAATGTGGTTAGAAACTGACTTCCAGAATTCATGTTCCGAGAATGAATCAGTCTGGCAAATTTTCCATTGCACAGTTTGTGCAATGACAGCACCAGTGAGATAAAGGTTTCCTGCATTGTGGGTATCTTCCATGCGGCCAAAAGCTGGATTTTTAATGTTTTACTATTGAAATGAAAATCGCTTCATTGTTTGTTTTAAAGCCTAGAATCTTCTAGCCAAATAGCAACACAAAAGCCGAATGAGGGAAAAAATGAAAACACAATCTAATCATAAAGTGAAACGTAAACCAATTCGGGAGCAGGGTTGATGGTCTTTACTCCTGACTCAGTTTCCTGGATGCAGAGCCCACTTTCTTTTTCTATAATTTTCAGGCAGAGAACTCCTTCCTCTCATTGATACCCACCCACACTGAAAACTGGATGAATGGCTGTCATTGACATCAAAAGGAACACCAAGACAGACATAATTCTGATCCCTACTGTTGCTGCCAGAGACATCAGATCTTTGTCCATTAAAAAAAAGATCCCCATCTTTCTTGCCTCCTCACGTTGCTTTCCACTGGGACTCATTACTGAGCATGAGTAGCATGCACGCTTGGGAGTCACAGGAAAATGTCCTAGTAGATTGCGCTTGTCAAGTACTGGGTTGGCCAAGAGTGCATTCAGGTTTTCCTGTTACATCATACGGAAAACCCGAATGAACATGGCTGGGCAGCCCAACCCTTCATAAGAACTATGGCGACTGTCAACTAAGTCATACAGATGATGCGAAATATAGAAACTGTATTCCCGTGGCATCATTTCTTGGATTAGTTAAAATGAGGCTTTTTCTTGGTTTTCTAGAAAGCAGTGTCTAATGGCAGTAGAGGACATATAAGTTTCTGTATCAAACTGTGGAATAATGGCAGAAGGGGGAACAGCCGTGTTCCAAAATCATGACGTCACTTAAATGTCACTGCTAGGTTGGTGAGCCGCTCTTAAAACAACAGAGGATGTTAAAACATAATACAGAGGTCGAAATACAACTTATTATTCCAATAGACCAAATAAGCCATCAAATAAGGCAACAAATTCAGAAAAGCCAAAACAAAATTCATAGGAAGACAAGAAAGTGAAATTTTCTTTAAAGGAAGGAGCAAAACTGAAGAACTCCATGGATATGTAGAAAGCAGAACCCCTGATTATTGTAGAAATGCTCCATGTGATCCGTTCCTTTTCTCCCTCTACTAAGCAAAAAATATGCAGTTAACTTACAATTCTGAAGCCCTCATAAGGAAGATGGGTTTAAGAAGATGGAGAGAGGGGGAAAAATGGAGAAAGCAGCATCAACATATATACACTATTGTGTGTTAAATTGACAGCTGAAGGGAAGTACCTCACAGTGAGCTCAGTCTGGCCTCTGTGATGACCCAGATGCTGGGATGGGGACAGGGGAAGGAGGCACCAGAGGGAGGGGTTATATGTGTAATTACCGCTGATTCTCGCTATTGTATGGCAGAAACCAACACAACAGTGTAAAAAATTAAAAAGCAAAAACCAGGGGAAAAAAAGATATGCAAGAAATAATGGGAGTTTCCACAGGGATGAGTAGACTGGTCTTAGAGCCAGGGAGGCAGGCTTCTTGCCTTCTGAGGGTTCTATCCTTGTTGGCTCTGGGACGATATTTGTGACAACCTCTGACGTCTTCCTGTGCCCTTAATCCCTTGTGCCCACTGTGCCAGGGACATCTTGGTTTATTAGTCCCACTGCTTCCCTTCAACGTGTGCTGGGAGAGGGGACAGCCATCAGATTAGTCTTGAACTTGGCGTGAACAAAGCACACCATTTAAATGCAAACCAGGAAGCCAGAACTGCAAGCAAGGCCTCTAACTGCCTCCATATGCAAACGAGAGTCTGCTCTGTGGGTCATCAGTCCTTGGGTAAAAATAAGGTGTTCTTTTATGAAAAGCAGATGTATAAAGATTTCAAGGGGAACTTTTTGGATTCTAAATGCAGCAGTCTCCCTCTCAATTAAAAGGCCCAGGAAAGTGCCCTTAGAATTGCGTCACAAGAAATCACTTCTCCCTGAGGGAAAAACACAGTAAAGACTTCCTGAACCAGGTGAGCTCTGCTGAAAGTCAGTGTCAGACAAGAACTAACACAGACTTGTTGCCAAGGAAGAGACCAGGGGCTGGCCGCCTTCCTTGTTATGCCTCTGTGGTCTGCTCCAGATTAAAACCTGCCTTCATATTCCTCCTTAGAGCCTCATGGAACAGTGTTGGACGTTGGGAACCCCTGAATAAAAGACCATTTGCAACCGATCCTCTTGACCTTTTTCCAAGTGATTTCTGAAGGTTTTGCCCATTTTCTGTCCTGCCTCCTTCCTCTGTGGATTCTACTGATATAGGGTTTGATGTTTCCTCAAATGCAGCTTATCAGTCACCTTCCTTCTCTCTCTCTCTCTGTTTTTTTTTTGGAAGAAACCACTGTACCAGCCAGCTTTGTGAAATAACCGAGTAAGCAGACAGGGGCCAGAATGCACTGTGTGTTACACGTGCCACTGAGACCCTGGGGCGGAGTCGGGAGAAGAAAAGACAGAAACGACAGGGATAGCGCCTGAAAGTTGCATTCACGTGGGGCCCCCACCAAATGAAACAAAGCTTTTTTTTTTCTTTTTCTTTTTTTTTTTCTTTCTGCGGGTAAACAGAACAAAACGCAGCTGGAGAAATGAGAGCAAAGGATTCCCCATCCTTCGGTGGGACGCGCCTCCCCCCACCCCCACCCGCCTGCACAGTGCAGGTGCGCGCCAGCGTCTTCTTGCACCTCCCCAGGGCCAGGAGGCCTGAACACTGAGGACTGTCATTTACTGCTACCTCGTTGTCCCTTTGCTTCATCGTGTGCCCCTGCCGAAGACAAGGAGAAGCCATTTGTTAAAGACGTCATCATAGGTTGAGCAAGCAGTATCTTTTAAATACAGCCATTTAAATGTTTCTCACCCTTCAAAGGTGCCTAGAAAGATGTTTAATTATCAGAGAGCTTGGGATATCTGAGCTGTCGTTGGTAGCATGGAGTATCTTTAAAGAGCATATAAATCATTGTTAATAGATGTACACAACATGGACAACTTGCTGTTGGGGGAGATTAACTCAAGTCTTCAAAGTATTATTTGAGAAACCAAATCTTGAAGCCATGGGTCCTCTCTTCTTGGCCCTATCTCGTGTTTCAGTTTCCAGGGCTCAACACAGAAATGGTAAAAATGTACATGATGCTGGTTTGCAAAAGACATGGATGGTCATCCCACTGCTTTGAGATCGTACTTATTAAGTAGGCCTCTGCTGTGTTCTCCACTGTGAAAGAACTCTAAGATATCCTGCCTTAGAAGAACCTATAGGGAAATGCATAGATCACAAGTACACTGCAAAGTCTTTTGAAAAATGAATTTAACCTACACCACTACCAAGACATAAAATACTCCCATTGCCCCAGAAAGTTCTCACTTCAATTATGAACCCTACTCTTTTTAATAAAAATTTATTTATTTTAATTGGAGACTAATTACAATATTGTGGTGGTTTTTGCCATACACTGACATGAATCAGCCACAGGTGTACATGTGTCCCCCATCGAGAACCCCCCTCCCACTTCCCTCCCCATCCATCCCTCAGGGTCGTTCCAGTGCGTCAGCTTTG
The DNA here is from genome assembly GCF_042477335.2 of Ovis canadensis. NCBI lineage: Eukaryota > Metazoa > Chordata > Mammalia > Artiodactyla > Bovidae > Ovis > Ovis canadensis. Next base: position 25,056,731 of record NC_091257.1, on the reverse strand, counting down.
AGCGCCCTGTTTCAGGCATTGACCTTGGACTGGTCATCTCTTTCACATATGGTAATATACATGTTTCAATGCTATTCTCTCAAACCATCCCACACTTGCCTTCTCCCACAGAGTCCAAAAGTCTGTACTTTATATCTGTTTCTTTTGCTGTCTTGCATATAGGGTCATCGTTACTGTCCTTCTAAAGTGAAAGTGAAGTCGCTCAGTCGTGTCTGACTCTTTGCGACCTGTGGACTGTAGCCCACCAAGCTCCTTCGTCCATGGGATTCTCCAGGCAAGAATACTGGAGTGGGTTGCCATTTCCTTCTCCAAATTCCATATATATGCACTAATATACTGTATTGGTGTTTTTCTTTCTGACTTACTTCACTCTGTATAATAGGCTCCTGTTTCATCCATCTCATTAGAACTGACTCAAATGTGATGAACCCTACTCCTGCTGGAAGGAGCAATTGATCTGATTTCTGTTACCTTAAATTACATCTTGCCAAGGATGAACTGGAGATGATCTCTGAGCTAACTTTCTGTTCTAGTATCCTATGAATCTTTAAAAAAAAATGCTCTTTGAGGTGTGTATGTGTATGGAAAAGCAGTATAGTGTTCATTGTAGATAATATTTAAAATATCCAAAAGTAGACAAAGAATCCTGCATGATCCTTCTATTGATACTAACTTCTGTAATTAATGTTACACAGTATTTCCTTATATTATTTTTCTATCTCTTTCTACCTATATATAAAACTATTAATTTTAATAATGAAAATTGCAAACATGAAGGAAATTAGACAACAGTAAGTATATCTAGAATATATTCACCATCCAGATTTAGTGTTACTATTTTTAAAATTTACTTGCAATCTTTATTAAAAAAATAAAACAGTATGGATAAATTAAAATATTTACAGATAGTTTTAATTTGTCTGTATATTATCTCCTGCTTCCCAGAGATTACTAAATCCTGATATTAGTGTGAATCCACAACATGCATGTTTTTATACTTTTCAGTTCAGTTCAGTTCAGTCACTCAGTCGTGTCCGACTCTTTGCGACCCCATGAATCACAGCACACCAGGCCTCCCTGTCCATCACCAACTCCGGGAGTTCACTCAGACTCACATCCATCGAGTCCGTGATGCCATCCAGCCATCTCATCCTCGGTCGTCCCCTTCTCCTCCTGCCCCAAATCCCTCCCTGCATCAGAGTCTTTTCCAATGAGTCAACTCTTCACATGAGGTGGCCAAAGTACAGGAGTTTCAGCTTCAGCATCATTCCTTCCAAAGAAATCCCAGGGTTGATCTCCTTCAGAATGGACTGGTTGGATCTCCTTGCAGTCCAAGGGACTCGCAAGAGTCTTCTCCAACAACACAGTTCAAAAGCACCAATTCTTCGGTGCTCAGCCTTCTTCACAGTCCAACTCTCACATCCATACATGACCAATGGAAAAACCATAGCCTTGACTAGACGGACCTTAGTCGGCAAAGTAATGTCTCTGCTTTTGAATATGCTATCTAGGTTGGTCATAACTTTCCTTCCAAGGAGTAAGCATCTTTTAATTTCATGGCTGCAATCACCATCTGCAGTGATTTTGGAGCCTCCAAAAATAAACTCTGACACTGTTTCCCCATCTATTTCCCATGAAGTGATGGGACCAGATGCCATGATCTTCGTTTTCTGAATGTTGAGCTTTAAGCCAACTTTTTCACTCTCCACTTTCACTTTCATCAAGAGGCTTTTGAGTTCCTCTTCACTTTCTGCCATAAGGGTGGTGTCATCTGCATATCTGAGGTTGTTGATATTTCTCCCAGCAATCTTGATTCCAGCTTGTGTTTCTTCCAGTCCAGCATTTCTCATGATGTATGCTGCATATAAGTTAAATAAGCAGGGTGACAATATACAGCCTTGACGTACTCCTTTTCCTATTTGCAACCAGCCTGTTGTTCCATGTCCAGTTCTAACTGTTGCTTCCTGACCTGCATACAGATTTCTCAAGAGGCAGGTCAGGTGGTCTGGTGTGGGACCATACTTTTACACACATATATATTTACAAATAGACACAATAGGAAGTAGGTAGTATTATATGGTATATTATAAAATAGACATAAGTAATTATTCTTTTAACCATTCATTAATATTGTTACAAATTTGTGATCTATATATATTATGGTTTTCATTTGTGTTCACCATTCTCCTTGGCTTGCAGTTGTTTGCTACACCATACTGTTTTGTCTGGGCTCAATTTTCTTTTTACTGTTGTGCCACCTTTGGTAGCTTTTAGAGAAAAGGTATGTGAGTAGCAAATCTTTCTTTTTTCTTGAAAATGGCAAATGTCGTTTTCTTAAATGATACTGAAACTAGTGAAGAACTCTATGTTGACCATTATTTTCATCCATGTTTTGAAGACTTAGGATTATTCCATTATCTCCTGACCTAAATTCTTGATCTTGGGAAATTGCTGTCCTTGCAATACCTATTTATTTGTGGTTAACGCTTTCTCTTTGTTTTAATTTTTCCTCTCTGTTGGTGTTCTGCAGTGCATAAGTGTGAAATTATTTTGTTTTGTTTGTGCTGGATCTGAGTTGCGGCATGCAGGACCTTCCATTTTTGCTGTGGTGTGTGGTATCTTTTAATTGTGGCATGTGGGATCTTTAGTTGCAGTATGCAAACTCATGGTTGCACCATGTGGGAGGCCTGTGGGATCTAGTTCCCTGGCCAGGGATGGAACCTGGGCCCCCCTGCACTGGGAGTGCAGAATCTTAGCCACTGGACCACCAGGAAAGTCCTATGAATTTATTTTAAATATGCTCTTCTTGTAACTTATGATTCTTCTTTTAACTCAAATGTTTTGACTTTCATCAATTCTGATAAATCCTCAGCAGTATCTTTCAAATACTATCAACATCTCCTTTTAGAGCTCTTGTTGAACACAAAATGTCTTAGTTATTCTGTTTCTATTCCTTATGTCTCCTCATGTGTCATTTATATTGCTATACATTTACTTGCTTTTTCCAGTTGTTAATTTTTCATAGTTTGCTGCTTTCTTACAGTTTTTTGTCTACTTTTTATCTTTTGTCATTTAAATGTATTTATTTTATGAAATCTCCAACATTACTGTAAAGTTCTTGTAGTGCTAATCATCCTGCAATTTTACCTATCAACTCTCATTCATAATAGATCGTTTCTTTGTGTGTTTTATAAACACATCTTTGGAAATTTATTTCTTCAGGAGGAATTCTAAAGGATAGTTTTACATTACATTTCTATTTGCTAACTCTCCCAGGGGGTCACACTGGTCTATAATCAAGACCAGTATAATCACACTGGTCTAAATTAATTTCTTGGTTTGTATATTACTGTATGACTTTAGATGGCATAAATTTGTGCTTCAAACACATGGTGTGTATGTGTTTTCTGGTTACCATGGGAGCCTTTTCTTTCCCCATGAAGTACCCTAGGCCAGCTCAAGTCTCCTTGTTAATATCTTGAGCTGGGAATCCTAGATTTATTTATGTAGAGGTGTCAATTTTAGCTCCTTACCTTGAGTGGCCCAAGGTCCAGGTGGGCATTAAAACCCAAATTTCTTGCCTTAGAGTCTATATTTGCACCAACAACTGAACTGTAGTTCTGGGGGCTCTTCAGCTCACCAGATTATTGCTTTGGCCTCAAATTCCTCTTCATTTTTGACGGCTTTCTTGTTAACTTTGTATTTAAAAAATATTTTTGTTACAGCTTATCTCTCATTTCTAAGGATTTGTATTGAGTGAGTGTTGTTTTTTTTTTTAAATTTTTCCACTTTTTCAGTCACCTATTGCTACAAAACTAGCCAAGCCAAAACATAGTGGCCCCCAAACTCACAATTTATTATTTATTATTTCTAATGATTCTATAAATTGGCTCAGACTCAGGTGGGCAGTTCATCTACTCTAGGTGGCATCCACTGGGGTCTGAACATCCAAAATGCCCTCTCACTTTCTAAAATCTCTCTCCACATGGCCATCCCCATTCTATACCACAGCTTGAGCTTTGTAGAGGGTGGCTGGATTTTAAGAGCAAGCATTCTGAAAGCATATAGTTACCGGGTCTCTTAAAGCCCACCCTGGAAGCCACACTTGGCCTGCCATGTTTCTCCAGAAACAGAAGCTCAGATTCCATAAGCATCTTTTGCTGTGGTGGTGCTTTAGTTGCTAAGTCATGTCCAACTTTCTTGTGATATCATGGACTATAGCCCACCAGTCTCCTCTGTCCATGGGATTCCCCAGCCAGGACTACTGGAGTGGGTTGCCATTTCCTTCTCCAGGGGATCTTCTCTATCCAGGGAAGATGAACCCAGGTCTCCTGCATGGGCAGGTGGGGTCTTTACCACTGAGCCACCTGGTAAGCCTGTAACCATATTTACATGCCCTCAAATACTTGTTGAAAACTTATTTTTACATTTGCACAGCACTCTATTGATTCATGGAACTGTTCCTCTGTTGTCATTTATGATATCCTTGATTGTTTTTTTTTATATCCTTGATTTTTAAACAAATTATACAACACTAAATTTTCTTGTATTATGTCTTTGAACTCTAATTTTAATCCCATTTCACTGTATTTCATTAATTTTCTTGGAGGTATGATGCACAGAACTAAAGGTTCTTCCTGTTGAGCTACCAATAACCTCTACAAACCCAGCTACGTAAAGGATAATGAAGTTCCTTAGGTCATACTGTTTGCTGTGGCAACTGTGTTCAGAAATGCACTATTTTTTTTTTAGGGAACAGTACTGTGTCAAAGAATTTTGTTCTGGAGGTATCTGAACTTTCACTGATCAACTGAGTGATCCTGTGCGAGTCATTTCCTCCTGGAGTTGCAGGACTGCTCTGAAGAGGTAAGGGAGGAGTCAGGATACATACATTCACGACAAAGTTAAACTAATTTTGAACTTTAAGTTTTGACAACTTATTCACTTGCGTAAAGGTATGTTCAGTCCAGTTCAGTCACTCAGCCATGTCCAACTCTTTGCGAAAGGTATGTAGGTAGATTCATGTTTATGGCCAAGGGAAATATTTTGATATTAACCAAAGAAAACATACTTATTTTGGTATTTCATCTAGATATTGATCATACAGAAAAGGAATATTGTCTGTAAGAAAAAAAATCTAGACAAGAAGTCTATAGTGTGCTGGCAGTGAAAGGGAAGAAGGTAAGGCAGCACTTAGGAACTTGTATTTAAATTGTTCAGGTCTAGTCCCACTTCATTACTTTTTAATGGAAACTTCTCTGCCATATCATTTCTGCAGCTTAGGATAATTTTACCTACATGAATAAGGTTTAAAAAAAGGAGAAATGTTTTTAAGACCATGTTTGTATGAGTTTACATTTTTTTATCAGTCCTATGCTGTATATGTATTGCACAAATACTATTATAATTTAGTTTTAAATAAAGTTTAAAATCATGGTGGGAAGACAGCTGCCTACGTTCACATATTCTCAAACTTTAGTCTGCCACCATGCTGGAGCTTGAGTCTGGTGCAACTTGGACTTCTGGGAGAGTACAGAAGCCTGTGGAGAAGACGCTGGGAGGTGTGACTAAAAAATTTTGCTTGCCATATTCCACCACCCTGACACTGAGTGCTGAGGGAACTTATGATGGGAAAGAACAAGGGCAGTTCTTTCTGAACAGAAATAGATAAGGTGCATATCAAAGGAATAATTTCAATGAGGCCAGATTCTCGCATCTTCCCATATGTAGAAAAGTGCTAAATTCATTACCTTGAGATGTCTGGTTTTCCTTAATTAATGGCAATCTTTTGATGTTTCAACTACCTGGTTTTTGTTGCAGAACTATGTATCCTGGCTCTTCCCTTGCCTCTTCAAAGCAACACCTCAGAGCTATCTGAGAGGTTGCCTCCTGGTCTTGAAGTCCTCAGAGATTTCACTGAATAAAACATAATTTTCAACTTTAAGGTTGTGTATTTTTTTCTTCCAGTTGAAAGTTTTGGGAACCAAATGAAGAAGCCCAGAGCAGAGTTCCTCACCTGAACTTTACCAGGGATCTCTTGGGCCACAACACCTCCTTAGGGAGTCCAGATGACTTTTGGTAGGTCACTGCTGGTTTTCAGATCTCCTATTGTTGGTTAATGATGCTAAATTTTATGCAGTGGTGTTAAGCTCTCTTTTGGAGAAGTCAGTGGTCCTTGAAACTTTAGTTTCAAGAAGAGGTACCTGGGTTATCCTCAGGGCACTGGCAAGATTTTGTTCAGTTTAGACACTCGGAGGTTTTATTCTCAATTGAAAGTCTGGGAAGATTTTGCTCAGTTGTAAGAACACTGAGTAGGGTTGGATTGCCTACGTTTTTCCTTGAATTGCCTCCCATAATAGAATCTGTCAGAATAAAACCAAAATCTCATGAGAGTTTTCAGCTCTGAAGAAGGGGACATCTCTTGGCTGGCAATGGCTTTCTCAGGCAACTGAGAAACTTACATGAGTGGTGGAGGCAAAGACGTCATGCCATGTAGCTGTCCCTATAGGAAAATACATTCATTTTAATTAAAGCTTGCTCTGCTGGGGACATGAGCTCCCATGGTAGTCTTATACCACCAGAGGGAAAACCTGAGACATGCTAAGAGGAGCTGAAACTACTCTGGGGCAAACCCTGGAGGAGTTAAGGTCACAAACGGTACATTGGCCCATCACCTGATTATCACTAGTAATTCTATTTTGACAAACCAACCTCTGAATGCAGAATAAAGCTTTCAAAACAAAAAAGGAATGACAGATTGCCAGCCTCCAACTAATACCCCAGACAGGTCTATGTTCCTACAGTATTTACTTAATTGGCAATTAAAGAAAGTCTCGTCCCGATAATAACTAATAATGGGGTTCTTTTATTGCATAAACAGTTTAAAAAAGAGCCTGCTTGATTAAAAGAAAAATCCTTTCAAAATTCTGACCTTAAAGAAACAAAAGCCCCTCCAGGGATAGTTTGCATTTCTCTTCATCTGTTTTGAAATGTAATGTTCAACCTGATCATCTGTGTGTGTGTTGAGAACTTGATCTCTGCCATTCAAAATGTATAGTGTACATATGTCAGCCAATTGAATAGACTGGGGTTCTGAGCAGTCTTTGTCTGGCCATGCCAACTCTCAGGGGCTTTTCGCCATCTTAACCTTCATTGTGTTAGCTTGCACAATGCAGGCCTTTCTTAAATTATTTTGAGGAGTAACCTTTCTGAATCTTATTTAGCTGGCATTTTTGCACTCTCTTCTGAGGAAGGCTTTTGCCTTATTGTTTAAGTCACTATTAAGATATATCTCATTAATGGCCAGTGGATGGATCTTTAAATGGGACTTAGGAATTGGTAAACATTTAGAGCTCTCTCATTACAAAAAGCTGTTTTATTGGTACTTATTAAAAAGAAATTAAAGGGTGAAAAATATATATCGAATGATTGACCTAGGAATACCGTTAGTTTAAAACAAATAAGAAAAACCAGCTTGTGACTTTTGGTTAATCATATTGTGGCGTAAACTTGTTTCACTGGAGAATGCTTCCCCTGGTTGGTATTATAAGACAGGGCATATAGATCTCACCCTCAGGAAATAGTGATTAAACATACTAAAGGAAACCAGTAGGGCTACCTGAGCTTTACCATATAAAGTAAAAACTGGGAGCTAATATTCAAGGGCTAATAGTAATAAAATTAGTGATTTTGCTTTGGGTTTAACTTGTGCACTCAGAAAGAGGGCCTTGTTGAATACCTTATGCAAGCTTTTGAAGACGTGGTAAGTTAAACTCTAAAGTCCTAGAACTTAGAACATATTCTCTCTGAAAGGTGAATTAAATAAGATGTGGTTCGGCAAATCAATTTTTAAATATCATTTAGGTGACAGACCAGTTCTTTGGAGAATTAAAAGCAACTGTCTTTGCCTTGCTAATTTCTACAAATTAGAAATGTAAGGACAGCCCACTATGACTTGAGACTGAGTCTAATGAGCTCAACCAAGTAGAACCTGAAACCAAGGGGGAAAAAGGCAAAAGTGGCCCTTTTAGACTCAAATTGTCACTGGATGCAAGTTCCTGTGCTGGATGCACAGCGAGGCCAAAGAAACCAAACCATCAGAATTTGGAGCAAAGAGCAGTTTCTTGCAGGGCCACGTAAGGCGAATGGGTGGCTGGTACCACCCTGAACTCCCAGATAGGCTTGGGGGAGAAGGGTTTAATAGGCTAAGGTTGGGCTGAGGGCTACATGGTTTGTGACTTTCTTCTGATTGGTTGGTGGTGAGGTAAAGGGTGGTGCCCAAGGAGTCCTGTGCTCAGCCTGAAGTGGGGGCCTTAGTTCTTGCAGCAGAGCTCAAACATTTTGTTGTTACACATACTCCTAGGGGAGGAACCATGGGCCGCTTTATCGCTGCACTCTTGGTTCTTGACTGCTCTCCTTTGCTTCTTCATTCCCCGGTAAGCAACTGTTTGAATCTGCTCTTTGGAACTCAGGGAAGAGTCAAGAAGGCTGAAGGAAGCTTATTTCCTACAAACAAGAAAGGGACAGGGAAAGGATTTGTACCCAAAGGGCCCTACAAGGTCCTGCTTAGTTTCAAAACTGCTGGAAAGGGTCTCTTGGCCAAAATTCACTTTATAGCCTCCTTAAGGGTAAGGGCTTATCAAGAACAAATACCAATCTTAAAGTCTTTTCCATGACTAGTGAAGCCTTATTCATCTGAGCACGCAACTTTAATGTATTCCAACTGTTATTTATAAAGTAGTAAGTGTACATTGTGAGAGGTGGACTGTGAAGAAGGCTGAGCACTGAAGAATTGATGCTTTTGATCTGTGGTGTTGGAGAAGACTCTTGAGAGTCCCTTGGACTGCAAGGAGATCCAACCAGTCCATCCTAAAGGAGATCAGTCCTGGGTGTTCTTTGGAAGGACCGATGCTAAAGCTGAAACTCCAGTACTTTGGCCACCTCACGCAAAGAGTTGACTCATTGGCAAAGACTCTGATGCTGGGAGGGATTGGGGGCAGGAGGAGAAGGGGACGACAGAGGATGAGATGGCTGGATGGCATCACCGACTCGATGGATGTGAGTTTGAGTGAACTCCGGGAGTTGGTGATAGACAGGGAGGCCTGGCGTACTGCAATTCATGGGGTTGCAAAGAGACACAACTGAGCGACTGAACTGAAGTGTACATTGTACTATCTGATTCATAACTAAGTTTTTAAACTGAAGCTATGAGAGCCCTAGTTTTCTCTGTGTATATATTACACATATGAGACGTCTCTACCTCTGGAAAATACTATCAAAATTAAACTTATAAAAGCGCTCTGTTTAAAGTGCTTATGAACTAAATATTTCTAAATATGAAGAAGCAGGCTAGAATTAATTTTAGGTTCAAACAATCTAGAAAGTATTCAGTATTAAATTAACATCTGGCATCAAGCTTAAGATTGCTGGTTTAACCAATAAAGACTTGTCTTTTATTTTACCTAGGTTTAATGCAGGTCAATACATTTATTTCTGTTACAGAGTTTGTCAACAATAAAAATTAACTTGGTATGATGAAATTCTTATAAATACACTATAAAGGAGACAAGATAAGCTTTGGGGTAAACTCTTTAGAAATAATTATGCTTTAGGAATGTCTACTTGAAAATAATCTCTCCATACGATTTGGTAAGTTGAAGAATCGTGCTAAGTTAAGTTAAACAGTGGAAGCTTATTGAAGAGCTAGGTCATTCCCAAATAAGATACTGAAACATTCTCTTCCCTTTACAGAGAAGCTAAAGATATTTAGAACTATTCATATATATGTTTGGTGCCACATTGAGATATTTTTATAAGAAAGCACATGTTTTTAGAAATTATTATTGATATTTGTTTGCCATGCCAAACTACAGAACACCAAGTTTGTTCATAATTACTTATTTCTTCTTAGTATATAGTAGGACAGTAAGATGTGTGTTGTGAACAAAAGGTATGAAAGATGGAATTGTGTTTTTTTTTAAGGGAAAAGAAAGTAATTTTCTAGATGGGGAAAAAATAGGGGACAAAATAATAAGCATACAGAAAGTTGGTGGAAAATAAGCCTGAGCAATGAGTTTTGTGCATGGTCAGGACTGGTTGAATTTAGATTGAATTTAATAAGGTAGATGGATTTTGTTGTTAAAAGTAAGCTGGTGTAAGACTGGGGTTTCATTTTCTCTCTGTTAAGAGAATAAAGTTTTCTTGGAGTGTGGCATTGGTAAAAGATTGTGAGTTTCTGTGCCTTTAAGTGATCTGTTTTTACTTTTGAAATCTTTTGTCAACTTTAGCTAAGTGTTCACTGTGATCCTATTTGACCAAGTGTTTTAAAACTTTTTGTTATTTTTGACAAACTTCCTATCAAGTTTTAATTAACATCTCCAGCTAACTTTAAAAGGCTTCAGAGGACCCCTATGGCATCTCAGAGAAGAATATCAGACTAATTAGGTTTATGGTATGTTAAATTGCTTGAGAAACATTGTCAACTGATTAGAGACGAACCTTAGGTTATATTTTGTGGATAAATGTCATTAATACAGATATCCTAAAATATATATTAATTCCTAAAATTCTGATATGCCCTGGTATAATATTGATCATAAATTCTAGTTTTTATCGTAAAATCTTATAGGTCACAGCAATATCCAAGTTTCTTGTCAATTGCATGATAATTTGATCTTTAACCAAGCCTTTTTAAGTCTTGCTACTTAAAGTCAATCATTGTTTTACTTTGACGCTTCTATAAAAATGAAGGTCTTCAAGAAAATTCATAGAAAGGATTTTTGATAAATAGAAGTTTCTGAGCACTTTAGATCATATCACTGAGCTGGGTAAGAAATTACAAAACTCTAATGGAAAACCTGAAGATTTCACCCAGATCATCAGGAATTAACTGATAAATATAATTTGTGATATTATGACTTTGGGGGAAATATACTCTTAATTTTTGTTTTCTAAAAAAAAACCAAAAACATGCTTTTATGCTATGGCCCTCAACAAGTTGACAAAGTATACTTCCGTAAATAAACATGAAACATCTTTTTCTCTCTACCTATCCTTCTAGGATTTGGCTTCTCTAGTTAGATATTCTGTGGATTTGATGACTTACTGCAACTAGATTCCAACTATTTATACTAATCATTATTTAATTTGTTCTTTTTTGTTTCCAAATTGTTTATGCTCTGTATCTATCTCTGCTGTACTACGACTTTATTAATGTTACTAGCTGTATTGCCTATTGTCTAATTTATAAGATTGCCTCTTGTATTACCCTGTGTGTGACCAAGTCTCCAACAAAATCAGTGATGGCTAAAAGTCTTGAGTTAATCCACCATATACACATAACTCTACATAAAATAATTGTAATAGTGCAACTCTAGATATGGGAAGAAGCCACAGGGGAAAACATTTCCTGGATCATAATAGACTAGTAATGCAAGCAATCCAGAGAATTTTAATTATCAACAGGACCTAATCCAAAAAAATAACACATTGAGTGACCTATCAACAGAATATCTGTCTGGTTTAGGAATGAGCCATTCCTAGCACTGGGCCACAAAATTGGTCATGAAATGTCTCCCAAGGCTGGTCAGATTTTGACCAAGGGGAAGCACTGTGAAGGAAAAGTGTTGCCTTCCATATACTGTGGCCCCCACAGTGAGCCCTCAGGATGGAGACAAACAGGCTGCCTCGTGCCAAGCCCTCAATCATTGTAGCCACCCCCAGCGGCGCACCAAGGGGGATTCAGGGTGGGGAAGAACAGGACAGTGGCCCTAGATAGCTCTGGTGCTTAGCAAAGGACTGATTTTAATGAGCCCAGACTCTTGCATCTTCCCATATATAGAAAAGCACTAAATTCATTAATTTGAGATATCTGGTTTTCCTTAATTATCAGCAATCTTTTGGTATTGTGGCTACTTGGTCTTTGTTGCAAAACTCCTATAAATCCAGACTGCTCCCTTACCTCTTTGGAGCAGCCCTTCAGAGCTACTCTGGGCTTGAAGTCCACAGAAAGTCATCGAGTGAGACAAAATTCTCAACTTTTCGGTTGTGTCTTTTTTCTTCAGTCGACAGAGGCAAGGATGTCAACACATCTGTGTGTAGCTCCAGGTAACACACAGTTCATTTATCCCATAGGATTTTTTCACAGTTAAGTATTTTAAGCCAGGAATCAGACTAGCAAACCTGGCTTCTTTCCTTTAATTCTTCTCACCAGCCCTCAAGGTACAAAAAAGGGTAACAGACCACTAGATACACTTTAGTCTTGGCTGAGTGATTTAGAATGTTGGTCTAGAAAATCTCCTAAACATCATCTAGTCCCATTTATTTTCCTGTGGTATTTCCTGGGGCTCATTCAAGTCAACAAACCTTTGTACAGATGTGAAGGTCCACAGGTAGTGGGGTAAGAGGACAAAACATAAGGCAGGCTTCTTTCAGCCCAAACACGCTCAAATGCCTTTTACATTCTCCAGGGCAAAGATTTAGTGTTATGCTTAAAAACAGATATACTAAACAACTCAGCAGGTAGCTTCTGGAAAAGCAATACTTCAGAATCAGCTTGGGGTTGCTGCAATAATTTGTTCACTCCAGGAAGCCAGGGGGTGAGCTAGATGGAAAAATTGTTTTCTTGTCAAAGCTCAGAAAACCAGGGTACTGCACAATCTGGAGACGCTGTAGCTTATCTTTTTCTTTTAAAGATGGTGAGCTTCTAGGGCTAATCCTAGCTCCTTATAATATGTTATTTGGCATAAAGATTTTAAAAGCTTAGCCTGAGCCATGCTGTGGGACTTGATAGAACTGAGGGAAATCCAATATGCCTTTTACAAACAGTTCCTATGGCTGGCCCATTTAATCAATTGGAAATCTCACCACAGAGGCAACTTACCTTAGTTAATCTTCTTGCTGACTCTCTGTTGGGTCATTTACAGGGTCAACCTGACAATTCATGTCAACTGTAACCAGAAGGGAAAACAAAAAGGTTAAATGTTTGTTAAACCCAAGTCTCTTAAATATATTACAATGGCCTATGAATCGCTACATTTCTGACTTCCTATCTTATACCGCTTCTCAATTTGTTTTCATTCATTCATTCAAGATGGGGAGGGCAGCATTGCCTCTTTACTAAACTGTAGGAGCTGTTATCATTTCATACCAGGTTTGGGGGTTGATATTTTGTGTGTATGTATTACACTCCAAGGGAAAACAAAGCCAACCAGATCATCCATGCACAGAGAGGTAAGCGGCTCCATCTGAAACAGCAATGCTAGTAGGCCTGCTTGGTTTGCCAGGTTCTCAATTTTGAAATTCAAAACCGACCCTGAAAACTTGCCAATGCGTGCAGTGGACGCCATGAAACGGAAAAGCAAAACATCTAACCGGATCACACAGCAATGATAAAGCATGCGCATTTACTCCACTGTGTGTATTATTCTATGTAAGTATCTGCATACAAATAGCACACATAATTAATGTCATTGTCCAGAAGGAGCCCAGAACAGGCACAGCAGACACTCTGGAAATTTTCAAGGGTCAGTAAGTTTAATTAGATTGGTATTGCTAAAGCATCAAAGCCCATATTATATACTGAGAGACTTAATATACAGATGAACAATGGCCAGACCATATTTGGCAGTAGAATTCTGACTTCAAAACTCTGCAGCAAGAAGCTCAGAACTTGGTCAGTGACTGAGCTTCCCTGTGTTTTGCTCCATGCTCCCAACACAGGGCCAGCCAGGGAAAACCAAATGTTCTCAAACCAACCAGCCACTTCTGGTTAACCCATCTGGCTTCCCCTTGCCAACAACCTCCTGTCAAGGGTCTTTGAAATCTTCCCTTTTGTTAGATAGAAGTTCCCCACTTCCCTCCTGCCTTTGAGTTGGCCAAACGTAAGTGATAAGAGCTGACACCCACGCTCTGGATATGTAACCTGTTTGTTCTCATTTGGGTAATCTTCATTTGTTTGAACAAAATCAGTCACCCAAATCTCTCTTTCTTGACACAAAAACCCGATACAAGTAAAACAGTGGCAGGTACTGGATTTCACATCCCAAAGAGACTTGAAAGAGGGAATGGCTGGTTGGCAGCCCACCCAACTCTCTCTCAAGGAGGAAGGTTTTAAAAGCAGGTCTCTTTGCTCCTCCTGCAAACACTCCTTGGTTTCCCACCATGTGTGAGCCCACTCTTTACCCCAGGTGTAAACTGGCCAGATACAGCAAGGGTACTCATAAAGACGAATAATGTGTACACTTTCCATCGTGGTCTACAGAGTTATTGTAAGGCTGACCATCTCAGTGTGGACTGTAAAGAATAAAATCTAGGACAGTGTTCCTTATCTGTTCCTTCCTCCAACCCAAGGGTCCCTAGTTCTGAAATCTATTAATAAGTGTTAATAGGAAAAGCATTTGATGAGCCATGTTAAGAAGTTTTTTTTTTTTTTTAATAGCTGAGACTGTGCTCAGTAAACTCTATAGTGAGGACTGAACCTTAGTATTTAACACATTTATGTCCCTTTTATTCAGTGAGAATTGCATGACCTTGGTATTTTTCAGAACATGATTTGTAGAGACCTAGTTAAATACCTAGTTTATAGTGTCACAACCTAGCTGGGAAGGTTTCACTCAGCTGAGTATGACTAACATGGAGTGACTTTTAATGGATGAAATCCGGGGTTTAAAAATCTTATTTTCCTAGATAACGCATGTGCACGGTCAGTCGCTTCAGTCATGTCCGACTCTTTGCAGCCCTATGGACTGTAGTCTACCAGGCTTCTCTGTCCATGGGATCCTCCAGACAAGAATGCTGGAGTGGGTTGCCATGCCCTCCTCCAGGGAAGGGTTAAAAAAATAATCAGTTTGCACTGAGTCAAAGATAGGTTCAAAGATGTTTAGTAGAACATGGGGAATATAGCCAATATTTTGTGATAACTATAAATGGAAAATAATCCTTAAAATTGGATAATTTTAAAAATTAAATTAAAAATCAGTTGGTGCAAAAGAGCTTATAATTAAGGGAGTCAACTAAGGTGAGGGCATGCCTATAGCAGGGTGGAATGCATGGTATAGGAAACTGTTTCAAACTACCAAGTAACTTCTAACAGTGGCTGAAATTTTCTCAAGGTCATTACCAACCCAAACTGCAAGATTTTATATATACATGTTGATAACTGACCAACAATTCTGACTCTCCTAAGCTCTGTGGGCAAATGGAACTGAATATTTAGAAATCATGTGTGCCTAAATAGCTGTTTTTCCTAATGCAAATGATGATATCTCAGAAGGTTTCGAGTGTCATTGTGTGGGGGCAAGGTGATAATATTCCTGAGGCTCACAGTCTTTAGATGCCTTCAAAATGAGACATGACTAAAGAAAGGTTTTTGGAAATTGATAAAGTACTTTTAAAGACTCACTATGTTTCTAGCCAAGCCGTGTGATGTGAGACAGTGAGGTGGAGTCGTGAAATTTTAAGAATAGCCCAGATTCAAGTCAGGCCTCCTATAAATGCTGAGTAGTTCCACATAGTTCACCAGCTAGACTTCAGTTCAGTTTAGCCTTGGCATGACCCACTATTCCCTTGGTACTGTGAAGTAAGATTAAACTGAGGCACATGCTATTTTCTTTTTTTAAAAAGGGCTGTCAATTTTGCCAATTCCTAGTAGAAAGCGGTTTTTGAACTTTACTCTGTTCAAACCGAACATGTTGATTCATAGAACAGCCCCTTTACTCCTAGATTACACAGAGAAAATGTGCCAGGCTTGTGGTTTCGGTGACTCAAATAGCTCAGAAACCTACCATCAGGACTCATGGAGCTCTCTGTGTCACCAGAGCCTTCGCTCTTCACAGGAACTCTAGGTGTGTTCCCGCCTTGAGCTGAAGAAGAAGACAGTCCTTGATTAATAGAGAATTAGAATGTCCTGACTGCCAATTGTTCTGTCACCCTCCATTGCACTCTTAAATTTAAAAATACTCCTGGGATTGAATTTCTTTTGCAGAAGAGGTTAGAGGAGGAAATAGTAGGCTGAGTTGCTTGAATACTTCAGTGCTGTCATATTCTAAATTCTCTTTAATTTGTGAAATAATCACATACATACATGCACAATTTCTCAAATTAGAAAGCAGGTAACATGAAAGCGGGGAAGCTTGGTTTAATCAGAACAACCCACAATTTGAATTTGGGGAAATTTGTGTGTGAGTTTATGTGGCTTTAACTTTGAAGACAGTAAAAACAGAAAATCTATTTTGCCTTAGGCATGCCTGAAAGCTGAAAGATTCATTCTCCTGGCAGTGAGGTTTTTTTGTTTAAACACAAATGAAAGTCTCATTTGTTCCCCTAGAAGACATTCTTGGATGCTGCCATTCTGGACTACCAAGAATCCAGTCTTTAGTTAATTTCTGTTGTAATTTTTCTCTACTCACACAAAAGACGTGTCCTCCATTCACTGTGGCTGAAGCTATATAACACACTTATATGTAGTTGTAAGGACACTCTTTTTCTTTTTCTTTTCATGGTCTGATATCTGTACATACTGCAAATTGATCACTATAATAAGTCTAGTTAACATCCATTTTTCGTTTTGTGAGAAAATTTACGGATAGTCAAAAGGACAATAATCTCTTGCTTCTTAGATATCTATTATGTTTTCACAACTTGAAGAGCCAGGGCATTTGAAAATACAAATAAAGTATTGAAAAACCCATAATTTCAAAGTTTTTATTATTTCTGTACTTAAAAATAGAATATTAAATTGAGTTTCATTACATGAGTACCTATTGAGTCCAGAGTATGTTCAGAGTATGTTCAATCTGATCTTCCTGTTAGTGAAGAGTCAAGGCTAGGAAAGATCCAGTATATAATCTCTTCAAAGGCAGATACCTTCAACTTGCACTTTTGGTAATGATTTACTGAAGCTGAAAATCAAGAAGTAAGGTCACTAATCTCAGCCTGGGTAGATGGAAGGTAGGAAGGTCATTACTTAACAGTGAAGTCACTTTATATTTGAAAACTGAAGTGCAGGTTCATTTAAGTGCAGATACCAAACAAGCTTTGCATCTAATGCTGAGGAAGAAAATTGAGAATCAGAAGTGTGGGAATTTGGGAGATGTCTTCAATTTCTGGCTTGGGAAGATCCCCTGGAGAAGGGAAGGGCAACCCACTCCAATATTCTTGCCTGACGGAGGAGCCTGGTGGGCTACAGTCTATGGGGTTGCAGAGTCAGATATAAGTGAGTGCCTAACACTTTCATTTTTCAATACAGAATAATGTCATATCATTGATAGCATGAGAGTAGATGAGAAAAGTCAGGAATAGGGTAACATAAGAAAAAATGACTCCTGGACAGCTAATTCCTACAAGGACAACATTAAAGTGACTGTGTCCATGAGTTTTTTTCACTAGTACCTGAGGATGAGGTCGGGAAAGCGAAAACAAAACTTGAAACTTCCAACTGGACTTAACATCCTATTTTTCCTCACTGTCAATTCTAGAAAATAGACAATGTTTCAACTGCTCATCAACATATTCCTTAAAGACACAATTACAGAAGAAACCACTGATGGATATTTTTCTAAGCCTGAGAGCAGGGAATCTTTGCTAAGTATCCCTCAAAACAAGAAATAAGAAAAAAAAAATGGAATGTTTGACTTTATATAAACACAGACTTTGAGGTGGGAAAAATTACCATAAGAGACATTTTGAAAAAGAAGTATAAATTGAAAAATATTTCTACCTTTTATCATAGACAATGGATCTATATCTTTGATGAATAAAGTGCTTCTAAAAAACAGAGGTAAATATTAACAATTGGATAGAATATGGAGCAAGAGATCTAACAGGAAGTTAATTAAAAATAAGAATGGCCTGCAGTTATGTGAAAATGTGATTCACTTTGATACTAATGAAAAAAAATACAAGTTAAGATTACACTAAGAAAAAGATTTCTGCCTAAAGTAACTATCATAATGTAGGGTAATACTCCCATCAAGAATAGATAGAGACATTGAACAGATTTGAGAAATTATTTTAAGGCACTAGAGAGCCATTAAAGGAGCTTGAGGAGGTGAAAAATGGTGAACTTGACATTCCACATGTACAAAGAAGTTTAACAGAGCTTCCAGATGTTTTTAAATGAAGTTTGGGGGAGGGGAGAGGGGCAAAACTTGGAGGCCAGGGCCCACCAAAGAAGAGGTGCTCTGATAAGTACCTCAAGTTTTCTTTGGGATTCCCCTGAAGGGTTATACTCTGGGGGCAATGAACTTGAAATAGATCAGTTCTTAAAGAAATCTGAAGACCAACTTTTAATCACCTTAATCTCTGACAAGACTTCAGTGCTCTGCTCAATCCTACCAGCCTTTAAGAAGCAAACATAATCCTCTCTGGAAGAAGATAAAGTCATCCAGAGGCTCAAGTCATCACTACAATTTTTCACACATAGTGTCTGGCATTCAATAAAAAATACCAGTCATTCCAGAAGAACAAGTATGGATCACTGAAAACCAAGACAATAAAACAATATATAGAGACATATTAGAGATATTACTCATAGACACAACTTTAAAATATGGTTAATGTGTTTAAGAATTGAGTGGCAAGAGGGTGAATTCTCATGGTAAAGAAGTTTATCAGATAACTGGACTAAACACTGTATAAAAAAAAGTCAGATGTAAATTCTGGAACTGAAAAATATAATTGAAGTTTAGAATTCAGTAGGTAGATGTGGCAGTAATAAGACACAGCTGAAGAAAGAATTCATAAATTGAAAGCTAATTTAGAAGAAAATATAAAGAATATTAAAGATGAAAGAATATAAAGATGAAAAATACAGAAAAGAATTATTATGATCCCCAAACAAAATTAATGCAAAGCAAACCTCATTCAAGTCAATCATTATAAAACTGCAGAAAATCATGGTTAAACAAAAACTATAAAATTATTTAGTGAGTAAAGAAGGATTCACTTCAAAATAGCAACAATAGGAATTACACATGACATCTCAGTAAAAATCATGGAATCCAGAGACAATGTAATGATATCTTTAAAGTGCTTGAAGAAAATAATATTAATGTAAAATTTCATACCTAATAGTATCTTCTTTTAGACTTCAATTTGAAAATATTTTCAGGGTTAAAATAGTAGACTTACACTGAAGGATTTTGCTATACTAAAAAGAAAAATTCTAGGTAGGTTATAGAACTACATTTGAAAGGTACCATGGAAAAAGACCTTCACATCATCAAGCAAATATTTCTTCAGTTCAGTTCAGTTCAGTCGCTCAGTCGTGTCTGACTCTTTGCGACCCCATGAATCGCAGCATGCCAGGCCTCCCTGTTTATCACCATCTCTCAGAGTTCACTCAGACTCATGTCCATCGAGTCCATGATGCCATCCAGCCATCTCATTCTCAGTCATCCCTTTCTCCTACTGCCCCCAATCCCTCCCAGCATCAGAGTCTTTTCCAATGAGTAAACTCTTTGCATGAGGTGCCCAAAGTACTGGAGTTTCAGCTTTAGCATCGTTCCTTAAAAAGAAATCCCAGGGTTGATCTCCTTCAGAACGGACTGGTTGGATCTCCTTGCAGAGTTCCAGAAAAACATCTATTTCTGCTTTATTGACTATGCCAAAGCCTTTGACTGTGTGGATCATAATAAACTGTGGACAATTCTGAAAGAGATGGGAATACCAGACCACCTAACCTGCCTCTTGAGAAATCTGTATGCAGGTCAGGAAGCAACAGCTAGAACTGGACATGGAATAACAGACTGGTTCCAAATAGGAAAAGGTGTACGTCAAGGCTGTATATTGTCACCCTGCTTATTTAACTTATATGCAGAGTACATCATGAGAAGCGCTGGACTGGAAGAAACACAAGCTGGAATCAAGATTGCCAGGAGAAATATCAATAACTTCAGATATGCAGATGACACCACCCTTATGGCAGAAAGTGAAGAGGAGCTAAAAAGCCTCTTGATGAAAGTGAAAGAGAAGAGTGAAAAAGTTGGCTTAAAGCTCAACATTCAGAAAACAAAGATCATGGCATCCGGTCCCATCACTTTATGGGAAATAGATGGGGAAACAGTGGAAACAGTGTCAGACTATTTTTGGGGGCTCCAAAATCACCACAGATGGTGACTGCAGCCATGAAATTAAAAGTCGCTTACTCCTTGGAAGAAAAGTTATGACCAACCTAGATAGCATATTCAAAAGCAGAGACATTACTTTGCCGACTAAGGTCCGTCTAGTCAAGGCTATGGTGTTTTCTGTGGTCATGTATGGATGTGAGAGTTGGACTGTGAAGTAGGCTGAGCGCCGAAGAACTGATGCTTTTGAGCTGTGGTGTTGGAGAAGACTCTTGAGAGTCCCTTGGAGAATCTGGAAAACATTTAAATTAGCAGCTTTATTTTATCAAAACACAGCACTAAGACTGTGAAATAAACCAGAGTAGAAGAAATTTGCCATATGTATATATATACACACACATATAACACAAGGGTCCTTGTACATATGTGTGTGTGTGTGTGTGCATAAGTATATATAACTCACAATGGACTCGTATATAAAACAATATAAAGGACAAGGAATCCGACAGAAAATGAGCGAGACACAGACAGACATGTCATAAAAGAGGTATCTTACCTGGTCACTTACTTTCTAGAATGACTTTTACCAAACATGGCAGTATTTAAAAGCCTCAGCCTTTTCACTATAAACATAACTACAAAATGTTCTAACTCCTTGGACACCATCAGAACTTCTCAAAACGCAACATAATTGTTATATTTTATAAGATATGATTACTATCGAAGGGACATTGATTGACCTAACACTATTTAAACATTATTTATTTGACTTTCTCCTTGGGGTCACTGTGATGGCATCTAGAAGTACCCGCGGATGATTCTTCCAGGGAATCTCTTTCAGTGTCATGACTATTAATGGTAATAACCTTGATGATATTACTATAGAGAAACCTCTCTGACATCACAGAGAACTTTCTAGCTAACAGGATGCTAGTCAATTGAATAATGCTCAATGAAAATAAAGGAGTATACAAAACACTTCTAAGAGCTGGGTGAGAAAGGAAAAAAGTTGAAGAAAGGAAAACCCAAAAGGCCAATCAGACAGTAAATATTTAAGTCGCTGGCCTTAAGTTTTGTCCTTTCAAACTCATTGTTTTAAAATGTAGTATATTTGTCTGAGAGTTCTCAGGTTATGCCACCATATTGGCAAAGATTAGTATGAAATGTCACAGCATGTTTCAGATCCGTGACAGAGAGAGAAGAAAAATCATATTTGTAGCTCTCTATATTGCCATGTTGTTGAGCAGAGGTCTCTTAGCGCTGCTTTTGAAGATCCTAAGGGTATGATTGGTAGACATTATTCACGTATTTATCACGAGTGTGCATGACCCATGTGCCTGTGGTATGACTATCTGACTATGCGTGTGTGCAGGGACATGCTTATGTGAATGTGCTAGTGCGCGTGTGTATGCAAGTGTATGTGTGTGGCGTCATTTGGCGAGAGGGAAAGAAGAATAACAGACACTTCTTACTCTCATGTATGTGGAACTGTTATTATCCTAAGGGCTTCTCTCCTGCTGGGCAATGCATCTGAGCGCCCCACAGAAATTCCATTTCACACAGACAACAGAATCTGATCAAAACAAAAACTGTCTCTGCAGCCTATTTATTTCAGTTTGCCTGTCCCTCCCCTCATTTTGATTGCTGCTGCTTGGAACACAAACAAGAGGTACATTTCAAGGCTCCTAGCAGGAGATAAAAGATGCTGAAATAGAGAGAGTCTGGGACAGTCAGTACCAGTTCATTTTCAATTACCAACCTCAATTGTCCTCTTCAAAGCCTTGATTATGATAACCTTTTGTAGGTCACTTGCATTACATAAAAAATAATAAATGAAGCAAGTTTTACCACAAAGAAAAGATGCTGAAATGCATACAGAATGCAGTTAACCAAATTTTTAAATACATAAACATAGAGAGATATTAGAGGATTCTCCAAGTTTTTCTTTTGAGATTTATGTTGGCAATAAACTCCATGCAACAAAATGAAGTACAAATAATTATTGTTCAGAATGTGTAGTTCCCTAGGTATCATGACAGCTACAGAAAGCAGAGGTGTCTGGATTCAGTTCTATTGAATTAAACTGGTGTTGAATCAAAGCAAGCATTCTTGAACCATCTTGACTTTTGCCATTATCTATGTTCCAACTTACTCTTAATGTAATGGATTTCCAACTTGACTATTAATGTAATGAATTGGATAATGATTTAGAAAGGCTTACTTCCTATCTTCACCCCTATGGGAGCTGACTTCATTGTTCTTTGACACTGGGCTTGGTTATGGAATTTGCTTTAGCCAATGAGATATTAGCAAAAGTGAGTCAAACAGAGGTCTATGAAATGCACTTGTTCTGCTGGGGTTTGCCCTCTTATGCTCCTGCCTTTTACCCCAAAAAGAACATGCTTCAGGGAAGAGCTGAGTGAATAAGACCTGAAACTCAGTTCACAGCCTGACATCCTTCCTGGCCCAGACTAGATGGGGTTGATCCTCATATCTGTGAACAAAAGAATGAATGATTGGTGTTCTAAGCCTCTGAGATTGAAGGCACTACTGTGGTGACAACTAATGTTTAATAAAGTGAAAAGTGAAAGTCGCTCAGTCGTGTTCAACTCTTTGTGACACCATGAACTATACAGTTCACGGAATTCTCCAGGCCAGAATACTGGAGTTAGTAGTCTTTTCCTTCTCTGGTGTATCTTCCCAACCCAGGTCTCCTGCACCGCTGGTGAATTCTTTAACAGCTGAGCCACCAGGGAAGCCTAAGAATACTGGAGTGGGTAGCCTATCCCTTCTCCAGTGGATCTTCCTGGCCCAGGAATCGAACCAGGGTCTCCTGCATTGCAGGTGGATTCTTTACCAACTGAGCTATCAGAGAAGCCCAATGCTTAATAATATGTTTTTAATTGACTCTGCCTTAACATTGCTTCTTAATTTTGTCCCATAGCAATTACAGCTATAAAACTGTGAGCTTAATTTGTGCCTAATTTTTTCACACATAATAATGTGTTAGCTTTGGTATCACCTAAAATCATCTACAGAACTGACAGGGATAAAGTAGGATAGTTAAATAGTTTAAAACTCCCACTAGAGGGAATTTGAAGGGAGTTTGGGAAATTCTTGTAAACTAATGAAGCCAGTAACCTAGCAACAATCTACACTTCCTTGAAGGAAGGCCAGCTACATTCAAGCACCAGGCACACTCAGCCACAAGTCCTGAGTTAAACACACAAGAGGACTTCCCTGGGGGTCCAGTGGTTAGCAGTCTGCCTGCCAGTGCAGAAGACACAGGTTTGACCCCTGGTCTGGGAAGATTCCATATACCATGGGGCAACCAAGCCTGTGTACCTCAACTGCTGACGCCGTTGTGCCTTAAAGCCCATGCTCTGCAACAAGAGAAGCCACTGCAATGAGGAGCTGGTGCACCACGACTAGAGAGGAGCCCGCTCCTGACAGCTAGAGGACGCCTGCACTCAGGGAAGATCAATGAAGATTCAGCACAGGCATCAAATGGATAAATGCACGACAACAAGTGTGTGCTCTGAATCTCGTTAATGGTCCTTGAAGAGTTGCATTTCTGCATGTAGCCAAGACAGGAATATAGGTGAAAGGGGGAAGAAACTAGGTGAAAGGGGACATTACACTGAAACCTGAGATGAATTATCATACTAGAATCTGTCACCAGCCTTTTGGTAATATACGTATGATTTTAATAGCCCCATGACACTCCCAGCTAGGCCATATGGGTCAAAGGAGGAACTAATGATGTAAACCTTGACATCTATCCAAAAATGAGGAAGAAGGCGGTCTTCTCCCCGCCTCTCCACTTTTTCTCTGATTATAAAAATTTAGCCCTCTTTGTTTTCAGGGCTGTGCTGCCTTGCTTGCCTGCTTTTATCTCTCACAAGCATCCTATGCTAATAAACTCTCTTGTTTGCCTATCACTTTGCCTCATGCTGAATTCTTTCTGTGACAAGACTAAAGAACCTGAGCTTTGGGAAGTTCTGACACCAGGGGAACAGTTTCAATGAAAAGACAATGAGTTTGAGTCCCCTCCTAGTTGGGGATCCTGGGTTCAAGTCCCAATCTGAATTTTGGCTGGGTTGGAGCTCCATCTCAGAAAGACTGCGGTTTTAGAACTACAAGTCGTGTTTGTATGAAATTTTGAAAAACACAGAGTTAATCTATACAGATTAGAAGTCCATTTACAGGCTAAAGTCTATTGCCTAAAATGGAATAAAACTGGTCAGAGTTAAGGCATTTGTCACATATATTTAACTTCCAAGCTCAAATGGAAGGAAGCAATTATTCCACGTGCATAAACACCAATTTGTGTTGTTTTCAAGCAACAGATTGTTAGGGGAGATGATCTCCATTAGACCTTAGAGTGCCAAGTTCACTTTCTAGGTATAGAATCCAAGTGCAACTAAGCAGAAGGAGATCAGAGACCAACTTAGGCAGGAAGAACAGAGTGTCAGTGAAAAGACGGAACTTAAGGAGAAACTGAGTCTGTGATATGCTGTGCGGTCATGATGCTTTCCCACAAACTGCTCTTTATAATCAAGGCACCGACATTATTTAAAATGATCATAAAAGTCAGTGATGTGACTCCTCTTACTGACGTGGTTCCAAGAGCTGTAAAATAAATATATTTAGCCCAAGAAAAAAGTTCCAGTCCTTAGTAACGGCATGGGCTTATCTATTTACATCGCTGCTTGAGGAGCATCCAGGTTTCACTTCCAAGTGTTTTGTGATAATGTGATAAGGGTACAGAGGGTAAACACCACTCCTAGGAAAATTCATACAAAGTAAAGGGAAGCAAAATAAACCATGCAGCCTTTATTAATAACAAAGATTACTACCCACTCTTTCTACAACAAATGACACACAGCAAGCCATGATTCCAGCCTCCACAAATTCCTTCTCTCTGTTGGATATGCCTTTGTTTTGCTTTTTGTAACTTCCTGTTTGTTACTCATGACAGATTCTGAACCTCAGGACTGTCTATTTCTGGCCACCTTTCTGAGAAGTGCAACATTAGTGGCAGCGGATGGATGGCGTATAACATGCAAACCCTACTGGGACTCCTTAGGGAACGAAGGGGGCTCCTCCTTCAGGGGGGTTTCACCTGGGACTCTCCAGTACCACCTCCTCTGCTTCCTGCTTACACCAGAGATCTTGACTTATTTTCTCTTTCATGCTCTATTTGGTGAAATTCCTCTTTTAAAAAATTTCTCATACAAGTAATTCACTTCAGGTCAATTCAGTCGCTCACTCGTGTCCAACTCTTTGTGACCCCATGAATCGCAGCACTCCAGGCCTCCCTGTCCATCACCAACTCCCGGAGTTCATTCAGACTCCTGTCCATTGAGTCAGTGATGCCATCAGCCATCTCATCCTCTGTCATCCCCTTCTCCTCCTGCCCCCAATCTCTCCCAGCATCAGAGCCTTTGCCAATGAGTCAACTCTTCGCATGAGGTGGCCAAAGTACTGGAGTTTCAGCTTTACCATCATTCCTTCCAAAGAAATCCCAGGGTTGATCTCCTTTAGAATGGACTGGTTGGATCTCCTTGCAGTCCAAGGGACTCTCAAGAGTCTTCTCCAACACCACAGTTCAAAAGCATCAATTCTTCAGCACTCAGTCTTCTTCATAGTCCAACTCTCACATCCATACATGACCACTGGAAAAACCATAGCCTTGACTAGATGGACCTTTGTTGGAAAAGTAATGTCTTTGCTTTTGAATATGCTATCAGGTTGGTCATAACTTTTTTTCCAAGGAGTAAACGTCTTTTAATTTCATGGCTGAAATCACCATCTGCAGTGATTTTGGAGCCCCCCAAAAATAAAGTCTGACACTGTTTCCACTGTTTCCCCATTTATTTCCCATTAAGTGATGGGACCGGATGCCATAATCTTTGTTTTCTGAATATTGATCTTTAAGCCAACTTTTTCACTCTCCTCTTTCACTTTCATTAAGAGGCTTTTTATTTCCTCTTCACTTTCTGCCATAAGGGTGGTGTCATCAGCATATCTGAGGTTATTGATATTTCTCCCGGCAATCTTGATTCCAGCTTGTGTTTCTTCCAGTCCAGCATTTCTCATGATGTACTCTGCATATAAGTTAAATAAGCAGGGTGACAATATACAGCTTTGACGTACTCCTTTTCCTATTTGCAACCAGTCTGTTATTCCATGTCCAGTTCTAACTGTTGCTTCCTGACCTGCATATAGGTTTCTCAAGAGGCAGGTCAGGTAGTCTGGTATTCCCATCTCTTTCAGCATTGTCCACAGTTTATTATGATCCACACAGTCAAAGGCTTTGGCATAGTCAATAAAGCAGAAATAGATGTTTTTCTGGAACTCTCTTGCTTTTTTGATGATCCTATGGATGATGGCAATTTGATCTCTGGTTTCTCTGCCTTTTCTAAAACCAGCTTGAACATCTGGAAGTTCACGGTTCACGTATTGCTGCAGCCTGGCTTGGAGAATTTTGAGCATTACTTTACTAGCATGTGAGATGAGTGCAATTGTGTGGTAGTTTGAGCATTCTTTGGCATTGACTTTCTTTGGGACTGGAAAGAAAACAGATATTTTCCAGTCCTGTGGCCACTGCTGAGTTTTCCAAATTTGCTGGCATATTGAGTGCAGCACTTTCATAGCATCATCTTCCAGGATTTGAAATAGCTCAACTGGAATTTCATCATCTCCACTAGCTTTCTTTGTAGTGATGCTTTCTAAGGCCCACTTGACTTCACATTCCAGGATGTCTGGCTCTAGGTGAGTGATCACACCATCGTGATTATTTTGGTCTTGAAGATCTTTTTTGTATAGTTCTTCTGTGTATTCTTGCCACCTCTTCTTAATATCTTCTGCTTCTGTTAGGTCCATACTATTTCTGTCCTTTATCGAGCCCATCTTTGCATGAAATGTTCCCTTGGTATCTCTAATTTTCTTGAAGAGATCTCTAGTCTTTCCCTTTCTATTGTTTTCCTTTATTTCTTTGCATTGATCGCTGAGGAAGGCTTTCTTATCTCTCCTTGCTATTCTTTGGAACTCTGTATTCAAATGGGTATATCTTTCCTTTTCTTCTTTGTTTTTTGCTTCTCTTCTTTTCACAGCTATTTGTAAGGCCTCCCCAGACAGCCATTTTGCTTTTTTGCATTTCTTTTCCATGGGGATGGTCTTGATCCCTGTCTCTTGTACCATGTCATGAACCTCAGTCCATAGTTCATCAGGCACTCTATCAGATCTAGGCCCTTAAATCTATTTCTCACTTCCACTGTATAATCATAAGGGATTTGACTTAGGTCATACCTGAATGGTCTAGTGGTTTTCCCTACTTTCTTCAATTTAAGTCTAATTTGGCAATAAGGAGCTCATGATCTGAGCCACAGTCAGCTCCTGGTCTTGTTTTTCTTGACTGTATAGATCTTCTCCATCTTTGGCTGCAAAGAATATAATCAATCTGATTTCAGTGTTGACCATCTGGTAATGTCCATGTGCAGTGTCTTCTCTTGTGTTGTTGGAAAAGGGTGTTTGCTATGACCAGTACATTTTCTTGGCAAAGTCTATTAGTCTTTGCCCTGCTTCGTTCTGTATTCCAAGGCCAAATTTGCCTTTTACTCCAGGTGTTTCTTGACTTCCTACTTTTGCATTCCAGTCCCCTATATGAAAAGGACATTTTTTGGGGGGGTGTTAGTTCTAAAAGTTCTTGTAGATCTTCATAGAACCATTCAACTTCAGCTTCTTCAGCATTACTGGTTGGGGCATAGACTTGGATTACTGTGAGATTGAATGGTTTGCCTTGGAAATGAACAGAAATCATTCTGTCGTTTTTGAGATTGCATCCAAGTACTGCATTTCAGACTCTTTTGTTGACCATGATGGCTACTCCATTTCTTCTAAGGGATTCCTGTCCGCAGTAGTAGATATAATGGTCATCTGAGTTAAACTCACCCATTCCAGCCCATTTTAGTTCGCTGACTCCTAGAATGTCAACGTTCACTCTTGCCATCTCTTGTTTGACCACTTCCAATTTGCCTTGATTCATGCACCTGACATTCCAGGTTCCTATGCAATATTGTTCTTTACAGCAAAGAACCTTGCTTCTATCACCAGTTACATCCACAGCTGGGTATTGTTTTTGCTTTGGCTCCATCCTTTCATTATTTCTGGAGTTATTTCTCCACTGATCTCCAGTAGCGTGTTGGGCACCTACTGACCTGCAGAGTTCCTCTTTCAGTGTCCTAATATTTTGCCTTTTCATCCTGTTCATGGAGTTCTCAAGACAAGAATACTGAAGTGGCTTGCCATTCCCTTCTATTTGTTATTGGCCTGCCATTCCTTTAGCAGTTTCCTCCCAGCAAGAGATACTAATATAGAGAATCACAGTGAGTTTCCTGTCTCTTGGGGGAAATGAGGAGTGAGGGTGGTCATGGCTAGCTTCATGCACTTGTGGAAATTTCCCTGGGCTGCTTCTCTCCCAGTTGGGCAAGTAAATGGTAGCTGGCGGTGGTGGTGAAGTAGTGTCTGACTCTTGCGACCCTATGGACTGCAGCCCACTATGCTCCTCTGTGCATGGGATTTCCCAGGCAGGAATACTGGAGTGGGTTGTCATTTCCTCCTCCAGGGGATCTTCCCAACCCAGGGATTGAACCTGAGTCTCTTGTGTTTCCTGCATTGGCAGGTGCATTCTTTACCACTAGCCCCACCTGGGAAGCCCCTAATCACTCAGTCATGTCCGACTCTTTGTGACCCCATGGACTGTAGCCCACCAGGCTCCTCTGTCCATGGGATTCTCCAGGCAAGAATACTGGAGTGGGTTGCCATTTCCTTCTCCAAATGGTAGCTAGGAACACCCTATTCAGGATTGTTTCAGTCTACTAGAGTGAGGGGGAAGGTTGGAGGTAACCAGGCTCATGCCTTCTTTTTGCTGTGGCTACCAGCCCATTCTTTGGGTTCATTTGTTTTTGTTTGTATTCTTCCTTTGCTTGTTATACTTACCTGTGTTCATATCATTATGTCTAGGTGACTAAGGTTTAAAGCCTGCCTTCATATCACCATCTTAAACCCAAGAGCAGGTACATAGACTCTTTTGATTTGTGGGACAGTGTATTCACTCTGGGTGTCTCACATACATAGCCTTTGTCAATAGCAGGTTTGGGGAATATTTATTAAAGAAAAGCTCTGATCAGACAATGTTATGGACTGAATATTTGTGACGCCCACCCAGATTCATATGTTGAAGCCCCAACTGGTAATGTGACTGTATTTGGAAATCAGGCCTTTATGGAGGTAATTTAGGTTAAATGAAGTCATAATACTGAGGCCCTAGTGCCGAAGAATTGATGCTTTTGAACTGTGGTGTTGGAGAAAACTCTTGAGAGTCCCTTGGACAGCAAGGAGATCCAACCAGTCCATTCTAAAGGAGATCAACCCGGGATTTATTTGGAAGGAATGATGCTAAAGCTGAAACTCCAGTACTTTGGCCACCTCATGCGAAGAGTTGACTCATTGGAGAAGACTTTGATGCTGGGAGGGATTGGGGGCAGGAGGAGAAGGGGATGACCGAGGATAAGATGGCTGGATGGCATCACTGAGTCGATGGATGCTACTCTGAGTGAACTCCGGGAGTTGGTGATGGACAGGGAGGCCTGGTGTGCTGCGATTCATGGGGTCGCAAAGAGTCGGACACAACTGAGTGACTGAACTGAGCTGAACTGAACTGAAGAAGAGGGACATTTCTCTCCCTTTGCTGAATGAGGACACAGTGAGAAGGGGGACCACCTGCAGGCCAGGAAGAGAGCTCCTGCCAAAATCCGAATCAGCCCAGCGCCTGGATTAGAACTTCCCAGTCCCGTGAGAGAGTAAACGTCTGTTGTTTAAGACTCCCAGTCTGTGTTTGTTTGTTTTTTTAATGACAGTAAGATATACTCAATTTACAACTAGTTCACATTTCTTTGGAACAAAGGTACAATTGTAAACCATCTACACCGCATTTAACCTATTTTCTCTCAAAGAACCCCAATCATAAAGTTGCTACTTGACCACTCTACCTGTGGTGATCACTTGTAGACACATGCCTTTGGCTCCCTCTCCAAAGCCAAATAATGAATGACTATTCTCAACAGTGAAAAACTGAAAGCATTTTCTTTAAGATTAGGAACAAGACAAGGATGTCCACTCTTGCCACTTTTACTCAACATAGTTTTGGAAGTCCTAGCCACAACAATCAGAGAAGAAAATGAAATAAAAGGAATCCAAATTGGAGAAGAAGTAAAACTGTCACTGTTTGCAAATGACCTGATATTATACACTGAAAATCCTAAAGATGTTACCAGAAAACTATTAGATTTCTTCAATGAATGTGGTAGAGTTGTAGGATACAAAATTAATACACAGAAATCTCTTACATTACTATATACTAACATTGAAAAATCAGAGAAATTAAGGAAACAATTCAATTTACTATCACATCAAAAAGACTAACGTACCTAGGAATAAACTTACCTAAGGAGGTAAAAAACCTGTACTCAGAAAACTATAAGATACAGATGAAAAAGATCAAAGATGACATGAACAGGTGAAGAGATATACCATGTTCTTGGATTGGAAGGATCAATATTATCAAAATGACTATACTACCCAATTTAATCTACAGATTCAATGCAATCCCTATCCAATTACCAATGGATTTCACAGAATTAGAACAAAAAATTTTACAACTTGCATGAAAACCCAGAAAACCCCTAATAGCCAAAGGAATCAATGGAGCTGGAGGAATCAGGCTTCCCTGACTTCAGGCTATATTACAAAGCTATAGTAATCAAAACATTATGGTACTGGCGCAAAAACAGAGATACATATCAATGGAACAAGATAGAAAGTCCAGAATTAAACCCAGGCACCAATAGGTACCTCAAGTATGACACAGGAGGCAAGAATATACAATGGAAAAAAAGATAATATCTTCAATAAGTAGTGCTTGGAAAACTGAACAACTACATGTAAAAGAATGACATTAGAACATTCTCTAACACCATACAGAAAAATAAATTCAAAATGAGTTAAAGACCTAAATGCCAGACCAGAAACTATAAAACTCTTAGGGGAAAACATAAGCAGAACACTGACATAAATCACAGCAAGATCCTCTATGACCCACCTCCTAGAGTAATGGAAACAGAAAGAAACAAATGGGACTTAACTACACTTAAAAGCTTGTGCAAGCAAAGGAAACTATAAACAAGGTGAAAAGACAACCCACAGAAGGGACGAAAATAATAGCAAATGAAACAAGTGACAAAGGACTAGTTTCCAAAATATACAAGCAGCTCATGTAACTCAGTACAAGAAAAACAAACAACCCAATCAAAATGTGGGCAGAAGATCTAAACAGATATTTCTCCAAAGAAGACATACAGATGGCTAAATAAACACATGAAAAGATGCTCAACATCATTCATTGTTAGAGAAATGCATATAAAAACTACATGTACCCCAACGTTCAGTGCAGCACTAGTTACAATAGCTGGGACATGGAAGCAAGATAGATGTCCATAAGCAGATGAGTGGATAAGGAAGTTGTGGTACATATACACAATGGAATATTACTCGGCTATAAAAAGGAATGCATTTGAGTCCATTCTAATGAGGTGGATGAACTGAGAGCTTATATAGAGTGAAGTAAGTCAGAGGATGAGATGGCTGGATGGCATCACTGACTCAATGGATGTGAGTCTGAGTGAACTCTGGGAGCTGGTGATGGACAGGGAGGCGTGGTGTGCTGCCATTCATGGGGTCACAAAGAGTTGGACATGACTGAGTGAATGAACTGAACTAAACTGACTGAAGTCAGAAAGAGAAAGACAAATACTGTATATTAATGCATATATACAGAATCTAGAAAGATGGTACTGATGATCCTACATACAGGGCAGCAAAGGAGACACAAACAGACTTTTGGACTCAATAGAAGAGGGTGGGATGATTTGAGAGAATAGCATTGGAACATATACATTACCATAGGTAAAATAGATGACCAGTGCGAGTTTGATGCATGAAGCAGGGCACCCAAAGCTGGTGCTCTGAACAACCTGGAGGGGCAGGGTGTAGAGGGAGGTGGGAGGGGTTTCAGGACGGATGGGACACATGCATATCTACCTGTATCTATGGCCGATTCCTATTGATGCATGGAAAAAGCCATCACAATATTGTAATTATCCTCCAATTAACACAAATCTAAAAATAAGATGGATTTAAAGGACAAGAAAACAGCAACAACAACAATGAGGTATCACCTCACACCAATCAGAACAGTCATCATCAAAAAATCTGCAAACAATAAATGCTGGTGAGGGTGTGGAGAGAAGGGAACCCTTTTGCACTGTTAGTGGGATTGTAAATTGATATAGCCACTATGGAAGACAGTATGGGGATTCCTTGAGAAACGAGGAATAAAACTACCATATGACCCAACAATCCCACTACGGGACATATACCCTAAGAAAATGATAATTGAAAAAGACACATGCACCTCAATGGTCACTGTAGCACTATTTACAATAGCTAGGACATGGAAAAAACCTAGATGTCCATCGACAGATGAATGGATAAAGAAACTGCGGGACATACATGCAATGGAACACTTCAGTTCAGTCGCTCAGTCTTGTCAGACTCTTTTGACCCCATGGACTGCAGCACGCCAGGCCTCCCTGTTCATCTCCAACTCCCGGAGTTTACTCAGACTCATGTACATTGAGTTGGTGATGCCATCCAACCATCTCATCCTCTGTCGTCCCCTTCTCTTCCCACCTTCAATCTTTCCCAACATCAGGGTCTTTTCAAATGAATCAGTTCTTTGCATCAGGTGGACAAAGTATTGGTGTTTCAGCTTCAGCATCAGTCCTTCCAGTGAATATTCAGGACTGAATTCCTTTAGGATGGACTGGTTGGTCTTGCTATCCAAGGGACTCTAAGAGTCTTCTCCAACACCACAGTTCAAAAGCATCAATTCTTTGGTGCTCAGCTTTCTTTATAGTCCAATTCTGACATCCATACATGACTACTGGAAAAACCATAGCTTTGGCTAGATGGACCTTTGTTGGCAAAGTAATGTCTCTGCTTTTTAATATGCTGTCTAGGTTGGTCATAACTTTTCGTCCAAGGAGCAAGGGTCTTTTAATTTCATGGCTGAAGTCACCATCTGCAGTGATTTTGGAGTCCCCCAAAATAAAGTCTGTCACAGTTTCCACTGTTTCCCCATCTAATTGCCATGAAGAAATTGGACCTGATACCATGATCTTAGTTTTCTGAATGTTGAGTTTTAAGCCAGCTTTTTCACTCTCCTCTTTCCCTTTCATCAAGAGGCTCTTTAGTTCTTCACTTTCTGCCATAAGGGTGCTGTCATCTGTATATCTGGGGTTACTGATATTTCTCCCAGCAGTCTTGATTCCAGCTTGTGCTTCATCCAGTCGAACATTCCTCATGATGTTCTCTGCATATAAGTTAAATAAGCAGGGTGACAACGTACAGCCTTGATGTACTCCTTTTCCTATTTGGAACCAGTCTGTTGTTCCATGTCCAGTTCTAACAATTGCTTCCTGACCTGCATATAGGTTTCTCAAGAAGCAGGTCAGGTGGTCTGGTATTCCCATCTCTTTCAGAATTTTCCACAGTTTATTGTGATACATGCAGTCAAAGGCTTTAGCATAGTCAATAAAGCAAAAGTAGATGTTTTCCTGCAATTCTCTTGCTTTTTCCATGATCCAGGGGATGTTGGCAACTTATTCTCTGGTTCCTCTGCCTTTTCTAAATCCAGCTTGACCATCTGGAAGTTCATGGTTCACGTACTGTTGCAGCCTGACTTGGAGAATTTTGAGAATCACTTTGCTAGCACGTGAGGTGAGTGCAATTGTGCGGTAGTTTGAGCATTCTTTGGCATTGCCTTTCTTTGGGATTGGAATGAAAACTGACCTTTTCCTGTGGCCACTGCTGAGTTTTCCAAATTTGCTGGCATATTGAGTGCAGCACTTTCACAGCAGCATCTTTCAGGATTTGAAATAGCTCAACTGGAATTCCATCACCTCCGCTAGCTGTGTTCGTAGTGATGCTTCCTAAGGCCCACTTGACTTCATATTCCAGGATGTCTAGCTCTAGGTGAGTGACCA